>NC_083281.1:47011627-49513700 GCF_963506605.1 Zootoca vivipara
TCTTCATCACCTTCAGGTGCTGGAGTTATGCAAACCGTAACAGAGTGATCTGAATATTTTGAGACAATTTTCTCTGTTCTGCTGCAGTCATCTGATTTTCGGGGACCAGCTGGTGAGCTATGACTGGCTGATGATTTAGGTAGAACTGATTTTCGGGAGCCGGCAGGTGATCTATGACTGGCTGATGATTTAGGTGGAACTGATTTCTGGGAACCGGCTGGCGATCTATGACTGGCTGGTGATTTAGGTGGAACTGGAGTGGCACTGGCCTCCTGAAAGACAAAGGTATCATGCTGGTGGTTACCTGAATAAGGGGCATGCTTAGTATCTGTGGCAGGGAGATGTCTGGCACAAGTCTGCCTGGAAACAACCCTCACCATTCCAAACATAATCTATCTTTCTAGTCCCTGTTGTGTAGAGACTCTCAGTAGTATTCAGAGAACAAAAGTATATTCTCACCCCATAGCCAAAGTGCTCCTGTTCAGGATGCTAGCCAACCAGTTGGGATACAGGCAGGAATCTAGGAGCTGTTCAGGGCTGAAGCAGCTCTCCCTCTTGACACCCACCTTTCAGCATAACAATTCAGGAAAATTCTGTGCTCCTAGTGTCCACTAAGCTCTTTGGGAGGAAGGGGTTTTAGTTGCTTCCTTTTCGTGCTTTTCAAAAAATGTTTGTATTTCAGCAAACATTTAGTTCCACTCAAGCCCATCACTACTTCAGTGACCTTGTTTTGCCATCATCCCTGTTGACACTGGGGCACCAAGCTTGCTGTTAGAGGAAGCTATAAATAAATAGGAAGCACCCTATTTATTTATATGTTCTAGTTTCAGCCCAAGCTTTGAAAACAGATGCCAGTCCAGAGCTCTTGCATAGATTAAGTCTTGCCTAGGGGAAAGGTTTGTTTTTTTAAAAAAGCTAGGGAAATCAGACACATTAAAACAAAGGTAACAAAGTCCCAACATCTCTAAATGAGAAGTGGCCTTGGGATGCTGGTGCTACTGAGTGGAATGGTGGCAGGGCAGGGCGATACTGTAAGTGTTTAACCATTTCCCTGCTGCTCATTATATTGTTTTTCAGCTCAAAAACAGCCCTCCTTTAGTTGCTCTTCCCCTGTGGAGTCCCAGCTGTAAAAACACCATGGAACTTCCTAACTTGTTAGGTTCTTCCACCCCATTTCCTGAGAGAATTCACTGTTGACATTTGCAGCTACTTATTCTGTGCATTTACCTGCATAGCTTTCAGCTCTTTCAATTTCCATCTGATATGAGCCAACCGCCCTTTGCCTCCCATCTTTCCTGCAGCGAATAAGGCAGCTTGGAAGAGCTTAGGAGTCCCAGCTCTTGGAGGAATGATGATGCCTTTGCTTTTGTCCTCCTTAGGTCTGCTGTTGTTTTTCAGCATTCTCCTAAGAATAGAAAGGGGAAACATGTATTTTCACCCATTGTTCAGGTGTTGGGAATATTAGGTGCCAATGAGCTGCTGAGCCTAAATTTCAACATGGACTCATGAAACTTTGGGCTTGATAGAGAGTGTGGCTGTGCGCACATAGCAAACATACCAGCACCTGGCTATCCTGCCGCTCACCTGGCCTTCTTCCGCAGCAGCTTCTGAGACTCTGGATAATGCACTAAAATTTCATTCAAATCTTTCTTTTCCAAGATGAAAAGGTTAGTAAATCCATGAGCCACAACATTCGCTGTGCGTCGATTTCCACCTCCCACAGCTAGTAAGCTAAGAAAAAGAAAAAGGCATCAACTAGGGACTCAATCTGGTTTCCATAACTCAACATCTGCTATTGAATACATCGGGGCACTAAGCTTGGCTCCATGCCTTTTTTCTTAGCGTCTCCTGAGGACCTCATTCAGCATCAATGAAATACCCAGTTTCCGACAATATCTTGTATGATTGTGCACTCCGCTAGATCTCGTGAGATCTCACCAAAAACCGGTGCCCCTGCCAGCACTGCTTCTCCACTGGCAGCAGAGGTGGCGAGATGCCTGTGTGGAACACCACCTCATGGGCTTCTGTTGCTTGAGGCAGTCACCTCACCTTGCCTCATGGGTGGGCTGGCCCTGAGCTAAATTGCTCTTCTGCATTTCCATAATGAGAGTTTTGCAGGAGGCAGCATGGGAAATGGGTACAGATTACTGGTAAGATGTATAATTTTTCAGGTGACATTTTTCAGGGCATCATAATTTGCTTTCTGGGTTCTGCACTGTGCATTCTGCATTCCTCATTAGGTGATGGAATTCTTCAGTGTTTTGAAAACCTCGTCTTTATAGATTCAGATTTCACTTTCTGTATCAATTCAGGAGAAGTGAAAACTCTGCAGGAATATGACTCATGGATAATTGAATTATAGCCTATTTCATGCAGATTTCTATGTCTCAAAGAGAGAGTTTCAATTGTTCAGTTGGAATGATCCCGTACTTCCCCTTTTTATTAGATAATTTATCTAATTTAATGTGCAATACTCCACTGAATTCTCCTATTATTATAGACCCTCCAGTCATTTGTCCATTTTTTGGGGGGGGACTTCATACAATATTGATTGATTAGGAGTGTATTTGTTACCCAAAGTATATTTAGCCCCTTCTGTAGCTGAAATCTAAAAATTAGATAGTTGCCATGTACATCTCTTTATATCCACTCAGTTTCAAGATTCAAGGGTGGAAAGGATAGTCAAAGTACCAATATTTCTTTGTTATCAGGACTTCTCTTAGCATCAGGGAAATCTTTTTCAGTTGAAGGAAAAAAATTACCTGAAAAATCTGCCAAACTCATTTTGGATGATAAGTAAGCAAGACTGTACATGACTATACTTTTATCTTTCTGAGCCCCTTTCTTTTCCTTCCTGCTGCCAAGCCCAGTTTCCTCCCCACATCGACATTTTTCATCTGTCTGACCTTATTTCTCCAAACACAGATCCAGCTTTCAAAGTCACAAGCACTGTTTTCCCATCAGGTCCTCCGAGCACCTTGACTTGACCGACTTGGATGATGTACATCTCTCTGCCAATTTCCCCCTGAAGTAACAAGGAGGAAATGTGTTCTTTGACTACCTAAGTTTTAAATGTTGTTCCATTTATTTTTATTGCTGCTTTCATGTAATAGAATCATAGAATTGTAGAGTTGGAAGGGATCGCGGGGGTCATCTAGTCCAAGCCCCTGCAATGCAGGAATATTTTGCCCAACGTGGGGCTTGAACTATCATTCCCAGGATTTGGGGGGGGGGGCGGAGGTGAGAGGAAGCCATAACTCTGAATGATGGAGAACAGTACTATCAAGGTATGGTGCAGAAAGTACCCTTAACCACTACAAACATTTTCATAGTTTGAAGTGGCCCCATCCAAAGTAACTGAAAATTGGGTACTTAAAATGTCATGAAAGTATTCCTCCAACCACCCCCCCCCTTTCCACAATTCACCTCAACCCTACTTTTCACTTCTTAGACAAAGCTGGTTACCTTCTTGCAGACATAGTCATTGGGCAGGTACACCACAGATCTGAGCCTTTTGAGCATGTCAAAAATCATTTGCCGGTCACAACCCTGAATGGAAAGGAAGGAAGAATCAGTTGGCTTGTACTAGCATGTCTGGATTTAAGTAAGCGAATCCCTGAGGGGGTGTGGACCATACCTGAAAGAGAGGCACCTTGCTAACAATGTCATAGTTCACATCAACTGCAATGTCCAACTTCATCTTCTCTGGCAGCTGCATCAGCAATTCCGATTCGTCTGCAGCAAAGGAAGTGTAAGGAAGAGTTTGCCTTTCCTGAAACCGCGGATTAGAGAATTGCCAGCGCACATATTTAAAAACTCAAACAGCAGCTGTTTAGAGTGGATGATTGATAACTAGTGGGATCTCAGGAGTCAGGGAGGAAGAATTAAACCTTTTCTCCCCATCAGTAGTCCAGACACCAACAAAAAAATCACTCCTCCAAAGCTGCTATTTTCATAGGAGAAAAGGGTCCTATTGGCATAAATGGAACCACAGCAGGGATGGAAAATGTTAAATTCCTCACCCTGCTTGTAATTCTCTCTCTCTCTCTCTCTCTCTCTCTCTCTCTCTCTCTCTCTCTCTCTCTCTCCACACACACACACACACACACACACACACACACACACACCTGTGGCTGCTACTTGTGTCATTCAATTCACCCGAAATGTAAATTTGCATTCAACATCATGGCTAGTTTGGCCCTAAACTGGGGTACCCAACATGGCACCCTCCAGTGGTTGTTGGACACCACATCCCAGAAGCCCCCACAGCCAGCCAATAGGTAGTGGACAAGGATGCTGGGGACTGGGGCCAAGCAACATCCAGAGAGCGCCATTTTGGCTAGCCTTGACCTAAGCCGTATTGAGCAACCAGAGGAACAACTTATGAAGCCAATATTCAAAGCCCTAGTTCAGTCTTACCCAGCATGCCTTGAGAGTGCCAAGTGTACTCATACCACGTTTTGACTCTATTCTGAACAGATCGGGGGATTTTGTACAAAGCCATGTATCTAATTGTGTTGTCCATACAGCTCCGGTAGTATGTCTGTCCAGCGGTGGCAGCCCCAACAACATCTCTCATCTGTGTGAGATAAAGAGAAAACCATTCAGGGGTTTTTTTGTTCAGCATTGCCTACCTACACCATTGAACTATCTCTGCCTTCCCCAACCTGATGCCTTTAAACTAAAGCTCCCAAGCTCCAAGCTTCAGGTGGCTGTGCTGATGGAAGTTGGGCAGTGGGAGGTTGAGGAGCACCATTTCACAGAGGGCTGAGTTACTAATGGGAGTAAGTTATAGTTCCCAGAGTTCCCTGTAAAGAGGGACTGACTGTTAAGCCACTCTGGAAATTGTAGCACTGTGAGGGGAATAGGGGCCTCCTAACAACTCTCAGCACCCTTAACAAACAACAATTCCCAGGATTCTTTGGGGGAAGCCATGACTGTTCAAAGCAGTATAATTGTGCTTTAAATATATAGAGTGAATGTGGCCTGAATTAAACAATCAGCTAGGCAAGTAGCCACAAATTACTTCAGTCCTGAAATAAAACCAGAACTCATGTTGAGATGTTTTATTACATGAGAGTGTAGGGTAATTTCTTTCTCTTTCTTTCTTTCTTTCTTTCTTTCTTTCTTTCTTTCTTTCTTTCTTTCTTTCTTTCTTTCTTTCTGGAACATGATACCTGAATGATGGCCATTCACTTTGTAGAGTCGAGAGCCTGGGAATGCCTTGATGTTAACTTTATCCATGAATAGGCTGGGAAAAGTCCCAGTTTCCACACAACAGAGCCCAACACTTTCTAAGCATCTGCTTACATTCTTAATGAGTTTCCCCTTCACCAGCATTGTTTTAATGTGAATACTCCTCAACTCATGCCAGCCAGGGCAGAAAGTGGGCGAGTCAAACTGCAAATTTTCACTCTGCCGCCTCCAGACTGGTGTAGCAGAGATGCCTGAATAGCACCCATTGCCAATAGCCTGACCCCTTGCCACCCTCTAAAATGCTCTGTTTCAGGGGTTTATTGCTGGCCATCACTGGCACAAGGGTACTGCCAATGGTAGCTTCTGCCCACAGCTTTTGGTGGGCACAGTGGGGACCTCTGCAGTAGCAGAGGCACCCTGTCAGCAGAGTCCACTGCATCCTAACCCCCTCCAGGATGGCAGAATCGGGGCAGGGGAAGGAACAAGGATTGTTGTGTATTTAAAAGGCATGAGTTGTTTTCTTACCTGACCTATCATGACAGAGAAAGCAAAGACACCTGTGAAGTAATTGAGCAGCTGAAAGATGATCTCAAAGAGGGTCTCCGGGTCTGGCAGTCCTCCAATTGTTATCAAAGTCTTGACAGCCCAGTAATAACAGCGGATATAGCTTATTAAAAAAAAAAAGATATGAGAGGATAAGATACCCAAGCAACCGATCTACTAATGCTTTTATCCAATGAATTATACCAGCCTTCCCCAACCTAGTGCCTTCAAGATTTTTTGGCTCTATGATGCTGGGGCTGATGGGAATTGTAGTCCAAAACATGGAGGGCACTGTGTTTGGGATGGTTGGATTATAGCAATGCAAAAAGGAAATATATAATGAGTACCTGTTTCCTTCCCCATTGTAGACCCAGGCAGTTGAGCCCAATCCCTGAGAGGAGGATGCCCAGTAATATAAACATGAGTTCACATGTAAGCTGAAGAGCAGGTAGGCTGTAATCCTTACCACTCTACAAAGAGGGTGAAGAAAGATGACAATGTTAACAAAATACTCTTTAAGTTACTCTCTAAAACAATCTCACTTTTCATGTCTGCATTCCCATTTGCAACCTGTAGAGCCACTACTGCGAATTGTACTTAAGTTTACAATGGGAAAAATAGCTTATATTGTAGTGATTGTTATATGATAGGTAGTTACACTGGATATGCCAATGGAAAGTATGCAGTTTGGCCCTCCTATTCCATAAGTTTGCCTTCAAACAGATTTTTTTTAAAAGGAGCATCATCTATGTGCAACTTTGAAAAGGGTTTTTAAATGTGCAGAGGTGAGAAGGGGCCAGGAGTCAATGATGGTTGCTGGAGGTCTCCCTCTGAAAAGGCAGCCAGGGCAGAAGGCAGATTGCCATGAACCTAGTGAGTACCGGCACCTTTTCCCCCCCTAGAAAAAAAGACACTGGCCTTATCTAAAAATTTGTCTAACCCCCACCCAGTTTATACCATAACAGATTGGTGGCTTTAAAGTGCTAAGAAATGCTTGGTTGTTTTTACCTCAACAGCCTAACACAACTGCTGCCCTCTGAAAAAAATGTTGCATGCTGTGAATTCTGAAAATAATGGAATTACATTAGACTATGTAGATCAACATGCAGCTTTTCTCTTCAGAAGGTCTCAGGGCTCACCCAGGCTTCTGCTCATCCCACCGCTTTCACCCAGGGAAACCTGATCTTTACCGCTGAATCAGAGCAAGTTGGGTTTTCCTCTTAATGACACTTGCTCTGTTTTCCACACTAAAGAGTGGGTTTTATTGAGGAAAGCGGTGGGGCAAATGGAAAAACACTTGGATCCATGCTTTCTAGGCACAAGATATGTAAAGCGTGGGCAATCCCTCAGTTTGGGGGGGGGGAATTCAGTACAAAGAGAAAGTTATGAAAAGGACAAGGGGATAAACAGAAGAAGATGGCTCCCCTTCATCACACATACAACCCAACAAGACAATGACAGAAATCCACCAACAGCATACAAATCAATATGGCTAACCTGATCCAAAACACCCACCCACCCCACTCACACATGAAAACAAAGACCACCACAGCCAATCACAAATGAACAACCACACCCAACCTCTCTCACCACCAAAGGAACACAAGCAAACAAAAGAGAACCTACACAAGCAACTCTGACATCAAACTCTACATATATTAAGTAAAATAGAAGCATCATCACCCAACCCCCCAAACACCCCCCCCCGCCGGTCTACCTCTCTTCCCCTCTTCTTCCCAATGTCTCAACAAATGAAACTGATTTGTAAAAATGATAAATGGAACAAATACGAGAGAGAGACATTGCACATACTTTTGTAAATCAAGAAACCTTTAATAAAAATACTTTTTTTAAAAAAAAAGTGCGTGAAAAGATATTCAAAAATATGAAGGTCAGCTTCCTGAAAATAGGATTTTTAAGAACTGGGAAGGAAAATCTCTGGAAATTGTCAAAATAAATATAATAAAATTTTCAATCAAGAGAGAGAGAGAGAGAGAGAGAGAGAGAGAGAGAGAGAGTTATGAAAGGAACTAAAATGCTGCAATGCTCCTGAGTCTCCGCTCTTCCTATAGCAGCTGCATTCAAGAGTAAAGAGGGCCAGCATCAAAAGCTTACCTCACCTGTAAACGTATGCCTTGCTCAGAATAGCTTCAAGCCGATTGTTAAACTCAAAGAAGGCCATGTACTGTGGGACGGAATGAAAAGTACAGATGAGCACCAAGAGCAATTCAGGGACAAATGGAGAAATATTTTGCAATAAAATTGACTGGAGAAGCTCCCAGCACTTTTTCTTAATTACTGAAATAATGATTTGGTGGGTGTCCTTCAGCAGCACCTGAATCAAATTCCTTGAAAGTGCTTTTAAGGGAAGGTATCTGAAAGGTCATCAAGATCAGCCCACCTCCTGATGCTGGAAACCCACTGCCACAGAATTCCTAGCAGGAGGCTATCCAGCTTCTGCTTTAAAAGGTCTAAGAAAGGAGAGTCTGCCACCTTCCAAGGCAGTCTATGTTAGCAATGGAATTATCTGCCAATTTTGGATCTCTCAGTTTCTCATTTTTCCAACCTTAAATTCAGTTATTCAATTTGAGGGTTTTTTTAAAAAAAACCCTGATGAAAATTCATAAGCGGTTTAGTGTGAATTTCTCCCAATAATCACATGTTTATATGCAGTTTTGACTAATGTTCCCATCTGTGCCAGAAATTTCCTTTAAGATAATGCATTTTTGTCTGCCGCTTTCACTCATATAGTAATTTCTGTGCATACTTTCCCTTAAAATATGCATTTGTATAAACGTGGTTTCGGTGGAGAACTGCATTGCAACATTCAGAAAAGTGCAAATTTCGAGGGATGGTTCTGTTTTGGAAAGCATGAATTTTATAGACTCAGATTGAAATGTGTACTGAATCAAATTTGCCCACCATCCCAATGCCAACTGGCATGTACGATCAGCATCCTCACCCCCTACCCCCGTCTTATTTTAGTCAATGAAACCTGTGGCTTTGAGTCCTATGCTCTGGAGAAACAGAAAACAAATCTGCTCTGCTATCTTCTTGGGGCTCATCCAGACTTCCAGGCACAGGTCCAGACTATAAAACTGTGTCTGTGCTGGGTGTTTTGTTTTTTGTTTCTGTCCCAGCATGTTTCTCGGGGAAACCCTCATTTTACTGCAGAAAATGGGGGGGGGGGATAAAATGCTTAGGCATGGAGCTTTAAAGACTGGACCTGTGCCTAGAAACGTGGCACAAAAGCAAGTCTGGATGAGCCCAAAGTGACAGCCCTTCAAACATTTAAAGGTTTCAATAAAGACCTCAAGTGCATTTCCCACTTTCAGCAAGCCCAGCAAAAAAGGGAAAATGTTTTTCCTCCCCCTCCCTGTTTTGCGCATCTACTAAAACACAACAAAAAGAGTTTTGAAAATAGGTTGTAGGAGCGTAATTCATCCTGACTCACCTTTAAACAGCGAGGCAAGCGCAAGAGAGGATGGAAACCCACTTTGAGGTAAAGAAAATCCAGTGGAAGAAGGCAGATCACATCCATCTGGAAAGACACATACAGCCCACCCCCAAAAAAGATATTAGCAACTTGGTCTGCCACCAGTATCACTGCATGTAATTTGATGGACCTTTTAAATGGCTTTACAATACTTATCGTGTTTGTCAACTCAGCATCCCTCCTGTTCATGTGCGGAACTGGAGCTAGGAGACAGTGACTTGCCTCTGACCACATAATGGTGTCAGGCAATCCAAGTGGGGCGAATGCTTCCCATCACAGGCACAAAGAGAGCATTCAGCACCTGTTAAAAGGCCATCGTGCAGGAGCTAAGAAACCAGGGTGGTTTTGGAGGGCAAGGGAAGAGATGCAAGGGAAAAAGAGGGATAAGGTAGAGGCCGAGTGTGGTGTAGTAGTTGGAGTGCCAGGCTAGGACCTGGGAGACCAGAGCTCAAATCCTCACTTGGCCATGAAGCTCACTGGGTAACCTTAAGCCAGTCACTGTCTCTTAGCCTAACTTCCTTCATAGGGCTGTTGGGATTAAATGGGAAGGGGGAAGACCACAACACTCTGAGCTATCTTAAGGAAAGGTGGGATATAAATGTAACAATAAATAAATGAAACTAGAAGGGAAAGAGGCAAGTTATAAAGGGACATTTCTGCTGTCTCTGCGAGGACAATGAGGAGGGGAAAATAGGAAGAGGAAAAAGATGGAAGGGCCTGGGGCTCTTAGCCCCAGTGGTGAGCCGGAAAGAGGGAGGGGGTGAAAAGGCAAACAGGAGATGAAACAGTACAGTGCAAAGGGACAGCGGGGAGGAAAGATATTAAAGGCAAGAGCCTGGGAAACAGGAAGATGGGAGGAAAGACAGCAGGAGGGACAATGTTGCATGTAAAACAAAACAAAGTGGCATCCTGCAATGAAAGGGGCCAGCCAAACTCTTTGAGTAAGGTCCCCATCAGGAGAAACCACCAGGGGCTCAGAGCCTCAGGTGGTTTGTTCTGTACTGAGACCCTTCATATAATAATAATAATAATAATAATAATAATAATAATAATAATAATAATAATTTATTTATACACTGCCCATCTGGCTGGGCTGCCCCAGCCACTCTGGGCGGCTTCCAACTGAATATTAAAAACAGTACAGCATCAGACATTAAAAACTTCCCTAAACAGGGCTGCCTTCAGTTGTCTTCTAAAAGAAAAATAATTGCTTATTGTCTTGACATCTGCTGGGAGGGCGTTCCACAGGGTGGGTGCCACTACCGAGAAGGTCCTCTGTCTGGTTCCTCTTGCAATGAGGGAACCGCCAGAAGGCCCTCGGTGCTGGATCTCAGTGTCCGGACTGAATGATGGGGGTGGAGATGCTCCTTCAGGTATACAGGACCGAGGCCATTTAGGGCTTTAAAGGTCAGTACCAACACTCTGAACTGTGCTCGGAAATGTACTGGGAGCCAGTGTAGATCTCTCAGGACCGGTGTTATGTGGTCCCGGCGGCCACTCCCAGTCACTAGTCTAGCTGCCGCATTCTGGATTAATTGCAGTTTCTGGGTCACTTTCAAAGGTAGCCCCACGTAGAGCGCATTGCAGTAGTCCAAGCAGGAGATAACCAGAGCATGCACCACTCTGGCGAGACAGTCCGCGGGCAGGTAGGGTCTCAGCCTGCATACCAGATGGAGCTGGTAGACAGCTGCCCTGGACACAGAATTGACCTGTGCCTCCATGGACAGCTGTGAGTCCAAAATGACTCCCAGGCTGCACACCTGGTCCTTCAGGGGCACAGTTACCCCATTCAGGACCAGGGAATCCTCCACACCTGCCCGCCTCCTGTCCCCCACAAACAGTACTTCTGTCTTGTCAGGATTCAACCTCAATCCGTTAGCCGCCATCCATCCTCCAACCGCCTCCAGGCACTCACACAGGACCTTCACCGCCTTCACTGGTTCTGATTTGAAAGAGAGGTAGAGCTGGGTGTCATCTGCATACTGATGAACACCCAGCCCAAACCCCCTGATGATCTCTCCCAGCGGCTTCATATAGATATTAAAAAGCATGGGGGAGAGAACGGAACCCTGAGGCATGCCACAAGTGAGTGCCCAGGGGTCTGAACACTCATCCCCCACCACCACTTTCTGAACATGGCCCAGGAGGAAGGAGCAGAACCACTGTATGCCAGTGCCCCCAGCTCCCAACCCCTCTAGACGGTCCAGAAGGATGTCATGGTCGATAGTGTCAAAGGCTGCTGACAGATCCAGCAGGACTAGGAAACAGCTCTCACCTTTGTCCCTAGCACGACGGAGATCATCGACCAGCGCGACCAAGGCAGTTTCAGTCCCATGGTGAGGCCTGAATCCTGATTGGAAGGGATCCAAATGGTCCGCTTCTTCCAGGCGTGCTTGGAGTTGTTCAGCAACCACCCGCTCAATCACCTTGCCCAGGAATGGTAGATTTGAGACTGGGCGATAATTAGCCATATTGGCCGGGTCTAATGATTTTTTTAAGAAGCAGTTTAATAACCGCCTCTTTCAATGGGTCTGGGAAGGTTCCCTCATAGAGGAAAGCATTCCCCACCCCGCAGAGCCCATCGCCCAGCCCTTCCAGGCTCGCTTTTATCAGGAGATTCCAGATATTTGTCAGGTTCAGTCCTGTCCAGACCTTGAACTTAAAAGTCTCCTCAAAGTAGGACTGTTTGCAAATTTGCCTACCACATTTGTGCACATAAGTGAATTATATCAAAAACAAAACCACCGTTTTAATATTTGATTGTGGCATGGATGAGCGCTTCATATACCGTAACTAAAATTACTATAGTTGAACTAAATGATGCAACTCTTAATTTCTAGGCACTGATCATTTTACATATGACAGCCTTCCCCAAACAGGTGCCCCTAACTAGCTGGGGAGAGGCCCCAATGGAAGCTGTAGTCCAAAACGTATGAAGGGCACCAGCTTGCAGAATGTTGACTTAACACAAAGTAAGGAAAATGGTACAGACCTTGAAGCGGCCTGATTTCAGATAGTTCTTCCTCATGGCTTTTTTATCAGTCTGGAAGAGGAGGCAAAAAGAGAGGAGGCATCACCACTTGTTTCATAGTGGAAGAATGTGCCACCCAGACTGGCCGTCGGGCCGGCCCTGGGGCGCTGCCCGCCCCCTGTTGCGATGCCCCTGCGTCCGGTGGAGGCAGCCCCCGGCCCGCACGCCTACAGCTGAAGCCACTGAACAGCTGAGAGGCGTGCCTGGGGCCACCTCCGCTGCACCTCTCCACAGGCGCAACGCCGCCCCTGGTGGCCTGGCACCCTGGTGCCCCGCGCCACCGGACCCGGGCCTAGAGATGGCCCTGTCGGGTGTGCTGGCTCTTGGAAGTAGAGTGTTCGACAACATCTGGAGAGCACACAGGCTCTTCATTTATGGTTTGTGATCTTTAGTCACACAGGGTTTACACAGAATAAGAGGGCTCATCCACATTGGCCTGTGCCTAGAAAGCATGGGTCTGAACAATTTCCCCCTTGCCCCACTCTATTCCCAGGGAAAACCTGTTCTTTAGTGATAAAGTGGAAACCAGCATCAATCCATAGAAAACCCAAATTGCTGTTTGTTCCGAATGAGCACGAAAGAACTGTTTTCCCTGGGGGGGAAGCAGTGGGACAAGAGGAAGTGTGAATAAGCCCATAGAATTGTAGCATTGGATGGTTCCCAAAGGGTGCTCAAGCCCAACCTCCTGCAAAGCAGGAATCTCAACTAGAGAATCTCTGATGGATGGCCATCCTACCTCGGTTTAAAAACCTCAAATGAAGGAAAGCCCCCCACCTTCTGAGGTAGTCCATTCCATTGTGCAACAGCTCTCATCATCCTAAAAATTTTCCTAATGTTTTGTTGGTATCTCCTTTCTTGTAATTTGAATCTATTTGTTCAAGCAGCAGAAAACAAGCTTGCTCCATCTTCTGTATCACAGCCCTTTAGATATTTGAATATGGCTATAATCTGATATGACTTCCCCCTGGGGAAACCTGTGGTTTAGCACTGAATCAGAACAAGCTGCAATCAGGTTTTCTGCGGATTGCTGTCTGCTCCAGTTTAGTGCTAAGGAGTGTGTTTTCTGGGGGAAAGCAGTGGAGCAAAGGAATAGGACAAGCAGGAAAGTGTTCAGACCCATGCTTTCCACACACAAGACAAGTAGAAGTGTAAAAGGCCCTCAGTCTTCTCCTTATCCAGGCTAAACATACCCAACTCCCTCAACCGTTCCCCAGAAGGCCTGGTTTCCTCTTTCTCAAGGACTAAAGGTAAAGGTAAAGGTACCCCTGACCATAAGGTCCAGTCGCGGACGACTCTGGGGTTGCGGTGCTCATCTCGCTCTATAGGCCGAGGGAGCTGCTGTTTGTCCACAGACAGCTTCCGGGTCATGTGGCGAGCATGATTAAGCCGCTTCTGCTGAACCAGAGCAGCGCACAGAAATGCTGTTTACCTTCCCGCTGGAGTGGTACCTATTTCTCTACTTGCACTTGACATGCTTTCGAACTGCTAGGTGGGCAGGAGCTGGGACCGAACAACGGGAGCTCACCCTGTTGTGGGGATTCGAACCGCCGACCTTCTGATTGGCAAGCCCTAGGCTCTGTGGTTAAGACCACAGCGCCACCCGCTTTCCTTCTCAAGGACTACCTGACCCCCAAACGTCAGGGGCTAATCCAATAGAACAAAGGCTTTCTGGGTGTCACTTACTATGATGTCTCCTCTTTGGACAAATTGCAGGCGGACCTGAAAGATGCTGATATCCAAAATGTAGATGAGGTCACAGAAATAGTCCACAGCCATCCAGTAATAAACATTTGCAGGTGTTTGGAACGGGAAAGCCCAGCGGACTGGAATCAGCCAGCAGTTCCAATTCCATGCCAATACCACAATGAAGAGCCACAAGATGTACATCAGATCTAGAATGGGAGGGGAAAACCCAGAACAGACTCAGGAGCTCTGCTAGTTGCCAAGAACTTATCCTGCTTCTCTTGTTTAGGACACCTCAATGGAACTATAGGAACTGAGCACAGCAGCATGGGGGTCCAAAACCACAGGACCTCAAAATAGAAGGCAAACCAGTTCCTGTGGGATCAGAGAATGAGAACTTTGTGCAAAATGAATTAGTAGTTCTCAACCATAAATGTGGTCCACGAATGTTCTCCGCTATAGTGCTTTTTTGCTATGAATGAAGTTGGTTAAGAGATGGAGCCATTCCAGCACCCACCTCTCAGTTTAATCGTGAACTCACTGGGTGGCCTTACCCTCCTCCTCCTGCCGCAGCCGGTATTGCTGCTGTGCCTATCACTATGTCTTATTTTCGGGGTATGGCTTATATTCCTTGAATGCTTAAAAATCCTGCTATGGCTTATTTTATGACTACGTCTTAAAATAGGAGAAACAGGGTAGATAAGCATTTATCTCTCAGCCTTAGGTCTCCATCTGAAAATCTGGGGACATCTACACACTGGCCTAGCTTCCAGGTAGGGATGAAGCAGGAATTTGATTCTTTCTGTTCACATTTGAATTGTTTGGAATGGATGAAACAGTCTATTTCTGGTCTGTGTCAATTTTGAATGCATGTTCACAATTCCGCTCCATCCCTTTTCCATATCAACCTCCAATATTTTAAAAGAGGTATGTAAATTTGTATTACAATACAAACACATGTGTTATGTCACAAGGTACATATTTAAATATAGAAAATTTGTGAATTTCTAAATGTATTTTGTACTAAAATGCACCTTTTAAATGCATTTTGGTATTTTGTTTTATTTTTTAGCCGAAAACTTTATAGTGCAATTTGAAGGAGCGTGGACTTATCCAAAGGATCATTCAGGAGGTTTGAATGAAGTTGAATGACTTTAAAAAAATGGAGTTCACTGCTTTATCCCTCTTGTGCCTATTTCCAAAAAGAGATGCTCAGCATCAAGCAACCTGCCCATCAGCCGCTGGCCACCCCCCTCCCCCGCTTAATATTCTACAGTAGGCTCTTCGGTCAAAAGCCCATTCCAGGTACTCACTGGTGAGTGGGTCGATGCTGCTGGGGAACTGGCATTTTCTTGCACGTGAGGGACTGTGCTTCTTTCCACCCTTCTCACTCGCTCCCTCTTTTTCTTCTGGAGGCTTTTCTTTGGAAGGTGCTATGGGAACAAATGGAGTAAATGAAAACCAGGCAAACTTTGGAATCAAAACCATTGCTTTTAGCCAGCCTTTGATCATCTTAATTAATACAGTGGTACCTCGGTTTAAGTACACAATTGGTTCCGGAAGTCTGTACTTAACCTGAAGTGTACTTAACCTGAAGTGAACTTTCCCATTGAAAGTAATGGAAAGTGGATTAATCCGTTCCCGACGGGTCCGCGGAGTACTTAAACTGAAAGTACTCAAACCGAAGCGTACTTAAACCGAGGTATGACTGTACTAGATGTGTGGAGGCTGCAGTTATTTAACAGTGAGGGGTGGGTGGGAATCTCTGCACATGCTTGGACACTCTGATTGAGCCAACCTGGTGCCCGCCAGATGTTTTGGACTGCAGCTCCCCTCAGTTCAAGCCAACTAGGGTAGATGGGACCAAGAGTCCAAAATGTCTGGAGGGCATCAGGTTGGGAATTGCTGCTTCTGAATCTTTAATCATTAGACACGGAAGGCCTGGGCTGTTTTCCTCTATGTACTTTGGTGCTCAAGTTACCCATCCTCTGGCGATGGTCATGCCCCCCCCCCCCGACTCACACCCAGAGTCAGTTTTACATGCAACTGATTTCTGCTTCACCTAGAACAGGCATCCCCAAACTGCGGCCCTCCAGATGTTTTGGCCTACAACTCCCATGATCCCTAGCTAAGAGGACCAGTGGCCAGGGATGATGGTAATTGTAGTCCAAAACATCTGGAGGGCCGAAGTCTGGGGATGCCTGACCTAGAAAAACCTGGTATCAAAGGATGGAGAGAGAGAGAGTGTGTGTGTCTGGAAAGTTGCTGCGTCTATTTGCTAATCAGCAAGGCCTTTGACACAGCAGCCATCAGGGTCAGCCATCAGGGTCCAGCAAAGCTTATGCAGCCCATCCTAAGGAAGTTGAAGAGAAGCTTAACTCCTGCTGCAAAGAGCTAGTTTGATTGAGTCCAAGCTTTGCAAAGCTTATTTATGCTTCAGTTAAATAAGTGCACTATGGCTTCAGAAACCTCAAAAGTCATGTTGCAATAAGCAATTGGCAACCCTTGAGAAGGAGCTTGTCAGAAGGCGACAAGGAGCAGAGAGACGTTTCAAAAATAGGTTGAATATCTTTTACCCCCTGCTAGACACAGACAGCCCCTGAAAAAGGAGAGCCTTCAAGTTTTGTAATAGATGGCGCTGGTCTCACTTACACGCCACGGGGGTTTCCTCGTCAGAAGAAGCATCTGGGTCAATCAATTTCTCTTTCACTTTCTCTGTTCGGTCCTTAAAGAGACGCACCAGTTCTTGCAGACGGTCATTGATAACTGCACTGTTTTGGCTTGCTGTTGAGCTGCTGCGATCTGGCAAACTATGGTGAAACCAGGCCAGATATTATGAATGAAAACTTTCCCATTGCTCAATGCTGTAATCACCAGAAGTGATATTATGAATGAAAACCTTTTCATTGACCAATGCTATATTAATTAATTCCAGGCCCAATTTTAGCAAGTTGTAGTGAAGGAGGGACCATTTCTCCTCATATACACCTTTTTTAATGCCTAATGTACCAATTTTCGCAAACAATTTTCTCTAATATAATACAGTTTTGTATGTTGTTTTCAATAATATATGCATTTTACACTCTTTGCTCTAATATACACATTTTGCACTTTGATAGTTTTGCAAAATTCAGAGAAGTGTGGATTTATCCATGTTTCAAATCATGGCTTATTTTGGGAATCGTGAATTAGGTACATAAATTGTGAACTGAAACCTAATTTCTCCCACATGCCAAACTGTAGGGCTTCTCCATCCTGGTGCCCTCCAGATGTTTTATACCACAACTCACATCAGCCCCAGCCAGTGTGGCTATGCTCCCATCAACTTCAGCATCATATGACTGGGATGGCTAGCTAGGACCAATAGCAGCTGTAGTTCAAAATATCTGAAGGGCATCACCAAGTTGGGATGGAGGCTATAGGCAGATGAATTATAGGTGTCTTACGGACTGGTGGGTAGCTTTTCAGTGTGGCTTGACTTTCATTACAACATTCTTTGCTTTGCAGCCTGGAGCACTGAAGTACACTCTAGTGTAGTCTGTCATGCAGACTTCCCCTGCAGCCTTTTATAAAATAAGGAGGATATGGCTATCAATGACTAGTAGTTATGATTACTATGCCTCTGAATATCAGTTACTGGAAGCCACAGGAGGGCAGAGTGCTCTGGAGCTCAGGTCCTGTTTGCCTGTTTCTCACAGAGGCATCTGGTTGGCCACTGTGAGAAAACAGGATGCTGGACTAGATGGGCCATTGGCCTCATCCAGCAGGCTTGTCCTCAGATCGTATAAATCTTTCGCCTTTTGCTTTTCTTATGCTCTTAGTAACTGCTGGACACTTACAAGGGAAAGCACATCTTGCACTTTTTCTAAAAACGCTGCGCTCGTCTTGCTAACCCTACACTGTATCTGATGTTTATGGTCTGCAGACCAAACAAACTAAGCTACTACATGCTAAAGATGCAGCGAGGTCAAAATAGCTCTTGTTTGATGTAAACATACTGCAAAGATAACATGTAAGAACCCCAGAAGGATATAAATGCCACATATAAATTAAAGTCTCTAGTACCAAAGTGATCCTTCTCTCTGTGGACTGGAAAGGTCCGGCCAAGCTTTGACTGGTGAGGGGCTTGGAGATGGCACTTTCAGTTCCTCCACACTCTCCTCCTGGGAAGAGCGTTTCCTCCTGAAATGGGGAAAAAGAAAGAGGTCAGGTATTTTTGAGTACACACAATCAGAACATTCTCTCTATTGAAAAAAGTGAGTCCTAAATTTAGTCCACACTGATAGTATCAATGTCTTGCTGTTGCTGCCTTAAAATAGCAGCTTCAGCTGTGAGATTGTCCTTGGCCCTGGCAGCTCAGCTGTGATCACTAACTAATATTATTTGGGAGACAAAAAAATTAAGATTTGGAGAACTAATAAGGTGCAAGCAGATTAAAGGTTGCCCATAAAAGGCACCCCGAGTCTTAGTAAGAAACCACTTTTAACAGAGCGGCAGACAGATTTAGGACACTTGACAGAAAAACAAAATAATTTCCCAACCAGCAACAAAGAAGTTAGGGTAATACAACAAAGAAGTTAGGGTAACCATAGGGTAATGCAGCCTTTGCTGGCCTGTTGCCCTCTAGACATTGCAGATTTACAACTCCCATCAGCCTTAGCCACTGGGAAGATATTGGATCAGCTCTGACTTAAGCTTTAAACCCATTTATGCCCCCCAGCTGTGTACCCTAAGGTATGCAAATGATTATCCCAGGTTTGTATCCCAGTTCCAAGTCAATGCTCCCTGATAAATTAAGAATCTGCATGGATTCTAAATGACAGCTTTTTGGACTTTAGGTTCTAAAACATTATGGGTTCATACCTATTGGGAGCCTTGGCTATAACCGGCACAGCGAGGGTTTGGGGTTTCTTTGGTGGTGAGGTCTGAGCACGGCGGGCAAATACTGGCAGCCCTGAAGAGCCATTCTTGGGATTCCTATTCTTGATGTTCACAGTGGGGTATCTCCCTGATGGTCGTCCTTTGGCAAGAAAATATATGAAATGAGCCAGAGGAAAACAAGAAGACAGATAAAAACAGTGGCTACATCACTAGCAGAGGCTCCTCATACCAAAATGTTCAAGGTGAAGGTCCTTTACTGATCAAAAGATACCTGAAACTACAACCTCCTAATTCCCACCTGTATTTTCAGACACCTCCTTCCTTCTTCAGTAAACATAACCACCTCTTAAATGTCCTATCCCAGGTTTTATACAGTTTCTTTTCTATGCAATTCAAATTATACTATGGCCAAAGTATGTAATAAATTTTGTGGGTTTTTAAAAAATTAAAACAGAGTTTTAGTGTTATTATTTTTCATGAACCAATTGAAAATATTTTAATTTTTAACACTTTCAACTGATTGTGTTGATTGTACGCTGTTTTTGTATACTGATTGTAATTACATAGTATATAATTGGTTGAAATAAAATAAATAAAATTTAATTAATATTTGGAGTATAAATTCTAGTTATAATACCCTGATAAAGTAAATGTTTATCTTATTTTGTTGATTCTGTATTATCATGTTAATCTGTGTCATAGATTCATATTGATACCCTTTTGTATTTAGATAACTATCTTGTAGAACTAACAGGAATAATTAACTGGAAGGTATAAATGCATTCAGATGTACAATTATTGCTATGAAAAGTTAGGTACATTATTCGAATATGACAAGTTGTTTCAAACACCAAGAGGTTTGATTATTCCTTCCTGTAGTGATAGGAAGCACATACCGTATTACTTTCCAGAGATAATAACTTAGTGCAAACTCCAATCAAGCTTTAATGCAATATTTTTAAATATACTGTGAATTATTATTTCTTCAGAATTAATTAACTTAGCTTCTTCAAAAAGCAGCACATGGCTATTTGCAAAAGGGCTTTCAAACATCCCCGCACTGTGCTTTGAAGTCACAACAATGGGACTGCCTCACAGCTACACGTCTGGAAGTTCTGGCTACTGGATGTACACATATTGAAGCAGACACAAGAGACACACACAGGCAGACGAAGCGAAGGAAGCCTGACATACAAAGCTGCACACACAAAGCCATGGCAAATGCTACGTTACCCTGGGTGCGAGAGGACGACCCTTCTTCCTTCAAAAAACTGGGGTTCGTCACACCAGCCTTTTGCTTTCTGGCGACAAGGACAGGGATGCGGGAGGAAGCGGCAGTGGTGGAGCGGTAGCTGGGGACATTGGGCAGCTGGTCAGCCAGGCTGTGACGGGAGGGGGAGGAGCTAGGATGACTGAGTGGATTGTCATGCACCAGGCGGGCTAACTCAACGTCGCGGTTTTGCTTGGACATGGTGGGGCTAGGCAGCTAGAGGCTCCAAGCAAGGGCCAAGGGTATCTGAAGCTGCAACAAAGCAAACATAAAATCACATGAGAAAAACGGTGTTGCTCAGTTCCAAACCAGCAATTGTGTGTGTGTGTGTGTGTGTGTGTGTGTGTGCGTGCGTGCGCATGCGCGTGACAAATACACAATAATCATTAACCACAGTATGATTTCATTTACAATTTGTGCAACTTCAACCATATGCAGTTGAAGGGAAGTTGGTTGAAATTACGCAAGTTAAATACATGCAAGGTGGAGAACTTTTCCTACGGTAGCATGGAAAGAGCTTTTAAGGCCTCCACCTTGCTTGGGGGGCAAGGACTGCTCAACATGCTGGCTCTGGAAGGCTAGGGATGCTCACACAGGGGTGGTTTGAGTATACTTGTTTTCATATACATTTGGAACCCTTGGAACTGAACCACTAGGTAAGATGTGATTATATGGTTATAAGTTGGGGGGCACCCTAAACCCAAGAAATTAATAAATGGTAAGATTTTGTTTATTTAGGACAGGCATCCCCAAACTTCGGCCCTCCAGATGTTTTGGACTACAATTCCCATTATCCCTGACCACTGGTCCTGTTAGCTAGGGATCATGGGAGTTGTAGGCCAAAACATCTGGAGGGCTGCAGTTTGGAGATGCCTGATTTAGGATATGAAGGGAATATACAACCAGCAGATGAATTCCTGGGCTAGGGTCATTAAAAAACAATACAGTGCCATTGAGGGCCATTGGCAATGCGAGAGAACTGTCCTTCCCCCCCACCCAAAGGTATGAAGACAGAGAGGAGATTTGGAAAATTGCCAGGGTAACTGGGCCTTGGATTCTAGCACTGCACTGCTGTGAGGAACAAGTTCCTCTTGAGATGACCATGCTGTAACATCTGGACTCCATGCAGACTGAAGGTACAAATATGTGGATAAGTCTTATTTCTTAAAGCTACAACAGCTTCAAACACGTCTTCAATTCTCCAAAGGAGCACAGGCCCTGGTTGAGGGCCAAGACCCCTGGAATCCTGTGCGCGGCTTGACAGGGATTGGGGTGGCCTGTAACAATACTGTATTTTTGAAGGTGCACAAGCATGCAAATGGAGTCACTTCAGGGGTGGATTTTGATGTGGCAGTTACACCACAACTCGTTCCCCAAAGAGCTTGTGCAGCTTCAAGCTGTTTTACAGGCTCTGTCCCCTAAAATGTTCCTTATTGCCCTGTTGGACTTCTTGGTCTCTGTGACCAGCTTTGCAACAGGTGGAGATTTCATGACCATGATGCAACCTTTTTGCTTTATAATTCAACATTCACGTCTGTGTCTGCACACTCAAGAGTCATATGCTTGCCAAAAGTGTCCAATACCAGCCTTCATCAGCCCGATTCCACCCAGATGTTTTGGACTGCAAGTCCCATCATCCCTGGCCACTGGCCATACTTGCTGCGATTGACAGGAGTTGTAGCCCTAAACATCTGGAGGGCATCAGGCTGATGAAGGCTGCCTTAGGCCAAACGCTCTGTGTATGCTCACTGGAAGAGAACAGGACAGCTCTTTCCTGCTCAGAGCTTTGTGTCCACATTGCAGGCCTGCACAGGATTGGACCAGGCACATACTATATACAGTACCTTGAGGTGTAACTAAGGCTGCTTCAGTTTCTTCCTCTTCTACCTTAATTTAAAAACAAACAAACAAACAAACACAACATTATTCTGAAGAACATTTCCTGTTTTGAAAACTCAGGTTCTATCTTTAAACAGACTTTTGTTATGTTGTGACAGTGTGCCCCTTCCCTATTTTATAAATCCATCTTATGGGGCCATTTTAGGGGACAAAAGACCGGGTATAAAATAGCTTTTATAAATAAATAACCAACCAACCAACCTGTGGAAAAGGGCCTAAGTTGGCATCCAATCCCTTGACTTTGCCTGAAGCAGCTACCATGAAGGTGCAGCTATCAGAGGCACCCCTATAAGGGACAAAAGAGAGACAGTCAGACAGCAATGATTAGCAAACCCTGAAATCCCAGAGATCTTCTTGTCATATTGAAGCTAATGTGTGTTAGAAATGCCCTGGAAGAATAAGGAGATTTACAGGGCGGCTTTCCATCTGAATATTGACTATATAGGCCCACAGCAAAGGTGGACAGTGCCTGGTTCTTGGCATTCCTACTAACAAGGATGACTCCCTCCCTTTCTCAGGCTACGTTCATACAATATACTTAAAGCACTCTGTTACCACCTTAAACAATCATGGCTCCCCCCCCCAAAGAATTCTGGGAAGTGTAGTTTGCGCAGGGCGCTTGTTAGGAGGCCTGACTTCCCCTCACAGAGCTACAGTTCCCAGAGTTCTCTGGGTAGAGGGACTGACTATTAAACCACTCTGGGAACTGTTCTATGAGGGGAATAGGGGCCTCAATACTATTTAAACTTGTAGCATGGTGCTTCAGATGTATGGTGTGAATGTGTTCCCCCCCTCTCTGCCTGTCCCCTCAACACTGTGTCAACACACCAGCATGACAAAGAAACTGAACGCAAGACAGGCCTAGCAAAGCAGATCAAGCCTGGCCTCTGCCTCCTCCTTTGTCCATGATTGCACCCTGTCCTCTCTTCTATTTAAATGAATTAGTGCTGTCCATTGCTATGGGGAGAAAGAACAGCAAGAGGTTGTTTCCAACTAAGTTTTACTCAGAGTAGTCAACACATTCAAAAATTTATGGAGCTAAGTTAGTCAGCTTTGTTCGTTTCAATGGGTCTGCTCTGAGTAGAGATAGCTTTGGATGCGGCCCATAGTAAGGTTAGCAGACGTCCCCGTTCCCGGGGACAGTCCCCCGATTTACAAATCAGTCCCCATACAAAATCCGTTGAAGTTGAAAAGTGTCCCCGGATTCATTGAAAAAAATCTGGTAACCTTAGCCCATAGCATTTGTTGACACTGCTGTAGTGAGGACAAAACCTGCCCACCCCCCATGGGCTGCAATGTCCACAGCATATACAGAGGCTCATTGCACACACTCAGCAGTCCAAAGAATATGCAAGCTCTTTCTCGGTGTATCCCCACAAAGACAAGCACATTGCTAGTAATCAAAACAAGCGCCCTGCTGACTCCTTCAGCCAAAGCATCATTCCTTGCCACAGGGTCTGATTGCACCAACAAAATACAGTAAATCCAATTTTCTTAAACAAAACACTGAGGTTTACAGTTGCGTTCATTAACATACTATCCCTCATTCACCATTTGCAATTCCTTCCTCCACAAGCATGTATAGAGGCACCTGCAACTCAATATAATACCTCATGCAACTAATGAAGTGGAATGTAGTGTACATCCAAAGCTTGTGCCATAATAATTTTGTTGGCGTCTAAGGTGCCAAAAGATTCCTTGTTGGTTTTGCAACAAGAGGCAAACACAGCAACCTTTCTAAAAAATCTTTAACTTATTCCCTCACTTTTTGCCCCTGGACCCCTCAGAAATATTTTGCAAAAGAAAACAAACAAACCCCAAACTCACCTTTTCAAACCATGCTTCCCCTGAGCGCATAGCACATCAAGCCATGCTTATATTCAGCCCTGTGATGCTCTGCTAATCTTGAAAGCCTTCTCTTAATGAATGTATTTTTCAAATAATCGGCAACCGCTCCAAGATTGAGACTTTTTATTCTTTCCTGTGTCTGCTTTGCCTTCAGTTTACATGCAAATCCTATTTCCTGTTAACTAGACTGAGCTGTCATAGCCCACTCCCTAAGATATCCCCCCTCCCTGCTTCAACAGAGGAACATTGAGGGACCAAAGGGATGCTGTTGCTAGGAGAAGCTGAGCAGTTGCCAGGGAGGAAAAACGGGTCACAGCCTGGTTACTAGGCACCACACATAATAGGCAAGCCCTTGAATGTACTTCGCTAATAGAAGCCTCCGTCTGATGAGGGAGCGCAGAAAAATAAGCTTTTCAAGTTTGTTGCAGATCTAAGGCTGCTTAAAGGCTAATTATTTTATTGTCCAGTCCACACATGATAAATCTAGCATTCATCATGAGACAAATGCCAGTGTGGCATAGCAGCTAGAGTGTTGGGCTAGGACCGGGGAAACCAGGGTTCAAATCTCCCCTCTGCCATGAAGCTCACTGCCAGTCAACCTACTGCACCTTACAGGGTTGTTGTGCAGAGGATAGGATATAAATTGAATAAATAAAATGTATCCTTCTGTCAGAATCTGACCTTTTAATTTGATCGCTGATAGTTGCCTTTTAGCAGGTGAAAGCTTTAGCAGGGTTCTGCTAAAGAAGGAAAGGCTACCTTCCTACCAATTATGCATCTGCTCCAGCAGCTTTTCCTTCCTTTGGAAAAAAATATCTGGTCAGTTTCATGACTGGCATGGGCTGTGTGTGCTCTGTACCTATAAAGCACATTCCAAGCACATTCTTTCCCTGAAATAATTCTGGACACGGTAGCTTACCCTTCACAGAGCTACAAACTATTGTGCACATAATTCTTTGAGGGAAAGGATGTGCTTGGAATGGGCTTTAAAGCTATAATGTATACGCAACCATGATCTCCGTGCTCAGGAACAGGCAAGAGTTTTTGGTTGCCAACTCTGAACACAGATGGTTTTAATTGAGCAATCCGACTACATCTGCATTAAGTTATGTGAGCATAAAGGGATGGATCAAGTGAATGAAAACCCTTGTGTTTATGTTTCAACAGAGGGATGAAGGAGATGCTGTCCTCCGGGTACTGTTGGACTCCAGGTCCCATCAACCGCAACCAGCACGGCCAGTGGATAAGAGTGATGGGAGTTGTAGTCCAACAGCATCTGAGAGGAAACAGCAGAAGATGTTGTCCTGTCTCCAGCACTGAAGTATGAAGTACCGAAGCCTTGTTTCACTTTTGTGTAGGAGACAGGAGAGGCACCGTTTTATCTTTTGCCTCAAGAAAATATACATATTGAACTGGTCCCTGTCTCTTTCCCTCATCACAAAGGAAACATTGGTTGCGGGGAGGGTCTGCACATTGAAAGAAATAGCAAAGCAGAGCTTTGAACATGCTTCCTTCTCCACAGAGCAATGTAGCAAATCACAATCTAGGGCAGTTCAGAGACAGAGCAAGCTGTGTCTTTGTGTTTAGAGGAAGGGCAATGAAGAATCCATGGCCTTTGTTTGAATTCAGGACCTTTGTGGCAGAGAGAGGTCCTCTGAGTGCCTTAACATCTCTATTCTGTTACCAATGTTAACATGTCTGGGAAACCTCTGGTGTATGGCAGCTCATGGCAGCGAATTCCCTTTAAAATAGCTCAAAAACTTTTTTTTTTTGAGATTTTGCAAAACAAACAGCTCAACAACTTTTGTATCCAGATTTTCACTTATTGAAATATGGCAACCCTAGTTGGCAAGTTATACAGCAACAGATATTATTCCTCCTAATTCCCCTGCTTTGGCTTCCTACCTCTGCTTTGGGGGGCTGGGAGGTGCCCCCACAGTCCACTCAGCTGTGCCACACCAACACATCGCTTCCTCTTGGATTTCATGGTCTTCCACCAAGAATTCCACATGGCTCTGTTTTGTGGGGAAAGTGCAGGCTGAAATAAAATGGTGAAGGCATCAGGTTAGGGACCACTGGGCAAGAAGATTCATCTAATTATTTATAGGCACAGATGCTAAGTGGCAAAGTCCGAATGGGATCATCTTTCTACCATTCATTGTGGTACCATTCATCAGCAGGCAGCAATTCTGTCCTCTTCAGACACAAAACTTCTCAAGCTGCTGACTTGGTTCTGGCAAACATCACCCCCATATAATTTTAAGTTATCCCCTGTGCCCCAAACAGGACTCCAAAGCCAGAAGGAAGTCAGCAGCCGGGTGGGTGGCAAAATTGGCAGGCACTGCGAAAAGGGAAGCACCTCTCCCTTCACCTTTCTCTGGCAACACCTCCTCCTGTGCATTCTCTCATGAAACATGGATTTGGGATGTGAATTTGCTGAGATATCAGGCAGTTCCACACACAGGGTGGCTTCAGTTTCTACATACTCAGCACTTGCTGAAACAACAACACAAGCCAAAATGCAAACTTTTCTGAATTTTGTAGGTATAAGATCTCTAACCGAAAAAATCCATACAAAACTGGGTATATCAGGGGAAAGTGTGCATAAAAATGTGTATATTTGTGAAAATAATGTAGCAGGGGAAACTGCTTGCAGAAATATTAAGCAAAATTGCACACAGAAATGTCAGGGGTGGCAGCTGGTGCCCTTTGGAACTGATAGGGTAGAAGGCAGGGAGACCAACAGTAGGTGGCGCCAGAGCCAGTGACAGACTGACCTAATTCTAGTTTTGTCCTCCTCCTTTCTGCTGAGGTCTATAAAGGCAAAACTGAGATGAAAAAGGAGGAAACTGATAGGCGGCAGCACCTCTTGGACCAGTTACAAGTGGGGTCTGGCTGAGAGCAGAGTGATATTGGTGGGGCAGTGCCCCATTTTGCCTAATGGACCAGCTTCCATTAAGGAAGGCATATCATATGAGAAATGCACTGATTAATTTTCATTATGAAATTAAAAACAAAACAAAAAAAACAAACTGATGTGAGAATGTGACAAACTGAATTTAAGGCTGGAAAAATGAGAAACAGAAACTGACAGGTTAATCCATTCCTTGTTCCCCTTGAAGAAGAGGAATCTGGCATGTTGCTTACAGGGTCCCCAAGCAGGACAGCCAGATAAAGCCATGTGGGGAGATCAGACAGTTTTTTTCGGCTATTCTTTGGGTTGTGCAATCGGTGGTGAAAGGAAGGAGCCTGAGGTGGGAGTGGGATATTCTTGTAATTTTAAGGTGGACTTACAATCCAGGAGAAAAGTGACTGTAGCACTAGTGAGACCCACATGCCACCACCAGACATCTTCATTTGCCCTGGGCTCCATAAGTAAAGCAGGGCTGGCCATATTCCCTTCTGGGGCCCAATGCCAACGGTGGACAAGAACAGAGGCAAAAGTGGACACAGTAATATATGTAAATATTATATATATTATATATTACATATATGTAAATAGCAGCCTGTTTTCTGCTCTCTTTCAGCACACACCTCTCAATTCTTCACACAGACAGGCTAGAGGCATGATTGTTGTTCAATGACATTTTACAACCTGGTGAAAAACACACACATGTCCTATGAACCGGATGAGAGATGATTGGAGAGCACTTTTGGCCTCTGGACGTGAGGCTTCCTACCCCTCAAGCAAAGAAGAAAAGCAGCAGCTCTTTATACCAGATAGGGTCAAAGGGAGAGAGGTTGGCAATTGCGACTAATCTCATTGTGAAGTACCACGGAGTTTAGTGAGCCAGTCGCTCCCTTGCAGCCTAACCCACTTATTGGGTTGTTGTGAGAAGGACAATATGAACACAAGGGTAAACCATGTGCACTGCTCTGAATTCCTTGAGGAAAGACTGGGGTAATATACAGTGGTACCTCGCAAGACGAATGCCCTGCAAGACGAATTTTTCACAAGACAAATGCATTTTGCGATCTGAGGGTGATCTGACGGTGACTCGCAAGACGAAATCGTTTTGTGAAAAATTCGTCTTGCGAATCATTGTTTCCCATAGGAATGCATTGAAATTTAATTAATGCGTTCCTATGGGCAAAAAAAGAAATTTCAATGCATTCCTATGAGAAACAGCGATTTGCAAGATGAATTTTTCGCAAAACGAATTGACTCGTGGAATGAATTAAATTCGTCTTGCGAGGCACCACTGTATACTGTTAGGGGCAGTATTGTTTTTGTTTCCTGTTATGGTATGTATTTTTGTGTTTTTATATTGTAAACCACCCTGTGATCTTTGGATTAAGGGAGGGTATAGTAATTTAATAAATAATAAAAATATCTTGGGTAGTTTCTAAGAAGTTCAAGACAATAGTATTCACCTGTTGCTAGCCTGGAATTGATCTGGAATTCGGAAAGAGAAACTTGATTGTGGTATAAAAGTCAGTATATATAATCTCCTTTCCACATCTTTCTGAAACATAAGTGCTACGTTCCCATCCCTAAAATGGGTGGATTTTTTCCCCTCTAGAAAATCTTCCACATCATGGTTACTTCATATAATGTGCATCATGTGGGGCTTGATTAACTGTCTTGCGTTACTCATCTACAAAGGTAGCATTTTCCTGCTTTTAATTTGTGACAGGTTGTTTTGATAGCCTAGTAGATACCCCTGGGGAGGAATCAGTGGTCATGGTACCTGTTGAAACCATTGACATGAGTGGTCCTGAAAGGAAAATCTAGATTGCTAGGTAGGGGGCTGAGAACCTAAACTTTCAAGGTAGCTTTCTGTGTTCTATTGACCTCTTCATCAAAGTTCAGAGTACTGGTGAAAACTTCCATTAAGGCTGCTTCTCACTGAGAGCATCCAAACACTGATTGCTCCTCTGCTGTAAGCTCCAGGTGGGATTGCAATTGATTTTTGAGGGACATTGCACTTTTTCTGATTGTAGGGCTGAGGGCATGAACACCTGTGGAGATTGTGGTGGTCTTCTATTCTTCTTAAGGTAAAGGTAAAGGGACCCCTGACCATTAGGTCCAGACTATGCGGTTGCGCCCCTTCATGGATCAATGCCTTGTCGTGGCGAAGGGGCTTGAATAACTCAGAGAAGCTATGAGCTATGCCATGCAGGGCCACCCAAGATGGACAGGTCATAGTGGAGAGTTTTGACTAAACGTGATCCACCTGGAGAAGGAACTGGCAAGCCACTCCAGTATCCCTGCCAAGAAAACTCCATGGACAAAGACAACAGGCATATAAAAGTTATGACGCTGGAAGATGAGCCCCTCAGGTCGGAAGGCGTCCAACATGCTACTGAGGAAGAGCGGAGGACAAGTACAAGTAGATTCAGAGCTGATGAAGCGGCTGGGCCAAAGCCGAAAGGACGCTCAGTTGCGGATATGCCTGGAAGCGAAAGGAAAGTCCGATGCTGTAAAGAAAAATATTGCATAGGAACCTGGAATGTAAGAACCATGAGTGGAGGTAAGCTGGATGTGGTCAAAAATGAGATGACAAGAATAAATATCGACATCCTGGGCATCAGTGAACTAAAATGGAAGGGAATGGGCGAATTCAGTTCGGGTGACTATCATATCTACTACTGTGGGCAAGAATCCCGTAGTAGAAATGGAGTGGCCCTCATAGTCAACAAAAGAGTGGCAAAAGCTGTAATGGGATGCAATCTCAAAAATGACAGAATGATCTCGATACGAATCCAAGGCAGACCTTTTAACATCACAGTAATCCAAGTTTATGCACCAACTACCGGTGCTGAAGAAAGTGAAATTGACCAATTCTATGAAGACCTACAACACCTTCTAGAAATGACACCAAAGAAGGATGTTCTTCTCATTACAGGGGATTGGAATGCTAAAGTAGGGAATCAAGAGATAAAAGGAACAACTGGCAAGTTTGGCCTGGGAGTTCAAAATGAAGCAGGGCAAAGGCTAATAGAGTTCTGTCAAGAGAACAAGCTGGTCATCACAAACACTCTCTTCCAACAACACAAGAGAAGACTCTACACATGGATATCACCAAATGGGCAGCATCGAAATCAGATTGATTATATTCTCTGCAGCCAAAGATGGAGAAGCTCTATACAGTCAGCAAAAACAAGACCTGGAGCTGACTGTAACTCAGATCATCAGCTTCTTATAGCAAAATTCCAGCTTAAACTGAAGAAAGTAGGAAAAACCACTGGGCCAGTAAGATACAATCTGGATCAAATCCCTTATGAATACACAGTGGAAGTGAGGAACAGGTTTAAGGATTTAGATTTGGTGGACAGAGTGCCTGAAGAACTATGGATGGAGGCTCGTAACATTATACAGGAGGCAGCAACGAAAACCATCCCAAGGAAAAGGAAATGCAAGAAAGCAAAATGGCTATCCAACGAGGCCTTACAAATAGCGGAGGAGAGGAGGCAAGCAAAATGCAAGGGAGATAGGGAAAGATACAGGAAACTGAATGCAGATTTCCAAAAAACAGCAAGGAGAGACAAGAGGGTCTTCTTAAATGAGCAATGCAAAGAAATAGAGGAAAACAATAGAATGGGGAAAACCAGAGATCTGTTCAAGAAAATTGGAGATATGAAAGGAGCATTTCGTACAAAGATTACCATAATCAAGGACAAAAGTGGTAAGGACCTAACAGAAGCAGAAGACATCAAGAAGAGGTGGCAAGAATACACAGAGGAATTATACCAGAAAGATATGGAGGTCTCGTACACCCCAGGTAGTGTGGTTGCTGACCTTGAGCCAGACATCTTGGAGAGTGAAGTCAAATGGGCCTTAGAAAGCACTGCTAATAACAAGGCCAGTGGAAGTGATGATATTCCAGCTGAACTATTTAAAATCTTAAAAGATGATGCTGTTAAGGTGCTACACCCAATATGCCAGCAAGTTTGGAAAACTCAGCAATGGCCAGAGGATTGGAGAAGATCAGTCTACATCCCAATTCCAAAGAAGGGCAGTGCCAAAGAATGCTCCAACTACCGCACAATTGCGCTCATTTCACACGCTAGCAAGGTTATGCTTAAAATTCTACAAGGCAGGCTTAGGCAGTATGTGGATCGAGAACTCCCAGAAGTGCAAGCTGGATTTCGAAAGGGCAGAGGAACCAGAGACCAAATAGCAAACATGCGCTGGATTATGGAGAAAGCTAGAGAGTTCCAGAAAAACGTCTACTTCTGCTTCATTGACTATGCAAAAGCCTTTGACTGTGTCGACCACAGCAAACTATGGCAAGTTCTTAAAGAAATGGGAGTGCCTGATCACCTCATCTGTCTCCTGAGAAATCTCTATGTGGGACAAGAAGCTACAGTTAGAACTGGATATGGAACAACTGATTGGTTCAGAATTGGGAAAGGAGTACGACAAGGTTGTATATTGTCTCCCTGCTTATTTAACTTGTATGCAGAATTCATCATGCGAAAGGCTGGACTAGATGAATCCCAAGCCGGAATTAAGATTGCCGGAAGAAATATCAACAACCTCAGATATGCAGATGACACAACCTTGATGGCAGAAAGTGAGGAGGAATTAAAGAACCTTTTAATGAGGGTGAAAGAGGAGAGCGCAAAATATGGTCTGAAGCTCAACATCAAAAAAACCAAGATCATGGCCACTGGTCCCATCACCTCCTGGCAAATAGAAGGGGAAGAAATGGAGGCAGTGAGAGATTTTACTTTCTTGGGCTCCTTGATCACTGCAGATGGTGACAGCAGTCACGAAATTAAAAGACGCCTGCTTCTTGGGAGAAAAGCAATGACAAACCTAGACAGCATCTTAAAAAGCAGAGACATCACCTTGCCGACAAAGGTCCGTATAGTTAAAGCTATGGTTTTCCCAGTAGTGATATATGGAAGTGAGAGCTGGACCATAAAGAAGGCTGATCGCCGAAGAATTGATGCTTTTGAATTATGGTGCTGGAGGAGACTCTTGAGAGTCCCATGGACTGCTAGAAGATCAAACCTATCCATTCTTAAGGAAATCAGCCCTGAGTGCTCCCTGGAAGGACAGATCGTGAAGCTGAGGCTCCAATACTTTGGCCACCTCATGAGAAGAGAAGAATCCTTGGAAAAGACCTTGATGCTGGGAAAGATGGAGGGCACAAGGAGAAGGGGACGACAGAGGACAAGATGGTTGGACAGTGTTCTCGAAGCTACGAACATGAGTTTGACCAAACTGCGGGAGGCAGTGCAAGACAGGAGTGCCTGGCGTGCTCTGGTCCATGGGGTCACGAAGAGTCGGACACGACTAAACGACTAAACAACAACAACAACATGCGGTTGCGGCGCTCATCTCGCATTATTGGCCAAGGGAGCCGGCGTATAGCTTCCAGGTCATGTGGCCAGCATGACAAAGCTGCTTCTGGCAAACCAGAGCAGCACATGGAAACACCGTTTACCTTCCCGCTGTTTATCTACTTGCATTTTGACGTGCTTTCGAGCTGCTAGGTTGGCAGGAGCTGGGACCGAGCAACGGGAGCTCACCCCGTCACAGGGATCCGAACCGCCGACTTTCTGATCAGCAAGCCCTAGGCTCAGTGGTTTAACCCACAGCGCCACCTGGGTCCTACTATTCTTCTTAAAAACGTTCAATTTTCTAAGTACAGAAAGAAAGAAAGAAAGAAAGAAAGAAAGAAAGAAAGAAAGAAAGAAAGAAAGAAAGAAAGAAAGAAAGAAAGAAAGAAAGAAAGAAAGAGAAAAGAGATGGAAGCAGCGTTGGGAAAAGGCTGATTGCAAATTGTTGTTCACATCATCCACTGGGCCCAAATAAAACATGACTTGAACAATCAATTTCACATGAAACACCCAGCATGAAAGCAGCCTTAGGAGATGGCTGGCCTCTGCTGCTTCTGTTTGATATTCATCTGATAGGTTTTGTGGTGTTTCTATTAACGCTGTGTACATTAATTAAGATGTTATGGTTGGATTGTGTTTTGAATAATAGCTTTAGCTTTGTAAATTGACCAAAAGGTGATGTAAAAAACCCAAACTAATAAAGCTATAATGTCCTGATAGAAGAAGAAACAGAAATACTTTGTCTACATGAGAGAGCTACTCAAAGAAAAATAATATTGGGTGAGTTGTAGCTTTTCTCATTTCCCAGCTTTGCTATATATATTCCTGAATGCAATAAAAGACTATTTTTCTGACTATTTTGGAGGAGAAACACTACTGGATCAAGAAACAAAGTGGATGAAGGACATGGGGAATACAAAATATCAAAAACAGGCCTCCCCAGTCCAAGTCTCTGACCTCCCAATGCCAAATCCAAAATGTATTGCCATCCTTTACCTTTCTCCTACAGTTCTAGTTACAGGTAGGTAGCCGTGTTGGTCTGAGTCGAAGCAAAATAAAAAAATTCCTCCAGTAGCACCTTAAAGACCAACTAAGTTTATAGTTTGGTATGAGCTTTCGTGTGCATGCACACTTCTTCAGATACATCTGAGTGTATCTGAAGAAGTGTGCATGCACACGAAAGCTCATACCAAAATATAAACTTAGTTGGTCTTTAAGGTGCTACTGAAGGAATTTTTTTATCTTTCTCCTACCTTTGCTTCAACCAGTCCTGCCTTCCCCAGCCTGGTGCATGGCCTACAACAGCCACCAGCCGCAAACAGTGTGCACACTGTTTGAGGCAGAAGGGCATTTTGGTCCAAAACATCTAGAAGGCAACATGGGGGCAGTTCTTGCTGACTAGTGAAGCCTATTTGGTTAAAATTCTTCCATCAGGAATGTTGTCCTGGACCTGGAAACTAAGGATACTGTCAGGTCCCTCCCATAGAGCAAGCTTCTTTTCTCCTGCTCCAGAGGGTAGGACCCAAACCAATGGACTGAAGTTGCAAGAAAGGGGATTCCAACTAAACACCAGGAATAACTTTCTGGTGGTAAGAGCTGTTTGACAGTGGAACAGACTCCCACAGAAGGTGGTGGACTCTCCTTCATTGGAAGTTTTTAAGCAGACATTGGACGGCCATCTGTCATGGATGCTTTAGTTGAGATTCCGGCTTTGCAGGGGGTTGGATCAGATGACCCTCAGGGTCCCTTCCAATTCTATGTTCCTATGATTTTCACATAGGACATTGCTTTTTCTTTCATGACCAGCTAAGCAATAAGGCTACCTCCACCCCATGTTCAGATTGCTTTTTTAAAAGCTAGCCTTTATTTAATTAAACAAAAAACAAAAAACGTGCAAAGTCTTTTCTTCCTGATGCATTATGCACACCAATTCAGGTTGGTTTCGTTTTTTGGAAAAGGAAGTCTTCAAATCTTCAGTGTCCCTTTGTTTCAGAGGCACTTAAGCCCCTTTGCTCCCTGAAACAAAAGGAGAAGAAGTTAAAGGAAAGAGTTTGGACTGGGGGCATGAAAGGGGTCTGATGTTTTCACAGCCTCACTGGGAATATAAACCCATTTGAGATGCTGCAAAGAAAAAACAAAACAAAACACCACCCTCAGCTTCCTCCCTCTCCCCAAAGAGCAATTCCAGTTCTTGGGGGGGGTCACCTGTACCCCCTTCCCCAGGCTCTGCTACCCTTTTCACTTTTCAGTGCTTTTCACTGACTCACATGTTTCCTTGACCTGTGAAAATGCCTCTTGTTTGCCTGTATAGAGGATGGAGAGATGTGTATGTGGAAGTAGAGAAACCCGACTTTCCCCCTAGTTTTGCCTCTTAGCCTTATCCACCATTTGCATGTGGCCCCTGGAAGGTGGCCAACAAAGGTTGTGTCCCTTGGTTCCCTAAACCTGAGGACAATTTATATGCGGCCTAGGACCCTCGTACCTACAGGACCGCCTCTCCTGGTATGCCCCACAGAGGACCTTAACGTCCACAAATAACAACACTTTGGAGGTCCCGAGCCACAAGGTGGTTAGCTTGGTCTCAACTAGTGCCAGGGTCTTTTCAGTACTGGCCCCGACTTGGTGGAACGCTCTGTCACAAGAGACCAGGGCCCTGTGGGATTTGCCATCTTTCCGCAGGGCCTGCAAGACGGAGCTGTTCTGCCTGGCCTTTGGTTTGGACTCAGTCTGACCCTTATGTTTTCCTCCCCTTATGGTTTTGATTTATGGGCTCCTACTAAAATGAGGCTGCATTTTAAATTGTATTTTAATTAACTCTTTTACGTTTTATTGTAATTTTATTGGTGTTAGCCGCCCTGAGCCCGGTTCTGGCCAGGGAGGGCAGGGTATAAATAAATTATTAAGTATTATTATTATTATTACAGTATTTAGATATATGGTATCACCCTTCTCTATGCCCACAGAAATGCACTGGCGCTCAGTACCAAGGCCAGTGAGAAACATGCTAAAATCATATTAACAGGACACTTGCTAAACAGCCACTGAAATTGGTTTGGATCCTCCAATCCCTGACCTGCGAAGCACAGAAGGCTTGTCATCCTGCAGAGGGCTGGAGAGGTAGTCTAACATACGATTCAAGCCATACAACTGCATGCCCCCTTCCAACCTGGTCAGAGAAATAAACTGGGAGAGGTGCTGAGCAAACAATTATCCACTACAAACATCAAGAGCTGCAGTTATCAGCAGCATGGAAAGGCACCCACCCACCACAAAGTCCCCGGGATGCTAACAGAACCTCTTCATAAAAGGCACCTTTCAGAAACATTCATTCAGCACTCACCAAATGTCATTACAGTAGCCTTCTTCAACCTGGTGTCCTCCAGTTGTTTTGAACTACAACTCCCATCACTCATTGAGGGTGTGGGATGTAACCCACTGGGAGCAGTCAAATACAACATTCCTTGTTTTCCTAGAGTGGACATGCAAGGGAATGTTTGGTCCAGCCAGTCAAAACTTCCTGTTCCTCCTGGGCTGGAGCATCCTTCCTTGCATGTGACTAGTGGGTGGGCATGACCTTTCCAGACCTGGTAAAGGGACAAGGCATGCTGCCACTCTCTCTCTTTTTCCATCTTCTTTTCATCCTGCGGACTTCCTGGAATGAACTGCTGGCTGCCAGCCAAGCAGTCCCCCAGTTCACCTCCCTTATGGGATAAACCTGTTTGTATACCGGCAAGTTTGTAGCTTTAAGCCTAAAGCCTGCCTTCAGGGATCACACTGTGCTCTGCCTGATCATGAGTAAACTTTCTTTTTATTGCTTATGAATAACTGTGGTGTCTTTATTCTTTTAGGAGGGATTCAAGGGGTCTCACCAGGAAAATATTAGAACACATTTCAATCTGGACAAGCCAGATTGAATTGCATATTGTCTTAAACTCACATGTGTTTGCAACTAGTTTTCTGCTGTGCACGAGAGGGGGAATGTAAACTTTGCTAAGTAAAGGAACTTGCTAGTGCAAGTTAGGAAGGAGTTTAATAAACAGTATATCCTCTCCTGCCACCCTGAACATTCCCACAAAGGGCATGGCTGTATGATGCTGGGTATGATGGAAAGATGTCGTCCAAAACATCCAGAGGGCACCAGGATGGCAAAGATCTGCCTCACACACAATAAGGGGGCATTCAAAGGAACTTCTCAACTTCATTCCTCATGCTATCTGCAAAGGCAAGTTTAACTGCCCACCCCCAGCTGTGTTAAGGTGCATCATAAATGAAGCTGCTTGGGTCTGAGGGGTAGAAGCCCACCCTCTGAGAAGAAATTGCTAAGAAAAGCTGCCTCCTGAACAGCATCATGGAAAATGACTCATTATGACTTACTTGCTTGCCCTGGGCCCAGGTCTGCAGCTTCTGCGCTCTGTTGGGAAACAAAGTGTGACATCAAGGGGCAAGTTCTGCTCTCTCATATCTGCCTGCTCCATCAGCTCCTAAAGGAGGTTCAAAACCATCCTTTCTCAAGTGTGGTGTAGTGTGTCAGACTACAACCTTGAGAGACCAGGGCTGAAAGCTCCACTTGGCTGTAAAGCTCACTGGGTGACCTTGAGCCAGTCACCACCTCTCAGCAAAATATACCTCACAAGTGGTTAAGAGAGTAAAATTGGGAGGGGCAGAACCCATTACCCCCTAAATCATCTCTCTAAAAAGTCATTCTAAATTAATTTAATCTCCAAAATTGATATCCTACTCAGTAACTCAGGTCACCACTGAATTTAATTCCACCCCCATTTCATTTTACCTACCCAGAATGATTTGGGACACAGCACTGGAGCAGCAAAAGAAGAAACTGGTCCACCACTGGAACATTAAAAAGGGAACCCAATAGACCCTTCCTCACCTGTCCATCTTCCTTCCCTTTGGTCACAGGCTGTGGCACCACTTTCTCCAGTCCCTGAACAAACCAGTCAAGTACACTGTTGGTCAGAAGAAGATCCTTATCAGAACCACACTCACAATTTTGGGGGACCGACAGCTCTCTGAAGAGCCCTTGCAACAGATCCAACACCTCTGAGGAATGTGTCATCTGACACTCAGCCAGTAGGAGACACATCCAAGTCCAGAATTTCAGGGCCTCAGTCATGAAGTCTTCTCTTCTTCAGTGAGGTGACCCGACAAAGCCGAAACATAAGAGCATAATATGAATCTGCTGGATGAGACCAATGGCCCATCTAGCCCAGCATCCTGATCTCACAGTGGTCCATCAGATGCTTGTGAGAAACCCTCAAGCAGGACATGAGCACACAAGCACTCTCCTGGGGTTTACAGCAACTGGTATTCAGAAGGATATACTACCTCTGACAGTAGCCTTATCCTCCATGAATTTATCAAATCCTCTTTTAAAGCCATCCAAATTGGTGGCCATCACTGCCCCCTGTGGAAGTGAGTTCCATAGTTTAACTGTGTGGTGTGTGAAAAATCCCTTTCTTTTATCTGCCCTGAATTTTCAAACATTCAGCTTCATGAATTCAAGAGCTATGAGAGAAGGAGGAAAACTTCTCCAAGTCGTGCATCATTTTCTAAACTTCTATCATGTCACCTCTTCCTCTAAATTAAAAAGCCCCAAATACTGCAGCTTTTCTTCATAGGGGAGTCGCTCCACCCTCTTTGATTATTTTGGTTGCCTTTTCCCAAACCTTTTCCAACTCTACAATATCTGGTTGCTGTTCTCCCCACTCCATTGCAGTGAAAAGCATTTAGAAGCCCCTGAATTGCTGGCTTCAGCTGGCCAAGCAAGGCTGTTCTGCACACTGACCTGCTCCCATCACCACCAAGTGTTCGAGGAAAGAGAGAGAGGCTCCGAGTGGACTGGCTGTCAGTCGAGGCCCGGTGCTTCGTCCCTGGTGCACTGGGAGGGCTGGCAGGTGAATTCTCTTTCTGTGCTGTGAGGGGGTGGGAGGGGGAGAGTTGGAGGATGAAGTCAGCATCCTTCCTGCAAGAGCCTGCAGCCAAATCACTAGGGCACCCCAAGGCCAGTCACTCACCCCGTTGTGCAGCCTGGTCTCCTGGGGTCCCTTCCTGGTAGCACAAATGGAGAGAAAGCAAAAAGAGGAACCTGTATTATGAATGCCAGCTCTGCTCCCTCACAGGCTTTTGCAAAGGAGCAGAAAAAGGCAGCAAGTGGCAGATAGGGAGGAGCCTTCATCCAAAGATCACAGGGCCGTTCACAACGTAAAAAGACAAAATGAGAACCCCAAATACATAAAGGAAACGAACAAACAAAAAAGCCAATAGCCACCTTCCCACAAACACATTTTAAAGTGCACTGAATGTTTATCAGGCAAAAACCTTGTTATAGAGAAATGTTTTTGCCTCGCATCTAAAGATAGGTAATGAAGGTACCAGGAGAGCCTCCCTATAAGATTTAAAACCTATAGGTATAAATTCAAATGAATGAATGAATGAATTCTACAGCATTTGGAAGCTTCTGCAACAATTCAGCCCAGCTTAGTTATTTTGTGCAGCCCAAGAAACTGAAAGCAAACGTCATTATATTCTTTTTTTAAAAAAAACAACAACACTCTCTCACACACCAACCTGAGGAAGAGTTTTGTGTACACCAAAATCTCACACACCACCCTGTGAGCCTTGGGTGGTCCCAGCAAAGTATTATTTTGCAGTCTCTGTGAATTTTGTTTAAATGAAATAACACTGTTGCCTTTTATTTGTTTTCCTGTTTGTTCTCTGCCTTGTCTGCACTTACCTCCGTCTTTTTCATGTTTTCAGGTTGAGGCATCATTTTCCCAAATCCTTCCATTATCCAAGTGATCACTTTTTTCCCACCACTTCAAAGAAAGAGATAAAGAGAAAATGAACACATTATTACTATTGTTCATCTTACTAGTCCACAATAAAACTATCATCACAGCTACAGCAAGACACATGTAGAGAGAGTGTGCTTGTGTGTGTGTGTCCACATTATAGAACTAAAAGGAATACACAAAGAAGATTCCCCCCCCCTGTGGTTCCCTTCATCCTGTTTCTGTTGGAAATTGCAGTCAAACATTGCACAAGTACTAGTTAGTACATGGATTAAGATCACAGAGCATTTCTGTGCATTCCCAGCAAAGTGGCGACATAGATAAAGGTGCATAAATGGCACTCCAAACTGCTGCTTCAGGGAGGGGTTCCCACTAAGAAGCTTCATCTTCAAACTCTCCACCTTGAGATTTCTACTTCTGTATAATGTTTTTAGGATTCAAGCACAGGTGAAGTTCAGAATACCTGGTGGGTTTGGGAAAACTTACATTTTATCCGGGGCGTTGTTGTCTGAGCTGGAGTGCAGTTCATCCTGCTCCTGCTCCTCTTCCTCAGTCACAGACACTGGTGGAAGTGGGGGAAATGAGAGAGAGAACAGGGGATTGGGAAAGAAGATACTTTCTCGCCGTCTGCTGGAAAGGGCCAGTTTATCATTTATATAAGCTTCGTGTCAGTTAACTCATTTTGCACTTCTCTTCCATCAATGTATTTTGCTGTGTTTTGTTGTTGTCACTATTGGTTTTAAATTACTTTTGTACAATGCATAGATATATTTTTATTTCCATCTTAGTATAGAAACAAATAAAGCAAAATAAAAAATAATAAGTCCCCCTTTCCCTGGTCCCTAATGTTAGGGGAAGATATTCCTCATGACATTCGGGGGGGGGGTGGATTAAGCATTCCCTTTCCTGTTGCTGCAATCCTACCCAGAGTACAGTGTCCAGTTTAAGAAGGATTCTTTGAGTGAAACTGTTGCCTTAATGGCAGTAGCTGCTGTGAATACGTGAGGGACAGAGAAGAGGAACTTTATAGAGTATTAAAGATATGAGAAACTGCACAGCTACGATTGAATAGGGCCCCCCTCATGCTGTTCATTTATTTACAGGCAACTTACTCCTCTATGGGGGCGGGCGGCGCTGTGGTCTAAACCACTGAGCCTCTTGGGCTTGCTGATCAGAAGGTCGGTGGTTCGAATCCCCGTGACGGGGTGAGCTCCCATTGCTCAGTCCCAGCTCCTGCCAACCTAGCAGTTCGAGAGCATGCCAAAAAGTGCAAGTAGTTAAATAGGTACCGCTCTGGAGGGAAGGTAAACGGCGTTTCCGTGTGCTGCTCTGGTTTCGGTGTTGCATTGTGCCAGAAGCAGCTTAGTCATGCTGGCCACATGACCCGGAAAAAACTGTCTGTGGACAAATGTTGGCTCCCTCGGCCTGTAAAGCGAGATGAGCGCCACAACCCCAGAGTCGTCTGCGACTGGACTTAACTGTCAGGGGTCCTTTACCCCGCTATACATCAATGTCAGGGAACACACTTCAGTGCCCACTCACAGGAGGGGGACACACAAACACACACAAGCACTTTACCTATTTCTTCCTCTTCCTCTTTCTCATCCTCTATGCTCTGGACTTCTGTCTGAACACAGACCAAAAAAATAAATTTCACCATTGGAAACATTTCAGGATGAAAGCAAGACTGCCATCAAACTGGATCACCCTTACTCACCACATCTGGGATATCAATGCTGGCTTCAAAGCTCTTGGCAGCCTCTTGCAGCATGGCAGGAGAGTTCTGTGCCGGCTGTGGCATTACCTTCCCCAGCCCCTGAGATATCCAGGTGAGGACTCCTCGGCCAGGGCTGCAAAGGAGGAGGAGGAGGGCTGGGGTGGACAAAGAAGCTTCCTTCCTTCCAGACCTTCACAGCAGAAGGAGAGCCAATACCTTTCCCCACCCAGAAGGCAGCTTGCAAGGAATGCCCCCCATTACCACCCCAAACATATACACAGGCCCACCCAGTCATTTAAGGGTGCTACTCAGATGAGCACACCCTGAATTGCAGAAAGCAGGGCCCTTGATTCAGCTGACACATGGGAAGGAGGGCAGGTGTTGAAAAGGCTGAGAAAGCAATTAGGTTCCCCATCCCATCGTTCCCAAACCTGGCTTCTCACCCCTGCTAGAGTTCCCAGCATATGTGAGTATAGCCAGATCACAAACTCAGCATGTGGCTCTTAACTGCTGGCTCCTGGAACGATGGTTCTGTAACAAATACTAGGGGCATTTTGGCCTGTAATACAGATATGAAACTTGCCTTTGGTTTGTCTTCTGCCTTAACAGTCCTCCTCATCTTGCCCAAAGTGGTGACTTGAGGGTCTAAAATCAATGCATCTCTACAAGGGGGCAGTTCTGGAGACCCCTGAAGGCCTCACTTCGTACAGTTTGCCATCATCCTCTGAGTAAGCCACCTCAAAAATGAGCCTTTCGGTGTGTGCTAGAAAGCTTCAAACAGATGACTCCTTCCCCTACTATTCCTTTTAGCTACAATTCAGAATAAGGAACCCAGGTGGAAACAGGGCACATGTATAAAATAAGGGGGAGAAAAACAAAGAATGGCAGGTACCTGTCTATTGTTGAAACAGAATCACGGATTGCAGGAACATGTTCTTTGAACCCTAAATGGAGGAAAAGCCAAGCTTTAAGCTAAAATTATCCCTGGGTGCTCCTTGCATTTCCAAGAGGATATAAGATTTATCTGGATCACATTTACAGCTTTTTTGGTGATGCCCCCATGACACCTCCTTAAGGGACAGGGTTGCATTTTTGCAACTTTTCAAAAGAAATCCTAAAGTTTGGAATTGTGCGCTGAGGTTCCACAGCACCTCTCTCCTCTACTGCCATCCTTGCACACTGCCCATACTTTTAATGTTCAAGGATGCGCCTGAAAATGTTGGCAACACAACAGGTAGTTATGATGGCCAACAGTGCAGGATTGTGAATGGGCGTATGGTCAAGGAGAAGGTAACAACCCAAAAAATAGTGTGGGTGCCCCAGCCTCATTCTAACTCCCTCCCACTTTGCAAGCCTTCTGGAGGCAGAGTCAAGCCACCAAGGTAGATTCCAAGCAAACATGACAATGCAGTTGCAGCTTCATTTGCAGAGATGTCATCCAAAAGCAGCAGCTGCCTGAACCCACCTGTGGGTCACCTGTCAGTAATTTGCAGGAGGGATTCAAACGCATACCAGAAACATAGATTTGTGCAATCCTAGTGGATTAGAGCTCTCCATCACCCTCCCACAACAAATCTACTAACAAAACAGGACTTCTTGCAGTTTGGGAAGTGCCAGGGACATTCATTGAAGTGTGTGGTAAGCAAATTATTAATGGGAAGATATGGAAACACCCTGCAAGTGAACCAGGCTGAATGCTCCTTGTCACACTAGTGGGGTGCCACAGGGTTCTGTCTTGGGCCCAGTCTTGTTCAACATCTTTATCAATGACTTGGATGATGGGCTTGAGGGAATCCTGAGCAAGTTTGCAGATGACACCAAATTGGGAGGGGTGGCTAACACCCCAGAGGACAGGATCACACTTCAGAATGACCTTAACAGATTAGACAACTGGGCCAAAGCAAACAAGATGAATTTTAACAAGGAGAAATGTAAAGTACTACACTTGGGCAAAAAAATGAAAGGCACAAATACAGGATGGGAGACACCTGGCTTGAGAGCAGTACATGTGAAAAGGATCTAGGAGTTTTGGTTGACCACAAACTTGACATGAGTCAGCAGTGTGATGCAGCAGCTAAAAAAGCCAATGCAATTCTGGGCTGCATCAATAGGAGTATAGCATCTAGATCAAGGGAAGTAATAGTACCACTGTATTCTGCTCTGGTCAGACCTCACCTGGAGTATTGTGTCCAGTTCTGGGCACCACAGTTCAAGAAGGATACTGATAAGCTGGAACGTGTCCAGAAGAGGGCAACCAAAATGGTCAAAGGCCTGGAAACGATGCCTTATGAGGAACGGCTTAGGGAGCTGGGTATGTTTAGCCTGGAGAAGAGAAGGTTAAGGGATGGTATGATAGCCATGTTCAAATATATAAAAGGATGTCATATAAAGGAGGGAGAAAGGTTGTTTTCTGCTGATCCAGAGAAGCGGACACGGAGCAACGGATTCAAACTACAAGAAAGAAAATTCCACCTAAACATTAGGAAGAACTTCCTGACAGTAAGAGCTGTTCGGCAGTGGAATTTGCTGCCAAGGAGTGTGGTGGAGTCTCCTTCTTTGGAGGTCTTTAAGCAGAGGCTTGACAGCCATCTGTCAGGAATGCTTTGATGGTGTTTCCTGCTTGGCAGGGGGTTGGACTGGATGGCCCTTGTGGTCTCTTCCAACTCTATGATTCTATGATTCTATGATTCTATATGGCCCTGGAAGCAAATCAGAATGAATACCCAGTAAGGGCAGGACATCTGCATAAGCTTTGCACTAGCAAATCAAAATGAATGCTGAATAAAGAGGCTGTCTGAAGGAGCATTGAGAGTTTGTATTCCAAACTCTGCCTTGTCTCCAGCACTTATACACACGTACTCTTCTTTCCCCTCCCCATCACCCCCAATTCTTACCTTCTGCAGCAATCCTGGGACTTCTTTCTGTCAGCTTGAGGATTCACAAGAGAGAAGAAACCACAATCAGAGAACAACTCTCAGGCAGTGAAGTAGCACCCAGAGGGTGGTAGAGAAGATCAGCCAGAAGCATCTTGCTCAAGCCCAACCAGTTAGTAGGGTTGCCAGACTCAATAGTGGACATGACTTCTGTGCCTTTGTTTAATTTCCAAGCAAAGGGTCTGCTGGTTTCTCTTTAAGGTTTCCAGACTCAAAAGAGAGCAGGGCAATTAAAGGCACAGTAGTCATGTCCACTATTGAGTCTGGCAACCCTACCAGTTAGTTCTCTTAACTTCTGCCTACTTGATGAGCAGACCATCAAATCTTAAATATCAGCCTTTGGACTAGGGCTCAAAGCCCTCCACACACCTTTCTGTAATTTCTTTCACTGTGTTGCTGTGTAAATGATGGACTCAGGGATGAGAGAGGGGAGGGCTGTCCTAAGAATGGCCACTGTGAGCACAGCTTACTAGGCTTGGTGGGCACATTGGTCTGATCCAGCAGGCTCTTATCATATTCTTAAGGGCTGGCAGCATATTACAATGCAGCCAGGTGTATCACATTAGCTCAGCCAGTCCCCTCCAGATGTTTCAAGCTACGACTCCCATCAGCCCCAGCCAGCAAAGCCATACTTCCACCAGCCCAAGCATTGTACAGCTGTGCTGGCCGGGGTTGGTGAGAGTTGTAGAGTTCGAAACCTCTGGAGTGCACCACGCTGGGGAAGGAAGGCTGCCTTGGACAACTGCATTTGCTGCAAAAGCTGCAGCTGCCTTAACAAAATGAAAAGTAGCCCGGAAGCAACATCAGTTCTTCAACCCCCTGCAGACCTGCCAACATTTTCTCAGTAGTAAATAGGGGTATGCTTGTAACACCATCCTCCTAAACATCTCTGCCAAACACACACACACACACATCCTCTAATCCACACTACATGCTATGGAAGACTCAACCCTGCCACCTGCTGCATTTGTGTACACAATTGCATGGTTTGAAAAGCCAAAGCACAGCAGGGTGAGTTAAGCTCATTTTATAAATGGTGCAGAAGGTGAGCATAGCACACTCCAGTTGTGTGCTCTGGTTTTAATTTTATTCTTTAAATAATTTTCATTTATTACACTAAATGTAATAATTTTGTATTACAAGCATATAGCATAACATCTCTAACCCTTCTCTGCCGCACCTCTCATCAGGTACCAGGTTATACATTAATGTACAGGTAACTGTTTCTTTATCAATCCATACAGATTATCCAACCCTTATGTGAGGGGACAGCACATAAATCATCTTATCTGTCACAGAGAGCAAACAAAAGAGTGTAGTTCAGACCGTACTGTTCACACTAACCATATCTGCAACAATGCTCTGGAGAGCTTGTCTTTAAGACCATTATCATTTGTGTATTGAATAAATGGCCATGTTGCAAATGATTTGTCCTGTGTGTTTTTTCCATTCCTTTTATCCCTTTTAAATTCTGAGTTCTTTTCTCAGCAACGGCCAGTGGCCAAACATTTTTGTACTGTAAATTAAGGATAGTTGCTGCTGTTCTTGTTTCCATAAAGCACATCAGATCCCACTTGAAACCACATCCCAGCGTGTGATCATCTCTGCCGCTGATCCATTTCTCAGCTGCCCTGTAGTAATCTGAGTAGTAAACCTCACCTCATTCTCACCACACCATTCCCACTGCTGACCCTTAAGGCCAGGGTAGAATGTGACATGTCAAAAGTCCATGGAATTAATATGGTCCAGGACTGGCCCAAGACATTTTGGCATCTGAGGCGGATGCCAAAATTGCACCTCCCGCCAATCCCCACCAGGAAAGAAATGAGTGAGGAAGGAAGATCTACATCAGGGTCTGCTGCCCCCGTGAATTCTGCCACCTGGGGCAGTCTCCCCATCTTGCCTCATGAGTGGGCCGGCCCTGGTACAAAACCCCACCCTCAGCATACCTTTGAGATGTCCACTCACCTGCCTTGCAGATACAGGCCCAGCTTCTACAGCTATTTGGTCAGCCTGTGTGTCTTTTTCCACTACTACAGAGATGGGGGAGCTGACAGGAGGTTGCGGTACGACTTTCTCAATCCAGCCCAGCATCCTGCCACCTGCAGAAGGCAGAATTTCATTACTGCTTCTTGCCAGGAAAAAAAAAGGTCAAAAATGTACCACTGGGGGAGTCTGTGGGCACTTCTGGGCGGCTTCTAATTCACACATTTAAGCTGCGCAATGAGAGTTGATGGGGAGATCTTGCTCCACAAACCCACTTTCCCCAGAAGATCAGGCTTTTTTGTGATAAGAAAAGTGAAGGGGAAAGTGAAAACGCACTGGAAAGTGTGAAATAACACTTGTTTTGATGTATTGAATGGATCTCAGGGCTTCAACAAAAAAACACACACATGGCTTTATGGCTCCTCTCCCCAAACAAGCTCACCTTACCTCATCAATAGTAACAATTCAAGCAGTGCCAAAACAAGGAGCCAAACACGAGCCGGCAGTTATTAAGCATTTTGAGCATATAGCACCCTCAATAGGCAACAAAGCCTTACTGCAAATTCTCTCCTAGCTCTCTAATTCAATAGGAAGCTGCCTTATCTGCAGGAACATCTTGCCGATTGTCTAGAACTGGCTCTCTGCGGCTTTCTGGGTTTTCAAACATGTTCCCCTGCCTCCTACCTGGAGATGCTAGGGGACTAACTCTGGAAAATTTGACATACTGAGAAGGTCCTCTACCACGGTTCTTTACAGAACCACTTTGAACCACTCAGTCTAGCCCACTGAAAACTGAAATTACCTGCAGAAAGGCTAAAGAGCCGTGGATGCCATCATGGTCCTGTTGTCTCTCATGCCGGGGGTGGTTCTTCCTCCGAGGGCAGGTAGGGAGAGCAGCAAGAGTCGCAGGCTTCCCTTGTCATCTATTGTCGCTGCTAGTTAGAACAAGGTCCTTGGCTATCCTGCTACCATGCAATCCTCTGAGAAGCTGGGAAAGGGATTAGCTGATAACACAGTAAACAAATTGGATTAGGGAGGCTGAGTTGTTCTAAAACCCAGGAGAGAAAAGCAGCCCAACCCAAGGCACCACCCAAATGAGAGAACATCTGCCCTGAAGCAGAAAGAGCTTAGCTAGCAAGAGGTTGTGTACACATTCCTGTTGACTCCTAACTCTAGCACACTCCCACTGCTGGTGTTTGAAGGTGAGCACACATGACATTGGCCACAATCCATATCTACCCTGTTGCTTCTTGAGAAATACTGCAGTTCAAAGTTTCTTCCTTCACACCTGCTTCCATCCCATTTGAAAATGGAAGCTGTATCTCGGATGAGGTGTATACACTTCAGACAGCTGTTGTTGCACATGCTCAGATGAGAACTTCAGTGAACTGGAGCCCAGGGGGCGCTGCATTTGCAGGGAAACAACTCAGGTAATGAGCATCAGGCAAAGACATCTCTTTGGTGTGCACAGCAATGTACAAATGTGACTTGAAGCCCAGCAGGGGGGGGGCTGGGGGCTGGGGATGACCTCGCTGCAGTCCAAGATGCTAATGTGTTATGTAGCCACATTCACACTTTTGCAGGCAAAGCTTGTTCGCTGCTTACTAGCGTTGGACAAAGAGTGTACTGAACATTCACATGCCACTGCCAAAAGCAGATGGAATGGATTCTCAATCTTCAGGACCGATCTGCGGGAGCCAGAGGCCAGCCGAGTTAATTGTGTCATTGCAGATGCTGTCAATTAAAGGATGATCCCTTTCCCACTGACTCTGTGCTGCTAACAGGATTTTCTACTGCCCCTAATCTCTTTGAATAGGCCTGCTCCTTACCAGGCTTGCTCATATGTGGAAGAATGGTGTAGATGACATTATTCGTAGTAGCAAGTCTCTTCCTGGATCACCCAAATGTCCTTTCCCCAGCTAACACCTTGGTCGCTAGGAAACTATTGCTCTAGTCTAGTACATGGCCCAATCGCCTTCTAAATCCGGCCCATGGACGGTCCAGGAATCAGTGTGTTTTTACATGAGTAGAATGTGTCCTTTTATTTAAAATGCATCTCTGGGTTATTTGTGGGGCCTGCCTGGTGTTTTTACATGAGTAGAATGTGTGCTTTTATTTAAAATGCATCTCTGGGTTATTTGTGGGGCATAGGAATTTGTTCATTTTCCCGCCCCCCCGCCCCCAAAAATAGTCCGGCCCCCCCCACAAGGTCTGAGGGACAGTGGACCGGCTCCCTGCTGAAAAAGTTTGCTGACCCCTGACTTAACCCCTAACTTAGACTTTGCCAATGTAGTCCCTCCAAATGTGGTTGCACTACAACTTCCATCATGCTGCGCTGGCAGGCAGGCAATCACTCTGGGATTGGTAGAGATGGGAGAGGGTGAAAAGGAGGCACCAGAAAGCCAGAGCCCTCCTATCTGGTGTGGTGGAGGCTGGTCCATTGGGACTAGCAGAGCACCTGCTAGTTTTATTATCCTTTTATATTTGTTGAAAGCTGCCTGGAGTGGCTGGGGCAACCCAGTCAGATGGGTGGGGTACTACTACTACTACTCCTACCACCACCACCAATAATAACAACTGCCTTCTGTCAGTCCTCAGCCAGTCCCCACTTGCCTGCCTTCTTACAACCAGTCCAGGGGGTAGCCCTGACTGTCACCTTCCTCCTCCCTAATATCTTGTAGAGCTAATCAGGGAGGGGATTGGGGGCAATGTCAGAATTGGTTTGCTGCCTGTCATTCACTCTGCCTGTCATTGGCTCTGGTGCCACCTGGGTTCGTCTCCTTGCCTTCTGCCCCACCAGTCTTGTTGGATACCAACCACCACTGAGCTGGTGAAGGCTGGTGTGTCAGCGGGGGGGGGGGGGGGCTCCAAATAATGGCTGCAGTTGACAGGCTAGGAGTGTGGGTGTACTCTGCTTTCCCTATTGCTGTTTGTGGGTAGGAAGTGGACAGCACGCAGCAATTTCTGACTGCCCAGCCTCCTACATAACAACATAAGGGTGCACTAAACCAATTGGAGATTGAAACAGGGAACTGCTATAACCTTTAAGAATGTAAGAGGGGCCTTCTGGATGAGGCCAATGGCCCATCTAGTCCAGCATCCTGTTCTCACAGAAGCCAAATGGATGGAAAACCTGCAAAGCAAAATTTGGGCACAAAAGCATTTCCCCTCATATAGTTTCCACCAACTGGTATTCAGAAGCATTGCTGCTTCCAAACATGGAGACTGAGCACAGCTGTCATGGGTGGTAACTGCCGAAAGCCCTCTCCTCCATGAATTTCTCTAATCCTCTTTTAAAGCCATCTACACCAGTGGCCATCACTGCCTCCTGTGGGAGGGAGTTCCACAGTTTTAACTATGTACTGTGTCCTGAATCTTCCAACAGCCAGCTTTACCAGCCACCCACGAGTTCTACCCACTTTCTTCATCCCATGTATAACTTTATAAGCTTCTATCATCGCCTTTCCTCCAAAGTAAAAAGTCCCCAGTGCTACAGCCTTTCCTCATAGGGGAGTCGCTCCATCCCCTTGATTGTTTTGGTTGCCCTTTTCTGAACCTTTTCCATCCCTTTTGAGGTAAGCTGACCAGAACTGTACACGGTATTCCAAAAGTGGTCTCATCATAGTTTTTTCTAATGGCATTATTATGGCAGTTTTATTTTCAATTCTTTTCTTAATTCCTTTCCTCCCAGTCAAGCACAGATGGGGTCTCTCACTCTCTCTCTCTCTCTCTCTCTCTGTGTGTGTGTGTGTAAAAACTTCTCTTTGATCTTTTCCTGCACAGGCCGGCTAGTGGCCACAGCAGATACTACAACCTCAGGCACTTTAGGCCTGGTGAATGGGGGAGGTTACCAGGTAACTCCAGTGACATCGCTCTAGTCACCTAGCAACCTTGCCCTCATCACCCAACTGTTCCTTGGGGTATTGGCTTCCCATTGCCATGGAGAATTGGGGGTCAGTACAAATAATGTCTGGAGGGGCAAGTGAGCCCTCAGCCCTGCGACGGGAAACAAGTTGAGAGAAGAAAGCAGGTCTCCCCTTGGATGAGGTATTCCTTTTCCTTTTCTTGCGGCCTTGCAGGTGTGGAGGTGCTTCGGCGGCGCCTCATGCAAAGAAGAGACAGGTTTGCATTATATTTGCATTTGTTAATTGACATGCATAGAAGCAAAGTTGAATAAAAATGCATCTTTTGGTGTGGGGGAAAGACAGTGACAAGGAGCCCTCTGTGTCCACTCAGTTTGGGGTGGGGGTCCTAGCTGCTGGTGGAAAACCCACCCACTGCTCCCTTCCGGGGGCTCTTTATCTTCAACCAGACTTGGGTCAGAGAGTCCTTCAGGCAAAAGACTGTCCTCCATGAGCCATGGGCAGGAAACCTTAGAGGGCACCTGAAGGAGACTGGCACTGTTGCCAGGAGGAATCTTCATCTTCTAGATCCCAGTGGCTTTCTCCCTAAACCACTCTGGTTGCCAGCTCAGCCCCATTTTTAAGGAGAGTGAGGCAGGTGCCTCAGGGGGCAGACAGAGTGGCAGCGACATGTGCTGAAAGGCAGAGCTGTGTGTGCCACACTGCCTGCCCTCCAGCCCTGAGGCAAGCCCCGTGGGGGCTTTTTTGCTGCTGGAACTCTGTGAAAGGCAGACACTTGCTTAGCATTGCACAGAAGACTCTCTTTGAAGCATGTCTATCGGCAATCAATAAGCCTGCTTAAATACCGGTAGGCCTGCCAGATTGGGGGTGGGGAAGGACAATAATTCAATGGAAAGGGCAGCAGGATAGCAGTTGTGACGCGGAGATGGAAGAGTGGTGCAGAGCTGCAACTATGGAAGAGCTGTCACAGCCGCCTGGCAGGTCCTGAGTGCATGGAGTCGAAGGAAAGACATTTTCTATGCTGCATTTAAAAGCTGCCTTGAATTCCTTCCACGGGAAGCAGGAAATGGGACCTGTGTAGCCCTGCTTGTTCTGACACATTTGATAAAAGACACATGTTGCTTGCGTGTGTCCCTGTGAGCTGGGAAGCTGCAACCGCTACAGTCCTTGCAAATGTAGAGAGGAAGTTCACTCCTAAGGCAGCTCTGTTGTTTCCTGAGGAACTTCCTCCCCAAGCAACCTCCAGCATTTCTATACCGCCCTTTGCACCTCTGTTCCTTCTGCTGCTCTGAGACACAGCAAGTGCAGGATCAGTTTGGATGTCATGCTACGTCTAGCATTCCATGAACCATGGGAAGCTGTGGGCTCACATTCACGTGCTCCCCTCTCCTTGTGCATGTCAGAGGAGATGGAAAGCAGCCACTTTTGATTTAGGCTCATCAAAGGTCTCTGTTACATCCCGGCTTGGAAACATAACTTAATTTAAACTAGGTTTCTCCAACATGGTGCAGTCCAGCAGTTCTAGATGACAATTCCCATAAGCCTAAGTGCCTTTCAACCCTACTGGCTGATAGAAGACATAGTCCATTGCTGCTAACCAGGTTTCAAGCTCTCTGCCGACACCAACACTGTTAATTTTTTAAAAATCTATTGTACGACTGCCAAAATTGGTGGGGTCTTGCAGAGGCAGATTTAGGGGAACATGACCTATTTGATCACACTGGGCACGGAGCCTTGGAGGCGCTGCAAGGGGCTCTGAAACTATTGCATAGAATGGAAAGCAAGATTTGAGACCTCAAGGTTTGCCACTGGGTCTTAGGGGAACCAGAAAAATGTGCTTGATCAGATCCCTGGGCTGGAAGGTCAGTCACCCCTGATCTGCATGGATTCTAGTGGCCTGATCACAGCAGTTATGCATTCAAACCATTTCTAAGTCCTTGAAAATTCTTCTTCTTCATAATTTTGCATGGAAGGAGAAGGGATTATGAAAAAGTCAGAAGACTTATGTGATCCTTCTAGTGTTCAGCGTCCTCTGGGAGCTTGATGGCTCACATCCCAACCTTTGCGAACCAGTCTTATGCATGCCCTTTGCTCAGAAGGATGCCCAGGGCTGGCCCAAGACATTTTGGTGAATAAAAATCTTGTCGCCCCCCCCCCATATCTTCCACTGGTAAGAGGAGGCCACTCCTTCAAATGGTGAGCTCAAAGATAACTCCAGTTCAAGGAAGAGTTTCTGCAGGAGGGACAAAGGGTGCCTTCACTTGCCCGGAGGACAGCATGGGCAAGGTGGTAACTCCCCTTTCCCTTTCCTCTGGCTAATTTTGCAGCAATGCCCCAAATGCTGGATTTGATCCCCTGTCCTCAAGATGCTCATCCTGTCTACGCCTCTCCGGCGGTCCTCCTCCCCCTGGAGCCCAGAAAAGTCATGCTGTCTGGAGTGAAGCATCACATCTATCACCCCCGCTTGCCAACATTAAGGCAGATGGATATGGACACCCAAGCCTTCAAGCTCACAGACGAGCATTGCAGGACAACCACCACTTGCTGCAAAGGTAAGATGGCTCATTGGTATTGAGAGCCAGGCCAGGGTGGTGACTGAGCATTGAACTCCAGGCCCGAGTTTGCTCTGCTTGTGGTGTTGTGCGAGTACAGGGCTGGCCCAGGATGTTTCGCCACTTGCGGCAAAAAACCTATGCTGCTGCCACCATCTGGAAGCAGACTGCGGAAGCCCTGGCATGCTGAAGGTGTGGGGGGGGGGGAGAGGCCGGAGAGAAGCAAGTGGTAGGAGGATGTGGCCGCACTGGAGGGAGGAGATGGAGGTGGTGGCAGGCAAGAAACACCTCAGGCCCAGATCTACTTAGAAACCTCAGAGGCTGTTCTCTTTCCCCTTCAATCCACCTATGCATCAAGGTGATGAGGACTAGGAACTTGCATACTATATTCTAAAACCAAAACCAGGATTCTGGTGTAGTGGCACGTTCTGCAATTCACCTGACACTTTTAGAGAGGCAGGGCCCTCGGCCAGCTGGGGTGAGGCGGGTAATCTTTACATCTCTGACTCATCTTTCTCATTTGTGTTTGTTTCCCCCTCCCCCAAAGATGATTTTGAAAATGCAACGTTCACCTTGGCTGGAGCGCCCGTCCAGCGCCTCCCATCCCTGGTGAGTCACTTCCATCAAATGCTGCTACTGTTGTTGCTGCTGCTGTCATCCTATGGTCCATCCATCTCTGCAGAGTGTTGGGCGGCTAGGTGAGGAAGTGGAGAAGGCTCCTGAAGTTCTCATAGTTGGATCACGGAGGGATTCAAGCAGATGCTGCTTGTATGGCATACATCACCTGCTGCAATCCCCTCTTCCACACAACTATGAAAGGCGCAGGAGCCCTCTGCATTATGCCTACCCCATTTGCTTTTTTTGAGCAAAGCACAGTACTTAACTTAAGATCATCACCACCATCATCATCATCAATTTTTATTTATACCCCGCCCTCCCCAGTCAAAACCGGGCTCAGGGCGGCTCACACCAATAAAATTACAATAAAACATAAAAAGCAATTAATTAAAATACAGACCAAAATACAGTATTAAAATTTAAAATGCAGCCTCATTTCGAGTAGTCCACAAATTCAAGCCATGAGGGAGGAAAAACACAGGGGTCAGACTAAGTCCAACCCAAAGGCCAGGCGAAACAGCTCTGTCTTGCAGGCCCTGCGGAAAGATGACAAATCCCGCAGGGCCCTGGTCTCCTGTGAAAGAGCGTTCCACCAAGTTGGGGCCAACACTGAGAAAGCCCTGGCCCTAGTAGAGGCCAATCTAGCCATCTTATGACTCGGGATCTCAAGAATATTGTTGTTTGTGGACCTTAAGGTCCTCCGCGGGGCATACCAGGAGAGACGGTCCGTAGATACGAGGGTCCCAAGCCGCATAGGGCTTTAAAGGTCAAAACCAGCACCTTAAACCTGATCCTGTACTCCACCGGGAGCCAGTGCAGCTGGTAAAGCACTGGATGAATGTGATCCCGTGGCCGGGACCCGCTAAGGAGCCTCGCTGGGTCAGCTTCAAGGGCAGCCCTGCGTAGAGCGAGTTACAATAATCAAGCCTGGAGGTGACCGTCGCATGGATCACTGTGGCCAGATCAGGGCGAGAAAGGTAAGGGACCAACTGCTTGATACGGCGGAGATGGAAAAATGCCACCTTAGCTGTGACTATAACCTGTGCCTCCTTGGAAAGGGAGGCGTCGAAGGTTACACCCAAACTCTTGACAGAAGGCGCTGGCACTAATTGAGCCCCTGCAAGAGATGGGAGTTGGCCCCCCAGCCCTAAGTCGTCCCGACCCAGCCAGAGGACCTCTGTCTTCAAAGGATTTAGCTTCAGTCGGCTCCCACGTAGCCATCCAGCCACAGCTTCCAAGCACCTGGTCAGTGTGTCCGGGGCCGAGGCAGGGCGGCCATCCATCAATAGATAGATCTGGGTGTCATCAGCATATTGATGACAACCCAGCCCAAAACTCTGGACAACTGAAGAGCTTTCAGCTGGATCACGGTGCCTATGGGAAACCAGTGAGCGGAACGTGAGCATAGGAACACTCTCCTCTCCTGTGGTTTCTAGCAACTTCATAAGCATTGCTGCCTTCAGCTGTGGAGGCAGAGCATAGCCATCATGGCTATTCTAGTAGCCATTGATAGCCCTTTCCCTCCATGAATAGCCCTTTCCCTCCATGACCATTCCTGCCTCCTGTGGAAGTGAGTTCCATAGTTTAACTGTGAGCTGCATGAAGAAGTCCTTTCTTTTCTCTTGTCCTGAACCTCCCAACATACAGCTTCATTGGATGTCCATGAGTTCCAGTGCTATGATAGATGGAGAAAAACTTTCCTCTATCCGCTTTTCCCAGACTATGCATAAATTTCTATCATGTCACTTTTAAAAGATGAGCCTGGGTGAGCTGCTGCTTCTATATAGGAAACAACTTCTCTGCCTCCTGGTGTGTGTTTGGGGGAAGGATATAGGAGGCTGTAAATAATAATAATAATAATAATAATAATAATAATACCCCATCCATCTGGAAGGACTTCCCCAGCGACTCTGGACGGCTCACAGCATATATGAAAACATACTAAAACATCAAACATTAAAAACAGGGCTGCTTTCAGATGTCTTCTAAAAGTCCTGCTTACTCCTTGGAGACATCAGTGTGTTCTGAACATGCATTTTAAAGCAGAAAAAAGTGTGTGTTCCTAGAAACATGCAGCTGCACTTAATCATCTCTCACAAAGCCTGAGGAAGTTGCATGGGGTAAGTTGCATAAACGCCCATCTACCTGGTTCCACTGCCCATTGCCTGCTCTGTGCCAGCCTTTCCCAACCTGGTGCCCTCTGGCTGTTTTGGACTGTCTGTAACTCCCACCAGCACCTATGGGATTTGTAGTCCAAAACGGCTGGAGACCACCAGGCTGGGGGAAGCTGATCTGCACACATTTCTCCCTCAGAAATTGAGGTGGACATCACCACATGCGAGCGCGGGAAACTGAGCGTGGGAAACTCTTCTGTGCTCTGCTGTGTCCAACTGCAGGGGCGCCTTGTAGTAACTTTGTCGTTGCTCAGGGTATGACAGAGCTGGGCAGGTCATTGACCCAAAAGTACCGAGCAGGGAAGATGACGCCTTTCTTGCCCAGCACCAACCAGGAGGAATGGCCCAGCTACACCAGGGCTATGGACGACTGGTCTCGCTTCGTCTCCAGCGCAGGAGAGTTCAAGGTGCCCAACTTTAGCAAAAAAGGTAGGAGATCCAGCTGCCTTCAGCATCCTTCTGTCTTCCAGGAAGTTGCACCAGAGCCATTTGCTGGCGTGATCAGGTCCTCAAAGTGAGAGTTTTCCCAGGGATTGGCTAAAACTCCTCCAGATGCTTCCCAGCTTGTGATCTTCCCGCGATCTTGCTTTGTCCACATGGTGATTTCGCCAGGTCATAGAATGGTCATGAAAAAATGTTCCCAAGCCAGACATTATTATAAAGAAGGTTCTGTGAACTGGAAGGCAGAAGAACCATGAGGGCCTTTGCACCAATCCCTGGTGTCTTTCAGCTACACTTGGTGGAAACGATTAGATTAGCCATCCCCAACCTGGTGCCCTCCAGAAATTTTGCACCACAACTCCCATCGGCCCCGGGCAATGCTTGGCCACAGGGACATGCTACTAACAGTCCAAATGGTTTCCTATGAGTGGCGGTGTGAAGTTCCTTTCCTGATTGGGGAGCTTTGTCAAATGCAGGAATCCCAAAGCAATCCCCAGCGTTGCATGGACTGATTCTGCCCTCCCTCCTGACCTTCCTTTACTTTCTCATTCTGAAGCCACTCAGTGCAGAAGGAAGGAGTTGGGGCACTTGGTTTTTGCACAGCAAGTCTTGCCAAATCCCTGCCATTCCCAGCTTTCCCTCTGGGCCTGCGCACAGGAACACACCAGAAGCACTTGTGGCTACTTAGCTGCACCAGCCACAGCTGGCAAGGCAGACCAGGCAACTAATCCCTCTGTGCTTCTTTCACAGTTCTTGGTTTCAGCTGTTATGCCGTGAGGTACTTAAAACCCGACGTCACGCAGACCTGGCGGGTAAGAGACTGTTGTTTGCTAGTGTGCACGTTTGGGGTGAGGAGTGGGAGGTGGTGGCTGAAGCAGCTTTTGTCTGGATGCCCTGGAGAGAATTTCTGAACCTGGGGTGGCGGAGTAAGGACCTCGGGACCAGGGACTGAATGCGGCCCCCTTTGCCTCTCTCTGGCCCCTGGGATTCTCTGTAAGCTATGTCTCTCACTGCCCCTTTCTCAAGTTGTTTCCTGGTTGGAAATCATCCTTGAATCTCTGAAAATGAATTTTGTTAGCTTGGAAGCAAAATGGAGAGATATGGGGGGGGGAGAAGTAGTGCAGTGTGTGTGTGTGTGTAGAAAGAAACCTCAGTTTGTGGCTGGCAGAAAGCCCTGCTGGGCAAAGGTTAAGAACAGGCATAGGCAAACTTGGCCCTCCAGATGTTTTGGGACTACAACTCCCATCATCCCTGACCAATGGTCCTGTTAGCTAGGGATGATGGAAGTTGTAGTCCCAAAACATCTGGAGGGCCGCAGTTTGGGGATGCCTGGTTAAGAGTCACACAACTGTTGCCTCTGGCCCCTTGCTGCCTCTGGCCACTACTGGCATACAGGCCCCCAGAGGGTTGCTCCCTAGAGAATGTGGCCCTCAGCCTGGAAAAGATTCTCGGTCCTAACCTTTCTAAGAAAGGCACATTCACAACCAGGGTCTCCAGTCCACAGGGCCTGTTGTGGAGGGAATGGATAACTGAGTAGAGAAGCGATTAAAATGAAATAGAGCATTCCCAGAGAGGATCTGGCTGGTACTCTGAACAGAAGCACTCTACACTGCAATATTTTGTGTTAGGTTCTGCACCCCACCCCCACATACCTTGGATTTAAGATTTAACAAAACTTAAAGCATCATCTTTCTCCCGTTTCATGCTAGTATTGCATCAACCAGAACCCAAGTTTAAGTAGATATGGACCAAAGCCCATGCCTTACAACACTGTGTAAGTATCATCACATGCACCTAAATTCCTTTAGGGTTAACAATCACCTCCCCCATATCCCTTGAATAACTCATCTTTTTGTTTTGTTGCAGCAATACCTACAGGAGCTTTGGATCAGCACACAGGTAACTGGCTCTGCTGGCCCCAAAGGAACAAAAGGGGCAAAAAAATAATAATCCCACCCAATTCAGTGTGAGAGAGGAAAAAGTCACATGCTATTGAATGAAGGCTAGCCAGCCATCAATGCTCATGAGCCAGATACAACCAATTCATTGTCAACTGGGCAGACTTTGATCTTGCTCTTTTTGGAGCAAGCCATCAGGCTCACACATGGCTTTCATTAAGAGCCTTGTTATCTGGGGGCCAAACCGGATGTGACTCGGACCACAATGGGACTCACTCCCGCACAAGGCAGTAGAGGCCACCCACTTAGATGACTTTAAAGAAGGTTAGCTGATTTCACGGAAGAGAGTGCTATTGATGCCTACAAGCCATACTGCTGCTCTGCATCCATGGTCAGAGACAGTAGTGCTTTTGAATACCAGTGGGGAAGAGTGCTCTTGTTCTCAGGTCCTGTTTCCAGGATTCCCACAGCCATCTGGTTGGCCATTGTGAGACCAGGGTGCTCAACTAGATAGGCCACTGGCCTGATCCAGCAGGCTTTTCTTGTGCTCTTAAAAGGAACAGAAAAGGGTTTTCAATGAGTATAAATAATCCCCCTCAAAGAATGGTGCTTTTATGACACAGTAAATGAATGTATAGAAAAGGACAGTGGTTGCTGAGAGTACAACTTGCACAAGTATTCATTCGGCAGGGAAGAGTCATTTTAGTACACTGGATGGACAGTGGAATCGGGAATTCAAAGATGAGAATTCAGAGCACTCATCTTTCGCACATGGACAAAACCAACCATCACCAACCGTCCCCAACCTGATACCCCCCAGGTACCATCTAGGTGCTTTGGATTGTAACTCCCACAATCCCCATTCACTAGGGCCATCAATGGGAGTTGTAGCCCAAACATCTAGAGGGCACCAAGTTGGGCAAGGCTGGACAAGACTCTTTGTATGCCACCCCTAAGTCAACTAATGGCCCAGGAAGCAGCACCAGTGCTCCCAGCTCAAGCGATCTGACCTTGGGCGACTCTGATTTTGAAATAACTGGTTGTGGATTTATGAAATGGTCTCTCCTGTTGATTTCTAGCCGCTCGCACTATCTCGAACCTTGGCGCTAGGAGACAGACCACAGAAAAAGGAGCCACATGAATCTTCTCCTTCAGCTTTTGAACATCCACAAGGAATAAATGCTAATGGTTCAACAAGGAAGGTGCAGAGAAGGCGTTTCCTGGTCAAATAAAATACACTTCAAAGTGGGGGGGTGAGGAAACAGGAGGGGAGCAGCAAGGATAGCTAGTTCCCCCCACCTCAAAACTGTCTTGGCCTTCTTCCCAGCATGCTACAGCAAAGTGGTTCACAACAAAGAGACTGCTGCCCAGCCTTCACTGAGCATTTCTTACCAGATTCAGGAGGTGCCATCTTTGGTTCTTTGCAGCCATCAAGCCTGTTGGCCCAGAGCTTTTCAATGTATTGCTGCAACAGAATGAAGAGTAGTGGGACTTAAAAGGGAAAGCATTGCCAGGGGCCAGAGAATGGGTGATCCATTGAAGTCCCTGATCACAGAACTTTCAGGTTCAGAGAGAGCACTACTACCTGGTAAGGAATGCATTTTTTGAGGTAAAGGACAGGAAGGGGGAGCAGATGGCAACATCTCTTTGTAGTTCCTATCCCCCAGTTTGCCGTCTCAGTGCTATATGGAGTGGTTCTGTTGGGATCATGACGGAAGCGAGCAGAGGGGATTTCTGGCCTCTGTACAGCCCAACCCTAAAGGGCTCCATCACATGAGGTTTGGGGATGCCTGGGCTAGAAGAATGAGGCATCCTCAGAAAGTGATTCCCCCTCCCTGTCCTCACCGTTGATACCAGTATAAGCCACAGATCCGCATGCATTTCTGTTTAACGGCAGGTAGAGGTGGCATGCTGGTCAGCTCCCTGCCTAGTCTTTTCACCAAGATTTCCCTCGGGCCACAGAAGGGAGGTGAAACATCCTCTGGCTGCTGCCCTTGGCCAGGGGGCAAAGGGCTGTTGGATTGGTTGCTGAAACACCTCTCTGCCCAAGGAAGTATCAGCCCAGCACCAGGATACCGCTTTGGGAAAACAGTCTTCATCCAAAAACTGGGATAAACAGAGCAATATGGCTTAGGCCCAGGCTATCTGAAGGCCCATATTCCCCCATAAGACCCTGCCCAGGCTCTGGGATCTTCAGAGGAGGCCCTTCTCTCAGCCCCACCACCCACACTGGCACACTTGGTGGGGACACAGGAAAGGCCTTCTCAGTGGCTCCTCCCTTCCAACAGAAGCTAGACTGGCTCTCTTTGTTGTCCATCTGGCAAGTGAAGCCATTTTTTATTCTGACAAGCCTTTGGGAACTGTTTTTTTAAGGAAAGGGCTTTTAATAGTGCTGTGCGGTTTTTAGTGTATTTTAATAGGTTTGTTTTTGCGTTGTTTTGATTCTATTATAGTTTATTTACTTTTTATTACCTTTTATATGTTTTTAGCTTTTTTTGTATTTTATCTCTGTTGTTTTAATTTGTGTAAGCTGCCTTGAGCCCTGGTCTGGGGGAGAGGCAGGGTTTAAATACAATAATGATGTACTGTACAATAAATATTCCACAAATGCTGCCGTGCAGATGGCAACTTGCCCTTTTTAATGTCACGGAGGTGCCGTTTGTTAGCAAGGGTGAGTCAGTGAGGGTTACAAGCCTGGTGCCAGCCAAGGACAAAAGCTTTCCCACTGTTTACCTGCTACAGCTGCAGGTTTCTTCCAAGTGGAATGCAAGCAGTCATTAGCGGCAAGGGCCACTTGCCCAGCCTGGTGGCCTCCAGATGTTTGGATCGCAACTGCAAGTTGGCTGAGGCAGACAGGAGTTGCAGCCCAAAGCATCTGGAGGGCACCAGGTTTGAGAAAGTAGGACTGGAAGCAGGGAGATCCAGATTCAGGGTCTCACGCAGTCAAGGGACACACCCTCAGCATAACTTGCCTCACAGGGCTAAGGATAAGGTGGGAAATGGGAGCCCTATGGATGCTCTTCCAACCTCTTCCTCCCTAGGGGAAGGGGCAGAGAAGGGGGGGGGATTCTCACCATGAAAGCTATCCAACTTTGTCATTAGCATAAGGCAGAGGTTTTCAACCTTTTTGAGTCCATGACTCCCTTGAACAACCACTGTACATTCTTTCTGCAGCACCCCTGTGGGGCTCAGGAGCCCAGTTTCTCACCCTTTTTCGAACACCCTCCCTTGCAGTGTTCCCTCAGCCTCTTCTTCTCTCCCCTCTCCTTGGGAGACCTCTGGGCAGCCACTGCTGCTGCCCCTGCCCTAAAGAGAGGCACCTCCTCACACTGCCCCACAGGGGCCTGGGACTTGTCTGTCCATTCCCAACAGCAAGGGCTGGAGGGCTGGCTGGCTAGGCTCCTTTGCCTGCTTGCTTGCTTACTCCGAGACTACCTTAGCTCCTGCACCCCCTGGCCAGTCCCAGAGGAACCGTTCGCCAGCTGTAGCCAGAGCTACTGTAACAAACAGCTGTGGAAGCCTTTGGGAGGCAGAGACATGAGAGGGCATCAGAGGAGGGAGGGAAGGAAAGAGGAACAGAGGCCAGTGTTGCCTGCAGCACCCCTGACCATCATTCAAGGCACCCCAGGGTGCTGGGGCACACTGGTTGAAAACCACTGGCACAAGGTATCAAAGCTTTCCTGATGTCACTGCATTTTTATATTATTATACCTACTTTACTATTGTTGGGATGTTATTTGCAATGTTTTGCTTACTGTTAGGAGCTACTTTGAGCTTAACTTTGTTGCTGGAAAAGTGACAGACATATATGAAATAAAATCAAATGTTGATGATGATGTTTTCCTGTGTTGTTTCCATTATGCTAATCAATACAGTGGAACCTTGGTTTATGAATTTTCGGTTTACGAACGCTGTGGACCCATATGGAACGGATTAATTTACTTTCCATTACTTTCAATGGGAAAGTTTGCTTCAGTTTATGAACGCTTCAGTTTATTAACAGACTTCCGGAACCAATTACACCCATGCTTCGGGTTAAGTACGCTTCAGGTTGAGTACTCCGCGAACCCATCTGGAACGGATTAATCCACTTTCCATTACTTTCAATGGGAAAGTTTGCTTCAGTTTATGAACGCTTCAGTTTATGAACAGACTTCCGAAACCAATTGTGTTCATAAACTGAGGTACCACTGTACTTTTAAAATACCCAGCCACCATCTTACAGGTCAAGTGACCAGCCCTACAGCAGCGGTAGTGGGGTTTGGTGGCTAGACTTAGTCTAGGTAGACCTTGGTTTAAATCTCAATTCAGTCAGCGGCAATTTTTCAACCTCACACAGTTGTTGTGAGGATTGAAAAAAGATGAGCTGGGATGGGGGCTGAAGGGAGAACAACCACGTGCACCTCCCTGAGCTATTTGGAAGGGTGGGATAAATCTGGCCACCAAATAAAGCAACATACAGAGAAAGGCAACTTGGGCTGCGGGGCCGACCCTACGGCCAGGCTGGGTGGCGCAGGGCGCCAGGGCGCTGTGCCGCCAGGGGGGCACCACGCAGCTGCGCCCGCCCGCTGTGCTGGGAAACGGGGTGGGGGCGCCGGAGGGATTCGTCGCACCACAGCGCCAAATACACTTAAGACGGCCCTGTTGGGCTGCATTCATATTTAGCCTTGTTTTGGTTTCCTTTGTGCTAAAGGCAGAGAACAGGCCCACTGGCTAGCTCAGACTTCCCCAATGTGGTGTTCTTTCCAGATAGTTTGGACTACAAGTCCCATCAGCCCCAACCGGCACAGAGACTGATAGGAGTTGTAGTCCAAAACGTGGAGCTCCACCAGGTTGGGCTAACTAAACAGGCCAAATCCTTTTCTGAGAATCACTGTTTGTTTCCTTTCATCTTTAAGTCCCTGAGCCCCAACCACAAGCAGATTTATTTTTCCTCGTCACATTTCTGGTCTCAAGCTAGTCACTGGTGACAAGACCTCCTTCAAAAGGGGGAGGTCAGGGCCTTCTCCCCCAAACATGCAGCTATTACCCCTTCTCCCTGCGCATGGTGTTTGGCATCTCTGAGCAGGAGGTGGGGATAAGGGAAAATAGCCCCTGACAAGGCCTCCAGTATGGAACTGAGATCACTGGCAGGCAAGAGCTTCCTGAGCAGCTGAGCCTTGGGAAGGGAGAACCTGCAGCCTTGTCAACGCTGCCTTGGTTCCTCCGCTGAGCACTGGAGACACCGGGCCTGGAATCTGATTTGGACAAAAGAAGAATAAATTGCCCACAAAAGGACCCTCCCTGCTTTCCTGAGCAGTTCCTGAGCAGGCATCAGAGGGAAAGGGACCTTTCTTTTCAAAACATCCTGCTTAGCAGGCGACGGACGAGGTGACCCACCCAGGCCTTTTCAATTCAATCTGCCCAGCCTGCTGCAGAGCACAACCGGATGTTCTGCAAGACCATTCCTGGTCTCTTGATCACCAGTTTCCTCCCCAGAAAAGAAACAGAAGAGGAATTTCCATGACTGGTGCCACTCCTGTAGTTACGCAGCATATCGTGAACTCACTATTCAGAAATGTCAAAATGCAACGACTTTACCTGAGTGGATGTCTTTTAAGGATTCCAACGAACAGCCAACTGAGCTACACAGATTTTTAATGAATATTAAACTGCTTTTTTAAAAAAAGCAATATGAAAAATAATGAAGACAAACTCCATAAAAGTTAGTTCTATACAGCTGAGGTGTCGTGAAAGACAAGCGGTCAAAGTCAGCAGGCCCTGCAAGTGGTCAGGCACACGGCTCTGTGTCTTGAGAGGCAACTTTGGCCAGACCCATCCCAATGATCCACTTCTGTCCTCTTTTCATGTCCTGGGCAACTGGCAGGGATGGATCCAGGGCTAGAAAATGGCCTTCCCAGTGCCACTCTGTGTGTCCCGTGCGAAACAGATAAAAAACAAACAAAAGCTTTTTTTTTTTTTTGAGGGCTGCTCCATCGGCAGTTCTTGCTCTACCTGCTGCAGCAGCCTCCCAATTTAATACAGTTTGGGGGCTGAGTGTGGAAAGGGCAATAAACCACACACACACACACACACAGTGTCCCACAGAACGGTCCCAAAGGAAAGCATTTCCAAAGTCTCTGTGATACCAGCTGTAGCTTATTGCCAATCATATCACTAAAGCAAATGGCGCTCCTCTAGATCAATTCCAGGACAGATCTAGCAGCCCATTTTGAATGCTCCTTCCACCAAATTCTTTTTTTAGTTGCATGTAAAAAACAAAACAAAAAACTTTCCTTCCATTTTGATAGAGCCTAGAAATGACACAGAGAACCCTCCCCCATACAGTGTTAAGGGTCAAGCTTTGCTCTGGCTTTAGAAGACTTTTAAATATGTAACTGTGTTCCATCATGCCCTCCCTCTCTGTTGCCTTTCACACTGCCCTGGGACCCCTCACACCGCTGGCTTAGGCAGCACCTTGAGAGCTCCGGTATTTGGAGGAAATGAAAAGCCTCCAGCCCTGGCAGTTTTGGGCAACGGAAGCCAGGAAGAGGAGCACAAGGCATGGCTGCTCTGGGGCCTTCTCTCTCGGGTGTACGCTTGAACTGAACAAATGCACACAAGCAGAATTTCCCTAGGGATGGCACCTTAAGGGCAGCCGCGCCCACCAAGTCCATCTCTCACCATTTTACCTGCCTGGCTTCCCTTGCTGCGGAGTCCTGCCCTATAAATTTGAAGCAGCAAAGAACCCAACGTGGCAAATTTCTTTGAATATCACACTCCTCTCTGTAGACACGAATGCATCATGAGGGGCAGGGGTGGGGGAAGATGAGGATCTGGATTTGGTTGGCAGGCTTAAGGAACATTCATCCTGACCCAAAAAACAGACACTGCGCCTGGAGCAGCAAAGCAGGCCTGAGTCACAGCTGGTTCCAAAGGTACACTCAGCCCATTCATAGAAGCAAATGGGCCAAATTGACCAATTGCTGAGCCCAGTGCTCACACAGAGGCCACCGCTGCTTGCTCCAGCCCTCCCCACCCCCTCCACTGTTCGCAGGTTGGCCTGCAAAGGAGAAGGAAAGGGACCCACATGGCCCAGTCGCTTGCCGTAGCCTAAGCCCAGCGCTAACAGGGCATGGAGGATGACATGAACCTTTTCCCGCCAGTAGGGGGAGCTGCTCAGGGCAGGCAGGGCGCCACGGGGTACGTGCTCTCGGTGGAGGTGTGCTGGGCGCTGTGCTCCTGCAGGAGGCCCAGGTCCAGGAAGCGCTCCCCGCACCACATGCACTTGTAATGTTGCTCCCGGGTATGGACGCCGTGGTGCTTGTTGAGGTGCTCGCGCTGCTTAAAGGCCTTCTCGCAGGCGGGGCACTTGTAGGGCTTCTCCCCGGTGTGCACCCGCCGGTGGCGCTGCAGGTCGGAGGCGTACTTGAAGCGCTTCTGGCAGTCTGGGCACTTGAGGGGCCGCTCGCGGGCCGGGTCGCAGCGGTGCTGCACAAATTCGGAGGAGGAAAAGAAGCGGCGCTCGCAGAGGGTGCAGCGGAGGGGCTTCTCGGCGCAGTGCGAGGCCAGCTGGTGCTTCTGCAGGGCCGAGGCCCGCTTGTAGGCCTTGCTGCAGGCCGCGCACTTGAAGGGCCGCTCGGCGCTCTGCACGCAGCGGTGGCGCAGCAGTTCTGAGGACTGGCTGAAGCCCTTCTGGCAGGCGTTGCACTTGAAGAGGTTCTCGATGCCGTGGACGTGCTGGTGGTAGAGGAGGTGGGCCGGCTGCACAAAGCCCTTCTCGCACAGGGAGCACTTGAATGGCCCCACCGGCAGCTCCTGCTCAGTGGAAGGCGCTGGCGCTGTGGAGGTGCCCACAACCGCCTTGTGGGTGCGGCGGTGGCGCATGAGGGCGTACTGCTGCTTGAAGCTCATCTGGCAGAGGTCGCACTGGAAGGGGCGCTCTGTGCTGTGGGTGCGCTCGTGCTGCCGGAGGTCCGAGGGGCGGCGGAAGGCCTTGTGGCAGGCGCCGCAGCGGAAGGGGCGCTCCCCGCTGGGCGTGCAGGGGTGCTGCAGCAGCTCGGAGGACTCCTTGAAGTGCAGCTCGCAGACATTGCAGCGGAAGAGGTGGGCCTCCCCGGAGTGGGCGTACATGTGGCGCACCAAGTGGGAGCGGTGCTTGAAGGCCTTCTCACAGACGGTGCACTTGTAGGGCCGCTCGGCGCTGTGTGTGCGCTTGTGGTGCACCAGGTGGGAGGACTGGCTGAAGCTCTTGTCGCAGAGGCTGCACTTGTACGGCTTCTCCCCGGTGTGGACGCGTTCGTGGCGCGACAGCTCCGAGAGGTGCTTGAAGGGCTTCTGGCAGATGGAGCAGCTGTAGGGCTTCTCAACGGGAGTCCGGTTGAGCGCAGCTGGCTGCTGCGGTGGCGCAGGCTCCTCGGTGGCTGCCACGGCCGCCGCTGCAGCTTTGTAGGTCTTCTCACAGATGGAGCACTTGACGGCGGCGCTGCCGTTGTGGACGTTGTGGTGCTGGGCCAGGGAGGTGAGCAGGGAGAAGCCCATCTTGCAGACACCGCAGACGAAGGGCTTCTGCTCCACTTGCAGGCACTGGTGCTCCAGGAGATCGGTGGCCTGGTGGAAGATCTTCAGGCACTGGGTGCACTGGAAGGAGCGGTCGTGGCCCCCCTGCAGGCACTGGTGCTCCTGGGGGTTTGACAGGTGCCCCAAGTCGTGCCCACACAGCCCGCATTTTGTGGAAGGCTCTCCGCCACCAGCCGGGATGGAAGTGTGGTGCTGCAGGCTGCTGGGCTCCGGCTGGAGGAGGATGCCATAGACGGCACAGCCCAAGGGATTCTCCACCACAGCGCTGGAGGGGATGGGATGTTCCGGGAGGGCAGCGGTCCCAGCATGGTGTGGCACCGGCTGCTGCTGCTGTGGGGGCTGCTGCGGCCAGCTTTCTGACATGCTGGGGAAAAGAAATCGGGGTTTCCACAATAAGGGCTTCAGCTTCTCGACTGAGGCAAAGCAATTAAGGAGATCTGAGTTTGCAGCAATTGCTCCCAAACCTGGAAGTGACAAGCTTGTCGCACTGGGCACAACAATTCCCTGCTGCGGTAAGTCTCAAACCAAAGCAGACACCAGCAGACGGGACATCCTAAAGGCTGCAGGAGGCCTTTTGCCTGGCACCAGAATGGGTATGAAAGAAGGGAACCTGCAAAGGAAAGATAGCAATTCAGAGAGAAAGCTGCTTTTCTCGCTTAAAAAGCATATTTAATCTGCTAACGATTACCGCCCCACCACCCACACGTGTGGAGAGAACAAGCAAACAGAAAAGTAATTTTCGGCCAAAGACCGCTGGCTGGAGATTGCAGAAGTGTTTCTCCAATTAGGGACAAACCTTTTTCCATATTGAAAGCTTATATTGAAAACTCACACAACCATTGTTCGCAACTCTGCCATGCAAGTTCCAAGTACATGACTATACTAAAAAAAAAGCTCTGCAGCTTAAAGCAATTGCTACTGGAGAATTATCAACGGACACTTCCAAGGCTAGCCAGGAAGGCAGTCTTGAAGTTAGCAACAAAACACTCACTAATTAAGAAACAAGAACTCCCAAATGAGCAACTGGAATGGCTGCAGATCTCTCCTGAAGGACCCACCCATTTCAAGACATCCTGCACAAAACTTTGGATATTTTAAAAAAAAATAAAAATAAGAAGCTTGGAAGCAAGCAGCTGTCCCCACTAACATTTTAACTCCAAGGGGAGAACTATTTCACTAGGGGACACACACTAGTTGCAAGCAGCATAGATAGACATGCACAAGATATTTATGGAACAATTAGACAATACACAGACAAGGCGGCTCTCAGTGGCTACTACGCACAATGGCTTTGGGAATCCCAAAAAGGGAGAGTGCTATTGCATTTAGGTCCAACTTGTGGGCTTCCCATATGTATTTATTGAATGTATATCCTTGAAGGAGCCCAGAGTGGCAAACACATCTACAACATGAACAAATGAACAAAACATGCTATTGTACATCAATGGGGACACCACACACAATTTCGTTTTAAAGGTTTGGTACACCAAAGTGCAATGGTTGGCTTTAGTGGGAAAGTGAGCTGAAAAACAACAACTGATGTCCAAGAGGGGTCAAACTGAAAAGTTCACTTGATGGCAGGGTCCCCTCTTGTAACTTATGTGACTCAAAAGGAGGGTCAATTTCTTTCACCTGCCTCTCAAAAATCTATGTAGCTGGACAAGATTTCCAAACATTGTTGGTCACTGGCTTGAAAACCAAAGCTAATGAGACAAAAACATTATGTGCTTCTTGAAATGTGCTTTACATTTTTTATTGTGAATCTGCAGAAAGCTATCCAGCTTTCTCATTTTATTTGTGATGCTAGAGTTTGGGGGGAGGGAGGCGATACCCAGGCTAAGTTATGCCTTAGTTCCGGTTTTGTTCCTGTTTGTTTCGTATTTTATCTGTTTGTACATTCTGCAAGAATCTTTTGATGAACTTACTTTTTAAAAAAATATATATATTAAAAGAGTTAAAATGTTATAAAAAGTTTCAGTTAAAACATAGTCATCTGGTTGGCCACTGAGAGAACAGTATATTAGACTAGATGGAGGTGTCCAGCCTAAACGAGATTCAGGGCTTTTCTAATGTTGTTATGCTTTTAAAAACACCTAAACCATCCCTTTGTGTAAGTCTGTATGGCCAGGGCTCCCTTTCTCATCCCTTTTTTCAATCTACAGACTGCCCAGGAGCATTTATATTGCTTTATCGTGCTTGTTTTCCTTTAAGAACATCAGCCTTGGTAGATAATTTAGGTTGTAGGGCTCACAGTGCCTGTGATGTCAAGAGAACCGAGTATCTTCTCTATCCTCTCATATGCTTGGGTAGGAAAGAGTCTGCAGAGAAGTCCAGGAAGCAAGTAGAACACACTCTGGACTCAAGCTAAGCTAGTAAGCCACTATATTGCAATGGCCTAACCTTCAGGCTAAACACACCAGAGGATCTTTGACCTCTAGAACCTGGTGCAGCCATATGAGCTTATTAAACATATTAGGGTAGCATATGTTGCAAGGGGGAGGGGGAGAGAAGAAAATGACTGATGGATGCAGAACCAAGATGTCTCAGTTTCTTTTTATTTATTAATAACTTGGTAGTTTCCCAGAGAACTGTGTGGCATTTTAGTCTCAGTGGCACTTCTGAAAAAAAGGAAACACACTACGAGCCCAGCTGGTCAGCTTGCTGGGATGCAGAGAAAGACACTCTTTTGGCTACAGTTTCATCCCTGCTGGACTAATAGTACACACTAATTCTTCAAGATCCATTTTCTGTTCCTAATGTTCAACCCTGCCATCATGTCCAAAGCAAGGAATGCCCATTCCATCATGTTTCCCCCTCATTGATTTGGGGAACACAACCAGGGGCTCTCCCAGGATTAACTCTCTCTTATAAATAATAAAAGAATAATTGCCCACACTACTAAGTTAGTACAATCCATTTTGTACTGTGCTCAAGATTATTGTTTTTTGTTTTTGAAGACCCTTGCACAAAGAAAATAAAAAGTTTTAAAATACTATAAAGAGGCAGCCAGGTAGATAAACATCATTTGTTGATAATATGGCATCAACTCTGCAAACACTAAGCTGAACGCTAATCAAAGTTGTATCTGACAATACTATACAATGAGGGCAGGTGTGTGTGTGTGTGCTAAGATGGTTGCCCATGTAAGCAAGCTAGCAACGGCCAGGTATCAAGTGGTGGAGAAGCAGAAGCTAAACGTTCCATGGAAAAGAAACAATCTAAGAGGGGAAAAGCTCAAGAATTCAAGCAAGCAAACCCACAGCCAAATGATAGGAAAGAAACCTTCCAGTTTGGTGAAGCAGAGCCACCTATCACAAGTTTTCTTGGAAATTGGTCTATCTGGGGACCAGCCTTAGAGCTTAAGAATTTTACCGCAAACTGGTCCCTCCAGATGTTTTGGTACTATAGCTCCCATCATCTCCAGTGATCACACCTCTACTGAGCCCAGGGAGACATCTGTGCACCCTGTTGCCAGTCCATCTACTCTCTCAAGGTGCATAAGACAAGACAGCAGTGTAACTGTGAACTCTCTGCTCCACTACCTTAAAACACTGGGAGATTCAGGAAGACAAAAAAAAGGTACATTTTCACGAAGTGCATAGTTAAACTATGGAACTCACTCCCACAGGAGGCAGTGGCGGCCACAAACTAGGGCGGCTTTAAAGGAGGGCTATTCTTAATTTTTTAAAAGCAGCTCCATCTCCTCACTCAAGGGCACGATAATTTGGCCAGATTCTCTGCTTGAGCCCATCCTTAGAGAGGGGCTCAGCTGCATACATCTGCCCTCTTCCAACTTACAGAGAATTTCATCTTGCCAGGTTTTGCAGCTCAGTGGCACAGCATCTACTTTACACACAGATGGTCCCAGATTCTCTCCTCCAGGTAAAAAAGGATCCCAGGTGGCATAGAAAGGCTCTTCTCTGCCAGAGACTTGGGGAGCTGCACCCACCCCAAGAAGCCAGGTGAAGGCTGGACAGTCCAGAGCCCTAGCGGTCCTCTCCATTCAGGTTACCCAGGCCCACATCCAGCAGAAATGCCCGGGGGGGGGGGTGACTGGGTTGTTAAGGGCTTCACCACATTGCAGAGCCCACGGAGATTGTTCATCCCCATCACCCTGCAACGCAAAGGTTTCCCGCCCCCCAGGCAAGATGCCAGCCTTTTTTTCGGCCAGGCAGGCGCCCTCCGGATGTTGCGGGTCGCCAACTCCCATCAGCCCCAGGCAGCTGTGCTAGCCAAAAACATCTGGAGTTGCGGAGGGGGGCGATCTACACACCTGGAGGGCCGTGGGTTGCCCAAGGCCGCCGGCCAAGAGGTTGCGTCGAGGCCGATCGGGCTGCCTCACCCCGCCGGCCCGGGAGCGCCGCCTTCACACATTATCGGGGCGTCTCCCGTGCCGCTGGCCGGGCCTCGGCCTACTCCGTCCAAGGAGCAGGGCAGGCGGCCCCGCTCGGGGCCAGGAGCGCTTTTTTCCTCCTCCTTCCTCCGCCGCCCGCGGGGAAAGTGACCACCGCTCCGCTCGGCTCCGTGTGGCCGGCGGGGCAAGAGCTCCGGGGCAAGGAAAGAGGAGCTTTAGCTTCGCCCTGCCCAGCTTCCTCCCTTCTCCCCTACCTGGAGAGCGAGGCCCGGAGGTGTCTCGCGGCCTGCTCGCCCCGACGGATCCCCGGCCTCGCGTAGCAGCAGTCCCAGCGGCGAGGAGAGGCGAACCGGGGCATGGGCCGGAAAGCGGCGGCAACGGCGGCGGGGGGGGGGGCGGGGCGGCGTCGAGCCAGCCGGAGGAGAGAAAGGAGGAGGCGGAGGAGGAGGAAGGGGCGGTGTCCAGCAGGGGAAGAACCCCGCCGTGGGATCGGGGCCGCCCTCTGCCGGCCCGAGCGGAGAACTGCGGCGCACAACGCTCGGGCCGGGTGGGGAGGGAAGGAGGGAGGGAGAGGAACCGGGGGGAGAGGCCTCCGCTCCGTCCCTTACCGAGGCACGGCGGCAAAACTGCAGCCGGTACTGCTGCTGCTGCTGCTGCTCGTCGGAGCCTTCGGGGGCTTCACCCACAGCTGGATTAGGAAGGCAGGCAGGGAAGCGGGGATCCTCTTTCGCACCCAGCCTGTCCCGTAGCAGCCAGTTGCAGCTGCGCATCCCCGACGCCAAAAGCCGCCAGGCCTCCAAATCCCTAGCCCGGGGTCTGCAACAATAATAACCGCAAGGCAGGAGGAGAGTTCACACGATGCGCCCGAAAGAGGGGCAGGTCCTCGTCTCTCTCTATTGCGGGCAAACTTTGTGGAGAGCGAAGGTCTCCTGAGCAGCGCCCGCGGGCCCGTTAGACCCGAGGCGGAGGAACAGAACGGATGGCCTTGCCACGAAGTGGTCCAGAGGGGGTGGGGAGAGAGAGAGAAGCGGGTGTGCAAGGAGAGCAAGTGTCAGTGGGGCTGTTGCGGCTGAGCATGGCTGACTTCCGGCCCTCTTCCAGGATATTCCATTCCTCTCCCCCTCAGCCCCCTCCCAGTAAGAGCTGTTTGACAGTGGAACGGACTCTCTCAGAAGGTGAAGGAGTCTCCTTCATAGAAGGTTTTTAAGTAGAGGTTGAATGGCCATCTGTCAGGGATTCTTTAGTTGCAATTCCTGCATTGCAGGGGGTTGGGCTAGATGACCCTTGGGGTACCTCCCCCAACTTACAGTTTGATGATTCCGCCTAGCTTTCTGTCCCCTGCCTCGGCCTCAACAGTCATCCAGCCAGTTCCATGCCCATCTGACATTCTCAGGAGTCATTAGGCTGCTGTCTCCCCACTCCAAACAGGTTTTGTTTCCCAAAGTTTCTTGTACTTATGCCAACCTGGGGTCCCCAGCCCCCGGCCCACTTCAAACCTTGTTTGTGGCTGCTGGTACCATTGAGTGCAAGCCCTTGGAGAACCAGTGTGGTGTAGTGGTTAGAGCAGGCACCCCAAACTGCAGCCCTCCAGATGTTTTGGCCTACAACTCCCACAATCCCTAGCTAACAGGACCAGTGGTCGGGGAAGATGGGAATTATAGTCCAAAACATCTGGAGGGCCAAAGTTTGGGGATGCCTGGGTTAGCGTGTTAGAGTAGGACCTGGGAAACCAGGGTTCAAATCCCCTTTCTTGGCCATGAAGCTCATTGGGTGGTGACCTTGGGCCACTTGCCGCCTCTCAGCCTAATCTACCTCACAAGGTTGTTGTGGGGATTCAGTGAGGACAGGAAGATCCATGCATGCCACCTTGAGTCCTTGGATAAAAAGGTGGGTTATAAATGCAATAAAATTACTGAGGTCACTGCTAGTATATATATCAGCCTTCACCAACCTGGTGTCCTCCAGATGTTGGATTACCAGGTTAGCAAAAGCTGATGTGTGTGATTCCAGAAATGAAGTTGTGCCTGAAGTGATTGAAAAATGCTCCACGGCTTCACTACCAACTAACTGCAAGATGCGTTTGACATGTTCCTTATTCATGGAGCCTTCATGAAGCAACCCAACCACTTTAGGAAAAGTTATGATTCTAAAATCTGGTTAGATTGGAGCAGGATCATGCTTTGAAGAGTTTGTGAACTTTACTAGAAGAACAAAAGACTCAAAGTTGTAAGTCTTGATATTGGAAATGGATAGTCAACGTTAACACCTTTCAAAGGAAATGAAAGAAATCTTAATCATGCAATCTCACAATGTTCCTTCCATGATAGGAAAATGCTCTAAAATACTATTGCTGTGGTAATTGACTCATTGCAAAATTCAGCTGGTTTTATAAAGAAGACTATGCATCTTAGTCTTTATGCTTACATGGTGCTTTCCCTCCCTTACCCAAATTAGAAAATATTTGGGAGAAATCATGCAGCTCAGAAATAAAGAGCCCCACTGACTTATTTTCTATATTGTCCTCGTTTCCCATAGGGAAGCAGACATCACCTGCCTTCTTTGCTGCTACCCCCCCCCCGACCCCGCGAAAAGCATTTGTAATGAATTTTAATAACAAAACAAGTTGCAGAAAAAATGTTTTTTAAAAAGACAAAGTTATTACTGTTGCGATACAACGATACGGTTTACGAAGTCAAATATCAAAACACACCAATTCGATGCTGAAACATGAGATGATTATTTCCATCATTCCTCTTACCGCTCGGCCCACTCGGGAACGCGCGGGAAAAGGCTCTCCCGAAGCGACCCGTAAGCGACTCCCAGCGCTACGCGTCGCGAGTCTAAACTCAACGTCTATGGCCACTGCCGGGTGGCACCAGCCTGAGTTCTGCAACCGTTGCTCATTAAAAGAGGCGCTTCTGCGCATGCGTAGTGGACCTTCTTCCTCCGTAGGCGGCGGAAGTGGTGATCCTAACGTGTCGGCCATGAGTAGAGTGGCGGCGGTCGCAGGTCTGGTGGGCTACAGCAGCTCCGACTCGGAAGACGAGGACGCATCCTCGGGAGCGCAAGGGGAAGGCGGCGAGGCCGGCGGCGCAAGCTCGGCGGAGGGACGCCAAGGACGCCGCTCTCCTGGCGACAGGTGGGCGTATCAGTTCAACACAGAAAGCCCGCTTCCCTTTTAGCCGAAAAACACACACACACAAGGAAGACGGGGTGGGGAGGGAAAAGGAAAAAGGCAAACTCGGGCACCAGTTTTGTTTTTTGTTTTTGTAAACTGCTTTGAGGTTGTTGTTTTCCCCCCTACAATCGAGCAGTGTATAACTTTCAAGAAATAAATAGATAAAATGGCATGTTCTTATAAGGACCATCTAGATTGGGAACAATTCAGAGGCAGCTGGAACGGTTGGGCTGGGTCCTGCTTTCTTTCTCTCCCCCTGCCACTCCAGGTTGCTAGACTGGTTTGTGCCCCTGTTGCCCCTTCTTCCTCCTCTCGACACCTGTTGGTGGATACCTCCCAACAGTTCCATGCACTTCCTGGTACTATTGGAGCCAACTGCTGTCCTTTAAAACACCTCAGTTTGTTGTCTACTCCTCAGTGTCGCCCCTTGTGGTCTCTTCCAACTCTATGATTCTTAGGGTCTCAAGGCAAGGTCTGAGTCTTGCTGCTTTGGGGCCCTTTTGGCAGGAGAAAGCACCAGCTGAGCCCAGGGGTCTTCCGCAGAAGCCCCAGCAACTGAGCTACCGCCATTCCTTATTCCATCCCAAAGCTGAGTGGGTTGAGGCACAGCCCCGTCCTGCTACCCACCAGAGTTTCCCAGAGGTTTGCAACAATTAAAACAATTATTAAAATGTAATTCAGACTGAAATCAACAGCATAGCAATTGAAATAAAGCAGATACAGGGCTGTGGTTAATTCTCAAGGCAACAATGTTTTTGCTTCTCCACAAAAAGCAGAGAGGAGTAAGTATTTAGTTACACTACTTTCCCTAGAGCAGGAAAAACCCAATGCTAAATACAAATTTGATGTAGGGAGGTGGTCATCTGAAATATTTTTCTGCCCAGTTTTCCTCAAACCTCACTCTCTCTGGGCATGGTGGGCTGCTCTGTGTCTCCATGCATTGCTCAGCTAGCCGTATCCAGTCACTCGACTTATTTTTGCACTCATCTGAGGAGTATTAAAGAGGAGTATTAAAAGGGCTGGGAATTCTCTTTTCTCCCTCTACCTTGCAGCTCAACAGCTCATCGCCTTCCTGTGCCAGACAGTGTGCTAAGTATGTTCAGAGATCAGGAGGAGGCAGAGACAGTGGTGGACGACAGCAGCAAGCATGGAGGCCGCCTGCGGACCTTTCCCCATGAGCGAGGCAACTGGGCAACACATGTCTACGTGCCTTGTGAGTGCCCTTCTGCTCTTTGTCCTCTCCTCTGACCCCCCTGTCACTAGGAAGTCAAACTCTGGAAACACATATTTGGGATTCAGCCAGAAATGGTACCTTTTCTCCAAGGAGCAGAGCCCTTCCAGCTGTTTTATCTGTCTGGCGGAGAAGTGCCATTCCAATGGGCAAGAGGAGGGAGGTTCCCACAGAGCCACAGTCACAACTTAATGTGGCTGACCAGACATCCTTAATAGAATTGTGCTTACTGACACAGAATCATAGAATTGGAGTGTTGGAGGGGATCCGAAGGGTCATCTAATCCAACCCCTGACAGATAGCCATCCAATCTCTGTTTAAAAACCTCAAGTGAAGGACAGTCCACCACCTTCCTTCCTAGGGAGTCTGTTCTCCTGTCAAACATCTCTTACAGTCAGAAAGTTCTTCCTGATGTTTAGTTGGAATTTCCTTTCTTGTCATTTAAATCCATTGGTTCGGGCCCTCCCCTCTGGAGCAGCAGAAAACAAGCTTGCTCCATTTTCCATAGGACAGCCCTTTAGATATTTGAAGGTGGCTAACGTATCACCTCTCAATCTTTTCTCCAGACTAAACATGTCTAAGAGGATTGAAACATGTCTTTTCAAACATCTCAATAGAATGCCATAACTGATGTAGAAGGTCTCTGGTTCAATCTCCAGCATCTCCTGGTAGGGATGAGAGAGACTCTCCCTGTCTGAAACCCTGGAGAGCCACTGTCAGTGTAGACAATACTGATTTAGATGGGCTAGTGATATGACTCAGTATAAGGCAGCTTCCTTTGTTCCTATTCATAATAAGAAGGGGGGGACCAGATCAGAAGCACCACAGATCATTTAACTGCAACCAAGTGTTGCAGTGTAAAGCACTGATCCTCTTCACTGCTCCAGATATGATCGTGTCCACTCCTCTGTCTGTCTCATGGGGACATCACACACACATCCCGCACACCTTTCATAAGAGCTGACCAACATTCCCCCAGTTACATGGGTGACCCTGAGTCTTGGCAGGAGGCTTAAGCCAGTGTGGTGTAGTGGTTAAGAGCAGTGGACTCGTAATCTGGTGAACCGGATTCGTGTCCCCACTCCTCCATATGCAGCTGCTGGGTGACCTTGGGCTAGTCACACTTCTCTGAAGTCTCTCAGCCTCACTCATCTCACAGTGTTTGTTGGGGGGGGGGGAGGAAGGGAAAGGAGATTGTTAGCCACTTTGAGAATCCTCAGGGTAGTGAGAAAACGGGATATCAAATCCAAACCTTCCTCTCCTCCTCCTCCTCGTTCTATGACACCCACACCCTGGGTTTGGCTACAGGCATATCTGCGGTGTCTTTCCAAAATCACCATGGAGCTTTTTCACAGACGCCTCTGAGCATGCAGCTCTGCCCTTTTCTGCACAAAAACATTATCACTTTCCCCCTACCCCAAAGTTTATGGAAGTTGCCAGTTTGCCACCTTCCTCCCCCCCCCACCAACAAAGCACACCCCAAATCATTCCACAGTCAGTGGGCAGTAGCAAGTGGGCAACAAGTGTTGAGGGAGGCCCAGATGCAGACCTCACCTACTCACTCCGTGGGGTCTCTGCTTCTTGCCTTGTTCTCTCCCAAACCAGAACACCAGCTCAATCACACTCTCCTGCTCTTTGTGCTCTCCCCCACCCAACAGAATAATGCACTGGTTCCTCCAGTAGCAGAGGTAATATAGAGCCATCGTGACTAGAGGAGACTTGGGGTTGACAAAGAGCATCTTTCTCCACCCATCCACAGGTCCTGTTTGGTAGTGGCTGTAGGGTAGAGGAGGCCATTGTAATCCCCATTTTACAGAAGAGATTACCACCAAGTTGCCCCACAGCTTAGGAGAGATGCACCCACCTGCTCCAATCCTCCACTGTTGTTCTGCTGTTCTGTACAGATGAGGCTCAGGAGGACTTCCTCGAGCTGCTCCAGCTCCTCCTCCTGCGTGCATGTGCATCCGTGCCATCGCTGACGGCTATGGCAGAGTTTCACATCAGCCTTTCTCAGGGTGTGATCCTGCGCCACCACTGGATAAGTCCTGTTGTCCAGTCCCTCAAGGAACACCTGGCTTCCTTCCCCAGGTAAGATGCTTTGAACCCTTAGACCAGGGGTTCCCAACAAAATTTTCTCGAGGACCCCTCATCAAGCCGCTATTGTGACAAGGACCCCCATTAATTCCTAATCCTAAAATTAAAAAGTGAGAGCCAAATTAAGAGTCTTTTTATATTTTATATTTATACGTTTTTTACAGTTACAACAGAGTACTCCATCAGTATACAGTTAGTTTTAGTTTTCAGTTCTTAATGAGATGAGTTAAATCTGTCCTTTGAGTCCATTATTTCTGAAATATTAGGTTCCAAACTTGAAACTTTCACTCTGAAATCTGACCGCATGTCGAGCCGATTCCTATATTTGTTTTTCATGAAACACATGGAAGAAAATGCTTGCTCACACCGATATGTGGTTGCAAATGGAAGGATCTTTTTCATTTCCTTATCTCCAAGTTTCTCGTAGTCCTTGCGGCATACAGCAGAACTACTGCCTCTATCTAATTTTGCGCTAGACTCTGCTCATGCAGGAAGCGGCCAAAACAAAAAATCTGTTATCATACGAAATATATTTAATATATTTTTTATTCTAATAGGATCTTGAGGACCCCTCTGGCATAGCTCACGGACCCCTGGGGGTCCCCGGACCACCTGTTGGGAACCACTGCCTTAGACCACTCCTTCCTCTTGCACTTTTGACACCACCTCCCCTTGACCCAGTGGATTTTATTAATCTACACTTCTTCCGTGAGGAAGCAGATGGGGCATTATTGACCCACACCAAAATACATCTCTCCCTGTTCACTCCAAAATCATGACATGGTATGACTCGTGGAACTCACTCACCCTTCCACCATAGCTGCCAAGTTATCCCTTTTTAAAGGGGATTTTCCCTTATGCTGAATAGGCTTCCTCGCGAGAAAAGGGAAAACTTGGCAGCTATGCCTTCCACATGGTTACTAAATTAGCTGATCTTATTCCACTTGAAAATTTGCGTGCAGTTTTTATACTTTAGAGCAGTCTTTGCTACAACCTGGTGCCCTCTATATATTCTGGCACTGCCTGGGGCTGATGGGAATTGTAGTCCAAAACATCTGAATGGGACCCAGGCAAGAGCTCCTTTAGAGAACAGCAGCAAAACCTGGATCAACAAAAGGGAGCAAAGGGAAAGGTAAGTGTGGAGAGCTGTAATTGCTGGAAGAGAGTGACTTAAAGGCTCCAGGGAGGGGCAAATCAGAAAATGCACTCCCCAGCCCCTGCGTCTTAGTATGCCTTACTTCTTCTCCCCTGTCCTTCTCCTCCTCATCTTGCAAAGGAATCAGATGGATTTTCCCCCATTTCAGGTTCACCTGTAGAGCAGATCGAGTGACGATTTACACCAATGAGCCCAAAAGCAGGTGAGTGAATGGTGCTGAGGCTACTCCTCAGAGAGCAATAGGGTGCTTTCCATCATGTCCTCAGGCTGAAATTGCCAGCCATCCTGTGGCATGATTGGCACAAGCAGAATAACTGCACAAGGACAAGGTTGGTAGAGAGGAGGGGGAGGCCAGTGTTTGCCTCAAGTGGGCCAGCATTCTATTGGTGCCCGCTTGGCCCTTTGCCTTCTGGGGCAAAGTGGACACTCACAGTGAACATTAACATTGAACTGCTCTAAGATTCTGTCAAATCTCTCTGCAGGACCTTCATTGGCTTGGAGGTAACTTCTGGGCATACTCAGCTCTTGGAGTTGGTTTCTGAAGTGGACAGAGTTATGGAGGAATTCAGTCTCCCTTCTTTCTACAAGGTAAGACTTCCACTGTTCTAGGAGGGAGTGGAGTCTGCAAAAAGAGGCTGTTGCTGAATGACCAAGGCCCTGGAAATAAACAGTTTATTACATTATATATATACAATTACCAACCGAGTTCCCTCCAGATATTTTGGCCATCATCCCCAACCAGTATTCCCAAATAAGACTGCAGATCTCATGTGATATGTGTCTAAACTAGCTGTGGTACCATAAACTTGTTGAGGAAACCAACCAGCCCACCCAAAGCCTCCCTCTTTGCCCTGGAGACTCATTTCCATGGAAGAAAAAGAAGGGTGCTCAGCTCCCACCAGGAAATTTGGGGTGGTGGCACCAAGCTGGGTTAGTGCAGCTTCTCCAGATTCTTAGCATCTGCTTTTTCCTGGCTTCTGTACAGAATCCCTCATTCCATCTCAGCCTCGCGTGGTGTGTTGGAAACCTTTCTGAAGAACTTGAAAGTTGTCTTCAGGAGTTGCAGGTAACCACCTCGGATGTCATTCATGAGCATAGAGGTTTAAGGAATTATCTTGCTCAGGGGGCTGAAATGGAGGTGTGTGCCTTTGGCATTTCTGGAGATACCTTTTCAGTTTGCAGAAGTGCTCAGGGCAACATCTGGTGATGAAAAGCTTACCTGGGAATTCTTGACCTTTCCTCAACCTGGAGTTCCACAGAGAGGGTACTGCAACTATAAAGCTATCTCTACATTTCCCTCTTCTTTAAATCGGCCTTCCCCAACCTTATGTCTTGGATTACAATTCCTGCTGGCCAGGGCTGATGTGAGTGCTGCTCCAAAAAACATCTGGGGAAGGCTGATTTAAATGTTGATGCGAGACAGAGCAGGTACACAAGGAGTTCTGTGTACGAGAATGTGCTCCTTCCTGCACACAGGACCCACACTGTGAAGGGCTCCAAAAGTGAAAACCAGCAGCCTTGAACCGGACCTCAAAGCTAATTAGTACCAAAGGAGATCGGCCCAAATGGGAGCACAAAGCCATAAGAACATCAGAAGAGCTCTGTTGGATCAGGCTAATGGCCCAACTAGTCCAGCATCCTGTTCTCGCAGTGGCCAGCTAGATGCTTCACTGGGAAACCCTGCAAGCAGGATCTGAGCACAAGAATGCTCTCCTCTCCTGTGGTTTCCAGAAACTGGTATTCAGAAGTATAAGCCCTCTCCTACCCACATTTGTCACATATTAATATGTCCAGCATGCTGCCTGTTTAATGTTCAGGGGCCAATCAGATTCCTGGGCTCTGCATAATTCCCAACCCCCTCTCCTCCTTTGTCTTTTCCAGGAGATTGTGAATGGGTTTGAGGACTCTTCATACCTTGTGCGAATTCCTGGGGCCGAAGTCCGTTGCAAGTCTGGCAAGAAGATCTTCTCCTTCCCTTTACGGTAGGAGCTGGGAGAATAATCCACAGCAGCCGTCAGCTGAGGATGGACCTTACCTACCGTTTTGCCAGGATGCAAGGAATGGTCAGAAGCCACAAATTATATTCGTGGCTCAGCAGTAAGATGGTGGTAGCTCCTTGCCCCCATTGTTCATTTTTAAGAGTCTTGCAAGTGGTGGGCCTAAGGTGAAGGGTCCAGTGCTACAAAGGTGAAGGGTCCAGTGCTACAAAAGAATGCAGAGGCTACATTAACAGCCACAGCTTCGTGCCAGCATGATTATTGAGGGAGTTGTGACATGCAAAAGTGCCATTCAGTTCTGAGGGCCAGTTGAAAATGATGCTCAGTTTTGAAGTGGACAACAGCTGAGTAGAATCTCTCCTGATCTGGAGGACAACAGAAATTACCCATTAGAAGTTTGAGAGGATCCCTGCCTGCCCCTAAAGCTGATGTCACAAGAGGCATTTGGCTCGAAAGCATCCTTGCTGGTTGAGAGCATGAAGTCTTCTGGCTGTCAGACCGAGCTGTTAGCTAAAAATTGATCAAATGAGAAACAGAAGTACAGATCCCCCACCCCCTTGTGTGGACAGTTTCAAAAGCCACAAAAGACTATATATTGGGGTACGTGGAGGTGAGAGTGTGCATTGGGTTTTACCAGGGTAGTGGTGTTGTCAATTGGCCAGATAACCGCCAGGGGTCAGTGTTGAGTTGGCTTTCTTTACACCACTTCACAGTCTCTGTCTTATGGAGGTTTAATTGCCCTGTCTTCCTCCCCATCCCATGCTGGTTGGGGCCGATGGGAATTGTAGTCCAAAACTTCTGGAGGCCACCAGGTTGGTACGGGCTGCATAAAGGGTCTATAAAGATATCTCTCAGGGAATTCTCAGCTTGCCCAAAAGGCCACACACCAGTGTTCTGTGGGGCAAAACAGGACAGGTATACCAACTTACAACTGGTTTAGGAGCAGAGTGTAGGAAAAATGGCCTTGATTTGTGGGGATGTGGGTAGGGTGCCAATTGGAGCTGAAAGACGGTATTAATTTTTTTTAATATAAGTGTAAATAAATCTGCAAAAGTTTGAATTAAGTTTTATATTGCTGTTACAATCTGCCTTGGAATTTTCAATGAGAAACTGTATCAACAGTTTTTTAAATAAATATAATTTCCTGTTGTTGGAGCTGCTGGCTCTAATGCTTGGGGCAGGCAAATTCCATGCTAGGGATTATTAGGATATGGACTGAAAATAAGAACATAAGAAGAGCCCTTCTGGATCAGGCCAATGGCCCATCTAGTCCAGCATCCTGTTCTCACAGTGGCTGAGCAGATGCCCAACAGGGAGCTGAAAGCAGGACCCCAGCACAAGAGCCTTCTCCCCTCCTGAGGTTTCCAGCAACTGGTATTCAGAAGCATTGCTGCCTCAAAGATAGCCAGCATAGTACATGAATCTGTTACATTGGCCACACTTGCAATACTATGTACAGTGGAACCTCGGTTTACGAATTTTCGGTTTACGAACGCCGCGGACCCATCTGGAACGGATTAATTCACTTTCCATTACTTTCAACGGGAAAGTTCGCTTCAGTTTATGAACGCTTCAGTTTATGAACAGACTTCCGGAACCAATTACACCCATGCTTCAGGTTAAGTACGCTTCAGGTTGAGTACTCCGCGGACCCATCTAGAACGGATTAATCCACTTTCCATTACTTTCAATGGGAAAGTTCGCTTCAGTTTATGAACACTTCAGTTTATGAACAGACTTCTGGAACCAGTTGTGTTCATAAACTGAGGTACCACTGTACAGTTCTGGTTGTCATAACTAAAAATTAAAATAAAAATATATTATAGAGCTGGAAGGGGTGCAGAAAAATAACTCAAGCAACCAATTAGAGTACTTTCAGAAGGAGGAAAAGCTAAAGGGTTTGAGGGTTTTTTTAGCTGGAGAGGGGGGCTTGTACAAGGAAGGGGAATACAATGAAGGTTTATAAAACTATGCAACATATCCAAAAAAATATTATCCCTTATAGGGCCCACCTAATGAGATAGATTGGCAGTGGATTCAGGACAGATGTAAAGTCTTGCCTCAGCCTTCCCTTACCTAGGGCCCTCAGGTGTTTTGGACTACAATTCCCACAAGCCCCAGCCAGCATAGCTAATGGAAGTTGTAGTCCAAAACATCCAGAGGGCACCAGGCTAAGGAAGGCTGTACCACCACATACAAGACATAGTTTATAGAGTATGCTCCCACACGGCGTAATAATGGGGCTGTAAAGGAGCATTTAACAAATCTTTGGACAGCAATTGATAAAGCTGCTTCATTATTATTCATTTATGAACCACCTTTTTCATCTGCATCTGTGTCAAAGCAATTTTCAAAAAACACACATTAAATTTTTTAAAAAATAAAATACAAAACGAGAGCCTAAGTCTCCTCCAGCTGGAAAAACTTGTCAAAACAGAAAATTCCTTCAGTTGTTTCCAGAAGCACAGAAGTGAGCGCCTGTTGTATCTCGACAGGAATGCTTTTGCACAAAACAGGTGCAGCCAGGCTGAGAGCCCTGCTCCAAACCACTATGGATGTTTGGGGGGCTTAAAAGGAGAAGCTCTCCTCCAGACCACAGTGACCCACAAGGCATATAAGGGACAAGGCAGTTCTCTCAAGTATCAATTGAGGCTAATAACCTACCCAGCTCAGTATTGTCTATAGGCCACTGGCTCTCTGGAGCTTCAGTCAGGAGTGTTTCCTAGCCCACCCAGAGATGTGAGGGTGGAACCTGGCCTTTTCTACAAGTAGAGCATCAACTTTGTCCCTGAGCTATGCCCTCCTCCTTGCTTTGGGTATGTGCTGAAGGTCTGGCATCACAGGATGAATTCCTCTGAATACACGTTGCGGGAAGCAGCTGTCATATTCCATGTCCTGCTTATCAGTTGCCCGGAAACACCTCTGTGAGAAAAAGATGGCACTGACCTTAATGTACTTCTGGTCATATTGTGTATGGGATGCTGTATCTTTTGGCAGAAAATGCAATAAACCCAAGCCAAAGCTGATTCCCAATTGATAAACAAGAACACCCAATTTTTCACCCAACCAAGAAAGGTTCTTAACTACCGTATGCACTGACAGTTGCTGCTGAACTCTGTTTACCAGGGAAGAGGCAAAGTCCTGATCAACGTCACAAAGTAAACAAAAGGGCAGGAGTTAAAATACGAATTCAATCTGCATTGGGAGTTGCTCTTGCCAGGCCAGTTCTATTGCCCACTTTGGCCCTTCTCCACCAATCAATGTTTAGGAACAGCCTTTGCCAACCTGGCACCCTCCAGAGGTTGTGGACAGCTGATGGGAATTGTAGTCCATCTGGAGGTCACCAGGTTGGCAAAGGCCAAACCTTTTCTGCAAGTTATTCGGTTTTGCATTGAACAGAATTTCCCAGCTGTTCTTTGGAAGAAATCCCACTGTCTTCAGTGAAATTTTACTTCCAAACTGGTGTCTACCATAATTAAGCCTGGCCACAGTTGTTGAGCAGCCAAATATTAGGAAGGTGCTAACTGGCAACAAATCCATAACTTATGGATTACCCTGGTCCTGGTGGGACGGGGTAGAGAAGTGCCAAAACCAGGCAGGGAGCTTTTTGGCATGGGTGGCAGATGCTTTCCTAGCCTTTAAGCTGCTCCACGTTAAAGGTGAACTTGTGCAATTTCAAGAGGGGGGTGGAGCAGGGGAAGAGAAGCTGTTTTGAATGTAGAACATGAAAGTTGCTAAGGTAATAATTCTTTGCACGCTTCCTTGGAAGTGAGCCCTTTTGGACTCAGCAGGCTTTACCCCCTGAGTAAATACGGTTAGGCTGGGCATTGCACCTGTCGCTTCCGCCCTTGCCTTTTGAGGGAAAGTTTCATTATAACAATATAAATAAATGATACCATAGAACGGTGCTGTGTGTAAGTCTTGACGTCTAAATAGCAACAACTTTAATCAAGTGCGGGGAAATATCTTAGAATCATAGAATGGTTGAGTTGGAAGGGATCCCCCGGGTCATTTAGTCCAACCCCCTGCATGGCATGCTGTCCCATACGGGGATCGAACCTGCAACCTTCGCGTTATCAGCACCATGCGCTAGCCAAGTGAGCTATCCTCTGCTCGTCTCTGTCCTCACGCCGCTTCCGAGGCTTTTGGGGCCCGAGTCCTATGTAAGCAAACGCACAGAAACCCCCCCCCCCCCCAATGACTGAAACAAGCACAAAGCGTGGACTCGGAGTCGGAGCCCAGACAGCCAAGCCGCCGCCTGGTTCCGGTTTGAGCCTGGAGGCGCGGGGCTGCTAGCTGCTCGTCCCTCGGGGACCTTCCGGACGGGCTCCTGGGCTTGAGGGGCGGTCAGTGAGTCGACTGGCCGTTAGGCGGCGACCGCCACAAGCCCAGCCCAGCGCAGGGCGCGACGGGGCGGGCGGGCGGGCGGGCGGCGCTTGGAGCATTCCGCTGAGCCAGCCGGGCGAGGGAGCGGCGAGCAGACGGGACGGGCGCTGCGCTGACGCTGGAGCGCCATCCCGCCACACAAAGGCAATGGCCGAGGCGCGGCTGCGGCAGCAGCAACAGCAGAGGCGGGCGGGCGACAAGTAGCGAAGGGGGCCTGGCTAGGCCCGGGGCGAGGGCGGCGGCGGCTCGTGCTGTGGACCGAGAGAGGAGCGGGCGCGGCGTCCAGTATGGGAGGCGGAGGCTGTCCGCAGCTATCGCTGCTTCTGCTGGGGGTTCTGCTGCTGCTGCGGGCCTCGGCGGGGCCGGTCCCGGGCGAAGTGGACGCCGAGGTAGGTCCCCCGGTCTGCTGCGCTTCCTGTTGCGCTTTGGCCAGGCAGGCCGCCCGGGCAAGGTCTCCCGCCTGCCCGCCGGCCAAACAAAAGAGCGGCGCTCCGGGGGGAAGGGGCGGACTGGGCCCGCGGGAGGCGTCCAGGAGGTGGTGGCGGCGGCGGCAGCCACCTGCGCCCCGCGCTCCAGCCCGGCCCCGGAGAGCGCAAGGTAGTTGGCGGGGCAACTTCGCAGCGCTGGCTGGGTAAGACCCACGCAGCCGAGCCCACTCCCCGGGAAGGGCGACTCCATCGTGGCTCGTTGCTGGAGGGGCCGAGTACAAATAGGGGAAAAGCGAGTCTGGCCTTGGAACAAGCAACTCGTGGAAAGAGGAGCGCTCAGTTCTTCTTCTTCTTCTTCTTCTTCTTCTTCTTCTTCTTCTTCTTCTTCTTCTTCTTCTTCTTCTTCTTCTTCTTCTTCTTCTTCTTCTTCTTCTTCTTCTTCTTCTTCTTCTGGTCTGTTTCGGCTTTGGGCTTGATGGCCTGACAGGTGCCCAGCTATGCCCAAATTATGTGGGGTTGAGGGGTGCTGGGGTCGCCTTTTATTTTGCCCTTAAGCTTTGGAGAGCTTTGATCCAAGACTGGAAGAGGGAGGCTAGATGGAGCTTTCTTGGCAAAGCCCTCCTGCCTGGGCAGTGCAAAGGGCAGAGGAGAGCCCTGGGTTCTAGATAAGCTCAGGACCCAGGCCCAGCTTTGGCTGGGCTACCGTGGTCTTCCGGACAGCCTTTGCCAAGTTGGTGCCATTCTGATGCTTTGGGCTTCAGCCCCAGCCAGCACAGACAAAGGTCAGGGACGGTGGAAATTGTGATCCAAAATATCTGGTGGGCACCAGGTTGGTGAAGGCTGCTGGGAACCTCAGTGTGACCTCTGCTTTCCAGAAAGACCGTTCACAAAAAAAGGGGGGGCGATACCAAAGGGGTTCTTGGCAAAAGATTGCAAACTTCTCATCCTGGTTAGTTTTGTCCTCACACACCTGGGCATGAGTGGCAGAAGTTGGCAGCCCCAGGACCTGGGCTAGCCCAGCATAGTCAGGATAGTGCAGGAAAGCCCAAGACACCTTCCTGGGCGGAAATAAGTAGAGGGTGGGAAAAGCTTTGGGCTGCAGCCCTTGAAAAAGGCACAATTGGCAGCAGATGCCCTTGAATCAGTGGCTGTGAGGACCTCCTGTCTCAGAGGAGATGTGCATCAGGGAGCCCAGTGGTCTATGTGTTCACAGGCTGCAGCAACAGCACACACACCAGCCATGAGTAGTTGTGCTGTCTGCGTTTGCAATTAGTGAGGTTGTGAAGCATTTTCAGCAGAGCCTTCTATTGCTAAGTTACAACTTGCATGTTACCAGTGCCAAGACTGGATTTCTATTCCAATAATTCAATTGGATTTTTAAAAACGCTCTCTTCACAGCCTGTGAGAGCAATACAAGCCAAGGTCTCCCCACCCACCCACCCACCCACCAGAGGTGAGAGAACTTTGCAGGAGGCTTTGGGTGTGTTAGAGAACAGCTGGCTCAGTATTAAGGAAGTAGTTGTTTCCCTGTAAGGCAAAATGTATGGAGACATGAGTGAGAACTTAGGCTGACTTTGAAGGAATGTACAAGATGGCAAGGAGGGACCCAGGTGGCGCTTTGGTTAAACCACTGAGCCTAGGGCTTGCTGATCAGAAGGTCGGCGGTTCGAATCCCTGTGACGGGGTGAGCTCCCATCGCTTGGTCCCAGTTCCTGCCAACCTAGCAGTTCGAAAGCATGTCAAAATTCAAGTAGATAAATAGGAACCGCTACAGCGGGAAGGTAAACGGCGTTTCCATGTGCTGCTCTGGTTTGCCAGAAGCGGCTTTGTCATGCTGGCCACATGACCTGGAAGCTATACGCCGGCTCCCTCGGCCAATAATGTGAGATGAGCGCGCAACCCCAGAGTCGGTCACGACTGGACCTAATAGTCAGGGGTCCCTTTACCTTTTTACAAGATGGCAAATGTGAAGTCTGCCTTCGCCAACCTGGTGCCCTGCAGCTCCCATCAGCATGGTGTGTTGGGTGGGGCTGATGGGAGTTGTAGTCAGTCCAGCAACATCTGGAGGGCACCAGGTTGGGGGTGGCTGTATTGCCTTAAAATGGCAAGTTTCCAAAATTTATTGTCACTGGACATGGGGAGGTCACAGAGTTTGAAAGAATCTTGGTCTCAGCACTGAGGTGGACAGGACGGTGCAGCTTGAGGGAAACTTGGAATAGCAAGGCTCTTGGGCTCATTGTCAGTGCAAATAAAGGAAACAACGCTTAAAACCAGGGGCTCCCAAACTGAGGCCCGTGGGCCGGATGCGGCCCAATCGCCTTCTAAATCCGGCCCGCGGACGGTTCGGGAATCAGCATGTTTTTACATGAGTAGAATGTGTTCTTTTACATATTTAAAATGCATCTCTGGTTATTTGTGGGAACTGCCTGGTGTTTTTACATGAGTAGAATGTGTCCTTTTATTTAAAATGCATCTCTGGGTTATTTGTGGGGCATAAGAATTCATTCTTTTTTTCCCCTTCAAAATATAGTCCGGCCCCCCACAAGGTCTGAGGGACAGTTGACCGGCCCCCTGCTGAAAAAGTTTGCTGACCCCTGCTTAAAACCATCTTTTGCTGGCATCTTACATCAGTTTAATTGTCTTGCATCTGCTGGTCATATACACAGACTTGCTGATATGTTGGGCAAGAAAAGGGCACATACTCCCACCTTGATATCCCTCTCTGTGGTGTAGTGGTTAGAGCAGGCTTCCTCAAACTCGGCCCTCCAGATGTTTTGAGACTACAATTCCCATCATCACTGACCACTGGTCCCGTTAGCTAGGGATCATGGGAGTTGTAGGCCAAAAACATGTGGAGGGCTGAGTTTGAGGAAGCCTGGGTTAGAGTGTCAGACTACGGTAGGACCTGAGAGTCCAGGGTTCAAATCCCACTCAGACGTGAAGTCACTTGGTGACCTTGCCTCTCAGCCTAACCTACCTCGAAGGGTTGTTGTGATGATTAAATGAGATGCGGGAAGAACCATGTACGCCAGCTTGAGCTCCTTGGAGAAGAAGGTGGTATATAAATGTAATTAAATAAATGGTGGAATTGCCCTAAAGTGGCAATTTTCAGGAGTCACGTGTTGAAGAAGTCCAATGTATAACTCACCAAAAAAACACTAGCAATTCCCATCTGGGAGGGCCAAAATTTGGATTATAAAAATAATGTGCTACTTTCTAATGGCAGCAACTGACCATCACACACTTTGGAAAGTACACCAATAAACCAATGGTGTAAATTTGGTATGTAAAGTTCATCTGCGCAAAGGGCTGTCAATAAAAAGATATTCTACCAGTCTTGTTTGACTTTACTAAATATATAAATTACAGAACAGAGGAAACAAATATACCAGCAGAAACATGCAAATTTATGGAGGCTGTGATAGCTAAAAGGCATGGCATTTAAGATCAGTGACCAGGATCTTGGAAACTCTGTGCTGTACACTGTAGATTTGTAGAACTTGTGAAGATAGTCAGGCTAAACACTGGCTCTTGTTTAATATTTTATTTATGCATGCATTTGTTATTGGCAGATCGTAGCCTTGTCTTTACAAAATTAGTAATGATTAAACTTAAAAAGTGCCCTATTCATGTTTTTTTCTTGTGCTTCTCATGTATGACTACAATAATAAATGGACTCTGTTATTGTTTGGTTGTTTTCTTTGTGTGGTTGTTATTAATATTTATTCTGCATTATTGACAGTAAAGCATATTTTAAAAACCCAGTTTAGCTAGGGATGACGGGGGACCAAGTCAAGGAATGGGGGTCCTCCACATTTAACAAGGCGTCTGCTGCACCACTTCCAACCTGATGAAAATCTGTTGTCTGTCTCCAGCTTATGATTTTGTGCTTCAGAGTGTACAGGTCAACAAGACTATCAGCTGCTTATTCACTAGACAATTGTCCTATTCAGGAGTTGGCTGAGAAGCCGACCCACTCACAAGTTTTGTTGTTAGCTGGAGTGTCCCACATGGAATAAGGGCACCTCAGACTGAGCTGATCTGTCCAGGGGTGGGGATCTGCTTCTTGGGCCAAATTGGACAGGTGGGGAGGGCCACACCCTGCCAATCACACAATGCCATTATGGTGCTTAATAGCCTTGCCTTTTGCAAAAGGGCTATGTGAAGCAGCTCTGGTAGTTAGAGGGGGGAGGGGGGCTGTTTGAAATGGGGCTTTCCCTTAGCAAAGGTGTCATTTGCAGCAGTGGGTGGGTGTCAACAGGGTAGGGGGGGGGGTTCCACACAACTCCACAGGTACCGCCAGCAATACTTTTCAAGTAGAAGGACAAAGGGCTTTAATCCTAGCTCCTCAGATGATGAATGGGGATTAAATCCTGATACCTAGGCTGCAAAATCCTGTTCTTAGATGAGGCGGGATTATACCCTGTCCTCCTGCCCATCAGCTGACACCACTAATGGGGGAAATGGCCTCGTGGGGCAAGATTGGCCTGCAGGCTACAGGCCATTCCTGTTTCATGAACAGTCTTGGTTGCCAGCCTGATAAATGTGTTCATGCAGCTGGGCCTTCCCCCTTCAATTTCTAGTCTGAAAACAGGGGCCACCACCTAATAACATATTATTTTGTAGAAAGGTTGCCAGTGTGATAGTAGGGCTTAAACTGGAGGTCCTGGGTTTTATCTCTTGCATGGGCACACAGGAAGAGCTCTTCTTTCATTTTAAGGAATTGTTTGACACAAAATACATTGAAAATTCCTTTACTTTTGGAGTGCTTGACAATAGCCCACCTAAGAAAGGCTTAGGCGTTTTTAAGCAGAAAGGAAATATCCCAGCTGTGTGATTGCAGGCGGTGTGGCTTTTTGCACACTGATGACAGGCCTCCTCTTCACTTGCAGGGCTGGTTACAGTTCTATGGCTACCTCCCACAGTCCAACCGCCAGATGTCCACCCTGCGCTCAGCTGAGACCCTCTCCTCAGCCCTCTCTGAGATGCAGAGCTTCTATGGCATCCCTGTGACAGGCATCCTGGACGAAGAGACAAAAGCGTAAGTTTTTCCCTGTTCAGAAGGTCTTCCTCCTGCAGGTTACCTGTGATGGGAAGAGGCATTTCTCCTTGTTGGAGAACAGAGGCAAGGCAAGGGAACCTCCAGGAGGATACAATGGGTGTTGTGAAGGACACTCCTTCCTGATGCCAGCTCAGCCCTCTCTTCCTCCATCCCTTTGCCACTGATCTTTCTGTTAGATGGGAGTTTCCTCTCTCTCTCTCCCCATCCTTCCAAGCACCCAGTTGCTCACCTTAGCACTTTGCAAGAGCAAGGCAAGTGGAGATGGGGGCGACTTCCTTCAGCTTTTAATGTGGGAATTCCCAAATTCAAATATGCAAGAGAATCACTTTTGAGCAAGTGGGCATGGGCGCCGGCTCTTGGTGTCCTGCGTATGTGCATGAGGGCTTAGGCTTGACTGTCGCTTGCAGGTGGATGAAGCGGCCCCGCTGCGGCGTCGCCGACAAGATTGGGGCTCAAGTCAAGGCCAACATGCGACGGAAGCGCTACGCACTGACTGGGAGGAGGTGGGCTCAGGCTCACCTGAGCTTTAGGTACGTTCCACAGCTGCTGAGGCATGAAGCAGGACTGTTTGGGGAGGGAATCTTTTTTGGGGGCGGGGCGGGAACTGGCTGTAGAGTTGACAGAAGCATGAAGACTTTCCGAACGTCTTTGTGCTTTAAAATGTGCATGATGCAATTTTGCAGAAATACACTTGAGAATCATCTTTAGATTGCAGTGTCTGGAATTACAGAATTCAAAATGCTTTGAGAAACAAAGGAGAGACAGGCAGCAGCATTAGGAGGGGGGAAGTAGAAGATGAGGAGGGAGCATAATTCAGAGGCCCCACCCCTTGCTGACTTTTCTGTGCCGCCATAAGGACTAGCAACATCTTTGAAGAATAGGAAGCTGAAGTTAGCCTAGGAGGTTTTGCCTTGCATTTTGCACTGGGTACTGCATGGTATTCATATGGATTATGCTGCGAGTGGACAGAGATTCCCCTCATTTGGTCCCTGCTGCTTTTCCAGAGATGCCTAGAATAGCTGGGTCTGGATCCTGCAGAAGGGGGAGGGAAGCATTCTCCCTATAGATTCTCTAGGACATTAAAGGCTGACCAGTTTTTTGTGACCTGAGCCTCTGTAGGAAACTGCCTGCCTCGTCAGCTGTGCCACATACGCTGGGCACGAAGGTGGTGGTGGCAGCAGCGATATATAAACCCACATGTGGTTTGAGGTACAGTGGAGGAAAAAAACCCCAGGTGAGACCTCAAGATCAAATGCAAAATTGCCTCTTCTTAGCAAAAGGGTGAGCTGCCCAGATGTGCACTCAACACACCCTCTCCTTCTCTGCCTGCTTGTGTTTTCTGGAGCACCAAAGCCTCAGCAATCACAATATGAAACAGAAGCCAGTTGCTTCTGTGAGCAGGGCAGCCCACTCTCCATTCATTCTTGCTGTAAGCCTCTGTGGAATTCATCTGCCAGTCTTTGCCTTTCCGCTACATCTGCTTTTCAGTAACTTTTTGCTGGTGTGCATCTTTGCTGCTGAAGGGCTCCTTGGGGGTAAAAGGCACATGGCGTTGCAGCTGTGGGGAAGGCTTGCTGGTTCATGCTTGCCTTGCACGGTTCCCCCACCCGCTTCCAGTAATGCCTGTCCTCCTGTGTTCCCAGCATCCAGAACTACACAGAGAAGTTGGGGCTCTACTACTCTTACGATGCCGTCCGGCGAGCCTTCCAGGTGTGGGAACGAGTGACGCCTCTCACCTTCCAGGAGATCCCATATGATGAAATCCGGCACAAGAGGAGGAAGGAAGCAGACATCATGGTGCTCTTTGCCTCCGGATTCCATGGGGACAGCTCCCCCTTTGATGGCGCTGGGGGCTTTCTGGCGCATGCATACTTCCCGGGTCCCAGTATGGGAGGAGACGCACACTTTGACTTGGATGAGCCCTGGACCCTTGAGAATGCCGACGTGTCTGGTAAGGAAGCACCTCGGGCCTGAGAAGGATGTAAGGAAAGAGTGCTCTTCTTGCCATGGGCAAAGGGATCTGACATTGACATCGGCCTGGAAAACCAGGAACCTCAGTTGGGCCCTGCCTAATGGTTGGCCATGGGTGGGGTTGGCTGGGGTTCCTCTTCCACATCAGCCTAATAAGCAGTGGAATCGAGGGGAAATGTTTCTAGTCCAGTGCTGAAGTGAGTGGAGCTGGGGAACGATCCTTCCCTGTTGTCAACAGGGAACAACCTCTTCCTGGTGGCTGTCCATGAGCTGGGGCATTCCTTGGGCCTGGAGCATTCCAACAACCCCAGCGCCATCATGGCTCCTTTCTATCAGTGGATGGACACAGAAAACTTCCAGCTGCCAGATGATGACCTTCGTGGCATCCAGCAGCTCTATGGTGAGTGCCAGGCAAACAAGGGGTGTGTGTGTGTATTTGTATGTGTTTGTATATTTCAGGACTGGCCATCAGCTGTCATATGCATGTAAACAAGAATGCAGAATTGGCTTGAGCCTTAGACAGATGCCATGTTATCTTGCCATTTGTTTGGCAGCTTCTTCATTCATCAGCCAGCCGATATATATTAAGCTCTGCAGGGCCAGGCAGTGATCTGAGACTGGGCCTTTTCTGCGGTGGTGCCTTGGCTCTGATGAGAAGTGATTGGTGCCATCTTTGGCTAGCTTTTAACATCAATTAAAAATATGTTTATTCCCGCAGGGCTTTGAGGGGGTAGAATTGACCTGACACTGAGCTAGTTGATTGTCTGATGTGACTTCTGTTGGGGGTTCACTTCATGTCAAGTCATAGATTACCTGTGAATTGTGTATTTTGTTATATTTTAACAGTTCTGATTGTGTTTTTATATATTTTAGTGCTTTTTGTAAGTCATGCTCAGCTCCTATACCAGATGAAGGGCTGGATATAAGTTGCAATAAACAAAATCCTCTCTCTTTTCTTCCTCCTGCCCCACCAACTCAGGTCCTCCAGGGGGACAGCCTCAGCCCACCAAACCCCTCCCTACTGTGGTACCCAGAAAGCCAGGTCCCAAGCCTCCTAGGCCACCCCCTCCTGGCAACCCAGACCAGCCCCCTAGACCAGGCAACCCAGACCAGTACGGCCCAAACATCTGCGATGGGGACTTTGATACAGTGACGATGCTCCGTGGGGAGATGTTTGTGTTCAAGGTACCTGTAGCTTCCTCTGTCCTGCCTCCATTGTTTCTCTCCGCAGTTACCATAGCAATGTTTCACAATGAGAGTCTGGCTTATGCAATGGGGTGTTGAGGGGAGCTCAGGAATAATTGTGGCCCAAATTCCAGATTCTGTGACTTGTTCAAGTGTCCTAGACCCCTTTCCCTCCTCTTGTCCTAGGCCTGGAGCTCTTGAAGTGGGCAGCAGGCAGTGGGATATGAGCCTCATTTGCCATGATGATGAATGGCATCTACCTGTGGGCGAACCTGTGAATAGGAGAAGGGTGTAGGTGTCATGCCCCAGGACCAGAATCAGCAGGCCTGAGCTTCCTTTCCCCAGGGCAGGGGGGAGGCTGTAGAAAGTACTTGATTTGCATGCCAGAGGTCCCAGGTTCAGTGCTCCTCATTTCCATGTGCCTGAAACCTTGGGAATGGCCACTGCCAGCCAGTGTAGACAGTACTGAGCTAGATGGGCCACTGGGCCTGACTTGGTATTAAGCTGCTCCCTGTGTTTTTTATCCAGGGTCTCTGGTTTTGGCGTGTTCGTCATAATCGGGTGCTGGACAACTACCCCATGCCCATTGGGCACTTCTGGAGGGGTCTCCCTGGGAACATCGATGCTGCGTATGAGAGGCAAGACGGGCGGTTCGCCTTCTTTAGAGGTGAGAGTAGTTGAAAGCAAAGGCCCCGGAGAGGATCTCCTGAGTCTTCTGTCGAGATAGGAGAAATGTTCTTCCCCTCCCTCTCCTTCCCACTCCAAAATGCCCCTGTGGGTTTTCCTGACAGACTCCTTTCTCTTCTCCTTGCTGTGGGGCCAACAGAAGGATGGTGGGCGTTTCAGGGGCACCCCTCAGAAAGTCCATGTGTTGTGTTTTACCTCAGGGCCTGGAGTTCAGCCCAAAGAGCTGTTCTTAAAACTCCCTCCTGTGCTCTAAAGGGTGGGTGGGGAAGCTGAGTGTTGTGTTCTGCCCCCCCCCCTGTATTACTGTTATCATCATTCATATAATTCAGCCTAAAGTCCCAGGGCAGGTTGCCAGAATTAAAGCACATTATTAAAAAACAGTTCGAAACAACTGACAGTCACAGAAATTAGGTTGGTCCTAACAATATGTACCCCAAGCGTGAAAAACCAGGGTTAAAAAGTAGCGTAAACAGACAGGTGCCTGCACTCAGCGCTGAAACCAGCAACCTCACCCCCCCCATCCCACCCCATATAGATTATTGAGGTGGAATAGGCAGGACTTGATAGATGCCATAGAATTGGGCATGGAGGTGGGGGGTGGTTCACAAGAAAGACAGGCTTCTTGTGTGCTTGACGGCCCGGCCTCTGCCTGCTTTTCTCTGTCTGCCCTTCCTCCAGGGGATCAGTACTGGCTTTTCCGTGAGGCAAATTTGGAAGCGGGTTACCCGCAACCCCTGACCAGCTACGGACAGGGCATTCCTTACGACAAGATGGATGCAGCCATCTGGTGGGAGCCTACAGGGCACACCTTCTTCTTCAGAGGGGACAGGTGGGTAGCTGGCATGTGAAAGGTGGCAGCAGGGGTTTTTTTCCCAGCCAGAACTCACCAGAACTCAGTTCCGGCACCTCTCAGCTCAGCACTGTTGTCATTATAAGAGAACAAGGGACGCATTCTTGGTGAGTTTTTCTAATAGCACTTGGTGGCAGGATCTTCAGATGGCTGGAGAACCCCGAGATTTTTGCCTCCTAACCTTCCCAGGGGCTGAGGCATTTACCAAAGGTGTGGGCAGGGTCTGTAAAGAGGTCCCCAATTCAGGGACAACGTTTCCCCCCTGCCCTTTAAGACTAGCACTCAGAGGGTGAATAGTGAAAGAAGGGCCAGTGATTCACCTTCCTGCATGGTGGGAGGTGGACTAGATGATCCTCAGAGGTCCAACTCTATGCTTCTATGACTCTAGGTACTGGCGCTTTGATGAGGAGAGCCGTTCTGTGGATCCAGGATACCCGAGGAAGATCAGCGTATGGGCCGGAATCCCTCCTGCCCCCAAGGGAGCCTTCTTAAGTTCTGACGCTAGTAAGTAGAAAAGGACCCTGACCTGGCAAGACAGGTGTGGACCCTCAGTATAGTGAGCAAAGTAGCAGCTTGAGGAGCAGGTTGCTAAAGTTATGAATGCTAATACAGTGGTACCTCAGGTTACAAACACCTTGGGTTACAAACACTTCAGGTTACAGACTCCACTAACCCAGAAATAGTACCTCGGGTTAAGAACTTTGCTTCAGGATGAGAACAGATATCTCGCAGCAATGGTGCGGCGGCAGCAGGAGGCCCCATTAGCTAAAGTGGTACCTCAGGTTAAGAACGGTTTCAGGTTAAGAACGGCCCTCTAGAATGAATTAAGTTCGTAACCAGAGGTACCACTGTAATGAATATTTCGTTAGCACTGTTGGAAGCAGGAAACCAGAGAGGAGAAAGACGGGCATTAGGCCACAGGACATCGGGGACTACAATTCCCATCAGCTCCAGTGAGCATGTTTAGGGATGATGGGAATTGTGGTGCCCTTTACAGATTTGCTATCCTTGCATTAGATGTTACAGGGAAGAGAAAAGCTTGTTCTTCCATCTGCACTGAAGATGATGCTGGAAAGAGACCCACATCTAAACCCTTTGTGAGAAAGGGAGGAGAAGAGAGAGATCTGCAAAATAACTTTTTTTGTAAACCACTTTCAAGTTTTCTTACAATCAAGCAGTATATAAACGTTGTTAAAATAAAAGAACATTTTAGAGCTACCTGCTAAACTAAAAACTAGCAAGTTGGCATTCAAATGTGGAAATGCCAGTCTTGTAGCAACAATATGCAGCTTGTTGAAGTCTGCTTCCTTACTCCAAGGGAGGATAGTTGATAGCCCTATTTGCAGGTCACTGAGTAAGCCGTGCCTCTGAAGGAACCTTTCACTTCTCCTTACTCTCACGCACAGCTAGGAATGAGTCACCATCGCCAGCTTCACATCATGTTTCAATTAGGGATTGTGGTTTGTTCTGCTCCCAAGAAACCACGGTCAGTTAGCCAAGAAGAAAACTTGGTTTCAGATTGTGGTTTGTTGGGCGTGAAACAAAACTTATGGTCCTTGTTTGAAGCCAGGGGTGGCGGCTTCTTTCCTCTTTGCGTAACCTGAGAGGAGGAAAAGAACAGGTCCTCTCAGGTGTATCCTTGGTGAGCCAAATAATTTTTTTATTTCTTTTTGCTGCCATTGCCCAAACTGGGAGATTGGGGGGCTAGAAGAATTTGCTTGGGGAGAGGGCACAGATCAGCCCCCCCTAACTGGGAATTAGCCACCCCCTGCCCTCCATGATTTAACTGTGGTTTACTGTGAGGTGTGAACTGAGTCGATGTAAAGTCAGCTGCTTAAAAAATGATCCAAGGAGTTCTTGAAAGCTACCGGTACTGGGCCATCTGCTTGATTTATGTCCTCCACATGGACTGTAAAGCATGATCACAGCAGCAATGCTCTGCAGAGGAATGAATAAATAGTTTTTTCACCATGGAGCTAACTGAACAGTGGAGTCCTGCAAGAATCTGTTTTATGACCAATGGGATTAAATATATTTATTGATAATCCAGAGTCAGGAGAATGGTACAGTAATTTAGTTTGCAAAGGGCCTCAAATAATTCAGACCAGCGGAAGCCATGGCTTAATGAAACAAGCGGTTAAGAATACACCCGAATATCATTTTTTCATTCATCATTTAAAATCATTTTATATACAACTTAATATTTCAAAAATTTCTAGGTGGTTTTATAGTCTAAAAATAATATATCATGAAAACAGAGTAATATAAATGCATATAAGGTCAACATAAAAGTGGATAAAGCAGAAATTCAGAAAAAGTAAACACATAAAGCAAATCTTAAATCTTAAGAGTCGCAGAAAGCCTGGGCAAAAAGAGACCGTGAAAAAGCTGTGAGCTGTGGAAAGGGACCCCAACTAACAGTGCCTACCGCCTCCTGTTTTCCAGCCTACACTTACTTCTACAAAGGCAGGATGTACTGGAAGTTTGACAATGAGCGGCTGAAAACAGAACCCGGGTACCCCAAGTCAATCCTGCGGGACTTCATGGGATGCCACGACGAGGTGGCCACAAACCCCGACCCCGGCCGCAGGTGGCCCGATGTGGGCAAGCCCCCCTCCCGCCCCGATGGCCCGGGGCAGGACAAGGAAGAGGAGGTGGTGGTGGATGAGGAAGACAATGTTGTGGACGCTCACCCTGCAGAGGAGGACAAGGAAGCCGAGGCGGAGGATGATTATAGTGATGGCGTGGGAGGCGGCCGGGAGCAGGGTCCTGGCCATGGCAGCGATGTGGACATCGTGGTGCACATTAACGATTACCCCCTGACCATGAGCATCATCATGGTGACGCTGCTGCTCTTGCTCCTGCTCTGCATCCTGGGCCTCGTCTACGTCATCGTGCAGCTGCAGCGGAAGGGCACCCCCCGCATGCTGCTCTATTGCAAGCGCTCCCTGCAGGACTGGGTCTGAAGCCACAGCTGACCTGGCTGCTGCTGCTGCTGCTGCTGCTGCTGCTTCCGCACCATCTCCAAGCTCCATCGAGAGCTTTGGAGCACAGGACGGGTGGGGGAAACTGCCTTGTCTTCCCCCGGGCAACTCTGGAGGAGAAGGTCTTGAAGTCTCTGGGCTCGTCTGGACCATGGCTCCCAGCAGAGTCTTTTCACAGGAAGGTCCCCCATCCCTACCTTTGTGCCTCAGCCTTGGAGATCCCGCCTCCCCCCAGGCAAGGGCAGGTGGAGAGTGTGTGACTGACCTCCCCTGTTTGATTGGCCTCTGCCCAAGTGATGGACAGCCCATTGGAAAGGATGCGGCATGTGGCCTTCTCTTAACCTGTGGGTCTTGTCCCCCTCGTCTACCTAATACACGCATGGCAATCCAGGCCTGTTTGCGAGGTCTGAAGGAGGGGGCCCTGCTTCCCCAATTTGTGTCTGTGCCACCCCTGCTGTGCATGTACTCCAGAAACTATGACCTAATGCCCCCCCTTGTGCTACTTGTGCCAGCTTGGGGGCGGGAGAGACATTTCATCGCCTGCCAGGGCAAGTTGCTGAGTCCTCCCCCATCTCCAGCCAATGGGCTGCCCTGGACAGGTTGGTGTGCCCTTGGATGGCTGCAGTAACCGACATCCTGAAAACCTTGACTTTTATTTTCAAAGGTGCTTCCCCTCCCACCCTGCCTCTTCATTTGCAGAGCAAAACGTGGGAAACTTTTCTACTGTAATTGCCAGAGCTACTACTGCTGTGAGGAGGTTGTGCAGGAATATTTGGAGAAGGGACTGTTTGGGTGCCCTGTGTGTGTGCATGTCTGTGTGACTGTCTCCTTCCCACTATGTGACTACTGCTCCTTACCTACCTCTTCCCCCACATTTCCTACTTCTCTTTGTTCCCATTGCCCTGGTCTTTGCTGCAAATCTTGGAAGCAGACTCTGCTGGGCGGAATAGCCTTGATGCAGACATAGCCCTGGGGTTTGGGTTCCTGGGCTGCCTTGAAGGCCGTTGGGGGTGTTGTGTTGTAACTGTGAATGAGGAGTGACCACGTGGCTTGATTTCTGAGGCCCCCCTGTATCACTTTGGAGTAGGCAATGATTCAGCTCCTCAAAGGAGGAACCTGAGCTGGTGTGTGGATAATTCCTGGGCTTTGGAAGGCTGAGGACCAATTTGTCCATGGAATATATCCTCTCTCCCAAGGAAGAGCTTGCATGAACTGAGTGCATGAGACATACACACAGGCAGTTCACCTGAAAAGTTGGCCACAGAAATTGTGCAAGTGTGCATTTTTCCCGAAAGTGGGAGATGCAAGGAGGATGGCCTTACTAAACCTATGCAGGGTTGCAGAACTCAGCTCGAGGCCATGAGACATTTATGTTGGAGATCAGTTGGGCACTAGGGCTGCTGTCCTAACAGGTTTTGTTATCTCCAAAGAAACTCTGCAACCACTCCTTGCAACACAGCTGTAGTTCCCTTGGTCTCTCAAGATGCACTTCCAAGCAGCCCCAATGTTTGAGGGGGAGCCTGTCCCCCCTTCCTCTTTGGCCACTCCCTTGCCTCAGAGTTTCTGCCTCCGACTACCAACCGCCTTGCATCGCAACAGGCAAAAGAAGCAAAGTTGCATTGATTTACATAGATTTCTGTGACTTCCAAGTGCCTTCACGTAGCATTTTGGGGTGTATTTCTTTGGACTGTAAATAGGAAGGATTCTGTAACCTGTACATGTTATACAAATTAAGAGTGCCTGCTTGTACGATCATTTATTCTGCTTCTGTGAATGGTAATGAGGACCAAAGAGCAAAGAACCCCCTACTCCTTCCCTAATCACTGGAGATCTAATTTAATGGCCCTTCTCCCCTTCTGAGGCTTCTCTGGGTGTTTTCCTCTCAGCTTTACAGTTATTAATATTTTTATGCTTGAAATTAGCACCCTATTGTGGCTTGTCTTCCTGTTGCAAAAACCTGAATCCCTGAAGCTGAGCAGACTGAGAATCCTCTCTCATGCCCCCACCCTTTCTCATTTGTATTTAAAACACGATTGCCCTCTTCAGTCTTCTCTACAATGACAGGAACACAATCTCCTTGATTCTGAAAAGGGAACCCCCCCCTCCATGCCAAGGAGTTGCCCCACAGATCCTGTTCCTGCCCACTGCCCTCCTGTAGGCTTTTTAGCCTCTTATCTCTACACTATTTCTCTCTTTAATCATAATTACATATATTTTTGAAAACCTGGAGCTTTGGGAGCAGAATTAATGATGCAATATAAGCAATTGCACATAATTTTCGGGATTATTTTTGCGGGTGGGGGGAGTCCATGTGTAAACCTGGCTGTCTGCATGGAAGAAAGCAAAACCATCCCTGCTTGGAGAGACCCTCTTCAGCCCCTTGCTCAAGCCTAGCTCAGTTTGTCCTGAATATGTTATTTCCAGAAATATGAGCTCCAGAACACCTCAAATAGTTGTTGTTTAAAGACGCACCATTTTGCCTTTCTTAAGAGCATCCAGGTTCTCGTGTTCAGGCCACACCTGGCAGCATCTGCTTCTTTCCTCCTGGTCCTCACTTGGGGTCCTGGCCCCAACTCTTCCCTGTTCCTCTATTGTTGTTGTAAAAGTCATCAAATATCTAGGTTGACTGACTTGGCAAAATGAGCCTAACTTTGTGCATACACTGGTGTGAAACTTGCTGCTGTGAGTGTTGACATCTCTGTGGTAGTGGGGCCTGAACCCAAGCAGTCTCCCCCAGCCCTGCCCTTCATCCAAACGGACTTTCTCTTCCCCCCTCCATTCTAAAACCACAACAAGCTGTCTCCCGCTTTTACATTGATGGGAGCAAAGCAGAGTCATGTGAAAAAAGAAGAAGAAGAAGAAGAAGAAGAAGAGGGGGGGTCACCAGGTCACAAGTACAGCTTCAGACAAGGTTGAACCTCAAAACCTTAAAACGGCAAGAGAAAACGAAACCCTGGCTTTGCCCTGGGGAGGAGGGCCAGCCTGCTGTTCTTGGAGTGTGCCTTCGATGGGCCGGATATATTGGTGCATCTCCTAAGTGCAAAGACTGAAAAACCAATTAATTTTCAATGCTCAGAACTACCAAAAAAATAAGACATCCACAGCTTGCCAATAAACCACAACATTTGTGCTGACCTTTAGGTTTTGAAGCGTGGAACTCATTTTGCCTCCAAGTGCGCTTTCAGCAATTTGCTGTGGCATCTCTTTGTTTTCAAAAGTTGTGTTTTCAATAGGATAATGTCTGCCTGTGGCTCTGGGTTTTCCCATTTTGTCCCTGGACTTGCCGTTTTAGTTAGGTATCTGTCGTGTGTTAATCATTTTGTGGGGATGATAATGCCAAAGGGAATACTCACTTCCTCACCCACCTTGTTTGTCTCCTGCAAAGCCACCAGTGATGCTGATGGCTAAGAATGGGATGGGTGTCTGGGCTTTGATGCCTGAGATCAGTCTTTTGGGGAACCACACTATTCCTGGGATAGTAATCTGTTTTAGCTGGTTTTAATTTTAAATCATCTGCCCTGCGACCTGCTGGTGAAGGGGTAGCAATAAATCTAATCATAAAAATAATAAAGTATGCTTGCCCTGCATGCACTTCCTTGTTGAAAAGGCAGCAGGTTCTTCCACAAACATAGACCAGGGGCACTTTGGTCTGCATCTTCCTGCTGTAGAGAAGGCCTTGGTTTTGGGGCCTCTTAGGTAGTGATCCCTGGTGGCTCTCACTGGTGGCCTTTGCTCGACACACACACAAAAGCCACTAAGGCAACAAGTGCCAGGTTGCACCTTGCTCCCCTGTGCTGTGCACACACACCACACCTTGGTTGGCTCCCATCTTCTGCCGACAAGTTTTATACGTGCCACCTCTCCCACTTGTGTTCAGTTGCTGCACAATAAACACTACCCCAGCAGCTGCCAGTGGCCGCTTCCCTTTGTCCACCTCGAGAACAGGGTTCCCTCTGTTGCCTCTGCGTGCATTCATTAACCCAGAGGTCAGAAGAAATGAGCTTCAGTCGCAGACGCTTGGCTCCTGCCCTGGCTTCCTGGCCTAGCAGCGGTGCAGCTGTGCCCACTTGAGACGTGGCTGCAGGAAGCAGCTAGGAAGACTGGGGCGCTCCTGGTGCCTCTGCTATGGCATCATCATCATCATCATCACCCCAAGCTTCATCTGGAGGAGAGCCAAATTGGGCGGGTGGGTGTGAAGCTGAACTGTTGACAGTATCAGTTGGGAAGTTGCAAGGAGTTCAGCACCCACTGAGAAGTGTTAGCTTGGAGGGGAGCAAATGGCTATGGAGATGTACTGCAAAGGCAAGAGCCCACCTACCTACCCACCCACCCACCCCCAAAACAATTCTATGTGCAAAAGCTGACTGGCACTGGGATGGCGGTTCAATTTTGCTTTAACACAGAACTGGTGGGAAGCAGGGTAGCTTAGGAGGAGCAGGGGGACAGGTTATGTTTAGGATGGGTTTAGGAGGAATGACTCAGAGGATGCTATGTTCACCAGCCAGACCCAAAGCAGGCAGATCCAGGGGCAGGACGAATGCACAGTTAGAAAGGGAAACATTTGTGCAGTTCAAAAGATGAGCTCTACAAAACACATATAATGTTAGCTGACGAAAAAAAGGAAGTGATGGAGGATGATGTGAGAAGAGTGTCATCCAGTATTCCCTGGAACCCTAAACCCTGATCAAGCAGTCCTTTTCCTCCCCATGCCAAAGACATTCTCCACAGACTACACTGCTACTTTTCCAGTTACAGATTACCAAATAAGCAGAGTGGACACCGGCCGAGGGGCCCTGCAACACCAAATCAAAATAATATTGATTTGATCTTGAAAGAAAATTACAATCAAGCTTTCTCAGGAGATAATTTGCAAGGGAGATTTCGACTGGCTAGGGGCCTCCAAAGGGTTTAATCCAGCAATGGACTTTGCACAGTGTGTTCACCAATGTTTCCAAGATGCATGAAATAATTCTGCACAGGGACTGCTGCTTTCCTGATAAGTTGTGTGAAGTTGTCCATGATACAGTGAGGTTGGTGATGCCAGAAAATATATAAAGAGGTGTGCTGAGGTGTGAGTGTGTGTGTGTGTGTGAATGCGTTCATCTGGATTGTCCATTCTCTTGCTCTTCATTCTTCTTATAGCCTTGACTCCAAATGAAGTTTCCTTAGAGTTCATGACACCTGCTGTGCACAGCTTGAACACGTGACTCTTCTGCATTAGTGCTGTCAAATCCCAGTTCTGCTGTTCAGTGATGTCTTCTGTATGTCATAAACAGTGGCTATGAGAAACAAAGAGTATGTTGTGCACACACATGCAAAATGCACAGGTGTGTTGTTGTGGCATGTGTGAGGCACAAACACTGCAATCACTCTACTGCTGTGCTGCTTGAAATTCTTCTTAAAAGCCCTGCCTCTGATTTCAAAGAGACATGAGACAATATCATGACCCTCAATGTCATACTGAGCGTGCGGGAGACAGGAAGCCAAAGAGTCAGGCCGCAATCTTGTGCTTGCAAGTGCAATTTACCACATGAAGACAGAATCTCTGGAAACTTGAATAAGCTGTTTTAACTGGGTATACCCGCGTAAGTCACAAGGAAAGCTTTTGCCTGTGAGGAAGACGGCTTATGGGTGAAACATGTTCTGCTAAACAAGGTGCTTCTACCTAGCGCTGCTGTCTTAAGCTTATTGCCTGCAACTTTGGGGATTGTGATTCTAACAAAAGGTTCTCCTATAATCCACATCCTCTTTCTTACTGTTGAGAAAATAATTCTGGAAGCTGTAAGGACAAATGCCTCCAGCTGCTAATGAAAAAGGCAGTGAAATCATTAACAAATGCATTGCCCGAAAGCCAAATGGCTCTTTCTGAATTGGCAGAACAATTAATTTAAGATGCAAGTGGAAATCTCCATTGAAAAGCCATGAGTTTCCCTTACTTTCCCATGACAATGGAAGAATGTTGGAAGCTTAGCCAAAACAAACCCACATGATTCTGTGCTCTATCATGTTTGTAATGTGTTCCCCCACTTTTGGTCCCTACTTTCTATTTAAGACTGTAAGAAGAGCCCTGCAGATGGATCAGATCAAAGGCCCATCGAGTCCAGCACTTTGCTTGACACACTAGCCAACAGCAGGTGGTTTTGAAAAGCCCCTTGGGTAGCTCTTGTGGGGTTCATAGCTGCCAAGTTATCCCTTATTTTAAGGGATTTTCCCTTATGCTGAATAGGCTTCCTCGCGAGAAAAGGGAAAACTTGGCAGCTATGGTGGGGTTCAAAGCCCATCATGATGTCATCAACTAAAACTTCCTTCCAAACATTGGAAAATACAGTGTAACTAGAGCAAATCCAATGCTTTTTTATTTTTCAATGATAGTTTGTTGGCTCTAAAATTGGTCTGCAAATCCTTCTTTTAATGTGTCAATTCGTAAGACACAGTCATAACTCATAACACATACGCCCAACAAAATCTGGAGGGCCACATCTCTGTCCTAAACAAACACTTCAACTTACATGGTTTCAAAACCGGGTGTGTATATAACGTTTAATGAGCAGATGGGACTCAAGATGTGAGAAGCCCATGAAAACAATCAATAGTGATTTTAATAAAAGGACAACCTAAATAATAATTGTTGTTGTTGTTTACTGCATTTATTAGTCACTTTTTTCAGAAAATAAATATATTGATTTGCAATATAATACAAAAATTAAAACCCATGCGAAACTTTATAAGCTGAAAACGTTGGCAGTCTGACACATATCACCTACTAAAGAAGGTTTCAGAGTAAACTTGTTGCAGAGCAAATGTACACAGATGGTACAAATCTTTGCATTCCACCCACAACATCAATGTGAAATCAGGTGTCCTTCACTGTCACTCCTGACTTAGCATCAACAGCAGACCTCAACATGAATGCTGATTGTTTAATGGCTTTCAGTTGCTCTGAGCTGAAAACTCCCCAAATGTGCTGACAGAAAAGTGGTGGCTAAAGGTGGAGAGAGGCAGGTATGACCCCCAGATCAACAGACACTGCAGAAGGGCACAGCTTCCCTCATAAATCAACCTCAAAGTACAGAGAAATGACATTGAAAAGCTTGCAAATACTGTACGGTATCTTGCTCTGAGAATCCCATGCATTAATACATCTAAGGACAATACCATGTTGGAGAGGCTGAGGGTTTCTTTCTCAATGCTAGGGTTAGGGATCTGCTGGTTTGGGGAAGATTTTAAAGGGCCTGGATATTCCAAAATGGCACAACAAAATTTCGGAAATAGCACTGGCCGAAAAAGCTGTTGCAAAAGATTCACATAACCAAGGGTTAAAGAAAAAAGGACCCTTTTTTGTGCCGTATATAATATTTTAAAATATATTGGCAAACAAAAAGCCAATGCCCAAAGCCTTTTAGAACATTTGACTAAAAGAAGCCGTATTATTATTATTATTATTATTATTATTATTATTATTACTACTACTACTACTACTGCTGCTGCTGCTGCTGCTGCTACTGCTACTACATCATCATCATCATCATCATCATCATTTACAGCCTGATTGCAATGAGGATTTAACCTTGGCTGTCTGTCTTTGTTCATTAGGTTCTGGTATACTTTGTAGTTGGAGAGGGAGAGAATGTTTTAGCCAATTGTAAGGATGAAAGGAACTTGAAAATGAAGAGGCAAATAAATAAATAAATAAATAAATAAATAAAGGCAATGTTGTAAATACCCTCAAAGCAGTCTTGTGAGTTTGTCCATCTTGGTCAGAGGTATAACCAAGGCAAAGGATAGTTGGAAATTCATCTCCAGCACTGGGCTGTGGCCTGCCCAGGAACGGGGCAGAGAAACTCTGCTTTGGAGCCAGTTAGGGGAGAGTGAGACCAAGAAAGCGTTTGGAGCTGGGAGCTGGCTGAAGCCTGAAGGTCAAGCTTTTGGTGCAGATCTCTGACGCAGGGCAAGTGGATTGGCTAACCTGGTGTTGATTTGCTTCCAGCAGGCTCTGTTTGCATGGCTATAAATAAAGCAAATATCAAAGATACAACCAGGGCTTTGCATGTAAAGGAAAGGAAGTCCTGAAGTGTTGCCTCTGGAACTTTTCAGCCATCAGGAAAGGGTTGAGTGCTTAACAAGACTCTGATGAAAAGCTTGAAAAAATGTGAATAATTGGATTGCAAGGTTGCAGAAAACATACTTGGAATGAGGAACTTCATGGGATGCTGCTCCTTTCAGAACAACTAGAGCTGCGAACATAAGTAAAGGTAAAGGGACCCCTAACTGTTAAGTTCAGTCACAGACGACTCTAGGGTTGTGGCACTAATCTCACTTTACTGGCCGAGGGAGCCGGCATTTGTCCACAGACAGCTTCCAGGTCATGTAGCTAGCATGACTAAGCTGCTCATGGTGAACCAGAACAGCGCATGGAAATGCTGTTTACCTTCCCGCCAAAGCGGTACCTATTTATCTACTTGCACTTCTGCTTTTGAACTGCTAGGTTGGCAGGAGCAGGGACCGAGCAACAGAGCTCACCCCGTCGTGTGGATTCGCACCGCCGACCTTCTGATCGGCAAGCCCTAGCCTCTGTGGTTTCGACCACAGCGCTACCTGCGTCCCAGTGTGCACATAAACATTAAGCAAAAATTATAATAAAACAGAGTAAGATCACCTAAAGGACAGATAGGGCTCACTTTTATTATAGGCACGTTATTTATTTCAGTTGTTGTTGTTGTTGTTGTTGTTGTTGTTGTTGTTGTTGTTCTTGTAGAACATATCATCCAACATTTCTCCAATGAAAATAGGGACGTCCCATTCCATAATGATAATTTTACTATTTATATCCCACACATCTTACTGGGCTGCCCCAGCCACTCTGGGGCAGCTTCCAACATATATAAAAACATAATAAAACATTTTTTAAAACTTCACTATAGAGAACTGCCCTCAGGGGGCTCGAGGGTCAGATAACTTCATACCCTCCAACATTTCTCCAGTGAAAATAGGGACACCCTAAGGAAATATGGGACATTCTGGGATCAAATAAGAAACTGAGACGGCTTCTCTAAATCAGGGACGTCCCTGGAAAATTGGGACACTTGGGGGGTCTGCTACTACTGCTGCTACACACTGTCAATACATGTAGCACTTACAGAAGTGACTTGAGAACTGCAAGATCTGCTGACCACATTCTTCTGGCTGTGCTCAGAAAGAGGACGTCTCAGCACAGTGCACAGAAACTTGGAACAGTCCAGATTACACAGCTGGGCTGAGCAGCGGCTGAGCTTTGGCACCCTACCCTGCCCCCTCCACCTTCAGTTACGGCTTCTCTGCCCATCAAGCTTTGCTTTGGAGACATCAGAATTAAAGCCTGCTTGTTGCTCTGCATCACAGCTGCTGCTTCTGCCTTCCTGAAACTGCCAAGCAAATTAGATTTTTCTTTCCATCCAGGATGGCACTGAGCCATGAGCCTGACCCCATTAGGAAGCTGATAAGATACGTTCATTATTGATTCTGCCTCCTGAAATGCTGCTTCTGTTGTGCTGTGAACTCTGACCATCTGAAGAAGAGGATGTGAGATCATGGGCTATTTGATAACAGCACCTCCTTCCCTTCCTCCTGTTGCTGCTGTGGGAACAGTAGCTCTTTGGAACAAAGCTCATTAAGAGCATGCCCAGGGGCTTTGACTATATCCGCGAATTGCATGTCCTGCCCCAACACTTCCCATCAGATGGGCTGAGTGGAACTGGCCTTGTAGAAAATGTTCTGTTGCTGTGCCTGCCTGTCAAATGATCCTCTCCACACTGCAACCCAAATACTTTTCTTTATACTGCAGAAGCAAAAAAGTCCACATCAGCCAGCTTCGATGTGTTCTGGAAAAATGGTTCACCTGATTCCAACAGAATATAATTTACAGGAAAGCCTCAACAGGATCATTCCAAGAACACTTCTCCAAGGACCACTGGCTTGCTTAGAAGATTGCAGCCACAGCAAAAGGGTGCATTGATTTCCAGTCAATCAATTTATAGCACAAAATTAGGCACTTAATTGCTACCCAATTCGCCAAATGCAGTGTGGATGCTTGAGGTTTTGCTTCTTCTGCAGGGAAGTACTCGGCACTGGTTATGATGTGTATTTGAGCTGGGCAGTTGTGATTCTGTCCCAGAATTGATTCCTGTTCTTCACATAGCTGCCAAGTTTTCCCTTTTCTCGCGAGGAAGCCTATTCAGCATAAGGGAAAATCCCTTAAAATAAGGGATAACTTGGCAGCTATGGTTCTTCATGGAATGCGTTTGTGCACAATCACTGGTCCTTTGCGGCATGGTTGTAAACCACTGACTAGCATACTTATAGCAACTAGACCTATCTAGCCATGTGTCCTCCAAAGGTTTTGGACTACAACTCCCACCATTCTTATGGAGGCAGCACTTTCAAATCAACTAGCAGACAAAGGGACAGAGCAGGGGTGTTTGACCTGCAGCTGAACAGCCTATTTCCCCCACCACCATCAACAAGATGGTCTAGCAGCATGGTCATCTTATGCTGGGGCTGATGGGAATTGTAGTCCAAAGCATATTGAGGGCAGCAGGCTGTGTAGCATAATGCACAGAGATCTTTTGCCACTAACAATCCTCCTGAGGCACAACCAACTGCAGGCAACATAGCATTTTTTAAAGTTACTATTTGGAGACTAAGTGCTAGAACACTAAATGAAGCAATGGCAATGGGCCATTGACTTTGCCAATCTATTTTAATAGCAAATAGTATAAAGGCACCAGTGTTTATTTTTGTGCACTGGCCTGATTAGATTTTACAATATGACTATCATTCAAGAGAGAAACAGTTAAAGAAATGTCACGTGGATGAAATCAGGGTATGCACAGTTGGGACAAGCAGCCCTAAAGATTGGTGATTCCCCATCCCAATGATCCCAGCTGCTTGGTGCAACTTCTACGCCCTTTGCAGAGGCACCATCTCTTTGCCTTTGAACTCCACTTGGATGAGGTAAGCAGAAACTGCTTCAGCTGGATTTGCCGATTCTGCATGGCTTCAGCAACCACCTGTCTCCCATCCCCTAGGAAGATTTTGCCCAAAGGAACAGCCTGTCTGTTCCCTCTGACTCATCACTAGTGCAAGTCAGCAAATGGCAGGCGAGACAGTAAGATTTTGATTCTGGAGCAATGTCAAGGGGGTCACCATTAGTCTGCATGCAAAGGACTCTGCCAACTTAGGGCTTAAGGTGCCTGAATGCCAAAGGCTTCACCAAACAGAGTCAGGATGGTCTGCAGCACAGGCAGAATCCTGGGCCCCTAAGCCTATAGCTTTGCAGGCAGATAACCAGTGCCTGGTGTGCAGCTCCTGGGGCCAGTACAGTCAGACACCTTCATAGGGCTGTGCTGCCTTCTTAGGAGCAAAGTCCTTCCAAGATAGTAGTTTTATTTGAAGAGAGATCTCTGGCTTTGGGGAAATTTGAAACCCAACACCTGCTGGCTGTTGCTGAATCCTGCTCCTTGCCCACAGCTCCCTTTTTCCACTTGTCATTTCCCACATCAGAGAGCGCCTTTAAAAGGGAAGACCCTTGTGCTCATGCATTGCTGCTGAGCAATAAAAAACCCCTTTATTCTCTCTCCTGCACATGAAAGAGCCCCTACCCAGCAGGCACTGTCTGCCTCTTAAGACATGGGCAATCTGACAAAAGGAGAGCAGGGGCATCCCAGCTTGGCTGGCCATCTGTGGCTGGCTGCTGTCCAGTGGGTGAAGGGGGTGGGGAGGGGCCAGGAAGTGAGAAGCTGCTGAGATGGAGCTGCCCTGTGAGAGTCGCAGCACCAGATAGGACAATTAGTGCCTTGTGTGCATCCACAGGCATATCTGCTCCACTTGTTCTGGCTAACGGGGCTCTTGCCTTGTAGACAGATTTAATGTTGGGACAGTGAGATTCTTCCACTTGCCCAGATTGACCCATGCAGTCTGCAAGTATACCCCAACAACCAGCAGGCCCCAAGAAGAGAACCGAGCAAGAACTGTGGCAGAAAGGAGCAGGTGCTTTGTGTCTGCAGGCTGGGAGAAAATTGCTCCCTCTCCAAATATGGTGACGAGGCAGCAGCTCCAGCAAGGAGTTATCTTGAGTGGATTATCCAGAACATTGGCAGGAGATAGAACCACCAAGTTCTCAATGCTGCAATGCAGAGGAAAACTGCCATTCTGTTCCAGGGATTGGCGACAACTGAAGGTGGGTCTGGCATTGCAACAGGAGGGACGGCACCTAAAATTATCAGCATGTGGAAGCTTTTAGTTATTAAAACCTCCACTGCCCTGAAAGGACTTACCCTCCTGAGTCTTTTAGAGACCAATCTAGGACTTGACACAGAATAAAAGCAAAGACAGTCACTTCTCAAATCTCTCCACCTAGGGAAATCCACGGCTGCTTCACCTGGGGGCAAGACCCTCACAATGCCCCCCCCACTTCTACACCATTAAAACTCACAGCTAACCAAGGTTTGTGTACTTACCAGTCTCCCCACCCTAGTGCTGTGAGTCACTTGGAGCATAGCTGCCAAGTTTTCCCTTTTCTCGCGAGGAAGCCTATTCAGCATAAGGGAATTTCCCTTAAAAAAAGGGAGAACTTGGCAGCTATGACTTGGAGACATAAAAGGGCTATTTTTTTTACTAACTGCAGGAGCTGTGAGCTTTTCCTTTTTTTACTGGATTGAGTGTGTTTTTGCTAGGGTTCCTTAAAGAGGAAATCCATGTGAGCTACAAGAGCTCCATAGGTCACCACTAGTCAAGCAGTCAATGCAGAAACCTCTTCGTCCATGTACCTTCAACACCCCAAGGTCTGACAGAAGGCAAGCCTTACAACGCAAGGCCCTAGAACTGCCCGTGATTCTGACCTTTCAGGGCTGCCCCTCCATTAACCAGTGTACCTTACAGAGTTTAGAAACACAACAGCAACACCTGCTGGAAGTAAAAGGAACACCACCACATGCATGCTGGAGGCCTGTCAGCAGGCACTGCTGCAGTCATGGTGCTCTCCTTAGGATGAAACTAAGGGAGGGGGCTTCTGTTGCTGTTCTTCGAGCTAATCTATTCTGGTCCAGCCACAACATCAGCCAGGTACACAATTTAGTGTTACAGCATTTACAGTAACGGCTGCACAACTTCCTCACGTGTGTGTGTGAGAGTGGAAACATTCTGGCCATCTCTAAAGCAATTTGTGATGTTTTGGTTGATCCTAACAAATGTATTAGGGACCCAGGTGGCGCTGTGGGTTAAACCACAGAGTCTAGGGCTTGCTGATCAGAAGGTCGGCAGTTCGAATCCCTGCAACGGGGTGAGCTCCTGTTGCTCGGTCCCAGCTCCTGCCCACCTAGCAGTTCGAAAGCACATCAAAGTGCAAGTAGATAAATAGGGACCGCTCCGGCGGGAAGGTAAACGGCGTTTCCGTGCGCTGCTCTGGTTCGCCAGAAGCAGCTTTGTCATGCTGGCCACATGACCCGGAAGCTGTCTGTGGACAAACGCCGGCTCCCTCGGCCTCTAGAGCGAGATGAGCGCCGCAACCCCAGAGTCGGACACGACTGGACCTGATGGTCAGGGGCCCCTTTACCTTTAACAAATGTATTAGCCTCCTGCCCACTCTTGGCTTTTGGTCTGAAAGACCAGCCAGCAAGACTACCTGTGCTGAGTACAGACTGTCAATAATCCTTCAGCTCAGAATTCTGGTTATTTTAGGTCACCCATTTTAAGCTAAGTGGAGGAAGTGGGTTGGACTGGATGGCCCTTGTGGTCTCTTCCAACTCTATGGTTCTAAGTGGAAGATAAAGGGCATCACATGACAAGCTGAGTGGCAACTCTACCCACACTTGCATTTTGACAGATGGGGAGTCATGGGAGCACCTCCACTGCTTGAAACTCAGAAAGGGCAAAGGGTATGTTGCACCGTGAATCTCTCCCCACCCCCCTTAGAGAAGGGGTAGATATCCTGCCGTCCTCCAGATGTTCCACAGCTGCAACACCCATCCTCCCTTATTGGCCATGCCTACTGAGGCTGATGGGAGTTCAACAAATTATGGAGTCCCCTCCCCACAGAGATGAGCCTGCCACCTTCACTATAGTCTCAGGGAATTATGAAGAAACACCTCTTTTGATACCAGAGATGTGTGTTTGGAGGACCCACCCTATTATTGTGACTGTAATTTGCATTAATTGCTTTAATACTGAATTGTCAATTGCTGTAACCAACCCTTGGACCTGGTGAAGCAAGGGGAGTAAGTTTAGTAACAATATTTGTAAGGCTGAGGCTGCTGGAAAGCGCCCCCCCCCCCCAGGAGGCCACTTTGCCCTGATTTCCCAGCCCCTTCCTTGGACTGATGCCACCAGCAAGGGAAGGCAGCCAACCTAGTCCCTTGTCAAATCTCCCTAGCTTTCCGCTTTCGCCTTTCCTAGAGAAGCTTCAGATGCAGCCATTCCCCTGCCCACTTTACAGAAGTCATTAAAAGCACCAAGGCAGAATTTTGTTTTTCAAGGGGGCAAAACATGCTCCCGGTTCCCTTCATCAGCTGTGTGCACTGCACTGTGAATTTTCACACCACATGACCAGGAAAGAGAAAGGGGATTCTACTGAGGTTTATGCCCAAGAAATCAGATCTGACAGTTCAGAACTTTGGCTACCATCCCTCCTTATCTCCTTGGCACTCAAGCAGGAGACACACACTGACACTTGACAATGAAGGGGACAAGGCAGGCCAGGTACAATACCACAGGGAATCAATTCACCTTCAGGGGAGCCTGTGATGCATAAGGCCTCCCTCAGCATGCAGTAACCAAGAACAGCCTTACAAAGAAAATCAAATATTTAATAGCAGCTTCCAGAAGGGGAGGAGCCCACACATATTTGGAGCATACATGAAAAAAAGATATGAACAGCAAAGAAGAAAAACCACTGGCATCCGAGGGGGGTGGGGGGCACAAGGATCTCAGAACTGCTCCAACAGAGTTGTCTGCATGCAGTCAGGATCAAGCCCCATAACTCAAGTTTGCTCTGGAGTTGATTTTAAAGTGCAAGCTTGATCGTGCATCATCTCGCTCACACAAAACAATGACATGGTTAGTTGTCCTGTGTCCCAGCATTTTAGATACCAACTTTTATTAAATAAAGTTACCCTATGTAAATCAACATTAAATTTTGTTTTTAATTAAAAAAAAACCTCTTCCATCTCTCTTCACAGTGTCTCTCTCAGCGTGTTTACCAATGTGACATCATTGCTGCAGGGGGAAAGATGCAGAGAAAGACAAAGTTATTCAAAAGTTCACATTCATTCAAAGGGCATTCGGATCTCTCTTATTGCAGCAATATCCCTCACCAGCAGGCTCTCTGCCTGTGTGTGCATGTGCATGAGACAAGAGATTTGTCCAAGGCCCCCTGCTAGAACACAGCTGAACTGACACCTGAAATCCAATTTCCCAAGGCTCAACTTTCATAGCATTCCTTCTTTAGAACTCACTCCTTAGAGAGACTCACCTTTAGGCACCAGGTGCAGACCTTTTAAGATCAACTAGTTTATAGGTTTTAACATTGGGACATTTATCTGCTCCACTTTGTTCTGATGCTATATTGCAGCATATGTTGTTTGAATGTATATCAGTTGCTCTGTGAACCTGACAGCTAAGGAGATTATGCTGCAAGCAGCCATCTCTAAGTTTCCATGCAGTCCACCCATAAGGCTCTCTTACTCTCTCTTGGCATCAGTTGCCCTCACTTCCAGCAGCCATGGGGAACCTCCAGCCTGTGGGCCTAGTTAGGCCCCCAGACACCCCTGTTTGGTCCATGAGGCCATTTTGACCAAGCCATGTCCATGTTTCCTACCGAGATAGGACTCCAGGGAAGGGGCAGGTAGAGATGTAGCACCAATCAGATTAATTGGCAGCAGCTGCAAAGCTGCATGCAAAACACTGTGCCTCCCATGGCTTCACAACTCAGGCGATCAGCTGGTTGTTGGGGCTTTCTATGCACATTGACTTCACAAGGTCAGCTGAAAGTTGGCACTTTACAGGTTGTGCCTTTGCTCATCCTATTTGATTTCAAATTGTGTGGGCAAAAGTGGGTCATTCGATGAGTCAACAGCCAACCTGTCAGACTTGGCTTGGGGAGGGTGGAAGATAAAGATGCATTCTTGCCCTCCAAATCCAGTGCTCCACTCCAACCGTCTCTGCTCCCAAACTAGCTTAACAAGCACTTTCTGAGAGTGCAAACTCCTGCCCCCCCCCATCCTCCAGCAGCTGCTCACCTTGGCCTTGTTCTGGACTGGGATATAAAGCTTGAACTCAGCAGGAAGCTCATCCTCAGAGTAGAGTCTGTCAGAGAAATAAATTCTGCGGATGCGACAGTTTGCGTGGATCTGAAAAGTGAAGCATGTCCAAGAAGGGTGTTTCAGCAGCAGTCATTTCAAAGCATCCTGACAGCTACCAGCCCACCCCCCCCCCCAAACCAAATGAATGCTATCCCATTTTGCTATAAACCTAATCAGCTAGGAAGTCATTTTGGTACAGTCTCAGATTTGGGTTTTATGACAGGTAAGAAATTTTATATATAAATACTAACATACATATATACAATGCATGTGTTTCAGAACAACCTCCGAAGAGAGATCAGGCCCAGGGATAAAAGAAAACAGTCAAATCTGCTAATTGACACTTGTGGGCCTTGAATTTCCAGTGTTAACTCTGAATGCTGATCTCCCCCATGTTAACTGAAGACCCCAGCAGTTGCCACTGCTAACTATGGAGGGACTTAAGCAGGGACCCACAATGGCTCTTTCTTCACAAGGCCAACCACGCAAATCAGCAACTGAAATGCAAGTGTCACAGCTGTCAGAACACACAGCTCCTTACCTGGACTCGCAGGGTTTCAATGTAGTTGGTACCGTACGCTCGTCGAGTGAAGTCAGAGAGGTTGAACTGGATCTGGTTCCAGCCATCGTCCAGGCGCATAGGCATGGTGCAGATGAAAGGCTTGACGCGGGTGGTGCTCTGGTAATTGCTGGCACGGAACCGTCGGCGCACATTTTTATCATCTAACACCTAACACAGAAAAACACACCACTGTTGGAAAACGGGGGGCTGCAGATGTCAAGCCTGCAGTCCCCTAACCTTACTGACAAGAATACTAGGCAGTCTGCCTTCAGCTCCCCTGGAGGGAGGGGCCCGCAGAATAAGCAGTGTCAGGCTAGGCAAGGACCTGACTGAAGTGCTGGAGAGGAACTCTCCCAGAAAGGCTGAACTGAGGGTTGGAGTAACAGATGGATCTCAGAGACTGAGTACCTCTGAGCAAGTCACCTTTTATACAATAGGAACAACCATCTCATGATTTTAGATGGGAAGACCAATGACTTTGCCCACTAATGCTGTCATGTTCTGGACCTGCTGTGTTAGCTCCATGAACTAACCTGTACTTCAAAGGTGAAGTATTTCTTCAGGTTCTTGATTATCATCACCAAAAAGGGTAATTTGATCCCCAGCGTCTTCTTTGGGTCAGCAGGACATGTGATGTATGTGGTACTGTGGGAGAGAGAAACAGAATGAGCAAGACTGCATGACTTGCAGGAGAAGCAGGGCCTACTGAGAGCATCTCATCTCTCAAGGCTTCAAAATTCAGGTGCAGGATCCACATCAGCAGAATCCATTTGTTTGAAATATTTCTACAAGCATTTCAGGATTCTCTAAAAGCTTATATACTAATATTTCTGCTTCCCTACGGAGCAGGATTGGGGAAACAGCCCCAGGGACCAAATGTGGTCCTCCAACCTTCTCATCCAACCCTTGGAACTCTCTCCAGGCCACAAACCCTCACTGACCCTGCTCCGCACCCTCCTCAAGCACCTTTCCCTGTCAGGAAAGCATCCTATGCATTATATGATATGCGACAATACCTCTTCCCTGCCTGGATTGAAAATTGAGAAAAGCTTGTGTTGAAACTCTTAACTTTTGCATGGCTGGAAGGTATCCGGCTCTACTAAGTCACCTCTGTTGGTATGCCCAGGTTTACCTCTAGTAGCCCCTGGAAGTTTACGCACCATGGAACGCAGCTCTCAGGCTGAGAAAGGTTCTCCATCCCAGCAGCTGTAGGGAAAGCTCCTGCCACATGGGAGACTTTCTGGCCTGAGGGCCACATGCATCCAGCCCATTCAAAGCATAACAACAGATAAATTGCCACAATGGGCTCCTCCAATCCCAGACTCATCATTACCAAGGATGGGAGCAAGGAGCTGTTTCCATAGTCACTATACACTTGCGTGGTTTTGATGGCTTCTCAGCTGAGAAAGCTCCTAATCTCTGTGAGGAAACTGGAGCTGGGAATCAATCCCATGATGCTTTTCAATGTCTAATTCTCAATGGGACATTAGGAAAGCATAGACGTGGTTCCTCTTTACCTGACATTGGTCCCTTCAATCTCCAACACCAATGACTGAATATCATTATCTGTAATTCTTTTGATGTGGCCATTCCGCACCTAGAAGGTGAGAATGAAATAGGACATTACTCAATTAAGCAGATAACTTTCTTGCTTCAAATAGCATCTGAAATCCCTACCAGGAAGACACACTTCTGAATTAGAAGTGCAGGCTTCATCCTGTTCTCACAATGGCCAAACATATTCCCATGGAAAGCCCACAAGCAGGACATAAAAACAACAGAACTCTGTCTACTTGCAGTTCCTAGCAACTGGTACTATAGTGGAGGCAGTATACAACCACTGCAGCTAGTAGTCATTGCTATACTAATTCGCCATGAATTCAGCTTAATCCTTTTTTAAAGCTGCCCAAGTCAGGGACCATCATTACATTATGTGGTACAACTCCCACCATCCATTACCACTGGCCACATTGAATAGGCCTGATGGAAACTGGCATCCAAAACATATGGAGGGCACCTAGTTGGGGAAGTTATGACCTAGAGAGTAATCTGCTTAGCCACTGAGGGAAATAGGCTGCAAAGCTATTTGGTCTGATCCAACAGGGCTCTTTTCAGCTGTAGTAGGAAGGGAAAATGAGGCTTTCTGCTTCCAGTCAATTGGAAATGGGACCACCAGGCATGAAGCACTGCTAGACCACCCTAAGATGTCAGGGGCCCAAGGGACAGTGGAGGGGCTTCCAAAGAAATGGGGCTACAAACGAGGAGGGAACCCAAGAGGATCTCTCCCCAAACAGGTGCCCTCCAGATTGTTCTCCCATCAGCCCCAACCAAACACAGTAATACGACGCTGGGGCCGACGGGAGTTGTAGTCCAAAAGAGCCCGGATGTTCCCCAGAACTGGCTCGGGCTTCCTTCGAGCATGCGAAGCCTGAGCGAGGAAGCGAGGCTGGCTGGCTCCGGGGTTCTCCCTGGCGGCGCCACAAGCCCTGAAGAGAGCCCTTGTAGGCCAACCCTTGAAGGCCAACCCTCTAGCAGCCATGAGGACTAGAAACCCTCTCGTAGAAACGCCCCCCAGGCCAGGTAGGCCAGGACTAGCTCCCTCCGCCACCTTCTTGTCCCAGATCTGCAGCGGTTTGCTCCCGATGCTGTAGAGCACGGACAGGAAGCCGCTCTGGAACGTGTTCTTGAACATCCCGCCGCCGCCGCCGCGTCGCGGGTAGGGAGGGCTCGCTCCGCCGGGCGGGTGAGAGGGCGTTGGGCTGCCTCCTCAGCCGCCGCCGCCGCCGCGCGCGTCTCTCGCTCTTCTCAGTGAGTCCTATGCGGAAGGACACATGCTCCCTCTCACTGTGCACTTCGTCCCCGCGCGACTGGAAGAGCGCTCCGCCAGCCAGCTAAAGCGAGGCTCAAAGGGCCAACCGGACATCACGCCGAAGCCACGCCCCCCGTCGTTAAGGGACGGACTACTTTCCGGACGGGACTAGTTGCCGGCCTCTTTCTCGCTCTCTAGGCGCCGTGTGTTGTCGCGCAGCTCGTGCGCGTTGCCTGGGCAACGGGGCGGGACGAGGGAACTACCTCACCGCGTCCGCTTACTCCGTAGATCGGAAAAGTGCAGAGACGACCATTCAGTAGTTTCTAGTGGAGCTCTGAAACTCCCTTGTCTCTTGCTTGTTTGCCTTCCTCCAACTTCCAACTCACTTCCCTTGAGAGCTGACCCCCAAAACCACTTCAGAGAAATTCGTTGCATAACCCAGCTTGTGCAGCAACCCCGCTACCTTCAATCATCCCCTCGTTAAACTCAGTGGGGTATACTGTACTGTGTAGGCATACAGAGCTGCACTCTTCCTGTAAAATATGATTTGCTTATTTTAATCTTTTAAGCAGTTCAAAGCTGCCCTCCCTATTTGTTCCCATTCATGACCCTCAGCTGTTGATACCCAGCAGGATGCTACCACCTCTGTAACCTGGAGGTCATAGGAAGCCATCATGGGCCAACAGCCTCCTCTATAAATTTGCCTTTAAATTGTGATCACTCGCTTGGATAGCTTAAAAGGAAATTAGAAAAATGCATGCAGAAGCAGATCATGTGACCACTATTCACAATAGCTATATTATCACCTACAGCAGTGCTCCCCAACCTTTTTATCGCCGCGGACCAGTCAACATTTGATCATTTTACTGTGGCCCACTGAGGGGGGAAAATTGATTGTTTTGCGGCCCGCTGAGGGGGGGACGTTGATTTTTTATATTTTATTTAGATTGTTTTGATTTAATATTTTTAATTTAATTGTATTTAATGTTCCTTGGGCGGCCCGGTACCAATTGATCCACGGACCACTACCGGTCCGTGGCCCGGGGGTTGAAGACCACTGACCTACAGGATCACAGCTTCTAAGTACCAGTTTCTGGAGAAAACACTTTGAGAGAGCTTCTATTACAGTATTATGATTATCACTAATTTGTTACCTGCCTTTCACCAACAGGTCCCAGGGCGGGGTAAAGCAATTTGAAATTCAGGATTTGAAACAGATTACAGTCACCAGAATAGGGTGGGTTCTGAAAATGCACATCAACATTGTGTCATAGGCCAGGTTAAAGATGTGTGTTTTCAGCATTCCCTAAAAGCTGTATAGTGAAGGTGTCAGATGCAAATCTGTGTGGATGGAATTCCACAACTTAAGGAACACCACAGAGAATTGTCTTCTCTTGGGCTGCTGCCACCTCTGAACTTCCTCAGGAGTGGAACTATGAAGAGGGGCCCCTCTGCCCACCTTAGCACCCACAATGGTCTCTAGAGAACAAGCTGGCCTTTTCACTATTTGGGCCTGAGTCATTTAGGGCTTTAAATGCTAACATGAGAACTTTGAATTAAGACAGGAAACAAATTGGCAGCTAATGTAGCTGTCTTAGAATAAGGGTTGAGTTCTAAAAGCAACCCCAACCAATAATATGATCGCAGTTTGGACCAGTTGAGGTTTCTGAGTAGTCTTCAAGGGCAGCCCCACATAGAGTGCATTGCAATAATTTAGTATGGAATTTAGAGCATGGAGTGTTTTTTAATACATAAAAAAGAAAGCTGGGAGGGTGGAGACACCTCAAAACCACCCAATGAGGATTGAATGAAAAGAGTTATTGTAGAATGTGGAGGAGGAACATAAATTGGGGTGGGGAATGGTAGAATGGACTATCAGGAATCCCAAACTGTAATAGTTCATGCTGCCCCATATTTTGTTGTACATCCACTTGTTTCCTGATTGCAGAGAAAACAGCCATGACCAATGCAAAAGAGGGCAGCATCAGCAAGCAAGTGGCAAGGTTCTCAGATGTGTGTGCTTAAACCTTGATTAGGACTGCTAGGCAAAGATATCCAAACTGTGCAGTCTTTTGCTTCTGGAGACTTTCCCCAGTTTTCTTTTGCCTGGCAAGCTGTGCCCAGCTGCTGTTTCAAGTCCACTCTGCTCTCTGGATGCTGGCAATAGCAAGATTTCTTCAACCATAGATTCCTTATGCTTGCCCCTTCCTCACCCCACCAGTTTCCCTGCCTCTCAGACATGTTTGTTGTTTCCTTTCCTTTCAATTAGTCAGCACTCAATTAGTCAACACTTGCTGCAGTTATCCCAAAAGGAAAGCTGTCTGTTTTTAGAAATGTTAGAACCCAGGGTGGCAATTGGATTTTGGCTGAGGGCACCTTATCAGCTTCCATGTTCTCACCTGCACCAGTCAAAAGAAGCTTGTAGGCTCACTCTATCTTTAAGGAACTTCCCACACAAATCAGTGTAAACTGCTGTCATCTTCAGATGAAGGGCAGTATAAAAAATTAATTAAAAAAAAACACCTTATTATTATTGTTGTTGTTTTATGTTTCTGTACTGACATTTCAAGCCATAAAGCTATTTTACTTACCATCCACCATTATGTGTAAACAAACATTTTAGTTCAGTGTATCTGAAGAAGTGTGCATGCACACGAAAGCTTATACTAAGATCAAACTAAGTTTGTCTCTAAGGTGCTACTGGACAATTTTTACATATATATATTTCGACTGTGTCAGACCAACATGGTTACCTACCTGATTTTAGTTATAGTGACATTTGTAGCTTTTGCTACAAATTTAAAATTTGTAGTGACATACAGCAAAAACCACAGGGTCACCACAATAAGAATCACAAAAGTTGTATCTCAGTGAACACAAGTACAAGATTTAATTTGTGTGGATAGACACACAAGCAGATCCGTTAACAGGAGTGTCTGGACAACAGAGAGGGTGAAATGCTAAAGGAGGCAGTAATGCACTCTTTATTGGGGGGGAAACAGTATCCAGTTGGATCCCCGCCCCCTGATTTAAATAATTGCCTTCAAGTTAAAAACAAGGCATTGCAGCATGTGTTCCAGACCTCAGAAGCAACTTAGTATTCCAGTAGCAGGTTGAGTTATAGTACTGAGCAAGAAGAGCTCCTTCACAATAAGGCTATTCCAACCATTCACAAGAGGGGAAGCAGCCCTCCTAAACTGTTCTCTCTCTCCTATGGTCCAGGCACTGCTTTACCCTCTAGACTGCCTGCTTGGCATTCTTTGTTGCTAGAGATAGCCAATGGCTTCCCGAATGCTTAGACATGAATTTGTGAGAGGCAGATTACATACTTGGGGAGTATGGCTGATCTTCTGGTGTGTGTGTTTGTGTGCTTGTGGGGAAACATAGAAATGGAAATAGTGAAAGTGTCCAGCATGTGGCACTGGCAGAGGGAGCGTTCTGCTCTTCCCTTTTTGTGCTCAAGGACTGCTTCCCTGCTTTCCAGGTGCCCTATATTCTTCCAACCAACCCACCCATGGAAGGAAAGCAGCCTCTTGCACAGCAGCAGCAGCAGCACCGCTGCATGCAATTTACAGCTCTTTGGGGGTCCTCTCCACTTTAATCTGCACAAACTCCTCAAACAGGTCAGCCATGGATTGCCAGGCATCATGCCTAGCTCAGCCATACGATGTCAAGGGAATCAAAGGAAAGAAGATACATTTTTTAAAAAAAATGAAGAAAAAAAATGTGTGATTGATGCCAAGACACTCATGAGCAAATTGTGAAGCCGTTTCTGATTTTCAGGGATAGTGACTATGAGCAGCAAGACATCCCTCCCTCTTTCTTCTTTCACTTATTTTTTGACCTCCTGCTTTGGAGATCAACCATGAGAGTATCTGAATCATTTTACATATTGATTGGTTTATTGCAGGCGTCAGAAAACTTTTTCAGCAGGGGGCCGTTCCACTGTCCCTCAGACCTTGTGGGGGGCTGGACTATCTATCTATCTATCTATCTATCTATCTATCTATCTATCTATCTATCTATCTATCTATCTATCTATCTATCTATGAAATGATCGAATTCCTATGCCCCACAAATAACCCAGAGATGCATTTTAAATAAAAGCACACATTCTACTCATGTAAAAACATGCTGATTCCCGGACCGTCGGCGGGCCGGATTGAGAAGGTGATTGGGTCAAATCCGGCCCCTGGGCCTTAGTTTGCCTACCCATGCATTAGGGGTTGGGGAAGAGACCAGGGAGGAATTCTAGGAAGAGGGGGCCTTGACTCTAAATGATTATTGCATGGGAGGAACTCATAGGAAACTTCCATTGCTCTTTCTCAACTTTTACTTAATAAAAATTGTGTCTGTCTAGCGGCAGGTCCTGTGGACCTATACAAGGAGACATTTCCCCACCACCCCATGATATTTGTCCTGTTCCAAAACAGAGGCCTCACTGCATGCCTTCTTCCATCTGTACGACTCTCCATACATTTACTTTTAAAACTTTTATTCAATAATATATAATTATCTTAATATAGAACTGTCCATCATGCCACAGGCCCACCCTCCTCCCCCAGCCCACAAAACAGGAGCCAGGTGGTCAGAACACCATACACTGGGCTGGGTTCAGGGAAGTCACCTGAGCCAACAGCGGTTTCGCATACCCTTCACATTTCCCATGCTTTCTTGGTCAGGAAGAGGTCAACAGGAAGTCAAAGACAGAAGTTAAGGTTTGTGTTTTTATATGCTGTTCAATCCCATCAGCTGTTGCCACTGCCAGAGTCCTTGCTCCCGTAACCTGCCACTCGGATGACGACATCTGGAAGCTGCACACCACCATCTCTGTACACAAGCAGATTAAAACGTTTGATTTGGTTCTTGTTCTGCTTATGGAAAATTGGGAGAACAGCACCAGACAGACCTAGGGAAGAGACGGGAAGCAAGCATCAAACGCAAAGCTGGAGCTTGGAGGCACTGTGTAGCCAGAATGGTTAGCACAAGGAACAAAAGCCGAGGCAACTGTTTACATTTATGGCCAAAGGCCTGTTGGGTCAAACACCGCTACATTCCAATGGTAGGCTTCAACACAGTGGAGCCAACCCATCTTGACATGAGCTCCCAATCTGAGAAGCAACTATGCCTCTCCAAGAACTGTGCCAAGGCATTGACATGGTATAGTCATGAGCCTGGATATGAGATGACTTTTATTATTACTTATTAAATTTGTATACCACCCTTCATCTGTAGATCTCTGGGCAGTTCACAGCATGAAAATACAAGATAAACATACAAAACACATAATAAAACAAGAACAAAATAAACCACTAACAACCCCACCCCATGCCCTTGAGGAACAGCAAGCAAAAGAAAGGAAAATGTCAGAGGAAAATAAATGTTCAGATTAGCTATACTGTAGTACCACATTGTGCAAAAAGACTCCATCACAGTCTCCAAGGAGCAGTGGGGTGGATCCTTACCCCATTTGTCAAAGGCAGAGGAAATTTTGTATTCATGTTGGAAGCCTTTGGATCAAAGAACTGAGAAGATGCATCAGGTACTTCAATAAAAATGATTCTTTCAGTAAGTTTTGATGGTACTTTGACAGAACTCAGCTACACATAGCTGCAAGGACCGGCAGTATGCCTCCCCACCCCCAAATTCTACATTCAATCTAACATTTAATTATGCAAGAATGTATTACATCTTGTGTGCATTTTGAACAATGGCTTTTCTTAAAAGTAAAACAAGAGTAAATTGGGGGCCATGAAAACCAAGTAGACAAATTCAAATTAAGATAATAGAAGGCGGAGATGCTGAGCTGCTTTCTTAAATATTTTGCATCGAAGTAAAGAGTGCTCTGTTCTGAATATATTTTTTAAAAAATTAATCCATGCACTTACTTCTTGATATTTAGCCTGAGCTCACTAATCAATGTTCTAAAAAACAACAACAACTAACTGCAGAATTGCAACAAAACTTTATTTTTTCCTGAAAGGACAGCGAGGTGAGAAAATATGTATGGGTGAAATAGAAGTGAGCAATGGTTAGGGGAAGAGTGATTAGAGGTCACAAGGAAGAGTCCATCATCTTAAGATTCTGCTAGGCATAAACGTCGTCTGAAGGTGGTCAACAAAGTGATCAGAAATAAAAGGTCCAAGAGGGACATCAAAACTGGGATGCAAAGCAGAGAGCAAACCCTGCACTCAAAGCCAGCCAGTGAGTTGGGACATGAACACAGGTCTTCCACAGCCAAGGCTCTACTCAAGCTACTGAGTTTTAAGGATAGAGATTAACAAGAGGGCTTTCCTCCTATGCCCCCAAAATTGTACTTCAGCCCCCAAATCAGATCCTTCCTTCCAAGGAATTCCCAGAGACTAGACGGAGGACAACACAAGTTTGTACACAGAGAGATTTATTGGTTCCAGTGAATTGTACAAATGGATCTGACCTGATATCAATGCTAACATGTCGTTATGGGGATGTGGAATGTAAACAGATGCTTCAAATAGAAACAATCTAACCTTCTTACTTAAAATTAAATATTTGACAATGTAACAGAAAGGGGAAAAAATCTGCATTTTGGCATGGTGACAATTTTTTGGGGGTGGATTTAGGTATATGAAGTCACCAGAATCACACAATATAATCCCCCCACAAGGTGGGGTTGAACTATAGGGCTCATGACGAGACCCAATGGAAAAACAAAAGGAGCATCTTACACACCATTCCCCCAAAGCAGAGGATTCTACCCCAACAATTCCAACACTGGGCTGGGCATGTAAAAATGCTTATAGGGATCTGAACCCTTGGCAGATTGTTGCACACCAATTCTGAACAGCCCCTCCATGTCTGGCTTCCAAAATTCCACACTGGCCTCCTTGCCCAAACACTTCCTCTTTGCCTCTTTCACATAGTCAAAGCAGCTGTAATCAACACAATTCTGAATTTTGCACAGTGATGGGAATGACCATGTTGGCTTTTCTAGCGATAATAACATGCCTCGCCAGAGGAAGCTCTCCTTCTGTCTCAAAGAATGACCTTTCCTCCAACTAAGGCAAGCACTTCCCCAGAGGGAATGGAAGGGGGAGGAAGTAGGATTCTCCCCAATGGCTACCTGCTTTGAATGTTCTTTTGACCGACTCAAAACCAAACCCAAGACTTGCTGGTTTAAAAACAGGAAAATGAGGGTCAGGGTGAGACCTGGAGAGAGCAGAGGTGAAACCCACCACTTACAGGCTTTAATTTGCTTATGACTTAAGTAGAATCTGACCCCACAGGAGCTTGCCTCTGTGGGATGCATATGCTACATTCCAGTGTGTGTGGGAGGGGAGAAATTGCCCAACGGAAGAACAGAGAAAATGGTAGGCTGGGAAAGGTAGAGTACGAAACTGCAGAATCAACCCAGAGCCAGTCGTGCAGACCATGGGGGTACAGCCGCTTATCCAAGTAAATCTCGCACAACTGTTTGGATCAGTAACACAGAGAGAAAGTTTGGGTAGCCGTAAGTGCTGGAGAGGACTGGAGGTTAAGCCCTAACCCCCTTCAAGACGAGGCTTGCTGCAGAGCATACAGGGGTTTGGTTCATCCCTTCCCTAGGTGACTGAAGGGTGTGTTTGTATTTGTAAACCTCTGGAATTACCCGTCATTCCCCCAAACTTCATCGTGCTGCTGTGAGGCCACTGGAGAGCACGGGGCTGTCGGAGCTGGGCTGGGCCTGCTCCTTCACAACTGGATCTGCAGGAGAAAAAGGGGAGCAGTTACAGGGGCCCAGCCTGACTTGAAATCCCAGAACTTTTTTCATTTTGAGAGATGCAAACATTTCAGAATGTTGTTACACTGAGTCCTTTTAAAATATTCTCTATTTACCAAAATTGAGGTTACTTTCTTAAATTCCAAGAAAATTCTCCTACTTCTGCAGAGTATTATATATATGCAAGGTTTTCTAGAATTATTCCCACTTGCTCATGTAATCAAACATTTTTCCAGTGACAAACAGCTTTTATATAAACAAGTGTCTAACTGAACAGTTCTCCTGCTCCACCAAAATACTCACAGAAATAGGGGTGCTCCATAGCTTCTTTGGCTGTCAACCTCTGTTGATGGTCATATCGTAGGAGTTTGTCCAGAAGATCCAAGACTTCAGGACTGACCAGGTGTCTGTTTTCACTATGGATAAAGTTCTCCCAACGTTTCCGTGAATGCCTGTAAGCAAAGTAGAGAAGCCTGAAGATTTCCAAATAAAGAGATCCAATGGAGGAACTCAGAAAGAAGCTGCATTGCATTTCATATATTTGACACAGGGGCATTTTGGCTCCTCGGTGGCTTTCACTTCCCATTATCAGCAACCCAATCAAGTAAATGTATCTGCAGGGTGCGTTTAAAATCTGTTTTGTGAGGGTTCCCCCCTTTTTTCTTTTTAAGCAAGCTACCAAAATACAAAAAAACCCAGGGCTTATATGTCATGCTTAGTGTCCCCACCCTGAGCACCACCAGGAGACAAACACGCCACAGTAAACTTACTGTCCCAAGATATCATTGAAGTGGGGGTCCAGTTCTATGTGGTACTTCTTCAGATAACCATATAATTCATCTGTACCCAGAACCTTTGCAATGCGAACCAACTGAAATGAAAGAATGGATATGTTGAACCGGAAAGAGGAGAGCAAACAAAACTAAACCCGCTCTGCAGCTCCACTGGGACAAAGCTAGCTCAAGAGCTGCCAATGCAAGGGTGATGGGCAGGAGCCGGGTAGAGGCAAGGAGCACCTCGTGGCTAAATGAACCAGCTGTGCAAGCAGGCTTGAGACGGTAAATGACTTTGGCATGCAGGAGGAGTGTCTCCATTTTGTATCTTCTCTCTCTGTCTCAGGCATATCACCAAAGTCGTCTTGCTAGTTAAAATAAGCTATTTCCACCCAAAGGGGGAATGTGAACGGTCTGCAGCTCAGCACATGCTTGGAATGGACAAGGCCCCAGCTTCTATCCCTGCCATGAGCACTGAAAAGGATCTCAGGCAACAGGCCAGGCAAAGACTTAAGACTCATAGAATTGTCCTGGAGAGCTAATGCTAGTCAGAGTAGACAAAACTTGGGCTAGACAGACCAAGAAAAGGCAGCTTTCTATGTCCCATGTCAGCTGCCGTCCTTTCAAAGCCACCCACTTGTATGACAATACTTCTGGTAACCTGGTGCCCTCCAGACATTTTGGGCTACAACTCCTTTCAGCCTTGGCTAGCAACAAGACTGCTTTAACAGCTGTGGATGGAAGGGGTGTTTGAGCTATGCGAGGAGGAGGACCAAGTCTATGTCCACTTGAGTCCTGCAACATCAAGGGCACAATGTTGTTTAAGCACAAGAGGAAATTAGATGTAAAAGCTGGAACTTTATAAAACCTTTCAGACAAGTTACTTGAGGGTACTGAAGATTGCAGTGAGATGGTTCTCAAACAAGTTCCAGCTTATTTTGAGCAATTACTGTGGGTTTACATTTTATACGCAAAATCTGTGAAGTTTATTTCCATAAATTTTGCATGTTAAAAGGCCAAACCATGATAACATATAGGCCCTATAAGAATAATTCAGGCAAGAGTCAGATTCCCCAGGTTAAAATACACTCAATGGGCCATGAACACCTTTTACTTGAATGATTTGAATAAAATTATATGAGTTTGTGCCATACATATGTGGCTGGATAGAGGTATTTTATTTTTGACAGCTCAAAGGGTAAATTTGAATTCTTATTTGCTGAATGCTGATCAACGTAGAGTAGTTCTGGTTAAGATGTTTCGTATTTCTAGTTATTGCACTCATGTATTTCCCCATTGTATTTGCGTTTTTCTCCTCTTGAACTCAGCCTTGTTGATGTAAACTATTTTTATATTTTAAAGTTTATTCTGTCATGGTTATTGGCATTCTCAAAATATTAGTGAATTTACAATTGGTAACACACACTGAAACACTAGAGAACAGGGCTGGGTGCAAACTCCAAACCTACAGCACAGGAAGCTAGCAGAGGCCCAATGTCAGCTCAAGGGAACCCCTTGCCCTCTGCTTCAGAATTGTGCCTGTCCCTTGTACTGGAGTGGAAGCAAAACTAGCACAGCTCTGGCTGTGCTAATAAGAATCCTCCACATGGGCGCAGGTTAGCTACAGAATCATATCCCAATGCTAATGACTTTCCTCCTAGTCTTATCATACTTTAGTGCCAGCAAAAAAGGGACCACGATGGAGTTTTACCAAATGAAGAAGAAACAAGCAAGAAAGGTCTCCTCTGACCCTTTCCTATTTGAATAACCACAAGGGTAGTTTACAGCCATGAAGCTTGAAGATGCAACTCTTGGGATTCTTTTAATTGCCCAAACAAGAGTGACCCTAACATAGGGCTTCTGCACACATTTTGTTGCATCCACTCTGGGACAGCTGCCAATAGTCTGGTCCTACATGGCAGTGAAGACTGGCTGCAGGTGTCTCCCTGGCCACCTGTGCAGTGGGAAAAGGTAAACACTGCAACCAGGCATCCACAAGTGAAGAAGCACCCGCCCCCCAGCCACCCTAAAAACTTAGTGCTTTGGCCTCCCAATGGTGCAGCCAGCCTCAAGGTAGAAATGCAAGGTTTAGCAAAAGCTTTCAAAATAAGCACTTCTAATTTGAGAAACCTTAAGAACATCTTACAAACAGGGACATCCTTTTGCCACCAAAGACTAGATATCCTGATCCATGCCATGATAGCTGTAGAAAGAGAGAGGGGCATGTTCAACAACTAGCTTCCTTTTGCAAGTTGTTCTATGCCATAATTTCTCACCTGGTCATAGTTGTCTTGACCATGGAAGAAAGGTTCTTTTCGGAAGATCATGCTGGCCAGCATACAGCCTAAGCTCCACATGTCTAAGCTATAGTCGTACATCTGGGGTGGGGGAAGGAGGAGAAAAGGAGGAAAAAAGCAGAAAAAGAAATGAAAGAGGGGCAGGGTATTCAGGTTTCTGCAGACATGTCTACCTCTAGAAGTGCAACTGCAACCTGGATTTTGAAAACAGATTTACTTAAAAGCTATATATTAGCCTTGAACATTATACAAGAGTATGGTTCCAATATTTGAAAGGGAACTGCTTTAATATTTAGTGCAAGCCAAAATGCTGAGTACCCTTACTTTTATTTCCATACTGCAGAGAACTGGTCCTGTCTAAAGTAGTTAACACCATCTGTTGCCAAGAAATGTTCAGATTCACTTGATCAAAAGTATATTGTCAGCACTCAAGAAAGGCCCAGTCTGGTCATTTCCTATTACTGGTTCTGTTCCAGTGCCACATACCTCCAACTATAATTGTTTAACCTTGTGGTTTTCTCTTTCTTACTTCTATCCTGTAATTAATTCTGTCCTCCTGTTTTGAAGTTCAGGAAGGAAGCCCTATCTGCAGAGCAATCCTCCCTCCATGTGCATGGGCTGCCCATTAATGAGGCTGAAGAGACACAAAGCACTTCTGTTCTAAGTAAGAATCTGCTGAAATGAATCTCTCTGCCCTATAACATTTTCTCCCACTGACTATTAAGCCTGATTGCAATGACTCTTTTTGCTTCCTGCCCACAGAGTCCTACAGCATCAGCCCTGCAGGCACCTTTGGCAGTCATTCATCCCCAATGCCTAGTTGTGAGAAGGGGAGAGCCTCTGCCATGATTCTGTCACCTCCTTTCAAGCACGCTGGCCTCCTGTGTCACTTAGCAATGAACTAGGTGAAAACTAACTGAGAACAAGAAATCATATCAGGAAGTAATGGGTGAAGTCAAAAGCAGGAATTAGGCCTCCAAGCCTGAATCCCATCTTATTGTTTATGCTGAGGCATATTAACAAGAAAGAGGAAGGGACAATGGGTCTTTTTCACATTCCCAGGCTCAAATTCGAAGAGCCCATTGAGTTCTAGCATGGATGCAACCACTGAGAATTCCTCTCCACGTTGCCCTTCATTTCTTACCAGAAGTCACCCTTAACTGGTTTGTTGGAAGACGCTGATCTTTGTTGACCCCTCCTTGGGGAGGTGAGGGTAGTAGCACTGGCAGTCACCAGCACTTCAGACTAGGGAACAAAATCTTACTTGGTAGTCCACGAGGAGCTCTGGCCCTTTGAAGTACCTCGAGGCCACACGGACGTTGTATTCCTGAGCTGGATGGTAGAATTCTGCCAAGCCCCAGTCTATGAGCCGCAACTATGAACATACAAGGCAGTCAGTCAGCCAGGGAGCCTGCTCAACACTTTGGTCAAATGGTGCTTGCACAGCTGCTAGCCAGGATGGTGCTCAGCTCCTATCATCTGATGGACTCTGTAAAATTAGCTCTGCTGTACTGGTCAGATTGTGTATTGCTGGATGACTCATTTACTAATCATAAGTCACCAGACTCCTAAAAGGAAAGTGAACTGACTGCCAGAAAACAGGGACCAGCTGCATGCACCTGTGGGAGAGCACAGCTAAGCCGGAAGGAGGCCCCAGTCAACATTCTTGCAAAGGCAAGAATCTCTTGCAGAGGATACAATTGGTGCTCCCAATCACAAGCCGCGGTTCCTGCCTCATGCTCATGAACCCTGCAAAGGTGCAGGGGCATTGCTGTCAAGATTATCTGATGCACAGAAAGTGCCAAACAAAGGTGTTTTCTCCATCCATTCCCCACACTCAGAGAGCAAAATGAGGAGTGCAAAAGTCAACTCTGTTAGATATTTGTGCAGCAGGAGGGTTGGAGGAATCCAAGGCTGCCTAGTTTTCATGCAGCATCAGAGATGACCATGAGAGTGCAGGAGGAAATAGTCAGGAAGGCCTGGAGAGGAAATGCAGGGGCCCAAAGAAAGCCTGGCTGTTCACTGAGTGTATGTGAAAATCAGGGGTTGGTTATGGAGGCTGAAGAGAAAAAGGGGCTGCTTTGCTATCTTGGAACAATCATTTTTATAGCCTTCTGATGTGGTGCATTACTAACAGCACTCTAGCTGTAGCTGCCATCTTACATACAGAAGGGCTTCTCCCTATTCCCCTTCAGCCACCTAGTCAAACTGAGCTCCCAAAAGGCTTAGGAGATTATCTCAGAAACCACCTACTTTCATATGCATTCACCTGGCCTTTAAGAATCGCATCAGAAACCCTTCTCTGTGTTCCATCCCTACACAGCTCTGTGTAGCTAGGCAGGTGGGTACAAGAGACAGGGTTTCCCCTGTAGTTGCACCTACATTATGTAACAGCCTCCCATTGGAGAAGTGCCATGCTCCTGCTGTCTATTTTTAAATGGCTCATGAATTTTTACATTCCAGCTATCTTTTCACATCGGATGTACTGCTTTTACAAATTTGCTTTTGTTTGTTGCTCTTAAATAAAAACAGCTGTTATACTGTTGCTGTAATTACTTTTTTGTGATTTTGTAAGCAACCTTTTATTATGTAAGCCGCTTTGACTAAGAAAAACAGGAAATGAACAAAAAAAGCTAAACAGAAGCCAAAGCCAGTGATAATATTCCTTTAGAATATATAGTAAAATATATTATTTACACCCACATTTTCAAAAGAGGGGATGGATAAGAATCAAGACACAGGCAAAACTGGGGAGGTAATCAGTAAAGAATTTGGGTAACCCCCAGCAGCAGCTTAAACCATGAATTCTGATAGATCTTTGAAGCATCTGGTGATGGAGGCCTCCCTGCAAGACACCAGACTGGGGAACAGGGCAGAGACCCAACTCAGCATCAAGAACTCAGCCATAGCAAAGCACAAGGGTCCTTCTTCTGATGCCTTTCTGTGCCTTTACCTTTTTCTGTTGGTGGTCTATCATGACGTTATGAGGTTTGACATCTCTATGCATGATTCCCATGCTGTGACAGTAATCCAAGGCCTGCCAGAGACATGTAGATGTTAACACCCAATACAAGGAAAATTAACAACAAAAATGTCTCAAATTGATTGTAATTGACCTGTATGAAAGACTTTACAATTTGAAAATAGAGATACCGAATGTACTGTTACTTATGCAAAATCTAAATTAAAACATTAAAAAAAAGACACACAAGGAAAATTAAACCTTTCCACTGATCAAATTGTAGCAGCTGAATATATCTGTGCTATGTGCCAATTTCTCTCCCCGGCAAGGATGCCACACTGCTGTGTAGAAGTTATCCAAGAGTTTTGTTAGTCCTCCCAAAAGCACAGATCTTGGAAAGAACCAAGCCCATCAAATAGGGGAAGCAACCTTTCCTCCTGGAATCTTAACAACGAGATAGCCAAGTCTGCCAAGGCTTTGAAAAAAGGATATTCATGTTTTTACATGGGGCCATGATGTGGGTCTCTAGTTGAAAACCCCTTTCGAGGTTAAAAGCTGCAGTACTGCCTAGTTGCACAGCAAGAACAAGATGGCCCAGGACTCACTCTTTCTCTCCAGGCTACTGCACTTTTGGTGGCAGCTGCTTTGCCCTCTGCTGCTCATCCCAGTTGGGTTCAAAAATATGTCAAGGCCAGGGCAAAGGTGGTGCCTGTTTCCAGCATGTCACCAGCACCTGTGGCTTTACAAGAAAAATTTGTCTGTCCTTCATGTTGGAAACAAGCAAAGACATTTCCTTCTTCTGAGCTTCTAGTTGATGCATCTGTTATTTTAAACCACATGAGGGCACTGTTTGTCTAGCAATCTAGCCAGCACTTGCTTGTTGCCTTTCTGCCAATTCAACTCTACCATTTTGTTTCTTTCTCTCCCAACTTATTGATACAATATCTTCTATTTTCTCTCTTTAATCTCTTCTGTAAATAAATCCTACAAAGATAAATCTGCTCCTGCATGAATAAAACCTTTGAACTCAAATTATAAGTGGCGAGTTCAATCTAATTCAACCAAGCTACAAGTTGTTCTAACACTTTGAAACAGCAAAATTTATTTAGACACTGCTTAATATTTGAGAGCCATAAAAGAAATGATACGATGGTAGAAGGTAAAGGCGGCAACAGAAACTAACAGAGATGAACTTGGGAGTCATTTTCAGTGCACAGGGACCAAAAAGTCAGAAAGCAAAATCCACTCCTGAGGACCTCTGAAGAATAAGTAAGAGCCAAATGTATGCTCTGTTTTGCAAGGTTGTCTCTTGCTGTGTGACTGACTGATTTCTTAACTTCCTCTGACTTGCCTTTCCTTCTCTACAGAGAAAGAAGGGGGCTTAGGGGTGGGAATGTATTTTCTGCATATCCACAGAGACACATCACACCTTTAAACTATTCCAAGAGGTAATCAGGGCCCAAGAAGTCCCAGGGGGCTTTGGAGGTATTCTGGAGCTGTGACCAAGACATAATGTTGCCCACAAAAAAGTGTTCAAGTCTGGGAGCAGTGCTGTTCTTCCCCTTCCCAAATAATGAAAAAATCCTGCAGGTATTCATTGTACACAACACCACTTGACAAAATTCAAACCAAGGGTGACCTTTCAAATTTCCCATGAATACTCACCTTGAGCAATTCATACATATAAAACCGAATATCAAAGTCTGTCAGGATCTGGTACAGTTGCTGAAATCAATTTGAAAAAAGAAAATTGCAAAAATTAGTGTTGTGCTTTTCCTGTCATTCTCACACCTCCCGCCCCCACCTTGCAGTGCCCCCTTCACTGTGTTCCACACTCTGTAGAACCTCTTTTATACTCAAGGGCAAGTCAATAGACAGAGCTTCAAGATCTCTGAAGCGGAAGACAGACAAACCTCAGAGAAACATTAAAGGATCTTGGCAAGCATTAGAGCAAGGAAAGGGAATCTCTGCCCCCCTGGGCCTACTTCGTCCCACCTCTCCATTTTCCCCAAACCACACCCACTTGTCCCAACAAGCTGATGTCACTGGGTGATGCCAGCTGATGGGCAGGGTTCAGTCTGCAGGCAAATGCCCCACCCCATGGATCAACTCAGCATGCTACCAGCTTCTTTGCGGAGAAAGTATGAAGAAGGGCAAAAGAGCCTTGCCTCGCCCACCTTCAATCAAGTCCAACCGAGCAACAGCCTCTCCCAGGCCATGGCTGGGAAGGGAGAAGAGGTGGTGGTGGGGGTTTGGTGGTGAGGTTAAATTTTATTTTTTGTGTAAGTTACGTGGCTTTGTTGCTCAATTTGACACTTTTACATTGTTTTTTTGTGTTATATTTTATGCATAGTGTAACTTGCTGTTATTTTTATTATATTTTAGTGATGATTTATTGTTGATAGTGAATTTCTGTTTAATTGGTGTTTGTGTGTAACTTTTCCTTTGATTCTTTGGTCCTTTTAAACTCCTGCCATGTTTCTACAAGTTTGCTGTCAAATTCTATCATCACATTTTGAGACATAGATATTTAGGCTATCACCCATACATGAGGCAAACCAAATGCTTCCAATTTACTGACTGCTTTCCTTAAAACAAAAAAACCAAGACCAAAAAACATAGCTTTAGAATTGCATAATCTTTGTGATTTAAAATGCCAGTAACCTGGTTCCACTGTGATTCAATTAGAGACTGTCACTTTTGTAGAACCTAGTCTCAAATTTCCCCCTGATGCTCAACAAATCTGGACATTTCCTCCCAACTCTACTCTCATATCCAGCTTTTTTCCACTGTAAAAATCAGGCGCCACTTTCCTCATCAACAAGACTACAGTAAACAGAGTATCATGGCAGGGAGATTAGCATGGAATTACATGCTGCAGGGCAACAGTTGCTATATTGAGACAGTGTATCAGGGAAATGCAGTAAACTTCTATTTCACCACTCCCTTTGAACATGGACCACAAAAACCACACAGAGAGAGGCTGCTTGCTGCTTGCAGTTAGTTTCTTACAAAGTGCCCATAAGACTGCACAATTCATTCTTCCACAAGAATAAATTTTGTGTGTTTCAATAGACTCAACATTTCCTCTCCCAAGGCTTTCTGGAAAATCTATTATGTATAGAAAGGAAGAAAGACTCACCTTGAAATCTGTATTATTGATGTATTCAAACACTAGAGCTGGAGTCTTTGACTGCAAGAGAGAATATGTATGATATAACCACACCTTTTCTGTAACCTGCTTTCTTGATTATTCCAAGATTCTTCTGGATAATGCTCTCTCTGACCCCAAGACACAGAAACAAACCCTCCCTTATCTACCCAAAGAGCTCAAAGGGTCATTTAAAGAGCTTAATGTTAAAAACAGAAACTAAACTATGCAAATGCCTAAACAATAAAAATCCCAACATGAGACCTGTTCCACCTGCAGTAAACACACACTTGAACTGTAAAACCTGTGTGAGGAGCTAAGCTTCCTGTATGACACACTTCTGAAGATAACCCCAATTATTCCAGTGCCCCTGACACATACTAGGACCTACCACTGGATCCTTGACAGTGTCAATCAGTTTAATGATGTTTGTTCCACCTCGCAGATTCTCCAGAATCTTAACTTCTCGTTTTATCTTCTTTTTCTTCACTGGCTTAAATACATAAAGAGAGATTAGAAGTGAGATTTCTTTCAGCGTTAACCTTTTACCTGAAAACACAAATGTACATCCTTGGATGGGAGGCAGGGGTGTGCCTGCAAGCACCTCCCCTCATGCCCTGGTGCATATCACCAAAACTGCTACACCTCCACCCCGAGTATAGAAGGTCTGAAGGGGGCTTTTGTTCATGTCTGCTTAAATGAAAGCAGAACCCTCCATGTGGCTGGGGAGTCTTTGACCGTATGAGCAAAAGTCTTCCCTGCCGAATGTGGGGAAGATGAGGTGGATGGGGCACAGTTTCAGCCCATGCTGAACACACCTCATGGGGAAGTGGTCAGTACAGAAATATCAGCTTCAGATTGGGAAAAGCCCAGAGCTCAAAGTATAGCCCAAAATGGCCCCAAGTGGTAAGGCAGGAGCAAGTGGTGGTGAGCAGCAGTGCATGCTAGGAATACAGTGCTGCAGTAGCAGTTGAGGCTCCTATGAGCTGCCTACCATTTGATTTAGTGGATTTCTCATAGGACAAGAATGGCAGCGCAGTGAGCCAATGAGACACCACTTGGGTGGGTTGCTAGACCAGTTAAAGCACCGAAGTAGGTCATTGCTCCTCTGTCCTCATTGGCCCAGGAACCTCAAAGTGTGCTGTCTTATTACTCACCTTGCTGTCAACTGTCACCCTGGGGAAAAGAATTTAAATTAAAATGGTGGGAAGCTCTTCAGAACCTCAACTGCTAACACAGCTTTATCCTTCCTAATGTGTACTGGCAGACAGCCGCACCACAGGACATAGGGTGGGGTAAACACCCCTCCTCAAAGGTTAAAAAAGTGAGGCAGCAGTTGCAGCAGGGAGGAACACTAAGTGGCCAGTTTAGATTAGAAAGCACCCACCCCCAAAACCTGACCTATCTGGTCAATATTCCCATATCAGTGTGAAATTACTTCCTGCTTATGTCTAGAGAACTTTTTGTGCTGCAGGTAAGAGAAAAGAGGGTTGAATATCAGCTCCTTTGGAGTCTGCTGACAGTCAAAGCTATATATTCTGTACTTATAATATTAATTATGTAAAATCAAAATTCTCAGCAAATAAAAGGTGAATATTATGAACCTGGAAAATTAAGCAAATATATAAGGGATGCGGGTGGCGCTGTGGTCTAAACCAGAGCCTAGGGCTTGCCGATCCGAAGATCATTGGTTCGAATCCCCACAACGGGGTGAGCCCCGTTGCTCGGTCCCTGCTCCTGCCAACCTAGCAGTTCGAAAGCACGTCAAAGTGAAAGTAGATAAATACCACTCCGGCGGGAAGATAAACGGCATTTCCCTACGCTGCTCTGGTTCACCAGAAGTGGCTTAGTCATGCTGCCCACATGACCCAGAAGCTGTACATCGGCTCCCTCGGTCAATAAAGCGAGATGAGTGCCACAACCCCAGTCGTCCGTGACTAGACCTAACGGTCAGGGGTCCCTTTACCTTTACCTTTATTGAAGTGTATACATTTAGTATGATTTCTTATTCTGCAAGTAACTGAAATTCTTGAAGTCACCACTTTTTGATATGCTTACTATTATCAGCCTGGTAAATAAACCAACCAATTTTCTTGCCTGCTGGGGGCTGGCAGAGAAGGGACAGAAAGATCTGCAAACCTTTCCTAGGACTGGAGAAGGGGTCTTCCTCCTCCAGAAGCCTGCTCACTTGCCTGGACTCAATTCCATGCAGCCTATGGCTTACAAGCCCAGTGCTTAAAAGCAACAGTGTGCTACGTACATGTTCTTTTTTAATATCAGTTTTCCTGCCTTGCATCCGACACTGTAGGGAACCACCCGTCTGCTGACAGCAGTGGCTATTCACAGGCATATTGCCTCTGAACATTTAGCAATCATGTCAGATAGAGGAGGTTTCTGCAAGAAAGCTGGGGTCAAGCAGGTGGAAGCAGTTTTGAGCTGGTGGCAGGAGTGGCTTAAAAGGGCTGAGGGAACTTGAAATACCATTCCTGTTTGTAGACATCAGTTACATTGTACACTTATGATCAATGCCTGTAAAGTTAACTAATAAACCTTATCATCATCATGTAATCAAAGCATGCAACTCTTCCCTGAAGGAAGCATACCAGCAAATCCTGGGGATCCAGGAAACCCTATAAGCCTCCTGAGAAGAATGAAAATAGAGGCCAGTTAGGTGCACAACAGTATGCATTTGCTGTGCCCAAGAAGAAAGGCAATGCGGAGGCTCAGGATTAACAAGTATGCCCTGCAAACAGGAATTTAGGGCTCTAGAAGGTGATAGCACCAGGGCTATCATGCTGTGTTTCCCTCTCCTTCAAATTCAAATCCGGAGGTTTCATACAAAAAAGACAAAAACAGGTAAAGACACTCATTGGTATTCTATCACCATCAACCACCAATTTTCAAGTGAAGGGTGGAGGCACAACCTGAAGATAAGCAAGTATATTTGCATCTAGGGTCTCTTTTGAAGCAGTCTTCTGCTGAGACCACCTCTTCAATACTACAGTACTGCCTCGTGTAACAATTAACAGCATCTCAAAACTTTAAAAAGTTAGGAAATGTTAAGATCCTCGAGTTGCCTTTACATTGTATTTTTCTTAATTGCTCAAAATGCTTCATGTCGGTACCCAAAATCCTTGCAATTACCTAAGATCAGAGTAACACTGGACTACTTACAAAACAGAGAGAGGGGCTGAGAGCAAGGTAACATTTGCAACCAGGAACTTCCTTGCTCAGTTCATTCTCCTAATGTACTATTTAGCATAAGCTGTACCTCACTTGTTAAACATATGGCCACTCACCTGATAACTGCAAAGTCTTCCACAATAACTAAAATGAAGCCTTACCCAGCCTTAAAGCTGGACAGTAGTGCCAATCCATTCCAATCTTGCCATTTCTAGGGAAGCCAACATTTCCCTACCATTATCAGGTCAAATCAAGTGGGAGAGAAGCAACAAGCTTTTGATGCAGGACACAGGATCATGCAGAAGAGAAAGGGATGACGTCAAGACTAGATGGTTCCAGATTCACACAGGGCAATCTTAGTTTGGAGGATTCTTTCAGGGCACACTTTGACAGTCCCTCCCACTTTCAGTCTCTAGGGGACATTCTGGGCTCTGGTGAACAGGACAACAAGAAAGAGGTGATGTGCCCACAGGAAGTTTGTCATGGGTTTCACAGGAATTACCTACTTAGCAAGCAGTTCCTTGCACTGCCTGTTTCCATTACTAAAGCAATGCTTTTCAACCAGTAGTACGTCACAGTCCATCAAGTGGTACACATACTGTCAGCTATGCTGGCTGGGGCAAATGGGAATTGTAGTCCAAAAGATATGAAGGACACCAGGTTAGCGAAGGCAGTCTTGAGGTGCAGGAGCAGAAACTTAATATGTGTCCACCCACCACATCTATCCTTTAAACAATTCTCACAAATGCTGCACTAGAACAAACAATATTGGAACGCACAGAGAGAAAAATTGACCACTCAAAGGAGCAATCTGCTAAGACCATGTTGAAAAAAATCACATCTTGGGACTTCTCTCCACTCATCTCTTTAAACTGACACAATTTTCAGCATGGTAGCACTGTGCCAATGCCAACCCAGATTCACCTAATGCAAACCATCGAAGGCACAATAAGCCACCACGGATGAATACTCCTGGAAAGCCTTACACTGAAGCTCACCATTTCAACTGTTGAAAGGACAACTGGGAGAAGTTTAGAGAGTATGCTGGGTCAACAGATGCCAGTTATGACCACAAGTCTATATAAATCAGAGGAAATCTAAATAAAGAAAAGTCTAAGCTGTCCTCTTCATAGGAAAACCCCACCCCATGCCATACACACCCCTAACTAGCTAAGCCTTGATAATGTGGACATGAGTTTTAAACATGTCAGTCATGAGAATTCAGTTGCCCCCCCCCCCAAAAAAAAGGTAATGTCAACCTTGGCAATATATTTACTGGGTCACCTTTGATAAAATGCTTTTACAGCAGAAGGCAAATGATGAGCAATGCTAAACATGAAAATCCCACATCCTTATTTTAAGCAAGGCCAAGCGTGCTTTGGTGTATTGCTACTAACCGCAACATCAAGTGAGTCTTTCCAAAATCCACCTGCCTGATCACCTCCACCACAGTTCCAGCAAGGTCAAATGCTCATCATTGAGACGTTAATCAAAGGATGCTCCAGTAGCCTTTGCATTACAGTGAACAGGTCTTAACAACTGTCATGCCAAGTAAAACTTGTCAGATGTTAATTACTGTGTTCACCGTGTCCAGTGCTATTGCAACACATGGAAATATGCTGTTCCTTTACAAAATGGTCCCAATGGCAATGCTACCTTTTAAAAACAATGAGGAGAGTGATAACCGAATACCACTACCAGACACAAAGTTAAGAATCCAGCACCTCAACATCCATTCCAGATATGAATATGCAATATGATATGAAGGATGCAAGGGGCTTAGATCAAGAACAGCCCATTACAGTGTTAGGGAAGATTTGTTGCCGCAGCATTGCTCCCACCTCAGAAAACCATTCATATTCATCCAACAAAAACTCACCTTAAGAATTTTCACAACCACTCGTTCGTTGTTGGTGATGTTTATAGCCTCAAAGACTTCACTATATTTCCCCCGGCCGAGTTTCCGAACCAGTTGATAATCGTCTTGATTACTGCAGACAGTGAAGAGGAAAACAACTGAAAAGTGACTAGGCTGAAATGCTCTCCTGGCCCCTCTGCTCCGAATACCCTGAAACTGAAGAATGAGGAGCAGGGCACCTATTAACGTGCAGACCTTTCAAACTACGGAATAGGAACTATCCCACTTCTTGCACACGCTTGCTCTCCATGGATTGCTAATGGTTATGAGGATGCTTAAACGTCAGCATTTCAGAATTCCACAGATCCAAGGGAAGGAGGAATCGTGCCTGCAACCTCTAAAAGTCCTCAACACTCATTATTCACCTGCCATCAGCAGAACAAGATATGCCACCCACAGCAAGAGACCTCTTTCTCTGGAATGATAATCCTAATTTTTGTTACAGAATTGATGGAACTGTTCAGAACTAACAACTTCCAAGTCCAGAGTGAGAAAGACAGTTCCCACAATCCTCTATGACAGACAACTTCCCTGAACATCCTAACAATGAGGCTAGTATCAGCAGTGGGGGAAGAAACCCTCACACAGGCAGACATTATACTATTAGTTTTTAGACATCCCAAGAGAGCATACACCCAAGATTTTCCAGCTTGGGCCTTTTAGTGTTGTGTCATCATCTTGCCTGTATACCAGAGAATGCTTAAATGAGTTGACTAGTGTGCTGAGTTATCCTGAGGACACATTAAGCTACGTGTGCCAGATCAGTCGCATATTTACGAACTCCCACATACCCAATATCATGTTGACAATTTTACTCTAATTAGCTAGGAATGAACGCCTCACCCCCTCTTTCCAATTCTAACAAAGTGACCTTGAATGTATATTAGCATTGCCACTTCGCACATAAGCATGCATTAAAAGGGGAAATCCAAAATTCTTAGCATTCTTTCTAGATATTTACCAGATTATGAAGTTAACACACATTACTGAAAGGTTATTGAAAGGCAGCCCAAACCCACCCTGCTGGTTTCTGGATGACACAACCCAGTTGTCATCTAATTCCTTCTCTCCCACTCCAGTTAGCCTGGCATGCCAACCCACTACATAACACTTTTGAAAGTTAATTCATTTCATATTTATCACCTTAATCCAAAGAACCCAAACTTATTACCAAACCAATTAGATCTGTCCTTATACTCATCCACACTTAAAATTATAGCCTTGGGTTGGAAGGGTGGGAGGGAAGGCTTTCCAAGGGCAAACTAAAATCTGTAACGTATTAATTGGTCAGGTCTGCCAATCAAGACTAGAGCACACATTCATCTATTGGCTACCCCTTTGACTGTGGTCAATTATTCCAAGAATGAATGCCACTTATTTCATGATGGTGATATTTGTTAGCAAGGAGTGACCACTAGCCCCATGAAAGTGAGAGGCAAACCTTGCTGCAGGGTGGGAAAAGCTTTTCTCACAGGCCCCATGCTGCAGCTACAGGTTTCTCTGAACAGAAACAAAAGTAGCCATCAGTGGCAAACACTATGGTACTACCTAGCAAGCAGAGTACTGGATGAAGACCAGGAAGACCAAGATTCAAGTCCTAGGTTCATTAGATCATGTTAAAACAGTCACTCAGCCTAATCTACCTCACAGGAACTGATAGAGGGGCAGCAATGTTGAACTTAATCTTAAGTGCTGCCCAGGAGGACCTGGAGGGAGATATACCTAAGTGTTCTTGAACCAACTGGGAACAGTGGCCACAGAGATATCAAATTCAATATAAATTGGCCATTACCAAGGAAGTCCAACATAGTCCATTTGACTTCAGAAGAGGAAACCTCTAATAAAAAAGGAAGTTTAAAGAGAAAGTCAGGAGGGTCAAACTGTAGGGAAAACGCCCACCCTGCAACCACAATAACAGAAGCTAAGCAGTGAAGGTACCACCACAGCCAAGAGGATGTCAGCATGATTAATGAGTTGGGTCAAGAAAGTTTTCTAGGGAAGACTTCTTTCAATAAATGGAAGTCTTGTCCAAACAAAAGGGGGGGAAAGAACTCAACCCTTAGCAGAAGAAATGCCAACAATGTTAAGAGATACGAAGAAAGAATTTGAGGATACAACATAAAACAAACACCCAATAACTACAGAAATATTTAAATATATTACAAACAGAAAACTGGCTAGAGGCATTTGGACCTTTGGATAACAAGGGATGCAAAGGTCTGGTAAAGGAGGAAAAGGAGATGGCAGACAAGCTGTATGGGTTCTTTGCATCTGTCTCTGCAGTGGAATACATGGGGCAAATCCTGTGCCTGGAGAAACTTACTTAAGGAGTTTGAGAAACTGAGACAAATAGTGATGACAAGAGCTCTTGGCTTTGTTGATATGTTTTAGGTAGGTCACCTTGTTCAGCCAAATATGATTTTATTTAGAATAATCACTGAACTTTCTTGGCTTTTTTGTCTCTTCCTGGTGCCCTTTAAACTTTTTTCTTTTTTGCTGTCCCACTAGTATTAGTTGTTGATATATTTAAAGTAGCTTTTTCTGTTCTATTTTTTGTATAGTTCTTTTTCAGGGTGTTTTCTTTTGTCTTAATGTCCTTTTAATATGCACTGTACATGTTATATGAATAAATATTAACAAAAAATGGACAAATCAATCATTCCAGATAACAGCTGCCCAAGGTGGCGCAAAAGCACGGACCTTCCAACAAAAATATTTAACTTGTCTCTAACATCAGCCTTCATACCAGAGGACTGGAAAGTAGCCAATGTAACACCACTTTTTTAAGAAAAAGAAAAAGAAAAGGATCCAGGTGACATCAGGGAAATTATAGGCTGACTTGCTTGGTGTCTGTTCCAGGAAAACTGGAGAAGCATTGCCAAGCATCTAGAAGAATTAAGTACTGTATTGCTAAAGTTGAATCAGCATGGTTTCTGCAAGGTTTGATCCTATCTCATAAACATTTTAGAGTTATTCGAAAGTGTCAACTGCCATATAGATATGAGTGAGCCAGTCAAAACTGTGTTCCTCACCAAGTTATGCGATAAAAGAACAGGTAACTGGTTAAGGGACAGCAAGCCAAGAGAAGGAGTAAAGGGATAGTTCTCGCAATGGAGAGGTAGAAAGTAGAGTCCTCCAAGGATTGGTACTAGGACCTAGGCCAAACTTTTTAACCTGTTTATAAATGACGTGGAGCTAGGGGTGAACTGTGCAGCAGCCATGTTTGCTGAACAGTAGAGATGTGAAGGCCTGGTGGAGGGAACGAGAAAATTCAGAAAAAGCACAGGGTTTTCCAACACCTTTTTCTTTTTCTTTCCCCCCGCTCCCCCAAAAATAAAAAAATAAAAAAGGATTATGAAATATTTTCCTTTACAATGCTGAATAAAATGTTTAAGACAAAATCTTCATATATCTACTCCCTCAAAATGGTTTCGAAAAACTTTGTAACAGGAAGACCTTTACGTAATACCATGTACAGTATCAGATTATTGTAATTTGTATGTACAGGTAACTCACATGTGAGAGATAGTCTATCCATGCATCATTTAAAGCCGGGAGCCACCCAGCTTTGGGAAGGGTGTGTGAGGGCTCTGGCAGCATCTCAGAGTGCTCCCTTCCCAAAGCCCAGTGAGTGTTTGCCCAGCTTTGGGAAGGAGGTGCAAGAGTTCTGGCAGGGTCTTAGAGCCCGCCCTTCTCCTTCTCCAAAGCCTAGTAAGCACATGCCCAGCTTTGGGAAGGGGGCGGGAGGGCTCTGATAGGGTCCCAGAGTCCTCCTGTGTCCTTCCCAAAGCCCAGTTAAGGCGGAAGGGCTCTAGGACACTGTCAGAGCCCTTGTTCCTCTTTTGTAAAGCTTTTGGGAATTTTGTTGCCACCCAATTAATTCTAATGGAAATCTGTTGGATTCATGATTTAAAGTCAGAAATGTAAGTGATGATAGCACTGCTTCTGCATTTGAATGGATTACAAACAAGCAACAAACTTGGGGCTTGATGTTGGAAATGCACCTTCAAATGTTGCAGAATACAGAACATATCCAGGTGTTCAGTCCTCAAATGCAGTCTGTGATTCTGCCAAACTAATCCCTCTTGCAACATGGTGGCAAACCTCTGACCCCTCATGCTTCTTACCTACTTCAGATTCCTTCAACCTCTACAGTGTATGAAAGAAAGTGATCTATGTTTGGAAATACTCACACCAAATCAAGAAATAAACTGATATATCAAAGGGTAGGTCAGCTTGTTTCAATCTGGGCAAAACTTGAGCAGTCCATGAAAAATGTTAACAAATATGTCTATAATGCCTAACAAAAGTTTGGCGAAAGAAAGTAACAAATATGAAGACTCAGAACTTGGTAGTGATAGCTCAGAAATAAAGACTGATTAAATATCATGTATAATTCACATTGACTGGCCAGCTAAACCAGGTGAGGGTAGCCGATGGATCACAAACCCTTGGTGAGTTAAGGACTTCCCTGTCTGTAAAGACAGGCTCCAGTTGATTGAACAAATGAGACCAATGGTAAAGAGAAACCAGCAGACCCCTTGCTTGGAAATTAAACAAAGGGTCTGCTGGTTTCTCTTTAAGGTTTCCAGACTCAAAAGAGAGCAGGGCAATTAAAGGCACAGAAGTCCTGTCCTCTATTGAGTCTGGCAACCCTAATTCCTGCACATGCTGTAGAGGGAAGTAAACGGCAGATGAGGCTTATCAACCTGAGAAGGTAGCTCTTCTAGGAGAAGGAAAACGCTGATCCTAAACCTCTGCTGCCTTGCCTGATATCTTCGGGAGAAAATTTTTTAGTAAACCCTCATACACAAATCAGGAGTGGAGTCCCTAAGACAGCTGGATGGCACCTTCCAAGCTTCCTTCTGGGAACTTCTGCAGTCAAACTGGTGCCAAATGTATTGCTCAGCTTTCCTTTGGACCACTTCAGTGAGGCCAAGGGGCAGGGACATGTGTCTTGTCATCTGGGCAGCCCGGGACCCCCATACACATTGCCCAGGCTTGTGTCCTGGGGAGGTCACTTCAGTGCTGCTAACACTGGGGTTTGACTTCACTCCTGGAGGTGCACTCCATTGTCTCTCTAGACAGAAGGATGGCAACAGTTCACAGACTTTTGGGTCTCTCATTTTCTCTGCTCTTCTTATGAAAATGAGTGCTTTTTGGACAATTTCATACTGTGGAGGACTAGAAGAGACACAATAATTTTCAGAATACCTAATTTCTTTTTTGCTTTACTATAATGTTGGCTGTTTCTTCTGTTTTTATTATTTTTTGCTGGCTCCTCATAAACTGGTAAAGCCAAAGAGATGCCAAAAAATTCCTTACAGTTCAGCACCTTGTAGCTCCATTTGTAACTAAGATTTTAAAAAGTACAGTGGTACCTCTACTTACGAATTTAATGCGTTCCAAACACACATTTGTAAGTTGAAAAAAATTGTAAGTCGAATCCCATAGGAATGCATTGGGAGAAAAAATTCGTAAGTCGAAGCAACCCTATCTAAAAATTCGTAAGTAGAAAAAATCCTATCTAAACCGCATCCAAGATGGCGGACGGAGCTCCATTTGTAAGTAGAAAAATTCGTAAGTAGAGTTATTTGTAAGTAGAGGTACCACTGTAAAGTGAACCTATAATTATTGTCTGAATAAACTGCATTTTAATATACAAAAACATGGTAATTTTATAGTAAGCAAAGTTATATATAATATAGTTTATGTTACTAAAGTAACAAAATGACTTTTGAACTGTAAAGGATGCTTTCAAAATGTATCGCATATTTCACCCCAAATTTTTCCCCATATCCCAACCTTGTTTTTTCTATGGATTCAAAATTCTGGAAAGTTTACATCTTTATCATTATCATTATTATTATTATCATCATTATTATCATTATAATTATAATCATCATGTCTATAAAGTCATACCTAATGTTACATCTGCTGCGGGTTACGTCTTTTCAGGTTACGGACACACCGAACCTGGAAGTCCCGGAACGGGTTACTTCCTGGTTCGGCACCCATGCATGTGCAGAAATGCTAAATCACACTTTGCGCATAAGCGCCGAATTGCGTCATGTGAGTGTGCAGACGTGGCGCTTCAGGATGCCGTCTTTTCATGTTGCAAACGGGCCTCCAGAACGGATCCCATTCGCAACCAGAGGTACCACTGTACTACCCTTCATCTGAGGATCAAAGGATGGTTTACAATATAAAAAACACAAAAATAAATAACATAGTAAAAAACAAAAACCTGATCCCATAACAAATACTAATGGGGTCTGAACTGGTACTGGATGACCAGGAGTGAGATCATGGTATAGCACTGGATACCTCAGTGTGTTCCTAGCCCACAGAAGCTGTGAAAAAAGTGAACTTCATGTGAGAGATAATTATGAATGTGATTTAAAGCAGAACAGCCAATAATATCATAATGTCATTATACAAATCTTTGGTGCCACCATCTTTAGAACATTACAGTTCTGGACACCTCACCCAAAAAAAGGATATTGTAGAACTAGAAAAACTTCAGAAAAAGGAAATCAAGCAAGTATTACTCCCCTATGAGGTGTCTTAGAAAAAAGGCAAAAAGAGGTGTAATAAATCATACATGGTCTAGAGAAAGTGGATAGAGTGAAGGCTTTTTCCCTTCTCTCATCATACTAAAAAAAAGAGGTCATGCAATGAAGCTAAATATTGGTAGACTCAAGATAGCCAAAAGGTGGTACAGTACCGTACTTCTTCATACAACACATAGAACTAATAAATTTGCTCCCAAAGATATAGCAATGGCTGCCAACTTGGATGGCTTTAAAAGGGTATTAGACAAATTCATGGAGGATAAGGCTTTCAATGCATCTGAATACCACTTGCTGGAAATATCAAGTGGGTAAAGTGCTGTTGCGCTAGGGTTTCCACAAGCATCAGATTGACCACTGTGAGAAGAGAATGCTTGACTAGATGGGTCTTTGAGCTCTTCCTATATTCTTACAATTGTTGAGAGGTTCAGGGGCAGGGGAAAACCATGTATGCTGTTCCTGATCTCATTAGGATGAAAAGTGGAATTAATATGTAATAAAATAAATAATTCATTTAAAATTTATTATTGTTTCACAATACAGTAAATGTAATCCAAATTGGTTTTTGTGATTAGTATTAAGTATCAAAGCTGTTAATTATATTATGCTCATAAAACTTTACAAAGTAACTGATTAACCAAATGCCCAACCCTACTGGAAACTTTTGCTTTTTCATTTTTTAAAGGACAGAGGAACCAGCACAACACATGTGCACATGCACACACGCCTAACACCACTACGTAAGAGCACAGCTTTGTGCCTGTTAATCAGGAATAACTAGCAACTCCTAAGACCTACTTCTGAATCATGATTACACTTGTTAGTCATTTTCACCCATAAAAATGCAATGAAGATGGGAAACGATCACCTTACTCCTAGTACAGAATGGTGTTCAGAGTAACTGACTTGGAACTTGTGTGTGGATCTCAAACCTGTGAGCGCCCAGACTAGTCTTTCCCAACTACCAATATGTAGTTTTCTAGACATTTTGGAATAGTCACTTCAAGGCAACCTGCTTACTGAGCTTTCGCATCCTGATTCCTTGCAAAAAGTCTGTGGGGTGGTTATATGATGTCTGTTATTTATTGAGCACTCATTCTGATCTGTTTGTGGGACACTTATATATGATGCCACAGTAAGCAACTGTTATCTTACACTTTCCAGGGCATTTCCCATCACTTCCCCTACGTTACCACAAAATGTGGGGCTTCTGTAGGGAGGGGGGGGAGAAGAGCACATGAGCACTAGCCCACTTTCATTGCACAATCCAAGTTTGCAGTATTAAGAGTGAATCCCAACAGCAACAACCTAGTCCTAGACCCAACCAGCAACTTCTAGAATCGCTACTAGTCATACAGTACTACTAACTAGGGCTGGTGGGAGCTGTAATCCAAAATATCTGGAGGACAGTAGGTTGCAGAAGGCTACTTGAACCCAGGGGCGGGAAACCTGTGGCCCCAATTCCCGTCTGTCATTACTGACTACTGTTCATGCAGGCTGCTGAGATCTGGAGTCCAAGAACAACCTGGACTCTACACTGCAGGATCTCCATTCCTGATTTCCTATTTTATCATTCTTTAATCCCTCTTAATCAACACCGTCTAGATCCCAGCCACTTTCTGATCCCATCTTTCCCAACCCCTTCTTCGGCACGAGGGACAGCACGCAAAGCAAGGCTGTAAATGATGGGCTGTCGGGCGGGTGCGCTAAACCCTGCACATGGGGAGCGACAGAGCGCAATACGCGGAAAGCAGGCCCGGGAAGAAGCAAAGCGGGGCCTTTAAAGGGACGCCAGGCGGCCGAGCCCACTTTCAGCTGCGCTTTCCTCTTCCTCCCAAGGCGCCCTGGGCACACAGACTCGCCTTCGAGACGGGCCCCTCCCGCTCTGCCCACCAGGCGGACGTCGAGGCGCCCCGAAGACCATGTGGGAAAAGGGCGGCCCTTGCGCAGGGCCACAGACTGCCTAGCTGCGCCTCAAGCAGGCAGGAAGCCGGGAGGAAGAGGCCTCGGCGCCGAATAGCTCCATAGCGAGCGAGAGACCCCGAGCCCGCCCGCCCGCCGGTCTCTTTCCCGCCTCCGTCCTTACCCCCAGGTGGGGACGTGCGCCTCGTAGTCCCAGTACTCGCGACTCCTCAAGCTGTTGACTTCGGCGTAGACGCGGGACCGGCTCCCGGCGGCCGGGCCGGGCATGGCGGGGGCGGGCGTCGACCGGCAGCGGGCGGCGGCGGCGGCGAGGAGGGGCCGGGAGACGAGGCAAGGCGGCGGCTGTGGCGGGGCGGAGTAGTAGCGGTAGCCCCAACACCGACGGTGCTGGCGGCGGCCCAGCAGCAGCAGCAGCAGCGGGGCAGTCACGGGGAAAAGCGGCGCCAGGCCGGCCGGTACGCGGGCGGCACTCCCTGGCTTCCTTCGGAGCGCCGCCGCAGCGGACCCGGAAAGGGCGGCGGCGGCGGCGGCGGCCTTGGCCTCCTCGGCGGCGCCGGCGACGCGCCCACCAGCCCGGCTCCGCGCGCGGAGAGAGTCCTTCGCACGGGCCGGCTCGCGTCCGGCGCAACAGCGGCCCCCTGCGGCGAGGAGGAGGAGGAGGTGACGCTGCCAAAGGGAAGCGGAGACGCCGGCGCGTCGGCTGTGACTCCGCCTCCTGCTCGCTGTGAGAGGTACGGGCTGTGACGTAAGGCGCCGCGAGCACGTGCGTTCCTCTGGTCCGCAGATTTACGCGAGTAGACAAACCATTGCGCAAGACTTCCGGGTTCCTTTGACAATTGGTTTCCGTTGAGAAGAGCAGCTGCTCGTAGAAAAGAGGAGCGGAGCACGTGGCTTTTTGTTTTTAAAGAAGTTGTGGCAGGAAAGGAGCGCGAGTACTCTTTTGAAAACAGAGGCTTTTCCCCCTTTAATACTGTGAAGATTTTTCTTTCATCCCCCTCATTTTGAAATACCGGTAGCCAAGTAACTTAATACAAAATGCTCTAAGACGAAGTTGTTACTAACCCTTTTTGGGAGAGCTGATTGGGATTAGCGAGGTGATCTCCTGAAACAGGTAGGTAGCCGTGTTGGTCTGGTGTAGTCGAAACAAAATAAAAGATTCCTTCCAGTAGCACCTTAGAGACTAACTAAGTTTGTCATTGGTATGAGCTTTCGGTGCATGCACACTTCTTCAGATACCTTCTTCAGATACTGGAAGGAATCTTTTATTTTGTTTCGACTTCTCCTGAAAGTTAGCGAGAACTTTGAAAATGGCGCTGTTCACCCATTCCTCCTGGCAAACGCATTGGATGGTAGTGTTATAAAATCATATTGGGGGAGGGGGTTTGCAGGACACCATTATTAATGAACAGAGAGGGGTGACAGAATTTGACAGCTGCAATACCCAGAATCCTGTTCAATGCCATCTTCCCTGTCTCCTCACCCCTCCTGCTAGGACACGACCCTGCCTGAAGGAAGGCTTAAGGATCTGCATATGCACAACAGTTACCATAAACTCACACATTTCCCCTCTCCACCTCCCCTCCGCCCAGAACAAAACAATGTTTCCAGAAGAAGGGGGGGGGGAACCGCCCAAATCCAAAGCGACACTTTTCTACTCAAGTTAATAATATGTTCTCTTACCATGAAATCTCTATCCGCTGCCTCTGTATTAGAATTGCTAGTATCTCTCTGTATTAGAATTGCTGTTTTATATCTTAGAACTGTATATGTCAGGACTGCTACCTTTTAATTAGAAATCCCTGTATTAGGTATGTTTTCCAGGTATATTTTCTGTATGAACCCTGTATGACCCCAGCCTACCTGAACCTTCCCCTACTGCCACCCCATACCCACTCAAGGACACACGGACAATAGAGGGATTAGCTGGAACAACTTTATTAAAATAAGAATGCCATCTTCAACGTAGTCCACCCTTCCATGGCCTGGAGGAAAACACCTGCCGGGCGGCCCCACCTCTGCACCCATCTCGCCTGATTGCCCCTCCGGCCAAACAAAGGAAAACACCATCAACAACAGGAGGAGAGCGATTGACATCTCGCCATGTGAAAAGAATACTCACTGCCACCCATCCTCCTTCTCCTTCCCCTCCCTCCCAGTCCAGGGATTTTCATGCAGGGACAGGGGGGTATAAAAAGGGACTTCACCATTTTCCGGGGTCCTTCCTTCTTTCCAGAGGCAGGGACCCTACAGCTGTAGTTCTTTCTTTTCTGTAATAAAAGGATCAGTTTGTTTTTCCTGACAGCATCGTGTGGTCTCTGTCATTTTCCCGGCGGAGCTGAACTTAGTGCAAATTTTGGAGCTTCCGACCCGCGTCTGTCCTTCTTAAAAGGCAACGCATTTTGGGGTACATTTTTCATAACAGTAGTATGCTTTTAACCGTAATTTCTTTTAGAATGTTTTTGTTTTTAATTTTCAATATCTCTTTTCTTATTTTCTTATTTATGAAATTTGTATAGTGCCCTTCATCCAAAGATCACAGGGCGGTTCACAACATAAAACTACAAAATGAGAACACAAAATACATAATAAAATAAAAGCAAACCGATAACAACGCCCCCACAACGCATTTAAAAGGCCAAAGAATGTTTAATCAGCCTGGTTATCTTTGCTGCCCTGTGCTGCTCGGGGAGGAACGGTGAGATATAAATTGTATTATTATTACTATTCATAATGCTGATATTGATGCTGAAGGAGGTCTTATGGCTTGCTCGAACAGGCGCCCTTCCAGATGTTTTGAACTACAGCTCTCAATCGTAGGCTAGCGTCCGGCCGTGATGCAAGTTGCGGTCCAAAACATCTGGAGGAGCAGTAAGTTGGGAAGGCATACTGTGTACTGTTTTTCTTTTTTCGCTTTTTCCCCTGTTCCAGCGTTGTAAATCGCCTTGGAACATATTTTGATGAAAGGCAGTATATAAAGAACATGCTAATGTGTGTGTTTTTTTTAATAAACACGTGTGCTTGCCACAGACTAGCCTTCCAGTGTTGCCCACTGCCATGATTCTCAGAGCAGGCGAGTCGGGGGAGTCGGAATCTTTTCCCGACCGTCTTGCAATGTAGGTCAAGAGGCTTTTATTGCTAGGCCGCTGGTGCGAGAGCGACGACACTCCGTATCTATGCTTACTGCAGGGCTTTTCTGTTTGGGAAGCGAGGCATAAACAGAATAAGCATAGCTGGACAACACCTTCAGCACCGCAAAGGCTGGCTTCGCATGCCCGAAAATCGAGTCCGGCTGCTGCTTCTGACCGGGCGCGCAGGAAGCAACCACTGTGCTCTCGGCCCCCGGGTTACGTGCCCGCCTCGGGCATGAAGCCGCCGCCGGAGCGAGGGAGCAAGCTGCCCGCGAGTCAGCGCCAAACTCGCCCGCCGTGCCATAGTCCGGGGATTAGGTGAAGCCCCGCGAAGTGGGGCTGGAGCTGTCCGTGCCAGTCGCGGGTCACCGCTCCCTCCTCCTCCCTTTCGGGGCCTGGACGCGCCGCTTGCCGAGGATTATTCCCCCGCCCAGCAGCCTCCTTGTCTCGGTCGCGAGGCGCGGCGGCTGGCCGCCCGCGATGACGCGACCCCTCCTGGAAGGCCGGACCAGGAAGAGGAGAAGGAGGCGCGGTCGGGCGGCCTGCAGGGCCTGTGCCGCGTTGTTATGGCGACCTCGCAGTCCACGGCCATGGCGGACGAGGAGTCGGAGCGCGACAGCGTCCACACGGGCGAGTCGCGGGAGCTGAGCGAGGAGCTGCACCAGGACCTGGCCCAGTACTCCATTCACCAACTGGTCTGCTTGGTGGAGGAAGTCAGGTGCGGCGAGAAGAACCCGCGCGGCGGCTCCGGCTCTTCCTCCAACGTACACCCGCTTGGGGCCCCTCAAAAACACCCCCTTTCCTTCCCCGCCACTGGCTGGCAGCCATCCCTGTGGGCAAAGGGAACGACCTACCCTGGGGCGGCGCGGGTCTCCCCCAATCGCCTTCTAAATCCGGCCCGCGGACGGTCCAGGCATCAGCGTGTTTTTACATGAGTAGAATGTGTCCTTTTATGTAAAATGCATCTCTGGGTTATTTGTAGAGCCTGCCTGGTGTTTTTACATGAGTAGAATGTGTGCTTTTATTTAAAATGCATCTCTGGGTTATTTGTGGGGCGTAGGAATTCGTTCTTTTTTTCTTCTTCAAAATATAGTCCTGTCCCCCCCAAAGGTCTGAGGGACAATGGACCGACCCCCTGCTATAAGAGTTTGCTGGCCTGTTTTAAAGAGTAAGCTTTAAAACTTTTCTCAGGTACAGGTAGGTAGCCGTGTTGGTCTGAGTCGAAGCAAAATAAAAAAATTCCTTCAGTAGCACCTTAAAGACCAACTAAGTTTTTATTTTGGTATGAGCTTTCGTGTGCATGCACACTTCTTCAGATACTTTCTACTTTCTCAGGTAGTTATTGTTCCATAATTTATTGCTGCTTTACCTCAAATGGAACCCTCAGAGTGGTGCAAAAGTTATACAGTATACCCCCCCTCTCTAAGGAGCAGGTTACCATAGATTGCAGCTTGAGGATTTTGCCTTAATGGATGCTGTTGTTATCCCTTTTGGTTTGCGACATGCATTGCTCACATGAACCACTGGGTTTGCTCACCTAATCTTTCATCTACCTTCAGCCATGACAATGCCATGCTCAAACTCGAGACAACAATGTTTGAGAAGACTTTCAATCGGCTTGAGCCAAGGGACTTGTTGCTGGAAAAGTTTGGCTCCTTTATGGACATGGGACAAGCACAACTTGTAAGTTATGGGATTATTTTACAGATACTGGTATAGCTGTTGTGACAGTATTTGTGGTTTTGATGGTGCAAAGAGTCGGCTCCCATGTCCTTTCCTGAAGCTTAACTGGCCCAGAGTGTGGATGAGAAGCAGACCCTGAATTTAAAATGCTGTTTTTGTCCTATAAAGCCTTAGGTGGCTCAGGTCCCCACTACCTTAGGAACTGCTTCTACCTGCATGGACCTACTCAGACCCTGCACTTGTCATCTGAAGCCCTTGATGTCATCTGAAGCCCTGCTCCAATGGAAGGGCAGAGGGTGCCAGCACAAGATTGGGCCTTCTCAGAGGTGGCTCGCAAGTGTGGAATGCTCTCCCCAGAGAAATGTACCAAGTTCCATCACTACCTATATTTAGACCACATTCCTTTTCATCCAGGCATTTTGTTCTTAATTGATGTTCATCATTTAGTAGGTTAGGTTATGATTTGTCCTTTTTATTATAGGATGAGTACTTTTAGTCAACTAATGTTCTTTTATCTTTTTTATTTATTTTGAATTTTGTATCATGCATGCTTTTATAATTGTAAGTTGCTTTGAGACTTTTTTGTAATAAGCAACAAATAAATATAATACTAACAATATTTTATTGTTATTATTAATATCAGGCTGCCAATCTGTCTTGTATCCAATTCACCACAAATTTCATCTAAGACACCTAACAAAGCATATCACTTATTAATATTCATAAAGGGGGAAAAGAAGAAACAAATGGTAAATTCTAGAGTTCAGTTGCACCTTTTGTGGCTTTTTATGTAGAGCTGTGTGCTGCTATCTTGCAATCATTTTGTTTCTAGGCACGAGGCAGGCGCAAATCTAAAGCCCGGTTAACAGCAGATCGCCTGGTGGGTCTGACGGTGGAACAGAAATGTGACATAGCACAACGGGAGCTGGAGGAGACAAAGGAAGACGTTCAGAGGTTAAAGGAGAACTCAGAAAGGCTCTTGCAGAACTACCTGGTATAGTTGTCCATCTGCTCTGGGATAGGAAGAGGCACATTGTGTGGTATCGCTGTACTGAAGTGTGTGATTTCTCCTCATTGAGGCACCTGTTCATGCCAGGTCAAATTTAGTAACAGTGAGCAGTGGTATACCATTTTTGGCCCACTCAGCAGTATCTGGTGATTCAGGTGAAGAGGCACTTTTCTACCAATCAAATTTATAATCCAAAGGTAGTTCATTTAGTCAAGGCTGTAGACAAGTGGTCTTATTGAGAAGCAGAAGGCAGGAAATGATGGCACTTGATAACATTAAAACACTGAGCTTCAAGATCCCCTGAATTTTCTTGGATTTAGCGCTGATCTTGTCATACGTTTCTGTGCAGTAGTACTTTGGGAAAGGCTTAAAAACACCAATTTATGGACACTCCAAGGAGCTGCGGGCTTATAAAAGCCATAGTTAAGGGGAGGATGTGCCTTTTAAAAAACTGTCAGTTTTGCTGTTGATTGGGAAGATACATGCCAGGCTGCCTCTTGCAGAATCTCAGAATATTTCTCTTTTGTGTATGTTAAAATAGATGCTGAAGAGCTAAAACTTGGGTTAAATGTCTCTTTTCTGGATATTTAAACTTGGGGTGCATAGCTGGCCAGAGTGGGTGGCTGCTTAATTTTTCTGCCAATAAAATCCTTCTTTTCCTCATTCATTATTTCAGTACTATAAACAAAGCAGGAGCTGTGGCATGAGAAATACAGCTGAAGTACTTGACAGTGTCATTTGCTCACACAGGCTCTTATGCATGGAGTTTGGGGAGCCCAATTAGGGTTAGTTCCAAGATTATCAGTTGCAATAACATGGTCAGGTTTGGAAAGCTTTTCCAATGGAGTGTGACTTTCAAGGTGGGAACTGAGCAAGGGAGATAGACAAAAACATTATATGGGCCTGCACCATCTGCCCTGTGGGAAGGAAAGGGGGGAAGCAAGAGAGACAGGAAACATCAGTGCCTGCTGCCATTGGACTCACCCACTCATAGGCAACTTTAAATTTTATATCATGTGTTGGATTGCAATGTCAAAATACTAAAAACAACAACTTGGGTGCCTTGGCAGAAAGGCAGCATATAATTGTTGTAAATAAAGAATTGCTGGACATCTTACAATCAGTTAGGCATTGTTCATTAACAGTCATACCAATTAATGGTCTTGGGCAAGGAGTTCAGCTGGAGTAGCACAGCCAAGCAATTCATGTTTGCCACCTACTTCTTGCTGCTGGTCTCCACCTTTTTAACTCAAGGGTTTACAGAACACAATACTTTGTCCCAGGGCAGCAGCTGGGCAGCATGGTTCTCCATGAGAACAAATCAATGACATGCAGCCTTCCTTTACTGACGGTGCAATCTGAATTTGGCAGGCTGTCCTGGAGGAAACAGACATCCGCCTAGTTGACATTAAGAAAGCTGTGCAGGACTTTGACAAAGATATAGTCAAAACCATCACCAAGAAGAAAGGGAGTGTCATCGCCTCTGAAAAAGTGCTGAGATACATGGAAGATAGGATACGCTACAGGGTAAGTGGGGAGAACATTGGGCAGTCCCATCAGCTGCTCTCATTTTGCTCTGTTAGCCAGTTGATAAGCTTGGTAAAACAGCCTGTTAGTGGGACAGTCGGTGTCTCTAATCCTCCTGCATGTGATCATGTTTTGTTAGATACCAGCAACTGAGTGCTGTAGCCTGTAGACATCATGGTGGGATCCCACCAAACAGTGGCATACATTCAGATCCCTTAAACAATCTTTGCCATTCAGATGAGGACTTCCTGAGAAATGTGTCCATTTCAGAGCATTATTATTCTATAGAACAGCGTTTCTCAACCGCTGTTCCGCGGCACAGTAGTGTGCCGCGAGACGCTGGCTGGTGTGCCGCTACCTGCGGTGACGAGAAGGGCGATTGTCGCCCGCAATGCACCAGGGTGCCGGGCTGCCAGGGGCGCCGAGCCGCTGCGCCCGTGGCAGTCGTCCGGCGCCCACGGCAGTTGCGCCCGACTCCCGAGCCGTGCGGCGCCTGAGGCGCCCGTCATCACAGCCGCACTGTGTGGGAGGGGGCAGGGGCTGACGCTGACACTCCCGACGTTCGGGAGTCCTTTGCGCATGCGCAAAGCGCAGCTGTGGACTCCGGTGGTTTCTCCCGAACGTCGGGAGTCGTCCGGCGCCCTCCAGACGGCCGCGAGGCGCCCGCCGGAGTCCGCGCTGTGTGGGAGGGGGCAGGGCTGACGCTCTCGTGGTCTCCTGACTCTGCCAGCCAGGTCTCCTTCTCCCGACGTTGGCAGCCTGGCGCAGCTCACGGGGCGCCCAGGGGCCGTCAAGGCAGGTGTTCGGCTCCCGCCGGCGGCCCTTCTCCCGCCATGGCTGCCGTCGCGCACCCGGCTGGGATCCAAGCAGGCGGCCGCGGGGCGGGTGTGTCGCTGGGTCCGCTCCTCCTCCTCCTCCCTCGGCAGGGCTCTGAACTCCGTGTAGGTGTGTTTAAACTTTTATTGATGAAAAGTAAACTCTTCAGCATAAGTCTGTCATGATATTAACACGTATTTTCATTTTAGGCAGGCTAAATCATTTCGATTAATGACACAGCACTTCCTGTCGAGAATCCCAGCAAAACAATTTTGCATAGGTGTACGCCACGCATCCAGGGAATTCCCCCCCCAAAAAAAACCCATTTATTGAGTACATAATCATAAAAGGACATCATTTTTATTCATCAAACTAATGAAACAAAAGCTTCACTATTTCTTTTAAATTAACAACCAAACTTTAAAAATACAATCTTAAGTGAGACACAAATTACTATCTTTTTGGCAAGTGTTTCTTACAGTCATAATTATATAGTCAATATAGGGCGGCACAGAGTTAAATTTTTTAACTTTTTTAATGGTGGTGTGCCTCGAGATTTTTTTCATGGAACAATTGTGCCTTGGCCCAAAAAGGTTGAGAAACACTGCTATAGAATACATATCTTGAAATTATAAAGCTGAATCAGTAAATAGGATGGATATTTATTATTAAATAACTATACCTAACTCTGTACCTGTGTCCTTAACATGCAGAAATAAAACAGGTAAAGCTCCTCCTCCTATCTCCATGCCAGCTTCACCACATTTCTACATGTTATATATTACATTTCAGCCTGGTAAAGACACAGGAGTGGGGCCAATGAAAAAGATGGCAACTGTATCTATGAAGTCCCAGTTCTGATCTTCATCAACTTTTCCTCAATTCAATCTTTCAGAGAATGGCCATTGCCTGTGCAAGGCAATAGCAATAATAATGAGCAGCTGGCATTCCTTCTAGTTTAACTGCATCAGGGTTGAGAGCTGTTTATACACAATTATACACAATTGTATAATTGCTCAAAATACTTCTGAGATGCACCTAACTCTTTGGCCTAAAATTGAGTTCTGTGCAACTCAAAAGTCTTCACACTTGTTAGAGTTGAGAGGCAATTCCATTTGGATACATGTGAGATCCAAGGCAAAGCAGCATCCCTGTTATTACCTGGGAGTTTCCTCTGGAGAGCTTTGCCGCCAGGAGTGATTGGTCACAGCCTGCAGGGTAAGTGCTAATCTCCCAGCCATGCATAAAGTACATGTAAACGCAGGCAAACTTTAGCAGCAAGCCTGAGAAAAAAATTAGGTGACTTTCTTTTTCAGGATGTACTGAAAGAGAAAATTCGTTTGAAAAATGATTCCCTGAAAGTCCAGAAGAATAAGATGCAAATGCAGCTCAAGCAGGTGGGTAAACTGCAATTTTGTGAAGGTGCATCTCAACAGGCCAGCCTCGCCTCGGTGTACCATTGTTTGGTGTCCTATACATTCCATGTTGTTGTTCATTGATCAGGAGTATCTCCATAACTCGAACACCATAATCATCAATTAAGAAAGAGCACCCAACATTTGGAACATGTCCTCTTTTAAAACCATCCAAATTTGACTATCACTGCCTCCTTTGGGAGCGAGTTCCACAGATTAACTGTGCGTTATGTGAAGAAATGCTTTCTTTTAAATTTCCTGAATCTTCCAACTTTCAGCTTCATTGGATGTTCTAGTATTATGAGAGAGGGAGCAAAACATTTACCTTTCTCCATGCCATGCATAACTTTCTAAACTTACATCACTTCACCTCTTAAATGCATTTTCCCTAAACTAAAAAGTCCCAAACACTTTCACGGGGAAGTTGCCCCATCACTTGATCATCTTGGTTGATGTTTTCTGAACCTTTTCCAACTCTACAATATCCTTTTTGAGGTGAAGCAACTAGAACTGTACACAGAGAAACCTGCTATACACTTGGGCTCCCTGATCAGTGACCCACACTGTTATTGGTTGGTCTGCAGAAAGAGGAACTCGGGGAGGCACTACATGAGGTGGATTTCCAGCAGCTGAAAATCGAGAATGCCCAGTTCCTGGAGAAGATTGATGAGCGAAACCAGGAGCTGCTGCAACTGAAGGTGACTGTGGGCAACGCTATCCAGGTCCTCAACTTCTACAGAGTAAGTAGAGCAGTCCCACAGCTCTCTCCCTCTCTTCCCTCCCCTGCTCTTTGGTTTTCCTCATACATGGATTAAGATAGCTGCTGGAAGAGACCTGGGACCCAACTGCCTGCACTTCCCCACTGAGGGGGACAGTGCTGCTGTAGACCAAAGCTCTGCTCTGTAACCAGCAATTATTCTGCTAAGGGGTAAACACAGCTTTTCCTCGTTGCAGCACAGAGTTCCAGTGGTCAGAAACAGTGGCAGGGGAACCTGGAACCTAACCTCTGCCTCATTTACTACACCTTTTCCTGGCTTGCTAGGGTTACTCCTTGGGGCAGACCAAGTGTAATAGCAACACTGCCTCTAGACATCTGATACTTTGCATCCAAGTGGACAAGTCCTTTCTCCAACCACAAATGTTGGAAGGACAGTTTTCACTGGGACTATTGTGCAAGAGGGCTAAATGCTCCCTTCTCCTCACTGTATTCTCATTAATGAGTCTCCCCCCGCCCGCCCATGCCCTCTGCATTGGGGGGTGGGGGTGCTGATATAAAAGCAGTGCTTTTTGGACAGGGAGAGTTAAATTGATCAAGTTGATTCCTAGAGAAGAGGGACAGAGCATAGGAAAAGAAATGGCAACAGTCCAGAAAATGGCCAGAACAATCTAATCAGCAAGAATAGAAGTGGAGGAAGGGGGTATATTCATTTGGGTAATTGTGTGCTATTGAATTGGGGTTTTTAAAAGTTGAATGTTCTGGGCACTGAAAAGAAAAAGAGGGAAAACTGAGTATGGGGGACATGATGTCATGCAAAAACCTGTGGAAAATGAGTGTAAAGCATAGGAGCCAACTTCTAGGGGCTGAGTTCTCTTTGGCCCCTCCCAATAAAATATTTGAGGGGGCCGTGTCCCCCCCCCAGTTGATGGGCATTGCTATTCAAATGGTGTGCATGAGCCATGTCTTGGGATCAATTTTGCGGGTCAGGGCTTACCTGCCCCCCCCATATTTTATTCAAGTTGGTACCCCTGGTAAAGCATGGCTATTCTGCAGTAAATGTCTAGTGTGAAGCAAGCTAAAGAAGGACTGAGTCTCTCTCACTCACACTCACACATCTCCTGCAAGAGGCACCATTTTGGACTAGTGGGTACCTTTTGAATTTTGAGAGAATCCTAGGGGCTCCAGGCACAAAATGGCTGCCATAGGGGGGGGGCTTGGCATAATGCAAAATTAGAGGGACAACTGTCCCTGAAACCTTATGCTTACCATGGAAAGCTTTCCCCACCCCAAAGGAAGATTCCACTGTGTGCAAATGAGCCTAGAAGAATCAAAACTGTGGGACTTGGTCCAGGAGGTTATATCATCCTGGGCCAAACTTAGAGGAGGATGAGCCTAGGGACACAAGACTCTAGCTCCATATTGTCTCTACACTAACTGGCAGCAGTTCTCCAGGAATTCAGACTTGGGCCATTCCTGGCCCTTCCTGGAGATTCCAGTGGGAGTTGAACCATGAACTTTCTGCATTCAAAGCAGATGCTTTTAACCTCTTAGCTTTGGCCCTTTCCCAAAAGCTTCTGGAGCATCTTTCAGTAGGAGTCTCTTTTTCTGGATCTCTTCAAATCTCTTCTTTGCACTACTGTCTTCATTTTCACTTCAGCATTATTCCCAGGGAATAATCCCACCAGCTAAACATTGCAATATATCAATATATCACAATGTCTGAAATGAGGATGGAACTATGTAAAGGCGAAAATCATTTTGTGAGCATACCTGATGCTTTCATTCTGGATTTAGTGTCTGTGCTGGCTACTGAAACCTCATTTTCCAGTTACAGCTGTTCCACATATGGCCAGGTAGCATTCAGACATGCAAAGTAAATCTGGATGCTGCCTTCTGAAAGTTCCTTCTGCTTAGGTAGACACAGGCCATCCAGCCTTCTTTTCCCTCTCAGTCTGGACCAACTTGTTTTATTTCAGAAGAAACTCTATGCTGCAATGACCCTGGCTACAAACCTGGTGAAAGATATTGCCCAGAGAAAGGAGTCCCTGGAAAAAATTGAACATGAGGCCATCCTTGTTGAGGAGGTAGGACTGAAGGGAGGCACAGGAGCTATTTAACTGCAAGCAAAGGTTTTAAAATAACCATGACAGGATCGATTTACTGGGATTATTTGTGTATGATGGTGTTGCCGCCGGGAACAGTGTCCAGTTTACTGGCACGTAATGTATTTTTATTACTTTTTATTGTTAATGCATGTGATTTTTCAGGCTTGTGAGTTAAAGTAGAACAAAAATGATCCCAGAAGAAAAATCAGTACACTAAGAGAGGACTTTATATGGTATTATCTGGGAACTAATTTGCTTGATGAGTGATGCTGAAAAGCCTGGACAGGAAATGAACCTATCACAATGTGAAACATTAACTTTCACATTTTCAGGAAAAAAAGTGTGAATGGTTGCAAACTGAAAATGGCTTATTTGCGTAGATCAAGAGGGGGAGTCATCTGACTAAGGAAAGAATGTCAGGAAAGGCTCAGTGCATCTTTATCTTCTGTGGATTGTACATTCAGGATAAACAGCTATTTCCCTTACTCAGAAAATAGGGTGGGCTACCAATGGGAGCCCTGCAATGTCTGGCTTCAGATGAAAATGGCCAGTCATCAGCTGCAGGTGCTTCCCCCAGAGTATGGGACCCGTGAAGGGTCTAACTCAGGCATCCCCAAACTGCGGCCCTCCAGATGTTTTGGCCTACAACTCCCATGATCCCTAGCTAACATGACCAGTGGTCAGGGAAGATGGGAATTGTAGTCCATCTGGAGGGCCGAAGTTTGGGGATGACTGGTCTAACTACATATTACACTGAAGATCTGTGATCAGCTCTCCAAACATTTTTATTTTTACTTTTAAAAAGTCACTGGGGGTTCTGAATGTGATTGGTATAATGATGTTGGATGAAGAGATGTTTAGCCCTGTCTCCCATTTCCCTGATCTAAATTCCCACCCACCCACCCACCCCCCACCCATACAATGCAATGAAATAAAACTAAAGAGAGTCTCTCATCGAAATACTTGTCCTTTTATATATATATATATAGGAACGGGACAAAGCCGAGGTCGTGAACAAGAAGCTACGGAAAAAACTGGCAGAGTACAAAGTGCCCCCTGTCCTTGACTATGTCCATGAGAAGATGGCAGTACATGAACTGGAGAACATCATCAAGATCTGGGAGAGGAAGGTGGAAATTGCAGAGGTATGGGCATGCTGGCCTTACATCTGGGCACCTGTGCCACATGGTTGACCACAGCGAGGTCTGTGTTACACCTCTATTCTGCCTCTCAACACAAACTTTGCACTGATGTGGGCAAAATGTGGCCAAGTGCTCCATTGCTATACTCAACACCAGATTAAAGAGAGGTAAAATTCCCTGTTGGAAAAGAGTGTTCAGATTGTGTGCAGGAAGTGTAGTTTGGGGATCAGTGTAGGGATAGCCCTGAACTTGAAGAGATGTGGCTATGGACAAAAACTCCACTTTCAACCTGTTGCCTTTGGCATATCCTTTCTTATCCTTGTTCTTTCCCTTGCTGGTTTGCAGAGCAGGGTTTTATTTAAACTTTCTAGGATTGTGAAGGTGGCAGTAGAGCATCAGGAAATAGATAAGCCCTGCAGATAGTGGGTGCTGCTTTCTGGAGCACTCTGAAATGATATTACTCCAAGGTGCAGATGCAGGAGGAGAAGCAGCCTCTCTGTTTACGTGTGTGGTTTTTTCTCCTTGCCTTGAATTTAAAAGAGGAGCAGAATGAGGATGAGCAAGCAAGAGAGGGCCAGGAACAGCTGCTCCACTCACCTTAGGGGCAGGAACTTAGAGAGCATTTGTTATTTAGGGTAAATAGAAGGCATGCAATAGTTGTCCCCCTCCCCCTGGACTACCCATCAGGTGACCTTTGGCTTCCCCAAGGTCTGGGTTTTCTTTCTCAGTCTCTCTCTCTGTCCCTCACTCCCAGTTCAATTTCTTACTGCTTTCCTCTTTTCCCTCTTCCGTCTCACAGATGGCCTTGCGGAGCTACCAGAGTATTTGGCACAAGACAAAGCTGGCTAGTCAGCAGCTGCAGGCTCTTATCCCAGAGCAAGCGAGCAACTGAGAAGGAGAGAGCTGGACAAAGGCACTTTACCAAGGGTCCAGTTGCCTAGCCTTGGAAGAGAGCATGAGCCCCTGCAGCACATGCCTCCTGCTTCCTCTGTCTTCTTTGGCTTTCTCTTCCTGACAAGGTATTTGCACCAGGCTCTCAGGACCCCTGCAGTTGTTGTCCCCTTTCCCTTTCTGTTCCCCTGTGATGAGTTACTTTATAAGTCGTCATTATATCTGGCTATATTTACCTTTTTGGAGTCATTTCATACCACATGGTTCTGAGGAGATTGAATAAGGAGGGTTTGAAGTTTAATTGTCCAAATGGGACTTCTGGGGAAATGACAGATGAGCATAACAGCACTCACTATATCTCAACTGTGCATTTCTCAGAAATGTCTGCTGCTTAACCTGCCACCACCCAGCATGTCAGAATACAGGGCATGAGGCTTGCAGAGAGGAGGCTTTCAGGCTGGCCTAACTTGGCTGTAGAAACAGGAAGAAGCTCCCCACTGTAGTAGTCATAATAGATGGGATCAGACTGCTTGGCCCGTGACTCAGCTGGCCCTTCTGGGAGCTCCTGGCTGTCTTCTGTGAGATACTCTGTATGATTAGGGCTGGTGTAGTCTGAGAAGTCAATGGCTCTCTCCTCCCCAATGGGTTCAAATATCCCTTTGTCCTCCTCCATGGGAGGTCTGAAGGGGCTGTGCCTTGAGCCAGGGATGGGAGAGGCCGGAGCTCCCCACTTTGCTGTGGTGGTCACGATCCAGTCGCCATAGGAAGACACTCTGGTGTAGAGAAACGGCCCATAGCATCTCATACCGCCCTTGGTCATCACTCCCTTCAGCACCCACTGCCTTGTTCCATCTGCCTGGCACATGACCGGGTTGCCTGGGTATCCCTTTGGAAGAGGAAAAAGCAAAGGTGCCTTTATTTATTCATTTCAAATACCTCTCCCCCACCTCTCCATATGCAGTTCAAGGCAACTGACAAAGAAATCATGAAATACAATAAAAGCCAAGGCAAAATAAGAAAATAATATGGAGCTCATGACCTCATGAAAGGTGCACAAAGCCAAAATTTTAGGAACAAGAACGATGGGTTTGTGGAGCTTTTGGGTGGGCCCCCTGTTCCAATGAAAAGGTTCCATCAGGAGAAGAAACTGCTGTTTTACTCTCTGCTCCAGATCCCTTCCAAATAGCAGATCAAGAAAAATGTTCCCCCAAACAACTCACTTCCACAAACAGGGATGGCCAGCAGCAGGCAGGTAGACATTAACATTAGAAATTGGGCACTGTGAGCTGGCTGGCTAAGGGTGTCATAGTTGCATACAGGGAGGGTTCTCCTCTCTGTTTTATTCTCACAATAACCCTGTGGATATGGGCCTGTCACCATCTCTGACCTAAGATCACCCAGTGAGCTTCACAGCTGAGCAGAGATGTGAATTAGGAGTGCATTTAACATTTACCTGTGAATCTTGAATAAATTGGATTGAATCCAGATTCATCATGCTCTGCTCTGTTTTCAGCCATCAGAATAATATGAAAATTAGACATTCCAAGACATTTCTGAGGATACAGTTCTGATATCACTTATGGGCTATGGTTCACCTACCAGCTCATAACTGGTCTCTTGAAGGGTGTTTCTTTTTTCTTTTCTTTTTTTATCAAATGCTGCCTAGGAATGAGTAGATTTGCCCCTTTCTCAAAAGTTCTTCAATAGATTTATATCCCCCTTTTAGAAAAAAATTCTTATAAGGGGTTCATATATATATATATATATATATATATATATATATATATATATACGCACACACACACACACACATAACAATATCTAAAAATTATAATTTAATAATAGAAAACACAAGTGCTAATGTTAAAGCACCACCCTGCCTAGTAAATGGCTGCAGCAATGCTCTCTTAAAAGAGGGAAATATTTTCTGTACTTTCACTATGCCTTGCTGAAGTGTTTGCATAGTCGCTAGAAGAGAACTTGTTGTATTCATGAATTGTGTAGAGGTAGCAGCAGATGAGCCTATGAACATGACTTTCTCACCAGGCATCCAGACACATTGTCAGCTTTCCTGTGGCTGCAGCACTCTGTCGTCATGATTCTGTGCAGGGGACAGGGGTCAACATCCACCACCGAGAGCTTCCGTAGAGAGACGCTCCCTGTCTGGACTGAGATACAAAGGCATGAGCAAAGCCTGGCCTTTCTAGGTCTTTACAGGACTAAGTTTGCAACGGAACACAACACACATTGGGCTGCCCATCTTCCCTTCAAAGCCCACCCTCCTGTGCTAAATGCTGTATTTCCTATCTTCTGTCCAGGACAAAGAGGAAGTAGCTCTCCTTAGTACACAACAGTGAGGGGCAAGGTAAAGAAAAGAAAAAAGATCTCACTAGCTTCCAGAATTTGGTTCTGGCAAAATATCTACAAATTGAAATTAGATTAGTGACTCTATTGGTTCAAAAGAATTCTCAATGTTCTAAAAAAGGTTTGAATAGCACCTTGTCTCTAGTGCCCAGCCAGGAGAAATCTTGGAATCCACATGCAATAACCACATGCAAGGAAGACATAGATCTGATCCCTGGGAACTGTGGGAAGTCTTCCACATGCAGATGGCCAATAGATGTGTATCCATGAGATGGATGGATGTTCTCATGGGAGGAAAACTGAAAATAGGTATAACACCAAATATGCCACCCAGAGCTCCTTGTAGGAAGAGTAGGATGTAAAAGCAATCCAAAAATAATGGAGCAAATGATCTTGCACAGGGTTTGTGAAGACTGCCTTTGTGAGCGCCATGGTACAGAAGTAGCTCACCTGTGTGAGGATGCAGCCAGCCTGCAATCAAGCAGTTCCTCAGAGCTGTCACAGGGAAGTTTTCAGGTGGGAAGCAGATGGGCTGCAGGGCCTTGCTGAAATAGAGCCGGGCGCCTATCTTCAGGAGGGCAATGTCATGGTGAAGAGTGAGTTCATCAAAGGCTTCATGTGGGATGATGGCACTGATGGGGATCAAGAAACTTCTGTGTTTCGGGCCTGTGATACCAACCAGGGCCAACACCTGGGTCCTGGCCATGGAAAGCATAAGCAAAGAGAAGGCACTTGAGTGAACACAGATATGGGCCCTTACTTCAGGCCTCTCCATTCCTGGGGAATGCTTCTGGGCTTGAGGCACAGAAATTGAAGAGGAGGTGCAGCGATACAGTGGTACCTCGGGTTATAGACGCTTCAGGTTACAGACGCTTCAGGTTACAGACTCCACTAACCCAGAAATAGTACCTCGGCTTAATAACTTTGCCCCAGGACGAGAACAGAAATTGTGCTCCGGCGGCGTGGCCCCATTAGCTAAAGTGGTACCTCAGGTTAAGATCAGTTTCAGCTTAAGAATAGACCTCCAGAACGAATTAAGTTCTTAACCCGAGGTACCACTGTATATGAAAAGAATCAGTTAATGAATGCCTGACTTTCAAGTACCAGTTAAAAGCACAGAAATCCTGACATCATGCTAAACATGTCTTTACATACTACTACTACTACTACTACTACTACTAATAATAATAATAATAAATAGCAGGCAGGAGAGGGGTTAGGTTTTCATCAGGATGCAGGAAATGGGGAAGTGAGGTTTAACCGTTTCCTTGTTGGCCACAATTCTGGCCTGCCCTCCTGACTCTGGCTATTGGCTTAAAAAAAATCCTATTGGTTCTCGGATGCACACAACCAATCAGGGTTTTGTCAAGCCTAGCAGGCAAAAGGGACCCTAATTCCTGCCTGCTAGGCTTGCCAACGTTTTGACTGGCCCCTGCTGGATCAGGCCAATTGCCCATCTACTCCAGTAGCCTGTTCTCAAAGTGGCCAACCAGACTTCATTGTGTTTCTTTGCTGGGGGCTATGTACTTCTGGCAGCCTATTGTGGTAGGATTCTGATTAACTGAGCAGCCAGTTTTCCAGTGTGGCTGGGAATAAAGGTCTTCATCTCAGGCTTTCATGGACTCGCCTGGGAGCGGTTTTCCTGAAACACCACCTTTTTTGCAGCTGCTGCAAGGGACAGGAGCAGGCCACTGAGCAGAGGACTCTGCCCGGGCTCCACTGCAACCCTGCTACATCTCCAACTTGACCTACTTGTCTAGCTAGAATGACCCAAGGATAGGATTGTGCTGCAAGAACTATTGTTGCAAAGTCTTTCCTGGCCCTTGAGGGAAGTTGCCTATACAGTGTTTGAAGATTTGCAGCTATAACTGTTCCTGTTCTATCTGTGTAAAAACCTCCACTTTAGCACCCACCTGTTCAGGAAAGTAGAGGCTGCACTTACTATCCAGTGTTTATCCAGGATGCAGCCCAAAGCCAAGTGGTTGCCATAGACATCCTGCAAAGATACCATCCAAGGGAGTTCATCCACAACTGCAAACTCTTGCATGAGTCTTCTGGGATCTAAGCTGATCTGCATGCCGCAATCTGTGCCAGTTAGAAAGAGGAGGGGCAAGTCAGACTCGGCCAGTATTTTCTCCTTTGTCCTGCTAATATCCAGGAGGTTCATTACTCCATTGTGCTGCAGGAAGCAGAACATGTCCTCCAGTGGATGGGGAGCCCCTGCATTCCCTTCTGGACAACTTTCCAAAGGCCACATGCCAGCAGTGGGTAAAGCCAAAGGGAAAAGTGGGTAGAGAAATGGAAGTACATTTGACCTCTCTATCCTCCATCCAGGCAAACAAGAGTCAGGCCCTCTGTTATAGCTGGAGCTGGTAGAAGCCAGAGTCCAGCATTTGGAAGGCCACAGGTTACCCCATCCTTCCCTCTGATACATGTTTGTTTCTCAGTTATGTCTCATCAGCCCTGTTTTCACGAGAAAACCCAAAGGTTGGAAAAGAATGCAAATCATTTGAAATAGTGTACAATCTTGGCCAAATTCTCCTGAAGGGGAGAAATTGTGTAATCTACTCTGAAAACTGCTTCAGCAGTTAAAGATGTGACCTAGGCCAAGTATACCAGTTTGCTTAGTTTACATTGTTTATGTTAGCCTTTGTCAACCTGGCAGCCTCCAAACGTTTTGAACTACAGCTCCCATAACGCCTTGCCACCTGGCAGGCACCTGGTCAGCAAAAGTCTGGTTTACTAAGGTACTAGCTGGCCCTGGCATGCATTGCTGTGCGTTAGTCTGTCAAATGGAGGGTAATAGGCCCCCTTCAGATCCCCCCCGAGTCTCAGAGTCCCCCTGTTTTACAGGTGTTATGTTTAAAAACGGGTACCCCTGTGAGTCCCCCCACCGTTCCGATCCATTAATTATCCTTCCCCCCACCCCCAGGTCATCCCTGTTATTGGGGTCACCCTGTCCTGAACCATGAGGTATTCGGACCCCGTTCTCCCCCCCCCCCCCCAGTCCCTGGAGATGCAGATTTTTTGGAATAATTCCCAGCTTCCCTGGGTATCTGAGTGGTGGGTTCCGAAATTTGCCAAAAATGGTGTTTTTTCGGCACAGGTATGGCATTTGACCATGGAAAGGGTATGGTGTCGCTCTCATAGTGGCAAGTGAGATTGTGGGCAAAGCTGATGAGTATTGATCCAGCGGTTTTTGTGACCATTCATGTGGAACAAACAGGGTCAGTCTACATTTATATATATATATAAGATTATGCACTGTTTGGATTTTGGATCATCTAATGTGGCAGTGCTAGCAGATAATACCATTATTATTATTATTATTATTATTATTACTACTACTACTTACAACACACACAAAATATTAGAAATGTCCACCTTCGTTGCTTTGCATCCCCACCCCATTTCTGATCATCTGTGCCCTCTGGCATCCTTGGGCCCAGAAAGGTCTCTTAGCTCTACCACCCATGGCCAATGTTCTTCTGCAATTTCAGACCCAAATGCTTCACTCACCAGCCACTGAAGAGGGCAAGATGGAGCAGCAAAAAAACAGGCTTCCTATGCAATGTCCCTGTTAGAAAAAAATAAATAAGCAGACGGTAAGCTTGGCACAGGCATTTCCAAGGACCTTTCCTCATCTTCAGCAGTAGTCAAGTCTTTCTGTTCTGAAGCCCAGATCAATCCCATAGCCACTGGAGAAGCAAATGCAGCATGTCTAACAAGGTTCTGCTAGTGTTACAGTGATCAGTTTTACCTTGAAACCTTTTCTCTTAGGCAACACATACAGACACCACTTGTCATCTTCTTTAGTACAATGGTTTTTCAAAATGTCTTCAGGAAGGCCTTTCAGGGATTTCTCAAGGAAAGGCACAGGAATGGCAGGCAAGCTTCTCCAATTAACGGCTACTAGCCACAATGGCTGTGTTCTACCTCCACTGTCCGAGGCATAATGTGCTGGGAAGCACAGGTGGGTAGAGTGCTGTTGTGCTCATGTGCTGCTTGAAAGTTTCCCACAGGCATCTGGTCGGCCACTGTGAGAAGATGATGCTGGACTAGATAAGCCATTGGTCTGATTCAGCTTTTCTTGTCCCTCTTCCCTTGCAATGTATAGTTGCAAGAGGGTTGGGTGTGTTCTTGGTCACACAGTAGAAATGGGCCAACAATGATATTCCCAGAGTTTTATTTACTGCTGAACATGAACTGGGTGATCCAGAATTCTCCACAAAACGGCATTGGAATTCCATATCAAGTGTGGGGATTTATTGGAAGGCCCATCATTGTGCAGGGTTGCCTGGAAGTAGGAAATTGGAAAGCCACTGCTTTAAAGCAGGGGACCCCCAACCTTTTGGGACCCATGGACCATTTGCAAACCAAAGGAGCTGTCCTGGGCACTGCAACTTATTCTATTGACTACAACAGAATGCTGCTTTCAAGATTAATTTCAGCACAGGGAAGAGATCCTGTGGAAACCACAAAGACCTTGACAGGTGCATGTGTGCCTATTTGTCGGGATATTCACTTTTTGAAATATGGGAATGATAACTATGCTGGTTGGGGCTGATGGGAGTTGTAGTCCAAAACATTTGGAGGCCATTGGGTTTAAAAAGTCTGAACTAGAGGCTTGTGTGGTTTGAGAACAAGAGGTGTCCCTCCTCCCACAGTGGATTGAAAAGTAAGATACTGTACTCAAATCAACGAGTATAACAGATGGATGAAGATCCATGGCCAATTCTATTGAAACCTTGTCCTGCGTTTATTCTTTATTTATTGCATTTATATCCCACCTTTTTCTTCAAGCAGCTCAAGGTGATGTACATGATCCTCACCTTCCTCATTTAATCCTTATAACAACCCTGTGAGGTAGGTTAGGGTGCAAGGCAGTGACTTGCTCAAGGTCACCCAGTGAATTTCATGGCCAAGTGGGGATTTGAACCCTTGTCTCCCAGGCCCTATTGCAGCACTCTACCCAGAGCTTTCCAAACTTCTCATGTTGATGACACACTTTAGACATGCATCATTTCACGACACAGTAATTCAGTTATACCAGCAAACTGGAGGTTAAACTAACCCCTTTCCAACACTGGGAGGAGTGCAGGGAGCGTTCCTGCAACACACCTATACACTGCAGCTGACACACTTAACATGTCGTGACACACAATTTGGAAATCTCTGCTCTAACCATTACACCACTGTCTCTTGTTCTCCTTTGTTTGACCTTCCTAGAAACTCCATTATGTGGTTCTTGTCTTGCTCTTTCTAAAACACAAGCCTTTTCCTATTCCATCTCCCAAGTTATTCTGTCAAGAGCAACCATATATGTTTCTGCCTTTTACCAAAGAGGTCTTGGCGCTGTCTTGTGACCTCTGATTTCCTGCCATCAGGTAGAGCCCAGGAGCGACCATGCCCTTTGCCAGAATTTGGCACTGCAGACTCAACTATTGTTAGGTCGTGGTTGCCATGGTGCTGGAGTTCCTTCTTGCTGGTCTCATGACCAAGAACCTTTCTGGGACTAGACCTGCTTGCAATTCCCCTTCTCGCTCCGAATCCATGACTGCATTCCCTAAACTTAAGGCAAATCTGACCCCAGGGTCATTACTGAATCCTACAAAGAGAAGCTTTTCTAGGGATGACCTCCCCTAAAAAAACTCAACAACTTTGACTAGGCGCTCCCCCTAAAAAAAAGTCAACACGTTTCTGCACCTTTTTTCTAGAAGAAAAGACCTGGTGAGGGTAGCCAATGGGTCTCAAACTCTCGGTGAATTAGGGACTTCCCCTGCATGCGAAGACAGGCTCAAGAAGGCGGTTTCTGCACATGGTGTGGGAGCAGATGGGGCCTGTCAACCTAGGAAGGTAGCCCATCTAGAAGGAAAACCCTGATCCTAAACTTTTTCCAAAGAGGGCCAGATTTGATGACGTGAAGGGCCGTGGGGTCCGACCAAAGTTGGTGACCTTTTTAGGGTTGAAGTTGTTGAGCTTTTACCCCAAAGTTGTTGTGCTTTTTTTAGGATTTTAGCCCACTGCCACAAGGAGCAGATTAAACCGACCGGCGGGCCACATTAGGCCCCCAACTTTGGACATGCCTAAGGATGAAACCCTACATAAATCCAGAGTGGAGTCCCTAAGATGGTTGGATGATGCCTTTTACACCTCCTTCCAGCAACTGCTGCAACTAAACTGGTGCCAAATGTATTGCTCTGCTTTCCTTTGGACCACTTTAGCAAGGCCAAGAGGGGGGAGGGTCTTGACGTCTGGGAAACCCAGGACCTCCTGGAGGTAACTTTGGTTAACACAGTGGCTCGACTTCACCCCCAGAATTGGGAAAGGTTAACACTACGCTCCCTGCATGCTGCCCTCCCTCCCATGATAGGCTTAGGGGAGGAAAGGTCCAATTCATGCAAATAGGACTCACTCTTGGCTCAGTTGCTACATTCTGGTGGAGAAATGGGTGTCCGCTGCTAGCTCTTTTTTGACCTTGCCATTCTGTGTGTGTGTCCCACACTTTCCCTCATGAGAATGCAGCAATGAAAAATGAAAAAGAATGAAATAAAAAAGTCCATAAAAACTGAAACAAAAATTGAAACAATAAAAAAATGAAAGCAATGAAACAAGAACGAAACAATAAAATTGTCAGTAAAAACTGCTGACAACTATTTAAAACCTTTGAATAATTAAAACAAACAATAAACTAAAAACCGGATTAAAACACACGTCCACATTCTACATACCCGGTACAATAGGCTTGCCTAAACAAAAATGTTTTAATCAGGCATGGAAAAAGTGCAGTGAAGACGCCTGCTTGATATAAGTAGGCAGAGTCCCAAAGTGCCACATTAAAAAAATCGTACAAGATAACTCTTCTTTACTATTTAGTTGTAAATTAATTTAAGTTTCGTGGCCAGATATGCACCAAGGTTTAGGAACTATTATACTGTAAGTAATATCTCTGTCAAGAACGATTGAAATTAAATATTTTAATAAATCAGCCGTTCTTTGGGGAGCGGAGAGACCCCCAAGAAGGCCTGCAGCCTTGAACAGGGCGAGTGAACCCCAAACAAGCAAATGCACAAGACAAGCGCTTTGCAGCAGCCAGCCCACCGCGCAGGTGCGCGACTTGCCCCGCCCCCTCGCCAGGAGGAGCCATTGCGCGTGCGCGAATCAAGCGCGGGCTTTTCTGTAGCGGCGCTATGGGCGAGGCCTACACGCCGGTGGAGACTGGGCTCGGGACCGAGGAGAGTTTCCTCTCTCTGGCAGACATCCTCATGTCGCAAGAGAGGCTGCCGTGCCGCGCGGAGATCAAACTGCCTCGCCTTGCCACCGTCTTGGGTAAAGCGGCCACTGCCTCCGCCTCCTCAGACAACGCACTCCCTGAGGTGAGCTAACATCCCTCCACCCTCCTGGATGGAATGACTACAACTCCCGACAGCTTCACGTCGGAAGTGACGATGCAGAACGGGAGGTTCAGACTTCCGTTTAAATCGGCTTTGCCCATAGATCTATAATGCGACTTCGATACCATGGCGAGTTTCCGGGTTGAGTTTGAAGTGTCTCGGAGGATAATGAGAAATCCCGGGATTTCAGTGGGGGAATCCAAGATGACTGGTTGAGCAGCAGCGCCTGTTCCCCACCCACCCCTTCCCAAAAAACAATGGCACAATGGGTCGGTGCATCTGGCTGTTTACCAGAAGGTTGGTAGGTAGAGCCCAATCAGAGACGGCTGTGGACAGGATTCCTGCACTGCAGGGGGTTGGACTAGATGACCCCTGGGATCCCTACCAACTTTACTGTTCTATGATTGTATGAATGCAGAAGGTAGCTGCAAGGGCAGCTGTTCGTGTTCTTGTAACTCAAGACTTTTTAATCTTTTTCCTTAATGAGGTCCTAAATCATTCAAAATTGCAATGCATCTCCATACAGGTCAGTGGAGCATGAGGCTTCTGCTTGCCATTGGGCTCTGGACGGGCAACACAAGTAGATCATGCTTCTTCGGGCTGGTGCTCCAAGCCAGCTTGGAGCTCTTGGGGAGGGGAGGCTAAGGCTTGCTCTGGCTCAAGAGAGTAGAGCCCAAACCTTTTTAGACTTCAGCCAAACTTTGGCACCTGAGGATGGGGTGGGGTCCACAGCTCAGTGGTGGAGCATCTGCTTCACATTCAGGAGGCCCCTAGTTCAATCCCTGGCATCTCCAGGTAGGGCTGGGGAAGAAGCCTTTGTGATACCCCAGTGGGCCACTGCCAGTCAGTGTAAACTGTACTGAGCTAGATGGACCAATGGTGTGACTTGGTATCGGGCAGCTTCCTATGTTCCTCTCCTCTGTAGCTTCAGGGCTGTCCCCAACCTGCTGGCCTCCAGTTCTTTTGAACTGCATCTTCCTTGGGAACTACAGCTGTAAAGCTATTGTAGCTAACAGTTTCAGCCACGTGCACCTTCCCACTGCAATATGAGGTTATTTACCATTTGTTGCATTTATATCCTCTTCTCCACTCCCTGTTCATTTAATCCCCACAACGTTCCTGTGAGCTAGGTTTAGCTGAGAGGATAGTGACTGGCCCAAGATCATGTAGTGGGCTTCATGGCTGAGCGGGAATTTGAGTCCTAGTCTGACACTCGATAACCACTACACCACACTGGCTCTCTTTATATGGCATGAAAGTTAGAGCAAATGTCTTAATTTATGTTTTCTGTACTTTTTTACCACATGCATGAATTTGTGGTGCACCTTACTTTGGAACCATTTTTTTAAAATTCTAGAGCAATAAAAATGTTATGCTTTATGTTTGACCTTTATCTTTCAAATCCATTTTTTAAAGCCTGAAACCATTTCATTATAGATTGGCAACAGTTAATCCTTTTCTTCTGTCTTTCTGAGGTAACTTTATTCAAATTCTCATATATTATTACAGTTAAAATGTAAAAACATTTTATTCACAGTACAGTATTGTTTTTTTAAAGTTGGATATCTCCATTTGGAATGATTTTAATTTTGTAATTTTCCAGTCTCTTTATTTCATTCCTACCCTTTTTATATATATCTATACACTTCCCTATGCCATTTTGTGTAGAAATATATCCTGACACAAATAATTAAAAAATCTAACAAATTTTTAGTAGGGTTACCCAAATCAAGCATCCCAATATTGTCTAACCACTTAAGATTATAGTGTAAAAATACATATTTTCGTTACTGTTCTGGTAGTCTAAAATGTATGGAAAGTCTGCTATTGTCTATTCCTTAATTTTACCTATTCATCTGGGAGACTCTGCCAGTACAATTTTGTTGCAATGTCTGAAACTATTACCCCCCAACTCCCCCTCCTAAAATATTAGAATCACTTTATACTGGGAATGCTTCCCTGTCCTACACCACATCCCAAACGGCGCAGCAGAATGTGCTTTATCCCCTCAATTTCAGTGCCGTTTCTGTTTGTGTCGGTTCTCTTTAGGCTGCAAACAAATTTGCTTCTGATTTACTGTGGCAGCCAATGCAAGTTTCTTGGAGTACATAACGTGCCTGCAAGTCTGTTACAGTTTTATGTATACTGCTTATTGATGGTTTTAACCTGTTTGTATTTTGCTTTATACAGGGCTCAAAGCTGGAAATCCCCCTCTGGCTGGCCAAAGGCTTATATGACAACAAACGGAGGATCCTTTCTGTGGAATTGCCAAAGATTTACAAGGAGAGTTGGCGGACGGTGTTAAGTGCAGATGCCAATGTGGTTGACCTGCATAAATTGGGGCCGTACTACTATGGATTTGGCTCCCAGCTGCTGAATTTTGACAGTCCTGAAAATACTGAACTAGCTCAGACTATATTGCAGGTAAAACACTGAATTTGACAGAAGGTTTTCTGCCCCTTAATGCTTCTGAGCTCTCTGTACTATGGCTTCTTTTGGTACTGAAGTGTTGCTCTTTGAGAGCTGTTAAACGTTCATAGCAGCCTTCCCACCCAATTTCCCCCTGTGCTTTGTTGACTTATCATGGTAAGTACAACACTTGCTTCAGTGCCAAATGGCAAAGACCTTCATTAGAACCAACCAAAGTGCTGCTAAATTTTGAGCAAGCTTTCAAGTTCTTCAGCACTCTTCATCTGAATGGATGTTCAACAAAACAGGAGGGAGGGGAGAGTAGAAAGAGTTGGGCAGGATCTTGACACTCCAAAATCTACAGTTCACAACAGTCTTAAAATGGGAGTGCAGGAGAGGCTATGCAGACATAAATAGATACACCTCACTGGGTGTCAGACATGGCAGGATGTGCCCAGGGCTGCTGTGACAAAGAGGTGACAGTGGCTGCTTCCTCATTTTTGGAAAATAGTGTGTGTAACATTTATTCATGTCAATCCCCGGTGCTAGACTTTAGATTTACTAATAATTATTTGTGTGTTTATTTTTTGTAGTAATAGCCTAAATGGCCCTGGGGTGGGTTACAGAAATATCCTGGTTAAAAGCACACAGTAGTGGCACAAGATAAAACTTGGGAGGGGAGGTCATTCCATAACCTGGGAGCCATCTCACTGGCCACTGTCCCTTGGAACACCTAGGCAGGTTGATGTTGGAGGAGGTGTTTCTTAATATTTTTCAGGCTGAAGTCATTTAGAGCCCTGTATGTCAGTGCCAAATTTGGCTAGGCAACTTCTGCATTCTGCACAAGTTGCAGCTTCCAAACCATCTTCAAGTGCATTGCAGTAGTGCAGTCTGGAAGTTACCTGGGCCTGGAACATTGTGGCCAAACTATCCCTGACCAGGAAGGGCCATACCAACCAGAGCTGGACATAGGCTCTCCTAGCCAGCAAGGACCACCTCGTCCTCAGGTAACTTAGATGCTTCCAGGGGAGTACCAACCCACCTCCCTACCAGCTGGACTTGAGTACCTGCAGCACACAGTACCTCTCTCCTGTCCAGATTCAGTTTAATGTATCGGTCCACATTACCAACTCCAGGCAGTGGTCAAGCACCTGAATTGCCTCTCCAGTTTCAAATGGAGCATACTTTGCATGGTACACTAAAGACCAATCTGGATAGTTTTTCCTAGTGTTTTGGAGGGATGTTATCTCCAGAAGTATTAAGTCCCATCTTTGTTTGGTAGAATATCATTTCTTTCCAGTTTTAAAATCCTATTCGTAGACAGCTAAACATGGTATTCTCAAAAGCACAGGAAATTGGAGGTAGCTGTGTTGATCCATTGCAAAAACTAAACCAAATCCATTGGATTGTTATTAAGTAAATGTCCCTCTATGGTCTAGAGATGCTACTATGGTCCCAAATCATTAAGCTCATAATTCAGCCACGGCAAGCCTCGGTCAAAGGAGAAGCTAACTTGACCCAGATCTTTTTGTCTTTTCCCAGGCCAGGACCCCCATCAGCCCTGTTCCATGCCTTCCTTGAGTGCTTTTCCCTGCCTGGAATCTGTCCTTGATCTGTGATAATACATTTTGCTTCCCTGGGTGGAGGTTTTTTTTTTTTTGTGTGTGTGTGTAGAAATCTTTGACTTTTGTGTGGCTGAAATGTAGCCCATTGTACAAAGGTTAGGCTTGCATCCATTATTCTTCCCGCTTTTGCCTCTGACCCCATTAACATGCAGCCCCAAGAAGGTTGGCCATGATGGACTGGTAAAAGTCACCCACCCACCGACTGCTGCTCTAGCTTGTTAACCTGGCTCTGTGTGTAGCCTGGCACTCCCTTTGGCTGCTTGAGCCTACTCAGGACTTCCTTCCATTCTTAGTAACTCTGCTTCCCTTTTCAGACATTTATTGGCCGATTCCGTCGCATCATGGACTCTTCCCAGAATGCCTTCAATGAGGACACGTCTGTGCTGGTGGCCCGTCTGGATGAGTTGGAACGAGCCTTATTTCAAGCAGGCCAGAAAGGACTTAATGACTTCCAGTGCTGGGAAAAGGGTCAGGCCTCCCAGATCACAGCATCCAGCCTAATCCAGAATTACAAGAAGAGAAAATTTTCTGACTTGGACAGCTGAGTTCATGAAGGGCATAGTTGACACTTCCATGGCAAGAGACAAAAGAGGATATGATGTTCATCTTATGAATTGAAAACCTCCCTGGTAACATCTTGAGATTGAACTAGAGCATATTTCTGAGGAATGTTGGCTAACACTGTGTGGCCTGCACCCGTCCACTCACTCTTCTAAGGACGTACAAGATTATTCTGGGTTTGTGTCTGAATGGATACCATCAATTAGAACAAATCTTATAGCGGAATAATTAACATTTTATTCAATCTAATGCAGCTATGTTTTAATCTTTCAAGTGATGACTCTAGAAATGCAGGGCAAAAGGATGAACAATTCTCAGGCAAATGAGTTTGCCCTCAGAAATCATCATTGGAATATTTGTACATAGTCTACCAGGTTATTTTGTCTTGTCTTGCCTTTGCTTTTATTTGCTAGAAAAGTGATCTTTCTTAGGGAGAAAAGGCAGCTCCGATATATTTTAATGTGCCTCTTGGTGCCTGCCCATTGCAAGACTTCCTGTCCAAGGGTCTTAGCTACTCTACTGAATCTTAATTTAGTGGGCAGCTTTTCCAGTCGTTTGAAATGCAGTTTTCTGAATGCAGTTGGGATCTTTTAACTGAGAATTCTCAGCACTCACAAAACTGCTTCTACAATTTATTGGAGGAAGCTGTGGCACTTAAATAGCTTATGCTTTTAATCTAAATGACATTTTATCTTGCTTCCATTGTGTATTGCTTATTTTGGCAGAGGGAGGAATAAATGCCCCATACCTGCCCCCTATTTCTCTGCGCCTTTGCTGCAGACTCAGATTGACAACCCATGTGCCCCTCTGTACCATCTCCCTGGCATGGATTTCCCTACTTTCCAGGAAAGTATATGCTCTCTTCAACATCCTTGGTCTTGGGAATCTCCAGGTTTTCCAGATTTTGCATTCTGGGTTCTGTTCCATCTTTAACAGCATAATTTCAGTGTAGGTGAAAATTAGTAATCTGCTGTTTACCCTTTTACAATTTGTTTAGCATTGCATTATAAATAAAACTCATTTTAGCAAAGCAAGCCTATCTATACCTGTCTATTGAGGCTGAATCGTTCAGATCTATTAGTATGGCTTCATAGTTGCACAAGCCCAGAGTGGCCCTATCAGAACTGCCCCTGCTGATGTAACTCTTCCTTGTTGTGGGCTTAAGCACATGTTTAAGTTGCACTCCTCATACACTATGATGGAATAGAGGCAGATTTCAGTTGGATTCCTGCCTGCTTCCCCACAACTGATTGTCCTCTTTTTCTGCTGATGGGGGACAACAGGAGTATATTTTTCATCTCTTGCCATATGGCCAGTGCTTGCCACATCCTTCTAGCATTTCTCAACCTCTTCCTGGGCAAGGCCCTATATTTTTAGAAGTACACAACAAGAAAAGGTTTGATGTTGATACTTCTCAGTTAGTTCTTCTAGGCTGAACTCAGCATTTTGTGTCTGTCATTTGAGCTGTTACTTGCTCTACATTTTGCTCCGTCTGTCACCTGTGTTTGATCAGGCATTCGGAGTCCGACCAGGCCATCTGCGACTCATTTTTCTCAGAGGAGGCAACGCATGAAGATGGACATTGGGAGAACATTATGTTTGCACCTGTGTGCAGGGCCAGAAATTAATTAATGTTGAAAAGTCATCTAGAAATTAAAACGCTGAATGCTGGAACCTCTGCATTAAAGGTTCAGTGTACATTGTGGGCTTCCTGGGGAGACAGTTTCAAAATGCCACCTCTTGATTTTGCACACACCTCCTGGTTTTTACTACCAGAACTGGCCTTTGAAGGTGTTTGTAGTTACGCACACTCAAAAGCACCCTTCCCTAACCTGCCCTCCAGCTGTTTTTTACACAACTCCCATGAACCTGTACCTGTCCCAGGCCACACCCCCACTGGCAGCCCATTGGCCTGCCAGGCAGAGGTGGGCCAAAGATACCCTGTTACCAGGTGGGTGGCACCCGGCCAGGTAAGCCCCGCACAGGGTCGCAAACTCCGCGCACCTGTTGGGAGGGGGTGAGCGGGAATTTGTACACAACTCCCACTAGCCGCAGTTAGGCCATGATGGAGTGTTCCAGGTTAGGAAAGATAGCTCCAAAGCAATTACTTTGAATAAATTATTTCATTTCAGCACTGGCACATTAACAACTCTATTCCTCTTAGCAGGAGGAAAGACGCAAAGAATATAAGCAAAGCACCGTTCTTGCTGGACACAAAATTTCAGGTACATGCCTAAATGTTTTAAGACTAAGAATGCTTTTGCCTTTCAAAAGAATCTGATTTATTGATTTGTTAATTGAATTTGATTGAACTTAAATGTTAGCATGGGTGCTTTTTTGAGATACTGAAGAAAGGTATTTTTTTTCTTTTAATAACAAAAATCTACTATTAGAAGAAAAAAGTTGTTTATATTTTGTTTTTCATTTTCCCTTATAGTAACACACCAGAACTGAAAGAGCCTTGTAAAAGAAGCAGATGCACTCTAAGCTAGTGACCTCTCCAGCTGAAATTTCCTTTCTGGGCAACTACCTCCAGAACGCTTAGGAGAGGCAGGTGGGGATTACAGGCCAAAACATCTGAAGTGCACCAGGTTGGCAAAGGCTGGATTCAAGCGTCCTCAGCCATCCCAGCAGAGATCTTTTTGCCCAGAAATGCCAGGGAATGAACATCCAGCTTTTTGCACAGAAGGCATTTGCTCTGCTACTAAGCAACATCCAGAGCCAAGGAGGATAAGGCTATCAATAGCTGCTAGTCGTGATGGCTATATATTCCCTCCAGTATCGGAGGCAGCATGTCATTGAAAACCAGTTGCTGGGAAACAGGAGTGGAGAGACGGTGGTTGCACTCATGCCCTGTGGACGCATCTGGTTGGCTGGTGTGGCAAGCTGGAAACTGGTGTTGGTAGCCTTGGACCTGATACAACAGCCAGGCTCTTAGGGGCTTGAGGTGGGCCTGTCTTGGAAGATGCAGCTGTTGCTTGCATGGTGGGATGGATAAATTCCTTGGGGACACTTCCCACCCCATTTCTGTTTCTGCCTTAAGCAGGAGGGGTTAGTGCTTTTGCTGGGTATCAAGAGAGCATGCTCTTTTGCACAGGATCACAATGGTGTTTCGGGGCTGCAGTGTGGAGTAGTCTTCATGAACCTGGTGCTCTCCAGCTGTCTTAGGCTACAGTGCAATGCTTGCTGGAGCTGATGTGAGCTGTGCTGCAAAATGTGGAGGGGGTAACAGATGATTGGCAAAGGCTGCTGTAGGGTGTGCTGTAGGCCAACATGCCTACCAGCCTAAGTTCAAAGTGAGGGATTCCTCACCTCATTGCACTCGACTGCGGAAGGCTCAGATCATTTGCTGCTGTGCAGCATGTGGGTTAAGCTGTTGCTTTGCTTGAAGGAGCTGCACCTGGCATACTAAGCCAGCAGTGCCAAGAGAGCCCTTGCTGCAGACCTCCCTGCCCTCAGGGTCATCGCCAATATCCCCTTGGAGGATCGGCCCTGCTTTTCCCCAGTACGCTTTGTGCTGGCTCCATCCCTTCGTTGTTTGACTTTGGCCCTTGTGTCCCAAGGAGAGCCAGAGGGCTGGAGCCAGAGAAGTGAGCTGATTGGGAGCTGGCCCAGCACCTCTTTGTGGTGCTGAAAGCCCCAGGAGCAGATTTAAGCCCAGCGTGCTAATTGGCAGCGACAGCTCATTTGTTATCTCACATGTCGTTATTGACGTGGTGTGTGCATGTGACTTGAGGCAAAGTGAAGGTCGAACCAAGCTCAGGGAAGCCTCCAGACAAGGAGGGCTGTCGTCCTCCTGCCCCATCCCTGCTCCAGCAGCTTCTGCTTGAGGATGTGCTTCAGCCAAGCCCAGAGGCTTCAGCCCAAGGCTGTTTCTTCCACAGGCTGCTTGGGGATACCCAGAAGCAAACCTAGGCTCCCTTGCATCCTTGGCAAGGAGTTACGGTATATTGTTGCCCCCCATTCTTTGCACCGTTGGTAGAGGAGCCTGCGTCCCTTGCCTGGCTACCCAGAGCAAAGGAGGAGCGCCCCAAGGAGTGTGAGGGCAGGCAGGCGCCTAGCTACTCTGAGACAGAATGGAGAGATGTGATTTTTGTGCACCCACCCGCCCCTGCACCCTTGGTAGGGGCCAGCCCGACCAAAAAGGATGCATTAAACCAAGACTTGCACTGAGAAGGTGGGTCAGGACCTACTAGTTCATAAGAACAATCAAACAGCCTTGCAGCTAGATCAGGTCAAATGCCCTCTGTATCTAGCATCTTGTTCTCCCAGTGGCCAACCAGATGGCTAGGGTGCAACAAAGTTCTCCTCGCTTGTGATTCCCAGCAACTGGAATTCAGAGGCACACTGTCTCTGACAGTGTGGATAGAACATATCCATTATTAGTAGTAGCTATTAACAGTCTTATCCTCCATGAAAGTCTAATCCAATCCATTCAAGTTGGTGGCCAATTCGTGGAAGCAGATTCCACAGTTTAGTGATGTGCTGTGTGAAGAAGTACTTTATTTTGGTCTATTTTGAATCTTCCAGCATTCAGCTTAAGAACATAAGAAGAGCCTGCTGGATGAGGTCAATGGACCATTGTCATAGATTCATAGACTCATAGAGTTGGAAGGGACCACAAGGGCCATCCAGTCCAACCCCCTGCCAAGCAGGAAACACCATCAAAGCATTCTTGACATATGCCTGTCAAGCCTCTGCTTAAAGACCTCCAAAGAAGGAGACTCCACCACGCTCCTTGGTAGCAAATTCCACTGCCGAACAGCTCTTACTGTCAGGAAGTTCTTCCTAATGTTTAGGTGGAATCTTCTTTCTTGAAGTTTGAATCCATTGCTCCGTGTCCGCTTCTCTGGAGCAGCAGAAAACAATCTTTCTCCCTCCTCCATATGACATCCTTTCATATATTTGAACATGGCTATCATATCACCCCTTAACCTTCTCTTCTCCAGGCTAAACATACCCAGCTCCCTAAGCCGTTCCTCATAAGGTATCGTTTCCAGGTCTTTGACCATTTTGGTTGCCCTCTTCTGGACACGTTCCAGCTTGTCAGTATCCTTCTTGAACTGTGGTGCCCAGAACTGGACACAGTACTCCAGGTGAGGTCTGACCAGAACAGAATACAGTGGTACTATTACTTCCCTAGATCTAGATGCTATACTCCTATTGATGCAGCCCAGAATTGCATTGGCTTTTTTAGCTGCTGCATCACACTGCTGACTCATGTCAAGTCTGTGGTCTACCAAGACTCCTAGATCCTTTTCACATGTACTGCTCTCAAGCCAGGTGTCACCCACCCTGTATTTGTGCCTTTCATTTTTTTTTGCCCAGGTGTAGTACCTTACATTTCTCCTTGTTAAAATTCATCTTGTTTGCTTTGGCCCAGTTGTCTAATCTGTTAAGGTCATTTTGAAGTGTGATCCTGTCCTCTGGGGTATTAGCCACCGCTCCCAATTGGTGTCGTCTGCACAGTTGGTGTCGTCTGCATGTTGTCCAACATCCTGTCTGCACAGTGGCCAATGTGTCCTCTCCTGTGGCTTCAGGCAACTGGTATTCAAAAGCATTGCAGCTTCTGACTGGAGGCAGAGCATAGCTATCATGGCTAGTATCCATAGAGAGCCCTTTCCCGCCATGATCCAAGTTGGTGGCCATCAGTGCCTCCTGTGGGAGGGAGTTCCAGAGTTTTAACTATGTGCTGCATAAACAAGTACTTCCTTTTATCTGTTCTGAATCTTTTAACATTCACCTTCCTTGGGTGTCAATGAATTCTAGTGTTATGAGAGCGGGCGGAGGGGGGACTTATCTATCCACTTTCTCCATGCCATGCATCCTTTTATACACTTCTATCATACTTTTCCGTTTTGTGTTTTTCACAGGTAGTGAGAGTCTTATTGCTTGCCATTGTGATGCTTGCCACATCATGTAAACCTAGGAAGAATTTGGATGGGTGGATAAGTAAAACTTTCTAAAGCAGCTACAAACCTTTTTATTTTTTTACTGGAAGTGAGAGATAAGAAACCTGAGGCTTCTCCGCCACCTTTAAAGACAGACCTTTGGAAGCCATAGCAGTTCAAGAGCTGACTCTATAAGAAGCACTTCCTTTCATAAATACATCCCTCCCCCAATTCCCATGCCATTGACCTTCCCCTTGAACAACAGTGGATTGATCCCATTTGCTCTGGGGAGGGATGAGATTTTCTCAGTAATTATTTTGCCCTGATTCTCACTAGTGCACAGCAGTTGCTCTTGCTGCTACCACTGGTTATAGGCTATGAATGTCTGCCTCTTTTGAAACACAGATGTAAGTTCGCAGTGGGCAACGCAATTGTCCTCAGCAAAAAATAAAAATAAGTTCCTATATTAACATCTCAAGTGTTCCAAAGGCTTTATATATAGTATCTCAGTAATACTTGCATCAGTTCTGTAAAATTATCCCTATATTGTGGGTTTTAACTGTGATCCACTTGGAGGGTCTATTTGGCTCACCAAAAGTGGCAAATGGGTGTCAACAATAACAACGTGGTAATTCCCATCTTTATCAATTGCATCTTTTTTTGACAGCACTTCCGAGGTGTTGTAAAGTTAGTGAGCTGCTCATTGATGGAACATTGCTATTCAGAGGTTTTTAGCCAATTATGGTCACAAGAGGGAATGCCAGTGCTAATGATCAGCCAACAGGACAACCCAAGTTTGAAGCCAAAAGCATTTCAGTGGCCCTCGCTTGGCAATCCTTCAATCATGGGCAGTTTTTTTGGGGGGGGGGGCGTTATTTCTTTTCCAACCAAGTGGTGCACCTCCTCTATGTGACACTTGGGCCGTACATTTCAATTATGAACCAACCTTAAACCTGACATTCCTCAGCTGGACAGTCCAGCTTCCTGCTGCTACTCAATCCGTATAACCACATGGATCTCTCCATGTGGTGAAAGAAACAAAATAAAACTGCTTATGTAATTATAACCCTAATTAGTTTATCTTTGCTTGGCTGAGCTAAAAGCAATGTGGGGGGAAACATCTACTTATTGGGATTTTAAAAAGCATGCTGAAAAGTAGATAAATCCATACCAGAGCACAATGGCCAGGTCACAATGTCCTTTTACAGGTGCTTCCTTTTTTGCCTTAGCTCTTCTCATAACTTTCAGTCAAGTCATTGTTACATACTTCCACATAACCTGAACAAAGCACAAGTCTTCATGACATTTAACTAGCAATGCACTAACTTCTATTTTGATTTCCAACAGAGATTCATAGAGGAGAGAGCTGATAATCTTGCAAAGCCCAGCACCTTTGTGTAACAATCTAGGAAGCCTCCAGTGCAAACTTTGATTCAAAACCTCAGGTTTACGCTAGCCCAAATGTGACATGCCTGCAATGTGATGTCCTAGCTACCCGTATTTTAACTGCATGACTGTTTATTGAGTTACAGCAGTGGTGGGCAACCGCCAGCCTCAGGGGTTAATGAGGCCCACTAGGGCTCCCCATCTGGCTAAGCCACACTCACCTGTCCTACACATGATGTTGTATATGATGTCAAGGGTGGGGTGGGGGTAAGGTCCTGGCTCAGCTGAAAGAGGGTTCGCAGGTTTGTAGCTGACCCAAGCCCTGGGCATCAGTTGACTACCAGGTCTTGCAAGATGAAACATCAGCTGATCACCTGAGCTTGCAAACCCCGGTGCACAGAGCTTTGCAAAACCTGACCACAAGGAGGCAGTGATGGCCACCAACACAAATGGATTTAAATTAGACAATTTCATAGAGGATGAGGAGCATCAATGGCTAGTAGTCATGATGGTTATGCAGTTGGAAGCAGCAATGCTTCTGAATACCAGTTGCTGGAAGCTGCAGGAAGGGAGGGTGCTCTTGTGCTTGGGTCCTGCTTGCATGTTTCCGTCAGGCATCTGGTTGGCTACTATGAGAACAGGATACTGGACTAGGTGGGGCACTGGCCTGATCCAGCAGGCTCTTCTGATGTAGTGAAGCTCTTATTATGAAACCTTCACAGCAGTGAAATGCAAGAAGAAACTTGCTACTGGTAAAAGCTGAGCGTGGGGAAGACTGCTTTGGGGACTGGTTGGCTTTCCTCCACTGGAAATACTGAAGCAAAGGCTTGAAGCCCAGCCTGTTTGCCAGAGATATAACTGCAAATCATGTATTGAAGATTTTGCATTCTGGTGATCTCCATGGTCCCTTTCCACTCTATGGTTCTGTGGCAGGGGAGGGGAACCCATGTACTTTCAGATATTGCTAGACTCCATTTCCCATCAACCTTTACTATTGACCATGTGCCCTGGGGCTGATGGGAGTTGGACTCCAACAATATCTGGAGGGCACTAGGTTGATAAAAGCTGCCTTAAATGTATAAAGTTGCAATTTATTGGTCTCTGTCTCCCAATGCAATAGCTCCAGACCCCTTTTCAGGCTACCCCTGGCCTCACCTACATTTGATGAAAGGGGAAATGAACTGCTATAAGCTTACTACCAGCACCTCCCTTTAAATTCCTAATTTCCTCTAGTAGTTTCTCTAGTAGTTTTATACAGCACAGGAAACACTCTGTATAACCCTTAGTAGCAGCAACACCAGCCTGGGGTGAAGCACTAGCCTCCTTGCATCTCCCTCTGCAACCAGCATGTCAGGTTTGACTGGAACCACTGGACTCCAGTGCCCCCAGTTCCCTCCCAGCCAGCTGGTCCATTAGGATATAATGGTCGATGGTATCGAAAGCCACACTGAGAGGTCCAGGGTAATCAATAGAGTCACACTCTCTATGTCCCTTTCCTTGCGAAGGTCGTCCACTAGCGAGACCAATGCTGCTTTAGTTTAAAAATAAAAAGTGACATGGGATTTGGGAACCAGATTAAAATGGATTCCAGATAATCTTCTGCATCCAGGGATGCCCATAATTGAATGCCACAACCCACCTGAGTATTTTTCTCTAACCTAAAAGGTGCAGAATGGGGAAGGGGAAGAGAGAAATGTGTCTCAAAGATGCCCAAACAAAGGGAATGCTTCATTGTTAAATATGCCCAGCACATTTTGGCACAATTGCCTTTATCAAAGGCTTAGGTAAAGGGACCCCTGACCATTAGGTCCAGTCGTGACCAACTCTGGGGTTGCGCGCTCATCTCGCATTATTGGCCGAGGGAGCCGGCGTATAGCTTCCAGGTCATGTGGCCAGCATGACAAAGCCACTTCTGGCAAACCAGAGCAGCACATGGAAACGCTGTTTACCTTCCCGCTGTAGCGGTTCCTATTTATCTACTTGCATTTTGACGTGCTTTCGAACTGCTAGGTTGGCAGGAGCTGGGACCAAGCAACGGGAGCTCACCCCATCACAGGGATTCGAAACACTGACATTCTGATCAGCAAGCCCTAGGCTCAGTGGTTTAACCACAACGCCACCTGGGTCCTCAAAGGCTTATTAAGGTAAAAAAGAATGCAGTTGCTAAACCACACAGTGAGTATGTTTGTATGGGCTATAAGATATGGCTGATTCTAGTTAACATGGGTTTCCCTTGAATATGAATTTTTGAAATTTATGAGTATTTTAAAAGTTTCCAAATGCTGTATTATTATAGAATAGTGCTGTATTATTATAGAATACTGTTGTATTCTTATTTCTTTAGGTTTTTTAAAGATTTTATTGCGAGTTGCCACAGAGGTATTAGACACTCCCCAAGGCAGCTGTGGGAGCAGGACTTTGAAATTGAGCTGATAAAGTGGAAGCAAATCTGGGACCCATTTCTGTTCTGGTCAGTGTCATCCTGAATGAGAGAGAACACCTCGCTTCCTCTCACTCTTGTTAGAATTTCAAATGCTAATAGTCCACTATGCTGGAGTGGCTGTGAAGAGTCAGGTCCCTACTGTTTTTCCATAAGTGGTGGTCATGTGAGAAGATAAAGGAATTCTGGGAGTGGGGTGTGGAGTGAGAGATAGGAAATGAAACTTATCATGCCTCAGATACTAGACCCAGATCACAGTGTGTCATCATTATCCATATTTGATGAGGTAGGTCAAAAGGTTGCAAATAAGAACTATCAGACTATCATTAGATTGGGAAGATGCAGGAGACAACTTGCTCTTTGGTAAAAGCAAACTTGGACACTTGCGTTTCAGGGAAAATGGACGCCAAAGGTGAAAGATGGGAAGGCAAAAAGGCCCTTCACCCAATTCGGGGTCAGGGGTGAACTTCAGGGGACCAAGCCTTCTCAGCCAGGACCCCTCTTGGCGGCAGACGGGACGCCTTGTGCTCCCCCACCCGCCCCTGGAGTGGGGCCTAGCACAGCGTCGGCAGGGCCAGACACGTCGGGGTGGCGGAGAGAGAAGGTCTGGGGGCGGGCTGAGAATCATTGCTGCGGGCGTTCGGCCTGGAGCTGCGATTCCTCCCCGGACCAAGCCCGGGAACCCGGTTTCTCCGGCTGCCTTGCTAGCACTTTCCCGGGGGCGGCCCTCCGGACCGGAAAGATAATTCCGCCGACGGCTGCTTCTGCAGCTCGAAGAGAGGGAAGGAGTGTCTGGCCGCGCTCGGACTGGCTTGCCTTCCCAGTTCCCGAGCGCCTCTGTCCGTCGAAGGTCCAAGCACCCAGCCAGGCTCAGCCGCAGAGCGCCAGCCTTGCTCTCAATCCCCGACGGCATCTCCGGAGAGGGCTGGGAGAGAGCCCTTGCTGCCAGTCAGGGTAGACAATGTTGAGCTAGATGAGCTACGGACTCGGGGGAAGGCAGCTCCCTCTGTCGCTTGGGGGGGAAGAGCCCCGACGGCGCGTCCCTAGCAACCGCCGCCGTTGCGACGGAGAGTGGGAAGGCGGGCTGCAGGCCGAGGCCACGAGACCCTCCCCCTCCCTCTCCTGACGCAGCGGCGGCGCCTCCTCCCCCATTTAAACCGGGCGGCCTCCCGTCCGAGCGCAGCAGCGGCTCTGTCCTCCTGCCAGCCACCGACGCCCCGCTCCCAGGCGCCTGCAACGCGGGAGGCCGCGCCGGGACGGCCCCTCCGTAGCAGACGGAGGAGACCCCGGCCTGGCTCAGCACCGAGGGAGGGAACCACCTGCTCTGGGCTGTAAGTAGTAGACCCGCCTCCCTATCGTCTTGGAGACCGAAATGGAGCTTGGCCGACGGCGGAGTGGGGTGTAGAGGATGCCGCCGCCGCCTCCCGCAGCACGACATGGCAACGGGAATGCGGGGGGGGGTTGTCCCCCCCGCCCACGGTCCTCTTCATCCCCCCCCCGCGCTGACGTTGCTTGGCCAACCGACGGGCTTGGCATCTCCCCCCCCCCCCATTCATCCATCCTTCCTTCCCTCCCCCGCCCTCTTCCTCGCCTTCCCCGCTGGAGCGATGCCCGCTTGCTCGCTGCCTGCCCAGCCGCAGTGAGCAGTCTGGCTAGCTTGGGAGCAGCCTTTGTCTCTCGCCGCCTGCCTCGCAAGCGCTCGCTCTCTCGCCGCCGCCGCCGCCACTATGAAGGTTTTGGGACATAAGATAGAATTGCTGACAGGTAATCCGACGCCCCTCTGTTTCCTGCAGGCTCTCCGAGGTCGTGGGGTGTGGGCGGTTGCTCCAGCTTAGGAGGCTCCCCCACCCCCGCCCCCGTGCCTCTTCTGAATTTGATGCAGCTGCGCTGGGGAGCCAGGCTGGCACAGCTGCGGTGGACACTCCCCCCACCCCAAGGGGAGACCAGGAGGCAGCGGGGGCTGCAGATCCAAAGCCCTCTCCCCAGCTCCAGTGTGTCAAGGTGGGGTAATTTGGCAAGGGGTGTGTGCTCCCTAATGCCTCCCCTTGTACCTCATTTCCTAAATAGCTAATGCTGGCATTTGGGGGGGGTTGTTGTGCCAAGGGACCCTGAGAGTGGCATTCTCTCCCCCCACCTTACTTGGCGAACTGTGAGGGTGTAAAAGGGTTTGCAGGCAGCCCTGGAGGGAGCCTCTGCTCAAGGCAGCCTCCATGATTTCCCATGGGAGGGCTGTGACTCAGTGGTACAGCGGCAGATGCCCTGGCGGGGGTCCAAGTTTGGTCCATGGCATACGCTGCGTTTTCCAACCTATGACTCTCCAGGTGTTTTTTTTTCACTACAACTCCTAGCAGACCCTGCTGGCTGGGACTATTTGGAGTTGTGGTCATAGAAATCAAACTGCCTTATCCTGAGTCAGGCCTTGGGTTCATCTAGCTTCACATTGTCCACCAACTGGCAGGATTTGACCAGGGTTATCTCCTGGAGATGCTGGGAACTGACCCTGGGACCTTTTGAATGTAAAGAGGATGCTCTAACGACCATTGAGCTATGGCCCTTGAACACTGTCATACCTGTTGGTGAGGTGGGTGCACACTCTGCACATGCTCAGAGGTGTGGTTTTATTATTTCACATGTGATCAGGGTAAGCCCTCGCACTGAGAATTTGTTTTGGAGCAGAGACCTGCTTCAAAGCACAACTCAACCTCCGCACTCTGCTCTCCTTATAGGCTGAAGCTGCCTACTCACCATATGTCCAAAGCACATAGTTTCTCCCCATAAAGATCCTTGGAACTTCAGTTTCTTAAGGGTGCAGGGAACTGTAGCTCGACAAGGGGTGAACTACCATTCCCAAGATTCTCTGGCGGGGGCGGTCAAAGCCATCTGGAGGGCATTGGTTGGGGAACATTGGTTGGTGTCAGAACATTGCTATGGTTACACACCACCAATTGCCATCAAGTCCTATGCTTCCAAATGTGCAACCCTTTCTGCAAAGGAGGTGCAAAGTCACAGGAGACAATTCCTTTGCAGCCGACACCTTCAAGAGAGCCTAGATCAGGCATCCCCAAACTGCGGCCCTCCAGATGTTTTGGCCTGCAACTCCCATGATCCCTCACTAACAGGACCAGTGGTCAGGGATGATGGGAATTGTAGTACAAAACACCTGGAGGGCCAAAGTTTGGGGATGCCTGGCCTAGACCGTTGCTAAGCAAGCTTCACAACTCATATTGCATTGATCTGGGTTAGGATGGAAGATTCAGAGCAGGGATTTACCATTCCCCAAGTCATGTATTATTATTTTTTTAAAGGCAGGGCATGTGAAAGGGGGTTCAAAAATTACATGCCGTTAGTATTTTTAAGCCATGTAAATATAGGCTAGTGAAAAGATTCCTACAGAAAGCATTTTACAGTGATTATTGCTTGGAAGCACCTTAGCCAATTTTAAAATAGGAGCTAATGGGTGGACTCAAGATTCTTGTTTTTTTAAAATAAGTTTGGTACCTCCTGGACTGTTCAAAACCATTGCTCTGTTGTCACTCTCCTACACTTCAACAGGGGTGGCCAAACTAGCCATGAGCAGTTTGCCTGCAGCTAATGAAATAATGGTGGAAGACTTGAATTGGATTTGGTTAAGTGTGCCCCAGAGCCCTCTTGCAAGGCCTTTGAGGTGCTGCTACTGGTGGTGGCAGAGAGGAAGTACCGTACTTTTTTTCTCCACCAGCATCAAATCAGCTGCATAATGTCCAGCAGATCTCTTCCTGGTGCCAAGGGGCATTTCAACCTCTGAATTTATGTCCCAAGAAGGTGAAACATCATTAGCTCCACTGTGACCTTTTTTACTTGGCTTTTTTGCTGATAAAATAAAACCACTTGTCTCAGCTCCAGCTTTGATGCTCCAACTCAAATGGAGCCTGCTGCAGAGGGCTCAGAAATGCTGGCAGGTCCCTGTTGCTTGGGTTGCAACACTCTGGCTCCCCTCAATGACATTGACTGGTTGCTTGGTGCTGTGTAGGCTGCAACATGTAGTGTAGATCTCTGTCCCTTGTGGTTGGTGAAAGACAGCAATAGGTAGCCTCTAGTGCTACAGGTCAAAGCAAACAAAGTGTGTGTCTGTGTCTGTTTCCTGCATTCTCGTAAGGAAGGAGTGATTTGTTCTCGTCTCAAAAAACCAATTCTATCAGTTAAGGGGGCTTGGCCGGCTTTAGACCTGTGGCAGCAGAACTACTGTATTCATTTCTTCTCTCTCTCTTTTATTATTTCTATTATTATTTCATTATATGATGTATATAAAAAAGAGAATATGACAACAGATGAAAATTAAAAGATGAAAAACAAAACTATAAAGTAGGCATGTAGCACACTGGGTTAAAATAACCAAGTCCAAGTAAAGACTATCAGTGTTACCAGATTATCAAGTCTAGTTCCAGATTTGCTAGGCTGGTGACGAGGTTTGTCTTGAAAATGATGGTTCCTCTATATATGCATTTTACATAATGCCAAATTATATAAAAAGCACCCGGAGGTTCTAGTCCTTGTTGAAATCTCAAAATAAGGCATTTATTAATCTTGTTCCACTTCAGTCTGGCTTGTAAGTGTGCATCAGAGACAGAAATTGTTGTCTTTGCCCTGTTTTGCTGAGGCTTGGTTGGGGCCTGCAGGAATTACTGATTTCCGGAGCTTCTTCCAAGACAAGGTGGTTCACAACCTTGGACAGCTCCCAGGGAGACCAGGCGGTTTGCCTCAGCAGTCATCTAAAGGTAGGCAGGGCCTTCTCTTCCCATAATCCGTCCTTTGCCGACAGTGTAAGCAAAGGCCCATGAGTCTTCAAGTGTCTGCTCCTGCAAGGTTAGGGAGCAGGAGAAACTGGAGAAAGCTGTAGAGTCATGGTGAGAATGATGGAAGAGCCATGTGCTCAAACGGGAGAGTGTAGAAGGGGTGCTGAGGGTTCCCTCTCAAGAAAGTCAACTGGTGTGTCACCTGCATCCTCCCCAGACCCTAAAACAGGGGACATGATAGTCCTGGTGGATTACCTTCGTCTTGCGTGTGGCTGAGGCTGATCGAAGTGCAGTTCCCAACATCTGAAAGGCAGAAGTTTGGCAAAGGCTGGTCTTGAGCTTGACAGCCATAATACAGACAATGTTGATCTTCTAAAACCTCCCAGTGGCTTTTGATAATGTGAATCATACCATTCTTTCACAGCACCTCCAGATCTCACTTGGGGGCTGGGGGATGACTCTCCTTTGGCTCCATTCCACCTGGTCTGGATGGACGCAGGATGGGTGATTGGGTATGCTGACTCTGCTCCTTGGGGACTGTACTGGGATGTCCCACTAGGATTGTCCTTAGCACTCATCCTGTTGAACTTCTCAATGAAGCTGCTGAGAGAGATTATCTGTACTTTGGGATTGAGGTGCCATTAGTGTGATGGACACATCCAGTTCTGAACATTCCAGTTTCTGAAAGTGGCATTCATATAGAGAATAATCTTTTTCTTTTTCTTTTTAAAGAGTGTGTTGGATTACAAGTCAAGGTACAGGCAGGGAAGCAGTATATATCATCCCTGTGGAAATGGAGTGCATGTAGAAGTTGTTTTAGCAAGTAATAGTAGGAAACAGCAGGAAGGGTGCTTTGCTTGTATTGCTCCTATGCACAAGAGAACTTTGGATCAGAGAATATGATGCTTTGCAGAAGGGAAGGATTTCCTGCTGGGGATTGAATGAAGAGAGAGATGTTGAGTAGGAGAACTTCGGGTGACTGACAGAAACAAATTTAGAAGAGATGAAGTCACAGGTAGGGACCCTAGAGAAAGTTGCAGAGGGGTGGGCCTACAAGTAATAAAGGGAGAGGAAAACCTGGCAAGGCCAATGGAGAGCCTTCAGTGGCTACATTTCATCTCCATCTCCATTTTTCATTGGGAAAGGATGGCCTTTATTGAGGCCCTAGTGTAAATGTTCAAAGCAAACCTTGGGACTTAATCATTTCTGATATTTAATCTTGAAAACCACCAAGCACTGTCTTTAAATGACAAAATTATACCCTTGTTGTTATAAGCTTTTGGGACCCAGGTGGCGCTGTGGTTAAACCACTGAGCCTAGGACTTGCTGATCAGAAGGTTGGCGGTTCGAATCCCTGTGACGGGGTGAGCTCCCGTTGCTTGGTCCCAGCTCCTGCCAACCTAGCAGTTCGAAAGTACGTCAAAATACAAGTAGATAAATAGGAACCGCTACAGCGGGAAGGTAAACGGCGTTTCCATGTGCTGCTCTGGTTTGCCAGAGCGGCTTTGTCATGCTGGCCACATGACCGGAAGCTATACGCCGGCTCCCTCGGCCAATAATGCGAGATGAGCGCCGCAACCCCAGAGTCGGTCACGACTGGACCTAATTGTCAGGGGTCCCTTTACCTTTACCTGTTATAAGCTTTACCAGGACTGGCTGTGAAATGTCCAGAGCAATGACAGATCAAATGCCTTTTCAGACATTTTCTTGCATGTATTATGCATTCTCTAAAATGAGAAAGGCTGCAGTTCAGTGTAGAGCATCTGCTTTCTATCTAGAAGGTCCCATGTACAATCTTGACAGCATCTCCAGGTAGGGCTGGGAATGGTCCCCTGCCTGAAACCCTGGAGAGTCGCTGGTTGGCAGTACAGTCGTACCTCTGGTTTTGGAACAGCTTAGTTTGTCAAACGTTTGGGCTCCTGAATGCCGCAAACAGAATGACTGTTCGGTTTGCAAACTATTTTTGGAACACAAACATTCGACGGGGCTTCCAATTGGCTGCAGGAGCTTCCTGCAGCCAATCAGAAGCCGCACTTTGGTTTTTGAACGTTTTAGAAGTTGAACGGACTTCCGGAATGGATTCTGTTCAACTTCCAAGGTACAGCTATACTAGCTAGATGGACTAAGTACTAGCTAATCTGACCCAGTATCGGGTGGCTTCCAGTGCAGTAATTGCAGATGTGCTATCAAATGTGTTCCTTCCAACAAATCAGTTCTTGTAAAGATGTGCCTAAAGCAATAAAGGAAGGCTCAATAAATGAATGGACTGGAGTACCTCCTCATTCATAGCCAAGCTTTTGCTTAAGTGCAGCTGTATAGTTGGCCTTGAAATTTATCAGTTTAATATCAGTATTTGGGGACATTTCCTCCTGGTGCTATTCTTAGCAATGCTATCAAGGCTTCCTTTCCTCTTATGTACCTGGGCTGATTTCATGTTCTAACCTTTAAAACTCTGGTTGCCTTGTCCTACCTCTTCTTTCTGTCCTTGGACTTTTGTCCTTGCTCAAACCCTCCCTCTTCAGCCACTCTGTCCATCCTCTCTTGCCGTCAACATATACAAGCCTCCCTCCTTCAGGTCTGAGAGAAATGGGACAGCTGCATTCTTAGGCAGGGGCAGTATGAAAAGGAGAGGGGTCTGGGGGCTCCATGGAATGACTTAGGAGAGCTCAGAGACCTCCCTCAGAGCGATACTAGGACCTGGATGCAGCAGGGGATAGGATGTAGTCCGCTCGCTCCCTTAACAGAGGAGCCCAGCTCGGTTTGCAATGACGAGGTGACTCCCATCAGGGTAGGACCTCTTGCTGCCCCAAGCGTGGGTCAGAACAGAATGCCTGGCAAACCTCACAGGTCTGAGGGGTCTGTCTCACACCCTATTTGACATCGTAAAGCTGCAGCACTGTCACCATGAGGCAAAACATGGGTATGTGTGAGCTGCGATGCCACATCATAGGTAGAACCAGGCAGAGGGCCCTCTTAGTAGTGGTGCCTGCCCTGTGGAACGCCCTCCCATCATAGGTCAAGGAAATAAGCAACTATCCTACTTTTAAAAGACATCTGAAGGCAGCCCTGTTTAGGGAAGTTTTTAATGTTTAATGCTGTATTGTGTTTTTAATATTCGATTGGGAGCTGCCCAGAGTGGCTGGGTAAACCCAGCCAGATGGGCAGGGTATAAATAAATAATTATTATAATTAGTATTATTTGTGAAGGGTGTTCTGCTGAAGGAAGCCAGCAGGCAGGCAAGAGTGAGAGAAGGTATCAATGCCACCCAGAGTGGCTGGGGAAATCCAGCCAGATGGGTGGGGAATGAATGAATGAATGAATGAATGAATGAATGAATGAATGAATGAATGAATAATAATGCAGGATCTGGCTATGGAAAAGCAGTGGTGGCTTCCTCTCCTGGCTTCTGATCACGAGGCAAAAAAACCCCAACAACCTTTGCGATACCATCTGGACTTGCTTTGGGTGGAGAGGGAAAATTCCTCCTCCCAGGTGTCCTGCTCCTTCCAGCATCTGTAGTTGGCAGAACACAGGAGGGCCTGCCAAAAACACAGCCTTGCAGAGCAGGCCTGGACCATGGCAGCCTCCCACCCACCTTCTCTCACTCTCTGATACCTACCCTTGGTGCTTAGACTGCTGGGTCTTCCTCTTCATCCCTCCCTCCCCAGCAAGTCTCCTTTTCCTGGCATATCCTTCCCCCAGGCTTCTATCCTGTGACTGAGCCCCCACCCCACCCCCTTGCCTAGCTATGCCCTGAGCTAGCTGGTCATCTCTTCTCCTTTCCCCTTGGCTCCCACTCCCTGCAGAATCACTTGCCCTCTGGGGGTCCCTCTGGCGTCACCTGGCTTCCCTTCTTTTGCAGACAGCTTCATGAGTTTCTACCCAAGTGCAGAGGCCCTCTGGCTCCAGCCCAGTTCCCGCCTCTGTGTGTCACCAGGCAGGCAGATTCAGCTCCTTCTGACCCAAACTCCCCTGCCCTTAGGAGTCAGGAGAGCTAGCCCCATGATAAGGCAGCTTGGTGAGCATCAACGGTGCCACTGGAAACATTTCCCAGCCCCTGCCCAGTCTGCGAGAGTTTACCAACTCTTGTTCCCTCAGGACTAGAAACTTGCTTTTTCAAAAAAAAAAGTTGAGATTTTCAGCACATTGGAATAGGAAGCCAATGCCAATTCCTGATTTAGTGCAACAGAATCATTGATGGCAAACAACTCTACCCATGACTTGGTAGCCCCCCAAGCAACTCAGGGGCACTGCTGGAAAGCCAAAGGAACCAGGCAATCATGAAGCCTGCTTTGTAGGGTATGCAGAGGCCATTCCTAGTAAACTGCTGCAGAGGGAGACTATTCCGAAGGCTTCCTGCCTCCACCTGTCCTCTGCTTACTGTGCTAAACCCTCTCTGGTGTGCAGTGAAATCGGCACTCTAGTGTTACTTGGCTGGGGCTACCCAATGCAGCAAGACAGAGAGTGGGTGTTTGCAGCCCAGATTGTTGCCTCATTGGGGCCCCCAGAAATGTGCATAGCTCTGGGCTCCATGAAGGAGGCATGTTGTACTGCTGCTGTTTTAGATGGTTCCTCCTTGAACCTTGGTGTGCTTTGATGAGATGCCAGACACCTTGAGCGGGCTGTGCCCCAAACGGTGGCTTACATAAAGGTAATAAACAATAAAAATAAAATTAACACACACACCCCGCACAACTTCTCCCTCTTCCCTGGAGAGAAAGAACTGTGCAATCGCCACATGATGCCATCTTCTTCTGCCCATTTGCTTCATGCACTAGATCTTCCCCACAGTTTGTGCTCTGGGTTTTGCTCCGTCAGGGTGGATGAAAAGGGGTTGTGTGAAGGACTATGCACAGCATGTGCAGACCAAGGGTTCTGCAGGGGGGAGTCCCAGAGTCTGTCTCCACCAGGTGCTTGCCTCCTGGCTGCAAAGGTGCAAATGGGTCAATACCACATTGCAGTGAGTGGCTTACATCTTCCAGGCCCAGGATGGCCTGTGGGCAAACCCTCCTGCTGCCCCTGGTGTGGCAACGTCCTCCCAGGGCTGTGCTCTGTCTCAGACATAGGTGGCACTGCCCATTCTGCCCTGTGGCATCATCCCACTTGCATGTGCCTCTTGGCTGGCACAAGATGCCACAGGGCTGGGTTCTTAGCCTGTCAGAATGTTCTGTGTAGTTTGTTTCCCCTGAGTGGAACTGGGCTCCTCAGCTGGAGCAGGGAGGGATAGAGTGCAGTTTACGTATGTTTAATTTGAATCTTATTTATTTATCCTGCCATGTCTTCCCCAAAAGGCACCCAAAGTGATTCATACCATATATATGTATATATTAAAAAAATACATGGGAATCCATAAAACAACCCTCCCAAATAAAGAAAATGCAAGTACAACAAAATTGCAATGCATTAATGAACAGAAGGAAGCAGAGCATGTTCCTTATTCCCCGTGTTCAGGTTACCACCCCCAGCTGCTCCTCAGAAAGCCAGAAGATTTTGCAACAGGCAAAGCTGGTGGGGTGTATTATGAATTGCAATGCAGGAGATACTCTCAACAGCTCCAAATGAGACATTCTCCTTCCTCCCCAGGGAATGTGACTTCTTGTCAGTTAACTGCAAACAGGCAACAAAGCTCCCCAATGTATCCTGTTTCTGGCTCAAAGAAGCAGCTCTCTTTCTCTCTTTCAACTTCTCCAAGTTGCCGCCGCTGCAATCTGCAAAAAGCCAAGCCAAGGCTCACATGAGATGGTCTCTGTTTTCGGCTTGGGCCTTTTGCATCTGGCTCTGGCAGCATGTGCAGGAGGTCACCTGGTTGTCCTTTTCCTGTGGAGACACCTGCAAGGTCTGCAGGGACAACAATGGGAACAGGACACTGGGGGCAGAGGCTCACAGCATCTCTGTGGATGGGGAGTTGCTGTGTCCTTGTCCAGTCACTGCTATTTGGCCTCCTGCAAAACTTGTGTAAGGCTGGGACCTCCGTTGGCCTGAATGAGAGGTTTTCTTCTGAAGTCAGATGAGGTGGTGGCTTCAAGAAGCTAATCTGTGGGAGCCAGAGGCACAAACTTGAAGAAAATGGGGAGCGGGGCAGACAAGGGCAGTGTTATGGGATGGAGTGTGAGAGGCCTCTTTCCCAGTTGCTCCAGCTGAGAAACAGCATCCCCATTCTAGCAAGCCTCTTCCCACCTGGGAAACTGCAGATGAAGCCATGGGTGGACCACCAACTCTCTTCACAAATAGTCTTGGGCAAGCCATGATTCTCCTGACCTCAGTGTTCTCCCGTCCACCCTCAAATCTGAGCTAATGTGGGTGAACCATCCAGGGCAAAGTGCTCTATGAATGCCAAGCACAGTGACAAATCCAACTTTACTTCCTGCTCCTGAGCAGGAAGCTCTGCCACCTGAAGTGTAAGGAGGTCCAGGGAAGTTCTGCCTGGTTCCTGCCTGGGTCAGGATTTGGGCAGCCCTGGGGCTGTGCTGACTGCTGTGCTTGCATTTTCCCCTTCTGCAGGACTTTTGCTGCAGGAAGTGACCATGGCTGGCCTGCATGAGCAGCGATTTACAGAAGAGAAGCCACTGCTTCGGGGGCAGGACACTGAGCTGGTGAGTCCTGCTGGATTTGGCATCACTTAGCAAAAAAACATTTAAAGGGGACAAACCAAGTGGTAGCTGACAAGTGTATGGAATTGACAAGAGGGCAAGCAACCCCTGGACTTAAATGTAAGCTCTTCCCAGGACTGGTGCATTGTCGAACTGCTTTGGGAACGGTGTCCATGATGGTCTCAGATTCAAAAGATACCTGAGTGAGAAATTACTCAGAAAGTCAGCAACAGTTGGGAAGGACTGTTCCCTTAAAGCCCTAGTTTTGGGCTTCTCAAAGGCATCTGATCGACAAGTGGGGAAATGAAGCTGATGGACTAGGTAGGTCTTTGATCTTATCTAGCAAGGTTCTTAAGATACTTGTCCTGAAACTTGTGCCAGTGTGACGTTGAGCTGGTCACACACCCATCACTTTCATTCCAGAGACCTCTTCCACTGGAGATCTGTGGTCTGTGGCTTCAGGACCAAATTCAGCCCCTTTATACTGCATAGGCTGCCAGTTGCTCACTCAGAGGCAAGAGGGATGTATGTGGGTGTAGAGATGGCCATTGGGCCACAAGCAGGAAGCAGGAAGCAGGGCCCTGCCTACCACCCTCCATTCCTTCTTCAGTGTGGATTCCCAGTAAACAAGAGGATGAGCAGAGCCTGATGGAAAAGCCAAAACTCTCCTGGACGTGTTGACAGGTGGGCCTCTGATGTGATGCTGATGCCACCAATAAGGAACTTAAGATACAAACCTGGTGAGCCATGTCAGTAACAAAGAAGTTTGGAAGCTATCTTCTGCCATTATATATATGCAAATATTTATATCTTGATTTAAATCCAGCTCCAAACAGGTGTGTGCAAGTGAAATTCCAAATACTGGCTGACTATCATTTTCTCCTGGCTTGAGGAGAGAGAGGTAAGCCTACTTGGTACTTCACACTAGCACACAGCCAAATTCCCAATTTCCACTTGGCATCTACGCCACGGCCTCTGGCCAGCATGTTGACCAACCAGCCTTCCTCCCAAAATCTGTGCTCTAGAGATGGGCAGAGATTCTCCTAGGCAGTTGCACCTACTCTTAAACTGCAAATTTGAGAGGGAGGCTGGCGGTTGTATGGCTGTTATATTGCCAAGGTTTGCCAGTGACGATCTAGAGTGCCTCAGGTTCTCCACCTCGATTTGTAGAGAGTCGGGATAGATCCCAACCTTTCTGTGACAGGCAGCTGAATGATCCTCCTTTCATGAAACACAGTATGGTGGGGATGTCCCAGGTTTGGGGAGTGCACTCAGTAGGCTTGGAAGATAGTCGTGAGCTATAATAGCCTGTATGAGAAGTAATGGTTTGAATTGGTCTGTTTCCTTCCCAGGAGAATTCAGATACTTTCCTCTCTGCAGTGAACACAGACTGGAAGGTAAGTTGCAATGTCTTCTCCTTGCCTTTGTGCGCCTGCCATGCTCAGCGTGGTTCAATAGATGCAGGCCGGTGGCTTAAAAATGTCAGAAATGGCATTTTGGGGCTGCAAGGAAAGGCACCTATTAAGTCTGAATAAAGGTGTGCTGTTCAAGGTGTTGTCACCTGCCAGGCCGGGCTTCCATTGGTCAGTTTCTTTTAGCTAATGTGGGAGCCAAATGTGTGGTTTAGCAAAGCCCATCTGGCAGGTGTGTCTAGTGATTTTTATGCAATTAACCACATGACTTGTGATGTTTAAGACAGCTTTTGTTTATTTAAAGTCAGATAACAAGCAGAGTTGCAATTTGGTAACTAGGCAAAGGCCTTACCGGTATCTGACAGAGCAAAACCAACATCACAGGCAAGAACGGAAGAACAAGGCCATAGGCTATCTGTGTCAGCAAATTCCTATGCACATCTTCAGAGACATATTGACTCTGTTACAACAGGAGGGGAGTTATTTGTTTGTGTGGTTTTTTTTGTTCTTGTTTTTCTCTTGTGTTTTGTGTTTTTATATTGTCTGTCTATGTTGTGAACCCTGAGATCTACGGATGAAGGGCGCTCTACAAATTTAATAAATAAATAAGAATAACATCTATTCATACTTTTACTGCCTTTTAGACCATCTACCAGTATACTTATCAATTATTTTCTCACTGCATATCCCAAGTTATCTTTTGGGCTACTCATCACTCCATAGGGCTCCTTGTCACATTAGCTTTCTTTATGTAGCCTTCGCCAACCTGGTGCCTACCTTTCCCCTGGGACTAGGTAGAGGAGGCAATGCTTTGGTGCCTTCTCCCACACCTGTCTTTGCCTCTGGGAGGGGGCAGGACTGGTGTGTGAAGGAGTTTTATAGTGGCGATTGAGACACAACTTTTGCACAGCGGAAGGAGTGACTCCTGCTGCACAGGGAGTAACAGGATAAAACCTTCAGGCACCTGCAAGGGGTATGTCCTGACAGACCTCAGGCTGAACCTTCTGTGCCAGGTAAGATGCCACCCCAAAGGCCCTCCCCCCCATAGGGTGAGCCTGCTGATTTGACTGGCCAAGTGGCTAAAGAAGGGAAGTAAATTACCTACCCAGTCCAAAGATTTTCCCTCTCCCTTGCCTCAAGAACCTCACCTTTTGCTGAAGAGAGGGATTTTCAAATATTGTGGTGGTGTCTCTGTTTCCCAGTCACCAAAGATCAATCAATTTGGGGCTGTAGGTTGGAAGACATCAAAATGACATTTACCCAGAAACCCTAATCTGTGGAGGCCACTTGGACTCTTGTTTGCAATAATTGCAGACTTGAAGAGTGTGGTTGTTATTGATTGTTTTATTGTTTAATTTAACAATCTAAACTGTAATCATCATTATCAGGGCAGCTTGGCAGTCTGTCTCTTCTGGGCCAAAGCAGATGGGCGGATGTGCATATTGATTGGATGGGTGAGCGGACTGCTCGTCAGAGGAAGACCCCAACTTTGTGGAATGGTGGTTCGGAAGATTGGAAAATGGGCTAAGACATCTGGCATGAGCCTAACTGGATGGCAGACACATCTGGCAATGCAGGCCTGAGAGCTAGGAGCCAGGTGAAGGCCACATCTGCCCTTTCCAGTCTAGCTCTGGAAGTTTAGGAACCTGTATAATCTCCTTTGTAGATCTCCTGAAAGCAGGAACTTGTTGTGGAATGGCTTTCTCCCAACCTGGTGCCCTCCAGATGTTGTAGTCCTATAACATATGCATAGCTGCCAAGTCTCCTGTTTTTCGCGGGAAACCCATGTATTTTAAACCGTTTCCCGCTGGCAGCCTGGATTGGAAAAAATCCTGTAAATCCCCCGGATTTCCTACCTGCCAGGGAGGCTCCATTTTGGGTCCTGACGCCGCCCGATTTCCGGTGCCCAGACATGGGTAGCGCGGCACCAGAAGTTGCTTCTACGCATGTCCGGACATGCGTAGAAGCGACTTCCGGTGCCGCTCTGCCCATGCCTGGGCACCGAAAATTGGGCAGAGCGCATAGCTGCCAAGTTATCCCTTTTTAAAAGGGATTTTCCCTTATGCTGAATAGGCTTCCTCGCGAGAAAAGGGAAAACTTGGCAGCTATGGCAGAGCGGCACCGGAAGTTGCTTCTATGCATGTCCAGAAATGCGTAGAAGCGACTTCCGGTGCCGCGCTGCTGCTGATCCCGCATTTTTCAGCGGGAGACTTGGCAGCTATGCATGTGGATGGCATCAGGTTGGGTATAGCTGTTGTGGAAAGGAAGGTGGCTTGTTGTCTGTTGGCAGAATCTGTGTGGAGGGGTGTCGAGTGCCTGAAATCCAAGCTCATTTGGCTGGGAGGAATTGCTCTTGTTTCCATGGTAGTGGTTGCTTGAGCAACAGTTCTTTGAGTATTCTCATGTCAAAGCTTGAGCAGCTCTTTTGCCTGCCTCTGACTTTTCTTTCGTTTTCATGCCCAAAGAGACAGAAGTCTGCAGTTTCTGAGCCCTCATTGCTTAGACTATGAACTGTCAAGTGGGGAAGGACGGAGGCCATGCTAACGGTTGGCGTCCCCAAGAAGCAAAGCTCAGGCTGCCTGGGAAATTGCTCAACTCCTCTTCACCTGTATGCTGTACAAGCCTGGCAGGAGCTGCCTCTTGTCCTTTAGACTAAGACATTCGTTATATGTTGCTGTTTTTGTTGTTGTTCTGTAAGTGGCCTTGGTGTTTGAAAAGCAAAGCAAAACACAAATCATTTTAAATATAGTGTTAAAAATAAATATTTGGCATATCCACAGTTTTCCTCCAATGCATACTCTGAGCATCCTCAGCATAATGTCCTAGTTTTGACCAAAAGGGAGAGTCCCCAGACAACTTCGCACAGTCTCCACTCCCTCCCTCTTTCCATGCCTTTCTGTGGTTGGATCCCTTGACCCCAGATGCCAATGTATGGGAGAACCTGAATCATGGAAGTTGAATAAAACATGGGGAACTAACCAGACAGAGGCAAACAAGCTTGTTTTGCCTCAGTCCTCGCAATGGTAGGGCCTGGGCTTCCTGCTTCTTGCATCCCTTTGATTTGCTGATACGAGGATCTCCAAGCAGTGTTAACTGCAGGTTAGATTGCAGGTTCCTGCTCAGTATGCATGCATGATTATTCCAGCCACTCCAGAGCTGGTCTTTTGGGAACTGCACAGACCAGGTATAGCTTTGACTCTCATTGTGGTTTGGTACACTGGATTCAATGTGTTTGCCCAGACATCTTAGAGAACTGGATGGACTTTCAAAAGCAGGGCAGGAGAGCTCCTCCTCCTCCTCCTCACCACAATTTCTCACTGTGTACACTCTTCCCTGCTCCACCCTCCACAGCTACCACACCACGGACCTCTACCACAACCTGGTAGGAGGAGATCTCTCCTTTCACTTACTGCCATCTCATTCAATGTTACCACAGCCACATTTATTGCTGTTCAGGGGGTAACAAGCATCTCAGTCATTTTCTTCTAACATTTCGCAAAGCCTCTGTCTGCTTGCTTTCAAGGCTTTTCCTCTCTGGACAGTGTATACTCCTTGTTAGAAGTATTCAAATTCTGTGCCCATCATAGCTGGATTGTGTGACCAATATGAAATTGTTCAAATTTGCTGTTTTGCATTATACATTCTAGTTTTGCTAACCATGAGAAGGGACTGCTGAAAATCTGGTTCAGCAGCTGCTCTGACTTCTGAAACTTCAACCATCAGTGTCCAGACACTTTATAGCTGTAAAGGATCTTGCTTTTTAAAAATCAAAGAACCATGAAATTCTTAGAAAGTTGAATTCCGTGTCCTCAATTTCACATAATCTGCTTTTCCTGTTCTTCCTGACTATGTAAGTCCAGGTCCTTTTTGAAGTGCTTGTGCAGCGTGACTACATTGGGCTTTAAGCTATCCTGGCTGTCAGTTTCCTTGGAGGGCTCTGGGTTTTTGCATCTTCAGAGAGTTTTCCTGCTTTTGTCACCAGAAATCTGGATGGTTTTTGTAGGAGCTGGCACAGGAACACAGACCATTGAACGTCTGAGTGCACTTATCCTCATAAAAGATACAGAGAGAGAATGAATGAATAGATGAATGAAATAACTGCTAGAGCCAGGTTTTATTCCATTTGAATTCCAGGTAGACAATTTTCTGCGGCCTGTGAATGATGGGAACGAGCTGTTCTTCCCATTAGGAACTGCAAATGCCACCCCAACACAGCCTGTGAAATCACTCCTGCTGTTTCCTGGCACAAGTGACAGCCTTCTTTCTTCTTTCTGCTGCCCCAGCTCTAAGAAGGAACGCTTCTGGTCATTGCGAGCATCGATTAAAAAAAAAACCACATCAATTTATATCTCCAGCATGCTAAAGGTTAAAATCAACTATTGCTGGTCTGTGAGCTACTTTGTGCTCCTATTGCAAGTCATTGCAGGATGAGGTTCACTGAAGCTCAAGTCCAGTGATCCATCTTTTGTTTGTTTATTTATTGGATTTGCAGACCACCTTTCAGTGCAAGATGCCCAGGGCGGCATCTCATGAAAGCATGAAAAGCAGCATATACTGTAGAAGCCATACAAATGGCACTAGCAGTAGTTGCCGAGGGTCAGTAAAATTAGTATATTCATAAAATCCAACAAGCCATTAAAAAACACAATACAGAGCACTGCACACCAAAAAGTTCTGTCCTCAGACACCACCCACCTAATTTCAAATGCTGTGTCGATGCATGTAGAATGAGATACTAAAGAGGGCCTCCAATGAAGAGCAGGCTCATATGGGCTGAAGGTGAGCCTGTTCCCAAACAGTTCAGGGCTTTGTTGGCTGCTAAGCAGAAGCAGACGCAGGTGGCGCTGTGGGTTAAACCACAGAGCCTAGGGTTTACTGATCAGAAGGTTGGTGGTTCGAATCCCCACGACGGGGTGAGCTCCTGTTGCTCGGTCCCTGCTCCTGCCAACCTAGCAGTTCGAAAGCACGTCAAAGTGCAAGTAAATAAATGGGTACCGCTCCGGCGGGAAGGTAAACGATGTTTCCGTGCGCTGCTGTGGTTCGCCAGAAGCAGCTTAGTCATGCTGGCCACATGACCCGGAAGCTGTACGCCGGCTCCCTCAGCCAGTAACTTCTCCCAGGGGTGGCCCTTTAAAGTGACCCCTATGCAAAACAGTGGCAACATTGAGCCAAGAGGGTCCTTGGCCTCTCAGGGTCTTTGGCCTTATAAAAACCAGGACACCCACCAGGAACTCCTTTCTGGCTCCTGTTTCTTGCCTTTCTTTGAGACAAGCTTCATGGAGCCCCTGAAACTCCTTTCTGGGTTTGAACCTGGCAAACTTTGCCGTCATCTATGCAGCAACAGCCATGTCTCAACCCTCTCTCATCACATTTCCTTATAGTCCAGTCATGGAGCAGCTGCCTTAACCTTATTTCTCCTCTTTCACTTGTTGGAAACTAATTAGGGCTGCTTCTCCACACTCAATTTTCATGTGCGCGCACACACACACACACACACACACACAACCTACATACACCAGAACTTTATAAGATAGACAGACAGACAAGTGTTGTTGTTTTTTAATGAATGATCTTTTTGGTGCTGAATGATCTTTTTGGTGCTGTATTTTCACACCTTGTTTCGATTAGAAATTATGTGACAGACAGACAGATGCTACTTTGGGAGCACAAGAGTGAAATGTATCCATAGAGTGATTCCAGGCTAAGAAGCAAAGGAATTTTATTTCAAAAGGCAGTGGAGCTGTGTAAAAGCAGCAGTTCACAGGGCATCCAATGCATCTCGTGTGCATGTTTTTTGTGCCATCCACATGACATTGTTCTCATCCAAGTTGGCAGCCCACACTCACCCCTGCCCCCAATTTAATTCGTCTTTCCTGATCTACAGATAAAGTGGTGGTGGGGGGAATCCAACATGATACCCAACTGTGGACATATTGAAATGTATTGTGTGGCCCATTTGTGTGTGTGTGTGTGTGTGTGTGTGTGTGTGTGTAGAGTGACGTTTTTCTGGGTGCCAACATTTACAAGACCCCCAACTTCCACTGGTGGGAATGGCATGACATGCACTTTAAAAATGTGTTTGTTTTCTGGTATATCAGAAACATAATTTTTTTTAAAAAAATGGCAGCGCACCCAGGTAAATTAAAAGCTGCAGGCATGCCCACAATGGACCTTAGGTTTCCAGAACTCATGGAGGATGAGAAAGTACTAATTGAGGGGAGGGGACAACAAGACATCCCATCAAGCACCTCCCACTAGTGTGGATGGGAAACATTGAGACAGAGTTCAACTGAAAGTGCTCGTGTATGGATGAATGTGTACAAAAGCACATATGGAAAAATCTGATCTGTGACACCCATATGCATATGGACATTCTGGAGTCTCCATATGTGTACACCTTAAGGTGTGATTGCAGCATACACATTTGGCAGCTTGTACATCATACAGAGACATCTGGCATCCTCACAAGTCTCACCCCCCCCCAAGGGCTTGCTGCTGTTGACTGCATAGACAATGGGTTCATCCACACTTCACCTAGAAAGCATGGGTCCAATTGGTTTTGCCTTTCCCCCATGTCTTTCCCCCTGAAAACCTGCTCTTTAGTGCTAAAGAAGGGACCCCTGACCATTAAGTCCAGTCGCAGACGACCCTGGGGTTGCGGCGCTCATCTAGCTTTACTGGCCGAGGGAGCCAGCATTTGTCTGCAGACAGCTTCTGGGTCATGTGGCCAGCATGAACTAAGCTGCTTCTGGTGAACCAGAGCAGCACATGGAAGCGTCATTTACCTTCCTGCCGGAGCGGTACCTATTTATCTGCTTGCATTTTGACGTGCTTTCAAACTGCTAAGTTGGCAGGAGCAGGGACCAAGCAACGGGAGCTCGCCTCGTCATGGGGATTCAAACCGCCAACCTTCTGATCAGCAAGCCCTAGGTGGTTTAGACCACAGTGCCATCTGCGTCCCTTTAGTGCTAAATTGCAGCAAATGACAATCTCTGGAAAACCTGAATGCTGGCTGTTCTGATTCAGCACTAAACCACGTGTTTTTGTAGGGGAAAGCAGTGGGGCAAATGGAAGTGTGGGTGAACCACACACAACCAAGTAAGCCAGAATCCTATTTCTAGCCTTGATAAACCAGTGCTGGGATCCAGTTGAAGTATGCCAGGGGGAAGCTCTGTCTATTTCAGCACCATGGACAGTGGGTTCATTTGCATACTTTGTTGAGCCCTGAGCAGAGCTTGGCAACAGATTGGATTCTGTCTCAAATCAGCAAGCTCAACCTGAATTACTGAATTACGGTACCTCTGCTGTCCCAGGCTGCGATCTGGGCCCTGGGGCTTTCTGCAGACTGCAGTTGTGCTGCAAACCAAAAGATCTGGTTTCTGGACCAGATTCTGATGAATCTGTCAGGCCTGCCAGATTTGATTTTAGATAGGGCGGAATTAAGTTGTCATCTACGAAACCACAGTGTTGAAAACCTGACAATATTTATAACCAACTGCAGAGTCCAACTCACACTATGCCAGATTTCAGATTGTTAAGAATGGTATTAAAGTTAATAAAGAATCCCATTGAGGAGACAATATGAAACACACCAGCTTCTTGGTCTCATTTCATATGTACAGCAACTAATGGGGGTGTGGAGTGTGTCTCTCTCTGTCTGTCTTCATAACAAAACTGAGGATCTCATTGTGGGTAAAATGTCAGACTTAGATCAGGGAGGGCTGGATTCAAATCTCCAATCAGGCACAAACTTCATGGGATGGCCTAGAGCTTCACCAATCTCACCTCACAGTGATGTTGCAAGGATAAGAGTAGGGGATTGGCTCCTCAGGGGAAAGGCAGAATTAAAATGGGGCGAGTAACACTACTTTCATTTCCCCCCACGTTTTGTCTGGAGCTGAAATGGCTCGAGTTAATGGACCAAATTAGACTACTGAAATAGTACCTAACTAGTTACTGCCATTGAATTGTATGTTCCAAAAAGACAGGAAAAAATAATCCTGCAATTCAAAACTGTCTGGAGAGCGTCAGATTGGGGAAATCTGATGTCAGCCTGTCTTTGCTCCCTCTTTCTGTGGGAGCCAAGCCAGGCAGCAGTCACTTTTAATCTGTGAAGTGGAGAGGGAGAGAGCTGTTTTTCAGAGCTTTTCTCCCATCCCAGGCTTTGAGCCCAGAAAAGTCTACCTCCTTGCAGCTTGTCGTGCTATTTTTTACTTTCTTTCCTTGGTTTCTTGCCCTCTTGTTTCTTTCTCTTTCTTCTGATGACTATTGGAATGTTTCCACCCTTCTCCTGCAACTGTTTCTTTGGGGTTCTGAGGACACCTGCTTTTAAATCTACTTCTGGGCCTTTCAGCACTTCTTTCCCTCTTGACAATTGCATGGGATACTGCTGCCCTTGTTTGGCCTTCCGCACAGACACTGCAGTTTCAGGTAATGAGGCTGCTGAGGAGGGAGGGAGGTCAGTGGTGAAATGCAAGAGAAGCACCTTCATGGTAGGCAATTAGTCTGTAGCTAAGGCAGCAAAAGCAATACAACCCACCTCAGAGGCTCTCACCACCCTTCTGAGTAATACCCCTCCCCACCTTCTGACTATACATAAGGGTCTGGTGACTTCTGTTTCAGTGTATCTGAAGAAGTGTGCATGCACATGAAAGCTCACAAACTTAGTTGGTCTCTAAGGTGCTACTGGAAGGAATTTTTTTTATTTTTTGTTTCGACTACATCAGACCAACACGGCTACCTACCTGTAACAAACTCTTCTGTTAAACAGACATGGACTGATCCAGGGCAAATTCTGCACCCTGTGAAACTCCTGGCCACCTGGGTGAGGTCAGGTAGCTCTTTACCTGGACCTCAACCTGTGCACTTGACAGCTACCTGCACTTTGGTGCAATGGGCAGGGCTACATTTGTTTGGGTTGGTCAATCTTAGCCAGTTTTTGCAAACCTGGTACTTTCCAGCATAGCGATGGAAGTTGTAGTCCAGAACATCTGGAAAACATCTTGCCAGATTGGCAAAGGCTGGTCTAAGCAATATTTGTGGCTTGCTTGGAGGGTAAAATGAGCCTGGCACTAGCTGCAAGCTGACTTTTCACAAAACCGGGAGTGTCACATTTTTAAAAAATGTTATGCAACTCTTTGGTTCTCTCTGAACCAGTGGGCATGACATAGCTTCTGTGAGTGGGTGTCCATTTCCAGCTCAGCACACACTAACTAAAGCTCTTATTTGTGGGTACCATTTTATGACCCCACTGTAATTTTTAAAAAGCATTAGTATTTATCTATTGCTAAATGCTCTTCTGGTTTTTTCTTTTTAAAGTGAAACCAAGGCATGGTGTTGTAACACTATGGTGTTATAGCACCATACCTCTCTTTCATTGTTGCTTTTTAAATGTAGCTAGAGAAGCATTTTAGTGACAATTTAAAAATGTGATTAATTAATAAAAACAGGGTCACAAAACAGCACCCACCACAAATGTCATGATCAATGTGTGCTGAGCTGTGATAAGTTAACTTTCCAGATGTGTCGCTGCCCATGTTAAACCCTTCTCTTTTAAAACCATATTTACACATGTGGAGATTGTGGTACTCTTCCATCCTTCTAGAAAATTCCACTCAGTGTGGTCTGAGAGATGATGGAAGAACCACAAGGAAAATACAGGGTGGCAGTGAATGGCTATATATTAAGTGAAGGGCTATATATTCTCATCAGTTCTGAGCCCAGCACTCTTTGTGACATGGAGAACACAAATATATTTATTTGGAGGATTGAAGTATATGTACTGGGGGAAAGGACTAGATGTGTGCTTGACAAACCCCACATATGGGGAAGAGCTGATGCCCCCCAGGCAAAGAGGTTGTTGATGTGTGTTACTCCCCTCCTGCGGAGCAAATGTCCTCAGGAGGGCTGGCGCTTGCAGCAGAAGGTGGGCAGTGTCAAAGATGCTGCAGGTACAGATCTGTCACCTCTCAGACTTGAAACAACCTGTCCTTGGGCATACCCCCAAAATCTGATACACTCCCTGAAGTGATGGGGTGCTGGAGCAAGGAAGGGGCCCTGTGGATTGGTTGCTGCCTACCCACCCCACTCTCAGTGCATGAACGTACAACCCTTAAGCTCGTATGCATGCACAGCTTTTTGTGAGAGGTCAGGAGTTTGCTTGATACCCTCCCTGCTTGTCTTTTCCACCAACCCCTTGAGTGTCTCTGTCCTTGGAATAGACTAAAAGTGCCCACTTTCCATTTTTGGAACCTGAGGACTGTGTGTGTGTTTGCACCTGCATTTGGAGAGTGGGTTTAGAGGAAGGGAAACTTGGGAATGCAGCAGGAAGGCTCTGTCCTTTCTCTGACGTGCTTTGGTGTTCTCTAACCCTTCCTACGGAGAAGGCAGGTGCGAAGCTGAGCATGACTGCAGTGCACCAGAGAGAGAGAGAGAGAGAGAGAGAGAGAGAGAGAGAGAGAGAGAGATCTTCCTCCTCCTCTAGCTGGGGCACCTCTGGGCTGCCTTGCTTTCTCCTTCCCACCTTTCAGAGAACATGCTAGTGGGGTGTGACATGCAGGCATGCAATTCTGGGCCCTTTGTGAGTCTGCAGATCTGCTTCCTCTTCCTGGGGGTGCATCCGTAAAAAGTGAATGTCAGCACTCTGCACTTCTGCCTGCGCGCTCCCATCTTTATTCATGAGGGTAAAATGGAGACTGGCTGGCTGTGTAGTAATGTTGTTGGGAAATAAACATATAAATAAATAAAACAAACAGGTGCATTTCCATCCAGCAGGAGCATGACTCATCTCCCCACCCCCCCACCCCCACCCCCCCACCCCCGCCCATGCCTATCACTGGGCTCCATTTGAGCAGTAGAATGCTTCAAACCAATCTTTCCCCGGTGAGCTGGGGAGGAGGAGGAGTTAAGCCAGGGGGGTGGGTCTCCTTTATCAAGGCTGGTGGAAAGAGGCCAGCCCACTGCAGAGCTGTGCATCTTCCCAGCTGAAAGAGAGAGAGGAGAGCCTGTCTAGAGCTGGAAGTGGCCAGAGAGGCAAAGGAGGAGGTTGCTGCTGCTGCTGCTGCTGCTGCTGCTGCTGCTGCTGCTGCTGCTGCTGCTGCTCTTGCTCCTGCTCCTCCAGAAGAAGAAAGGGAGCTCACCATGCCAAAGTGCTGGGATGGGGTAGGTACAGCTCAGCAAGGGAAGATGGTGTGTGTGTGTGTATGTGTGTGTGTGTGTGTGTGTGTGTGTGTGTGTGTGTAGGTGGTGGGGCTGCTGCATGCCACTGCTGGGCAAGGGGAGGGGGAATCCCCCCTCCAACGTCGCTGGAGTCCCCAGCCTGCTCCTTAACCTTGATGTTTTCTGCCCCAGCTTAACACAGTCCAGTATGAGGGGGATGGATCCGCACTAGTCCTTGAGCACGTGTGGCAGGTAGGAGCCTTGAAGGACAGCCTGGGCCATCCTCTCTTAGAAAGCGGAGGGTGCTTTTCCCTTTGAAGCCACGGAAGGAGAAATCAGGGCACAATGCATTCCGAGTGCCAGCTTGGCCTGGAGGTCCTGCCCTCTCATTTAAATGCCAGGAGATGTGTGTAGGCATTCCGTGGCAAAGCAGAGAGGGGAAATGGGCCAAGCCTCTTGCTCCTGCTTCCCTTCGGGACAACCACAGACTTGGATGGCGCACTATGGAGACAGGGCATGGATTCCTTGGGTGCAACCAGCGGGGTGGGCGGGCAGGGGAAGCATCTCCTCATTTTGCAGTGACAAGGGCTGAGGCTGCAGGCATTTTGGGGGAGGGGAAGAGGAGGGGGATAATCCATGGCTGGTTTCTGCAGTTTCGCTCCTTGCTGTTGTGTCTGAAGCATACAGCAAGCAGATGGGCGAGAGGTTCCGCCGAGGCACATGCTGCTGCCTGGTGTCACCTCTCTGCTGTGCAAAGGGCATGTGTGGCATCTGGGGAGAGAAAGTGCACCATTTTCTCTGCACACCCAGTATCCCTTTTGGCACGTACACAGCTCCTTCCCTCCTTCCCTCGCTGTTTCCATTCCTACTGGCTGTCCTCTTAGATCCTCTCTGCCTGGCTTGCAGAGGTGGGTGGAGGAAGAGAACCTCATTTGTGGCTTTGCACTGGGTGCCGGGACTCATTTGCAAAGCAGGAGGAGAACATCTTTGGCGCCATGAAGCTGAGGCAAGACGTCTCTCTGTCCTTGCTGAGACCACCCCTGGCTTCCCCAGAGCCCCACAGAGCTTTCCCCATCAAGGACAGAGCAGGTGGAGCCTGGAGGCAAAGCTGAACCAGGGCTGTCCGTCTGGAGGGCTGCCTTGCCTTTCAGCTCTGCCCTGCTGTTTGACCTTGAGCAAAGCTTGCCCTTGATAGGGATCTCTCTCAATCTTCCCCTCCCCAAGCATTGCTGATGCTCTGATAGGCATCTCACTCCACTTCCAAGATGTGGGGATAATCTTGGCTAAACCTGCCAGGATGAAGGGAAGAAAGGAGGAGCTTCCCATAAGTGCAGCCTGACCCTTCTCAAGGATGGTGGTGGGACTGGAAGAGGAGAAGTGGGTGGCCAAGCAGAGCCTCCTTCAGACGACTTGACCTGGAGAATGACAGTTTGCTCTTTTCAGCAGCTTTTGGGCTGCTCCCCTGCTTACAGGGTGGAGTGGTGGGATATAGACTGTGTGGGTGTTGTTGCCTCTAATCTACAGGGTTCCCAAAGAAGGTGTTTGCTTCTAAAATATGCAGCTTCCTCTGTGGGGCTCGGTGGGGAGATTTTGCTGGGGTGGAATGGGAGCCATGAGTCCTGTTGGATCATGAGGGCCAACCTCCTCCTCCTGCCCCTCTTGCCCTCCTTTCTGGCATGGCTGCCTCTTTGGTCTCTCTTTGCCCTTCCTTGCTTCCATCTCTCCCCATCTGCTATTGCCAGTTGAAATGGCTGCTGTAGAGGTCAGCTGAGGGAGGAGCCTGATGAAGCTGGTCTTTTAGAAGAGCTGTGAGTCGCCTAGTACTGAGTCAAACCGCTGGGCCACGTAGCCCAGTCTGACAGGCCGTGAGGATGTCTTGAGTAGGGTACTACGTGAGAGTAAGTATAGGAGCCTGGAGCACTCCGGGCATTTGCTTTAGGGGCCCTCTTCCCTTCCCCTCCCCATTCTGGAGTGGGAAGGGCAAAATAGGCATTTGTTACCCGGAGGGGGGTTCTGTGTGTTGCAGAGTTGCTGGTTTCTCCCATCCCAAATGTCCTATAGCCTAATTTTTAATGTTCCATCTATCTAATTTATATTCTGCAAGAGCATTCAAGGCAGCTTGAAATAATGAGCAATAAAATGCAGTAACAAGACTATATCAAAACAGTGCTGCAATAGATGTACAATATCAAAAATGAGAGGTGGTGGAGCTTCTGGAATTGACACCTTCCACCCTGGTGACCTCCCACTCCCCACCCCCGTCCCCAATCCCAGGTTTGTACAAGCTATTTGGAGCTACTCATAACTCATTCATGCTGCAATGGCAGCCTGCACATGTTCTGAAGCCCAATGGATATATTCCCACCACAGCATGAGAACCGCTGCCAACACTGTCTGGTTGCAAGGGATGCTGGTCATGCTTGTGAGATGCTGACACATCGTCTTGCAATCCCTAGAGCTTAACTGGCGGGGTGTGAGGCCGAACCATACCAAAGCTTATCTCATGTAACAGGAAGATGTTCCAGAAAAAGAGACCTGGCCCTGAGAAGGGGCTCCACTGCTGAAACTTGGCTCCAGATAATAGGAAGAACATAGAAAGAGCCTGCTGGATCAGGCCAAGGGCCCATCTAGTCCTGAATTCTGTTCTCACAGTGGCCAACCAGATGCCCATGAAAAAGCAGTCACTTGGCACAAGAGCCATCTCCCTTCCTGAGACTTCCAGCATCTGTTTCTCAGGAGCGTTGCTGCCTTCGATTGTGGAAGTAGAGCAGAACCACCGTGGCTAGGAGCTAGTAGAATAATAAAGAATAACAATACTAAGCTATTCTGCAGCACTTTCAAGTTTTTAAAGGGTATCAAAAACATTACCTCAATAATAGTCAAAATGTCTCATTTTAATTTTATTTGACAACATTTGCATATCCCTTAGCTGTTATCAAATCCTCTAAGCAGCTTACAGAAATAGATTTATGTATGCCTTAAAAATATTTTTTTATCCATTTTATCAATGAAAATGTTGACCCGGAGGGTGGCTGCTGTGAAAAAGTTGAATAGCGTATTAGGGATTATCAGGAAAGGCAGAATGATAATGCCTTCATGCCAGCCTTCCAGCCCCAGACCTAGCACCCTTCAGATGTTTTGGACTACAACTCCCATCAGCACCAGCCAGCATGGCCAGATGATGCTAGGGCTGATGGGAGTTGTAGTTCAAAATATCTGGAGGACACCATCTTGGGGGAAACTACACCAATTTTATTTTGCAACTGCATTTGGAATGTGTGTGTGTGTGTAATTTGGGATATTGTAGAGCTAAGCAGAACAGAGGAGCTGCCATGAGCAACAGCTTCCCAGGTTAGCTGTTTCTGCTTAAAATTGTTTTAATGGTTATGTTTTCCCATAGCTTGGCTTTATTGTGTATTTTAATTAAATATGTTGTAATATTATTGGGTATTTTAATTATGGATTGACCTTACAGTTGTAAATAACTTAGAAGCCATTTTGGCATGTAAGCAGGATATATATTTTTATATTTACTGTTTCCTGCTTGGCAGGGGGTTGGGCTGGATGGCCCTTGTGGTCTCTTCCAACTCTATGATTCTATGATTATTAATAATAGCTAATAAAAATAGATCTGGATTGCCTTCTCCCAAGTGAGCAGCAGGGTCCCAATCCCTTCCTTGAGTCCTTTGGGCCACTAGACTATTTCTGCATATTGTTGGCAACTGTGGCCTTTTTATGCTCATGCACTGGCTTCAGGGGCATTGATGTCCAGCCTCTCAGGACAGGGGCAGATCACAACCTTCCGTTTTGAATAACTTCACTAGGCCAGGGTCACCAGGGACCCATAGTCAGATGCCCCATCATCAGCTGAGTATGTTCAGATACATTTGATCCACCGTCAGGAAGCTGGAATCCTCCTTGCTGCTGTTTGACCCCCATTTTTTATCTACCTCTTTCTTGTGGGTCCATCGTGTGTGAGAGCAGATGAACTGGTCCCTGATCCACTGGCTCCCACATTGTTATTGGAATTGACTACTCTAGGCCATCATCCTATAAATGCATCACTTCAGCTTAACAAATTGCAATCTATTTGCATCATTTTAATAATCATTTAGGGAGTCCTTTTAAAAAGTGGGTGTTATCGCAGCAGTTCCATGAGGTAGATTGCTACTATGTGTGTTTTACGAGAGGGCAACCCCACTTATCCCATGCAGGATATGGATGTTCATCCCTCTCCCCACTTATTATATATATATTTATTGCTTCATTGCATGTATATCCTACCTTTTTCTCCAAGGTGCTCAAGGTGCCGTACACAGCCCTCCTCCTCATTTAATCCACACAACAACCCTGTGAGGTAGGATAGGTTGAGAGGCAGTGACTGGCCCAAGATCAGCTGGTGAGCTTCATGGCAGAGGATGGCGGGGTTTGAGCCCAGGTCTTAGTTTGACACTCTTAACTACTCCACCATACTTGACTTTTGTGGTGGCCCTGGAAACACGCAAAGAAGACGGGCAGGGGAGCCAGGCTTCCACACTTCTGAGGTCTTATGGGAAAATGGGGACTGGCTTCTTCTAACCGTACAAACAGGCTGACCATGGAAGCAGCAGTGCCTTACACAGGAAAAATTGAAAATTGGGAATCGGACAGAGAAGACGGAGGTGCCTCTTCCTCCATTCTGACACCTGGACCCTTCTTCCTGCCAGGGGAGGACTGATACAGCTCTTTCTCTTCCATCTTTCCTCCAGGAGCACGATATCGAGACTCCATATGGGCTGCTGCATGTCGTCATTCGGGGGTCCCCGAAGGGAAATCGCCCGGCTCTCCTGACGTACCATGATGTGGGACTCAATCGTAAGTGTAGCACTTTCCTTCTGACCAAGGCAGGAGAGGATTAACTCCACCAAAGGATGGGAGGTTCTCAGTTGCTGTTGATTGGACCAACTGTGCTTCATGGTTTGAGCACCAGAAAGGAGCAGGATGGTGGCAGCAGGCCACAACTTCAGTGCCTGGGCCCTCCTTGGCTGATTTGCACTTTGGGGGCTGCCAGTGTGGCTGCGAGTCCCAAGATCTTTTGAGGCAGAAGAGAGGGGCCCGATTTTAGTTGGTCACCAAGAAACAGAGACACAGAGTTGGGTAGAGAACTATGATTAGGCCAGCCAACAAACGCTTCCTCAGATAAAACGAGTCTTTTTTAAAAAAGGGTATAAATTCTTGCATTTCTTCTTAGACTAGGCTGGTCCAGCAGATCAAGAGGCAGATGAAAATCAAGGCCAAGAGGATTTATTTGAGGTTCCTCATGAATAAATAAATAAATTTGAAACTCCCTGCCTATTGACATCAAGCAGGCCCTTCGCTGTACTCTTTTCAGGGCCTGGGTATAACTTTTATTTAAGGCAGGCCTATCCAGGCATGTAGATGTTTGATACCCTTTAATCTTTTTTGGCTGTTTTAATTATTTTAAACTTGTTTTTCTTTCTCAATAATTTTAATGTTTTTTGTAAACTGCTTAGAGATTTTACTTCAATCAAGAAGTGTATAAATTTTGTTAAATGAATAAATAAAGCTGGAGGCCCTATTGTTGGGTACTGTTCCTTATGTCCACTGTCACCTGTGTGCCCAGTAATGTCTTGATCAATTTGAGTAGGGTGGTTGCAAATTTCTCTTTCAAAATCAAGGCACCGCGGAGTCTTCCGTGTCTTAGAAATATGGTTTGCTCACACATATTTACACCTGGAGCCTTCAACAGAGGGGGTGCAGAACATTACACCCAAAGAGTGTTCCTCAATGATTCTCTCATAGCTTCAGCAAACTTGGCTCCAAAGCAACAGCCAGTTATGGCCCCTGATCTCTCAGTGCAGCCTCTTCCAGACAGGATTCAGGAATCCATTAGTTGGAGTCTTCTCAAACTCTAACCCTTCACTGAATGTAGAGATTGCCTCCCCAATCATAACAATAAGGAACATAGGAAACTATGATTTTGAGTCAGACTGCTTGACCCATCTAGCTCAGTATTGTCTGCACCGACCAGCAGCAGCTCTCCAGGACTTCAAGCAGGGATCTCTCCTAGCCCTTCCTGGAGACGCTGGTGATTGAATTTTGCAGGCAAAGCAGCTGCTTATCCACTGAGCGTCTGACAGTGCAGATGGCAAGCGTTGACATTTCAAACTAGTCACAGGGGCTACCAGAAAAGATCAGGCCTACTCTGCTGCCCTGTGCCTTTAGCAGAGGCTGCCTGGTGGCAGAGGCTGTTGTTGCTGCTGCTGCAGGTGAGGGGGGGAGGAGGGATGTGGCTGGGCGAGGAGGAGAAGGAGGCGGTCATGTGACTATTCGGCATGAAACTGCTGCTGCTTGTCCAAAAAGGTCACCTTGGAATGCTGCAGAGGGAGAGGGGTGCTGCAGGGAAGGTGGCTGGGAGGCTGATCCTCTACACAGCCTGAAAAAAGGAGAGAGGCAGGGAAAAAGCTGTCAAGAGAACAGAATGGAAAGCTGCAGGCCGATTCCTTTCAGGCATGTTCTAGGCTGCGCTGATCCAGGGACCTTGTTTCCATGCCACCCCTTTCCCCTGAAATTTCTGTCCCTGAGAATCTGAACAATGCCAGTGGCAAACCATTGCAGTCCAGTATGTATTTCTGTGTTGCAATGAGTTGCACTAGATGACCCTGTTCTGGCTGGGGCTGATGAGAGTTGTAGTCCAACATCTGGAGGGCGCCAGGTTGGCAAAGGCTGTCCTAAAGTGTGCGCGCGCCAGCATGGCTTGCTCCCGCCAACCCCAGCATCATATGCTTGTGCTGGCTGGGGCTGATGGGAGTTGTAGTCCACCAACATCTGGAGGTTGAAGTCTGTTCTGTGGGAAACTCTGAAGGTTAGCACACTCAGCAAGGACTGGTGCATGGTGTTCTCCACCAGCAAGGCAAGGAGTTGGCACGAGAAAAGGGGAAGATCAGTAGGCCTGGTCCCACGGAGCAGCTGGGGGAAGCAGGCCAGGCCAGGCCTTCTGCAAGGCCCATGGCTAGTGCTGCTGGCTATGGTTGAGGCAGGCAAGGGGGTAGCAGGAGAGCTCTAGAGATGTGACTATCAGACTTTGAAAAGTGGGTATCACTGGATCAAGTTCATAAATTTTGTTGACTCAACTAAACTAAGTAATCTTAATTGGATTTTTGAATAAATGTGTGATTCATTGTGGCTTTTTCGATTTTCATTCTGTTATTATCTTCCTTAGTGAGTCATGCAAACTGCTAATCCGAATAATGCTTTTTATAGCGTAGGATAGGGTAGGGTTGGGGCATTGGGGATGAGTTTATGGAACCAAGGAGACAGTGGCCAGAAAAGTTTGGGCACCACTGTTTCAGGCTCTGGGGACTGCCTTTTAGTCTCCTCGGGGTTCCCCTGACTCTCAAAGCCACCTGCGCCATCCACCCATTGGAATCTGGTGGCAGAGGTGTCTCTTCAGAGGGCTCTGGTGCCAGTGCAGTTAACCACCCACCAATTCAATCTACATTTATACATAACAATGAACAAATGCAAATTTGTGTCATGCTGCAACCCCTTTAAGCACCTAGCAATTTCACAGGTTCCTTGTAATTTGGACAATTGGGTCCCTGAAGGCCAGGGATGATGGTTTCCCAGCACTAGGCAGTTACACTGGTGCAGAAACGGCTTGAAAAGAATATTTCTTCCTCCCCACACCTGGCTGACAGTACAGTACAAACAGGTCACACAGGAGCGCCAGTGTAGTGTTCATGGTTAGAGCGTTAGACTGTGACCTGGGAGACTGGAGTTCGAATCCACACTCAGCCCTGAAGCCCACTGGGTGACCTTGAGCCAGTCACTGCCTTTCAGCTTAGCCTACCTCACAGAGTTGTTGTGAGGATAGAATGGGAAGGTGAGAACCACACACACCACCTTGAGCTCCTTGGAGGAAACAGTGGTTTATAAATGCTATAAATACAATAATATAATAAAATAAAATAAAGGGTGGGGCAACCAGCACTCAGAATTTATTTCCAAGGACATGCTTCTTTGTTCCTCAAGCTTTTCAACCTTTTTTTTTTGTCCTGAGCCCTGTTGACTTTGACTCTGTCTCTCTTCCTGCCCCCACTTTGATCCCTTGCAGACAAGCTTTGCTTCAACACTTTCTTCAACTTTGAGGATATGCAAGAGATCACCAAGCACTTTGTCGTCTGCCATGTGGATGCTCCTGGGCAGCAGGCGGGGGCCTCACAGTTCCCTCAGGGGTAAGTGCCTCCCATGGAGCAGCCTCTCCCAAACCGGCACCCCTCCAGGCATTTTGGATTACAACTACAACTCCCATCAGCCACCAGCATCATATGGCCGAGCTGACTGGGGCTGATAGGAGTTGTAGTCTGAAACGTCTAGGACACACTCTGTTCTTGCTGTGTTATGGAATTGCTTGATCATCATTGCCACACCTGGCCAGGTTTCCCATCAGGGATCAGGAATGTGTGGCCCTCTAGGTGTTGTCGGACCTCAGCTTCCGTCATCTCCAGCCGTCAGCCAGGTGGGCTGGAGCCGATGAGAATTGCACTTGGACCCCATCTGGAAGGGCACAGGGTTCTCCATCCCTGCCTTAAACGGAGTCCCTCAAACACTCCCTTGTGGGTCATGCTGTGGTGATGGTTGTAACTTGGCAGCCTAGTGAGGATGTGAAACTTGTGGTGGATGATGACCTTCTCATTGCATGCTGATATCAACTCTTCCTGGGAGGAATAACTGTCATGGGTCTGTGTATCAGTCATGTTGGTCATGTGAGCTGGCCCTGGTTCAAGGCAAACATGGCTGGACCTTCTCTAAGGGTAAATGGCATGGGCAGCCAATAGCTCAGATGCCGAAGCAGACCAGCCCCACACTCCCACAGATTGGGGGAGGAAGGAGAGGTCCAGGACTGGCTCAGAGGATGGGGACTTCTCTAAAGGAGAATTGGGGTTTCCCCAGAAGATCAAAAAGAGGGGTGCTTCCCTAGTCTCTGGTGGGTCTTTCCCTTATATCTCCCCCATCATGCTAGAAGAAGACATCAACATTGTGTCCTGGCTCTCCTGCTTTGTCTTCACAGGTACCAGTATCCTTCCATGGACCAGTTAGCTGCCATGCTGCCCAGTGTCGTCCAGCACTTTGGGTGAGCCTTGGGTGACCTACTTTTCCTTGTTGTCATGTGAAATCACATGATGGGGCAGGACTCCCAGGGAGGCAGTGGAAGGAGGAGGATGGTTTTTAATTTAGCTGGGAGCAAAAGCACTATACCTTTGCAGGCCTCCTGCCCTATACAGTAGATGTTTTAGACTCTGGCTCCCATCATCCCCATCACCATGTGGTCCTTCTGGCTGGGGCTGATGTAGTCTAATCCATCCAGAAGGCAGCAGGATGGAGAAAATGATGGCATGAGTGAACGGTGGATGAAGTAATTGGATAAATTGCCACTGATAAAGCTGGGGAATATTTTAGAGCTGGTTAATAAGTTGCTTGGAAGGAAATAAATCAGCTGATAGTATTTGTCTTATAAAAATTCTATGATTAAGATATTTGGCAAACACGAAGCATCAAACTTTATTTGAGTGAAGGAGGCTTGAAGGACAGCCACGAAAGTCCACCAGTGGGAGGAAGGAAAGGAAGTGGCTGCCTAGGGACCACTGATCACTTTTCTTTCCGCAGGTTCAAGTGTGTGATCGGGATTGGTGTGGGAGCAGGCGCCTATGTCCTTGCCAAGTTTGCTGTAAGTGATCAGATGGTGGGTGGGTGTGTCCTGCATCCTAGCCAGACAAGGGGTTTTGGGTTGTGTTTTTAAAACTATCAAGGCCCAGCACCATTTTTGGTGTTTTCCAGGGCAGGGACCTGCAGTCTGATCCTTGGCATGCTTACTCAATGAAGCTGATTGCCGGGTAAGAAGAGTGATAGTACCACCAATTCCTATTTGAAGTGACCTGGGACTTGCAGCTCAGGGCTTTGGAGAGAAAACACTTTCTCCACCCCACTCTTTGATTTCTTAACTCCCCACAGAAGTCTCAAGTTGTGGCTCTGAATTGGACGGACTGTGCCTTGTTACTGGGCAGAGCAGCCTTCCTCGACTTGGTGCCCTCCAAATGTTTTAGACTACAACTCCCATCAGCTCCAGAAAAGCACTGCTCCTCTGGCTGGGGCTGATGGCAGTCGTAGTCTAAAAGCATCTGGAGGGGAAGGCTAGAGAAGGTAACCCAATCAGTGTATTTGTATTTTTAGATTCTAAAGATGTAGCGCTTGCTTTAAGATGCTCGCTTTGATGCTTACTAATTGCCTTACTAATTGTACTAATTACTAATCTCTGTCCCAGTGGATACATCTGTGAGCCAGAATAAACTCCATCTGCTTGTCTATCTGTCTTGATTTAGCTGATCTTCCCAGATCTGGTTGAAGGCCTTGTTCTGGTCAATGTGGACCCCAATGGCAAAGGTTGGATTGACTGGGCAGCCACCAAGGTGAGACAGCCTCCCCTCCCTGCCGCTACTGGGTGTGTGTCAGAGCCAAGTCTCTGCAGGCCAATTGAGGTTTCTGCTGCTGCTGCTCAAGTAGACTCATTGCTGGGGACAGATCTTTGGATCCATGGACATCCGTGCAAAAAGCAAAGTTCATGCATCTCCCTCTGGCAGCCCATACAGAGTGGGGCCACAGGGCAAGTTTGGGGGGCAGGTGTTGGTAACGTAATGTTTTATCCATTTTTAACCGCCAATAATACATAAAACAGGAAACAAATTTTCCCCTCCTTTCCTATCAATAAAAAAAAAACTAATTACAATGGCCTCCCTGATTGCTCACTTTTAGTTTGGTTTGCTTAGCATACAAACAAACATATATTCTTAGGTAATTAGTACAAATGATGAGTACATTTGCCCTCATGTGGCTTGTCCTAATTCACTGGTTCTGTTTCCAGGTATGTTATTACTGCCTGCCAGTCTTTCATAAAATGATCTGCTTCTGTCTCCTTTCTTGGCTTCTAAATTGTTGTGCTAATTGATCCATAATTAAGAAATCCCAGGGTTTTCTTAACCCAATCCAAGCATGTAGGGGTTTTCATTTTTGTGCTATCACAAATTGAGCAGCTGTTTACTAATCTCCATCTAGGGCTCAGAATATCCCAGACCGCAATAACCTGTGCAAATAAATAAATAAATAAATTTTCCATCTGTTTGCTTAATCCCTGTTAACTCCCCCCCACACACACACACCATTTGCACACCTTGAGAAGAAAAGCAATTCAACCTTCAGCAATGAAGGCAATGAGTGACTTAGCACAGAAGGCTTGACAGGGGGATGTGTAGAGTGTACAAATGACACACAGAGCCTAGCCCCCCCAAAGCTTGCTGCTGCCGCTCTTCAACATCTGCCACCTGAGGTAGCTGCCTCATTCTACCTAATGAGAGGGCCAGACCTGGAAGCTGCCCACACATTTAATGCGACAAGCTAGCTCTTTTTCAATGGGCTATTGGGGTGTGCAGAGTGTTCACATGCAACCATTCTTGGGGCAATTAAAACCCCCACACCTCCCAAAATAAAGCTGCCTGTGGCTCAGTGCAGTGCTGGATCTGTATAGTAGTTACCATAGTCCTTTGCTCCTATTTTCCAGCCTTGTGATGGAGGCTTCTCCAACCTGGAGCCCTCCAGGTTCTATCAGTCGCAACCAAATAACAGATTCCAGTACCAGAGCACACTGCCATTCCTTTCTGTGGGTGTCACAGCTTGGGACATACTTGGTTGGGTGTGTGTGTGATGATGGGTAGTCTCAGGAGACCAAGAGCAGGTGGGCAACAGTGGGCCATCCCCAGCTGACAAGACAGCTCCTCCCAAGAGTTCTGCTCCCCACTTGGCTTGGGTCCAAGCAACTGGGTTCTACCGGTATGTCCACCCCTGAGAGTCCATTCTTGACCCACCTATAGGATATTTCAAGCACATAAAGTCTCTGTCATCTAATTTGGGTCTTGGTAGTGACCACAAAATAACATTGATGGGCTCAAAAGCTCAGATGACTTTAAAAGGGAATTCGCCCGGCCTTCCCTAGTCAAGGGTCTTCCAAAAGTTTTGGACTATGTGCATCATCCCCAGCTCCAGACAGCTGTGCTGGCTGGGGCTGATGGGAGTTGTAGTCTGGTTGAGGAAGCCTGAATTAGACAAATTCCTGGAACAGGAGAGGATTGTCAACAGCTATTAGGTGTGGAACATCAATTGGGCTTAGAAGAAAGTCACACTTACTTCAGGTTCAGAGGGCACCGGAGTGGAATGTTAGTCTGATATTGCAAGGCAATTAATTCTTTACTCTTATGCTCTGCTTTCAACTTTCAGCTCTCTGGCCTGACTAGCACATTGCCTGACACAGTTCTGACTCACCTGTTCAGCCAGGTAAGAAACATGCAACAGCTGTGGAAGGAGCTGGGAGAGGTGGGGGGTACTTCTCTGTTAATCTCCTCCCATTCTGCTTTGGGAGCTGAGACACTTCTTGAAAGCCTCCAACTGGCCCTGTCCAAGAATGACTAGGGAAACCTCTTTAAAAGGACACTGCAGCCTGAGTCATCCATGCAAGGAGCTTGAGAGGCAGCCTGGTGGAGGTTGTCACATCCTGACAAGGTGTTGGTTCCTGTGATGCAGCTTCCCACCTGGTTTTGGCAATATTTTGGTGCAAGTCACCAAGAGAGGGCTTGGGTTTCCCACAGTAAAAAAAATATCAGATGTGACCCTGTGATGCACAGATATCTCCAGGTGACTGCATTTTAAGCAGATGCTTACAGGTGTGGAGGGCCTGGGGCAGAGAGTAAGTCCCTATTTGGTTTCAGCAGTCAATAGCAACAAAATGCCAGAGACTCTGTAAGAGAGACCCAGAGTTCTGCCCCACGAAAATGACACGTTTTCAAAGCTGGGACAAAAGCCCTGAGCCAGGCCTGAACGCTGGCAGGGCTTCTTTAAAACTTCACGCAGGTCTCTTACCAAGGATGAATCCAGAGGGATCATGCTGGGAAGTGTGTGTGAGAGAGAATATGAAACCGAGTGAAAAGCCACCTGTCTGCAGCACCCCTTCTGGCAGGGTATCAAATACCTTTCCTTACCCAGGATCAGGGTTGGCAGCCAGCCAGCCTGCTCAGCAAACTCAAAATTGCAGAGGTGACCAGACTTCATTTTGTGGTGTGTTTCTAGGCACAGGTCTGCTCTTTAAAGCACCATATCAGAGTGCTTTGTTTTGCCCCCTACACTTTCCCTGCGAAAACTCTTTACTGCTGAACCAGAGCAAATAGCAATCTGTGGAAAACCCAAATTGCTGTTTGTTCCGATTCAGCATCAGAGGGTGGGTTTCTGCAGGGAAAGTGTCAGGGGCAAAGAAAAGCACTCAGACAAGGTGCTTTAAAGTGCAGACCTGTCTCTGGAAAATGTGGGGGGAAAGTTAAGTACGGCTGAGTCCTAGGTTTGCAATTTTAGTGTGGCTTTTAAGTGGTGAGTTGTGCCCAACAAAGAGGTGCATCCAGCAAGAGTCCTTGGGCTCACAGAGGTGCTTTCCCAGTCAATGCCTCCTCCAGCCCAGAATGGTGGCTCTGGTCCTCAATGGTGCTCTGACTTGGCCTCCTTTCTGTCTGCCCTCTTTCTACACCCACAGGAAGAGCTGGTGGGGAACACAGAGCTTGTGCAAAGCTATCGGCAGCAGATCAGCAGCATGGTGAACCAGTACAACCTCCAGCTCTTCTGGAACATGTACAACAGGTAGGGGCAGGGGCTGAAGGAACTGCAAGCATCTTGGATCATGCTTTCCTCCCAGTAGACAGCTACCACCATACTCTCCCCAATCCCCCCTCTTTTTAAATTTGCTTGCAAGCTCTATAGCTCACATCCAGTTATGATGAAGCTTGTTTTTAATAATACCTTAAAAAAAACTATTTATTAATGTTTTTACTTATTAAAATGTATATACTACTTGATTGCAAAAAAAACCCAACCCTCAAAAAGCCTCAAAGCGGTTTACAAAAATAATAAAACAATAACATTATTAATAAAAAGAAGAAGTTAAAAACAACTCTTTTAAGCTTATTCAAAAAGGAATTAAATTCAACGATAAACTAACAACTAGATGAAACCACATGTCAACATTCTACATATCTGGATAGCCTTGCCTAAACAAAGATGTTTTTCAAAGGCACCAAAAATAGTACAGTGAAGACACCTGCCTGATGTCAATAGGCAGGGAGTTCCAAAGTGTGTACTTTATGTTGTGCTTCTGTTTTTAATTATATTGTCTCATTGGTGTTTTTTTTGTTACATTTTTATACACTCCACAGAGATATATTTTTTTAAGTATGTGGTTTACAAATGCTCTTAAATAAACCCATTTCAGAAAGAAAATGAAGGACTGGGTTGATTTCCTAGCAGCCCTCACCTACTCCCTTATAATTTCCATGTAGTGAACATTTCTTCCCTCTCATTTATTCCTGAAATAATCCCCTTGATAGCTTGGCAAAAGTGGTGCCTTGGAGTTAGGAGCTAGGTCTGAAGGTCCTAGTTCCAGGGTTTGCCAACCTGGTTCCCTCCAGATTCTTTGGACTACAACTCCCATCAGCCTCAACCTGAGAGTTGTAGTCCAAAACTTTTGGAGGGCACTAGGTTGGCAAAGCCTGCTCCAAGTTGCCAACCACCATTGTAGAAAGCGAGACTGGAGGACCATGAAGCTGCACTGAGTCCTGAACGCACCCCATGGCAATTTAGAGCCCAGCAGAGCTAGTCATAAAAATCCCCTAAAACCAAGCAAATTTCCTATGCTTGATTGAGAGTTTCTTGCAGAATTTTACAAATACGTTGTAAATAAAAGGTGAAACGCCACGGTGTGATGCAAATATTGTAGTCCTGCTGAACTCACACATAGCACAGTGGCAGAGCCCCTGCAGGTTTGTCTGCTTCAATTAAAAATCCTAATTTTTTCCTCAGTCGCAGAGACCTGGACATTAACCGACCTGGGAGCATCCCGAACGCCAAGACACTCCGGTAAGCCACGGATTTGCTCCAGGGAGGATGAGGAGGGGCCCCGAGCAGAGCAGGTCTCCCCTGCTAATCATGTTTCTCCCCTTGGGGTTTGCAGCTGCCCAGTGATGCTGGTGGTGGGTGATAATGCACCGGCCGAAGATGGCGTGGTGAGTAAGGAGCTAAGCCCCAAAGAGTTAATTTCCCTGCTTGAATGATGTCTGGGACCAAGCTCATAGCATGGGTTTGTCCTTCCCCTAGACTGCAAGCTTGTCTCTTCTTTGAAGGCTGGTGGGGAAGGCGGTTGGCAGGTACAGTATTTAAGAACAACTAGAGGCCTCCTGAGGATGCCTTTGCAGACTTCAGACCTGCCTTTCACGCATTCTGTTTTGTTTGGTGTGACTGATTTGGCCACTTTGTTCAAATTGGTTTGTGAAATGCAGTGGTGGATAAACATCCCAGCATGAAGCACTTCCTGATACCCCATTGCCTGCTCTCTCCCCCTACCCAGGAAGCTTTGGGAAAGAGAAAGGGAGAGAGGAAGGGAGGGAGGGAGGGAGGGAGGGAGGGAGGGAGGGAGCTGCAACTCCCTTGGCTCCTAAGGGGATTTATTTATTTATTATTTATTGCATTTACATCCCACTTATTTTTTATTATTTTTATTTCATTGCATTTATATCCCACCTTTGTCTCCAAGGAGCTCAAGGTGGCGTATATGGTTCTACCCGCTCCTGATCTAATCCCCACAACAACCCTGTGAGGTAGGCTAGGCTGAGAGATGCAGTGATTGGCTCAAGGCCACCCTGTGAGCTTCATGGCCAAATGGGGATTTGAATCCCTGCTCTCAGGTCCTAGTCCAGCACTGTAACCCCTACACCACACCCCCTATCTTTATTGTTTGAGTCATGAGTGTTAGAAACGTTATGGTTAAATATCTGGAATGTCACATTCCTTTTATTTATTTTAATTGCTGTTGCCAAAGCTGTACACCACCCCCATTTTCCTGCTGTTTCCCTGTTTTGAGGGTTTACTGCAGCACAGAAGCTACAGGGAGGCTAGCCAGGTTTTTTGCCCCAGGTGAAACTTCCAGAGGGGTGCCATTGAGGCTCCCAGCCTGTGTGTGCGTGCATGCACAAATGTGCGAGGGGGTTCCAAACTGGGTCTTTGACCTGGGTGAAATAAAGCCTAGTTTCGTCCATGGTGTACTGAACCTCTGAGGCTGATTGTGTTGGTTGCTGGGTCACCCCACGTGCAGGGCAGGTGATGCTTCTGCTATTTTGAAACTCTGACTTTGCTGTTTCGTTAGGTTGAATGCAACTCCAAACTGGATCCAACCACCACCACTTTCCTGAAGGTGAGATAGAGGACTAGTAGTATCTTGCAGGCACAAGGAAGGGCAAGTCTTCAGGACAAGCCCCTTAATCCCTAGTCCGCTCTCCCCCACGCCTCACCCCTAAATCTCATTCTGAGTAAGTGATTTTGATTCCATCCAAATTTGCTCTCCCCTTCTTCCTCCCACTGGACTCTTAAGGGCCAAGGACAAAGGTGCAATGCCTTACGTATCTATACCCCCCAAACCCAATTGAAAATAGGAGCCATTGAGACACCTAGTGGGGATGGTGGTGCTTATCCCCATTTACTTATGAGCCACAGTTCGGGAGATGGAGATGGTGTATAATACCGTAGGAGCTACAGGCATTGCAGAGGTCTTACAGCACAGGGTAGAAGGCCACCAGCAGGGGTCACTCTAGTTCTGGATATCTTGCATTTAAGAGGAGTGAAGAGGTTGACCCACAAGACCCGTACTGACTCTGTGATTGGTGCAACTTGGGCTGGGCGCTTCCTGCCCTTTGGGAAGGGGAGTGGGGAGGCTGTTTCAGAAGCCACAGCCCTTCATTAGACATCATGGCAGCCTAGCCTTTCTAAAAAGGGATAGGACTTGAAGCACAGTGCGTCAGCCCTTCCCTTCATCTTTGTGCTTGCAAAAGCTGCTGCTGCTTCCAGTTGTCTTTCTCCAAATGGAGTTCTGAGGCTGGAAGAGGCAGCCCTTCTGCTTGCCTTCCCCACCCACAACAGATAGGGATTTGGCACCTGAGCCTCCTAATGTCTAGCTTTCCTTTCACTAGCTGAGGACGTCGGCCATCTTGAAAAGATGGTGGGCATCCCTGGTTGGTTGTCTGGTACAGAGTGGCATTGACTAAAGCCAATGGAAGCTGGGATTTGCAGGCGCCCGGCCCAGCAGTGACTCAGGGGCCCCTTAAGTCTGTACTCAAAGCCTAACCCAACCTTCTGCCTTGCTGATGTTTTGGACTGCAACTCCCTTCAGCCCCAGATAATGACTGGGTGATGGATGCAGTTGAGGGGAGGAGGCTGGTCACCTGGAAGGGAAGGTGAAGCTTCTCTGACTCAAAACTCTGTTTTCCACCCAGATGGCTGATTCTGGTGGGCTCCCTCAAGTCACACAGGTGAGTTCTTCCTCTTCCTCCATTCTCTTGTTCATTAGAAGACCTTCTGTGGAGCTCAGAAACCTCCGTCTGGGTGTGCCTGGGCACTTAGGCTGGGTGCAATTCTCCCACCTCTTCATTTCACCCAAACCTCCCTGAGTTGCGTCCTGCTCTAGGATTAGTTGTTGCAGGGACGCTGTTTTGAAGAAAATCCACATTTTGGTTCAAAGCAGTTTAAAGCAAGGTAAAGGTAAAGGGACCCCTGACCATTAGGTCCAGTCGTGACCGACTCTGGGGTTGCACGCTCATCTCGCGTTATTGGCCGAGGGAGCCGGCGTACAGCTTCCAGGTCATGTGGCCAGCATGACAAAGCCACTTCTGGCGAACCAGAGCAGCACACGGAAACGCCGTTTACCTTCCCGCTGTAGCAGTTCCTATTTATCTACTTGCATTTTGACATGCTTTCGAACTGCTAGGTTGGCAGGAGCTGGGACCGAGCAACGGGAGCTCACCCCGTCACAGGGATTTGAACCGCCGACCTTCTGATCAGCAAGTCCTAGGCTCAGTGGTTTAACCACAGCGCCACCTGGGTCCCCAGTTTAAAGCAAAGCAAAACCCAAATATCTCTGCCCCCCTTTTGCTTGGTGATGGGGAGCTTGTGCAACTGGACGGGGCAGGGGGAGGAGGGGGAAAATAAATATAAGATCAGCATTTAGATTCACAAACAGAATACAGAATCTGAATTTTAAAAGCTCAGATTCAGAAGATACTGGGCCTATCCACATGTGTCTAGCTTGATGCACACACCCACACACCCACTATTTTTGCAATGCCTGGTTGTAGGTGTTTTTCTTTCTGTTTTTCATCCGCATCCCTCTGATTTCTTGAACAGCCTGGAAAACTGACGGAAGCATTCAAGTACTTCCTTCAAGGGATGGGCTACAGTAAGTATTTGTATAGTTTGACGGATCAGTGTGCTCAAAAACTGTTTGTGTAACTGAGGGATTGTAAGAGATGTTCATGTGTTTGTAATTGGAGAGTGTAGAAGCAGGTGACTCAGCAGAGGATAATTTCGTTTGGTCTATATTTGTAATGAACTGGCCTAATTTGTACCTCCCAGAGTAATATTCGGATGAGAGTATAATGATTCTTTGGATTTCACACTTGGTCAGTATCTGAATTTTATGATGCCATTGTCAGCTCAAAGAGTGTACCAAAACATGTATTTTAGGATAAAGCATGTTTTAAAATGCATACATAAGACTCATATGGGTTTAAATTTTTATTTTGTGATAAATTCAGAGTCAAATATGTATTTAAATATGGGTTTTTCCATGGACAGAATGGACTTATGAGCAAACACTGGCAAAACTGGCACATACTAGATATAGATTGATCCACCCAGCCCTTCTCAGCTCAGACTGTGACCACATTTAAAGCTGTATTGTTCCATTATAAACAGTCCTAGGTTCTTAAGGGTGGTGAGAGCTATTAAAAGACTCCTATCCCCCCTCCCCCTCCAAGCTACAATTTCCAGAGTAGTTTAACAATCATTCTTTCTTCCTTGGGAACTCCAGCTCTATGAGGGGAATAGGGGTTTCCCAATAACTCTCAGCAGCACCCTTAACAAAATACAGCCCCCAGAATTCTTTGGGGGAAGCCATGACTGTTCAATTGGAATGCTACTGCTTTAAATATATAGTGTAGGTGTGGTCTCTATGCATTTAACGTGCTCCCATGTGTCCCCACTTCAGCCCCAAACAGATTACTAGCCCTGTTGTTGAGAGCCTGCTCCTGGACAAGGTTCCTCCATCAAGGGCCCATGGCCTGCTGGATGTGCCATACAGAGGCAATGAGCTGTTAGTGTGTTTATGATTAAGGAAATGGGTGTGTTTGGGTGTTCTTTGCCTGATACTTCCCAGTTCTGTGCATGTCTCTGACACCATGAGAACAACTTACAGTCAGTTCCAGGCTTGGGAATTAGCACCTGGAGTGTGGCCAGGGTTTTGCATCAGAGAGGTGGGTGAAGATGTCAGAACCCAAAGGGCATTTGCACTTCTTTCAGTGTGGATTTAAAGACCCATTATCTGCCAACCATTTCAGATCTGTTCTTCTCTTCTCCCAGTCCTGATCACCCTGGTCAGAGAGAGCTTGGCCTGAGCGACATTAGGTATCTCAGAAATAAATGATAAACAAAAATCATAGAAGCATGGAGTTGGAAGGGTCCCAAAGGGTCATCTAGTTCAGTCTCTCCAATGCAGGAATAATTTGTATGTGTGAAATTCTTCCTGCCTTCTCTGTCTCTGTCTCTTTTTCTCTCTCTGGTTATCGGTTGTGATGTTCTTGTCTTGTTTTTCTGCTGCTGATCAGACAAGCCTTGAATGTGTGATGTTCCCCCCCCCAAAAAAGCCTCTCTTGCCCTCCCAACCCTCAACCAGACTCTCTTTGCTTCCACCTCCTACTCAACCTCCCCTCCATATCTCTCTTAGTTGCCTACCTGAAGGACCGAAGGCTGAGTGGAGGATCAGGTATCCCCTACCCCTAATGTCTGCTCACTGTCACATCCACATGCTGCATGTACCCTCCGCCCCCGCCCTCTCCTTATTGTGCATTGCTGCTGTACAGAGTGTGCTTTTCTGCTGCAGCTTCCATAGCTGGTCCTGCAGTATAGAGACAGGCAAGTAAACAGGCAACTGAGGCTGACTGAAAAAGAAGCATCGGCCCTCCCCCTGCTGCATCTGTAGCATGACTCACACACTATGGGAAGCGCACAGCTATGTCATTCCAATGGTGTTTGTTGAAACAGTTTTCCCAAAAAAAGATTTGCCTGCTGTGCTTTCTAAGGCAGCCTCCCTCATTCTGGTGCTCTGCATGTTTTTCAGACTGCAACTTCCATCAATCCCAGCTTCCTATGGCCACACTGACTGGGGCTAATGGGAGCTGTGGTCTGAAACATCTGGGAGGTACCAGCTTGCAGGAAGCTGTCCAAAAGCATCCTGAGTGTGTTGTTGGTGTGATACCTTCCTGCTGGTAGTCACATCTTCCCACAGAGAGATGCAACAGCCAGGTTGTTTGGCAGCAGTGTCACACCTGACTGAATCCTAAAACACGCAGTTCCTGGGGGTTTGCAATTTCTCCTCAACAGCCACGCATGTGCACTTACAAATCCTAGAGTGTCCCTCTTGGAAGATTTATTTTTTTAAAAAAAAGAGGTTAATGACCAGGTGTGGCATTTTCATAGGTCTTGCAATTACGAGTGCACCCATGACTTCTTGGATTTTGTGCATATTGGTGCAGAAAGGGAATTGTGCTCAGCTGAACTGCAGAGTTGGGGGCCCTGTTCATGGGTGGATGCACAAGAGCGGAGTCAGCATGGCCCTTGACTAGCATGGGATGTAAGACCATGCCAAAAGGAGAAAAGGTATCAATAGGAGGAGAGAGGGCCTATCAACAACTACTAGCCACGATGGGCTGTTCTGCCTCCACAACCAGAGGCAGCAATACTTCTGAATACCTGTTGGTGAAAACAAGCGGAGGAGAGAGTGCTGTTGTGCTGGGGTCCTGCTTGCTGGTTTCCTGCAAGCATCTGCTTGGCTGCTGAGATGTTGGGGATTGTGTGTCAGTGGCAGAGCAGGGCACACAGGAGGTGCATCCAGGTGCAGAGTGTCACTTTGCTTCCTTCCCTGTCCCACCACAGCCCTACCTGCTCCCTAGTTCTGATGGTCACCTGTGCCTCTTGCAGCGGTGAGGGGAGGAAAAAAGGGGTGTGTGATGGAACCTCAGAACAGTGGTGGAAGAATTTATTTTGCAGCTTGACATGTCCCATGTGTGTTTTGGCACTCTGCAGTCTTCGGGAGCAACTGGGTCACATTCTGCTTGTTGTGGCTGTTTGCTTAGTCCAGGGGTGGCGTCCCCTGCAGCCCTCCAGATGTTGCTGGACCCTGACCACCATCATCCCTAGCCTTTGGCCAGGTTGGCTGAGAGGGCAGATGGCAATCACAGGGCCTGAGCGGGCTCCTGTACTTAGAGCACATCATTCTGAAATTCTTCACACAAGCCATTGTCTAGCAAGCCACCCACTGTCTCCCCGCAGTCAGCTTGGCCATGTCTTTGGGGTGTGATTGCTGGGCTGGTTTGTCTGCCTTCCACAACCTGGTGCCTTCCAGATGTTTTGGACCAGGCACCCCCAAACTGCGGCCCTCCAGATGTTTTGGCCTACAACTCCCATGATCCTGAGCTAAGAGGAGCAATTGGTCAGGGATGATGGGAATTGTAGTCCAAAACATCTGGAGGGCCGAAGTTTGGGGATGCCTGTTTTGGACTATGAGTTCATGGAGGAGAGGGTGATCAATGGCTACTAGCCAAAATGGCTCGGCTCTGCTTCCACAGTCAGAAGCAGTAATGCTAGAAAACCAGTTGCTGGAAATCACAGGAGGGGAGAGTATTCTGGTGTTCAGTTTCCAGTTTCCCACAGGCATCTACCGTATGAGAACAGAATCCTGGACTAGATGGGCCATTGACGTGATCCAGCAAGCTCTTTTTGTGCCCTTGTGTTCTTATGCTTCAAGAGTTGGTGCATGGCTAGGGCTTGAGTGGCTGAAGGCTGCTGGGCTTTAGGCGCCCTCTGAGGCCAGGGGCTTGATGTTGCTTCTTCCCTCTCCTGTGGCAGCTTTGCTCGTCTTTGTGGCGCTCGCTCCGCCTGGACCCTACCTGGTTCGCTTTTTGTCCCTGGCAGAAGCATTGATGCTCTCTCTCTTTCTTTCTCTCCCCGTAGTGCCCTCTGCCAGTATGACGCGCCTGGCCCGCTCCCGCACGGCTTCCCTCACCAGCGCCAGCTCTGTGGAGGGCGGGGGCAACCGCCCAAGAGCCTGCACCCACTCGGAGAGCAGCGAGGCCATGGGGCAGATCAACCATACCATGGAGGTGTCCTGCTGAGCGCCTCCACCTTACTCCTCCTCGCCGTCTTCTTCACGGGTGACCTCGAGGGCCCACTCATCCAGCCACTCTCCAGCTGGCTCCATCCCCTGCGGCTTCCTGTGGCTTTAATTTCTTTTGCCGTCTTTCTTTTCCTTTCACATTACGGAATACTAAGTTGGGAGGGGGGCATAGGGAGAGTGGGAAGCAGCAGCAGTAGCAGCAGCTTGATGTCAACAGCCACCTCCACCCATAGGCCCAGGTACCATTTTGAACCAGGGAGATTCCCTTGGGTTGGTTTCTAGCTGGCTTGGAAGTGGCAAGCATGTCCCTCTGCACAGCTTGAGGCAAGGCGAGCAGGAGGGATGTTTTACACCTGCCTAGCCCAGGTGCCTCTTCTCCAGAAAAGCCTATAACCCAGTGAGTCAGAAGGGGGAGAGTGTTCTCGTGGGCCCTTCGCCTTAGATGCCCAACTATTAATCCACAATGCACCCATGCAGTGGTTTACTTACTTTATTTATTTTCAGACACTTATATCCCTCCTTTTCCTCCAATGAGCTGAAGGTGGCATACATGGTTCACCCCTCCTCATTTCATCCCCACAACAACCCTGTGAAGTAGGCTAGTTGAGAGAGGCAGTGACTGGCCCAAGGTCCTCGCCTGACACTCCAACCACTTTACAGCACTGGTTCAGGATGGAGGGATATTGCAACCTTGAAGGCAAATGCCTCTTAGTTTCTACCCTTCTCTTTGGCCTTGGAGCACAGGCTTTTTAGTTCCACAGCTTTGGAAAGCCTTTTTGGTGGTTGACTCTTTTGCTGGCAGGTTTTGTTGGGAAGACAATGGAAATTGGGGCTTGACTGGATAGCAACATGCACATAGAGTCAAGCCGTTTCTCCAGCTGCTGTAGAAAACCATCCAGGGGCTCCTATTGCATTACAGCATTTCCTTCCCCTACATGTAAAGTCAGTCAAAAGCAGGAAGTGAGAAGTTGTGCCCCCCCCCCATACAAGGAATGAGCAGCTGGACTTTCCAAGCATAAGGGGTAGGGAAAGGTTATAGTTGGTTTTAGGATTTGTTTGGGGTTTCCTCAAGCCTTTTAACCAGTGCTATAAATGGCCTTTGGGTAAAACTTGTTGCAATATAAGCTGCCCCCACTACCATCGCTTATTATTTTTTTAAAAAAAGACAATCAGTGGCAGGAATCAAAAACACAAGGGCACATTTACGCATGTTTAGACCATGCTAACCCTTGTGGCTTTCCTCTCAGGAATCATAGATTCTTGATACTCTTGCCCAATAACTAACTATCCCCAGGATCCTTCCCTTGAAGGAAACCCCTCTAGAAAGCAGTGCTGGGTTGTGCATATGCCTTTGGGCTCAGCAGGAATAAGTAGCAGAAGCTTATCCAGCCTCAAGGAGGGAAAACAGGGCCCAGGAACATGAGGGCATTTATTTAGTTATTTAAAATATTTGTTTCCTGTTCTTGGTCAACAGTCCCAGAGCAGAGTACATGAACTATTTTAAAACACAGCACAGAAAATAAAAACATATAAAAATATTCCCAACTAGGCAGGCCCTTGGGGTGTCATACTCCAGCCCCTACTGTCCAGGATCAGCTCCTCGTTGTATTTGCAAGTTTTGAGGAGAAAGGCTTGTGTTGATGGGGATAAAGAGCTTCCTCCCCCAAAACAGCCCCATAGGGGACTGGTCACATCTCCTCCATGGTACCACCTGTATGAAAAAACAGGTAGGCTCTTGGAAGGTCCTGATCCCGAAGTTTTGTCTGTGGCCCCCTCTGCTCCTCAAGGATGTGATGGATCATGTGAAGGTGCTGGGATATCTGCCCCTAGACTGTGCCTGTCCACATTCGATGCTGTATCTACTGAAGTTCTACTCTGAGTAGAACTAGCACTGGATAAGAGGCCATTGTTCTAATTGACCCATACCGGTTGTTAATTTATTGAGGTCTTTCCATTTCAATTCATCTCAGAACCCCTTTCAGAGTTTTGGGGAGGAACAGTTAGCAAGAATTTGCCTTCGCATTTCTCCTCAAGTTCCGCACATTCATGCCTTTGAAGCGGCCACTCTCCCTACTCGCTCTGCATTACTGTAAGCCTGCTATTGACGTGAAACCAGAAAGGCTCTTGTCCATGCCACTCTGGGTTCCAAAGGAGCCAATATACCTTCCATTTCCTTTCCCCAAACAGCTGCTGGACCACCCAGCCAATTGTTCTTGCTGAATCCCAAATGCATCCTTACCGTGTCCTGATCTCATGTCAGACACTCAGTTCTTTTTACTGATGAAACACCACACGCACCCACCCACCCACATCACCAATCTTGCGCGTCACTGCGTTTCCACGCAAGCAAAGAGCTTGAAGTGGGGTTTGGCCCAAAGAGCAACAAGCAGCTTGCGAGGAGGTCTGTCTCGCCTCTCTGCTACTCTGCAGGCTTTGCACCTGACTTTCTCGCTCCTGACAGTGCGCACGTCAAGGGGTATATATGTGTGCGTAGCCAGGCATCTTTGCATTTAAATGGTTTGATGTTGCCACAACCAGTCCAGACACACTCTCTGTTTGATGTAATCCTCTAATCTCAGACTCTTTTATTCTGTGTGCTTCCTTCTGAACTTTAAATATGAATGACTGAAGGCTACCAGGACCCTCTTTTACTGTAGATCAGCTTTTGCCAACCTGGGACCCTCCAGAGGTTGTTGTATTACAGCTCCCATCAGCTCCTCAGCATCACAGAGCCAGGTGGGCTGGAGCTGAAGGAAGTTGCAGGAGAGAACACCTGCTGGAGGGCACCTGTTTGGAGGAGGCTGCTGTAGATATTGTTGCCTTTTTTCTTGATGTGTTCTTTCAGATAAGATAGATCTATAAATTCCTATATATAATATTTATCTTTGATTCCACCCCTGCCATTTACTTGTAGCAATTGGCAACCAATGTGCAGTTTTTCATTTGAAGGTGATCTAGCTATTACTGTAGGGTGGGGGTGGGGGGGAATTGGATTTTTTTAAAGAAACATTTTCCTGATTAAGGTGGAATTTAATGGATTTCTTTTTTTCTGTATGAGGTGAAATGTAATATTTTTGTGCATGATGGTTGTTGATGCTCTCCGGTTGCATTGATGCCACAATATCTACAAAATGTAAAACAAGGCAAACAAACAAACCCATTGATGTAGAGAGGATTATTGTGTTGAAAATTAATAAAGATATTAAGATCAAGCAGACTCACACTGCAGTGGAAGCGGCAGCTTATTCACAAGTGCCACACTTACTCATTTACTGTTAGCAGAACCCAATATATCAGGGTTGGGGAACCTTCCGAGCCCAGGGGCCAGATTGTGACCTCCCTTGAGGCAACTTGCAGGTGGGTGGAGCTTCCTACCTGTCAATCACCTGGTGTCATAATGAGATCAGACTACCTTTTTCTGTCTATTTTCCACAGCACTTTGGGGCTTCTGAAGAAATCCCCATTCAGAGCACTGAATATTTTTTACTTGCACCACCCCTCCCAAAAAGTTGTGTTGACACATGCCATGTGATAAAACACCTTTGCTTTGATTCAATCCATAAGCCAGTGGTTTTCAACCTGTGTGCCGTGGCACCCTGGAGTGCCTTTAATGATGGCCAGGGTGCTACGGGCAACACTGGTCTCTGTCCCTCTTTCCTTCCCTCCTTTCTCTGATGCTCTCTTGTGTCTCTGACTCCCCAAGACTTGCACAGCTGTCTGTTGCAGCAGCCCTGGCTACATGCTCCCTAGGCGAATGGTGCCTCTGTGACTGGTCAGGGGCTGCTCCCCAGTCCCCTGTGGGGCAGTGTGAGGAGGCACCTCTCTTTGGGGTGGGATGAGGGGCAGCTCAGACCAGGAGCAGCAGCTGTGGCTGCCCAGAGGACTCCCAAGGAGAGGGGAGAAGAGGCTGAGGGAACACTCCACAAGGGAGGGTGTTCGAAAAAGGAATGAGGGGCTGCCAGCTCTGCAGGCAAGGTGTGACATAATTAGGCTCCTCAGCCCCATAGGGGTGCTGCAGAAATAATGTAGTTGGTCAAGGGAGCCGTGGACCCAAAAAGCTTAAAAACCTTTGCCATAACCAATTACATTTTCCAATGTGGTCTATGCCACCATCTGCCAATAATGTCCTCCTGCATTCTACTTAAGACAACAGGGCAGCCTCTATACAAAAGAATAAATGGACACAAATGGACATCAGAAATGACAATATCAATAAACATTTCCACTTCCTGGAACCCACTATAATTGACATTAAGATGGCCATACTGGAACAAATGAGTTTCAAAGGGAGACTGCAACCTGTAGATAATGTAATTATTACAACTGTTAATAGCAGAATACCCTCAGTGCTCTTCTGCATTTCCTCTCAGTGTTTACAATTCTCTTCCTCAACCATGTATGTTGGTTGTACAACCCAGGATGTAATGAGCTCATGCATCTGTTGAACTGGACTGCTGTCCACGAAAGCTTAAGCCATTATAATAAATGTGTTGGTCTCTGAAGTGCCCCAAGGCTCTGACTTGCTGCTTCTTGCCTTGATGCTCCAGGGTGAACACATCCAACAGCAACTCCTGCTCTCCTCTAACAACCAGGGGTGTGAGAATAGCCCACAAAGGAAGGTGTTTCCTTTGCCATATCTCAGGGGCGGGAAACACTTTTCATCCTAAGGGCCAGATCCCTTTGTGGGGAACCTTTCAGGGACCAGATCTGGCAGGGCCAGAGGCAAAAGTGGGAGGAGCAAGACATTTGACTCTTAACCTTTGTGCAGTAGGCTCCCTTGCAGTCATGCAAAACCCAGATTGCTACACAACACATAAACAAACGTCTCTCCATCCAGGCAAGTGAGAGGCCTTCTCACCATTCAAGAATATATTCTAGCCAAGGAGAAACGGTTGCTGTGGAGCAGGACCAATGAGCAGAACGAGAATGGTTTAAGGGAGACCTACGGGAAGTGTCAACTCTGCATGTGGGAACTGTGGAAAAAAGCATATTTGACTCCAGTCTGCCTTGCACATAAAACCAGAGTTGGTTCCCGCATGTAGCGAAAGAACTTACTGGCACTTGGGGTGGTATTGCACAAGTGCTTAACTTTTGGAAAGAACCGAGAGCTCCGTCAGAGCCCCTGAAGAAGAGGAGCAGCAGCAGCAGCCCGGCTGGGGCAGAAGACGGAGCGAAGCGCCCCAGGGGGCTCTTTGGCGCACTGCCCGTGGTTGCTAAAAGCGGCTTTGTAACGATATCTTAAAAAACTAACGGGGCGGCCAGCGGAACTCCCTGCTACGAGGACACGGAGGAGAGAGAGCGGCTGCCTTGTTGCCAGGCAGCCAGGGACGTTCGCTGGGTACCGCGAAATAGCCCCACCCTCCTGGGCGGGGTTTTGCGGCTCCGCCCCGTAGCGTCAGACGAGCCTTTTTCCCGTGCGCGTGCGCATCTGGGCATTCGTAGTTCCGGGTGCGTCCAGCATGGCGAAAGCGGCCAAGTGCGCCAAGGTGGGTCTGGCGGCCGGACCGCGGCCTGAGGGGCGGCTAGTGGGCGGTGTCGGGAAGGCCTCAGCACCCCGCTCTCTCTTTCTCTCTGTGCTCCGCAGGTGGAGGAGGAGGCGGCGGCGGGTGACTCGGGCGCCCTCTCCGCCTTCCTGGGCTGGTGCGGCGACGCGGGCCTGGAGCTGAGCGCTAAGGTACGGCCCGCCAGGGGCTTCCGCGGGCGCGAAGGAATTAGGCAAACCTCCCCCCCAAAAAACGAGAAAATAACAGCAACATACAGTATCTGCAAAGGCATTGCATCTGCAAGGGAAGCTCAGCGAAACTCCAGGTCTCCAACAAAGGAAAATAGCAATTCAGTGACAAATGTATCTATGTACTGGCTGAATGGGAAAACTTCAGAAATTCATAAGAAACCACTTGTTGTATTAATCTTCTGAGTTCCAATGGCATTTAGGACCCAGGGAAGCGAGGGAATGGTGAGAGATCCCACCACAATCCCCAATATGTACAGTCCCGTCCATCTGCAGGGCCTTCCTAAGGAATCATGATTGATGATAGCCCAGACAAGAAAAAGGGTTGCATTTGACTTGACTCAGGGACCAGGGAACTGTAAATGCTTTCCTTTGTACTGTGATGAAGTGTGAAAGACTATATTTGAGTGACAGGGGCATGCCTGGAACTCAGGTTCTACCCTGTTGTTGTTGTTTAGTCGTTTAGTCGTGTCCGACTCTTCGTGACCCCATGGACCATAGCACGCCAGGCACTCCTGTCTTCCACTGCCTCCCGCAGTTTGGTCAAACTCATGTTCGTAGCTTCGAGAACACTGTCCAACCATCTTGTCCTCTGTCGTCCCCTTCTCCTAGTGCCCTCAATCTTTCCCAACATCAGGGTCTTTTCCAAGGATTCTTCTCTTCTCATGAGGTGGCCAAAGTACTGGAGCCTCAGCTTCACGATCTGTCCTTCCAGGGAGCACTCAGGGCTGATTTCCTTAAGAATGGATAGGTTTGATCTTCTAGCAGTCCATGGGACTCTCAAGAGTCTCCTCCAGCACCATAATTCAAAAGCATCAATTCTTCGGCGATCAGCCTTCTTTATGGTCCAGCTCTCACTTCCATACATCACTACTGGGAAAACCATAGCTTTAACTATACGGACCTTTGTCGGCAAGGTGATGTCTCTGCTTTTTAAGATGCTGTCTAGGTTTGTCATTGCTTTTCTCCCAAGAAGCAGGCGTCTTTTAATTTCGTGACTGCTGTCACCATCTGCAGTGATCAAGGAGCCCAAGAAAGTAAAATCTCTCACAGCCTCCATTTCTTCCCCTTCTATTTGCCAGGAGGTGATGGGACCGGTGGCCATGATCTTGGTTTTTTTGATGTTGAGCTTCAGACCATATTTTGCGCTCTCCTCTTTCACCCTCATTAAAAGGTTCTTTAATTCCTCCTCGCTTTCTGCCATCAAGGTTGTGTCATCTGCATATCTGAGGTTGTTGATATTTCTTCCGGCAATCTTAATTCCGGCTTGGGATTCATCTAGTCCAGCCTTTCGCATGATGAATTCTGCATATAAGTTAAATAAGCAGGGAGACAATATACAACCTTGTCGTACTCCTTTCCCAATTTTGAACCAATCCGTTGTTCCATATCCAGTTCTAACTGTAGCTTCTTGTCCCACATAGAGATTTCTCAGGAGACAGATGAGGTGATCAGGCACTCCCATTTCTTTAAGAACTTGCCATAGTTTGCTGTGGTCGACACAGTCAAAGGCTTTTGCATAGTCAATGAAGCAGAAGTAGACGTTTTTCTGGAACTCTCTAGCTTTCTCCATAATCCAGCGCATGTTTGCTATGTGGTCTCTGGTTCCTCTGCCCTTTCGAAATCCAGCTTGCACTTCTGGGAGTTCTCGGTCCACATACTGCCTAAGCCTGCCTTGTAGAATTTTGAGCATAACCTTGCTAGCGTGTGAAATGAGCGCAATTGTGCGGTAGTTGGAGCATTCTTTGGCACTGCCCTTCTTTGGAATTGGGATGTAGACTGATCTTCTCCAATCCTCTGGCCATTGCTGAGTTTTCCAAACTTGCTGGCATATTGGGTGTAGCACCTTAACAGCATCATCTTTTAAAATTTTAAATAGTTCAGCTGGAATATCATCACTTCCACTGGCCTTGTTATTAGCAGTGCTTTCTAAGGCCCATTTGACTTCACTCTCCAAGATGTCTGGCTCAAGGTCAGCAACCACACTACCTGGGGTGTACGAGACCTCCATATCTTTCTGGTATAATTCCTCTGTGTATTCTTGCCACCTCTTCTTGATGTCTTCTGCTTCTGTTAGGTCCTTACCACTTTTGTCCTTGATTATGGTAATCTTTGTACGAAATGTTCCTTTCAAATCTCCAATTTTCTTGAACAGATCTCTGGTTTTCCCCATTCTATTGTTTTCCTCTATTTCTTTGCATTGCTCATTTAAGAAGACCCTCTTGTCTCTCCTTGCTGCTTTTTGGAAATCTGCATTCAGTTTCCTGTATCTTTCCCTATCTCCCTTGCATTTTGCTTGCCTCCTCTCCTCCGCTATTTGTAAGGCCTCGTTGGACAGCCATTTTGCTTTCTTGCATTTCCTTTTCCTTGGGATGGTTTTCGTTGCTGCCTCCTGTATAATGTTACGAGCCTCCATCCATAGTTCTTCAGGCACTCTGTCCACCAAATCTAAATCCTTAAACCTGTTCCTCACTTCCACTGTGTATTCATAAGGGATTTGATTCAGATTGTATCTTACTGGCCCAGTGGTTTTTCCTACTTTCTTCAGTTTAAGCTGGAATTTTGCTATAAGAAGCTGATGATCTGAGTTACAGTCAGCTCCAGGTCTTGTTTTTGCTGACTGTATAGAGCTTCTCCATCTTTGGCTGCAGAGAATATAATCAATCTGATTTCGATGCTGCCCATTTGGTGATATCCATGTGTAGAGTCGTCTCTTGTGTTGTTGGAAGAGAGTGTTTGTGATGACCAGCTTGTTCTCTTGACAGAACTCTATTAGCCTTTGCCCTGCTTCATTTTGAACTCCAAGGCCAAACTTGCCAGTTATTCCTTTTATCTCTTGATTCCCTACTTTAGCATTCCAATCCCCTGTAATGAGAAGAACATCCTTCTTTGGTGTCATTTCTAGAAGGTGTTGTAGGTCTTCATAGAATTGGTCAATTTCACTTTCTTCAGCTCCGGTAGTTGGTGCATAAACTTGGATTACTGTGATGTTAAAAGGTCTGCCTTGGATTCGTATCGAGATCATTCTGTCATTTTTGAGATTGCATCCCATTACAGCTTTTGCCACTCTTTTGTTGACTATGAGGGCCACTCCATTTCTTCTACAGGATTCTTGCCCACAGTAGTAGATATGATAGTCACCCGAACTGAATTCGCCCATTCCCTTCCATTTTAGTTCACTGATGCCCAGGATGTCGATATTTATTCTTGTCATCTCATTTTTGACCACATCCAGCTTACCTCCATCCATGGTTCTTACATTCCAGGTTCCTATGCAATATTTTTCTTTACAGCATCGGACTTTCCTTTCGCTTCCAGGCATATCCGCAACTGAGCGTCCTTTCAGCTTTGGCCCAGCCGCTTCATCAGCTCTGAATCTACTTGTACTTGTCCTCCGCTCTTCCTCAGTAGCATGTTGGACGCCTTCCGACCTGAGGGGCTCATCTTCCAGCGTCATAACTTTTATATGCCTGTTGTCTTTGTCCATGGAGTTTTCTTGGCAGGGATACTGGAGTGGCTTGCCAGTTCCTTCTCCAGGTGGATCACGTTTAGTCAAAACTCTCCACTATGACCTGTCCATCTTGGGTGGCCCTGCATGGCATAGCTCATAGCTTCTCCGAGTTATTCAAGCCCCTTCGCCACGACAAGGCATTGATCCATGAAGGGTTCTACCCTAGACCACACCTTTTCTGTGACATATGTATGTCTTGATGATGCATCTTGAGATGTATTATGGGAAACTTTGAAATACAGGTGTAACCCATTGATTGGGCTTCTGGCTGCTTCATCTTTGTGGTGGTAGGAAGTCTTGTTGCAACAATAAAGATCAGGGTCCAAGGAGTCCCGATTACACTTGTGAGTACAAAAGGGTAGTTAAATCTATTAAGGGCCAGCTTTTGTGATGCTAACCAGGGACCTGTAAGGGTTGTAGTAAAAAAAACCTTTTGGAGTTGGAGAAAAAACTTTTTTTTCCTGTGTTGTAGGTCAGTGTGAGCAGAGAGGGCACAGTAGCTGATTATGGCTTGGTGGCCAGGGAAGACATTGAGGCAGGAGAAGTCCTTTTCACCATCCCAAGAACAGCAGTCCTTTCGCAGTACACAAGCCCCCTTTCTTCCCTACTAGAGAAAGGTACAGGAATGGTTCCTGGGGGATTCTGTAGCTTCATTAAAAGTTTCATGTTCATTGGGCAGCCTGTCCAACCAGGTGCTCTCCAGCTGTTTTGAATTACAACTCTCATCAGCCCCAACCAGCATCAGTGTGCTTTCTATCATATAGAATAGCCTTTGCTAAGCAGGTGCCCTCCAGATGCTATTGGACTACAACTCCCACCAGCCCCACTTGGCATAGTACATATGCGCACACACAGTGCCCTCTATTAATATATCCATATTCTCTGCGTGTGTCTGGTTGTGCTAAAGGAGGTAGGGGCCCCCAGATTACTGTCCTATGGTGTACAGTATTGACATCCAGTCATAGTAATGATAGGAATTATAGTCCAACAACAGCTGGAGGGCACCAGGTTGATGGAAGGCTGATATAGAGTGCTATTGTCCTACAAAGAAGAATGTGCATGTTGATACTTGTAAACGGGGTGGAGGAAACAGCAAGCTTCTCAGCAAGCTTCCAGATTCTTCAGAATGCCCCAAACTGTCATCCTTGAGTGAGATTGGAGAGTTGTGTTCTCAATTATGGACGTAGGTTTCTGCCTGCTTTGGCTTGCTCTCTTAACAGATAATAGTTCTGGCATTCTTACACACTATTTCATTTACCTTTAATAGAGCAAGCCTCTCTGGAGAGTCAGTCCGGCTGGGTTCCGCTCCTGCTTTCTTTGCTTCATGAATCCACAGCCAGTGATTCTCGTTGGGGGCCTTATTTGTCACTGTGGCCTAACTTCAGGGGTCTGGATCACCCCATGTTCTGGTAAGAGGGGAGGCTGTTTGGCTGTGTTCTGCCAGAACCCAGCTTCCTCAGGTAAATCAGTTGCAACACATCTTCACCAAACAGATTTGGAATCCAGAGCAGAGTCAACCACTTCAAGGATGTTTGTGAAGCATGCTTGCAGTAGCTCAGAAAATAGGGCTGGGCTGGGCATGGTCAGGTGCTTATGGTGGAGCATGACTCCAGTCCTAGGGCTTTTCATTCCCCCTTGTTATGCCAGAAAATGCAGGCAGGCACTCTTAATTTCTTCTGTAGGAAGAAATTATTGACACTGGTGTTACCAGCTTGGTAGTGCTTAAGGGTGGTGCTTGAGATGTTTGTTTGAGAGCCTAGTTTATTTCTGGATGATAATGGTGAGATGTTTGAACCTCAGGCAGGTTTGTGTCTACCCACCCCTACCTCTTTGTTGAAAGCTTCTAAGAATAGGTTTAAAAACACTTGAGAGTGGGTCATCTAAACAAATATCACTTGAGAATCAAATATTAAGCTGGTGACAATAAGTGCTTCTTTTTATGATGGAGTGGGGGGAGTGATGTAGAGAGTACTATAATGAAAGGGTGTTTTAGTGAGGGAGGTGCGTAGAGTGCAGAAACCACATTCCAGTCTCTGGGATTAGGAAAACTAGGATGGTTTGAGAATACATATTGGATCTTTCAGATACCAAGGTGATAGCTAGATCTCCAATGAGGGAGTAGCCAGCTTGTTAATACTGTTCAGCACAGGTGAGCAATTTGGGGGACTCTACATTCTTCAGCACAGCTAATCCACCCAGTCTGGAGAGGGAGAGAAGATAGGGCTATGGATGAAGAAGATAGAGGGTGCTTGGTGTGGGGGTTTGTGTGTGCATTAGGGTGATTACTTTTTTTACAACCTCATTTCCCTGTATCATAATTTGATGAGCTTTCATGAAAGATTAGATAAAATCTTACTTTCAAAGAGATTTGATAAAAAACCTCACACACAAAATGATTTTAAAAAATTAATTTATCAGTTTTTTGATCATTTTTGAAGTCACTGTAAGCAGATATAAAATTGAACCCAAGCTTTAGAGTCATATATATACAACATTATATAGGGTCATCAAACGCATAAGGAAGCTTTTTTTAGCTGCAGTAACAGTATAGACGCCGATAGAGGACAATGTTTTGCTATCTCTCCTGTAGGTTCTTTTCCCAGCATGTCCGGCAGGGTCTGCTGGCTGAGTTTTGAGGTCCCCAAAAGGGGCTTTTACCTTGCGCAGGTGTGGCATTTGTAAACCCTATGTTGCTAAGAACACTCCCCATTGTGGAATGTGCTGTTGTGTCCAAATTTGATACGAAATATATATAGAATTGTTAATACAATTTTATGAAATGGTAAAATGGCATACAAAAAAATTAAAAACGGTTTGTGTGTAACCTTTTAAAATATTTCAATGGAATATACCTCATTTTAGTCATTTATAGGCAAAAGTTCATCCATTTGTGCTACAGGAAATAATTTTTGAGAAAAAATATGAAAAGGTCATCACCCTAGTGTGCATGCATGAGAGAATGGATGGAGTGAAGACGGAGAAAGAAAGTGGATGTTTCGGCCACTTTTTGCTTGGGTGCCACTTCTGCAACTGGCTTGTAGTGCCTCGCCGCTTTCTATCCAAGAGAGTGTAGCCTGCTGTACAGGAACCATTTTGATTGTTCACATACTTGGCTCCTTGCTTAAAGAAAGAAACTGCACCTTCTGCTCGCTGTTTTGTATAGGAGTAAAGAAGAGCGGGTGAGACTTCTGCAAGGAACAGGGATCCCCGAAGCTGTGGACAAGGACTTGGCCAATATCCAGACAGAGTATTCTTCCATCATCCTGCCTTTCCTGAAGGCCCACCCAGATATATTTGACCCTGCAGTGCACACTCTAGAGCTCTACAAGAAGCTGGTGGCCTTTGTCATGGCGTACAGGTGAGAGAGAGGAAAGATGGGAGCCATGAGTGGTCACTCTCTAAACTCTCAAGGGGTGAGCAGGGTGTGTACTGTTGCCTTCCCTCTGGGACACTGTGGTTTGGAGTTTAAAGAGATGGCACCTGAGAAGCATTCAGGCTGAGAAACTAAATATATGCAGGAAGTGAGTTGATAGAGGAGTCTCAGATGAGGTTCAGTTTTTGGTGAACTGAGAAGGTAGAAAAGCAAAAGTTGCCTATCAACAAAGAAGAGAAGTGTCACTGCTGTGTCTCTCTTCCTTTCCACATCTCTGGCCTTGGACAGTTGGAACTTTCCTTGCACAAACCACAGCAGGGATGCGGAACCACAGGCCCAGAGGCTAAATGTGCCTACCTGGCCCTCTGCTTGGCCTTTGGGACTCTTCCCCAGGCTGTGCCCATTAGTAGCCCTGCTTTACACCTTATTTGAATGTTTTTGCCTGACTGGAATGTGTCTTTGAAGTCTGATAATGCTGCTTGTTTGCTTGGATGAAGGATGGGGTTTGAGGGAGCATGTGTAGAAACGAGCCTCCTGTGGGAAGTTAAGCTTTCCATCCTTCGCTCTGCCTTCTTTTGCCTCTGGCCCCTCCTAGGTTGCACCTGTAGAGAATGCGGCCCTCAGATTGGAAATGGTTCTGCATCCCTGCTCTACAGACTGTCTTTACAGTTGAGCATATAAACTGGTATGTTGAGGCAGGAATATACAAATGAACCAATACTGTATGTTAGAAGAATGATGCTCCACTTTTTAACTGTAACGTCCTGCAGCTCCTAGAGCTTTAATTTAAAGAGCCTCATCTAGGGTGGCCAAGCAGCCTAGAACAGCTTTTCTCAACCTTGGGTCCCCAGATGTTGTTGGACCAAACTCCTATCATTCCTGACTGCTGGTCCTTCTCACTAGGGATGATGGGTTTTTTAGTCCAACCACATTTGGGGACCCAAGGTTGGAAAAGGCTGTTCTATGCTGCTTGGGGTGCTAGATGAGGCTCTTTAAAGTAAAGCTCAGATTGAGTTCAGGGGCAGTTTTTGGATTGTGTGTTGCAGTTTCTAAACTAGTAGCCATTATCAGAGCCGTGTGCATCTCTTTCCCTCTCACCAACCTCAGCATGATTTGGCTGTACTTAAAGTGCCTCGGTATAGTATCTCCCTGCTTTGTTCCCCACTAGTTTCCAGGAGCCTTTGGATGAGGAAGAGGAAGATGAGGAGGAACCTAATCCCCCAGTGATGGTGCCCATGGCAGATCTCTTGAATCACGTGGCAGACCACAATGCCAACTTGGAGTATTCGGTGGTGAGCAGAGCATGCTGAGCTTAGATGCACTTGAGCCTGTGTGTGTGTGTACACCAACCTCCCCCAGCCGTTCAGAGCTATTCCATGAGGTGTGAATTTTCAAAGGGCCAAGTGGTTTTCCCCCTGGAGATGTCTGAGCCACAGTGCCCATCATGTGTGTTATGACTTGTTCAGACCAGAGGACTCTTCGTCCTCGATGCAGCTCTGCAGTGGCCAAAGGAACAATTCCTTCTTGCAGCAGTTTCTGCTTCCATAAGGAAAAGCAGGATATGCCATCTGTAGCTGCTTGACCTGCTGGGATTTTTGCCTAGAGAAAGAGAGTCTCTGGGGAGAAGAACCTAGAGCTTGGCTTACATTGTGCAGTACCTTGTGGAATTTAAATTGAGGCTGTTTGGGGAGCTGATATTTGCTGAAATGCAGGAAACTAAACCAAGTACATTTTCTCTAGCTCCCAAGTACCAGTAGGAATCCTTGGGTGGCAGCAACATGACTGACACTAGGTCATGCAATTGCTTTTCCTGGACTTGAGAAAATCCCTTCCTAGATTGCTGAGTGAGAGGAACTGCTTGAGTAAGAAGCTGTTGTTTCTTGTTCCCCTCATCACAGTCCGTGAAATCAAACCTGCAAAAAATCTTAATGAAAAAAATTACAGGTCTGTTGTTGGGCAAAAAGGCGCACCCTTGTTTCCGATCTCAGGCACACCCTTGATTTTTGGTACTTGGATTCTGTTTTCATCACTTTGCAAGCAGCTGTATTTGGGCATGCCTGGGTCTCACCTATCAGGCCCATCACCTGCACTGGTTCCTTCGGGTATTGCTTCTCCTTTGGGGAGCATATAGGGGGCAGGTAAAGGTCTGGTTCAGCCAAAACGGACTTTGCAGGCTCCACTGATCAGCTATGATGATGCCATGGGGTTGCCAGGCCCAAGAGGGGTTGGAGAGAGAACAGTTTGCCCCATTGAGCTAAAAAGCTCCCCCATCCCTCATGCAGCCTTTCCACAGACTGTCCTTTCTTGGTGGCAGATGGGTGGGAGGCTTTGCTTTCTTACATCCCTCTCCAGAATTTTCTCCTGTCTCTGAAGAGCATTCACAGCAAATTTGGTGTATTTCAGGGGAATGCTTGGGAGTGTTCAGGCAATGTTTCCTAAGAGTGAAAAACAGGAAAGATGTCTGCTACTCTTACCTTCTGTATTCCTCCTCCAACTGCATCCCTTTTGTTATTCCTCATCTGTTGCACACATTGCAGGAGTAGAGAAAACTGCAGATGAGCAGGCCAGAGGAAAACGTTTTTCTTGGGAGATTTCTCAGGACTGGACAGGATCTGTCATCTGTCAAGTTTTACTTCCCTCTTTTGTCTGCAGGAAGTATTGAAAATGGTTGCAACTCAGTCCATCTGCAAAGGCCAAGAGATCTTCAACACTTACGGGGAGATGGCAAACTGGCAGCTCCTCCACATGTATGGCTTTGCTGAACCATATCCTGGCAACACAAATGATGCTGCTGACATCCAGATGCTGACACTATGCAAAGCAGCACTGCAAGGCAAGAGGCTGGCCAGGAGACACTTTTAAAAAAAGAAACATTAATCAGCAGAGTAAGAGGATATCTGAAAATCCTTCTGTCTGTCACCTTGTGTTGCTTTTTCCAGCTATGTTTTTAATAGGTGGAGGCTGCAGTTAAATACAGGTGTTTATATGTGACCTCTGCAGCTGCCGGTGGCATCCAGAGCAGAACAGCTTGATTACTTTGCCTCCCAATCTTGCATAACGCCTCCTGCGTCATAATGCCAATTTAAAACAAAATAATCTGAAGGCATGGAACTTTCCTCCATGATGCTCTGGATGGCATTCAAGGTTTTCACCCCCCCCCCCCTTTCACAACTCTGTGGGACAAGTTAGGCTGAGTATGTGATCCGAAGTCTTGTTGGGATTGAGTGAGGACTTGAAGCTGAGCCTCTCTGGCCCCTGCCAGGCACTGTTAGCTGTGGCACTACACTGGCTTAGAAAAAATGATGCGCTTCTGCTTTTGACTGCAGCCAATGTTTCCTCTGCTGCCTGTTGAACCTGCTTTTGTCTTCCTCTCCCTCCACCAGCTACAAAGACAGAAGCTCAACGGCAGCTGGTCTTGGAGCAGTGGGACTTCCTCTGCCAGATGGAGATGGTGGGTGAGGAAGGGGCTTTTGTGATCGGCTGGGAGAGAGTCTTAACTGAAGAAGAGCTGGCCATGGCGTTGAAGGTAAGGGCTCTGGCTGGTTGCTGTGCCATTAGACTCCTGGGAGGCCATTTTACTTCCGTACATGCTTGCTGTGATTACTCAAGCAGTTGACAGAGTTTTACTTTACAGGGGTGGCATGTTGGACTTAATCTGAAGATTCTTTCAGTTTAGATGGAGGGAGGACAACTCCTCTTTGTTGATCAGTGGAGGAGTGCCTTGTGAAGGCTTCTTCCAGTGGCAGGCAGGGAGGCTTGAGGTTGCTTGGGGACTTGCTTATGCACTTTGTCACCTGGGCTTTGCAACCCCAGAATAGGAGAAGAGTGCTTCAGTCTTAGCTGGCTGGGTAAGAAGGAAATTCCTCTGTCAGTCTATAGATTGCAAGGGAGGGGGCAGCTGTGCTTTGTTTTTTGCTGGAGGCAGCACAAAAACTCCTCCCATAATGCAGTGTTTCTCAACCTTTTTTGGGCCACAGCACACTTGTTCCGTGAAAAAAATCACGAGGCACACCACCATTAAAAAAGTTTAAAAAATTAACTCTGTGCCGCCCTATATTATAATTATGACTTTAAGAAACACTTGCCAAATATTGCTTTCCGGCGGGTCAGCGCTGCCGAGTTCTTAAAAGATCCGGGTTTCTGATCCACCCCACCTGACCCCGCCGTCCCGTATCTTACCCTGTGCGTGTTCTCGGACTTGTGAGAGGACGATTTGGTCTTCATGGCTCCGTGAATTAGCAACAAACTACCTTTTGAATGATGGAGATTGAATATTTTAAAAGTAGCTACTTGAAGTCCGCTCGGTTTTCCAAAAAAAGAGACACACGTGCGGCACTATTAGCTGCTGGGGGCTGCCATCTTGGCTAAAGGATTCTGGGATGATCCTGTCACGTGAGGCATGGGGAAAATGGAAATAATGAAAGCTGATTGGTCTGTGGAAACTAGAAGGGGCGAAGAAATAGGACGCCCAGGGAGGTGGAGTTTGCAGCTGCAAAATCGCCCTTCTCGTTGCCGCACGTCGCCGCACACCAGCCAGCTGCAAAATCGCCCTTCTCGTCGCCGCACGTCGCGGCACACCAGCCAGCGTCTCGCGGCACACTAGTGTGCCGCGGAACAGCGGTTGAGAAACGCTGCCATAATGCACTGGTCATTTTGAAGTCTTTCCAGGGCTTGTCTCCACTGGAGGCATTGCCCATTACAAATGTTGCTCTGTGGGCTGTCTGTGTGCTTTGATGTTTTTTGTGTAAGCCCTCCCTATCCCTGGGTTCTGGGATGCCTCTTAAGGGCACAGCAAGCAATGGAGAAGCTATTAGTTGGGCAAGTGTGCCTCTCTTTCCTCCAGGGACTGGCTCACTTGCAGGACCAGGGTGAAGATGTGCACATGTACTCTTGGCTTGCTACTGCTGTCTATTTTAATAGGCAAGATTTAGAAATTGTAGGAAGCAGCCTTCATTCCACCTCTCACAAGTTCTGTTACATGGCGTGCAAATTCTTCCACTGAGACTCTTTTAAGTTGTTGGTTTCTGCTTAAGTTCCAGGCGGCTTCTACCATGTTCTCTCTTTTTATGCAACCACCCCTTCCCCATGTAATAAGCAGTACAGTATATTCTGTAGTGGAATGAATGGGGCAGGTCTAAACTTTTTATGCTGTGTGCCAATGCCGTATCTTCTGTGGTGCTGTCATTGTTCCCAGGAAAGGGAGAAATGCGGCTAGAGAGATTCTGCTTCCATCCCTTGGGACTTCTTTCTCTGGCTTTTGGGGGTCAACAGTTTCACTGACCTTGACCTCTAAGTCGTCTGCCAAATTCCCTGCAGGTGCTCGTCAAAGGACAGTTTTAGTACTAATACTAATACAGTGGTGCCTTGGTTCTCAAACTTAATCCGTTCCAGGAGTCGGTTCCACTCCCGAAACAGTTCAAAAACAGGCACGGCTTCCGATTGGCTGCAGGAGCTTCCTGCACTCAAGCGGAAGCTGTGTCGGACATTTGGCTTCCAAAAAATATTTGCAAATTGGAACACTTCTGGGTTTGTGGTATTCGGGAGCAAATATGTTCAGGAGCTAAGCTGTTTGAGTACCAAGGTACCACTGTAGTTTCTTTTGCTTTGAACATAATCACTAACCAAGTTACATACTTGGATTAAATGCTGTGTGCCTTTGATGACTTTTTCTGCCTGTTCCAGTTGTCTCATTGGAAACTTAATTTCAAAACATTTTGAATGACTTGTCTGCTGTTCCTCCAAATTCTGCCTATAGAAACTAGCAAGTGTTTCTCCCCTCCCCCAAATTATGTAAACTTCGTATCCATCTAATTTTAATGTTTTGCAAGATGTTCTCACTAATTTATCTCTTCCAGAATGTAACTTAACTTGGGAGAGGGGAAGGTCCATAGTTTTAAATCCTGAGAAGCAGCAGGATCCCTTTTGGAGAATGTTTAGCCAACATCTGTGGGGCTGTTGTTGCCTTGAAATTTACTTCGAGAAAGACCAATAAATTGGCTCTCAATAATCCCAGTTCTTTGTGGCTGTAGGTGCTGACTATGTCTGCAGATGAGTTCAAGGAGTTTAAGGAGCAAGAGACCCAGGAACCCAAAGCAGGCGAGGATGGTGCTATGTGCCTGATGCTCTCAAATACTACAATACCAAGACTTGAAGCCTCCTGGAAGAAGCTACTCTTTGATGCTACACTGCTAACCCTGAAGTCATACAGCTCAGACTTAAAAACAGAGGAAGAAATGCTCAGAGACACACAAGTTTATTCAAAATTAAGCTGCCGGGAGAAGTTTGCCCTGCAAGTGCGTTACGGCCAGAAGATGATTTTGCACCAGTTGCTGGAGCTAGCAAGCTAGCCTAGCAGCTGAGGAAGGCAAGTGCTGTTGGCCTGGGAGGCTTAGCTAAAGGTTTCTAGAAAGGCAGAGGCATCTATTTTTATATAAAAATGTTTTTCTGTGAGTATCAATTATATCAACAGGTAGCAAAAGACAATTGTTATATCTGTTTCTGAATCTGAAGGACATAACAGTAGGAAACATGATCCCATAGGAGGGCAAACATCTTCCTAGTGTTGTTTCTGAGAAATTGGAGCCTGCAGGCCACAAGCCTTCATTGTTACTTGCTTCTTAATTGGTACTCCAGAAAATGCTGTCTCTGCACAAGACATTCCATTTAGGTGGCATGTCATAGTGCAGCTACTATGGCCTTCATTAATTTTATCTAATTCACTCTTTAGCCACAAGAGCCACTAGTGCCTGCCAATTCAATAAGTGTGTTTGAAGGTCCTTTTTTGGGAATGTTTTGCATCTAAAGTAGCCTCCAACAATTATCCTTGAGGTTGGGCAACCTAGGAAAAGTTGCTCAATCCTTGTTCTGTATGTTTAAGGCTACTAATTTACACAGCATGGAATTGACACAACTGGGGAATCTGTGTTTTTGTAGATGTGTTCGGACAACTCCCATCATCCCTGACCAGGCCAGACCAGCTGAGACTAATGAAAGTTGGAGTCAAAGGACACCTGGAAAGCCACAGTTTTCCTACCACCTCCTAGGACCCCCTGTACATTAAATCAGCTGGTAAGACGGCCAAGTGAGACTCTTTCACTTGCTTACTGTCTAGATGCTCTTCCTCATCCCTGGGTGTTCTCGTCCTTCTAATGTGTTTCTGAAGGTGAAATTTTTTTCCTACAAACATTTTCATTGTTAAGTCTATTATTAATATTCTATTTTACATCTTGAATGCCTTTGTAGCAACTTACTTTTTCCAACCTTCTTCCCATCCCACCTCTGCCCAGCTGAGCTGCATAGATGTATAGTTTAAGACTAGGCTTGGAGTTTTTAAACAATAAAATGTATTTGTATTGATAAGTGAGAAAAGATGAGAGTCCTGTGTTATTGCTACTTTAATGGACAATCTGAGGAGTTAAGTCAAATGAGTGGGGTCAAATGGTGTACTGTAAAGTTCTATCTCTCCCCTGGTAAATCCTCAATGGTGACTGCAGCACCAGGACTATTTGTTTCTGAACCCTAGTTCATGCCATCTGAAGGTAGAAGGGCCACCACCTAGTGTACATCCTGCTCTGGTCCTTTGGTTGTTTTTAACTCCCCTTATTGGAAACCCACTTACTGCCCAAGGAATCAGCAAGAATAGGATTCTTGTTTACATTTTACTGATGCCTCAATTTTATCCTCTTAAGATAGCAGTTAAACATTGTTAAGTAAAGTAACAATATATTAGATTGTTTGATGTAGTGCACCTTGATAGTATAAAAATTAACATCCTTCATAGATGATGAGAAAACAAGGACACTTGCTGCTTTTCATGACTTTAATGTTTAACTACAGAATGCATACATACAAGAAGTGGGAGAACTAAAGCCCAAGAGAACTAGAAAGGCTACAAAATACAACACGTGGACCAATACATTTACAAAACATTCAAAATCCTTACAAAATGGGCTGTATTGGTCCTTTTTGTTCTTTTTACAAACTCAAACTTTGTGGCCACAGGGGAGCAGTTAACAGATTCACATCCTCCCCATCCCAAAATTTACAAGTGTCAAGAAAGAAAATCTACAGGCCTGGTCTCTTGTTTCCCTTGCTAAACCCACTAGCCCTCTCCCAAAGGGCATCTTTGCAAATCAAAGCAAAGGAAGTCCTCCGCCCCACCGTTCGTGCCTCTTGCTGGCAGCATTTGATACTGGGAAAAGCAACATACTGGACCCTAATCCTAACCTCCCCCCACCCACTCTCCCATATACTGTAGGATCCTGTGCTCCATTTCCCCTCTCTTTGACAACTTTGTGATTTACAGGTCTCCCACCCACAAGAAAAATAAGTTACATAATATTTAAACTGGCTTTTCCATATTCTTTGGGAGTCTGGGAATGTCAGGAGAGCAGATCTGCCCCAGACAAACACTTGGCATCAGCAGCCACCACTTCTATTACAGGCTGGTCAGGCACACAGTATGTGCCTCTCTTGAAACACAATTTGCACAAACCCAAAGTTCAGACAAATATTTCTGTTCTGTGTATTTACAATAGTTTGAAATTATATTCACAGCATCTTCTGAATTTTGGCCAAGAGTCAAAACTTGTTTTTAAAACTTTGGAACATGCCCACAGAGGAGGAGATTTCTCACACAAAGATCTGTGATGTAAGCCCAACATGGGGGGAGGGAGAGGCAGCCTCCAAGGTCTGGCTAGACCCACACACATAATTCTGTCAGCTTGATGGGATGGAGATCTCCAGGCTGGCACAATTTCCAGGGTGGTTGCTTTCTCTAACTAGCTCCAGTTCCTTCCATTACTTGTTGTGCCTGTTTTTGCCCCATACAACATTGCGCAACAGACTGGAACAACCTACAACAAGGAGAATAAACTTATTTTCAAGACAAAACTTCCTCTCCTCTGCAAGTACCAGAGTTCCTAGGACTGAGCCCCCCTAATTCAATGACCAACTAACTGTTTAAAATTACTCACTTTTCAATTTCTGGAGCACAATGGACAAACTCGTGATTCCAGAACTTAAATGCTGGGTTTTTAATCAGCTCGATGAAGGTAATGAGGAGACCCCATGGGTGAGGTCTATTTACAATCAGTCGTTCTAACAGAACTCTGTAAAAGAAACAGATTAAGGCATGGGGAAAGTCACACCGTGTGCCAGTATGAAAGACTTGATGCAGGAATATCAAGGTCCTGCTGAGAATAGGTACCCTTATGGGATTGCTCCTGGCAACATCAATTAGCACTTTCCTGCTTTAAGAATGTGGAATACTTTGCTTCTTAATATAATGTGAGAGTGGGAAACTTGATTCTAGGCTTCACCACTGCAGACTCTGGCTGCGGATTTGTGGGAATGAATGCTCCTCCATCCAGAAAAAAGGATCCTTGCATGGAATCATTGCAACCACCTCAACAACTGTCTTTCAAACCATGTAAACCCTTTAATCAACACTGGAAGTCCTACTCTACATGTGGATAAGAGGGGCAAAGCTTAGAGTGTTTGTTACATTGCCAGCAGTGACTTGCTACTGCTGCAACAGGGACAAGCCACTTTCTTCCTGGTTGCTAGGCAGGGCAGCTTCAGATGGCAGTGGACCAACTAAGAGTTAGCTCCTGAAGCTTCTCCCCAGTTCCCCACTGGCTCTTTTGTGAGAACTAGGCAATGTAGGGATTGTTTTAGACTCCTTATATCTCTTACCTGGTGATTTGTTCTTGAATAGCTTCAGTGTTGGCCTCTGCAAATAGGTAAAGCATGGTGCAGCTGAAATAGTGAGTATGACTGTTTGGGTACCGTAACTGATTGGCAATTGCATTTAAGAAGAGGTACCGACCTGGAACACAAAAAAGGTAAATAGTTAGATTAACTTAAACACAAAGGAAATAAACAGTCCTTGCCTGGCTAATTTGTACTTCCAAGAGTTGTGTCTGAAAGTCAGGAAGGTTAATGAAATGGGTGCTGCCAGCAGCTGACATGAATTTCCCAGGCTCACTTCTCCAAGTTTCCTAGTTTGTAATTCATTTTCATAAACCTGTTGGGTTACACAAGGGGCGGAGGGGGGGCACATTTTGCAACCTGGAGGTCACATCCCAGGAGGGGGATCAGAGGCAAAAGCAAATGATTAGACATTAAGCTGCATTCCAGCTATGTAAAAGTAACCGGTTTCTACAGATACCTACAACTAACTCTGTTCTCCATACAGCCAAGCAAGAGGCATCATCACAGTTCAAGGACACATTCCAAGCTGGCAAACTCAACCAAGGAGAGTGTGGGACATAACCTGGCTTGGGGGTGGGGAGTGATGAGGTCTGGAGGACCACATTTGGCCCTCGGGCTAAAAGTTCCCCACCTCTTAGATGGAACTAAACAAATCCTTTCTATTTATTAGTTGTGGAATATTTTAAACATAATTTCTAAAATCTAACAATCTAAAATCTAACAATATGTTAGTATTATCCATGTGGGCTAAATGGTGAGATACAGGATTGATTATGTCATAGAACGTCAGTACCTGCAATGATCAGCTAGCCTCTGAAGTCCAGTATCAATTGTAAGGCTAGCACATTATCAATTATACAGTATTTATATCTGACCTCACCAGGTTGATTTCCCAGGCTCTTCCCCCCCCCCCCCCAATAGCCAAAGGCCTAGAGAGATAAACCTCTTGCATCTGATTTCACATAAGGCTAGCTGATTTGAAGTACTATCAAGCTTCCTTTTTTACCTTCTGTGTCCAGGTCAACAGCAAGATTCTGGAAGATATCCATGTGAGCCGAATGGGTGATGGTGCTCATGGAAGGAGTGCTGCCTTTGTTGTGAATATGTGCAATAGCTTGAGTACCTACATACAGCACCAGGGCATTTATCAGCTGGATATTGTAGCGATTGCCAGGCTCATTTGATACCTAGAGGGGTGAACGTAAAAGAGGCAAAATCACTGCCTTGGACCTCTGAGACAAGAGCCCTGAAGAAAATATATTAGGCGATTATGAATGCTTAAACTGCAGAGTATAATTCACTAAAAGGTCTGCCAAAGCCATTAGCTTTAACACCAGGCAGGCTTCTCTTATCTCTTCTATCACTGCTGCTGCACAATCCATCCCCAACTAGGTACTAGTTTTTAAAACACACATGCATTACAATATAGTTAAAAAAAATTGCTAAACACAGACCCACAGCTCCATCAGGATGCATTATCTGGGCCAGGTCAAACTGATCTTTTCCTAATTTATGTCTCTTTAAGTGGGATTGATGTATGACACATTCTGCAGTGGGATCAGGGCTGAACTGGGATCTTTCCTCTCTTTGATGACTAAACTATGCATCTGGCAAGCACCAGATCTGTGATTTTTACTGTAGGTCCACCACTGTAAGCCTCAATCTGATTATTAGTTTTAAGGGACTCCGTGTAAAACCGTGCAAATTCAAGAAGATCCATTTTAAGTCTATTGGATCTCATTTTTACCGAAATATTCCCGCCACAAAACAGTAAAGAAAATATCTGTTTGGGGAGGAGTAACACAAGGACACCCTCAAAATTCCAGAACTGCCCACAGCCCCAAATAAGGTTGATGAGCCCTGCTTTAGACAGAGGACCTAAAAGCCTGTTTTGGAGCAGAAGACACAGCAGACATAGGACTGCATGCTAACCTCTTCCTCAATCAGATTTTTGAGTAAGCCCCTCACCTGCAAGTTGCTGCGCAAGTCGGACAGGAACGTGACTGGAGAACGGGTTTTGAGGTAGGAATCCAAATCCTTCTTGAACTGAGGTGGCATCACTCCAGTGAAATTGGTGAGTATCCGTGGAGCAATATTAATCTCGCTCAACATGTCCACCTGTCAAGCACACAGAAGCATCCTAACATTATTTTCTACCATTCAGCTGTTACGCACCAGAAGTCCACAGGGAAGGCTGAGTATCACTCTTGTATCACCATCATCTTAAACATGGCAGTTGCTTTATCTTGCCCAATGCAAACCAACGCGACTTACAACAAACCAACCAAAAAAACCACCCCACATCAATATATTAAAACCAGTGGGGAGGACAGACATTGAAAATATCCTGCCCAATTCTCAAAAGCCGCAGATAGTTAAGGGCCAAAGGACTGGTTACAGAGGAAAGTTTTTGCTTGGTGTTTAAATATACGTTATGATGGTGCCAGGCAAGCTTCCCTGGAGAGAGCATCCCACAAGCAGAAAGGCCCCTTCTCCTGTTAACACCCTCTGGATCTCTCGTGGTGGCACACAAAGGAGGGCTTCAGATGATTAGAACAGGTATAGGTGTAGCATAAGCAAACTGATATGCTGGAACAGATGCCAGTGCTCAAGTGCATCTTTACTACTAGGCAATGACTGCCATTTATGTTTCAGGACAGAATGCTCTTTTCAACAGCAGGAGTTCACAATGACATTCCTCACCTGGGGTGGTTGAGTGTTCTAAACAGCTTGAGCTTCCCTAAGGCTGGGGGTAGCTAATAGGGTGCCCTCCAGATGTTGATGGACTACAACTCCTATCATCTTTAAGCATTAGCCTTCTAGTTGGGGCCAACAGGAGTTTGAGTCCAACATCAGGAGGGCATTATATTGGCTACCTTGTTTCATCAAAGCAGGTCAAGCTGACCCACTAGGGTCTTACTGACGTAGTTGTTTATGCAAAAGCATCAACAGCATTGCACAATCACAGGCGCTTCAACAGATGAGCTCTCATACAAATCAGGCCTTGTACATTACCTTAAGGTTGGGAGTGAAGGGATCTGGAAGCCTCATATTACGTGGGAAGGCACTCAATATCAGATTCCTTAGCTGAATACAGTTTGGAGGAATCACATCACAGAAACCATAGTGGTAGTCACAGAGGAATTCTGGGAAGTCATGTAACAGGACCAACAACACACGCAGAGTACCCTACAAAAAACGGGGGGAAAGAGAACTAAGTATCTATGCTAAATCTATGCAAAACATCCCAGCCAACACTATTATCAGCTTTCCAAATGTTTCATGTTGGTGACACACTTTTTAGACATGCATCATTTCACGACACAGTAATTCAGTTTTACAAGCAAACCAGAGGTTAAACTAACCCCTTATAAAAGCGTTCACGCGACACACCTACACAATGCAGCCAACACACTAATGTGTTGCAACACACAAGTTTGGAAAGCTTTGCTCTATGGATAAAAAGGAAGGGAAAACTGGATTGCGGACTTTGGATCTTGCTGGAATGGAAGGGACTGGCTGGGACCGGGGGGGGGGGGGGGGAGGGAGGAAAAACCGAGAATAAATGGAAAAATTAAAGATTGGGAAGGTAAAAAGGATTTAGATGTATGGAGGTACTTGGAAAGAAATTGTGGCAACGGAGGAAATGAATGTTAATTTTGTGGGAAGTAAGGAGTAATATTTAATTAAGAATATTAGGAAAATAATTTTTGAGGGATGAACAAAAGAAGGGACGATTGGGCTCTTTACCCCTCCTGCTTCTCCCTTGCTTCTGGGGGACTCCTGGTTGCAGGGGGGATCCCTTGGGAGGGGTGGGGGGGGGAGGGAGCTCAATTGGAAAAAGAATTATTTCGGACCCTCCCTTGCCCCTAGGGACTCATCGTGGCAGGATGGGTCCCGGGGGTGGGGTGATGAAATAATAATAAAAGAGAATTTAGCAGGAAAAGATGGATAGTATGTCAAAAATAAGATTGGGAAGTTTGGAAGTAGAACGGGGAATATGAATAGAAAACTGTTTAATTGAGATTTTAAAATGTAAATCTGGAAGGGGGGAGGTAGGGGAAGCCCATATAAAAATGTTTATGAAGAATGAATAGAAATATAAAAATGTTTATGAAGAATGAATAGAAATATATATATCTTTTTTCTTTTTCCTTTCCCCCCTCTTTTTAGTTTTTTCTTTTTTGGGGGAGGGGATTATTTTTCTTTTTTTGGTGGAGGGGAGGGATGGGGGGGCTTTTTTCTCCCCCCTCCTTTTTTTCCTTAGTAGATATGTATGGATAGATAGTTGGGTGGACACTCTTCTCTGTCTTGCCTCGTAACCCAGGGCCCACTGGTGGCAGAAGTGGACTCTGGGGGAGGGAGGAGGGGGGGGGATAAACCCAACTATAAAATGGACCACCTTCAACTATCCACCCGGCGCGGGACCTTCTCGTGGCAGGAGGGGGCTCGTGGGGGGTGGTGGAAGAGGGTGGAATGAATTTGATATGTGTCTTTTATGTTTTATTTTGTAAAATCAATAAAAATTATTTTTTTAAAAAAGGAAAGCTTTGCTCTATATGGTATATAGCTAAGAGTACAAGGGTAACCATGAGCTCAAAAACCATGGCTTAGAATGGCATCCCCAAACTTCGGCCCTCCAGATGTTTTGGACTACAATTCCCATCATCCCTGACCACTGGTCCTGTTAGCTAGGAATCATGGGAGTTGAAGGCCAAAACATCTGGAGGGCCACAGTTTGGGGATGCCTGGCTTAGATCTCAAGTCAAGTCACTCTCCTAGAATCAGCCATTCTGCAATACCTGATTCTTAGAATTTTTCATAAGAGTTACTAAGAATGCATGACCCTTAGGAAGAGTTCTATATAGGTGGGATATCATCACCACCACTTAGTATTACTACTACGGTATATAAAGATAAGATGCAAAATAATAATGCAACAAATGTCTATGCATCTGGCTTCCTCATAGTAAAGTGAGGTACCTCGATACACCAAATTAGTCCAATGATCCATCTCACCTGAACTATCAACAAGTTCTTCCAAGTTTGAGGCAGAGGTCAATTTCCTCATCCACAATCCCATGGAAAAGGGCTGTATGATTTGAACTTTACTGTGAAGCTACAATTGTGCTGGGAAAATAATCCAGACCATCACTGAATTGAAACAAATTCTCTTCTGCCCCATTCTAAATTCTACTTACCTTGTACAGAATTTGCATAGGTTTGGCAAGTTCCACATTCCTCAGGAAAGGAGCCAAATATTTAAACAGATCTATCAGCAGCTGAGCATACATAGGCCACCCCTGGAAAGAGAATTTACATGCTAAGAGTTATGTGATATTTGCTAATATATTTACTGGATCCCATTTAACATTGGTTGGTAGAACTAACAACTTGCATATTACAAAGCAGTATAGTACACTATTCTTTAATCTCTCAGGGCTACCTGAAATATGAAATCCATAGTGAAACCAGCCAATTTTGTACAATAAGGGGCACTGTAGGGGTTGAATTCTGGACTTAAGGGAAATGGAAGAATGAGTGAGATTTACTGGAAAGACTTGGTCACATCTGCCCCAATACAGTGCAGCTGTGGACTCTCAGAAGTTTGATACAACCTACAATGCTGCAAATGGTTCCTTGCAAGTTGTATCAAACTTCTGTTTAACATCTATGGCTGCTGGAGTAAACTGATTTAAATATTCATTTTAAATAGAAAATAATTTTAACCTCTCTTTCTCCTACACTGCACAATCCTCCTCCCTTGCCCCTGCCTAGAAACAAAATAGGGAACTTGTCCATTGCAACCCATGTGCCTCTGCACTATTGTCTTTGTATCCTCAGAGACAACTAAAGGGCCAAACATTTTCAGAAGCAAGGGCTGGTAATTAATAGCCCTCCTAGCAATAATACTGGATCACATCCTACTGAGACAAGCACTGGATCCCAGGACATGCCATGATATGTCAAGCCTCACTCACCACCACTTCAACCATACTATCAAGCTCATAACAATTGTAGCATATAACCATATTTCTCCTACTTCCTTCTCCCACGCAGCTGGGAGGCCTGGCAGGGTTTAGTTTTCACTTTTACAAAACTTAAGAGTTATGTGTAAAACACTGCTAAATTTCAAAACAAATCAATCACAGGTTATAAAGTTGGCCTGTTTAATTAATCACTGTTTGCTTTAAAGCACACTCCTGAATCTAGTGTTCCATGCAAATGCAGCCAGTGTATTTGACTGAAGAATGATTCAGTTTTCAAGGGTTAAAAGTGAAGGTTTAACATTCTTGTATTCAGACTGAATTTTACCAGGCTGGGTTTTTTAAGGGATGAGGATTAAAATCCCATTTTTAATCCGTCCTGCTGAGGTTTCTGGACCTCTTCAGGTAATCAACTCTTAGCAGCTACATTGTGGGAATATGGTAAAGACCTTAAAAGCAGAAATCAAAAATTTAAATGGCATAAAGTCATTCTAGTTAAACAAAACCTGCAAACCAAGATGCATCCTTATTCCCTTTGGAAGCTTCGTAAGTTACAGAAGATAAACTGCAGCCACACCTTCTGCTGTGGTGTATGTGCCAGCATTCTTGCAATAAATATCCGGTGGGAGATCAATTCTAGCCAAGCATAAACAAAACCTGGAGCTTTTGTAGGTCTCAGGATGTGAAATGTGTTACTGAAATAAAAACATACAACACAAGCTTTGTGTCAGATTTGTTTAAAGCACTGCCAAGAATCTGCATTGGACTGAGACCATCCTCGAAGTCTAAACCAGTGATTTGTTCTATGGCACTATACTAGGAGATTTAAATCTCCCTGTCCACCCCCAGGGTTGCATCTGCCTTGAAGGCAGAATTCCCAGTGGCCTATGGGTAGTCATAATGCCCTTCTGTAAAGCCCCGTCTCCTGCCCACAAGGGCCCAACAATGCCAAAGCCATCAAACTACAACTTATTCCTTCACTGCATTTAATGCCAAAAATCTGTGGATTTTATAAGTTTTATAAGTAAGTTTTATAAGTAAGTTTTCTATTTATTTTAAAAGTGCATCAAATATTTCTCCAAGGAATGATGGTGGCCCCAAACCATTCAAATATAGTAAAAGATGCATAATTAAGATCCAATACAATAATGTAACGTATAGGAATCAAACAGATCCAATAAAGTAAAGGAGTGTTTTAGTTGTCATAAATTCCCATAGATGCCCAGAGGGCAGTCTTTACAACTAGAATAGCACCATCTCTTGAGTGGAACACAGGCTCAATGTCCCAGCTTGACCAGGGATTGAGTCTGGCTAAAGCTCTAGAACAGGCATCCCCAAACTTCGGCCCTCCAGATGTTTTGGACTATAATTCCCATCTTCCCCGACCACTGGTCCTGTTAGCTAGGGATCATGGGAGTCGTAGGCCAAAACATCTGGAGGGCCGCAGTTTGGGGATGCCTGCTCTAGAATGTTCTAAATCCAGCTCCACAGCTGCAGATCCCAATGTGGGAGTGCCCAGAGATTAAGACAGAGCAGTATAAAAACCCTTCCCTCACACCAAGAGGTTGAGAAGCATCGGTTCCATACACTAGAGAACAGTCCGCACAGGGAAAGAATCCCACATATGCCCACGAATTTTATTAATGTGCAATTATTCCAGTAACCAAAATAGACTCCAAGTATATCAACGTATTTAAAATTTAAAACACAAAATTAGTATTAACTAAAGTGAACTCTAGAGTTTGAAAAGACCCCAAAGTGTCCTCTAGTCCAATTAAATGATACCTACCAGAAGGCTGTGAGTGTCTGAAAGTTTATGGTTTCCAGGACATGTTCAGGAGCATTTAATTCTAACAGCAACATGATGAAAATGCGGTGGTAGGGAAGCTGCTGGAATTCACTTTGACGAACATCATGATCCTGCAAAAGGACTCCCACAACTATCCCAAGAACCTAGCGGTAAAAAGGCAATGTGCTCAGAATACAACTTTTATGTATGCTTATAATTACTGCAATGACAACTGGAATTCATGCACATACTCAGTATTTTTTGAAGACAATACAAACTGGTGATCCTGACTGCAACTTTACAATAATGTTTTCTGCCCTTTCACACGCAAGTGAACTAGAGATACGCACATTTCAAACCCTTATTCAGATTTATGTAATGCTTTCGTAAATGCTCCAAGTACATCCTGCATAGTACACTGACATTCTTTACAATGTAGCTAAGGACCCCTTTTACAGAGGAGGCAATCGCCTGCCAAACACCATCTATAGATGGATCGCGATTTTAAAACATGGAATTCCTACTCTGTGTTCATAAAAAAACCATGCTGCACCAGTTCCCATTCATTTAACAAGGAAACCTTTGCCAACCTGGCTCCATGGACTACAACTCCCACCAGCCTCAGTCATCACAATTCTAAAGTATACTACCCATTCTCACAACCAGCTAAACTCAAGATAGATGGGTACTGGGGGTGGGGAAGGGTGCTCCCAACCTTGTTGAGCAAGTTGATCTTGGTGACTGTGTTGGTGGCCTCCCCAGAGTGCTTCACCAGCAGTGCAATGAGGCGCACAAAGGCATCCAGGTTGTGGTAACACTTGGCACGGATCATGGTGGGGTTGGCAGCGGGGTTGTGCTGCTGCTCAGCTTGAGCACGATAGCTGATCTCAACACACATTTCAGTGCAAAGACGAAAGAATCGTGTGATTAAATCATCGGTTTTCAGGATTCCTTGCTGATGCATCTGTAATGGGGGAAAAGGTAGACTCAGACCTAAAGAACTTCTCTTTTTTCTAAAATCAAGCTAGTAATGTTCTATCTAGACATGCTGGAAAGCAAGTGGGCTAGACTGTAACACTGCAGTTTGGCACAGAGAAAAGGCTGGTGATGCTTCTTAGAGTCAATTCCTACTACATTACCAACCATAGCAGCGTAAGATCATTTCTATATAATCAGGTACCACACCACACTGGTAACGTCTACATCCAGGAACCAGGTGGAAAAGGAAACTATGCTGGCAAGGAAGTAAACATGACACCCATGTTGCCTCTGTACGTAGGTGTTACTGATGCTGCGTGCTATATGCAGAAAGGGACATTTCTTACTGTGAATTCCTGTTCTACTTCTCTTGGAGGGCATTCCCAACCAGTGGGATAGCAGAAATAAACTCTAAATGCCTTAAAATAAAAGAACCAACAACCTGTATGCAATAACCCAAGCATACATGCAGCAAAAACATGAGGAGCAGCTCCCCATCTGTGCAGTGAGGCAGAAGCCTCAGAGCAATGCTTGACCCACAGGAAACAATGGCAGGTGGAATACCCTTCTGGGTGACACTGAAAACAGGAATTAAGTGCAATAGACAATCTCTTTCTCTCAAGGTTTCTAGAGTACATTCCAAAACACTGGAACATGAAGGAGCAATACCATTCCAGCGTAGACTGGAACTATGGAAGCTGTACTTTATGCAGAATACCACACATCGATTCTGCAGTGTTGAGAGGCCCAACTAGTCATGCTTCTCCTCCAGGGACACATTGCTAGAATAGGATGCAGAAGTGAATGGTCCCTTCCACATGAGGGTAGGAGAAAAGTGCTCAGCAAAAGTAGTGAAGTGAAATTCTAGGCAGGGAAGCTACATAGTGTAGGAGGGTTAAGAAAGACTACTACCCCTCTTAGGAATGTAGGCACATGAGAATGGATTGCTACTCCTGTCACTTTCATAAGTAGACTGTCGATAGATATTTCAGTCACTTGCAAGATCTGATATCACAATTTTTAAAGCATAAGTTATTCAGGATGAAATTCTCATTATGAAAGCATTCAAAACACTTTTCATAAGCAATAATCTCTAGAATGCAGAGCAACTAAAGTGGCAAACCTGAACAGAAAATTCTGCTACTGAACAACAGGGCTCCATTCATCAGTGATCCATTCCCTCTGGCATTTTACAGGGGTCAGAGTAACATTGAAGGCAGACCTGATTTTCAGTTTCTTCCCTACACATCTTTATCAGTTTTACTTGTGCATTATGTAGGCAAATTATGTTGCATTTCAGAGACACTGCAACTTTTTCGGATAGCTGTCTAGGGATCTGGGGGAAACGGCATGTGAAATTTTCCTGTCCTCAATAGTATTGAATAGTTTTCATAGCCACTGTTTTCAAAGTGCTCCATACACCAATAAGACTTATTCATGTTGGCCACATGACCCGGAAGCTGTCTGCGGACAAACGCAGGCTCCCTCGGCCTATAGAGCGAGATGAGCGCCGCAACTCCCAAGTCGTCCGCGACTGGACCTAACAGTCAGGGGTACCTTTACTTTTACAACCATTTCTGCAGTCTTAATAAATACATTTCTATCTGGAAGAGGACCTGCAATTTACTTTATCCACATATGCAAGCAGGCAGTGGAGTGGCTACTTGAAATGCAACTAAAATAAGGCAGCAAAGAAGTTTTGGCACCTCTGAAGGACAACTGTGGTAGCGGAATAAAAAACTGGCAAACTGCTTGCCATATTCCATGCCTACGTATGTAAAGAGATTCTAGCTTTTGCAAACACCTCTCTTAACATCTGCAACATAAGAGTCACCTGGGGGGGGGACTGATTTATCCTCCTGCTGCATTGATTTATCCTCCTGCTGCATTAAGTAGTGTACAAGCAGTGGCCATACTTGGCTGGTAGCAGTCACCCTCCCCTTCGGGGTGGCTGGCCCAAGGCCACACTCAGAGGGCACAGGGATTCTCCTTGGAGCATATCCCACATGACCTCTACATCTGCCTTCAGAAGAGCAGCTTCTTCCTTTGGGCACAAAATAAATGAGTGGAAGACTCTCAGGACTGTCAAGAGCTGCACGAAGTGCCCACTGGCGGTGATGCCTGATGCTCAGGTACATCCTCTGCCCTAGTTTCTTAGGTTTCTCTCCTCGGAGCAATGACACATCCTCCACCCTGAGAAATCCAAAGAGCTCTGTGGGGCACTGGGAATCTTTTCCTTGATGACCACCGCCCCACGGCATGCAGTCCCCCTCAGCCAGGTCATTCTTCATTTAAAGAACACAACCTCCTAGTGGATGCAGTGGAGAGCTCCCAGCAACATGATACTGGCTAGCACAAACAAATGACTATTTACTAACACGTTTCAGTACACTGATATGACATCAGTTGCATGTACTGCCATCATGCAAAGTGGAATTTTTAAAAAGGGGGAATCGATATTACATAGTACTCTACTGGATCCAAGGGCATCATAACCTACTTATGTTGAATAAAAAGCACCTTTCTTTCCCCAAGCTCTACCTGTCCAACAAATGCAGAGAATGCTTTGGTGCTGTCACGCCCAGCTGCTGCAGAGTGGTAGAGATTCACCCACTCCCTCAGGAGGTATTCTGCCTTCTCCCTCAGGCCAGGGGGATCATCATACTCAGAGGCCTGAGAGATTCCAGAATGCATCATGAAATTTGGCCCTCCATGAGCACGGTCAATCATGGCTTCATAGTTGGACCGTACCACTTCCATCAGCTGGGGCAACCTATGAGAGATCCAGAATGAACATGCTTGGGTTTAGATTACTTGTGCTATGTGCATAATTTTTAAAAAATACTCCACAATCAACGGCATTGTATTTCAAACATTTGCATCACAGCCTTGTCCCACAGAGATAGCATAAAATATATTATTATATTATTGCAACCAAAACTATGACGTGGTTTAGGGGCAAGAGTTGGGAGCCCAGTTAGCATCTTGGTTCAGCAGACCTTTGAATCAAAGTCACCTAGATTTAAGTCCAACATGCCATCCACTAACCCACAATGGCTCCATGACGTAACAAAAAAACACAGTAAGAACCTGAATAAACTGTGCCCTATTACTGCCAGATAAATTTGGAGATAAAAAGTGGGGTGACCTAGTCTAGTGCCTGGCATTAGGGAATGGATCTGCTGTAGTTGGGCAAGAACAGAAAAGAACGGCCTCTGTCCTTCAGCCCAAGACATCTAGAAGAGTGGACTACAAGTGCGTCAGAGATGGTGGGTATATTGCTTTTCAAAACCTTTGTCACTTATTATTACACCCTCAGTGTAATCATCACTACCTTCCAGTATGAAGATTTGAAGGTGTCACACTAGGGCAGGCATCCCCAAACTGCGGCCCTCCAGATGTTTTGGCCTACAACTCCCATGATTCCTAGCTAACAGAACCAGTGGTCAAGGATGATGGGAATTGTAGGCCAAAACATCTGGAGGGCCGAAGCTTGGGGATGCTTGCACTAGGGCTTACTTCCACAAAACCATGCCTAATACTGCAGGCCTAAAAAGGCATGTCAATCTTGTCTGCCTGCAGCAAACTTAAGGTTTGAATTACATATTATAAACTATCAGGTGGCAATTTCAGAAAGTAGTTGGGAGAATCCATGTCTGAACATTCCTCAATATGTGCAACTCCCTAAACACTGGAAAGTTGCAACCCGGGGAAAGGGATTCTAGTCTTTTCCCCAAGATGGCAATTTTTATATGTTCACCAAGTTTCTGATGTGGAAGAGCATTCAAATCTCCCCTGACTATTGTTGCTAAAGTGGCAACCGTCTCAAAAGACTTATCACATGGTACTTCCAAATATGTAGTATGATTCTAAACTGGAAGTAAATGTGCAATGGCCCATAATAAATCAAAGTTGTCCCTAGATTAAGTAGAAAAGTAAACAATGGTTAAAGCAGGCTTGTATTATCGCCAAACTTGCACTAGCAGGAAACATTCTTTCACTGGCATTCAACACTCTTAGCATTACCCTTCTGGTGCATTCCCTCTGGAGTGAGCATTAATTCTCATCAAAGTTTCAATGGTGTGAAACAGATCTGCTTCTGTTATGTGAGCAACACTTCTTTCATCCACCAAGAGGATTTTCACCAGCTGCATTGCAAATGCCACTGCCATGTAATTCAAGCCATTCTCCATTGACTGTCAAGAAAAAGAAGGCAAGAATGTGAAGTTTTCCTTCTAAAGCATAAGCAGAGATTTAATAACTAACTTGGCGGCAGTATCTCACCTGAGCCAGGTGGAGGTCATACTGCTGCATGTTAACTAGGTGGTTACGGATCAGTAGCTCCACTGCTTCTACATTGTATTTATATTCATCTCGACATTCTATCAGGCACCTGGAAAAATTAGATGTTTTCTTGTGTTAACTTTGTTTTCTCTTCAATCTCAAGTTCCAAAAACACACAGAGAGGTAGCTTCCTCTCCAATTATTCCACACATTCATTTCAGAAACAGCAGCTGACTGTAAGTGCCCCATGTTAAGAAAGCCAACAGACTTTGTAGCTCAAGATGAAGGAGTCCATCTGCCCCATTCACAAAAGACTGGCCACCCACCAGCAATTCCATAAATGGAGAACACAAACACCCTTTCCAGACAGGAGCATCAGAAAATCAGATGCCTATCCTCTGATGACCTGAAAGCACGCGAGGCAAGAGGAGGAAACCTCAAATTTGAAGTGCATAGGAAAGGGGTCTGGGTAGAAAAACTCAAAGCACCATTGCTGAAAATGTAGTGAAACAAACACTTGCACACCAGAACAATTAGCTGCAAACAATTGGTCAGAATTCTGAGGAATCAAATGACCCATAAAGACCAGGAACAGCACAGGCAGCCACCTAGAGTGCCAAACCCTCACATCTAAGTCTACTGCTTTCCATAAGATTGTTGGAGAGGAGCAGAGGGGCATCATCTATTTTAGATGGTTAGTTTCTGGAAATGGAAACAGGAATTAGGTAGTATCTTGAAATGCTGACACCAGCAAGCTGAACCCTTGCTTGTATCCATATTATGACAGCCAACAGCAAGCCAATACACTTCTAGGGTCCTATACCAACAATGCATGGAAAGCAAAATAAAACAAATTCTATCTGGCTTTTTTATTTCCACTTTTACAGCTTATATATGTAAATACTGACAGACAATACAGTAATCAGAAACTGTAGCCACATTGCTAGGAGCAGCTTATAACAATGTAAAACCATAAAGTCATAGAATAACTATTTTAGGAATCCAAACACATTCATTCTGCAAGTTTTAGATCCAAAACTAGATGAAATTAGCAATTGTGTGGATGGCTTAAAAAAGAAAAAGCAAAAGCAAGTAGGGTAGGGATCTGAATTGAGGCCCTAAGCATGGCTCAGGTCCCCTGCACCTGCCACAGTGTAATGAATGGAAGTTGATCTCTGAATGAAGGTAGCAGGTGCAGGCTCTCCAATTCAAATAGAAGCTGCAAATGGGGGGGGGGGGAGCACAAATGTTTTAAACCCCGCCACACCAGACTCTCCATACAGACCAGGGGTCAGTTTTGCTTAAGTTGCATGAATGGTGCCTCATTTAGTTTGCCTCTTTTATCATCCAACTTAATTCTCACACCAATATCCTATTTCAGGAGAAAGCCCCAAACCCTGGACTACTGAATCCATATGGCACTCATTATGCAACTCATTATGTAACTTAGTGGGATACAGGGCAGTAACATACTAGGTGAAAACCTTATGTTGGCCAAAATCAGAATACATTTAAATACTCGTATTTAAATAGAGCTTCTACAGCCTTCAAAGCTTTATTCTTTCATCACTGACCTTGTAATCTGCTTGTTACACCACGGAGACCCATAAGCACGGCCATCCTGCAGTGCTTTTAAAACAAGCAAGTGACATTCCCGGTACCGGAGAAGGAGGTCAGCATCTGCACCACTGGTGGCATCTAACAAGCCTTCAACTGCCTGTAGGAAGAGTAACAAACACTTAAAAGCAACATCTTACTGAGTCATTTGGAGAGGAATAGAACTGCTTTGCTCTTGGGACACAATGCATTCTGTGGTTTTTGCATAGTATGAATGCAGCCTATCCTCATCATCATCGCCGTTGCTCCTTGTACTTTTGCCTCCAACAATGCTCACCACCAGCACTCAAGCTCTGGAAGAGTAGCCCACAAGGGAATGCGGCAATTGGGCAGTAAAAGGGCTTCTAATGACAGACATTCCCAAGCAAATGTTTTAAAGCCTCCTACACAACAGCCCAGAAAACACAGCAGAAAACAGCAGATGGCAGGAGGAACTGCTATATCCACTATAGAAGGATCCTTCCTCACCAAGTGGAAGGCAGCTTTTCTTAAACAGTATGTATTTTCCCAAAATAATCTTGATCATAATTCAATCCTGTCTGTCCTGATCCTGTGTTCAGTTCAAGTAGTTTAATGTTGTAACTGTGTGAATGTTTCTAGAGTAGAAAGCTTCGGATAAAGTGAGCCTCTCTCCATAGCCCAGGAGTCACAGATATATAACGAAGCAAGTTCATACACAAACCTTCTGTAGCAGTCCAAGGGCTGCAATAGCATCACGAGAATTACGAGCCACAACAACAGCCTCCAAGAGGCTTCGTAAGGCTTGAGTCTGTGGATTCATAGCCAGGGTGTGAGGAATGGACTGAAGGTGCTGCTCCAGTTCTGCCATACACTTATCATAGATCTGTGCTACATCATCTGTTGCCCAGGCTTGCTGATTTAAAAGAAATCAAGAATACTTTATTAGTTAAATGAATGCTTGCTAATGAATGAGAATTCTAACCATTTATCATGACAGATTTCTCAGTAACTTTTAATATTGGCAGGTTCTTTGTTACACTTAACTTTTAGCTAAAAACAGCAAATAATGTGCAGATTTTATTGTGAACAGTTTATAATGAAACAAAGTATTAAGTGTTTGATAAATAGTCATGGATTAAGAAGGGGGGAAATCAGTGAACTGGTTTACGTAATTAGCTCCCACAGAGTTCATAATCTAAATTTCTTTGTGTGGGATTTCATTCTGACTGTCAAATAATACTATTAGACTGTATAGCTTTGAAGAGAAGCACAAACAATAAGTGACCTCACTATTCTCTAGAAGCCTCCAATAACTTGTAAAATAAATGGTCACAGTGTAGTTTACTTTAACTTCTGAATCACTTCAACCATCAACTGAATTTCTACCTTCATAGGCTGAGCTAGGATTCCTGTGGGCTGGGTTGAGTCATTGGTTGGTAAGAAACCAGGAACATTGCGTGCAAATTCTTCATAAACAGCTAGCTGCTTTGGGTCCACTCCACCAACCTTAAAAGAAAGTTGGAAAATTTGGATAAGTAGAAGACTCCAACAAGGCCTTCCAACTGATGTTGTGGCATTGATCATAATTTTAATTCTCTTAATTTCTCACCTTCAACCTGATCTGTTCTGGCATCCGTTCAGCCTGATAAGTCAATACTACAGGATCACAGTACCTACGACCCTCTTGCCTGGCATGTTTTCTGAGCTCAAATTCCTGAAAAAAAGAAGAAAAAAAGATGAATGACTCGGTAATTACATGATTTAACTTTTAACTGAAACTCTGCAACATACTTACAGTGGCCAGCCTCTTGTCCATTTCAGGGCCTGCTTTTTCTACAGCTGTCTTCTGAATGAAACAGCATGCCAACTCACAGTTATCTTGGGCTAACTGTGCTGCTGCCTGCTCCATCATCTCCCTCTGCTGTGGTGAGGCTGCCTATTTTAGAAAGCAAGCCATTAAAAAAGGACTATACCCACAATGGGCAAATACTCATAATGTCAGTTACAGATGTTCATAAATATGGCATCGCTTTGTATGGAGTTAGCATAAAGTAAACCATTAAGCAAATTACATGCTTCATTCAAAATCTACATATCAGCAAAAGGGAAAATATCTGCCAAATAATTAGCGTGTGCCCCACATTACATACTTCTAGTGCAATTCTATGTATGTGCTTTTTTTCTGAAATAAGTTCCAGGCATAGGACTGAACTATCAGTTTATCATAGGTGCCCTCTAAATGCAGTAATGGGATATTTTCCCTCATTAGTATAAAAGGTAAAGGGACCCCTGACCATTAGGTCCAGTCGTGACCGACTCTGGGGTTGCAGTGCTCATCTCGCTCTATTGACCAAGGGAGCCGGCGTACAGCTTCTAGGTCATGTGGCCAGCATGACTAAGCCGCACCTGGCAAACCAGAGCAGCACACGGAAATGCCGTTTACCTTCCTGCCGGAGCAGTATCTATTTATCTACTTGCACTTTGAGATGCTTTCGAACTGCTAGGTAGGCAGGAGCTGGGACCAAGCAACGGGAGCTCACCCTGTCACAGGGATTCGAACCGCTGACCTTCTGATCGGCAAGCCCTAGGCTCTGTGGTTTAACCCACAGCGCCACCCGCGTCTCATTAGTATACACAAATACAAAAACCAATGTACTGGAACGAATGGCTTTACTAAACCACAGCAAAAGATCTTTAGCAAAAGATCCTTCAGTAACGGGCTGCCCTTATTTCTTCTCGTTTCTTCTACAAATAAAGAAAAATTATCTTGATTAATGCTGTCTGACAAATCAACAGAATTCTTATCTGCTAATGGCAAGACTCTCTTAAAGCCATTACTCATACCATTCCTTAGTGCTGCAACATTTTATTCAGCCTCAATATCAAAACAGGCATTCTCATGCCTGTTATAATGCCAAGAAATGTGAACACAAGAAGATTCACTCCATGAAGAATTAGCGCAGTTACAGCTGTAAGGCTGTGTGTGTTTGTTGTAAACTTCACTTGCTTCCATAGCCTTTATTCGCAAGTTGTTGCTGCATCAACCATGGGCCACATAGCAAGTGTTCAGAAAGTCAAGCTGAATTGTTTCACAGATGAACTAAAGCAAATGCTAAAGTCTACTTATTGGCCACAAGTCTAAACTACAGTTTAACAAAATGTGAATGAGCCTGCTAGCCATGCTCTTGTCCCATCACTCCTCCCCTCATCTTGCATGGATGAAAAGAAGTGCAAAAGTTTTCACTTCCTTTTTTAGTTAACCACAGGTTCCTGTTTCATCTGAACCTGGAATTGTAGTTTAAACTAACGATGGTTAGTTTAATAACAAGCCAGCTGCAAAAACCATATCCACTGACAATATCCCTATCCACTGTTATTTTATAATAACAATGGATTCCCTCCCCCCCTGGAAAAAATACAGAAGTTCTCCACAGCACGTCACTGAAAAATCAAAGGTAAAGAACAATGAAGAAGACAATTTGAGACTGGATTTAACAATGGCTTATTAACTTCAATCAATGGAAAATGGCAACAGATGAGATGTGGTCTTCAGAAATCTTCAACCCACAATTCATAGCTCAGGATGCAAACAACAACTGCTGATGGGAGGCAATAATTATCAGGACTGCAGAAGGCGTGTGCGCGAATCCTTTCCTTCCCAGCTGACAAAAAATTCTCTTTTAATCCTATTTGCATTTTGAAAAACATGTAGGTTAAATGCAGACATATCTCACTTCAAATCTAATTTGGTCCACATTTTCATCACCTTTCATCACAGATTATAATACTATTGAATCTGAGCAGGGCATTAAAATACATCATGAAACTAACTCCTACCTGCAAAAAAGAGAGTACTGCCAAATCTTGCAAGAATTCAATGCCACAATACATGGGTTTAACTTATTCTGCTTCAAAAAAAAAAAGTCTCTTATAAACTGCAAACCTACCCGCAATGCAGTGGCAAAGCTGTTCTTCAGGTTGGTAGCTATGCTCATCAACAAAGGTTCCCTACAGGTGATCATAGCCATACCAGCAGTCAAATTCCTCATCATGTGATGTGCCGCTACACGCATGCGCGACTCTTCTGAATCTAGTGCAAAATCCTTCCTCACTATCTGCTCACATGTAGTCATGGCAATTTTAATGGACCGATCCACCACAGGATGTACAAGTTCTTGGACTGCACGCTCTATGGCTTGACGCACACACTGCTTCAACTGTGGATGGGCCTGGAACAATGGAATCTGAGAAGGCAAAACAACCAAGAGTCAATGTCAACTTTTTATACACCATTGAAAGAAAGCGTAAAATTGTCCCTTCCAACCTAAAGGTGAAAGTCTTCTCAAAGTGACTAGGTCTAAAAGCTTACCGTTGGATTGAGCGTAATGTGTGGAGATAGTCCTCCCAGGGAGTAAACGTTGATGTCATGGTAACTGTACTGTGGTTGTGGGGGAACAGTAGCTGTGCAAGTGGTGCTGGTAGCTGGTGTAGTAGAAGCAGCTGAGAAAATAAAAGAGCAAAAAGGAGAAGTTTTCAGAGTAGGTCCTAACATAGACTCAATACTTATGGGGAGGGGGGAAGAATTTTGGCAACTAATATGACAGTCATGCTGATAAGTCTGACAACACTATTATCTTTGATATCAGAGATGTCACTTGAAAAGCAATCTGGAATTAGGTGAACTGCTCAGGTAGAATGAGTACTAGAATTTACTATAGTATTCCTACTACCAGGAGGTGGGAGGGTATCTTGTGAAAGGTTACTCTACCCAGGACTAAACTGAATTCCCTGTCTCCAGGTTTGCTAAAAAAAAAGTTGTAGTATTAATAATATTAAGAGTAAGAGAGAACAGATAATAGAAAAAAGATTCCTTACTAATCGCCCTGCGAGGTGCAGGCTATATTTGTATGATACAAGGATGATTGTATGAATCATCCTTGACACTTACTAGTGGTCGTAATTGGTGGCAGCTCTTCTGGTTGTTTTACATCTTTCTTTGGAGCAGACAGCTGTTCATCCAAACTTTTCAATCGATCTTTGTCTTTTAGGAGGTTCCCAGGTTTCAGTTCACTGATGTCAAGGGCAAGGTTCTTGCAGAGCACTTCAATTTCAAACTTCAGATTCAGCTGTACAATATTTAATGATTTCAAGGTTTTTAATGTAATTATTAGTTATGCATACCTGCTATATAAATCTTAAGGCAATTTCTGAAGAGCTACATGCTTCAAGGCAAATATTTTGAATGAGGTATGAGGTAAAAACCATTGGAACATGTGCAATTTTCTGGAGAAAGTCTACTCTCATTAAACTGGCTACAGCTCACTAGCCAAGTTCAAATCTTCAAACAGATGCATTGTAACAAGTTGTTCAAAAACAAAGCAATGCTGAGGAGCTCAAAGCAGCTAACTGAAACTTACTTTTAAGTCATGTTCCTGGTGCAGCTCTGCTAGTACATTCATAATCGCCATGGTCCAAGGATTTGGAGGCCGGAAAACCTACAAAAAAAGTGGAATGATAAAGTTAACAGTCCCGTTTAAAAAAGAGGGCTAGAACATCATTTAAATGCCGTTAAAGCATGCCTCATCTTTTAGCAAAACAATGGAAACACGAGGCTGTAAACTTTAAGCCAAGAAGGAGAACCCAGTGGCCTCCAGCTGCCGATGGCTTCCAGCTATTACCAACACTAACCGCAGGGTCCCACCTCTGCTTTGAACTAACACACACAACACAAAATATATGCAAGATTCTGCAAGTGTCATCACCTCTGTCCACCTACTTCCCTGCCCATGCTTGCCAGTCAAGGAGCAGCAAAAACAAAAACCCCTTTTCCCAGTACTAAACTAAGATTCATCTGAGAGTCCAGTTGTTTTCTCTCTGTTCAATGGGAGGAGCACCATCCTGTGCTTAGGCTTAGGCTGCCAAGGGTCTTGGACCAATCCTGTCTACTTGTTTGTCACAGGACACTGTACATCATACTTACCACACTTCTCACACTGGATTCCAAAACTTTGGCAACAAATGGCACGACATACAGAAGTTCTTGCTGTCCCTTAACATAAGCCTCCAGGAGTAAGGATTTCACATCCAAGTCCTAAAATAAAAGGAGTATAAATTAAACCCAGCAATGGGCAGTCACACCCACAAATTAGATAACTTTCTTTTGTAAATTTTCTACATGTCTTTCCCCCCTAATTATAAAAGGCACCAAAACCTGAGCTGATTTAAGCATGCAATAATATTTCTAGCCTTAAAGCCAGTTAATGTTTTTCTCCTCCACCCAGTCTCACCGTGTGCAAGATGGGTTTGTTTTTAGCTAGTGTGATCATTCCCAGCCAGTGACCCAGGTTCTTCAGCAAGGACCGGTCTGAAAAGTTGGCAGCAGCTTTATCTGATGTGAGTAGCACCTGAAGGATTTTTTCCCCAGAGAGATGAAATATTAGTTAACAGGAAACCATGGTAAATCCATGAAAGTGCATTAACCATCTTCTTGTATTATTAGACTAATGTTATTTCAAACAACAAACAACAAATTTTATTGGTCAACCATATACAGCCTATAGCTATAAAGCAAAAAAGAAAAGGAAAGAAGTAAATACACAATCTCAGAAATATACTAAAACATATGTGATAAAATGCTTATAATATAGCATGTATGGTATATGTTATTATTAAACTAGTTTATAGACTGCTTCAAGGCATAAAGTCATCAAAGCAGTACACAAGGTAAAAACAGAATAAAACACATCATGAACTCTAAAAGCAGAAAAATCAATTTAACAAACTGAAAACAGCAAAATGATTTGGAGTACTTTCCTCTCTGTGATCTTGCTCAGGAGATCACTCCTCCTAGAAAGGAAAACTACTTATATGGGAGCTAATTGTTTGGGTCCCTGAAGGACAACTGGAAACAATGCTCTAGGGCCCATCTGTAGCACAGAAACAGCAATCAAGGTAGTCCACCAACACATTACTTTGGTGATCAAATTCAATTAGTTTTCAAAATAGGAGCATCTAGCTCTGTTCATTGTTTTATAGTGGCCGTGGCCACAGCCGCTGCAGCAGCATAATCTTATGAAGGTGGTGGTATACATGGGAGAAAGTTTTTTGTTTTGTTTTTGCTTTGCTTTGCTGTGCCTCCCTGAAAGCAAATATTTTCCAGTTAACATTCATGTCACAAAAAAGAGCAACTGAGAACACTCACCTTGATATTTCTGTAGGTTTCGCTGAGAACCATTTTGTTGAATTCCGGATTCTTAAGTGTGTCAAGGAAATTTGAATAAAGGCTGTGGAAGTTTGGCTCAATACTAACTCTCTTCATCACAAGGTACTGTGAAACCCAAGGCATGAACTCCTCTTTCACAGTTTCTTTCAGTTCCTCAACCTGGCTCCATAAACACAGGTTAAAGGGAAATGGATCAATGAAACATAATGTTCATGACACTCACAGGCATTCGTTCCAGTGAAAACATTCAGTTACCAAGACTTGCAACCTAACTAGCACCACACCACTAACTGATTTGCTTACTTCAATTAACCATTTATTTCCTACTGTAAAGCCATTTATTTCTTCCTCTCCTGCTAACTCATCATGAACAATGCTATGTGGACTCTGAGCTAGAAATATTATAAGCCAAGAAAATCAGAATTCAGAGATCTCTAGAAATCATGCAAATAAAATTGATTTGCATAATACTACTTCTCTTGATTAATAATAATGACTTTATTATTTATATCCCACCCATCTGGCTGGGTTTCCCCAGATACTCTGGACAGCTTACAGCATATTTTAAAACATTGTAAAGAGTGCCAAAGCGTTATTTTGCTAGGCTTCTTCCACGGTTTGGAAGCCATAAATGAAAAGAAACTTACATCAAGTAAAAAATGATTAAGGTAAGCAGAATCTGGCACCCAACACCACTTTTTATATTAGGAATATGGAGAGCCAATTATGCAGTATAGAGACCTGCTTATACAATGTGGTAGAATAAATGTGCACGCAATGCCCTTTTCCCCCATTAAATAGTATCAGTTGCAGATGATAAAATGTCCCTGCAGAAATCTGGCAGCAGATAAGGTTTAAAGTTTTTGACCTTTTGGTAGACAAATCTGATCACATTTCCCCAATATATGAGTAGCAAAAGGACTACCAAAGGCACAAAAGACTATCCCAAAATTATTTTAGATTTTAATTATTAATATGTTAATTCATTATATTTATTTTATATTTACAATTCTAAAATTTTGGAAGGCTGCTAAATAAAAGAACATTTGACATGCATACATAGGCATAATTTTAGTTAGTTCTCTACATGTATAAGAATCACTCAAAGAACATAAATTTTCAGGACTAAAATGTTGTGCGACACTTGCCTTCTGAGTCATGTTGGATTGCGACAGGTTGTTGAAGATAAAAGCAATCTTTTCCTGCACGTTTTCAGGGGGTTCAACAATTCTCTCTGTTTGATCTGTGGCTACTAACAGGGTGTCAATGTTGGTTGTATTAATAGAAGGCTGCAGAACAAGAAAAAAGATTTGAGGAAGTGAGTTGATTCAGTTAATCATACAACAGACTATCATGGACTTATGCTATAGCATAAACACTATTTCACAATGCAGTTACAAAAGGGAGACAACAGCTATACACGCAAACAAGAATGTACGTTTAATTTATGTGTTAGTGAATGATAGCGTTAATTTAAGCTTGGGAATCTATAAGACACGTGGAGTAAGATTTTTGCTCACATGGGCAACAGAATAGTGAAAGACAAAATGACTTCATTAAACAAATTAAAGTCGAAATTCACGGTACAGGAAACAACAGCCGGAAACGGAAACCCAGCAGGATTCCTTAGTTGAAACTGGCCCATTGAAAACAGTTTGGAAGAACTAAGAGTGAGAATAGAAAGTAGGAGAAGCAGGTAACGCCAACACAGGGAACGAAACAACTGCTTGATATTTAATAGCAAAACAACAGAAAAAAACAAAAATGGCATACAAGAAAAACAAAAGGTAAAGGACCCCTCACAGTTGTCCAGTCGTGAACAACACTCAGGTTACGGCGTTCATCTCGCTTTACTGGCCGAGGGAGCCGAAGTTTGTCCACAGACAAGTTTTTCCAGGCTCTGTGGTTTAACCCACAGAGCCACCCGCGTCCCTTTATTAGATTGTAACTATGGTTAAAATATCAGAGGTTTTGCATGTGATATGTGTATGCTATGAACATTAGATGGGGTTTATCTTCCTTGTTTTACTCCTAAGAACTGATGCATGTGCAATCTCATTCTTCTTCCTCCCGTAAAATGGCTCATGTACTTACCGGCACATCCTTCTTGAAGCTGACTCGACCCACTGGAGTGATTGTAGTCTTTGCCACAGTAGTGGTGGTAGTAGAGGTGGTGACTATAGTGCTAACTTGACCAGCAAGAGGAGTTTTTGCCGGAACCTGAGCCTGGGCCTGGGCCTGGGCAAGTGCAATACTTCCAGGGGTGGTGATTGACCCCTGCATCTTCACAGGAGGATCTCTAGACTGCTGTCCATATTCAATGTACTATAACAGACAAGAAATATATAGCTCTTAAAATTCACATACAACCACAGGTATGCAATGTTTCAACTGCCTTCTAGAACTACTCCCCAAACTCTTGGCCTTGAAGTTTTTTGGCACAAATGAAACTCCATTAATGGTCTGAAATCACCAACAAAAGACACATTTTAGAAGTTTCCCTTTTGTCTTGGATCAATTAGCAATTCCAATATTAACCCTGGATTCTCCACTCCATCCTCTTTCTCCCATTCTGTGGGAGCAGAAGTAGCAGGAACTAGATCCAAGATGTGCCCCACTTCTGCAAGGGAGGGTAAGCCTTCCTTGCAGACTTCAATGAGAGCAAAAAGTAGTAAACAGTGAAGTAATCCAGGGGTAGAAATATTCCAAATTCTATCTATAGTATAGATAAGGACAACAAATTTCCTGCAACGACTGATGAAGCCCATTACGTTATTACAACTAAGAGATTAATGCTGTCTTTTCTGAAGCAAAGGTGTAAGGACTTACAATTGGTAAGACTTTCAGTGTTACTAATCACATGTAAATATTCAATACTGCATATAAAACATAGAAATCCCCACTGATTGGTGTGTTACTAACGCAGAGATCCTAAACCAACATTGCTTTTAGTGTTTGGACTACAGCCTTTGGATCAGACCTTCAGAATCCTAATTCCACTGTCCCTGGTTTTGTTTGCTTTCAGAAGGTCTGGGCAGACAGACTGCTGTGCCTAGCGGTATGGATTTATTTGCTAGGAAAGACCATGTACAACCCAACCATATAAGAAGCTGCTTGGCAAGGATTAAAGTAACTGTCAAATGAACACTTCCAGTGGCAAAGGGCTACAGGTCTCCTTGAAAGGAGGTTTACGGAAAAGCGGACATGCATTAAGATTAACCTGTTTCTCTCCTCTCAGATGCATGGGCTACTTACACTCAGGTTTTCCAGATCCTTTTGTACCTTTTACAGAATGTACCCTGAAGCATGAAACTAATGGAACGCTGAGGTTTTTCAATAGACAAATACACCTAACTCAATTCAGATGTCCTCCCCCACCCCTCACTGTCCATGCCTTTAACACTCACCTCCTGCAGGTGATGAGGGAACTGTATAAAGTGACTAATGGAAGCCAAGTGCTGACAATACTGGGGATAGTCCTTCAATCTGTCAACAGTAAAACTATCCATTAGTAGGAGAAAACAAATGGCCTGATCAGTACATTAATGGTTAAATTTTTGGCTTAACTGATATTGGATCTGCAGTGATGCAAGCTAGTTAGCAAAAGTATGAATGCTATTGATGTAGCCAGTGATTCCAACTATATGCTGCCAAGGCATAAGCAGAACACAGCCATCGTGGTACCTAGGAACTACTGCTGGCTTTCTCCTCCAAGAATACTGCATATTGCAAAGGGGCCAACCTACCAAACAATAAGACTTAGATCCACATTTATGGGCCACCCCCACAGATTGGGTTTTTAGAAAAGGGTAGCTAATAGCACAATAAATTTGTCAATATAGCTCTCATAGTTCCCAATAACATCTTTGGAAGAACCACAGCAGTCTTCTCAACTGACATATGCCTCTTTACTACATACACAGCCTTCTAACCCCCTCTAGAATTCCCTACCCTGTTGGCCCTCTTTCTTCTGCAGCTCTCCCCAGAACTTTCTTAGTGCAGAAACACAGTTTTACATGCAGAACATTCTGCAATTTAAGGCTAATATAGGTACAGAATCCAATTTGCATAATTCAGCCATAAAAATGTTTTGATAACTAAGTAAGTCAAGAAATCTCAGTCTTGCTTGTTAAATACATGAAGGCTAACTTCAATTTCAGAACTGTATGTTTTTTAGAACACCTGTCTGCTTAGATGTACTTTAAAAATAGGAATCCTTATGCTCTCTCATTTTATCAGCTAGATAGCTGTAAAACTATGGCAGCTCTTTGAATGAAAATTTATATTGAACAAGAAACCAATTCAAATACACAACACTGAAAGGAAGAACAGTAGAGAGCAATAATGGATAAAAATTACACAGTCTCTCAGTAGGGATATTAAACAAAACCCCAAGTTGCACTGATGTTCCAAAGATGTGCTAAAGTTCTGCGAATCTCAAGCTTTCATTAAAAACTTGCAGTAGTTATGGTTTCAGAAATCCTGAACATGGCAAGCTTTCCCACAGGGGTATGAAGCTATGTATCTTGCTCCAAAGATGCAGGAGATAAGGAACAATATGCAAACTGTCTGAAACAGATAGAAGCGTGCAGAGTCACAAGAGTGCTTGCCACAGGATTCACAGGGGTGGCATGGAAGAGTACACAGAGGTAGTGTGAAAGGAAGAGGAGGGGAAACTGACTACTGGGATGTGGAATGGTCACGCCGCTGTGGGGAGAGGAGATATTGATCATACTGGTTTCTACTGTGCAAGAAAAAGTAGCTACTTACCAGCACTTTTGACATGAAGGCATCTGGTAAGTGAGGCCCCCACTAGTTGTTTCTAGAGGGCCATGAATACTGCCTTGCAAAATGGATGAAAGTTAAGCTTTCCATCGTAACGAATCTTGGGAGATAGACCTTGCATGACCCAGACGTATAAAGTACAATCCAGTCAAAGTTATTTCAATGGGAAAGAGGCTCCTCCCAATAATACAAATGAGACAAAAATGGGCTCGGCTCGACTTTAGCTGGATTGCTCCCAGTCTCTGTAAGTCTACAAGGCAGCTTCACACTTCCAGTACCACTGATTTGCATTCTTCTTTTTTCCAATAGCATTATAATATATATGCCACCTGATACTTTTAAAGCCTGTTTAAGGCAATTTCTATTCAGATTCAGACTGTAAGTAATTTACTTCCCTTTCATTTATTTTAAAATCTGCATTCCCTTTATTAGCCGAAGTTTCTATTTAATTTACGCTCTACTGTGAGACATGTTCAATAACTGCAATATACTGTCAACCTTGTATTGGAAAGCTAAATATATTGCTGAAGTAGGCACATAGTTATGAGATTCCCCCATGCATTTTTGGAAATATTATAAAAACACACTCACCTATTTTTAAATCTATCTAGTGCAGCAATACCAAAATAGTACATTTTGGATGTAAAAGGCTTTCGTAAGGCTTCAAGAACATAGCGCAAAGCCAGGCCCAGCGCCATATATGTAACCAGTCCTTTCTCTATTATCCCACCAAAGAGGCAGGCTGTTATGTGCAGCTCTTTATCGGGGTACTGGGGGAAAAACCGATATTCCTCAAACAAGTTCCTCAGCATACAGTTAAATACTTCGCGTTCTCGTTTAATGTTGGAGTCCTTAAACCTCTGCAGCATTTCTAACACCTGTAAAGAAATCAGAATGTTATGAAGAGACTCAATTTATTATGCTTAGTCCTTGGAGAACCTACACAAAGCAAAGTTTGCTGAGAAAATCAGTAAAAATTTTGCTAGGGAAAACCTCACATGTATTATTTATTTATATACCGCTTACTTGCCAAAAGGGTTTCTCCAGTTAACATGCTTGAAACAGAACACCAAGAACAAATAATACTTGCTACATGCAGCTGGCCTCATTCACTGAAGTTTATGTCATTATGCTGGGTTTTGCACGTTTATATTATGATGATTTTAACACTATAAGCGCAAAACATTAAATAGTGTGTCCTAATATTGCCTAAAATGTGTTCAGAAACGCATTCTAAAAGGGGGGCCTCTAATTTGATCCATTTAGTGTACTGGGTCACCCAGACATTTAAGGCTCAGCAACTGCAGCTTTCTTTGCTAAGCAGCACTTTGTTGATTTAGGAACAACCCCCTCCCCTCAGGAGAAGTGTTCACCCAACAGAGGCACAAATGAAATTAAAGTGAAGTATAACTTTTCCCCACTGTGACATATAACAAGCAGACAAAACTTTCAGAATAGTTATCTTTCCACTGGACCCAACTTAAAACATCCAATTTCACTTGCACAAAAGTTGTCTGCAACTATGTGGACATACATTTTGGAATTTTACAATTTAAATTTCCCTTAAACTGCAACCAAACAAAAAGCAATGTTGCAAGTACCTACTTTCTCAAATTTTCCATAAGACTGAAAAGAAAGTCTACAGTAAGGAAGAAGGGTAAGTTGAGAGAGATGCCATGACTACCCACAGCTCACCTCGTCTACAGACATAGTTGGATGCGGTGGGTGATTATAAATACGCTGAAAATAGCTGTTGGCTTCATCATCAATCTCTTTGCTAAAGTGCTGATTTGCCTCTGGCCATACCTGAGATAAGTCAGCTGTTGAAAAAAGTAGATACTAATTAAATAAATACACAAAATGGAGGGAAAATGTATTAAATTCATAATGACAGATCCAATGCCAAGGAAACAGAAGCCAGTTTGGAATATTTCAGTAGATTTCATGATGATGCAGCCTCACTCATATTATGAGCTCAAAGAGGTTGCTTTCCTGTCACTGTCGTTCTTTGAGTGGTCCTCCGTTCAGTTACATGTATGGATTTGTGTGCCTTTGCAAAGCAAACTTGTAGAGATAAGCCACGGAAAGGTTTTGGCAACTTAGTTAAAAGATTGGATAGAATTTGAATTAGGCAAAGGTATATCTTTTGAGGGGGAAATTATAGGCTAAAGGAAATTATTAGAAATAGTTAAGAGTAATATAGTTCAAAACCTAATAGAATTTATTGTGTGGGGTATAAAAAAGAAGTTGTGAAGTTGGATATGGAATTGACCCGGGAGGGGAGGGACGGGGAAGTCGGGGACAAGATATTGTTAGAGATACTATTTTTCTTTCTTTTTTCCTTTTTTTTCCCTTTTTTTTCTAATTTTTTCTTCTTTTATTTTTCAAGCTTTTGTATTTTTGTGCTGTATTTTTTTATTGTTAAAAACCTCAATAAATATAATTTTTAAAAAAAGGAAAGGTTTTGGCAAGATGCCCTGTCTCAGCTACCAAGGCGCTTGCCAGCAGGATGTGGCTGCCCAAAAGAGACCAAAGAAGAGCAACACCAGCAGAGGGAGAAAGAAGCAAGCTGTGTGATTGCACAGATGACCACTCAAAGAGCTACAGTTACAGATAAGCAACCCACCTTTCTTCTTCATGATCAGTGTGTGGTCCCACATATGGAGACTAGCAAGCTGTCTTACCTCAGGGTGGGAAAGGTACTGTCAGGAAAACAATATGTTAAGTACAGTCCTTTCAATGACAGCATCTACTCAAACTTGGACATCAAAGGGGTAACAATTTCACAGAAAGCAAGGTTGCAAGACTGTGAATGTAGTTACTCCCCATGTCAAATGTGAACAGATTACTGACAGGGACAGCAATCAAGCTACTTTATAGAAAATCTAATAGTCGTGCAGACCTAGTAAGAAAGTTGTTGAGTTGGGATTTGGGTACAATATAAAAAGAACTAAGTTCCAGTTAAGATGGAAGACCAATACCACCTTCAGCAGGCAGGACAGATCAGATCAAGCTGTATCACAACAAAGGATCAAGTGCACATAATCTTGATCATTGCGATTGGAGTTGGAAAAAGAACTTTGGGGGCGGGGAGTACTGGCAAGAGCAAGGCAGGAAGCATAGTAAGTTGGGGACAGCCACCCCAATAAGGAAAGGCTTCCCAGCATTTCTTGAAGAATGATCGCTGTTAGAGAAGAAATGTGAGACAACTAAAAAGAGGATACACTAGGAGAGAAGAAGAAAATAAAGCTGAAGATAGGCAAAGCAAGGGAAAATAGGGCAAAGTTCTGGTATAAATGGGAGGAAGCAAGCTCCAAAAACTGCTGCAGCAGTCAAAAAGGCACCTGAGCAGGAAAGAAGGAGGTCTGTGTCACCAAAATGTGGCATAGCTCTAAAGGGTTCTGAACGGTGTTTAGCTCAGATATGTAACACATATGTGGGACTGCATATAGACCAAGAATTTTAGTTAGAAAGGGCTGGTTTAGTTATGAGAACACATTTGTTCTTCATTAGTGATTATTCTGGAAGCCAGGAAAGCAAATCTGAATGACTGCAGAATTAAAGTATCATTCATCCCTAGATCAGCGTAAAGGGCAGGATTCAACAAGCACTCACAGCATGCTGAACATTAATGTGCAGGTACACTTTCAAACTTCTTCAGGCAGAGCAAGAGATTAGAGATCATCTCTGTTCCACAGGCTCACATTAAGGTGTTTGCAGATAGCTATGATTATCAAAACATAATGGCTTTGCAAACTGTAGACGTACGTTCTCACTACTTGTCTTCTCTGCCCAGAAGAGTCCTTTTATTTATTCCTGACACCAAACACCAAGCATTCCACATTCAACTGGCCGCCTAACCCCTTGTTGACCCTCTAAAAACCACCACCCTAATACCAATGCTAGCATATTTCTACATCTTTCTCCTATTTTCTGGCCATTGCCTCAGTTTGGTTTACTGGGAAATATTCAGCAGCAAGATTTGAAAGATGCTGCCTATTGTATGTCTCATCTTCATGATTCAAAGTAGTTTCCCGACCCCCACAACCCAGACACCCATAAGCTGGGGGGGAAAATCACCAAAGGACACCAAAGGTACACTTTGAGTGAACGAGAATTAACAGACAAATACAAGTTGCATAGACTCAATGAGCTAGACAAAATAAATTTCTGGGCAAGATTGCAATGTCACTAAAAAGTGGCAGAGACTGTACACAATGCCACTTTCCCATCAATCTGAGGGACATTTTCCTAGTCTAATATCACAAGATTGGTCTTGAGGACAATTGTGAATAATTCTATGAAGTACTCACATGAAAGCTGTTCGTTCATGAAGCCTGATAAACCACTTGATCTGTGTTGGTTTAAACCTGAAATTACTTTGAACCTACAACTGTACAAGGTTAAGCTTTTGGCATCAGTAGCTGGGAGCACGATTAGCATGTTAAAGCCAAGCAGGTTTTAATTTAGTCACCACAAGAATGGGGGACTGCCTGGAAGCCCAACATAAGCTGCTCCAAGATTCCTGGGAGAAAGGCTGGGCAAAGAAGGCTCCTTAGAGACCACTGCCAGCCCCCACTCTAGAGGGAAAACTCACATTTACCGCACAGCCACAGTCACACTTCACAATCAGACAACATTACCACTTACAAGGTTTCATCTTACTCTGCTGGAATGTAGGCTGGTTCAGTCCTGATGTACTCAGTTTTCTTGGCACAAATGGGTCATTATTCACTGCAGGGAGACCAAGGGCCCCAGTTCCTATGCCCAGACTACCTGTTGTAAGACCACCTACTGAAGAAAATAAAATTATCATTTCAGTTATGTTTACAAGTGCTGACAGACATTATAACTTGTTTGCTGTTCCCACCTTGAATAGTGTCAACATGGTACTTCCATTCGGCCCACTGAAATTAATTCACACAACTAATTTCAGTCCATTGGTTTCAATGGGTTTACACTGAGTATACAATTTGAAGTGCTTGCCCCCAGGCAGAATTATAGGAAAAGCAGCCACATTCCTCCCATGAGTACCAGCCCCTTTACACAAAAGTACCTGGAAGCTGTGAAGACAGTCCGCCAATCCCACTAAAAGGTGTATTCTGGTTTTGTGTGGAAAGTGGTGGAAATGCTTTTGCTGGTGACTGCGGAGTACTAAAAGCAGAACTCAAGTTTGGAGGGAAACCTGGCATACTCTGTGTGTGTGGAACTGCTGAACCACCTAGGCTGAGAGATGCCATCCCAGCAGCAAGTGGATCAATCTGAGGATAAAATCAATATTCAAAAAGAGACAAGGGGTTATTTTCTATATCAATCAATCTTCATTCAGATCAGCCTTCCCAAAATCAGTTAAGACCACACATCAATTCCTTACACTTTGGGTCTACTCTTACAGACCCATTAGGCATCCTCCACCTTCAAAATGCATGCAATGCAAGGCATTTCTGTATAACCTTTTAAAACTAAACATCATCTTGTGGTTATGGAGGTTGGACTGCACAGTAATGCCATATATACTCGAGTATAAGCCTACTTTTTCAGCACAAAAAAAGTGCTGAAAAAGCCGCCCTTGGCTTATACTCGAGGCGGGCGGGCAGCAGAGAAAGGCACAGGACCGGGGGTTCGGAGAAGCACTGCAACTCTCCGAACCTCCATCCTATGCCAGCTCTGTGCGAGGCGGCCGGGGGGGGGGGGGGAGAAGCGACGAGGAAGGGATCCTTCCTCACCGCTTCTCCCCCCCACCCCGCTGACAGCTGGGAAAGGTATAGGATGGTATTTATTTTTATTTTTGAAATTTACCAGTAGCTGCTGCATTTCCCACCCTCTGCTTATACTCTAGTCAATAAGTTTTCCCAGTTTTTTTGAGGTAAAATTAGGTGCCTCGCTTTATATTTGGGTCGGCTTATACTCGAGTATATACAGTACAAACTGAGGTACCACTGTAGTTTGTTCTGGAGCCCAAGCAACCACTTAGCTTTAAAAGCTAACTTTTACAAAAAGCTCTGTGAAACTTAATAGAAGAAAGCTTAGAATCCTTACAGTGCTACTGTCACTGTGTGCTTGTTAGTATCACACAATTTCTTTTCATTAATTAAAAGCTGCTCAATTAATCTTTAGTCTGCAGAATGGCGCCAAATTAAATCTTTAGAAAGTAAATCATGAAAGGCTATTACGGTATATCTTCCACTGAATATAGTTACTAGAACAAGGTCTTCCTCACTATTAAACCTGGAAGAAGCAGTGACAGTGTGTGGTGATGAACAACTAATATGTGCCTTGTTTTTAAAAGAGCAGCTCAGCTGAGAACTGAGGAGCCCCAGTTATAACAAGTCCTTACAATCTAGCACCATTGCTTGACCCAAGAAGCCATGAAAAAGACATGTCAGGTTCAAAGATGGTGCTTAAACTGCAAGGTTTCAATTAATATGTTTGAATTAAATTTGATTATGAATAAAAAATAAGTTTAAAGACATATAAAAAGGCACCTCCTCCCATTATTATGCTACCTTGGCTTCTTTCAGCATCCACATACCTGTACAGGAGAGATGGCATCTAGGCTACTAGCACTTGGTGGACGTCCTTTGGGCATAACTCCAGGTGGTGGCTGCCTGGCTTTGTTCATGACATTGCTGCAGTTGGCTACCATGGTTAGAATAGTTTCTGACAGCTCTTGAGACACACTTCTAATGGGAGAAGAAATGATTTTTACTTGCCAATAACTCCCCCCCCCTTTTATCAAGGTGCCAAGAGAGCTGTCTTTAGAACTAGGATAGCACTAGCACTGCCTGGAACACAATGTCCCAACTAGAACAGAGGAAAGAGCTCCCCAACCTCCCAAGACCAGAAAAACTATCTCCTGGCTTTATAAATTTATCAGCCAATATATATATTGACCCCTTATATAACTGAAGGACAAACTTGCCAACCAACTAACAAGGTATTACAAACTCCAGAGACAAGTGACGAACAGCCCTGTGGAGTTCTCCCCAACTCTTCTATATATGCTTTTAAGTACAACTTAAACATACAAAATCCTACTCATTACACAGCACTGCACATTGGCAAAGGCAAAACCCTCTGTCCAAAGGCTGCAATTGACAAAGCCCTGACTTTATACTTCCTAATAATGGCCCCAATGTAACTAAAATGACTTACACAGGATTTATTTAGTACTTTTCCAAAATCCTTGAAGCACTTCCCACTCAGACACAGTACAAACTTTATACCAACCTTGCCAGATAGGCCAGTGCTACAGAGGATCTGGAGGATGAGAAGGTGGCTGAGAAACTGCAGCTCACAAAGGCCACCTAGTGAGCTCATAGCCGAGTTCCCAGTTTGTAAATTCACCTTCTTAACCACTATTTATGAGACTGACACCCTATCCCAGAAGATATGATCTGCTTACCCAGCACAAGCCTGCAGGCAAGCCAGCATAGTTGCCAGTGTCTCTGGAGGAAGCTGAGCACTTTTGGGCTGGTCTTTCTCTGGGGCAAGGCCACCTAAGATAGAGGGGCACCTTCTCTTTAGGAAAGTCATACAGGCTTGGATGAAAGGCTCCTAAGGAAGGAAAAGTGCAAATTACAGTGGGATACACACACTTAACAATAGTTCAAGAATGTTAACAAAATTATGATATAGAAAATACTGGGTATTAGTTCAACATTATCACTCAAGAGTGCATGCTGAAAGCAATTTTTATAAACTGCAGGGAAACATATATTTTTTTAAAATGAAGTGACTGTTACCACCAAAAAAATTGCAAAAATAATTAAGAAAATCCTGCTTTACCCCATGCTCCCGAATTTTATCTGTGAGCCATTTGTCTAGTTTGAGGTATTCCCGTCGAGAGGCAAGTGCAGCAAGGTCAATAACAAAGGCAAATGGAGTACCATTTAGCAGCATTGACAACGCCTAAAGAAAGAGAGTTAGAAAACTGCTAGTCAAAGTATCAGGCTACGCTTCCCTCAGAATTAGCCTACACACATACACCCTCCCCCACCATATCTATATATTATTCAGTTCCCAACATTTTTTTCCTGTCACACAGAACATGACAGAGACGGCAGCCAGCAAAGCAGCTTCCAGGGTGGGAATTCCTCCTCCTGGGAGAAGAATACATTGGACACATTCACATTGCTTTTCCCTCCAACCTAAGAATTTGAAGCGGGGGGCGGGGGAGAGATGTGGAAGACCACAGACAATGCAAAGCCACTGAGGGTGGAAGGCTTCACAGCAAAGTGACATAAGTAATTCTTCTCTCCCTATTTTCTGATCTATAGGTGGCAGGCACCCTCATGGCCATTAAAGCTGGGTGGGCTGTGTGCATTATCTGCAAGTGGGACTGCTCACTCTTCCCTCCTTCAGCGGTTACGACTCTTTCTATGCTTGGGTGGAACAGGCCTAGAAACTGCCTATGCAAGACTGGAGGAAGACCAGAGCTGGACCTGGAGAACCAACCTGGCTGCTTGGGAGAGCAGCTTTTATGGATGGTTTGAGTTCCTATCACTGCTGGAAACCCAACATTATCCTGCCCATTAAATTTCAGAGGAATATATACTATACATGACATCTATTCATTTCAATTGCAAGGGCTTTTATACAAACTCCAAAGAAAAAGAGGTTGCATAGCCATGGTGCTTGAGGCAATACACTGATACCTTCTGGTGACAATACACCTTGCTTGAAATAAGCAAGTAATTATAGGCCTTCAGCAGTGCTGAACCAAACTGCCACCCTGGGCTCCTTTGGGAGCAGGGCAGTCTCAAGCAGGTCGGGCGCCCTGGCACTGAGGGGCAGAGATCGCTCCGGCACCCCCGCCCTCACAGGGCATAGCATGGTTTCCGCTTTGCCGCGCAGTGCCCTGCCTACCAGCCCGGTGCCATAACACACCACACCACCGGGGCTCTACCTAGAGCCGGCCCTGTTTGGGAGAGTTATAACATGAATGCTGACACAGTAGTATCTAATAAAAGCTATAGAGTTATGATATTCAATGCCACCAAAATCTCGCACACTTTCTTGATGAAGAGGAAAGACAAACATACAACGGCAGTGACACTTTGCAATTTTTTAAGAGTCTCTGGAGTTGCTCTAATGCAATATCGTAGAAACAAAAAAGAAAACTACAGCTCAGGATCTTAGTAACTCTGCAGATGGAAAAAATTACTTTAGCAAGTCACAAATTTAGCAACACAGCTTCATATTAAGCAAAGAGATGAGTTTCTCTTCCTACACATAACCTCTTCCTGTCCTTAGAATAAACATGTCTTCTGATGTGATACTTATTTGCCTCCACTCCCAAATCTTGCATCTCACACAACCCCAACACTAAAGTCAAAGCACTTTCCACAGAATTAAAATATAGAATCAAACTCACCTTCAAGTCTTGGGCCACGTCTAGAATACGTGATAATTTTGCTTGGTCGTACTGTTCCCCTCGCATGTACCATTCTGCCATAGCATGCATGATGAGCTGGCGAATTGAAGGAGACTGGCCCTAAGGAAACATCAGCTGATTTTCAGATTACTACATAAATTATCTAGCTCTTGAAGAGCAATTACACTGGCACATGGCAAGTCCCTTGCTGCTCTGCAACACTGAAATCACAGGTTCCAATTCAATGAAAACAAAAGTAGCAGGTGGAAGAGAGGGTGGGTTTCAGCTTATTTCTCCCCCCACCCTCAGTTCTAGGTACCTTGCTCCTCCAACCCTTTAGCCTCCACAACTTGCCCCTACCATACAGCCAGCTTGGCCCTGTGCTTTGCTCCACGAGCAAATATGGTGGGGCCTGATTACAATAACAAATCAAACCACCAACCCATTTTCCTCTTTACTGCCTTAACTTTTAGTAATAACAACAGAGATGTTAAAGATTGGCTCCACTTTTAACACATTTATGCTCCATCTCTCCATAAAGGCATTTACAAAGGCAAGTTACAGTGCTCCCCCAGAAGAACAATTAAGTGACTGATGCATCTAAGCATAGCAATTTATTTCCATGGTCAGGTAGGCAAGGTATATTATTTCCTGAGGTTATAGAACTGTAGCAGGTAGGTCATATTGCATATAAATACAGGATCTGTAACCATTAAACTTGGCAGGGGGGGGGAGGCAATAGCACATGTGTGCTGTCTCTCCAAGAGACAGAATGCACATGCAACTGCTGCATGAAACAACTTTTAACTAGGGAAAAGGAGAGGGACAGGGACAGGGGGTTGCTACTGCCAGTCTCTACCTCAGTGTGTTTATTCCAATCCAGCTGTGCTACAGGCCACCCAAGCACTAATATAGGACTGACCCCTCTCTGTTCCTGGGTCAGATTAAAATGAGGGACACCTGGAAGTCATAAGTATATTCATACTGAGGTCAAGCTGTTTGGATAGCTTTACAGTTGAAAAATAGTACAAGTACATAACAAAATTCACCTCACACCCAGGACAACTCTCATAGAGCAAAGAACAATTAAATTTCTATCCCACCCTTCTTTCAGGAGCATAACACAGTGACAAGTTTAAACTCTGTTGTCAAAACAAAACCAATGTAATGCCCTTACCTGGCCATGCCATGCATAATGCAGGATGATGGCAGAGTTGGGATGGTTGCCAAGAAAAATGGGCATAAGTGTGGAGATGAGTTCATGCCGCAAAGTATGCCAGGAAGTGTTGATCTGCAGTAATGCCAATACCAACATATCTGGACAGTGCTTGATAGGGAAGCTGAAGAGCTGCTTAACCTGCTCATACTGGCCAACCTCTGCCAACCGCAACAGGGACTCAATCAAGTCCAGGCTCTTCCTAACAAATAAGGGGGGGAAATACAATATTGTGAATCAGTTGACAGGATTCTGGCTTGATGTCTGTTAGACCAAGTTAACATGGGTATCAAATGAGGTAGTTCTAAATTATGTTACACTCGACAATATTTCAAAATAACCAAACTTGGGGAAATAGATCAAAGTCAACTTCCTACAAGTAGCATGCAGAGCGGTCAGAAGGCAGCACAGCCCAAAGGCCTGCCTAGAAATCATGATCCAACCTTCCCAAACCAGACCACAGCAAAAATATAATCAGTGTTTAGTTCACAGCAGGTTAATACACATGGCTAATTTTACATGTTGCTCTCATTATCTATGCAACTATTTACAGACTAGCAAATGCAGCCAGTGTCTGGGGGAGAACCCTCTGCTGAACTAATGGACCATCCCTCTTGTACATCCTCTCAAGTGAGAAGCACTTGGTGACTCAAAACCTTCTTACCAAAAGGCTGTGAGAAAAGCTTGAAAGGGATATCAACCATTAATACTCTGGCTCATCATTTCAGAATGCTGAAGCAGCTGTATTACCAAGAAAAATAATACTGTTTACCATGTGGCAATTTCTCGATTGTCATCCTCGGGAGGGGCTTTCAAAATATCCGTGGCAACAGTATGGCAGGCGTAGTCAGCAAAACAGAAGATCTCTGGGTTAATGAGGGAATGCTGGATGAATGAGAGCTGCAACAAAATTACAGCACTGTAAGAGTCATTTCATATCTACATCCATGTTACACTGTCTTGATGCACTTCCTCCTAAACAATCACCACCCTCCCTCTCTCTTATGCCATTACGATTGCTTTTCCAAATAACTTTCTGAAAGTTCTAAGGTTCAGTCGTCTATAGTCTGATTGCTACCTGTTACAGTAATTGCAGTCTATTTAAAGGGTATATCACATCTTGATAGCAACTGTTTTCTTAGTGAGCCCCAAAGCCAAAATTCAACAAAAACCTGATATAACACTTTTTTAAAGTTCTAGGGTAATTATACTACACTAACCAATGTGGCAGTAGTGAGTGAGAGAGAAAGCATGAAAAAAAATCTCCTGGTTTTTACCTGTCCTTCTGCATGTTTCCAAGGTCTGTATATGAGATCAACTGGGAAGACATCTAGCCCTAGCCCTCTCTGGACACCATACACCACAATCTGTAAGCCTTTGCTATCACGAATTTGAAATCCAGGGTGGTCAAGTTCATAGGTTACTTCCTTGAAGTTCAAATTTGGGTTCTGCAAAGAGTAAAACAAATAGTGGTGCAACTTATGGAGGCAAAAATAAAGAACATGCTTTCACATTTCTCCTTATACAACTTTGAAACAATTCGTAGGATATGAAGCAGGCCATTAGCTCATCTAGGTCTAGCTCATATATTGACTGCTACTTTTGACAACAGCTTAACCACAGAGGGGAAATGGGGTTTTCCCATTCCTTTTACCCATTTTTAAAGCAAAGATGCCAATGACTGAACCTCAGGCTTCCAACATGCAAAACATGAACTCTAGCACATTCCCCATAGTAAGTCTGTGAATATAACTCTGCAGTTAAATTTTTTCCTTTAATATGGTTCATGTGAGTTGTCAAAATGATGAATAGTCACTATATATTTTTAAGTCAGTCATTTAAAAAATTAGTAATCATGTAAAAATTGGTCCCACAAGCTTTCAAGAGTCCTTGTATGCATTATGCAGAATGAGGTGTTATATTTTTCCCCACACGGAAATGTCTATCAATCTTTCTAGTCCCTATGCACCAATCAGAGCAGTTTACAGCATTTTAAAAACAAGGTACTACATAGAATATATCTTTTAAAAATACGAAATACAACAGAGGATAAGTGTCCCTTAAATGAACTAAAACACTGCTAAATACTTACTAAGGATTTGTCACCAGTAAAGAACAAATAAAGGTGTGCTTTAATGATACCATACATCTAATCAGCACCACTTGCAAAGTCCTGATCAAAGCAGAATAAATCTTACATCATTTGATCAAACACACAATGTAAGCATGGAGCCAAACAAGAGGACACTGCACTAATGCTAATCATGAACAGGTATAGCTGTTCAGAATACACATGCTATGTCATCCTCAGTTGACCTTTGAGAAAATAGTGACTTGCCAGTTCATCAGGGACCTAGTTACAGTGATGGCAATCTAGTACGAAATGAACCTCTCTCTGGTTATAATCTTCTCTGGTTAAAATCATGTTTGCTTGTCTTCTCAACATACAGTGTACAGTATACAGAGCTTGCCTGTTAATACTGTTGATCAGTTTTTCTAAGTTTAACCTATATGTTTTACAACCAAATGCAGCAGAACCTACCAGTCAGCATTTCCAACTATACACATGGCAAAATATACACATGCTCAAACATAACCCATACATATGCAGTTTCTTTCACAGAAGTGACATCCTTACAGGAAATCTATCATACAAGAAGCAGCCCTTAAATTTCTGGCATTCGGTTTTTCCTCTAAAGGTCAGATTGTGATCAACATACCAGTTCTTTAAGCACGTCAATCAGAACCTCCACATTCCAGGTATGGGTCTGTGTTCCATCATTTTTATCTCTTCCGTCACTCCAAATTCCACTTCCAGGAGCAGAGATGGACTGTAAATTAAGCATGTAGGTTAAGAATTCCTGTGATGTCAGTTGTGTAGATGGATTTAGTAGATCAAGAAATAAGATCAAGTGACATGAGTGGAGTTTGAATAATACGATTGCAACACATTTATTACTGCAGATCAGCAGTACTTAAACTGTATTCTATAATGCATTGTCAGCTTGTCCCTTAACAATAAAATAGAGGAAAAGGCTTTATGAGCAAACAGTAATAAACAGAATTAAAAACAAAATCCCTTTTTTGTGAATGTTAGACAAAAAGCAGGAGCATGGAGCACTATTATGATTGTCACTCCTGAGGAACGCAGCAACAAGGCAGGGGCATGTGTTAAGGTAGACTTAGATAATCTGACCCAAGTTTTTCACAATCCCTTAAACTTGGCTCAGTAGCATACCAGAAGCCAGGGCAGTCCTTTCAGCAATGGTGTTGTCAAAATTATTCTCCCTCCTGCAACCTTGTTACAGCATCCTGCACCAGCTGCAACTTTCAGACATGCCTTAAGAGAAGCCATAAGCAGGGTACACTGCAGCAATCCATGGATCATGGCCAATCTATCATGATCCAGGAACGACCACAGCTGTCATATCAAATGAAGCTGGCAGAAGGCACTCCTATCCACTGAAGCCACTTGAGCCTTGAGTAACAACAATGGATTTTGTGCAGCCCCACCCTACTGACCAATTTCCTGCCCACCCAGAGAATCTCCATCTTTCAAGCTCAGTTTACTGGCCACCCTCTAGCTCAGGCATGTCAAACCTGCGGCCCTCCAGATGTTTTGGCCTACAACTCCCATGATCCCTAGCTAGCAGGACCAGTGGTTGGGGAAGATGGGAATTGTAGTCCAAAACATCTGGAGGGCCGCAGGTTTGACATGCCTGCTCTAGCTCATCACTGCACCCAGGCACCAGTTCATTTCTTCCACAGCCATACTGAATTAAGATGGTACAGAGAAACAGAGTTGGATATTATGACACAGCACTTCCAAGTCCCCTTATAATCCTCCCACACACACACCAACAGGTTACACAGGGCTGTTAAACAGCATTTGGCATAAAATCATGAAGTGCTGGAAGTCATTTAACCTTTCAATCATGCTTGTTGCTCAAGATCATAGGAATTAAGTGGCTCCAAAATCTTCTGTGTAAACACCATTCAGTAGTTCTGTTTAATTTATATTCAGTTACAACACCTCTGCACACAGAGGACACTCACCTGCAAAGGAATGCCGTCTGCCAATCCTGAGTGTGTTCGAGCCATCATTCCCAAAACCCTGGCAACCTGGGCAGCAGTGACCTCTCCCACACCAAACTGCGTGATGATGTTGCGACATTCCTCCACACTAAAAAATACAAGTCACAATGACCTCCACAAAACTTGGTATAATTGTTTTCTATCAAGTATGTCTATTTTAGGGTGTATTACTGATACTCAAGTCATTACATTAAGCTGGACTACGGTGGAATCTACGTGCATATAAAAACCATTCTGAAAATAAGTTTTTTAAAATACATTGAATTTTCCATAAGGCTTACCATCGCCGCCTAGTGTTACATTGTATATTGCACTTAAAACACACTAAAAGTTTCATTTGCAGCTGCATAGCTGTCCTGCGACCTCCAACAGCCCTCTCAACTGACTTAACTTGTCCTTTCATTTCAATGGGGCTATTCAAAGTATGACTTAAGAGTCAGAACATCAACTCCAAATTTCTGTGAATTTATCTACATACCTTGTACAAAAGCCATAGCCAACTTCCTGCATGAAATCCGCAAGAGAGCTCTCCATCATTGTTTTTGCTATCCCTCCAGAATCAGGCAGGATCCTGTCCATTAGAATGTCCCGTTTTTCAGGGTATAGGAGTGGTGCAAGCACCACAGGGCAACGTTCCTGGGGAAAATCTGAGATCCCAGAGTATTTTAGCATTTCAGAAGGACCAATAACCAACACATAACCCCAATAATTGTTTGTTTCATATTGTGAAAATAATATTATGACCAAAGGAGTTTTGAATAAAAAGGTGCTTATGATCACTGTCTTAGAATGCACGAGACACAGAAAGTAATTTATTTTATACTCCAACTTTTGGCCTACTTACTGTCCTGCTGTGACAGTACAGCTATTTAGATACTATATGAACTTAGTTGCATACCATGGTAAGCCATACTTAATGTTTTACCATGAACATGTCTCGCTTGGCCCCTCTGCTCCTTCCCCCACACGCTGGGAGGAAGCAAACAATTATCCCAGGGCTTAATATTATGACCAAACCAGCAATTGTGGTTCACTTTGCTCTCAACAAGTAATGATTATAGCCCATTAATGTGTGTGCACAGTAAACTATGGTTTACTATGTTGTGCAAACTGGGCCTCACAGTACGGCCTCCATTACATCCTCTGGACTGTCACAGCAACATTCCAAAGCACCTTGAAACTGCCACAAGTTTAGACAGGAAAGGGAAGGGGAAGGCTAAGATAGTAGGGCCAGAGAAGCCCAGGCCAAAATTGCAGAGGAAATCATCAATTTATATCCAAGCCCCATCCCATTTCTAAATGGAGTGCCAACAATAATACCCATCTTGGTAGTTCTAAAGTTGTGAGTAGCCAAACGTCTACCAATTATAGTATCTGAAAGACATACTGTGCAGACAATCCTATCAGGATCTGCATTAAGATAATCGTTTCAGGATCCTCGTTTCTTTTCTGGATTACCACCAAATGTTTACCCCCCACAAAATTTTATTCCTTTTAGAAATGGGTTTCAAATAGCTGTATCAAATAAAATACTTGCCTCTACGTAATGTTTTGAGGAAAGCGTCAATCTGTTCCTGTCCAACCCCAAAGGCTCCCTTCTGTCCAAAAAGAAGATGGGATAGGAGGAGGTGCAAGACCTCTATTGCAATATCTTGGAAGCCACCTTCTTGATTTCCACTGACGTCTGCGTCAATGTATGAACGCAGAAGATCAGGAAGTTTCTGTTTAATAAACTGAGCAGCTTTGAGAAAGAGAGAGAAAGAGAGAGAGAGAGAGAGAGAGAGAGAGAGAGAGAGAGAGAGCGAGCAGTTAACTAAATTGCTTTTTTTAAAAAAGTTTGTGCATCTGCTCTTCTGGTTTATCAACAGCACTTGCCAACTGCTCTGATCATCACGCAATAAGTGTGACTGTACATAGACAGTTGCATACTAGAACAACCAGTCAGAATAACTCAGCACCACCCTGCCTTGGAATGCAACCTCACCTGATGCCATCTTGCATTTCCTTACACCGTTTGCTACAAGCACAAGGAAGCAGAAGTGGAAGCTGGTACTTCTCCAGGCATACATGCTTGGCTTTTTCACCGACTTCACTTTTTCCTGCTTAGGTTGCACCTAAAACCTGCCCACCTATCATGACTCTAATCAAATTCTAATTTGTGAGCTTGCCTGTCCATGGTGATCCAGCTATAGCTTCTATTACACCCTAAGAATTTTTACTTTGTGGTTCTAGGAAACTCAGATTAATGGAAAAATTGTTGCCTGCAGTTGCCTCATTTAATTAAGAAAGTAGGGAATATTTTGGATCAGTGACCCGCTGATCAACTATTTTCAGAGTCAATGTCGATAGAACTGACATAAGGAAGCAGATTTCATATTTCTTAATTACCTCTTAAGATTTTTTGGGTGTGTGTGTTGTATTAGATTTATATTGTGAGCTCAGAGCAGCTTACATATGGTTCCCATGTTGTCTTCCCCTTCTGGCAGGGCTCAAGGAGAGCTGTATCTTATGTCTTCAGAACATTCTATTAGTCACAAAGATCAGGCAAGGTTTTCAAGATCTGGGGTGTTTCCCCTCCCTCCAAACATCAGCAGAGGCAACTACAAGGATGATCCTTGAATGAGTTAACTGGATCTTGCACTGTGGTCCCTTCTGGCCCTTGGATTCTACAACTTAAGCAACTAGATCCAGGAGAAGGATGAAAACTAAAGTCATCATCATCATCCTTTTTATTTGACCGTCAGTCAGAAAAACATACATTTAGAAAACTAAAGTCTCTTATAGACAACTCAGGAATCAGATTACTGTCATACCTCGGTTTAAGTATGCTTCGGTTTTAGTACTTTCAGTTTAAGTACTCCGCGGACCTGTCTGGAACAGATTAATCCACTTTCCATTACTTTCAATGGGAAAGTTCGCTTCAGGTTAAGTACAGACTTCTCGAACCAATTGTGTACTTAAACCGAGGTACCACTGTATACTAAACTGAAGTAAAATCTGGTATGTGTGTCTATGATACTATACAAATTTATCTTACCAAAACCTCGTAGATCTGGGTTGAAGGAGTTTAGCAAAGCAAGGCCAAAAATAACCTACAAATAGAAGAAAGAACTGCATTATCACCTATCACATACATATAGTCCAGCTGTCTGGCAACTAGAATGGCAAAGAGAAACACCAGGGCTGAACTTTACTGTCCTCCCAACAACTCTCCTCATCCCACTGCTACTATAAAGCAAAATGGACAGGAAATCATTGTGACTAATGCCACACCTTATTTAATATGGTTGGAACATTTCCAAGATCACTACCAGCTGTTAACCTTCCTCAGATTCTGTCAGGAAGTCAAGTCCCCCCATAGGATTCCTATTGGGTCCAGTGCTTTTAATTTGTTCATAAACGATCTATATTTAGGTGCCCAAGTTCATAGCGTAAGACCGTAAGAATAAATTCATCATCATAGCGGACATCAAATTATTCTGGGCATGAAAACAAAATAGTGCTCCCAAAGGTATTCACCAAACTGGGTGACTGGACATTTAAAAAGGAAATGCAGTTCAGCATAAAACAAGTGAAAAGTGATAAACAAAAGCCTAAAAAAACCACTGATGAGATCTGAACTGAGAAAGCCACCAGGAAAAAGATCTTGGGAGTTGTGGTGGAGTTTCATGAAAATACTGGTGTAGAGTGCAGCTGCTCTGAAAACAGCAGATTATATATTGATAAAAGTGTTAGGGTTTTATGCTTTTGTTTATATTTTGTTGTTGTTGTTTTTGCTTGCTTTTTTGTTTTTTATGAAGAATAATTGTTGAAGTTACAAATTATAAAATAAAATTTACAAAAAAAATGAAAACAGCAGATTTCATGGGTACCATTAGAAAAGAAATAAAAAATAAAACTATCACTATCATAGTGCCTTTACACAAATCTATGATTTGCCTGTGTTCAGAGTAGCGTGTAGAATTCTGTTTACCACACCTCAAAAAGCATATTGTAGAGCTGCAAAAGGTGAAGAAAAGGGCAAGTAGCATGATCAACTGAAGGAACTCCCCAGTGAGAAAGCGTTTCAATGACTGGGGCTAGTGGGGGGGGGCTGTGAGGTGGTGGTAAGGGCATGATAGAGGTATATAAAATTTTGCATGTTGTTGAAAAAGTCACTGGACAAATATTCATTCCTCATGAAGCTGAATGTTGGGATATTCAGGTTGGATAAAAGGTCTTTTTTTCACAGAGCAGACATAAAAAGCATGCAACTATGGCCAACATTTTTAATGGTCAGACTAAAAGGGGATCAGACTACTTCATGGAAGATAAATCTATGGACTTAACCCACCTCTTGAACCTTGCTTAATTTGATAACTTTGCTCAGCTGAGTGAATAGATGGGGTGACGGCTTAAGACTCTGAAAGAAAAAAGTTATCTATGAGATGCTTATGTTTATAGTTTAAGAGAATACTGTACCAAGAAAAAGATTATCTGTGTCATAAGCTCCTCTACAGAAAAAATAGAATCAACTTCTACTCATTTATGGTACTTCCCAGCTTCTCTGAATATAATATCATTTGTTGCCAAACTACCAGTATTCTCCAATTCCAGCATACAAAGTTCTGTAAATTCCTACAGAAGCCCCAATGAAGAGTGGGTGGTGCAGAGCAAAGAAATGTAAAATAAGTCAATTACCTGGATATTTTATGAGTACAGAATTTACATGATCTAAATCTTAAAAATTCCTTTGTGATAATGAACATAGGTGTACAGTTTGTAAAATTAGCTCACTGACACCTGAATAGGTTTTTCTTTAACATTCTTGTTAACAGCACTTTAAAACTGCATACAAACCTTTTGATAATGCAATGGATTTTCAATAGCATAGGACAGCGTCGAAATAAAATTTGGCTTTGTAATCAATGATGCACACTCCTGGATCAGAAACTGCGTCTGAAAAGGAAGGAGACAGCTGTAGCAAAAGTTTTGGTTGGTTTGGGGGAGACACCCATGATCTAGTTACCAGATATTACCAGGATTTTGTTTCTGTAAACATAATATATACCTCCATGAAAGTACTTCGAACTGTCTTCTTACTATAGGATACGTTTGACAAATATTTTGATATCATAAAGATGAGATGGCAGATGAAAATATTTTGGTTAGTCTTTCAAGAAGGTGAACACAATTCACAATTCTTAGTCATTATTGATTATGCCCAGCACAACAAACATCATCTGAAGACTGTATCCATAGTAACAAAATAGAAGCTAATATTAAGAAATATTTTACAGAGACAAGCCAAACAAGTAACTTGACTTGACTTGTGACTAAACTTGTGACTAAAATTCAAGTTACTGAACTCAGTTACTGAGTCATTCAAAGCTTGAGAAAAATGAAGTTCCATCACACAAGGCCTTAGGAACAGTAGTATTCAAAAGTAGCTCAACTCTTCTATTTTAACATTTCCTAAAGTTCGCAAAACTAAAATGTGTTGGGATTATTTACATTTACAAGCCACCTTAGAAGTACTCAGGGATACAGTTATTTCCATTTATGAATAGCTTCCTAAGAAACCTCCTGAAGCAATTAGTGGCACTTCTATGCAACTTTTGTACTCATAAGCCAATCTGAAAAAAGCACAGGTCTTCTCTTGAGTAGAGCCTCTTTTTAACTCTCCCAGAAACATGTGCTTACCTGACTCCCTTCCAGATTTCTACAGGGTAACGAAAACAATGTTTTAGGAAGTTTTTGAACCAACTGCTGGACAGAAAATCAAGCTATATTTTAAAACTTAGGAACACAGGAACCTGTCTTATACAGAGTCAAGCCACTGGAGCATCTAACTCATTTTTGTAGACTGACTGGCAGGCACCTTTGTAGGGTTTCAGGCAGGAGTGCTTAGCATACCTGCCTGGAGATGCAACTGGAGCATTTTATATGAAAAGCATGTGCTCTATCAATGAGCTATGGGACTTTTAAAAGTAGTGTTCTGTTGTAAATCTGTTGCCTGTTTTAAATGTATCTATAGGTATGCTGTTTTAGTAGTAGTTTCAATGCTGCTTTTACTTTATGTATTTTCACAATGAATTTTGTAAGTCACTACAAGACGGAAGCATTGTAGAATTAAAAAATGTAAAAATTAAAAATCAAGAAACTAACTGGAAATTCTTTAAGGACAAAATTTACCTGATGGAAATCTTTACCGCTACTTTTACCATCGCCACTGAAATCCACATGTGAGAATAGACAGCGTAGTAAATGCCTGTCTGCCTCAGGGCCGTGCCGATTCACAATCTAGTTGCAAGAAAAACAAAAGAGCTGAAGCAGGTACCATAGCATTTGTAACTACTGTACATAGAATCATAGAACTGTAGAATTGGAAGGGACCTTGAGGATCATCTAGTCCAAGCCCCTGCAACACAGGAATATGCAGCTGTTCCTTATGGGGATCGACCTGCAACCTTGGTGTTTATCAGCGCCAAGTTCTAACTGAGTGCTTCTACCACTATCAGCTGCACTCTTAAGGAACAGGAGCCACACAGCTTTCTGGCAGGGTCCATGCTAGTAGCAAAAAGCAGAAAATAAGGGAAAGTCACACAGTGTCCAGGACACATTAAACTACAGTTTAAAACAAGTTTTGGTTTAACATGACTGAACAGTGTACTGTAGTGGTAAACACTGCTCAAATGCCACAGGGTCTGACTTCTGATGTCATCTGAACCTGGGCTCATGGTTGGTTCCCCCCCCCAAAAAAAATATTCAAGAGGCTAGCCAAAAATGAACTTTGTTTAATGCTCATGGTTTGTCAGGCAACATGACAAGCCAGACTGAAGGGGGAAGCAAGTACAGCAGCAAGTGACCTTAGCAGTCTTTCAGAGGTTCAAATGGGCCAATGACCCAGAAAAATAGGGTAGGGCTGAGAACCACTTTGTAAAAATGAAAAGGGATATAATTTAAATTACTCTTTAATAAACAGAAAATATGTTTGCTTTTAAAGTAGAGCATGTTAGCACTAAGCAAAAGAAAATAAAAATCAACCTAAATACATTGCATAGTATGCATATAATTGAGGTAATTCCTGGAGTCCAGAATCAAATATTTTCATTTATTTATTAGATAACAAATTTATCTGGGTTACTTATATTAAATATAAAAGCTATTTTAATACAAAGTAAGTTCTACAACCAAAAGCAGCATAAATATAACAAGAAGGAAACTGCATAGCAACCCCAAAGTTAAAACCAGTACTGGTATTTAAAAAATTTAGAGGCCCAAACCACACCACTCTGTCAGAAGGCCTGAGTGAAACAAAAGATTTTACCTGGTGGCCAAAAGACCACAGGAATGGGATAAGACAAGCCTCCCAGAGAAGGCTGTCTCATAACCAGGATATCACAACTGAAAGATTACTGCCCTCACTTATTTTGGTGGGGGCACCAGGAGTAGAGCCTCCAAAAGATCTTAAGGTTCAGGTAGGTACACAGCTTGCCATTTATAAACCAGCACTTTTAAATTAGCCCTGGAAACAGATGGAGAACCAGTGCAGCTGAGCAAAGCACAGGCATAATATGATCAAACTGCACAGTCTTAGTTAAAACCTTTGCACTCCTTTTCTGAACCAACCACAGTTATTGGACCATTTTTACAGGCAGTCCAACATATAGGTAAAGGGACCCCTGACCATTAGGTCCAGTTGTGACAGACTCTGGGGTTGCAGCACTCATCTCGCATTATTGGCCGAGGGAGCCGGCGTACAGCTTCTGGGTCATGTGGCCAGCCTGACTAAGCCGCTTCTGGCGAAGCAGAGCAGCGCACAGAAACGCCGTTTACCTTCCCACTTGGAGCAGTACCTATTTATCTACCGTACTTGCACTTTGATGTGCTTTCGAACCGCTAGGTTGGCAGGAGCTGGGACCGAGCAACGGGAGCTCACCCTGTCGCAAGGATTCGAACAGCCGACCTTCTGATCAGCAAGCCCTAGGCTCTGTGGTTTAACCCACAGCGCCACCAGCATCAACAGAGGATGGTCAATTGTGGCCAAGGTATCACCACTTTGGCAAGGTCAAAGCTGGTGTATCCATCCACCAAAGCTGAGAATAGGCAATTTGAGTCATAAGATCATTTGAGCCTCCAGTGCTGGATCAATAAGCACCCACAGTTGTACACCTGATCCTTTAGGGAGAGTAGAACACCATCTAGAACAGGCTGAATACTATTCACCTGGATAGATAAACCAACCAAACAGGGCAGCCCAACTTTTCAAACCAAGTGGGCCACAATAGTAATTTGACACAGAGCCCATGAGCCATACACTGCCTTGTTGTGCACATGCTGTCCCCCTACCCCACCAGACTTCACACTGCCTTTGTAAAGCTGCCTAAGTGAGGCACCAGGCTTTGGAAAAGGTCCTACAGTTCTCCCACCTCTGTCCCAAAGCCTTGTTAGCTCTTTCCCAGCTTTGGGAAGGAGGTGGGAGGGCTCTTAAGACACAGTTACAGCCCTCACTCTTCCTTCCCAAAGCCCAGCTCCTTACTTAACCAGCTTTGGGAAGGCAGTGTGAAGAATGGTGTGGGTCTGTGTCAAATGTTGCAGAGGGTTGCAAAAAAAAGCCTCAAGGGCCACATGTGTGGCCCTTAGGTCACGCAATGGACCACCCTGAACCAATCAATACCTCTAATCTTCAGTGACTATGGGCAAGAGGGCTTCCACTTGCACAACAGGGTTTTCCTTGCTCTCCTCCCACTACCCCCAAAATTGGCTGTAAGGTGAGGTCAGAAGAAATCCCCAAAACAGTGCACAGGAAGAGGGAGGATCATTCCATCTGGCAAGCTGCATTGCTTGTACTAATAGGGACATTCATCACAGTGTGATGTTCAATTCCACCCTGAACCTCTGTTTTTCAGAGTTGCCTCACTTGCATCTGATGAGCAATAAATATAAAGTGGAGTATCGTCTTCATTCTGGTGATACCTTCAACCAAATCTTCAGGTGCTCTTTCTAAATGGTTTCATCAAGATGTTAAACAGTGTGGGCAAATGAATAGAACTCTGCAGAACAAGCATCAAGCAGTATCTCCCAAACTTAAACCAGACAGCCGAATTGAAAGGACATCATTAATGGCACTGAACACTACTGAGAGGTCCAGGAGAACCAACAAGGTTCCATTTCCCATCTGCCAGCAAAGATCAGCCTACAGGATGACCAGGGTAATTTTTGGCCCCAAACCAGGTTAGAAGCCTAATTGAAATGGATCTGGGTTAGGAACCTTTGGCCTTCCTGATGTTGCTGAATCACAACTCCTATTATACTGTGGAACCATAAGAGGGACAGGCAATTCAAAACTAATCTGATAAAGCACCTCTCAAATAATTTTTCCCTGCCTAAAGCTTCATAAAGGAAGCTTATTGCTGAGCAGCGGAAGAAGAGAAAGCAGTTTTTTGCCAGTGCTGTCTTTTGATAATGTGTGTGCAATGAATCACATACTGTCTGTGTTTGCACATAAACTGTGGTTAATGTTATTTAACAGACCATGACTCACCTCTCAGACAAGCAAACAAGTCACAGCATGTTTACTTCGTATCAGAGCAGGTGTGAGGAACTGTGGCGCTCCAGATGTTGCTGAACTACAACTCCCATCATCCCTGATCCTGGCCACTAGCCATGCTTCTGAGACAGATGGGAGTTGTAGTTCAGCATCATCTGGAGGCCCAGAGGTTTCCGACCCCAATCTAGATAATCAGATTAATCTAAGAATAATTATAATGGGCAAGCCCCTACTCTCTTGATCACCTTGTGAGGAAGGCTTTATTTACAATTTTCTTTTTTAAAAAATACTTACAGCCCCACACATCACCAAATGGACATGAAAATTTTATACAAAATATCAGTTGAAAACAATATATAGTTCATTAAAATCCTAAGCTAAATTCAGAAAACTAAACAAAATCACAAGAGCAACAAAACAGGAGTGCAGCAATGCAGCAGAAGGGAAAGCAGAAGGGAAACCTGCCTGAAAGGCTTGGTAAATAAGCATGTCTTAACTTGACACTGAAAATGGTACGACACACCCCAGAAGGGAAATAAATAATAATAATAATAATAATAATTTATTACTTATACCCCACCCATCTGGCCGGGCTTCCCCAGCCACTCTGGGCAGCAGCCCTCTTATTTGTCACCAGTATTCAGTTGTTTGGGGCTTTTTATATTAACATCTTAGACTTGGCTCAGCAGCAAATTGGCAACCAGCACAAAATCCTTCAGGACCAGCGTAAGGTGAGCCCTGACAGAAACACCCAGCAGTAACCTAGCTAGCTGCTATATTATGCACCAGTTGCAGCTTCCAAACCATCTTCAAGGGGGACCCCATAGAGTGCACTACAATAAACCAATAAGGAAACGTTAGCCACTAGCCTATAGTTAATATCATCTGGATCCAGGCTGAGCCGACTTGTAGCTTCTTTTAAAGAAGATTGAACAGCTTATTTTGTCAATGAAGAAAGAGGAAGTGTGAGTTTAAGTACAGGGGGTTTCGTTGTATCTTCTGCTGTGAATTCATTCAGCTTCTCTGCATTCACCTTTTCTTCCTTTAGACAGCTTTTGACTCCTTTACTGTTCAAAGGTCCAGCTGTCTCCCTAGATGGTCTCTAACTACTGAAGTATTTTGTGGTTGTGGATTTTTCTTTTTAACAGCTGTCATCCTCAAATTCTTTTTTTGCATCGCTTATTGTTTGCTTGCAATATGAAAGCCTTATTTCCCCCTCCTACATGCATATTTTAGTTTTGTTTTTCATGTTTTAATTTTGGTCTATTATAATTGTTCTCCGTATTATATACAGTATAACATGAAAATTTAAAACTTTACAAAAGAATCAGTTATTTAAAGACCCTTAAACACGAAAGTTTAAAGGCATTTGAAAGTTGGATGTAAACAAGGATCAAAGTAGCATGCTTCTAAGTAGTACTGAGTATAAGACCCTTCAAGTGAGGAAGACCAGAACACACCGCTAACCAAAAACCCTCTTGCCAGCTTCAAAAGTTTGCAGGAAAACTAGGACAGCAACAACGTGGGCATATGGTGCCATATAGATGTTGCCCTGGAGTAATTGTTCTTCAGGTCACTATACTCATGCTACACTTCTTCCGCATTCACTTTTTCACATCTCATCCAGGAGAAGAGACCTGCTAGTTGAGAATTAAATGACATTACTAGCCACACTGGGCAGGGAACTGCAAACCTGAAGGTTCACTTCACTGTTTTCACCATCATTTCCACCACCAGTGCCAGCCTCAATTCTTTTTTTTTTCTTTTTTTAAAATCTAACCATTCAAAAAAGGGAATGCAGACCTGGAGGCAACAAAAAGAAAGATGCAACTACTTTTGTAACTATGAAAAATACAAGCTAGAATGAACCATTTTCATTTAATAAGGAAAAACAGGCAGTTTTAACACTTGCAATTAATTCACCCTAGAATGAACTAAGTATTGCCAATTTAATTTTGCATTAAATTACCACAAGACATTGCAAGAAGGTCAGGGCATGCTGATTTTAAATAAAAGAACTCTTATAAAAATGGAAATGAGCAATAACTCTACAGGACCACTGAGTAAGTAAAGCCAATGTCGTAAATCAATTCAGATACAAACCAAAAAAAGATGAAACAACAGGATAAATAGGATATACAACCACATTAGAGTTTAATAAACTTGACAAGACAATTGTCAACTCCCAGCAAGCAAAATATAGTAAGATCTTAGTGGCCTGTGTTGTTTTGCACTACAAATCACATCAATCAGTTAACATGGTCAGTGGTCAAAGCTGTAATCCACAACATCTGGAGATTACCAGGTTGGGGAAGGTTTTTCTAGCAACTAAACCAATCAAGCAGTGAGAAGTAGAAATATAAACAGTACGAACTAAGTTGTGGATACCCTTTTCATTTCTTTTTTTTTAAATGTCATTCACAATGTCACTTACATGCTGTATTTCCTGCTGGCTGGCTCTGTAGTTTTTCTTGGTTAAATTGTCCACCAGGTAGCTGATTTGAGACAAGGCCAGCGAGAGCGAGTCAAGATTCATTGCTGGTTGGGGCGGAAGCAGGCGGCCGAGCCCGGCGCAAAATCACCATTATTCCCCTTTAGTCACCTCAGAGACAGGTTAATTTTTTTCCAGTTTGCCTATATAATCAATTTATGCTGTATGTTCAGCTCTTCTTTCCCAGTACTCTCACTCTGTTCTGAACCATGGCACCTGCAAGACAAAACAGCAATGATTATACATAATCTATTTGCTAGTGACTGGTCATGTATAACTAAACAATCGTAAATGTAATGATGGAACAGGCCAGAGTTTTATGGGAAAGCACTTGCTTTGCAAGCAAAAGGTTGCAGATTTGATAAGGCTGTTAAAGGCAGTTTGAACTATCCGGACCTGAGGACTGAACCCAAAACTGCCACACCATCTGTGAACCACCTTCAAATGAAGAATCAAAGAGCACTCAGTGCACTCTGGATACTTTCCAGCCCCAAATTTAATTAAAATTGGGACTGCAGAGGAAGATTATTCCGCAGAATATTTTGCCACTTACCTTTCCAAAAGGAGGGCTTATATTTGACATTGAATGTAAATTCAGCAATGAAAGCAAGTCAAGGATCATCTGCATTTGGGAGCTCAAGGGAACAAGTGGCAGATCACGGCAATGCTCCCAATTGTTCCTCTAGAGCAGGCACAGGCAACCTTGGCTCTCCAGATGTTTTGGAACTACAACTCCCATGATCCCTGACCACTGGCCCTGTTAGCTAGGGATCATGGGAGTTGTAGTTCCAAAACATCTGGAGAGCCAAGGTTGCCTATGCTTGCTCTAGAGCCACAGCAGTACCTGCCCTACACCTGAAGTCATAGGTGAGCGTGGCATGGGACAAAATGGTATTGAAAGTCAATCTGGGGCTCCTGGTAGGCTTGTGGTTTATTCAAAACCACCATCATAAGCCACAGTCTGAAGTTGCCCAATTCAGACAAACAAACCAAAGTTAAAACTAACCACATTTGGCCCTAGTTTGGGCATAACAAGCCACTCTAAGGTGGAATAAAAAACAAGTGCTTTCAACTTCCTCCTCAAGGTTCCACTGGAGGAGGAAAGGAGTAGTGCACAAGCCAATGAACACTAAAATCCCTGTTTAGTTTATTATCCAAACACAGCTAATGAGTCCAATCGGAGCAAAAGACTATTTCATTCAGATCTACAGAATTATGAAGTCTTCACTTGTTAATGAGAACACAGGAGTTTATTTACACTTTCAACAGCATGAAGTGTCATGTATAAGATGTGTACCCAAGTACCAAATCCCAATTATTGTGTTAAGCAAATCTGCAATCTTAAAAAATAATTTTAAATGTTCATTAGCATTTGCCTCTTTTGAGAGAAGCTTATCATTATGAGTGTAGATTTCTTAATAGGTTATTGTCCTGCCAATATAGATTCCAAACTTATGCAATGATAAAATTGCTTCCTGTTTACCAGGCAATCTTGAAATCTTCACCAGTTTTGCATTCAGTTTTTATAGGCCACTTCCAAGAACAATGAGGAAAAGATTGCAAGGCCTAAAATTCTGTTGAGGAAAGATAATCATTCTGTAATATATAGAGAGGCGGCATTGATTTGTGGATGGACTGAATATGGGACAAAAGCGGGGGGGGGGAGTCAGAGAAACAAAGATTTCATCCTGATGAAGTGGGCAATAGAGGAAGTGTAAATGAGGATTGGTAGATGGGAGGAAAGATGAGACATTTGGCTGTGAATGTGCAGTGGATCCCCCAGATACGAACTTAATTCATTCTGGGGGTCCGTACGTACCCCGAAAAGTCCGCATCTAGAAGCGCCACTTCTGCACACACACGTGGCGTGACAGAACGCTTCCGCGCATACACACTTCCGGGTTTGCATTGTTCGCAACCTGAAGGTTACGTTACCCAAAGGTAACGTAACCCGGGGGTCCACTGTATTGGCAACTATGAAGCATCCCAGTGGAAATATCAGAGAAGTGATGTGGGGTTGGAAGGAAAGAAATATTTTGGGGGGCACGGCTGTACAGTATTAGCATACAGGTAGTCGCAAAGCCACAGTATGTGATGAGATTACCCAAAAAGAATGTACCAAGAAAAATAGCAGAGGGCCAAAAACAGAACCCTAAGGGATCCCCACAAACTGAGAAAGCAGAGGAAGAGCTTCCTCTTGTGTGTTAGAAGTCTGACTGGCCTCAACTAGAAGTCAGCCATTTGGTGTCACTGGTGTTCCATGCTGTGGAACACATTTGCAGCAGTGATTTGGCAGGCACCCTTGCTTTTGACTGTCAAGCACCTCTTAGACTTTTTAATGCCAAGGGGCCCATGAAATTGTTTAGCATTTTCTTGAGCGGCCAGTCATGTTAATGATTGTTCTGTACTACTTTTAAAGGATTGTTATAATGTTGATTTATAAAACCCCAATGTTTTGTGAGAGCAACATATACATACAGTACTTTTCTAAATAATGATTAGATGGTTAGGAAGAGAATCAACTGAGGGCTGAATCAGGGACCTAGGGCTTAAGGAGAATCACAACTTACTTGTAATCAGCTGTATCAAGGGGAGGCAGAGAGATTGAGGAAGCTGAGGACTTGAACAGAAACCTTTCCACTTGCCAAATAAACTATTTTCATGAGGGTAGCCAATATTGGTGAAATACATAGTGGTAGTCGAAGTCTATCAAGGTTAGCCCAAATTCAGCTAGGGAACTTTTAACATTTAAGCAGCAAGGTTTAAGACAAAGGAATCCGCTAGCTACATTGCAATTTAGATTACAACAAAACTGCTTTCAGCAACTTAAGCATTAGCCATTCTGCATAGAGACTAACCAACTGGTAGGACTACCACTCAAACCACATTGTGACACACAGAGACACAAAGCCACCTTAAATAAATATATAAATCTAGTTATCTACAAGGCAGAATTGAGTAGCTTAGTATTCTCAAATACTAACAGCACATTAAAATGAAAAATCATGATGATTGTGTAAGATAAAACAAATATAAATGTTTCAAAAAGGGGAGGGGGAGGAAGGGTGAAAGGAAGAGCTTCCTGAAAAATTAGAGCAAGATGAGAATTGCACACAAGTAGGAAACAAAACATGAGTAGCCAACATAAACTGATTGAAATGTCTAAATGAGCATGCAACAGCTTCTGCCCCACCCATATTAGTTTATTGCCTCACACGCAGTATCAAGGGTAAAGGTTAGTAGTACTTGTTGTGTATGTTGAACAAATGAAACTACAATGTTGACAGATGTTAAATCCTTTAACCTGTATGAGTTAAATATGGAACATCCTAAATATAGCTCGAAAATCACATAACTTAGCACTAAAGTTTGCCACCTACCAAGGATTACATGGTAGAGCTAACTACAATTGTGCTGCAAAGAAAGCCAAACTTTTGCTGAATTTGATTGGGATCCTAAAACTGAAAGAGCTGTTCCCCACGATGCGTCTAGCCAATTCATGGTAAAGTGAGATTTGAACTATAAACTTTCTAATTAATCGGTCTGCTAGATACACTCCTTTACACAAGAATTAGGCCCAAGTTGTTGGATCCATTATTGCCTCTAACTGGAGCCAGACCACAGCTATCATGGCCAGCAGCCACTGAAAGCCAATTCAAGTGGTTTGCCATTAGTCTCCTGTAGGAGCAAGTTCCACAGTTTAACTATGCACTGCGTAAAGAATTACTTCCTTTTGCCAATCCTGAATCTTCCAACACTAAGCTTCACTGCATGTTCATGAGTTCTAGTGCTATGACACAGAGAGAAAAACTTTTCTCTTCCCACTTTATCCATGCTGTGAATAATTTTATAAACTTCCATCATATCATACCATATATTTGTATAATGGCGTTATGATACTGAAAGTTTTATTTTAATTTTCTTTCCCTAGCATGCCTTTTCCACAGCTGCTGCACACTGGGTAGACATCCTCATTGAGTTGCCTACTATGACCCCAATGGCTCATTCCTGGTCAGTCACTGCCAGTTCAGACCCCATTAGCACAGATGCATTATTATGTTTCGCATGCATCTCCTCACACTTTATTTACATTGAATTGCATTTGCCATTTTACAGTCCATTCACTCAGTTTAGAGAATTTTTTGAAGCTCTTGGAAATCTTTAGGGCACCTCATTGCTCACCCCTATCTCTAGATCCTCTATGAACAAGTTAAAAGGCACAGGTTCCAATATCAATCCTTGGAAGACTCTGCTTTCTACAGCTCTCCATTCAGAGAACCTTCAGTTTATTCCTGTTTGCTTCCTATTAACCAATTCTTCCTCTTATACCATAACTGCTGAGCTTACTTGGGAATCTTTGGTGGGGCAACTTGTCATAAACCTTTTGAAATCCAAGTAAGTGATCACGTCTATGTTTATTGACATTCTCAAAGAACTCTTAATAGCTTCGTAAGACAAGAGTTGTCTTTGCAGAAGCTATACTGGCTCCACTTCAGTAAGTCTTGTTCTCCCATATGCTTAGTTATTTTCTTATTCTTATTAACAGCACTTTAGACCACGCATCCCCAAACTGCGGCCCTCCAGATGTTTTGGCCTACAACTCCCATGATCCCTAGCTAACAGGACCAGTGGTCAGGGATGATGGGAATTGTAGTCCAAAACATCTGGAGGGCCGAAGTTTGGGGGTGCCTGCTTTAGATCATTTTTTCTTGCACAGGAAAAGTCCAAGGCCATATGAACCATGCAGTTCATATGAAAAGATAAAAGTTAGGAACAACGGTTTCAGTTCTGTAATATGAAGACAAGCAAATAAATCATTCTTCAAGTTACCAGAAAGCATTATTCCAGTGCCTGCCTCACCTGCCAAAAGAAGCCCAGCCAAACTAGCATCAGACCACAGACTTTTGCCAGAAATAAGATCCCACTACCTCACCGCCTATCCCCGGTAAAGTAACGCTGTTTATAGGACGTTTGAAACAGATACAGCACCTATAAACAGATTCAAGCCCGTCGTGGATCAGAGATAGGAGGAAAAAGAACAAAAACGGAAAATAAGCTCTTTCTCTGCCTGTATTGTTACAGCCTCTGATGATTCGGGAGCGGCTGAGGAAGCCCGAGGGCGGCACACCTGGGGCTGGCGGGAGCCTCGACATGCATTAACTAAAGCCTCTGAACGAGCAACAACGCTTCCCGACCCGCCTCGTTCGCTCCCACAAGAAGTTGCCCAAGTCACTTCCGGCTTCGGAGGGCGGGCAAGACAGGCCAACGGAGCAGACGGGGCCCCTCACCATTTCTCGGTAGCCCAATTGGGACGGCCTCCTGGGGGCAGGCAGGAGCCCGCAGTTGCCGCGAGCGACTCTCGGTTTCGACCGGACTCGCCTTCGGGGCGCAAGAGGGGAAGGAGGGAGAGAGGGGTAGGGGGTCTCCGGGAGGCCTCCTCGCCCCACCACCGGGGACAACACGTGCAGAGACAGGCGAGCTACGGGCAGGCCCAGCTCACCACTCCTTTGCTTGGCGCTTCAGCGCCGGCTACGCTGGGAGAGACGCGGGAAGCAGGCCGCCCACCGCTACCGCCACTACCGCTCGGCCTTCCGGTGGCTTCCGCCAGCGCCGGCCTTGCCGCCTGGAACGAAGGGCGCGGTTCTCACCTGGGGCGGGGCGGGGGGCGAGGGTCTCGGGGCCGGGGCGGGCGCCTGGCTGAGCCGCTCGCGCTTCTCTAGTTACCTCCTCCGCTGGTTCCAAAACAAAATGGCGCCGGGAGTCGCGCGCTCACGTCGCGGCCCTTCTCTTCCCGTCTTCCCCTGCGACGGACGTAAGGCCAGGGGGCGGGGGCTCCTGGATCTCGCTCAGGTCGCCCGCGCGAGGAAGCCCTGGCCCAATCGCAGGCTGTGTCCAGCTCCGCACTCGAGCCCGCCTCCTTGCTTCCGTCCAATCCCCACCTTGCTTCTCGAGGAGCAGCGCGATATTATTTTTCCTCTTTTGCGTCTGCGTAGGTTACCCAATCCATGTTCGGAAGTGGTTGCTGGAAGGCGGCGCAAAACGGAGGAGATGGCTAGGGGTCGCTGCAGAACTATCGGCCGACAAGGATTGGCTAAAGGCAATATTGAGCTTAGCTCGGCCAATCATAACATGGCGCCACGAAGGGAGCGTGTCAGCTACGACCAATAACAGTCGGGCGCGGTTGCGGTGGCCGAGTAGCCAGGCGTCAGGCGCGATTCCTTGGGAAGTGTAACGGGGCAGCTAGGAGGTCGACGAGCACTCCACCCTGGAAGGAAGCGCATGCGCACGGGCTTCCCGGAGGGCGGGGGTGCGCCTGAGGCGGTTGTGCAGCTGCTAAGCGGATCTTCGCAGCCTCCCTTCGGAGCTGCTCCCGGCGCCTGGCTTGTGGGGTGTCCTCTCGGAAGGCCGCTTCCCTGGGGGCTGGGCTACTCCGCGGGGCCGGAGTAGACGGGGGCTGAGGGGGACCAAAATGTTGGAGAAGCAGCATCCTGGGTGGGGGAAACCACGTGCCATTGAGGTCTGTTTCCTTCAGAATAAAAAGGGCAACTGAGACCGAACGTGAAAGAGGTGCTTAAAACCACGGCGGTGCAGTGGAGAAAGTGGGCAAAGAAGTTTCCCCCCTCTCTCGTAACGCTGGACCCCCGCCAGTGAAGCTGAATGTTGCAAGATTCCGGCCCGACCAACTCGCTTCTACTTCCTCCTTTCCTAATTAAAGAATGTTGCGACCATAGATCTCGGCAGTCCACAACGTAAAATCACAATGTACATAACACAAAATATGTAATTTAAAAAAAAGACAACCCAATAATATCCCCTTCCACAGCACATTTTAAAAGGGCATCGGATGTCAGTCGGCCAAAGGCCTGGTTAAAGAGGACCATTCCACAAATGGGAAGCCATTGCAGAAAAGGGCCATTCTAGTGTTGCCACTCTCCGAACCTCTTGTGGAGGGGCCTTCCAACGATCTTAAACTTCTGGTTAGTATTAATCTTCCCCTGCTGCCATTTTCCCAGCAAAAATTACCTGGGGTAGGGTATCCTTGCACAGACCAGAGTTTTAATCCTAGGAAGTAGGTTGTTTAAAATCCCTGAATCCTGATCTTTCCCCCCTTCCCCAAAGTGAGTTGCAAAAAGGCATCATTGCATATGGTTTGGCTCTGCAGAGTAGGACACTGGTAGTTTCCCCTGTACCTCTCTTGCTGTTTGTGGCTTTGCTCTTCAAGGGCTCCAGCCAATTAGGCAGGACTTTGTAAAATCTGTTTTGGCAGCTTGTGAGCCTTGTAGACCTCAGGTTGGAGTGGAGGAGGATTTTCTGTCGTAGCATGAAAAGCTGGGTAGAGTTGAGACAATCCCTGCCCCCTTTGCGCCCATGGCAATGGGAAGACCAGCCTGGTCCTACCCAGTGACAGAGCAGCCTCAGAGAGCTTGCTCCTTTCCCACAACAACAACAAAAAAGTTCCAAATGCCTGTTGCTCTTTGGCAAAGGAAGAGCAAGCCATTTCGGCCCTATGTCACCAACCAGACGATGAAGAGCCAGTTGCATACTTGCACCACTTATATGTGAGGAAAGGAGCATGACCTGGATGTGGAGGCTTTCGTACAACTTACACTCTGTTTTCACAACGTTAGGCTGATCTCCCATGTTTCTCTTGCTTTCTTTTAGTTAGTAAGTCAAAGGGGAAAGCCTATTACTTTTTTATGTAAGCGGGCTTTGCGAAACAATATTCTTCTGAAAACAGTACCGTATATAAATATAATAAATCTATTTAGGTAGGGTTGCCATATTTCAAAAAGCAAAAACCAGGACACCCCAAAAGTTGAGCTTTTTTAAAATACAAAAACATGACAGCCCTAGAATCAGGTCATGATATAGGTTCTCTACCACAGAGGGGGGGGCATTTCTTTGTGATGCCCCCCAAAAAGTGCCATAGAAGTATCTGTTCTCCCTGCCCTGCCAAGACTGATCACACATCCAAGAGATTACATGATTTAATAAGTTTCTGCAACTATTCAATCATAATAATATATGTACATAGCTTCAATTATGCTACTATGTTACAAAGTATTGTGTACTATGTGTACCATTTCCCCACAACTTTTCAGTGACATTTACTAAAGGCAATAGATCAGATGTAGCTGGCTTTGGAGAGGAAGCATTCAAACATCTTCTGAGCTTGTCCAGGCTTATACTGTGGAACCATGTGACCAGCACCCTATATATAAGAGGGAAAGATGCTTTAGAAAAGAGCTGATAAAGCACATCTGAAATCATTTCCCCCTGCCTAAAATATTGTGAAGGATACTGAAAGCTTATATTGAGCAGAGCAAGAAGAGACAACATCTGTGTGAAGGAGAGAAAGCAACTTTTTGCCAGTGCTGTCTTGATAATGTGTGTGCAATGAATCACATATTGGCTGTGTTTTCACATAAACTGGGGTTAATGTTATTTAACAAACAAGCCATGTACTGTTTATTTAGAGCAGGTGTGGGAAACCGTGGCCCTCCAGTTGTTGCTGAACTACAACTCCCATCATCATTAGCCATGCTTGCTGCGACTGATGGGAGTGATGGTTCAGAAACAGCTGGCAAGCCAAAGGTTCCCCACACCTGCTTAGATCCTATTTTGTTTTCTAGCTACTCTTACGCCATGCCTTCCCAGCTTGAGGAGCATCTGGGGTCATGGCAGAGAGGTAGAGCATGTTAAATGTAAGAAGTGTTTGAAGTAAATACAATCTGGGGTAACAGGTAGGGAAGACAACCATAGTTAAGCAGGATTGTTAGGTTCATGCATAATGTTAAACCATAGTTAGAATAAGCCATGATTTTTAAGCCAATACCTAGCCATGGCTTCACATTGTCATTTATTGATAGAAAATAAACATGTGATATGTTTTCACATGTTCAGACAAACCACAGTTAGGCTAAACAAACCATAGCTTAATGTTACATGAGAACCAAGCCTTTGTTAAGGGGCCCAAGATTACACCTAACCCCTTTTAATAATGGGTCTCTCCAGCTAGAGAAGCCATTGCCCCCAATGTATTTTCTGTTGGCTGCTTATGCTCTAACTGACCAGCATTTTTAATGGGACACTGCACACACACACACACACACACACACACACACACACACGTCATAGGTGAGGGACTGGCTGCTTCTGTAGGGCACACGGAACAGGTGGCAGGTCCTGTTTAACTGTGTACTAAAATCATAGTTGTCGCTTGATGGGGAGGTGATATAGCAAGCAATAGCATTTCCCAGGCTAGAAGTACAGTAGTGTAAACTCAATCAAGCCATGAGTGCCAACCCCCCACACCATGTACTGGGGGCAACATTTTATTTGCTCTATCTCTGATTGGTAGTCAGTGCAGCAGTTTCCCCTAGGCTTTTCCTTAAAGGTTTATCCTGGGAGCAAAAAGCTTCATTTTTAAGGGCAGAAGATTCCCAAAGTAAAATTGTTACCCAGATCAGCACTTTTGCCTGCTAGGACCCATTTTGGCAAAGAAATAAAAGGTGCTTCCTCCACCTAGAACCTGAAGGAAAAGCTGGGAGAGTAGAAGTAGCAATCTTTTATAACCCAATGCTTTATATATTGGCTTTATTTACTGTTGGAAGAGGGGTTGACCTTTTTCTGTGGCTGTGTTGGGATGAAATCTGTAAAACAGTCACTGGGCCCATCACAAACCTCTATCTTGAGAGCCATGTCATGCTTAAAAAATAACCGAGCCCATATAATGTGCTTTCTAAAAAAGCTTTTTGACTCTGCTCCTGCTTTAAAGTATTGTCTGTTAATGTTGCTCTTCCTGTTTTTCTGTTATCCTGCTGTTTATAAACTTGTTATTTTGTGTTTTAATTATTAGCTTGTTGCTCATTTTTACTTGAAATCTGCTTTGAGTAACACTGTTATACAGGGGAGAAGCAGGGCATAAATTTTTAAATAATGAAAAGTATAATGCCCACTGGCTCCAATTAAATCACTGACCTTTACGGTGAGAAATGTGATCTTCTCATACTCCTTGAAAAATCCTGCAATCTGATCATTGAAATACCAGGGTTGGTAATCATTTAGCACCTGTGGAATTAATGAAAAAGAAGGTCACAAACTGGAAACGGACAGCAGACCCAATTTACTGTACATACTAGTCTATCACGGATGCTCCAAAAATGGCTCTTGGTAGACTTATTACTCCAGATCATGTTTTGCTAACTTTCTCTTCATCTCTGCCCATTCATTCTAACTTCTTTTCTAAATGACAGCTTGGTTATGTCTTTAACAACAACTGCACATCTGTCAGTGTTGGAAACCTGTGTCTAAAAGGGAGGATCACCTGTGTCTTTACACAAAAATTAAGGAGCAATAGGTTTTCAATACAGTCATACCTCAGGTTGCGAACATGATCCATGCGGGAGGCACGTTCGCAACCTGCAGCATTCGCAGCCTGAAGCGCCGCGTTTGCGCACATGCGTGACACGATTTGGCACTTTTGCGCATGCGCGTAACGTCATTTTGTGCTTCTGTGCATGCGCCGAAACCCGGAAGTAACCTGTTCCGGTACTCCTGGGTTCGACACAGTCCGCAACCCAAAAACGCGCAACCCGCAGCGTTTGTAACCCAAGGTATGACTGTACAGCACTTAAAATATGCAAAGTTCAAAGGAGTTACTTACAGTCTGATTTAAAGACTCAACAAACTTTTCAGCCCCCAAGAAGTTGCAGGCCATGTCCACGTCTCCATTATAAACCAACGCTCGTAGGTCCTGAGCCAGCAGATACTTGTAGAAGGGAGTCATGTCTCTGTACACCCTTTGGTAATGAGCGCTAACCTGTGGACTGCATGGAGAAGAGAAATGCATGGGGGTGGGTTTCCAAGGAGCTTGGGCCCCTCATCCCTTCTCCCCTTTGTTTCACCAGTAAGATCAACCAAGGGTGCCCTTTTGATTTTGTCACCAAGATGCAAATCCAAGCTGCCAAGAGCGTGCAAGTTGGGGTTCTCATTGACTGCCAACAGCCACAGAATTCCTTTCCTGCCCCTGCAGGCCTATCAGAATATGAGCATGAGCCAAGGCCGTCCACCACCAAGTGGTTTAAAGAGGAAATGAGGCTGAATATGCAAACCCATGTACTCTATGCCTTGCCCCAGAGGAAGAATAATAAAGAAGCTGGGGAGGAATAAATGTTCCCAACCTTAGCGGTCCACGACTGAGACAAATATCCTTTAAAATTTAAACCAGAGATGTCTGGAAGGCAGTTTGTTTTACAACTGTTTCAGAATTCTCATGCAATTGAGATCCAACTTATTAGTTCCAGCCCAAACCTCTTAATGCCCAGTAGTAGCAGTTAGTTGTTGTATTCATTGTCTCTTTTAAGGAAAACCACCTAAGCCTCAATAAGCCATTTTAATGGGAAATGGTGGTAAGCATCAGTACCTAGAATACAGAAAAATGCTCAACTGTGCTAGGTGTGAACGAATGTGAGGATTAGCCATGTGGGTGGAAAACCTTACCCTTGGAGAAGTTATTTCCGCAAATAAATTTTCTGAACATGTAATGTCACTTCTCAGTGAGACTGAAATACCCAAATAAATAATGATAAGGTTTTGCACACCCCTGCAAATGCCCAGAAAAAATACCACAGAGGACTATTGATGACTGCATGTCAGTAAGATGAACAAGGAGAAGAAAGGTCCATTTGTCACCTGAAAAAGTTCTACCAGATTACTCCCTATGCATGCAACCCCAACAGAGAAGTGGGGGAAAGATTTCTTCAATATCATAAAGGGCTTATGCCACATCTTGCAAGATGACTGTAACATGATTGTTGTTCTCCCAGGACTATCAGAATTGGAGATCTTGAAGAAGCAAGGTAGTCAGTACATCAATAAAATATTCAGTTCCCTTCACTTGATTTCATATTGTACATCATATTGTACATCAACGGTGTCTCCGAAAATTTTTACATATCACTTGGGAAGACAGGCAAAATAATATCAGTGTACTGGAAGAAGCAAAGATCACCAGTGTTGAAGCAATGATTCTTCAACATCAACTCTGTTGGACTGGTCATGTTGTGCAGATGCCTGATGATCGTCTTCCAAAGCAACTACTCTATTCCAAACTTAAAAATGGAAAGTGTAATGCTGGTGGTCAACAAAAGAGATTTAAAGACTGTCTCAAGGCAAATCTAAAAAAAATGTAGTATAAACACTGACAACTGGGAAACCCTGGCCTGCGGGCATTCCAGTTGGAGAACAGCCTTTATCAAAGGTGTCATGGGCTTTGAAGACACTCAATCTCAGGACGCAAGGGAGAAACGTGCTAAGAGGAAAGCATGCTTGGCAAATCCACACCATGATCAACTCCCGCCTGGAAACCAATGTCCCTACTGTGGAAGGACGTGCGGATCCAGAATTCACCTCCACAGTCACTTACGGACCCATTGTTAAAACCATGTTTATGGAAGACAATCTTACTCGGATACGAGTGATCGCCAAAGAAGAAGATTATATTGTACATCCATACAAAAATTGGAAGTATTTGGGACAGAATTATCTGGGAAAGGAGACTACCCTTGCAGATAATTCTGACATCACTTCCCCAGCTTCCAGGCTTAGGGCAAGAAAGTATGGGCAGAGTGAAACAGGTGCTTCATGTTAGAGGGTTGTCAAAACAAAGATGGGGAAGCTGTTTTTGTTGCGGTCTGCATTTTCATTTGATCTCAGTCCTAGTACATACCCATATGTTATCAAGCTCTGGCACCTGCAGTGCATCAGTTGTATACCAGCAGAGAAACACCACTTTTCCACAAAGCCTTGCCAGGCCACTGCCCTTCATTACCTTTCCATTACAAAACAACTTTTCCATGCTTCTGAAGGGCAGAAATATTTGATGGGAGTCACCTGCAGAGCTCCCAATCTGGGAGAGTGCTGGGGATGTGGAGAGCCTGCCGAACTTCATCCTGGTTCAGCCAAACATACATAGCGGTGGCATTTATACAATGTGGCACTCCTGGGATGGAGCCAATTTTCTGAAAGTGAAAGCAAGGAAAAGGCAAGATGAGGTTGGATACTTTTGGGGAAAGCTGGTACAAGATACCAGCACCTTGCTTTGCCAGACCTAAGCCTGATTCAGCAAGTGGCCCATAGTTAATTTATAAATGGATGAATCATGCCTTCCTAGCATAAACTTTTGGGAATAAAGTTTCCATACTGAATACTAATGCTTAATAAATTTTTTAAAAAAAGTTTGCTAAATTCACAGAATCGCTAGAGCCACATGAGTGATGTAAACAGTGGCAGAGCTTCATGCTCTGGCACCAGGGGCGAAGAGCAGGTGGGGGCGGGGCTGGTATGCGTCCCGGGGGCAGAGCGCACCACCTGCAAGGGCGTGGCACGCATTCTGGGGGTATGGTGCACCGCCTGCAGGGGCGTGGTGTGTGTTCTGGGGGCGGGGACCGCCGCCTGTGGGGGCGAGGCGCCCAACGCGGGTGGGGGAAAGCAGCCGCGATGGCACCCTACCGGGATCGCACTGCCGGGGGCGGCACACTCCCATCGCCCCCCTCTTCCCATGTCCCTGGATGTAAATGTGATGAAGATAGCCTAGCAACTCACTGGCACTGGAACATCAAACTGGTAGTGGTGGAAGAGGCTTGACAGATCAGCTTCATAACGCTCCTGGTAGTGTGCTCCTCCCCAGCATGATGCATAGAGGTTGTACATGTTGAGGCCAATTCCATAAAGAATTCCATACGCTTGTGATATCTTGAGGATGGGAACAGGGAAGAAGAGGATAGAAGAGTTAGCTACGCTCTGAGTTTATGTGTAGAAAGAGGAGAAAGGAAACAAATGTTTGACATTCGGTAATATTTATAGCCTTCGAGGGTCATCAGTTTATTTTTATGGGTTTATTATCAAATTTATATCTCACCCTTCTGCCCAAAGGAGCCCAGGGCAGCTAACAACAAAGCTATAAAACATATTCCAAAATCTTAAAAACAATTCCAATACAGATGCAGAGTGGGGTAAAGATAGCCTCTGAAAATACAACAGAGATTGCACCTGTGTAATATTCAAGGGGAGGGGATTCCAAAGGGTAGGTGCCCCAACACTAAGGACCTGATTACTACATTGTGCAGAACAGACCTCATTATAAGACGGTATCTTCAGGCAGCCCTCACCTACAGAGCACTGTGATCAACTGAATATATAAGGGGTATGATTATCAGGAATCCTAGTTCCAAGGTGTATAGGGATTTATGCACCAAAACTAGCACATTGAATTTAGCCTAGTAACTAATTAGCACCTATTGCAATTCTTTCAACGGTGTGGTAACATGTTGGCAATATCCTGCTCCAGTGAGCAAGTTGATCTGCTGCATTTTGCACCAGCTGCAGCTTCCAGTCCAACTTCAAGGGCAGCCTCGCATGGAGCAGACTGCAGTAATCCAGCCTGGAAGTTAGCTGTGCATGGATGACAGTGGACAGGCTATCCTGGACCTCAAAAAGCTGAAGCTGGAAAAAGGCACTCCTAGCCACTGAGGTCACCTAGGTCTCTAGTGACAAAGATGGGTCAGGAGCACCCCTAGAATACGATACTGTGATATAGAGCAATTCTGCTTACTCTGATTTAAACTCAGACAAGGTTAGAGTGAGATTGAGTTAAAGCAGTTGGCTGCTTTCTTTTTCTCAATACATGTCTCCAAATCAGCCCAGAAACTTGCTTGACTCCAACCCCTGCCTCACAGCTGCACAGGATGTGCCAGCAGAGAGGGAGAGCTCCTCAGCTATATGGTAAGTCTCAACAAAAGCCAAGCTTTTGTCCCACCCCTTTGAAAACATTGTTAAAGCCTGCTCGTTGGGATGGTTCTTGGCAGCCAAGGCATACCCAATTCATAGTGGGTTTATTCATCTATGTATTATTTTGGTGTGGAACCATTTGTTGCCCACCCAGTGCCATTACAGTTGAGAAATGTAAATTTATCTCAATATAGCTGTAAGATTCTGCTTGCTGGCAAGTGAAGACCTTGCTAGTCCAACAGGCCTTTGGGAACGAACCTATTGATTTTGGCGAAAGGTCTGGTGCTGTGTTTTGTTTTTGTTTTGTCTGTGTCTCTAATGAATCTTCTTATATTATTTTAATTATTGTCTTTTCTAAGTTGTTAGCTTGTTCTATTTTATCTGTATGGGAAACCTTGTGTCTCAGTCTGGGAAAAAGGCAGGATATCATCATCATCATCATATCCTCCTGATTTCGCACATCATCCCAGCTATTACTGCAAAAGTACTCAATGGGCATAGAGAAAGGTCCCATGAGGCTCAGGAGCATAGCTGTCAAGTTTTCCCTTTTCTCGCGAGGAAGCCTATTCAGCATAAGGGAATTTCCCTTAAAAAAGGGAGAACTTGACAGCTATGCTCAGGAGTTACATGGCGAAGTTGGTGGGTCAACAATTCCTAATCCCAGCCTAATGCTGTTCAGAGAATTTGATGTAGTAGGTGCTATGGGCACAAAATAGGGCAGAGACATTTCCAGAAGACTTTACTAAACCCATAATCTACCAGTTCAGGCCAAAACACATTATTGCATAACAATTAGAACATTCTAGTTTGTGGCCAGGTAGAAACTGAGTTTGTAAAGTGCACACTACATGAGTTAGTATCAAGGATTTTCAGTCCAGGCACTCACTGCTGTGATACAATCACTGTTCATGTTGCTGGAGAAGTTGCAAGTTCCTTCATCACAGCAGTTTTCGTTCAAGGAGGCCCACAAGCTGTAAGGCAGGAGAAAAGGAAGTAGAGTGTCAGGTAGAAGGAAGCTTATTCGTTTTTATTCAATCATTAAATTTGTATACCACCCTTCACTCAAAGATCACACACACTCCAGCTCCCCTGCCCAACAAAGGAGAACAGATACCGTAGTTCAAACAACGTTGACAGATATCTGTCCTGTGTTCCCTGGAGATGTCAACAACCTCCCTGACTATTCTGCCTAGTTTGTGCAAATTAAGCTTTTCTTTCTGTCCTCTCTTCAGTGGCGATAATTGCTAATTTTATTCACTGAAGGAAGGACAGGAAACATCGGCTTCCCCTTATTTAGCACACCTTTGACTCACTTGCCATCCAACCGCCTTGCTTGCCAGTTTATTGTTTCTGATGTACTCAGTGATACATGATAAAGGCAAGACACTACTACATCTCCACTCTCCTTTTTTCCTTCTGATTTGATCTGGCAAATGGAGAAGGCGGGGGCAATTCTTTTAGAGGCCAGATGTAAACTTGGAGCTACCAGTTATTGACTTGTATGGCGGGAGATAAACCTGTGGCTACTTGCTGACCCAACTCCCCTTGTCCTCTTCTGTACTCACTCATCTCCAAACAGTCCATGGTAGTAGGCAAATTCCATCAGTGTCTCATCATTGAGGAAATAGCTCAGCATGCCATTGCCAACCCCAAATCCCTGAGGAATCAGATAACAAACGATCATGCCAAGGAAGGAGGAGTTGTATGAAATTGGATGATGGGATAGTTAAGTTGAAAGGCTATAATTAGAACCAGGCCTGATGCCAGGTTTGAAGATAGCAGGCAGAGGAACAGTAGTGACTAGTGCCTCTTGAGATACAGCACAACTGGATGTGGGGCAATGGCACCGTACATTCAGAGGCAGCTACCAAGCAAGGCCTTCAAAGTGGATCCACCTCCCCACTTCTAGGCATGTCCTTTCCATGTGGCCTGGTTTGGATGTGAGAGGAGGCCTTCAGGGCTTGTTGTCATCAGGGCAAAATCTGTATTAGTGGCTGCTGCTTGTGGGTTGGCAGTGGTCACTCATGTGCCATTTGGCCTACATGGAATATCTTAGCTCTCCTGGTTTTCCAGTGACTCTGCTTCCTGTACCGCGATTGTGTTTACCTTCAGGTTAATGCCTGCTGATCCTTCCGCAATCTTGGCAGTGAGAGTGGGGACATAGATTCCACCATAACTTTCCCCAAAAACATAAAATTCGTTGTTTGCAAAGTCTGGGAATTTAGCAAAGAAACTCTGGAGAGCCTGGTAGTTGTCCTCAGCTACCTGAAGTAGGGAGAAATTTTGACCCACCACTTAGCTTTGGTGCAAATCATAGGACAGAGTTTGATGTGCATATCATGTGTGGCTGCATTAAGAAACACACTCCTGGCATTATCTTACCCCACCCCACCCCTCTGCTCCTCATCCGCCAGGAGAATATGACAGAAGTCTTGATTTGGCTCAGTGAACATCCAAATAAAGACTTATCCTACCTGTCGGGCAAATGGATTCTGTCCCAACAATACTTACAAACTTTGTAAGCTGATCTCTCACAGCCCAGGCAGCTGTGTAGGAAGTCTATATTGCCTCTGGATAGAACCATGCCATACATTTAAGGCACAGCCAATGCACATTTACAACACATGGCTCCCCCAAAGAATGCTGATAACTGTAGTTTCTGCAGTTCCCAGTGCCCTCAGCAAACTACAATTTCCGGGATTCTTTAGGGGAAGTCGTATGATTTAAATGTGCACTGGCTGTGTTTTAAATCCGTGACTGAGGTCCAGCTCAAAGGGCCTTCAGGCAGTTCCCTCATTTTGAAAAAGTAAAGTTACAGGGAGCCAGGACGAGGGCCTTTTTGGTAGTGGCACCCACCCAGTGGAACACTCTCTCATTAGATGTCAAAGATATAAACTATTATATGACCTTCTGTAGACATCTGAAGCCAGCCCTGTAGTGGGAAGCTTTTAATGTCTGATGTATCATGTGTTCTTTTATGCTCTGTTGGAAGCTGCCCAGAGTGACTGGGGCAACCCAGTCAGTTGGGTGGAGTACAAATTAATTATGATGATGTATGGTGTGGTTCTGCCCTATATTACTGCCACAGGACTGACAACCTTCCCCCATCAGCTGCTACCATCACCATTCCATCGATTGCCCCACCCACCACTGCTATGTGACACCCCCCGCCCCTGGTTTGTTTACTAGGCCAGGAACAAACAGCAAGTTACCTACCTGGCTGTCATTGATAGGGCTGTCCTCTGTGGCATAGGAATAGCCAACTCCAGCCGGAGATTCCATGTAAAGCACGTTGGCTACCTTGTTCCAGCTGTTGGGGTTCAGGTAGAGTGTTGCATCGTCATTCAGCTACACAAAACCACAAGGCAGACAAAGAGGGATGTGATGTATTTGCAGCATGCTGTTCACTAAATCTTCCATATCAATTGCCTCCAAGCACAGTCTCAGATTCCCAGTCCTTGAGAAATCAGGCATCTGTGAGTTGGTCTGGGCATTATTGCAGGATTGCCATACATCCAGATTCTCCCAGACACATACAGAATACTGCAGTTGGCAGCAGTGTCCAGGCAGAAATCGGGCAAATGTCCGGGGAAATCCCCAAAAGCTCAACAACTTTGGGCAAATCTAAAACGGCACAGAGCCCCTTTGCACCTGGCTCTGGTGATCTCATACTAAGTATGTTGCCTCTGCACTTTTCCCTCCTGACAGAATGATCCCAGGCAGCCTCCACAACTTTGAGATGAGATCAAGAGCTTCAGGCCCCAACTGCCTGATCCACAACCCCTTCCTTGTCCCATGTTTCTCTCCTTTCCCATCAGCATACAGAGCGGCCACAGACTTACATGGAAAGGTCCATTCTCAGCCAGGAGGCCTTCCATGGAACTACAGCCAGGTCCCCCATTTAGCCAGAGCACCACGGGGTCAGTCGCTGGGTTGCCCTGAGACTCCACAAACCTGTCAGGATGGAAAGGGAGAGAGCAAACACCCTGATAAATATGTCTGGAGGACGCCCAAAGAATGGAGACCCGAGGAAGATACCCGATGCAGTAGCAGACTTTGGGCTCTCAAATTTAAGCGGCGCCCTGTGTGACGCTAATATTTGGTGCAACCTCGCCTCTTATGCTTTGTTCTACAGCATTGTTTTGGTGAACCCTGCAGTGTGGCACCCAGTGTGACTGCTCTGGTTGTGCAACCCTAAAACTGCCTCTGCCTGATGTTACAAAAGTCTTACAGCTAAGCATGCCTGTGCTGAGTGAGGGGCTGCATTGGGAACATGGAAGGAGAAACAGGGGCATCATCATTGGGGTGTAAATAAATGTTGTGTTAGCTGGTGGGACTAGTGGGGCAGAAGGCAGACAGGCTAACGGTAGGCAGAGAGAGGTGGAGCCACAGCCAGCAACAGGCAGAGCCAGAAAATTTTGTCTCCATCCTCCTCCCAAGTGAGTTCTACAAGATCAGCCCTGAGACTGAGGAAGAGGAAGGTGGCCGGCAGGGCCACTCCCTGGGCCCTTTGTAAATCATATGACAAGCAGTTGTGACATGGCTAAGGTTGGTGGGGCTGTGCCTCATTTACGCTTGTGAACCAGCCCTCACTGAATCAACATTTTCCTCCATGCAGCTGCCCTATGGGCAGGAATCCAGGAGAGAGGCTGGCAAGGAACTACATACTACAACATCCAACATGGCGGCCTGCTCCTACTGGACCTGCCTCCCCCCTGCCCCCACCCCTCTGCAGGGCCATGGATCACCACCAGAAATGAAACAGCTTCTGTTTTGATAATGTTCTTATTGTTATTGCACTTTGACTTTATTTGTAAGCTGCCTTGGGGGGAATTTGTGCATGTAAAGGGAAGACACAAATTATTATAATTAATCAATCTAACTAACTTTACAAGCAACCAACTTATTCTCACACTGCTCCACACAGCTAGTTCCAGGGCAGTAAAGAAGCATAAGCGTTTCTGTAAGCTGCGGCTCATCCAGAACATCTTGGCAAAGGCAATTTCAACAAACGGTTAGCAAGAGCATAAAGACATCAGAAGAGCCTGCTGGATCACACCCAAGGGGGTCCATCTAGTCCAGCATCCTGCTCTCATGGGGGCAAACCAGATGCCCAAAAGGGAAACCTGCAGGCAAGACACAAGTGTGCTTTGCCCTCCTGCAGTTTCCACCAACTGGCATTCAGAAGCGTTGCTGCCGCCAATGGTGGAAGTCCATGAAGCAACTGTTCCCTGGTAGTTAGCAATGTGTCTAGCCAGGATTAGCTTTTTAGCTATTAATGAGCAATTGGAAGTATGCATAGGTTAGCCAGCACATACCCAAAGCAACGAACAGTTCAATGAAGAGGAGACATGAATATTAACTCAATATTTCTCTCTGTCTCTCTGCTTACCAGTAATGGAAGTATTGGCCAGATCCTGCCTGGAGATAGCCGGACCATTGCTGGAAGGCTGGCATCTCAGACAGTCCTGGAAGGGAAGTGATGAGATCCGGAGAGGCATCTGTCCCTGAGCAGAGGCCATAGGAGACACTGAAAACAACGCACAACCTGAACAAGAGGCGCATGGTGCTGTTTTGGCACAGGTTGCCATAGAGTGGTGGAGTTGCAGGGCACCTTATATCATGCTCAGCCCGTGTCCACTGATAACAAGCCAACAGCATAATATTGTTTATTGATCACTAGAGATAATGGGAAGGCGGGCAGTGTGGCTTACTGTACCAGCAAAACACAAGCCAGGCTTCTTTGGAAGGAAATGTCATTTGAAATGTCACCTTCACCTTATTAGCCTAACAATACTTCAGATTAGATTTGGCTAAGTCTCTGGCTTCAAGGTAAATTATGACCAATCTTTTCCAAGCATTGGTACTGATACGGTTAAGTGAAACTTCCTTAATGGAATCTCTCAAAATCCAAGAAGCAGAAATATCTAGGCATCAACATCTCTGAAAACACAAAATCTGATAATTGTTATATCACATTTTCCATGACATCAATACTTCCAAACCTCTACTTTTATCCTGGTTTGACAGAATAGTGGCTGCTAAAAATCCTTGGATTAACTTTCTTTTTCAAACCTAGGTCTCCCAGACATTTTTTTTTGGGGGGGGGGATGGATAACCAACTAAGGATAACAAACTATTTCATTTGGACAGGTAAGAAAAGCTTAGAGGTAGCAATAATACTGTAAGCTGTTGCCCAGTGACAAAAAAAGGAGAGTGATGTATGAACTCCCCAATTTGAAACTTTTCTTTGATGAAGTGTATCAACAACCACCACTGATTCACTTACATAAATACTCAGATCTTTACTGGATCAATAGGGATAGACTGAATTATAGAATAATGAATTGCCTCTGGTTCAAGGAGCCTTAAAAATCAGCACTTAATTCAGAATTGGTAATTAGCCATTTAAAAGCTGAGTCCAGCGCCTCTATTATGTCAGTGCTGTTATATCCCAACTTCACAATTGTCTTAGCTAAAACCTGATACATCACCTGGAAAAGTAAGGGTGCAAGACACTTGGGTGATCTCATCTGGTGGAAGCTGGTATATCACATCTCTAGCAGAATAAAAAAATTCCTTCAGTAGCACCTTAAAGACCAACTAAGTTTATATTTTGGTATGAGCTTTCGTGTGCATGCACACTTCTTCAGATACACTAGAAACAGAAGTGTCAGACCCTATATATATACAGAGGGTGGTGGGGGTGGGTGGGAATGGGACTTAAGTAGCAGACTTAAGTAACAAGTTTGAAAAATTAGGTAGTTTCATTCATAACCCAGCTGAATTTCACTTCTCCACCAGGAGTTAGGCTTTTCCAAAATATAAGGTACCCTTTCAGTTATGTGGAGCACATATGTGGACCAGCTTCTGACTGTATGAAGAGACCCCATTGAATAGTGTGGTCTTCGTGGTGGTCCAGGCTGATCTCCCTGATATGCATTGGCTCAATCCCACATGCTAACCATCTCCTAAGTGTGTATGTGTGGGCCAGCTCACAGGCTGGGTCCAGAGTTTCTAAAGTGCAAAACGTATCTTCTCAAAGTCATGGAAACTTGCCCTCCTGGCCCGGCATGCCCTCTTCTACTGATGTGGTGGATGCTGCAGATTGTGGCTGCCTTCTCCGGCTTGTTCCATCAAGCTGTGCCGGAAATATTTATATTTGAGGGTGGACTAGAAGTTCTGGATGCCTGGAATCATGGTGTGCAAGCTTGAGATGGGCTGAAGATGAACAGTCTGGTTCCCTCTCTCAGTAAGATGTTGCCCAGGCTAAGAGCTTAAATTCAGTCAGGAGTGCCAGGCTGGCTTACCTGATGCCACTAGTTTGTCCAGGCCAGAGAAATGATGGGCTATGGCACAAACACCCCACTTGGAAGGAACCATCTGTAATTCACTCCTCTGAGAACCCACTTCACTGAGGTGTCAATGGTGAATCCACAAATTTACCCATTCAAGCCTGGCAGATGTTGGAAGGCACACAGATGGGGTTGCCCCTTATTGAACACAGGGTAGGTGCTTTGGGCTGACAGGTCATCTGGTTTTCTACCCAGTCATATTCATTTCTTTCCAGATCCATCAATTTGGGAAACTGAATGCCATCTATCAAGTTATCTAATCCTTTGAAGGTCTTGTGTACCTCTCAATCCCTTCAAGCAAGTTCACCTGGATGAAACTGAGGAACCCCTTCTCAGGTGGAAGTGAGACTCAGCAACACCAGCTCTTAATCAGCCCCACTTTTCACCTTTGGAATTTCCCCCCTCAGTGTGAGGTGGAACAAATAATAAAATACAGTAAGATAAAAAGAGCAGTGACCCACACAAGTTCTAAGTAGGTTTTTCAAGGTTGCTGCCTCCTTTTTCCCAGGCAAAATATTTTCTATTGACTCAGCATATTTCCTGCCCTTGCAAAAGCTTGTTGCCAGTGCAGTTTGAGGCCAAGCAGCAGTCCCTTCTTAGACACCAAAAAGGGTGGCACCAAACAAGACACAAGTGAGGAATGCAGCTGTAGTGAGAGACAGGTGGTTTCTTGATGCAAATTATACAAATCTCACCACAGTGCATTTAAAGGACAGGGTCCTTTGTGGGAGGAGGATATAAAAATATATAAAAATACGAGATGGGGGAGCTGCCTCCCCCACTCAAAGCCATTCACAAAAACTATTCCATGCACACCTCCAAACAAAGGTGACTCTGTTGGTTCAAACTCTGTACATGGCACTAAACCAAAGTCATATACATAATAATGTTTATTTATCTGGGGCGTGGCAGCTCACTGGTATCCCCAATCTAGACATTGATAAGAAATCACCAGGAACAACTTAAAATCTAGGATGCAGGAAGAGAAAAATACCGCTATCGGCTTATGTCTACACCACTGTAGTTGACACTGGCTGAGGATTTGCAATCCAAAACATCTGGAGGGCACCTGGTTGCGGAGCCTGAGAGGCCTGCTCCAGCTCTCACATTTTAGCAGCATTTCTGCTGGTGACTTTGACTGGTTTTATTTTTCTTTGTACTGACTTTCTAAACAGTGGTTCTTGTGATCATGACCCACAGAGCTCTATGCAGAAAGGCGGAACATAAGCAGATACGAAGCTAAAGGGCCTGCAGCAAAGGGTCTGGTTATGTATATGAATATGTTTTGCAAGCATTAATCAAATGCAATTTGTTTCATAAAGATTAGATAAACAGAACTTGAAAGGCAATGTTACCCTGCATGGATGGCCCACACCAGTTTCCCTAGTGCTGTCTTCTCTCTGTCTCCTCTTGTCAGATCTTGGAGAGGGGCAAAACTATTTTGTTCCAACTATGTTGCATCACTCAATGAGCGAAAGAGAAGCTGGGAGGGGTTGCTCAATAGCTGGCAGTTTGGCAAAGAGATGGTTCCTGCAAGGAAGAAGGTGAAGGTGGGTAAGGGAGTTTCGGGCTTCTCTGTCCCCCTCTGCAGGAGAACCAAGCTATAAGCCACCTAGAACTGGATCTGCATTAATGGACAGGAATCAAAGCACAAAGCAACCCAGAAGTTGGAATTTTCCTTTTTAATTCTTATTTCCATGGTGACATTGCCCCATTAAAACCCAAACCTTACCACCACCCACCCTGGCACACAAGATTTGAAATGGTGGCTGGGGGGGGGTTCACATCTCCCCCCCCAAAAAAAATCTTCAAAATTAATATATAATTGACATTGAGAGAGAGCCTGGACTTTAGCCCCATCTGCCAGGACATAAGAGACCTTCAAAAAATCTGCTTTGTAAACATCAGAACATGCTACAAAATGGCACATTGCAACCAACAGATACGAATGGGGTCCTGCAACAGAAGGTGTGGCCCCGAGATGTTGCTGTACTAACAGAGCTCCCATCATCATCCCCGACACTTGGGCCTGGCTGGTTGCACAGGCTGATGAGAGCATCTGGGGGGGGTGGCTACAGGTTCCCCACACCCGGTAAACCTGTGCTACAGCCCCAGAATCTGGCATCGACTTAATCAAATGAAAACATAAAAGGAAATAGGTCTCTGACAACTGAGAACCAAATGAATATAGTGGGTTAAAACATGATTGGATTGGAGCAGAGATACCGCCCAGCAAAGGAATAGAGGTTGTTCATGTGGCATCTGAATCTGGCGAATCTCACCAGAAAGGAGGGGAAGGAAGAAGTCAGGTGACAGGAAGGAAGGACCTGTGTGAATCTGATGCCAAGGAAATGCCCTCGAATGTAGTCAAATATTCCCTTTTCCAACGTATGTGTATCTAAAACTCGAGGATCTTTTCTGTCAGCTTTCATTTTCAAATATAAAAAGTATAAGGACAGCAACAATATAAAAACAAATAACTTCCACAATAAGCACCAAGTCCACAGGCCAGCCTTTACCAACAGGGTGCCTACCAAATGTTTCAGGTGGAAACTCCCATCAGTCCCAACATCATACGGCCGTACCAGCTGGGGCTGATGGGAGTTGTCATCCAAACCAGTCTGAGGTCACCAGGCTGGGGAAGGCTGCCTTAAAGTAATTAAGCTGTAGTTCGCACTGTGCAGTCATGTCATTAACAACCACATGACCTTTGCTACATCACTGGTCATGATACAAAGATGAGCCCCCCGGGCACATGAATTTAGAGCAGAAGTTGTGTAGTGAATGGCCTGGGTCCTCTTACATAAGTGTGTGTTCAGAGTGTGAAGCTGCATGCACAGCAAGTGGCCCTGTGGGGTCTTGACTGGTCTATCAAGAAGAAAGTGGGAAAGAAGATGGAAATCAAAGTCTCGGAAGAGGCTCCCAACAAAACAAAACAAAACAGGAGTAGCACAATCACTAGGGAGAGAGTGGAGGGAACGGTTGCCTCCTGCTGACATGAGACATCCCCAAAAATTGGAATTCAAGAATCCAGAGGAGGAAAGGCACACTCCGAGGGCAGTTGTAGGGAATCACTTCTTGAGATCCATAAAGATAGCATTGGTAGTTGTCTGTCCAAAGATAAACGCTCCAAGGATAACCATGAAGACGCCGTAGCTCACCATCGCCCACCAGCTATGGATAAAAGAGGGGAGATTGGCATTAAGCATGCATGATTCCATAACCACTGACCCCACATGGATGAACTGGGCAAGAGGAGGCAGCAAAGAAGAAGCACAGCTCTTACCCGGCTGGTCTGGCCTCTTGTAATTCAGAGAGCTTGGTGTGGATGAGGCAGAGTCCTGGCAAGGAAGGAGCAGAGGAAAACAGTGAAGGCGAAAAGCGGCAGAAGGAAACACAAAGGTATTTTTTTTTGCAGCCATCTAGCTCTCAGAAGCAGGTGGGGATGCAGGTGGTGCTGTGGGTTAAACCACAGAGCCTAGGGCTTGCCGATCAGAAGGTCAGCGGTTCGAATCCCCACAATGGGGTGAGCTCCCGTTGCTCGGTCCCAGCTCCTGCCAACCTAGCAGTTCGAAAGCACGTCAAAAGTGCAAGTAGATAAACAGGTACCGCTATACAGTGGGAAGGTAAACGGTGTTTCCGTGTGCTGCTCTGGTTCGCCAGAAGCGGCTTTGTCATGTTGACCACATGACTTGGAAGCTGTACACCGGCTCCCTTGGCCAATAATGCGAGATGAGAGCCGCAACGCCAGAGCCGGTCACGACTGGACCTAATGGTCAGGGGTCCCTTTACCTTTACCTAGCTCTCAGAATGATGAACAGTTCTAACAAAGCCAGTGTTACGTTCAACGGTTTTGAGCAATATCAGGTTCTTGTTGGTGTGCAAAGGAAGTATGTCTTGAACTCTTTAGTGAAAGAAGATCCAGCACTGAGGTGGCTGCAGAAAAGTCACCGTGCAGAAGAAAGTTGGTTGTGTGGACTAACAATAAATTGCTAATTTATCCAAAGGAAGTGGGTGTGGGAAGAGTGGCAACTCAGGCTGAACTTATAGAGAAAGAGAATTCTGGCTAGGGGAATATTCTGGCCTGTCCAGAGCAGGTACCCGTGAGGTGAGGTGAGGCAAGCTGGTAGTAAAGACCACCAAATAAAGTTCCAAGGGAGCCATCTGCTTTGCTAAAAGCAGAAGTGAACGGAGGTCTTCTGAGTACCTCTGTCCGATTTAGCCCTCCTAAGCGAGACTCCCCAGCCTGAGGGCAAGTGCTTCTCTGCCTCTCTGTAGCCTTCTGCCTGAAAGGCTCCCCCTGCCATTGGGCAGGGACCCTGGAGTGGGGGCACCTTGACTCCTCAGGCAAATCAAGCTGGGGGAGGCACCTCCATGGGTCCCTGCTCACAGCCTCAGGTTCATATCCCCCCACCAAAAGCAGAGTAAGAGCCCCCCCATTACACTTGGGGGGGGAAACTACCTGGGAAAACAAAGATGAAGCAGGCAGCTAGGCCCCCAATGAGAGAGATGACTTTGCCAATGTCAGGAATGAACAAGGCCAGGAGGAGGGTGAGGAGGAACCAGCTGACCGTCTGCAAGAGGCGCCTCCTCCTCTCCCGCACGATGTCTTCTTCAACCGCCTCCCCCTTGTAGCGCAGCCAGAGGCCTTCCAGCACAGCCCTGGGCAGGAAGCCAAGACAAAAGGAGGAGTTAGGGGTTGCCCTCTGCCACTGCAACACCCCCTGCAAGGACTGCACAGCAGCAGGAGAGGCTTGCACCAGCCAGTCCCACCAACCCCTCCCGCTCCACGCTCACCGGCCACAGAAATGCAGGATTGGGTAGGAAGTGAGAACGCAGACGATGATGAAAACCCGGGCAATGGCAACTGGGATGTCGTTGGAGGGGTAGGACATGAGCACATCCTGCTCCACACTGGACCCAAACGTCAAGTATCCACAGACTCCTGGCAGGAAACAGGAGGAGGAAGAAGAGGAGAAGAAGAAGATGAAGAAAGAAGAAGGTGGTTCACAATGACCCAGAGCCAACCACCAGCCACTTCCCATCCCATGAGGGAATAGGGATCAGGGATCAGTCTCCCTTTTGTGGCTCAGAAGAGGAGATTGAGCGCTTCCTCTTTTTCATCCTGCCTACCTGTGCCCGTGTAGACAAAAAGAGCGATGACCATGGCTGCTGTCACAACGGCCCCCCATGGCTTCACCTCTGGTCGCTTCATGCTGTGGAAGACAGGCACGCTACTGACGTGGCACTGCCAGGGAGAAGAGGAATAGGAAAGGGTTGTTAGGTGTGGAAGAGCATCTCCACCCCCATTGTTCAGACTGGACACTGAGATCCAGCGCCGAGGGCCTTCTGGCGGTTCCCTCACTGCGAGAAGCAAAGCTACAGGGAACCAGGCAGAGGACCTTCTCGGTAGTGGCACCCACCCTGTGGAACACCCTCGCATCAGAGGTCAGAGAGATAAACAACTACCTGACATTTAGAAAATACCTAAAGGAAGCCCTGTTTAGGGAAGTTTTTAGTCTGTGATATTTTAATGTATTTTGATGTGTGTTGGAAGCTGCCCAGAGTGGCGGGGGAGACCCGGCCAGATGGGTGGGGTATAAATAATATATTATTATTATTATTATTATTATTATTATTATTATTATTATGAGAATGCTCACGCAGAAGTCATCAACTTGACAGGAGATCCTTCTCCCAGACTTGTTCTTTGGGCTAGTGCAGTTTTTCCACACATACGTTTTCACAGCTGGAGACCAAAGAGCTAGTTAACAAATTCAGCAAAAAATAGCCTTCACCAACCTGGTGCCATGAACATCTGGAGGGAGGATGCTATAACAGGGCCTTTGATTTTCCCTTAAGACGGTTGAAGGGTAAGAATCACCTCTGCCTCATTCCAGGACCCAAGTAACTCACATAATCCCATTTTAAATGTTTTCTGAACCAAATTCCATCATAACTTTTCCTAGGACAGCTGTATTATTATTCTACAGTAATCCATTTCCCCTTATCCCTCATCTGTCAAGAGTAGGGAGCGCAGGCTCCTTATGAGCACTTCAAAAGCTTTTATCTGTCTGTTCACACCTTATTCAACCTTTCTTGCAAGAGGTTGAGGCTAGTGTACTTAGGATATCACATCCCACTTATAAAAACCGGACAGAAAAAGACAAGGCTACATACCACAAACACCATATGAATGAAAACACTACAATTACATCCAAGATAAAAATGAATTAAACTTGAAACAAAGGTCAGGGTTTAGATTATTCTGTCTCTCTTCCCATCCCATTACACCCCCAGTGTCTCCAAATAGAGATGAGAAAGACCCCTGAATGAAACCCCAGAGAGACCCTGCCAGTCTGGAGGGCGCCAAACTAGCATAGAAAATATTGAGTTGGGTGGTTCACTGTGCTTTTACTTGGTACAATTATTGTTACTAATTAAATTTGTATGCTGCGCTTCATCTGATCACAGGGCAGCTCACAAAATAAAAATAACAAGATGAGAACACAAAATATATACTAAAACAAATACCAAGAGCTGTTCCCTCCCCCAAACACACTTAAAAGGCCATAGAATGTTTAATCAGCCAAAGGCCTGGTTATAGAGACACAGAGAGAGGTGGACTTTTTTGCCCTCAATGTGCCCACACCCACCTGGGGCCTTCAGACAAGCCTCACCTGGAAGCCAAAGCAAATGGTGGGCATGGCATTGAAGACAGACATCCAAGAGGAGGGGCTGCGGAGAGGAACGCACACGTTAGTTCAGGATGTGGTTCAGCAAATGTCTACCATCAGCATTTACTCAGAATTGAAAAATCCCTGCGGGGAGTAACATGTCAAGAACTGATTGGAAGGATCTAGTTTTAACTCAAGACAGTCAAAATTAATGCAGGAGAGGCACTTCCAATGAATCTACCTTAAGATGCACATCTCTATTTTCACAGGCAATGCCTAAACGGGAACCCTTCCACTCGCGAACGCAGCCTTTCTAAATCTGATGTCTTCAAGATGTTTTGGACTACAACTCCCATCAGCCCTAGCTAGCCCAGTCACTGAAATCCAAATATATAGAAGGCATCGGGTTGGGAAAGGATGGGTTAATGCATCCTTCTTCCCCCTACAGTGAGAATTACCCTCTTCCTTTCAGGTGTCCCCCACTGCTGCAAGCCGTCAAGTCCTGAGCAGGGGAGAACTGGATGGGTCCCCAGCATAAGGATGGCCAAAGGTCAGAGGAATGGGATGTGCCTCTCGGCAGCTTATAGAGAGTGCAGATACAGTGCCCACCTCAGAAATTAAAAGCTTTTTTACATTGATAGTTAAAAGCTAACTGGCGACTCTCGATTGGGTAGTCTAGTAATTAAATGGTCAGGCCTCTCCACTGCCTTACTGCAGAAAACAAAGAATGGAAGGGAGGCAACTCAAGAAGGCTCTACTTCTTTCTGAAGGAGCATCACTCCCACGTACCTTGTTGTAATTTCCTCTGGGATGTTCTCATCAGGCCAAATATATTTGATAATTATGATGGCTGTGACATACCAGGTCCCGACAACACTCAAGCAGCTGTGAGGAAGAGAGAGGTGGGACAGGTGATGGAGCTGCTGCCGCTGTTGCTATCTCTTTCCAAGGATCATCTTGAGATGCCAACACCCACCTTTTGCATCTAGACCTGCCCTTGACAGAGCAGTTCAATGGCACCTAGTCTTTCACTCAAGCAAAACATCCTGGCAGGCAATACAGAGGCATGGCCTCTTTGCCACCCTCACACTTTCGTCTCATGCAGACCCTGGTTGGCAGCAGTGGCTGGGGAGCATTTGCCAAGAGATGTGCCAGCTGAGAACTGGCCTGTGCTTACCTGGCGTATTTCTGGAAGCCGATCTCCTTCGGCACTGAGAGGGGAAGAATGAACATGAAGGCTGTGATGCTGATGGTGAATTTGCGGTCTGTGTACCAGTGGCCGCTATCTGCCCCCGTGGAGTCCTTCATCAGTGCTGCAATTACTAGATAAAGAGAGACTGCAATCATCCTCTGGGCCCAATCCACCAGGCAGAGGGAAGTCAAAGCTCAAAGGTCAGTGCACAGTTACACTTGCCAAGAAACTCACAGGCAGGAGTCTGAGGCAGCTGATGCCCAACTATTCAATGTATCTTTGTGGCAATATAGTGTGACTGTTCTGGGTGGGTATTAGCCATAAAGTTCAGTTGGTGGCCTGGGTGCAAGCCATCCTCCCTCAGCCTTGCTCACCACACAGAGCGGTTGTGAGGGCAAAATGCTGTAATGAATCAAAGTGTTCTGTATATTGAAAAACAGCATAGGCAGTTATTCTATATAGCCCAGGCATCCCCAAACTGCGGCCCTCCAGATGTTTTGGCCTACAACTCCCATGATCCCTAGCTAACAGGACCAGTGGTCAGGGATGATGGGAATTGTAGTCCAAAACATCTGGAGGGCCGAAGTTTGGGGGTGCCTGATATAGCCCCTCAGGCTGTAATTCCTCTGAAGGCTACAGAGTATGCCCTCCACAAAGGAAACAGGACCTCCTCTTGTGGCATAATTCTCTGTGAGTTTCCTAGTGTGGAAAGAACCTTTGGCTGCCCAGATGTTACTGAACTACAACTCTTTATCATCACCCCTGGCCATTGGCTACAGGGGCTGATGGGAGTTGGAGTTCAGCAACATCTGGAGGGCCACAGGTTCCCACACCTGACCTACAGAAAAAGTAAATGAGGAGCTGCCGCCATGGTGGAAGAAGCCAGAGCCAAAAACAGGCAGTTGGAAGCTCTAGAAGATACCCCAATGGAGCTCAATCAAGCCTTGTCTTCCCCATCAGATTTCAAAATGAAATGAATTTTGACAAAGAGGGAAGGGCATAAAAGCCCAAACACTGTGGGAGCCTGGACAATGTTCCCTTGGTACTCCTGGAGCCTGTGGCTAGAGAGACAGAAAGGCCCCCACCCCAAACAGGCCTCCTCCTTTCCCAGCAATACTCACTCTTGTCCTGCTGATCTCCAATGATGATGAGGAAGGCAATGCAGGTGCCAAAGGTGTAGACAGCAATGGCCACCTCACACAGCACCCCGGTGACTTTGCCACACACGGCCCACACCACCTCCTGGTAGGTGCGCTCATTGCTAGCCTGGGAGCAGTAGGCCAGGATGACCAGGCCGCCAATGATGAAAACCAGCATGCACTGCAGCAGAAAAGGGAAGAGTGGCACCATGAGATGAGTGTCAGGCACCAATGGGCAAACTGAAAACAATAAAAAGCTCTGGGCATATTTTTTTTTACTCATTTCCTGTCTTGCTTTCCTGCTCCATACATAGTTTAATTTATTCTAGCTTGCCAACCTGGCTTTCCAGCCAGCACTGGTGTTATGATGCTAGGGCTGATGTAAGATGCAGTCCAAAGCATCTGGAGGGCACCTACTTGGGGAAGGCTACATTGACCCCATGACAAATTTTTGGACATTCTATAGCTGCAAGTTTATTTTTAAAAATACTTTTAAGAGCATAAGAAGAACCTGCTGGATCAGGCCAAGGGGAGCCCATCTGGTCCAGCATCCTGTTCTCACCTGCAAGTAGAACCCAAGCACAAGAGCACTCTCCCCACCCGTGGTTTCCAGATATAGAAGCATTACTCCCTCCAACACTGGAGGCACAGCATAGCTATTGTTCCTAGCAGCCACTGAAAGCCTTCTCCGTGAATTTGCCCAATTCTCTTTTAAAGCCATCCAAACTGGTGACCGTCACAAGACCCTCACAGCTGCCCACATCAAGCTGTGCTCCAGCCAGGCCAAGTGAGAAAGAGCACCAGCACACTGCACATTCCCAAATGGATCCCACATGTTTTTCCTCATCCCCACACCCTCCCTGCTTTCACCATCTGCAGCGTGATTCCTGCAGCCACTCCGCCTGCCATGCTGAAGGCTGCTGGGAAGTTCAGGAGGCCGGCACCCAGGGCTGCGTTCACAACAATGAAGACAGCGCCCAGCTTTGAGGTCGCAGCAGGTCCTCGCTCCTCGTTGCTCTTGGGTCCCGTCTCCACATTGGGGCTCTGCAGCAGCCGGGCCCTCTCGCCAGCATCCGCACTCCATTCCCAGTCACCATATTCGGTGTTGATCCCCAAGGGGCCTTCAGACATCTCCTCCGCTGGAAAGGGCCACTCAGTGGCAGGCTAATCTGTATCCAACGAACCACCCTTTGCATTCCCCCACCCCCCGAGAAGCACCAAGTGTTATCCTGACAGACATGGATGTGTGGCATATAGAAGAGACATGTCTGAGCTCAGAATAATGTCACAAGCAGGGCTGCTCACAGTTTGGTGGGGTCATGTGGCCCTAGAAGAAACCAAAGGAAAGTGTCAGCTCTGTGCAGATGGAAAGGAAATACAGGCCCCTGCTCACAGAAAACCTCAATACCCAAGCAGGAGGGGAACATTTAAGAACTCGTTTCTGGGCCTCGTGATTTTTAAAGCATGCAGCAACTGCTAAGAGCTCAGAATCCAAAGTGGTGACGTACGAAGCCATTCCCGCTCAGTACTATCTTCACAAAGATTCAAAATTTGGCCCTATCATACCTGTGGCCCGGTTCCTAAGACACCAAAATCCAAGTGCTCAGCACCCAAGGATTCATTTGCAATGGCTAAAACAAAAAAAACTGAAGAGGTCTTCCGTTACTGCTTATCCTCTTTTGTGGGCTGCTAGAGAAACCAGCTACATAAGCACTTCCCTCTACAACTCAGCAAAAAAGCTGTTTTGCTCATGCTGGGCAAAGTTTAGAATTGGATTTTTGAAAAAAAAAAAACAACCAAAAAAACCACAGGGTGGGGCTGAAAGATTTCTCAACTGGTGAAAAAAATCAGTTTTTCTTCTCCCAAGCCCCATAATTTCTATTGCATAATCCACTGCAGCAGTAAAACTATTTTTATTTTATTTTTCTCACATCACCCCCACTACATCACCTAGTTTAGTCCCCAACTCCTCAATCTGCTATACAGAAGGGTGGTGGGTTTTTTTTTTTTTGGTTTTTTTTTTTGGAAATCAGCAAGGGGAATTGCGATCTCTGAGGAGCAGGAGTAATTTGTTCTGTTTAAATTTAAACCCCCCTTCCCCCCAAGATTAACAAACTAGCGTAGGTTACAGAAAAATCTTCCATCATTATACAATATTCTAGATAAGAACCACAATTAAAGAAATCCAAGTAACTTGGATATTGATAATTATTTAATCACACCACTTCAATATTTTTTTAAAATTAAGTGATTTATATTTTTATAAAAAGCATATTTAAAAAAAATTACAGGACAAAAACAAGGAGTGGTTCAAATGGGATGCTACAAATAAATAAATAAATGGTAGGATCTTCACCCATTTCTCTACAACCTGCAGCAGTTATCCTGGCTGATACTTTAAGATTCGAACTATGACTTTTGAATATGTTTCTGTAGCCAATTCCACATTTCATTTGAAACAGTAATGCTCAGATCCACCTCCCTTTGACCTATAAACAATTCACAATACATTAGATTTATTATTCATAATTAGAAGTTCAGATTCTGATATTTCTCTTTGAAAGGATGTGTGTGAAAGTGGGCATGTTTGTTCATCCAATTCTTCCTCTGACTTTATGGTACTGTATTGTAACCTCTCCTTCAGTTACCTGGGGTACTGGACAACACATTTTAATTTTCATTTCTTCATTTCACTTCTTCACAGTAAGAAACTGTTTAAGCAATCCCATGAGGAATACCACAAACATTATTTTAATGAATTAATCCCCCTTACCCCTTTACCTCTCTTGCTCTGCCAGCAAGTTTTAAATGGAAAATTATGAGTGTCAGATGTTTCCTCCTATTATTTCTGGCAGATAACAGACACAAATCTGAGCAGAAAAGCTTCAGAGCCAACACTGACAGGCCAGTGACTAGGCTTGGTGGGAGCCATGGATTCAAAATATTATACACCTAGGCATATGGCAGCGAAACTCAAGGGAAGAGAAAAAATATCCACAAAGTTCTCCCTAAGGGATTCAAGGCAGCGTCCTCCCCTCCTTTTAATTCTCACAACAGCCCTGTAGGGCAAGCAATGCTAAGAGATGGCACCAGAGCCAAGGTCGCTCAGCGAGTTTCAGAGCGCACAGAAGGCGCCTCTCCCTGACTCACCCACAGCAGGGAGAGGCGAATGCTAGACAGGGAGCCGGCAGGCCATTGTAAGCTGTGGGCTTAATGATCTCGGGGCTGGGGAGGAGACACACCGCAACCCCTTTAGCTGCTCAGCCCATTCAAATCGTCGCTGGCCGGCTCACTCCAGCGGGCTGAGGAGCCGGAGCTTCTACTCTACTCCAAAGTGGATGATGGAGGGGATCCCGCCCCCCGCGGAATGGCCCCGCGGCCACCCCCATAGGTGCGCTTGCCGCTACCGCAGCGGCGGCCCCTTCGTCTCCCTGGCAAGCTAGCTTTCTGTTTGCAAGGAAGGGCGCCTTCAGCCCGGGTTGGGGGCGAGGAAGGCTCGCCAGGAGCGGCCCTGCAGCTTCCTTGCCTGCCGCAAACCCGCTTACCCACCTCCTTCCACACCGGCTGCTCAGCTGACGAGAATCACGTGGCTGCAGCAGCGGCGGCGGCGACAGCGCCCTCCCCTGGGCGCGCGGAATGCTGGGAGTCGTAGTTCTTGAGGTCTAACCGCGCCCCTTTAGGCCTCACTGCCTGGGCAAAAGGCCGAGTCAGTCCACTATATTCGCCGGAATCGCCGCTGACTCGCAGCAGCGGCTCTCCGGGGTTTCAGGAAGACAAAGTCATTTTACAACCAGGCCTAGAGATGTCGGGGGTGCTTTGGGTAGCAAGGATAAGGAACCTGAGTGGAGCCCTCCGGGTGTTGGCCGGCAACTCCCATCATCCCGCCACATGCTGGCTGTTGGGATTTTGTAGTGCAGCGCCATCTAGAGGCCCATGAGTCTCGCAATCTGCTCTGGCAAAGTGGTTCCCAAACTCCCTAACTCCCTCCCCCTCCACAATCCACTTGAAAATGGCCAAGGGTCTTGGCAGACCACTTCACCTCTTTCCTGCCTATTGTAGTAATTGTAATGTGGTGTGTTTAGGTGTTGCATGATTTTTAAAACAGCATGGGTTGGTTTTTTTTGCTCATTTTGTTTCTTATATTGCATTTTACTGAAATACAATTTGTTTTCCATGGAATTCAAATTGTAATGCAGTGAAAGAAATAAAGCGAGCAATAAAAATCAGTATGAGCATTTCATGTGGACATGCTATGGGCCACCTGAATGGAGCTTGCAGACCACTGATGGTCCATGGACCAGTTTGAAAACTCCTGCTCTGCAGTACTGTATTGCAAACTGAAGTAGCTGGAGTGGGGAAGAGACAAAGGTGCCTGAAGCAATGAAGAACAGCAGCAGCAGTTAAAAAACAACAACACAGAGGGAGGGAGAGTTATAATAATAGTTATTATCATTATTTTGATCCCAGCTGTAGCTTCCATATGTGATGGGGAGGCTGAAGTTAAACCTGTAGCTGGACAAAGGAATAATGGCTCCCTGCTTAGAAAGTTCTGCTTCTGCCTTTCTCCACAGAGCCAAGTTCAGAAAGCTGCCCTTGTCCTCCACTCACCCTACTTCTGCTGGGATACAAAAAAAAGGAAGCTTAGGCAGCTTTGGACAAATAGGGATAGTGGTTCTAATTTTCCTATAAGCTTGTGAGAAAGGACAACCCAGCGTCTGACCCAGCACTGATAAGTAGGACAAGGAAGATACTCTTGGCATACTAATCCAATATGGTATTCAGATCTAGAAACATCTTATACAATGTAGGAATAAGAGGCGAAAATATAGCCACTATTAACATCAGAGCATGGACATGCACTTGTTACTTCAAAATTTGCCTGGTGTAAAGACTGCCTAGCATCTCACTCTAGCATAGCCAAGAGATGCAGAGCAGGAGCAAGCCAAATAGAATAGATCTCATTCCCCATGTTACTCCGCACACCCCATTTACCAGGATGCTACTACTATGGGAAGAAGTGCTCACGTACCTCACCACCACTCCTTGTAATAGCAGTAACTCTTCCCCACACCAGGCTGACTCCATTGTGCCTCCACCAGGATCATTCTGCACAGGATGAAAGTGTCAGCGCAAGGCCCACCACGCAACCTTGGTTATTCATTGTCATGTTGCAACACAGAAAGTTGCTTTAACTGTGGAAACCTCACAGCCAGATTTCTGCAATGTGCGGCTACCTTGGGGCTGATCCAGAAGGTGCAGTTCGTATAAGTTATTTCGCTGGATGTTGGGACTGATCAGAGTTGAACTCTGAAAGTGCTGGAGGGCACACCAGGTTACAGAAGGCTTGATTTAGAGTAGTGGGATGCAGGCCTGAGCAGAATTCACCATAAATAAAAGCCTCAGATCTGAAACGCTCAGATGTACAGCAGCTTAATTTTTTTAACAGAAATGACAGGCTGCATAAAGGGAAACATGATTTATTACTGAACAGCAGAATATTCTCCAGTGGAGAGGACGGAGCATTGGAGACAGTAATCAGAGAAGTAGAAGTGGTCTAAAACCACAGCACAGAAAAATGAGGACTATCCTCTAAATCAAATCTTTCAGTGTACAACAGCAGCATGAAATGTCGGAGAATCAAAAAGCTTTGGGAGTTGGGCTGCCTTGACTCTCCTGCTGAAACAAGCTGAAATAGGAGGACCACAAAGGTTACTGACAGAAGGAAAATGCTGTTCTTTTCTCTCTGTCATGTGAGAATTACAGCGAAACCTGCAAGCTCTTTGCAAGAACAACTTTCTTTCTGGTGATCAGCCGAACACAGCCTTTAAAAGGAAAGCTCTGCTATTCACGCAGAATGAAACTCACGGCTAAGCACCTTAAACAGACTGGTTAAGGGCAGACCGGACAAGCACACATATCCCAAACAAGGAGGAAAGCAGCAGCAGGTGATAGTACTGTATGTGAAAGCAACGGACAAACAGGTTCACTTCTGCCCCTAGAGGCAGCGCAGCTCCACATATGTAGCTATGGCCACTGGATGCAAAGGCAAGCCACCAGCCTGAGGCTTTTTCATGCTGCGGCAACAGCTCTTCTCAGCCTTTCCTCATCCAATATGCATGCTTTGACACTCAGCTAACACAGAGATGGGGCTTAAGGCCTGGCCTCAGGGCAGGCACGAAAGCCTTAAGTTGTTCACACAACATAAAGGAGACACACACAATGCATTAAATACTCAACTGCCTTTTCACAACAAGGGCAGTGGGTAGGCAGCAAAGTACATGTTTTGTAGCTCCAAACAATCAACATCTGGCCACAGAGAGGGAGGCTCAACTGTTCATGGTATCTGCTGTTGTATAATTGCCAAAGCTGAAGAACTGATCTCTGTCACTCACACACAGAGACAAGAAGATCTGAGAGATCTGGTAAGTTTTCCCATGGGTTTCACCTGCCCCCTTCTTTCTACTTTGCAGGGGGAGGGAGAAGAGTGAAGCAGTTCCATGAGAAAAATGCTTCAGACAAAAATGTTTTCCATCTTAAGTTGTTTGAACACATTGAAGAGTTTATCTTGCCCTACTTACATGCCTAGTGATCTGTCATTCAATTGCAGTGGATCTCTGGGCTCGTCAGGGGCCAGCAACCTTTTCCAGCTGTGGGCCCGTCCACTGTCCCTCAGACCTTGTGGGGGGCCAGACTATGTTTTGAAAAATATATATGAACGAATTCCTATGCCCCACAAATAACCCAGAGATGCATCTCTCCCTCTCCCTCTCTCTCTCTTTCTCTCTCTCTCTCTATATATATATATAAATGTAAACTGGCCATGTCCGTTAGTATCCACGTTTCAACAAAACCGCTTGACCGATTGCGTTCAAATTTTGACACAATGCCGCATGCGAATATGAGAGTAACCCTGTACAGTTTTCAAAGACAGATGTCACACCTGTGCCTGGTAAAAACCGCAAAACCCCGTGTTTCAAAACACACCACTCAGACGAAAATGCTTTCTAGGAAAAGAACCAGGTTGCAAACCAGCGCACTCTAGTACGCCTACACTGGTACTGCCCCTATAAAACCTTCCCTCTCAACAGCACATTGGCTCCCATTTACATACTAGGCCGAACCCTTTGCAGACTAGGCTGAATGGAGGTACTGACTCGCCTGGGTGGGGGCTGGGGGGAGGAGGGGACGAGATAGGTCAGGAAACGGTGGGACCAGTCACAGGGATGAGCTGGGGGTGGGGGGGAAGAGGGGGCATGATACGTCATGGGTCGGAATAGGGTGGGGGGAATCACAAGCCGGGGTGGGTGGGGGCGGGATACGTCGTGGATCGGCATGGGGTGGGGGGAATCACATGGATGAGCCACAGCAACGCGTGGCAGGGCCAGCTAGTTTTAAATAAAAGCACACATTCTACTCATGTAAAAACACCAGGCAGGCCCCACAAATAACCTAGAGATGTATTTTAAATAAAAGGACACATTCTACTCATGTAAAAACACTGATTCCCGGACTTTCTGCGGGCTGGATTGAGAAGGCGGTTGGGCCACAGCCGGCCCCCAGGCCTTAGGTTGCCTACCCCTGGCTCAGGTGGTGGATATCCTGAGCACATGTGAGTTGCAAGAACAGAGAGGAAACTAAAAGGGGCCAAAGTTAAGTTGCACTTAAAGAGCAGTTACAGTTCCTGGGGTGGGCAAAGCTATTCCAAATTCATAATAGAGCTTTCGTCCCATTTAAGGATTACAAAGAATTGAAAAGGATTACAAAGCATTGTGTGAGAAAGGATTTTGGAGAGAACGAGCAAGGGTCCAGCAGGGCTTCCCATGACCAAAAATTAAAAGAAGCAGAGTTTAATTTGTTGCCCTTAATGCTGATCAAAGATGCCAGAGAAGAGTTAAAAGATTGTTCTATTATCTGCCTTTTATTTGATAGTGAAACAAACCTATGAGTCAGCATTATAAACTGTCTATGCATGGAAACAATGAGCTTTTTAGCGAGGAAGAAAAAAAAGAGGAAGTAATTTCTCTTTCAAGCTTCATTACACAAATTCCCAGTGTGCCAGGGACCTGGGGTCCATTTAAAGCAGGCTGATTTCAAGTGATTTTTATTTTTTTGGAGAAAAAGCAGAACTAGAAAGCCAAGAGCCAATGGAAAGAAATGCTGACCTGGGAATACCCCTGCTTGCCTTTTCTTGGAAGAACTGGGCAAGAGGAGGATCCCTGGGGAGAAAGCCTCTTGTGAAGCCAGAGGTGGGCCCTGCAGAACGCCCCGATCCAAGTCCAAAAGGGCAGACAAGGAAAGGCTCGTCGTGCAGAACCCTGGCTCAGGAACAGGGAAGCTGCAGCCCTTCAACACCCATCAGCCCCAGCCAGCATAGCCAATGGACAAGGATGGTGGGAGTTGTGGTCCAACAATGCCTGCAGGGCCCCACCCCTGCCCTGACACTCATATGATGAGGCCACCACACACAAAATGCCGGCAGGCAGACATTCACTAAAGCATTTGCATCAAATCTGCCACAAACTCTTGAAGGATTCAAGGATCCATTTTTGGTAAAGTGGCTACTTCTGAAGGGAGGAGAACACACATCAACAGCTCTGCCTAGAGCCAAGCAGTGTGAGTAGGGAGGGCTGAGGCCTTGCCGCTACAGAGATACATTCAAATGACGTTGAAGTGTTGTGGAAAGAACAGTTTTGCTTGCTGATGCTGCCGCTGTCTCCTCCTCTCACCCACCCTCTGCTGAGTCAAAGTGTCCAGAGAGCACAGAAGGGAAGGCCGGTCAGTCCACCCATTTCTGTCTTTGCTTTACTTGGAGACTTGGTGGATGGCATGGGCCAGGTAAGCCACATTGCCAGAAGTGACTCCAGCAACAGAGATGCGGCCATCCTTGGTCATGTAGACAGAGAACTCCTTGGTGAGCCGCTCCACCTAGAAAGCAAAGCACAGGAAAGACGCTATTTCAGGAAGTGGTCAACTCAGGCAGCTTCTCAAGGCCAGGTGCGTCTGTTTGGTACCACCTACCAGGGCCAACTTGCAATCTGGAGGGCAGCGAAGCAACTTCCTAGAACTTCAAGTGAACGCTCTTCAGCAAACAACAGCCCAGCCAGGCTGCTTGATACCTACTCAAGCCGGCTGCTGCCACATCTCACTTCAATGCAACTAACACTGTGCTTCATGTTTTTTAACAATCCCTTTCCGCAAAACCAGCCCAGCAGAGTGCTTTTCTCATCAATGGGGGATCCACATACTCCCATTCCCAAAGTAGTAGCAGCTGCCGGCTTCCTACTCAGCTCCCACTTCCAACCCAGCCCCACTTCTCTCAGCCACCAATTAAATAATGGAAGACATTCTAAATTCTTCAGAGAATTAAAATGCAGCCACACTACTCATGTTCTGGCCTTTTCCTGGTGTGCCTCAAAGACTAATTCTATACGGCTGTTCCGGAGTTTGAGGCACTTTAAGCCCAGCTATGGGGGGTGGGGTGGGGTGGGACCAAGCAAATCAAATGCCAATACAAAATAGTTAGCAAGTTTTATTCAGGCTCATTCCTTCACCCACCTGTTCAGGTTTCAGTCCTGTGAAGCAGAACATGCCGATCTGGTCAGTGATGTGCTGCCAGTTATGAGGGGAGCCTTCTTTCTTCAGGTTTGCCACTAGCTGGGTGCGCATGCCAATGATTCGGTCAGCCATCCCCTTCACCTCTACCAGCCTGTGCCAGGGAAGGAGGCAAATGTGGAGTCAATACAAGGCGAGAGATGGAGGGAGATGGGGGTGGGGGAGCAGCCAAAGGAATAATCTAGGACAGTGGTTCCCAACAGGTGGTCCGCGGACCCCCAGGGGTCCGCTTGCTATGCCAGAGGGGTCCGCAAGATGCTATTAGAATAAAAAATATATTTCGTATGATAACAGATTTTTTGTTTTGGCCGCTTCCTGCATGAGCAGAGTCTAGCGCAAAACTAGAATTAGATAGAGGCAGTAGTTCTGCTGTATGCCGTTAGGTGGTGCTTTACAAACACTACTGTTTTGCAAAGAGGCAGCGCGCGCATTCTACTAACGCTCACCTCCCCAAGATGCTTTGCACGCGTCGGCTTCATTTGTGCGCTACTGCGCAGGTACCCTGTCTTCTCCATTCCCCTCCCTCGCGCGCGCTGCCTCTTTGCAAAACAGTAGTGTTTGTAAACAAAGCGTTGTTTTTCGCGGAAGCTACAGTTCGCGTAGTTAAAAATGGACCGTTGGTTAAAAAGTGGTTCGTTAAAACGACAAAGGCCTACAGATGAAGAGGAAGATAATGCTCCCACTTTTTAATTTTAGGATTAGGAATTAATGGGGGTCCTTGTCACAATAGTGGCTCGATGAGGGGTCCTCGAGAAAATTTTGTTGGGAACCCCTGATCTAGGAGGCTCCACCATGCCTTGTGCCCTGATGGGGTTTATGTCCATGGAAAAGCATAAGAAGTTTGCACAGTCCTGCCTCCCAAACAGCTTTAAGGAACCCCAGGTTGGTTTTGTTTTTTGATTCTTTAACCCAGCCACTTGCCTGCTACAGAAAGGAACAGCCACAGCCCTTCTGCCTTTGGTGCAGATTTGGCATCATCCAAGAACAAGGTTGAGCAGACTAAGCTTGCTTAAAGTGTTGCCCTCCAATTTGAAGGACTCCTCTGGTTCGCTGTTGCAGCCCCACAATCTACTATCCTTAAAAGCCATCCAGGGCTGGCTGTCCCCCTCCCCTTTTCTGTTCATCTGCTGGCTGCACATAGTCAGCCTTTCAAGGAGGCCTTACCATTCCTTTCGCAGGCCAGGGTTATTCAGGATGGTGGAGGCTATCCGAGCCCCATTAAGGGGAGGGTTGGAGTACATGGGGCGGATCAGAATCTTCAGCTGCGATTCCACTCTCTTGGCCTCATCGGAGTCTTTGCAAACCACCGTGAAGGCCCCCACACGCTCCCCTGGAAAACAAAGACCAGAATGCAGTGCAGTTGTGTCTCCCTCTGTGGCTCTGTGCTGCTATTTGGAAGAGGCACACAAATGCCACCTGGATCTCTCCTCCTCTCCCCTTCCTTGTCCAACCCTTGCCTGTTCTTTTATCTGCCTCACATCCTTCCTTCCAACCCAGACTCCTCTGCCTGAAAGAAGAAAGCATCAGCCCTCTGGATGGCAGCTAGGTCAAATGCAGACTAAGAAACTAAACAGTGCAATCTCATTTTATAGCACCATAGGTGCACTGCAAGGATTGGGGATTTCTTTATCCCCAGAATTACTTTTTAAAAGGGGGGGGTGTTAACCCCTTGTGACTCAATAGAGAGGCCCTCATAAGGTAGATTCAAGGCTAGAAGCAGCTCTGCCCTCCTTGATGCTCCTATCATGTGGAATCCCCAAAGACACTGTGTGGTTGCACAAAGAATGCATCTTCATACAAATTGGACAATTATAAAAATTCATGTTCTCCTATGACAGAATTGTGACTCCACATCACAGCCACCTCTCTTCAATCATAAACAGAGTTCTTGGCTTGCTTTCTCTATTAAGAGCCTCACAAGCATTTCCCCAGTGCCACTGCCTTTCCATTTCTAACCTGGGACCATCTCTGAAACAGGAATGTAGTCCAAAATGCAAAACTCAACCGGACAGCAGGACTTTCTCTTGCCTCTAGTCCTCCATAGACCTTTCACCCATATACTGGAAAGTGAAAGCAGCTAGCAAAGTGCTTAATCCCTTGAGCAGCTTTTCCCACCCACAGAGATGGCAACAGACCCCGGACTTAAGGGCTTACCATACAGGCCCATGTTCTTTGCATATGACTGGGACAGCACAACATTAATGCCTTGTTCAATGAAGTGGCGGACAGCCCAGGCGTCTTTGTTTATATCACCGCTAGCAAAGCCTTGGTAGGCCATGTCGAAAAAGGCAAAGAGGTTCCTTTTCTGGAAAAGAACAGAGGCCACCTCAGCTTAAAAATGACAACACTCCTTCCTAAGGGCAGCTATGGTAAATGGAACAGGTCACACAGCAGAGGAGCATCACATCATACAGAAACAGTGAGGTAACAACAACAAAAATTGTTGTTGTTTTCTGTGTTTATAATATTATAAAAGTAAAAAAAATCATTTCAAACAAAAAACAAAAATTGGGAGGTGGCAGTGCCCATTCAGTTTTTTGATTTTCACAGGAGTTACACACATCTCTTGCCCAGCCGAGGTCTCCTCCCAGGGTGTGTCCTTCCAAACAGGCAAGCAGACCCGCTCCTTCCCCACACAGAGAAGTTCATCCCTCAGCCGCCTGCTCTCTTGCTACCACGGCCCTCCTCACCTTCACTGCTGCTGCCAGCTCCTTCCACTGCTCTGGCCGAGGGTCTACTCCAGTTGGGTTGTGAGCGCAGGCATGGAAGAGAACAATACTCTTTTCCGGGATTTTCTTTAATAAAAAGGGTATGAGAAAAACGAGCCATTACTCTTTGCTTAGTCCATTTATATACCAAGTGACCTCAAAGCAATTTCCACAGCGAATGGAGCCATCATTAAAAGTCACGTGCCACAAAACAATGAACTATCAATGATAAAACTACACAGACAACACATACACACACACACACACCAACAAAATAATAATAAACAGACTCAAGGCTCAAATCCCATCTAACAAGAGCCTCCAAAAGGCAGAGAAAAGCAGCAAGATTTCACTAAGTGGCTGAACTCCTTAAAGTCATGACCATCCATGGCTCCCGAGGAAGGGAACGCCATAGCTGAGATGCCCCTAGAGAGAAAGCCAATCACTATACAGCGAGCTACATCCATTGGTGGTACCACAAGCAGCCCCGTCTCTAGCCCAATCTCAGAGCTTGGGCTGCCTGGTATGAGAAGATGTGTTCCATCACATACAGCGTGACCAGAAGAACCTTCATCCATAATGGATCACAAGAATTGCCAGTTCCACTTCACAAGACAGAAAGTGGGCAAGTGTCTCTCTCCAACTCTTTTCATGATTCTGATGAAGCAGGTTGCCTATAACAGCTCCTTCCATGATGGTGTTGGGTTTAAAAGGTACTGCAAGACTTACTTTTGCAACCAACGCTGTTATTCTATTAAGTTTACATTCCCAAGACCTGTCACTGCAAAACATTTTACTATGAAGTGTTGTCAGCAACTGTCAAAGTTTGGGATCATACTGGGCCTAGTATCAAAACCCTCCTGGCTGTATCTTTCCTTGCTCACCATTCAAACAAGCCATGCCCAAACTCTCCATGACCTACACGTCCCCATTAGCTCACCCTCAGTTGTCAACTTACAGAGATGTCATCCAAAGCTCCAGTGAAGTCAAAGCCACAGGTTTTGGGCTCATAGTACCGATAGCTTTGCAGTTGCATCCCAGCATCCCTGAAGATGGGAGTGTGATTCCCCCAGGATGGTTTGGGGAGGTACACGTCACAACTGGACTTGAAGAACCGTTGCTGTATGAAGAAGAGGAGACGGGGTGTGTTTGAACCATAGTTTCAAAGCCAGAGACCACAGCTCTTTCAAGAGATGTGGGGAAACTGTATCCCGCCATCTCTTCATTTTTATGTTGTTAGATTACAGAAGCACTTACCAAGAAGTTGGCACCAACTCTTAAAGATCCTGTTCCAGAAATTGTCTGCACAGTGACATACTGAAAGAACAATGAACAGGCACGTGAGACATCGCCAGACAAAATACAACAGGTAAGCACTCCAATGGTTGCTGGCACTGAGTGTGCCTCATAATCTGCCTATTTTACAGATGAGGCTCTTGAAACATGACTGTAAGGGCAAGAGGAAAAGACAGCTGTGTGCAATATTAGTCAACAATCCTACCTGCGCAAGAACTGAAAGAGAAAGAGTAACAAGGAGGAATAAAGCGTTTCTCAATGCTTGCAAAGGCAACACTATCTGTTAAGATTGAAGCGCATGCCAACACTTGAACAATGAGAAAACATTCATTCCAGTAGCTCATCTGAGTGATAAAAGAGCCTTCCTCTTAGCTGGTTTTTCCCAGCAGCAAGGAAGTTCAAACTCTGTTCATAACTAAGCATATAAAACTGACCCAGTTTTTATTATTTATTTATTTTAATTCTTGAAGAATTTGGACTCCTTTGGCATGTCCAAAGAAAAAGATAAGTTGGGGCCAAAACAACACAGAGAAATATGGATCCTAGGCAAGGAATTTTTTGGCACAGACTGGCTCTCTTTTTGGTTTCAGAAGACACAAAACACATCCAACAGGTTCACCACCAAGAGATTAGAATCTTGCTTTAAAGTAAGGAGTCAAATTCTGGACTAGGATCCATCATAGGCCCTAGAATAAAATGTGGTGTTGCTTGCATTTCTGGATCCTTACAGTAACTCTAAAACGAACTCCACTGCCCCCATTGACCTAATCACAGGGATCATATGTTCTCATGTGTACAAGTTTCTTTGGCAGTGACTTTTCAAACTGTATTGTGAGGAACCCTGCAGTTCCTCAGAACGTTATCGGGCATTCCTCAACGAGAAAGGTCAGAAGTGAAACAAGATGGAATTGGGCTATGATCCATGAGAACACTACATTTGCAAGGGTGATGGTGAGGCCCAGCCAGTACGTTAACGAACTGCCCCTCTTGGAACACTTCAAATCCTGCGCAGCATTCAGTGGGTACTCAACATATGTCAATCTGCAAAAGGTTGCCTATAGGTGAAAAGTGTCAAGGCCCCCAGTGCAGGAATCCATTACTTGAATACAGTATTAATGAATGCACTTGATAACCTTGGCTCCTTACCCGGCCACTCTGAATAACCTCGTGTGTCTCTCCCAAAGCCAGCTCAGCTGACGCCTTGTTGAACTCTGCCAGGCCAGCAATTGGCAAGTATTCCTTGTCCAACTTCTTTGCAGCTATCTCAGCTTCTGCCTAGAGAGAACAGATTGCGTTTTCTTATTTGTTTCCTTCATAGGTTAAGAGGAGAGGCAACTTCCATTTATCACTCCTAGATTACACACCCAAATAACTAAAGGGACGCGAGCGCACATCCCTTTGCAGGATTATCCTTGTTTCACAGAAAGAACTGACAAGTGACTTAACCCAGGAGCTTTAGCAAAGCTACTCAACATCTAGCATCAAGAGCCTCCAACCCATTCCTCATTCATCTACTCAGAACCGCCTTTGTTGCTCCTTCAATATCTTTGCAGATGGTGCCCCCACACCCCTCCTCCCAGCTGCCACTGTTTGCTTGCTCCTTAAGATTCCCAATGCAGAAAAGGCCAAGCAGCTGCAAATTCTCTCCAACCCCTGCTTCAGTCTCAACCCTTCCCTTTTATGCTTGTGGCAGCTATATGGCCTCTCGGCCTGCACAACGCAAGACTCAATTCCTACCTAAATAGTTCAGTTCGCCTATTGCCACCCTCCAACTACTTCACAAAGCCATCGTTTTGTGTCTCCCCACCACCACAAAGACACTTGGCCACACTGGGATGGTTCCAAACGCATCTCAGGCAGCTACTGGGTGGAGAAGAGATCTGGCTCTTTGTTTTGTTCAGACGTATGAAAGGAGTAGGAAGCAGCTAAGCTGCTCACACAACCCTAGCTGCTAGAACCTGGCTCCCATGACTGCCCATAGGCACGTCCAGCTGCCACACACAGCCACATCTACGCAATCCCTCACATGCTCTTAATGTGTGGGAGCTGGCGCTTTTGCTTACTTTGCGGACACAGTTCAAGACGTATGGCTTGCCATTGTCATCTCGGTAAGCTCCGACTCCCAGGTTCATCTTCTTACTGCTGGTGTCTCGCTTGAAGGCTTCCGTCACTCCCAAAATAGGATCAGGGGGTCCCATCTCCACATGAGCCCACCAGGAGCTGCAACATCAATGCAAAGTGTTTGTTTCTGTTTAGAGCTCCATTCCCTTACAAGGAAATGAGGCATGGTCAGTCAACGTCTGTTCATTTAGCTGCAGGCTAGAAGACATTTGCAGCCATACTGTGTTTCAAATGTCTTCCATGAAACTGATTTCTTGTTCTTTTTTACCATGTAAAAATGACTATACATATAAGCTGTTTTGGATGAGACCCAAGTAAATTCACACACTTCAGGTCTTGTGCCTCATTTACATTGTATGAGTGTGCTTAACCTATTTCTGTAATACATTTATCAAATATTTCAAGGCAGTTTACAATAAAATAAAAAAAATTTCTAGTTACAGGTAGGTAGCCGTGTTGGTCTGACGTAGTCGAAACAAAAAATAAAAAAAATTCCTTCCAGTAGCACCTTAGTGACCAACTAAGTTTGTCATAGGTATGAGCTTTCGAGTATCTGAAGAAGTGTGCATGCACACAAAAGCTCATACCTATGACAAACTTCGTTGGTCTCTAAGATGCTACTGGAAGGATTTTTTTTTTCTGCTAGTGATTGAAGAAGGGTGTTGCTAAGATGCCCTTGTTCAGGACTGGCTGATGCAGGAGGATGTGTTGTGACACGTTCCTCTATATCTGAATTTCATTGTGAAAAATGGAGACGCCTCACACAAAATGGAGGCATGTTAAGGCATTTATGTGAGGCTGCTCTGCTGGGATTCGCTCTGAATAGGAGCTCCTGACCTCTTGCCAACTGGCACGCTCAGAGCCTTGGTCCAGATGTTCCTTGTCCGGGTCACTGCTATTTAGGATTAGGCTGACTCTTTTTGTCAGCTGTGCTGCTCCTGGTATCTGCTCTTCACCTGAAGCTCTTGCTCAGAGAGATGTATCTCGTAGTACATTCAAACTGCTGCCCCCCCCCCCTCAGCCCAAAATTATGGGCAGCTGGTTGTGAGGGGGGAAAAGCAGCTATAATTTTTTATAATGGTGTTTAATATGTTTTAATGGATTATCTTATCATGTTGTATGCCAACTTGATAACTTTGTAAAGGTATTATGTAAATGATTTTAATAATTCATGAGGGATACACATTTTTTAAAAGTGTAGAGGGCTTCAGTTTTCATATTTACCTATGTGCCTTATTTTCACATTGTTGTTAAGTAGGTGTCCTTTAGCGCTGAAGAAGCCTCCTGTTCACTAATACTCCTTTACAACTGCCATGCTTCTGAGGCTGTAGCCCACGGCCCACATTTGGCACCCCTTGACTCTCTCCTTCACAACTCCTGACCCTTTTCTGTGGGGGGGGACACCCAAGCAGCCCCCATTCAGGCATCTCTTGCTTACTACCTGACCCCCTTTTCACTCCCCACAGCCCCCTCCCATTCATCTTCTTCATTGCCCCCGGTGGAGCCCCATGTTGGGCAAGATACCTGCACTGCAGGGGGCTGAACTAGATGACCCTTGTGGTCCCTTCCAACTATGATTCTATGTCATAGCACAGTGTTAAGAAGACTGCCATGTAGACCCATGAGAACAAAACAGCACAAGCACTCACTGTTACTGCTTTCTTGGCATGCAAATATTCTTGATCTTCCTGCAGTTACTAAGGGCTCACCCATACTTCTGTTTGTCCCACCGCTTTCCCGGGATCTAGCACTAAACTGGAACAAATGGCAATAAGGTTTTTAGTGGACTGTCATTTGTTCTGATTTTCTGATGGGAAGTGGCACAGCAAAGACAAATCTACTTGAGATCCATGGTTGGACGCTGCACAAACAGGTTGCTGGACTAGATGGGCCACTGGCCTGATCCAGCAGACTATTCTTATGTTATGTCCAAGTGAAGGCCACTAGAAATAGCCTCAGTGGTGTGGCTGCAGCCCTTCTACATGCAGTAAGTGTAAATGCACAAGTGATTCAGCTGGGATGTTTTTATGTTTTTGCTTTGAGTGAAACCATAAAACTATTGCTGTGGGAGGGAACAGGCCTGCTGCAAGAGGTATGTGTGTTTTTAAAAGGGGGAGATTACCGACTAGACAGCCATGCCACAGCTTGAACACACATATATCCCTGCTGCTGCTGTTCTATTAAACAGAAAAGAAGACGTACCTCAGTCGCAAGCATCTTAACAGATAATTTCAGGAATTAAAGGTATCACCGGCTATGAGTTACAGCCAAATCTTCTTAAGGATGTTAAAGGACAGATAGGCAAAGATTATGTTGCTATCATGGTGGTATAAGTGTCAAGGGTGAAAGTTCTCAAAGTGAAGCTGGGATTTTCTTTTCTGCCCCTGAGCGCATCACTTTAAGCTTGCTTAGGCTGCCATTTTAACACCTATTCACCCTTCTGGAGCTCCTCAGAACCCCCCCTTTTTCTTTTTACCACCCTGAACTATCAGGTATCATGACTAACAATGCCATCTATACCAATAAAAGGGTCATCAGAGGAGAAAGATTTCCAACTGCATGGCCATGAATAAGATAATAAACACGTGTTGAAATCAAAAGTGCAGAGTAAATTCAAAACTTCAAATGGGTGGGTGGGAAGAGAGGAGTTAATGCAGTTTCAGTTGCCAGAATCTCTCCAGGCCAGACGAACTTGGAACTTTGGACGCACGGGATTAATTTACGGCAACCAAAGCACATTCCTAAGCAAGGACGTCCCAGTGAATCCAACGGGGCTTTGTTGTTGTTTAGTCAACAAAGGGGGGGGGCTTGCCCACATTTACCTGGGAGTAAGCCCCCCCCCCAACGGGGCTTACTCCCAGGTAAATGTGGGCAGAACTGTAGCTCGTATTACATACACAGGCCTGGAGAGAGTGGCGGGTGTTTTTTTTTTTTTGCAGTCTCTGTCGCTTCCCACCGCCCTCCAAACCCTCTCCAAGGGCACTCAAGTCCAAGGCCAACGCCACCATCTTCCAGCCAATCCGAGGAAGGCTCTGTGTCCCCGCCCTTCATCGCAGCCAATCAAGGTCGCGGACCATCTCCCTAGCCGGCCGCGTGCACTGAACGCGAGCGACGGGTCCTGCCAAAGGACAAAAAGGTGGAGGGATACTCTCTCCACCGAATCGCCTTTTCGTGCATTAAACACTGGCCGGGCCGGTGCCCTGACCCACCAACTCCCTCTCTCGTCCAACACGCCGGCGTTTCCGGCCCCCAGGCACGGCCTGGCCCCATTCACACACGTTCCCGTCCTCACACGAGTCGAGAGCGTCCGCACGCGACGGAGGCTCGAGCTGCCTTCGAAGGCGCTTTGAGGGCGCTGGCGCGACACGTGTCGGGTCGGAGAGGTGCATCGATGTAACCAGTCGAGGCCTTCCCGCCCCCGGCGCGCGTTACCTGGCTCGGGCGGCGAGGGAGGCCAAGCAGGGCGGCGGGAGAAGCAGGAGGCGGCTGCCGGTGGCGGCGGAGTGAAGGAGCGCCATGGCGGAGCGGGCGGAATGGAGTGGAACCTGCGGCGGTGGCGGCTGCAGCTGCTGCCTTGGCCTGGAAGAAGCCGGAAGGAGGCGGAGTCGCAGCCGCGCTTCCCACAGGCCGCACCGAGCGAGGGAGGGAAGGAGGGGCGGCGCTGGCTGGCTGTGGGGCGGGCCGAACCTCGGCCTCGAGACTCAGGGAAAGGGAAGGCCGCTTTGCTTGGCCCCGCCTTGACGCTGAAAGAGTAGCCGCAGGGAAGGGCAGCCGGCTCGCCAACAACAACAAAATATTTTATATTGTTTTACAGATGTAGTTGGTGGGTTTCATGAGACAGGAGTGGGAAACAGATCGTACAGACTTATGCCAACTGGCACATGATGTTCACACAATATTTTTCTTTCCCAAAACTATTTATCCTAGGTCATCCAAGCGGCAGCGTCTATCTATGATGACATTTCTATGGGAGTCTATTCCAGGGACAGGGATACTGGTGGTAAACTACTATCTAAAATACAGCGACAAGTTCAGATGGACCAGTCCAATGGTGTCTTTTTTAATAGCTATTTTTTATTAAAGATTTCTTAATTTTCAAAAAATACGTGCATTGTCTCTTTTTTCCAATTGTGTTTTCTACAGATCCGTTTCATTTGTTGTGAGACATTAGCGTTGCATGTAGTATTAGGTTACGGTAGGTGGGAAAGAGGGGGGAAATGAAGAATGGTGAGTAGGGTGGGGTTGGGTGGTTATGCTGCTATTCTTCTACTTAGTGTATGTGTGGGGTTTTGTGTCAGCATAACATGTATGAGTTCTCTTATTACTCGCTTGCTGTATTTCCTTGGGGTGGCCTAGGGTTGTCTTTGGTTTTGACTATCACATGTTAGCTGCCAGGTGTCCAGCAATCCCACCTGCTTTGAATACCTCTTTATTTTAAAGTGCAAGCATCATATGTGTATAATCATTTGGTTTTTCATCATTTGGTCAAAGGACCTCCTGTATATTAATAAGTGGTCAAGGAGATGCATTGAAGAGTGACAATTGATCCCAGAACTTCTACCAATATTTAGTCGTCTTAAGTTCATTTCCTTTTTGCGCTGAAAGCACTGAAGAATTACTGTAGCTCTCAAATTTGTCGCTAGGTGGCATTGTACACTAGCTTTGTTGCATCAGATATGATTTGTCAAATTGGAAGGAACCACGAGGGCATGGGTGTAGCCAGGGGGGCAGCTGTTCCCCCTAAATCATGCAAATCTGAGGTTCTGCCACACTAACAAAAGCCTGCACCAATAAAAATCCTGGCTATGCCCATGCACGAGGGTCATGTAGTCCACCCCCTGCAATGCAGGAATCTTTAGCCCAATGGACTCAAACCCACGACTCTGAAATTCAGTCTCTTGATCCACTGACTCTGGTGTAAATATGGAGTCACTGGCCCAGTCCCTCAGCTACCAAAGTCATGTCCCCAAACTGCAATGATGAAAACAATTGTTAAGTGTGTGATCAGCAGCTGTACTTTTAGGTGCTCTGCTCCCCAATTGTGGAAGGAATTCATTTTACATTTAGTAGCGGCAGCTAAATATTTAATAACAACCAGATAAATATAGAAACCAAATGCACATCTATGCCAGAATGGTTCAGTCAGTTATGGAAAATTTTTAGTTCTTCATAAAAGGTTCCTACACAAATCAAAAGAAGTACAGTATAAACACCAAAGGAATTATTCATTGTGAGGCAGAGTGAAGATGCAGCTTCAGAGGGCAATTGTTATAGGGCAGAGCTGTGTGTGTGTCATGGGACCAGACCTGTACCTCTAAGCAAGTCTACTGCCCTCGGGATCCTGCCATGTTACCTGCAGCAGTTGAATAATCCGGTCTAATTTCTGACTTTCTATTTTTCTTTTGGGGAGGGGCATATAGCTCAGTGGCAGAGCATCTTATTTCTATGCAGAAGCTCCCAGGTTCAATCCCCACTGGCATCTCCACACAGGACTGGGCAAGACTTTTCTCTGGCTGAAACAATGAAGAGCTGCTGCCAGTCAGTGAAGACAATACTGAGCTAGATGGTCCAATGGTCTGACTCAGTATAAAGTAGGGTTAGCAGATTTTTTTTCAATGAATCTGGGGACACTTTTCAACTTTAATGGATTTTGTCAGGGGACTGATTTGTAAATCTGGGGACGGATGTCTGGTAACCTTAGTATAAAGCAGCTTCCTATGTCCCTGTGGATGTGTGTGTGGTGTGGGGGAAGTGAAGAGACCACCTTGTCCTTGCCTCAGGCTGTAAAATGGCCCAGTCATAAGTATAAATCTCAGATATATTCATACCTTTGGGGGGAAAAATGTGTTTAACATTTATTAACTATACACATAAGAAAAATGTATAGCAGACCTAAATGGTTGGCATCTGTTTTGTTTGAACTATTTATTGATGTTTATTTAGAGCAACCCTTATTGTAGCTCTCAGCTGCTTTAAGACTATCTTTTTGGCTGCTACACAGGATAATGAAGACCGCATCACATTCTTCCCCCAAAGCACAAATCTTCCACCGTGGTCAATCAAAGCTGAGCCCAATGATAAGCTACCAAAGGCTCCCTGCCTTTGAAGATTTGTTTAATAGCCTCTCAAAAGAGACAGGCCCTGGAGGCGAATCCCAGAGCCCACTAATTAAGAGGTCTGGCACTAATGGGGGCGAATGCTCTAGTTTCAAGAACAACAACAACAAAATTCCAGCTGCATTCAGAGATGCGCCAAGGGAAAACATCTATTGTTGGTGCTTCTGGGTGGATTCAATGCACCCTGTACTGTGGAATAGTCAAGTGTTCTTGGTGCGTCTGTTCACACCTGTCCTAATTTAGCCTCAGCATAGATTGCAATTTGCCGCAATTAAGACTAGCCCAGCAGATGTTCTCTGTCTGATCTTGTTTTGTCTCCCATAGGACATCAGAGCCTCCTTGTGTTCCACAGAATTTTTGCTAGAAGCCATCTGCTGGCTAACTTGGCAATTAGAGGAAAGAATGCTGAGTGCCCTGAACTTCGATCTTATCATGATGAAAATGTCAGCTGCTCTTTAAAAATATGACATTCATTACCAAGCATGTTTCCCTCCCCACCCCTTTCCACTAGCCTTGGAAAGACTATTGAATATGTACAGAGAGTTTCTATGAAAGCCTTCACTGTCCATGCCCCATCTGTACAGAGGGCTCAGGGCGTAGTGGGGAGGGCTCAGCCATCCACCTCTACTGATCTTCACCCACATCTGTCCCTATTCCTTGTTTCCAGTTATAACAATTCACAATACTAAAAAATCCAGTTTGTTCTTGTTAGCAGTTAGAAACATATAAGGTAAAAAAGGTAAAGTATCCCTGGATGGTTAAGTCCAGTCAAAGGTGACTATGGGGTTGTGATGCTTATCTCACTTTCAGGCCGAGGGAGCTGGCATTTGTCCACAGGGAGCTTTCCAGGTCATGTGGCCAGCATGACTAAACCGCTTCTGCCGCAACGTAACATTGTGACTCCATTTACCTTCCTCCGCAGTGGTACCTATTTATCTACTTGCACTGGCGTACTTTCAAACTGCTAGGTTGGCAGGAGCTGGGACCGAGCAATGGGAGCTCACCCGGTCGCCGGGAACCGCTGACCCTCAGATCAGCAAGCCCAACAGGCTCAGTGGTTTAGACCACAGCGCCACCTGTGTCCCTAAATTAGAAATTTATGCACACAGGCGGAATGGGTGAAATGGACTGCGGTCTAAACCCCACATTTGGGGGAAGGAAGGAAATGATCCAGTGTGCTTATCCAGCCATGCCTTCACTTCCCCACCAAGGGTTGTTCCATATTGGTATGTTATCCCAGAGTGTCCATGCACATGTGGGTGTCACAGATTAGATTTTTCCATGTGTGCTTTTATGCACATTCATTCACACATGCTAGCTTTCAATTGAACTCTGCCTCAATCTTTCCTACCCACACTGGTGGGTGGTGCTTGATGGGTTCTGTTGTCCCCTCCCATCTATTAGTACTTCCTCTACCCACCCTGAGTTCTGGAAGCCTGAGGTTCATTGTGACCATGCTTACAGGCATTGGTTTACGTGTGTGTGTGTGTTTATCTAAAATATAAATAAATAAGTTTTCTGATATACCAGATTTGCATAAAGCAGCACATTAATTTTCTTTATTTTAATGTGTTGTGCCACTCCCAGCAGGAGCCCATCAATGGAAGTAGGAATGTAGGGGGTAGCACCCAGAAAAACGTCACTAAACACATTTAAAAGCCCAATCCTGCCCCGACAAGGTGCTTCACAGAATCTTAGAGCTGGAAGGGATCCAAGGGTCATCTAGTCCAACCCCCATAACAGGAATCTCAGCTAAAGCATCCATGGCAGATAGCCATCCAACCTCTGTTAAAAAAAACCTTTCAGTATGCCCAGAATTGGGTAACGTGATATTATGTTGAATTCCCACCCCCTCGCCACATTATCTGCAGATCAGGAAATTCAGATTAAGTGGGGGGGGAGTGGGGGCTGCTAACTGGGTGAGAATGTCATGCGGATGACACACACCTCGGGTGCATCAAATCCACTTTAAATTGCTGTGTGTAGACTACAGCCAAAATGAGCCAAGTTACAAGTTGCTAACTTCAGTAAGTCACTGATTCTTCCCACCCCAAAGATTGTCCCTCTTCACCCAGTGTCTACAATGAGAAGGGAAGGCCAGCAGTTCAGCTGCACTTTCGCATTGCCAAGATCTGGGCATATTAGTTGTATAGATTCTTACAGTTTCAGTCAAAGAGGGATTTGAATGAGTGCCAAGTCTGCCCTCTTGAAAATCTGGCCCATCCTTGCAGAGCATTGCAACATTTAGGGAATGAAAAGATGCAACTACACAATTCCTGTAGCAGAAGATCAGTTTTATTTGTAAACTCTTCTTTGGTAATCAAGAAGACTTAGTGTGAAAAGAAAGCAAAAGATAAAAATCAAGAGCAAAAATAAAATACACTCCAGATCAGAGGATGTACAGGACACAAACTATGCTAACCAACACGGAGAGAAAAACAAGCAGGAAGAGGAAACTGATGGTTTGGATCAGAGCCCCCTCTGGGAGAGGAGGCGCCATCATCCGGCAGCAATTGTGTGGCCAAAGTCAGCAAGCAGATCAGCAAGCCAAGCCTTGCGGGGTCGAGTGGATCGCCCAGGTACAGGTTGGACAGTCGGCCTCCCGTTGCTCCTTGTGGTCTTTTTTTCTTTTTCATTTGCCTTTGTGGTTGGTTGTGGCAGGGCGGGGGGCGGCGGGTTGAGTCGTGGAGGGGGTGGCTCATCTTTACAGAGGGGGCTCGCTGCAGAGAACGATCTCCAGTTCCTTGCGGTAAAGTTTCCCCCCATCGGACAGATTCATGATGCTCTTTCTGTAGTTGGTGAGCTGGTGGATGCCCATTTCCTGGCAAAGGGAAAAGAACAGGGGAGGGAGCAATGAAATTTCATGTGACTGGGAAGGGAAGCGAAGTTCAGAGCAAGGCTTTAGAGAACTGGAATATCTAGCAAATGGCATAGAATGGAATGGAATACCTAGCAAATAGTCTCCCTCAGAAGGTTGTGGACACTCCTTCCTTGGAGGTTTTTAAGCAGAGGTTGGATGACTGTCTGTCATGGATACTTTTGCTGAGAATCCTGAATTGCAGGGGGTCCCTTCCAGCTCTACAATTCTATGATTCTGTGAACTGTAGAGTTGAAAGGGGCCCAAAGGACCATCTAGTTTAACCTCCTGAAATGCAGGAATCATATAATGCACTTCTTTGCCTCCTTACTCTCCTATTTTAATGTAAAAAAAACAACCAGGGTGGTTTACTTATGGTCCCAAACAGTATTTGGGAAAGGAAACATGCAGAAAGGGAATTCTTTGGTGAGGCCCCCAGCTTTGATATGGTTTCCCCCTTGAGGTAGGATTGTCAACCTCATTGCTGGTCTTCAGAGGGCAAATGAGGACTCTTTTATCCAGGCTTCTGTAGTTTATTTATGGGATTTTCACCCACAGCAACAATATGTGAATGAATATTTTAATAACTTCTTAGTTATGCATTAACACTTTTATTTTAGTTACTGTTTTATTGATGTCTGTGTTATGCAGTTCATACCTGTTGTACATTGCCCCAAGCTGCTGTGGATGAAAGGTGATTTGTCTCAAAACACACAGAGACCAACACACACACCTAATATCATGAGCCCAGAACTCAACAATGATCTCTCTTTCACTCCTACAAAGCTGGATACAAAAAGTAAATGTTTAATAAAAGCTGAAAGCCAATTACACCGAAGTATCAAATCTTACACTTAAAAATTCCAAGTTCTGACTATGGAGAATGAGAAGTTTTTCACATGCAGTTTTTAGGTGTATGAATTTTAAAACCAGAATTCTTTCCAAGGCTCCATTTCGAATTAAACCTCTGATTGCTAGCAGTGCGGTTGAACCAATAAGTAAAGGGTACTAGATCAGGGGCGTACCCAGGATCAAAACTAGGGGGGGGCAAGCCATGGTCATTCAGGGGAGGGGCCAAGGCATGGGAGGGGAGGGGCCACAAAGTGGGGATGTGGGCGGGGCTACAGGGCCAGCGGGCTCGACGACTCTGCGGCGGTGGCTGCAGCCGCTAAATGAACCCCCTAAACTCTCTCACACGAAATTCCCCTGCTCTGAAGACACCGCTCCCATCCATTTACGGCCTAACCACCCCCCTGAAAAACCCATTTGGGCCCCACTTTCCCTCCTCCAGGTCCCCCCGAAGCCCTTCCAGTTCCCACCCTATATATCTGGGATGGGGAAGGGGCTCAGAGGTCTGCTAGTGCTGGGGGGCCATCCCCCCGTGACCTGGGAGGATACCGGGGACCCCCCCGCCAAGCTGAGACCCTCAAAGAAGAAGAAGAAGCTGCCACCGCCGCCTCCCCATCGCAAGGGAGCAAAAGATGGGAAAGGTGGGGTGGCGCAGCGCAGGCGAGTGAGCCCCCCCAGCTGCGACCCTACAGCGGCCGTGGCGGCTCCCCCACCCTCAACGCCCCTCTCTCGGCAGGGGCAGCAAGGGAGAGCGGCTGGGGGGCATTGGAAAGAAGGAAACAGCAGCCAATACCCGGAGAGGGCAATGCACGCAGGGAGAGCGGAGAGCTGTGCCGCCCCCCAAGGCGGCTCCTTTCCTATTGCCCGGGGTGGAGGGTGGCGAGGAAGGGTCGCTGCCGCTGGGCTACTCCTGCCACCGGCAATCCGGCGCAAACGCCCCCACGCAGCTTCCTTTCAGCAGCCGCGACCACCGCCTTCGGGCGCCGCCCCCACTCCTCCTTTGCGGGCTTCTGCTGCTTCTGCCCGCTGAGGCTGAACTGGCTCCTGTCGGTGCACTTCCTCTCATAGCTGCCAAGTTTTCCCTTTTCTCGCGAGGAAGCCTATTTAGCATAAGGGAAAATCCCTTAAAAAAAGGGATAACTTGGCAGCTATGCTTCCTCTCCCGGCCCAGGAGGAGTCTCAATACCAACTCCTAACTCGGGGGGGGGGTAGGTGGGGGTGCGGAGGGGGGGAAGGGGGCGATTCCCAGCCCGCGGCGGCGCCGATCGCAGTGCAGCCTACCAGGAGGCAGAGCACGGCAGTGGCTGCATTCACTTGCCAGCCACGTCTCCTTCACTTGCCAGCCCAGCAGAACTCTTAGGCAGGAGAGGTTTCCGCCCGGCAGGGCTTTCCATTGGGAGGCACAAAGGCTTTAGTGGGCGGGAATTGGTGCAGATGTAGGCAGGGCGGGCTGAGAGGAGGAGCTGCCGCCGAGGAGCCGCAGCACCAGCAGCGTTTCCTCCCCCCCCCTGTCAACAAGCGGGGCGCCGGGTATTTGCTTCCCTAGTCGGGCCCGCGGTTTGGCCTTCTAGGGGGGCAGCTGCCCCTCCCTGCCCCATGGTGGGTACACCCATGTACTAGATCCCTCAAGACAGGGTGCAACGGTGCAATCTTTCAGACATAGTTTTTGGGACAGATTTGCAAAGAAATTTTCTCATTTGTTTGTGCATCAGGCTATAATCTTCACAGTAAGTGCTTGGACATTCCTCATAATGTGTGCTCTAATCTTGTGTGTTCTCTCTCTCTCTCTCTCTCTCTCTCTCTCACACACACACACACACACACCACCTTATGCACTCACTTTCTTATTTTTCTCATAGAGATCTTTCAGAAGAGCATCTAATTCATTCTCATCAATGAAGCCGCTTCCATCCTGGATATTAATGGTAGGAGATAATAGAGAGAGATTAGGCTATTCTTTTAACTCAAAAGATCAAGGCACACTATTCCCAACCCCTGAAAGTCTTCTTTTCCTTCACTTGTAATCTGCAGGCACACCAGCCTTACTCTCCATCCCAGCTGTTTGAAAATTTTCTGCTTTCCTGTTTGAAACCCTGGAAATATAAGCATCATCAAAAGAAAACCTTATTTTATTATAACAAAGTGATCAACTTGGCAAACTGTTGAAACAATACCAGCTGAATGGCTTTCTTCACACCCTACTCATTGCCCCCAAGGAGAAGAACAGACCAAGCCGAGGCTCGTCTGGGCCAGAAGAGAGTTCCATGCATGGCCAGCCAAAGACATTTTGGCACCTGAGGTGAACCACAAAATGGGGCTCGCCCCTGGTCAGGGAAGAAGAGGTGAGTGAAGATCTAGATATTGTACCTTGTCATAAAATGCAAAGATAGCATTGAATTCGTCTGAATCTAGCTTCATTCCCTGAATAAATGAGAAGGAGAAATGGATTAAGACAGGGATCAGCAAACTTTTTCAGCAGGGGGCCGGTCCACTGTCCCTCAGCAGACTTTGTGGGGGGGCGGGCTATATTTTTTGGGGGGAAATGAATGAATTCCTATGCCCCACAAATACCCCAGAGATGCATTTTAAATAGAAGGACACATTCTACCCATGTAAAAACACCCTGATTCTGAAACCATCCGTGGGCCAGATTTAGAAGGTGATTGGGCCGGATCCACCACCACCCTGGGCCTTAGTTTGCCTACCCATGGATTAAGATAAACAGGAGGAAAGCAACCCCACCAACAACCCACCACCACTTTTTTTTTACCTGAAACTTAAGAAGGAAGTTCTCTTGCACAGGCAATAGTCTGCAACATGAATGGGATAATGTCAGACAAAAGAAGGTACAGCATGACTTTTGCCAGCACCACCTCTGAATAGGTGAGTTTTGTCTGTCAGTTCCAGGTGCATTTTGCTTGGGGCAAACGTTTAGATGGAATGTGGATTTCTGGAGCTGGGATGATAGTTGGAAATTGGACCATGCCTTACTGGGATTGGAGACATTTGCCTCAGAAGTCCTTTTGAAACATGGTCACCTTACAGGGACAAATGGCAAGAAACCCCTCTGCTCAAGATGTGGGTTAAATGGGTGTGACTGCGAGGTAGGTGAGGCTGCAGGCCAAGTTTAACAGGGCTTCGTGGGTGAGTCAGGATTTGAACTCTGGTCTCCTGGATCTTAATCTGACACGATAACCACTATTCCACACTGATCCAGCCTTGCACAACCTGGAAAATGCCTACCACCCCATTCTTTTGGACTGCAGCCCCCATTGGCTGTGCTGGCTGAGGGTGAGGAGAGCTGTAGTAGTCCAAAACAGCGGGAAAGCACCAGGTTGGGGATTACTCAGGAAGAAACTCAACTATTCACACTGGAAGGGTGCATTGGAGATTTCACCCAGAGAAAAAGAGACTCTACACTTATATTATTTCTGCCATATGGAGGGGTGTGGGGAGGTCTGAGGGCATGAGAGCATTGTTTAGAAAGGGCAGGAGCAGCAAACTCTCAGACAAAATCAGAGTTTTCCCTGCCAGAAAAGTGACAACCAAAGAAAGATGCTTGGCTTTTTGGGGCTCATAACAATGTGATGGATCAATGGAATGGACTCCCTTGGAAAGTGGTGGACTCCCATTCACTAGATATTTTTAAACGGAGGTTGGATGGCCATCCGTCAGCTGTGATTCCTGCATTGCAGGGGGTGTCCTAGATGACCCTTGGGATCCCCTCCAATCCTATAGATTCTATTGATCTTACCGTGACATCTCCGACAGGCAGAGCTTCCCATCCCCATTCAAGTCAAACATTCGCAGCTGTGGGATCAGAAAGTGACAGTCTGTGAATGGCTCCTAAGTTAAAGGTTTGGGCTGCAACAAGACTCTCCTAATGATAATAACAATAATTTTATTATTTTATATGCCACCCATCTGGTTGAGTTGTACCAGCTATTCTGGCCACGGCGGATGAAGCCGCTTGGGCATCTGGGGCACGCCCATAGGGGTGGGACAAGGGCAGGACACACTGCAGGGCCTCTGGAGTCTGCCTGCCTCCTCCCACTCAGCCGCCCTACAGCTGGGGGGCGGGAGGCAGCGGGTAGACCGTTTGGGCAGCGTGGAGCCTATGCACACCCAAGCCACAGCATCTCTCCCAGGAGAGATGTGTGGCTCGGGCGCGCTGCAGGCCCCGCGGTGTGTGCCGCCCAGCATTTCGTCACCCCCCTCAGTGGTGACACCTAGGGCAGATTGCACCCACTGCACCCCCCTTCCTCCACCCCTGACTCTGGGTGGCTCCTACCAGGTGGCCTCTTTTCATTGCCCCTCTCCAATGCAATGTGAAGTGAAGTGTATTCATATTACCACCTTAAAGTGCAGTGAAGTTACATTTCACAGCTCTTTCTCCTTTAGCTGTTCACATCAGCACAGCTTCATTTGTGTCAGACTTGTTTCCATTCTGTTTGTGTACACACTAGGGGGCATTGGCAGGGCAGGGATGTCTCTACCCCGTGCAAAGGTGTTTACACCTTGGCTGCAGCTCAAGGACCCCAGTCAGTATGAAGCTGTTTGAGAAACAATGGCATCAAGCAGTAGCATCTTATAATGAAGGACAGATGCTTATAATGAAGATACATATGCATTTGGGATAACGACCACGGATTAAAAACCCAGAACTGGATCTGCTGGGAGTGCAAAGTCAACCAGAGTGTGAACACAGCCTCTGCTGAAATTGGCAGAGGTAGCACAGCAGCCCCTGAAGAAGCCTACTTGCTTCCTCGTCTCCAGATTCCCTTGGAAAAAAGAAAATGGAAGACACTTCTGGTGTCTTTGGAAAAACAAAACCAACTGAGAGGCTGAGAAGGCATTGGAGAGTCACAGTAAGTATGTCTTCTTCTTTGACAATTACTCATAGCCGAATAAGATTGTCTTCCATGAACATGGTCTTAACAGTAAGTCTGTAAGTGTCTGTGGAGGCCAATTCTGGATCCACACATCCTTCCGCAGTGGAGATATAGGTTTCTGAGTAGGAGTTGATCACAGTGTTTTTTTGCCAAACATGATAGCCCCACCAAAGCCAGAAAGGCTGTAATTGCCCACCCATTTAGGCTGATTAAATTGCACTGAGGCCAATGGGATTTCAGCAGCCTGACCGCATAGCAGCCCTCCCCCAACCTGGTGCCCTCTGATTGTCTTAGATTATAACTCCCACCAGCCCACGTTAGCATGGTCAATGATTAGGAATAAGGGGAGTTATAGTCTAAAACATCTGGAGGGCAGCAGGTTGGAGAAGGCTGATGTGGACTGCAGCCAGAGAGGGCACTTTTAAAGTTGTGGCGGGACGCAGGTGGCACTGTGGGTTAAACCACAGAGCCTAGGGCTTGCCGATCAGAAGGTCGGCGGTTCGAATCCCCACGATGGGGTAAGCTCCTGTTGCTCCTGCCAACCTAGCAGTTTGAAAGCAGGTCAAAGTGCAAGTAGATAAATAGGTTCCGCTTCAGCGGGAAGGTAAATGGCATTTCCGTGTGCTGCTCTGGTTCACCAGAAGTGGTTTAGTCATACTGGCCACATGACCTGGAAGCTCCCTTGGCCAATAAAGCGAGATGAGCGCCGCAACTCCAGAGTCGGTCACGACTGGACCTAATGCTCAGGGGTCCCTTTACCTTTACCTAATTAGTCGTGGCAGGCGCTTTTGGGGGATACAGCCTACAGGGGACAGAGGAAGCCTGCAGGTGGTTCTGGAGTGGAGCAACGGACCTCCACACCCCTACAGGAGACCTTCCCACTCCTAGGGGGCTTCTTGCACTTACGATGGTCTGCGTATATTCTTGCAGCTTTGGTTCATCGTAGGGCCGGTTGGCTTTTTCAAGCAAGTCCGAAAGAAATCCCTACAAAAAGAGATGGCATGAGAAGGCACAGGTTGATTTACAGCCCCATCGTAAACATGCCCACTCAGAACTAAGCTCAACTGTAAGCTCAAGAGGCCTTGATGTCCTAGGAAGGAAGCACAGAAATGCAGAAGAAATGAGGCATCCTGGGCATAGCTGCCAAGTTATCCCTTTTTTAAAGGGAAATTCCCTTATGCTGAATAGGCTTCCTCGTGAGAAAAGGTAAAACTTGGCAGCTATGATCCTGGGAAGGACTCAACTGTTGCTGAAAATGGCAGCTACAACTCTCCTTCCTGCATAAACACCACCATCACAGTCCCCAGTGACAGATAAGACTGTAGGGGAAGCAGGCAAAGTGAATCCCGCCAAAGCAAGGTGAGACATCTCCTAGCAGGACATTACAGTAAGAAGTGGAATGAGCTGTGCATAAAAGCTGCAGCTCTGCCTTTTAACAAGAGACCCTTCCATTGACCAAAAATGGCTTCTGTTTGGTTTAGAGTCTTGACGTGAAAAATGGGGGTAAGAGGCAAATGCCGTGGCGACAGTAAAGGGCAAGAAGCACTTGCACATGAGAAGTGCTCTAGAAACTGTAAATAAGTGTGCAACATGCCTTTCAGTGTGACATACAATCATAGAACTGTAGAGTTGGAAGGGACCCCACAGGCAGGGGGTGGCTTTCAAAGAGGGTCAGGCAAACCCATGGAGGAAGAGGAGGAGGAGGAGGAGGAGGAGGAGGAGGAGGATATCAGTGGTTACGACCCAGTATGGCTATGTTCTTCCTCCATAGTTGGAAGCAGTATGCATCTGAATGTCAGTTGCTGGGAATCACAAGCAGAGAGAGACCCGCTGCTGTGCTCAGGTCTGGCTGCTGGGCTTCCTATTGAGGCATCCGGCTGGCCAGGGTGGGAGCAGGATGCCAGACTAAAAGGGGGGGCACTTTGCCCTGATCCAGCTGCCTGATCCTTTCTTTTGTCCTTGGAGTTCCCTATAAGGAGGAGCTCCATTCCCCGCCATTCCTTCTGTCCACAAGTCAAAACAAAAAGTTGGGTGGGGGAAGCAAAGGGATATGCACTGGGGCAGAATCAGCTGTTTCCCCACTGCCATCACAGACCTTGAGCCACAGTCGTCGCATCAGCAAAATCCACTCTCCCCACCGTGATAAAAAAAAAAGGAGGACTGTGTTCGGTAACAGCCCCAACTCACAGCCTCCTGTTCAACTGCACATTATCTGGCCTCTGAAAGATGGTGGTGACAGTGGAAAAAGAAATGGGGGAAAGGAAACAGAATTTGCCTGCTGGGAGGTGGGAAGTGCTGCCACTCCTCAGCTTCTCTGCTTGTTCAAGCAGTGACAACCCACACATTACAGCAGAGCAGACACTGGTGGATGACAGCTGTTGGACATGCCCTCGCTCTAACACAGGGTTTCCTCTTTTTTTGCAATGAGATGCTCCAGAGTCTACACAGCTCTTGCCCACTCCATGCAGAGATTTGGATGCAGCTGGGGAAACATGTAAGAGCATGGCAACATGATGGATAGGGAGGCCACTTTCAGCACAAACAAAAGATGTTGTTGCCGCTGTTTGGACCCTTGTTGAAGCCGCCTCTTAGTGCTGCTGCTCTTCTCCCCCACTCCGCCACCCCCTCAAGTGCTAAGGACAACAGCAGTGTCAGAGCTGTGATCAATGGATGCCTTGTGAAGAGCAGGGGAGGGGGGGGATCGTTGTTGTTGTAGAATAGTGGTTCAAAGAGTGAATTGCCAGCCACAAAATACCCGGGAGAGTCAAATCTCACTTCATCATTGTGCTTGCTCAGGAAAGCCTCTCTCGACCTTAGCTCCCACCTATAATGTGGCCATCTTACACCGGCCAACCCTACAGGGCTATTACAAAGAGTACTGAAAACCAAAGAGAAGTGCTTTGAAGACGCTGAGCACTGGTATTGCACAGAGGCTATTTGTGCATTCGAAAATGTGTGTGTGTGCATGCAAGTATGCAATTGGCATTAACTTTTAAAAGATTATTATCCCTGTGAGGCATTTTGCATCTGGTTCTATCTTCTCCTAGCCCCGACCTCAGCTCAGCCTACCTTGAGCTCATTGGCTTCGATGTAGCCACTGCGATCGGTATCATACTTCCGCCAAGCCTGCAATGGAAAGAGCACAGATTTGTCACAACAATTGCATTTATATTGATTTTTATACATTTTGGGATTTATAACCCACCTTCTCACAAAATGCCCCAAGGCGGCTAAGAACAGCAGCAGCACCAATAATGAAGAAAATAACAAATGAATCAGGCAGATTAGGAAAAAGCAATAATGAGCCGGTAACTGAAAATCCATCAGAGAGCAGTTCAATCAATTAAGAAATGGTCTTTGGAGCCATCCTGTGTCACAGAGCAACAGCTTTCCAAATCTTCAGTATCAGTGGGAAAAGATTCTCAATATTGTTTTCATCCGGAGAAAGGCCACCACAGTGGAAAATGCTGTGTCAAGGGTTCACCTTCATTATTGAAAGAATGAATATTTTAAACACAAATTATTATAAGCAGATCAATTTTAATATTTAATTGCCTGTGCCTGTCACACAACTTAATTTGCCCATTAGCTAACAGCAGATGGACTCCAGTTTCATTTCCCAACATGGTATTCATTTCCTATTATTCATTTTAATTGCTTGGATGGATTGCTGTTTCACAGCTGTTGGACGTATGTCTCAAGATGACGACATATCAGTAGCGTTTTTATTTATTTATGTGCCTCTAGGGCAGAGAGCACCTATTTGCTTCCAGGGAGAAGTTGTCCAATGCCAACCTTGCGACAGGCCTGCTGGCCTGGCCTCTTCTGTTTCACTAAGTGGGCCATAGCCCTGTAGCAAAAGTTCTGGGGCGAACAGGCTGGCCCATTTCCAGTTGGTGCCTATCTCAGAGCTGAAATCCTGTAACTTTTCATATGGCAAATGTTATTGTGTATTTTTTGTCCTGCTCTTGGTGCTCTGCAGTGCAAGAGGGCCCTTCCAGATGGCAATAATGTGGTAACACTGGGGAAGAAACACAGAATAACTAACGAAGCAGATTGATGTGGACGGCCCAGTACAAATCCACTATCAATCACTGTTACAGCGTCAGCAGCATCTTGCAAAATTCACCTGCTATAAACAAAACCCACCCCAGTCTGGAGGAGCCCCAAATGAGATAGCAGGAGCCATGTGTTCTCCTTACCTCCATGAATTCGGCACTGGAGCCAACGTGCTGCCGGAAACAGAGCAGGAAGTTCTCCTCTGTGGGCAAAATCTGTGCCAACTGGGTGGGGGTGGTGGAGGAGAAAGAGACAGGAAAGGCATGTCAAACTCAGAGAGAGAAACTGATTGAGAACAGTGTAGATCAGGGTCCCCAAACTAAGGCCCGGGGGCCGGATGTGGTCCAATCGCCTTCTCAATCCGGCCTGCGGACAGTCCAGGAATCAGCATGTTTTTACATGAGTAGAATGTGTCCTTTTATTTAAAATGCATCTCTGGGTTATTTGCGGGGCCTGCTGGGTGTTTTTACATGAGCAGAATGTGTCCTTTTATTTAAAATGCATCTCTGGGTTATTTGTGGGGCATAGGAATTCGTTCATTCCCCCCCCCCCAAAAAAAAAAATATAGTCCGGCCCCCCACAAGGTCTGAGGAACGGTGGACTGGCCCCCTGCTGAAAAAGTTCGCTGACCCCTTACGATGATATCAACAACAACAACAACTGCTTAAAAGTATGTTCCTGGTCTCCTTTCCCCTGACCTTCTGTCTTGCCATTTTTCTAGGAAAGAATACAGGGAGAAGTTCAACTTGGACAGTTTTGGAGCAAGCCCACTTTAGATCACTGAAGTGAACTGTTGGCACTCCAAAGGACTCCTGGTCACAGGGTAAAATGGCTGGTTTTAGAACAGCATAATCCAGATTAAGGAAGCTGCTGGGAAATATGAAGGAGGATTCCTCAGAACAGAGGCCAAATTTTTGTTATTTAAGTAGCAGCTGCAGGGAAGCTTGAACAGCCTCTGGAGGGAAACGCATGGCCTGCAGAAGGTCCCGTATTCAAATTCCGGATGACATCTATAGGTGGGGCTGGGAATGTCCCCTCTGATTCACCCCCAAAAGCCATGGTGGCTGCTTGGTTTTATACTAGATGGGCTTCCTCCGGCTTTTGCCGCCTGCTGTTCTGCATTCTCCAAGGCTTTAGTACAGCCTTCCCCAAGCTGGTGCCCTCCAGATGTTTTGGACTACAACTCCTGCCAGTCCCAGCCATAGGATCCTGGGAATTAGGGGAGCATAACCATGCTGATGAGGACTGATAGGAGTTGTAGCTCAGAACCACTGGAAGGCACCAGCTTGGGGAAGGCAGCTCTAGCAGAGCTGAGGCAAACAGCAACAACAGTGTGGAGATCAGCCACCTCATCTTGCCCTCCTGAGGAATGGTGAGGATTGGGCCCAGAGGGTAAGAGCAGCAAGGAGGCATGGCAGTGGCAAGAGGGGCAATCTTCTTCCCATCAGGAGATCTGCAGCATTTCCCCTTTGCTGAGTTTGTCCCTGCCTGCATATAGGCAGAGTCAGAGTAGTCATCATGCAGAGAGGAGCGAGCATTCTGCTGAATGCACAGGATCACACCCTCTTCAGGGCAGGGGGCTCCTGGACTTCTGCAGGGGGGAGGGTGTCACACAGCTCACCTCAGACATTTCAATTTTCCCATCGGCGTTCTTGTCGTATTTCCGCATGAACTCCTGCATCTTCTCCGCAACGTTGACATTTTTCGATTCCTGAGAAAAGAGGGGGCAGGGCTCACTCCTCTGATGCAGGCTCAGCTTGGTGGGTGGGCAGAAACAAAGCCACTCCTGGGCTCTGTCCTGTGCCCAGACCAGCAGGCGAGCTGCATTTCGAGGAGAAATGACCTTTGGGATCCATGCACCTCTCCATTGAGTGCAGCCCCGTCCCTAGCAGGCTTTGCTTTTAAAATCCTCAAAACATAGATGGAACAGAAGTTGTCTCTCAGAAACACCTCTGGGGGCCACAGGTTCCCCCAACCTTTGCAATAAAGCAACAGTGTTGAATAATAAGAATATGACATTTTGATTAACCCAAAGGCAAAAATTACAGCAATGCAAACTTTAAAACCCAGTTTAGTCCTTTCTTTTAGGGGTCAAGCTAGATGCTTACTCCCAAATAAATGGGCCTCTTTAAGTTGAAAACAGGAATAGGAGCAGAAGTTAATGGACGGGAGAAAGAAAATGCACAGGTCATTACCATTCCTGCTCCCTTCCTGGCGCTCTCTAGCTCTTGGAAGAAGCTTTCCAGTTCTTTGCCTTCAATGTAGCCGTTTCCTGAAAGAAGAAGCACAAAAGGGAGCAATAAGGAGCATCCGAACCTGGAAAAAAGGATAGCAGAAGGTATCTCTCAACTTACTTTGAGTAACAAATGAACATGGTCTGTGCTACCCTTTCATCCAGCCATGCCTTCACCTCACCACTGGTGTGTCAGGCTCTGTACACACCAGTGTCCATGCACACATGAGTGCCACAGATCAGAGTCTTCCATGTGTACTTGTGTGCACATTCATTCACGCATGCGAGCTTTCAGTTGAACTCTGCCTCAGTTCTTCCTATCCACAGTAGTGGGTTGTACTTGATGGGGTATGTTGCCCCCCCCCTCAATTAGTACGTCCTCTGCCCTCCCTGAGTTCTGGAATGCCTTGACTCCATTTTAAGTTGCCTTGTGTAGACAGCCTCTGCCACCCAGGATTTAATCACTAATGTGCCAACCTGGGATTGGGACTAATGTGCCAATCACTAAGGAGCCAACCTGGCATTCAATAATAAGACCAAAGTGGATGGGCTAGAAAGAGTGGATCCTTCTCAGACTTGGCCTCCTGAGTTCTCTGCACAGCACCAATGTAGGTTTGTGGGGTTGCGGAGAGGGAGTAGCTGTAGTTAACAGGGATTACATCTCCATCTCCCTTCTGGCAGGATGCAGTTTTTAAGTATTGGGACTTACTGCTGGGCATTAAAGGACACCACTCTGCTCTGAGGTTGATTTCTGAGGTATTTCTGAGAGCCCTACTAGGGGAGTTTCTGGCTGATGCTGTGGGTGCTCCCACTGAAGCCTGTGAGATGTGTCATTCTATAAGGCCCCTTTGAGACCCAGATGTAGTGAAAAGTAGGGTATAAGTTTAATTAAACAAGTAAACCCAACACCATTGTTTCCAAGTGGTTCAGGGTCTATGCTCCATCTTGGCCAACAAGAGGCTGCACGAGAGCTCCTGGAGGTAAGTGGTGGCAGCCCAATATTCCATCTGCTTCAGCAGAGCTATGAATCCACACCTGACTCCCAGTGAAAGGCCAGATTCTCCAGTAAGGAACTGAGGTACCCAACTCCACACTCCTAGCTGACAATGGATGAATTTTGGAGGCGCTGGTTTGGTCACCATCAAGCAGCTTGTCCAATTAGCTGCTAATTTCTGTCTCAATGGCTGACATATCTGTCTGCTCCCTGTGTTGCAAATGCTCTGCCAACAGAAAGCCGGCTCAGCAGGCCAAAGGCTTTCTAATTCCCTCTTTCCTCTATGAAGGTTTCCGCCTTTCTGACTTGAACATTTCTCTTTTGTGCTTTTCTTTGAGTACACTTTCAAATATTGTTTAAAAGAATTTAATGGTAGCAGCTCAAATATCAAAGAATTAAAAGGAAAGGCATGGTTATACCTATTGGGCCTCATTCTGCAGGGTGTCCAAAAATTCTGGTTTTCATATGGCATCCCTTAAAAATCATTTGGACGAGGGGTTTTCAAAGCAGCAGAAAACTCTTTCATATAGAAACAAGCTGCCCAGCGAAGCCCTTATTAAATGGCACAGAGCTCACTCTGATTTCTCCACAGTTGCTGCTGCTGGCAAGCTTCTTTTTGAAGGACAGAAGCCCTCTTCACTTCTTATCTTGAATGAGACTAAGGACATTCCAGATAACAATGGCTTAAGCTAGATTGTTAAAGTCTCTTCCGTAGGGGCTACAAACCTAAACCTTTCGGTTAACTGGGGAAAATGCACAACAAACCTTCACTCTAACAATAACCCTGTGAGGGAAATTGCTAAGGAACTCATTTTAAGAAAGGGGAACCGAGACAACTTGCTTGAAGCCACCTCAGAATCTGCAGCTCAGTGGCTACTTGAACCCAGGTGTGGCAGATGCACGTGCAACACCACAGTTGTGTGCACGGAGCAGTTGCAAGTCAACTGGTCCATGTGATAAGCATGAGTCACTAAGAAGGTCTGAAAACACTCTTTCTGATTTGAAGATATTTAAAGCAGGGTAAGAAGAAGAACAGCTAAACACCTGTAACCAGCAAAGGTAACACAAGAAGCAATTGATTATGAATTGGTTAGATTATTCCCTCTCGCAATATAGAACATAAGAAGAGCCTGCTGGATCAGGCCAATGGCCTATGGGGAACCTGGCGGCAAGCAGGACTTGAGCGCAACAGCACTCGCCACTAGTATTCCAAGCATTACTGCCTCTGACCGTGGAGGCAGAGCATAGCCCTCATGCCAAGGGGTGTGGGATGGGCTCGTGAATCTTTAATAGGCACACTGAAGAGCGAAATTTGGCTGAATCCTCCAGCAGTGAGAAGGAGTGTCTGTCGAGGCTCCCTCTTCTACAGAGCTACACTCGGACCTGCCCTCCTTTGAACCCAGAATCCTGCTCTAGAAGGCCTGCAAGTGTCCCTTCCAACTCTGGGGATCCCAAGCAGGATGGAAATGAGTGTTCTGAAAAACATCTTTTAATGGTATTTCTCATGAATAGACAGGGAGGCTTAATATGCATTTATTCATACTCCTAGAGAAGTCTCACCAAATTAGGTCAGCTGAAGCAAGGCTCTTATAAGACCCGACTTACTAAAACAGTCAATGCATTTTTAAATTCCTTGCAAAAAGTTCTGCTATGCTAATGCCCTGCAGGCCATCCGGGGACCTGATTAGCCTCTCAAAAGAGGGTCTCACACAAGTCAGCCAGGAAGGCAGAAGAGCACATAATCTCTTCTTCACCATCAACACAAACTGTGATGGCTCCTTCCAATAGAGTGCCATTGGAGAACTGTCATTTTGGGAAGGTACCAAGGTGCAGGGTGGCTTTTCATGAGGTGTTAGGGGAAACTGCAACACCAAAGTTATCAGCATTTATAAACAGGAGACTCTGAATGTTCAATGTGTCTCTTCCTAAGCCTTTGAACTTCACCCACCAGCTTCAAAGGAGAAACAGCCTCAGGCTGGAGAGCCAAATTTAGCCCTTTGGACTCTCCCTAGGTCACACAGCTGGTTCAGAGCCCCAAGAGGCTTTCAGGAGCAAGGTGGAAAGCAGAAAGCAGAGAGAGAGAGAGAGAGAGAGAGAGAGAGAGAGAGGGAGGGAGGGAGGGAGGGAGAGGGAGAGGGAGAGCTGGATGCTTTCCTTGTACTGGTGACCTTACACCAGGCATAGGCAAACTCGGCCCTCTAGATGTTTTGAGACTACAATTCCCATCATCCCTGACCACTGGTCCTGTTAGCTAGGGATGATGGGAGTTGTAGTCCCAAAACATCTGGAGGGCCGAGTCTGAGGAAGCCTGCTTTACACTCTGAATCCCTGGCAACCTCTCCCATGAATTTTATGTGGGCACCCCAGCTCATCTCACGATAGAGGTGTAAAGGTTCTAATTTGTTCTGCTTTCAGACTGTAGCTTGCCTTCATTAATAAAATCCTTAAGCATGTCTGTTTCCTTTAGGACTCAGAAGAGTGGTTGCCAGAGGATTTCACTGGACGTCTCCTGAGCATCAATGGGAATACCAGTAGCAGCCCTGCCATTAGGCTGGTATACACTTTGTGACCCTCCAGCCCTTTGTAGGCATGTAGCCCTCGGAAAGGACACCTTCACAAGATTTGCCTGGGAGTTAAAAAGCTGCCTATCACCCAAATATGCACATGTGGTCCCTGAGATGTTGCAATGTTGCAGGACACGGTAGTATGAGAGGAGCTGGGGTGGGTGGGGAGGATGGTTTTCTTTAATTCTCCCAATATCCTTGCGAACAAACTATTGTCCCCTCCCATAAATGCAATGCAGATCAAGTAATGAAAAGAAGATCCTGATCATGCTGAGTAAACTGTCTTGTTCTTCTTTTTGTTTTGTCTTGAGTGAGTTACCCATTAACTACCTAAAGACAGTTGTAATTAAGCGCTATATTAATTGTCAAAATAAAAACGCAATTTGGCCAGCCCTGAACTTCCCCTGGCACTCCCTCTTCCACCCTGACCTTTTCCAGCTGCATGTGGCACAAGAAATCAGCCTGCACGGGCAACTGCTAGGCCCCCTTTGCCAGGCCCAGGAGAAGTAGAGCAGCTGGCAGTGCTTCACCCATTTCTCCTCCAATGGGCACCTGGGAAGGCAGGAGGGCTGGCTGGTGCCTGCCCTGTCTGCACAGTGGGCAGCCCAGTCATCATTCTGACTCCTGGGCTGAAACCCAATATCAGCATCCTATTTGGGAGTGCAGCGAGAAGGATAATAGATAGGCGCAGCATTTTATAAAACCAAAATTGATAAGCTCCATCAATGCCATCATTCAGCCAGTAATAGATGAACTCTTGGAGGAGAGCCCATTCAAAATGGAGCCTTTAACAAAGGCAATAAATCAAAATAATGTGGTAGTTAATTATTCTTTTGCCTTGTTCTGGCCTGCTGCACAGCCGTAAACCTCAGCTTTTCAAAAATGCTGTCCTTGGCTCTGAATCTGCAATATAAACCAAGCTGAGATTTTATATGCAAACTTGAAATACATAGCACTTTTTAAAATCCCTTAATCAAAGCCCTTTACACATTAGAACTCTTATCACGCCTTACAATTTTCAGGGCTTTTGTTGTTGATATCAGTACAGTGGTACCTCGGGTTAAGAACTTAATTCGTTCTGGAGGTCCGTTCTTAACCTGAAACTGTTCTTAACCTGAGGTACCACTTTAGCTAATGGGGCCTCCTGCCACCGCCACACGATTTCTGTTCTCATCCTGAAGCAAAGTTCTTAACCTGAGGTACTATTTCTTGGTTAGCGGAGTCTGTAACCTGAAGCATATGTAACCTGAGCTATCACTGTATTGCAACTCTTCCTCCAAGGAGCTGAGGGGTGTATGCAATTCTCTTTCCTTCACAACAATCCTGTGAGGTAGGTTAGGCTGCAAGAGATTCATGGCTAAGTGGCAATTTGAACTAGGGTTTCCCCCCAGTCTGAGTCCAATTCTCTAACCGCCACCACAGAATGTATTGTTGCATTGCCAGAAGTAGGGAATCTGCCCTGATATGCTTCTCCTCCCCAGCAGTCAACCTTCCTAGGCAAAGCAAAAAGAACTTCATTTCAGCACCTGCTCCACCTTGACTCCTACCAGATTTAGAGAGCTTCACCACAAACCATCTTGCCTTCCTGTCGCCTGCCTGCATTTTTTTTTAAACTATGAAGAGTTTGGATAACTCAAAAGCCTTGCAGACTCTTTTGTGGACATTTTGATTGGTCCTACTAATGGCATCACCAAACTATGGATTTTGGAATTTTTATTTTGGGCCAATCTATCTAATTGTGGAGATACAGGCTTTATTTTTATTTTTTTTAAGGAAATATATGTAAAATGCCTTTCAAATGTCTACAAGAAATAGCACTTTAATAAACTGGGTTCAGTGGTCTGCTCCCCCATCAGTAGAAAACTGAATGTGTAACAGACTCCCTTTAGATAGATGTGTCCCTGCACAATCTTCAGAATATCCTGAGGCAAAATGTGCTTTTGGCAGACTTGACAATATGGAAGAAACACACACCTGCTGTTTGGTGTTTTGATAGATCAGCACTGAGGCCTGCTGTTTCTCAGCTTGTGAACTATAGAATGGGCAGTGGGGTGGGGTGGGAAGCGGAGGGGCCCCTGTGGCACTCTAGATATGGTTTGGCTCTCATCATCCCAGCCTACTGGCAATGCAGGCTGCTGGGGCTAATGGAAATTGGAGTCCAATGACTTCTGGAGGGCCACAGGGCAGTTACCCATGCCACAGACAGAGGCTCTAGTGATCCATTCCTCCTCCATTTTGTTTTTCAACCCAAGGAGCCAGGGCAGGAGGAGGCTGTGTTTAAGCAGAAGGAGGGCAAGCAGCGAGAGGCAGCAGCTTCCCGCTTCCCCCTCCTGTTGTTTTCCAGTACAAAATATCCCCCCCCAGGCATCTTTTTCACCTGCACAATGAAAGTTATAAGGCTCCCAACCAAATATATCACCAAACTATAAACATGTGAAGGAAACAATGGGTTTCCAGTGCAATGTTTTCCTCATGGCAGCACCTGGGTGGGGGAGTGTTGAGAGGGATTGGTGGCTATGAGAAGGCACTTACTCCTTCCTTGGCCCTGGGTCACCCCTGCAGATCCCCTTACCGTAGTTATTTTAAAATGTCTCCCCTCCCTCATCGGGTTCCAGAGCTGGAAGTGAGCCCAACCAAGGGGTGGGGCCTTTGGGGGGATGGACTCAGTTGTAGGGTAGCTGAAGGGGAAAGGAATGAGCCTTCTTCCCTTTCCTGCCATATTCATTGTATTAATTTATTTTGAATATTTCTAGATTGCCCCCTCAGGGTAAAAGCCTCTCAAGCCAATGCGGCCCACATACATACTTGAAAATATCAAAATGAAAACTATCCACTTATATTAACAAACTAAAATAGCCATCTAAAGGCACTAGGCAGCCCCAGCGGGCACACACGTACATCCTGTAACATTTAAAACAATGGCAAGGAACTCAAATGCTGTTTAAACAATAGGAGGCTAAAAACTCAGCTCTACATTTCAGCTGAAAGCAGATGGAACCAAGTGGGTTTTCAAGGCTGGTTCAAAAGCTAGTGATGATAGAGCCAGCCCTATATCCCTTCAGATGGGATTTGCACAAGTACGGGGCCATCATCAAGGACAAGCTCTACCATTAGGCAGAGTGAGGCAGCAGACCTCAGGCAGCAGATGCTGAGGGCCGCGGAACAGACAGAACTGCCTATGCCATGCAGTCTACCTGGCCACCCAAAAAGCCCTAAATGCAGAGGAAGACACTGTCCCACCAACCAGTGTGGAAGCAAGATTCACACACCAATCCAGTTGGACTCTGCATGTAGAATAGGTGCAGCATCTTGGCCTTAGGCAGCAAAACTCTTGAGCTGGCCTTGGCACTCTATTTTATCCAGTGTGAGGTTGGGACCAGATGCTTGCTGAGTCTATGCTCACATTGGCCCCAAGCAACTTTGTACACAGGGCCACCACAGGTTCTGGGAATCGCAGCAGTCCTGAAGATGAGTCCTGCTGGAAAGCCTGAGATGGGCGAGGCAAGTGTTTTCTTAAAGCAGGTGGCATTGTGTAATTGATCCCTGATGGGGCCCCGAGGGAGAACCTTTAATCAGGGGAGGTTTTACTGGCACATCCCTGTGGGGTGAGCAGCCAGTGAAAGAGTGTGGGACAGGGTGGCACAGAGCAAGCCCGCAAACAGGGAAGGTTAAGCCATGGCTTTGGAAAGGAGAAAGTGTGAGCAATGAGAAGATGGAGGGTGGTAGAAAGAGACCTTGCATGTTCACATAAGCAGTCGGAAACTAATAAACCACATTCACACAACTTTTAGTGACACACAGTCAACATGGTTAAATTAATGTTCCCCCTACCTCCCCCATAACCCATGATTTATTTAACCCATGATTCTGGAGCCCTGCCTTACACATGAAGCAAAGTGAGTACCAGTTCAGAACACACAAGTAGATGCTACTTTTGCATGTCTCCTTGTGAATGTGGTGGGGAGGGGGGGGGGAATTGCTGCAAATAGAAAACTAGTGTATCGGGGTTTGGCCTGCTGTGCTTGGCTTCTACATTTAGGAAATTACTCAGAAGTACACTAATGAAATGCAGGTCTCTGCCCCCACTGTATTCCAAAGTTATGCACAGTTTCCTAGCTTGTGAGTGGTTTGCCATCCTGCAGTTTGGTTGTGAGCACCACCCCCATCCTGCTCTGCTGATGCCATTCTTGCCCCTGGGTTGTCCTGCATGCAGCTGAACCAAGGGGGAAGACAAGGAGGAAGGGGTTTAACACCTCAAGGGGCTTCAGGAAGCACCAAGGTTGAGGTAGGACATAACTTGGTGAGAATCCACCATGATTAGGATCTCTAGATTTTGCATCCTCTGCGACATCAGCTGTTGATGCAATGAAAATAATGGTGATGCTTCGAGCACCCTGAGTATATTGTACATGGCTTGATTCATCAGAAAGAAAGAAAGATAAGATAGAAATTGCAGGGGTCCTCTGATATAATAATGGGATTACTAAGCAGGGACAGTATAATTTCAGACTGATGCCAAGTCCTTGGTTCCTGCTCTGATCATTGCAAGCGAGGTGATGTAACTGAAAAGCTGTGCTTAATGATAAGTTGCCAAAATGATTATATTAATAACAGGTTAGATCTCCTTAGCTCCCCCGGGAAGAACCCCCTCCACACATTGAATCACCCTCAAATTACACTGCAACAACATATCATTTACGTCTGTGTATGTGTGTTTGTTTGCGGGGTGGGGGTGTCATGTTTGTTTTTAAGCTGAGCTTACTTGAACTGACAAAAGGTGTATTGGTTGCATTCATTCTGCTCAAATTACGATGCATCCTGCTCAAATTTACAAGGAGGGAAACCATAGTTGGAGGGGTGTAGAGGGGTACATAGGAATTACAGGGGCCAATCTGAAATGCAGTTCTTTTGGGAACTCCATCTTTCTCTTTCTTTCTCTCTCCCCCTCCTCTCTTTCGCTTGTATTCCTCATACCTGCCTTCTCCAACTTGGTGCTGTCCAGGAGTTTTGGGCTGCAACAGCCATCCACCCCAGCCAGCACAGCCATGCTCCCATCAGCCCCAGCTTCAGATGGTTGTGGGGCTGGTTGGGGCTGATGAGAACTGTGGTCGAAAAATCTGGGGGCACCATCCTGGTGCCACCAGGTCAAGTAAAACTGCCTTACAAATCTTACCAATAGGAGGGACTGAGAGGGCCTCCTGCTTGCTCCTGCTTGCTCACCAGAAGTGAGACAAAGCAAGGCCTGGCGACTCAATGAGATCTGGCTAGCACTGCTTAGACTGGCTTTTTCTTGCTTGGTGTGTCCTCCTTGGCCAGTGAGGTCTGCTGACCGTGTTCAGGTTGGAAGGACAGTCTAGGGTGCCCTGAGTCCACTGAGCCTCATTTACCAGCTTTGCTGACAGGCTGGAAAAGTGGCTGCAGGAGACACCCTTGTTGCCTTACAGAATGTCAGGAGGGGGATCTTGCTTTGCTGCCACCTCTACCAATCAGGCATTTAGGATAATGCCCCACATGGCACCGCTTTAACAACAAGGTATGTAATCCACAATGATAACAAGGTCTAGCCATACTCAGACATTCTGTTCAGAGTGAGTGAGTGAGAATGAGTATGGTATGCTCTGCCCTGCCTGCCCCCCACCATCAATCATCCTTCATGAGCTGAAGGATTAATGCCTGAAGCAGGCAGCCTTTTTCGGTCAATGCAGCCTTTCTGCATGGCACAGAAATCAGGGAAGGAGGGAGTTTACCCAAGGGGAGCAGACACCCCATTTCAAAAATTATGCCTCCAATGCATGGGGGGTAATGATGATGGGGTGGGGAGAGGTCCTCCCTCTCCTTTAGGGTGCCTGAACAGGGCTATGTCTTGCTGCCTTTCAAGAGTGAGCCTTGTAGGGTTATTGTCATGCTCCAGCCGCATCCCAGGGGTGGGATTGTGTTGCTGCTGGAAAGTCAGAATCCCCTGTGCCCTCAAAGAGAGAGAGAGAGAGAGACCCCTGAGGGAGAGCAAGGGGAGTCCTTCTTTTACTACCGGTAAATGCATTTCATGGAGTTGCTCTTAATCTCACGGAAGGAGCAGAAGGAGCAAGAGGTTGAGCTTTTTGAACAACGCAAGGAAATATGTTCACAGCAGCTTAAACCAACCAACCAACCAACCAACCATACCTACAGGGGTTAGGTGGGGAAGGTACAGGGGTCTTCCAAATGTGAGATTGCAAGAGAAACAGGTGGCCTTGTGAAGTGCAGTTGACAAATGCAAACTGGGTACCTGGTGTAAAATATTGCAGATGTCACGTGTTATCTAGAAAGGCTGCTGGAGCTCAAGAGAGAGTCTGCAGTCATAGTACTGATGTTTTTGGGAAATGTGGTTCACAGTTAACAAATGAAAGTCCAGGACACATGAAGGCAGCAGTTTTAAAAATGCTACCTTTCCTGCCTACAGGGCCAAATAGACAGATAGAGCCACAAAGTCTTGAACACTTTGTGAACAGTCCTGGAATCAATTCTTGATCTAGAAATATTTGAATTAATTGATTAATGTCTGGATGGGATCATGGTCCCAAAGGGCTGCCTTTGAAAGCAGTCTGGGAATTTCCTCTGGTCCAAAATAGGGCAGGCAAGTTTGTTTACTAGGACTGCATGGCATGGTAATGATACACCAGTGCTTTTTGCTCTGCTCTGTCTTCCAGTCCATTTCTGGGCCCAATTCAAAGAGCCACCATTTTCCATTAACCTTTAACAGCTTGGGACAAGGTGACCTGAAGGACTGTCTCTACCATATATACTTACCTGGGCATCAGTATCTTCTGAGGTCCTTCTCAGGGTCTCCCCAACAAATAAGGTAATGCAAGTAGTTTATAGGGAGAGGATCTATGTGGTGACTTTCATTGCTTATAGAGCCCCTTTTTATGTTTCCTGGGTTTTCAGTCTTAATATATTTTAGTGACAGATCTTTCGTATATTCTTGGAGTTTTAAGACTGATGACATTTTGGTGCTGCTGTGAGCTCTGTCGTATTGATTTTGTATTTTGCTGGTAGTTTTCTGCTCTATTAGATTTTGTGGTGCTTTTATGGTTTTATTATCCGGCTGTATATTTATTTGCTTTAATTTTTAGTGGAAGCTTCCCAGAGAACATATGTTATTAGGCCGCCATAAATAAACTAAATAAAAGATGCCAGCATGCCTTCCTTCTCTAGGAGGGGCAACGAAGTCAGCTTCCTCCTTTTTTGAGAGCTTCCAGGCTGTTGCTATTTTGGGGTGGGATTCGGTTCACATACTGGCCAGTTCAGGTTGTGCTTGGGAGAATCTCATGCAAAAAAACCCAAAACCCCTCTTCCCTGAAAAGATCAGACATTCTGAGATTCGGAAAGTGATGGGGAAATGCACCAGCAAGTGTAGACTAGCATTTGCTTGATGCACCATTGTCAGAATAAATGCTCATTAAATAGTCAACACTGCTTAATTTCCCTGCAAACAAATCAGGCTGAATAATCAATAAACAAGCCATCTGGAAGAGGACTTGTTCAGTGCACTTTAGCCACAATCCAGCAGTGAGTTATGTGAGCTTAACCCCAATCAGTTTCTGTAGGCTTAAGCTTGCCTCGCCCCACAGGAGATCACGGACTCTGGGTGAGCTGAAAACACCATCCCGCTTTTCACTCCTCTCCTGTCAGCATCTGCCCAAGGTGAAGGTTGCTCAGTGCCTTCTGACATACAGACTATGGTCTGATCGTTTTGCTAGGATGTTTTGTTTCAGCTGCTTTGAGTTTCTGAGTTAGGGCTGTGGAACCTCTTTTCTATCAGGGGCTCCATAACCTCAGAGGCAATCAGGGGGGTGCGGGGGGACTGCATACTGACAGCTGAGACCATGGTCAAAATTGGCTGGAGTTTACAGCACTGCAGGATTACACAGTGCCCCCCCCCTTCTTACACACAGAGAGAGCAAGGAAAAATGGGCCTGCAGTTCCTGGAGGGCCACTTGAAACTAAGCTGGGGGCCACAGGTTGTCCCCCACTCTTCTAAAGAAAAATGATATACAAATACAATAAAACTCCACCCCTGGAACCCTGCTCCCTGTTTGTCCTGAGGTTGCTGCAACCATGGAGAATCATAAAGTAGTCAAGCACCCACCCACATGCTTCACCTTCCCAGCCCTTTGATCATCCACGCCATGCACAATATGCCACAGAAACTCATTGTTTTGAAAGCACATGCTCTACTTAAGTGGCTCCAGCAAGAAATCCACCTGGCAGCGCACCACAGGGGAGCATCGTGCACCCCCTGCCGCATACTGGGGTGTGCCTTCAGCCAGTTCATCTCAGAGGAAAGTCTCTTCCCTGTCACCAGTGTGGCAACTGGTGCAGTCAAAACATGCACATATATGGGGGGGGGATTTAGTTTATGAAATTTTTGGTTCACTTTCATTTCATAGGACAAAAAAAAGTCAGAAAAGGCCCCGGTTAGATTTATCCCTATGGCCCCAAACCATGTGAACCTCTTGCCTCCTGCAACAGTATCAGGGAGACTGTTTCACCCCTACAGCTGAAATTCTTAAAGACCACCTTCTTCCAAGTTCTGCTTTTCGTGAGCGAACCCCATCATGGCTGGGAGAGGAGGCGCAGCAAAGGGCTTTCAGGATATGCATGTATCCCCCTCTCCCACAAATAAAAAGCTTTTTGGATCAGCGTTCTGGATAGCAGCCATCTGTTCCTGTGTTGTGTTAGATGTTAACAGCCACCACCTCGGGCACCTAGTGACATACCTCATGTGAATTACTTGTAAGTGGTGCTTAGAGGCAGGTTTGCAGCTATCCAGAGTAAAATCCTGCTATGCCATCTTGACACAGTGACTAGTGGGGAAAACCACATTGTACACAGAATTCTCCAGACTTCAGATCAAAGGTTTCTAAATGATAATGGACACCCGCAGGGGGTGTTATCAAGACATGGTCACAGGACCCTTTACAGTAAGGCAGACTCCCATCATACTGCAATCATTGCCCTCCTCTACAGGAGCACATGTTTAGCTGCACAGGCACAACCCAACAGGAGAAGCCACCTCAACTCTTCCTAACATGGGACAGGATCTCTAACCAGACTTACTTATAGTGGCAAAAAGTTTGTGAGCCTCCAAAGGTTATGAAAATAAACACCAGGAAGACAGAAGACAGAGACTATACTACTCTAAAACATATTGAATTCTACCAACTGAAACACTTTTCAACGTCCCACGCCCATTGTGCTCACTCTCATCAGAAACATTTCCATTCCTCTCTCTCTGCTCACTCTTTGTCTCATTATTTCCAACTCTCATTTACTACAGCTAACAAAAGCGAACAATTTCTAAAACGTAGACACTTAAAAACCACAGCAAAAAGAACAGGCAACAGAAACTACCTTTCTGAATTCTGTCTTAAAAACCACCTTATTGCAGCCTTTGAAATAAAAATTCAGGCAAAGTAGAAAGAAACTTAGCATGCCTACTGTTTAGCACTGGCCATTTTAAGCCACTGATCAATCTCCTCCAGCCACATGTTGGCACCAAGCAATAAAACATCAGTTGTTCCTAAAGGTTAAATGAACAGAAGTTTGTGTCCCTCTTTTCATTCTCACTGACCATCAGCATCATAATGTTTCCAGATGTCCAAGAACTGGGAGGCGGTCAGCTCTGCCAGGTGCAGATAAGGGGGCTGCTGTTTCCCTGCCATGAGCGAACTAGTCCCCAACCGCGTTGCTCTCTTGTCTGCGTTCAGCACCAGGAACTGTCCAGCAGCCTCTCCAGCTCCCTCTCTGCCCTCTCTGCCTTTATAAGCCTTTCAAAGCTTGCAGATTGAGGCAATGTCCACTAGAGGGCACACAGGCTGTTGAGGAGGCGGCAGCAGCAGCAGCAGCAGCAGCAAGGGAAAGTGTGTGGTTGTGTGTGTGTGTGTGTGAGAGAGAGAGAGAGAGAGAGAGAGAGAGAGACAGAGAGAGACAGAGAGAGACAGAGACAGAGACGTAGGTCTGTGCCACTGTGTGTTCTAATCTGGAGGTTCTACAACCTAATGAAAGCAAAGTACTTGGGTGCATGACAGATGACAGGGAGGGAGGTCTACACGAAATATTTGAGTTACATCGGTTAAACATGTGCAACTCCTGGTTTCTGAACAGGGCAGCTAATCATCTGAGACAGTCTTCATAGTTATCAGACAGACCATGCAAGGTCTGCCCCTATCAAAACCCACCAAAATGATGAAGAAAAACCATGTCATTTGTCTTGGGGGAGCAGCAGCTGATGGCAGGATTGGCACTGGGATTCGTAGCATTTGTCGGAAATTGAGAGGGTCAAAAAAGGAGCAGGTGTAGCCACTCCTGAGAAGTGATTCCTCCTCTAACTCTCCTTCCCTGCAGACCCACAGATGGAACCCACCTTCCCCCTTTGGACACCTTCCACTACCAACAGAGGATATCTGAACCAAACTGCAATTAGTTCTATAAGATTGTTCACCCCAGAGTTTGGCACATTCTGCATTTTGGACAGAGCAGATCCCAAGTATTTTAGACTCTTGCCATAACATTCTCTGACTGGGAATGTGGCTACTGCTCCCTTGACATCCAATGATATACATGGGGTAGATTTGGGGGTGGTGGTGGCATGCAACAAGGTTAATCAGTGGGAGACTTTGCAGTAAAACTGGTGAGGCAAAAAACTGAGGACACGTTTCCTGGGCATATGGAGGGCGCCAGGTTGGTGAAGGCTGGACTGCATCACGACTCAGTCTTGCAAAGGGAAAGCAACTGCAAGAGGCATCCTAACTTCTCCTGGGAAAGGGCTCCTCAACTGGCACCTACTCACTGAGGAGGACATTGCCGTAGCCACCTCTACCTCCAAGGGCCAGTTGCTCCTATCCAGTCCTTTGCAGTACCAGGATTTGGTCAATGGGCTCAGTCAATCACCCCAACTGCAGTTTAGCCAGCGTTTCACAATACTGTGGCAACAGAGGCCATTGTCTTTCCCCCCTGGGCTCCCTCTGTTCTGGGGTTATCCATTTTTTGCTGGCCAGTCAGCCAGACAGCCAGTCCTTGTGACAATGGCACATTGCAGGAAAGGTCCCTACTCCTCCTCCCTCCCTCCCTCCCTCCCTCTAATTGCACTGCCTCCTCTCTTTCTCACGCACACTAAGCATCACTTGACCCCACCAGCCCTGCCAGCTGGCTCATTTTTCACAGAGATGAGTCCTGCTTCCGCTAACTCAGAGGTCACTGGAGGATGCAGGGATCACACCATCCTCTTGCTGAAGGTGTCCCATTAGTGCAGTAGGATGCACCTAAATCTATGGAAACAGAGCTAGAGGAAGAGGCATGGGACAACTCTGGCCATAAGCTTTGCATTTACTGTATGCACCAAGGCAAAAACTGGCATGTGCAAGCAGCCTTCTCTGGGGGAGAGCGCAAAGCAAAACTCTTCCGGTACCTTCTAACTTCCCCATCCCATCCCTACATTATGTCATGGGAGCCAATTTTGATGAAATTGAACAGTAAGCAGAATTTACACTACTGGATGCAGGGTACAAAACTGTCAAAAGAAGGCAGAGCGCGTGCGCACACACACACGCACACACACACACACACACACATGATGGGACAGCACCTGAAGCCTTAGCCTTAGATGAACTTTCTCTGAGAGGCAAGTTTAGGGTAAATTCATTTATCCCTGTCATGCATGCTCTTGAAGCCAACCTAGACAGAAGAGCAAGGGAGTATAGGAGTGTACAGGAATATGGCTAGCTATTTTTCATTTTGGGTGAACCTGCAAGCAACCAAGGAGCAGATTCACAATGGCATTGAGATTATTGATGTATCCAAAGGATGTTGACCTTAGTCTTCTAATCTAGTCGATGAACTTTGCACTTCCACCTGTATGTCAAACTAGCTCATGATGAAAAAGCAAATTTCAGCCACCAAGATATGTATCAAATAACATTCCAGGAGAAAATTCAAACAGCTTTTGCAAATGTGGAAACAATTTTCAGATTGTTCCTGAGTTTAATGGTTACAAACTGTACTTGCGAAAGATCATTTTCTAGACTAAAAAGGATAGAGAATGAGCTACAATCAACAATGTCCCAGGGCTCTAGGATGGTTGTGCAAGGTCTCTGAGAGGCTCCCATGAGATCTCGGACAGCCTTGACCTTGTGAGATCTCAAGACAGAGGGGGAAGGTCATTCTGATTTTGCACAATTTTGCCTTTATGTGCAACCAATAGGAGCATAACCCTCATGTCAATTGCAATCACCCTGTATTTGATGATGATGATGATGATGATGATAAAAATAGGCAAAATTTTCTGTACTGCATAATTTAAATACTGTTGTGTAGGAACAACATAAAATCAACAGTAATATTACGTTAATAAAACAATCCAGAATATATGCATCTCCAAAGCACAGATGAGCAGCACCAATGCAGCTCTCTCAGCACAGGTGTGAGATGTTGTCCCCTTTTAGTCCCTGCAACCATGTTCCTGCTGCTGCATTCTGTCCTAACTGTGGCTACCAGGTCAGTTCAGAGGCTGTCCCTCATAGAGTGCATTGCAGTAACCCAAGCTTGGAGGAATGTCCGGTTCCTGGAAAGGCCAGACAACCTTTTATGTGAAGAAGAAACCATTATTCCTGTCAATTGCAAGAGGGTGGGTGTTCGAATAAAAACAAAGACTAAAAACCTTGCCTTTGTTAATAGTTTTTAAATGATGCCACGCAGAAGAATATGTTCTAACCTGCTTACTGATAATTCATCCTGATTTGTTTGCACAAAGTTTGTGCAAACAACTGTTGAACATCAATTCTGATTTGTTTGCCAGGAGGTTATATGGTGTTGCATCAAGCAATTGTTATCTCACAACTTTGCAGTCAGTCCATTTCCCCATCACTTTACTTATTGCGAAAAGTATTTTGTGGGGGTGGGGGTGGGGTTGTTTGTGGAAGAACACCAAATCAACTTTAACTGAATTTGCCTGTAAGTGATTGAATCCACTGGCGACCACTTGGAAGCACCACAAATATTGTGAGAGATGGCTTCGAAAGTGCATTTTCCTCCTGCTTTCCAGGTGGCTGGGGGCAACAGTGGTGGTGGGGAAATGAGCCTATCTTCTGGATTGTGGGGTGTGTGTGTGAGCAAATAAAGGAGTGAGTGACTTTTAGCATATCTCCCAGCTTAATACTCCCAGAAAGAGTCTGGTGTTCCTTTGTTTAACTTTGAATTTATAAATGATTGGGGAAGCTGGCAAAGATTTACAGGAAAAGGAGAGACAGTGAACCATGGATTTGGTAAGTATTACAGCTTGTCACACACACACACACACACACACACACACACACACACACACACCATTGCTTGTGTTAACATGCATTGCCAAATTACTAGAAGGGATGTTCCATTCTTCCCTCGCAAGGCCGAAATAAGGCTTCCCTCCTCAGGTGCTGGCTACCTTTCTTACAGCAAAAGCTGGATGCTAGTGGTACTTTGTAACTGTTACTCAGCTCTGCATCCTTAGAGGGAAGTACAGGTTCTCTTTGTAGGTGGCAGACAGGAATAAAGAGAAACCAGATGGTCCTCTTTATTAACAAAGCTGGGGTGAATTTTAGGTAGGGTGCAAAGGGGCGAAAAAGGCAATAGAGGCAATAGAAGCTACACTGGATAGCTTTACCTAGTAGAGGGAGAGAATAAAGTCCCATCGGCAGATGGTATATGCAGTAGCGGCCTGTTAGGTGGCACAAATGAGTCACTGTTGCTCTCCTGGCTTCCCAACACAAGAGGTTGCTAGCATTTAGCAAGAGGGAGAGGGGAGCAAGCAAGATCCGGGGAGTATGGCACAGTGCTGCATGTGGTGGTGGAGCCAATCCCACGCTCCCACCATCTTGCGCCACACTACATCACATGCTCTGCACCTCTCCCCTTCCCTCCTCCTTTTGGTAAGTGCCAGTGGCCCTTTGTGTTGGTTATCTGGGAGTGCAACAGTGCCCCACCCACACCACCTCACCCACAAGTACTGGGTGCAAGATCCTCTTCCTCAAGTTTTGGATCCTGCTGTTGTATGGCTAATGTCCAGCTAATGTGCTTCACAGAACTCTTCTCTCTTTTTAAAACCCCACCTAGAAGATGGTCCCATTTCAGGACAAGAGAGTGAGGTTTCCAAAGAGCTGTTGTTTTCCTGGAGTGCCAATTATCGTTTGGACTGTTTGCAAAATCCGCTTTCTGACATTTCCCGCCATATACAAAAATTCCAGACCCAAAGCAAGAACCTCCTTCTTTCTTTTCCGTCGCCTGCTCTGACAACTGCTCTGATCCGGAGGGTAAGTGCATTGCCATGGATACCAGAGGGAAAAGAAGGCAGGTTCCAAAAGAAAAATGTTTGCCAGACATAAATGGTTAATTAAAGATTAAAGTAACACTGAATGGTTCTAGAGTGCTCAGGAGTGGAAAGAAAGACCTCTCTGTCTCCTGGGGTGAACACTGAATAGCCACTCAGGCTGTACAGGTAGCACTAAGTGTCTCTGTGTGGCACACTTTGATGGAGTTGTTTGTTGTGGGGAGGGGGGAATACAGGAGGGGCTAGGTCTGATGTAGCTTAGTGGTGTCTGGCATTCTTACGCCTGAAGTTAACCTTGAATGGACAGCTATTTACTATATGGTCTCTGAATAAATATCTTCCAGCTGAGCCCTTCGAAACAGTCGATCAACTGGTCTCAGCTGGGCAGACCTTTTGAAATGTATGCTCAGAGTCAACTAAACTCTCAGTATCAGAGATGGAGCAGATTTCGCGATTAGGCCAAATGGCCCATCTCAGAATAGAGCTGTCACTAAAACTTTCCCCAATGTGCTAAAATAGTATGGCTCAGCTACATGTTTGTGTTCTAATGCTAGTTCACAAGGTTCTGCCAAAAAAGAAGAAAGTTATAGGTTTTGAGAACATAAAACTTTCCTCTTTGTTTATATTTTTTCCTAGAGCTGGGCTAAAGGAAAGGGTCCTGAGGGGAAGGGACTCAGAAACTCCCTCCAAAGATGACAGTGCAAGCTTCTCTTCTCAGGCTGATAGAAGGGATGGTGAGGGGGTGATGATTTTTGGTGGGACAGAAGCACAGGAGGAAAGTATTAAACCACTTGCCATTAGCTAGAGTCTGGCTCCTCCTCAGTCCCCCTTCCTGCAAGACACTATTGTTAAAGTGGGGGAAAGAACCACATGAAACCCATCCCTGCATTTTGCCTCTCCTCTGTTTTGGCTCTCAGATACAGTATTGCCTGAAGCCAGAAAGATAGACAGGTGCATTCTTTGCTCTGAGAGCTTCAAATGATAGCTGGGAAGAGGGGGAAAGGAGGGAGGCCTTTGCAAGCAGCTGAATGTCTATATTAATTATTAAGGGAATGATATGGCTGCATGGATATAAATATTTCACTCTTTCCAGTTCAGTGCCTTTCTGACAGGGCAGCGATGATCTAAAGGAAGAAGTGAGGCATTTTAACATTATTACCACCATCATTATAGTATTACATTTATATTCCATCTTTTCTCCAACGAGCTTGTGGTGGGATGCACATTTCTCTCCTCCTCCATTTTATCCTCACAACAAGCCTGTGAAGTAGGTTAGACTGAGAGATAGTGACTGATCCAAGGTCACTCACAGGCATGAGTGGGAATTTGAACCCTGTTCTCCCAGGTCCTAGTTGGACACTAACCACTGTACTGCACTGGCTCTCAAAGTGGTCTCTTCAGTTCACTGGTGCTTGCCAGGCAGAGAGACACTCAAGAAGGGTGTCAGGCTACACCCATGAGGAAAAGCAGAGCCAATATCACATACCTGGAACTAAAATGATTTAGATTATGTAGCTGTCTAACAACAACAACAACAACAACAACAACAACAACAATGTCTTAATATCTGTTTATCTAGTTGGTACACTGCTTTATACATATTAATTTTATTGTTATTAATTTATTTTTTAATTCCTAAAATTTATACACTTGGTAGTAGAATCTTTTTTACTTTATGGTAAAAAAACAAAAAACACCCCAAAGCATTTTACAAAAAGATTTTTTTAAAAAATGAATTAAAAAAATGAAACACTCTTTCTTCCTTTTTAATCTTTCTCCCCTAGAAAGATTAAAAACCCAGAAGTGAACAATGGAAAAGACTATAAACTGTCCATTTGGTATCCAGAAACTAAACTGGTCTGTGTTTGTTAATTTTCCCCAACCACATTTCCTCTTATAAGCCAAAACGAGTTAGGGAACATTTTCTTTAAACATGCTTAAAGTGCAGCCAAGTGTCCATGAGTTATTGTGGACCTGCTCTGACTGTGCTTATGTAACTGGGCAATGGGATAAGTCTATGGGAGTCCACAATGTTGCATTGGAAACCTGAAGCAGGATTAGCCATAGTGCTGTCTGCTGTAGTACTTGTTTTACTTCGCTATGTATATATTTCTCCATAAAATAAATATTACAAAGACGTGGGAGTGTTTAACAAAGTCTATTCAGAGCAGCCCCACCGAAATTAAGGAACCTAAGTTACTAATTGATTGATGCTTTTGAATTATGGTGCTGGAGGAGACTCTTGAGAGTCCCATGGACTGAAAGAAGATCAAACCTATCCATTCTGAAGGAAATCAGCCCCGAGTGCTCACTGGAAAGACAGATCCTGAAGCTGAGGCTCCAATACTTTGGCCACCTCATGAGAAGAGAAGACTCCCTGGAGTCTTCAGCTGGTCTACTCTGAGTAGAAATAGCATTGTATACCATCTCTTAAGTCTCGTATGTCCTTCCATCCACAGGAAATGAAAGCCTTTAGTGCTGCCCTGGAATTCTCACTGTTCAGCTAAGTGGGGAAGCACTTAACAGTGCATTTTTGCTCATCTTTTATTAGCAAAGACATTCACTCTTTGAGAAAAGCATGTGGATTTGGGTCACTATCTGGCAAGGTTTGGTTACACGAAACAAAGAGATTATTTTAGACAGCCTGGGGCAAACACAGTTTTGCTCTAAAAGGTTGCTTGACAGCTCCAGAATGGTTTCTATCATGCTAGGCGGGAGTTGAGTCTGACAATACACTCTGCCATCCAACTTTTTGTTTTATTATATATTTTGTGCTTTCATTTTGTTGCATGGTGTAACCTCAAAGCTGTGAACATGTACATTCTTTCAGTGGCAGGGCTGGCCACAACAACCATGGGCTCAAGAGGTAGACCAAAGAGCAGCTGTAACCATTGTTATGTGTTGTGCCATATTTGCACCAATTTCCCAAAAACGTCAGTGCAAAACAGGATGGCAGGTCAAATGCACAATGTACAAATGATACAGACACGGCCAAAGTTATATGTGGCTAGCTGTGATAGACAGTATATCCTGAAACATTAATTAGATAATACTTTCACATATAACCTGTTCAGCATAAGTGAAGCTGGTATAATTACCACTGCAACACCCAAAAGCTTTTCCATACATTGATCTCGGTAGGAGCAGTTGACCTAGGAGACATTTTGACCTTGGCAACATTACTTCCAGAGCTGATCAATGACATCAAGACCAGCAGCCTGACATGCAGGGGGAATGGCACTCCTGCATTTAGCCCATGGTTCATATTGTGATCCAGGAAGCTTGACCTGACTAAACAGGATGCACAAATACAATGTTCTTGCTCTTGTAACTCTAAAATGCTTACCATGAACTCTGTCAGTGACCTACTATGTAATATCATTTCCTGGGAGCAGATTGCATATCCCTTGTGCCACACAGAAACACTCCAGACTGGAGAACCTGAAACCGTGTTTGTAAACCATCACCTTAACAACATTTGCAAATAGGAAGGAGTGGAAAGCCAATACACTGGAGCAAGAACCTTAAGCCTGGTGAAATATTCAAGTTAAGACACAAGGAACTAGATTAGAATAATCACTCCTGAGACTCAAAAGTAGGACTCAATGTAATTTCATCCCCCTTTACGACTACTGTTGTTGCTGCTGCTGCTGCTACTGCTGCTACTACTGATCTTAATAATGCAGTCAATGAACATTGCAAGAGTAGAGCATCTTTTGCCTGCAAAAAGTCCCAGGTTCAATCCCTGGTACTGTATCTCCACGTAGGGCTGACAGAGACCCCTGTCTGAAAGCCTAGCAAGCTGCTGCCAGTCAGTGTAGACCAGGCATCCCCAAACTTTGGCCCTCCAGATGTTTTGGACTACAATTCCCATCTCCCCCGACCACTGGTTCTGTTAGCTAGGGATCATGGGAGTTGTAGGCCAAAACATCTGGAGGGCTGCAGTTTGGGGATGCCTGGTGTAGACTATACTGAGCCTGATGAGTGACACCCAAGTCCCCATCTCTCTCTTTCTCTCTCCTGAGACACAGAAAACATTGCTGGGTCCTACATTTACCCAAAAGTTGAAAATGTTATCCTTGATGCTGCTAGACGAAAATCTTCTCACCTTAATCTCTTTACTTTTTCATTCAAACACCGTTTTTTAAATCACTGTGCTCAGTGTGAGATTTTTTTTTTACCATGGAATTAATAATATGCTGCTAATGCTACTCTAGTCAGATAAGGAAGAGGTCAAATTGCTTGTCTGCTACTGAACCAAAACCACAAATGAAGTGTGATAGTGTTGAGAAGTTATTCGTTCCTTCTGCGAAGATTGTCTATGCTTGCATGCACTCTCTCTGTCTCTGTCCCGTTGTTGTTTAGTCGTTTAGTCGTGTCCGACTCTTTGTGACCCCATGGACCATAGCACGCCAGGCACTCCTGTCTTCCACTGCCTCCTGCAGTTTGGTCAAACTCATGTTCGTAGCTTCAAGAACACTGTCCAACCATCTCATCCTCTGTCGTCCCCTTCTCCTAGTGCCCTCCATCTTTCCCAACATCAGGGTCTTTTCCAAGGAGTCTTCTCTTCTCATGAGGTGGCCAAAGTATTGGAGCCTCAGCTCAGAGCCTCAGTCTCTGTCTCACACACAGCCATAAAGTGCATTCATTGCCTTCTGCAGATGTATTTTTTTGTCATTGTACGGACATTGTCGACTTTATATTGTTGGTAAATTATTTGGTGTCCTGAAAGCACCTTTTGGTAGAATGGTTATAAGCCATATTACATTTTTACAACACAATCTGAAGCCCCTGTTGCCTTGTGTGAAAACTGTGAACACCTTCTCATGGATCCTCCTATTGCGGAGGGTACTATGATGTTGTTGGGCTGCATATGTGTAGCCCATCCTCCCCATTGCTTTGGAGATTAAACTGAATCATTTGGCAGGGGTGGACTTTGGTAATCTTTCATAATATGGTGCCCTGTGCAAGATCAAAATTTGGTACCCCAAAATGGATCTTCTCTATTATGGATCTTCTCAGGTCTCAGACAAGCTCTGCATAGGCCTGTGAATTCCTGAATACTGCGTTATAGAGAAGATCAGTTCGCTTCCTGTTTCCAGTGGTGAGAAATGGCTGACTCCCACATGATCCGACCTCAGCCGTGCCAGTAATTCAGGATTGATATGGGGGTAATTAACCCTGGCAGACTCCCCAGGGTGGGGGAGGATTGTCTCGTAGACCCATAGATCGCCCGAGATTTGTCAGCTGGCATCAAGATGCAAGGTGCAAGTGGCAAGGATGCTAGATCCTAGAGCACGGCAAGGCTGGCACTCTCTGAAGTCACTCTCACAAGCCGGAAATATCTGTTTCATAAAATAATTAGATTCGGACAATAAACAGACATAGTCTGGACCGAAGAAGATTGAGGAAAAATCTGCAGAATTGCACAGTCCCTGGTGTTTAAGCTCAGACTTCAAAGATATTCTCATTATGGTGTTTGGATTTACAGAAGTGATTGGTACGTTCTTTCTTCTTCTTCTCTATACCTACAATTGTTTTTCTATGCTAAGCCTCATTAAGAAACCTTTTTTTAAAAAAAAAAAACACGGAGTACAGATGGACTTCTATTTATAATTAAGTATTCAGCTGTGCAGCTTTGCTTAGACTTGATAAAGATAAAAGAAGAAACAAGATGACGCTTGTTAGTATGACGCAGCACGGAAAAATGAGAATTCCTCCCTTTTTCGAGGGAAGTGGGAAATACTTGCTAGCTGACTTTGTAATGACTTGAGATAACAATTTGGGACAACATACAGTGCATTTGTTTGCAGAATTTCTTCATTATGAGCGAGAGAGAAGGCTAAGTAGATGTCTAGCAACCCCCTTCTAGGGCACAGAGGGGGGGGTTGTGTGATCTCCGGCAAAACTGATCGATCGCCAAATGACTTACATCGGTGGAATACAGTTCATTTACATTGCAATATTACAAACAGTATGCTTAACAACTTAACATTGGGAATTTATCATGAACAGTAACAATTTAACAACTTGGGAGTTACTGCGTCATTAAACTTCAAACGACAGGCTTGGACAACAGCCCGGATTGGAAGATCGGAATGAAATCGGGAAAAGCTGCGCTAGCAAATTGACATTTGAAAAGATATATATATATATATACATAAATAAAACTGTACCCGATGAATGAAAGGATATATGATCTCTGACATGATTGAGAATCACACAGCCAGGGATGGGGAACTTTAAAGCGTTAAGATCGAAATGTGGAAAATATGAGAACAAGAAGAAGAAGGCAGAAATGAAAATATAGGAGATATACTTCAGAGGTCCAGAGTATGAGAATCCCAATAAATAAATAAATAAATAAATAAATAAATAAATAAATAAATAAATAATAAATACTTTGGATTGTAATTTGGCTGTTTTTTATTTTATTTTATTATTTTTAATTTGATTATGATTTGATGGACTTGTTAATTGGATGTTCTTATTGGAAAACTATTAAAAATGATTAGAGAGAGAGAGAGAGAGAGAGAGAGAAGATCAGTTCAACCTCCTCCCTGCAGCAAAATGACAGTAATTTCAGTTGTGGTACCATTTTATTTCTCTTTATGCCCCACAGGTTCCAAGTGTCTCTGAAAGGATCTGACAGCCTTATTAGAGGATCTGATAGCCTCAATACACTATCCAAAACCCACAATCTACCTTTATAGGACCCTATTAGGTAATGGGAAATTTGATGTGAAAGCCTCTAGAGAGGACTAGAACAGAGAGTTTGACTCCCATTACACTTGAGACAATGGCAAACTGTGTTGGCCTCCAGAAGGTTTGGCTCACAGGCTGCACCTAATCCAGCAAAAACTTGTATTTCTGGCATATTGGACTCTTCATTACCTTTGTCAGAAATGTCTTTCACCTATAGATACCTGCTGGTGCTGCAGTACACCATGGGCAGCACTGAGGGGGAATTAGTTTGCATCCTCACCGGTACAATGTATTTATTTTATTTTATTTTTTGTTTTGTTCTTTTAGCCACTGCCAAAACTGGCGAGGTCACCCTTGTAGCACACTATGCTGGATTGGTGCGGAGAGCAGGGAAATGAGTGGCTTTGCAGGCTTGCTGTGGCCCAACTTCCCCAGTCAATACTGGTGTCCTGGTCAGAGCAAGAAGAACAAATAACAATTCGAAAAGAAATTAGAAACCCCAGCCAGTCCAGTGTTGCTTTAAGGCGTTTCTAGTCTTCCTCCTCTCACTCCCTGGGGCTAATGGCTAGGCTTGCCTGCCAGCCAGCAGTTGCCATGGCGCTGGAAGGCCTTGCCGACCAAGTTCTGTGTATGAGCCCTGCCAGAGGGAAGGCCCTGTTGCTATGGGAACCAGAGTAACAGCCACAGGCCGGGAGGGAGAAAGAAGGCCTAGAAGTTGTGGAGCTGCTCTGGAGGCAGCAGCAGCAGCGGCAGCAGCAGCAGCAGGACCAGGCAAGTAAGTGCTCAGCCAGCCTTTGTCTGCTCTCTTGGTCTGGAATGGCTGAGGATGGGCTGCTGGGCTCTGGGGCACCTGCTCAATGTCCTTGGAGACCTCCTTGCTCATGTCCTTGCTAGGACTGGTACCTGGCAATTGCACTCAAGGAACTTTTGGTGTGGGGAGAGGGTTGATTAGGCCCGGGCTTTGAACACACGCATGGAGCAGGGATGAAAAGCCTCAGTGTTAGAGGGAAGGGCCACAGTGAGGGGTGGCCTACTGGGCTCTAGGAAGTAGCAATGGAGGAGGCAGCTGCCTCAGAAAGATGGAGTGGCACCACAAGAGCATGTGCTTTGCATGCAGTAGATCCCACGTCCCCACAGCATCTGCAGGTAGGGCTAGGAATGGCCCCTGCCTTAAACCCTGCAGAGCCATGGCTGCCAGTAAGTAGAGATTGCAGAGCTAGATAGACCCAACGGTTTGACTCGGTATAAGGCAGCTTCCTATGTTCGTATGAGAAACCAATTGCAGGTTGTTATAGGGAGTTATTGTGGATTTGAAAGCACAGGGCTATAAGTATCAGCTATTATTTATTAAGAATACCTATAGCCTGCTCTTTAGCCTCACACAGTGCATAGTTGAACTATGGAACTCCCTTCCACAGGAGGCAGTGATGGCCACCAACTTGGATGGCTTAAGAATCATAGAATCGTAGAATTGTAGAGTTTGAAGGGACCACAAGGGTCATCTAGTCCAACCCCCCTGCAATGCCGGAAACTTGGCCAACATGGGACTCAACATGGGGCTATGAATGGCTACTACCCATGATAGTTATGCTCTGCCTCCATGGTCAGAGGCATTAATGCTTCTGAAGACCAGTTGCTGGAAACCACAGATGGGGAAAGTACTCTTAATAATAATAATAATAATAATAATTTATTATTTATACCCCACCCATCTGGCTGGGTTTCCCCAGCCACTCTGGGCAGCTTCCAACAGAAAAATAAAACACAATAATCTATTAAACATTAAAAGCCTCTTGTGCTCAGGTCCTACTTGCAGGCTTCACAGGCAACTGTGAGAACAGAATGCTGGACTGGATGGACCATTAGCTCATCCAGCAGGCTCTTATGTTCTTATGTATATGTTGCAAGAGACTTTCAAAGCAGCTTACAGAAGTTTCCCAGAATAAATCACATTCAGGTTTAATATCAGGAGCAAAAATTACATGGTGTCCCTCTGGAGCTAAGTGTTCTGCCTGCCTCCTCCTCCCTCCTGCACTTTTGCTCCTTGTCTAGTGTGCAACAGCCCTGAGGCATGCAAGGGAACTGGGCTGAGTAGCTGGATCTAACTCAGGCCATGAAGGAGGCAGGTCTTCTTATAGCTTCTTAAGTGCCTCTAGGTAGGAGTTCATTCACCTCCACCTTACCTCCCTGTGTCTCACTTCTGAGCCCTCTACCATATAAAGAGGGAGGGGACAGAGGAGATGTAAGCACTGATACCTTCATGTTGAAAGATTTGAAATGGAAGCAGAACATGAAAGGAGAGATCTGTTGGAGCTGGGATGCACATTTCGGGGTCACACGCAGTTGAGCATCTGTATTATTGGATATAGCAGGAGGCAAAGGTGCTACAGTGGAATATTGCTACCAATGTCTTTTTGAAATGCCATCTGCTATGCTTTCAAGTTCCTACAGAGCCCTTAGATAGATCACAGTCTTTCAGTTCTTACAGACAGGAAAGAGAAAGTGTCAAAATCAGGCAGGTAAGAAGCTTGCTGTTTGCCTTTTAAATTGTCAGCTGCCATAGATAACCATATGCCTTCCTCCCAAATGAGCCTACTCACTAAAAATAGCATTTCTTTTCTTATGTATTTTTTATTATGTAGTTATATCCCATCCCTCCTGAAATGAGCTTAGAGTGGCCTATACAGTTCTCTACTGCCTCCTCCCTGTCCTTACAACATCAGGTTGGTTAGGCTGAGAGATGATGATCTGAATTCACTCGCAACCATGCCAGCTTCAACTGGATTCTTCTCCTGTTGCTGGAGTATACAGGATATAATTCCAGGGCTCCATTTTGTGGTCTTTAAAGGGGCCTCCCCACACTGTAACTTGCAAGTGTGCTTTGGAATCTGTGCTTGCAGAAATATAATATTTAAGATTATGCAGTGAATAATAAGCAATTTTTTTTACCTAGTGTAAAGTATTTCCAGTCTGTGTTTGATGATATGTGTGTGTGTGTGTGGGGGGGGGATATGAAGACAGCAGGACAGTAGATTCTTGTATATTGGCCATTGAGATGAAATTGGTTACATTATCTGTACAAGGGCAGCAAATAATTTATGGAAGCCAGTTTTTCGTAGCAGATTACTGTACAGATACTTCCAGACAGAATATTTCTCAGGAGTTTGGCATGTTGATTCAGTGCACCAATAGTAGTGATGATGAGTGAGCTCCCCCAGCTTGCATTGGATTGCCCCCCCCCCCAGCTTTCTAGGAGAAAGCTTTTAAAAAAACATAGAGATCACTCCAACGTTTCAAGCCTGCCCGCTCCCTGTTCCAACAAGCATCTTTTTGAACAACCTTGAGGATGTACTGACCATACTTCCTGCTTGGGTGCAGTGAACTTGTTTTCTAGGCTTTTTGGTTTATTCATTGAATTGGGAGGCCTAGAAAACTGTAACTCCTATGAATCGTGGCAGGAAATTACAGTCCAGCTAAGGAGAGGTCCACAAGACCTTTCCAGTAAGCCTTCCCTGCCATTTGTTCCTCCATCCCTTCACAAGGATAAGTTTCGGAGTGTGTGTGACACTGGCGCACAAAGGTGGTTTTCTAGTAGTAGCAGTGACCCCATTACAAGCTCCAAATTTCACTCCACCAGGACCCAACATTTCACTCACTAGGCCCCAAACATCTGTTTGAACTTGAACAGAGGTGAATGGCTTTTTACCTGTACAGTGTCTCTGGGCGAAGATCTTGAACCATGTTGGCAAAGGCTACATTAAATCATTAAGTTAGAAATGTCACAGTTTTCTCACTTTCCTTCTGTTCTGTGAGGGTGCAGATACCAATGTTCAACCAGTGATTTCTGTTTTACAGATTCTCCATTTTAAGGTACAGCTCCCTGACCACTTCCCTTTGAAACTGTATTAAGTAAATTGATTTCCCCTACGCTCTGGTCTTCTTGTTTTTGTTTATTAGCTTCTACTGCATCTCTGTCATAGGGTTTATGAAAAAACAAACAATACCTAAAATCACAGAAACCATTACACACAATCCAGCTGAAAGCCATGCATGAGTTAGCTAAATAAGAGCTCAGTTAGGAGCCCACGAACACTTTCAAGTAAGATGCTCCTACATGCAGATAGAAACTTGCAAGGGTGGTGTATTGCCTGCTGCATCTTAAAACAACCAGGTGCTGTTCTGATCCAAATAAACAGTCCTGTCCATTAGCAGATAGCATGGTAGGACTGGGCGGGTCATCTGGCCTCCCTCCAATGAAGTCACTGCATACCAGGATGAAGAGGGAGATGGGAGCAGTGACGACAAGGTCCGTGTGATGCTAATGTGCTGGTAGAACTGTTCTGACACTCCTACTAGCACATTTGCACAGCACCAACCTTGCAGTCTCCCCTCTCTGTTTCAGTATGCAGCAGCGACTCAGCTGGAGTGAGAGATGCAGCCACACCATGTCATCCTCTGATTGGAAAGGGGGACTCAAGGCACCTGTTGCACATCACACACAAAAGGGAGTGATAACTGGGTAATGGGAGGCTGACAATTCTCTTGTTGGAATACAGAGAAACAAAAATCCATGTAAATGAGAATATCAGATCTTGAGACTGCTTCTCTACTAATTTCCACTTTGAGTTTCATATTGATATATTTTTGAAGGGAAATAATTAGCAGCCATTCTCAGTTCAATGATAGTCAGGAATGAAACTCAAGCAGAACTGTGAATTCCAGGAGACTTTTTTCTCACTGTTTAAACCAAGTTTTTTGTTGTTGTTATTCCAGAGGTTCTGACAGATTAATCAAAGATGCTAACAGACCGAGTCCAGAAATCCATGGGTCCCCACAAGTTCTCAGAAGAATTTCAAAGCAAGGTGGTGGTACCTCACATCCCAAAACTGGTCAAAGAAGAAAAGAAGCATGCCCCAGTATGTTTGCTTGTGCTCAGCTGATCTAATACCTGGCCAAGTCATTGAATCTGCCCTTGCCCTTTAAGCACCTAGAGAAATTAGCCCTACCAAAAACCCACAATAAAATAGCAATGGAATTTAATTACATTGTGCCTTAACTGCTGTCTTTGTTCAGCACAAGAGAGAAACCATGCAGACATCTGAAAATCTTGCAAGCAGGTGCCATTTCCAGTAAGAGTTCCTTTAAGATAGGTAGAATGGAAGTCCTGCATCCTGAATTTTAAATGTTTCAGCAGGAAAATTAATGGAGGTCTAGGATTCCCTTGGCAGCAGTGAACACATATTAATCAGAAGTGCTTAACAAGGAAAGCCTTTCTTAACTCAGGCATTTATGTGGTCTTTGTTTTCAACTGCAGTTGACTCCATCTGCCTTCCTGAAAGCAATGACTCTGACAACGGAACAGAGGCTGGCAAACACCCATGAGGTGCGCCGGCCTCGAATTGTGCAGCTTCTGGACATGAGCGAAACTTCACACCAGAAGGTATCTCTTCCACTTTCACCCCTATTTGTAACTTAACACATTAACATAATTATATACTTGCAGGTTGATAGGAGCGGCAGGCCCAAAGTTGGGGAATGCTGATCTAGTTGTTCAGCCCATAGATTTGCAGTCCCAAGAGGGGTCTAGTGCCATCATCCAAAAATGTCTGACCAAAGTTTTCTATGGGTGTCCAGTGCCTTTGCTTACCTATTTTTAACACTATATGTTAAAAACTGGTAGTCCATACATTCTTGTACGTTTGATTTAATATCAGTTTTGCTTGCTCCTTCCAAATAATTGCCACAACCTTCCTATTCACAACCATCAACAAGACTGGTAGTTCTTTTTTCTTATGTCTCTGACATGATGCTGAAAGAGACCAGTGGCATGCCTTCATGCTGAGGGTTGATTTGGTCACTATGGTAAAAACCAGTGAAATGTACCTTAAACTTAGCAAAGCTTTGCCTCACTAATACTAACTTGTGAACTGAAAGAGCATAAACATGACCAGATCTTGTGCTAGTTTACTTGAAAGTCAGTCCAGCTGCATTACATGGAACTTACCCTCTAATACTGTAAGTGTGCATAGGATTATTGTAGCCTACTTCAGGGGCAGATGGGGCTTATCAACCCGGGATGGTAGCCCATCTAGGAGAAGGAAAATTGATCCTAAACCTCTGCTGCCTTGCAGCTATACTCATTTGTGAGAAAGGCTTTGGATGTAAACCCCAAGGAAAAATCCATACCCACTGCCTTGTGGGACATCTTTGAGAGGAGTAAACCCTACACAAATCTGAAGTGGAGTCCCTAAGATGGTTGGGTGGCGTCTTATACGCCTGTTTCCGGCAACTTCTGCAGCCAAGCTGATGTATTGCTCTGCTATCCTTTGGACCACATCAACAAGGCTGAGATGGGGGTCTGGTCGTCTGGGCAGCCTAGGATCTTCATACACACTGCACCCCTGAGAGGTCACTTTGGTGTTGCTAAAGCAGCAAAAACAACACAGAAAGCAGGAGTTACGAGTTACGTGTCTCTGCAGCCACAGCAGGCTGTGATTCTTCAGTGGTTTGACCTCACTCCTGGAGGTGCACTCCATTTTCTCTTGAAACAGACAGGTGCCAACAAACTTGGGAATAGGCCTGTTGAAATCAGTAGGGCTGCTTTCTGTGCAAAGATGCATAAGGTTGAGTTGTCTGACTGGCATTCTTCACTTGGCCATCCTGCCACTGGTAACAGCTCCTTCATTGGCAAGTCTAGGCCCAGGGCTACCAAGGACTGGTTTCATTAAGAGAGGCAGCCGCAACAGACTATGCTTTTTGCAGCCTAGGATAAATATTACGGGCTAGTTTCTTAAATTACTATCCAGTGTGTAACTCCAATTACTGTTTATTTAAGGTAATTATTCTCATTTACTCCTATAAGTCCTAGAGCTGAATCATTAAAACTAACAATTCTATGAACACTTTCCTCTGAAGGCAGCCCTGTTTCGGGAAGTTTTTAATGTTTGAAGTTTTATTCTGTTTTTAGTGTTCTGTTGGGAGCTGCCCAGAGTGGCTGGGGAAACCCAGACAGATGGCCATGGTATAATAATAATAATAATAATAATAATAATAATAATATTGAACACAGGGTGACTTGCTGCTGAGTGAACATGCATGGGCTTTGGTTCTGAAGTTGGTAATTTGCCAGCAGCAGCAGACTGATGATATGTTGCCTGGTTAAACAGCCTGGAAGAGCTGAACCTATCAAGGCTGAGCAGGAGATGGTGGTACACAATAGCACTGAGGCATAACCAGAGAAAACAGGACTAACTAACCCATGTAATAGGTCTGTTGGAATACTACTAGAATGGCATGCTACACTTCCCGGAATGCCTGAAGTTGTACCTTTCCTTTGGGGCAGGATGGCTCCGCTCTGAGTGGCGCTGGCCTGTCCTGCTTCCCAGTCCGCTGACTGCCAGGCAGCATTTACATGCATCCTTTTGTGTCGTCTTCAGTTCTCTTCTGTTGATCTGGACCAGTCTCTGTTTCAACCATTCCCATCAGAAGTGATTTTCCAGAATTATGACCCTTGTGAGATGTATGAAGTGCCACTAATTCTGAGGAACAATGACAAGGTATGACATGTCAGTGAAACTGTAAAGTAGTTTTAAGGTGGGATGTAGGGAGAGAAAGCACAATGGCTGGAGCATTCTTCCTCTTCTTCCCAGTGAAATAACTCTCCTGGCAATTTTTTCAGTGCCTATGTCCCATTTTAACTTGCTCTTTAGCCATTGTTGTTTGCTACTTAGTTGATCTAAGGACTGAGAGGATGGCCTGGTGAGGCTTTGGTGAGGTTTCAATAAAAGTGGTGGCCATTTCGATCCCAAAAAAGGTTGCAGTGTCATTTATTGTTTCCTATGCCCCTACCATAGCATAGCACCATAGCACGTGCTATGGTCCATGGGGTCACGAAGAGTCGGACACGACTAAACGACTAAACAACAACAACAATGCCCCTACCACGGTGACTCAAGGCTTACTGCAACTGGGCTCATAATTCACATATCTGTGATCTATGGATCTTAACAAGAACCAAAGAAAACTATCGGGGGAATGATATATTTGTCTACAGAGCTGCTTTTTCTTTAAATGCAAAGGATTTAAAGGCAGGATACACCTTATTTTTAACTGCATGTTTTATTAAATGTTGTGAAGTTAAATGATTTAAGTCCTTTCCAAAAGGGCAACCAGATTCCTTAGTGAAGGTTTGTTTTTTGTGCTCCCTCCAAATGTCATAATCTTTTCAGATCTCATTCTCACAAATATATACAAGGCTTGTTTGATCTATCTTATTGATTATGACCATGCTGAGATGGCATAGTCATGAAACTGAAGCCTGCTCAGTGCCTGGGATTCCTATGAATGCTGCCGTGAGTTCCATCACAGAAGGAAGGATATAGATGAGATAAATAAATGGAGCTTGTTGAACACTGAAAGTAGAGTAGCCCACAGCTTCTCAACTGGCTATTCCCCCCCCCCTTCATGACTCAAAGGCTCCTTCCTTCAGGACTGTGTTTTCACCAAGAGTCCTGTGCTGCTGCCTGCAGCATGTGTACTCTTTGCTTAACTGAGCAATCATGATCAGATTACATGCACACTGCATCCCTTATGCTTTGTCCATCAAGTACTGTAATAGATTGCCTCCAACAGTCAGAAATGGCTTCCTTGCCCCTCAGCTGCCAGCATCCATTTAGCTAGTTTCCTTCCAGCACTTGGCTTTAAGCTGCTGTTGAAAGGAACAGCTGGCCCTTTAGTGGTTGTTTGTGCAGAGTTTGCCCCAAATTAGCAAAACTAGGACTTACATATTTGTTCTAGTGTTCAATCAGTGTTAAATTTGCTGTCATTTCTATCTTTGCCAAGGAAAGGAATAATGTGTTGAATAATTTGGCATTTAATTATAATGTCATGTAGCATGTTTATGGACTGGTTGAAAAACACATCCACCCAATCTGAAATAAACCCTTTGCCTCTGTTCTGAAATTGTTCCCAAATGTGAGCTGGTGGGGCATTTCACCTAGTCCTAGGAGGGCACCTCAGTTTCAGTCTTTGCTTTCCTGGAAGCTGCTTCTTGGAGTAAGGTTTTCAAGCTGTGCTGTGTCAATGAAAGGAGGAAAAACCTGATAGGCCAAAAACATTTATATCTCATTTAGGATATGGGGCTGTATCAGTTGTTGTCTTGTCAGTGGCTGCTGACTGTCTTTCCCCCTTAGTGCCACCATAATTGTGCTTTTCTTTCTTCCAATCCTGCATGGAGAATGTAGGACACCACAATGCTGAGAGCCTCTTCCTGCCATTGGTCCATGTCATGGGCAGGACCCAATGAATCCCCCATTTTCTTTGGGCTGAGAACGGAGCCAGTTTTAATTAAACAAATGCTGCTTAGAGGAGCATTACAATGCACAGATAAGGCATATCCACACTTCATGCCTTTTTGGACTGCCTGTCTCTCTACCCCCAAACTTCTAAATTTGGCAACTTGTGGAATTCTATGTGGGGCAGTGTAGTGCTTGTCCATGATTGACTTTGGCAGTTTACCAGCTCCACCCCACCTGACCCTGACTTTCTTTTCTGCATCTCTCTTGGCCCACAAAAATAGTTTACAGGGAACTGGAAAGGTCTTGGGGGCGGGGGACACTTGCTAAAAGGGGAATCCAGTGGGAATTGTCACTAGGAAAGTTACATTGATGGAGATGAAACAGAAAGCATACTAAAGGAGAATACTGAAGGTCTGAATCTTTTCCTTGATACTTCGCAATAAATGTGCTAGAAATGGACAGAAGGGCAACATGAACAAACAAGGAAGTGTGAAAAGTAATCAAAGCCACAGTTGTGTGATTAAATACTGCAGGAAGATGGTGAAAAGTTTGGAAATGCAGCAGCATAGTATCAGTGCAAACTAGTGCAGCACCAAATATAAGGAAATATAAATTGGAGACAAATGAATATTTCCCTGGGAAAATAGCTAATAGGGAGATAACTGATGCAGAAGCCCAAAGTGGATGCAATGTGGTTTTGCTAATACATCTTGGGTAATTTTATTATGACAGGGTTTTTATCTGCAGCCTCAACTGAAGAGCACAGTGTCTATGTCCAGAGGGCACAACACTGAATGTTAGTAATAGAAGAATATTGGAAATAAGACTAAGAGAGATGATGTTTTGTCACAATACCAAAGAGCCTAGGGGAGATAATTTTGCAAGTTTCTTTCATCCACACCTCAGTTCAGGTGATATATTTGGGTGTGAATTTATTTAGCCCTATTGGTTTCAGTAGGATGAAATCATTCTAAAGCCGAGTTGTGGTGAATCAGGGTGCAGTGTAATTAAATCTTATTAATGCTTGCAAACAGACAAGTGTTAAAAATAAATACACACACTCCCCTGCCGCTACATATAAAGGTTGAATACAAATGGTGGTCCTTCCTTTCCCATCTGGCTCTGGTGTTTTTCCTGGCTTTTTGGAGACTGCTGCTGCTGGTATTTGGGTTAGGATTAGAGATATCTGAGTCCTTTACCCTGATGTTGTGTATATACCAGTCATTGCCCTCCTTACTGCTCTATTGCAGCAGGCCTTTGACAAGGGTGATGATGTGAGCTCCTCTTGATTGCATGGTTGTGAACTGTGTGTGAAGAGGATTTGGATTGGAATCATGGAATCATAGAATCTTAGAGTTGGAAGGGACCCAAAGGGTCATCTGGCCCAACTCCTGTAGTGCAGGAATCACGGTAAAGAATCCCTGACAGATGGCTATCCAATCTCTGCTCTTACTGTCAGAAAGTTCTTCCAGATGTTTTGTCAGAATCTCCTTTCTTGTAACTCAAATCCATTGGTTTGAGTCCTACCCTCCTGAGCAGGAGAAAACAAGCTTGCTCCATATTCCACGTGGCAGCCATTTAGGTATATGAAGATGTTCAGTGTTCTCCACACTAAACATACCAAACTCTCTTAATTGTTCCTCATAAGGCTTGGTTTCAAGACTCTTTATCATTTCAGTCACCCTTCTCTGCACATGTTCCAGTTTATCAATATCATTCTTAAACTGTGGTGCCCACAACTGGACACAGTACTCCAAGGCAGAATAGAGCAGTACTAATACTTCCCTTACTGATGTCATTGTGGTTTTCCTGCCATTGCTGCACATTTTTTGGTACCTTGTATGCTGTCAGAGACTGGCTGGATAAGGAAGAGTGGTGGGAGCCTGTCCAAGAGCCTTAGATCCTGGTGGTGGAACACTGAAGAGCAGTCTGCAGAAGGGTCGAGCTGGGAGGTGCTAGAAGCAAAGGGGTCGAGTGATCAAGTAGGTCAGGAGAAGGAGGACCTTCCAGGACAGGGTTAGAGGCTGAGAGTCACAGTGTGAGCACAGATTCAGACCAAGAGAAGTCAGAGGTTGGCCCTGCTACACGGCAGCAGGACAGTCTCAGTCCTGCTGGCTCGCCTCCTGCTCTGACACCCCGCTTGAGGAGAGTTGTGCAAGTTGCTGAGCAACAGGCCAGACATGCCCAGAGGAGGAGCTTGCCCCCTTGTTGCAGCCTTTGTCTGCTTGGGAGGAATCTAGAATGGAAGGCTAGAGGGGGAATGGCGGAGCTAGTGGTCAGTTTCAGCAACGTCTTAGCTGGATTAAGGCAAACCAGAGGCTGTGTTGCTATTTTCTATAAGAAAGAGTTAATTGCCTTCTGTGCCTTCCATGTGTGTGGAATTGCCTTCTGTGCTTGTCCTGGATCATTGACAGCTCCTTGACATATGCATGGATAATGGGTGGGCAGTCTTGGTGCACAACATCATGTTTGGTGAGGAGCAGCAGAGTTACCAGGGATGTTCTCAAGGCTGCATCTTAGCACTTATTTCTCCAGTAATTCTTGTGCTGCCTCACTTGTGCTTACTGCTGTAAGCGCATAGGATTACTTTACCACCACTATACAGATGTAGCTGGACCAGAGGATCAGCCCGTCTAGGTTGTTGGCTGCTAGAAAACAGAATATGTCTCTCATGGCAAGGCTGGTTAATTTTATTCATCTGTTTGAATCATGGCATGGCAAAATATTTTTCTGTATTTCTTATAGATCCCTCGGCTGGTGAAAGTTGTTCTGGAGAGTTCACCTTACTTCAGAGTCATAAGCCCCAATGATGTGTGTAACAAAGTTGCACCTGGCATGCATTCGACATTCCGCATCCTCTTCACTCCTGAAGAGAACAAGGTAAGATCATCGCCTCTCCTGCTGGGAAATCTGTGTTTCTGTTTAAGGCCGCATGGCAAAGAAAGATGCAGGAGACTGGGAGCCAAAGAGCCTAAGCCTGAGACTAGCAGGCCTTTTCACATAGCCCTGCAGTTCAGGCTCACCCTTTGTGGAATGTGTGGCATTTCTCATTTCCTCCTATTGTCAGCATCACCCTCCTTGAACACACAATTGGCAGAAGGACTTCTCAAACAAAAGGAATAAATCAGAGAAGGAAAAGTTGGTAGGATGTTTGAAGAGGAACACAATGTATAGGAGCTGATGTGCTAATGCTGCACTCTGCCATCCATTTGCTGATTCTATCTCTGGCTCTCTTAATGAGCTAGTATGGACAAGGATCAAGGACACAGGTGGCTGGCCTCAGATACCCATGAATCTTGTCTAACTTGAACAAATGGAAACATCAAAGAGATGAATAAAAATTTCATTTATTGAGGCCCAAGGATATGGACAAGGCTGCCTTGATCCTTTGCCTAATAACATCTTGCACAAGGATGAGGAACCTGTCTCAGCCTGAGGGATACATCTGGGTAACTATTCAGAGACCACATTGGTGGGCGGGGGCCTGAGGCAAGAATGGGTAGGGCAATGAATATAAATTTTACGTTTGTACAGTGGGTAGTTTCTACACATATTCACATGGATGTGTTCACATGTAACAGAAAGCCAAACTATGGCGGAGCACAAATGCATAGGCTCCCAGAGAGCAGATTGCAACTGCTTTGCTCCTCTATTTTTCTTGCTGTGCACTAAGATATGGTTTGGCTTAGTCTGTTGTCTGGTTTGTCTCCTCCAGAGAAATAAAAACTGTAAGCCCATAACAATACTTGGTTGCAGCTCCTGGTTTGTCCAGAGAGACAAATCAGCTCCTGGAGAGTCATTGCAGGTGTTTGCAGTGAGACCCTAATCAGAGGTTGAAGTGAGTTCAGGTGTCATTTTTCTGGGGCAATTGGGTGTGTCAGTAGATCCTACAATACTATGCTGTGCACTTTGAAGATTTTTTTCTGGCATCTGCTATGGTGGAGGGATGCTGAGCCCCCAGAAACAAGGCTTCTCACTTGCACATTATTCTTTCTCCCCAGGATTATATCCATGAAGTAACGTGCATTACTGAAAGGGAAAAGTTTATTGTCCCTATTCGAGCCATTGGTGCCAGAGGCATTTTGGATTTCCCAGACAAGCTGAATTTCTCCACCTGCCCGGTCAAGTACAACACACAGAAAACACTGCTTGTTCGTAACATTGGCAACCGAGAGGCCCGCTATCAAATCACTACACAGAGGTAAAACCTCAAGATTTCTGTCTGGGTTAGAAGGTTTCAGATTATGGAATGTGACATCAGTAATAGCCAGAACATGAGACAATGACTTCCCCCAACCAACCAACCTTTATTGTATGTATTTTAATATTTCTGTATAATAAGGGAGACAATGACTTCAGTCAAACATGTTTAAAGTTACTGAGCAGGTTTCTCATAGGCTGCAGGAAATATTTCTTGTGCTTTAACCTTGGGGAATTTGGGCCAGCCACACCTTGGATATAGACCACTGACATGGTTTGGGTCTAACACAGCTCTGCATTAGTGAGAGCTAAGAAGGCTGGAGTGCTGGTGCTGTGGGTGTAGCTTAGACCTAAGATATCATTGGCTACCGATGGCTTTAACTGCTCCCCAGCTTTCACTTTGTCTTATCTAGGTGAGCTCTGCATTAGAAAAGAGCTCCCTGCTTATGCCCTTGTACTCCACGTGAGTGTGTCACTCTGGTATATCCAGTCTTGGTTTTGTACCTGCAGCCTAAGGACATAAGAAGATGATACTGGCTGCTAGTTAAGACCAAAACCCACCTCTTCAGGCATCTTGTTCTCACAGTGGCAAAAAAACATACATCTGAGAAGCCCTCAAGCAGGACCTGAGAGCAACTGCAGCAGTTGGTCCACTTGAATCCAGAGGCTGTCTCTGATATGAAGATAGTTGAGAATGGTCAGTGCTGCTTATTGACATGCCTTGAAAGAGGGGGATAAATACACCTTTTAGATCTCTTTAGCCCTCTGGCTGGGAGTACAAAAGCCCCGTTGAAAAGTGTTACAAGATCACTAAACCGTGTTAACCAGGCTAGTAAAAAAATGAGTTTGATCCTGACCAAGGTAATTGCAATTAGTTCCCATTGAAATCCATGGGCTTCAGATTAATGTGTCCCATTGATTCCAGATTTCTCCTTTGCATTTCAGACCCTTCTCTATCGAGCCCTCCATTGGGACCCTTGGAATCCAGGAAACCACACAATTCACCATTGACTTCCATCCTCAAAAGAGTGGTAACCACTGTGAGGACCTTGTAGTGCATTATGACACAGGTGAGTGCAAAATAAAAGGATGTATCATTTTCTTTTAGCTTTCTTGTTGTGGAATGAAAGGGTACATAAAATCAATCCAGTGTAATCTAGGAACCTCTACTGCAGATGCCTTGCTACTTCCATGGGGCTGCTCTGCTGTCTGAACTGAAGTCACTTCCAGGAGTTTGGCATGAGAGTTGCACAAGAGCCCTGCTGAAATGAACGGTGGCTGCCTAACAGCATTGCTTGCAGACTTTTCTGCAACATGCTTCACCTAACCCTGCTTTGCCTACTCGCTGATTCCTCCCAGGTCAACACAGTTTCTGAAGCAACAGTGCTCAGTAACCCTTTTTTGTGTGTGTGTGTTACCTGCCAGCTGCTGTAATAATGGTGCCAAAGCAGCATATGGGTGTGACACTTCCACAGGCACTAAATGACAGAAATCTCTTCTGTTGGATGAAGTTTTCAGAACTGCTAGAACAATGCTGTATGTGAATGAGTGCCTTCAGTCATGTCAAGAGGTACCTAAATTGAAGGTTACATCTGATTTGGCCCTCAGACTTTGGCTTAAGCTCAAGAGAAGATCTTCATCCAAGCATTTGATGCAGCAATAGTACCAGCAGTTTGCAGTTGTCCTGCCAAAGATGCTGTTTATGCCAGAGCCTATATTTGAAAGGTTCCATCACAATGTGGAAAATCCCACTCTGCTATCACTACTCAGCCGTGATTCCAATGTTAAGATGATCCTGACGTACTCAGAGAGAGAAATACCTTTGTATTTTCACTAGAACCAACCCCTGTATGCAGCGCATGGCACCTGTGCATTAACAGCCTGGCTTCTCTTCACAGAAGGCTGTGTGCCACTGAGTCCCCTTCAATCCAGACTGCAAACTACCTGGCCTGCATAGCAGGATACCAACATGATTGATGGTGGCATGTCTCACCCTTTCTGAAGCACCTTACCCAAAAAGATGAATTGGTGCCTGATTCAGGTTTTTGAGACTTCTATGCTGACAAAACAACAAATCAATACTGTTATACGCTCAGTCAATTGTCTGCATCTGTTATGCTGAGAAGGCACACACGCACACACATAGCTGAGAACCACAGTAGTCCAGAACAAGATTGCAGGGGTTCTAGGCACTTACACAGGGTTTTTTGGGGTGTGTGTGTGTTGTGGTAGGGAAGGGAATATGGCACTGTTGGTGTGTATCCAACCTGTTGTATCCCATGATCCACACTTGTGGGTGTGATATAACCATGTGTGCAGGAAAAGGACAACGCACTCAAACACACTTTTTTAAAAACAACATTGAACAATCAATTTTTAAATCAATGTTTAATTTGTGCTAACGCACTTTTTAAATTTAAGCGCTATTATGCATAACTTTGAAAATATCTTTAAAGTTATTTTAGGGCAAATTAGAAGGTTGGGTGGAAAAGCATGATGATAAAATGTTTGCCAGCTAGAAAGACTAGAAATGGCAGCGTGCTAAAACAACAATCCAGTATTGATTTTGCCCTAAAACAGTTGCTTGTTTAAGTGCTATTGCATAATTTACACAAATTATAAACTCAGCTGTGAAAAATAAGCATGCTGATAAAAGGGCTCCACTGGAGAAAGGTAACAGGGATGGTATGCCAAAGTAAATGCATGGTAAATGCTTGCCAAAAAGCATTATTATTGCACATGCCAACATCACACCTTTTGAAAGGATGGGAGACAAGCACTAAGCCTATCTATTTCTGTGGAGATTGCACTGTTCTTCCACTATTTTCACAAGCCCCAGGTATTGCTGCTGAGACAATGACCTAGACCAGGGGTGTCAAACTCAAATTCATTGGGGGCCGCACCAGCAGTTTGGTCACCCTCAAAGGGCCGGTTGTATCTGTAGGACTATGTGTCCACTCTTTATTATCATAAATTATTGTCACTGCATTCAATTATTACTGTTTTTTGTAATAATTAAGTAATAACTAGCTCTGAAAGCAGAAACATAGTCAGAATAATGGCAAGTAGATATTCAAATGTACAATTATTGTACAATTTATTGAAAAATGATTTTTGGTAACTGCACTGGGTGGTGGAGGCTCGCTAGGGTTTCATGCAGGACCTTTGCAGAGCTACTAGTGCCTGGAGATGCTGGGGTCCTTCTGCATGCAGGACAGATGTTCTGCCAGTGAGCCACCACCCTTCACCAAAGGGACTGGCTGAGGTTGACTCCCTGGAGCTGTTCTCCTGGTTCCAGGGTTTAAGGGCCAGAAGTATAAAGCAGCATCCCATGTTTCTGAGGAGAGCGAGAGGGAGGGGAGGGGAGGGGAGGGGAGGGGAGGAAGGAAGGAAGGAAGGAAGGAAGGAAGGAAGGAAGGAAGGAAGAAAAGAGGGAGTGGGAGGGAGAGAGGAAGGAAGGAAAGAGGGGAGAGAAAGAAGAGTAGGAAATAAGGAAGGGAATAAAGAAGGAAAGAAAAGGAAAGAGGGAGAGAAGACGGAAAGGGAGAAAGAAGGAAGGAAGTAGAGGGAAAGAAAGAATAAGAATGAGGGAGAGGAAGAAAGATGGGAAGGACGGAGGGAAGAAAGGAAGGAAGTAAGGAAGAAAGAAAGAAAGAAAGAAAAGAGGGAGCAGGAGGGAGAGAGGAAGGAAAGAGGTGAGAGAAAGAAGAGTAGGAAAGAAGGTGAAATATACTCGGAGTCGAGAGTGAATTTCATGCTCTTTATTCAGCTCATATTCATCAAGGAGAAGAAGAGAAGACGAATGGCTCTTTTCCCAAAACCATCTGCTTATATACATTATTTACACAATGGGCCTTGCGTGATTGGCTACTTCAGGGCTACACCTGTGGGCCAATTATATTGTGGATTGACTTCTGCCTGCAGCCTGATTGGCTGCTCCTACAGGCCAATCAGGTAGCAGATTCACTTCTGCCAGCCGCCTGATTGGCTGCTCCAGCAGGCCAATCAGGTTGCGGATTCACTTCCACCTGGAGTTGGATTGGGTAGCTCCCGCTGATTCTGAATCCTATTGTTCTAGGATTCAGCTCAGTACATAACACCCCTCCCCTCTAAGTTCCAGTCCTGCCCGGGAAGTTGCATTCGTAGTCCCCAAGGTCTGCTGGCCGCCTCCGTGTGCGTTGTGGCCTGGGGTGTTCCTTGGTCAGGGGTTCTGGTTCTGGCTCGTGTTCCGAGGCTGCTGGCTGTGCCGGGGCTGTCTGGTCTGGCGCCACTGAACCACTAGGTTGTGACTCTGGTTCCGGTGTCCTTCCAGCCTCGGGGCGCCCCTCTGTGCCTACTACTTCTGCTTCCCCTGCCCACCCCTCTCGCTCTACAGGCCTCACTGCCCTGCTGTCCCCTTGGGACCCCTCTGTCCCGCTCTCCTCCCGGGTTCCTCCTGGGAATCGTCGCCGTAGCTGGTCGCAGTGGCGGCGCCAACATTGCCCCCCTTCCGTTAGTACCTCGTACGACACGGGACCGGTCACCTTGGTGACTGTGGCGGGTACCCATGCTGGGCCTGCCCCAAAATTCTTTGCATACACTGGGTCCTGGGCCACAAATGTCCGGGGGTTCCTGCCTTTCCCCACCACTACCTCATCCTGAGCTCTGTCGGGGTGAAGTCGGTCCAGTCTAGTTGCAAGGCGCCGGCCCATGAGTAGTTCAGCTGGGCTCCGGCCCGTCGTTGTGCTTGGGGTGCTGTGCTGTGCTAGAAGAAATGCGGCAAGGCGGTATTCCCAGTCCCCTTGTGTTATGCGGCGGAGGCTGTCCTTGGTGGTCCGCACCATGCGCTCCGCTTGGCCATTGGTGGCAGGGTGGAATGGTGCTGAGCGGATGTGGCGGATGGCGTTCTGCGCTGTGAAGGTCTGGAACTCCTCTGACGTGAATGCGGTTCCATTGTCCGAGACGAGGGTGTCAGGGAGCCCGTGGGTTGCAAACAGCTTACGTAGTACCCGGATGGCTGCCGCCGTAGAAGTGGACGGTACCAGTGCGACCTCCAGCCATTTGGTGTAGGAATCCACCACTATGAAGAATGTTTTTCCCTGGAAGGGGCCAGCGAAGTCCACGTGCAAGCGTGACCATGGATGTCGGGCGGACTCCCAGGGCTGGACTGGGGCCCTTGGGGGATCCGGGCGGGATTCTTGGCAGGTCTGGCAGTGTTGGACCCAGGCCTCTATCTCTCTGTCAATCCCCGGCCACCACACATAACTCCTGGCAAGGGCCTTCATCCTCACTACCCCTGGGTGTGTCTCGTGTAGGGCTGTGAGGACCCTTTTGCGGAGGGGCTGGGGAACAACAACCCTGCTTCCCCATAACAGGCATCCCTTGTGGGCCGACAGTTCATGTTTGCGGTTTGTGTAGCCAGCGAATTCTGGCCCGGCGCTGCTGCTGGGCCATCCTCGCCACACCCAGTCCAGGACCCGGGAGATGACCCTATCTTTTGTGGAATGGTGCGCAACTTCTTGTGCCTGAATGGGTCGGTCGGGAAGCAGCTCCAGGGTCATAACCTCTTGCGCAGGTGCTGGGTCGGGGCCTGTTTCTGGTAGTGGTAGCCTGCTGAGTGCATCTGCGTGGCCCATCGCCTTCCCAGGGCGGTGGATTAGTGCATACTGGTAGCCGGCAAGGAAAATTGACCACCTGAGGACACGTGGAGACAACACTTGGGGGGTCTGCTTCTCGGGGGCAAACAGGCCAAGCAACGGCTTGTGGTCAGTCACTATGGTAAAGGGCCGCCCGTACAAGAAATCATGGAATTTTTTTACGCCCTTCACGATTGCCAGACCCTCCTTGTCAATCTGTGAGTAGTTTCGTTCGGCTGCAGCAAGCGTCTGGGAGAAGTATGCCACCGGCACCTCTCTTCCATCCGGGAGTTGGTGTCCCAGGACAGCGCCGATGCCATAGGGAGAGGCGTCGCATGCCAGCACCACTGGCAGCCTCTCGTCGAAGTGTGCCAAGACCGAGTTTGAGACGAGCAAGTCCTTGACTGCCTGGAATGCGGCCCTTTGTCGCTGGCCCCACACCCAAGGGGCCCTTTTATCTAGGAGTCTGTGTAGGGGCTCCGCTACCGCTGCCTTATGGGGAAGGAAGGCATGGTAAAAGTTCAATAGTCCCAAGAATGACTGAAGTTCGGGCTTGCTCTTGGGCGCTGGGGCCTCACAAATGGCCCGTACCTTGTCACCGGTTGGATGGACCCCTTCTGCGTCCACCTTAAATCCCAGAAAGTCCACCTGCGGCACTCCCAGTAAACACTTTTCCCGCTTCACCTTGAGGCCCGCCGTCTGGAAACGGTGCAGGACGGAGCGGAGGCGGTCCTCAAATTCCTTTGGTGTGGGCCCGGCGATCAGTACATCATCGAAGAAGGGGGTGACGCCAGGAATCCCTTTAAGGAGAGAGTCCATTAGATTCTGGAATATGCCTGGTGCCACGCTAACGCCAAATTGCAGCCGCTTTACTCTGAATGCCCCTCTGTGCGTCACAATCGTCTGAGCCTCTGCTGTGGCTTCGTCCACAGGCAACTGTTGATACGCTTGGGCCAAGTCCAGTTTGCCAAAGATTTTTGACCCAGCCAGGGTGGCGAGGACATGGCTGACCACTGGCACCGGGTATGCATGGGCCGTGAGAGCCTTGTTTATGGTGCATTTGTAGTCTGCACAGATGCGGACCGAACCGTTAGGCTTGACGGGTGTGACAATTGGAGTTTCCCAGGGGGCGTTGGGCACCGGCTCCAGCACTCCTTGCTCCACGAGCCGGTCCAATTCCTCGTCTATGCGGGGTTTCAGGGCGTACGGGACCCGGCGGGCCTTGTGCCTGATGGGTCGTACAGCGGGGTCTAGCTGTAGGGCAATGGGGGGTCCTGTATATCGTCCCAATGCCCCATCGAAAACCCCTGGAAACTCTTTGCATATGGCGTCCACGTCCACTTGTAAGCTAGTGCGGTTCACCCCGGTAACGGCTAGCCCCAGAGGTCCAAACCATGCCAGTCCCAGTAAGCTAACGTAGGGGCCCTTAACTACCAGCAAGTCCAATTGTTGCTTTCGCCCTCGATATTGCACCCTGAAGGTCCCCACCCCCATTGTAGGGACCTTACGTTTCTGGAAGTCCCGGAGGGTGAATGGGGCCGGCCTTAGTTTGGGACCCCCATTAGGGCACAGTTCCCTTAATGTTCGGGCCGAGATTATGGATAGAGTTGAACCCGTGTCCAGCTCCATGCGGCATGGGGCTCCCTCTATCTGTACCTCTATATAAATTTTCTCTGTGCTGGGATGGGGCAACTGGAATACCTGGTAGTCCGTGATCTCCGTCGAGTTGCCTTGGTGCATGGTGCCGTGTGACCTGGGGCTCCTGGGTCGGTCATCTGATGCTTGTCGACGGGTGAGTCGAGCCCGACACACCCGGGCGATGTGTCCCAATTTTCTGCACTGCCTGCACTCTGCGTTGCGGAAACGACAGGTCCTCCTCTCGTGGTTCTCCCCGCAGCTTGCACAGTTCCCTCCTTCTCGTCGAGGCTGCTGTGGTGTGTGTGCTGCTTGAGTGTGCCGCTGTACTCGGTGTACTTCCTCCCTGTCAGATTCGGATTCGTCGGTGAGGTCTTCGTGGTAGACCCTCGGTTGGGATGGCGGGGCCGGTCGTGCCTCTTGCGTTGACCTCTCGGCGGCTTCGGTTGCCAGGGCTTCCTCCAGAGCAATCTGGAACGTGAGGTCTTTTTTGGCGTAGAGGCGTCGTTGCAACATCTCGTCCCTCAGGCCACCGACGAGGCGGTCACGAAGCATGTTCTCCAACTCTGAGAAGTTGCATAACCGGGTGGCTTGGCGGAGGGAGGTCACAAACCCAGTTATGGTTTCCCCTGGGGCTTGCCGCTTTGCGTAGAAGGCATTTCGGCAAGCTACCACCGAGGGCTGTGGTGAAAAGTGCTCCTTCAGCCGTTCCATTATTGTTTTGTAAGAGACGGTAGCGACATCTCTAGGTGCAAGGAGAGCCCGGGCGATTTCAAACGTCTCCTCTCCACAGACGCTGAAGAATGTCGCCCTCTTCATGGCATCGTTGGTGACTTCTTTCGCTTGCAGGAGGAAGTTGAAACGGGCGGCGTACCCTTCCCAGTCTCCTGATGCTGGTTTGAATGGCAAGAAGCTGCTGTCGGTTGCCATTCTGGGTTCCTTGGGTCCTGGAGCTGAAGCCTGGATGCACGGTGCGATGCAGCGGTGCAGCAGGTGGCGGTGCTGCGGTGCAGTGCGTGGTGGCGGTCAGCTCAGCAGGATCCCATCCTCGGCGCCAGTGAAATATACTCGGAGTCGAGAGTGAATTTCATGCTCTTTATTCAGCTCATATTCATCAAGGAGAAGAAGAGAAGACGAATGGCTCTTTTCCCAAAACCATCTGCTTATATACATTATTTACACAATGGGCCTTGCGTGATTGGCTACTTCAGGGCTACACCTGTGGGCCAATTATATTGTGGATTGACTTCTGCCTGCAGCCTGATTGGCTGCTCCTACAGGCCAATCAGGTAGCAGATTCACTTCTGCCAGCCGCCTGATTGGCTGCTCCAGCAGGCCAATCAGGTTGCGGATTCACTTCCACCTGGAGTTGGATTGGGTAGCTCCCGCTGATTCTGAATCCTATTGTTCTAGGATTCAGCTCAGTACATAACAGAAGGAATAAAGGATGAAAGAAAAAGAAAGAGGGAGAGAAGACAGAGATAAAGAAGGAAGGAAGGAGAGGGAAAGAAAGAATAAGAATGAGAGAGAGGAAGAAAGAAAGGGAGCGGGGGGGGGGGTCGCCGCCTTGATTCAGCACCAGAAAAGAGCGCGAAGGGACCCAGGCCAGGGGCAAAAAGCATTTCCCGTGCAGCGTGAGGCAGCGGGTGTCCATTTTAGGAGAAGTGCGTAAAGCCTCAGAGTTGCATGTTCATGAGGCTGAGCCGCTGCTGAGCTCACGTTCATGAGGCTGAGCCGCGGCAGGAGGAGGAGGAGGAGGAGGTGACGCAAGAGGAGGAGGCGGCTTGCCGGGTCGGTGCCCGGCAGCGCCGTGCGGAGAGTCCCGAGCCTCTGGGACGCAGCAGTGCTCTGTAGCACTTTGAATCCTCCACGTGGCGCTGCTGGGTGCTTTGTCTGTGCTTCAGCAGCAGCAGCAGCCGTTTCCAGGCGCCGAGCCGTGGCAGGAGGAGGAGGATTCAAAGTGCTACAGAGCACTGCTGCGTCGCAGAGGCTCGGGACTCTCCGTGTGGCGCTGCCCGGCGCTGACCCGGCAAGCTGCCTCCTCCTTCTCCTGTTGTGGCTCGGGGCGCTCCACGCAGCGCTGCTCTGGCTGCCTTTCTACCCCCCGCGGCCCCAGCTGTTTGTCGGCGCTTTGTCGGCGCGGCGCTTCAGCAGCAAGGTCCCGCTGCTGGGTCCCGCTGGCTGGGGCGCTCGACGGGCCACATGACGAGGTCTGGCGGGCCAGATTTGGCCCGCGGACCTTGTGTTTGACACCCGTGACCTAGACAGTTCCATTCCATGTCTGGCCTAGGAAATCTTCTAAAGAGGAAGATTCCTTGTTGGACACACACAAGCACCTGTGTTTTGTGGAGCTTGTTGAAAGAAAGCACTTCTCAAAAAATGCAGGTCTTCTCAATTCTGTCAGTCCTCCATTTCTCATTTGCTGTCTCTCCTAGGGGAAGATATTCATGTAGGCTTATATGGAGCAGCTACAGACGTCAATGTGAGACTGGACAAGAACTCCTTGATAGTTGAGAAAACTTATATCACTTTAGTGAGCCAGAGGTCTGTGGTTATTCACAATCGGAGCGATATCATTGCGCGTTTCCAGTGGAAGATCTTTGCAACACAAGAAGAGGAAGAGCAGAAAAAACAAAGGTAAGCTTGAGGGCTCTGGATTTTTTGGGTTCCCCACCCCAAACTTTTAAATTCAGTATTATAGTGAAACATATTCACAATCCTTACTCACTTTCAAAGTTTATTACACCATAGTTTCATATAATTATGCAATGTATCTAATATAACATATAAATACAAATAAAGTGGCCAACTGTTCCCAAATAAAATATATATTTAAAAAGAAATCCCTGTTAGCTTGTAGGGTTTTATCTTCAGGTTACAGAGAAAGTATGTGTGGTTTTTAAGAAGTTTAAGGTGTCACATAATTTGAAAAACAGTCCATCATTTGGGTACTTTATGGTAAGTATTCTTCGAACCCTCCTAGTGTGAAACCAAAACGTGTGTTTGTCTAGGTCAGGGCAGTACAACCAAGTGGGCTGCAAGGGTACTTTGACATGGATCTTGCAGGCCATACACTGCCTTGTGGTGCACGGGAAGTGGGGTGGGGTGAGACAAATTAGGCCAAAATTGGATGCCTTCACACTGCCTTCCCAAAGCTGGCTAAGTGAAGTGCTGGGCTTTAAGAAGGAAATGTGGGGCTCTGGCAGGGTCCTAGAGTCCTCCTTTCTCCTTCGCAAAGCTGGGGAAGCGCTAACTTGGTTTTGGGAAGGAGGCAGGAGGACTCTAGGACCCTGTCAGAGCCATCATGCCTCCTTCCCAAAGCCCAGCACCTCACTTACTTGACTTTGGGAAGGCAGCATGAGGGCTGCCAAAGGAGGTATTGAGAGTCTCATGTGGCCATTAGGCCACATCTTGGGCCACCCTGATCTTGGTCAATGCCAATTATATTATTGCATGCCACCCCAGTCTCTGAGTGGTGCATGATTGCAGGGGTTCCAGGTGCTTACACTGGGTTTGGTTTCCTCAGAATAAGGGACGACCGAGACTATGGTGTCTCTATGATACATGGTTTATTTATACATATATAAAACCTGAGCCTATGATGGAGGAACTTACAGCATCAAACCTGTAAGAAGGTCTTCTTCCAATAGCCACACCTTGGATTCCAGCAGAAATCAGGCATGGCTCTTTCACTCAGATGCTCAGCCTGCCTCTAGCCTTTAGCTTTCTCTCACACACACCACCACTATAGTTTTTGTCTTTCTAACTAACAGGTAGTTGAGGGAGGGCCCACCACCCATTTTATCGACCCATACTTAGGCCATTATGGCTCCTACTAGATAGTTCAACAATTGAATCCTTGCTGGATCCAGGAATTAGAAGGATCTCAGGCAGTCAGCCTAACCTCTACCCCCACCCCACCCCCCAAAAAACTCACAACAATTTTAAAGTACAGAACATCTTATACAATTTCTACACCAGCCACATTTGTGTAACTCTATTGCTCTGTTGATTCCGCTGGTTCCTGTGGCTCTAACAGTGCTCTCAGTGTGGACCAAAGATGGAACTTAACAGGCACCAATCAATGAGCTGGTTTCTTGTGGCTACCTATCAATGCACAACTTTGCATGATCCCCTCAGCACAATATGCATGTGCCTGCTGTTTTACCACACATGGCCAGTCTCCCAAAATTCGATTTCCAACTTGCACCAACTTTAGCATGGACAGTAGATTCCTTGATGCTAATGCTGCTTTTGCACAAGGGCAATACAAAGTGCAGCTACTGGGCCATGGCAGCAGAGTGTGTGTGGAGTAACTGGGTAGCAGAGAAGGAATTTTAACAGCAGGAGAGGTGAAAAATGGGCAATCTGTTGGACCCTTCCAACTTTGCACTTTTCTGAATGTTGCTGTTCCTGTTCTCCAACCCAAAATGTGTGAAAAATGTTTATGTTAAGGGAAAGTATGCATTAAAAGCCCTTCATTGGTGAAAGCAACATCTAAAAATGCATCCCATTAAGGAAAATTGCTTGCAAAAATGTGGCCATTATGAGAAACATGCACTAAAGCACAGATAAATTTTATGATGAGTTTTTTTTTAAAAAGCTAATGCTAGCGGATGTGGAAATGTGGTGACCTGAAGAGTTGGAAAATGAGAAATGGAAAGAAACCGAAACTTCCAGACTCATTCATCTCTAGCAGCAGACTCTGCTGCCATCAGAGTCTAGAGCTCTCTGAGAGGCACAGAACAGGTGGAGAAATGGGGTGGGGATGGGGTGGCAGGTGTAGCTACGAGAATGGAAGGGATCTGTGGCAGGATGTCTGGGGCTGAGTTGGTGGGCTGGTCCTTGCCTTCTACTTGCTGTGGATTTGAAGGCACCTGTGGCTTCCCTAAAGGACCAGACTGCAGGCGACACTACAGTAGCTGTAACCTTCCTCTTTGGTCAGAGTGAGACTTGAGGCCAGTGAGTGTATGGGCTATATGCCCCAAGGAGAAAGAGGAACAACTTGGGGTAAGGGGGCTCAGAGTTACAAGCCAGGAGCTTCCAGGGTTCCTTCCCTTCTCCCTCAATAAAAGGAGGGTCTTCAAGGATAGGTGCAGGGTGCTGAGAGGGAGGGGAGGCAGCAGCACCCAGATTCTGACACCCTTCTCAGACTCCAGCCCCTGCTGCTAAGTCTCAGTGCTGATGCCCAGAGGGAGCATGATGTTTGCCCTCCATCTCCAGTGGGGCAGAAGTGAGGATGAGTTCAGCCCCTTCCTTTCCCTGCTTCCACCCCTCTGGATCCCTGTGGCTGACACAGCCTCTCCATAACTGCACAATTGGGAGGAAGTGAGGGGGTGATTTTTGTTCCTATGGGGACCCAGATCTGAGCAAGTAATGGGGTTTGGGGCTGCAAGGAGAGGTCCCTCAGCACAGGATCCACATGCAGGATTACCGGTACCATAGCTGCCTGAATTGTGACTTGTAAACAGGCTGGCCCTACTGTTAGGCAGAATGAAAGAGTCATCTCTGGTGGCAGCTGCTGAGGGGTGGGGAGCAGACAGAGGTGTGTGAGTCATGCAGCATCCCTGTAAACACTCCCCCCCCCAGGTGCAGTGAAAGAGGATGCTGCCCCATCACCAGTGTTAAAATAAGATTCAGCTGCCAGTTGGTTGGCTCTTGTACTTGGAATTGGGAGAGAGAGTTGGTGTCTTGTCCTTTGCCTCAGGCAATGAAATGCCTTGGGCTGGGCCTACCCGTTAAGCACTACATTATGCTGGTCTGATCTAAGCTCTTCATGGGAAGGTGAATTTCAGGGCTGAATGCAGAGCAGACTCTTCATTTCTGGACACTTTTACCTTGTCATGAGAATTAGGATCCCAAGACGGCTACTTGATGTGTTGGCTGTCAGAGCTGGAGGGATTGGTCTCAACATTCCCCCAAACCTTGAAAACCTGCTGTTTATCCTGCAAGCAAATGCCAGTTGTAGCCTGAGAGTTCCCGCCATCCTCTCTTGCTCTCTTCTATGGAGACTCCAGTTTCCCAGCTTGCAGCCAACCCTCCTTGGCTCCAAGTTGCCTATTACAGTACATGATCCATTTCCTCCTTCCTTTCCCCTGCGGCTCCAGGCTATGCCATACACTGCAGGCTGAGGAAGAGGGTATGCTGGATGAGCTCCTGGCTGAGTGTAATATGCATCCTGATCTTCGTGAGCATCTCTCCATTGTTACCCGTACCTTTCAGAACCGCCAGGCCAGGGTGCAGGAAGACTCCATGCTCTTCAACAATCACGTTTTTACTGTTGAGCCTCTGGTAAGAAACTGTGCTTAGAAATTATGACAAGCATAGGAGTGCCTATGCCATTTGTATGCTGTGTTCTGCTATTTGCATGCTGTGTTCTAAAGAAGCTTTTGGGTATTCTCAGTAATCCTCACCCAAACTTTGTGAGGGAAATTCCTTTCCCCCCTCTCCCTTCCTTCCTTCCTTTCTATTAAAAAGAACAGCGTCAAATTGCATATACAGTAGAACCTTGGTTCTAGAATGCCTTGGTACTCGAATATTTCGGCTCTCGAACACTGAGAACCCAGAAGTAAGTGTCCAAGTTTTCGAATGTTTTTTGGAAGCCAAACGTCCGATGCAGCTGTTAGCTATTGTTTCTGGGGCGCTAGCACTAATCAGAATCCACGCCTTGGTTTTCAAACGTTTCGGAAGTTGAACGGACTTCCGGAATGGATTACGTTTCAGAACCAAGGTACCACTGTATCTGTTATTCTCCTCACACTGGAGATGGAAGGCTGACCAAGCAATCCTGTGTTTGAGCTATGTTGGCTGAGGGGCTCTTGGATTTGGCAGAATGCAAGATGCACTGCCACTATGGGTGTAGCCCTGGTAGGGTGGCAGACAGCTGCCCCCCTAAATACAAATCAATACAAATTTGAGGTTCTGCCCCCCAAAAAAACCTGCCCCTCAAAATCCTGATTGCACCCATGACTACCACCATGAAAGATAAGGCCAATGAAACACCACAGGTATGCTAGCAGAATGCTCTGCCATTGCAGCTGTTCTGCACTAAATATATGCTAGCAGAGCATGGTTTAAAAAGTGCAGTCATTGATAGGATGGGGGTAGCACTGGGCAGAAGCCATATTTAACACTTCTTACAATTATGAGGAAGAAACATCAACAACCTCAGATATGCTGATGACACAACCTTGATGGCAGAAAGTGAGGAGGAATTGAAGAACCTTTTAATGAGGGTGAAAGAGGAGAGTGCAAAATATGGTCTGAAGCTCAACATCAAAAAAACTAAGATCATGGCCACTGGTCCCATCACCTCCTGGCAAGTAGAAGGGGAAGAAATGGAGGCAGTGAGAGATTTTACTTTCTTGGGTTCCATGATCACTGCAGATGGTGACAGCAGTCACGTAATTAAAAGACGCCTGCTTCTTGGGAGAAAAGCAATGACAAACCTAGACAGCATCTTAAAAAGCAGAGACATCACCTTGCCAACAAAGGTCTGTATAGTTAAAGCTATGGTTTTCCCAGTAGTGATGTATGGAAGTGAGAGCTGGACCATAAAGAAGGCTGATGGCCGAAGAATTGGTGCTTTTGAATTATGGTGCTGGAGGAGACTCTTGAGTCCCATGGACTTCAAGAAGATCAAACCTATCCATTCTGAAGGAAATCAGCCCTGAGTGCTCACTGGAAGGACAGATCCTGAAGCTGAGGCTCCAATACTTTGGCCACCTCATGAGAAGAGAAGACTCCCTGGAAAAGCCCCTGATGTTGGGAAAGATTGAGGGCACAAGGAGAAGGAGATAGAAGATGAGATGGTTGGACAGTGTTCTCGAAGCTACCAACATGAGTCTGACCAAACTGCGGGAGGCAGTGGAAGACAGGAGTGCCTGGCGTGCTCTGGTCCATGGGGTCACGAAGAGTCGGACATGACTAAACAACAACAACAACAACAAAATTATGAGGGCACCTCCATCAATAGTGGAGCTGTACACCATCCTCGGACCCAGCACTAGGACATTCCCTCCCATAAAATCATAGCATTGAAAGGAATGAGGGAGGTCATTTCTGCAGGGCAGGGTGTGCAGCTACAGCATCCCTGGCAGTTGGTCATCCAGTCTCTGCTTAAATACCTCCAGAGGAAGAAAGCATACCACTAGCTAAGGGAGCCTGTTCCACAGTTGAACAACTCTTGCTACCTGCTTCCTTGCCATTTCCTGTAGTCTGGAACAACAGGGAACACGCCTTTCCCATCTTCTGCATGACTGACAGCCCTTCAGATATTTGAAGACCCCTATCATGCCTCCCGTTAATCTGCTCTTCTCCAGGCTAAGGCTAAGCATGTGCAGCTCCTTCAGCCATTCTCGCAAACTTTGTTGCTGTGCTCTTGAGTAGGGGGATGACATCAGAGTTGTATAAAATTATTTGTAGTGTGGAGAAAGTAGACAGATAAATTTCTCCCTCTCTCTTGAAACTAGACCTCACTGGGGGTCATTCAATGAAGCTGGATGTTGGGAGATTCAGCTTTCTCTTCTGCTGACACCAATTAAAACCTTGCTTGCAAGCAGAAAAGCTTGTAATTATTGTTATCTCTGTTTTTTCCAAAACCTTATACCTTGGATGATGTTGTCATAGAACCTTAGAGCTTGGAAAGGGAGCTGTAAGAACATGAAGAGCCTGCTGGATCAGGCCAGTGGCCCATCTGACCCAGGATCCTGTTCTCACAGTGGCCAACCAGATGCCTGTGGCAAACCCACAAGCAGGAGCAGAGTACAAGAGCACTCTCTCTTCCTGTGATTTCCAGCAAATGGTATTCAGAAACCCTCTCCATGAATTTGGTGAATCCTCTTTTAAAGCCACCTAGGTTGGTGGCTGTCACTCATGGCTTTCAAATTTCGGATTTGAAAATAAGGGATCAGCAGCAGCCTCACCTGTCCTGGGGACAGTCTACGGTATATCTAACAATCCAGGATAGCAGTGGGAAATGGCACTGGAATAAGGGGATTTCCAGCAAAAAAAGGGAAGGCTGACAGCTGTGGCTTGGAATAAGGGAGTTTCCCGCAAAAAAGGGAGGGTTGACAGCTATGCTGTTACTGACTCCTGTGGGACTGAGGTCCTTGTAGGCTACCTAGTCCAACCTGCTACTTAAGGCAGGAAATCTGGAACTGAAGTTCTCACACTGTGAAAACTGTATGTGAAGAGCAAGATCTCCAGCAGGGAACCAGTAAATGACAAAAGCCAACTAGGCTATATCCAAGATGATTTGTTGTTTTCACTAGTCTGCAGGCATCACTCCAGAGACCCACTGGTGAGTCAGAGTCACCTAGTCAGTAAGTGGTGTTAGTAAAGAGTTGTTTCTGGGCTGCAGATCTAAGCTCTTTGTGGTCTGGTCTAATCTTGTTGCTTGAACAAAGCAACGTGAGGACAGATTCTGAAACTAAAGGGTTATGGAAAAATAAAGAAACCCAACTTTAAAAAAAGAATATGTTTGTGGAAAGTAAAAAGCCAAATGATCTGAACATCTTTCCAAGCCCATGGGAAATAAATGGTTATGCAACTCTGACTTTCAGAGTACATCTCAAATTTAGCTTGATTTGGTTTTGCAAAGAAGCATGATCTGTCAGCAAAAAAGCTGTGGGGGAAGCCCAGGTGGCTTTTGCTCTTCTAACTGCTGAATAGCTTTGATTCCATTTGCAACATCTATTAGCTGCAAGTCACATTGTGAACATGTGCGAGCTGACTCCTTGGAAATGGAAACCAGAAGCAAAGGGAGGTAAGGTGTGTGCTGCTATTGCACTGCCCTTGACAGGACATCACTGCCCTCCCCTTTAAACATGCTGCTCTGTCAGGAATCTTAACTTTTTATACCCTCTTATCAGATTGTTGCAGCAGCAAATAAAAGCTGAAACACAGCTAAACTCAACCGCCTAGAAGGCCACTTGGCAAATGCATATTTTCCAGAGCAAGTTCCTTTTAATTAGCTGGTGATGTATTGCATTTGTCAGTCCACTGATGAATGAGCCCATAATATTTTGAGGGTGGGCCTGCAAGCTTAGATATTCTGGTGATGACTCCAGCCAATAGGGGAAGGACTGTCTGGGAATGTGTGCCAAGGAGGCAACACTAAGGCAATGGGCTTGTAATGGCTCCATTCTTAACAGGGTGGTTTTACCTGGGTGTGTCTGACTTTCTGGTTTCCTGGGGAAGTCAGGATACTGGGAACAAACAGCAATTCCAGTGATGCAATTCTTATAACATTATTGGGCTGCATCCGAAACTCTGAGAGGCCAAGTAGGAAGGAGCCTGGTAAGCTAGCTCCATATATAAGGGCATCCTTGGTCTTGCTGATTGTGGCATGAAATGAGGGCTACACAACCAACCTATCTGAATCTGTCCTGCTCGCTGACCCTTCAACATGGGCTGTTATTTTGCAGGCTCTTGGTAAGAGCTGCAAGACCCCTGAAATGAAATGCCCACTCATTTGTGTGCACTGACCATCCAGCACACTTAGCTCTAAACCTCTGCTTCTCAGCTCATGTGTGGACGAACTAGCTCATGTGTTTGGTTGTAAGCAGTAAGAGGAAAATACCATTAGTTCTGATAACAATATGTTTTTCTAAACAACAAGCCATACCAGGTCTTTTTTGATAACTTAATGGATTTTGTGGATAAAGTTCTAAGCACTTGATCCAACCAATATACCTTGACTTCTGCCAGGCTTCTGTCAAAGGCCGATGTGACTTTATTGTATGTGGTTTGAAAGAAAGCAAGGTAAAGTAATAATCATGCCAACATTAGATTGGAAAGCCATATCCTGTGATACACAGAGTTCAATGTTCCTTTTCTGGTGCCTTAGTCAAATATTTGACGTGAGAGTAGCAACTATGATCTTCAGATTTGTCAACAATACATGTCCCCTGCCTGAAACCCTGTAGAGTTGCTGCCAGTCAGTGTAGACTGGGAGGGGGGGTTGTTCTGTTTTTGTTCTTATTTTCATTATGTATTGTGTATGTGTTTTATATTGTAATTTTATGTTGTGAACTGCCCTGGGATCTACAGATACAGGGCAGTATACAAATTTAATTTAATTTAATTTATAATAATAGTAGACAATACTGAGCTAGATGAACCAGAGGGCTGACTATGTGTATGACAGCTTCCTAATGCTCAATGTACAGTAAAGTGTTACATACATACAGTAAAAAAAATGAAAGGCACGAGTATAAAATGGAAGGCAGCCAGCCAAAGACCATTACTGCAAAAGGTTTAGCAGAGAGAGTTGTTGGAATACACACTGAGCATGAGTCAGGTGTGTTGTTTCAGTGACTCAAACGGTCACTGTCAAGACCATAATGCCCAAGTCTTGGGAAAGGAGAGTGCTGCTCCATTGAGCACTGGTTGGTTCGTCAACAGAGCAATTAAAGAACCTGCTTGGGTAAGAAGGTGGTATCTTCTTCCTTGAAGGAATGCTTGGGCTCTTAGAGGTGCTTTAGATGTCTTGGAGGAAAAAGTGAGGTGCTCCATTGGGTCCTCTAGCATTAGGGTCTCAGCCCCCACTTTGTGTCACCTAGTCCAGAATTCTGTTTCCAATGGAGGCCTGTCAAATGCCTCTGGAAAGCTTACAAGCAGAGCATAAAGCAAATAGCCACAAGCACATGTTTGCTGCTGGCACCTGCCACTTGGTGGGACACTGTTTTTGAAGAAGGAGGTCTTATTAAGCTAGTGCACAGACAGGAGTAGGGAGGATGAGACTTGGATGTGTGAAACTGAGTAAAGATGGTATGGGATAGCTTAGCAAGGGGAAGGGGACTTTTCAGAGGCCCCAGGTGCCCCTAATTTTGGGTTGGGAAACTGCCTTGCCATGTCTTGTTGGAATATTTGAACACAGAAGACAATCCAGCAAATGCTGCACTTCCTGCTCCCCAGGTTGAAAGGATTATTTAGACCTGCTTCATGTTGAGAGGGCAGAGCTGGAAGTGTGGTGCTTAAAGTGTTTTTGAAAGACCTCACATATCACTTTCCTTCCATCTTTAGGAGGGAGAGGTTTGGCCCGATTCCACAACCGAAATCAGCGTGATTTTCAGGCCACAAGAAGCTGGGGTTTATCACCGAACTGTATACTGCGATATCTCAGGTATGATATTCCCGCCTCACACTGTCATTATGGGATATGTTAGGTGCTTTCAGACTTTCTGAAGTCTGGATCAGTAGGCCTCCCAGTTATATCAGATGCCTGCCAGCTTGATTGGGAGGTGCCTAGCACAGTCTGAATCACATATTCAAGCCTGCTCTGCTTGACAAGAGGAAAGAAACCAGCCCTGAGCATGTTTGTTTGCCCTTTGCAGAGAAGCAGTGTGTTGTTGCAGGCTCTGGACTGGAGCATACCTAGCCATTGGTGAGGTTGGCCCCTGCCTAGGGTGCAGGCCCAAGGAGGCATGGAAATCGTGCTGCTAGTGTGTGTGGGGTGGTGGTGGCAGAAAGGCCATGTGAATCTTTCCTCTCTCTCTCCTTCCATGTTTGGCCACCCCCAACCTGGCCAGAGGCTGAGACCAGGGGAGCATTGCTCCTGCCACTTCCCCGACCCCGACATTGACATTGCATTCCCATGTATGGTCGCGTGTTGCTCTATGTTTGATTCTCGTTTGAATTGCAACACAGGGGTCTGTTTTTTGTATTTACTTCCCCGACCCAGGCAGCAGGAGGAGGAGCACAGCACAGCTGTCTTTGCAATAATAGCAGCTGCTGACACATTCCCTTCTCTCTCTCTCTCTCTCTCTCTCTCTCTCTCTCTCTCTCTCTCTCTCTCTCTCTCTCTCTCTCTCTCTCTCTCTCTCTCTCTCTCTCTCTCTCTCTCTCTCTCTCTCTCTGTGTGTGTGTGTGTGTGTGTGTGTGTGTGTGTGAAATCTTGAATGGAAGAGAAGTTGGGGGAGGGAAGGAGTGTGTAACCCTTTCTCCATAGCCACTTTTCTGCTCCATATCATTTTACCCAAACTTAGTTTCTCTCAACGTTGTTTCAAATGTTTCCACCACAAACATGTGGAACACTGAATGTGAGTATCAAATGCAGTGGGAGGGAAAAGTATTGCTGGGAGGAGGACATATTTGGAGTAGAGAAACAGTAGTACTTTGTACTCTTTCAAGAAAACAACCATATCCTTGTGGTCTTTGCAAGAGCACGTAGAAATGGTATTATGATCAGCCACTCACAATAAGCCACATTGATCCATCAGGGTTCCATGGAGAGGGAAGAAGAAATTTATATTTGTTGACAACTTGCTAGCTATTCCTTGAAGAACTTGACTGCTGATCCCCAGTATAGGACTGGGAAGGTCTAATCAGTGGTGGCCATAGCTGCCAAGTTATCCCTTTTTTACAGGGGTTTTCCCTTATGCTGAATAGGCTTCCTCGCGAGAAAAGCGAAAACTTGGCAGCTATGGTGGTGGCTGGTGGAAGGCAGAGAGGCCAGTAGGAAGTGGAGCTAGAGCCAAAGAGAGGCAGAGCCAACCAATTCTAGTTTTGCCCCCATCCTCCTCTCTACTTAATGACAACACAGAGATTGAGGAGAAAACTGACAGCCAGTGCCAGCAGCCCTGGAACAGATGTACGAAAGCAGACAGGTGGGGACTGGCTGATGGCAGACCAAGGTTGGTGGGACAGTTAATGGACCAGCCTTAACTGGGTCTTTTTCTTTATAGTATGGTTTATATTCTGCCTTTCTTGCATCCTGGAACCCAAGGTGACATACATGGGATTGGGGGCAGACCAGTTTTCAGGCAGTGTTCTACCCAGCTGCTGATCAGAGCTAGCCTGCTTAGCTTCAGTGGCAAAAACATCTGGAAGGATGGATAGCACTTCAAATACAAGTACAGCAGAAAACTTCACAATTTTCTTCAGCTTTAATAACAACAGTAGTAAAAATAATTTATGAAGTCCTTAAACTAACTTTAGGTGCTATAAGAACATGCATCAAAATAGGGGTTGACAGCCTTATTTTGACAACAGAGAACTAAGAACTTGGGTGCATGAAAGCCAACTGTAATTAGAAATAGACCACCTGAAATAAAGGAACCTCAACGTCCTATTATTTAAAAAGAAAAAGATTCAGTTGAATGAAATAATATGAGCTAGTAATGTATTGTGTAAATAAGAAGTGATGAGAGAAAATGCACAAAGATACAGAATAGGGGAAGAGAGTTGGGACACAGGAAGGTACTAGAAAACTAGAGAGGATAACAGGAAAAAAATCAGAACAGAAGGATACGAAAAAATGAAGAGACCTAATGTAAGGAATAAGGGTTCTTTGCCTCGTACTTTGCTTCTGTCATGCAGGGGACAGCTCTCAGGCAGAAGGAACTATTGATCTGCCTAGCTGGACCAACTGATCTTGGGAGCCAATAGGAACTTGACTGCCAGGCTTATATAACTGTCCCTCCTGAGGGAGTAACTGCTCTAGAAATTCCCATGCTGCATCTCACTCTTCTAGACTGCTGCCTTTCGGAACTTGACCACCCCATATGACCATGGCTATGTTCTTGCCCCTGGCTGCTCTTATTTTTGTTTGCTGCTCTGGACTTTGGCTTCTCCCTGACATAACTATGCCCTCACTGCTGTCCCTTCCCATGGATCATTTGCAGGCCTAACCCTGGAAGGCTGTGACAGTCCCACAATATGGAATTATAAGGAGGAAAGAGTTAAAACATCTCCCTTGGCTGAAAGCAGAACAGGGACAGCGGTTTAGCTGCCAGACACAAATGCAGTGTGTTAGTACACATTTGTGCTAATTACCATGTGTGGTTGTTGCCAAGCAAACCCCATGCAGTGATGAGAGAGAGAACACGAACTTTTTAAGGGCTAAAGCAGAGGATTCAACAAATGGATGTGCCACACAGACTACAAATTAAAGCATCCACTTACACAGTGGGTTTCTTCTTCTTCTATAAAGTATATATACTTTCATCTAAAGCCCAGGGGGAGTGATACTTCCCTGGAAAGCCCACCAGAAAGACTCAGTTATTATTAACCAGGAGCTTTACCCTTTGAGCAGAGCTCTTCCTCCTAGTGTGTTGGGCTCAAACCAAAGTAATAATATTAGCGTCCAGGCAACATGATGGATCCAGGACTCCAAGTAAGTCAGAGGAGACTCAGAGATTAATGAACCTAAGTTAATCAGTAAACCTACTCTAAGTATAATGTAGCTAGATACAACACTGTAAATCTGCATGACCAGAGAAAGTCATGCACACACATGCTGTTACAAGACTGTCAGCTGTCATCTACAATGTTTGAGCTTGCCTTGCTTGAGTTGGCTTCCTGGCTATATATCTGTCTACTCGGGTGCTCAAAGTATGGACCTGCTTCTGAGTTTTAGCCCTCTCTGCACCATTTCTCTTGAGTTTGATGCATTGATTAGAATATCCCAACATTAACTTTTCATGCTTTTTCAGAAATTGATGTAACTTTGAAATTACAACTTGTGCAAAACAGTTGTGATGGTCAGACAAAACCCTAGCTGTTGTTTCAACTATTTCTGTCAGACCAGTTTCACTTTTTTGCTTTAGTGCTTCCTTCCACTCAGTATCTTTTGAGTTCATATCCTAAAGGTAGATTCTCATCTTCCCAGGGCGAGAGACCCGGCTCCCTCTGCGCATCAAAGGAGAGGCCATGGCTCCCAAGCTGCTTTTCAACTTTGACCAGCTGGATGTTGGGAAAATTTTTGTTGGCTCAGCCCACAGTTATGAGGTGAGTCCTGTTTTTCATCAGAGCTGTGCTCTGCCTTTCTTCCATGAGCTTAGGGCATTCACATTGTTTTATCCTTTGAGGTCACTTAGGCTAAGAGAAGCAGGATATCCAAGGCCATCCAGTCAGAGCCATAGCTGAGTGAGGTTTTGAACTCATGTCTCCCTGTCTAAAGTCCAATACTCTTATCTACCTTTGGTTCATAGAAGCCAACCTCCCACATTCCTAGCCAAGGATTTTGTAATCTAGACATCTGTGATGATGGTAACAATAGAATGGAAGTTGGAGACAGCAGCACCAGTTTTAACAGAAATGTAAATGAGTTGCTTCTTTGCAGGGGCGTACCCAGGATCAAAATTAGGGGGGGCAAGGGGTGGGGCAAGGGGCGGGAGGGGAGGGGCCACAGTGGGAATGTGGGTGGGGCTACGTTGCCTGCGCCGCCCAGCTCTTCCGAGGAGGCGGCCCCAGGCTCCCGGCGCGAAGCTCCAGAGGTGCGCGGGGAGTGCAAGCTTGTGGCTGCCTCCTCCGCCTCCCAGGTCTTCCGAGGAGGCGGCCCCAGGCTCCTGCTCCCGGCGCGAAGCTCCAGGGGCGCGCGGGGAACGCGAGCCTGTGGCTGCCTCCTCCGCTTACGCTCCCCGCTGCTTAGCGCTCCTCCGCTTACGGTCCCCGCGCGCCTCTGGAGCTTCGCATCGGGAGCGGGAGCCTGGGGCTGCCACGCCTGCGCCCCTCAGCCTTTTGCTTCTAGGGGGGGCAATTGCCCCCCCTGCCCCCTGCCTACGCCCATGCTTCTTTGAGAATTAAGATTGTTTTCATCTTTTTCCCTCCCTTGCTGCAGGCTATCCTTTCTAACAAAGGAGCTATTGATGCCCTCTTCAGCCTGGTATGGCCATCCACGGCCCTGGGTGCCTGTTTCACATTTCAGCCCAGTGAAGGAATAATTGAGCCAGGAGGCCACCAGGCCATTCAGGTCACCTTCAGCTGTACCATCCTGGGACAATTCTTTGAAGAGTTCAAATTCAGTGTGAATGGATCTCCCCAGCCTGTGATCTTAGTGATTAGGTAAGCTGGAGAAACTGTGGCAATGAGTTTCATGCATATCCCTAGGGAAGTTTCGAGGTAAAACTGATGTTTAAAAAGAAAACATTTTTGTAGAGATACAGACACACAAAGCTATACTGACAACCCACTTCCTGAGGTCCATCACATTCATAACTCAAGAAGGGGGTTATTCAGACAATGGAGGTCCCAGTTCTCTACTGCTGTCTTGAGCTGTAGTCTGTGACAAAGATGAGTGTGTGTGCACATATGTGCACATGTGCATGTATATTCAAATGCATCTGGTGTTAGATTCTGTATTCCACAACAATTCAAGCATAACTCTCTCCCTTGGTCCCCTGACAACCACACTTGTATGTTGCAAAGGCAGGGTGGGAGCCTTTGGCCCTAAAAGTTCTGCTTAATCCTTCAGCTAAAGGTGACTTTTCTCTGAGTCCTGTTACAAAGGAGTCTCTGTTTTCCCTCTCAGGGGCTGCGTCATTGGACCGACATTTCATTTCAATGTCCCATCCCTTGATTTTGGGGATGTCTCCTTTGGTAAGTTTGCACTATTTGTGGATTGTTGTTGTTGTTATTATTAATTATAATTATTAGTTAGATTTCTTTAAAAACAAGGGCAGTTGTGAATCCTACTTGTAGGCTAGACTGGCTTTAAGGACATAATAAATGTGTTGCTCAAGCAGACCAACATCCATCTAATACACTAGTGTTCTGTTTCCTACTAAGGGCTACCACCCAGGTGCTCACAAAGAGCAGTGCATGGAAATCATAATGGGTTTGTCCCTTCATACCCAGATGACTTAGAGTAGCCTTCCCCAACCTCTGTGGCCTTCCAGCTGTTTTGGACCAGTACTCCCATCAGCCCTAGCCAGCATTGCCACCAACTGTAGGGAGTACCAGCTTGTCTTAGAACATGCATTTTGCAGGAATAGAAATAATAGGATGGGGAGGGCTAGGTAAGGGCAGCTGAGAGTGTGCTCAAGGTGAGGCATTGGTTCTTCTCCAGGAAATGGTGATTGCGAAGTGAGTTTTAAGGTGGGTTTTGAAGAAAGAGGTGGAAGCTGTTCTAAGAGAGCCTAACAAAAGTAGATGGGATGGGGGTGGCGAAGAACCAAGAGCTGAGGAAATACAAATAAAGAAATCTTCAGGAAGGATTAGGGTTGACTGGGATTAGTTTCAGGAAAGACCAAATAAAGTACCACTTTATGCAATGCATAATTTCCTTATGGAATTCATTATTGCGAGAACAAATGATGGTCACTGGCTTTGAATAATAAAAAAGACCAGTTAATGTCTTTCAAAACTGATTAGCTATGATAGCTAAATGGACTGCCTCTGAACCTTGAGGGTTCCAGCTCTAAAAACCATCAAATCAATGAGGAAAGGAGAGCTGTCTTTCCATCTTATGGACTTCCAGAGGCATCTGCCTCACCACTGTGGCTGGGCTAGGTGGACTGTTGGTCTGATCCTCTTGTTATGTTCCTATTGCTGATGTAGCTATTCAACCCCCCTGTTCTCCTTGCAGGCCTGTATTTGTTTCCCTCTTCCTGCTGCAAACTCATCTTCCCCAATATATTCTTAACTCATTATTTCAGATAATTTGCATTCCAGTGTTGATCCTGGCTCCTCTGTCCCAGCCTCATTAAAGACAATCTGACGTTTAAATGTGAAATCAATAGTGGTGTGGCTGAAGGCGTAATTGGTGCTTGATAGCCACCATAACCTGCCCCATCCTGCTCCATATTCCTGTTATTCAAGAGAACTCATTACTTTTTCTGCACATTTTCCATTTCTCAACACCATTTCATTTTAGCCCTCACCTCTTTGTTTTTGATGAATAAATTAGAAATAAAAATCCAATCGAGTCCTTTTTGATGCCTTGGCTGCTGGCTGGCCTACCTGGAGAGCTGCCTTTGAAGAGTGTTTCGAAATTCCAGCTGGTTCAGAATGTTGTAGCCAGACCAGAATACCTTGGTCATGGTGATCAATACATAGATAACCTCATGTCTGGATCATTTGTAATGGCTTTATATATGAGGCTTCCCTTAAAGATGGCTTGGAAGCTTCCATTTGAGCTTCCATTAGTGCAGAACTCAAATCCCAGAATTTTGACTGGTACAGCCAGGTAGGTTCATATAGAATCAATTTTGAAAGAACTGCATGGCTGCTTCTTTGCTTCTGAGCCCAATTCTGAGTGCTGGCCCTTTTAAAAGCTTAGAAAGCCTGAGACCCAAATACATGGTGGAGTTCCTCTTCCCATGTCTTAAGATCTTTGATCAAGGCCCTGTTCTGAGTGCCTTCTGTAGTGGAAGTATGTGATGTATTTTAAAAGGAAAAGCCCTGAGTGGGGAGGGCATTCCAAAGTTGAGAGGGGGGGGGTGCTCTCATTTGCAAATACAGACATATCTTGGAGATACTGCAGGTTCTTTTCCAGAACATCACACTAAAGTGAATATCGCAATAAAATGAGTCACACAATTTATTTTGTTTCCCAGTGATATATAAAAATTATGTTTACACTGTACTGTATACTAATCCAGGCCCACCTGGCTGCAGAGGCTGAAGGGGGGGAAACCCGGATATAGCCCTTGCCAGCTCCACTGCTGTGCCCAGAAGAGGGGTATTGGCAGGTGGTGGGTGGGCTTCCTCCCACTGGAAGTGGCTGGGCTGCCTGCAGCTGAACCCACATCCTCATAAGGAGCAATATCTGCAAAGTGCAATACGTAAAGCGAAATGCAGTAAAATGAGGCATGCCTGTGGACAACATACTTCAAGTGGCACCAATAGGACAATCTTTTTTGTGATGTGACATAGTTTACATTGTAGTTTTTATAGTTCTGTTTCTCTGTTTCACTGTGACATTTTGTTAATCTGTTATATTAAACTGTTAGTATGATTTTTTTTTTACTTATGCCTATTGTACCTATATACCTAGAGTACCTGGCGTGCTCTGGTCATGGGGTCACGAAGAGTTGGACACGACTAAACGACTAAACACACATTGTACCTTTTTGTGTTGATCTACCTTTTGTGCCTATTTATGCTTATCCTGGAGTTGTCTTGGATTAAGAGTGGTCTAGAAACTGTGTAGATTGGAAATTAGCCTTGAGAAGTGGGTGTAGGGTTGTCTTCCCTTCTAGCATATGGCTTGGAGCAGGCACCCCCAAACTTTGCCCCTCCAGATGTTTTGGACTACAATTCCCATCAACCCTGACCACTGTTCCTGATAGCTAGGGATCATGGGAGTTATAGGCAAAAACATCTGAAGGGCCACAGTTTGGGGCTGGCTGGCTTGGAGTGTCATTTAGGAACCTCACTCTCCTTGCAAACCATGTACTGTATGGTTATTCCTTCAGAACACCTATACCTCTAGGGGAAGAGTTGTTGCTCTTCCCCTAGAGTTGCTATATGACATAGGCCTGTGCGCTTGCTGTGTGGGCCATAGGCACAAACTCCTTTTCCTAAAAGAAAAAGTTGACTGTGTGGAGGAGTCCAAATGAGTGTCCTTTTGGGTCACTTTCAGTGCCTTTATGGAGCTCCTTCACAATTCCTGTTGAGTGAAAACATTCTCTTGCAGGTTTCCCTCAGACCCTGTCCTGCTGCCTCAGCAACACCTCTTTGGTGCCCATGACCTTTGACCTTCGTGTCCCAGGAGATGGCACTGGGGAGCCAAGTGTCATGAGTGAGCATCAAGCCTCTGACATCTCAAGGCCAATGTGGAGGAAGGCACGCAATGGAGGGGCAAAGCCCAAAGAATTTACCATCACTCCCAACCGAGGCACCATCCGCTCACAAGGACTCATGCAAATCCAGGTACAGTGCCACTTATGCTGCTGTTTGTCCTCAGTCAGGAGCAGGTGGATCCTGAAGTACAGCAAATTGATTATACAACTTGTGCTGAGGATAGATTGTATTATAAAGGCTCACTAAAGCTATGAGGCAATTATTGAGTTGCAGAATCACTCACTTGAAAGTCAATTTAAGTTACAGTAATGTTCATACTGTTCACATCTTGGAGAAACTGGTCAGTGACCTCAAATGAAAAGAGAGAATTCCCCTCCTATATCCAAAGGGCTGCTTCCTTTGTAGCATCTTCAGGACATGGCCTTTTCTGTCTTTTCCTCCTGCAAAAATAATGCATGTTCAAACTCTGCCTCATGCTGTTTGAGGCCACATAATGATGCTCCTTGCAGAATGTCTCTCCTGCCATCTTTTCCCCCAGAAACTCCTTTTTCTCTCCCATCACTGTATTAAGGTTGCATCACCCCTCATGGCTTGGGGGCAAAAATTGGGGTTACTTGGGACCTCCAACCATTTTAAGGAGCACAAAAATCTTTCCTATAAAGCTGCCACTGTCTTGCTTTTCTTACAATTGAAGTAACCAGGTCGCCAGTATTTAAGATGTGTCTGTCCAACACTCCTTTCAAAAGAACTCCCTTTAATCCTTTAATCGGGGGAGGTGCAAGACCCTTAACAGCATGGGACCCAGTAGTGATGTGAGTAGGGTTGAGTATGAATTTACCCCTGGCACAGAATTAAAATTATGAAGTATTTATTTTATTAAGGAAATCAGAGTTTACAGACATTTAGATGGAAATATGAACAAAGATAAGAACAAAGAATGACAGTGTAAACATCTTGCTTCCTGACCAATGATGGTTAGGACAGAGGGCAGAAAAAATAGTTCATGTTGCCTCTGTGAGTACAGAGGGGGGGTGGATAGGAGAAGGAGAATAATAATAAGTCCGTTGATTGAGTGCACTCTAGGTCTCAATGGTAGAAGTTGTGTCTCTCTTACTGATTTTCACATTTCCATATCTATTACCTATACTGTACAGCACTGAGAACTCACAGCCCCCTTTTAATAGAAGAATATAGTTGGGAGAAGATGGGATCAACCTGAGTCAATCAATCAGAGATGACAGTTCACAGAGGATAGCCATCATATAATGGGGTCATCAGAGGACACAGTTCTCTCACCCATTCACACTCCATGCAGATAGTGGGCTAGGAAGCTATACATTTATCTTTCCAAGTAGTGCATCAGCTAAGAGCACACATCTCACAGGGTGACTAATCCCCATTCATTCAAGGAAAGTATGTCCCCTCACATGGAGGTTAGGGTTGTTAAAAAAACGAAACTGTTAGGTATCAAAGATGACATTAAGGTGACCAAACTTTTAAAGATACAGCTTATTTCTGCTGTGCTCCTGTCTCCCCAAATCAGGGGTTACCAGTGTGGCACCCGTAGATGCACATGCAGCTGCTGAGACTTTCCCTGGTGCCCACAGGATACACTCCCTCCACTGAAATTAAACTTGAAAGAAGCATTTCATTGTAGTCAATAAAATAGGTTGTCTTGTGTGCTTGTTTGTGGGTGGTGGTGATGGTACCCATGCCTGTTTCTTTGTTTTGCAAATGAGGGGGGAGATTTCCATGGGCATGCTGGGGGACTTGGAGGATGGTCAAACCTCTGGAGGACAGAACAGAAAATTGGGCATGACCACTTAATTTTATTTATTACCAGCCTTTCAGAGCCCTCTTCCCCTAACCAAAATTCGCCCAAATACATTTTATATGCTCACCAGTATGATCAATAGGTAATGCTGACTTTCTTCTATTCACTGCTGGCTTCATTGTTTCTCCCACTTTGATGATCGTTCACCTTTGGCTACTGAAGGCATCAAATAAACAATGCCAGTGAGACATCTTACATGGGTTGTGCTGGGTGAGAACTGGCCCACAGTGCTTTGAAGATTGTTAGGGCATGTCGCCATCAGAAACATTTTGTCGCAATCCTTACCCCTTTTTTGTTTTATTTTATATCTCTCTGTGCCCCAACATCCCAGGGCTACTCTGCTTATATATTTTTACACGCCTGCCTTTGGGGGACTGGGATTTGGGCTGGTCAATCACAAGGTTATGAACCTTGTTCCTGTAACCTGAATTCTTTCTTCCTTTTCCCATGGCAGGTGACCTTATGTTCCAACACTGTGAAGACGTATGAAACAGCACTAGTAGTGGATGTGACGGGGAGTGGAGAAGATGTACTGGCTCTCCCAATCACAGCGAGGTATTGCTACTTTGATTGCTGTCTTTGCTGGAATCCTGTGTTGTGCTGAACCCATCCTTTGTGCCAATTCTGAATGAGATGGGCATTGCAACAGCATAATTGCCATTGTTTGAGAATCCGGTGCAGCAAGATACAACATAAGGAGTTTGTGACTGCTTCAGTAAAAGCAACCTGAAAAATGCAAGACCTGTCACCTCTATCTTGCTTTATTTCTTTGCTTTCTCTTCCCTCTGTGCACTTTAAGTCCTGGTTTCAAAAAGCACTTTCACACTGCCTCTGGTAAGTCAGCCCTGAATGTACAGAAATGGACAGTGCTAAAAATTCCAACAGGCTCTTGAGAAAAACAACCTGGCTTTCTTTCAGCAGAAAAGTGAAAGGCAAAAAGATGCCTGCTAGAGCAGTTCCTCTGAGGCCAATAGCTTGGACAAGTCATCAGTACTGCATAATGTCACCAGGACCCCACATCTGAGTCTCCTGTCCCCTTCCAAGCATTTAAAACAAAATTGTTCATAAATTAGGATAAGCTACCAACCAAATGCATTTTCCGACTGCAGCAAAGTAAAGTGTGGACATATAGGCTGTTAGACCTTTAAAATACAGTATGCCCTTTTGAGTTCCAAAATATTTGCCTCTTCCCCCAGCATAGAAAAAGACCATACTTTTGGTGAGTTAAAAATGGTTTACATACAAACTCTCCAAAGGCCAGGTTCATATGCTTTTCTGTACAGCATTCAGAAAAAGTTGCACAGGCAATAAAACCTGACTTAGTTACAGTGGTGAAAGTTCCTAAATTATTGGTATAGGAACAGAACAATGGCCTGTTGGAGCCATGTGGTCTGAGCTTGGAGCAACCAGCTCAGATCTCTTTACATGCTGAGCTTCTCAGATAGACTAGAAGGCAAACAAAGTCTTAATTACCTAGTCCCTCCCAAAGTAAGGGGAGTGGATATAGCTAAGCATGGCAGGACAGCTTTAAAGGTAAAGGTAAAGGTACCCCTGACCGTTAGGTCCAGTCGTGGATGACTCTGGGGTTGCGCACCCATCTCGCCCTATAGGCTGAGGGAGTCTGTGTTTGTCTGCAGACAGCTTCTGGGTCATGTGGCCAGCATGACTAAGCCGCTTCTGGTGAACGGAAACGGAAACACTGTTTACCTTCCCGCCGGAGCGGTACCTATTCATCTACTTGCACTTTGACGTGCTTTTGAACTGCTAGGTTGGCAGGAGCAGGGACTGAGCAACGGGAGCTCACCCCGTTGCAGGGATCCAAACCACCGACCTTCTGATTGGCAAGCCCTAGGCTCTGTGGTTTAGAACACAGCGCCACCCGCGTCCTGGCAGGACAGCTTACTCTATGGTATTAAACCTTCATGCATTAATTAGATATATGTATGTTGGTAATAGGGATGCGAGTAGCACTGTGGCCTAGGGCTTGTCAATCAGAAGGTCGGCAGTTCGAATCCCCATTACGGGGTGAGCTCCCGTTGCTTGGTCCCTGCTCCTGCCAACCTAGCAGTTTGAAAGCACGTCAAAGTGCAAGTAGATAAAAAGGTACCGCTTCGGCAGGAAGGTAAACGGCGTTTCCGTGCGCTGCTCTGGTTCACCAGAAGTGGCTTAGTCATGCTGGCCACATGACCTGGAAGCTCCCTCAGCCAATAAAGCGAGATGAACACCGCAACCCCAGAGTCAGTCACGACTGGACCTAATGGTCAGAGGTCCCTTTACCTTTATGTTGGTAATATGAGGCTGGTTATCCCACATTTTCCAGGCCATATCTGACAATTTGTGCAGCAGGACTCTTGACACTCAAAAAGCCAGGAAAGCCAGGCTGCTTACAAATTGTGCAGGGCAAGATCCCTCTCCATCCCTCTTATTGCCAAGTGAGGGTCTGTGTCTATCGTCTTCACTTCGGATCTACTTTGAGATGGTGTGCTAGGAACTTGGCCTTTCTGAATTCTAGTGGCCACATGGCTGATGATGAGCCTCTTCTTTATAATGATAGATGTATTATTATTCTCTGTCTCCTCATTATCAGATCTAAACAAGCTTTTCTCTCTGTTTATTTGCTCATGTAACTGACTAGATGCAGCACGCCTCCACTGCATGTGGCTAATCCCATCCTGAATTTTGGCCGCTGTTTCTTGAAGTTCCCATACCAGCAGATGGTGAAACTAGTTAATGAAAGTGATCTTCCAGGGTGCTATGGTGTTCTTCCCCAGGTTAGTTTAGTTGTTTCTATTGTATTTTAAAGGCCCTGAGGAATGAAGGAGAGGGTCACCCCCACCACTGGCTTCAGACTCATCAGGGAGCCAGACTGTGTCCCCATGCTAGTATTATTTAGAGTTTTGGAACTTATGACAATTTTTCCAGCAAGGTGGATGTTTGCAGTGTAGCTACAGATAAAGCTGGGAGCAGAGAGGAAATGTTTAAGTCCAGTTATCACAGTTCCCGGATGACTTTATCTGATTTTAGAATATGGGAATCTTCTTTGTTGGAGTTCTTAAGCTACTCAAAATCATGAAGAGCCCTGACGGGACACCAATGAAAACCAAGTTGATAACTAAAATGAGTGTTTTGTCATCAAGATCTTTAAAAAACAAAAAAGAGATGAAATAAACAGATGAAATAAATAGGTTTCTTCACTGAGAAGACTTGGACAGCTTAGCAAGTGAAAAGTATGAAGCAGCTCTCTCTGAAGGTTTGGTGTGGTGTTTTTATCTCCATCCAGGAATATGAGAAGTCCCTCACTGTCTTGCATTCCAGTCCTCTGCCTTGTGGTATCATTCAGCCTCATTCCACTGTCGAGATCCCCTTGGCCTTGGAAGTCCAGGAGAAAGGGCAGCAGGAGGCAGTAGCCTTCATTGCTGTCTTTGGGAATGAAGTCTTCCCACTGGTGAGTGAACTAAATGAGGGACCTGTGTGAGAAGGAGGTCTTCTCCCCTGCCCACCCCCACCCCTTTGCACTCTTAAAATGCTCAGGGAAATGGGTTGTATGTATATGGTAACAAGTCCATTTCTTTGTAATGTATGCATGCTCAGAACTAGTATGTCTCTGGGATATTTGCATATTACAGAGATGAGAATTTCTGGCCGCAATCCACTTGTATTCTTACGCTATTTTTGAACATGAAATTGAGAAGCAACAGTTGCCCCAGGTGATTTTGCACTGTTAAAAGCCGCAGTTCATCAAGGCCAGCCAAGCCATTTATTTATGCTCTTCCTAGCCAGAAATCTAAACAATATATTTGAGATAGATGCCAAATTCTCTAGGACAGGCATGTCCAACAGGTAGATCATGATGTACCGGTAGATCACTGGTAGATCATTGGCTCCCCCCAAAGAAGCTGAACAACTGTGGCTCCCCTAAAAAAAAGCTCAAAATTTTACCTCCTCCCTGAAAAAACTCAACAACTTTGACCCGAACCCCCCCCCCCAATGGGTCTTCCTCCTTGCTAAAAAAAGCTCAACGACTTTGACCTGTGAGTAGATTGCAGTCTCTTGGGAGTTGGCCACCCCTGCTCTAGGACATGCACACCTTACCAGATTCAGAAAGGAAGGCCTTTGAGGGGTAGTCATGTGCCTACAGCCCTTGGCAGCAAATGTCCATCCCCATCAGGAATGAGGAAGAGACTGAAAGTCTGACTCTTAAAAGAAGTGACTGCAAACCCCCCCCCCTGCTTTCTCCTATTCTAAATGGAAACATGAATGAGAAAGTATCTTTCCTGCAGACCTGAAATGTGAGTTAAGCCCAAAAGAGATGTTAGTGCTGGAGGAGCATTATTATACAATGGAAACACATAATAAGCAGAGACAGATTCATGACAAAGTAGGGTATACAGTTCTTGCTCCCATTATGGAGTCTTTTCAGTTTACAATTTGTTTCATTTTTATGAGTGCCTTTTAAATAGAGATTATTGAACTGCAGTATCCTTCTGTATCACATCTGGCTGGTGCATGTAAAATCTTCCACCTACTTTTCATAATCTGCCTTCTTTGTTGCATGTTCTGTGCATGCTCTGGGCTTTGTCGCCTAACTGCTAGTAATAATAATAATAATAATTTTTTATTTATACCCTGCCCTCCCCAGTCAAAACCGGGCTCAGGGCGGCTAACACCAATAAAATTACAATAAGACATAAAAAAGAAAACAATTAATTAAAATACAGATTAAAATACAATATTAAAATTTAGAATTTAAAATGCAGCCTCATTTTAAGTAGTCCATAAATCCAAACCATGAGGGAGGAAAACACAGGGGTCAGACCGAATCCAACCCAAAGGCCAGGCGGAACAGCTCTGACTTGCAGGCCCTGTGGAAAGATGACAAATCCCGCAGGGCCCTGGTCTCCTGTGAAAGAGTGTTCCACCAAGTTGGGGCCAATACTGAAAAGGCCCTGGCCCTAGTTGAGGCCAATCTAGCCACCTTATGGCTCAGGATCTCCAGAATATTGTTGTTTGTGGACCTTAAGGTCCTCTGCGGGTCATACCAGGAGAGGCGGTCCCGTAATAATTGTTGTTGTTGTTGTTGTTGTTGTTGTTGTTGTTGTTGTTGTTATTTATACTCCGCCCATCTGGCCCCAGCCACTCTGGGTGGCTTCAAACAAAATACAGTACTAAAAATACATTAAAACACCAGCAGATCACACTTTGGGGCAGGCTGCTTGGCACTGGGATAGGTCAAGATTAAAGGATAAACCAGTCCCAAGTAGGCCTTGCCTCTGGCAGAATTGGCCTTATATTGTCACTGTGGACCAGTTAACAAGAACATTGAGACTGATAGCAAACTTCCTTCTTATCCTGTGCAAATACATTTTGGAGTCTGCAAAATCAATCCTTTTATTCATGTCAGGTGGGCTTTTCATGTGCAAAATGACTGTCTGCCTATATTATATTGGTGAACATGTGAAGGGCAAGAGCAGTCAGACTCCCAAGTAGAGTCTAGCAGCAGTATTTATTTTGAACTGAGACCTCAGGGTTGAAAATGCAGGGCCCAGGTCTGTACTCAGCTTAGGTGGGGACCTCCAACTGAGCCAAATCTTGTCAGGCTGAAGAAGTTTGAATAGAGGCAGACAATGAGATGCCTTCCAGATGTTGTTGGGAGTCCATCATCCCCAGCCAGCATGACTCATGGCCAGGGGTGATGGGGGATTGAGCCCAACCACTTCTGAAGGACATCACATTGGCTACCCAAGGCCTTAGTAATCTCCCTTTCAACAGCCAGAGTCTGATGCTGACTTTTCATCTTTGTTTCCTGTTTCCTGTTATCCTCTGTGACAGACGATCCAACTTGTGTCCTTTGGAGAAGGCCCTGTCGTTTATGTGCATCCTGCTAAGCTAGACTTCGGTTCTATCCAGGTTTTAAAGGATGTTTCTCGGGTGCTCTATCTGTCCAATCAATCTGTTATTCCTGCACCATTTGAGGCACAGATGGTAAGCAGTGTGTGGCATGGTTTCTAATGAAAACTGTGAACGGGAAGGAATTGTATCTATAATAGCCTGTGGTCTGGTTGTATGTGAAGGCATCTCATTAAACTATCTTGGGCTGAAAGCTCATTGGATGTGGTTGCACTCATGTGTTTCTGGGTGGCCTCCAAATGCATGAGACCTTCACTGACATAACTTGATGCTCCCATTGTCTCCCAACCGTACCTTTCCCCCTTTCTTCCTTATAGTAGTGATGGTCACTGAGCTGTGCTGGTGTGATTTGCATCCCTTGGTAAGCAGGGGCAAGGCATTCTCTACAAGCCTTTCTGCTGAGAATCTGCAAGTGGCCCAGGGGATAGGGATGTTGGATGTAAAGCTGGGAAGCCTGGATAGGTCCCTTCTCACTTTCTTTCAGGAAAAAAAATGAGTTAAGGTAAGTGGCGAAGAAGGAAGGAACCAACTACAGAGTGTTTTGCACAGAGAATTTTGCACCTGACAAATACATACTGTACTAATATGAACTATGAGCTGGAAGTTCTTGGTGCAAATCTTAGCCTCAGCCATGACCTTACAAGGTGCCCTTAAGCAAGACAATGTCGTCAGTCTCCTATCTGTAATTTGGGGATAATAATTACAGTTGCCTTAACCAGGTGGTTGTAAGGATTACAGAGGCCATGTGTGTGAAGTACAATTTTATCACTCTTCCAAAAAATGTTTCTTTAGCCAAGGATGTTATTGAGAAGGCTGAAATAAAAACCAAACTCTTCCCTAATCCTCTGCCCTTCTTTCTAAGATCTGTCACTGAGACTGTTAGCCATCTGGGGAGGGAATCATTTGAATCCTGTCGAATTTCACAAGCATAAGAATTGGTGGCAGGGGAGGGTGTTGTTTGGAGTGAGAGAGGCATCTCCAGCTGTGCTCTTAACAGCTGTGTGGCAGCCTCTGTGCCTCCTCTGCCAAATGCACTGCTGAGCAATTTCAGAAGTGATCATTCCCTCTCTATTAATTACTGTCAACAATTCACAAGAAGAGCAGTTGTACAGCCAGTGAAGCGGTCACAGAAGACTAGCCCACTTTTGGAATGGTTTTATATTTTCACAAAGATGGTGGACTTGATAGCCAGGTGTTTTATTATCTGTTACTACCAGTGTGAACTGTACAGGTCTAGAACTGTGTATATGAACTGGTCTGGAAATGTAAACTGTATCTGGCAGAGTTGGGATGGTTCTGCAGTTATTTGAAGAATATGGTAACAGACTTATTTGACCTAACTACAGAGAGCAGGTTGGGATGCTGCTTCAAAACCCAGTGAAGCCATGAACCCAAGAGTAAGAACGGTTTAGTGCATCAGTGGGCAGAGGCAGGCTGCCCTTCCCAGGTAGGAAGCAACTGGAACAAAGTGGCAACACGAGAATGGGACTTTTCTGTAGTAGCTCTCTGTTTGTGGAATGCTCTTCCCTTGGAGGCTCACCTGGCAACTTCATTACAGTGGTACCTCTCAAGATGAATGCTCTGCAAGACGAATTTTTCACAAGACGTATGTGTCTTGCGATCTGATGGTGACTCGCAAGACGAATTCGTTTTGCGAAAAATTCGTCTTGCGAATCGTGGTTTCCCATAGGAATGCATTGAAATTTAATTAATGCGTTCCTATGGGCAAAAAAAGAAATTTCAATACATTCCTATGGGAAACCGTGATTCGCAAAACGAATTGACTCACGAAACGAATTAAATTCGTCTTGCAAGGCTTCACTGTACATACTTTAAGGCACCAGGTGAAAATGTTTCTCTTTAACCAGGCCTTCGGCTGATTAACATTCAATGTCCTTTTAAATGTGTTTGTGGGAGGGGGGATTATTGGTTTTTGTTTTTTATTATGTATTTTGTGTTCCTATTTTGTATTTTTATGTTGTGAACTGCCCTGTGATCTTTGGATGAAGGGTGGCATGCAAATTTAATGAATAATAATAATAATAATAATAATTAAACATGGCACAGAATTTGGAAGGAGTCTGCTTCCAGGCCTTCCAAGGAAGAGGTTTGAGATTCCACACACCGTTGTTTTGTTCTGCCCATGGCAACTTTCTGCTCACAATGAAACGGGTCCACCACAGATTTTGTGAATAGGAGGGAACCTAGTGAGCACTGTAGAGATTTGTAGCTTCTTCATGTGGATCAGGGCCTGACTGAGTGCCAGGGCCTCACTGGTGCCTCCAGGTCCTCTGTAAGCAGTTCCCCACCTGAGCTGCCTCAAGGTTGGGGGAGTCACTCCATGCTTCAGTCCTCCTGAATGGCATGTGGGGCTTTTGCAGCAATGAGCATGTGGGGCTCTCTGTGGCGCTGTGTCTGCAGATGGAAACTGCAGCTAGTGCAAAATGTTCCTGCCCAGCTGGTGGGAGCAAGATGTAGAGAATGTGTCCACTACTGTAGTTCAGCTACATGGTTTCTGAACTAAAAGTTCTAGCATTTGCGTTTCAAGCCCTGTAAATGGCTTGGCTCTGCTGTGCTTGCTGAAACACTTTCCTGCATATTTCTTCCCCATCCCTTGAGGTCTGCTCACAAGGACAGAAAAGGCCCATTTTGCATTTTGCACCCATTTTGCCTGGGTGAGGAAAGAGCAAGGCCACCTTCATTGTGATGTCCATCTCTGATAATTCCTGGGCTCTGGTGGGCTACCTCTTGGTGTCAGGTGATGGTTTCCCTTTACAGTATTGGAATGCCTTCCTTCCATGCTGTTGATGGGCAGATACAAAGATTTTGCATCTAGAATTTTGCTGCTGTTTATGAGATGTAGGGTGATTTTTATAGTTGACTTTTATTTTATTGATTGTGATTTATGTTTTTCAGGAAAGTGACCAATAACTAGAAACACTGATAAAAAATCTGAACAATCTGTTTGCTGTGTGATTTTTCTGTTTCCTGTTGTAACATTTTTCTACCTTCCTGCCTGTCCTACAGAATGGGAGGCTTTGCTCTGATGGTCTGAGGTTCTGAGAATCAATAGAATAAATTCTACTTGGTGCAATAACAATTCAGCTCTCCTAACAGCCTCCTGGTTTTTGAAAAGCACCCCAGGTCTCTAAGATGTGTGCCAAGTTTGTGCTGTTGTGATCCTCATTTTTTTAAAAAACAATAAACTTCTCATTTTTATTTTCTTAACATCCATAACTTAATGAAGGACTCTGACAGAACTTAACCATTTGTAAATACCTTCGAAGTATAGCTAAAGTCTTACTTTCTAATGTCCAAAAATACTAACTGTAGCATATGCAACTACAGAAATGCAAATATATATGTTGTTGTGGTCCCCATTTAATTAATTTAATAGACAGCTTAATATTTGTTTGGTTTCACAGTCTATGTGTTGCTCTACAGAACACAAATTCTGCTAAGTGAGCTCACTAGTTTGCAGCCATGGGCACATGCTTTTTGGTGGCTTCTGATCTGGGTTTACATATGTGGAATTTCTTGAGAAATGTTTCCTGCTGCTTTAAGTACTACTGTATCTCTGAGTGGCTCTTTCTTTCTTTTTTCTTTCTTTCTTTCTTTCTTTCTTTCTTTCTTTCTTTCTTTCTTTCTTTCTTTCTTTCTTTCTTTCTAAAAATAAGTTTATGCCTTGCAATGTGAGACATAGATGCTAAGACTGGCTTTTGGATTGCGTTTCAGGCCCGAAGTAATTCCCTGTGGAGAATTGAGCCTAATAAAGGAATTGTCCCTCCAGAGAATGAGATATCGATCATGCTAATAGCTAACCTGGATGACACTGTGCTGTTCCAGGACAAAGTTAACTTGAGCATAGAGAACAGCAATTCTTACGTCATCCCAATCCAGGCCACTGGCATTGGTACCACCATTGTCACAGACAAACCTTTTGCTCCAGCCATTGATCTGGGACCCTGCTTCAGGTAGGGTGGCTTTGTGGCTTGTGGGAAATAGTATTCTGTTTTTTGGATGAAAGGATATGAGTTGTTTAATTCTCATAGGGCAGTACAAGCAAATGGAAACCTTGAGCTCTTGTCATGATGCCTTGGCAACCTACAAGTAAAGGCAATGTATACTTCAGTACCATAGAGCAAATTCCATTTTGTGAAAGCAAAAAAATCTCATTCTTGGGTAGTCCTGTGCCCACTTACACTGCATGCATTGAAAATGACTGACTGTGGAAAGTGCACAGGTGGTAACAATTCTAAAATGTATGCACAACTCTTCACATAACAGACAATGCTTCCCTCTGTAGATACACCTGAAATAATGACCAATCTCACATTTTGTAGCTACCATTGAGGTAAACATGGCATGATGACCAGGTTGATCTAGAAGCACTTACAATCTTAGGAGTTGGCATGATCTGCTCCCTTGGGCTTTGCACTCAGCCCTATATTATGTCACTGCAGTGCACTGTGTGTTGGGATGCTTTTGGAGACTATTTGGAAACTGCAAGTAGTTCCAAATATTACTGCTACGCTTTCAACTTGAACCAGGTGGTGAAAAAATATTCACCAGTACTTAACAACTCTTGGACCCATTTCCATGCACAATTCAAAATACTGATGCTTACCTTTGAAGTCCTTCATGGAGCACGGCCTATGTGGAGCACTGCCTCCTGCAACATGAACCTCACTATACCCTGAGATAAAGACAGGAAAGGCTTTATCCCTGGTGGTACCACTGTAGGGTGCTCTTCTCAAGGAGGTGTGTATGGAAACCTTGCTGCCTTTTCATCCCTAAGGACATCTCTGTCTTATTATTATGCTGCTTTATCTGCTCTCTCTCGTTTCTATGGGGGTAGCTTTCTGAATTATTTTATGAGGCAAATAGGAGTGATTTGGGTGAGGTTTTCACATAAGCAGGATTGAGCTGGGTTAGGGACCTCCTGTGGTCACAAGTTGCTCAATGGACATGGATGTCCTTAGAGTGATGGCTTCATTTTATAAATAGCAAAATCAAGCTAATTAGGGAAATGCCCTCCATTGAAGTGGGAAGCAGTGGTGGAGGGATGGGGGATTTTTTTCATTTTGACAGACGGGTCTGTCTTCTAATCCCAGCCCTGGGCGTACCTGGCGTGGGGCGTGGGGGCAGCTGCCCCCCTAGAAGCAGGGCTGGCGCAGCTGTGGGCGAGAGCAGCGCTGCCAGCGGGGCTGGTGGGCAGTGGCGGAGGCAGAGCACACCCTGGGGGAGCACGAGTTCGGCGTTCCCGCCCAACGCGCCGCGCCCTCCCTCCAGCTCCCCATCGTGCACTCCGGCAAGGCCATGCGCGGCGGGGAACCAGAGAGTGCGACGGGAAGCTGGAGGGCGTGGTGCGGCAGGCGGGAATGCCGTTCTCGCGCTTCGCTGGGCTGTGCTCCGCCTCCGCCTCTGCCCACCAGCCCCACCGGCAGCGCTGCTCTCACCCACGGCTGCGCGCTCCGCCGGGGTCCTGGCCATAGTGCACCGGGGGCAGCCAGGCGGGCCAGAGCGAGCGCCCTGGCTGCATGCTGTCAGCGGAGCCCCGGCGCCTCCAACTGCAAAAAGCTTCGCGGCGCCTAGGTGAGACCGGAGTCAGTTTCACCTGGGCTCCATAGCCCCACCCACGTTCCCACTTTGTGGCCCCTCCCCTCTCGCCCCTTGACCCGCCCCTTGCCCCTCCTAGTTTTGATCCTGGGTACGCCCCTGATCCCAGCCTCTTATTTTCTGATGCCTGGGATTAAACACTGATTTGTGATAGGGATGTTGAAGTAAATATTTTAAGGTGTTATTTTTCTCATGCATCTATACTGTTGTTTCCACAATCACCCCCTTCCCCCATGGTAGTCAATGGAGAGAAAATTCTCTCCCAGAGAGATGAGGTTGTATTCCCAAAAATTCCTGCTGGAAATCATAAACCTATCTCCACCAGTGATCCTTGGGGTAACAGTCCTTCCTTGGGAGGTGACATTTCACATACCCTGTCTTTCCTGGGACCCTCACCCTTTGCCCCACTATGATTGCTATCATAGCCACTCAAAAAATGGTAAAGTCTTGTCTGACAAGACACCTATTATTCTGACATTTGGAAGACTTCTTTCCCTTAGCTGCAAATGGTTTCCAGTTCTGGCAGAAAACAATAGTTTTTCTTTTAAAAACAAAAACTTTCTGGATGTATCAGTATACAACCTGTAATAGGTGTAATCTACTCTGGAGGGACCCCTACGCCAACAAATTTAATTTCACTTCAATGAAAAGAAAAATAATTTTGAGACGTTTTTAGATTCCCCTTTATAGAGAAACTTTCTTTTCAATAGATCTTACTAGTTTGGTTCTTGGGAAAACATAGAACAACTCTCAAACAAACTGGGATACTTTCCAAAGCTACAGGTGCAAGTCACATTTTGGGAGCAGTGCACACCTCTAGTTTTTAATCTTGTTTCATGTGGTGTTTTAAATGGTTTGCTTCAACTTGTCGGCTGCCCTGGAAATATTGATATTGAAGGGTTGCATTCTTAATCCCTTAAATAAATAATTTCACAAAATATAGTAAAGTCCATTCTTATTTGTTGTCCTGAGATTTAGCCTCTCTCTGCCCCTCCTTTCCTAGCTTGGATTCCTGCTGCTATCGCTTCAGGATCACTAACCGCGGGCGCCGCACTCATCAGCTCTACTGGATGACAGAAGGCTTCCCCCCATTCCGCCAGCGCAACACCCTCCCTCCCATCAATGGTAACACAAAAAAGTCCTCTGAACTTCCGCTCTTTAAGCTTCAGCCACTGAGAATGGAGCTGACCCCAGGAAAAAGCATGGACATGATGCTGGAAGGCTTTTCTGACATTCCCAAGGTAGATAGACTTTCACCTCTTTGTTGGGGGCATTTTGGGCTCTCAGTTACTTATTTATAGAAATGAACCAACTTCTTTCAAGGATTGCTGCCATGTCACAAGTTGCCATAGTAGCATCAGCTGCATTTCACCTACTTGTTGCCAAGGGTTACTGTATCAATCTCAAAACATCATATATGAGTTTTTATAACTGATGTAAGAAGAGTTCTAGTTACAGGTAGGTAGCCGTGTTGGTCTGAGTCGAAGCAAAATAAAAAAATTCCTTCAGTAGCACCTTAAAGACCAACTAAGTTTATATTTTGGTATGAGCTTTCGTGTGCATGCACACTTCTTCAGATACACTAGAAACAGAAGTGTCAGACCCTATATATATACAGAGGGTGGTGGGGGTGGGTGGGAATGGGAGATGGGCTGATGGGAGTGGTAAACCTGTAGATGGGTGTTAATGGCTGCTGATGGCTGCAATTAGTCCTGGGCTGAGGTGCTAAAGAAAGCTTGATCATGCATAATGAGATAAGAATCCGATATCTCTATTCATCCCAGGTGCTTCCATGGTTTTAAGCTTGGTAATGATTTCCAATTCAGCAACTTCCCTTTCCAGTCTGTTCCTGAAATTTCTCTGTAATAAAACAGCTGCTTTGAGATCTTGTATAGAATGTCCTGGGAGATTGAAGTGTTCTCCTACTGGTTTTTCAGTCTTATGGTTCCTGATGTCAGATTTATGTCCATTTATCCTTTGGCGTAGGGTTTGGCCTGTTTGTCCAATATAGAGAGCTGAAGGGCACCGTTGGCATTTGATGGCATACACAATGTTAGAAGATGAGCAATTAAATAGTCCTGAGATGGTATGTTGGATGTTGTTGGGGCCAGTAATGATGTTGTCCGGGTGTATGTGGCAGCAAAGTTGGCATCTGGGTTTATTGCAGGCTCTGGTACCAGTGTCCATGTTAAGTCTGGTGGTTGTATTATTGTGGGTGAGGAGTTGTTTAAGATTGGGTGGCTGTCTGTAGGCAATGAAAGGTCTTCCTCCCAGAGCTTGAGAAAGGGAGCTGTCATTGTCCAGGAGAGGCTGTAGATCTCTGATGATGCGTTGTACTGTTTTAACTTGGGAGCTGTATGTGATGACTAGTGGTGTTCTGTTATTTTCTTTTTTGGGTCTGTCTTGCAGCAGGTTCTCCCTAGGTATCAGTCTGGCTCTGTTGATCTGTTGTTTAACTTCATCAGGTGGATATTTTAGTTCTAAAAAGGTTTGCTGTAGATCTCTTAGGTGAGATTCTCTGTCTGTAGAGTTGGAACAGATACGGTTGTAACGTAGGGCCTGGCTGTATACGATGGATTGTTTGGTATGTTTGGGATGGTAGCTAGAAGCATGTAGATATGTTTGTCGGTCAGTTGGTTTTCTGTATAAGGTGGTGTCTATACGTCCATCCTGTATTTTTATAGTAGTGTCCAAAAAATGTATTTCTTGCATAGATTGGTTCATTGTTAGGTTGATGGTGGGGTGAAAGTCATTGAATGTCTGGTGGAAGGTTTCCAGGGTCTGTTGTCCATGTGTCCAGATAATAAAAATATCGTCAATGTATCGTAGGTACAAGAGAGGTTTGAGTGGGTAGGAGTCTAGGAAACGATGTTCTAAATCTGCCATGAAGATGTTGGCATACTGTGGGGCCATGCGGGTGCCCATGGCTGTGCCGCTGATCTGGAGGAACAGGTCATGATGTAAGAAGAGTTCTACGAGGCCTGATCTAAACTCAATATTCAATTATTTTGTCAAGATTGCTTAATCCAGGAGAAATGGACCTTTTTCAGGCTGAGGACTACCTTGGCCCATGTTCAACCTACATCCTACATATGTGTGTGTGTGTGTGTAAGTAAAATCACAGCAAGAAACCATTTTCTGTATAAAATACATACTAATGAAATAAAATGTTACATTACAAAAAGGACTAATATAAGTGGCATTAGAGTAAAATGTCTGATATGCCCACAGGAATTAATATAATCCAGGGCACAAAGAGCAAAATATCAACAGGGTATTGATGCCTTCCCTAATGCCTGCAGGAGAAAAATGAGACAGGATTATGGTTATACAGTACTGAATTTTAAAATCAACACAGCAAGGCTGCAATCCTAATCCCATTTACATGGAAGTAAACCACACTGAATTCAATGAGACTTGCTTTTGAGTAGACATGGCTAGGTTTGCAGTCATAGATGGCTTTATGATTGGCCATTAGCTTTGTCTTTAAGGTGCCACAAGACTCTTCATTGGGTTTTCTGAAGCAAAAGTTTGACAGAGTTACACCTCTGGAAATTGATTAATTTTCAAAGGGAACACACAGGGAAGGGAGCTGAATTGTAAATATCTGTTGATGGCTGAGATATGCATACTGTATATATTGTGCAATATATGTAAAAAGTTACATTGAAACAGTAGTGAGACTTGTGCATAATAAACCAATCACAGTGGAACAGAAAATATCAGATGAAATTGTGGATGAATGTTGGAACAGATTGAAACTTGCTTGTACATCCCTACCATTTACACAAATGGCTGATTATGTCCTTGATTCTCACAGCCATTTAATTTATTACTACAGTGGTACCTTGGGTTACAAACGCTTCAGGTTACAGACTCTGCTAACCCAGAAATAGTACCTTGGGTTAAGAACTTTGCTTCAGGGCTTCCGGGTTCAGCGCCAGCGCCGATCGGCGGGGTCTCGTCTCGTCTCCGAGACGGCCCGTCCCTGCTAGGAGTGGGGAGGGCAGCGAGAGCGACGCTGCGCCCCTTAGAACCTCGGAAGGGCGTCCCGGGGGCAATTTGCTCGGCACAGCCCAAATCCGGACTCCCCAACTCTTCGGCTAGCTCTAATAAGAGCTCCGGAGCGAGGAGGGTAGAAGTCGCGGGGGCCATTTTGAGCGGCAACGTTATTCTAGCAGGGAGAAGCTTCAAGCCGAAGGCGGAGAGCGCTGGATTCTTCCGAAAATAAAACGATTGGAAAAGATTGTAAGTAACCTCACGATTTGGATTATAAAACAATTTGGATCTGGGAGAGAGGGGAGAAAAGAGGAAGCCACCCCCCCCCCCACGGCAACAAAAGAGACAGTAAATAGAAACCCGAAGCCATAAACAGAAGATTTGCAATTCAAAGGATCCCTCAAAGGCATCAAAGAGAATCTCCCCTTTGATGCAGGGTGAGAAGGGGAGAGAGACTGTGGTTTATGACTGCCCTGCAGCAAGAGGTAAAGACTGAGAAAAATCTTTCTTTTCCTCGGGAGCCGGCAGCCCAGGCAACCCAGTGAGTTGATCAGGATTTATGAGTCAATTTTTATTTCATTTTGTATTTCTGGACTTTGTGGAATTTCTTTTCTGGTTTAAATGTTTGTGAAATGTGAGTTCGAACTTTATTGTTAATAAGACTTGAAGAATGCAGCCAGCTTGTTAAAATGGAGTCGAGAAAATAAACTGTGATCATATTCCACCCCACGTGACAAGTTTTGACCTTGGCAGGATTGAATTATGTCAACAAAAAAGTGTTCCCCTGAGTTCCAGCGGTCTGTTTTGACCTTAATGTGGGAAACAAGAATAGAGCTATGTCAAGAGGAGACACGACGGCAAGAGTTACAGCAAAAATTTCAGATGGTGATGGCAGAATATGATTTTTTAGGAGATGAAGCTTTTGACACTGAAAAAGATGAATGCGAGAATGACAATGATGATGACTGTGATTTGGAAGGAAAAGATGAAGATGAGGACTGTGATGATTCAACACAAAATGAAGCACACCACGAAAAAAATGATGACTTTACTCTACAAAAAGTTGGATGGAGTGCCCCGCTTTTGAGGGGGGCACGATTGGTATTATTGGAACTCCAGAACGCCCACAGGGAAGAAGGAAAAAATATGCAGAGAAGAGAAGAAATTCAGGGGCCCTGTATGGTGGCCTGGATGGCAAAAGACTGTAAACAGGGGGTGGGGTGAAGGGAAAGTGATGTTGTGATTACATGGATGGATTAACAGGTTTATAACTGGTCTGCTGATTATGGAATTTGCTGGATTGGGGGGGTGGAGCCGGTAATCGGGGATGTAAGGTTAAATTGAGAATAGTTATAGTTTTAAAAGTGAATGGATTTTGGAAAATGTGAAAATATGGAGGCTTATAGAGGGAGAAAAAATTAGGCACGGGAAGATAAAATGGGAGTTTGATTTTTCAGTGATTTGAAGTTGTATAAGATACAAAGGTGTATTTCTATAAAGTAAGAAACTGTTGCAGATGATAAAAAAGGGATGAAAACCGGGGAAGGGGGGGGAGGGGAAGCCCACAAAATATGGTTTTAAAATCATGAATGTAAGAAAATTTTTTCTGTTTTGTATTGTTTTTTTCTCTTTTTTTGCCCTTTCTTTTTTTTCTTTTTTCCTATTTCTATTTTTCTCTTTTTTTTTTGGTATGACAATAGATGGTTGGATGGATGGCCTCCTGCGTACTGCCCTGGTTTGCTGGAGCTCCCTGGTGGCAGGGGGGGCTTTGGGGTCAGGGGAGGGGGAGGAGGACAGAAATCCAAGCATAAAATGGAACATCTCTGACTGTTCACATACATGGGATACTTCTGTGGCAGGGGAGGACCCATGTGGGTGGGTAGGAAGGAGGTGGAAAAGGTGTTTATGTATGTACCGTTTTTTTTGTTTTTTTGTATTCTGTAAAATTAATAAAAAGTATGTTTAAAAAAAAAGAAATTGCCAAGAACTTTGCTTCAGGATGAGAACAGAAATTGTGCTCCGGCGGCGCGGCAGCAGCAGGAGGCCCCATTAGCTAAAGTGGTGCTTCAGGTTAAGAACAGTTTCAGGTTAAGAACAGACCTCCGGAACGAATTAAGTTCTTAACCAGAGGTACTACTGTATACAGAAGGTGGGTTTTCTAAAAATAATAATTCTGTGGGAAATGTTATGTTGCAACTGCATACCAATATGACCTTTTTGTGGAAGGATAGTATGATCATCCGCTTTCCATGATTTGCTTTCAAAGGTCAGTCCTTAGGCACCAATTGGTGCAGAATTCAGGGTAAATGGAATTGTCAGGAATCAAACTTCTACAAAAGAGAAATATATATTTGCCAATTCATGCTTCTTTTGCCTGGAACCAAATGATAGCCAAGGCATAGTTTTCAAGGTCAGGGGTCCACTGCAAGCACCACAGGCATAGTGGCCCAACCTCTTTTATTCTGGCAAAAAACTGTGCTCTTCTTTCCATATACAGGTCGTAAAGGAAAGGCTGCTCTGTCATGCCATCATAGGGAAGCAATCTGGGAAGGAGCTTATCATGAAGGTTGATGTCATATGTGAATTCATTGCACCCATTCTACACATTTCCCCGAAACAGATCACATTCCAAGTGGAGAAGGTTAGTGCTTTGGCTATCAGGCTGCCTGCTGGCATGTTACAAAGGGCTAGTGGAATGAATGGAGGATGGAGTGGGTTGTGGAAAGGGGGGGGCTGTGATCAAAACTGCAAACACACTCAATCACATTTCAGTTCAAAAGAGGCTCAGATGTTCTGGGCATCATCAGGAGCTAAAGTGACAGCCACCTCCGTTTTGACAGAAGGTTTGTGCAGGCAGAGATGGGTAACCTTGTAACACATCAAAACCATGCTTGCCAAAGAGATCAGCCCAACTCCTAGGCTCAAAGAGGCCCTTCCTTCACTCCTGCACAAACATGCTTGCCAAAAGGTCATTTTGTGACTTGTTTAGCTTCCTCCAACTCAGGGCTGAAATATGGCTTCATAACAGAAATTATTGACTAAGAAGGCACAGAAAGGGCCGTGATCAGACAGCAATCAAGATATTCGAGTAACCTGGAGCTCCTGCCCCTGGATATATAATTTCTCTTCACAGCAGCTGATCAATTGGGAGAATTGGAAACCTTTTACCCCCATTCAGAAGGGGGAATGTCAATAAATATGCTGAAATCAAAACAAGGCAGTTTAACAAACTTTCTCAAGCCACAAGAACATTACAGAGAAGCCAGGGCAATGAGCCAGCAGAGAGATAGCATGGCGCTTGGCCCAATTAAGTCTGCCGAAGCCATGGTAGAAAAAGATACAAATGTAGTGCTGAGAGGAATTTGCAGCTCAAGGTATCCTCATTAAATTAAAGAAATTATTACAGAAACGTGGAAGGAACTGATGGTTCATCTCAGAAATAAGGCGAATGCAGTGTCATTCGGAATTAGAAGGAATTGTGGAAACTGCATCAGCAGCAATAGATTTAAGTTTACAACATTAAAAATACCCTTTAAAATTCTTCAAGTGAAAATTAATATAAAATCAAAGCTGTAAGATTTTCAAAAGAAACAAAGGGTCAATTTTCATCTGAGGAGTTTTGTGGAAGGGGCAGAATATGACAATATTATGGACTTGATCGTCCATAGATCCATAGATCTAAGAAAAAAATAGGAGTTTTTGACTGTGCGTTAGAAATGTGGAAGATAAAACTTTTGAAAATTAACACATGGTTCTCTTGACTACTTTGATCAATGGAACTGGCACAATTACAGGTGCCCATTCTGCATTTGTAAGAACTCAATCTTTTAGTGTGAAGATACCTTCTCAGTAGTGGCACCTGTAACTTTGGAAATTCTTGCATATCGATATCAGGCAGGCATCTTCACTGGACTCTTTCCAGCGCCTGCTAAAAACATTTTTGTTTAGACAAGCCTACCCAGATGTTTAGAAAACTGATGTGAGTTTTAATATGTTTTTAATCTATTATTTTAACTTATTAATAATTTTATTGAAATTTATTGTAAATCACTTGGAGGGTTTTGTTTTTTGCTTTTGCAATCAAGCAGCGTATAAATTCAATGGAATGAATGAATACACGAATAAAAGGGGATGGAATCACATCAGTTTCTACCCCACCTCCTAATGAATGGGAACAATCAATGACTTCTAGTACCAAGTAGCTGGCTATTAAAAGTGTAATGCTATCCCTGCAAGGTGGTCATTTCTCATCATGGAATATGGAAGGGCTTGATAGGATGGGATGGAAAGTGATCCTTTGGTTGATCACTTGGTACTGTGATGTACAGCGGGATATATATATATTTCTGTTCTTTAATACATCTCAAATGTTTTTGCTTTCCCCCGCCAGGACCCCAATGATAGCCTGAATCCCCAGTACGAACCTCTGACTTTGAAAAATGTTTCGTCTTTGCCAATCAATGTCCTGCTCTCTTTGCAAGAACCTTTTTCCCTCTGTGATACTGATCATGAAATGCTGCCAGTACCCTGTCAGGTATGAAGAGTCTCTTTTCACCTCAGGCCTTTGAGTAAGGCCCTTTGCAGGCTGCTGGTTGTGTCCTCAGGCCTTTGAGTAAGAGGCCCTTTGCAGGCTGCTGGTTGTGTCCTGTCCATTCCTAGACAGCGCTGCAAACAGTAACTGAAAATGCAGAAGTCATTTTCAAAGAACTACAGTGGGGGGCAGATACCAATCAGTTATTTATTTTATTTTTTTAAAATAAACTTATTTCTTTCCTGATTTAGGCCTTAACTATGGAAGTTGGGGAGGTGCATGACCTCTGTATCAGGTTTGACCCTCTCTATAGAGATGACTTGTACAACCGAGTGGTAGAAGAAGTCTTGACTTTCCGTTACCTGGAGCATCCGCATGTAGACCACATCAACCTACGGGGAGAAGTGCGTTTCCCTAACCTACACTTTGAGACAATGGATTTGAATTTTGGCTGCATCTTGAATGACACAGAAGTTGTCCGTGAGATCAATATGACCAACTGCAGCCCCCTTCTTGTAAAATACCGCTGGTCCTTCATGACACAGGATCGTAAGACCCTGATCAGGTAAGAGCAATCATAAGTCCTCCCTTTGGGATTTTGTCTGATGTTCCCAAGACGTTGTCTGCGGGTACATGACACAGTCACCCTACTAAGTGGTTAAGCAGGTCTGGGTCTCAATGGGAGATACTTGGGAACTTAATGGATACCACCTTGAGACCCATGATGAAGTAAAGGATGGATCAAAATGTATTAATTACATGCTATTTACATTGTTTATAATCTCTTGAAACCAACATTTGGTTCCCAATGTCAACCTGTGGCTGACTGGTTTGGATGATGCGCCAGCCACCCAACTTTTCCACCCTGATATTTATATTTTATTAAGGTGATTTCAGTTAAAAGAAAGAAAGTGATACAGAAAAAAGGGAAAGTGAGAGGGAGAAAAACAACAACAACAAAGATACACATAAAAGCGAAAATATGGGGGGGGGAAACCCCCACAAATATATATATACAACTAGCTGGCCCGGCCACACGTTGCTGTGGTTCTTTCCTGTGATTCCCCCCACTCTGTCCGGACACATGACTTATCCTGCCCCCTCCTCCCCCCACCCCCTGGTTCATCCCTGTGACTGCCCCCACCCTGTCCCGACCCATGAGCTATTGAGTCCCCTTCTCCCCCCACCCCTCCGGCACATCCCTGTGACTGGCCCCACCCTGTCCTGACTCATGACCTATCAAGCCCCCTCCTCCCCCACATCCCCGCCTGATCCCTCTGTTGTCTCCGGGAGTGTTGGCCCCTCCCCCCTGTTTCTCCATACCTTGGCCCCCACCCTTGGATAAGGAACTGTCAGCTTCTGTGTTCTGTTTCCCAGCATGCACTTTTGTCTGAGCCCTCTGTTGTCCCCGGGGAGTGTTGCTCCCTCCCCCCTGTATTTCCATACTTGGGCCTCCACCCTTGGAGAAGGAACTGTCAGCTTTTGGGTTCTATTTCCCAGCATACACTTTTGTCTGAGCCCTCTGTGTTGGCCCCTCCCCCCTGTATCTCCATATATTGGCTACTGCGCACGCATTGTGAACATTTATATATATATAGATTATTATTATTTTTAAATAAGAACATGAGAAGCATGAGAAGCAGAAGTTACTATTGTTTAATTTTATTTTGGGGGTTGTCATTTATTTTGGTGGGTATTGTATGATTTGGGCGTTGTGTGTTTTGTGGTTTGTTTGTTTTGGTTATTTGGATTTTCTAATTTTGGAGTAGGTATTTTGAATGTAGGATGTGGTGCTGGTTTGAGGACTTAAACTGGGGAGAGAAAGTGCATGGTTGTTGGGTTTTTTTTAAGACTCAGAGGCTGGCAATCAGTCATAGTATAAAGCCTAGGTTAAAAGGGGCATGACTGCCCTTACTTAAAATGGCTGCTGTAGCCTCGCATGTGACACAAGGCCCACTAAATTAAAAAGCAAAAACCCCTTGCTGTGCCCCCAAGTGCGTGTTAGGGGAAATGATGAACGACTGCCTAATGCGCCAGGCGTTTATTAATGCAGCCGCTGGGAGAGGCTTTGGGCTTGGGCTTTGGAGGTGGAATAGCCGTTTTGGCAGCCGGCCTATTCAGTTTTCCCTGCCCCAACCCACTCCCCACTGCTTTGGCTGACTCAGGGTCCTCCCCCCCCCATGGCTATGTGTTTCCCCCTCCCTTTGTTGTGCCTCATCCCTATGCCCCCCCCCTCCGTTGTAAAAGGCCCTTTTCTGTTTGTTTTCCCTGCTTGGCAATGCTGCGGCCTATTGAAAAAGCTGGGCCTTGTTGCTGCAAAAGGACTGTTTTCGGTTGGTTGCTGTGGAATTTTGTGATGTCATCTGGCAGAGCAGCTGCTGGAGTCTTCAGAGTTTCTGGTGGTGACGTCTAATTTGGGCGCCACTTTTTTGTGTGTTTAATCATTATTTTAGGTGTGAATGGTGTGGTTTTTTGGGGGGAAATTTATGCCAGATCCCTCCCTGATGGGCATGGAACGTTGTGGCCAAATTTGTTACATTATGGTTCAGCAGTTACGGAGAAAGGCTGTTTCATCCGCGTGCGCAATGTCTACATTTATATATATACAGTGGTGCCTTGCTAGACGAATTTAATTCGTTCCACGGGTCTTTTCTTATAACGAAAAATTTGTCTAGCGAATCCCATAGGAATGCATTGATATTTTTTTTTTGGATTTTTTTTTGCCCAGAGGAACACATTAATTGAATTTCAATGCATTCCTATGGGAAACCGCGATTCGCTAGACGAATTTTTCATAAAACGAATTCGTCTAGCGAGGCAACCTCCGCTCGAAAAATCCTTTCATTAAGCGGAAATTTCGTTAAGCTGGGCATTCGTTAAGCGAGGCACCACTGTATAGATATTTTCATACATTCTTGTATAAATTGGTATAGTGTTATTGTCCTAGTGCTTATGTAAATGTTAATAGCCTGCTGCATTTTAATAATAATAATAAATTTTTATTTATACCCCGCCCTCCCCAGTCAAAAACCGGGCTCAGGGCGGCTACCTGAGTTTGTATAAACTCATTCCAAATGTTATCATATCATATATCCATAGAGTCTGCGCCTGCCTGTAAGCAGTCCGTTCATAAATTGCCAGTGATGTCATATTGTCAGTCCATTGATTAAACAGTATCATTTCTTTATTTTCCCAATTTCTCAATATCAATCTCTTGGCCACCATTGGGGCATGGAAAATCCATTTCTGTTGTCCGGTTGATAATTTCCATACTGCAGGTATATAGTTCAATAGAATGTTCTCACACAGGGACCATGCTTCTCCTCCATCTTCAAAGCCAGAAATCACCCAACTTGAGAGGAAGCCCTCGGCTCCTCCTTCCATACTACTCATTGTGAGGATGTGGCTTCTCCTTCAGTCTTGGCCTGCTAGAGTTTTCAAGGCCGTTTCCCCCCAAAATCACATACACCTATGAATTGGGTGATATCACCCAATGAGTGGCTGATGTCAGCTGATCAGTGGGCAGTTCAATGGGCAGTTCATTTGTGCAGTAAGGTAAAGGGACCCCTGACTATTAGGTCCAGTCGTGACCGACTCTGGGGTTGCGGCTCATCTTGCTCTATTGGCTGAGGGAGCCAGCGTACAGCTTCCAGGTCATGTGGCCAGCATGACAAAGCCACTTCTGGCAAACCAGAGCAGCACACGGAAACGCCATTTACCTCATCTCATCTCGCTTTATTGTCTGAGGGAGCTTCCAGGTCATGTTGCCAGCAGGACTAAGCCACTTCTGGTGAACCAGAGCAGTGCACGGAAACACCGTTTACCTTCCCGCCAAAGCGGTACGTATTTATCTACTTGCACTTTGAAGTGCTTTCGAACAGGAGCAGGGACCGAGCAATGGGAGCTCACCCCGTCGCAGGGATTCAAACCGTCGACCTTCTGATCGGCAAGCCCTAGGCTCTGTGGTTTAACCCACAGCGCCACCTGCGTCCTTTTGTGCAGTAGATCCCTACAAAAGGCAGGCTTCAATTCACCTCCCACTAACTGATGGGTGGGAAGCTGAAGCTTGGTTGTTTTTGTTATCTCTCCTTACCCCTGTGGATAATCCACTTGTCAATCATCAAACATCATTATTATGGCAGATGAATGACAGCTGGGTGTCAAAGTTGGTCTGCAGAGATTGGGGGAGAAAATGATCTGGCCAGTGGTGCTACCCTATTTGATAAGCAGCTTATACTGTGCTGCCAGTGCCTCCTCTCTGCCTTAAATGCCACAGAATGTCTGAACTTTGGTTTAATTCTTCTTCTGAAAGTAAGAGAGAGAGAGAGAGAGAGAGAGAGAGGTGCAAATGGTAGAAATGATTGCAAACAAGAATAGCTTTTGTCAAGTTGCCTGCAAACCTCCTTCCTTGCAAATATATGAACCAACAGTGCTGCTGCTTTCTCAGACTTGGCCTTCGTGCAGTTATTTTAATTACAGCAGCAAACGGATTTTCCACAGTGCCCCAGGAAGTCCAGTAAACATAACAACTGCATTGATGGTCTGCCATTCTGAATAACATCAATAAACAATTTCCCGAGGAAAACATAAGCCAACCCAGTGGAAAGGCCTTTTTGGCTGGCGGAGGGTGGGTGAGGGGAGCCACTGAGAGCCACTCCTCCTCGTGAGCTCATTAAGGAGTCTGATCCTGGTCTGTGCCAAGTGTTTTCTGTCAGACACTTTATCCCTTACAAATGCAGTTTGTAGCTGTTTGGGAAACAGTGGAACCTGAAGGATATATATATATATAATACTGTAAATGCAACCCCCACCCAAAGCATTTCTGGGTCTGAGGCTGGTGGTTTTGTCACTAGAGAGTCCCAGGCCACATTTTTACTGGGGCTGCTCACAGAGACTTTCCTTCCTCATCTTCAGTGTTTTAGCAAGCAAACAAATGCAGGTGTGGGACCCTAGTGGCAGGAGGAGGATGGTTGGAGGGCAGTAGGGCTTAGAAGCTGCATTTAACTCCAAGGCTTGGCCAAAGGTTCTGTGGGATAAAGGAGCAAGCCAAGTACCCCAGGAGGAAAAGATGTGGGGAGGAAATTTGGCAAGGCAGACAGGCAAGGTGAGGGCATGCTGTTGGAGCCATGCTCTAGTTTCCATTTCAGTAAACTTCTATTTTACTTGAGGTTGACAGCATCCCTCAAGTCAGCTATGGGAAGGGAAGAGGATGGACCATGATGTTGTTCTGTGGTGGCTCCAGGTGGTCCTCCCAACATCCGGTGATCTACAGGATCCCAAGGACTTTTCTACATAATCCATCTTGCTAGTTGCCTACATAGTAAATGCAGATTTTTTACAAATTTGTTTCAGGGGAACCGGAGGAACTTCCTTCAGAGAAAGCGGGAATATTTTGTTTTCCCAGCACACACTGGGCTTGTCTGCTCTCCTGGCTCCTCAAACCTGTGTATGATTCTTACTTGCTAGCTTCCTAGCTGCACTAGGAGTCTTTGCCAGTGTTGTATCTTTATCGAGTATGGAGAACCTTAGGCCCTTCAGCTGTTGCTGAACTACAAGTCCTATCAGCCCCAGCAAGCATGGCTAATGTCCAGTGATAATGGGAGCTATAGTTCAGCAACATGTGCAGAGTCAAAGGTTCCCTACACCTGATCTGTACTCTGGGATTCCACGTAAGTATATATAAAGAACTAGACACAGCATTCGCAGTATTACTAGCTTGATTTGGCAGTCCTTCAGCTGCAATGTAAAATCAGAACGGTTGTGAAGTGAAAGCCTTAGAAGGCAGGTAGGTGTCTTGGTTGTGCATCTCCTTCTTTTACTCTTACTTTCTTATAGGGCAACCTCTGGCTTTGCTCTTACTGGATTGTGGAAAGGCTGGACCATTTCTAGCAGTCCACAGCCCCCTCCCTTGCTCCCATTTGCAATCTGCTCTTGTCAGCCATGATAGATATGAGGCTGTAGCCCACCTCCTTCCCAAGTGTGATGAAATCCTGAGTCTCAAAGTATGATCAGTGCAGCTAACAGATTGAGGTTGAATCCTGACAAGACAGAAGTACTGTTTGTGGGGGACAGGAGGCGGGCAGGTGTGGAGGACTCCCTGGTCCTGAATGGGGTAACTGTGCCCCTGAAGGACCAGGCGCGCAGTCTGGGAGTCATTCTGGACTCAAAGCTGTCCATGGAGGCACAGGTCAATTCTGTGTCCAGGGCAGCTGTCTATCAGCTCCATCTGGTACGCAGGCTGAGACCCTACCTGCCCGCAGACTGTCTCGCCAGAGTGGTGCATGCTCTAGTTATCTCCCGCTTGGACTACTGCAATGCGCTCTACATACCGTAGGGCTACCTCTGAAGGTGACCCGGAAACTACAACTAATCCAGAATGCGGCAGCTAGACTGGTGACTGGGAGCGGCCGCCGAGACCACATAACACCTACATTGGCTCCCAGTACGTTTCCGAGCACAGTTCAAAGTGTTGGTGCTGACCTTTAAAGCCCTAAATGGCCTCGGTCCAGTATACCTGAAGGAGCGTCTCCACCCCCATCATTCTGCCTGGACATTGAGGTCCAGTACCGAGGGCCTTCTGACGGTTCCCTCGTTGCGAGAAGCCAAGTTGCAGGGAACCAGGCAGAGGGCCTTCTCGGTGGTGGCGCCTGCCCTGTGGAACGCCCTCCCATCAGATGTCAAAGAGAAAAACAGCTACCAGATTTTTAGAAGACATCTGAAGGCAGCCCTGTTTAGGGAGGCTTTTAATGTTTATTTTATTTCATTTTTCTGTTGTAAGCCGCCCAGAGTGGCTGGGGCAGGGTATAAATAAATTATTATTATTATTATTATTATTATTATTATTATTATTATTATTATCTAGGTATTCTCATAGGTCTAATATTTAGTAGTATCTGCACCCTTGGGATAGGTCAGAGGGGGCATGGAGGTTCCCTTCGGCTTGAAGGTCACAGGAGAGGCGCATGGAGCTGGGTGTTCTAAGCCCCACAGCTCTATCGATATTGGACTTGGGTCGGCAAGATCTGACATATGTGGCTGAGGAAGAAGTAGGGGGTGCTGAATGAGTGGTACCTGAGTAAGATGAGGGAGGATCTCCCTTTTCTACCCCAGGTTCTATTGCTTGGGGGAAAAGAGCAGGGATGTCAGGTACTGCCAACAATTCAGGAGGGCTTGGCGCAGCCAAGGTGGGATGAACTACTAGAAGTGGAAATGACTTTAACAGGAGCCTCAACAGGAGGGTGCAGTATTGTTGCTTCAAACAAGGCTCTGCCTTCATAGATGGGAGCAGACCCACCCACCCTTTTTGCACATTTTGCACCCTTTTTGCACATTTTTGCAATTCTGACATTCCCTGAAGGCAGCAGAGTCTTGTGAGTGAGTGCACACCTGGTGGTGCACACCTGGGTGTGACAGGTCATGGAAACTTGTTGGGACATCTTTGTTGCTTCTGTCTGGTTCTGAACTTCTTGCCCCGCTCTTGAACTATGGCTTCTGAGCCTTTTGTCTGCTGCCGGTACCAATACTTGCCTGAATAATGGTAAGTGAGAGATCTTACAAGAGTATCTATTTCTGTGTTTGGGGATAGGAGCCAGGACACATGGTGCATACACCCCACATATCACCACACATCTCCACCTCCTGTGAAGTTGCTTAAATAATACTATTTTATATTACTGCAACCCACCATCATGGAACCAGGCTTTTGGTCTCCTCTCTGGCTTCCCCAGCCAATCCTCTGTTATTTACTATTACACACACACACCTTCAGACTCTAACCATACTATGGCATGTTGGCATTTCAGAAGACTGTGTGAAGGTGAAATTGCCACATGCGGTGCTCAGGGGCATCACTAACATCTCACAGGATTAGACCTTTCATTCTCCAAGGTTCCTCATTAACCTTCCGGATGTGATGCTGGTTGACCCCTTTCTTTTCATCTCTCTCTTTGTGTATTAATTAGGCTTCCTGGCTGTTTCACAGGGTCCTTGTGTTGGCACCACCTGACTACCCAGAGGACAGCTGGGCCTGAAGGGAGCCTCCAAGTTGTTAACACCTTCATTTGGCCATGAAGTGGCCAGGAAGAAAGCACAGCTTGTCAGATATTATTTCTCTTTTGCTACCATGTGTATAATTACATCCAGCTAATGCAGCCTGACAGTTTGGTAGCTAAAAAACAGGTTACTGCTATTCTATCCACTCTGTGCCTTTCAACACAGTAACTAATTGTCATTCAGATTAACATCTGTTTTTCAGCTGGGGTGAAGAATGACTTATTTAGTTTTATTTCTGGACCTTATAATTAGGGCAGTGACTTTTATGGTTTTCATCTAATTATTCAGTCTTAACCTTTCATTTTCCCCTACCCGCCTTAGGAGAGTACACATGAAAGCACTCCGTTCTTCTGCATTACAGTATTCCGGAATTATTCCCCACACTCTCCTCATGCTAACATGCAGAGTTGGGAGAGTCATGCTGAAAAAAGGGGCAAATGCCATTCTGCATGGCATGCAGCATTAACAAAACACCACATGTGTAGCAAATGATCGCTTGTCATATGTGTTGGGAACATCAATGTGCCTATGATTTTGGGAGACAAACTATGCAATAGGTTACATTGATGATAGGAGCACATTTGAAACTTTCTGTAGTGTTGGTAATATTTAATTGGATTTAGGATGATGTGTCTGTGGATCAGATGTATTGGGCAAAAGTCTTGGTAATTGCAGCCAGAGTAGTATGGACCACATCTACAAATCTATATAGGAATAATAATAATAATAATAATAATAATACAATAATAATAATAATTTATTATTTATACGCCGCCCATCTGGCTGGGTGCTTTGAATTAGCAGAAATAGCTGACCAGTTTGGTCTATAAAACAAAGTTAGTTCAGAGGTGGCCATACTTTGTAAATTATTGATATATGAATCTGGGAAATATTACAATTTGTAAATCTCTAAAATTATGTATGTATGTATGTATGTATGTATGTACACATACACCATATGTGAAGCATGCTCAGTAAGCCCAGCACTTCTGGGTTCTGATGGATTACTGTTCCCCATTTTATAAGGATCCAAATAAATTAGATAAATAAACATTTTCAGGGACTCAGAAATACTAACACACCCCATTTTACTGTCCTTTGCTCCCCCTCCTCCTGCTCCTCCTTTGGGATCCCAGTCAATCAAGGTTTACATAGCAAAGGCCAGGGGATGACATCCCCATATAGGTAACAGACAAATATAAATACTGAAGAGCCTAGAAGGTCTGTCCTATGGAGAAACGAGCTGATCCTCTTTCCCAAAAAACATCTTACAGGGATGTTGCACTTAGACCCTGGGGTGGCCTTCACCAAATGGCAGGTGACATGCTGTGCACATGGAAGCTTCCAGGTTAATCGCTGCCTGGCATCTCCATTTTTAAAAAGATGTTGATGTCTTATTAGTGCTTTCACATTACAATAAGGATATCTGCATAACCGGGGTGTGGGGAGCCTTGCTTGTGACTTGGAAAGCTACTTTTAGTCGTATTAGACATCACCATCTTGCTTGGACTAATGGCCTGAGTCAGTTCAAAGCAGTCATGTACTTAACAGGAGTTCAAGAGCAGAACCAATAACTTCTCAAAGAAAGAGATTCCAGACAAGATTGGTTATTAAGGCTGCTTAAATGGGGCATGGTTTGGACTGTAGACCTCAATATACATGCGTTCTGTCCATCCCCACCCTCTGCTCCACATGCCTGTAGGACTCTGAAAATTCTTCTTCCCTCCCACAGCCCAGTCAAGACATTTTTCTGTTCCAGGTGGCTGCATCATACTCTCTTGCAATGTGGTAAGAGAATGCAGGGATTTCATGGGATTGCAGGCAGACCACATCTTCTGTGGCATAGCAAAGGGACCCAGGGCAAATCCTGTTATTGTGTGTGTTTGTGTGTTTGTGTTTGTGTGTGTGTGTGTTGGGGTGAGGGGATTATACATGTTTTATTAATGTTGGCTATATCTGGAGTCTTTGCATTTTAAAATAAATAGCTCCGCATTCCCAAATCCCCATGCTTCCTTCAGCTCTCTAGGACTCTTAAATTGCTGACAGTGAAAGAAATATTATCCGACACTGTACAGGAGTCTGACACCCCCGCTGGCCTCAGAGTTCTTTAGCACCAATTTGTTCCCATCCCAGACCCTCATGTCAATCAGTGTTACTGTCTGTGTTATCCATTGGGTTGTGTGCTCCTTGAGGCAAGGATGTTCATTGTCCAAAAGTCTCATGGACACCTTGACCCTTCCAAATGTAATGGAAGTAACAAGAGGAAGAGCAGCCAAGTAGATACCACAACACTTTCCTCTTTGTTTCTCCCATCACTTGAGAACAGTTTGATGAACTGAAGGCTGATAGCTTCTTTGATAGGGGATAGAGCTTTGTATAGCCTGCTCCCCTGGGGCTTGCTTCTGACATCCCAGGCCAAATAGCATGAATGTCAATTGCAGAAAACAAGGTTTGGATTTACAGGCATTTCTGGGAAGGAGAATCAGGGGTTTTGAGAGGATACCGCTGGGTGGTGAAGGGCTTCTGCCTCATAAGAAAATAGGCTCCAGGGGTCACACAGCTAAATTGCTCCATATATAACTCTGGCAGGGGCTGGTAGGGTTTGGTGTCCAACAACACTTGGAGGGCTGCAGGTACCCCACCCTTGTCTTACTCCATGGGTTGGGAACTGGATCCCAGCAACAGGCACACAGAGCCAAAATGGTTTTCTACCCCTGCTGTTGAGCTTCTGACAATTATACTCTTTCCTCGGCTTGATGTCTCATTCAGTCTGCAGGCATAAAAGGCACAGATCCCTGGCAGAAAATGTGTTTTGCGTGCAGAAGATATCTGGATCCACTCCTGGCATCTCCAGTTAAAAGAATCCCATCAAGTAATGATAAATACCCTTCCCTGCTCAAGATTGTGCAGAGCTGGCTAAGTGGATGGAGATCTTGACTTGACTTAAGGCAGAAACTTCTGATATTTCTGACCTTATGCACAAAACAAAACTGATTCCATGCTGTTTACATAATTGGCCTGGGAACTATCAGGATAGGAGGGCATATTCTGATGTTATTGGCTGTTGATGAGCCTTTGATTTCAGATGTTTGAGGCATGTGTGCCCTGGCTGGGTAAGCCAGCCCCATCAATATAGAAATCATTGCCAGCTCTGTGTCTGTTCTTGTTTCCGTCTGATGGATTTCTGTGATTATACTCAGCATTTCTTTTTTTCTGTTGTTTGACATCCTGTGAAACAGTCACAGTGAAGTTATCTGTGTTTTTCTGGGCCCTTCCCAGCTCCCTCACATCTCCATCCTTCTGCTTTATGCATTGTAGCCCTGAAGTGGAGATAGGATGAGCAGTTTTGTAGATGCATTTGGGGCCTCCTCATGCCTGCAGTGAGGCTTTGATGTTTGGCTCAATCATGAGGTCACATTGCATTAAGCTGAGGATACAGGGAGAGCAAGCCAAATAATTGGAAAGCTAGTTTAAGGCTAAGCTGAAGAGCCCTGAGCAGGACCTCTTGACCAAACTGCCAGAAGCCTCTTCTTCCTTCCAGCCCTTTTAAGAGTTGCTAGGGGGGTAAAGAGAGCAGGGGTGTTCAAGTGACATCAGATGAGATTGAACTGCAGGATAGGGTGGCAAGGAAGAGGCAGGATGTGTGCTGTCCTAGGGAAATGTTCCAGGTATTGTGGAACCTGACTCTCACCGGGTGCTTTCCCTCTTCTTGATAACATAAGAGCTCAGCTCAATTAGACCAAAGATCTGTCTAGTCCAGCCAACCAAATATTTGTGGGGATCCCACAAGTAGGACATGAGGAGTTCAGTCCTCTCTTGCTCATGTTATTTGGAGGCATATAAATCATATCAGACTTGGTTTAATATTTTACCATTAATAATAACAGCTCATACTGTGTTTTATTGATGGATGTTGCCTATTATATAATGCATTAAAAATGTTGCAATGTTACTACAGTACTGTCAAAATGGATTGTTATTTGAAATTGGTTGCTATTATACTGTTAATTGGAATGATATGTTGATGTGGATTTTTGAGGTTGTGTTGTTAGCTGCTTTGGGAGTGTGTTTGCCATGAGCCCTGTGGGAGGGGGCTGGCTGGGCCAGCACAGAGAAGAGAAGTGGATGACATGACTCCAGGGTGGGATCCAGTGGGTTGGAAAGATCTCTAACCGGATTAGGAGAGCCAGAGGAAGAGGCTCCTGGCCAGAAGCTGGTTCTGGCTCCTTCACCTTGCCTATCACTCTGGCTTCTGTGCCTCTGGAGAAATCATGTCAAATCCCAGCTGTCCCATCCACCTCTGAAGAGGCAGTAATATCTTGCCTAGGTCATGGAGATGGCAACTCAGGCATAAGCAGACAGGCTCGTTCAACCTTCTTGGGGAAGTGTTAGGTTGCTTGCCCAGACTGAGGACCAAATCCACTTGCCATGATATGCTGTCTCCACCCCTTTTTATTACAACATGGTTGCGGGGTAGGGGGTGTTGTTGTTGAGTCAACATCTTTGCTTGTTTAGTCATGTGTAGCAACTACTGTGCCTTTGAACAGTGTTTTTTGCCTATGTATTGCACCAACCTGAGCATTAAAGATAATCTGAGTTTGAGTTCTGCATCAAGTAGGGGCCAGGACAGCGTTGCTGCTGCACAGAGTGAAGAAGCCCCTTCCCAGAGAGAGTCTATCAACTGACACAGGGTTGGTGCTCAGCAGCTATTTTGAATCACCGCGAGTTGGTAGTGAATCGTATTAGTAATATGACAATTTTTTTGTTTTCTACCTTATTTTATCTCCTGTTGGTGTGTTTTATATATATATATGATTATAGTGATCGAAAGTTTTTCATGCTGTTGTTGTGAACTGCTTTGAGTTCAGTGTGGTTGTTGGGAAAGTGGAATACAACTAGTAAATACAATCAAATCAAATCAAAATGACATTGTGTTTTTCAGATTCAGCCCCAGGCGTGTTAGAGCCCTTCCTGAACAGGAATCAGCCACTGAGCAAGAGGTCCCACAGCCACAAGAAACTACAAGTCACAATGACACCAAAGACTTTGAGAGGTTTGCACACTATGCCTCAGAAATGCATAGTCTGTGTCTTAGTCCTGCATGGCTAGGTGGTCCATGCCCATCACTCTGCCTGCTATGCCACACTTTGAGAATGAGAGCAGATGACAGATTAGGGGGCTCTTGCTCTCTGCCATCCCAGGGATTTAGCTTGAGCAGTTAATTCCTTAATGTATCGGCTGCGGCTGTAAGTGAAATACAGCAAAGCTCCTCTTGCCACTTCACTCCAGAGTCATGCTCTGGTCTTTTCTGACCCAAGTGCAGCAGCTTCATCTGCAACCATACCTGCCTGTTGTGCAACTGTGGCTGCTTACACGGTTTACATACATTCAAAGTATTCTCCGCTCCCCGAATCCTGGGATCTGAAGGTTACCTCTCACAGAGCTACTATTCCCAGCACCCAATACAAACTGCAGTTCCCAGGATTCTTGATTTGAATGTACCGGTAGGAACACACCCCTACCCCCCAGCATTGTTCCAAACAGATATTCATTGAGAGCCACAGAAGGAGCAATGAGTCTTTTCTTGTGGGGAGAGGGTGGGTGTGCTAAAAATCAAAACAAAACTCCTCAGTCCACAATACTTTAAAGGAAGGGTGCTCCCCACAATTATTCACATTTGCCTGCCCCCAAAGATTACCCTCTCACTCATATTTATACAAAACTACGTTTGTGTCCCTATTAGTGTTACCCATACCCAGATATGCTGAGCACCATTAAGTAAAATTTCTGTCCCGATATTATGACTCCAGAGAAGCAACTACAGAAGAAAACCTCAGCTATGTCAATGAAGAAGAGACTGCCCCTAAGGAACTTCCAGACATTGCAGAAAGTATCCCAGAAGCCAATGCAGCCTCCAGGGTACCGGTAATTGTTCATCTCACCTTACCTTTGGCTTGGAGAGGTGGCTTGGTTAGGACACAGGTAGCACCTGTGGGTGATTTTGCACAAGTACCACTGATGTGAGTGAGCTCAGTGGGTTGCTCTCTATGACTGTTTTGAGGCTGCTAGAGCAGTCAATGAGTATCTGCGAAAGGTTCAGTGGGGCAGAAGGACAAGGGGCTGTTCTTACTAGGAGGAGAACACCTGGATGTTAGAAGGTTTTCCCTTAGTTTTATCCTTGAAATTTTCTGTGCAAAACATTCCAGTGCCTTGGCCTATCTGATACTTTTATTGTCAAGGTCTGGGGTGCTATACATCTGGTTATCTGAAAACCTTCAAGCCAACCTACCTCCACTGCCTCTTGCACCTATTCCTGATGCTCTTTTTTCTAGTCCCCATTGACAGCTGCTGATCAAGGGGAAGAGGAGCTTCCAAAGAAGAACGAGGTGGCGACCAAGGAAGTCCTGTGGTGTGCAGAAGCAGGGGATCATCATCTGACAGGCGTGGAAGAAGTGAGCAGGAGTTTGTTTTTATCATTATTATTTTATTTATTCATGTAATATATGTGTATATCACTCACTCAGAAATAATTTTCTCTAAGCTGTGAACAATAAAATAATATAAGACAATATGTAAAGAAACCACAACACTGAAAACAATCTAGCGATCAAACTGATAAGACAAAGGTGGTTACACTTCAGGGCAAACAAGACCATTCAAGTGCCTGTAAAATAAAATAGCCACTTGCTTAATAGACAAGGGGAGGGGATGCCATAGTATCATCATAACTAAATGCTCTACTCCTGATCATGGTCCAGTTCTCCAAACCTTCACCCAGTCTCCATCTGCTGATCATTCAAGGCTGGACCAAGCTGGACTAAAGAGCTGGAGCCATGCATGGCTATGCCACTTCATGCTGGCTGAAGCCCACCAAAGTCCCTCTCTCCAGTGTGTGCCTCGGATGTTTGTGTTTGATGATGACCTCTGCTCCCAAAGAAGCTAGGTCTTCCTCCTCAGCCAGAGCCAGGAGACAAGCCTGATCAGCAGCTGAAGCAGCTGCCAGAGTCCAGGGGTCAGCAGACTTTTTCAGCAGGGGGCCGGTCCATTGTCCCTCAGACCTTGTGGGGGGCCGGACTATATTTTGGGGGGGAAAAATGAACGAATTCCTATGCCCCACAAATAACCCAGAGATGCATTTTAAATAAAAGGACACATTCTACTCATGTAAAAACACCAGGCAGGCCCCACAAATAACCCAGAGATGCATTTTAAATAAAAGGACACATTCTACTCATGTAAAAACATGCTGATTCCTGGACCGTCTGGGGGCCGGATTTAGAAGACGATTGGGCCTCATCCGGCCCCCGGGCCTTAGTTTGGGGACCCTGTGGCAGACCCTTCCCATGCTGGGAGGCACAACAGTTTCAGACCTTGGTTATCACACTTGGGTTGGCTAAGATAATGGGAAGAGGATCAAGATTGTAATCATCCTATGGAAATGTGCAGTACATGGGGTTTTGCACAGGAAGAGCCTGAGTAAAGGTCAGAATGTATGAAGATTCATCTTTTTGGTGCCAATCCTGTAGGCACCATGCTTTCCCCACAGCTGCAGTGGCTGCCCTCATCCTGGACTAGATCTTGGCATTTGCTGGCATGCAGCCTCTGCCCCTTTCTCTTCCCGATCAGGTATTTGACATCATGCCGCTGTATGGGATGCTGGAGCCGAGCGAGATCCAGCGGATGACATTCACATTCTATGGCCATGCTAACATCATTGCTCGTGTCAAAGCCATCTGTGAGGTGGAAGGGGGCCCCACCTACGAGATCCTACTGAGGGGTGAGGCCTCCCTTGTGAGTTATGCATTTGACAGGAAGGAGATTGACTATGGACTCCAGGTAAGTGAAAGCTGTGTACACTTGACTCTGCAGGCCTCCGGCAGGTCACTTTAGTTATTTTCCCAATAAACATGCCTTGCTGAAATCAGCCCCTGTGCTTTCCTCCACCCACCATCCTATGAAGAAAATGTTTTGCAGACGTTTATGGTGGGTTGAGTCTTATGGGGACTTTTTTCAAGCCTGAACTATGTAGAATGGGTTTCCTAATTGCCTCTGAAGTACCAAGAGAACACAAAAATGCTTCTGATCACAGTAGACCATTGGAAGCTGTGCCTAAGCATCCTCTTTCTCACATACCACCCATTTCTTAAGTTTACACCTAGTTCACATCCACTTCCCAAAAGGGAGCCCAACTTCTTTGCCTTTATATATGCTTCCCCTCCACATGACATCCGACCCCACAATACCCCTCAGCTGGAAGAGTGTCAGTCAAGTCCACTGGATTTCTTATACCTCAGAAAATGGGCTCTCAGGCTCCCGACGTTGCTTCTGCTTATACCCTTCAAACTTCCACTCCACATGCTTCTTTCTTGAATTGCACATTCTATGTAAGAACCATGCTGTCTGTCCCCCTCTCCACAAGGACCCTGCTGAAAAGGACTGCTTTTCCCTCTTCATTGGGCTCTATTGAAAGAGTTCAACCACACTTACTAAGCCTGCCTTAACCGTGCCTAAAGTGATATTCAGGGAGGGAATTTGGGTCTTCCTTGGCTCTCCTCCTCCTCCTCACCACAGCAAAAACCGCAGTGCACCTCCTCTGCCATTATACCCCTGAGAGGATTGCCGAGCCCAAGAACTGGGGCAGCGGTAGGGGAGACTCTCCCTAGATATCTGCTCTCTGATTTAACCTAGCCATTCTCAGGTGGCCTCTGTCAGGTGCTTATGCCTCTAATACATGCACCCCTCCAAGCAGAAGTCATCCCAGCAGCTGACGTTCTCTCAGGGTTGGGCATAGCCAATTTTACAGCAGGGTTTGATCCACCAGGCCACTCTCTCCAAACCATGCCCACCTGCCCTACACCTTGTGCAGCTGACCCCTGCAGAAAGCAGGATTGAACTCTCCACACATCAGCTGATGTGCAGGAAGTTCAATCCTGCTTGGTTGTTATCCCCACCCCACAGCCAACTTTGGCAGGTGACTGAAACAACTCATCTGGGCATCACCTGGCAACAAATCACCGAGAGGCAGGTGGTTCTTCTCCCCTGCCAAAGTTGGCCCCCATGGTAGGATTAAAAGATCTGGCTTGCCAGGCCAAAAAGATTCCCCACCAGGTTAAGGTTAGGGTGTTAGGATTAGGAGGATGGGGGTTCAGGTTCAGGGATGCAAGGCGACTTATAGATATTGCATTCACATGATCTGAGGATACACAGCAACGCTACCAATTCTCTCTTAAAATAAGGTTTTAAAATAAGGACTTAGGAGGGTCCTGCTCAAGTGAAAGATCTGGAGATATTTTGTTGCTGACAAGATCATAAAAATATAGCAGACTAGTGCTGGTTGGACAACTTTACACATGTGTAGAGCATCACATATGATGTGGTGCTGGAAATATTACATGATCTCCTCCCAAACAGCTGGTTGGTGTTGAGTCAGAGGAGGGATGGAAAGAAGGGCTCAGGGCAATATGCTTTCAGCATTGCAGCAAAAGGTTTGCACGTTCATATTGGCATCACTCTTTTTTCTCTCCCTAAGCCTTTTGATCAGATATGTGTGACTGAGATTACGCTGAAAAATACAGGAAAAGTTGGATTTGAGTACTTTGTGACTAACACCATTGCGGCTTCACCCAACAACCCTGCACCTGGTGTGCCACTGACTCTGCCTGTTTCTGTGAGTAAGAGCAGAAGCCGGATAGATGCTGTTGTGTTTAAGGGTCACTTCTTTATGCATTTAGATTTTTGAATTATTGTGCAGATTGGGAGAAGCAAGGCAGGCTCTTGGAAATGTGTCATTAGAATTCAGGTGGAATCTGCTTTCAAACATGAAGCCCCTCTTCAAGTTAAGGCTTCCTTCCTTCCTGGGCCTCTCTGTCTGTCTGTTCTCTGGAAAGAGCTTTCCATTAAGATAACTCATTCATCTCACAAAGACTCAGGCTGAGCAGCACCCCCCCTCCCTCTGCCCCCCTGTGCGAGGTGAAGTCCATCTATAGATGTCAGAAGGGAGGTTTTCAGTGTGGGGAGCCTTTCTCTTTTGCTACCTGCTCTAGGTTCCTTTCTTGTAGGTGGGTCAGCATTGAGCCGGGTGCTCTTTCACAACAAGAGAGGGGAGCGCTGACCTTAATGCCCTTAAGGGTTTAGTTATTTAGTGCCTCAGCAAGTAAGCCTGTACTTCTCTTAGCGCAGGCTTGTGAGATGCCCACCAAATCCTGTCCTTGCTCATCTTAGTATTTTACTTTATAGAAGTAAAATTTCCAGCAACAATAAAATACAAAAAGGTGGGGAGATAGCCACCCTGCCCCTAGGCTAGAGACACTGGAGACACTGGCACAGTCCATCAATCTGGGACTGGGTCTGTGAAGATGCCACACTATCCATGCCATCTCTTTCCATTCCTTTAATCCTTACTTAGGAATTTCTTTGAAAGCTCAAATCCTTCTGTATATTTAAATGACAAAAGCAAATGTGCTTAATTTGCATGATGTCTCTGGTAGCTAAACCTGGGTTTTATTTGGTGGGAAATCTAAATTTAAAAAACAATGCAAGAGTTTACACAGCCATCTGTGTAACAGGCTAACATCATGTTTCTCACTGATCCAGTCTTGTGCCCAAGACAAAGAAGATGCCAGACTGTTGACTCTTCCATCCCTGGTTCAAGTCAGCTGTAGAAAGCCTGTGACAACTGCCCACATCCAAGGACATCAGAGAGACCTAGTCTGAGCAACTTAAACCATTCAATGAAGGCAAGGTTGCTCAGCCCTCTATTTGGCAAGGAGCAGTGTTACCTATTCAGGATTCTCCCACTTGTATCTCCTAGAGTTATATTGCATCCGGGAAGAAGCAGGTGTTGAAGGTATATTATTTGCCTGGCATTCCGGAGGTCTTCCAAAGAACCTTCCAGATCCAGGTGGCCCACCTGGATCCAGACCTCATCACCCTGAAAGGAGAAGGAATCTTCCCCAGAATTTGCCTGGATCTACCCATAAATGTTAAAGGTAGGGGTTAGAATTCTTATAACAGCATCCTCAGAGCTTCCACCTTCCTTGGAAAGTGCAACTCCATCCCTGGTCCAAACTCTCACCCATTTGTGCTTGCTGTAGAAAATGACCGGTACAGCATCCTCCTAAGAGAAGTCAAGGAACGCATGGAGCAGGATTCACACAAAGATTCCATCAGTAACTTGGAGGCAGTGGGCACAGACCCAGCCGTGGAGGAATCCAACTCTGCAGTAAGATTAAAAGCTCCTTTGCTTGCTTGTGAGCTAGGCTGGGCTGGGTGAGGGCTGGAGTTGACTGGGACACATTGGCAGGAGATGTTTGGGAGGAATTGAAAGAGCCATGGAAGCCACACCGTTCTGACATGCAGAAGGAAGGGCTGAGCAAGAGCACAATATAGCAGATGGCTTCTTCAGAAGGGCAACAAGTGGGCATTGGCAACCATGGAGGTGTAGGAGGCCAGTAGATCAAAAGCAACCCACAGAAAAGGGAACTTTTTGGTGCTGATGCTGTAGGGTAAGCAGGAAGAACTGTGCAGGACCGGGGTCAGGTTGGCTGACTGTCTCCTTGGTCTTGACAGCTTGCCATGCAAGTGCAGTTGGAGGTGGAGAGGCTCCTTGTTCGAGAACATGCCTTGGAGCAGCAGATGCAACTTTCCGGTGACCCAAAGGAGGACCCTGCCATCAGCCAGCGAGTTCGCCGCAGACTTGTCAAGTGGGTGCAGATCTCCTCCCTATGGCCATTTCCCCAGACTGCAGGGTTATGAGGGGGGCTCCCAGTACCTGAGTATTTGGAAATAAGTAGAGAATCTCAGGAAACTGCCTGGTCCTCCCAATCCACCCAGTTTCCTCTGCCTCTGGGAAGTGGGGAAGCTTTCACCATGTGAAGCTTCTTAGCTTGGCTGGCAATCTCTGTTTGGGCAGTCTGCAATCTGTAGCAAGCCACCAGACTCTGATGCATTGAATCCTGTCAGAGGTACACGGGGAGTCAACCCATGGCTTGTCCAGGTCTTCCTAGCTGAATACTGTTTTGAATCTACCTACATTTGAAGTATAATAATAATAATAATAATAATAATAATAATAATAATAATAATAATATAAGAATAGCCTACTGGATCAGCCAACAGCCCATCTAGTCCATCATCCTATTCTCACAGCAGATGCCTGTGGGAAACCCTGAAGCAGGATCTGAGCACAAAATCACTCTCCCTTCCTGTGGTCTCCAGTAACTGGCATTCAGGAGTATTTCTGCCTCCAGCTGTGGAGGCAGAGCATAGCCTTCATGGTTGGTAGCAACTGATAACCTTTCTTCTTCATGAAGTTGTCCAGTCCTCTTTGAAAACCATCCAGGTTCATGTCCATCACTGTCTCCTGTGGGAGCAAGTTCCATATTTTAATAGTGCTGCATGAAGAACCATTTTCTTTTACCTTTCCTGTATCTTCCAACATTCAACTTCATTGGATAATAAAAGTAATCCCCTCCCAAAGGGCTGCAGTGCCATTTCTGTGATTGGCACAGAGGAGAATGTTACTTTCCGCTCTGCTTCCCTCTGCCATAAGTATGCTCTGGCACTTAAGTGAAATGTTTAAATCCTCAAAGTCCTGTTGAAAATGTAGCCCTCACTATCCAGCTGAGCATCAAACATCTATTTACAACCAGCCATTGCTACTTTTTCAGAGCACAACTCCCTGAGTACATCTTAGACTTTGGCTACATCATCCTGGGCACCGTCCGGACCCACATTATCAAAATCACCAACACCGGCCAGTTTCCTGTGTCCTTCTATGCAGATAGGCGGAACTTGCAGGATTCAGGTAATAAGGAGGTCTGGTTCCTTTTCATTTCTAGCTCAGCCTATCCTGAAAACTTGATCGGTAATTGAATAGGAAAAGCATATGTAAATATATTAAAAACCCAATAAATTTGCCACCAGTACAAGCCCCTCCCCTCCCACCCCAATTGTTTTACCCTCATACACTGAACACTTTTTTCCAAATAAGCTTTTCTTCCGCATCCAGTTGCTCACTATGGGCAGAGTATGGGTAAGCACAAAGACCAAAGAGAGAAGGAGATGTGTGTCATCAGCAGGCTGATGGCCCTGTCAAGATTCACTTCTGGTCCTGCTCAGTTTGCCCTGTGCTGGGAAGATTATTATGGTTGGAATGACTGCTCATCTGATTGCTGTGAAGGTGGTCAGTGGTTCCCTCAGCCCCAAATTCTTGAAATAACACTACACAGAGCCCTCTCCACAATTGTATTTCTATGGTCTGAGATTTGCCTATCAGCGATACAGCTATGTGGACTTAGCCCCTTCTCATGCTAATTAGCAAGAATTTGCATTTGTTAGGTTTGGCTGCTAATTTCCCACATTCAGTTTCTCTCAGAGGGAATTGTACCAAGCAGGCAAGCCTGACATGGCTGCCTCCAGTTTTCCAGCGTCAGGTGCTTCCTCAGCCTAACCTACCCCCTGGGTATGGGGGGTGGAGAGAGAAATTTGTGCAGCCATTCTAAGCTCCTTGGTGGAAGGGTGTCATGTCAGTGTAATTGAAAACAAACAAACCAATGGCTGATTTCTCCCCGCACACATGAATTGACAAGGGATGACACTGTTGCTCTTTGGAGCCAGGTTTCGACACAGAGCTGTTCAGAGTGAAGAACCTGCCCTACTGCGAGACGGAGACATTTGGAGTGCGCTTTGATCCCCAGAGTGCCAACCAGCCCCTGGGAGAGGTGGAAGTGATCCTGCCAGTCAAGGTGCCTTTCATTTCGCAGCCTGCCATGCTGCACTGCTTTGGCCCTTGGCTGAGGCTGGGGATGGGGAAGGAATTTGGCTCAGTTTTTAAAAATGGATGAAGCAATATGGAAATTGGAAAAATGGGGACACTGCAAGGAACTGAAACTAGTGGGTTCAGCCCTCCTAGTTGACATGTCCCACAAGGCAGGCAAAGTTTATGATGCATCACAGCTAGGATGTAACTTTCAGAAAGAAATGCAGTCATCAGAAGAGCCATGAACTACAACTTTAGTTGTAGCTACAGCTGGCCTCCCATGATCCACTTTGAAGTCCTTGGAGTTGAGTCAAAGCCTGCAATGAATTATGGAGCCACATGGGTGGGCAGGGGAGACCAGCAACTAGACAACTGCATGGGAATTTATGGAGGGCAGCTGGATAGGCCCATAGCAGAGGGGAAGGGACATAGCTGTGTGGTAGAGCACTTGCCTGGCATGTAAACGATCCCAAGCTCAATCTCTAGCAGCATCTCCACACAGGGCTGGGATAAGATTTCCTATCTGAAACCCTGGATAGTCGATCCCTGTCAGTGTTGACTTTACTGGCCTACATGGACCCATAGTCTGACTCAGTATAAGGCAGCTTTCTGTGTTCATAAGAAAGGCTTAGGAAGGCCACATCTGACTCCAAGGCAGACTATATGCTCCAAGAAGTGCCATAGGCAAACTGTGCCCTTATAACTAGAGCAATTCCTGCTGTCTGAACTGAGCCCAGCTCTCTTTGGTCAGACCAGGCTCCTTAAAAGTGTTCTGGCCTGGAGTCTAACACTCCTTTGGGACACAACAATGCTGTAGAATGCAGTGGTGAAATTTGAGAGCCCTATATCTGCCACTGTGGCTCTGCCCACTTGTCAAACCTGGCCTGTGAGTGGTGGGGGAGAAACTGATCCCATATCTCCAGGCCCGATCTGCAGCATATATATTTGATTTCTCCACCATTTGATACCTGCATGGTGTCGTGAGTGCATTAAGGGTACAGTGATACCTCGGTTTACAAACTTAATCTGTTCCGGAAGTCCGTTCTTAAACTGAAACCATTCTTAAACTGAGGTGTGCTTTCCCTAATGAGGCCTCCTCACCATTCGGATTCCATTCTTAGACCAAGGTAAAGTTCACAAACTGGGATACCACTTCCAGTTTTGTGGAGTTCGTAAACCGAATTGTTCGTAAAAAGGACTGTTCTTAAACTGAGGTACCACTGCATGTGTGGTTAGAGGTTCCCATTTCCTGCACATGGTGCTTAGGTCCTGTTTGTTGTTTGCTCCAGGTCCTGAGCGGACCCACATTCAACATCTCTCTACGTGCCATGGTGATTATGCCATCTCTCTGCATGTCCAATGACAATTTGGAGTTTCCTGCCACTCAGTGCGGGCAGTGCCAAGTTGAGACAATTCAGCTTCACAACCAGCTCCAGGTCACCTGTGAGTGGTTTGCCACCAGCAGCGAGCAAATAAAAAAGGTAAAGCAGACCTGGCCGCAGGCTTCTCTTTTTGCCTTTTCTGACCATCAGGTTCTACCCTGCTCTTTCCACAAGGGTTGCCACCTCATCAGAAATGAGTCGGCCTCTACTGCACCTTGAACAGCAGCTCAATCTATGGTAACTGACCAGTGAAGCTTTGCACTGGATAGAGATTAAGTTGTACTTAAAGGCGTAGCTACAAATGATAGCTGAAAAACTGACAGAATCTGCCCTCCTTTTTCTACTCTTGAGGCTGAGTCCTTTTGATCCATAAAGCACTGAGGCAAGGTCTCATAGGTTCAGAAAGCCAAGTACTCAGACACAGGCCCTGCAGCTTGTTAAGCCCACAACTGGCAATTCAGCTTCAGATTTACCTGAGCCACTGAAGAATGCAAAATAAAATAAAACAGTGAGGTAAAACTCTCTCCTGCTGCTGCAATGGGGAAAGCATCTTTTTCCTTCCTCGTCATCCTAAACTGGGAAAACCTTATTTACTTACTTATCAAACCTTTATTAGGCATTTTACAAATAAAACCAGAAAAGAGAAAAACACATATAAGAGCCTTGAAATATATATAAAAAAGGCAGCAGTTGGCTACATAGACTGATTATATATATATATATATATATATATATATATATATATATATATATATATATATAATCTGTGGTTTTCCCTGTTAACCTGCTCCTTGGAGGACTGCTACTAAAAACTCGGCTACCCCCACCGTTAGCCTTTGGTCAACATCAGATAGGCAGAATCAACTGGGAAAACCTTTTATTCTTGTGCCTATGGATGGAGGGCAGCACCACCCAGGGTGCACTGAATTGCTGAGAGACATTGGTCCATCTACTTGGCTAGCAGGTTGTTGCATGTATCAAGACAGCAGGCACCTGAATTTCAGATGCACTTTGGGTGGGAACAGGTCTGTTCCCAATGGCACAGAGATCCATTGCTCAGTGATGTCATTGTTTGTTGTATGTTTAGGTGGACAAGCACATGCCAATGTTCTTACGTCAGAAGATGCGCCGTGAATTAAAACGCAAGCCCAATATATTTGAGATGATCCCTCCCTATGGGATCCTGGCTCCGGGGGAGAGGCTCAATGTGCAAGTCAAGTTTGCACCCAGAGAAGAGGTAGGAGGTCAGGATGCTGTTCATGCCATTGAACAGGTGCAACCCTCATTGCAAAGAGGGTTCAGTGGTAGCACATGAGAGTTCTCTAGTCAGTATTTGGAAAAGGGGGGAATGATGATTTAAATGATTCATTTAGTGACAGTTAGTGTGAATTATTTTAGCTTTTTAAATGTTGGCAGACAGGCCAACGAGTCTCTTAGAGTTGAACCACAGCATTGATAGCCCTGCTATTGATAACATTGAAAGTGATGATGTTTTGGAATGGAAGGCCAGGTCAGAGATGTGTTCACCCAGAGTCCTTAAGGATCAGAACATGGGAAGGGGCTTGGCCTCATTGAACATAGAGCACATAAGGTTAAGAAAAGCTGTTGAGAATAGGCTATGTCCAGAACAAGTTGGGGAGAAAGTGACTGTTCTGTTCCATTTGGAGTGCTTTAACTTGTTTTTATAATAGGAATGGGTTTATCTGTTTTTATAATCACATATTGTATTGTTGTGAAAGATGGGTAAGAAATCCCACAAATGACAAATAACAAATACTGTAAATAAGGTATCAACACCTTTAGCCTTGATAGCCAAGAGGGCTCTTCCAGTTTAGAGGATGAAAGAAAAGTGCTGATGACCGGCCATGAGGGATGAGAGGAATCTTGGTCTGGCCCAGCAAAACAACCAAGAATATTGTGGCACCTTCCAGGCTAATATATATTTCATGGCAGGAGGTTTCATGGACTAGAGAGAGCCTGTGTTATCAGACATGAAGTGCTGCCTTCTGCTGGCAGGTGTATTTATAGCAGCATGGGTGGTGGAAGAGAACGTTATTTATTACAGAGTGAGGCCAGAACTCCCATATGGTTGACATTACTATGCTGAGCACAATGCAGAGCAAGACAATGCAACAAGTATGACTCCATGGGCATAGTTTTCTTATGACTGCTAGGCAAGAGCTAAACTTGGGTCTTTCTTTCTTTCTTTCTTTCTTTCTTTCTTTCTTTCTTTCTTTCTTTCTTTCTTTCTTTCTTATATAAAAAGAAGTTGGATGGTCATCTGTCAGGGATTCTTTAGCTGTGATTCCTGCATTGCAGAGAGTTGGACTGGAATGAATCTTGCTGCCCCTTCCACCTCTAGAGTTCTGTGAAATAATCCCTCCAACTTTTGTCATCTTAGAAATTCTACCGCCACTACCTGATTCTGAGCATTTCCCAGAGCACCCAGCAGCTGCAGCTGAATGTCTCTGGGCAAGGTCTGGAGCCGCGTCTAGAGTTCACTCCTTCCATTCTGGAACTTGGGCCCCTCTTGCCTTACGCCATTGGGGATGAGGCTGAAGTGGTGGTGAAGAACCCTTGCAGCTTCCCCATTGAATTCTACTCCTTGGAATTTGACCAGCAGTATCTGTTGGAAGAGCGGGTAAGAACCAAGCACACTTGCTCCCAGCTGAGGCTACAAACTCTGGCTGCGCATACTCTGCTAATCACGCTGTTCAAAGTGTGGTATAGTGTCAACAACAGGTGGTGGGCCCAAGTCTAACAGGTTATCGGCAAACTGACTTCTACAAGTCGAACACTGCAGCAATTCAGGGTCATTCATACTGGCCTCAATGGAGCACTGGTCAGACTCCACATGAGACAGTTCTTTGTATCCTTTTTTATCTGCTTGGTTTTAGATTCTGCGGATGTTGAAGGGCTATGACACCCATAACATGCTTCTGTTGCCTCCTCGCATCCCTGGGGAGAAGCTGCCTTTTGAAGTCCTGGAATATTATGAGGAGCAGAAGAAGGTTCAAGGTGACCAGGAGACAGTTAATCAGGAAAATGGTGAGCTGAGGGGGCTGGGCTTTTTGGAGAGTCCAGCTGCATGGGGTGGCTATTTTCGGACATCAAAGAGGGTGTAAGGGGACTGACTGATTCCATCTACCTGCTGTGCTCATTTCCAGATTTTGCATATACTCCTGGAATAAAAAGGTGGGATAATGCCTTGATGTCCATTGCTGGTCATTCTCACAGTAGACCCATTGAGGTTAATGGACATGACTAATTTAGGTTCATTAATTTCAGTGGGTGAGGAATCGTAGAGTTGGAAGGGACCATGAGAGTCACCTAGTGTAACCTCCTGCAATGCAGGAATATTTTGGCCAATGTGTACTCTGAGTAGGAATGAGTTGGATATAAAAGAGTTCCGCAAGGATAAAGTATTCAGAAGCATTGCCTAAAGTGGGAACCCAAAGTGACGTCAGGTCTGACGCACTGCTTCCATATCATCTGACCACCTATTCCAGTATTAAAGGAGGCCCTGCCTGATTCACAACTGCCTCCCCCCGGCAGCTCCAAAATTTTGGGGCTGCATACACACCATTCATTTAAAGCACATTTGAAGCACATGGGTTCCCCAAAGAATCCTGGGAATCGTACTTTACAAACTACATTTCCCAGGATTCTTGAATTGGGGGCAGGGTATGTGCTTTAAAGATTTGCAGCCCAAGGGTATGGTCTAAGTGCCAGGCCAGGGGAATCCCTTCTCCCACCTTGGCGCATCTGGATGCTTCCCATTGAGAGGACTTGTAACTTACTTCCCCACACAGACTTGGTTGCTGTGACTGAATTCCCTATTCCTTTACCACCACCACCACCACCCCCCCAGTACTAATCCCTACACCACCACACCGTCACAGGATGGACTACATAGAACATGAACTGGGTGGGTGGTATAAATCATTATCCCTTCATTCCAAAGCCATGGTGTCTTTCAAAAGCAGCCTCTGCCCATCTTATTTTACCATTGGTTAAGGTGAGCCATACATAAATGCAGTTATTTGTCCAGGCAATACAGTCTGAAGACTAGAAGCTAATATTCTGTGTTTTTGAGCCTATTTCCAAGAGCCGTGCTGATTGGTGCTGGTGGCAAAAACATCTGGAAGGCACCAAGTTGGCAAAGGTTGGTCTAGATTGGGCCAGCAAACTTTTTCAGCAGGGGGCCAGTCCACTGTCCCTCAGACTTTGTGGGGGGCTGGACTATATTTTCGGGGGGGAGGGGGGATGAACGAATTCCTATGCGCCACAAATAACCCAGAGATGCATTTTAAATCAAAGGACACTTTCAACACACTGAATCCCGGACCGTCTGCGGGCCAGATTTAGAAGGTGATTGGGCCGGATCTGGCCCCCGGGTCTTAGTTTGCCTACCCATGGTCTAGATCAGGCATCCCCAAACTTCGGCCCTCCAGATGTTTTGGACTACAATTCCCATCATCCCTGACCACTGGTCCTGTTAGCTAGGGATCATGGGAGTTGTAGGCCAAAACATCTGGAGGGCCGCAGTTTGGGGATGCCTGGTCTAGATAGAGAATGGCATGTCCTTCACTGGTTTGCTTTGGTTAAGACCGAGTGTGGGGAACTTCTGAAAGTGCCATCAGTACATTACATGGTGTCTCTTGTATGCACTGTGACATCTGCCCTCCTTTCCTCTTTAGTAGAAGACGAAGAAAATGCTTTACTTTCTGATCATGGGATGAAGCTTCTCCCTTCCAGTCCTGGGCAAACAACATCCACGGGGGCCTCTGCTCATCCTTCTCTTTCCCTTAATGAGGATACCAGAACTTTCAGGGTGGAATCGAAATTTGATCAGGAGGAAGAAGAGGAAGAGGAGGGGACAGACAGAGGACAAGGTGAGTGAGAGCTTCTGGTGCTGCTGGGACAGTGAAAAGAACATGTCATCATCGCCATTGAAAAAAGAAAATTTATGTGATGTAATGGGGAAAGATTTAGACATCCACATAGTGACATTTTGCTGCCACCTCATGGTGAAAATCTATAAGGAACTAGATCAGGAGAAATATATATACAGTGGTACCTCGGGTTATGAATGCGATCCGTTCCGGGTCGCAGTTCGTAACCCGAAAAGTTCGTAACCCGAAAAGGGCCCAAACCGCCGTTTTGCGCATGCGCAAAGCGCTATTTTAGCTATTTTCGCGCTTTGCGCATGTGCAAAGCACGCGCGTCGCTTCTGCGCACACGCGCGCGGTGAAAACACTTCCGGGGGTGCGCAGTTCGTAACCTGAGGTGTTCGCAACCCGAGGTGTTCGCAACCCGAGGTACGACTGTATATATATAAAAGTTTAGTAATTGTTCATGTGCACACGAAAGCTTATACCAAGAACAAACTTAGTCCAACACGGCTACCTACCTGAATCTAGATCAGGAGAGTTTAGGTTCCACATGTGTTGGAATTGTGGACCAATGCATGTTTTCCAAATCTCAAAAATACCTGGCTTGACAAACTCCTTTTGACCCATAATTGTGTTGCATGCTATTTTCTGCAAACTTACTTCTCCAGCGTGAAGCAGCTGCAGAAGTTGTAGTGGAAATAAATTATCTTGACTTTTCCCATTGGACAAAGGCTTAAGCCCTGCCCACCCATTGCTTGTGCACAGGCCCTCACTATGTTGACAGAGGAATTAGGCTTCACTCTTGGCTTGTCTCCCCTGACATTGCTGATCTTTTTTGCATGTTATGTGCAGGGGTCTGTGGTGAAATTCCAATGCACAGTGTTTGATCAATGCACATAACAGCATTGGTAAGAAGTCACATAAAGGATGTTGAGGCTGGAGGGCCAGAGCAAGCGATAGAAAGAAGAGAGAGATAAAAGTACATTAATAATGTGATATATTAAAACAAAAACAATTTCTTGTCCTACCTGACAGGATCCGTATAAATTGTTCAAAATAAGCTCATTCAAGTTTGCTTGATATGCTTATATTAAACAGATTACAGGTTCTGGAGTTAGATTTATTTATTTTTAACCCCAGAGCAAATGTATAGATATATACTGTCTGTTGCAGTAAAGGATTAAAAAAGCCACGGACACTCCTGCCATCTGTATTTGTATTTGTACCTGTCATCTTTCCTTTCTGGAGCCCTTTGAAGGATATGGCCTTTGATTCCTTTTTAGGAGGGAGTCAGCAAAGTGTGATCAAGAATAAGGAAGCTGTTGGAGAGCTAGACAACAACCCCGTCTCAAAAGCTATTGCGCGTCACCTTGGCATTGATATATCTCCAGAAGGACGGGCTGCCAGGAATCGCAGGGGCATTGCCATCATCATCCATGGTGCTCCCCTTACAGGTACAAAGACCACCTCTGAGCAGCAGGGCTACATCTGTGGTGACTGTATACTCCCAAATGGCAGCTGAGTACCACCATGTGCTCTGAGATCTCACCGACATCCTCTGTTTTTTTGCAGCTCTCTTCTGAATATTTTTTAGTTTGTGAACAACTGTTTGGGGGGCTGAAGGACTCGAGGCATTTTCTTGCCAAGGCTGATACTAACTGTGGGCTAAGCTAGGGGTGTGCTTACTGCAGAGCAGGCAGAGTGACCTGCCTTATTCTTCCTTGATGAATGGCGGGTGCCAGGAAGAGGGGATTTGCCCTGGGAAGGCAGCCACGCTCCTGTTTTACGAGAGTCTGTTGAGAACTCCCCTTAGAACTCTCCCCAGACCCCACTCATCCATCACTGCTGGCCCTTCTGATTCAAAACCACCCCACCCCCATGTTTTTGTCTTACTGGACTATGTCCTTGAATTCTTGCTTCTCTGGATGGAGGGTAGAGAGGGGTGAGTGAGAGACTATGTGGAAACTGGCTTACTATTCACATTCATTGTTCCACCCACTTTTGCCTCCACCCCCCACTGCCATGTGGCCCTCAGAAAGTTGTCCAGAAGAGAATGTGGCCCTTAGACTGAAAAAGCCCCTCCATCCCAGATATAAAGGGATGTCAATAAATGATGGATGGTGAAAGTGTGTGTGTGTTTAGCAATACCTTTGTCTCTTATTCCTCTAGGAAAGTCCAGTGCAGCCATCACCCTTGCCAAACACTACAGTGCTGCTTGCTTATCCATTGATTCTGTGGTCTTGGAAGCCATCTCTGATGGGAACACTTCAGCAGGGCTTCGTGCTCGTGAACTCTGCATCCGAGCCGCCATTGAACTGGCACAACGGGAAAATGAGGAGGGGGGTAAGTGGGGATTGGGGGGGGGGTTGTGGGTGTCTTCAACATCATGGCAAGTACCCATCTGGCCTTTGCCTGTCCTCCCCATAGCCCATCCTCAGTGAACATTTACTCTCTTCTCAGGACCAGCTTGACTCTCACTCCAGTAGGGTATATCCAGTGGTGGGGTAGTAGTTAGAGCGTTGGGATAGGACTTGGGAAACAAGGGTTCAAATCCACACTTGGCCACTTAAATCCCCACTCAGCTTCAGCTCACTGAGTGATGACCTTGGGCAGTCATGGTCTCTCAGCCTAACCTACCTCACAGAGTTGTTGTGGTAATTAAATGAGATGGGGAAGAACCACGTATGCCATCTTGAGTTCTTTGGAGGAAAAGATGGGATAGAAATATAACAATTAAATAGAAAATACTCTTCCATAGGGAAACTACTTGAGGGTATGTCTTGCCTAGCGACAAATTAAGAAAACCTTAATGTTATCATGAAGGCTGTGGAGGCCTGAGCTGACCCAACAGTGGCCTCAGTGTGAATGTTCTGCAACCCTACATCTGAGAGGGCCTCTAGCAGCTCAGTCAGGGAGGCTGTTGTGAGCTGCACTAACTACATGCCCAGTCTGACCTTTTGGCTCCAAACTAGATACAACCTCTCAAAACCTGGCCCTGGGTAAAGAGGCCTAGTGGAAGAGAGCACAGCGCTCCTTCTCCTTGCTTATGCTGACACTGCAATGGGTAGCCAGGCAGACATAGCTGGCTGAGGCCAGCCTTTCCCAATTAACCCACTGAGATCTCATCACTATGCCAAACTTGGATGCCATAGTAGTGTTCACTTCTCTGACTTGTAAAACATCAAGGAACTATTTCTGTTTGTCTTTCCCATCAAGGAACTGAAGGGCAGCTTGGCCTGGCTCTGAATAACAGGCTCAGTGCAGAGGCTTTGGGTAAGCACACCTCAGAGGGCAGCCATAGTTCAGAGTCCAAAACAGGACCCCTCTCAACTGTCTCTAGAGGCTATAGGGGGAGCACGGCGACAGCAAAGGGCAAGTCTGAAGGTCACACATCACAAAAGCAGCAGCAGCATCAACAATCTGATCAACCTGGATCCCAGGTGAGAGAATTGAGGAAGAGCAATGACCCAGTGGTAGAGCATATGCTTGGCATGCAGAAGGTCAAATGTTCAATCCTTGACATTCCTAGGATGGAATGGGAAACTACCCTGTTTTGTTTAAAATCCTGGAGAGCCTCTGCCAGTCAGTGTAGACAGGCCTCCACCAACCTGGTGCCCTCCAGGTGTCGGACTACAACTCCCATCAACCCACCAGGTTGGTGTGTAAACCATACTGAGCAAGATAGATCAATGGTTCAACTCACTGGAAGGCAGCTTCTTAAGATTTGCCAAAAATTCCTGCCATCCTCTTGCCCCTTCCTGAGGGAAATAGTATGGTGTCCCAGACATACTTTCTAGTGCAGATTCACAATGATTTGTGCTCATGATGCTGTCTGGTTGGTCACACATGATCCCACTTGCAATACTGCTTGTGCCTTCAAAAGTTATGGGGCAGTTACACCGCTTCATTTCCAGTCAGTGCACATCCTGTACCTTACTGCTGAAATTCCCCCCAAAATTATAGCACTAATGTTTTGGCTTATATTTGTCCTGGTTTTATTGCACTGCAACTCCTCCAGCCAGCAATTACATGGTAGCATTGTAGAACAACTAATAAAGCAGAATAAACCCACTGTTGATACACTATTACTGTGTCAGGAATGTCTTGCAGAATACACCCGAAGCAACACACTACCTGTCTAGAGTGGCCTTTGGTTAAACATTCCTGTTTTCATGCCTTGAGGGCAGTTCTTACCAGGCTCTCTTGCTGGCCTTGCCGTGGAGCCACTGGGGGAAAAATGGGCAGCTGCCCTTGGGAAGAGGAGCCACTTGTGGCTGGTCCCCTTGTCTTGACACTTGGTTGGAGCTGCCCCTCTGCCCTTTGAGAACCAGCTGCTGAAGCTTGGAGAGAGCAATGCACACATCAGGCATTTGAAGCACCTTCCTTGGAATGACATCCTGCTGGTTTTGACGTTAAATGGTGCCATTTGCGTTTAAAGCTTCCCTTAGTCAGAATTTAGCATCTGACCTTCACTCTGTTCCTGCTCTCACAGAGGGCAGCCCAGATGGCCAAGGGCAAGAGACACATCTTAATGGGAGGCACAAAAAGACCTTAGCTTTGAGAGACTGGCCCAGAGAGCCATATTTTGTGGAGAGTACAGTATTTCAAAGTGTTGTGTATTTATTAGTTTGCATATGTGTTTCTCTTTCTGCCTCTCCCCTGCCTCAGACTCCCCTCCCTTGTCTTCTTGACAATTGACCATGCTTTATTCCATCTCCCTAAGCTTGGGAGGGAAAGTGGTGACCCACGGGTGGCTGAGTTGAAGGGAGAAGCTCAACAGGTTTCTTGTAGGAACATTCTGCCTTATCCCCAATGTACAGATTCCGTCCAGCCCTATTCCCAGCGCTCCGATCCAGCGGCGCCTTAGCCTCTGTGGCAGTGTGGCAGGAGATTATGGCCTGTTGAGCTGTGTGCTTCCAGAGGAGCTATTGGTGGAGATTCTTTCAGAGAGGATGCAGGTAACAGCAGCAAAGGGAGACACTAGCCATGTGGCCTGGGGATCTTACAGTGGTTCCATCTGGAATCCCGGGCCTGGGTCTGCACAGTGTCTGCCTGCCAGGTCAGGAGTATCCTGTCCCTTCCTGCATAAAGGACCATGGCAGAGTTGCAGATGGCTTTCTAGGGTCCCTTTTCCTGGTGTGATTCCATTGGAGAGCCAGTGTGGCCTAGAGTCCTGTGTACTTGGCTATCGAATACCCATTGCCAAATCACAACTCCTGGCCAATCGCAATAAAGAAATGGAGGGACCATGAGCACCTGTCAACCTCAGTTTTCCAGTCTCTAAAATGAGAGTACTAATGACACATTTATTGCAGGCATCACTACTATCATACTATCAATTCTTGTTCCATCATTGTACGTAGTGCTTTATGAAATATTGTAAACTAAAAATGTCAGGTTTTTGTTACAAGGAGTTTATAGCTCAAATGTTGGCAGTTGTGAAGACTGCCAAGGGAATGGGGAGAGCAAAGAATTGAAGAGATGAGTGTGATCAGGTAAAATTACCTGCACTTAGGCTCTCTTGTAGCTGGCAAACAAGAATTGGGGTTTCCTACAGTGCTAAGGACTATGGATCACTTCTACTTCGAATGAGCTCCAAAAATGTGGAGCAGTAGCTATAATCTAGATCCAGTTGTCTAGCAGGATTCCCATAAAATGTCTTTTGCAAAGATGGTTGTGAAGTAACCCAGGCTCCACAGACAAAGAGAGGGTGAAAGTTATATTTTGATGAGGAATGCAGCTATACTAGAGGGCCACAGTGGATTATAATTGGTGGTGATGCTTGGGGAAAATGGAGAAAGGCCAAAGAGGCAGCAGATTTGCCAGAAGAATCTGTGGCTATCAGTTGAAGGGGCCGTGGGGGGGGGGCTCAGGTCTCCCCCTCTGTGTCCCAGTGATCCATACCTAGATGCCACAGCAATAGCACTGAAATCCTAACTGGCATTATCACTGAGGTGTGGGAGCCCAGGTGAGAGTGCCCTGCAAGGAGGCTTCTGGCCAATAGCTGGCTTGGGTGCCTTAACTCCCTTTTCCAAAAGGGCAGAATGAGTGTTTATTGAGAGTTGGTTTTCTTTCCAGCAATTCAGTGGCGCTTCAGCAGTGGCGCTTCAGCTGATTTTAGAACCCCTTGAGCTTTACTTATTTAGAGCATTTGTACCCCACTCATCTGCCAAAAAGGTTCCCATAGTGTCCTACATACAATAAGTTAAATGAAACAGTCCCAGCCCACACAGGCTTACAATCTAAGAAACACAACACACAAGGAAAAAGGGATAGGGTGAGAAGAGACGAAAAACAAACTCAGGCACCAATTCTTAAATATTCATTCTTAGCATGACCAGCTGTCATATGAACAGTTCAGGGGCCGGAGGTGCCTTATGGAGCTGGTTTGGTTTTTTGGGGTTTTTTTTGCAAAGTTGATGGGATGAGCCTCCTGCTTCCCATCTCTCTCATGCAGGCAGCCTATCAGCAGAGTGACTGCTGCCAGGTGACTCCTCCTGCAACAGGATCTGTGCCTGGCAGTGGCCAAAGCCTTGCCTGAGCCTAAAGGGGATGTGCTTTCATTTCCCAACAGCTGAGTGACTGCTATCGTGGCATGGTGTTTGATGGGCTGGATACCTTGTTTGCCCGCAGCATGGCATCGGCGCTTACCTGTCTACTCAAAGCTATCAACAACAGGCGCTACATCTATTTTGTGAACCTGTTCCAGGACTTTGTTGCTATGAAAGCCAGAGAGAAGGACAAACAAGAGCAGGAAGGTGAGGAGGAGGAGGAGGAGGAGGAGGAGGAGAGTTGGGAAGGTGGTAGCCCCTTGCTTAGCCCAGCTGTTCCTCTTTGCTTTGCTTCCAGTTGCTGAGAATCAGGGATGGGGGACAAATTCAATTTTGTACATTTGGTTTACAGGCTTTCCATACATTAGGAAAATTCTTCACATGCCCTGGTTTTCAACAATTTGGTTTTGTTCCCACAAAAAGGTGGTTTCCTTCAAAAACTCAACAATCTGGGGTCTTGCTCAACAACTTTGCGGGTGCCAGGAATTTAACTTTGTGAAATATGGCAACCCCAAGTGTGCAATATAAGGGAAAGTTGCTTTGCAAAAAATGTGTTTTAGGCAAAACTGCATTCAAACTTACATATATTAAGAAAAACTAGCAGTCAAATGTTGATGAATTTTCATGAGGATTTTTTAAAAAAATGCAAACTCATTTGGAAATGTGGAAAACAAACTGAAGAGTGGAAAGATGAGAAACGGAAATGCAGAGGTTCACCCCTCCCTACTGTATATAGAACCCAATCATTCCCTCCCAGGATTTTAGCTTAATGCTACTGCTCAGTTTAATTTGTAACTCCCCTGCTTTGCTGCCCCCACCCCCTGATATTTGCTCTGCAATAAATTTAATGGGTTGGGGGCACGTGTGGCACGAGGTATTGCCACTTGCCTTGGATGTGGCTCTCCTGGTAAGTTTCTGGTGTCTTTCTTTCTCCTTTGTCTGCTTGGAAGAACGGGAGCAGCAGGAGGCCATTGCAAGAGAGAAGGCTCGTCTTCAGGAGATGGATGAAGAGGAGTATGATGCCCTCACCGAAGAACAAAAAGTCCAGTTTGATAATGAACTGTTGCTGGCCCTGCGTGAGAGGAAAAAGAGGTCAGAGCAGGCCTGGGAATATACTCTGTCCCTCAAAGAGGGGGGAGGACATTGTCACTGTGGGCAGTGATTGTAGAGTTATCTTTAGGAATGGATGTAGTTCGCTGGTCATTTCCATTGTGATATTTGCTGCTCTACATCCTCTCATTGTGGCTTCTTTCCCCAGGCTTGATCCCTGAACTGTGGGAAGCACATGCCCCCAAGGGTGTTTAAGCATGTAAACTGGGGGAGATGAGGGCAAATAAATATACTTTGAAAAGTTCAAGAAGGAGACCCTAAATGCTGAGCCAACATTCAGACACCCCAACACACTGCAACCAGAATGTGGTGATGGCAGCAAATCTCCGTAGTTCCAGTTTCTGGAACTAAGAGTTCAGATTTCACCTCATCCTCCATATCAGAGCCCTGGTGACTCAAAGCTCCAAAATGGGCTTCAAAGGGCCAAAATGACTCTGACCTGCCAAAGGTTGGTTGGCCCATGGTGCACCTGATGACATAATGAACTGCTCAAACAGCCTCCCTATACAGTGGAACCTCAGTTTATGAACACCTTGGTTTACGAATTTTTGGTTTACGAACGCCGCAGACCCATCTGGAATGGATTAATTAACTTTCCATTACTTTCAATGGGAAAGTTCACTTCAGTTTATGAACGCTTCAGTTTATGAACAGACTTCCGGAACCAATTACACCCATGCTTCGGGTTAAGTACGCTTCAGGTTGAGTACTCCGCGGACCCGTCTGGAATGGATTAATCTACTTTCCATTACTTTCAATGGGAAAGTTCGCTTCAGTTTATGAACGCTTCAGTTTGAGTACTCCACGGACTGCCTGGAACAGATTAATCCACTTTCCATTACTTTCAATGGGAAAGTTCGCTTCAGTTTATGAACGCTTCAGTGTGCAGTTTATGAACGCTTCAGACTTCCGGAACCAATTGTGTTCATAAACCAAGGTACCACTGTATAGTCTTCCTAGCTGAAGGAGGACCTCTCTGTCATACACACACACACACACACACACACACACACACACACACACACTTTGTACTTCTTACTGATAGCTGGGGAGGGAGTGGGAGAAGATGGCAAGAGGGAAGGGCAAGAGGTTTCATGAGGACATTCCTGCTCATGGTTGGGGAATCCTAAATTGCTGGTCATCCTGGAAGCCGTACTTCTTCCCATGCCTAGTCACCTGGGTTGCATTTACCTGGCACAGGACCGCAACTACCTGCTGCCTTCCCAGACAATTGGGGTCCTCTTCCCCATGCACCCTCCAGGAAGTAGAATGATCTGTGTGTCCATGGGTGGGAAGGGCCCTTTTTAGCCAGAAGCAGGGGTGGGAAAGCCTCTGGGCCCTTTTGAGTGCTCTGAGATGACGTTCGGTGCCTGAAGAGGCTGAGCTGATTCATACTAAATGGGGGGGGGGGGGGTAAAAGCTTGATTTGGGGAAGTTTTTCAGGCACCTGGTGAATGAATTAAGATCCTGATTTTCCTGTGTGCCATGCATTGAAGGGAGCAGGAGAAGCTGGCTCGAGAGCTGGAGGAGAAGAAGCACCAGCAGGAACTGGAGCGCCTGCGGGAGGAAGAGGAGATGAAGAAGAAGAGCAAGCGCTACAAGAGGGAGGCAGCAGTGGCCAAGGAGAAAGAGGAGGCTGCAGCAAAGAAGGCCCAGCAAGCAGGCAAGCAAGTAAGTCCCAAACAGCCTCTGAACCCAGTGGTTCCTCCAATGGGTGGTACTTGCCCCTCCCCCCGGGGGACAGTGGGAATCGCTAGAGGCAAGGGGATGGTAGGGCAGTACTGGAGGTATAAACGACTATCAGATTTTGATAACCTGGTCTCACTGGACCAAGTTAATTAGTTTTGTTGAAGTAGTTAAACCAAATTTCATTTAATTTTGAAAATATGTGCCGTATATTGTTACTATTCTGAATTGTATTGTGTTTTTATGTTCCTTAGTGTGTCATGCAAACTGCTATTCTGAATAATGCTTTTTATAGGGTAGGGTAGGGGGCACTGGGGATGAGTTTACAGAACCAAGGAGGTAGGGGCCCAAAAAAGTTTGGGAACCACTGATCTAAGGGCATGTGGCTGATGGGGAAAAGAGATAAGATTCCTATGGCTAAGTGATGCATCAGCTCATGCCAGGGCACTTATCTCCACTTGGTAGCATTGGGCAGTTTGAGTGGCTTTGTTTCCTGAAGCTTTTGTACTAGTGACCAGGTTGTGGGGAAGTGGCCTGCATTTTTTAGGGATAAGCCAGGTCCCAGGTGGCTCTCATCATCATCATCATGCTGTTGGGACACTTGGATCCTTTAGAATGCTTCAAAGGGTGGCTATTTGGGCTCCTTGCTGCAAGACTGAAGCTACATACTTGACAGGCTCTCCTTTTTTCCCTTGGTTCTGCCCTTCCAGAATGCCCCAGTGCCTGCTTTGAAATCTGACGGGAGGCTGAATGAAGGGATCGAGCGGAAATCATCAGCCAAGGAGCGCCCAGAGCTTAGTGCCAATGACAAAGATGAGAAGAAGAGGAAAAGTAAGACGGGCCCACAGAATGGTCAGCCAGGAGCTGCCCCACCCGCAGCCCAGGAAGATGAGGAAGCCGAGAAGGAAATGATGAGCGAGAGTGAAAAGAACTTGGCTCTGAGGTTCAAGCTCTATGAGGCGAACCAGAAAGACATAGTCCAGATCCTGACCTTCTGGGACAGAGTTCAGTTGATGCAGCTTCTGCCACCAGGCTCTGAAGAGAAGCAGGAGGAAGCAGAAGACCAGCGGCAAGCACCTTCAGGCCGCAAGGGCAGGAAGGACAGGGAGAGAGAGCGCCAGGAGAGACTGGAGAAGGAGAGAGCAGAGAAGGAGCGCCTGGAGAAAGAGAGAGTAGAGAGAGAGCGCCTAGAGAGGCTCAAAGCGATGGAGGACAACAGGGCTGGAGGGCAGGAGGGAGAAGGAGAACCAGATGTGGGGATCCCATGTTTGGAGTTCCAGGTGCTCAGTTCTGAGGACTCCAGTGGCAAGAGGATCCTGGAGAGTGGCAAGCTGCCAGAAATCGTCCAGGTGGGGACCCTCAGTGATTTTCACAGAATGTGGTCTGGACTCCACACACCAGAGAAATGGGGATTATTCTAGTGGAAAGGACCACCTCCAATATTAGCAAGAGTGTAGAAATTTAGCTGGAGGGAGCCTTACAGATGTGATGGAATCCTGAATACCTCAGTTTTCGTTTAGAGAATAAGCATGATTCTAGCTCTCATAGAATGTTGGTTTAATTGTTTATGCACAGCACAGGCAGGTCTTCAGGCAGGCAATGGCAGTTTGAGACAGGCAAATGGCTCATAGTCTCAAGAAAAGAATGGCTAACAGATCCAGACATCCTTTCATGCCATCCTTCAACAGCTATGGTGTTGGTATTTTAATTGCTATGGGCAACTGGTATTTTAAATCCCCATTCTATGTGTGGGAAGGATGCAGTTCCACCTAGATGCCTCTAGTCTCCCATGGCCAATACTAGGAAGAACAATATGCCTCTCTGCCCACTGGTGTAAAGAAAGAGGCAGGTCATTTCATTTGCATTTTACAATAGCAGCATTGCAACGAGGCCTTAATATAGCTTTCTCTCTTGCTGTAGATCTTGAATGGCTTGGGACTGGGTCCTTCTGGGCCACCCATTCCTCCCACTGCTTGTTTCTCTGTGATCCCATATCCGGAAAAGCGGGCAGCACCAGTTCCTGGAGAAGCTCTCAAGCATTTCACCTTCCTCTTACCTGAAGATCCGAGTCTGGAGGAGGACAAGAAGGAGACTGAAAGTATCTTTGAGACTTCAGTGACTCTCCCTACAGTAAAGGTAGAGGGCCTCTTTGCTCCTTCATGGGAAAAACAGAACCTGAGAAGGGGAAAATCTGCCTATAAAGTTGCACAATAAGGAGGACTGACAAATGCCATTGTGATCAGGGAAGCTGCGTTTGTTGCCTGGGAGACAAAACTAAAAAAATGAACCCCTTCTCCATCCAGTCAGGTCTTTGGGTTCCTCTTTGGGTCTGCTTGTTTTCTGCTTGACCCATGCTTTTTAGTCTAAGTGGTTCTGCCTTTGCCCCACCGCTTTCCCCCATAAACTATGCTCTTTAGTGCTGAATCAGAGCAAACATCAATCCACAGAAAACCCGATTGCTGTTTGTTCCAATTGAGCACTAAACCATGGGTTTTCCTGGGGGAAAGTGGGGCAAACAGAAGTATGCATGAGCCCTCTGTCGCACTGACCAGGTCAGCATGCTGACTAAATCAGAGGTAAGGCTGCCTTAATTGCCAGGCGTGTGAAACACATCACATTGAATGGAAAGGAGGACCCCCAACTGTCATTGACCAAGGGAGAGATGCCAGCATTTGGGGAAGACAAAGATGATGTTGATCCAGAATGAGACTTAAGAAAGCAAAAATCTTTTCACACATAAAAAAAATACTAAGATTTTAAACTAGACAACAATTCTGACTACTAGACTTAAGTTGCAATCACATACTTGCTTACCTGAAAGTAAATAATACAGAACTCAGTGGGCTTACTTCAGAGTACAGTGGAACCTCGGTTTATGAACACCTTGGTTTACGAATTTTCGGTTTACGAACGCCGCGGACCCATCTTGAACGGATTAATTCACTTTCCATTACTTTCAATGGGAAAGTTCGCTTCAGTTTATGAACGCTTGAGTTTATGAACAGACTTCCGGAACCAATTACACCCATGCTTTGGGTTAAGTACGCTTCAGGTTGAGTACTCCGTGGACCCATCTGGAATGGATTAATCCACTTTCCATTACTTTCAATGGGAAAGTTCGCTTCAGTTTATGAACACTTCAGTTTAAGTACTCCACGGACCGTCTGGAACAGATTAATCCACTTTCCATTACTTTCAATGGGAAAGTTCACTTCAGTTTATGAACGCTTCAGTTTATGAACAAACTTCCGGAACCAATTGTGTTCATAAACCGAGGTACCACTGTAGATATATTCAGAATTGTGCTGTAAATAGTGTAGTGGGAACTGAATCTCTGCAGACTAAACAAGATTTATAACTAGTAAAAATGTAGCAGTCGGTTTATGTAATAGGTTTTGTGGTCTGATAATTACTGATCTTTTATGATCCATGATCAACAATTGTTAAGATTGAGTAACCTAATGCTAAATAAGGTTCTACTAAATAAATACATTTCTCTTTTTTGGATAGTGGAATAGCCATTTTTGTTAAAGCTTCTTGGGATGTTTAACTTATAAATAAAGGTAAAGGTACCCCTGACCATTAGGTCCAGTCGCGGACGACTCTGGGGTTGCGGCGCTCATCTCGCTCTATAGGCCAAGGGAGCCGGCGTTTGTCCACAGACAGTTTTTCCGGGTCATGTGGCTAGCATGACTAAGCCGCTTCTGGCAAACCAGAGCAGCACATGGAAACATTGTTTACCTTCCCGCTGGAGCGATGCCTACCGTATTTATCTACCTGCACTTGATGTGCTTTCGAACTGCTAGGTGGGCAGGAGCTGGGACTGAACAACAGGAGCTCACCCCATTGCAGGGATTCGAACTGCCGACCTTCTGATCAGCAAGCCCTAGGCTCTGTGGTTTAGACCACAGCACCACCCACAGCGCCTAACTTATAAATAAAATCTGCTGGCTTCCGCTTGTGCACGCTGGGAATGGCGGACAATACCATCTGCTCCGCTTCAACGGTGTGTTTTTTGGCAGCTGCTTCGGGAGTACGCAGCCTCCCCCACCCCTCCCAGGATGCTACGGGAGGGGGCCGCTGGCCCGCAGATGCCCCTTAACCCACCCGGACCCTGGGGGTGGGGGTGGGGCCTGGGCCGAGCACCCGTTGGAGTTGGCACTCCTGGAAGCCACCCAATGCGGGCAAGGGTCCCATAACTTGGAATTTTAATTAGATAAAAGTTTGGGGCATGCCTCAGATGAAGGAGCAAAAAATTTATTGCCTGCGGACCCAGCCCTGAGCAGTAGAGAAAAATACTTGATTTATGGCCACTGAGAGATAAGAGGTGAAAACATCGCAGAAAGGAAGATGGATTATCTGGAGAAACCGAGAAGCCTGACAGGGAACGCTCCCCCCCCCTTCACTTAAAGATTTACTAAACACCTTTTCTGGACAGGCTACCGGATTTACCTAGAGCAGCAGAAAAATATAAAATACAAACTGTGTGGACATGGAAATATAAACGATAAAATGGAGGAGTTATATATGCTTTGATAATTTTGTAAAAATCTCCCTACTAACAGCTGGTATTTGCTGGGATTCATTGTGGACTGATTAAGAAGATTAAGAAGCCATTGTTTGTTTTTAGAAGAGTGATAAGATTTGACCTGGCTAATTCCTCGCTGGAAAAGCTGTAAATCTATCTTCAGAGGAGCTATGGAGTAGAAATTTGGACATGATTTGTAATTTGTGTGCTTTGTTGGATTCGGAAGACCAGCAATCAGAGGGAGACTAAAGATACAACTCTACGCAGCGACAGAAAACATTTTGATAAAACCTGGCTGGCAACACAACTCAAAGGCTTGGAGAAGATTGAAGGATGTCAACAAAGACTGTTAGGAAATGACTGCATTATTTTGGGACAAGATGTGAAGGTTTACATCAGAGGCTGAATAACAAGGGAGAAATTATTAAAAGCAAATGGCAGTAGTGATTAGCAGGAAGCTCTGGAATCTGAGGCATGGGAAGTCGGAAAAATTCAATATAATTAGGCATAATTGGAATGTTTCTTTTAATTAGAATTGCATAATTGATTTGGATAAAGTGTAATTGGGAATAATTTCAATGTGATTTGATGTTGTTTAATTGGAAAACTTAAAAATTATTTTAAAAAATAAATAAAATCTGCTAATTATGTGTTGACTGTTTAAAATAAATATCATGCAATGATCTGGATTGAGGACTCCCTTTCAGAAAAAAATATGAAATGAAATTGTTTATTACGGTTGTAAACCAGCTCCAACAGTACATTCACAAAAATAAAATCTGGATTTATAAACAATATACAGCAAACCTCTTAGGACTTAAAATTGAATTAAACAGACGTATGAGAACCTAAAAGTTTAAAATTTGAAATACCATACAGGTTGACCCTCTCACCCTCGAGGCCTTTGACTATTTTCCCCACAGGCTAATTTGTTCTGGGAGGATAGACTGCGTCTGCAAATCTGCGTGCAGGATCTGGCGACCGACCAGGTCGTCTTTTGATCTTTTCCTAAGAGGAGGGCATTTAATTTAGACTTCTCTGGAAGGTCAGCAAGCCTCTCCAGTAGAGAGACAATGGTGTCTCTGCGTGCCTCATCGTAGAAGGGGCATCTAAAAAATATTTGCTTGTGAAGAAGACTAGGCGGGGATGCCCCTTTGTCACCATTTGCTACTTTTCCCATGGCTCCAGAACCATCCACAAGATCCATAAGGGGAACTGGAACTCCTGGAGGAATTGCACATACTGTATAGATTAGATATGTAAATAGGTATTTATGTTCATGGTGTTAGAAGGCCTAAAGATTTCTAAGTAGTAAGAGAAAGATTTCTCTTTCTTCCTGTGTTTCTTCTGGGTCTTAGGAGGAACAGACAACCCCAACCCGAGGCAAGGGCAAGAAGGAGAAAACTGACACGACCCGTGATTCTTCAAAGGATAAGAAAGGCGTCCCTCGTGGCAGGAAGGGTACTCATCCTACCCCTGGTGCAGTAACAACTCTGTCAGAGCTAGATCAGAGTGGCCTCACAGGGGAACCATCTACTGAGAAGCTCTTCCGGTAAGGGAGCAAGAAATAGGGCCTGGGGCATGTCTCACAGCAGACAGAAAGCACTTGTGTGCCTCTGACTAGCCAGGGCTGGGGTGCTCCTTGAAACATTGGCTGAGCAGAAACAGAAAGTGAGCCTTGCATGCTGATCTGGTGGGGGTGGGCAGAACTCTGCTTCTATGATCCTTGCATATACCCCACCCCAGTTGTTTGAAGTAGACTCTTTGTGCTTTGCATTCCACAGGTTGACCTGCTTTCGTTGGACGGTCCCTGCTAATGGAGAGGTTACAATGCGCCTCCATTTCTCTTCCACCACAATAGGGTACTTTGATCAGGTCCTAAACTTTGAGATCCTGGGGACCCAGCGACACTATCAAGTTTTCTGCAGGGGTGTCTGCACATATCCATCCATTTGCCAAGATCCTACGTAAGTGCTAGGAAAAGGGCACTGCCTAGTTATATGAGCCTTCTGGGCTAGGATCCAGAGCTGGCCTGAGAGGTGTGTACCTTCACCTCCTTAAAATAAAGCTGCATCTAGTACCCAGGAGAAAGGTATTCTGCAAATATGAGGTCCTGGCACAACACAGAAGAAAGAGGATGCTCCAAGCAGATAAAATGTCACCTGCTGATGTGGCTGCAGACACTGGCGTAGGAAGCCCCTCCGGCACCCGGAGCGGCAAACCTGATGTGTACCCAGGGTGGGGCATCGCTACGTAGCACGCACATGCAGTGTCGCTACGTACGACGCATGTGTCGCTACATAGCGACACTGCGCATGCGCACTATGTAGTGGGTTGCCACCGCCGGTGTTCCAGCACTGTGATCCTCTGCTGGCAGCTGCAGCTGTGAGCAGAGGATCCCAGCACCATCCGTACGCCGCTGACGCCCCTCTCTGGCCCGCCCCTTGCCTCCGACTGAGCAGGAAGAAGGAAAGCGTGTGCTGTGAGCAAGCAAGCTGAGGAGCGAGGTTTTTTACTGGGCAGTGGGGCTCGGCTTGGGAGTTGTGGGGTGTGTGTGTGTGAGTGTCACCCCCCTCCAGAGTGGCACCCAGGGCGGCCCACCCCAAATGCAACCCCTTGCTACGCCCCTGGCTCCAGACACTGGCTGAGGGCTGTGCCCTTGACTGCCCCGTGAATCTATGAGTCTCTTGCTTCCTTCTGTGGTGAATTCTGTTTTCTTTCTGAAGACAGTAAGGAAAAATGCTGCCAAAGGCTGATATGGAAATCAAACATCTGTATAAAGCAGTTATAATGAGAGTGAACCTCATTCCTTGCCCCTCTTGCATTATACCTGCCAAGACACTGTGCAGTCAGACTATTTGCTGAAGCACCTCTAGGGTAAAGGTAAAGGGGCCCCTGACCATCAGGTCCAGTCGTGTCCGACTCTGGGGTTGCGGCGCTCATCTCGCTCTATAGGCCGAGGGAGCCGGCGTTTGTCCGCAGACAGCTTCCGGGTCATGTGGCCAGCATGACAAAGCTGCTTCTGGCGAACCAGAGCAGCGCACGGAAACGCCATTTACCTTCCCGCCGGAGTGGTCCCTATTTATCTACTTGCACTTTGATGTGCTTTCAAACTGCTAGGTGGGCAGGAGCTGGGACCGAGCAACGGGAGCTCACCCCGTTGCAGGGATTTGAACCGCCGACCTTCTGATCAGCAAGCCCTAGACTCTGTGGTTTAACCCACAGCGTGAATTTTCCAACTAAAAGATACATAGAGATTACACTACCATGGGGGAAAAGATTATACCTACTGTATTTTCCTCATAGTCAAAGAAATTTAGAATTGGATTTCTCTTGAATATCATCGACATTAGTTGACAGTATAAGATTTGTCTCATCTTGGCACCAAGGCCAAGGGAAATGACTCAGTAGTTCAGAAGCTATTTATTTGAGAGGCATGTCTGTATTGCTGCCAACCCCCCCCCCCCAACAGGTGCTATGCCATCACATGGGTTGATGTTGCCACCTGGTGTCCAAGGCAGGAAATGTTCAGACTTGAGACTATTACCGGTACTACTTCCTGTCCTTCTCACCCAATCCATTTCTTGCTTTCGTCCAAGGTGGACAAATCCCCAGCATGGCAATAGCATGGATCTCCTTCCAACAGGGATATTTGCCCCTTCCCCAAGGGACCACCTGAAGTTCCACTATTGCAGTCTTGTTGATCTTTTCCCCATGCATTTCTGATGCATTTCTGCTTCTTTCCTCCAGGATTGTCTTCCCGCACCGTGTAAAGAGTGTCAAACCCGATGAAATAATATCCAAAAAGTACATCATGAATTTGGGGGTCTTTCACTTTGGCCCCTTGCTGTGTGGGAAGTCAAGGGAAAAGTAAGTGCTGGTTGTGTTCAGCATAAAAGGACAAGCAGTTAGCCCAGAACTTCAGCAGTATTGAACTTACTGGCTGACAATATACCAGAATTGTTGAAGTGCCCCCACATGAGCTAGAAACCTGAATGCTGGGTCCAAGCCCCATGATCAGTGGTGAACATTTTCAGTGCAAAAACAAGCTTTTCAGGGTTGTGAAATGATTCTTCAAATTCTGCCAATCAACCTTCCACTTTTGTGTTCTCCATCCTGCTGTAAAAGAAGGCGTGATTCCATGATTCAGGTCTCCTTTGAGTGCATATTGCTCGGTTTCCACAGGATGTTGCCTGCTCCAGGCAAACGTATCTGAGCCAGGGAACATGGGAAGTGCTTCAGTGTTAGGCAGTGCCTTGTCATGAGAGGCAAGTGTAGCCCTGATCTCCCCTGCAACTCCCAATGTAAGCTATTCATGCCTACAGGTACAAGGCCCTGCGATACCCCAATCACTATGAAAAGCTCACCATCCTCAACATATCTCCTTTGGATGCGGAAGTTCATTTCTTCTTCCAGTATGACTCCAAGGCAGTCACATATCTCTTTGACCCCCCTACCATGACACTCAAGCCCAACGAGAAGCAGGTAATGACACAATGCGGCCATTGTCTGTACAGTAGTGTGCATTCCACTCAAGTCAAGGATTTCTTGCTGAATGTGTGTCATCCTGACTCCCCAGGAGCTGACAATTTGGGCTTATCCAACAGCCAGTGGTATATTTGAGGACAGCGTTGTCTGTTGCATTAAAGAGAATCCAGAGCCTGTAATCTTCCGGGTCAACTGCCAAGGAGTTCGCCCAGAGCTGGAGCTAGATCGCCGGCAGGTGCATTTTGAAAAGCTCCTATTGCACAGGTAGATCCGGCTGGTTTGACCAATCTCCAGTTGCTTCCTCTGCTTTAAGATCCTTGAATGTTTTTGCCTTTGGGTCTTCATGGAGTGATTGAGCATGTGGCATTTGGTGGGAATGTACTTTCCTGGCCAGGATAAGGTCCTTTGGCTCTCTAGCCTTTGAGACCATCATTTCTTTGAATGGTACTTCAGTAGACCCACAACTTACATGGGGGTTATGTTCCAGACATAGCACATAAGGTGTCATTCTCCAAGAGATGTTCCCTTCCTTTTGCCATATGAGTCATGGCCACTTTCCCGGTTGGGTGAACAAGATCTCACCTGCCCAGCATAAAGAGGCACAGCAAAACTCTTGCAGCCCCCAGAAAACGATGCTGCTTTGGCTTCTCTTGTTTCTGCAGAAAGGAGACAAAGCCACTCTATCTCAAGAACTTCACTCCTCTGCCCGTTGCATGGAGGGTCAGCGGCATGGAGAACATTGGTGATGATTTCTCTCTTGCTGTTGATATGGGTGTGATTGAACCCTACTCGGAGTACTGCCTGCTAGTGAACTTTAGGGCCACAAAGACACTCAACATTAAGAAGGCCATTCGCCTAGAGGTGAGCATTCCTTGACAGCTACAGTCCAGTTGCATGCTGCCACTTTTACTGGTGGGGTGTTTTGTGTGTGCAACAGCTTGGGAGTGTCTCTGGTTTTGGGGGCTGTAAAAATATCAGGGTGGCACTTACAGGAACAGCCCTATCATTTGGCAGGATGGGGCATCTGCCTCAGTTGGCAGATCCCGTGGGGCAGCAGTGAGGTGTTGGAGGACAGAGCTGTGTATGCTACATTGTCTTCCCTGCACCCCCTCACTTGGCACCCACGTTGAAGTTCATTCCAGGGGATACTCTGGTCAGCCTCTACATGTGGAAAGGTGAGGACCCCATTTTGTCCTTTGCCTGAAGCAGCATAAAATATTGGCCAGGCTCTGGGCACTTCTTTAGCTCTGTGTATCATTTGGTGTCTAGGGCTTGAACTAAGACTAGAATCAACTTAAAAGTTACACCCTGCTCACTTGCAGAATATCATTTTTCATCTTAAACTGTAGTAAAACATTGATAGAAATCATGTTTTTTTTCTTATTGCTTCTGAGTGCTGCAAGTATCAGTCATACTTTTATTTGAGACCAGATAATTGCAAGTTATGGCAACAAGAATGTGTGTGCAGATAAGAATGCGTGTGTTTGTTCTGGGTAAAGCCAGTTGTGGAACTCTTCACCAAGCCACAAGCTCTCAAGAGGGTTCTCAGCCTCCTCTCATATTCTTCTGTGCAGACCAGTTAAATTTGGATAGCTCATTTGGTTAGAGCGTGGTGCTGACAGTGTCAAGGTTGCTGGTTCGATCCTGTAATGGACAGCTGCATATTCCTGCATTGCTGATGGTTGGACTAGTCAGGCATGGCCAAACTCGGCCTGCCAGATGTTTTGGGACTACAATTCCCATCATCCCTGATCACTGATTCTGTTAGCTAGGTTTGATGGGAGTTGTAGTCCCAAAACATCTGGAGGGCCAAGTTTGGCCATGCCTGGACTAGATGATCATCAGAGTCCCTTCTAAATCTATGAGATATCCGTGAGGTATCTCAACTATCGCTAGAGCCTTCTCTAGTCCTGATTCTGCAGGATTTCTTCCATCAAAATCTCCCTCTGTCCTTTCATCAGCCCTCCTCTCTTCCTCAGGATTCTCTGCTGCTTATAAAGCAGAACTGGCCACTCCTGCTTGTTCTGCAGCTCTGCTTCCCATCACCACTCCACATATAGGCCACCTGAACTTAATTACAGCCAGCTGCTATGGGTGGGGAGCACTGCTGCCTCTCCCATCTTTACCACACATATGTTCTACTGGTGGGATAAGGCATGGCTTCCCCCCTGCTCCATTTTCACAAAACTTTGTTCCCTGTGAAAAGGGGGCAGGGAATTGTTCGCATTGTTGGGGGTGGGGGTAGCAGTGGCGTACCAAACATGACAGAATATGACATGGCTGAGGGATTCATTTATTGTGCTTTTTAAAACATCTCCTAGGCTCTTATATCAACCACAAGGTCTAGCATCATTCTCACTGAATTCTGGTCCAGAAAATATGGCTGTGTTGGCTACAAATTTCACCCAGCAAAGAGTGATCCTAAGGGAGCTCAACAGGACTGTTGCTTGCTGTCATTTCAGGTTTCCGATGTGGAAAATATTCTGGGGATTGTCCAGATTGAAAACATCCAAATCATTGCTGAGGCCTATGATGTTGCCCTGGACATCAGCTTTCCCAAAGGTGATTTCAGCGCTTCCCAGCCAAAACCGTTCTGAACTGATTGCTTACTGGAAAGAATGCTAAATAAGGGTGGGCAGTCAAGAGTAAAAGACCAAAAAGACAACGAACCAATATTGGAAAACTAATAAAAAAACAATAAAGGACAAGGAACCTAATTCCTGGCCTCCCAAGACAGGACTTCCCTAGGTCCCTTTCCTACAAGCCCGTAAGAAGAGCGCTGCAGCAGGATCAGACCAAAAGCCCATCTGGTGCAGCATTCTGTTCCCACAGCAGCCAACCAAAGGCCACTGAGAAGCCCATGACCATGGCAAAGCACAATAGCCCCTGCTCTTCCAGTAGCTGGGGGTGTTCAGAGGCATGCTGGAGGAGTAACATAGCCACCATGAGAGCAGCCACCACTGCAGGGGCATTTCTCAGTAGATAGTTCTTTCAATATGGTCATATGTTATTGCTTCTTGTGGTTCTCCCCTTTCAGAGAAGCAGATCCTGACAGATGTAGGAGCTCCTGCACAATGTACAGTGCGGGAAAAAAAAATATTTGATCCGCTGCTGAATTTGTCCATTTGCCCTTTGAGCGAAATAAATATTTGATCCCTTTGCAAAAGATGACTTAGTATTTGGTGGCAAAACCCTTGTTGGCAATTACAGAGGTCAGACGTTTCTTGTAGGTGGTCACCAGGTTTGCACACATCTCAGGAGATATTTTGTCCCACTCCTCTTTGCAGATCCTCTCCAAGTCAGTAAGATTTTGAGGCTGATGTGTAGCTACTCAAACCCTCAGCTCCCTCCACAGATTTTCGATGGGATTAAGGTCTGGAGACTGGCTAGGCCACTCCAGGACCTTGGCCATGTGTTTTGGGTCATTGTCATGCTGGAATACCCATCCTCGACCCATTTTCAGTGTCCTGGCCGAGGGAAGGAGGTGCTCACCCAAGATTTGACAATACATGGTCCCGTCCATCGTCCCTTCGATGTGGTGAAGGTGTCCTGTCCCCTTAGCAGAAAAACACCCCCAAAGCATAATATGTCCCCCTCCATGTTTGATGGTGCGGGTGGTTTTCTTGGGGTTGTAGGCAGCATTCCTCCTCCTCCAAACATGGTGAGTTGAGTTGATGCCAAAGAGCTCGATTTTGGTCTCATCTGACCACAACACTTTCACTCAGTTCTCCTCTGAGTCATTCAGATGAGCATTGGCAAACTGCAGACGGGCCTGTACATGTGCTGTCTTGAGCAAGGGGACCTTGCGGGCTCTGCAAGATCTCAGTCCTTCACGGCGTAGTGTGTTACCAACTGTTTTCATGGTGACTACAGTCCCAGCTGCCCTGAGATCATTGATAAGTCCCCCCCTTGTAGTTCTGGGCTGCTGCATCACCGTTCTCATGATCATTGCAACTTCACAAGAGGAAATCTTGCATGGAGCCCCAGACCGAGGTAGGTTGACGGTTATTTTGTGTTTCTTCCATTTGCGAATTATTGCACCAGCTGTTGTCACCTTCTCACCAAGCTGCTTGGCAATAGTCTTGTAGCCCAGTCCATCCTTGTGCAGGTCTACAATCTTGTCCCTGACATCCTTGGACAGCTCTTTGGTCTTGGTCATGGTGGTTACTTTGGAATCTGCTGGATTGATTGCTTCTGTCGACGGGTCTTTTGTACAAGTACTGTAACGAGCTGGGATTACAGGTAAGACCTCTCCCTTAGAGCAGGTGCTTCTAATCTCAGCTTGTTACATACAGGGAAGATACCAGGTAGCCTGACATCTGGCTGGTTGATAAGGGATCAAATACTTATTTCACTTATTATAATGCACATCAGTCTCTGACTTTTGTCTTCTGGGTTTCTGGGGTTTTTCCTGTTGTTATTCTCTGTCTCGCAGCTACAATACACCTACCATTAAAATTATGGACTGGTCATTTCTTCGTCAGAGGGCAAACGTGCAAATTTAGCAGGGGATCAAATACTCCCCCCCCCGCACTGTAGATAAGTCACTTTGGGAGTGTGTGTGTGTGTGTGTGTATGCATAATAATGGGGCTTTTGAACCCTTTCCTAAATTCATCCTGTCTCACCTGGGACCTTGTTATCATATGATTGCCTGGAGTGCTGCCTTCCACTATCTGCAAGTGCACTCCAAGTGTTGTCGGACCCCCAACTTTCAACAGCCCCAGCCAGCATCATCTGTGATCAGGGATGATGGGAGTTGTAATCCAAAGCAACCTGAGGGCACCAGATGGGGGAAGGCTTGAACATCCCTTTTCCCCATCTTTCTTTCTGCCTTTCTCTATGCTTACCTGCTTCATCCAAACATATGCATCTCCCCTTTGCTCTCAAATGAGGAGTTTAATTGGTTTTAAAAAGCAGATAAAAAGGAGTCTTGCTCTTCTGGCTGCATCACGGATAACAAAGCTTCTGGGAAAAAGATATAAAGAACTTCAAGGCAGAAACTGCCCAGCTGTGAGATGTGCTCTGGCATCCTGCATCACTCCTTCCTTAGTACTCTACAGCAATTGCTTCTGCTTCCCTCCCCCACCCCCGCTGCTGTCAGTGTAAGGGTTGCAGTCTACCTGGTCCTGCCTGTGGCTTCTACTCCTAAGGGTGGGAGAATAGCAATGAAATCCAGAGCACTCATGACAATGACTTTTGGCTGCTGCAGGTACAAATGGTGGTGTGGAGCTTGGGAATATTAAAGTCATGGATGAAGCTAAACAAGTACTGTCCCTGAAGAACAAGGGAAAATATGAGATTGGGTACAGGTAAGCTCCATTTACTACGAAGGCACCTTCTGTTTTGCCCTTTGTCTCCTGTTGGCTTTATTAGCATGGACTGAAGATGGTGCACAAACACTACTGCCGTCAAACACTATCCTCTTCCTCCTCAGTCCTTCTGAGATTATTGAGCTTGCCTTTACCCTAATTGTAACCCAGATTCAGGTCATTCTACATTCAGGGCTTCGGTTTAAGTTAATTCTTTGTGTTTCCAATATCTTGGCCGAGGACTTTCCTTATGGTCTATGTATTTTGGAGGCAGGAGCAGAGTAAGTGGCATTCCTTCATCCAAGCAGCAGCCCACACTTCCCCACCCACACTTTAATTTGGGTTTTCCTGATCTACAGTAAGGAAAAACTCCTACATTAAATCCCGTTACCCAACTGTGGATGTACTGAAGTATGTTGTGTGGGAAGGGTTTTTGTGTGTGAGTGAGTGGTGACATTTTGCTGAGTGTTGTCTATCACCACCCCTCCACTTCCATTGGCAAGCTGATCCCTGGTGGGCTGCTGATGGAGTCAGACATGGCTCGTTTTTAATGCTGTTTTGTGCAAGTTTTATATACTGGAAAAAGTGTAACTGCAAAATAAATTTTAAAATGGCTGTGTACAGGCAAACCAATACCTGAGCGCATGGCCTACAATGAATCTCAGGTTTCCAGTACCCAGGGAGGATGGAGAAATTCCAGCTGAGGGGAATAGACAGCACAACATCCCATCAAGCACCACCCACTAATGTGGATGGGAAACATTGAGATAGAGTTCTATTGAAATAGATCATGTGTAGATGAAAGTGCACAAAAGCATATGTGGAAAAATGAGCTCTTCAACCCACTGGCTCATTGACACAGGCTCATTGTGCTCACATTTTTCAGGGGTCATTATATTAGTTTAAAATGGACACAGCTGGCCACAACCTTTAGGGAGATTGTTTCAGTATCTCTTCATTTTCTTACTGCCTCTAGCTTTAGTGTCTGTCATGATTCTGGACCAGTGCTGAGGAGTCTTTATTTTGTCCTTGCTCTTTAGCTTTGTTGTGGAATCCACAGATCATGTGATGCCCAATGTGACTCCATTCTTCACCATCACGCCCCCTAAAGGGAATTTGGGTCCCAATGACCGTCCCACTTCAGTCCTGATACTTTTCCGCGCTGGGAGGGAAGTGAAAATTGAGGAGAAGCCTATTCTGCAGTGCCACGTAAGAGAGCTGGCAAGAGCTGGCAGTAAAGAGGCCTTGAAATGCCTTCACTGTGTATACTTGAGTTTGTGTGTACATGGCACAGGGACTTGGTGGCTAAGCAGTGCCTTCTATGCATAGCTGCTGCTGTACAGGATCCTTCTTTGCTTAGGTGGTCACTCCAGAAATCACCATATGAGCGGAGAAGCCCTAGCAGTCAGCCTTTCTACCTACCAGAGAGACAAATCGGGGAAAGAAGGCTCAGAGCCAGGGGACTGGTGGTGGTACAATGATGAATGGTCAAAGGGAGAAGAGGGAGCAGACTGGGAGGAGGAGGTGTTAGAAGCTGAAGAGGTGACAGGGTTTGATGAGCAGAGAGCAATCCAGACTCAGAGGCAGAAGCGGTGTGTGTGCGTGTGTGTCAAAAGGCAGAGTGAAGGCAGGCTGCTGAAGAAGCTAGGGAATCCCCCCTCCTGCTGTGACCAGCTTCCCCGCCACTTGTCTCCCAGAACACGTAGATATATGAAGAGGGCAGAGACAAGTTTAAGGAGGCGTAGACTGCTGGGGAAGAAACTGGGAGAGGAGCAAGAGAGAGAGGTGGGAAAGTGGGGACCTTTGGTCCTTGCAAGTGCCTCATTGGGGCAAGAGCTACTGCTGTGATCACTAGGCCTGCACTGTTTGGGTTTCTTTGAATAAAGAGTGCCTCCTGACAGGGAGTCTGCTCTTGTGCCCAGGTGCCTTATTCTTGAAGCGCTGGTCTCTGACTGCCATTCCTTATGGTGACCCACATGCATTGGAACAGTTCTGTGATGGGAGGAGCCAAAGGAAACCAATCTCTCAGCAGAGTCTGTGCTGGGCAGGGGGCGTGTTTCCCACCTCTTCCTCTGCAGCTTCCAGGTGGGAAGAAAAGAACAAGAGGCTCACCAGGGCAAAGATTTGGATTGTGGTGGTTTATCGCCACAAGCTGGAGCTCATCCTTCTGCCAGCCTAATCTCTTGTCCTCTGTCTAGGTTATTGAGCCCAACCTCTGTGAAGGAGGAGAGATCATTGCCACCATTCCCATCAAGGTGTCAGTGCATTGCATGTTTACCAAATACAGCATCACCCCTCCATCACTCATAAACTTTGGGCCTGTGATACTCAATTCCCGGAAGACCAACAGCTTCACCATTGAGAACAAAGGGGTCCTCGACTTCAAGTATGGCATCTGCAGGCAAATCCGAGATGTGGTGATTCCACTGAGGAAAGGGTGAGTGGGTGATGGGGGATGTTTTCTTGAGAGAGAGGATGGATTTGGGCTTTGAACTTGATTGCAATTTGGAGTGTGTTTTCAGGCAAGGCCAGTGTGGCCATGCAGCATCCACAAGTTCAACCTTCCTTTTCCTTTCAAAACCTCATTAGGTTCTGAAATATACTCGGAGTCAAGAGTAAATTTCATGCTCTTTATTCAGCTCATAGTCATCAAGGAGGAGAAGAGAAGACGAATCGCTCTTTTCCCCAAACCATCTGCTTATATACATTATTTACACAATGGGCCTTGCGTGATTGGCTACTTCAGGGCTACACCTGTGGGCCAATTATATTATGGATTGACTTCTGCCTGCAGCCTGATTGGCTGCTCCTACAGGCCAATCAGGTAGCAGATTCACTTCTGCCAGCCGCCTGATTGGCTGCTCCAGCAGGCCAATCAGGTTGCGGATTCACTTCCACCTGGAGTTGGATTGGGTAGCTCCCGCTGATTCTGAATCCTATTGTTCTAGGATTCAGCTCAGTACATAACACCCCTCCCCTCTAAGTTCCAGTCCTGCCCGGGAAGTTGCATTCGTAGTCCCCAAGGTCTGCTGGCCGCCTCCGTGTGCGTTGTGGCCTGGGGTGTTCCTTGGTCAGGGGTTCTGGTTCTGGCTCGTGTTCCGAGGCTGCTGGCTGTGCCAGGGCTGTCTGGTCTGGCGCCACTGAACCACTAGGTTGTAGCTCTGGTTCCGGTGTCCTTCCAGCCTTGGGGCGCCCCTCTGTGCCTACTGCTTCTGCTTCCCCTGCCCACCCCTCTCGCTCTACAGGCCTCACTGCCCTGCTGTCCCCTTGGGACCCCTCTGTCCCGCTCTCCTCCCGGGTTCCTCCTGGGAATCGTCGCCGTAGCTGGTCGCAGTGGCGGCGCCAACATTGCCCCCCTTCCGTTAGTACCTCGTACGACACGGGACCGGTCACCTTGGTGACTGTGGCGGGTACCCATGCTGGGCCTGCCCCAAAATTCTTTGCATACACTGGGTCCTGGGCCACAAATGTCCGGGGGTTCCTGCCTTTCCCCACCACTACCTCATCCTGAGCTCTGTCGGGGTGAAGTCGGTCCAGTCTAGTTGCAAGGCGCCGGCCCATTAGTAATTCAGCTGGGCTCCGGCCCGTCGTTGTGCTTGGGGTGCTGTGCTGTGCTAGAAGAAATGCGGCAAGGCGGTATTCCCAGTCCCCTTGTGTCATGCGGCGGAGGCTGTCCTTGGTGGTCCGCACCATGCGCTCCGCTTGGCCATTGGTGGCAGGGTGGAATGGTGCTGAGCGGATGTGGCGGATGGCGTTCTGCGCTGTGAAGGTCTGGAACTCCTCTGACGTGAATGCGGTTCCATTGTCCGAGACGAGGGTGTCAGGGAGCCCGTGGGTCGCAAACAGCTTACGTAGTACCCGGATGGCTGCCGCCGTAGAAGTGGATGGTACCAGTGCGACCTCCAGCCATTTGGTGTAGGAATCCACCACTATGAAGAATGTTTTTCCCTGGAAGGGGCCAGCGAAGTCCACGTGCAAGCGTGACCATGGATGTCGGGCGGACTCCCAGGGCTGGACTGGGGCCCTTGGGGGATCCGGGCGGGATTCTTGGCAGGTCTGGCAGTGTTGGACCCAGGCCTCTATCTCTCTGTCAATCCCCGGCCACCACACATAACTCCTGGCAAGGGCCTTCATCCTCACTACCCCTGGGTGTGTCTCGTGTAGGGCTGTGAGGACCCTTTTGCGGAGGGGCTGGGGAACAACGACCCTGCTTCCCCATAACAGGCACCCCTTGTGGGCCGACAGTTCATGTTTGCGGTTTGTGTAGCCAGCGAATTCTGGCCCGGGGCTGCTGCTGGGCCATCCTCGCCACACCCAGTCCAGGACCCGGGAGATGACCCTATCTTTTGTGGAATGGTGCGCAACTTCTTGTGCCTGAATGGGTCGGTCGGGAAGCAGCTCCAGGGTCATAACCTCTTGCGCAGGCGCTGGGTCGGGGCCTGTTTCTGGTAGTGGTAGCCTGCTGAGGGCGTCTGCGTGGCCCATCGCCTTCCCAGGGCGGTGGATTAGTGCATACTGGTAGCCGGCAAGGAAAATTGACCACCTGAGGACACGTGGAGACAACACTTGGGGGGTCTGCTTCTCAGGGGCAAACAGGCCAAGCAACGGCTTGTGGTCAGTCACTATGGTAAAGGGCCGCCCGTACAAGAAATCATGGAATTTTTTTACGCCCTTCACGATTGCCAGACCCTCCTTGTCAATCTGTGAGTAGTTTCGTTCGGCTGCAGCAAGCGTCTGGGAGAAGTATGCCACCGGCACCTCTCTTCCATCCGGGAGTTGGTGTCCCAGGACAGCGCCGATGCCATAGGGAGAGGCGTCGCATGCCAGCACCACTGGCAGCCTCTCGTCGAAGTGTGCCAAGACCGAGTTCGAGACGAGCAAGTCCTTGACTGCCTGGAATGCGGCCCTTTGTCGCTGGCCCCACACCCAAGGGGCCCTTTTATCTAGGAGTCTGTGTAGGGGCTCCGCTACCGCTGCCTTATGGGGAAGGAAGGCATGGTAAAAGTTCAATAGTCCCAAGAATGACTGAAGTTCGGGCTTGCTCTTGGGCGCTGGGGCCTCACAAATGGCCCGTACCTTGTCACCGGTTGGATGGACCCCTTCTGCGTCCACCTTAAATCCCAGAAAGTCCACCTGCGGCACTCCCAGTAAACACTTTTCCCGCTTCACCTTGAGGCCCGCCGTCTGGAAACGGTGCAGGACGGAGCGGAGGCGGTCCTCAAATTCCTCTGGTGTGGGCCCGGCGATCAGTACATCATCGAAGAAGGGGGTGACGCCAGGAATCCCTTTAAGGAGAGAGTCCATTAGATTCTGGAATATGCCTGGTGCCACGCTAACGCCAAATTGCAGCCGCTTAACTCTGAATGCCCCTCTGTGCGTCACAATCGTCTGAGCCTCTGCTGTGGCTTCGTCCACAGGCAACTGTTGATACGCTTGGGCCAAGTCCAGTTTGCCAAAGATTTTTGACCCAGCCAGGGTGGCGAGGACATGGCTGACCACTGGCACTGGGTATGCATGGGCCGTGAGAGCCTTGTTTATGGTGCATTTGTAGTCTGCACAGATGCGGACCGAACCGTTAGGCTTGACGGGTGTGACAATTGGAGTTTCCCAGGGGGCGTTGGGCACCGGCTCCAGCACTCCTTGCTCCACGAGCCGGTCCAATTCCTCGTCTATGCGGGGTTTCAGGGCGAACGGGACCCGGCGGGCCTTGTGCCTGATGGGTCGTACAGCGGGGTCCAGCTGTAGGGCAATGGGGGGTCCTGTATATCGTCCCAATGCCCCATCGAAAACCCCTGGAAACTCTTTGCATATGGCGTCCACGTCCACTTGTAAGCTAGTGCGGTTCACCCCGGTAACGGCTAGCCCCAGAGGTCCAAACCATGCCAGTCCCAGTAAGCTAACGTAGGGGCCCTTAACTACCAGCAAGTCCAATTGTTGCTTTCGCCCTCGATATTGCACCCTGAAGGTCCCCACCCCCATAGTAGGGACCTTACGTTTCTGGAAGTCCCGGAGGGTGAATGGGGCCGGCCTTAGTTTGGGACCCCCATTAGGGCACAGTTCCCTTAATGTTCGGGCCGAGATTATGGATAGAGTTGAACCCGTGTCCAGCTCCATGCGGCATGGGGCTCCCTCTATCTGTACCTCTATATACCCTGATTCTCATATTTTAAGACATACCCATAAAATAAGCCATAGCAGGATTTTTAAGCATTCAAGGAATATAAGCCATACCCCGAAAATAAGACATAGTGATAGGCGCAGCAGCAATGCCGGCCGCGGCAGGAGGAGGAGGAAAAAATAAGACATCCCTTGAAAATAAGCCACAGTGTGTTTTTTTGAGGAAAAAATAAATATAAGACGTGTCTTATAATATGAGAAACACGGTAAATTTTCTCTGTGCTGGGATGGGGCAACTGGAATACCTGGTAGTCCGTGATCTCCGTCGAGTTGCCTTGGTGCATGGTGCCGTGTGACCTGGGGCTCCTGGGTCGGTCATCTGATGCTTGTCGACGGGTGAGTCGAGCCCGACACACCCGGGCGATGTGTCCCAATTTTCTGCACTGCCTGCACTCTGCGTTGCGGAAACGACAGGTCCTCCTCTCGTGGTTCTCCCCGCAGCTTGCACAGTTCCCTCCTTCTCGTCGAGGCTGCTGTGGTGTGTGTGCTGCTTGAGTGCGCCGCTGTACTCGGTGTACTTCCTCCCTGTCAGATTCGGATTCGTCGGTGAGGTCTTCGTGGTAGACCCTCGGTTGGGATGGCGGGGCCGGTCGTGCCTCTTGCGTTGACCTCTCGGCGGCTTCGGTTGCCAGGGCTTCCTCCAGAGCAATCTGGAACGTGAGGTCTTTTTTGGCGTAGAGGCGTCGTTGCAACATCTCGTCCCTCAGGCCACCGACGAGGCGGTCACGAAGCATGTTCTCCAATTCTGAGAAGTTGCATAACCGGGCGGCTTGGCGGAGGGAGGTCACAAACCCAGTTATGGTTTCCCCCGGGGCTTGCCGCTTTGCGTAGAAGGCATTTCGGCAAGCTACCACCGAGGGCTGTGGTGAGAAGTGCTCCTTCAGCCGTTCCATTATTGTTTTGTAAGAGACGGTAGCGACATCTCTAGGTGCAAGGAGAGCCCGGGCGATTTCAAACGTCTCCTCTCCACAGACGCTGAAGAATGTCGCCCTCTTCATGGCATCGTTGGTGACTTCTTTCGCTTGCAGGAGGAAGTTGAAACGGGCGGCGTACCCTTCCCAGTCTCCTGATGCTGGTTTGAATGGCGAGAAGCTGCTGTCGGTTGCCATTCTGGGTTCCTTGGGTCCTGGAGCTGAAGCCTGGATGCACGGTGCGATGCAGCGGTGCAGCAGGTGGCGGTGCTGCGGTGCAGTGCGTGGTGGCGGTCAGCTCAGCAGGATCCCACCTTCGTCGCCAGTGAAATATACTCGGAGTCAAGAGTGAATTTCATGCTCTTTATTCAGCTCATAGTCATCAAGGAGGAGAAGAGAAGACGAATCGCTCTTTTCCCCAAACCATCTGCTTATATACATTATTTACACAATGGGCCTTGCGTGATTGGCTACTTCAGGGCTACACCTGTGGGCCAATTATATTATGGATTGACTTCTGCCTGCAGCCTGATTGGCTGCTCCTACAGGCCAATCAGGTAGCAGATTCACTTCTGCCAGCCGCCTGATTGGCTGCTCCAGCAGGCCAATCAGGTTGCGGATTCACTTCCACCTGGAGTTGGATTGGGTAGCTCCCGCTGATTCTGAATCCTATTGTTCTAGGATTCAGCTCAGTACATAACAGGTTCCAAAGAAGTATCATAAAATCCAGCCACTGCAATAAGGCAGCATGTTTCCAGTGTAATGAAACTACCCTGAAGGTTTGCTGTAGTTACCCCGCCTCCCAGCCTAGAAGACTCCATGCTCTCCTTTTCACCCTCCATTCTTCACCTGACACACACCATCTAGCTGTGACATGAAGTCATTTGCCCCTCTGCTTTCACCACTTCCTCATCAGCCTGAGATCACTGGCCCCATGCCAGCCAGCCAATGACTTGCAGCCCTTTTGGAGGTGCCTGTCTGCTGGTGACTCAGACTTTGGGAGCCTCTGACATGTGTCTGGTCATGAGTTTATCCCCAATAAGATGTATATTTCAATTCTTCCCAACTGCAGCTGTAGCAAAGTCAGGCTCTGGAGTGGTGGCTGGAGTCTACACCCCCATCCAGAAGTATTTTGTTTCCACTTTCTCTTGCAGACCCTCTCATGAGAAGACCTCCCGCTCTAGTGATGTCTACCTTGGCCGGCAGACGGCTCAGCTGGGAAGGCAAAGCAAGCGCACAGAATCCATGCAAAAGGATGTGACCATGGTGGTGCAGGTAGGCAGGGGCCTGCTTCCCCTTCATCCCCATGAGCTCTGGGTCTGGCACCTGGGTCTCTTGTGTGCTTTCAAGGCTCCTTGGGAGCCTTACTGTTTTTGGGAGGTGGGGTGGGAATGGTATTGCCAAATAGGTTATTGTTTTCACCTATTTATACAAGCAGCAACAATCAATATTCAGCAATGCCCCCCCCACAAAGCACCAAATGTCTGTTTAGTTACATTTAATGTTTAAGTCACTTCAGTTTTTAAGAAAAGGTATCATTCCACAAGTTTTTGGAGGCCTATATCCATGTTCTGTTGATGTTGCCCATGTAATAAAACTATGCTGGGTTGATTGAAAGTATTTTGTGTGTGTGTGTTTGACTCTCTTGGATGTGGGTTGTCAGTTTGTCCATTAATATTAAGTCCCAGAGTTATCTAGAGTCTTCCAATACCTTGCTGATTTTCAATGTTGTAACTTTGTGAATTGCATCTGTATGGACATTACTGTTGTTAGCTGCCTTGAGATCATTTGTTAGAGACCAATGAATGAATTAAATGAAGTATCTAAACAAGCACATGTGCGCCATCTTGGCAGGTGCTGTACTCAGGGAAGGAAACCAGGGAGAGGAGGCAGAGCATTCCTTGGGAACAACCTCTCCCTCCCCATGTGTTCCACATTAATGGGCTCCAGGAAGGAAGAGCAAGTAGGGCTGGATGCTCTGATTTGGTCCTCAGCTTTCAGCATCTTCAGCATTGGGCACACTGCTGCACCTGTGTAAGGTTTGCCAAGTGCAGATTCCTTATGTTGCCAACTGTCTCTTTCACCTGCTTCTGTAGGAAGCAGACCCAAAATAGCTGGTGCAGCAGTGGAGCAAAGCTATTACCTGCATTGGTTCAGTGGCAGCTGTAGTGAAGTCTGCCCCCTGCTTGGGCTCTCTCCGCAGGCTCGCCTCTCCCTTGGAATATTCACCGTATCCCCTGGATTTGGAACCATTCCTCCGGGAGGCCATCAGACCATAACTGTGGACTGCATTGCAGATTCAATAGGGAAATTTGAGGAGTACATGACCATAGAGATCACTGACCGAGACCCCGACGACAACCCTGGTGGCATTCAGTACAGTCTGCTTGCAGAATCGTGTGTCCCAGGTAGGTGATGGTAGCAGCTCCGGAACCATCACAGCTGGAAGGAGAGCTAATCTCTTGAGCCTCTTTCCTTTTGCCTGCCATCTGCAGGGAGGGAGGGATTTATTTTGTCCTGTGATACTATTCCAAGGTGTAGCCCTCTTCCCCTGAAGCCCTGTGAAAGGAATGATAAATAATTACTTTTGGAAGAGTTGCTCTGTCCTATCTCAACTTCAATCTGTAATTAAGTTGTCCTTACTGTATTTTCCCAAGGTTTTGTGATTGATGACATGGGGAGCATTTTTGAGGAGCATCGGATCTGCAACAGCAGCAACCTCAGCCAGGTTCTGAAGACCTTAGGATGCGAGTGTGTGTTTGTGACTGATGAAAACAAGTTCATCTTCAATAATGTTTTGGTTGGGCACCAGGCAGTTGCCCGGTTCAAGATCTGCAACACTGGCCGAATCCCCTGTGATGTGGTTTTTAGCGTAAAGTCCATCTCTTCCAAGGTGAGAGCAACTGCTGTGTGTGGTGGTTTTGTGTGGTAGCTGCTGCTGCTGCCACCGCCCCTTGGATTGGGAGTTAAGTATTTATTTAACCCGGCTCCAGGTGGCCATCATGGGTCTCTCTTGCAATCTTCCTAATGTTCCTCCACTTCCACTGCTAGCTTTGATACCTTGTTTTTATTTCCCCCTGCCTGACTGCCAACCACAAAACAGATTCCCTTCCTTGTGCTTCCTGTAGCCAGTTCCCTGGAAGGGTTGGCTAGGGCATGTAAGTTACGTGACTGCGATGGGAAGACTGGAGCATGGGGAGGATTCGCTTTCCCCATCTACATTTTCCCTGCAAGAGTGTATATAGGAATGAATGGCCATGCCCACCATCATGCGCTCCACCATATGTGGCTGCATATGGTCCTTAGGGATAAGCAAAAAGTTTGCCCATCTCTGTTTAACCCAAGAAATCACCATGTACATAGCTGAAACAGAATAGTCTAGGAATTTCACGTGGAAGCTTGTTATATAAATACAGGGAAGGCTTATATGGTTGCCCCTATCATAGCAAACTGGGTCCATTGATAAATCGGTCATGGCAGCATTTGCTGCATTGGCAGAGCTGGCGGCAGCTTGCAAGGCTGCCCATTTATGCCAAAGCAGGCTAACTGCCAGTCCAGAATGCCACAGCTAGACTGGTGACTGGGAGTGGCCGCCAAGACCATGTAACAGTGGTCCCGAAAGACCAGGCATGCCCAAACTATGGCCCGCAGGCTGGATACGGCCCGAAGGACTCATTTATCCAGCCTGCGGTGACCCCCGCCGCCTGCTCTTACCGGCGCGGCTGCCCACTTCCGGGTCGCAGGAGCACCGGAAATAGCTTGTGCGCAAGCGTCATTTCCAGCGCGCTTCCAGGTCGGAGGAGCCCGTGCGCATGCGCACAAGCTATTTCCGGTGCTCCTGCGACCCGGAAGTGCACTGAAAATAGTGTGTGCACATGTATATGGGCGGGCATTACCGCACACTTCCCCGCCCTCCTGCCCACCGCGCAATCGGCGCTGCAGGCACCGGCCCGGAGCGCGGTAAGTTTGGTGGCCCCTGCGAAAGACCTACATTGGCTCTTGGTATGTTTTGGAGCACAATTCAAAGTGTTTGTACTGACCTTTAAAGCCCTAAACAGCCTTGGCCCAGTGTACCTGAAAGAGTGTCTTCACCTCCATCATTCAGCCCGGACACTCCCATCAGATATCAAGGAAATAAGCAACTATCTGATTTTTAGAAGACATTCAGGAAATTTTTAACGTCGAATGTTTTACAATTTTGTATGGGCTGTAAGCCGCCCAGGGTGGCTGGGGAAACCCAGCCAGATGGGCGGGGTATAAATAATAAAATTATTATTATTATTAATTATTATTAGTCCAGGAAGTGTCCTGTCAGTCTCCACATCCTCTTATTCAGGGAGGGGGCTTTCTGTGAGTGGTTTTTGAAGCTTCATCAGCTGTATGATGTTTTCCACAGTCCAATGTCCGGATCAGTGACATCTTTGAGCTCCACCCAGTGCGGATGTGCATCGCCAGCCGTTCACATGCCTTCACAAGCCTGACCTTCTCACCGCAGAGCATGCAAAACTACCAGTGCATTTTTGAGGCTGCTGTTGATGCACCGTCCAGGTATCCCAGTGGTGGCTGATGGAAAGGTGTTGGCTCCTTTGGGCCATCTTCTAGATATGCACCCAAGGGCAATGTGTTCCCTTGTCTCTTACTTTCAGTCTGGTTGCAAAGTCAAGGAATTTATCCTTTGAGGTCACTGGGGATGGCAACCTCCCTCAGGTCACCATCATGCGCCCTGTGCTCCGCAATAAGAAAGGGAACCCACTCCTACTCTTCAAGAGGCTCCTGTTGGGCCATACAGAGATCCTTCCTCTGGTCTTTAAGAACTGTGGCAGCATCCTAGTCCAGGTAGGCAACTTTGGGCACGGCAATGTTGCTCTTATGTGGTCCAGAAAGTGCACTTATAAATATTTTTCTAAATAAATAAATAAATAAATAATACATATTAAAGTGGTTTACAGCAATAAAATAAATTACTGGTAAATGAAAAACCATATGAAAAGTGAAAAAGAGGCATCAGTTAACCATTGTGGAATAATGTATTGCCTGCATACGCCTGGGGAAATAGGAAGGTTTTCAGCAGGCATTTAAAGTCAGCATGGAAGGGGAAGCCATGGGCTTTTTTTTATACATGCGGGGAGGGCTTTTCACTTTCTTTCCACCATCCTAGTCACAGGGACAGCCACTCTAAAAGCCCTGCTTTGATTTGGTGCTTTGAGATCTTTGGGAATGAGATAAAGAGAGGGGGGGAGGGAGGGAGGGAGGAGTGGTTCCGCTGCCATCACCTGATCCTCCTGTTCTTTTTTCTTGTTCCTTTTTCCACTCTGCCACACATCCCATCTTAGGGCTAGCCCTTGAGGAAGCAGCCCTTGGCCACCATTGCTGCCACTGGGGTGTGCCGCTGAGTGAGGCTGGCCAGAAGAAGGGGTGGATGGTGCGTGGTGCGTGGTGTCCCTCCCCAGGGTGCCTCCCCTCCACTGTTGTCCAAGTAGCTCTCCACTTTTTCCCAGCTGCATTCTTCTTCCATGTGTTTTTCAAGTGACCCAGGGTTCCTTCTTCAAAGGGCTCAAAAGCTGCCTCCAGGAGGCTTTCATGACACTAAAAGCTACCATGCCAGAGCCAAGGGGGAGAGGGCGGTGCAGGATTGACTTAAATATCCTGGGAACAAGATCTGGCCTGGAGGTCAGCAGTTTCCTATCTCTAGTTTAATGAATTAAAGGGTTTCATAGCAGCATAGGCTGAATTGGTTACCTTAAACATCTGGATGTTAAGAATTTACAGAAAAGGCTGTCAGACAAGGTTCTGCCTATCTGATAGTATTCCAAGGTGCTGTGTGGATCTAAATGGTCTCCCAGGACTCATGGCTGTGTTGCTGTTCTTGTTTTGTCCCTTTCCCCAGCTGTTTCTCAACATTTCAGATGAAAATTGTGCTTTCACTTTGAAACACAGATCCACTACCAAGTGCATTTATATGACTTCTCAGAATGAGGAGAATGAACCCAGCGAGGGAGGTAAATGACACATACCTGCTACCATGGCAAGGGCGCAGTAGCTGTGGAAAGGATATGGGTGGGTGGGGCTCCCTGTGGCACTGGCTGCCTTTTATCCCCTTGTCCACAGCACTGAGACATCTGCCTGAACAAAATGCCTGCAGAGGTGCAGCTGAAGGTCTCATAAACAAAAAGCAAAAGAAGGGCCCTTTCTTTCTCCCCGAGATCTCTGGGTGAAATATACTCGGAGTCAAGAGTGAATTTCATGCTCTTTATTCAGCTCATAGTCATCAAGGAGGAGAAGAGAAGACGAATGGCTCTTTTCCCAAAACCATCTGCTTATATACATTATTTACACAATGGGCCTTGCGTGATTGGCTACTTCAGGGCTACACCTGTGGGCCAATTATATTGTGGATTGACTTTTGCCTGTAGCCTGATTGGCTGCTCCTACAGGCCAATCAGGTAGCAGATTCACTTCTGCCAGCCGCCTGATTGGCTGCTCCAGCAGGCCAATCAGGTTGCGGATTCACTTCCACCTGGAGTTGGATTGGGTAGCTCCCGCTGATTCTGAATCCTATTGTTCTAGGATTCAGCTCAGTACATAACACCCCTCCCCTCTAAGTTCCAGTCCTGCCCGGGAAGTTGCATTCGTAGTCCCCAAGGTCTGCTGGCCGCCTCCGTGTGCGTTGTGGCCTGGGGTGTTCCTTGGTCAGGGGTTCTGGTTCTGGCTCGTGTTCCGAGGCTGCTGGCTGTGCCGGGGCTGTCTGGTCTGGCGCCACTGAACCACTAGGTTGTAGCTCTGGTTCCGGTGTCCTTCCAGCCTCGGGGCGCCCCTCTGTGCCTACTGCTTCTGCTTCCTCTGCCCACCCCTCTCGCTCTACAGGCCTCACTGCCCTGCTGTCCCCTTGGGACCCCTCTGTCCCGCTCTCCTCCCGGGTTCCTCCTGGGAATCGTCGCCGTATCTGGTCGCAGTGGCGGCGCCAACATTGCCCCCCTTCCGTTAGTACCTCGTACGACACGGGACCGGTCACCTTGGTGACTGTGGCGGGTACCCATGCTGGGCCTGCCCCAAAATTCTTTGCATACACTGGGTCCTGGGCCACAAATGTCCGGGTGTTCCTGCCCTTCCCCACCACTACCTCATCCTGAGCTCTGTCGGGGTGAAGTCGGTCCAGTCTAGTTGCAAGGCGCCGGCCCATTAGTAATTCAGCTGGGCTCCGGCCCGTCGTTGTGCTTGGGGTGCTGTGCTGTGCTAGAAGAAATGCAGCCAGGCGGTATTCCCAGTCCCCTTGTGTCATGCGGCGGAGGCTGTCCTTGGTGGTCCGCACCATGCGCTCCGCTTGGCCATTGGTGGCAGGGTGGAATGGTGCTGAGCGGATGTGGTGGATGGCGTTCTGCGCTGTGAAGGTCTGGAACTCCTCTGACGTGAATGCGGTTCCATTGTCCGAAACGAGGGTGTCAGGGAGCCCGTGGGTCGCAAACAGCTTACGTAGTACCCGGATGGCTGCCGCCGTAGAAGTGGATGGTACCAGTGCGACCTCCAGCCATTTGGTGTAGGAATCCACCACTATGAAGAATGTTTTTCCCTGGAAGGGGCCAGCGAAGTCCACGTGCAAGCGTGACCATGGATGTCGGGCGGACTCCCAGGGCTGGACTGGGGCCCTTGGGGGATCCGGGCGGGATTCTTGGCAGGTCTGGCAGTGTTGGACCCAGGCCTCTATCTCTCTGTCAATCCCCGGCCACCACACATAACTCCTGGCAAGGGCCTTCATCCTCACTACCCCTGGGTGTGTCTCGTGTAGGGCTGTGAGGACCCTTTTGCGGAGGGGCTGGGGAACAACAACCCTGCTTCCCCATAACAGGCACCCCTTGTGGGCCGACAGTTCATGTTTGCGGTTTGTGTAGCCAGCGAATTCTGGCCCGGGGCTGCTGCTGGGCCATCCTCGCCACACCCAGTCCAGGACCCGGGAGATGACCCTATCTTTTGTGGAATGGTGCGCAACTTCTTGTGCCTGAATGGGTCGGTCGGGAAGCAGCTCCAGGGTCATAACCTCTTGCGCAGGCGCTGGGTCGGGGCCTGTTTCTGGTAGTGGTAGCCTGCTGAGGGCGTCTGCGTGGCCCATCGCCTTCCCAGGGCGGTGGATTAGTGCATACTGGTAGCCGGCAAGGAAAATTGACCACCTGAGGACACGTGGAGACAACACTTGGGGGGTCTGCTTCTCAGGGGCAAACAGGCCAAGCAACGGCTTGTGGTCAGTCACTATGGTAAAGGGCCGCCCGTACAAGAAATCATGGAATTTTTTTACGCCCTTCACGATTGCCAGACCCTCCTTGTCAATCTGTGAGTAGTTTCGTTCGGCTGCAGCAAGCGTCTGGGAGAAGTATGCCACCGGCACCTCTCTTCCATCCGGGAGTTGGTGTCCCAGGACAGCGCCGATGCCATAGGGAGAGGCGTCGCATGCCAGCACCACTGGCAGCCTCTCGTCGAAGTGTGCCAAGACCGAGTTTGAGACGAGCAAGTCCTTGACTGCCTGGAATGCGGCCCTTTGTCGCTGGCCCCACACCCAAGGGGCCCTTTTATCTAGGAGTCTGTGTAGGGGCTCCGCTACCGCTGCCTTATGGGGAAGGAAGGCATGGTAAAAGTTCAATAGTCCCAAGAATGACTGAAGTTCGGGCTTGCTCTTGGGCGCTGGGGCCTCACAAATGGCCCGTACCTTGTCACCGGTTGGATGGACCCCTTCTGCGTCCACCTTAAATCCCAGAAAGTCCACCTGCGGCACTCCCAGTAAACACTTTTCCCGCTTCACCTTGAGGCCCGCCGTCTGGAAACGGTGCAGGACGGAGCGGAGGCGGTCCTCAAATTCCTCTGGTGTGGGCCCGGCGATCAGTACATCATCGAAGAAGGGGGTGACACCAGGAATCCCTTTAAGGAGAGAGTCCATTAGATTCTGGAATATGCCTGGTGCCACGCTAACGCCAAATTGCAGCCGCTTTACTCTGAATGCCCCTCTGTGCGTCACAATCGTCTGAGCCTCTGCTGTGGCTTCGTCCACAGGCAACTGTTGATACGCTTGGGCCAAGTCCAGTTTGCCAAAGATTTTTGACCCAGCCAGGGTGGCGAGGACATGGCTGACCACTGGCACTGGGTATGCATGGGCCGTGAGAGCCTTGTTTATGGTGCATTTGTAGTCTGCACAGATGCGGACCGAACCGTTAGGCTTGACGGGTGTGACAATTGGAGTTTCCCAGGGGGCGTTGGGCACCGGCTCCAGCACTCCTTGCTCCACGAGCCGGTCCAATTCCTCGTCTATGCGGGGTTTCAGGGCAAACGGGACCCGGCGGGCCTTGTGCCTGATGGGTCGTACAGCGGGGTCTAGCTGTAGGGCAATGGGGGGTCCTGTATATCGTCCCAATGCCCCATCGAAAACCCCTGGAAACTCTTTGCATATGGCGTCCACGTCCACTTGTAAGCTAGTGCGGTTCACCCCGGTAACGGCTAGCCCCAGAGGTCCAAACCATGCCAGTCCCAGTAAGCTAACGTAGGGGCCCTTAACTACCAGCAAGTCCAATTGTTGCTTTCGCCCTCGATATTGCACCCTGAAGGTCCCCACCCCCATAGTAGGGACCTTACGTTTCTGGAAGTCCCGGAGGGTGAATGGGGCCGGCCTTAGTTTGGGACCCCCATTAGGGCACAGTTCCCTTAATGTTTGGGCCGAGATTATGGATAGAGTTGAACCCGTGTCCAGCTCCATGCGGCATGGGGCTCCCTCTATCTGTACCTCTATATAAATTTTCTCTGTGCTGGGATGGGGCAACTGGAATACCTGGTAGTCCGTGATCTCCGTCGAGTTGCCTTGGTGCATGGTGCCGTGTGACCTGGGGCTCCTGGGTCGGTCATCTGATGCTTGTCGACGGGTGAGTCGAGCCCGACACACCCGGGCGATGTGTCCCAATTTTCTGCACTGCCTGCACTCTGCGTTGCGGAAACGACAGGTCCTCCTCTCGTGGTTCTCCCCGCAGCTTGCACAGTTCCCTCCTTCTCGTTGAGGCTGCTGTGGTGTGTGTGCTGCTTGAGTGCGCCGCTGTACTCGGTGTACTTCCTCCCTGTCAGATTCGGATTCGTCGGTGAGGTCTTCGTGGTAGACCCTCGGTTGGGATGGCGGGGCCGGTCGTGCCTCTTGCGTTGACCTCTCGGCGGCTTCGGTTGCCAGGGCTTCCTCCAGAGCAATCTGGAACGTGAGGTCTTTTTTGGCGTAGAGGCGTCGTTGCAACATCTCGTCCCTCAGGCCACCGACGAGGCGGTCACGAAGCATGTTCTCCAATTCTGAGAAGTTGCATAACCGGGCGGCTTGGCGGAGGGAGGTCACAAACCCAGTTATGGTTTCCCCCGGGGCTTGCCGTTTTGCGTAGAAGGCATTTCGGCAAGCTACCACCGAGGGCTGTGGTGAGAAGTGCTCCTTCAGCCGTTCCATTATTGTTTTGTAAGAGACGGTAGCGACATCTCTAGGTGCAAGGAGAGCCCGGGCGATTTCAAACGTCTCCTCTCCACAGACGCTGAAGAATGTCGCCCTCTTCATGGCATCGTTGGTGACTTCTTTCGCTTGCAGGAGGAAGTTGAAACGGGCGGCGTACCCTTCCCAGTCTCCTGATGCTGGTTTGAATGGCGAGAAGCTGCTGTCGGTTGCCATTCTGGGTTCCTTGGGTCCTGGAGCTGAAGCCTGGATGCACGGTGCGATGCAGCGGTGCAGCAGGTGGCGGTGCTGCGGTGCAGTGCGTGGTGGCGGTCAGCTCAGCAGGATCCCACCTTCGTCGCCAGTGAAATATACTCGGAGTCAAGAGTGAATTTCATGCTCTTTATTCAGCTCATAGTCATCAAGGAGGAGAAGAGAAGACGAATGGCTCTTTTCCCAAAACCATCTGCTTATATACATTATTTACACAATGGGCCTTGCGTGATTGGCTACTTCAGGGCTACACCTGTGGGCCAATTATATTGTGGATTGACTTTTGCCTGTAGCCTGATTGGCTGCTCCTACAGGCCAATCAGGTAGCAGATTCACTTCTGCCAGCCGCCTGATTGGCTGCTCCAGCAGGCCAATCAGGTTGCGGATTCACTTCCACCTGGAGTTGGATTGGGTAGCTCCCGCTGATTCTGAATCCTATTGTTCTAGGATTCAGCTCAGTACATAACACTGGGCCTTGTGGAGGAGGGATTCTGATATTTTGGTCTCCTATTTCCTTTGTTCTTTCATAGTCAGGAAACCTCACACGGCCTCTCTTGTCCTGCACAATGGGGAGTCCGCTGAGTTTGACGTGGTTTTCCAACCCAGCGTGGCCCAGCGCATTGAAGGACTGATCCACCTCTCTATTGTGGACAATCAGTACGAGGAGACCAACATACAAATGGTGGGTGAGGGCTACCAGGATGATGTCGTGCTGGACAACATCCACAGCTTTATTACGGAGACTGATTCTGAAAGACATCTGGAAGAGAACACAGCCGAGGGTGAGAAAAAGGGGAGGTGCTTCAGTGAACTGGGGGTGGGACCGCTAGCAATGTGTGACAAATGATGCCTTGTTTAGGGATACTCCCAAAATGTGCTGGCCATACCTAGCTGATCACAGACTATCAGTTAATTGATGCAATGGATTTCCTCAGAGCAAAATCTTACCCAGAACTTGAAGATTCTATGCTGGGATAATAGACAAACAATAATTCTTCTTGCATGGACAGCTTTCAAGACCAACTTTTTTTTTAATGTCTCAAGAATATAATCCTTTCACAGAATAAAAACTAGTAACTGTATGCATAAGCTGATGCATAAGTAGACCCAACTAACGTGGTAGACACTTGTGATGTGAAGGCTATCATATTATTCATTTTTAATTGAAAAAAAATCAATTAAACAAAATAAAGTGGAAGACAAGAAAAATGAAAGAAATGGTGCATAAAAAAAGGAAAAACCCACTCTAATGACATACATACTTATCTAATACAAAGGCATATAAATGAAATTAATATTCTAATACATACATGATTATTTTTAATCTACTATATTTTTTATGAATGGCTTTCAAATGTCATACTAGGTATCCATAAACAGTCTATGTCTGTAAGCTATTTGTTTGTATGTTGCAATAGTTGTCATATATTATATCCATTGATTAAAGGGGGCCATATATTTATGGTTCCAGTGGATCAATATCAGTCTTTTATCAGTCTTTTAGCTGTAGTGAGGGTGCAAATAATCCATTTATGCTAACCAGTTGTCAAATATAGAAGGTAGATAATTTAAAATAATATTATCCTCTGACAATACTAGCTTTCCCCGCAAAGTAATATTAATAAACTCTAGCACTTTCTTCCAAAATTTCATAAGCATTGGACATTGCATAAACATACTTTTCAAAGAAGCATTATTACATCTCCAACAGGTTGTCATAGATAGTCCCTTTCTATACAAACATTAGAGTCCAATAAATTCTAAATATTATTTTTGTTGTATAAGACACAATTTTAAATTCATCAACACCTTTGCTACAGAAGTTGATTTCTATATTTCCTAAGATAAAGAAAGTAGATTTATATCTATTTGCTGCAATACTTCTTCACAAGTATTACTACATTGTTAAAATTGTTACTACATTGTTAAAAAAACAAAACATAGGCAAACAATTTTTAGTAGTATCTCATGGCAGGCCAGATCCTGAGCCCCTTCTCCCCCAGCAGATCACTTTGAAAGGTTGGTGATGCTCTGAGGAGATGGAAGCAAACTTGTGAACATAGAAACCTGAGTTCTAAGCAGATGGAAAACAAAAGCAGACAAGCAGCTCCAAACCGTGGTTTGCCAGCTGTGCATATGGACATTCAAACTATGATGTAGGTTCTTAACATTCAGTGCATACCGTGGTTGAGTGTGGCATTTGAATTGAGCTAATGGGCGAAGGGGCTTCAAGGATCAAGAAGGCAAGTGTGACGTAAGAGGCTAAGCCTTGCAACAATGTCTTTATCACTGGGAGGCAACAAAATCTGCCGTTGTTCAGAACACCTGGCCTCTTTCCCCACAGCTCCCAGAATAGATTGCATCCAGTTTGGGGACTGTCACATTGGGAGGCCCTATCAGGCATCGTGTACCATAACCAACCACAGCAAGTCAGATGTGATGAGATTTGAATGGCCGACTTCGGGTCCACTTCACTTCTCCCCACAGGTAGGTGGAGGCACCCCTGTCCTCAATTCTCCTTTGCTGCCAAAGCTCCCAGAGGCCCAAGGCTTTGCACCCCACTTATCTCTTGCAGGCTCCATTGTTACCAAAGGTGGGGGCAGGCTTCCACAATCGTTTAGTGTGGAATTGCCACATGTAGTCCCAACTGGAATGAAAATATGTTTCAGCATGTTGAAGATCATATAGGAGAGGCTGCAGCCTGAAGCCGCTACAGTCATACCTCGGTTTAAGTACGCTTCGGTTTGAGTACTTTCAGTTTAAGTACTCTGCGGACCCGTCTGGAACGGATTAATCCACTTTCCATTACTTTCAATAGGAAAGTTTGCTTCAGGTTAAGTACACTTCAGGTTAAGTACAGACTTCCGGAACCAATTGTGTACTTTAACCGAGGTACCACTGTATTGTGCTTTTCACCAGTGCTGAATTACCGTAATCCCATAGGAGAAAAGTGCAAGTCACCATTAACGTGCTCTCAGTTTACTTTCAGGGCTGCCCAGTGATCAATGCAGGTCTTTTATGACCCTGCTATTTCTCCTTGGTTATCTTGCCAACATCTGACTCTTTGGTTCTCCACACCTCTCCCCTAGGTTGGCCATCTCCACAGTGGGTGCACCAAAAACATCACAGTGACCTTGAAATCTAGCCTCCCCGTCACACTGAAAGAACAGGCCATCAAGTGCAAGGTGACCAAGATTGCCTTTCAGCTGCCAGCTGACCAAGTGCCTGATTGGGACGATCGCCTCCACACTGTCAAATGGGTGGACATCTCAAAGAGTATCACAACAACACGCCCAACTAAGAAGAAGGTAAGAAACAAGGGAGCGAAGAGGTTCTGAGAGAGGTCTCAAACAGGCACTGATGGAACTGAATTGAACAACTCCAGGCGTGCGGACCATTTGGATCCCTTCCCGTCAGGATTCAGGCCTCATCATGGGACTGAAACTGCCTTGGTCACACTGGTTGATGATCTCTGGCGGGCTAGGGACAAAGGTGAGAGCTGTTTCCTAGTTCTGCTGGATCTCTCAGCGGCTTTCGACACCATCAACCATAACATCCTTCTGGATCGTATAGAGGGGTTGGGAGATGGGGTCCTGTCATGCAGTGGTTCCGCTCCTTCCTCCTGGGTCGTGTTCAGAAAGTGGTGGGGGGGATGAGTGTTCAGACCCCTGGGCTCTCACTTGTGGGGTGCCTCAGGGCTCTGTCCTCTCCCCCATGCTTTTTAACATCTACATGCACCCGCTGGGAGAGATCATCAGGGGGTTTGGACTGGGTGTTCATCAGTATGCGGATGATACCCAGCTCTACCTCTCTTTCAAATCAGAACCAGTGAAGGCGGTGAAGGTCCTGTGTGAGTACCTGGAGGTGGTTGGAGGATGGATGGCGGCTAACAGATTGAGGTTGAATCCTGACAAGACAGAAGTACTGTTTGTGGGGAACAGGAGATGGGCAGGTGTGGATGACTCCCTGGTCCTGAATGGGGTAACTGTGCCCCTGAAGGACCAGGTGCGCAGCCTGGGAGTCATTCTGGACTCACAGCTGTCCATGGAGGCGCAGGTCAATTCTGTGTACAGGGCAGCTGTCTATCAGCTCCATCTGGTACGCAGGCTGAGTCCCTACCTGCCTGCAGACTGTCTCGCCAGAGTGGTGCATGCTCTAGTTATCTCCCACTTGGACTACTGCAATGCGCTCTACGTGGGGCTACCTCTGAAGGTGACCCGGAAACTACAACTAATCTAGAATGCGACAGCTAGACTAGTGACTGGGAGCGGCCGCCGAGACCACATAACACCGGTCTTGAAACATCTACATTGGCTCCCAGTACGTTTCCGAGCACAGTTCAAAGTGTTGGTGGTGACCTTTAAAGCCCTAAATGGCCTCGGTCCAGTATGCCTGAAGGAGCGTCTCCACCCCCATCGTTCTGCCCGGACACTGAGGTCCAGTACCGAAGGCCTTCTGGCGGTTCCCTCGTTGGGAGAAGCCAAGTTGCAGGGAACCAGGCAGAGGACCTTCTCGGTAGTGGCGCCCGCCCTGTGGAACGCCCTCCCATCAGATGTCAAAGAGAAAAACAGCTACCAGATTTTTAGATTTTTAGGGAGGCTTTTTAATGTTTAATAGATTATTTTATTTCATTTTCTGTTGGAAGCCACCCAGAGTAGCTGGGGAAACCCAGCCAGATGGGCGGGGTATAAATAATAAATTATTATTATTATTATAAGGCTGAATTCTGCATCAAGGGAATGAGGATTCTAGGTCCAAGACAAATTGAAACAGGGGAGTTGCTGCATGTTCCACATGTTGTACAGCTCAGGATTTGCCATATGAGCCTGTAGCCTTTTGCTGTCCAGGAGGTTTCTCTGCTGTTTTATTCTTCTGCTTGCTGCTTTGCCAGATATGAACCTCACCTGGCACTTGTTGGGCTCTGGGTTCAGGAGCTACACTCTCATCTGGAGATGTCAAAGGAAACAAATGCTATTTTCTTCCCAAATCTAATGGGTGATGAAAAGGAAGCCTGTCCTCTTGGGATTTGCATATTGCTTGGAACAAGTTACTTCCTCATTACCTGACTTGTGACGTTGTCCTAATTTGTTTACTGCTGTAGCTAAGATTAGGCAAAAGCTTGACAATCTTGAAGCTGCTTGCTGAACTGGACATGAGTTGTTTCCTTTGCTGAATCTCACTGGCAAAGTGGCCTCTTCATGTGCCTCCATCCACTTGCCGGCAGTAGTAATGCCCCTAAATACCAGTTACTGGAAACCACAGGAGGAGGAGAGTGCTGTGGCACTTGGTTCCTGCTTGCAGGCTTCCTATTGACCACTGTGAGAACAGGATGCTGGGTTAGATGAGCAACTGACCTGATCCTGAAGAGCTGTTCTTGTGGTAGCTTCCTATTGTTCTGCTGTTGGTGTAGGTGATTGAGACAGATCCGGAACCTGCTCACACGACTGTGGAAGACAGTGGCCGAGAACTGGAGCTCTGGGTGAATGCCACTGTGGACTACGCACAATACAAAATGGAGGTGGAGACAGTGAACTTCAAGGACACTTTGCTGTTTCAGACGAGGGTGTACGAGTGAGTAACAAATATGCAGAATCTTGTTCAGAGGCTGCCTTCTATTTTTGTGGTCCCCTTTTTGTGAAGCCCAGCTTTCCTACCTTACAGTCTGCTGGACACATATACCTGCATTCCCATGGCTGATTCATGCTTCAGGCCACCTTGTTTCCCCCAAACTCAGTGATGAAGAGGATTATATGTGACCAGAGCACAGTGACTCCTCTCTTTCCTCTGTTCTGAGCCAAACCTCCCGATTTCCTCCCTTTCTCTCTGCCCTCTTGTTCTACCAGTGTGGAGCTGTCTAATACAGGGGATGTGCAGCTAGAATACACCTGGAATGTGGCCATGGAGGAGACTGGGAGGGCAGTCAACTTTGCTACTGAGCCTCTGGCAGCCAGCCCAGAAGGTGCAGCAGGTAAGCCTCAGTGGGCTTCTCAGGCTCTACTTTCCACCATTTCTTGGGTGCCTTGAGAACATCCTCAGATCCTTTCCTTCTAGCTTGTGGAGCATCACATGCCCCTGTCCACTGGCCCTTTCCTCTCATCTTTTTGGATCTTTCAAGACTGTTCATATATTTGCCTGGGACATTCAGGGCAGGTTGCAACAAGTACAACAGTAGCTGCATCAGCCAGAAGGGAGTTACTTGCCAGGTGATTGCTTTCTAGAGAGTTAATGGGGAACTTTTAGCTTGTCTGTATACTTATTTAAAACATTTCTTTGGCAGTTCACAAGCATATAAATACATTTTCTATTTAAAAAAAACCCAACCCAACACATTAAAATGCAACAAATGCATCCAGATGAAGCAAGACAATTTTTACAATAGCTTATTGTTAAGGAATAGCAAATGAGCCTTTAGCTAGCGCTGAAAACTCGATCTATAGTTGGGGCTTGCCTTATTTCAAAGTGGAAGTAGCATCACAACAGAAAAGCAGCACCCCACCCCTCCCCAGTTACCACAATATGGATCTCAGCAGCTGCAATGCAACTCAGTTTGAATATCTAAGCAGAGAGACAGGTCTATCTGCAAGAAGGCTTTCTTCCACATAACCTAGCCCAAGCTTGCTAAGGACTAATCCCAGAAGCAAACACACAGGCAGCACAGTTCTTTTAAAAGTGGTGCTTCTTGCTCACAGTCGACCACTCCACTCAGTCGTGCCATTTCACAGCCTTCTGTGCAAGCTGCAGCTTCCAGGCCAACCCTAAACATGACATTTTTGCTCTATGTCTCAAGTGCTTGCTGTTGCCATCACCTCTTCCCCACAACATTCTTTGGAACATGAAGGACACTGGCCAGGGCCAACTTGCATGCCAAGCCCCAGAGATGTTTGCCCTGGCAGATGGGTTCATAACAAGCCATAACATCCAGATTTGGAAAATAAATGGAAGGTCACAAAATGCTGCTTTGAATAATGCATTGAGGAGAAGCAGTTGTCTCAGCAAATTCTGCCTTCAACCCAGGGGAAGTTCCATCTGCTGCTTCCATCAAAACCGGGTCCAGCCGACGGTTCAGTCATTTTGAGAGTACGGTGGACAGCCTTTCTTCCTACGTGTCCCCAACAGCCACTAGAGCTCCCTTCTTCATGCAGCCCAGCTGTGGTACCATCCTTCCTAAGAGCTCCCAGACACTCCAGATGAAATTCTGTCCTCACGAAGTGGGAGAGTTTGAGGGCCGCCTACTCTGCAGGTAAGGAGACTTCCCACAACTGCCATCCACAAGTCCTGAGAAAGCAAATCTTCCCGACACTGCAGATATTGTTATGTCTTGCTCTCACCTTGAGTGCTTCCTTACACAGCTGCTGTGGTGCTCGGTGGGAGGCAGGCAGCATAAGCATGCTCTGTGACTTCCTAACAAAATGGCTATTGCCTAGGTTTAGAAGGCTCTGAACTTTGTTCTGTATGACTGCACAGAAATTATAGTCGCCATCTTTCTGGCATCAAACACTGTCTCTCTGAATCCAGGGGAGGAGGAGCAGTGCAGAGGCAGAAACACAGGTTTCCTCTTACCTCATTGCCCCCTTTTGATGGGCTTGGGGTGGCAGCAGCTCAAGTGTTCCCATAAATAGGGGGGAAAGGCCTCCAACAACAGAGGTTTGACTTTCCCTGACAGTGCCACAAGTAGTTGAGCCTTATGCTGTGGAGGCCTACACCAGTCAAATGCTGAACTTGCCTGAATAGTATCTGCTCAATGGGACAAAATGAGGGCGAAGCTTTTGCTCATGCCTTGGAATACCAGCAGATGCAAATGTGCATTGACCACATATTGCTTGGTGAGAAACTGAGTAAAATGGGGATTTGTTAGTCCAGGAAGGGTGGTGATCACTGCCACAGAGACAGAAAAATAGCAAGAGAGTTTTCTTGTGGGGAAAAGATGGATCACATGCCATGTGTGGAGTATGGAGTCCCAGAAATTTATTTTTATATTCCCTGTCAACCTGGGCCTTTTTCCTTTCAGTATTTCTAACCTGAAGCCTGATGAGGAAGGCCCGGTTGTGGCTGTGAAGGGGAAGAGCCTCCTGCCCTACTGTCATTTTGAGCTGGAAGATTCCAATTACATCACTGCGCACAGACGTAACCAAGACTTGCGAGGGCCTGGTGGGATGAGCCTGGATGCCAACACCAAAGTGATTGAATTTACCTCTATAGGAGTGTACGTCAGGAACACCCGGTAAGTATCCAGTCAGTTCTTTGCATTGACTGCTTCATTCAAACAGTCATAGGTGTTCTAAGCAGTGACTAGGAACATCCCTTGGGCTTGGGCTTTCAGCCGAGAGAGCTGCTTTCCCTTTGGCAGTGTTGCATGCCCAGGATGGTGGGGCTGCTGGTGCAGCAGTTTATTCCATGGTTGGGTTTCTGCTATTTCTCCTTCCTGCATGGCACACCAGCGCCAGTCATGACTCTGGAGGGGGTCTGAAGCAGCTACCTTGGAAGCATTTGCTAACATCTGAAAATTTGGCATCAGTGCAAAAGCACCTACATAGAAAAAAGAATGTTTATCAGCATAAAAGCACAAAAGAAATAAGGATATATCCTCAGTGGTTGGATGTTATCACTGCCTCCAAGGACAGTTGATAAAATAGATGCTATTGAAAAAGATTTGTCAAAATGGGTAATTCAACTGGTGTTCCCTCTTCTGATTAATATTATTTGGGTTGTTTTGCTGTATCTTTATTGATGTAATAAATAGGTCTTGTTATTGTTTATGCTTTGGCTTCTGGGAACCTTTACCATTGTTTTTCTTCATATAAAGCATGTCACTTATCTGATAAAAGTCAGGAGAGTCAGGGATTCAAGCTTGTGAATTTCATAACTTCACCCGATAACTTGAGCTCTGGCTGACAGTGACCCACATGCTGAATTAGTGAATCAGGCACTTTTATTTGCATTGAGGCTTCAAGCTTTTATTGATGTGATCAGTAGATTAATCAACTCAAGTTTATTTGATTCACTGGTGGGGGCTGACTTTTAATCACTAGCACTCTGAAAATAAGGCACACTTGCTTATTTTTTATGTGGCTTTGTGATAGGCTTGTTACTGTAAAGGGAAAGAAAATCAAATGTTAAAAATAGTCCTTCTCTCTAAAATGAGTGATAGCTTTAAGAAATAAAACAACCAAGCACATATCCTTGTACATAAATGCAATTTGTTACTGAACTGGTTTCTTAAAAGACAGATGATCAATCAACTAGACTTTTCCCCCATTAGCTGACAGTCTAACATGTCTCTGATGTCACTTCTTCCATGTCTTGGGTAGGAGCTTTTCCATCATGAACCCCACCAATGCCACCTACTCTTTCCAGTGGGTCTGTGAGCAGCAGGAGAACAAAGATTATGCTGCCTTCATCTGCTTTATGGAGCGAGGCCAGCTCCGGCCAGAGAAAAAAGTGGAGGTGAGTTGGCAGAGGGAATGCCAAGTTAGGGCCACAATCTCTTGCCTCTGAGTCTTCCTTTGCAAGGGTGTAGCCACTCCTGGTAGCCTGTTCCTCTTGCAAGTGAATTCAGATATACAAAGGGTGAGATATATATGGATTTGTCATATACATGTAGCTTTTCCATGTGCCACTTCTGGTAATTCTTATTCCAACAAGCCGACACAGAAGCACATCAATTCTGGTAACAGCATGTTTTGAACCCACATGCACGTCTAGCACTCGTGTATTCATACACACAACTAAAGTTAGGTTTAGGATCTTGTGCTGGAGTTATGACATGTGCTTGTTATGTGTTAACCCTTAACCCTCATGCCAACAATAACTTCTCACCCCCCAAGGAATAAAGAAAGCTTGGTTTATTATAGGAAATACAAGTGACAGAGTATATAAATGTTGCTTCGGACAGCAAAATTACAAGTTAAGCAGGCAGCAACTACTACAGTGCACACCACCCTTGACCTGAAGAGTGAAAGAGAGCCTATGGAAATGTGGGTGTGACAATTTTGAGAGCAAGACCCACACTAAGAACAAGAAATGGAAAGGGAAGAATAAATTTGGTGTAGGTGGGTCTCCACGAGGCAAGACACAGCGATAATAGCAAGAACCTTTATTGACCTACATAACTGGGAAAACAGGAGCAAAGCAACTGCTTATATACATTCCTGAAAGCCTGGGCCACTTCCACTCCCAACGTGATTAGCTGTCTAAACTTCCAAACTGTGAATCTTGACTCAGAGTTCAAGGGCCAATAGCAGAGTCCCAAATCCTGAAATGTTCTGTGATTGGACATCACGTATCAAATCAGAACACAGGAGCTCAGAATCCTTAGTCCAGACTCAAGCTCAGGCAAACACAGATCACTGAATACATAAAAATTTCTGTCCTTAAAGTGAAGCAGGCCTGTGCTGTTCTTTGAGAGTGCTGAGTAAGAGAGTTCCTCAATATTGACTATTGGAAAACCGGGGTTTTTAATAAAATAATATTTTTAGCCAATGCCTCCTAGTAGAGAAGGAAGAGGCTGCAAAACTGGGGAAGTCCTTAGTGGTGTGTGTGTGTGTTGAAATACTTTTGAAAGCATTGTGGTGAAAGGGGGGGGGTATCAAGAGCAGGGCTGTGCCAGAGGTTTCTAGTTGCCTTTTTACTTGTAGGTCATATTTGAATTCATCCCTCAACATCTGGACACCACAGAATCCTTTTGGACTTTCACAATCCCTGAACACAACCTTTCTGTCCCATTCCTCTTGGTTGGCCACACCACGGACCCTGCTGTGTATCTGGAAAGATCCCACCTGAACTTCCGCTCACTCCTTATTGGTAAGGACAGCCTTAGGAGGCAGCGGGGGGGGGGGGCAGATCTGTCCATTTCAGTTTCTTATTTTCCTAGTCTGAATATTTATTTGCCATAGTTCACACAATTTGTATAAAGGTATGGTGCAATTTATTCATATTCTGCAAATTAATCTTAAAACAAATGTTCATAAAAATTCTTTAGTATTTTGGTGCACAAAGAAATCAACTTTGCAAGGTAAGAACCAAATGGTCTTTCCCTTTAATATATCCATTTTTGTTTATATATTATAGTTGGAAAACTGCATCGGCATTGCAAAATTCAGAGACATGTGAATTTTAAAGGATAAATGTGTTTCATTTTGCATAAGTTTTTATTGGGGGGAAATACATTTTACTCTTAGACAGTAAAGATTCTGAGTAAATATAACTGGGAAGGCAGTGAGTTCTCTCTAGCAAACTGACTCTACTCTAGCATACTCTAGCATTCTGCTGCTCTTCCTCTCTCCCTAAGGACACGAGGCTCGTGAGAGCATCGACATTATCAACAATGAGAATGAGACCTACAATTTTTCCTTCAGAGAAGGCTCTCGTTTTTCAGAGGGGCGAATCAGCTGTCTAAAACTGCAGCCCATGGAAGGCTCAATCCCACCTCGTTCCAGGTAAAGGAGGCTGTGGAGCTAGATGGCAAGTGCCTTGAATGGCACATTCTTGGGACTCGTGTCGCTGTTGATTGGGAGTGAGCCAGACATTCCTTTCATAAGATTATTGTGTTTCTGGTCCCATGGCATCATCTGTAAAGCACTTGTTCTTTGGCCCCTTTCTCCCCTGCAACTCCACATTCTGCATTATAGGGAAGGATTTGGGCTACAGGCTTAGCACAAATCATGCATTGACATACATGCAAATTTCTGCAAGTTTATGAGGGGGTAACTGGTCCTGAAAAGCCCTGAGTGCTTTTTTCCTTGTGACTAGTTTTCTCAGTGCAACCAACCCCAACCAAATGTGTGGTGTTTTCTCACCAGGCTTCCTATTAGCATCTTATTCATGCCAAACCTGGAGGGGGAGGTAAACTTCAACTTGATCTGTGATGTCAACAGAAAGAGCCAGCCCCTCTGTTTGAACATCAAAGCCACTGGCCAGGCCATGAATGTGTCTGTGAAGTGTCAGGAAAGTAATGGTTTGCTTACTGAGCTGGACCCCGACCAGCCACACCGGATCAGCTTTCAAGAGGTGAGAGTCCAGGAGTTTCTTAGCGCTACTTGACTCCAACAGGCATCAACAATTTGCAGAATTTTCCTCAGTCAGTTCCTGCATAGTGATGGCTTGAGAAACAGTGTCTGTAACAGCAAGTGTTACAGTGTCTGTGTTGATGGAAACATCCCCAAGCGGATTGGCTAGGCCGATCCCTAAGCACCAGCATTGTGGATTCATTTGTAGGAAAGGTAGGGTCACAATCTGAGAGAACTGCAGAAAAGTACTCGCATGCTCTTTGGCAACATTCCAGGTAGTGACAAATTCCTTTCTCTCTCCCACTTCAGAAGGCTCGTATTATGCATGCAACTTGAGGGGGGGAAATGAAACTGAGCTCAGTGGAGCTTACACCCTAGTGCAGAGGTGGGGCACGGGTACCATTGGACTCTTAACACCTGAATGGCTCAGACTACTGACACGATTGCCCCTGAGCACTGGTATATTCCAGAGCTTGGGGCAAGGAAACAAGCTGGGAGACAGCTTGAACGCAAGTGGAGGAAATATCTGAATGATGGCAACTGAACACTGGTACGGGCTTATTATCAAGCCTACCTAGTGGTTGTGAAGGCAGTAAAGAAAGCATACTTTGCTGCTTCCATTGCACCCTCATTATGTCCTCCTGCAGAGCTTTTCCAGGTTGTACAGGGCCTTTTACAGGCTGGCCCAAAGGAGGTGGGAGAACCCACGGTAGCTCACTCCAACTTGTTTGCAAAGCATTTTGAGGATAAAATCACTTGCATCTACCAAGACCTTGACTCTGCTGTTATAGCAGATGAATCTCATGGGGTGTCCAGAGCACTGTCTAGTCCTGTTGTGTTGGATGAGTTTCAGCTGGTAAGGTTTGAGGATGTGGACAAGGTGCTTGGATCGGTTAGGGCAACCACTTGCACTCTAGAACCTTGCTCCTCTTGGGTGGGAACAGCAGACTGGGCCAGGGAGGTGATCAATGCCTCTTTATGAGAGGGGGTGCTCCCTGCCTGTTTGAAGGAGGCAGTGGTAAAACCATTCCTTAAGAAACCTTCCCTGGATTCAGAAAACCTAACTAACTACCGGCCAGTTGCTAATCTCCCTTTCCTAAGCAAGGTTCTGGAGCGAGTGGTTGCACACCAGATTCAGGCACTTTTGGAAGAAACTGATTTTCTGGATCCATTTCAATCGGGGTTTAGGCCCGATTTTGGCACAGAAACTACTTTGGATGATGACCTCTATCCAGAGAGAGACAAGGGAAACATGTCCCTGTTAATTATTCTCAACCTCTCAGCAGCTTTTGATACCATTGACCATGGTATCCTTCTGGAGTAACTATCCAAACTAGGGGTGGGTGGCACCACTTTGTGGGTGGCACCACTAGCTCAAAGGAAGACAAGCCTTGCCTATAACAACCTGTGGTTCTGCAACAGTATTAATGCTGCATCTTCTCTTTGTTCTGGACAGATGCAAGTCAGTGATTATGCTCAGTGCCATTTCTATATTCTGAATACTGGCAAATTCAACTTCAACTTCTCATGGGAACTTGACCTTGCCAAAGCAGTTAAGCAATATTTTGTCATCTCTCCAAATAACGAAGTAGTAGAAGCAGGGAATCGGACAGAGGTCATGCTGTCCTTCCACCCGCTGAAGCCATGCACCTTAAAAGATGTGGAGCTGAAGCTGCAGGTAAGGAAGACCCAGGGTCGGTGGTGGTGGGTTTCTTCTGTTGTCTGACGAGAAGGTTTCAAATCACCCACTTGATATTTACACTAAGGATATAAAAAAAATAAAGCTTAAAACTCCCAGCAAAATCAGATATTGTCTTAAAATTAAAATTAGCCAAGTATATATTAGTCTGACAATTAATCTGACCAGTTCTGAGGCAGCCCCTCTCTGTGCTCACAGATCAGCCATGGACCAACATTTACTTGTGTGCTGGAAGGCTCAGCTGTGAATCCCAGCATCCATTTCTCTACCACCAAAGTGGGGTTTGGAAGCTGCTTCATCTACCAAGGTGGAATGACCATTTCCAAACGAATCCTGACTGTCACGAATAAGGATGCCAAGGATGCAAGGTAAGCTGGACCAATGATGTGCCTCGCAGACACAGAGCACCATGGCAGATGTACAGGAGGTAAATTCAGATGCACAGCACCGGCAGTGGTGTGATGTTGGGCTACAGGCAGAGCAAAGAGCCAGCAGGGTTGAGGGCAGAAGGTGGGAGAATCAGAACCAAGAATCACAGACAGGGAAGGTCAAACTGACCATTGCTCAGACAAAGTCCCATGCCTGCCTTGGGAATTTATATAGCCCCATCAGCAAAGGGCAAATCAATACACTACCTAGATCAGCGGACTCTCCTTAAGAGGCATCACAGCCCTGTCAACCTTTCAATCTGCAGCATCTGTTGAGGTTGCAATTAGAAGATCTCCTGCTGCTTAGATGGGCTTTTGGGGCATAGCTGCCAAGTTTTCCCTTTTCTCGCGAGGAAGCCTATTCAGCATAAGGGAAAATCCCTTAAAAAAAGGGATAACTTGGCAGCTATGTTTTTGGGATAAGCCAGCTGGTATCATTAGTGGTCCCAACCTCCATTTTCTGCCTCACTTGTTGAAGGTGTTGCAATTTTGGAAAGTATAAACCTCACCCCTGATATGGTAGTTGACAAATGTGTGGTGCCCCATTTGCACAGGCACATTAGCAGTCAGGAAGGGATGAATGTGTGACACAACACTTTGGATCATGTCTTCTCTCTCTTTGCTTGCTCCAACTCTGCCCTGGGAGGGACCCCTTGTGTTCTAGTGCCTTGCCTCAACATTGTCAGTGGAGGCGACAGCGTTGGTTCGTCTAAAGGCCAAAGCACTGTGCATCTCTCCACTGAGAGCAGCTATTAGCCCAAGAAAAAAATGCACATAGCAGAAGCACAGAGAGTTGGAACAGACATTAGAGCTGATCATTGTATGGAGAGATGGGGGGGAGAGGGAGATTGTGGAGGCTGTGAGAGGGTAAAAAAAGGGAGAGCAGTGAAGTTCAACCCCTGTCACATTCATTTGCTTTTTGAAAATGTAGTTTAATAATTCCAAATAAGTGGCATGGATTAAATAGGCGGCATGATACAGGGCAGTTTATACAGAATTAATTAGTTTTACCATCTATATTGGCAACCCTGCTACTTTTAGCTGTCAGTGATACAGATATTACAACTAGAAAGCAAATAATACAGTATACAAATAATTATAACCCCAAGTTAAATAATTAAATAAAATGATGAGGCAGGTTAATAAATAATTAAGTAAATGATTAAATAAAAAGTTAACTGGGTAGGCAGATCAGCATAGAACATATCAGTCACATGTAAATCGATTAAAATGTGCTGTAAAAATTCATAAATTGTCACATTGTATACATAAAGATTAACCTAAACCTTAAATATAAATTTCTTCTGAGCAACATATAGGACTCTTACAAAACAGGAAAAGAGTTATAACCTGGCACACCTTGATATTTATTCAAAAAATCATTTTTTCAGTCATATTTGAGATTCACAAGTCAAACTGTTGGAAAGCTGCTCATCTTTCAGAGTCAGAGACACCTTTTTGGAGAAAGAAACATCCTGTTTCACTTCCGGTCTACCGCACAAGCTGAGCGGCGAGGAAACCTCGAGCTCCAAGGTTTCTGGCTGCGTGGAGGAGGGGGGGGACTCCGCGAGAGCGATGCGGACCTCCAGAAGAACCCCAGATTGAGCGTTCTGGGGTCGTGGGAGCTTGGCAGTGCCTCGGAGCGACTCCTCTGCTGCCCAGTAAGCTCCTTTGGAGCCCTGAGAGCCAGTGGAGTGGAAGTCACGGGAGCCATTTTGAGCCCAATGCTACCTCCATGGAGCAAAGCTCCGAGCCGGCAGCCTGTAAGCGGCAGGTTTTCCCATTAAAAAGAAGATTTGAATGATTTGGATACCGTGAGTAAATGAAAAAATCAAGAATTTGATTTGGAAATTGGCCACGGAAGGAGATCTAAAAGGGAAGTCGGTCTCCCCCTCTGAGTGCTTGGTAACGCAGTAAAATTGTCTGAAGCCAGGAAATGATAGCAAGCTCTGTTTCGCCTAAAAATTTAATTTAAAATCTTTCCCCAAGGCAGAGTAAAGGGGAAAGTCGAACTGTGTATTGATCTCTACAAAAGACTGTGTTTTGACAAGGGGAAACCCTTTTGGAAATTGGAGTCGGGTCAAAGGAAGGATCAGCTAGCCGCCATTATGACGTCATCATAGAAAGGAATGTGCTTCTTTGTTGGAGGCTGAGAGCTATCAATATGGGAAAGAGGCTGTAACTAAAGTTAAAAAATATTTGAAGGCTGCTCAGTGTTGAACTTAATACTTTAAAAATCTGATGAAGATTAAAAAGAATGGAGGTTGGAACCAGTTTGGATGTGATATTATGTTTTCAAGGCTTGGAAAAATAATATAGTACCATTTCCTGCTCTGTTATACCCATGGAATTGGAGAAGAACAGCATGATAGAGGAGAAGGCATTGGATTTTGAGGATTTTGAAGACACTGAAAATCTACTTTGGGATCTAATTTTGGAAAAAATCCTGGAACTTAAAGAGGAGATGTGTAACCCTAATGGAAAAACATTAACCCCAAAGGAGAAGACAGCTGAACCAACAGACTTGAACTTTGAATTATTAGATTTGAGCTCTGAAAAATATAAGGAAGAAGAAGAAGAAGAGAAAGAAATTACTGTTCCACCGGTGGGAGGGGGGGAACAGGATTTGTGCTGGATTCAAAAGTCCCTTTAAAAAGAACCAACATGGAATGCTGCCTGTCCAGTGAGGGGGGGGGCAGGATGCATGTTGGGGACAGAAGGTGAAGAGCATAAAACAGGGAAGAGGAATGGGAAAAAATGGAAGGAATAGGAGCAAAGTTGGGAGTTGGGAAAGCAACAGCTGAAGAAGGGGGTTGGGCAAGGGTTGGATTGGGTCAGAGTAGGAGTGGGGTGAAGGTGGTTTATTTAAGATTTCATGGGATGGATAAAGATGGTCTGAATCTGGAATGTTCTAAGGAGCTAGCAGAAATTTATGGAGACACTGATTCCAAGGGGGGGGGGGTTGAATTAATCTTAAATGTGGGGTTATAAATAGAAGATATAGAAATTGATTGCCTGAATATTTTTGGGTAGGGAATATTGGCTTTGGAGTAAAATAAAAGTTAAGAGAATTAGGTTGTCAGAATATTATTAAAATCAGGGTTTAGGAGTAAATTGGGTATAGTTTAGTAAAAGATTGAGTTTAAGTGAGAAGGATTTATGTAGTGATAAATGTTTAAGAAATAATGTTTAAGAAATAAGGTATGATGTTAGAATTAAAAGATTTTGAGATAGTATTGATGATATATGAAAACTGCATGATTTAGTTATAAAAAAATGAACTCAAGGAGGGAGATGCGCGGAAGTCTGCAATGTTAAGAAATGAGATTTGATTTTGGGTGTTTTTTTCGTTTTTTTCTTTTTTCTTTTGATATTTTTGATTCCTGTTTTTATTTTTGTATGGGGTTTAAAATGAATAAAACTTATTTGAAGGGGGGGGAAGAAACATCCTGTTTCAAAATGTGGTATCAGTGTCACCTAAGTCTAAAACCTAGTAGGGGCTCAGGCAGGCCTTGTGGCTGGAGAGAATGACCACCACTCAGTAAGGCTGATGATAGTCTCTTCTACTTCTTCATAGCATAGAATGCTTGTTCACCAACACGGCTTACCTCGAGGTTGGTTTCCATGCTGAAGTGCTGGCTGCTGGAGGAAAGACAGAGATTCCAATCACCTTCTATCCCCGAGAGGCCATTTCCTACCATGAGGTCATCACCTTTGAAATCAATGGGGTCTTGCAGCGTAATATTGAGGTCTTCGGGAAGGGCATTGAGATGAAGGTGAGACAGTGAGTGTCCTGGATCTCTGGGCTCCACAGCCAGAGAGGCCAAATTAAGACTTCAGCTTTTGTGGCTCTTATAAGATGCTGCTCAAATATGTTATTCTTTAGGCAAGTGGGATGTTTTTCTAGGAGCTGTATCTTATTTATCCTTATTGAATTGGCTTCCTTCAGCCTTGCATTTGTTGGGTTTCTACAGTCAAATCTAAGTTGACAGCAAGGAAAAGATCCTCCAAATGAGTAGAGGCTGCTTCTCAATTTTTACATTGAGATAGAAGAGTTAGCACTGACATGGTCATTAACTGAGGTGTGCAGAGTGGGGCAGAACCTACTAAGTTCTTGCAAATACACAGTGACATGAAAATGGTTGCAGACAGGGTAGGAGTAAAGCAACATGGTTAGAACTCTTGAAAGTCCCCTCCCTGGGCTGAATATGAGATCATTGAATTAGGCACTTCTGAAACAACATTGCATCACAGGGATTTCCAAAGCTCACACAGCAAGGAGGGTAGATGTTCACGACAGGGATGGGGATCATCTGTGCCCCGACTTCCAAAAGCCAGCAGGACCAGTGCTCAAGGACTGCAGGAGCTGTTGCCCAGTACGTTCTCCACCTCTGCTTGGTGACATGCTAGGCCAGAGGGAAATGGTGGAGTTTGACTTTCCATCATTGAAGGAAATCTGGAGATCTTGGAAGGAGACAGGGGGGCTGAGGCATCTGAAAGAAGCATCAGCAGCTTCTTCTGGGCAATCCAGACATCATGAAGGCACAAAAAATTCGAGTCTTTTATGCTTTCAGCATAATCACTCACCTGCCATTTTTTCCTAAAAGACATTGTTGTTTTCTCATCCTTGAGCCTTTCATGCACTCTCCTGGTGTCATTTTGTCCTCACGTCTAATTGTTATATGGACCCTTCATCACACTAGCCTGTGCCATTTTCTTACCTCTTTTTCCTGCTCCATCTCAGTTGTCCCCACTGTGTGTTTTCTTTGCCCACAGATAGAGGTTGCAGAACCTCACAACAAAGTGCTGAAATTTGGAGCTGTCCCTCCAGGGAACGTTGTGAAGAAGATGGTGACGATAGTGAACCGCAGTTTCACTTTTGTCACCTTCAACCTAAATTTCATGTATTCTGCATCAGAGTTGCAGGAACAGAAGGTAAGGGTCCCCCCCCCCCCGCTGCCATGGGACCCCCTGCACCACCGGTCTTTCTAACATAAGGGATTATGTTCTTAATACTGTGATGCATTTCTAATTTCAGTGGCTTAACACCCCCCCCCCCTTTGCAGGATTGCATATGCGAAATCGCTGAGAAAGAATTCAGATTAATAAGTAAGGCTCAGAAAATTATTTGCTCAGAAAAGTTAAGACTTGGATATTGTTCACCTGACTCTATTTTGAGTGAAGGAAGAAATACTATTGCATAGCAGAATCATTAACCAAAAATGTCTTACCAGTCAAATTTGGCTTCTGGAACACTGCCAAAGCTAAGCCAGACAAACTCTCACCAAAGAGGTCCCTCCCAAACATAATGTATTTTCTGGCTTTCCTCTCCTTTTGACAATGCATGAGAAGCCTGGATGGCTTTTGTAGTTGGTTACCTTAGGAGGGGAGAACTCTGGCAAAACTTGGATTCTGCTCCAGTTTGGGCACTTTGAACTGGGTTTGGACGACTTCAGGTATTTTTTATGCAGACTAATGTTATAACTTTTTTTTCTTCTTCAACTGTACTCCTGTGAAATGATGACTGGTTCTTGTGATCTAAATGGAACCTCCATGTTCAAGCAGTACCATATGCTGGTGGAAAGCAAGGAAAATGAGAAACATGAGTGGTTTGGTTATTTCTGAAAATGGTTGGCTAGCAGACCAGGCAGCATGGCCTCTACTGGGGCAAATGAATTGCTACCCATTTATCTGGCAGGACCCATATGGAGAAATACGAAGCATTTGATACCTAGCAAGGGTGTCAAAGTTTATAACTGAGATGTTTGTTTGACTATCACGTTTCACAGTTCTGAAAACTCATACCCATTTTAGATAGAATCCATCTCCCCTCTGAAGTTCAGCCCAGTGTTGACCCTCCTTGACAAAACCGCCTCCAATCCAAGATCACCAAATGGCTATGTTTGCATCAGGAAGATTTCATTGGTCCTTTAGACTTTGGATATAGCTATAGCAGTATCCTAGGCATAAGGACCCCTGGGAGCTTTAGTTCCCAAAGACGTCCTTATTAGCATCATCAGGATCCATGGGAGCTACTTTTCCCAGTTCCAGAGGGGTAGCCATGCTAGATTGTTGCAGTGAAAAGAACAAAGAGTATTGTGTAATCTTCAAGACTGACACATTTATTATGGCTTAAGCTGAGGTGAACTACAGTCCACTTCATCAGATGCGTGAAGTGTTATCCTGAGTTACAGGTACAGTATATGTTTGACATGTGGAGGACGTGCAGGGAGGTCAGAGGGAAATGAATTACAGAAAAGCACAGACAATTAACAGTTGTTGAAAAGACATCCTAGTGTTCTGTGAAGTATGTAGTATCCATGGATCCTGATGGGTCTACTAGGGCACCAAGAGCCATGGAACTACATCTCCCATGAATCTTTGCAATGGGAATAAGGTTAAGTCCTCCTAATTGCAACGTTTTTCAAGTGAGTTTGGAAAAAAGTGAAGCATTGCGGCGGGGTTTCCAGGCCTGCTTATCAGGAACATGAGAGGGTGTTACCTCAGAATGGGACCCAAGTTTAATTTGTTTGATGTAAGGTTAAGGTAAAGGGACCCCTGACCTTAAGCTCTAGTCACAGACTACTCTGGGGTTGCAGCGCTCATTTCGCTTTACTGGCCGAGGGAACTGGTGTACAGCTTCCAGGTCATGTGGCCAGCATGACTAAGCCGCTTCTGGTGACCAGAGCAGCGCACGGAAACGCCGTTTACCTTCCCACCGGAATGGTACCTATTTATCTACTTGCACTGTGTGCTTTTGAACTGCTAGGTTGTTTGAGGGAAGTCCATTCTAAATCAATCCAGGAAGAGCTTGCCCTTCACTAATTACGTATTCATGGTGCAAAAGCCATACATTTGCCTGTTATGCAGCTGTTCTGCCAGAGAAAAAAGTGGCAACCTTAGCCACCAAACCTATCAGACTTAGCTGGAGAAAAGCAGTCCCTTGGAGTTATCTGGGACAATGTCTGGTCCAGGGAGTGTTCAGTCCCATCTCTCTTGGACAGGTTCTTTCCATGACTCCATGCAATGAAATAACCCTGAAACCCAAAGAAGGCACATGCCACGTGGAGGTGACTTTTGCCCCGAAGAGCCGCATCCTGCCGTTCAAAGAGGAGGTCCTGCTCGAGTGCCTCGGGATCCTGCGCTCCCTCTTTGTGGTGCAAGGCTGCAGCCAGGGCATCGAAGTCAGTCTGGACCAGCATCATATCCCTTTTGGAGCAGTGGTGCTACGGAGCCAGGCTTCCCGGCGCATCATGATGCAGAACACAGGAGACATCGGTGTGGGGTAAATAGAGAAAGTCCTGCTGGCTGAGTTTCCCTCCCCACGCCCCACCCCACTCCACCATCCTTTATGCTCCACAAGGCTGGTCTTCGTCCCTTCAAGTACACCTGACTTAAGTGGTCATTCACTTGTTCCAGAGGTGTCGAAGGCAAAACAAAACAGAGCGGAAACAGGACAGTAAATCCATGTTCACTGGGTCAGCTTCAGCTGGCAAAAACCTTTGCACATTTTTGAGTAACCGAGGATTCTGTTGGAGCAATGCCACTCACCTGAGTCTCCTTGCAATCCTGTTATCCTTTCCCCACCACCTCCCACTGCCTTTGTCACTAGGGGGTTGTGGCTGCATCAACTCCTTTTCAGTAATTCTGTAGCCCTTCCTTGGCACACCAACCATCTTCAGAAGGGCTAATCCAGGCATCCCCAAACTGCGGCCCTCCAGATGTTTTGGCCTACAACTCCCATGATCCCTAGCTAACAGGACCAGTGGTTGGGGAAGATGGGAATTGTAGTCCAAAACATCTGGAGGGCCGAAGTTTGGGGATGCCTGGGCTAATCCATAATGTGTGTTTTCCCAACCCCAATGGAGGCATCTCTAATAGATTGTGTCTATTATAATACCTCTAATTCCCTCCATGACAGCAACTCTCAGCACTAGAAATCAGCAATCTGCAGCCAGTGGGTTTGGCCTGCAGCCTCCCACGTGCTGGTCAGCCTCCTGTCTTTCTCTTTCAAATGTGCCTCTTGAAATGGCTCAAGAAAGGAAGCATGGAGGAAACGAGAGCAAAGGGGCTTTCTGGGTTGTCCTCCACCCTCCAGCTGAAATGCTTCTTTTTCTTTTCATGAAAAGATTTAAATGGGACGCCAAGCGCTTCAAGCCAGACTTCTCCATTAAGCCAGTGGAAGGCTACATTTCCCCAGGAACGGATGTCTTCTTTGAAGTGACTTTCCACCCCTGTGAGCAGAGCCAGGACATCTGCTATGAGAACCTCCTGTGCCACATCCAAGGCAGAGAACCACTCAAGCTCATGATCACCGGATGCTGTGTGGGAGTCCCCCAGGTCAAAGAGGTACAAAACCTCCTCAACAGGACTGTTTTCTTCTTCTTTTTCAAATTATTTTTATTAGCATTTTAAACTTTAAAATTTCCATTCATTTCTTCATCTTAAATCATAGTATCATACAAGCAAACATCAACAAAGACAAAAAATAAAAATAGAAAAAAGAAAAAGAAGAGCAAAAAAGAAAAAAAAGAAAAAAGAAAAAACCAATCTAATATTCATAACAGTTTCGTAAAACCACTTCCGCTAACACGGAGGTGGGGTTGTGGGCTTGGCCCGACAGAACTCTCGCGATGGGGGCTGAGATTCAGCCCCCTCGCGAGAAGGGAATCCCCGCCACGTCATAAGCAGGCTGGCCAATCGGGCCAGCCGGGGCGGGGCTTCAGTCCTTTTAAACTGGGACGGGGCGGGAACGCGTCCTCTTTCGCCCCGGATCCCAGAGCAAGAAGTTCATCCTCTTGTTCTGCCTTCGCCTATTGATTTTGCTTCCGTCGCCTGGCTGCCGTGTTCTTGTTTCTTGCCTACCGGAGCATCAGCTGGGAAGCGGCTCACGAGCGCGGGCGCCGCTCTAGGTCTCCTTATCGGAGGATCAGCTGGGAAGCGGCGTAGCGCCGATCATCTGGGAAGCGCCTCGCGAGCGCGCACGCCTCCTCGCCTCCGTCCCCAGCCACTGGCAGCATCCGCGGAGACGGAGCCGAGTCTCCAGCAGCCCGCAGCCCCCCCGCGCTTTTCACAGTGTGCCGGGACCTCTCCTGCGGAGCCTGCTGACGCTTCTTTTCGCCAGTCTTGGTGCGCTCCTTGTCGGTCGTGCCGTGCCGTGCCGTGGCCAGTAGTGGAAGCCGTCGTGCCTTGCTGCTTCGCGTAGCGCTCGCCCCGCTCCGCTTCCAGCCTTGGGGTTCTCTCGTCCATCGCGCGGGGGATAGGCTGCCGCCTCCCCGCCTTTGCTCCGCCAGCAGCAAACGCCTGAAGCCTCACCGCCCGTGCTCCACCGGCAGCGCCAGAAACCGCAGGGGGTACATCGGCTGAGTGGTGAGCTAGCCCGCGCGCGGGTCAATTGCTTCCTTTAAGGGGTTTAGCATTTTTAAATACGTTTCAGCATTTTAATACCCCAGTGGTCACGGGAGCCCAGCTCAGGGAGCCATTGTAAGAGTGGCCACGTGTCCCAGGTCCGGAAGCCATTTTGTGTGGGTCATTGCAAGCGGCCGCCATTTTGAGAGTGGCCACGTGTGCTTGCTGCAGCGGCCATTTTGGGTGGGTCATTGCAAGCGGCCGCCATTTTGAGAGTGGCCACGTGTGCTTGCTGCAGCGGCCATTTTGGGTGGGTCACTGTAGCGGTGCGCTGGCCGCATACCCTGCTGGTTCCTTTTCTTTGGGCTTCCGTACTGAACCTTGCTTTCGTTGAATTCTTTCAGTGCCTCCATATTTCATTGCAACGTTACCCTGAACTCAGTAGTGCTTCAGTTGTCGTGTTAATTTGGTGGCTAGGTATCCCTCGCTTGCATCTAACTATCGGTCATTGTTTAACCAGCTTGGGTCTATTTGTGTGGCTGTCGTTTGCTGCACCTTTCCAGTAATTCATCTGTTCTATGGTTTATTGGTATCGGATTGCTTAACGTCATTAGCGGAAATAATTGCATAATACTTAATACTCTATCTTACAGTAATATAGTACAGAATTCGGCATAGTGATATAATAATAACGTAGCGCATTACTATTATTTTGTGTAGGGATTAAGCTGCTTGGCCTTTAGGATTTACTGCTTGGTGCGTGCGTTTTATTTTTGCTAATACCCTGCTGAGTGTTCTCGGCCTTACATTGATCCGTGACATTAGCATAAGTTTGCATTAGCATAAGTTTGCATTGAAAGCCTACTGCTTGATAGCCTGAAAACCATGGCTGGTCGCAACCTGCGTAACAAATCTAAGAGTGCAGCCCCCCCAGCCAATACTGACAACGCAGCTGCAGGCCCAGCCCCAGTTTTCAACCCGGATGCTCTGGCTCAGGTAGCCTCTAATTTGCAGAATATCTGTAATCAGCTAGGTCCATTGTGCAGCACTTTGGCCCCCCTGTGTGTCTCTCTCGCCTCTGCGAACCGGGCATCACAAAATAGTGTTGCTAGCTCCCAGGCCTGTGTCCTCGAGACTCCTCTGGAAAATAGTCAGGCATCTAGCTCCTCTAACTTCTCCCTGCTTTGTTCTCAGGCTAGCAGCGGGGGAGCTCCTGGCCCCTTGCTCACCAGCACGCAACAGGATGATGGTGCCCGCCCGGGCACATCGGCGTCCTTCACGAATAATTTCTCCCTTCTCAGTTCTCAGGCCAGTGGTGGGGATGCTCTCAGCGCATCTGCCGCCTTGTTCTCTAGTCAGCGGCAGGATGCAGAAGCACGTGGGGGCACATCTGCCTCCTACATGCCAAACCCTCATCAGGCCCAGGCTACAGCTGCCTCCTTCAGGCCTGACCCTCTTCAGGTCCAGGCGGCAGCGCAGCCATCTCAACAGGCTACTGGATCCTCCTTCATGGCTAACCTGCATCAGGTCCAGGCCTTAGCGCAGCCGTCTCAACAGGCTAGTGGAGTCTTGCAGGGTACATCGGCTTCCTTCGTCCATAACTCTCAGCAGGTTACCAATACGCTACAGGCAGCGCAAGCAGGCGTTCAGATCTCCCACCAAGGTCCACGCGACCCCTCTCAAGACTTGGGTAGGGCCCCTCCGTCCCCCCTCCTTTCTGCTCAGTCTGTTTCAGATCACCTCAGGTCTCAGGTGGCGCAGGCGCAGACGCGCCCGGGACCGCTCCAGCCGGCGGCAGGGCTGAGCGCGGCACCAGAGGCCATCAGCACGGGGCCAGAGCCCGCCAGGGGGGCCCCTGCCACCGAGGAGGGGCATCAAGGTGGGAAAGCGAAGAAGAAGACCGACAAGCGGAAGCGCAGCCGGAAGGACGACTCCGATGATGAATCAGGTACGTCTTCTGACTCGGACGCGGACATCCCTATGGAGGATTATTGGGGGGTGGCTGAGGACCAGATGGGCCTCCCGGCCTGGGTGCATAGGAGGAGGGCTAGCTCCCATCGGAAGTCCTTTAATGGTACACTAGAGTGCCGGGGCGGGGCTGTGGTTCCTGAAGTTAAAGTCTCCACCTGTGCGGACACTGACATAGTCCTGGGGTCCCACCTTTCAAACCGTAAGCGGGAAAAAATACTGAACGGGGACTTCATAGATGTCTTCACTCTCCTGCCCCTCTCCCACATGTTAGGAAAAGGGGAGAAGAGGAAGCAGTATGGCAGGCGCAAGTTTAGAACCCCGCGCGCTGAGCGTACTTTTGACAACTGGCACGAGGGCATACATATTTGGGTGGCTGTGATTTCGGCAGCATACCCCAAGAGGGCCATGCATTTAATGGCTTACATAGCGGACGTCAGGTTGGCCTATTCAATGGCTGGGGAGGTGGCGGCACTAAACTATGATGAAGATTTCCGTAGAAACGCCTCTCAAAACGCAAAGACTCGCTGGGACCAGAGGAATCAGCATTTCTGGAGCAACCACGTGGTCCCCTATGTCGAAAAGAAGCAGGCGGAGCCACAAAAGTCTCTCAGGTTGGAACCCAGGAAGGACCCCCGTCGTAGGGTCTGCTGGGAATTTAACAGGGGCCTCTGTCAGAGGCCCAATTGTAAGTACGCGCATGAGTGCGACAAGTGTCTCGGACAGCACTCTGGGGTATCTTGCTTCAAGGGGAGGCAGCCCTTTCGGGGAGGGAGAGGCGGTGGCTCCAACCAGGGTTCCAGGAACCCTCAAGGAAGTGCACAAGGATCAGCCCCTGGCCAAAATAGATACTAACACGTCGCTGTCAATGGCACGCTCCCCCATAAAGCTCCCCCCCCTGCGTTCACTTTTAGACCTCTACCCCAACGTCACTGCGTCTACCTACATCTGGGACGGTTTCTCTCAAGGCTTTAGAATCCCGGTGCTTTCCCCGCCTTTATCGGGCGACCCGCCCAACCAAAAGTCGCTGCGTGAGAGGCCAGACATAGCGATCAGGAAAATCAACAAAGAAATAGCTGCCGGTCGGGTGGCTGGTCCCTTCGAAGCACCGCCCATCCCCGGACTCCACATTTCCCCTCTGGGAATTGTGCCAAAAAAGACTCCGGGTGAATTCAGACTCATTCACAACCTCTCTTTCCCTATTGGTAAATCGGTAAACGATGGTATCCCGCAGGAGCTTTGTACGGTGAAATACGCTTCCTTTGACCAAGCCGTTAAGTTGGTTAGACAGTTCGGAAAAGGGGCTTTGATGGCCAAGTGCGATATAGAGTCAGCTTTTCGCCTTCTGCCAGTTCACCCTCACGACTTCAAATGGTTGGGCTTCAGGTTTGAGGGAGCGTACTTCGTGGACAAAGCCATGCCCATGGGCTGTTCGGTTGCGTGCGCAGCATTTGAGGCTTTTAGCACGTTTCTGGACTGGGCCCTCCGCTTTAGAACAGGATTAGCGGGCGTCACACATTATTTGGACGACTTCCTCTTCGTGGGTAAGGGTAACAACGCGGACTGCGCAGGCCTTATGCGGGCTTTCGCTGCCCTTACTCAGGAACTTGGGGTGCCCTTGGCGGCCGATAAAACCGAAGGGCCCGTGGTTAGATTAACCTATTTAGGGATAGAATTGGACACCGTGGCGCAAACATCGCGCTTACCGATGGATAAGCTTACTGCCCTTAAGGAACTAATCTCGCAGCTCATCCCCCTCAAAAAGGTTACCCTTAAACAAATTCAATCCCTACTTGGCCATCTTAACTTCGCATGCAGGGTCATTTCGCCAGGACGTCCTTTCTGCCGTCGACTAGCGAGGCTGTCAGTAGGTCTCAAGCGGCCTTACCACAGAGTCCGCTTGCCCAAAGGGGTGAGAGCCGACCTTGAGGCCTGGCTGACCTTTCTAGATCATTTCAATGGGGTATCACTATGGCAGGACACTCTGAGCTTGAGTTCCGATTTCCAGGTTCAGTCGGACGCAGCAGGGTCCCTGGGGTTTGGTGTTTACTTTAAGGGCAGATGGTGTGCTCAGCCTTGGCCACCAAGTTGGAAGGACTCAGACATCACACGTGACCTAACTTTCTTAGAATTTTTTCCGATAGTGGCCGCGGTGCACTTGTGGGCTGCGGAATTCAGGAACCGCCGGGTCTGCTTTAGGACCGACAACCAGGCGGTGGTTAGTGTCCTTTCACGACAATCATCCCGTTCCAACAGAGTCTCTGCCCTTCTTCGGGCCTTTGTGCTGCGCAGCCTAGAATTGAACATGCAATTCACAGCAAAGTTCGTTCCAGGGGTAAATAACGATATCGCGGATGCATTGTCTCGTTTCCAGATGGACCGCTTCCGCTCGTTGGCACCGCAGGCACAGCAGTGGCCAGAGCCATTCCCGGAATCCCTATGGAGCCTTGGGAGCGAGAAATCTTGAAGGGAGTATTTGCGTCTGTTGCCCCCTCCACGTTGAGCTCATATAGGCGCGCGTGGAACGAATTTTTAAGTTTCAGACTTAAGGGTCCCACTGCTGCACCGCTAGACCCCCCTTCAGAAAGGGAGGTCATGCAATATGTGGTTCACCTCAGGGAACTGGGTCGCGCAGCTAAAACACTCAATTTGCACACAGCAGCCATCTCATTCTTTTGCAAATCACTCTACTCTAGGGACCCCTGTGATAATTTCCATCTACGCAGGGCCATGGAAGGATGGCGCAGGTTGCAACCGCCGGCTCGCGACTCAAGAAGGCCCATCACGTTTGATCTGCTGTGTCAAATTCACACCCACCTGCGTGTCCTCTGCTGGTCCGACTACGAATCTAGTCTCTTTTCTGCAGCCTTTTCCTTAGCATTTTTTGGGGCCCTAAGGGTGGGAGAAGTAGTATGCGAAGACCACCCCAATGGTCTCTCCCGAGGGATCAGGATGCAGGATGTGTCCTTGTCCAATTCCTTAGCGGTCGTGCACATCCGGCGATCGAAAACTGACCAGCGGGGAATGGGTGCCACCATTCGCTTACCAGCAACTGGCAGTCACGGCCCGTGTCCAGTGCAAGATCTGAGGCGTTTCCTTTCCCTGAGGCCGGCTGGTACTGACCCTCTGTTGGTTCATGAAGACAAGTCCAAACTCACGCGTGCCCAGTTCACCCGGGTTCTACGAAAAGCTATAGCGGCTTGTGGCCTGGAACCCAGCCAGTTCTCCGCCCATTCCTTTCGTATTGGGGCAGCTACCTCCGCTATGCACATGGGTTTGTCGTCTGAAAGGATTCAGGAGCTGGGGAGGTGGAAATCGAGCGCTTACAAGAGCTACCTGCGCCCCACCCCTTAGCCTTCTCCCCGGACTGATCCCCGCCTGTCATTTTCTTTTTCAGGTGGGCGCCACATCTCAGTGTGGATAGCGGGTCACAGCATCGTCCATTGGGCCCAGAAAAGGGCAGTTGAAACAGGTCTGGGGAACGGTCTCGGCCTCCCAGAAAATGTGAAAGTTTCGTGGATTTCCCGGAGGGGAATGCGATGGAGCGAACTCGTACCGGCAGTCCAGGCCAGGGCTGCTTCAGTTGGGCCCCCCCACGCGCTGGTCATACAGCTCGGGGAGAATGATTTGGCGTACAGGAACGCCGTGGACTTGAAATTAAGCATCTTTGGGGACTTTGATAAGTTGCTGGCTTCCTTCCCTGGGATGACGCTGCTGTGGTCCTGCCTGTTGCAGAGACGTGTTTGGCGTGACGGGCACTGCCCTAAAGCTTTGAACAAATCCAGGAGGCTCTTGAATTCGTTTGTGATGCGCAGGGTGCTGGACCTTAATGGTCAGATAATCGCTCACCCGGAATTGATACGCACTGAAGCAGCCCTTTATCGCGAGGATGGGGTACATTTATCACCACTGGGAAACGATATTTGGTTGGGGGACCTAGTCAGGGGATTAGTGCATTGGTTGCGGGTGTGAGGGTATTGGCGGCGAGCCTTTGGGGCTCGAGTGGCGGTTAGGCATTGGAAATTTGCATAAGAGAAATGGGGGGGGCAGATTGCGTCATCCTCTGCCCGCAATTTGGAGATTTAACCCCGGTAAAGGGGTTCCGGGGGCGGTTGCTTTGTCCTGGGCCTACGGAGGTCAGGGCCTTAGGGCACCCCCCAACGGTGGCCACAGGAGGTGTTTCAGTAGATTTACATCACTGGGCTCCTTTCTGGTGGTTAATTTCTCCCAGACTGTAACACACGGGTTGCAGTCAGATATAGTCGGTTAGGTTCCAATGCCTAAGCCAATACCGCTCAACATCCGAAACCAATAAAGTTGTGGCCTTTTCGTCCACTTAAATCTATTTCACTGTGTCCTGTGTTTTTATTTCCTGGGGAGGGAGGGACATTGCTACACAAAACCACTTCCGCTAACACGGAGGTGGGGTTGTGGGCTTGGCCCGACAGAACTCTCGCGATGGGGGCTGAGATTCAGCCCCCTCGCGAGAAGGGAATCCCCGCCACGTCATAAGCAGGCTGGCCAATCGGGCCAGCCGGGGCGGGGCTTCAGTCCTTTTAAACTGGGACGGGGCGGGAACGCGTCCTCTTTCGCCCCGGATCCCAGAGCAAGAAGTTCACCCACCCTCCCGCCCATTTTAGGCTAGGCAGGTCAGGCAGGTTAGGCCGACGCTGCTGTGGATTTCGGTTGGTCGCCTCGGTTGGCCGGGGGGCCGGGTAGGACTTTTTCCACTTGGGCTAGCCAAACTGGTTTTTTCGCCTACCTCATGGCAATTCGTCACAACTTGGTTTTGCGGTTAGGCATTGGAAATTTGCATAAGAGAAATGGGGGGGGCAGATTGCGTCATCCTCTGCCCGCAATTTGGAGATTTAACCCCGGTAAAGGGGTTCCGGGGGCGGTTGCTTTGTCCTGGGCCTACGGAGGTCAGGGCCTTAGGGCACCCCCCAACGGTGGCCACAGGAGGTGTTTCAGTAGATTTACATCACTGGGCTCCTTTCTGGTGGTTAATTTCTCCCAGACTGTAACACACGGGTTGCAGTCAGATATAGTCGGTTAGGTTCCAATGCCTAAGCCAATACCGCTCAACATCCGAAACCAATAAAGTTGTGGCCTTTTCGTCCACTTAAATCTATTTCACTGTGTCCTGTGTTTTTATTTCCTGGGGAGGGAGGGACATTGCTACACAACTTTGACTTCCCCGCTCCCCCCATCCCGAGCCTAATTGTAACCCCTAATTGGCAATTTTCCTGTTAAACAATTCTAAAAATCTAACATTATACCAAACATCAAAATTCCATATAACACATAAAAATTTCTTCTTACTCTGATTATTAATCCTCTAATTATTCCCCTTTAGCCTCTTAATTTTGCTAAAAATATTCTAACTTATAAGATCTAAAATTCTTTCACCTCAATTCATAATTAGAACCTAAAAATCCCCTCTCCTCCACCAGATGGCAATCCCCTGGATATCCCAACCAACTCCTGTGTACAGTCCATTTCCAAACCATTTAGTCAGTCCTTAAAATACAATAAACCTCTCATCCCACTCCATCTCTCACCCACTCCAGCCCATCTTCTTCTTTCCCCCGGCCCCTCTGCCAACCCCAGTCCAAATTTCCTTTTTCTTTGACGTCCCAATTGACATATTCTTCGCCTGGTTCTTGCCTCCCATCTCTCACTAGGGAGGTTCGAATCCAGGCCATTTCTTTAGTCTTTGACACAGCTTGCCTGTTTCCCAGAACTTGCTCTCCCCCTCTCACTGAGAGAAACAGTTCCTGGGCATCTCTATACAATGTAGCTCTTTTGTTGCAGCCTCCGTCCTGTGCAGTCTCTCCCACCGGCTGCACTTCGTTCAGTGTCTGGAGCTCCTCTTGTACTTCTTCTCCCGAAAGATTTGTGTTGTTACTTTCAATTGTTTCAGACTGTGTCACAATGTCATCAGAAAGAGATCGGTTTAATGTTGCAATGCATAACTTTGTAACTCTTGTATATTCTTTAACTCCCATCATCACCTCTTGGACTTTTTCCCACACGCTTTGCATCATTTTCTCACACATCATGTCCGATTATTTTGACTAGCTCAGTCCTTTGTCTTCTCAAGTTGCAATATGGCGCATGGGCTGTTGTGACCAAGAGAAAATCCTTACTAGCTGGCCAGTGCAGCCAGGTTCCTGCCACCCCGCTGCCGGAGAGCTCGTTCTTTTTTTAGACCCAGATTTTGCAGAGATCCAAATTAAAAAGTCCACTCACCTCCCCTTGGCTCCGCTACCACCAGGGAGGTGTTTTAATGAATTTTTGCAAAGACCAAAGTCCCGTTCCAGCACTATGGCTGCAGGCTCGGCAATTGCAGATTAGTTTCTCGGTGGGGGGGTGGGAACGACCTCCGTTTTCTTTTGAATTCCCCTCCTGAGTCCAAATTTCTTCCAAATTAAAAGATTTCCTTACTTACAAGTCCAGATCGTTGCTTTGGAGGTATCTAGCGCGCGTTGTTGCCGGCTCGGAGCTTAACGCCTCAGAGGTAGCGAATTGACCCAAGGCTCCGTCCCGCTCTGCCTGCGCACGTCACCCCCTCAAAAAAAGGAGGTTGTCGGGCGGCGAATGGGGCTTGAAGGAGCTCCGCTGGGTATCCAGGTCCCCAAAAAGCCAAGTTTGGGGGTTCTAAGGGTGGCCGCTTCACTCGAACGGCTCAACCCCCCCTCTGGGGCGCCGGGAATTTCGGAGCCCGAAAATTCCCCGTCAGCTTTCAATGGCGGCTAGACCGGAAGTCTCAACAGGACTGTTTTCGTGGGATGGCAGGTCTCACATGCGACTAGCCTATGGAACACTCTCTGCAGCTGTATTTGCATATTTGGGCAGAGGATTAATGTGTTTGGATCAGGCTTGGATGTGAAACCTCTGAGATTTGCACTCCCCTGAACTACCATGCAAAACTGAAGTACAGCTATCCTTCAATCCCCCTCCCCCCCATTTGGCCATGTCCCAGCACTCTCCTTTTAGTTGCTCTTTTCTGTTTATTAAAAAATAAAGGTCAGGTGTGGGTATCTCCATCCTTGCCATAATAACCTGCAACATACAGTACAATTTTTATTTGGGGAAACTGTTTGTATACAACCTACAGAGGCCTTTCAGCTTCAGTAGGCATAGCTGATGGCCAGGGGTAATGGAAAATGTAGCAGTATTTGGAGGACACCACGTTGTTGCTATCCCTGAATTACCAAATAAGGAGTAATACAGATGTAGCAACTCAAATGTCTTCAAAATGTCCCCCAGTGATAAAATACCAGTTGCAAATGCTTTTTGTGCTTGGGGGAAGATGTGCTTTGTGGGATCTTGAGCTCTAAGCCAGCCTTCCCCAACTGGGTGCCCTCTAGATGCTGTTGGACTACAACTCACATCATCTTTTGACTTCTGGCCGTACTGACTACAGCTGATTGGAGGTAGAGTCCAAGAACACCTGAGGGCTCAAGATTAACTGACTCCAGACTATGAAGGACTGACAACAACCCCACCCCACCCCGCCCCACCCATTTATTTTTCCTTTGAGACAGTACACTGGCACTCTTGCTTCCCCAGTGTAATTCCCATCTTCAGTCAGCTGCCCTGGTGAGCTTTTTCCTCTTTGTGAAGGGAAATTATTTAGCAAGGTGAAATTCAGGAAACCAGTACCGAAACAGCTCTGAAGAAAAGGAGGCCTGGACAGCCTGGTTTTGAATGTGCTAAAACCACCCGGACCATGTTCAGAAATCAAGTGTGTTGACAATATGGGAAAAAACTAAGACACTCTCTGTCCCCTCCTCTTGCTCTTCAGGTGGTGAATTTCACATGTCAGGTGCGGGCAAAGCACACACAGACTATTATGTTATCCAACAAGACCAACCAGGCATGGACCCTGCGGCCAATCATCGAAGGGGAGCAATGGAAGGGTGCAGAGTTCATTAGGGTTGAAGCCCACCAGCAAAACAAGCCATATGAAATCACCTACAGACCCGTTGCCATGAATTCAGACAAGAAGGATCAGGTATTTCACAACAAAGGGCAAACATGCCAACAGTGGGGAGTGGGGGCCGAGAGGATCTTTTGGGTCTCAGATCAGAATTGCTAGGGAATTGGAGTAGATTTGTGGGCTTCTTTTTACGGAGACTTGCTATTGGCAGCCAAAAGTTTCCATGTACAGTACCTTTATCAATCAATTGTTTTAAAATAATTATTTTAAAGTAATTATTAAAAAGAAATATTTTATTTATTGCATTTATATCACACATTACTTCTCCAAGGAGCTCAAGGTAGCGTACTTGGTTCTCTCCTTATTTAATCCTCGCAACAGCCCTTTGAAGTGGGTCAGGCTGAGAGGCAGTGACTGGCCTAAGGTCACCCAGTGAGTTTTATGACCAAGGATTACAATAATAATAATAATAATAATAATAATAATAATAATAGAAAAAGATAAAATAGCATTATACTAAAAGAACACAAAAACTAAGAGTTGGATCCAATGCTAGTTATACTCAATGAACCCATTGAAGTTAATGGCTCTAACTTCGGTTCATATCTTTAGGTGAGCTAAAAGTATTTTAGCTGTAGAAGCACCTCTGGAGCTTCATTTGATGCTCTGCTATGTTGCATTGAGCATGGTGGGCTTACTCCAGAGAGTGGCATTTCCAGGAAAAGGCAGCTGTTTTGTTTTTCTGTTGCAAATGCCAGGTGACGTGAGGGCCGTCTTCTTTTCCTAGTATATTTCAAAGCAGCCACATTTCACAGGGGAAATCTGGTCATGTCATGTGTGTATCTTGAGGTTTTCATTTCTCCTCTTGCCTGTTAGGGGTCCATCTTCTTCCCCCTCCCAGATGGGACGGGGCTGCTGTACCTCCTGCAAGGCACTGCAGAGCCTCCAAAGTCTGCTGGGAACATCATAAGAGAAATTCCATGCAAAACATTCTACACAGAACTTCTCCCCATCTCCAATTGGCTAAACAAGCCACAAAGGTAAATGGGATGTGTGTGTGTGTGTGTGTGTGAGAGAGAGAGAGAGAGAGAGAGAGAGAGAGAGAGAGAGGGTTGGGACTGGCAGTGTCTGTTCCATCCAGTGCCAAGCAGGATTCTACAGTTCAAGGTGTGCCTTGGCATCCATTGTCAGTAACCTGTTACAGACCATAGTCCCTGAATCCTTCAGACCTCTTGCCTTTCTCAGCCCTCCCAGGCTGAGTTTTCCCCAGGCTCTCTCTGCAGTTTCGGTGGCTGAGTGTTGCACTCTGTTGGGTGAGCTTTGGTTGCAGTCCAAGGAAAGCCTTGAGACTTCTGCAGTGACCAGTGGTGAGCTCCATGCAAGCTATGACTTATCCCCACAGTAGGAAGTGGGAAGAAAGGAAGGAAGGATCTATAGCCAGGCATACCTCAAAAACTTGGGCAGCACCAGTGAAGGATGCAGCAGCTAGGCTAGTCTGTGGTCTAGGTCTTGCAGTTTGGTTGCACTGTGTGGCACAATAATTTTCACTTTGTTACATCCTCCTCCTTCTAAGTCCAGGGCAACAGTATAGCTCTGAGTGAGTCTCCACCTGTCTTCCTTCTGTTTTATGTGAGGAAACTGCAATACACCCCAGAGCTCCCAGCAGTTGCCTTTCTTAACCTTAGACCCTTTGAGGTCCACATAAAATGAACATTGTCTCCATAGAGGTGGTTCTGAGCACCCCCAAATGTTGCTCAGACTCTTCCTACCCCCTAACCACACCAATCTCATGCCTGATGATGATATATCAAAGCAGAAATATATTGAAGGACCATGAAATGGGTAAGATTGATGGTCCAAGTGTGCAATGAAATGTGACTCTTTTGAGTCAGGTTGGTGAACCCTCATCAAGACTATACTGTTTGTGATGGGCCACAGGAGCAAAATGAATATATTCCTTTCACAATTGTGGTGGGGGGTGGCACTTCTCCAGTGCTTCTCCAAGCTGGAAGTCAACACCTTGCCCCCAAATGGACTTTCAGCCTCCTTTCATATTTTCTTTCTCTGTCACTTTCTGTGGTCACATCAATCAAATCCCACCTTTGAATATTGCTCCAGCAAGTCCATGTTATATTCCTCTGCCAAGAAAACCCAAACTAAAGACTTAGATGCTATGGAATCAGACAAGAATCTTGGGTATAGGGCAGAATACAAATTTCAATAGTAGTGGTAGTAATAATAATGGCTGCCCTGTGCCTTTAACACCATCTTAATCTGTAGAAACAAGCAAGTGAAACTTTTCACATCATTGGAATGAATATGATTTCCTGCTAAATGTCTGCATCCCTGGCCCTGCCCATGACCCAGTTGAAGAGACTAAGCTATTTATTTTTTAACTTGCTTGAATAATAGTTGAAAAGCTGCGATTTATACAGAACACAGTTCTTTGCTTGTGGTGTTTTTCTTCAGTGGATAAAGCTGGGGAGAAAGTGGCCTCCTTTTGTCTGCACAGCCCCAGCCAACATTCCACATCTAGTCCCTGTGGAGCATTTAGAGGGTGAATGTGGTGACTGTCCTTCCTCTGACAGATTCCGTGTGACAGTGGATATGCTGAAGCCCGAAAGGCTGGAATTGACCACCACAATTAAGACCCTGGACTATGTGGATGTGCCTGCTGCTGCCAAGAAGGACCACAAGCTCACCTTCTTCTCTTACAGGGAAGGCATGTACAGTGCCAAGGTAAATACCCCACCCGAACACCATCCCCTTTGCCCTTCTGAGGGTGCCTGAAGTAGAAGGATCCTTCCCATTCATAGGGACCACATCAGTGGAGGTTTAAGGACAGCCTGCTCAGTAGAGCATTTGGGGATGCAGTCATTCCACCATCAGCCCCTTTCTGGGCTGCAGGGATTTCCATACAAGAGGCTATTCTGCAGGTTTTTTAGGCATTTTGTATCAAATGGGTGAAGGCAGCTCACATGATGCCCCCAGGTGTTGTGGACCATTTATTGTTTTATTTATTACATTTATACCCTGCCCTTCCTCCCAAAGAGTGCCAAACAGCTGTAGCTTCCAGTATCTCTGACTGCTGCCTTTGCTGTCTAGGGCTGATGAGTGTTGTGGTCCAAAAAATTTAGAGGATACCACATTGGATATCCCAGGTGCACAGCTGAAAAGGAAAAAGTTTCTGATATCAAATGCTTTGGAATCTTTCCCCCATAGGCTCTACATCTGCTGTCTTGTGTGGGCTGAGAATTAATTGCCATCCTTTTCGCTCATCTGGCCATTTTGCATTTCTCCTTTTCTGAGAGCAGCCCAGCCACTGCTGGCAAGAACTGCAATCCATCATAGTTTCTGTGATGCTGAGCTCCAGCACTAGTTCAGTTGCCCTGCTCTAGTCAGTCTGAATGCTCAGTGCTTCTGGAAAAAACCACGGTGCTCAGTTTTGTGCAGTGTTTTGGCAAAAGGTGGGTGGGAATAAAGCTGACCTGAATGGATTTACATCCTGCAATGGAGTCACCACCATGGCAGCTCCTGACCCTGACACTTCCTTGCCTCTGCAGGTGACCTTCCGCAATGAAACAACTCAGGAGTTCCTGTTCTATGTGATGACTTTTAAAGTCATCCCATGTGGCCCACTTGGCACCATTGAGCTGATGACCCTTGTGCGGCAAAGCACCTCATCTTCTGTGAAGATTGAAAACCCTCTCAATGTCCCAGTGACCTTCAACACTGACTGCAAAGTGCCAGACATCAACATTCCCCCCCAGTTCATTGTCCCGGCTCAGTCGGAGGTATGAATTTGCCTTTGAAGTGGCCAAAAGCCTGGTCTTGCACCTGCCTTAGCCAGCAATTGCCAAGACGGCTCTGCTGTCATTCGACAGTCAGCAGAACTACATCTGGGTGATTGCTCCCTTTCCCTAAAATGTTTTGGTTCCACTTTGTATGTTGTTGTAGTAGTAGCAGCAGCAGTAGTAGTAGTAGTAAATCTGGATTTCCCACCTGCTGGAGTCTGGCCTGGAGCCTGGCTCAGACCTGACCCAATCCCTGGGACAACTTTAGTCCTACCCTTAAGTTGCTGAAGGAAGCTGGCACAAATCTCTCACCCTCGTACGTCCTTATTCACTGAAGAATCCAGGATTTCTTTCTCTTTTCCCATTTCTCTCCTGCTCCCTCACACACCCTCTTTTTCCTCCCACTGTCTCCTTATAGCAGGCCTCTAAAAAAAAACCCTTTCACCTTCCCTCTGGCATTCTCCTGTGGAGATGCTCCCTCCTTCCCCATGTGGGCATTCTGCCTGCAGGAAGGACTGGTTGACTTTCTTTTCACATTTTGAAAGCAGCATAAGGAAGGGCAGACAATTCACGAGTTACTGCCAGATGAAAACAAGCTCCTCACAGGAAGGGAAATGTCCCTGCTGCTGCTGCTGCTTCCAACATCTCCAAGGTGTGGAACGCCCTCCCGTCCCCTGCCCCTCCCAGAGTCATCAGGTAGCCACAGCCCCTTGGCACTGGCCTGGCTCTCACTGGCTAGATTGTCAAAAGGGATTTACTAGCATTGTTCAACAGTCCATACTGTTTTGTAGAACAGAAAGTGAACCAGCCCAACTGACAGTGGGAATATTCTGGCCTCAAGATGTGATTTCTCTATTATTACCTTACCCTCCAAGGAGCCTTGGTTCTCTCCCTCATTTAATCCTCACAATAACTATTTGAGGTAGGTTAGACTGAGAGACTGTGAATGGCCCAAGGCCACTCAGTGAGTTTTATGGCCAAGTGGGGAGACCTGCTTTCTCCCAGGTCCTAGTCTGACACTTTTAACCACTATGCCATACTGACTCTCATGATTCTAGCTCTCTATGCTTGCCTATTCTCTTGCCTGTTCCTTGCCTGCCTTCCATGCTGCCCTCCCAGCCTGCCACCCTCATCGGCTTGCCTGCTGCTCAACTGTCTCTATGTTGACCCACTGGCTGTGGCGCCTCTGTCCCAAACCTGCTCTTGAACCTGCCAGAATTTGCCCCTTCTGCTCTTCCACATGCTCTCCCTTCTCTGCTGCTGCTCAGTGTTGGACAGATGCTGAACATGCAATCTTACAGAGAAAGGGAGCTGGGTGGATGCAATCAGTGACTGTCAAATCCCCCTCCACTTCTTGACCAGATGCTTGTTCTGCCCCCTCCCCTCTTTTCTCAGGGGGTGCTTGTGTTTGAGTTCCAACCAATGAGGCCTGGAGAAGTTACTGGGCGCCTGTCCCTCTACAGCAATGAGCTGGGCTCCTTCCAGTACGACTTGATCCTGAAAGCCACCCCAGCTCGGCCAGAGAAAGCCCTCTCCTTCTGTGCCATGCTGGGCAGCAGCCAGATCGTCTTCGCCAAGTTTGTCAACTACACCCGTCAGAAGACAGAGTACACCACCAAGGTGATTCCAGTTGCTGTGATGCCACTTCTGGTCCAAGTTGACAGGCACAGATCTTTCACCCACAGTAGCCTTTGCTTGTAGGCAAATCAAAATTTCCATCATCCTGCTCCACTAGCTTATGATACTGCCACACTTTGTGGCATTGTAGCTCTTGCTACAGGCCCTGCAGGAGCAAAATACTTCCTCCCACCCCATCTTGGCCACAGTGCCAACAAGCTTCTCTTCCGAACTAGCTGGAAAGCATGTGAACATCCCTCTGGAGTTGCTTTCTGCTGAGTCAGTCCTGTTAACATCTGCTTTTGCAGGCAGAAAAAGGTATTTCCCAGCCTGGGACTGAAGCAGGGACCATGTGCATATCTTACTTTATGGTGTTTATACTCTGCCTTCCTCCAAGAAGCTCAAGGTAGCTTACATGGTTCTTCCCCATCCCAAATGTATCCTCACAACAATCCTATCCGTGAGAGGTACTGACACTAGCTGAGTGGGGGTTTGAACTGAGATTCCCAAGTCTCTTTGACTCTTTGCAAAGCATTTGCTCTGCTGTCCTGAGCTGTGACCCTCCTGTTGCATGTGCCACCCACTCCCAGCAGACAATGGCAGGGGTGGGGAAGGGCTGTTAAATTTATATGGACTTTGGCTATGACGCAGCTGAAATCTATGCTAGCTGGTTGTGGGTCCCTCTCCCTGCTCAATAGGTTTAACCCAGGCTGGCCTGAGCAGTCAAATGGTTGTTTATGTGTGTGACTGGGGTGCTTAGCTGCCGAGTATCCCGTTTTTCGTGGGAAACCCCCGGATTTTAATCTGTTTCCCGCTGTTCTCCTGAATGGAGAAAAATCCCGAAAATCCCCCGGATTTCCTACCTGCCAGGGAGCCTCCATTTTGGGTGCTGCTCTTCCCATGTGTGGGCACCGGAAATCGGGCAGAGCGGCACCGGAAATTGCTTCTACGCATGCCCAGCGGCCATCTTGGTGGTGGCCGCATGGTGGCGGCTGTCACCAAGATGGCTGCCGCCATGCGGCCACCACCAAGATGGCCGCTGGGCATGCGTAGAAGCGATTTCCGGTGCCCACACATAGGAAGAGCGGCCCCGGAAGTTGCAGGTATGCTGGGGAGAGGTGAGGAGTTCTCCATGAGGCAACATTGACTTTTCTTTCTAGAAGATGCAAGTTCTAGGAGTCTCCCCCTTGCTGCCAGGCAAATGAAAATTGCAGAGGAAGTGGGAAAAGTTTGAGGCAGCACGGAGGCAAGGGTGGATGTGACAATGCAGTGCAGTGCAAATTTGCAACTGAGAAAGCAAGAGGCCTCTGGCCTTGAAAGAAAAAATAGCAGAAAGCCTGGCTGCCCACCTGCTGTGGTAAATTGCTGCCTACCCATCCTCTTTCGTGCTGTTGCACATGAAGCCTCATCACTTTTGAGAGTCCATTCTACACTTCAGGCTCTGTCATATAGGCCAAACTACTGTGGAGAAACTACCTACCTGAAAGGGCTTGGGGGCACTCCTCACTCCATTTGAACATACCTTTTGGGTTCTGACAAATATCTCATCCTCCAGGATATTGTAAATAAAAATAGCTGCTGCCAGGCTCCAGATTGTTTCCTTCTGTACCCAAGTTGGGATTCTTCTTACAAGGAAGGATTCTGGGTACAAGGAGATCTGCTGCTCCTGCCTTACAATGCCTGTGAGTTTTCAGAAGCTGCCAGGGTGAAATGCCTCTAGTCTAGGTGCATGGGACCTACCCCCGCCTCTATCCCTCCCTCCCCTCTCCAGTGAGACTCCTTTGTTTTCAGAACAAACCAGTACAATGGGTTGTGCTCTTCTGTCTGGGGTTGGTGGCTGATTGCTTCATTGCTCCAAAGGACAAAGGCACTGCAGGAGGAGTTTTGCCAGGGAGAGGAAGCAGTAACTGAGCCTGAGCACAACAATAATGCAACCCAGTTCTGTTTTTTGTTTGTTTTGTTTTACTGGGGTTTGTTCTGACCCTCTGGACAAGAGTTGAGTCAATAAGAAATGTTATGTTTGTTTGCTCTTTGGTACAGCTGCAGCCACCAGACCAACCAGACTGTGATTTCTCTTTCCAGATTGACTGCCCTGACTTCCACGTGGACAAAGTCATCAATGCACCTGCAGGATCTCTAGGAGGCACTGAGGTCAGCGTGGAAGTAATCTTTGAGCCTTGCCAGCTGGGTGAATGCAAGGGAACGCTTGTCCTTTCCTCAACCATAGGAGGTGACTATGTCATCCCTCTCAGTGGCACATCAATCCCTCCTAAACCACAGGGGCCTATTCAGATCAGGGCTGGGACCAGCGCATCCATTCCCTTTAAGAATGTGTTTCTGCATCCCATGGCTTTCTCCTACATTGTGCAGAATTCTGCCTTTACTGTGAAAGCCACTGAGACTATTAAGTCTAAGAAATCAGCTACCATCCTAGTCTCCTTTGAAGGGAACCCAAGTGGCACCAAAGCCCCTGTCACTAGCAAGCTGGTCGTTTCTTGTCCTCGTGCAGCTGGGCTGGGCTCAGGAGTCTCCTGGATTTATTATCTAAAGGGTATCACACCTGAGAAATGAAACTCTGGGGAGCCACTGTGTTGTCTGTTTCATTTAAGCATTGCCATAAGGAGGGGGAGAGAGCTACAGAGTCAGAGCATGCCTTGCTTTTTGGTATTTGAGCCCCTGTGTCAAGCACCTTCCTTGCTTTTCTTAGGAGAAGGGAAAGTTGGCAATGCCTCTGTACCTTTTGGAAGGAGGGAGGAGCCCTCTGTGATTGTCCTTGCAGCAAGCACAGAGGACAGCAGAATGTGTTATACAGGGCTTCCACATACAAGATTTCTGTTAGAACAAACCAAGTGTCTCCTTGTGTAAGGAGGGCAGCACACACCATACCAGGAATGTCCTTCTTCCCTTAACATTCCTCCAGTGTTCAATCTGCTGAATAAGTTAATGCAGCAGCATAAAACATCACCTGGATATGTGCAAAACAAGCTTCTGCCTTATATTCATGATAAGAATGTCTTGTTACATAAGATTTTATTTTGGAATAAAGGTTATTAAGCAAAACAAGAAAGTGCTTGGAAGTTTGTCAGGACAAGGCTGCGGGCAGGATTCTGGGATCTGGTTGGGAGAGAGCCAGACCAAAAGCTTAATGTCTGCTCAGGCTGCCTGGATACAATGATTTGGATGGCAATAATCAGCTGTCAGTTCCCTCCATGGTAGAAAGTGGGAGAGGCAGAACAACCATGACCTGTGACATCAGTGTTGTGCATAATGTCACATTCCTGTCTGTAGACTCAGCTGTGCAAATGTGCAGGTTAGGCTGAGAAGGGACAGCTGGCATCCCGATAATCTGTTTCTGGAACTTCTGGCTGCAGAGAAACATATAAGGGCATGGGCAAAATATCCATTGAAATATTTGACTCCAGAGGGGATAACAGGACTTCTCCTGGTGATAGTGATGGTGACCATGGCCTCCTTGCTTATGACCCAGATGCTTTCCCACAAGGTGCTATTTGCCAGCATGCCCTTCTTCAGAACTGTCTGTGAAAAAGTTATGTATGCTCTGCCCTCCCCCAGTGTTGGCTCTGACAACATACTAGGGCCAAATAGAGAAAAGTGAACAATTTCAGCATGTTGCTGATTTCTAATTAAGCAGCACAATCTCTGCCACTGCTCACAATTGTCCTAGTGTCCGGCTTTCTTTTAAGTAAACAGGTAGAGGGGGTTGTGCTTGCCAGTCTTTCAAATGAAACTTAGGGACATGGGGTATAAGTATTGACTAATTGTTTCTCACTCAACATGCCATCATTTAAGTTCCTTCAAATCAGAACGCTTTACAGCAGGGGTGGCTAATGTGGGCACTTTCCAGAAGTTGTTGGGACTCCCAACTCTCCTCAGCTGGATGGCTGCAGGTTCTCCATACCTCCTTTACAGCAATGCTCTGCAACAGAGGGTCAGGGCAGCGGCATTATTTGCCAGATACCGGTAGTATTTCTTTTAAAGGGGTCCCCAAATGTCTGTTTGGACGAAAGGTGGGATTCGAGTGTCAAACTGTTGAAGGCAATTACAGTGGTACCTCGGTTTACAAACAATTGGTTCCAGAGGTCTGTACTTAACCTGAAGCGTACTTAACCTGAAGCAAACTTTCCCATTGAAAGTAATGGAAAGCGGATTAATCCGTTCCAGACAGGTCCGCGGAGTACTTAAACTGAAAATACTCAAACCGAGGCGTACTTAAACCGAGGTATGACTGTACTTTATAGGGTGAGGAAAACGGTGCTGCGGCCAATGCTGGGTCTAAGAGACCCGCTGACATGAATGAAGGCGACTAACTTAAGCCATCCGTATCAATGGGTCTATGAGCAGCACTGAGTTGCAGGCAGCCCAGGAAAGCAGGAAAGTGATTTATACCAGGTCAGGCCACCTGCGGGAGCTGCTGGCCCCTGGAGCCGGGCGATCAAGCTCAACCTCCTCATCCGGATGAGGCGTCGTCGCTCGAAGGCGCTGGCTGAGAAGCCCCACCAAGCCTCCCCGAGCTTCAAGGTGGACTGCGCCGCGCTAACTGCAGCTTGATCGCTGGCGACGCGCGGGAGGTGGTTCGAGGGCCGCATGAACGAAGGAAAACGGCTCGGAGAAATTTGTCACGTGAGACCGCCGAGAAGGGGGGGCGGAGCAGGAAGCACCTGATATCTCACGTGACTGGACCAAGATGGCCGCCGCCTGGTAACCGGAGAGAGGGGGGGGAAGCGCCTCCTCCGCTACCGCAGCGCCAGTGCCTTCTTCCCGCCCACCTGCTCCTGCGCTCGGGGAGCCGCTCGTCCCTTTCTCCCCTCCCTCCTTCCTTCCATCCTTGAGGCAGGTGCAAGGCGGGACGACCGGCGCGATGAACCCGGAGAAGGACTTCTCTCCGCTGACGCCGAGCATCGTGCGGGCCCTGAACGACAAACTCTACGAGAAGCGGAAGGTGGCGGCGCTGGAAATCGAGAAGTGAGCGAAGGGGGCGGGCTGCCTTCCATTCACGCTCTTGGGCCGCCGAGGGGGCCCTTCTCGTACTGCACTGGCAAGCAGCAGCCGCATTAGTAGTGCCCGGTAGGGTCTTTCCCCGCCCTGCCTTGAGGTGCCATTGGCGGGGCTTCAGCCGCTGAGCCTCAGCCCTTTCCTTAGCGCCCGCCTCCCCTTGCTGAAGAGCTGGCCCGTTGGCTGCTCCTGCTCCTCCTGCATAACTGTCAAGTTCTCCCTTTTTTTAAGGGAATTTCCCTTATGCTGAATAGGCTTCCTCGCAAGAAAAGGGAAAACTTGACAGCTATGTCCTCCTGTCACCGAAGGGCCTCTTCCTTCTCTTGGAGCAGGCCTGAGTGGGGGCGGGAATGCTGGTTTAGAGCGGGATCTACAAACAGCAGCTCTGAGGAAGTTGCGCCTCTTCTCTCACTCCTGTTTTTCTCCGCTCTCGCCACATACCAGGCATAGAGATCAAGCCCTGAAATAGGTGACACAGAGACAGGCTGCTGTTCGTATGGTGGAGGGGCCTTATTCAGCCACAGAGAAGACCAAGCCTTTCTCCCTGCATGCACCTTGCAAAACTACTTGTCAGCTTGTGTGGGCAAAACTGGGCAAGGTGGACCAGTTTTCTGGCTCCATTTCATTTGTTAATAGATGATTCATTTGTGGGCATACAAGGCTGCGAATGGCTAGCTAAATTAAAAGAAATATATTTCTCATGTTAAACTGGAGCCAGACATGCACCTGGTAAGACATGATACAGTCGTCTTCTTCTCCTGTTTTTTAGGCTGGTGCGGGAATTTGTGGCTCAGAACAGCACAGCTCAGATCAAGCATGTGATTCAGATTCTTTCTCAGGAGTTTGCACTTTCCCAGCACCCACATAGTCGAAAAGGGGGGCTTATTGGCCTGGCAGCCTGCTCCATTGCTCTTGGGAAGGTAGGTGGTGTTGCTGTTTCTTTGACCTCATAGGAGGACATGAGCCCTTGTCCTCTGTTAGAAGGGAGAGAGGCTGCCTGTTCTAACCTCACAATTGTTCCAGAGGAGGAAGACATTCTGTGATGGGTGACTTTGGAAACCTAAAAAATGGATTCCAAATTAGTTACAAAATTATTTATCACAATCTCCAAAAATAAGTTGTATGAATAATTACAATTAAGCTCTAATTCTGTTTTGGTGCAATGTTAAGAAATATCTCCTAGTAACATCTTCATATGTAGGGAAGCATTTAGTCAAGCTGTGTGCTGCTTCCAGCTGCCTTTGACCAATTTCCTGCCGTTTTCCCTGGCAAAATTTGGACTTATTCACACATTACTTTAAGCCACCTTTTGTTTGTTTTGTTTGTTTTGAGCCATCTTTTGTTTGTTTGAGCCACCTTTTGTTTGTTTTGGCATTGTCAGAAGAGAACAGGTTCTCTTCTCTCCATCAGTGGCCAGAAAAGGCAAGGGAGATGGGACTTCTTGTTAGCAAAGTGACGGCTCTTCCTGCATTCCTAAAAAGAGGCTGAATTCTGGCCCATCTCCTCTCACTGTTTAAAATGGACTTTCTTGCCTTTGCTGCATAGTAAGGAGCTTTTGCTCTAGGTTTGGGGTGCCCATATTTTTTGGATTTGAGGACACATTTGGAAACTTAAGAAACTGTTGTGGGACCAACAAAATGTTCATTTCACAGAAGAATCCCCCCAGCTCCCAATCCACATCCCAAAGACCAACACCAACCCAAAACAGGCAAAAAAACAAAAGAAAACAGGAAACACCCCCCACAACAACTTGCTCCCATCTCATTTTTGAAAAATGGAAAAGGGATGGAGACTTTAGCACCTGTGTGCCTGAGGAAACTATGTTGCCCACAAGCATAATGTTGGTGACTCTGGCTATAGTCAATGCCTGGGCATTCTGTTCTTAGTCAAGTTTGCTGTCCCTATTCCAAGCTTCTCCACCCCGGTGCACTTGCAAGAAAGCAGGGACTCCACTCTGGTGTAGTCACTGCTTAAGTCCATGGCTCCCCCCCTTATCCTTGTGTTTTGATTGGCAGGACTCTGGGCTGTACTTGAAGGAGCTCATTGAGCCTGTGCTGACATGCTTCAATGATGCTGACAGCCGCTTGCGGTACTACGCCTGTGAGGCCCTATACAACATCGTGAAGGTGGCCAGAGGCTCTGTCCTCCCCCACTTCAAAGTGCTGTTTGATGGCTTGAGCAAGGTAATGGGTTTTCTTGACAGGCCAAGAATGTCTCACACATGTAAGGTCTCTGATGTTATGTATATGTCTGCTCTCGGGCTCTTTGGAGGTGTGGGTGCTGATTCTGGACAACTGGGGCAGAGATCTGGCACTGAGGATCACCACAAGCATCCCCTAGAGGAAAACGTTCCTCCTACATTGATGCCTTCGCCCCCTAAGACTAACATGGCTGGAGAAGACTAACATGGCTCCGGGAACCTGGCAGAGAGTCTGGTCAAGGGGTCCATGAATGTGCTTTCCAGATTGCTCACGGCAACCATAGCTCGGATGGTGGTGTGCACCTGTGGGTGGGGGCTTGCCTCTGGCTTTGCACACTTTCTGGGCATTTCTGGAGCTCAGTTTGTTGTCAGACCGTAGGCGGTGTCCCTGCCCCATTGCTGGGAGTCAATAGCCAACAGAAAATAGTTGTCTCCTTGTCAAGTCACTACTAGTGTCTTATTCACATGGCTCAGCCACACTACATACACTCTCTGTTTTTCCTAGCTTGCTGCAGATCCAGACCCAAATGTCAAAAGTGGATCTGAACTCCTGGACCGGCTTCTGAAGGTATACAGTTCTTCCTGCTGACAGCAGCTCATGATGTGCCGGGGATAGGTTACGGATGGAGGGGTGCATATTTCCTGCATTAGTCTTGGGGTGTTTGAGTAAGGCGAAGAACCTAGGAATTTGCTTGGCTGATTTCAGGTATCAAATTGTGGTATTTGTGATCTCATGTAGAATCTACTATCCTGGTTTTCAAGTTTTAAATGTAGAAAGTGCTAAAAAAGTGAGGATGTTCTTCTGGGTGTGATAGAAGTGATGAGTAATATGAAAGGTAATTTTGCAGAAAGTGGTGAGTTTGGGTGTCTGCCAGGATCTCAGGCCAGGAGAGAGACCATGTTCTCAGCAGCCCTGCCATTCATGCTTTATATGAGGCACCTGAGAAGGCTGGAGACTGTGTTGGAGCTAAGTAGCACTGGAATGTGAACTCAACTCCCACAGACAAACGCTTCTGCTAATTTTTCTAAGGGAATCAGAAATTGATGGGAGTTTGAAAGATGGGAAACTGAAACCAGGTTCATAAAGCAAACCGAACATGCATAATGCACCTCTGGTTGGATGCTCTAGCTCAGGCATGTCAAACCTGCGGCCCTCCAGATGTTTTGGACTACAATTCCCATCTTCCCCAACCACTGGTCCTGCTAGCTAGGGATCATGGGAGTTGTCGGCCAAAACATCTGGAGGGCCGCAGGTTTGACATGCCTGCTCTAGCTACTGGCACTGCATCCTAGATTGCTAAGAAACAAGCCATCTTGTTGTAGAGGCAAGGCGGATGCTGCTGACCAGCCTCCTTCTTTAGAAATCAAAGGTCACCTTCCTTGTTCCCACTGTCCTCTAAGATTGGTTGTTCACTGAAGAGCAAGCAGAATTACACGAAAGCGAGCTTCCTCTTCCAGAAGAAACAGAATATCTGAGTTCCCTAGGAAAGGGGAAGAAAAAGCTATACAGTAAAACCTCTGAAGCAGCTTTGGCCTTTGCCTGGGCATCTGGCTGAGCTGCCAGAGGACTTCTCAAGCACCCCAGAGAACAAAGAGCACATACGTAAAATGGTGTGAGGCTTTGGTCACTTAGGACATGGGAAACAAACAGGGTTTTTAAAAAATAAAAGATTGTGAAGATTTGGTTCTTCACAACCTGTATAGAAAATGAACATGGTGTGGTTGTTCTCTGTATGAGAAAGAAGGCATAGAGTCCAAAAAACTAGAAAATGAAAGAGGAACCAGCTCCTCCACAGAATCCCTGTTGGTCATAGTACCAAACATAAAAACTAATTTAGCACGGAGGGCATTGCCCTCATGACCAGAACTCTGAGGATCAACTGGAAGTGGGGGAAGAGTGTTGTAATGAGCATGGTTTCAACCACATTCACAGCAACAGAGTAAAAACGTGTTTGGAACACAGTAAATTACCTGAAGTTCTAGGTTTACTAAGATGCTGTGCCTTAGAAGGGTTCTGGTCATGGAACCTCCAAGCGTGCGGCAACCAGGAACGTAATTCTGGTTTTAATAATTAACCCCAGGACCTGTGTCCCTGATACAAATGTTGTTGACTGATTGAGAACACGGCATTACCAAGTGTGTTTGTGTGATATGGAGTCCTCTTTTGAAACTGAATGAGACTTATGTTTAATTTAGTTGGCGATGTTTCACTTTTGTATACATATGAAGGTGACTGGAGATTTGCCATCTAAGTTAACTGTAGTTGCATTTGGTTTCAAAATCGGATTTTTTTCAATAAGAAGGGAATAAGTTCAAAAGGAAAATTAAGGACATTAAATCTCTGCAGAATGCTTGGATATGAGGGATGTTCAGGGATCATCCTCTTACAAATGCTGAGAAGTCATACATTTGCACTGGAATATAAAGGCAAGTGTTGGCAATCATGATGTGTTCAGCAAGCATATGAAGCAGATTGTAGGACAGCATCAGCTAGAACCCACATCTCTGTTAGGAAAAGGCTGGTCAGCAGCCCTTCAAGCACCACAATGTCTTGGATTCAGGCAGTTGGTCTGGAGATAATGCAGCCTTTGGCGCACCTGACATCTTCCAGATATTTTGGACTCTAGCTCCCAACAGCTGTGTTGGCTGTGACCAATGGGAGTTGTCCGTAACATCTGGAAGACTCCTGGCTGGTAATGGTTGGAAGGCTCTCTTTCCTTTCTAGAGTGGTAGAGGTCCTGGACTTTATGTAGGGTTCAAGCACTTATGGGAAGGGAGTCAAGGCTCATTCTCAAGCTCATTGGTCTGATTTTCTAGGACATTGTGACCGAGAGCAACAACTTTGACCTGGTGAGCTTCATTCCACTGCTGCGTGAGAGAATCTACTCCAACAACCAGTATGCTCGACAGTTTATCATTTCCTGGGTAAGTGTTTTTGGTTTGATGCTGGGATTTGTTTCTCTGGCATCTAAAGTGAGCAGTGTGTTTTATAACTGTCAGCTCAGTGTTTTCTGATACTTTGGAATGGATGGTGGTATAAACAGCAGCATGGGGCTTGTTTGCTTGTTACCTGCTTGGGAAGCAGCTGGAGCTGCTGTGTATATTGTTGCTCTTGATGGCTCTGTTAGAAACAGATGATGCATAGTTCCTTTGTGGAAAGGCCTTTCTTGTTTCTCCTTGGCAATTGTTTGCAGTTTGTCACCAGTAGCTGCTGACTTCCTGATACCTTCCTTCCAAGCCCTGTTGCAGGGTTAGCAGAAGGAAGTCCCTTGCTCTGACCACCTGTGTGCCCTGGCTGCATGAAAAGGTCCTTTGAGAGACTTTCTACAGGGGTGGAATTCCTTTCCAGTGAAGACTTGCTGGTGCTGAAGGCACCAGCTCTCTTCTATGTGAGGTGCCTCTTAGTGATCTAAAATTACCTTTCAGAGTGTGAAAGGCTGATTTCCACCTTGTCAGACTCAAATACTTTGGGGAGCATATTTTAACCTTGAGCTGGCTAAAAATTTAAATGATAAGTGAGGCAAATCTTTCATGTGCCTCAAAGACTTTTGGGGTCTTGTTTCTTTTGAGTGAATGTACATAAAAGGGCAGATCTACTATTAAACAAATGAAGTTTAAGCTGCAGTGCCCCTAATCCTGGAGGGGCCACAAAAGTGAATTTAGTCCACACTGCTTAAATTTTTTAGTTCTAGCAGTAAGGTAAGGTAAAGGGCCGCTGGACAGTTAAGTCCAGTCAAATGCGACTATGTGGTGCAGTGCTCATCTCACTTTACAGGCCAAGGGAGCCAGCATTTGTCTACAGACAGCTTACCGGATCATGTGGCCAGCATGACTAAACCGCTTCTGGCACAACAGAACACTGTGATGGAAGTCAGAGCTCATAGAAACGCCGTTTACCTTCCCACCACAGCGGTGCCTATTTATCTACTTGCACTGGTGTGCTTTCAAGCTGCTAGGTTGGCAGAAGCTGAAACAAAGCCATGGGAGCTCACCCTGTTATGCTGATTCGAACCGCTGAGCACAGCACCACCTGCGTCCCTAGCTGCTAGTAGACCCAATTTGAGTTGAGCTTTATTGTATATAATTCAACAATCCTATAGTTTGAGAGTCAGTAGCACAGATGTGAATGTGTGGGGATCTGTCCTCATTGAAGAAGATAACAGTGGCTACCTACCGTGTTTCCCCTTTTTTAATACGTAGTCAAAAAGTAAGCCAGGGCAGCAATTTTAAGCATTTGAGAAATATAAGACATACCCCGAAAATAAGACATACCTCCATGCCTGCCAGCTGGGAGCCTGGAACCAGCTTCTGCAGCGTGGAACGCTCAGCAGCAGTGGGCAAAGCAAGGAAGCAGAGCGCGGAGATACAGATAAGCTGTAGCGGGGAAATCAGCTGTTCCTGGTTCAGTTGTAGCGCGCGCCTAGCGAAGTCAGCCCTGAGAAGGGAAAATGGCATTTAAAAACGCTGTTTGAAGTGATTTCAGCTTGCCTCCCCGCCGCCCGGAACCGGCTGCTGCAGCGCGGAGCGCTCAGCAGCGCCCGGGTGGAGCGCCCAGCAACACGGACGGAGCGCTCAGCAGCACCAGGAGGAGCGCCCCACCGTGCCGGGCGGCGGGGTGGCAGGCCTCCTTGGCAGGGCCAGGAAGAGACGAGGCCACTGGCTTGGGCGCTCCTGAGTCCTGACCCCAGCCGCTTCCATGCAGCAGCAGCAAAAGAGCCGTGCGGCCACATGGAGAGGCTAGCGCCCGAGCGGGAGACGCGCTCTCTGCAAAGCTCGGCACTCACTTCATCCGCCCGACGGGAAAGCGAAGTGGGGAAGAGAAAAAGAGAAAAAGCCGCCCGGCACGGTGGGGCGCTCCACCCAGGTGCTGCTGAGCGCTCCGCACTGCAGCAGCCGGTTCCGGGCGGCAGGGAGGCAAGCTGAAATCACTTCAAACGGCGTTTTTAAACGCCATTTTCCCTTCTCAGGGCTGACTTCGCTAGGCGTGCGCTACAACTGAACCAGGAACAGCTGATTTCTGCACTACAGCTGATCTGTATCTCCAACTGCATGTGCCAGAAAGTGTCATGTGTGATTGCACTGACTACTAGAGCACCAAGCCTTAAGACATCCCCTGAAAATAAGACACCGTGTGTTTTTTTGAGGAAAAAAAGTTATAAGACGGTGTCTTAAAAAGGGGGAAACACGGGTAGACCTCGTTTCTGGTTGCAAGGAGCTCCCATGACAGTTCAATTTTCAGGGGCCCCAAAATGTAGGTCCACCACTGGCACATAATCTGTTTTCCCAGAACACAGCCCATCTCCTTTAGAAACTTACTTGCTAAAGGCCAGGCTGGGTTGGCTGAAGGTTGCCCCTGAAATGGTGTTGCCCCCACTCTCTGTCCCCTTCCTTCCCTCCCATTATGCAAGCTGCTCCTAGGACCCGAAAAATGCCACTTGACATCTCATGGCAAATCCGGTTTAGGTCTAAAGAGACACATGCTTCTCCTTGCCACGGTGCTTTTCTATCATCTTCCTTTTGTTTGTCTTTTCCCCTTGAGTTAGATCTTGGTTCTGGAGTCGGTTCCAGATATCAACCTTCTGGATTACCTGCCAGAGATTCTAGATGGCCTCTTCCAGATCCTGGGTGATAACAGCAAGGAGATACGTAAAATGTGAGTGCAGAGTTGGATCTGGGGATAACTGCTTGGCTGTTGATACGCAGGCTTTGTCCCCCTGTTTCCAGGGCAGTGCTCCATAAGTTGCATCACCATTTCCTTTGGCTTCAACCCAGTTGACACACTTAAACAGGAAGCAGCAGCTTTGGGTAGGAGGAGAGGGCTGTTGCCTTGTGTGCCCTGCTCAAGGACTTCCCACAGGGACATCTGCTCGGCCACTTGAAGAATAGTTTGCTGGGTGAGATGGGCCCATCTTGGTGTGATCCAGCTTCAGAGCTCTTATGTCCAAGTGCCTTGGTAGAAACCAAAGTTTCTAGGCTGGAACCTATGCTGGATGCCCAGCAAGTAGACTCCTGTCTCCTGAGGAGAGTGAGTGAACAGAAAGGGGCATCTGCTTCCCTTTCCACCTTTTCATGTTATTTCCCCTATAGCGGAACACCTATCTCTGAACTCACTGACTTTCCCCCCTTGCAAACAGGTGTGAAGTGGCCCTTGGTGAATTTCTGAAAGAGATCAAGAAGAACCCTTCCAGTGTCAAGTTTGCTGAGATGGCCAACATCTTGGTGATTCACTGCCAGGCTTCTGGTAAGTTATTTGTATTTCCAGCCCACCCTTCACCGCATGATCCTCGAGAGTGTTTCAGAACCATCACAACTGAAACAAGTATTATTAAAATGAAACTACAAGACAAACAAAGCACAGGATCAGGACAGAAGCAGCATTGTTCAGCAGTGATGGAGGGAAGGCTTCCTAGGGAAAGAAGGGGCACGTCAGCCACCCATTTCCAGGCACCCTGCTAAACCACCTTTTTGTTTCCTGATCACTTTGACTGCAGATGACCTAATCCAGTTGACTGCCATGTGCTGGATGCGTGAATTCATCCAACTGGCTGGCCGGGTGATGCTGCCATATTCCTCGGGGATCCTGACAGCTGTCCTGCCGTGCCTGTCCTATGACGACCGGAAGAAGAGTATCCTTGCAGCAGAGGCTGTTGCCTCCCTCCCTCCTCCTCCCATCCCTTCCTTCACAAACATCTGTCAGCATCTGGCAGAAAGGGGGGAGGAGGGTCAGGCTAAGTCAACAGCCCTGGTTTATGCCATTGGAGGATTTTACTGCTGCTGCTTCCTTGTGAGCCCATGGATTATGAAAAGGACAGGGGGGCAGCCCCATAAGCAGCTCTGCTTTCTGTCCTTTCCTTGACATTAGAGCAGCCCCACAATTGCTTTCCCTGGGATGCTAAAGCAAAGGATTGGCTTTAGTAGGAGAGCCATTTTGTGGGAATCTTTACTGAAAGATGTAGCTTCTCTCAGGCTGGTCCATGAGAAGGAATCAAGCATACTTCAGTATCCCTTTTGATCCATGAGTTGAGAATCTTTCCTTTAGAAAATTCTAATAGAGGGATTGTGCTGTATTATTCTCTAAACATGTCAAATCTGGTATCTGATGCAACCTTTGCCAGCCTGAAAATTAAAATATTTTGTTTTGAAAACCATTCAACCTGAAACCAGTTTTCTAGCACTTATAGGTTGCATAGAATTAAACTATGGAACTCATACAAGAAATAGTGATAACCACCAACTTGGATGGCTTTAAAAGGAGACCAGACAAATTCATGGAGTAGGCTATCGGTGCCAACCAGCCACGATGGCAATGTTGTTCCTCCACCGTCGGGGGCAGTGTGCCTCTGAATACAAGCTGCTAGGAATCTCAAGTAAGGAAAGATGCTCTTGTGCTCAGGTCCTGCTTGTGGGGTTCCCAGTAAGGTATCTTGTTGGCCACGGTCAGAAAAAGGTGCTGAACTAGATGGGCCCCTTTTGACCTGGTCCAGCACCCCTCCCCCTCCCCATCCGTGGTTTTAGTGCCTATGGGCCCCTGTGAAAGATCTTGAGGCTAGACTCTTGCCATAGGGCCTGTTCTGTATGAGCCAACTCCAATGGTGATTGGGGACATGACTTGGGGGTGAATGTTCCTTACATCCGTGGGGTGCAGGCATCAAAGAGGTAGCCAATGTGTGCAACCAGAGCCTCATGAAGCTGGTTATTCCGGAAGATGATGAGGTTGATGAGACCAAGCAGCCCGCAACAGCCCCCCAGATAATGGAGGGTGATCAGGATGAATCCCTCTCCAAGCAGGAGGTGACCTCGGGTGGTAAGTCCTCCCCCCCCTCCCCCAAAGCAAACTGTCTTTCTATCTGGCTTTTTGTACAGATACTTATCCCTGCTCTCGTGACCTGGACTTTGGAGTATTGCAATGTGCTTTCTGTCGGGCTGGAGAGAAGGGGTTACCTGAGAAAAATACAAGGCTAGGGGAGTGGCAGGATAATGTGCTAAACAAGTGGAGATAGGACAGTACAAGTTTCTCACCATGGAATGACTGGAAAAGGTGAGCCAATCAAGACAGTGTGTTCCAAGGCTACCCAATCACTCCGTAGTGGGAAAATTGTATCTCCAGTCACTTAGCCCGTCTTATATTGGCTGAGTTTTAAAAGGTGGTGTTCTCAAGCAGTTCTGTGTGTAAAAAAAAGGGTGGAGGGTGCAGTCCTCGAGAAAGAAGCAAACAACAACTGTTGATCAGGTTCCCGGTGAGGGGAGGGTCAGTTGGAAATGAAGCCAGGCGTTTTGGCAGTTGCTCAGAGTGTCAGCTGCACCATGGACCTCAGCAGCGAAGCTGCTTGGTTTTCATTGTCCCGACTGTTATCTACAGACCTGACTACCTCACTGTCTTGATGTTTTCAGAACATTCTTGCTTGGGGCCACATCCCTAGTTTGTTTGGGGAGCTGTCCTTGCAAGTGCTAGCCCTTTGTGTTCCTCTGACAGTGTTGTGCCATGTTCAAGCTAACTGACACCTGTCTCCCTGCAGGCTGCCTGGATGGCTCTGGCGATTCCAATTTCAGCGACACCAGTGTCTTTATACCAGCCAGGTAAAAAGCAACCACCTCTTCTTAGTGACACTGGGGGATCCTCTGTAGAATTTTACAGAGAGGGAGATTATCCTGGGCATTCCTATGCTTGGCTCTTGCGCTGGACTGTATCGTGCCATTGACTTGCTGCAAACCACGGTTTACAGAGTACTGCATGGGCTTTGGTGGCAGAGGATGCTGCTTAGAAGGAATTCAGAGCAGCTGGTGAACTATGAGGCACCTCTCAATGATGTTCTTTCCTGCTGGGAACTGTTTTTTTGGGGGGGGGGGCATTCAGATGAAGCGAGCATATTTCTGCATGAACTCTCTCCCCCCTCCACCATAGGCTGGTGATGTGGGTCAAAGCAGACCTGTGCTTGGGATAGTAAACCTCCTTCTAACCCACAAACTCTCGTTTACAAATCCAAATGCTGTTTAGACTTTAATAGTTATGTGAATAGCTATGAAACTTGCGTTTGGCTGTCTCTAGGGGCAGCATTTGAGTTTGTGCAAAACATCTGATTTCAAATGGTAGCAGAAGCTGGTGAGTGGCAGGTATTTTGCCTTTGGGCACTCAGCAGTTTTGCAGGATCCCTTCTGGGCATTTGGGGTGGGCATTGTCCATTGGGCAGAAAGAGCAAAGCAGCTGAATCCTGTGGGATAAAAACTTCGCTGAAACAGAGGAGGTGATAATTGAGTGGCATTTGCCCCAGACAGTTAGCTTGCCTTCACCCCATAAAATGAACAGGACTTGACAGTCTGTTTGTGTATATAAAGGAAGCATGGAACATGAGTGTGGCCCTCTCATCAGCCTTGGGTTTCTTGTATACCTGGAAACCTGCGTACCTGGAAGGTTGCTGGGGCTGATGGGAGTTGTAGTCCAAAACATATGACGGGCACCAGACTGGCAAAGGCTGTGCTGCAGCATGCATAATTCTGCAGCTGCTCAAGTCTCCCTTCTCCTCCCCTGGTCATCTTAGTTTTGCAGTTTGCCTTGCAGGGAAAGTTCTCAACCCAACCTGCCCCCACCACATACTTTTAGTCACTCCTTTTCCAGCTCTCAGGTGCCCTTTTTTAGATGAGGCAACAACCAGAACTGTGTGTTTTCTTTTTTAAAGAAATGTTATGTTACAATAAAACAGTCTAGACCAGGAGATGGCAGAACAGCACAATGGCCAAGCCTTGGGAATGGAACTCATGGTTGGAATGTCTGGGAGAGTAAAAAGGTTCTTTGCTTGGTGCTGAGGTGCCAGGGCAAGGCATTGGCACTGTGACAGACCTTTCCCCTGGTGGTTACTTGCTGCTTTGAGGGAATGGGGGTACTCAAAGTTCCTCCTTGAGGGTGACCTTGGGGCACAAGTAGGCTTTTGTGGGGAAAGTGATCCATACACAACGTTCTGTTGGTGCATTGTATTCCACATACAGATTTATATGAAGTATTTATAGATTTGACTTTTAACAATAACTGCATCACAACTTTTAATTGCAATAGTAACAAATGATAGTTGATCAATATGCTGAGGATGGTCAGGAGGAAGGGAAAATGCTTGGAGAAGGAGCAATGAAAATGAGTCAAAAGTGGATGTGGTGATTTGGAGGCAAGCAGTCAACAGTTAACTGTGGACTCACGGATAAGGGGCTGCATAAGAGCTGGAGAAAAAGAAGTGTCTTAGAGCACTAGAGGCCTGATGCTGGATCTAACCACCCAGGCCACCTCTTTCCCACAATGGCCCATCAGACACCTCAGTTAGGACCCCACAAGCTGCTTCTTCTTCTTCTTCTTTCTTCTTCTTCTTCGAACACTCATAGCCGAGTAAGATTGTCTTCCATAAACACGGTTTTAACAATGAGTCCATAAGTGACTGTGGAGGCCAGTTCTGGATCTGCACGCCCTTCCACAGTGGGGACATAGGTTTCCGGGCGGGAGTTGATCATGGTGAGGGTTTGCCAAGCATGCCTTCCTCTTAGCATGTTTCTCCCTTTCAACCTGAGTTCGAGTCTCTTAAAAGCCCATGACACCTTTGGTAAAGGCTGTTCGCCAATTGGAGCGCTCACAGGCAAGTTTTCCCCACAAGCAGGACATGGGAGGCCACATCTCCCTCCTCTCCCTTTTGTTACCCAGTGACTGGCACTTGGAAGCTTCTTCCACCTCTCATCCTGGAGGCTTTGTGCCAGGAAAGGAGACGAGCTCAAGAGCTGCTTTTCTGCAGTGCTTTTGCAGGGCAGTGGGTCCCATGCAACCCCCAGTAAAATTAAGGTACAGAGTAAACAGTACCTGGTGGGTTTGCTCCCTGTGTCTTCTGGAATATTGAAATGAGATTGCATAATATTCCCTGTGACTTTTTAAAAATATATTTAAAAAAATATTTCATAGATGTAATATAAACCTGCTTTTTTCTCTCTCCCACGCATGCCTCCTAATACTTCCTAAAGGGGGCAGCATGCATTCCTTCCAGCCATTCTCTGTATGGAACAGAATTGGTTGCTAGCTGTGAGGCTACCAATTTTCTTCCCTTCCGTCCAGATCTGCTTGGAAGGGAGACGTGATCTGCACTTGGGAGTAGCGGGAGCCTTTGTACTTCCTTGGAATTGGAGTAATATATTGACATCCCACTGTTCTTCCGTTGTGGAGCTCAAGACTATGCATATGGCGCTTCCAAGTGGTCTGCACATCCGTGCACTGACAAGATGCAAACCTGGGTGGCTTTTGCAATGTGGCTACATCACGCGCCCTCGGGACCAAATCAATAAGCACAAGCTATTATTAGTAACAAGTAACAAAACAAATCACAGAAGGGGGTTTGTAGCATGCAGTGCAACATCAGGAGCAGGGGGGAAATAAGTTACATCCTCTTGGTTATGTCTGTATCTTTCATAATGGGATGGAATGTCAATATGTTGCTTCCCTTCTTCCGAAAGCCAAAGAGAATAATTTTTTTCAGCAACATGCAGCCACACAGATCCATGAGCTGGTATTCAGTGAACAGCAGTTGCTTTAGTTGCCACAGATTTTTAAGGGTTTGTTCTTAAGCATACAAAATGGAATGGTAGAAGCAATATGGAAAAAAGTATTCAATCTACAGACAAAGGAGGAGAGCAGTTGCTGGAAAATAGCTGCCAGCATTACTGGAATGGAGAATGACTTTGCTTTCATTCAGTTGGCAGCTAAGGAAAGCAAGCGAAGGAGCAATAATATAGTCATTTATGGGAGAGAAACCTTGTCTCTTTGCAAGGTGAAAGCTGTATAGTATGGGGAGTGTTTGTTGAGGTGAAATGATGAACCAAGAAGCCTGTTGCATTGTGATTTTCTGTGTACAGTTTATATATGGACTCAATATAGGCAGCTAAGTATTGAGAAGAAGTCATCCAGCAAATGCCATTGACAACAGGGAAAGAAACCAAATGGTATAAGTTGCCCTGAGGTTATTTATGTTGAAGGGCAGTATAGGAATTCATTGAGTGAGTGGATGAAACCATGCTCCTGTCTGATCTTAACTTCTGTCTCCTTTTACCTTCAGCACTGAGAGAATCCAGGTGACCCTGAACCTTGATGGAATTGTCCAAGTATTGGACTGTCACCTTCACGATTCAACCATTGGGATGATGACACGGATAGCAGTCCTGAAGTGGTTGTACCACTTGTACATCAAGACTCCTCGCAAGGCAAGTCTGCTCGTTGGTCAGATCAGGCCTGCAGAATGGCCATTGGCCTACATTATAGAGTTTCTTTTCCTCCTGGCTCTTCCTTGAAGAGAAGCTATGATCCTATTCTTAAAGCTTTGGAAAGCAAGCTTGCCTCTTAAGAATACAGTGGTACCTTGGTTCTCAAACTGAATCCGTTCCAGAAGTCTGTTCCAAAACCAAAGCATTCCAAAACCAAGGCGCGCTTTCCCATAGAAAGTAATGCGAAACAGATTAATCTGTTCCAGACTTTTAAAAGCAACTCCTAAAACAGTAATTTAACATAAATTTTATTATCTAATGAGACCATTGATCCATAAAATGAAAGCAATAATGTACTGTACTATAAAAGAAATAAGGCAGTACTGTATTGTAGATGATAAAAATTAAAATTAATTTTTCCCTTACCTGCACTGATGATAGTCTTGCTTGGATGGGGGGGCTTTTATCCATTTCCACAGTCACAAATCAATCAATCAAACAATCAATCAATGATAAAAGGAAGAACAAGCCACAGTCACAAAAACGAAAAAGCCACACAAACAAAAAAACGCCAAAAAATAGCAAAAACAAAAGCATCAAATATAAGCTCCAACTATCACCTCAGAACACTATAATTGGAAATGGAAGGCTTTGATTACAATGGGGGAGGTGCGCACAAATTAGCAGCACAACGGTGAAAACGGAAGCTCAGGACCACGTTCGGCTTCTGAAGCAAAGTTCGCAAACCAGAACACTGAGTTCCAAGTTGCAGCATTTGAGTTCCAAGTTCGAGAACTAAGCTGTTTGAAAACTGAGGTTCCACTGTATAGCATTGGATACATGTGCTTTTTCAGCCCGGAAGGAACTGTGGTAATTTTTTTAATTAAGTGAGGCACAGTTGTTGAGTCAGAGAAATTTGGGAGCTCTTTTCTGAACATTCCATTGCAGAAGTTTTCTTCCTTTTCTCCTCCAGCTTTTCTGCTCCCCCCACCCTTTGGTGCTGATTGGCTTGGTAATAAAGTTGCTTGTAATGGATGGAAGCCCAAATCGTTTCATGCTTTACATAGAGTCTGCTGAAAGTGCTAAGGTTATGAGTGCTCTGGCTCAGTTTGCATGTAATGCTAAGCCAAGCCATGCTTCATTGTGAACGCACAGGCTCCCTCAGAGGACATTGCAGCTGCTTTTCTCTCCCTCCAGTGCTGCTGCGCTGCCCTGACCTAAGCTGTGGTTTGGCATGGAAAGTGCTCTGAACCTGGGGCCTGTAGTTTGTCTCACTGCAGACAAACCATGAGCTGTAAATCAAGAAAAGCCTTGGCTGCATGGTTTGTCTCCTCTCTGCGTGTTCATGTTAAAACACAGTTTGGCTGAGTGTTACGTGCAAACTAGTTCAATATATCAATAAGCAATAGAATACTTTTCAAAGGAAGAAGCCGTTCCTCTAGTTGGTGACTCTGGCCTCAGCTGCAGAGTTTGCTTGGCAAGCTTGCGAGAAAGGAGGGCTTCTTTCCAGGACAAGGACTGGGATGCTCTTAAACCTGGAGGCAGCCTTTGCTGTTGTGGCGGCAGCCTGTGGCAGAGCACCAGACACAGTACCTTCTGTGACTGTTTTGGACTTCTTTTGCCTTTCAGATGTTCCGGCATACAGACAGCCTGTTTCCCATCTTGTTAAAGACCTTATCCGATGAGTCTGACGAGGTGAGCATAAATCCTGCACTGGAAACATTGAACTCCATTTATTTTATTTGTGTGTTTTTTTAAAATAATAATAATAATTAAAAAAACCTGAGAGAGAGAGAGTAAAAGTGGCTAGTAGGCTACTCAGACCACAGGTGAAAAGTTCATCAAATTCATTGTCTCCTGAGCACTGGTGCTCTTGGGCAGCTCTATTTAGCGGGTTAGGTTGTAAACAGAGTCAAACCACCCACATGTTGAGAGGTGATTAAAAGAAGTGGCTTTCAGAGTTTCCCTTTCTCAGCCACAGATTCTCAGCGTGGAACTTCAGATGGTGCTTCCCTTGGAGGCCATGGCAGCTTGAGCTGTTGAATAATGGAAGCAATTGTACTAGTCACATTTGCCTGGAAACTGAGAGGCTGCTGTCTCTGGTGAAGCTTCTAATTTGATTCTGCCTCATGACTCGGAGGGGATGGTTCTCAGGAATGTCCTCCTGCAATCTCCTGGAATAGAAATCCATGGCAAATTCAGTTTCACTTTCACAAGAAGGGAGCTGCCTGCTGAAGTATTCCCACTTGGTGGATCTTGCACCAGGATGAGGCCCTTTCTATCATCTGGATTTGACTTCTCTGCTACTTTCTTTGTTGCAAAGAGGCTGGGATATTGTTGGGATAATGAAGATATATAAAGCTGGATACACTTCGCTGCAGAGGCCCTGCATGCAGGTCGTTAGTAAGCGATCATTGTGGTCCGGGACATCCTGTGTTAGAAGTTTGTGCCATGTGTCCTTGTCCACACATTGGGAAGTACATGCATCTTGGAGTCACGTACCATAATGCAAATTACACTGAAAGGAATGAGGAACCAGATAGCAGATCAAAGTTTGGAAATACGCTGTTTATTACAAATAGAGGCCGTGATTATTTACATAGGCAGTATTTGGTTTGGACTGGCAGCTTGGAAGTTAAATCTAGGACACAGTACAAATGTGAGGGATCTAATAGCAAATATGGACAGTAGAGATTTGCTGGAGCCAGGTAGACAGGTGTGGAGTTGAATTGCATTAGAGGGGGAAGAAGGATGCAAATACTCATCTCTGCAAAGCAGCATCAGTACCTGTGTGAGCGAAAAACTGAAGCTCAGATATAAACTATTCCCAGATGGGGAGTGATTCTTCTTCGGCTGGGTGGGTGGATTGCAGTTAATAAGGAGATTGTCTTGGCACTTGGACCCCTGGAGTTACTTAAGCTGTCTGAACTTCTGGCTCTTCATTGATAATATGTATTGCTGCCAACAAACAACCAGAGAAAAGGTAGTTTGGGAGACTGGTGGTAGGCTGAGCCCCTGTAAGTTTTCTTGAGCTCTGTATTGCATCTGTATCGCTGTGAAAGGGGTCTGTGGGTTTTGCGCCTTTCCTGGAGCCCTTCCTTAGCAGATTTAAAAAGACAGGAGGGAGGAAAGGCAAGTAGAAAGGGGGGACCATGCTAACAAGTAGTGGAACAACTGAGATTGCCCGAAAGCCAGCCTTGAGCAGACAAAGATGGAATGGGCTTTAATTGAATTGAATGGGCTTGAATAGACCACTAACATTTAGAAGCAGATTTTTTCCCCTGGCTACTCCAGGAAGGGTTTCCCCCTGCAACAAAGGGGAGCTGGAGTACTAGTTGGATCTGAGCTTTCCCACTGGGCATATTGAGAGCCAAAATGCATGATGTGCAAGAAGGGGTTCCAGCTGCATACTTTGCATGGAGGTGCATGTTTTGCATGGAGGATCCTAACCTTGATGGATGCTAATGGGTGTTCAGGTACCTAGGATGTGTTTGTCGGGGCGTTGCATCTTCTTGGGCCAATGGGATATTCTCCAATAGGGCTCTGAGTAAACCAGATCAAGATGTACCTTGGGTGGATTGATCAGATTAGAGGTTGGGCAGAAAAGAAGGCCCTACAATGCTTGACTGGCAAGAGTCCCACCTGTCGATTGATTGAGTGAGTGAGTGAGTGAGTGAATGAGTGAGTGATGCAAGGGCACACTGTGTTTTACTTGCCCAGCAAGCCAGAGATTTCAGAGTCAGGATGCCTGGGAGCATCTTGTGAGGCTGAGGTCCTTGCCCACAATGTGGGATCCCATGGGAACAGCCAGCCCATGGCCCTGGTGCCACTGGGTGAGTGAAAGGAAGGAAGGAAAGAGAGGTGCTTGTTTGAGGGGGGGGCGCTCACTGAGATGTTTGGCAGAGAAGAGAGTGGCATTTGCTCAGGGTACTAAGACATCCATGTGGTTGTCCTGAAACTGTTTAGGGTGGGGTGGGGGCGAGAAATTGCAAATGCTTCTGAAGACCTTCACGTTCTCCCCCACTTTCCTGTGTCCCCCTCTGCCGTCGGGCTTTCCTGAGGGAGGAGCTTTCCTGCGCTCCGCTTCCTCACTCTGTTATTGCCCAAAGCTGTAAGCCCTCTTGCCCCAGCCTTTCCTGCGGAATGGGCTTTTTCACACTGAGTCCCATGGGGCTTTTCTCCATGTGATGCAGCTCCCAAGTACAATGAAGCTTAACAAAAGCTTGTGCCAAAGTGAATGGCTGCCTTTATCCGTTTATGCTTTTATTTGTGCTTGGCTGGATTTCGGCCCACAGTTCCCCCAGTTTCCCAGCTCCCAGCTTGCCAAGGCTGAAATTTGGGACTTTGGTGTGTTACAAAGAACAAGGAGGGTGAGCTTGACGTGACCTCGGATGTGCTTCCTTCCCCTTTGTTCTCGCTGTAGTCCTGGAGTCACCGTTTCATTTGCAGGCCAGCGGATTTGCAGGCGAATGTGGCAGCCTCCAGGGACAATGTGGGTGTGGGAGAGCACTTTTAGGGACTGGGCAGCCCTGGGGTGAGGCAGGCAACTTATTCAGACCTGCGAGTTTGTGCCATGGGAGAGGCAAGCTCCTCTGCCACCCCTCCTTTTAGTTTGTGTACACTCTAGACTTAGGGAAAACATTCGGGTAGTCACAGGTTATGAATTTGACTTGCAAAAATATCGAATTAATAAAAGGTGCGCGTTGGGCCATCAAAATTCCTAACCCCTCCTATGTGGTCTGATCTGGGGGGGGGGGGGACGACGACTAACCGGGAAGATCTTGGAGTTGTGGTGGATGGTTCATTGATAATGGTGTTAGTGCTTCTGGGCATATCCCATTTTGTTTCAGTGGGGCCCGCATGGGATAAATTCCCCTGTTAAGCCACAATAGTTTAAATAAGTGTGGGGAGAAGGGAGGGACTTTCCTGCTTTCTGGCAATGTCAGTTCCAGATTGAACAGAAGCAGGATGGAGACTCTGAAATTTTCTGGTTCAGAGACCAAGGGGCAAAGTTCACCATCCCATTCCCCTACTGAAAAGGGGGCTAGTTAAGTTGTCACTGGAAGATTGATTGGTTTCTCTTGGAAATGGGGAAGAGGGAGCAAGCTTGGTATTCACATTGCACTCTTTTTTTTTTTTTGGATGGGGGTCTGCCAGATAGGGGAGATCTTGTTCTTGACCGGGTTTCTTCTTTCTCGGATGGTTGTACAAAAAGAAAATTACCGTAATCAGAGAAGCCCTTTGAGGCAACAGGGGGAGAGAGAGAGAGAGAGCTCGTTGCCTGCCCTTGCAGAAGGGGAGTTGCATTCAGGGCCCAGGCAGCCTTCCTATGAGATTGGGAGCCCTCCCACCTCCCAATGGGGCTGAGCAGATTGAGCTCCTTGATTGCCCTACAGCTGGGACCATCAAGTGTTCTGTCAGGCACTGGACACTAGGGGGCCTCAGAGTCTACAGCAGCCTCTTCATTTTCTGTTGCCTGGTCCCCTGCCATTCAGAAACCTGTGCGGAAGTGCTTCTGGTAGCACGGACCTATTTGCACTTGGCAGGTTGTGTTCCACTGGTTCATCTATCAGCCCAGGGGCAGTTGATCTGAACATTAAGCTGGAGGACATTCCTCGGTCTGTGTTTGTCACCTAAGAGGCCCAGGTGACTTCTGTGGCTAGGATGACCTCGCCACAATGGCACATTATGCATTGCTAACCTCGGGACTTGATCGCTGTAACACACATTATGTGGCGCTGCCTTGTAGCTGGTCTGGAAGCTGCAACTAGTGCAGAATAATAATAATAATTTTATTACTTCTACCCCGCCCATCCGGCTGGGTTGCCCAGAATGAGGCAGCAAAGCTGCTCACAGGAGCAGATTTACTGGCAGCATGTTACTTGGCACTGAGAGAGCTGCGCTGGTTGCCGATTCAGGGTTCTTGTGTTAGCCGTAAACAACTTGGACCAAAAGTAACTCAAGGACTTGCCTGGTCTGTTGCTCTTCACCTCCGTCACTGAAATCCTGTAATGGTGGGCTTGGCTGCCTTGAGGAACTCACTGCCAATAGAGGGCTCAGCAAGAACAATCCCTGCCCTCTTGTAGTCATCTTCTGAAAACTCTGTTATTTAGACTGGCTTTTGAAACTTGAATTCTTTTTTTCTTTTCTTTTTTTGCTACCCAGTATTTATTGATTCTGTTGATGCTTCTGTTGATTTTGCTGCCATGTTTTTATGTGCCTATAAATATTTAAATAAATAGACATCCTAATAGTTGGGGAACTGAGCCACGTGGCAACGGATTGGGACAGCAGCAGCACCTTTTCCCGTTCTTTCTCGAGGAGGATCTGGCTTTTCAATGGTTGGGGCTGGCCATTTGGGGCTAACTCACAAGTTGCATCATCACCCTGCCTATCCCAAGTATAAGGAGGCCTCTATCCTTTGAGATACTGCTCTCTGCGGATGGTAGGAAGTGAGGGGGAAGCAGCAGCAGCTCCTTTTTAGTGAAAGGAAGATGCTTCTCAGTTGCTGTCGAATGTGTCACGTCTGCCTGAGTGCTGGAGGTCTGCCAGAGGCCAGCTTCATTTCCTTTAGCTCCAGTTATCTTTGCCAGCTCTGCTCCCTTGACCGCGCGCCTCTTCAGAAGGGAGCAGAGAGGCGAGGGAAGCAAGGCAGAGAGCTCAGGGTGACTCCTTTGGTAACCAGAAACCTGCCCACCAGTGATGGCGGTGGGACGAGTGGATGGGATGTGACAGCAGTGTCAGGCAGATGTTTCTGCTCAGGATGCTGACTTTTGGACTTGTGTGTGTGTGTGTGTGTGTGTGAGAGAGAGAGAGAGAGAGAGAGAGAGAGAGAGAGCCCTTTATTAGTGAGCAGCAGGGAATAGCTTTGCACAAAAGTAGATTGCAAGAGGATGCAAGAGCACCAATGAATAGTGCTAAATAATTGCTGTGTGTAGATTCTGTGTGAAATGGTGTTTCCTGGGATCTCAGAAGACTAATACCAAGCCATGAGGTTCTCTTTTTCGATGTTGTGGCAAAGTTATCTCCTGAATAATGGCATTCCCACTGCCCCTGCATAAGCTATGTACACGCACTGCAAAGCTGCCTTCATTTTATGGAAAGAGGTGACCCATTTACACAATGCTCGTAATGCACCTGTATCGTGTAGCTCTGATGCTAGGGGTGTGGAAGGACCAGGACAGGCACAGGGTGCTGAAGCCCTGGAGGCTACAGGAATTCTGGCTCAAAGCCCAGACCCAACCGTGCCCCCTTTTGCAGCAGTGGGTATGAGAGATTTTCAGGGAGCCGAATCCAACACGCAGCACCAGTTCCTGCACTGGTGATCCTGGGACAGATAGGTCATTCCCCACAGACCACTTTCCAGCCATGGTGGCGTTTTGTGTTCCCATCCTTAAAGAGGCAGCAAGATGCACTCCCGAGGTGCTGAGGCCTGGCACTCTTGAGTATTCAAGTCTTGGGGGGAGGAGGAGTGTGTGTGGTGTGCTTTCACGCACCGCCTCTTCAGCAAGACTGGGGCAGCTTGCACATGAGCCAGTGGAGCGAACATCAGATTGGTTCAACTGGAACATGAGGCACATTAACTTGACCTAGATCTGGTTAGCAGAGGAAGTCTCGTAGACATGCATTGGGGGGGGGGGGAGGCAGCAGCAGGCTTTTCATTACTAGAAAACGCCTTCTTGAAATGATTTTGCGCTCCACTCAGCAAAGCCAGTGTCATGTGGAAGGCTGAGCTGTGTTTTTTCCATTATTCGTCACTCTCAGCCATTACGCAGTGGTAGTAAACATATTAGATGGAAAACCCAAAAACCTCCTTGCAGTGCTGTTTCCTAGCCTTTGTGGTTATGGACAAATACATGAAAACATGTCAAGAAAGCTCAGCTTTGTGCTGTGATACACATGCATTCATTGCCATTCCCAATAAGGCTGCTCCTCCTTCCACCACCACCCCCTTTGGTGTGTCTCTGCTCTCATCTTTTCCATAAGGAACATCTGACCAGATCCAGCATCTGAGAAGAAATAAAAACAGATTTCCAGATTATGTAGAACTTGGGCAATAGCTGCAGCGACCTGTGCAATCCAGATTAACATTTGCACGGATGCATGCTATTATTTCCCCCCACCTTCGGGGAACAGGAGCATCTCTCGCTGCCAGTTTTATCTAGGGCTTTTCTTTCTTTGAGCCTAAATCCTTAAAAAGTAATCTCACCTTCCCATTTTTAAAAAATAATCTCTGCCAGCTGATCTGGTGGCTCTTAATGCTGAGTGCATGCTTGTGGGCTGCACCCCTTCCCCCACCAGGAAGCCCCCCACCCCTGCTCTGCCTTGTCCGTGGGGGAGGGGGAGGGCCTCCGTGGCCTCAGCCCTTTCATGTCCAATAATGGGAGCTTAAAGAGCTGCTGCCTCGGCTGCTTCTGCTTCTGCTGCTCTCAGATGATGGGACCCAGCTGATGCGCCTTTCTGGCACCTGGCCTGTTGCCGTGGCAACGTTAGGCATTTGTGTTCCTGCAGGATATTGCTTTTCTTACACCCTTCCAGTTTCATTCTTTCTCTCGCACAAAAGAGAGGGAGAGGGAGAGAGAGAGAAGCTGCCTGCTGGAGGCTTGCTTAGTCGAAAGATGCATCGCGCATGCAAAACACTGTCCCTCTCCCTCCCCCACCCCGCCCTCGCCATCCTGGTTGAACTCCTCTTGATAGGATGCACCATTTCAGTTCATTCAAAGGCAGCCTTGCATGTGGAAACCGCCAGGCTGAATAGGGTCCAGGGGGGTCCAGCTAATTTCACAAGGCAAGGCAGTGCACATCAAAAATGGATATGGGCAAACTCGTTTTCTCGTTCCTCTTCCAGGGCAGCAGTGGCCAAGATGTGGTGCTTCCCCCTGACAGCCTCCTGGTGCCACAGCTGCTTGCTGCTCAGTGCTATTCACAGGTGGTGCTACATTGTCTATATAGGTTCAGCAGTAGGGTGTGATGGGACACCGGCCATTGCTGAGGAGAGGTGGTGGGGGGAGGCCTCTTGCCTTCATGTAGGTGCTGGGCCTTGGCCAGAGCAGAAAGCTTCCCGCTGTGGAGCCTTCCTTCCTTCCTTGCAGAGAGTGCTCAAAGTTCATGATCAGGGGCTACCGTATACCAAACACCCTTCCTCTTCCAAGGCCAGGCTGTACGGCGGAATAACTGAGTCTCACTTGTCCCAATCCAGGGGAAGGATCACGTGAGGAGACACTGAGCAAGAAGCAGAGTTCACCCACTGAGGTCACCTTCACACCATACATTTAAAGCACTGCAAATAGTGACTTCCCCCAAATAATTCTGGAAACTGCCGTTGGCTATGGATGCGGAGAGTTGTAAGGGGACCCTTATTCCTCTCACAGAGCTACCATGTCCCAAGTTCCCTTTGAAGAGGGATTGACTGTTAAACCACTCAAGGATTTTATGGCTCTAACAACGCTCCCCTAACAACTCTCAGCACCCTTAACAAACTACAACTCCCAGAGTTTTTTGGGGGAAGTAATGACTGTTCAAAGTGGTATTAAAGTGCTTCAAATGTGTGGTGTGATTAGGGAAGGTGGGTTAGAGTGGACACATTGCAAAAGTGAGAGGCCTATACTGAGTCACCTTGTGTGCCACCTCTGTTTTGGCAGTGGAGCACAATGCCTTCCTGGGCTCCTGGGGGCAGATTGTGCTACCCGTCCAGTGGTGGTAATGCCACGGCCATGAAGCAAGTTAGTGATACGTGTGGCAGCTTGACAAGTGGTTGAGCGACATGCTAAAATATGCAACATGGCACAATGCAGGACAGATGGCAAGCATGGTGCTGTACACATGCCTGGTTTGGTGCTTTGTTTTTTTCCCTTTAGTGGACCTTGGGCAGGGGCTGAAGCTGGTGAAAGCCCAGCCTCTGCCACTTGGGGACATCTCTGCCCAAGACCGTGAAAATCCTGTTGCCAGTCAGAGAAGACAACACTGTTGGCCTAATGCTTCACGTATCAGGTAGCATCATAGTAGGGGCAAGGGCAGTTTTCCCAGCCAGGAGCCCTCCAGATGTTTGTTCTACAACTCCCATCAGCCCCAGCCAGCACAGCCATGGGGCTAATAGGAGTTGTAGTCCAAAACACCTGGAGGACACCAGGTTGGCAGAGGCTGGGTTAGAGTGTGGGATTAGGACTGAGGAGATCCAGATTCAAATTCTCAGTCAGCCATGAAACTGGCCTTGGGGTCAGTCACTATAGCTCTCAGGCCAGCCTACTTCTCAGGGTGGTTGTGAAGATAAAATTAGTGGTGAGAACTATGGAGGCTACCTTGAGCTCTTTGGAGCAAAAAATGGTGGGATATTAAATATCTTTGCTTTTTCTTTCTTCAATTTTTGCATGCTCACCTTACCTAATCCCATTGACTGGGGGTGTTGGCTTGACAGGTAATCATCTCTTGGAAAAGCATCCCTGGTGAGATGCATGAAAACAGGTCCTTACCCCCCCCCCGAAAGCCTCAATTCCTGCTGACAACGGCAACAGTGACTTGCCATGCCCATGACAACCTCTAAAATTCCTATGCAGAGGACCCTCTACCATGAGTCCTCATCATGGAGCCAGTGAAGATATTTCCCTTTGGGTGTGTGAATTTGCTCTTAGTTCAGAACTAGATGTGCTGGGATGTCCTGCTTATGCTCTGAGTGACATCCCTACACCACCTTCCCTTGCCCAAGGTGCATAAGAGTCGCAAGTTCCATCGTTGTGTCGCAAGTTTCCCCACCATCATAAATGGTGGTCGGTAAGGGACATTTGTGTGTGTGTGGGTAGGGGGGAATGACATGAAGCATGGAGGTATTATACTGCACAGTTTGGATAGCTAGAAATTATGGGATGCAGGGCAGGAGATGTGGAAGCTGCACCATCAAGCTTGTCCATAGTCTTTCAAGTGCATGGATGGAAGTGAGTTCATAAGCATGTCATAGAAATCAGAAGATCAATCAGGGATTGAATGTCAGATCATAAGGGCAAGGCAGGACCTGTTCAAAAGACACCATGCCTGCATGCTTGCCAGCTTGGCCTGTGTGGGTGCCAGAGCCAGTGTGGTGTAGTGGTTAAGAGAGGTACACTCGCAATCTGGGGAACCGGGTCTCCTCTCCTCCACATGCAGCTGCTGAGTTACCTTGGGCTAGTCACACTTCTCTGAAATATCTCAGCCCCACTCACCTCACAGAGTGTTTTTGTGGGGGCAGGAAGGGAAAGGAGATTGTTAGCAGCTATGGGACTCCTTAGGGTAGTGATAAAGTGGGATATCAAATCCAAATTCCTCTTCTTCTTTTACTAGAAGCCGTCATTGAGGTTGGGGTGTACCTATTGCAGCTTAATAACAGCTGGGTATCGCTTGGCTTCCACCCTCCCACCTCAAATCCTGTATTTGGCTTAATCTCCATTCAGTTGATTTAAACACTTTCCCATTATTTTAAATCCATGCATTTCAAGAGCGCACACTATGGCTATGATGATTCAAACATTTGTTTGCAATGGAGTATTCCATATTCGGGATCCTTAAGAAAGAAACTGAAAATAAAACTGCCAATATTAAAGTGACCTTTTACAAACCTTTAGAGCTTCTGCATTTGGAATACTGGTTTAAGTTCTGGTTACCATATCTCAAAAAAGGATATTGTAGAGCTGGGGAAAGGGCAGGAAAAGAACACAGGCGTCCTTGTCTTCCCTGCCTGCCTTGTCAGCCACCCCTTGATCTCTTTTTATTCCTTGATTCCAGGTTATCCTCAAGGACCTTGAAGTCTTGGCTGAGATTGCATCCTCTCCAGCAGGTCAGACAGAAGGACAAGGGGCATCTGACGGCCCCAGTTTACAACCTGGGCAACTGGAACTGCACATTCCTGCTCCAACTAAACCTTCCCAAGTTGGCTCCTCTGGTAAGTGCCCCTGTCTCTGGCAAAGATCTCACACACTCTGAGCAGCCTCTGGATATTATTTTTCTCCTGATGCAAAGTGGCATGGGGCAGCTTTAGACAGATGAAGGCAAGTTATTCCCTGGCAGAATCGGTACCAGTATTTGAGGGAAATGTGTTTGTCACAGAGGAGGGCCACAGTGTGGTTCCAGCTACAGCTGGAGCCTGAATACTTCTGTGCAGCTTCTGCCTGTAGTAACGGCTGTGGGTGGGGAGAGCGAACGGAAGCTTTTGTGTTGATAATTATACACCTCCAGACTGATGCAGAAGGAGGGTGGGAGGTGAGAAGAGAAGCAACAGTTGTGACACCAACAAGGAGGCAGTTTGGGAATAAAAAATGTTTTGCTGTGTGCCTGCCTTGAGTCCTCATGCCTGCAGAGTAGAACTGAGCTACATGAGAGCTTAGAAGAAGTTTGAGGGTGAGGCCAAAACTCCATTTCCTGCTCTTCCCTATTGCTGGCCAGTCTCCTTCATCCCATCCCATTCCTCTGCTTCTGAAATGCTATGCCTGCGCCCTTCTGTTGTTGGGACAGACTGCAGGGCAGCCCTTCTGGAGCAAGCCATATCCATTCATCAGGCTGGTCTTCAATAGAGTTTGTGTCGACAGGAAAGGAAACAATGGCTAAAGTTTTAACAGGGAATCTATATTTCCACGCAAATCAATCCCCAAGCTTTTAAGGGATGTACATTATAGTTGCGCAGTGTGCCTAATTTCTGCTATTTGTGAATGGTGGGAGTCCTTGCCTCTGCCGCGAACTGCTTCTGATTTTGTCTTAGGGCAAGTGAGGTTTTATGAATGGGGACATCTCAGAGCACAGGCACCCTTTTTAGCCCAGATGGGTGAAACTTGATGAAGGTTAGCATTAATCAACATACATAACAACAAAGCCGCTATACAGAGGGGTGAAGGTAATAAAGGGGAGGGGAAAGACAAATAAAGAGAGAGAGAGAGAGGGCACACAAGTGAACAGCCAGCCAGTGGTGCTGGGGGTCTGTGGCATTTGGAACACAGGTCAAAAGCACTGAAAAAGTGCCACCTCCCCCTGGGTTTACAGGCCCAGCTCAAAGGGCTGGAAGGGCTTTTTCATCATCAGGGACTGCCTGCCCACTCTTCCAGGTCATCAGGGGAAGCCCTCCAGGTCCCCCCCCCCAGGAGCTTAAGAATCAAGCCTCCTCTTTCCATGTGCCAGACTGCACTTTCCTCCTCTTGGCTGTCCACCTTACAAGAATAGTTAACAATATTCAAGTAGTTTTCTTCGTCCAGGCCAATTAATTTGGGCTCTATGTGTGTGAGGGTGCTGGATTAATCTGCTTATCCTTTGCACTGTTTCCCACCTCCCCCCCCAAAAAAAACCCACCTTTTTACTGTTGTGCTGTTTCTTACTTTAAGAAGTTTCTAACTTTTATTACTTTCGTCTTTTTTGGATTGTAATAATGTTGAATTTATTTGTAATGTTTCTTATGGTAACGTGAGACATAGCAAAGGCTTGGTGACTTGTTTGGTTGCCTTTGTACACAAGGAGCTTGGACAGGGGATTGGGTCCGTTTGTTCTGCTGATTTTTCAGGAGCTTCCATTATCATTGGCCATGGGCTGTCATTTTGGAGAGTTTTGCACCCCTTTTCGTGGTTCTCCTTAGAGGAGCAGTTTCAGTACGCTCACATCTGATGCACATTTGGCAGAAACCCCAAGCAGGGGCTTCTTGGTGGCTGCTCCCAGTCTCTGGAACTCATTGCCAAGGGGGACGAGCTAGCACCATTTTTGACCACCCACTAGCTGTCAAAAACATTTTTATTTAGAAGAATATCTGACTTTAGAATATGTTGAAATTGGTTTTTTCCTTGTGGTTTTGATTTGATTGATTTATTTGCCTTATTTTTCTGTTCTTCCTCGCTCTGTATTTTATTGCTGTTTCATTATATCTTATTGTACTTGTGTTGTTGCATTTAGCAACCTGGAGCACCATTTGGTGGAAAGGTGGGAAATAAATGTAAAGATCAAAGACACAAGACCGTATCAAAATGTGTATGTGGGTAGGTAACATGGCACCGGTGGAGGCTGGTTTCTTCGAAGAAATGACAACTCACTTAGGATTTCCTTATTGGTAGAATACCTAGTTGACTCTTCTGATCTCTGTTCAATCTGTGGCCAATTCTGTAGCAACAAATGCGGCCCACAGAAAGTTGCCCAATTGGGAGTTCATTTGGGTGGTTCCCGCTGCTGCCTTGCCAGTGTTTCCTTCCAAGGTTCCAAGTTCTTCAGGGAGTCTTCAAATACCATCTTGGTGGAGACTAAAGGCAGTGTGAAAACATCAGAAGAAACCTGAAGTTGCAGCTGGATCAGGCCAAAGGGGGCTCATCTAGTCTTGCATCTTGTTCTATCTACACTGGCCAAACAGTTCCCATAATGGGAACCCTGTTGCTGTTGCCAAATCTGCCCAGTAACACAGGTAAGAGAGTCACAAGATCCCTGCAGGTGCATCATAGTGAATGAGTTGTCTCTGCTGACTCATGAAGAATTAACCCATTAACTGCAGCAGCAACACTCTCCCCACCTATGATTCCCAGCAACTGGCAGTCCCAGACATACTGCCTCCAATAGTGGAGGGATAACATAGCCATAATGGCTAGTAGCCCTCTCCTCCATGAATTTTTCTAAAGCTGTCGCATCACTGGCTCTTGTGTCCATCACTGGCTCTTGTGGGAGCAAATGCCATGCTAGTTCTGCTTCAGCAAGACTTGTTTTTCTATATGCTTGGTAATTCTATCATTAACTATGCTTTCCACCAGCTTTCCTGGAACAGATGTTAAGCCAATGAGCCTGTAATGTCTCAAATCCTTTCAAGATGCCCTTTTAAAAACTGGTATTATATTGGCCCCTTTCCAGTCCTCAGATATGGAGGCTGATCTTCCGGATGAGTTACGTACTTTTGCTAGAAGATCAGCACTTTCACATTTGAGTTCTTTGAGAACTCTTAAGAACGTGTTGAGCCTTGTCCATTCAAAAGACAAAGAGTGGAAGTCCAAGCAACCTCATTCTTTTGTGACTTCAAATCTTCCACTCTGCCAAAGGATCCCAGGTAGCAGTCCAGTCCAGATCTCTAGGAGAGGCACCCACAGGGTGCTTCCTTCAGGTTCAGAGCAGGTAAGAATTCATAAAAGTTTGTCACCCACCCAGATCACATAGGTATGGCAGAGGCCTGACTGCTGGGTTGCTGAAGGATGCTCAGAGATGGCCAAGGTCCTCAGGACTGGGTTTATGACATCTATGGGAGAGTTGCATGCCCTCCCAAGTCATCCCTAATCCTTTTAGCCTCTATTGGGCAGAGGGGCCACTGAACCAGCCCTTGCCTGCTGTCAAAGAGACCCTCTTACCTACTAATTGAGGCACCACTGAGAAGGGAAGATTAAAAAATCACGGGGAAGATTACAGATTTCATCAGCACCATGGAAATGTGAATTTTGCATGCAGGGAGCATCTATGCAGACAGCCCTTTACTTGCCTTGATTGACTCACGTTCCAGAATGCTTAAAATGTGTTTGGCAAGGTTAGGACATGAGGGAAGGGAAGGTTTTGTTAGGCTTAGCACGTCGTGCCTCTATGTACACGCCATATATTTAAAGCACATTGCTTCCCCCTAAGAGTGCCAGGGACTAGTTTGTTAAGGGTGTTGGGAACTGTAGCTTTGTGAGGGGTGAACTACAATTCCCAGGGTTCTTTGGGGGGGGAATAATGTGCTTTAAATGTATGGAGTGCATATGGCCTATGTGCTTTAAATGTATGGAGTGCATATGGCCTATTCAATGTATGGAGTGCATATGGCCTATTTTCCCCTCCCCCTGCCCCCCTGGGACCTCACTCACATGTGCATTTCTCCCCAGCAACTGTGCAAGAGAGGCGAGTCACACAACAAGCTTCATCCCTGTGCAGGGGCTTACCCTGATCTCTCTTCCCTGTCTAATGCTCAGCCCACCACACTGCACTGGTTTCCCATCTGGTGCATGGATGATGAGCAGGAAGGGCAAAGGGACAGATCATGACAGGCGGTAGAAAGGGATAACAGGGTGAATGCCAACCATAGCCTGCCTGGTTGTTTGCTTATAGTTCACTATCTGACCAGAGTCTCCCTACTTCTTCATGAGAGGGTTCCAGGTTACCTGAAGTTGTGGCTGATTCTTGGAAGCTTTTGGACCAGCCTGTAATGCCCTGGCTAGGAAGCACGATGAGCTCATGCTGCTTGTCCCACTGTTGGCTTGCACTGAGCACAGCTGGGAGCAAATGCGCAGGGCCTCGAGTGTGCTATTGATCCTCTGTCTGTGCGGGAGACGGGTGGGGGGAGGAGCTGGCTAGGCGGCTGCAGAGCTGTGCTTTAGATCAAGTGGATGGCTTTCTCTTCCCTCCCCTGTAGATTATCTAAAAATAGCCTTGCAGTTGTGGCATCCATCCTAAAGGCTGCCGTGGCCCCTTTAACTCCATTCTAGTCCAAGCCTTTTATGTCACATAATAATTTGGAAAGAAGATGTCCAAGAAGTGGTGTCTCTCAACCTCCCTCCCCACTCCTACTTTCTTACTACTTAAAACATCCATATATGTGCAGCCCTTTTAAGGACATGGCTATGGTTTTTGTGCCCAGGACCATAATATCTGCAGCTGATTGCCAAGTGTCTACTGGCTAGAGACTAGGAACACAAAGAGGTTTGCCGAATTTTATGAGATGGGAACCCCTCAGCATCTCAAGTAGGTGCAGCTCCATCATAACCGTTAAGGCAGATGGCCCAGTTTGCGGGACTGATCCTGCGCAGCACCACTTAAGTTCTTTCTTCTGAGAGAAGAGGAGAATTTGGTGATGTGGGGGAAAGTCCAGCAGCTTTTGACAAACATGCTTGTGCCAGAGGGTTTTTTTTTCCTTTGGGGGGGAGGGTTATTCCAGACTCAGGCCTCCAGCAAATTCTGTACATTCAACAAGGCGTTTCTCCAGTTGCACAGTGGGCTTCAGGGCCAAGAAGATGATGTGGCAAGCTGCCCAGACTCTTTCTGGGCAAAGACAGAGCTGGGGGAGGATGGCAAAGATAGGAGGATCAGAAGCTGGACTGTTCTTCCAAGTAGACTCCTAGGCATGCTGTGCTAAATGGCACCTTTGCAAGCCCCCATCTCGCCCTCCCTGCTGGTTTCCATTATATGTTTGCCTGCTCAAATGGCAAACCACCAGATTGGCTCCTCAGGGTGGAAGAGAGGGCCAGTGCCATTTCATCCTCACACTTTCCTCAGAATCTGTTTATGCAAATGCTGCTGTTTGCTTTTCCTGGCGGGGTGTATTTGCTCTGCTTGCTGAGCAGATCTGCTCCCTGCTTTGCTTCCCCCTTATTTCTCCTTTGAGAAAGCTGCAGCGAGGTGTGCTGAGTTGTCTTCATGCTTGAGGAAAGTCTTCGTACTTTTTTTCAAGCTGCCCTTTCTTTTATTTGGCAATATTTCTGTGACTGCGTTGGTACATGCCCTCGCTTTCATAGGGCTTCGCAAAGATGAGAAATGCTTTCTTGGTCTGGAAGTATCCTGGTCATAGCCCAATATGAACATGTGGATCCTCAAATATTTGATTATACCCCACCTTTCCACCACCCAGTGGGTTCTTCTGGGGGAGTGCAACCTTGTCAGAAACAGGCTGAGCATCTAAACCTCAAGTGAGGGATAAATTTGTAAGAGTAAGTGAATTGTGCCCCACTGCCCCAGACAGAAACAACAATTTTAAAGGGGGCAGGGAGCCAGGATAACAACTATTAACTTCCCCGGACTCGTGACTTCTGTTTTAATGAGGAGAAGGCCTGGCTTGTGATCTTGAAATACTTGGGCAGGCTCTCAGAACCAGCAGATCAGCTGCCTTGTCATGTGAGGGCCCAGCCAGAGGGGAAGCAGAAAGCTCTGCTGTGAGTAGATGACTTGCTCTGGTGTGCTAGCTAATCCCCTTGCCAAAATGCTGGCTCTAAATCTGTAGCTCTGTCAGACACAAAACCACCCACAGAGGTGGGTTGCCCCCTCTGTCTTGGAAATGCCTGGCTAGCACTTCATGGAACATGTTAAAGTGGGCTGGACCTCTGAGATCCTAGTAGTGTGCTGGAATCAACCCCCCCCCCCAGCAGCCAGCATTTCTTCACCTCAAACTGCTTAATTGAGAAGCAAGTTGCTTTCCCCTCCCCTTGTGATGGGTGGCCGGGGGGGGGGGGCAGGTGAAGCAAAGGATTTTGATCTTTACAGTGTCAAATGCTTTGACTTATGCTCCTCCCAGTGTGTCCCAGCCCATGAAAGAAGTCAGCTGTGTTCTCTGGGAGAGAGGTCAGGGAGGCAGCAGATGTCACAAAGCCAGCCACTTGTGCTAATCTGAGCTGGCTTGCGAAATAGGCTTTGGAGATTAGGCACTCGGAGCAGGGCCTGAGTCAGGGACCCGCAGAGCAAGAGGACAGGAGGATGCTGGGCTTCGAGCCAGACATGGCCTTTCTGGAGTCTTGCTTGGGCATCACCCATTTCTAGCCTGGCATTCAGATGTCATTTCTGGAGGGAAGTTCCTAGTGTCCGGCTGTGGTGAAGTCTCACGTACTGCATGTGTTGACCTTCAAACCCTCTTAATCGGCAACTTTTCCCATGCAGAGAAATGTGTGCATCAGCCTTCCCTGGCCTGGGGCTGATGGGCGCTATAGTTCAAAACATCTGGAGGGCAGCAGGCTGGGAAAAAGCTGATTTGCCACATCAGGTGTTGACATTTTGTAGGCAACTGTTTTGCCTTGTGTTCTGGCCTAGGAGAGCAGCTCTGTCAGTGGATTCACACAATAAACCTGAGATGTTTCTAAATGTGTGTACGTTCCACCCACCCACTTTTCCCCTGTGCATCTCTGTTGCTATAAAACCCTGCAGAGGTATGAAGCATCCCTGTGAAGATCCTAGGTCTTGTGCCCAATATGCAGAACTGACTGCCTTAGGCAGGGCAGCCATTTCTTTGGGTCCAAATTGGCTTCCTGGATTGCAGGAATGTCTCCCCTTTGGGCTTCTCCACCACGACCGCCCTCCCTGTGACCTCCACACTTTCCCCTTCTGCCTTGTTTCAGTCAAACAAGAGCTTACTCTGGAGAGGGGTCTTTCTGCTGCCATGTGCCCCTGGAAATGGGCAAGGCAGTCAAGGGTGTGTGGCGACAGGGCGGAGGGACAGGCACACACCCAGGTGCCCTGTAGTTGGGGGAGGGAAAGAAGGAAGACTGGCTTGTGTCTCTGCAAGCCTTGGGAAGGGGGAGCCTACATCTTAGCAACATCTGTTTTGGTGATGAATTGAGAGGCAAATGTCTTGGGGCGGTTCTGTTTTTGTTCTTTGAGCTGCTCTATTTTTATCTCCCCATGTGATGTTCCTTTACATCATATTTACCAAGTTGAAATACAAAACATCCTGTAGTAGTATTAACCGGCTGGAAAGTCTCTCCTGCACATCAGGTTTCACTTAAGATAATTTGCCTGCTTTTTCTGGCGGTGGCGGCGGCGGCAGCAGCAGTCCTCCTAGTGCATGTTTGGGGATGGAGAAGGGGGTGTGGGGATCTGCTCTTGCACCCGCTCATAGGAGCATGATGGTCAAAAGGCAGCTTCCGCCTCTTGAGTGGTTCCTACATTTAGAAGCATAGGATTGGTGGAGCTGCAGCTCTCTGAAGCCCTTTCACAGCCCCATCTGCCTGACGGACAACTGGGGGAGGGGGGGGAGGACTGGAAGATCATTGGTCTCAAGGCACTCCAGGAACTTTCCAGTGGCCCCCCTCCAGCCCCCCCTCCGTTCCTGCAGAAGAGCCAAGAGACAGAAAAATTGTTGCTCTGTGAATGACACAGAATTTCTTCCATCTTGCTCTGCCCCAGAGTCGCAGGCAAGAGATACCAAGCAAAATGATTTAGACTAGAGGAAAGGCTCCCACAGGCTCTCAGAGCAGTTTTCTGTTTGGGGGAATAGTCTGAAACGTTTCTGGGGGAAACTTGGAAAAGAGCTTGAATAGCAAGCAATCAAAGGGCAAGCAATCAAATTTGGGGCAATGCTCTGTTGGCCTTTACAGACAGTTATGACACCTAGTTTGGGGACTGAAGCTGCTATGGTTGGGCTGGCAGACTCCTGTTGTGGTGACGGAAGAGGGAGAGAGGTGGTGGTGGGGGTTCCTTGCTAAATCTCCTGGGTCCCTCAGTAGCATTTAGATCAGGCATCCCCAAACTGCAGCCCTCCAGATGTTTTGGCCTACAACTCCTATGATCCCTAGCTAACAGGACCAGTGGTCGGGGAAGATGGGAATTGTAGTCCAAAACATCTGGAAGGCCGAAGTTTGGGGATGCCTGATTTAGAACTTTTGGCCTCCTCAGAACCTTTCTCTGTTGACAGTGGAGGGCACAGTGTTGAGCAAGGGCTGCTTCTGTTTTACAAAAAGCTACCATAACGCAGTGCTGAGAGACAATTGTCCTGCCACAAGAGGGATGACTCTGCAGGGCAGTGCCAAATTGCAGTCTTCGGTGGTGTTGACCCATCTGTATGGAACTGCTGGAGAGGAGAGCAAGTTAGAGTGTCTAGTCCTCCTGTTGCCTTTCTGCAGGGAATAAAGCTGGGCTTGTAGGGAATTTTCCTGGGCAGAAGCATATCATACATGGTGTAGAGCTGGTCTAAAGAAAGAAGATTGCCTGCAGGAGACTTCCCCAACCAGCTAGTTTTGGAACACTGCTCCCATCAGCCCTAGTCCAAAACAACTGGTATTTCTGACTGATGGTGAGCGGCCTGAGTAGGCCCATGCGTATCACACAGTTTGCTTGAACTGCTTATCCTTTTAGGGAATCTTTGCAGAATCCTCCCATACATCCAGCGTTTGCAGATGCCAGAGAAGTAAAACTTGCTTCTGGACAATTTCTGCAGAAGTACTGAACACAGGCTAAGCCTGCAGGCTGCTGGGTTGCTGGGCAGATTTCCCCATTATCTTCATCTCTGAGGAAGTAGAGGGAGAGAAGAGAAACATTAAGGGAAGGGGGGGCTCAGGCACTTGTTTAATACCAGGTGAGGATGTGTGTGACAGAGAAGTTGAATTTGGGCACATGTAGCAATTTCCTGCTTGATCAAACTGTATGGTTGACTAGGTAGTGGAGTTGAGGAGAAATTCAAGCTGTCTTCTTTCTGAGCTTCCCGCTAGAGTGCAGTCTGCTGTGGCAGGCCATGGGAACATGATGACGACGACTGGCGAAGGCATGTACTGCTCACCTTGGCAGTGAAAGTTAACACCATCATAGTTGCTTTCCAGGAAGCCTCTGCAGCTTCTCCAGAGGTCAAAGAGAATACAATTACCAGACCTTTAGAAGGCATCTTAAGGCAGCCCTGTTTAGGGAAGCTTTTAATGTTTGATAGATTTCTGTATTTTAATGTTTTGTTGGAAGCCGCCCAGAGTGGCTGGGGGAACCCGGCCAGATGGGCGGGGTATAAATAATAAATTATTGTTGTTGTTGTTGTTGTTGTTGTTGTTGTTGTTGTTGTTGTTGTTGTTGTTGTTGTTGTTGTTGTTGTTATTCTCCCTGAGCAATTTCCCTGAGACAATCCTACTCAATTGCAACTCACCCTTGTGGCAGCTGAGCTGTCCCAACACAACACTTGTGGGCTTGGGCTTCTCTGTATGTGCACTAACAGCCAGTCTGGTGTGTTGCGTATCTGTGAAGCCTCTGATTTGTGAGTATCAGCATGAATGAATCGGTTCAACTGTGTTTTCCTAACACCTCCTCCTGCCTTTCTAGTATTTCTGCTCCTATAAATAGCAAGGCGGGTTTAATTGTATCTTCTTGCTATGCCATCGTGGGCGAGCCACCCATCGGTGGCAGAAGCTGGAAGTTAAAGGGATCTGGGAGGCGTGGGTGGGACTCTTGGAAGCCTCTCTGCTGCCTGATGGTTTCTGTGTTGTAACCGTGCAGATTAATTGAAACCTGGCTGGGCAGAGATTAGGAACTGTGAAACGGTGGGCGCAGGAATACAAAGCTGAGGTCTTGCTATGGATGTACCTTCATAGCAGGAAGTGGGTCTCCTCTCTCCATGCCTCACGCTGGCTGCTGCTTGTACAGTGTATCCAAATTTAACAAATTTTGCTGCTGAACCAGCAGCAGATAGAAATAGTGGAGCTGTAGCCCATTTCCTTCTTGTGTTGTGCATTGTGCAGCAATATTTGCCAACTCCTGACCCCAAATGATACTTCTGTGATTTTACAAGCTGCCTGGCAGGCAGGGAGAGGGGCTGCCAGAGTGGCTTTTCTCGTCTGTTCTGCAGTGGCGCACATCTTCTTTCCTTGTCGTTCATGAGTGTGGAGCCCAGGAGTGCTGACTGAAGAGCCAAGCATTGACTTCCCCATCAACAGCCAATCCCTGGAACTGTTTGACCTGCAACTTTTTTCCTCTGGAAAAGCATCTGATTTGTATAAGGGGGAAAAAGAGACCTATGTTAGGGCACAATCCCTGAAGCTTTTACCGTCACCTGGACATTCTGCCCAATTACATTAGGTCTGACCCTTGCAGATAACTTCCTTTGAAGATGGCCCTGTTCAGCCTTGAGTAACAGTTCCCACCCACCCCTTGCCTTTCTGTTGTTCTCCATATATTTGGGCAGGATAGTAAGCCTTTGCAAGAGTCGAGAAACAAGTGGCTTGGGCACTTAAGTGCCTCCAGACTCTCCAACACCTTACAAAAACAAAGGAACCGTGGGTGCTTGTGAAGAAGGGCTGGGGGGGGGTGAGAGAGAGAGAGAGAAAGAAAAAGAAAAAGAAAGAAAGAAATGCATGTTTTGTTTCCTACATCCAAAGAGTTATACCCTAAGTTTGAGAGGAGGCTTTGAGAATGATATTTGCCTGCACATTCTGCACCTTTTTAACATTATGCTGTCTGAAGGTTTAAACAAGTATTAAAGTTTATCTTTATTGCCAGTGCCTACCATGACCACCAGGGACCAGGTTAAACCACTGAGCCTAGGGCTTGCTGATCAGAAGGTCGGCGGTTCGAATCCCTGTGACGGGGTGAGCTCCCGTTGCTTGGTCCCAGCTCCTGCCAACAGGGTGGTTTTGATTTAAATCAAACTGATTTAAATCACGATTTAAATCACGATTTAAATCACTAGTCAGTAAGGCTTGATTTAAATCATAGTTGATTTAAATCATAAAGACTAATTCTTGCTGGTATAACTTTATTATGCAAGTAGATGAAGATTTTTAGAATAACAACTTTTCATATTAGTTTTTTTATCCCCAGTTTAATAGGTTAATCATTCATATTTGGACAACTTTACTGTTGTACTTAGGAAGGAGAAAAATAATCATTACCTTAATAATAACAATTTAAATAGATTTATTCAACTGAAACAATAACATTTCAGCAAATGTTATTTGCTTAAACAAACATCCATGTTTGTTAACTAATTTGGCTAAACAAAAACAAAATATATATATATTAAGAAACTTAGACTGTCAGCCCAGCCTACACATGAAAAACTTAAATACTGTCCAAACAATCAGAAAAATATTGTTTCTATTCTATTCACTGAACTTCTTGAAACTTAGCACTGAAGGGGTTGCTTCTGTATTCATAGGTTTGTAGAACAATAGGATTAAGGTCTTTTTCTCAACTCTGTTCATGTTATAACATTTTTGCTGTGAAGAAGAGGCATGTGATCTCTTTTGAGTCAAATTCAGTTTTGAGAACTGCAAAAGTAAACCAAGCACCTGTGATAATATCTTGTAGGCAGAGAAACTGCCCAATAATCTTACAAAAACCTCTGGAAGAGGTGAATGGATTAATGGAATTTATTTACCCCATAAATTAAACATATACAACCTTATACTACATAATTAAAAAAACTAATCTTTATTTCATGATGGAATAACCTTTGGATGGTAATATTCTTTCCTCAAAAAGCATTTTATTTAAAAAAATCCAATTTAAATCAAAAAAATCGATTTAAATCAAAAAAATCCGATTTAAATCAAAAAAAATCCGATTTAAATCAAAAAAATCCGATTTTTTTGATTTTTTTTTAAAAATCATTGATTTTTATCCACCCTGCCTGCCAACCTAGCAGTTCGAAAGCACGTCAAAGTGCAAGTAGATAAATAGGAACCGCTACAGCGGGAAGGTAAACGGCGTTTCCATGTGATGCTCTGGTTTGCCAGAAGCGGCTTTGTCATGCTGGCCACATGACCTGGAAGCTATACGCCGGCTCCCTCGGCCAATAATGCGAGATGAACGCGCAACCCCAGAGTCGGCCACGACTGGACCTAATGGTCAGGGGTCCCTTTACCTTTTACCATGACCACCACCCTTTCTAGCAAGAGGACACACCTTTCCCCTTCGAAAGAAGTTTGGCTTTGGGGTTGTCTTTCATCTCTGTTCTCCATGGCCTAGTGACTGACTTGAATCACAGTTTATCTATGCTGGCTGGGGCTGATGGAAGTTGTAATCTGAAACATATGGAGGGCATCAAGTTGGCAAAGGCTGGCCTTGGACATACCTGTTGTGCAAGGTAGTCTTGTGGGTTCATAGAGCATCTCTCTTGAGATGCTTCATTTCCATAAGATGTTTCGATTTCCATTTTTCCATACTCTAGCCTGCTCTATCGCTGTGCTTAGCTGGTTTACTTTAAATGCTCTTTGGAATGACTGCCTAATAATCAAGTTTTCACATTTATCTGTCAGCTTCCAGCTTTGGTTTCTATTGCTGTGCCAGATTTGTGCCAATGTCTGCGTATAGGAAATGGATTTTATGCCTTTTCAGTTCAGATGCATCTCCACACCTTTCCTCTCCCTGTGACTCAGAGGAGGACCAGAGTTCCTGATCTCTTTTATGACTGTGTAAAACAAATGACAGGCTAAAACAAATGGTAGTGTGCCTTCACTGTGGGCCACGGTAGCTCAGCGGCAGAGCATCTACCTTGCATGCAGAAGGTCCCAGGTTCAATCCCCCATGGCATCTCCATGTAAGGTTGGGAGATCCTTGCTTGAAAGTCTGGAGAACTGCTGCCAGTCACTGTGGACAGCAGGAGCTGCTTGGTATAAGGCAACTTCATGTAGCTGGAGAGAGTAAAGCTGCCACTTCAAATCAGAGCTAGGATTGCCTGCTGTGATCACGGGTGACAAGCAGAGCTCGGAAACCCACCTGTACTTCTACAGGCCCTTCTTCCTTAAACAGAATTAACTTCCTCTATCCTCCTTCTTCCAGGTACCAAAGGCATGGAGTGCTCTCCCTCGACACCCACCATGAACTCCTACTTCTATAAGTTCATGATCAACTTGCTCAAGAGATTCAGCAGTGAGCGAAAGCTCCTGGAGTTCCGGGGAGCTTTCATCATCAGGTGAGACCACATCCCGCCTTGAGTTGCCACCTCTGTGCTTCCAAATGCCTTTCTACTATCTCTGTGTTCCTGTGTACAGGTTTGGTGCCTGCCTCAAGTGCTGGGGTGGGGTGGGGGGCTTAGTTCTCTTCCTGCAACCAGTGGTACCTTCCTCTCAGCTTCCTCATGACCCTTCTGTTGGTGTGAGGTCAGGAGACAGGCTGTCTTTGGGCTGTCGGTAGTGGCACCTGCCCTGTGGAATGCCCTCCCCTCAGATGTCAAGGAAATAAACAACTACCTGACTTTTAGAAGACATCTGTAGGCAGCCCTGTATAGGGAAGCTTTTAATGTTTTCTGTTTTACTGTGTTGGATGTTTTAATTTGTTGGCAACCCAGTCAGACGGGAAGCATATAAATAAATCACTATATTATTATTCATTTGAACTTAACATGTGAACATAAAAATAGCCCCCTGGATCAGGCCAATGGCCCATCTAACTGTTCTCACAGTGGTCATGCAAATGCCTTTGGCAAACCTGCAAGAAGGATCTGAGCTCAAGATCAAGCTCCTCTTCTGCAGAGTCCAGCGACTGGTATTCAGAAGCATTGCTGCCTCCAACTGCAGAGGCAGAGCATAGCCATCATGTCTACTAGCCACTGATAGCCCTCTCCTCCAAGAATTTGTCTAATTCTCTTTTAAAGCCATTCAAGTTGGCGGCCACCATTTCTTCCTGTGGGAATGAGTTCCAAAGTTTAATTATGTGGTGCATGAAGAAGTAATTTCTTTTGTCTGTCTTGAATCTTTCAACGTTCAGCTAAATTGGACGTCCATGAGTTCTAGTGTTTAGAAGAGCAGGAGAGAAACTTTTCTCTCTCCACTTTCTCCATGTTTGTTCAGCTTTTCCTCACCAAAGTCAGGGGAGGGGAGAGCAGAGCCTCTGGCTCTTTGATAAACAGAGATACAATGGAGCCCAAGCAGCTGTGAGCTGTACTTCTGTGGTGGGCTGCAGGCTTGCCTGGGACAATGCTCTGCTCAGCTGGGGCAAAACTAGGCTGGCCAGTAGCCCTCTTTCATCAGAGTGTCTCCCCCCCCCCCAAACTCGGCTGCCGCCAGCTCGTTTGCTTTATGGAAAGGAGCAGCTCATGAGAGGCCAACTGTTGTTCATGAATGCCTTTTAGTCCATGTGAACTGCATGCAGCAGCCCATGTGAGGGGAGGCGGCAGCCACAGGTTTCAAGCCTTGGGTTTCCTGTGTGTCACAGAGCCAGCCCTGCTTTTGGCTACCCTAGATTTTGAGGATGCATTCCTGAATGAGAAACGAAAGGATTCTGTTCAGACTGAGAGCCTACAGACTTTGGCACCATTAGGATGGGCCTCTGTGATACGTCAACCGGAGAGAACACTTCTTAAATCTCTCCAATTGTGGGTCAGAGGATGTCAGGGCAGCTGTGCCGGCAGGCCTCACTCTTGCCATGGGCTTGTGGGCAGCCAGATGATGGCAAAGGGGGAGCAGTGTGTCCACAAACCCACTCATAGAATCAGAATAGTAGAGTTGGAAGGGATCCCATCTAGTCCAATCCCCTGCAATGCAGGAATCACAGCTAAAGAATCCCTGGCAGATGGCTGCCCAACCACATGTTTAAAAACCTCCAATGAAGGAGAGTCCATTCTACTGTCAAACAGCTCTTTACTGTCATAAAGTTCTTCCCAATGTTTAGTTGGAATCTCCTTTCTTGAAATTTGAATCCATCGGTTCACGTCCTCTCCCTCTGGAGCAGCAGACCTTCATATATTGGAAGGTGGCTATTGTGTCACCTCTCAGTATTCTCTTTCCCAGGCTAAATATACAGTCATACCTCATGTTGCATCCACTTCATGTTGCGTCTTTTCAGCTTGCGAACGTGGCAAACCCAGAAGTGTTTACTTCCGGGTTTTCCCACACGTGCAGAAGTGTTTTGCGCGCTTCGCGCATGTGTAGAAGTGCTCTACCAGGGTGCTGGGTGCAAACGGCACCCCGGAACGAATCATGTCCTCAATCAGAGGTACCACTGTACTCAGCTCCCTCAACTGTTCCTCATAAGGCTTGGTTTCCAGACCCTTGACCATTTTGGTCGTCCTCCTCTGCGTGTGTTCAAGCTTGTCGTTATAATTCCTAAACTGTGGCACTCTCATACTGCAAGAGTGGATCACCTTGAGAACAATTTTTTCATTATTATGTATGCCTATCTATTTTTATCCACGTCTGCAGCTCTTTTCCAAGTAATGCATCATGCCCAAAAGAGAAATGGTTGCTCCTGGGAGCTTATAAACCACATTTTGGCTATTGGGAAGGAAAGGAAGAAAAGCAGATGGGTGAGGAGGAGGGAGTGCTTCTGTTTTCCTCTGTCTCTCAAATGGATTGGCAGGTGCAGGGCTGAGTGGAGGACGTGGGTGAAAGGGCAACTTTTTCAAAATATTAAGAGCCACAGGATCTTCCTGACAGGCTTCTTTCCTAAAGGCCCTCAAGACAAATTCTGGGGTTTGGCCGCCAAATGTAAACCCCAAATGCATCAGTAGCCCATGAAGCATCTGATCAGCGAGTCCAGGTTCATTTCTAGGTCAGGCCAGCTAACCTTTCAAGCTGTCCTCCCCTCCCTCCTTCCTTCCTCATCTTGGTTTTGAGTAGGACACAAACTCTCATAACTCCACTTACATAAGAGTCATTAGGATGCACGGCAGCCCACTCTGTGGCCGTTGACCATTTGGCTTGCGAGGTTGGTGGCAATCGGAGCGTTACTTTGCTGTAGCTAGAACTTCGATTCATTTTTAATTGCTCTGTGGCGAGAGGCACAAAGAACCCGCCCTTTTGTGAAGGTTGCCCTTGTTTTTTGGTGGGCATGTCCTGAACATGAATGGCTGTTCTTGTTCGCTGCTGTTGTTGTCTTCAACACGTCCAAATTGTTAAGATTGGGAGCCATTGGCCAATATTTCCGTTGGCTTCACAATGCCTCCCTCTCACTATTCTGGCTGTGCTGCTGTAGCTTGCCTTGACATCCCTTCTCTTGAGTTTCCTCAGAGAAGAAGACTTGGGTGTGTCAAAATGATGAAATCAATCGCCACAACTCACTCTACAGTGATATTCCGATGCAGGAATAATGCTCTATGTAAGTGGGCAGTACTGGGCTTACCAAATGAGCCTTTAAGAGGCAAGGGGCGGGGTGATAGGAAAATGCCGGAGGTGCAAATGATTATCAGACTTTGAAAAGCTGGTATCACTGGATCAAGTTCACCAGCTTTGTTGAATTAATTAAATTGAACAGTTTTAATTGGACTTTGAATAAACATGAAATTAATTGTTACCTGTTTGAATTTTATTATGTTATTATCCTCCTTAGTGGGTCATGCAACCCACTATTCTGAATAGTGCTTTTCATAACATAGGGTAGGGAGCACTGGTTGGTTTATGGAACCAAGGGGTCAGTATATTTTTATCCTGTGAAATGCCCTGAGATCTTTGGGTGAAGGACAGTATATGAATATAATAAACAAAAATAAATGAAACAATAAATTTGGGAACCACTGCTCTAGAAGATAAGACACCAACCATCCAGTTGGAAGTGGCAGCGATCTCTGCCTAGATCCTAAGGATATTTAGTGGGCCTTCTTCATAACATGTTCTACCTAGCTGCCAGTGTGAAGCTTTGTAACAATCACTTGTACTTCCCCTTGCTGTTTTGCTGAATAAGGAAAGAAGCACCTCTGGTTGCATCATTCTGTTTTGCTGTTCAGGAGACTTGAGTGCTCCTTGCGTGAGGCTCTTGTGGACATAGTCCTGGTGATAATCTGAAGGCAGCAAGAAGCAAGTCATTCTCCAGGCCTTTTGTCATTTGATTACTTCGCCATTCTAAGCTTGTCACTGAATTCTGGGACGCAGCCTGCACTTTTTGGAAAAGGCCAGCTGGTGCCACAGTGTTCATTCTGCACTTGAAGTAATAGTTTACTGTAGTTCACAGCTGCGTGTGGAAGAGGGGGGAATTATAGAATCATAGAATCGTAGAGTTGGAAGAGACCACAAGGGCCATCCAGTCCAACCACCTGCCGAGCAGGAAACACCATCAAAGCATTCTTGACATATGCCTGTCAAGCCTCCACTTAAAGACCTCCAAAGAAGGAGACTCCACCACACTCCTTGGCAGCAAATTCCACTGCCGAACAGCTCTTACTGTCAGGAAGTTCTTCCTAATGTTTAGGTGGAATCTTTCTTGTAGTTTGAATCCATTGCTCCGTGTCCGTTCTCTGGAGCAGCAGAAAACAACCTTTCTCCCTCCTCTATATGACATCCTTTTATATATTTGAACATGGCTATCATATCACCCCTTAACCTTCTCTTCTCCAGGCTAAACATACCCAGCTCCCTAAGCCGTTCCTCATAAGGCATCGTTTCCAGGCCTTTGACCATTTTGGTTGCCCTCTTCTGGACACGTTCCAGCTTGTCAGTATCCTTCTTGAACTGTGGTGCCCAGAACTGGACACAGTACTCCAGGTGAGGTCTGACCAGAGCAGAATACAGTGATACTATTACTTCTCTTGATCTAGATGCTATACTCCTATTGATGCAGCCCAGAAATGCATTGGCTTTTTTAGCTGCTGCATCACACTGCTGACTCATGTCAAGTTTGTGGTCTACCAAGACTCCTAGATCCTTTTCACATGTACTGCTCTCAAGCCAGGTGTCAACCATCCTGTATTTGTGCCTTTCATTTTTTTTTTTGCCCAAGTGTAGTACTTTACATTTCTCCTTGTTAAAATTCATCTTGTTTGCTTTGGCTCAGTTGTCTAATCTGTTAAGGTCATTTTGAAGTGTGATCCTGTCCTCTGGGGTATTAGCCACCCCTCCCAATTTGGCATCATCTGCAAACTTGCTCAGGATGCCCTCAAGCCCATCATCCAAGTCATTGATAAAGATGTTGAATAAGACTGCGCCCAAGACAGAACCTTGTGGCACCCCACTAGTCACTACTCTCCAGGATGAGGAGCCATTGATGAGCACCCTTTGGGTTCGGTCAGTCAGCCAGTTAAAAATCCACTGAATGGTAGCATTGTCTAGTCCGCATTTTGGCTTCACTTGCCCAGCTGGAAATGGGCCTCTTGTGTTATCCGTGGCTGTGCTCTGTGGGTATGTCAAGGTAGTTGGAAGTTTTGGAAATCAGAGTTAAGATTCTCTCTGCAAACAAACATTTTTCATTGAGTTAAACAGGTGCCACAAATGTGCCTGCTTCTACAAAGACTAAGAAAGAGGGAGGAGTTGAGAGCATGATAGACAGGTGGAGAGGAGGCACCAACTCAGGGTAGTCAGTGCAAAGGACCAGGAAACTGCAGGGGGGCCACATGCCCCCCCCAATGTTTTCCCATCTATTGGCTTCTGAGATAAAGCCGAATTTTGGCCCCTGCACAGCAATTGGATACCTTTTATTTTACTTAAAAAATAATGATAAAGCTGATAACTTGCACTGAATCCTATGCCAGGTGCTTTCAAGACAACCCACCTCTGCCCTTACAATTCACCCCAGTCAGGTTTTCTTCAGATTTCTTGAGATTCCAATCTTTTTTAAAAAATACCACTGAGTCTTAGAAAGCTACTAACATTTTGCAAAGCAGTGTGTGTCAGCTGCAAACAGCCACTACCCATGGCTTTCAGAATGCCAGCAGCAGCAGCAGCAGCCGCCACTGCCTGTTGACATTCTCTTCCCTGTTTGCATGGCCAGAGAATGCTCATCCTGAGGATTGCAGGGGGTCAAGCTGGGCTCCCCCTGTTCTTAGAAGCTGAAAGTCTTTGGGTCTTTGCATTGTTTTTAGATATAGGAGGACTAGATTTTCCTGCTTTGCTCAAAGCACTTTGGCAGTGGGTTTCTCGGAGGATGGGAGAGGAGAAGGTGGCTTGTTGGGTTATAAACCAGTGGGATGGAAGACACAGTATTCAAGTCCGTCTTGCATGATAAGAGAAGGTCACAGGGCAAGGGGAGCCAGAGCACAACATGGGTGCATCTCAGTGCTGCTAATGGGGCAGTGTTGTAGCTCAGTGGCAGAGCATATGCTTTGCCTGCAGAAGGTCCCTGATTCAATCCCCAACGGCATCTCCAAATAGGGCTAGGAAAGGCTCCTTGCCTGAAACCCTGGAGAGGTTCTGCCAGTCAGGGCATACAGTACTGAGCTAGATGGACTGAGGGCCTGATTCAGTATCAGGCAGCTTCCTGTGTACGATGCCACATTTATCTGTATGCCTGCGGTGCCCTAATCTTTCCCCTTCTCCTTTTGAAGGGTAGGTTTCTGTTGAACATGAAGCAAAATATTTGATGACGAGAGCAGTTTGACAGCGGAGCTGATTTAGCTGAAGGGGAGTGATGGGTTCTCCTGCGCTGGCTGCCTTCCAGCAAGCAGGGGCTGGACAGCCATCTGTCTACCCGGGGTGCTCCAGATCTCTGGCTTTCCTGCATCAAGCTGTAGTGGAGATGGGGTGTGTGTGGACTGGGCTACCAGGAACTCCACAAGGCTCCCTCCAGCTCTCAATGCATCTGAGCAAACTGCCAGCCCAGGCTTTTTTTTCTTTTATTAAAAGAAAGTTAATAGATTGATTTGTTCAATAGATTCATTCAATACACCAATAGGATTATTTACAAAATTAAGCTAATGTATGATACCACACTCCATCAATATATTGAGGCATCTTGCGTCTGTGTGGGAGACCCTTTGGTTGGGCAAATGTCCAATTTATTTTACTCATTGATGTATTACTTCACGGATCTCTTTTCCATTCATCGCAAGGCAATGTGCTTTCCTCGTGGCTCCAAGAGCTTTGCAAAGTGGTTGAGGTGGCCCTGTGCACAAAACGACTTTCTCTCCCTCCTTCCTTCCCCCAAAGCATGCATGATGTTTGTAAGGTAGAAAGCATTCTTGGCGGTGTTGAGATTATCTCAAGGTAACAGTTGACTAGTTAAGCAATCTCTAAGTAGCCATTGCTGCAATTAAATCTTAATTGGTCTATCTGCGCTGCATAGGACCCCTCAGTGCTGACATGTGGCTGAGCATAACTACTTGGGAAACAGCTGGTCCATTCTGTGGGGAGAAGGCATATTGGCCAAAGACCATTCATTTCAGAGATGGTAATGGCTCCTGTGGAGCTATTAGCATCCCCGATAAATAAGAGGATGCTTTTGAAATACGCAGGGATCATCCGTGCTTGGTCTCAGTGCTCTTTTTTTTAGTAATTGATTGACATTAAGCTTCACATCTGCAGCCTAATGGCTTCAGATTCTGAGAGTGGGAGGCAGGCTGTCTAGTTAGGTAGGTGGTCAAAGTGAGCATGCCAGCGCTTGTGATGTGGAACCCGCCCCTGGACCAAGACTAGATGTAGATGCAGAAGTGGCATATATCTGCAGTATGGGGCAGGTGGCAACTCTGCTTTCAGAAGAACCAGAATGACAGGGAGTGATTTTTGCTTCTTAAAAAACCTTTGCATATTATTATTTTTTATTGGGGGTGAGTAGCTTTTCAGCGGACTTTCTCGGTTGTGGGAGGAGCAACTTGTAAAACCGAAGCCAGTCTGTTCCGATTTGGTAGCTTCCTGCTAGAGATAGCCAAGCTCTCCTTGGCCTGGATTGAAAATGTTCAGAATTTTTCCAGGGCAGAAAAATGGGGGAAAGGAGAATAATTTCCCAGCCTCCTTCCTTTCCCCGCAGAGACACAGCTCCTTCCCTTCCCTCATAGCAGCAGCTGATTAGGTTAAACCAGACCCTGTTGGAGAACCCTAGGAAGAGGGACACATCCTGCTTTCAGGGTGGCCCACGTGTCCTTGAGAAAGAAGACCCGAAGCAAAGCAAAACGCATCTCCTCTTTGTCCTTGCTGTTCCGGTGCCATCAGCAGCCTTAAATATGAAGACGGAGCTTCTGCGCCCAGTGGGCATTTGGCCAGGAGGGGAATGAATGCCCTTGGCGTGGGAGGCTGCACAGTCAGTGGTGTGCAGAAGGGAGCCACTTCAGAGTGCAGGTGCCTCTCTGGGAAGAGGGTGGCATTTGGGAGCCACTGTGTTTGCCTTCCCCTGGGCTTCTTGTGGGTTTGCCTTCTTCCTGCCAAGTGGAGTCTTGTGACTGGGGTATGCATTCAGTTCATTACAGCCGGCTGTGATCTTAGCACTCCTCGCTCTTTCCCCCAGTCTGTTAGTCCCACACCTGGGAAGAAGGGGTTGGACGCTTTGTTTTTGAAAACCCTGCTTAGGTTATTCATTTGGGCAGCTTAGTTATCAGTTTGTTTTGCCCCCATGATGCCCAGGTCCAACTAGACAAAGGACACCCACCATTTCAGCATGGGGATTAATAGAAGGGCCGTGACAGAAGCGAGCCAGCAGTAAAGCACACCGAGCAAGTTGGAGTTGACTTTTTATTAGCAAATACAGGATCTGTACGGGAGTGTCAGGCCTAATGAGCACAGCAGCTCATCTCTGGCAGGTCTTGCCCCCATGAAGCAGTTGCTGAGGCTGAAGGCCCCACCTCCCTGCAGTTGCCTAAGTCCCATACTCTTCAGGCTTTCCCCCATCCCCAAGCAATCTGAGACTGTGTCTATGTAAAGCTAACTTTTCCTCCGCCCTTTTCATGCCTCTCCTGGTTCTGGGAGACCAGGGGGGAAGGGAGCTTGTCACAGCAGTAGAGGAAAATACCCATGCCTCTTCACCAGCTGGATTTATCTCTGCCTCCTTCCTCTCCTACTTTAGTTTCTGCCTCTGATTCTGAACTTGTCTCTGCCACAGACTCCCCCAGCTCACTAAGCCCTGTTACCCCTTTAGCTTCCAACACTTCTTCCCAGTCTTCTCCCTCTTCTCCCTCTGTCCACTTATCGTCTCACTACCAATCCCCTGGCTCTGAGCTTTCTTCCCTTGGGGGCTCCCCATCTGGTTCCTCCCACCATTCTTCAGTGTCCAGCCAGTCCATGACAGAAAGACTGCCTGAGTTCAGATGTACAGTGGTAGCTCTGGTTAAGAACTTAATTCGTCCGTTCTTAACCTGAAACTGTTCTTAACCTGAGGTACCACTTTAGCTAATGGGGCCTGCTGCTGCTGCCGCGCCGCCACCACATGATTTCTGTTCTCATCGTGAAGCAAAGTTCTTAACCCGAGGCACTATTTCTGGATTAGCGAAGTTTGTAACCTGAAGCGTCTGTAACCCGAGGTATCACTGTAATCAGAATGTATTTATTTATTTACTTTATTGAATTTCTATACCACCTATCATCCGAGGAACACAGGGCATTTTACAATACAGAAACACAAAAATACATACTATTATAACAAACAAAAACCATACGCCCATTATGTTTTCCTGCAATGAGAACAAACCACAGTGAGCCTTAGGTTGTCCTCTCCTTAGGTTTTGCGTCCATGAGGAAGATCTTTTCTTTCTTTCTTTCTTTCTTTCTTTCTTTCTTTCTTTCTTTCTGAGAAGCTTTCGATTTTAAACTGCCTACAATTCCTTGTGATGTGTTGTTTCAGCTATTGTTAGTGAGAACAAGGCAGGAACTAAAACTTTGATCCCCACCCCACCACCCGGCTTATTCTCAGTAACTATACTTTTAAACAAACCACACTTCCCTGAGTTTCAATGTCTCGAGAAGTGTAGCTGTTCTAAAATTGAAAGCAGAAGCTTCCAGCTTCCTTGCAGGCACAAATGAGAAGTAGGAATACAGAAGCCTGAGACTTGCGATGTCTAGCTAATGTAGTATTAGGAAACCATGGTCTCCTGTTACATCTGAAGTGAGCCATGGTTCTCTGTAGCAGAAGATGCTAATTGGCAGCCATTGAGTCAGTAATCATTTGTGTGTAAACTATTCACCCGATTCCCTATGCATTTCTGAACACAGCGAAGGTATCTGAAGGTGCCATCTGTCTTCAACACTCCTCCTCCCTCTGTGGAAATCCTTAATAACATTTATTCACCTTTCTCATGCTGTGTTAAAGGAAGGTGCAGCCTTATCACTGCATATTCCTCAAAATTGGATAAGCCTGTGAGCATTTGCTCTTGTTAGCCCTCCTGAAGCGTCTTCATCTATTGCGTTTCTAATGAAGAAATTGAATGGTTAGAAATAAGGAGCTTGAGCTGCCTCGGAAATTAGGCCACAGCTGTCAGCCTGAAAGCAAAACATGCATCTCTGAGGAAGATGCTGGCAGAATCCGCTGCTGATTAACCCCCTTTTAAACTAAACCGAGTTGAAAAAAACAAAAACAAAACTCCTGGTGTCTTGGAGCAAGCTGGGGAAAGCAGCCAGAGAGAGGCAGGGAATGGAGCATGGCGCCTCCTCCACAGAGTGAGGGCAGAGATCTTCCTTTTGCTGTGGGTCTTCGGAGCTTTGGTCCAGCTCAGCCTTCCCTAAGCTGGCGCCCTCCTTCAGAGGCCTTGGACTACAACTCCCATCAGCCCCAGGCAGCCCTGCTGTGGAGTCTTCCTCTGCAGTGTTTAATAAACATTTGGGGTAAAGTGTGTTTATTACAAAGGGACTTAAGTGTCACTGTCTCTGTGTTGTTCCACTCAAAGGTCAGCGAATCTGACCCCCTTGCTGGTACAGAAAATCTGTCGCCACAGCTTCCCTAATAGGTGCCCGTCCAGCCTTTGCCAAGAGGCCTGTAGTGAAGGAGAGGCTGCAGCCACCTTCCAATGTAGGTCTGTTCCACTGCAGAAAAAGCTTGTGCCGCCTGCTTAAGTTAACTGGAGGTCCTTTTTCTTCTCCTTTGAACCCGTTGATTCCGATGCTGCTCCCTGAAGCAACAGAAAACAAGTTCAAACTCGGTCTTCCATGTGGATTTAATTTTCAAATAGTCAATGCCTCAAGCTCATGTTTATATTTAATTTGTTTGCACAGGGTCAGATGCCATCTACACGGTACATTAAAGGTGTTCCCTGTAGACCCCCTGGAAGCAGTTTAAAAAGTGGCGTTCTTGCGATACAGTCCTTGTCTGCTGATTCTCTGCTATATCTGTCAATGCTGAGCCTTTGGGGAATGGTGCACAAGCCCATTTCACGCACACACACACACCCTCAGGGCTCAGCATTGGGCTCTGTGGGAGTCCTTGGCCATAAGAGCTCAGCCATGCTCCATGGTGTCTCTTGATCTCTCTGAGAGCAGAGATAAGCAGGAGTTTTGGGATGGTGTTTGCTGCAAGTGCCTCTTTGATGCTTGCTCTGTTATACTGGCAGAGGAAGGCTGCTTCAAAATATGGGTTGCGGAATTTTTCACCTTTTATTTTTTTGTCATTTTGCATGGTCTGTTGGGAAGTTGGCTTTCTTAATTCTGGGCAGTCAGAAGAGTTGTGCCAGAGGATGTCCCTTTTAGCCAGAAGAAGCTGGGGCTTCTTACCCAGGCCTGGCAGAGCCTTGCATCACCAAACTCCACCATGAGGGTGCTGCTTTGATCCTCTTGTGTTTGCACTTTCCAAAAGTGTTTGCCACTCAGCACCAGCGGCTGCTTCTGCATTGCTGCAGCCTGGACACAGATCTGCATGTGTAACGGATGAGGGCAGTGGAGCTGGAGCGGCCATGTGGCAGCTGCTCATTTTTTTAGCAATTCTTCTCTTGTTATAGGCTCGGCCAACATGCTTTTCCGTAGAGGCCTGGAGTCAGGAGTCAGAGTAGCTCTTTGGGGTAAGGTAAAGGTAAAGGGACCCCTGACCATTAGGTCCAGTCGTGACCGACTCTGGGGTTGCGCGCTCATCTCGTATTATTGGCCGAGGGAGCCGGCATATAGCTTCCAGGTCATGTGGCCAGCATGACAAAGCCGCTTCTGGCAAACCAGAGCAGCACATGGAAACACCGTTTACCTTCCCGCTGTAGCGGTTCCTATTTATCTACTTGCACTTTGATGAGCTTTCTAACTGCTAGGTTGGCAGGAGCTGGGACCAAGCAACAGGAGCTCACCCCATCACAGGGATTCGAACCGCCAACCTTCTGATCAGCAAGCCCTAGGCTCCGTGGTTTAACCCACAGCGCCACCTGGGTCCCTCAGCTCTTTGGGGTATGATGCTGTAACTCTGCAGAGAGCCCAGCAGGATAGGTGAAATCTGGGCAATTGCAGGATAGAGCCTCATTCCAGAGAGTTTCCTTCCTGTTCATATTTTCCTGTGTGGCTTATGGTAGCCTTGAAAACACTGGCTTGGGAGGTGCTTGCCCACTCACTCTCCCTTTCCCTCTGACTCCACTATCTTTCCTCATCCTTTAATAAAGGCAGGGCTGGCAGGAGGGATAGCCCCATCCTGTGGTTTCAGCAGGGGGAAAGGCAGTGAAGGCTCATCTTCTGCCATTGCTTTGGCCCCTCTAGAGGGGACTGAAACTGCCTTGGTCGCGCTGGTTGATGATCTCCGGCAGGCTAGGGACAAAGGTGAAAGCGGTTTCCTAGTTCTGCTGGATCTCTCAGCGGCCTTTGATACAATCAACCATAATATCCTTCTGGACCGTCTAGAGGGGTTGGGATTTGGGGGGACTGTCATACAGTGGTTCTGCTCCTTCCTCCTGGGCCGTGTTCAGAAAGTGGTGGTGGGGGATGAGTGCTCAGACCCCTGGGCTCTCACTTGTGGGGTGCCTCAGGGTTCCGTCCTCTCCCCCATGCTTTTTAACATCTAAATGCAGCCGCTGGGAGAGATCATCAGAGGGTTTGGGCTGGGTGTTCATCAGTATGCGGATGACACCCAACTCTATCTCTCTCTTAAATCAGAACCAGTGAAGGCGGTGAAGGTCCTGTGTGAGTGCCTGGAGGCGGTTGGAGGATGGATGGCAGCTAACAGATTGAGGTTGAATCCTGACAAGACATAAGTACTGTTTTGGGGGGACAGGGGGCGGGCGGGTGTGGGGGACTCCCTGGTCCTGAATGGGGTCACTGTGCCCCTGAAGGACCAGGTGTGCAGCCTGGGAGTTATTTTGGACTCACAGCTGTCCATGAAGCCACAGGTTAATTCTGTGTCCAGGGCAGCTGTCTATCAGCTCCATCTGGTACGCAGGCTGAGACCCTACCTGCCCGCAGACTGTCTCACCAGAGTGGTGCATGCTCTAGTTATCTCCCGCTAGGACTACTGCAATGCGCTCTACGTGGGGCTACCTTTGAAGGTGACCCGGAAACTGCAATTAATCCAGAATGCGGCAGCTAGACTGGTGACTGGGAGTGGCCGCCGAGACCACATAACACCGGTCCTAAGAGACCTACATTGGCTCCCAGTATGTTTCCGAGCACAATTCAAAGTGTTGGTGCTGACCTTTAAAGCCCTAAACGGCTTCGGTCCTGTATACCTGAAGGAGCGTCTCCACCCCCATCGTTCAGCCCGGACACTGAGATCCAGCGCCGAGGGCCTTCTGGCGGTTCCCTCACTGCGAGAAGCAAAACTACAGGGAACCAGGCAGAGGGCCTTTTCGGTAGTGGCGCCCGCCCTGTGGAACACCCTCCCATCGGAGGTCAAAGAGATAAACAACTACCTGACATTTAGAAAACACCTAAAGGCAGCCCTGTTTAGGGAAGTTTTTAATCTGTGAAATTTTAATGTATTTTGGTATTTGCTGGAAGCCGCCCAGAGTGGCGGGGAAAACCCAGCCAGATGGGTGGGGCATAAATAATAATAATAATAATTAATAATAATAAAGTTTACTGTTGTTGTTGTTGTTTAGTCGTTTAGTCGTGTCCGACTCTTCGTGACCCCATGGACCATAGCACGCCAGGCACTCCTGTCTTGCACTGCCTCCCGCAGTTTGGTCAAACTTATGTTCGTCGCTTCGAGAACACTGTCCAACCATCTTGTCCTCTGTCGTCCCCTTCTCCTAATGCCCTCAATCTTTCCCAACATCAGGGTCTTTTCCAAGGATTCTTCTCTTCTCATGAGGTGGCCAAAGTATTGGAGCCTCAGCTTCACGATCTGTCCTTCCAGGGAGCACTCAGGGCTGATTTCCTTAAGAATGGATAGGTTTGATCTTCTAGCAGTCCATGGGACTCTCAAGAGTCTCCTCCAGCACCATAATTCAAAAGCATCAATTCTTCGACGATCAGCCTTCTTTATGGTCCAGCTCTCACTTCCATACATCACTACTGGGAAAACCATAGCTTTAACTATACGGACCTTTGTCGGCAAAGTGATGTCTCTGCTTTTTTTTTTGCTTTTTTTTTGCTTTTTTTTTGCTTTTTTTGCTTTAAAAAAAAGTTTACTAGAGGAAGGCAAAAACTTGGGGTATCTCTCCTTCTGCTTTGTTGGTATCAGGGCATTCTAAAAATGCAAAAAGGTTGTCCATGTGGAATAGTTTCTGCTCCCATAGGCTCTGCTTGAGCAAGGGGCAGTACCACAGGCCGTATTTCAACAAGCCACAAATAATGGCTGTGATCTCTACAGGATCTTGGGAATTGCACAGCAGCCAGCTTTCAGGAAAAGGCTGTGTCCTGTCCATGATGGAGTCAGGAGGGCAGTTTCCCCCCATCTTTTTACATTTTGGCTCCTTACATGCCTGTTGCAGAAGCTCAGGCTTTATGTCCTGTATCTGGTCATGCTAGGAGGCTTTCCCCTCTTTCAGCCAGAGCACACAGATGACCTGCATAGACACACACTCCTAGCTTGTTTTTCCTTCTGTCCTCCAGTCACTCACAAACACCAGCTCCTCCAACCATCTCATTCCTGTAGCAGCCATCTTGGTTTAGGGAAGAATCTCTGTCCAGACAAGTCATTTGTGCTCTTCCATTAATGATAATCCATTGATTTACAAAGAGACATGAAAATGTATAACACAACAGGTTTTTTTCAGAATAGGAAGGGCAGACCCTCCGCTGTTCCTTTGAACGTCTGGCTTCAATTAAAAGGGAATGAAAGCCTCCTGCTGTATGCTGTACCTGTGCAAAAATGGCTACAAGCAACACAAAATGGATAAAAGAGGGGCGTTTTAAGTAAACTACCATTTTTCAACAGGTCTGGCTGGATTTAATGGATCCTCCATGCTTGGTTAAATCTTCCGGATTTTATTAACACTTCGAACAGTGTGCCTCCTCTCTGTTCTTCTCCAGCTTGTATAATTCCACAGCAGGCCAAACCTGCTCCTGCTCTTTCCTGCCTGTGGTCCTTGGAGTGTTATTGACTTTCAAGTGTGAATGGTTAATGGCCTTTGCCTTGCTCCTGCTCCTGCTCCTCATAGAGGGCTCTGTGTGCCTCGCTGCGCCTGAACGGCTGAGGGGTGCCTGGGGTGTGATTTTGCTTGGCCATCAAGCCCGTCTTTCAGCTGTGGCGGTCTCTTCCCTGGAGTCTCCAGATGCTTCACAGCAAGCTTTGGAGTTCAGTAACCTGGAAGCAGCAACTTCCCCTTGCACCTCTATGTAGCAAGTTTTGTCCCGGCCGCATGGACACAAGGAGAAATGTGCAAATGCAAAACTCAGAGGTAGAACAGCTGAGTTCTACCCACAAATGTGGAAAACCAGATTCAGACCTTGAAACTACCCTATGAGGTTTGGGCAACCTTCCTCTTTCTGTTAGAGCATTTTCAGTCCTATCTAGGAAATGTTGCTTATGAAAGCCAAAGGTACCTCTGGGTGTGTCTGGACTCCGAGGGGTCTTTGTCACCCTATTCCTGCTTCCCTGGAAATCACAGATGGCACAAAGGGGGCTCCATCTAGATCTGAGTGTGGGTTGCGGCTTTGCCGGTTACTAGGTCAGTGGGTAGAGCATACACTTTGCATGCAGGTATCAGGTTCAGCCGCTGACACCTACAACTAGGGCTTGGAAACGCTCCTGTATGAAACATTGGGACTCCTCCAGAATGATCTGTTTGTTGAGCATCCAACCTTATTTGCTTGCACAAAGCTTACACAGAGGTTACACAGTGTCTCCTCTTAACTGACTGTTCACTCTGATTTGTTTCAGTGGAGATTATATTAGTATGGGCATCCCTCTTGACCTGCTTGTGCAGAGGTTATACATCTTCCCATCAATCATTTGTCCCACAATTTTTTAGCGTAAAAGTCATTTTTTTATTTTAAAAATGCTCTCTTTTTTGCATCAGATCACTTTAATCCTCTTTAATTGCACAAACCCAAATTTCCAGTGTGTTATTGAATCCCTCCTGCAAAATACTGGCAGTCTGAAGAGTCGCTGTCAGTCAGTGTCAACCAGGGGAAGGGAACCTGCAGCTCTTCAGATATTGTTGGACTCCAGTTCCCATCAGCCTCAGCCAACTTGGCCAGCAGTGAAGGTAGTAGTAGTCCAACAACATCTGAAGGGCTACAGGTCCTGATCCCCTGGGCATAGACCATGCTGAGCTCAATGGACAAGCACCCCAACTTAGTGTGACCTACAGGGAACCTGTGTGACCTACAGGGAAAAGTCTTGTGTGCTCTCAGCCCCTTACAACAAGCTGTTTGAGCAGGCAAAGCACCATTGCAGCCTGCAAAGGCACATTTCAGGCTGTGGGCACAGAGACTACAGAGGTGTGAGACAAATGTCTGCGCTCGTCATCACAACACAGTTTCCCATTTCAAAGCAAGCAAATCCATGGCAGGCTGAACGAGGGAGCTGGCCTGTAGCCAGGGAATGCAAATAATAAATAGCTGAATGGAAATCTGTGCAAATGTCTCTGTTTTGCCAGCTCCTGTTGGTAGAGAGGTTGCGTAGTGTGAGAGGCAGCAGCAGAGAGGCTGTCTCTTTTAGGAGATTACTGTACCCACCTGCCCCCCCCCCACCTCTGGTGGCTTCTCCTCAAGCAGGTTGGAGCCTGAACATGGAGCCAGAATCCCTGAGACAGCACCTTGGAAAATTATCTCCTCATCAGGGCCAGAACCTGCAATGCCTCTTTGGCTTTTTTGACCCACTTAGGCAGAGAGGGGCACCCAGCTGGCTTTTGCTATGCCTCGATCAGTTGCAGTATGTAACGTGTCCTCTGGGGTATTCCTGCCATTAGGCCTGAGTGATGTATCAATACATCATCCAGGACCAGTTTGAGGTCCAGATGGTGATGGCGTTTTGACCCGGCTATATTTTGTGGGTGGGGCTGGCACCTTAACTCCCTTCTCCGGCCAAATGGGCAGGCTGCCTCCTTCCTCCCTGTGCCGGGCAGGGGCAGGGGCGGCTTCACCCCGGTGCCTTGCAGGGCCAGTGCTCCTTCCTTTTCAGCATCATGATATATCACTATATTGCAATGTACAGCTGGTGATACATCACGATGTTGAAAGCCTGATGGTGATAATGGTGCCACCAGCCTTGCAGACTTGGGGCTTGCGCAGCAGATAGTGCCACCCGCTGCGGTTTGCTAGGGTGCCTCTCCGCAGCCTTCCCATTGCCCATGTGCCATAATCCCCCTAATGCCGCTTGTGCCAAGGATGCAGGGAGGGAGGGAGGGTATAGAGGCTGGCTTTTAATGAGATGGAATTCACCCGTCAGAAATGTGTGTGCTCCACATTTCCCACGTTACTGAGATGACATCAGGGAGTTTCCATGTGGAATGCTTCAGCTGTCGGTTGGGATCACAGAGGACGCCAGCTGCAGCATCACTCCAGTTGGTTCCTGTGCTTCTGTTCTCTCTCCCCACCCCTCTGCCCTCCACCTTCTCTGGAGAGCCTCTATGAACTTCCCAGAGGTGCAGCAGGGCAGAAAAGAATTATTGAGTACAGACAGCTGGTTTGAAACAAGAACACAGAATAAGTCTTCTTAGTAGCCTTCCCTCCTCCCACTGCCCCAAACCCAGATGCAGCGTGGCTGTTGCTTCAAGGTAGTAACTGAAGAGCCTCAAAACGTTGAGTGTCATCACCATGAAGCATATGTGACAGGTGTGGGTGTGCGGCATGGAAAGAATTGCCTGTTGTGTCTCTGTATGTAGAATCTTTGCATTCAATCTTGTATCGTTCGCTCGCCAGGGAGCGCAGCTTGCTGTCTCCATCAGGGCTTTTCAGACTCTTCTCCAGAACTGATGTGTCAAAAAGCTACTTGGTGAGGGGGTGGGGAGAATGGAAGACTTTCCCTCCTCTTATAGCATCTAGATCGAGGGAAGTAATAGCACCACTGTATTCTGCTCTGGTCAGACCTCACCTGGAGTACTGTGTCCAGTTCTGGGCACCACAGTTCAAGAAGGATACAGACAAGCTGGAACGTGTCCAGAAGAGGGCAACCAAAAAGGTCAAAGGCCTGGAAACGATGCTTTATGAGGAACGGCTTAGGGAGCTGGGTATGTTTAGCCTGGAGAAGAGAAGGTTAAGGGGTGATATGATAGCCATGTTCAAATATATAAAAGGATGTCATATAGAGAAAGGTTGTTTTCTTCTGCTCCAGAGAAGCGGACACGGAGCAATGGATTCAAACTACAAGAAAGAAGATTCCACCTAAACATTAGGAAGAACTTCCTGACAGTAAGAGCTGTTCGGCAGTGGAATTTGCTACCAAGGAGTATGGTGGAGTCTCCTTCTTTGGAGGTCTTTAAGCAGAGGCTTGACAGGCATATGTCAAGAATGCTTTGATGGTGTTCCCTGCTTGGCAGGGGATTGGACTGGATGGCCCTTGTGGTCTCTTCCAACTCTATGATTCTGTGATTCCTCTTCCTCTTCCTTTTCCCCTGGACAAGGGGGCCTTGTGAGTTGTCACCCTTCCTTCGTGTTGTGCTTTGAGCAGTGGCCTTGGCAAGAAAGGGCATCTGGGTGGGCCTGGCTTTGTTCTTGTTGTCTTCACCCACCTACTGAGAACCAGAATCTGAAATGCAGCCCAGGAAGTAGCTGAAAAGGGCAGCATCGATATGGCTGCAGCAGCGGCTGGTGTGGCGTCTGTGTGACATTCCTTTCATGCAAGCTCTTTTTCAGATTTCCCCAGGCCACAAAGAAACAAAATGAAAAGAAAAGAAAACCCAAGCTACCTTCCCAGGCTAATCGAAAGCAGGCCTGCTAGTAGCCAGCCGTTTCCTTTTGGGCTCCTGCATGAGAGGAGTCAGGCATGAGCCAGTGAGATGTCAGGGCTTCTATTTCTGGAAAATGGCTCCTCCTCCCTCCTTTTTGGTCAAGGGAGCCAGACGTCCCTCTCTCCTCCCTCCTTGCTGCTGTAAAGCTTGTGTGTTTGGGGGCGGGTAGTCATTGGTGGGCTCTTCCCTCTCTCTCTTCCTTCATACATCTCTTTCTTCCTGGCTGCTGCTGCTGCTGCTGCTTTTCCTAGAAAACTTTCCAGACTGTGTCTGCTTTTTATAGTATTAATCTTCATTCCTGATCTGCAAAACACAGAGCAGTTTTTAAGAAACCCTGTTGATAAAAGTCACACAAGCCAGGTCAGAGTTTCCCTCCTTTTCATTCTGGGAGAGGAGGGAGCTCTCCTTCTCTTGGTCAGGTTGGAAGACCACACCCAACCAGAAGGTGATGCTATCTCAGATACAAAGACTGTCCTCCAGGCTCCTACCGGTAGAGCAGCAGGATTTACCATAAAGTAGACATTCCTCCCCACCAACAAGATTTTCTTGAATCAAAAGTCCAACACCAGAATCCACATACAGTGGTACCTCTGGTTGTGGACACGATCCGTTCCAGGGTGCTGTTTGCACCCCAAAAAGTCCGTAACCAGAGTGGCGCTTCTGTGCATGCACAAAGCGTGATTGATCGCTTCTGCGCATGTCAAAACCCAGAAGTTAACACTTCCAGGTTTGCTGCTTTTGCAAGATGAAAAGACGCATCCTGAAGCGGGCGCAACATTGAGGTATGACTGTACTGTTTATTTTGCTCAGAGACTCCAGTCACTGGCATCACCACGATGGTTTTAAGCCATGGATATATCTACCTCCTGACCCCTTAGCCATCTTGCAGAGGCTTGGAATGTCTCCTCAGAAGTCTGGGAAAGGTCTGTGAAGATCTTCCTGATAGATTGTCTTTCCCTTATGATAGGAAAATAATGTGTAGAATCTCCTTAAAATTACTGGAACTGGCTGTCATTTTCAAAGTGGGCGAGTCTGCACTTTGCAGATGGCAAGTTGGGGCTGCATTTTGGAGTGGCACATCTTGCTCACAGAATTTCTGGCTTTATAGCCACCCCTTGCCCAGTTTGATCAATAGATGCAACGTATTAGGATTGCCCAGGTGGAGACTGTGTGGATGGAGGCAGTGCCCCTGTCCTCCGCTGGGCATCTTAAAAATTAATCAGGTGGCATCTCTTGCTGAGATCAAGAATCTTCAGCATGGGTTGTTAACAATCAGCATGCCGACAAAGCAGGCAGGGCAGTCAGAAAGCTGCCACCCCCTTCCTTCTGCTCTGTTGGAGATAGATCTGCTCCCTGATTTGATTGCCATTAAACATGTGCCTGGCCTCACCAGCAGGTTGACAGCACTGCTATTTTGAGCCCCCTTCCTGTTAGCAGGGAAGATGGGGCGGCTGTGTTTTCCTTCAGGAGAGTGTCGGATGCCCTCAGGCAGTATTTACAGATGCCACTTCTGATTATTTGATGGCAAAGTCAAAGGAGCGAAGGACAGCTTGTTATGGGCCTGCAGAGGCCCTTCAAACCTCTCTGTAGTGGAAAGGGGAGATCCTCACATCTGGCTCTGTGTGGAGTAGGGAGCAAAGAAGTGTCAGGAATTTGCACTTCCGTTCTAAAGTGGATCCCTGCTCACAAGGAGCACCTTTATTGTTCAGATTTATATGTTGCCAATCCAATCCTAATGGGGCCCTCAATTATGCACAACAAAAATGAAATAAAAACAAGGTTAAAGTCCACAGGTGCTCCAGTTCCAGTCAGTAGCATATCAGAAGCGCAGATCAAAAAAGCAAATCAGCTTGCCATACAAAAGCACGTTCTAGGTAGTGAATTCCACAGAATAGAGAAGAGTGCTGAGTGGGCGCTTCTTGATCCAGAAGGCCTATGTGGGTGCTCAGAGAGCAGGACTCTTGTCTGGTGAGCTGTTAACATATGGGAGGATCTGATCCCTGAAGAAACCTGGCTTTAGTAGTTAGAGCAAGTCCATCAGTGTCAGGGTGATGGGCTTCTTCCAATTGGCATCCGTAGAGAGCTGAAGTTTCCAAATATTCTTCAAAGACACATTAGAGTCCAAAGAAGAAGTTGCCAGAGGATGTATGAAACTCAGAAAAATAGGAAAGAGCACATTTGCAAAGCCACGGCCAGCCACCAAGGCTGCCTAGAGGCACAGCTAAATCAAAGAGCATTTATTCCAGCTGTTCATCTGGACCCCAGGCAGCCCTTCTCCTTGCCCCTAACCCCCATGCTTAGTAGAGTAAAACCCTTCCAACAGTGTCTCTTCTGGATGGAGTTGGTTTATTGTGTTTCGGCCCACGACAACTTCTCAGGGAAGCCAATGAAAAGGAGGAACAGAATGGTGTACCTTCTCAACGCAATGTCAGCAAATTCTGGACTGATCTGCAGTAATGCTGTTTTTGACCTCACAGTTGCTAATGGAATTGCCTAGCGAACATGAAAAGAAAGGAGGCTGGCCTCTGAACTGGCCAGAGGAATAGCAGCCATGAGCGGGGGGCGGGGCACAGGATGAGGAGGGCGCCACCAGCAAGGAAGGTCAGCCTGGCCTGGCTTACAACTCACCACTTAGTTCTGGCCAGTATCAGTCTGATCTTTCTCATGCTTTTCCCTCCACCCACACTCAGGTGCCCTTTATTTCTAGTTTGTAAGCCTGAGAGCAGGGTCTCTGTTTTCAGAGACCCATCTTTATCTGAAAAATGAGCTGAGAAATATATAATAAAATGGAGTTCAGGTAAGAATTGCCTCTCCATTCCAGAACGCATGGTCATCCCTGATAAAAATGCTGGGTGAGGTTTTTGTGCTTCATGCTCAGAGTCCAGCCTATGCATTCCATCCCTTTGATGGGAGGGAGGAGGCACATACTTGATCCATGTATCTTGGTCTGGATTGTTCCGCTGAACTGTGACCTGTGCACACTTGTCACTGCAACACAAGCAGAATGCTGCAGCTTCAGGTGACCTAAACATCTGAGCAAATACCATATCTTTGTTTCCTATTTTCCCCAATCTCAAGAGCATGCCCTAATCATGTTTGCTGGATGTTGGTCTCGATAGGACTTAGAGCCCCATCTACACCTGCTCACATTTCTCTCCAAGTCTCTTTGAGAGAGATTAAAGGGAGCTGCCTTTGTGTTCTACAATCACTTGCTGAATCACCCTCTTTCAGACTTGAAGCTGTTCCTGCTGTAAGAGCCCGTTGGGTGCTGATTCTGAGAATCCTGCCCCTGCCTCCCAAGGAAGCAGCTGACAACAAGACTCTTGCAAGCTGCTGCTAGTGGAGTGGAACCCTCTGATGGCGATGGGGGCCTGGGAGGGGGTGAAGCCTTGCTTAGTGATGAGCTTGGAGAGGCAAAGCCCCCTTGAGTTGGCTCCCTTCCCAACTCTCTGGAGCTGTATCCCAAAGTTGGAGGCCTACTTTTCCAAAGCATGTCTCTGCAATTTAAATGGTCTTTGACAAGAAAATCTTAATGAGTGTCAATGCACTAGGGGAGCGGGGTGGGGGTGATTTCTCCAGAGTTTCTGTTTGGGACTGATTGAATGACTATTCTTGGACTTGAGCAGAGGCCTTGAAATGAATTATTATTCTGTGCTGGAAATAGATCAAAACCAGAGCTTAGAGCCTTTAGATGGGCTGAAAGAGAAAATTGATCAAGTCTCCCTCGCCTGGGGTAACTCGGGTTGCCGTTTCCCATATCCTTTGAATGCACAGAGCTGTGAAGCCAAGCTTGTTAAAGGAGGCAGCAGCGGTAGCGGTATTAGCACTGGGCTTTGTGTCAGGCGTCCTCAGGCAAACCCTACAGCGCCACCACCGCAGGCTTGGCAGGGAGAAAGAGGGAGCCCATAGAATCAAAACAAACACGGAGGGAAATCTGGCGCTCGGTTTCCAATGCATAAGACTTTGGGGGTTCCTGGAGAGGTTAAGCAGAGCATTCCTGCTGTGACTCGCTGAGTCCCTGTGAAAAAGCTCCAGAAAAGGTCAGCAAGGCTGGGGCTGGGTGGGCTCTGAGCAGATATATTGGTAAATCAGAACCACCAGACTTGCAGCACATCCTTGGGAATTGGAGACAGGGTTGCAACACAGGTGAACCTCTGCTGGCTTTCTGCTGTGAAAGTGGGGGCATCTCCCTCCCTGCACAAATAACTTTGCAATCACCTAGCACACCTTCCAGATATATCATTACTGCCATCACAGGGAGCCTTTACTGGAATCGTGGGGAATAAATATTTATTCAAATAAAAAAAAACCTGATAGAAGGGAAATGAAGGATGAAGATAATGCCACATACAAGATTTGTTTGTTTGCATTTTCCTACCTTACACTTGCTTTGAACTCAAGGTCATTTGTGAAAGAACAGGGGTTTGACCTCAGCCCTCCACTCTGTCTGGAAAGCTTGAAATTGCTTGTGTTAATCCAGAACAGATTGGCCTGGGGTGAGGGTGGGGGCGCTGCCTGATGTGTCCCAGAGAGCGAGTTGGAAGGAAGAGAAACTAGGTGAGACAGCTGCTGCTGCTATGTGTGTGTGAATGGGGCCTGTAATACAAAAGCTGCAATATGGAGCACTGTTCTCCTTTTCTCTCTCTTCCATTCTGGTTTCCCCTTTCCAACAGGCCACTGAGTATCCATGGCCTCTGAGTGGGCTTACATGATTGGGTTGTTGGGGGTCATTCTTTCTCTTCTCCCCTAAGTGTTTTTTTCCCCTTCATAATATGTGCTATACCTTTGCAAGACCTAGGGGTATTCCCCAGAGCATTTTAATTCCTCCTTTGTTCCTCAGTGTACCCTGTTTGCTAAAACCCCTTTGGCACTCACCACCTGAGTTCACTGTTAGAAGGAGCGATGGGGCTTCTTCCCTAAGGGGCAGGTTCAGTCTTGTCCTACTGGGGGGAATGGTGACAATGCTGATAGGAAGGAGAACACCTTTGTAAAGGCTTGCTGCAGAGGACGGGGCCAGGAACTTGTTGCATCCTAGATTCTTGCCCAAGATTATTCTCCTTGATATTTGGGGATTGTGGGGGTGGTATCCCACCCCCACCCCAGATTCACAGCAACCACCTTTGTTGGTCAACTCCTAATCTCCATTTTTTTGGTGCCATGCAGGCAACTCTGTCTGCTCCTGAACGCTGAGAACATCTTTCACTCCATGGCTGACATCCTGCTGCGGGAGGAAGACCTCAAGTTTGCCTCAACGATGGTCCACACCCTCAACACCATCCTCCTGACTTCTTCTGAGCTCTTCCAGCTGAGGAACCAACTCAAGGATCTGAAGACGGTGGTATGTTGCACCTGAGAGGCTGTGTCTGTGACTTTGCTGGGCTGTGCAGCCTCTTTCTCGCCACTGCCTCTCGCAGTAGTGAAATCAGAACATGAGAAGAACACCCACTTTCCCCCTTCCTTGCCTTCCTGGCATCAGCTGGCCATATGCAATTTTCAGCTGTTTTCTGCTACCAGCAGGACAGGAAACATAAATTTAACAAAGCCCCCGGGGGTGGGGGTGGGCAGGCTGTGAGTGCTGATCATGTGCTTGGGTCGCTATCTACCATAAGTGGCACACATGGCAGTCCTGCTGTGCTTGGCAGTGCTGAAGCCCTGCCACCAGGACATCTGGCTCTGCAGGAGGTGACCCCTCATCCCACCTTGCTACCTAGTTTTGGGGGCTCTGTTTTGCTGGAGTTGCCTTTGGTTCCCAAGAGCGGGCTTGGGAGTGGTGTGTGGAGGTGCAAGACAACAACTCTTACTTTTTTGTGTCCCCAGGAGAGCCGCAACCTGTTCTGCTGCCTGTACCGTTCCTGGTGCCACAACCCAGTGACCACCGTCTCCCTCTGCTTCCTCACTCAGAACTACAAGCATGCCTATGACCTCATCCAGAAGTTGTATCCTTCTAGCACGGGGAAGGAGGGAAGGTAGCATGAGACAGCGGCTGTCTCTGCACTGTGGAGTCTAAGCAGGCCTCGGAAGCGGCCTCCTCTTGGCCCATAAAATACGGCAGTGAACTCGGCCTGCCAATTGGAAGTAGTCGGCCCCAAGGTCCTTTACATTGCAGAAGGGATCTTAATTTTCTAAGATTCACCATTGCACGTCATGATAGCAGCAGAGACTGAACGGCTCCTGTGGATGGAAAAGTCTCTCAGATGAAAGAGCTCGAAAGCCGTAAGGATGTTGGGAGAATGTGGATGATGTCAGGGGCATAGCTAGCTGCTCCGGCACCCCAAGCGGCGGGGCTATCAGCCCAGGGAGTTGGGGTGGTGAGCTGCCCACGGAGTCCGACTGGCGGACGCAGGCCCCTCACTGCCGTTTCGAGCAGCGCAGGGCCCCGAGCCACCGTGTCACTCCCAGGAGAGATGCATAGCTCCGGCGCACTGCAGGGCAAGCCCCGCAGTAAGTGCCGCCCCCCGTGGTGTGCCATTTTGTCACCCCCTTCAAGGATGACACTGGGGCGGACTGCACCCCCCACCCACCCCTTTTCCTATGCCCCTGGATGATGTACAGGACTGGATGTACTCCCTGCCTCTCTCCCTCACCAGACAGATTTCACATAATTGAGAGCAATGTTTCTCAAACTGGGGTCCTCAGCTGTTGTTGGACTACAACTCTTATCATCCCTGACCACTGGTCCTGCTAGCTGGGGGTGATGGGAGTTGTAGTCCAACAACAGCTGGGGACCCAAGTCTGAGAAACACTGCGGGTTTGGTCATCTTAAAATGGGCATAGTGCAGAAACAGAGGAAAGCAGAGGGCGAGTGGGGGCAGAAGAGACAGCAGGGCATTGTTTCAATTGCACATCCTTTGGCTTAGCTGCAGTAGGGTATTATTTTGGAGATTTATATCCTGCCTTGGATTGATCCTCAAAGCAGCTTACAATAGATTGTAGTAACACAGAGAGAAACCTAAAGTTCCCAGCCATGCAGAGCATTGGCCACTGAGCACGTGGCACAACTTGCTGGTTAGGACTTCCAGGAAAAGCGGAGGTTTGAAGAGAGCCTATTTGTAGCATTCGCACAGTTCTCAGCTAAGGCCAGTTTCATGCCCAATGCTGCTGGGGAGTGCAAACTGCTGGGCGCTGTTTTTTGTCTGAGGTCTCCCCTATGTGCTCTGAACCATGTTTTAAAATTCATGGCGAACTCAACTTCAGACTTCTAAAAATTATCTTAATGGGCATAAACAGAGTACTACAGGCTATATGTGCATGACCAATCTATTAGGTACACATAAGTTCAGATATCCACATAAGATTCTCTTTTAAGAGCACTTGGAGTCTATTAAAATTATAATAATTTTAATCTTACTAAAATTATCACCACCAGTAACTTTAAATCCACTAGAGCAGCCTTCGCCAACACAGGACGCTCCAGACATTTTGGACTGCAACTCCTAACAGCTCCCCAGACAGCACCAGGTTGGCAAAGGTTGAACATTTAGATTTTTGCTGTTACCACTGACCTGCTTCTGCCACAAAAATTTTGAATATGGGCCTGCCTTAGCAGAAACTGTCCGTTCCCAGGATTTTTCTCCAACAATGAGGATTAAACAGCTTCTCTGTTTTTAGTTTATGTTTCCGTGTTGAGAAGGCGGGAACAGTCAGATCTGGCAGAATAATCTACATTTTGTGCTTAGCATTGGAAAAGTGGCCTGTGGGTGGGCAGGGGGGTTTCTTCCAGGAAGGCATCTCTGTGTCTCTGCACGAGCCCCATCAAAAGGCAGTGATGTTTTGCAAGCTCCTTCATCATGCCACCTTCAAAGCCAGGAGCTTAAGAGAAGGAGCTCGTTCATCCTCTCTCTGGTCTTTGGCTTTGTAGGGCAGCGTGGTGTTAGGCTGTGTGGCTTCTGCCCACCCCCCACCCACCCCGCCTAGTGCCTTCCAGATTTTTTGGACTACAAATCCCATCAGCCCCTGCCAGCATGTGCAGATTAGGCTCCTTAGCAGCCGTGCTCAGTGGTGACCTGGAGGTCACAGTGGATTTCCTGATTGAGGTTGACAAGCTGGTCCAGTTGATCGAGTGCCCGATTTTTACATGTAAGCTCTCTTTCACTCTCGCAGAAGTGTGTATGCATGTGCGCTTGCATTGGCAGGAGGGTTTGGGGGGCTTTGCACTTTGTGGTGCATTAGCATTGGCACACGTACCCCCTCCTCCCCCACTCCCTCATTGCAACTGGCGACATGGCCCAAATAAATAGAGCAGAAGTTATGAGCCTCTTTGCTGTGAGACCTTCTGGCTCATGTGCCCATTAGGGCCATCCAAAAGCAGCAGCAGCAGCATTGCAGTGGATAGGAAGCAGAATGTAGGTTAGGGACACAAACTGCATTTGCTCAGGAGAGGCCAAGGGAAACGGGGTGAAAAACCAGCCCCAGGAGGGAAGGTGGGAGGAACTGAGTGGGTCTGCTCTGGAGAAGAAAAGGATAACATACTACAAGTCCCTGAGGGCCCCCTGCATAAGAGAAGTGGAGAGGCTTCTTCGCTACTGCCGCTGCTGCCCCAGAGAGGGCAGAGCCTTGACCACATGGGCTGAAGTAATAGGTGGGTAGATGTTAGCTGAACATTAAGAGGCTTGCTGGGAAGAGCTGTTGGACAAGGTGATTGCAGGGTGGGGTGGAGGCCCTCCTTAGCTGTCTTCCTTCAAGCAAAGACTACTAGCCACAGTGGCCACGCTCTGCCTTCCACAGCTGCTGGAGGCAGTCACGCTTCTGAATATTGGTTTGCTGGGAACCACAGGAGAGGAGAGCGCTCCTGTGCTCAGGTCCTGCTTGTAGTTTTCCTACAGGCATCTGGGTGGCCACGGTGAGAACAGGATGCTGAATTAGACAGACCGTTTCCCTGATCCAACAGGCTCTTCTTATGTTCTCAGAGGCTGGACAAGTCCCTCTTTGATCTGCTGGGGATGGAGGCTCCAGCTCTCAATCTCCTGCATTGAGCAGGCAAGTGGTTGGACTACCAGGTGGCCTATAGTCCCCCACAAAAAAGACCCTTTTTGATTCCAGGCTCTAACCTGCGTTGGAAGGTGGGTGTGGAAACCCAGGTGGCAAGTTCCACTTAGGAATGTGCTTCTGAGCTATCTGTTGCTAGAGAAGAGAGAGCCTCATTAGCAGAAACAACGATTTCTCCCACTCCTGCTGAACCGTGTGACCTTGTACCAATGTACCATGCCCTCCAGAGTCTTCCTTTACATGCAGCTGCAGTAGCCACCAGTGTAGTGGATGTCAACACGGGAGCCACTTGCGACGATGGTTGCAAGGAGCTTCTGTTCCATGCAGAAGCCCCCCTCCTTCTTTTGAATTGCTGGGATCTTCACTGGGGGTGGGGCACTGCTGTCTCCCACCCATGCCTGCCCAACTGGGCTGTTGCAAGGCAACTATCTCACTTTGGAGGGGACCTACAAGGCAATCTGGAGCGGCACCCTGGCCTACACTAAGGTCCCCTTGTCCACATAAAGCCTCTCCTGCCTGCTGTCCCTCATAAGAAGAGCTTTGCAGCTGGATCAGGCCAAAGGAGTCTCATCTAGTCCAGCATTCTGTTCTCACAGCAGCCATCAAGTTGCTTCAGTGGGAAGTCCACAGCTGCACTCTTTCCATGTGATTCCCAGCAACTGGTATTCAAAAGCAGGCTGCTTCTGATTCTGGTGCTGGTAAGCAGCCATTGTGGCTCGGGGCCATTGATGGCCCTACCCTCCTCTGTGAATTTGTCTAATCTTTTAAAGCCATCCAAGTTGGTGGCCATCACAACAACATGCAAAGCAGATTCCATAATTTAACTGTGCACTTGGTGAAGAATAACTTTTCTTTTCCTCTCCTGAATCTCCCTCATTGGATCAGCCTCATTGAATGTTGCGAAGTTCTAGTATTATGGGAGAGGAAGAAAAACATCTCCCTGTTTGCTTTCACCCTCACGCTGCCTTCAAGGAAAGTGACATCACAGCTTCCCTTGACAGCTCAAAAGGCCCTTGCATTGTCTTGCTAGAATAACAACCTCCATGTCTTTTAAACCCTTCACACCCTGTGACTTTTTTTGCTATGGATACACTTGGCTACTGTGAGGTGAGCCTTTCAGGAGGCTCAACCTAACCATATGTCCAACCTGCCCTTGACTGTGTTGCCTTCTCCAGCTTTCAAGCATTTCCTTCTTCTCCCTTGTCAACATCCTCCGTGAGCTCTACTACTCAGAACTTTAATGTCCCCTCCCCCCCTTTCTGGCAAGATAGCATTTGGTTTTTCCCCCCTGTTGACCAGAACTCTGCTTGGTAGTCCCAAGGTAACAGTGCCAGTTGATGTGGAGAAAGGAAGCCAAGAAACTTGTTCCCATGCAGGCTATTGAGCCATAGATCAGGCCGTCGTGTGACCTTCTGAGTCAGCCCTTGGGCTCACATCCCTGCCCGGGCCTCACACTGTCTCCTGAACCTGCTTCTTCAATGGCAAACCTTTCTCCATCAGCTGGCTTTCCTGTTCCTATGATACCCCACAGAGCAGGTGTTCAATTCGTCATATCCCCTTGCCTGGGCTACCAAAGAGGCATGCATGCACACAACACTCCTTCTTGCACAAAGGCAGTCCCACTGTGACTCTCCACCCCTCCCCCAACCCTCCGAGATTCATTGCCATTTCACTGTCCAGTGTCCCTCTCCTATTTCTGGGTCTGTTTGCTGAGTGGATGGCAGCATCTCTGTGCTTTCCATGGCAGGAAGCTCCCCACTTTCCACCAGGGAGACACAAATGGTGTGATGGCATGCGGGTACATGCATGCATGCAAAAGGCAAGAGGATGGATGGAAGAGATGGACTCGGAGGTTCTGTGCACCCTGCCTGTCCCTCCCTCCCTCCCCTGCTTACCCTTCCCTTCTTTGCTTGCAGATCTCCGCTTGCAGCTGCTGGACGTGAAGAACAACCCTTACCTCATCAAGGCTCTGTACGGGCTTCTGATGCTCCTGCCCCAGAGCAATGCCTTCCAGCTCCTCTCCCACCGCCTGCAGTGCGTGCCCAACCCAGAACTCCTGCAAACAGCGTAAGTCGCCAACGCCTCTCTGGGACGTCCTTCGGAGCAACCGGTGACTTGCCCCACTGCCTTTGCCGCCTGCCCTACAGAGAGGCAGAGCTTCTGCAGAGGCTGTCTTGCTGCAGGACCATCCAGCCACGAAGGAGTGGGGAGGACTCCCTGGGCACAGGAGGGCACATATAAAATGCTATTTGTTGTTGGCACTAAGGGCAGGGTGCACATTTTCAAGATAATAACACTAAGGCAACAATAATAATAATGCTATGATTTTTCTGTCCAGTACATGAGGTGAAAAGATGTGAACTTATCCAGCAGGCTGACTTGTTGTGGTACCATGAGGAGAGACGCCATGTCTGTCTACGCCCCTCACCCTCTTTCCTATGCAGCTGCTGCATTAAGCCCAGAGCTTTATGTTGGGTCAGGAGTTGGCCCAACTTGCTGGTTCTCCACCTTCCTTTCCTTCTAGGGCACCTTATGGTGGCTTTGGCAGGACTTTCAGAGCTCTCTGCATCTGTGGAAGATTGGAGTTCTGGTTGGTTGATGGTGCTCATTGATGGTAGGGTCAGCTGATCATTAGGTGCAGATGTGCTTGTGGACTTGGTTGTGTGGATGCACTCAGTCAGGGCCTATGTTTCGAGCAGATAGCACTTCCCATGACAGCTTCTGTTCATTAGCAGAAGGAGTGTCTGTTGGCCCCGTGACTCATGTAGACTGGCTGGAGTAAGAGGAGGAACAGTAGTTCATTTTAAACAGCAATGATGGAGCGTCCGCCTGGCCTGGCTCCACTACTGGGCATTCCTGTGTGTGCCGACAGTGCCCAGCCCTGACTTCAGCACATGGTGCTGGGGGAAGGGGAAGGATCCCTGTGCATGGCCCAGATCCTGCCAGCCAGCCATGCCTCATCCCACCCCCAGGCAAACATAATTTGCATGGGTTTTCTAGCCTGGGCTCTGCCTTAAGTTAAAGCTCGCCTGCTGGCCTTTCCTACCCCTTGAGCTTGTCACCTTCAGGCCCAGCTGAGGCCCACGTCTGTTGCCATTCAGACTTCTTGCAGAGTCCCTCTGTGTGGTGGTGGTGGTGACTGGCCTCTTGCCTCTCTCTCCCCCCATGGCAGAGAGGCTATAAGGGAGCAGCGATCTGAACCCTCCAGTTTTCTTCTGTGGCTCTTCTGCTTCAGGAGAGGCCTCCAGGGACTGTAGTCCTTGAGTTGGGTGGGGGGCTGCAACTCTCAGCAGGCAAGGCCCCCCCAAGGGTGTGTAGAGAACCATTCCTGCAGCTGTTTTGTGAGAGGGGGGAGGACTTCAGGTCCATCCTCTTTGCCCTGTACAGTGAAGCACTTTTTGAGTTTTGTCTATATTTGGTCAGCCTCGGAGGGCTGTGCCTCATCCACAGGCATTTGGCATCTGGGATGGAAACTTTCCCTTGTGGTATTGCCATGGAAACAAGCAGAGCCATGGAGGAGATGGGAAGGAACCCGTTCCCATCAGCATGCCAGGGGAGGTTGTTTAGGTCTCCTTGGGGATCCTGCATGAACCACAGGCAGCAAGAAGCCAGCTCTCTCCTCCTCCTCCTCCTCTTTTTCCAGGCGCAGAGTGCCTGCTGTTGAGGCTGTCGTCCGGCAGGGCAAGGCAGGGTGAGCCACCAGCTGCCCCCTCCCCTTTTCTCCTCTTCCCTCCTCTTCCCTTTGGGTACAGCAGCTGCATTTGGAAGACTCCTTCCCTTTCAGGAGAGTTTTCTCTTTGCCGGGCTCTTAGGATTCTTGCATATAAGGGCAGCAGCTTTTTGTGCTGCTGTTTTTCAAAGAAGCCCAGTGGGGAATCGAGTCCATGTCCAAAGATCCATTTTTAAAAAATAATAATAATTGCCTAAACCAGGGAGCCAGGTGTTGGTGTTGGACTCCAAACCCCATCAGCCCCAACAGCCAGCATGGCATCACATAGCCAGGAATGATGGGAGTTGGGAGTCTAGCAATACCACCTGGAAATGGTACATTTCTGGAAATGGCTCCAGGAGAGGTGGCACGTCTCCTCCCCTCTTCATATCTTAAATCTGCTCTGTTTCATGGGCAAGTTGCTGCTATGCGGCTGCTGTGAATGCAGGTCACTGATCCTCTCCGTGTGGGCTTTGGGCCAAGAGTAGAGACAACTGCTAGGGCCCTTTCCCCCCACCCCCACCCCGGCTCTATGAAGAATGCAGCAGGAAGGGCTCTCGCCTCCTGGAAGGCCCTTGTGTCAGAGTCTCCTGGGCTGGCCAAGAGGCAGGGTGGGGTGGGAGGGAGGAGCTCTGGCACTGGGGCAAAGATGAGAGTGAGGGGTGGTTAGACTTCTTCAGCCTGTAAATGACCACAAGGGCCTTTCTTGTCAGCTGTGTGTAGGGGAGACCTGTAGGAAAATAGCAAGCCATTTAAGTAACAGGAAAAGTGAGAGTTGCTGTGTGGATTTTACCAGGGTTGGGGGGGAGATGTCTGCCCCTCCCCCATTTCTTTAATGTCAGTTCCTGTCCCAGATTGGTGTCACTGTGACACAGCCCAATTCCACCCCCAGGCTTGGGGGTCCTGGAGGGTCACTTTGCGTGTGAGCTGTTCTCTTCTGTGTATTTTCTATGCCGCTTTTCTCCCATGACTGCTGAATATTCGGAGCTGTCAGACAGACTGAACATCTGATTAACTGTGACCTACATTCCATTAAACATTGGCAGTGACTTTCATAACAAATGCAGCTGAAAAGCATCCCCTCCCCGAATTAGCTGGAGATGGGCAGCATTAACTTGCCTTCCTACTGCCCCCCTCCCAACCCTTCCCTGGTGCTTTTTCCATTTCATTACAGGGATCAGGTAGCAGATCTCTTCCCAAATGGCTCCTTTTGCAGTTCTGCACTGACTGGGAGAGGGGAGGGGAGGGGGACCTTTTTGACCCAGAGGACAAGTTTATTATCTCCCCACACCCCCAGGGCCCAACTTTGCCAGTTGGCAAAGGCGACTACCCACCAGTCAATGTCATTAGAAGCCCTAATTGAATCACCAAGACAGAGGCTGTTTGAGGAGATGGTGTTCCAGATCTTCTGGGTGGGTTCACACTCCTCTTGAGGAGTCATGTGTGCAGCTTGTTGGAGCTTATTGATCTTCTAGCTGCTGCCACTATAGAAGCGCAAGGCACCTCAGTGGCACACCTTGTCTTTCGCCAGCTTAGTGTGTCAGCCTCTCCTGACAAAGAGCCTAGCCAGAGATATTTATGCTCCTGTAATCTTCTGTTTAGACTACTGCTGTGCCCTACATGTGGGGCTGCCCTTGAAGATGGGTTAGCTGCTGTAGCTAGTACAGAATGCAGCTATTTTGTGGTTTCACCCCCCCTCCCCCTTCTAAAGCAGTATTTGAATTATTATGTTTGGCCTGGAAAAGAGGAGACTGAGGGGAGATATGATAGCCATCATCAAATATCTAAAGCGCCGTCACATGGAAGATGGAGCAAGCTTGTTTTCTCCTGCTCCGAAGGCTGGGACTCGAACCAATGGATTATAGTTACAAGAAACACCAGTGGATTATAGTTACAAGAAAGGAGATTCCAACTAAACATCAGGAATAACTTTTTGACAGTAAGCACTGTTCAACGGTGGAACAGACTCCCTTGGGCGGCTGGGGACTCTCTTTTTTATTATTAATGTTTTTTATTAAATTTTCAAATTTTACATTTCAACTTAAACATGTTTTATTATACCATACATTCATTGACTTCCTTCCCTCACTTTCCAAGGTTCATTTAACTTATCCACCATTCCTACATATTTTAATATATCCATCTAATTTAATTTTCCTACCTTACATCACTTCAAAATATGTTATACTGTTGAATTACTTTAATACTGCCAGCATTTTTAACTGTGCACAATTATTTTCAATATACTTGACAAAAAATTCCACTCCTCTTTAACCTGTTCTTCTTGTTCTCATATTTTACTTGTTAGGCCTGCTAATTCTCCATATTCTATCATCTTAAGTTGCCAGTCTTCCTTACTAGGGACCTCTTTCACTTTCCATTTTTGGGCTAACAAGATCCAAGCCGCCTTTGTTGCATACATGAATAAGTTATTCTGACTCCTGGGAAGCTCTGTCTGAATAATTTCTAACAGAAATGCCGCTGGCTTTTTTAAAAAAGTTGTTTTAAACATCTTTTTCATCTCATCATATATCATTTCCCAATAAACTTTTAACTTTTTTGCATATCCACCACATATGGAAAAAAGTTCCTTCTACTTTTTTGCATTTCCAACATAAGTCTGATTCCACCTTATACAGTCATACCTCTGGTTACAAACGTGATTCGTGCAGGAGGCACATTCACAACCCGCAGCGTTTGTAGCCTGAAGCATCGCGTTTGCGGCGATTCAGCGCTTCTGCGCATGCACGTGACATTTTGCATTTCTGCACATGCATGAGCGCCGAAACCTGGAAGTAACCTGTTCCGGTACTTCTGGGTTCGGCGTAGTCCGCAACTCAAAAACACGCAACCCGCAGCGTTCGTAACCCGAGGCATGACTCTGCATCTTAGCCAATCTACTCAGAGTGAAATACCATCTATGGGTCATTTTCATATAATTCTTTTTCAGTGTGTAGGATGCAGTAAATTTCAGATCGTTTTTCCCAAAGTTTCTCCTAGAAACTTTAAGTCTATATTATATCCTAGTATAGCCATTGCCCAGTGGGTCATTGATTCTTTTATCAGCTCATCCATTCCAATAATACTGTATACATTTTGGACAATAATTTTTCCTTGTTCGTCAATAACTCTTTTTCAAATTGTGAGCTTTGGTTTTCAAAAAAAAAAAACTTACTGTATCTAATTCAAACATATCATGTAATTGGTGATACTGAAGCCAATCAGTAACTTGGCTCCTTACTTCTTCCAGTGGTTTCAATCCGGGTCCGTTCCCTGAAAAGTCCAACAAATCCCTATAGGTCACCCACCGTCTATCCATGTTTATTCTTTTAATTGTAATGGTTTCCATTGGCAACAACCATAGGGGTTGCAATGCCTGGCATCTTCCAAGTCTTTCCATCCCTTTGGAACCCCATCCTCTCCACCTCCCACTTCTTGCAACATCCTTCTCCTGGTTGCCAAGGACTAAACTCTTCCATCATGACATTTCACTCCTTTCCTTGTGGAAAATGAATTTCCAAGGCATTTGCTGCTGCTGCTGCATTGAATCCAAGAAAAGAGGTGGATAGAACTGGAGAAGTGCTCTCTTTCTTGGACCAGCTTAGGTCAGCAGCAGTTTGGAGGTCTATTTTGACTTACCGAAAGAGAGTGTCTGGTGGGGATTTGCGAAGTTGATAACTGTTAACAGCAGGGTTTGTTTTGTTTGGAGCTGGCCCTGTATACGCTATGGGTGTGCACATTGCAAGCACGCACACACAAAACCCAGATCTGAATCAAAAGCATCCTCACCCTGCAATCAGAACAGATTAGGCAAATCTGAACAGTTTGCTTGCCCTGCTTCCAGTGTTTCAAAGCATGTGCTTTCTTTGAGGGCGGTGGGGAAGGGCTCATGTAAAGGAAGGTTTGATCAGTGACAGATTAGCCCAGGGGAGAGGGGAGAGTGCTTTGAATTGCTGTGCAGGAGGAGCTGGGAGGTTGCCACTGAGCAATGGCACTTCTCTTAACTCTCTTGCAACTTTTGAGATTACAGCAAAGTATCCCCAAAAGGTTTTGGTGTGTTTTCCTCTGCAAGCTGTAGAGCAAGGACTGGAGACAAGGGATGCCACATTTTTGCCAGGTTCTGCTCTTGCCCAGCAATTCTAGGGACAACAAGTAGGCCCCATCTGGAGCTCATTGTGGTCCTACTGACTAGAGTCAGTGCTCCAGAACAAGGAAGGTGCTGGCTGCCTCCTGTGGAGGGGGAGAGAGCTGATGAAAAAACCCCAATTCATTTACCAATTGCATTTTGCTATAGAAATCTCTCTTTAACTCTCTCTAAAACTAAGGCTATGGTCCTGGGCATATCCAGGCCATAGAATTCTGCTGCACTTACTTCCAAACATGCATAAAATTAGACTGCCCCTCTCCAGTTATATCATTTACCAAATATTAGATAGAAACACCAATATTTCCAATAATTTAGTTCAGTTGCCTTATCACAAATATTTATTTATTCTATGAAATCTATGTGCTGCTTGATTGTAAAAAAACAAAACACCTCATAGTGGTTTACAAAAAAGACAAACTTTTAAACTTGGGGCATATAGTTGTTATAATTGTAAGATTTTGTGACAATATTATATGCAAGGAGTTGCAGAGTATTATAACATTGCAAGGACTCTTATTTAGTCCAGTGTCCTTTGCATAATTAAGTACATTAGCTGTCATTTGCGAGGTGTATCTGCCTATTTTAAGGTATGATGTAACCCCCCCTTCCTCCATCCCATCCCATTTGCCTTTAGGCCCTAAATGAGATTTGCCTTTGTCAAACTGTCCTCCTACTTTCCTCTTAGCAACTGCAATTCACCAATGTTCTGACACTTGGTAATGTTTATGAACATGCTGTGGTATCACAGCTAATCAGCCGGTGATTGGAGACAAGTGTCTACTAACAGCCGGGTTTTAGCCTATAATGTATTTGAGATATCTGAGAAATAGCAGCCTCCTTTCCATCTCCTACTATAGAAGCACCTGTCTGCATCTATGCCAGTTTTGGTTTACACCACTCCTGTGTTTCACATTCCCCTGCAATTTTGGAGAAAGCAGGCAGGTGTGGGCTCAATTCTGCGCTCAGTTCGGTGTTTGTCACCAAACACAGATTCAGCCATTTGCTTTACAATGCAATCCTAAGCATGTTTACTTAGAGCGGTTCACCACTATTAAGCAAACCTCCTATGGGAGCAGAGCTGTGGACATGAGTGTGCTAACTTTTATCTCTGCTGTGAGCCTTCCTAGAGACAATTGCCTTTGAGCTGGCAAATGGAGGGAGATCTTCTTGTGATACTGCTCCCTGATGAAGGCCTGCCATTCTTGGAATCTGGTTGGCAGCTCAAGCAGCCCTGTTGCTCCTGCCTCTGATTCCAGCTGTTGTTCCTGCATCTAACCACCCCCACGCCCCGTCTTGCCTGGCCTTCCCATCCCACTTGCAGTTCCAGGGTGCTGAGCCACAGAGCACCAACCGCTGGGCTGTCCGCTTACCAAAGGGAGAGACGCGCAAACAGGAAATTCTTTGCAGTTTGAGCAGAGCTCAGGCACTGGGCTTTGTCTCCAAATACACCCTGGATTAGTCACACCAAAAGGGCAGGCTAGGATAAAGAGCCCTTCTTGCCCCATTATGAATGTTGGGAGCTTGTAGGAAGCAGAGAGAATGAGATTCAAACTGCCCAGTTCAGATACAGAGTTGGCATCTTGTCTTGGCTGTGAGACCTACACAATTGTCCTATGAGGAAACACAGCATCCTTGCATGTACGTGTCATTCCTGGCATTTGTAAAATAAAAAAATTCCTTCAGTAGCCATGCAGGGAAACCTCTTTGCTCCCCTCTCTCTTGATAGGGAGGTTGGTTGGTTGGCTGCAAATTTCTCTGCTTGAGGCTGTGATGGGTGATCCAGCCAAGGTCCTTTTTCGAAATGTCTAGTTTGTAATGGTAGCTTTTAAGGGCTTCCTCAGTGAGAAGATGAGTGAAGGCAGACAGGTGACTGCTCACATGTCTGCTTCCATCTTCCCCTGCAATCTGCACCCACAGGGACGTTTTTGGGTGTATATGGTTTGCAATAAACTAGTTCATGCCACGTGAACTGATTGCATGCCCCAGAACAATCTACAGAGCACAAGGAGAGGTTCCTCAGCATGCTGCCCTGGGATAAATATTATGAAGATAAATATTATGAAGGGCAGTCCACAAATGTTGTGAACGAAAACAAAGCAAAATACAAGTCAATTGGGAGGATCTTGGAGACCTCCATGTTGAAAACAACTGTTGTACATTTCTGGTTCAGAAAACCAATCTTTTTCAAGAACATGATTGGCATTGAAAGAAGGAAGTTGCAGGCAGACACCACTTTGAGATAAATGGGGATGGCTCAAGAGCATTGAAGAGCTGGGCAGGCATTATTCCTCGTTGCCCTTGAGGTCTCTGCATGAGAATCAAGATCAATCTCAAGCTGCATATTCAGGAAATGGGGGTCAGAGGTGGGGGGCATCGCCTTGGGCAGCCACTTGCCTGCCAATTCTGAAGGTCAGCTGTGTTGAACTTCAGGTGAAGCAAAGCTCTTGTGGCTGACTCAGATTTGTTGCACCTGGGCTGGATTTCTGTGGTTTTAATATTTGTGTTTTAGCTTACGTTTCTATGAGATTGGGAAGAGAAATCCTGAATATGAAACCAGTATCAGATATATTTTCTCTGAAACAGCAATTCTGTTATTTGTAAACTTATGGATTGCCATATGTTATGGATGCTTTAGCTGAGATCCCTGCATTGCAGGGGATTGGACTAGATGACACTTGAGGTCCCTTCCAACTCTGTAATACTAGGATTCTATTATCAGAGATAGTTAAGAACATTTCCCCTTCTTCAAAGGGACTGGTTGAGCACAAAAGGGTCCTGCTGTACCTGCATATGATTGCAAGGAGACGGAGTAGAGGTGGTCACAGCATTGCCCTTTTCTTTTTTTTTACTGTTGCATCCATGGGCACCTGAGTGGTGACTATCTCAAGAGTGCATGTGTCTTCCTGTTCCCTGCCCCTCTTTCTGGCCACAAGGCTGTTAGCAACAGAGCCCAGCCCCTGATGTCTCTCTTCCCTCTCCCCAGGGATGGCCCAAAGGCCAGCCTCACCTCCAAGAAGACATCTGTCACCACCCCTGCCATGGACTACGCAGAGTTGCTGCAACACTTTGAGAAGGTCCAGAGCAAGCATCTCCAGGTTCGGCACCAGCGAGCCAACAGGGGTGAGAACCTGGATCGGAGAACTGTCTTCTGAAGGCCAGAACCCAAGGGGCATGGAGGAAGCAGCCAAGCAACCGGAATAGCTTAACTCCATGGCTTGGAGTTGGGAAGAGACCTTGGCTGAATATTGCTGCTAGCTACACATTGAAGAGATGCCACCTACCTGGCTGTGGGGACGAGCCAGCATGTTCTGGGGGGCCTTTTCTGATCCTCCCAGGCAACATTTGCTCGTGGGGTGGAACAAGAAGCTGTTGTCAAGTTTGGGGTGTGCTTTTTCCCTCCGGCAGTGGTGCAAGAGCCCTTCCCTTCCCTTGTGATGGTCATCCGATGGTCGTAGCCGTGCTTGTGCAGCTGCCAGAGGGGGAAGAAGAAATGGGAGGAGTTCCCACTTCCAGCCTGAGAGGGGGGAGGGTGTGTGGGAAACCCTGGTGCAGCCCTTCCTCCCCACTGATTTGGGGACGCAGTAGCCAAATCCACAGCGCCTTGACCCTTCTCAGCAACCCTGTGGTTCTTGCACACTGGTCCCCATGTGTGGGTTGGTCAACTGCTATGAACTCGCAGCAGGATCACCTCCCTTGCCTGCTTCCTCCCCCCCCAAAAAAATCATGTGTTTGGACTGCACACTCTTAGCTAACAGCTAACCTGTGTGTATGTGTATATATAGATCTCTATAGACCAACTGTATTTCTAGCCTGGATTTCTTTGTACTATTGTAAAACGCTCCTTGCAATAAAAGGTATGGCAAATAAAATGATTGATGGAAGAATGGACTTCACTTCCTTTGACCTCTCTCATGGCAGGGAGGATGTAGCCAAAGGGGTTGACCAGTTTGCACTGCTATTTGGCCAAGGGGGCCTGCTGAAACCTGCCCAAGACTTGCCCATCCTTTTCCTCCAGCTGTTTTGGACTACAATTCATAGATTTGTAGAGCTGGAAAGGATCCCCCATCAGCCCCAGCCAACACAATGTGATTTTGGGACTGATGGGAATTCTAGTCCAAAACAGCTAGAGGAAAGCAGGTTGGAAGGTGCATCTATCCTGTGTGCCAGTCTGAAGGTAACACAGCAGGTGCTGGACCTTCATTCTGCTGCTATCCACTCTGCACAAAGTTTACCCCGATTCTGCACGTTATACTCAGAAATAGGTCTGGTTGCTTTCATTTCTGTGAACAGACATTGCATTTTCTTCTGTTACAGAGTGGAGAAGTCCTTTGCCCTAGTAATCTGAACCCTGACATTTTATTTAACCTTTGGTGTCCTGTATGAATAAAAGTTTTTTTAAAAAAAGAATAATAAAGGCTTCTCCTGGATCAATGAGTGTCATTTCCACAGGCAAAGTTCCCTTTTTAGCCACACTTCTCTTTGCAAGTTCTCATTTGCAGAGACCTCTGCAGTTCCTTCTGTGTACCTGCATTAAATCTGGAACCTCACTTTGTAGCCTTCTGGTTGAAAAGGTTTACTAATTGTGACAGGAAAATCTGCCTGCCTTTTGAGAAGCTGATTCTCTTACATATCTGGCTGTGCCTCCTTACTTAGGACATCAAGCAGTGATGCAACAGGCAGCCTCTTCTAGAGGAGATAAGCAGCAGCAATGCAATGATACCAGTACTTCCCCACCCCCAATCTCTTACTACCTAGAATGGAGGCAAAGGCTAAACAGTAACTCCGTGGAGACCCTCCAGGTGGACTTTGGGCTCAGGGTTGCCTTTGACCTTGACCTCGTTTCTAGCTTTAGGCCCAAGAGGTCCCTGCTTCTTGAGCAGGGCACCCCTACAATTAAGAAGGCTGTAGCTCAGCGGGAGGGCTGCTGCTTGACCTGCAGTTCAATCCCCGGTAGCCAGTCGAGCTAGGTCAGTCGAGCTAGGTCTGAGGTTTTGGAGAGCGGCTGCCAAGCAGTGGAGGCAAGCTTCGGGTCGCTCCCATTTTGCAGATGGGGGCTGGGGAAAGTCCAGCCCGTCCACGCAGCGTGGAGCTTCGAGGCAACAGCCAGAAAACGCAAATGCTCTGCGCCCCGCCCCCCCCATGTGTAGTAGCCGAGACCCACCGGGCCTCCCTCCCGCCCACTCCCCTCGGGTCCGACAGGAGGGGTGTCTCCTGTCCTCAAGGGGCCAGCTTCCACCTCCTCCTATTAGTGGTGAGGGGAGCGTCTCCCAGGGCCCCCTCGGCAGCTCCAGGCTTCGGTGGGCGAGAGGAAGAAGCCGCTGCATCGAAGCTGCCCAGGCGGAGCGCGGAGTTGTGGGTCACCCGCGGGCTCTCCACGAGTGGCGGCGGCGGTGGCTCCACCGCTCTCCCTGCAAAGCCCCTAGCCTGGGCGGCCCCTCCCCCTCCTCCCGGCCCGGCCCCTCCCCGCATCGCCCACGTGACTGGATCCCTCTCTCTCTCCCCCCCCCCACCTCCTTCCCCTCGGATTCCGGCTGCCTTCTCCTGCGCCCCGTCGCTCTGAGGCGTCCGCCCGGCTCCCCTTTTGCGCGCGGCGACGCTCTTTTCCTCCCCCCTCCCCGGCCGGCGAGGTGCTCGCCGCCGTTCTAGTCGTCGTCGCTGCTGCTGCTGGTGCTGCTGCTCCGGGCCAGAGGATGGCCACTGCTCGGAGCGCCTCTTCATCGCCTTCGCTCCCGGCTGCGGCAGCGCGGAGGGCCGCCCGTGGCGGGAAGTGACCGAGGGAGGCGCGCCGAGGATCCGAGCGAGCGAGCGCGAGAGACAGAGAGAGGCTGCGGCGAGGCAGAGGGAGGAGGAGACGCCGCCTTCGCCTTTGCGGGGCTGTGTCGGGACTGGCCCCCCTCGACGGGCTGCCGCTGCTCGGCCATGGAGACGGCGGAGAAGGAGTGCGGGGCGCTGGGCGGCCTCTTCCAAGCCATAGTCAACGACATGAAGGTGAGCCGCTTCGGAAGAAGGAAGGGACCGACCGGTGCCGCCGCCGCCGCGCCCCGTCTGCACAGAATGGGGAGGATGCGGGGACGGGGGGCGGAGGCTGGAGTTGCTGCTGCTGCTGCCGCGGGAGGCCGAAACCCGTAAACAAGCCTGGCGGGGAGGGGCGGGCAAGGCAAGGCAAGGGGGCTTGCCTCTGCCTCCCTTTCCGGGGAGTCCGTCGCGCCCTTGGCTCCCTGGCCCGTCGGACTCCTGAGGCTGCGCGCGGAGGATGGGCACGCTCGACGGCGGGCGGGGGGGGGGCTGTCTCGAGGCTGGCCTGCCGCCGCCGCCCCCCAGCCCAGACAATGCTGTCATTGCAGGAGGAGCGATTGCTGGGGGGGGGAATAAAACCTTTGGGGTGGCGGGGGGGGGGAGCTGCCGCCGCCTTAACTCATTCGGCGCCGAAGCTGTAAATCGGGTACCCGAGGCTCCCTCAAGCGCGGCGGCGGCGGCGGCGTCTGCCTTGTGCTTCCCTCCATCCCGGTTGCTCGACTTCCTCCGTCAGGCTGTTTTCCTTCTTCAAAATGGCCAGGCGCTGCTTCGGAAATAGCTGCGCATAGTAGCAGTTCTAGCCTGGACGGTCGCGGAGACGATACCTCCGAGCATGGGCAGAGGGCCCTTTCGCCACCATTTACTATATATCTAGTCTAGTCCCTACGCAGTAGAAGCGCCTTAAAGCTCTGCATAGTGACAATTTGTCTAAATACCAAGGAAGGGGTGGGAGGGGGACTTAGAGAGAAATGAGTGGATCAGTGGCAGATGGAGGAAGGGGGCGGGGAAGTTGTTGGTGCTGGGCCTGGAGAGCAAAAAGCAGAGGCGAGTGGCACTCGCTGCCTTGCCAGATTCAGCAGGGAGGTAGTTGCCCCTTGTCCTGGCTTGGCCTGCAGGAGCCTCTCCTACCACCACCACCTCCTCCACCACCCCTTATGCAATCCTGTCAAGATTACTTCTCTTACATGGCGGTAAAGAAAGTGAAAATGCCACATGGAAGAAATCCACACACCCTAGAAAAATGTGTGCCCTAGGAGGGCGACGGCAACCAGGAGTTGTGAGGATCAGCAACCTAACTGGCCTCACAAGGGAAAGTGGCCAACCCTCTTGGAGAACCAATATTAGAATGGCAGTTTAACCTGAAAGGATCAAATTAGCAGGCTCAACAACCTTTGAGGATTCAAACAGTTTTTCACCAGTGAGTCCTGGCTGCTCTGGCATCTGCCCCATGCTAAGGATCTGAGGAATTATCAAGACAGAAAGAGTCTCTCTTGTCTTGGACTTCATCTTGAGCCACATCTCAGACAAGGTGCAAAATCTGGCCAGCTGAAATTGGTGGCAGCTGAGTTTATTGAGTATTGGATTACCTTGTGGACAACCACATGCACCTGAATTCCCACTGCAGAAATTGGCCTCGAGTAGGGAGGCTGTTAAAACCCAGCTGGTGAAGCCTTGGGGAGGGGATTGCTAGAGTGAAGCTTTGGGTTGGTCACCTAGATCAGTCTCCCTCAGCCTGGCTCCCTCCAGGTATTTTGGACTACAACTCCCATCAGCCGTTCCAGCCAGACCCCTCTTAACCCTTAGCACAGAATTTCTGGTTCCATTTCTGGCACTGGCTCCTGAGGCATGAAGCGGTTTCCTGGATACCTTGTGCCGAGCCACATTTCATTGTCAAAGTTGGGCACAGGCACAAAGTGCAATGTTTGAGTTGCCCTTTCTCCCTGCTGCATCAAATCATGGAGCTGGACAGGTCCCACCCACTCCCCAGTTTCCCCCCTACTGCTGAGTTTGATTTCCAGTTTCTCTTCTCTCAAGGGGACTCAAGATGGCCTTAATTCTGAAAGCTGTGTGTCACACTTAGCCTGAGCTGTCACTGGTGCTACAAAGTAGAAGGAAGGAAGGCAGCCATCCAAGGGCTGGCCCTGTTTCAGCAAAATTAGTTTTGCATTAAAATGCAGTGTGCTGCAGATGTCACTCACTTGCTTAATATGCACTTTAACCCCCCCTTCCATTTCTGGCTTTACCAAGAGAGGAGGGAGCAGTGTGTGCTCACACATGTGTGGGTTTTCCTCACATAGATTGTTACCGGGGTGGGGTGGGGTGGGGGTGTTGTTAGATACTGTTAGTGCTTCAGGAACTGTGGGTAGCTAGATCCTGGAGGAGCCACTTCCCAGGGCAGTAGACAACCATTTGAAAAGTAATCATTGGAACAATTAAAATTGTAATGCAGAATAGAATGCAACAAATAATCTAAGACAGACTTAAAATAATAATCATAGTAATTACCAGAATGAAGCACTAGTAAAAACCTGGGAGCATAAACTCCTTTCAAATGAACTGGCTCGGATCTTGCATCTTTTAAATAGTAAATAATTCATGGAGGTGATGGAAGCTCCTGTGGCTGCTGGGATCCTGCATTCAATGCCCAGTTTGATGAGTTGCCTCCCTTTCTCCTCCCCTGTCCTCTTATGACCACTGAACACCCAAGGGTGTTCCTAAAACACCAGACTTCCTCTTAAAACTGGCATAAAATCCTTAGAAGCCCATGGATGTTTGAAGGGCCCCCTGTGTCTATTCCTGGGCCCAGGATGGCCCTCCAATTGCAAGTGAGAAGGGTTCGCCCACCTCCCTCCACCTGCCTTCTCCAGGGCCTCTACTCCCCCTTTCCTTTACTCTGACCAGTTGCATCAGAAGCCACCCCAAGCACCTGCACCTTTTTTTTCATTGAGGTTTCCCAAATAATTCTGTGGACTGGGGAGACTGTGCCCTTCATCATGTCCCATCAGCCCCAGCCATCATGACCAATGATGAAGGATAATGGAGTCACCCCCACCCTGGGCTAAAGCCAGCAGCTTTGCTCTGAGATGAAGCAGCAGAGTTCTTCAGAAGCATTCTCTTCCAAGCGGTGGGGGAGTCACTCCCATTCATTCAGAAACCCGTCCCCACATTTTAGGAAAACCGTGTCATTCTTGTTTGATTTATTACCTGTCCTTCCCCCAAAGGTCCCAGGGCAGGTTGCATCATTAAAAACAACCATTTAACCTCTTCAGACCTCAGACACATTTTATACCACTATAACCAGCAGTGCACGTTTAAATGTTCTTTTCATTTCTCCCCTCCCTCAGTTCTCCTTTTCTGTCCCTGCTTTTTTTTAATGCTTTGGTTTCTTAACAGGCCAGAAACACGCCCTGGGACATCAGCCCGGGCAGTTTTGTTCATGATGAGCACCTGGTGTGGGAGCTGGGAAACTGTTAAGCCAGCAAACAGCTGAGATGAAGGCCTGCTGCTCCTCTTCTTCCTTATCATTCCTGAGTCATTGTTTGCAGCTGGATCTTCTCTCAGCCAAGTAGACCCTCATCCAAGGAGATGCCTGGCAATAAAGCCTTCTGGTATTCAGTCAGGTGCTCCTGGGCTTTGTACTGGGTGCACTGCTGCAATCTCTTGAGGCCCATGGGGGGCGTTCTCTCTGCCACACTTCACGTACACAGGGGTAGCCAGTGTGGTTTCCTCCAGATGTTGTAGAACTACAAGTCCCATTGGCCATGCTAGCTGGGGCAGATGGAAGACACAGTTCAAACACACCTCTGAAGGGCACCACATTGGCTACCACTATGTCACTAAGGTGTGCTCACCTGGTCCTCTTAATGCCTTTGCCAACAGGCTCACCTGCTGAGAGAGGTGATGGTGATGTTAGGCATCGCATAGGCCTCCTCAGTAGGTCTTGCTGCCATGGCTCCAATACCTGTTTGGATTCCTGCAAGAAAGGCTCCACCAAGTGTTTGGCTTGCAGTTCTGCCAGTGAGCACTGTGTTCCCTGGCTGCCAGTGTATGGTTGGAGCTTTCCTGGCCTTGGTGGGGCTTGTTGCCCACGTGAGTCTCCACTAACATACAAGGCATGCTGAATTGGCGGTTTTGCAGGAGACTCTGACCTGCTGCGTCAAGGGAGACTTGCACTCCTCCCTCTGTTCTGGGAGTGTTTCATGAGGTGTGGGTGCCTGGCCAGTGGCCTTTCTCCTCTTCCTAGCCCACTGTTCTGTGTGTCGGTGAGGACTGCTTTGGCCTGGCTGGCCTGTTTCCCCTGTGGCTTCGTGGTTAGTCTTAATGCCCAGCTTCTGAGGCTGCAAGGATTAAGCCAGCTTGCAATGGCTTCCGCATTTCTGTTGCTCTCAGTCACACACCACCTCCTTGCTTCTTCTGCCATGGCTTCAGGCACTGCTGCAGGTGAGCTGGCTTCCTCGCCATGGCTACCAATCTTCCAGTTTGCTGCTGAGTTTGTCAGCCTCCTGTTGTCCAGAGAAGGAGGGTTTGGCATCTGTAGAACAGCAGATGGTTCTTAGTGGAGTTACGATGCCTGTGTGTGTGTGTGTGTGTGTGTGTGTGTGTGTGTGTGTGTGTTGTAAGGGCAGTTCTGATTCTGGTTGTGGTGCAGGATACCATTTTCCCTAGCCATGCCTCCACTTCTTCCGCTGTGCCCCTTTCTCCACAGAGTGGATGGTGGACGTACATAGGATGAGTCACGAGGTCATTGTCCCATCATGTGATGCCAGCACTAAGTGACTGAGAAGTAGTTTTGGACTGCCCAGCCCGGCATTAATGGAGGATAGGATGAGGCTGTCAATTAATCTAACAGAGCCAAAATAATTGTTGCCATTTCGTTTAGAATTTACAAATGGAGTGGAAGTAGGGGAAAGCGCAGCTCAAAGGTTAAGCCTTGAATGAATGGGAGGATGATGAGGCCGCAGATTGAACTTCAGGAATGCAAGGAGAATGTAGCCAAGCACTCAGTCTCGTTTTATTGAACAAGCCTTTCATGGGGGATGGGCCTTTCTAGGTGCTCTTAAATATTGGGATAAACTTGGACCATCCCTGAAGCACAGACAGACCACCATGTTCCATAATTTTAAGTTCCCCCAGTGTGGATTGAGCATCATTTTCTGCCACTGATGACACCCAGGCTCAGTGCACAAAACACTTTTAAGTGTGTGGATACTGCAGGCTTCCATCTCCCCTTCCAGATGTTAATTGTACACAGGTGCAGGCCAGGTTAGTGATGAAAAGTTTGTAAAGCCAAAACTAGATGCAGGGGCTAGAGGCCTTTATGTTTACACGTGGATAAAGTTAGCAGGAGCTTCTGATTTTTCAGACAAAAGGAAGCATGCAAGTGAGGGGGTTTAAGACATCCTCAAGTCTGTTGATTCCCTTCACATATCTTCTTCCGAGGACTGAAAAGGGAGAGGTGCCCTAGGTGGTTCAGTGGAACTTTAAAAAACTGGATACCTCATCCTACACCTGCTTGTATACCATTTACAAACTTTTCTCACATCGAAGCTACAACTCTCAGGAAGTTCAGGTTTGGGCCAACCTCCAGCTTTGATGCCACCCTATTTCCAGCAACTTTGCCCCAGGGGCAAGAGGGGGGTGGGGAAGCCATTTTCTGCTCTAGAGCCCTTCAGAACCAGGGAGAGGACAAAAACGGTTGCAGTGAGTTATTGAGGCCTAGACCCATAGCTGCCAAGTTATCCCTTTTTTAAAGGGATTTTCCCTTATGCTGAATAGGCTTCCTCGCGAGAAAAGGGAAAACTTGGCAGTTATGCCTAGACCCTTGTGGGGCAGGGAGAAGGAAGCCTCCCACTCTCAGAACAAGGGATGTCCCATGGAGGGCCTGGACAGATAGTGCCAATGCAGCTGGACCTAGGGGAGAGCCAGGAGGCCCTGGCCAATGCCAGCCTTCACCAACTTGGTGCTTTTCATATGTTTTGGACCACAACCATCTATCAACCACACTCGGCATGATTTATCACCTTCAGTTTAAATAATCTGGAGGACACCAAGTTGGTGAAAGCATTCATCGACATTTTAGAGGAAAGAAGAGGCAACTTGCCTGCCCTGGATTTTGCAGCTGTTTGCTTCATTCATTTCCTACTTGCTTGTTTAAGTCATTCATTTCTTTCTTGCTGAATTCACAAAGCAGCCAGCATCCACATTGCTGGCATCTGAAGACGCATTGCATTCCCAAATGACAACCCTGAAGGGTCCACCAGGAACACCCTGTGTGCAGCTGTTTGTAGTTCTAGTCTGTAGCCTGCGCTATGTTGTGCTCCAGTGGATGCCCTTGGGGACCAGACTAGGCTCTTATCCCAACAAGGGCAAACCCTTTTACCAAAACACAGGGTTCAAGATGTAGCATAGTCTCAACAAGTTGACGTCAAGCAGAGACAACCACTCTGGATCCAAAATGTAATCTGGAAACATGGTTTGGCTCATAGGGAGTTCAACAAGGAGACAGAAGCCCGTTTTTATTTACAGCTACTGGGGGGCTTAAGTGGGAGGCCTTATACCCTCTGGTCTCTGAAACCACAGTCTCTGGCAGTGAAAATGAAGCAGTATCAGAGATTGCATACTCATGAGTAGACCTGTGACTGTATCCATAGGCACATACTAGGTTATTTTTGGCCTGGACCCCAAGCTTTGGGTGCTGGCATTCTTGAGGACTGTGCAGGGAAGGCCAAGTGAGGAGCCTCCTCTGACAGTTGTAGAGGTTCTTCACCAGGGATCAACCCACAGGGCCCCTCAAGTGGATCCTCAGCATTGGATCCAGGGGGCCGTGCCTGCTCCTCAGACCCTTGACCTGCAAGGTGTCTCAGATCGTTCTTGGAGGGCTCGTGGTTATGAGAACTGTTGGGCCTCCTGCCCTTGGGCAGAAGCAGCAAGGGTTTCACTTCTCTGTTAATGAGTGATTTTTATTTTTTTGTCTATGTGGACTGAGCATGGTCCACTGCTTGGTGTGCAGGCCAAGGAAGGGGCAGGATAAGGTCACGCAGAATGCATAGCTCCAGCTGCTGCCCAACTCTCAAACAAGATCAGGTGAGGAGCTGACTGAAGTCCGACCTGTAACATTGGAGTTTGACATGTGGGAAATGGGGGTCTCTGGTCGAAACCCCACCCCCCTGCAGGAAACCTGTCACAGCTTCTATCCAGCCCTTGCTGAGGGGCCTCTAACAACGGAAAGGTGGCCACCTTCTGAGGCAGTTTGTCCCACTGTCAAAGCAGGACATATTCTGGACATTTCCCCTAATGTTTCCTCAAAAATCTCACTTCTTGTAATTTGAACTTGTTGATCCTGTATCCTGGAAGAACAGAAAATAAATTTGCCCTGTCATCTACACCAGCCCTTCAGGTATTTGCAGACGGCTATCATTTCACCTCTAAAATTGTTCCCTCTCCATCCTGGACCTGTACGGCTGCATCAGTCTTTCCTAGCAGGTCTGACTATCCATTCTGAATCCCAGTTGCTGGAAACCACAGGAGAGGAGGACCCTCTTGTGCTTAGGTCCAGCTGGTGGGTTTCCCATTAGGGCATCTAGTTGGCTGCTGTGCGAACAGGATGCATGACTAGATGAGCCCCCTTTGGTCTGATCCAGCTGCTGAATGGCTCTTCCGATGTTTTTCATGGCTTTGCATGCAGAAGGTTCCAGGTTCAATCTCCAGCTACTTTGGTTAAAGAATCCTCAAGAGCAGGCTGGGAAATACTTTTCTCTTTGACAGAGACCCCAGAGGGGCTGCTCCTGCTACAGTAGTCCTTTCTGAGGTAATTGGACCAAAGGGAGTTTCTCCATCATCTTTGTGACAGCCTTTCAGGTCTTTGAAGATGGCTATCGTGTCACCTCTTGATCCTCTCTTACCCAGGCTACACATTCAAAGCACTGTAGGCCTCTCCTCCTCTTAGGACATGGCCTCCTGCCCTCTCTGGACAGTTTCCAGTCTGCCAATATCCTTCTTAAACTGTGGCACACAGAAGTGGGCATGGCAGTCCAGGTGTGGTGCGACTTAAGCAAAGATGGGTGATGCCGTTAAAATAACATCTTCTAGATGCTTTTTTTCTGCTAATGTAGCCTAGAATTTCATTTGTCTTTTTCGCCACCACATCACAGAATTGACCTGTGTTTAGATTATGATTTACGGAAACCCCTAGAACCCCTTGTTATTTTTGAATCCTGCTGTTGGGCGTCTCTATTCTTCACTTCAGGTTTTAGCTTATATATAAAAATGTGGGATAGGGATCACACATTGTTAGCGTTACACATAATGAAACCATAGGGCCGTTATTATCTCTCCTCTCTGCAGCTCCCTGGTCAAGTCTGTTTGTTGTCATGAACTTCTTGGAGGACTCCATTGCAGCAGGATTATTAGTCTTTTCTTTTGTACAATGTGATGAAGGGTGACTGCAGATCAAAGTTCTTTTCATATTTCTGTCCTCTTGTATATTACATCCAATTTATCCCAGCCAGCAGGTATGTTTGTCCTGGAGGAGCCAGACTTAAAAGAGGATAATGATATTGGCCCACAAGCCTCTCTCTGGACCACATGTTGGCTGGGCCAAGTGAGGAAGTGAGTCCCAAATATAGGCAAGCCTCCCTTCCTCTCTTGATGGCATATCTGAGCAGGTGCTGTGGGGAACTCTTTCTCTCTTGGTCATGCCATGTAATGGGCACCATATGCACAATTGCTTAATTTTACAGTGGTACCTCGGTTTACAAACACAATTGGTTCCGGAAGTCTGTACTTAACCTGAAGCGAACTTTCCCATTGAAAGTAATGGAAAGTGGATTAATCCGTTCCTGACAGGTCCACGGAGTACTTAAACTGAAAATACTCAAACCGAGGCGCACTTAAACCGAGGTATGACTGTACATTAATTTCATATTGGCATCCCATGCTACTTGGTGCAGAAGTATAGGCAATATTGGTGGATAATATGGGGGGTGTTTTATTGCGGATGACACCCTGCTGATTCATTAGTTCTCTGTGGTAGGCAATGCTCAATCCTCCCCCTTCATGTGCACAACATTCGTGCACGACTTTATTTTTCTTCTGCCCTGCTCACTGCCATCTTAATATTAACCATTTCTCTCTAAACATCCATCTCTGAATCTGTTGTCTGCATTGATGATCAATTAGATATTTAGGCTACCCTGAAAAAATACAACTTAAGGATTAAAATAGCATGTGTGTGAGAGGGAGTATATGTGGTGTGGAGACTGGCAGCACTTCCAAAACCATCTCTCCAAAGCATTCTGAAAATAACTCTGGGGTCTACAGTGGCTGCCTGCCTGCAGTGGGGACCATCCGTGACAGGTGTGCCAGAAGCAGCAAAGTGACAGTTGGCTCCGCGCTTTGAGCAGAAGATGAGCAGCTGCAGAGTCTGGTCTGGCTTCAGAGGAGCAGTGGATTGTTTGGCTGCGAGGGCCAGGTGGTGGCAACCCTCGAAAGGAGATGCTTGGGCCTCGTCCTGTAGCCCTCCTGCCTAAAGTGTTAGAGAGAAGGTGGAATATGGGGAAAGGTGGATATAATGCAGAAAATAACTCTTGGTGGGCCCCTCAATGACAAACGGAAATCCTACTTCCCTCCTGACTTCTCAGCTTGAATGACGACTACCGCTTTATTACTGGTCTAGGGCCATCCATGAAAATGGTGCTTTATGAAGAATGAGAGGATGCCTGAGCTCTGGAGCTTACAGTGTAGAATATGGCACACAGGAAGCAACAGAAGAAGGGGACGGGAAATGGGGGAGGAATTGTCACACATAATATTCATAATAATTTTATTATTTATATCAGGCACCCCCAAACTTCGGCCCTCCAAATGTTTTGGACTACAATTCCCATCTTCCCTGACCACTGGTCCTGTTGTAGGCCAAAACATCTGGAGGGCCGCAGTTTGGGGATGCCTGATTTATACCCTGCCCATGTGGCTGGGTTGCCATTGGACTTGCCTTGCTTCAATGCCTGCGTTGGACTATCTGCTTTTATATACAGTGGTACCTCGGGTTACAAACGCTTTGGCTTACAGACTCAGCTAACCTAGAAGTAGTACCTCTTGTTAAGAACTTTACTTCAGGATGAGAACAGAAATCGCACGGTGGCAGCAGCGGGAGGCCCCATTAGCTAAAGTGGTACCTCAGGTTAAGAACAGTTTCAGGTAAAGAACGGACCTCTGGAACGAATTATGTTCTTAACCAGAGGTACCACTATATATACATTTGAAACATTCCTCTGTTGCTTTTTTAAAAATACTCTTCTGGAGCTGGGAAGGGAAGCAGCCCTTCTGCTGCAGACTTGCAGAGACCTAGCATTTTCAGAGCTTGACCCTGCAGCATGGAGGAAAGGGGCATTTGAGTTGAGCAGAACAAGGGCCCTGCTGTTGTTAAGCACCTTACCTTGTCACACCACCCACAGGCCTCTCTGCTCCCTGCAGTGGTCACTCAGAGATGCCTCAGAAGCCCACAAGTGGAGTTGGAGGCCCCATAGCCACTGGAGTTGAGGGGTGCACGCTGCTCCTGCTGCTGGAGGTTCCACGTGGCCAAACAAGATGGTTCAGGTCCATTTCAATCCAGGAACAGCCTGGTGGCATGACACTGAGCCTTCCTGAGAATGTCTTGTCTTTCAAGGGTTAGGTGTCGGCCTTTGGGCTTGCCGGGCCTTTAGGCATTGGGCCTGACAGGAATAGCAGTGTTGAATGAGGAAGTGCAACAAGAAATACTGCAAAAGAGAGAAGTTTCCTGTTGCACGCCGTGGATTGCACGCTTCATGCTATTGCCATCATTTTGGCATGCTGTGACTGTGCCACTTGGCACATGTTCTAACTGTGCTACTTGCCAATGGCACATCTAGTTCAGCATCCAGTAGTGGCCAGTCAAAAGACCTTATGGGGAGCCTTCAAGCTGGACCTGAGCTCATCAGTACTCTCCCCTCCAGCAACTGGTATTCAGACGCATACTGCCTCTGACAGTGAAGGTAGAGCATAGCTATTATAAACTTCTGTCTTGTTGCTTCGGACATCCTTTTTCTCTAAACTAAAAAGCCTCAAATGCTGCAGCCTTTCTTCACCTCGATCCTTTTGGCTGCCTTTTTCTAAACCTTTTCCAGGTCTACAATATCAATCTTGGGGTGAGGTGACCTGGACTGTACGCAATATTCCAAGAGCAGTTGCAGCATAGATTTGTATAACAGCATTATGGCATCGGTAGTTTTATTTTAAATTCCTAATGATCCCTAGCATGGAATTTGCCTCTTTCACAGCTGCTGCACACTGAGCCGACATCTTCATTTTCTCTCCCTTGGGTAGGCAACAGACAATTTTTTTTTTTAAAAAAGACTTCCCCAAGAGGCTTAGCTGCAGACATGGCAACCCGTCCGTCTGGCACAGGGCAGGCGGAGGAAGATGAGCTGGGTGAGAAATGAAAGGCGCTGCAGTTGACTGCTTGAGCTTTTCCCTGGCAGAGAGACAGAGGCCTCTGTGGCTAGGACAACTGTGCCTCTGAAGGCCCAGGTTCCTCTGGACGCCAGCCCGGTGACTAGGGCTTTGTATAACCACAGGCACTCCAGGGGTTTCCACTGCGAGTCAGTTTTGCCAGGGAGGGAGAGATGATGCCCTGCAAACCGCACTGCAAGCAGCTGGGAGAATATCTGCTGAGTAATACAGTAAACATCCGAAATGAGATCACTCCTGGGTAGAAGATAATTTTCCGATGCAAACTGAATTTTTTTCAATGCAAATTACCTTAATTTGCATCTGAAATTGTTCCACTTTAAAAAATTTTAAGAAAACCCACATGGCTGCACTGAGTGTCTTCCTTCTCCTCTGGCTGCTAGGCAACATGCCTTGCTATCAATCCAACCCTGAGAGTTAACATACACTTGAGACCTGCCCTGCTCCTCTCCTCTCCTCTTCCACATTCATTGGCTGACCTGCTTGGGTCTGCATTGGCTCTGCTGTTGCCATAGGATGCCAGATTCTAGTCAGCAGTTGCATTCCAAAATTGTCAAAGGACAATTATGGCTTATGGTTTTCATGGCACATTTTTCGGCAATACCTTGATGGTTTTCGGTGAAATGTTGTGCATTGCCTTGGGCTGTTTTCTGATGGAGTCTGGGGGCTTCTAGTGTTCATAGTCACTATACTTCAGCTGTAAGCTGCAAGCAGAATTGCCGTGGATTGACTCCTGATAACTGCTGCATTTCTTCTATTTGGTCATTCAACTATGTTCCATGCACCCCAGTGGGCTGTTGTGGCTGGGGAAGTTTAATTCACCTGAGAAGCCACTTGAACCTCAGCACATGTTCACTATAACTTTTGTGATGGGCATAATTTTTCCCACCTTTTTGTATTTTATTTAGTACTAATGCTTTTCTGGCTGTGCATTTTCATAAAAATGGTACTTCACTAGAGTGCCTTGGCACTATAATACAACAATGATAATTTATTTAGAACTGCAGAAGATTAGGTGGCATATAGAGCATGGGGATCTACCCAACAGCTTGCATGGACAGCACCAGCTCCATCTGATTGGTGGGCCTTGTTCTCTCTTCCAGGAGCCCTGGGGGGGGTCTTACTTAGTTGCTGCAGTCCTTGCTGCAAGCAGTGTTGGGCAACTGGGCCTGATTCCCACAATGCCCCGGGGTAATTCTATACTGGGGGCATTGGTAAAATTAAAATAGTAACTCGACCCAGCCTCCCCCCCCCAGTGCTGCTCAAAGCAGTGGGTCCTGGGTAGGTGTTATTAATGGGCCTTGTGGGGCATCTTACCCATGAGGACTTTAACACATGCCAAAGTAGAGTGGGTAAGTGGCTGGGGCCAGCTGGCAGGGACAAAGACAAATTCTCAAGTAGGCAAAGAAGCCATGTAAGTAGTTGCCATCATCCTATTTCCTGAACAACTGAACTGTCACTTTTCAGATAAACTATTTTGAGAGAATAACTGGAGGGACTCGCAATAAACACAGCAATCAGGGGTTATTAGCTATCTAGCTAACCTATCCTTTGCCAACCAGGTGCCCTTCAGATGTTTTGGAGTACCAAAGGTGTGCTGGCAAAGGCAGGTGGAAGTACAGGGCAGCTGGAGGGCACCAGGTTGGTGAAGGCATGGTGGACTGATGATTTTGGGAAGCAGGGTGAGATTCCCCTCTGCATCATGCATGGGCAAAGATCACAGGGAAGTCTCCAAAGCAGACTTTCTGACTAGTTTGTAGTGTATGTCATAAAATGATTTTACAGTACAAAATGGATGTGAGCACAATTTTAAAAGGGGGCAGGGAGGGAGTTCCCCAGGTTGTGGTTTTGATTTTTGATAGAGCATGTCTACCTGAGCATTTTGGACTAAGGAGGGTTGTGCTGCAATTTCTTTGAAGCCAAGTTGAGTTTCAAGCCTGGTGGTCTAGATGCCTCATCCTCTCTATTCATGACATTCTAGAATCCAGCAGAAAATGGGTGCATGTTTTTTCTACACTTATAAATGCCTTCTGCGCATGGAACAGTCTGATCAGGGAACATTGTTGTTGTTGTTCATCCTGGGAAAGAGTCTTGATTGCTTTCTCTCCTTGTTGATTATTGGCTTTTGCTCCTCAAGTGTATCTGTGGCAGTACTGAGGTGCACTGTAGCCAAGTCATCCTGAGGTGGTTTTGCATGATGTCATATGCGGAATGTTACTTTCATCATTTCAATAAGAGAGGCTTGAGAAAGTAGCAAATACCACATCTCACCACCTGGAATACATTCGTAGGAATTGCCACCTTCTGACCAGTATTAGAAACTGATATATAAAAGCTAGGAGCTAAATGGCACCTTAAACCTAGGTGGTTGGCGCAACTTTTTTTATAACAAGAATTCAAAGCTGAAAATGAATGAACTGCAGCTAAAATATTATGTTCATTTTTCACATGGTGTACTCCTTCCCCTGCCCACCCCCCAATATTCTTAAGAGGGTCTCTTCTCCAGTCTTCAGAGAGTAGCTGGAAGTGGGGAGGCAGAAAAAGGTCCTCCTTTCCTTCCACTCTGCTGTTTTAATCTGAAATCTTAGGTGCAGTACTGTGCACAGAGCTCAGAAACTGCTTGCGCTAATGAAATTCCCTGTCAGAAAATGTGCCTAGAACAATGGGAGTTTTGGTCATTGCAGTCCAGATGTCCAGCTCCTTGGGACATCCCCTCTCCTCTTGGTTCTGTAAGTCTCCATAGTCTCTTCCTTCACGTTTAATCTGACTGGTGCTGCTGGGCAAGATTGTGCATAGAAATATAGAGTAGAAGGAGAACTCCAGCTCTTGCTGTTTTTTTGCCTCTTGCCTGTTGTTTATGTGTGGCTTGGCTTCTATTGGCAGCTGGATGTGGGAGAGCAGAGTACAGTTAAATCAAAACCAGAGCCATGGCAGTGGTAGCAGGCAGCCCCATCTGGTAGCCAATGATCAGGAGAGCACAGCACCCAGGGAGGAGTTCAAGCAAGCTCTCTCTAGCCAGGCATGCAGGAGGCCTCCTTTACACCACCACCCCCCTGCTAGCCCTACAAGTAGGGCCAGAAAGGATTCTTGTCTAAGGAGAGATGCTGGAGAGATCCTGTCAGTCAGAGCTGCTGGCACTGTGCTAGACGGGCAAATAGTCTGACTCTGTATTTAGCATCTTCATTTGCCCCGCTCAGCAATCTGGGGGAGGAGCTCTAGCATCGCTTGCAGCTCCCCACCCCTTGGTGCTGCCACCTTCAGTGGTAGTTTTGCTGCCCCGATCAAACATTTCATTCTGTCTGGAAAACTTGCTTTCAAGATGTCCACCTTCCTTCCATCTCAAGAAGTACATGTTTTGCCAACAAGGCATTCCAAAGCTGTTTTCTCTTCCCGCCCCTGCCCTCCCCCCAAGCCCAGTTTGACATGTGGTCCAGTTCCCGCAATACTTTTCAGGATTTCAAAATTACTTGCAAGGAAGTCGGGTTTTAGTGCAAAGGGTTCAGGCAGTTTGCAGCAGAAGGGGAATAGGCTCAGCTGGATGCGATGCAGATACTTGATGTAAATTTGGTGTGTTCCCAGCAATGGCTTTTGACAGATGTGTGATGAAAGGTGTCTCCAGGGCACGTGCTTTGACCTCCTTCTCCCTCACAAAAAAAACTTTGGTGCCACTGTGGGTGCCCTGTGTCTGAGAGAGCTGAATTTCTTCAAAGTAGATCAGAACCGGCAGGATTCCTGAGTTCCTTGAACAGCTGCCTGGCTAGAGCTGTTGCTGTTTGTGATCCTGTCTTGGGTAAGAGCACTGCAGTGGGAGGTGAAAGGGGTGGGCTTCCCCTCTCCAGCTCTGTTTTGAGAAAGCGGTGGAGGAGGCTGCTGTGTTTTCCACAACTGCAGGACCGGGAGAAAAAACCTGGAGCTTTTCCTGGAGTTCCTAGAAACAGAGAATGTGGCACTTGCCTGCTCTGCATGTATTAAAGGGTGCTCCAGAAAGAGAACAGCGCCTCAAATTGAGAGAGGCGTTTACTTGCTGTTTAGTGCCAACAGGGGTGGTTCTTGCCAACCCCTTCAAAGGTGGGTATTCCTTGCAGTTCAGAGAGGAAACACATTTTAATATGGCTTAAGTTGGGCAACGGGTACTGTATTACAGTATCATTCTTTATTTGGTTTATTTCTATGTATGTACGAGGAGAGGAGAGATAAAGCATTAAATAAGACCATTATTATCAGTTGTAGTCATCATAAGACCGTTCCTGAATAAGCCTTCCCTAGACCTGGAAGATCTGAATAATTTTTGATCAGTATCAAATATCCCCCTTTTAGGCAAGGTTCTTGAGAGGGTGGTTGCCAAACAGATCCTGGTACTCTTGGAAGAGACAGATTTTCTGGATCCATTTCAATTTGGACTGAAGCCTGATTTTGGTACCGGAACTGCCTTAGTTACCCTGTATAAATGACCTGTGTTGGGAAAGAGACAGGTGGATTGTGACTCGGTTGATCCTCCTTGATTGCTTGGTGACTTTCAGTATCATTAGCCATGGTATCCTTCTGAGGTGACTGTCTTGAGTTGGGTATTGGGGGCACTGCATTGTGGAGGTTCTACTCCTCCTTGGATGGATGGCTCCAGAAGGTGGTTCTTGGGGAGCATTGCACAACTCTTGTGTTTTATCTAGGAATCATAGAGTCAGTTCTGTTTCCCATGCTCTTTAATATCTAGATCAGGCATGTCCAAAGTCCATTTCAGGGGCCTAATCCGGCCCGCTGGTCAATTTAATCCAGCCCCCGTGGCAGTATGTGTCCTGGGGTAAAATCCTTAAAAAAAACCTCAACAGCTTTGGTTGGCCCTCATGCATGTTCACTTCATCAAATCTGGCCCTCTTTGAAAAAAGTATGGGCACCCTTGATCTAGATCAGGGGTGGCCAACTCTCAAGAGACTGTGATCTACTTAAAGAGTTAAAAACTTGCAATGATCTACCCCCTTTTTGGGGGTTCAGGTCAAAGTTGTTGAGCTTTTTTGGGGAGGAGGAAGCCCCATTTTTAGGCATTCAGATCAAAGTTGTTGAGCTTTTTTTAGGAAGAAGGAAAGTGCCATTTTGGGGGGTGCAGGGCAAAAAAATCGAGCTTTTTTATGGGAGCCAAAGTTATTGAGCTTCTTTGGGGGGAGCCAGTGATCTGCCAGTGATCTACCACAGGCGTCCAGTGATCTACTGGTAGATCATGATCTACCTGTTGGATGTGCCTGATCTAGATGAAACAACTGAGTGGGTTTATACTGATTTCTGGAGTGTGTTGTTATCAGTATGCTGATGACGCAGTTCTAGCCCTCCTTTTCATCTTATGCAGGTGAGGCAGGCAGTGTTCTGAATCAGTGCTTGGTTGCAATAATGGACTGGATGAGAGCCAATAAAACTAAAGCTTAATCCAGACAAGACTGAAATGTTGGTAGGTGGTTCCTCTGACATGCTGAGTGGCGTTTGGCCTGTTCTAGGTGGGGATTACACTCCCCCCCCCGAAACAGCAGGTTCATAGTTTGGGCATTCCTCCAAGACTCATTGCTGTCACTTCAATTATGACCCTACCTATACTGGGATAACTTGGCTACAACAATCTTTTCTCTGGTGACGTCGAGGTTGGATTACTGTAGAGCAATTTACATGGGGCTGCCTTTTAAAACCTTTGGAAGCCTCAGTTAGTGCAGAGTGTCGCTGCCCAGCTGTTGACAGCTTCAAGACAAACAGATCATATAACACCAGTTCTGTTCCAGCAACACTGGTTGTCTGTATGCTGCCAAGCCCAATTCAAAGTGCTGGTTTTGACCTTTAGTGCTCAGGACCTCCAATATGAACCTACCGGGGCCTTTAGAGCCTTGTTTGAGGCCCTTCTGCAGATTCTGGCTCTGAGGGCGATGACAAGGGAAGAGGGCTTTTCAGTTGTGGCTCCCATCTATGGAATGTGCTCCCCAGTGAGGCCTGCCTGATGACTTCACTGACTTGATGCCGGCATAAAGCCTATGTTTTTCCCCAGGCTTTTGACAGATGGAAGATGATGCTTTTGCTGTTAGTGCGCTGCCAAAGCTTCCTGCAGCTCTTAAGGGGTTGCTTTTTGTTTTAGTTCCATGCTATAGTATATTTATTTGTGCTTTTAACAGTGTTGTAAGTTACTTGGAGACCTTCAGGTAGCAAGCAAATAGCAAATCTGATTAATAATAGTGTTAATACTACTGCTGCTACTAGCCTGTGGAACAATAAAGATTTCAAAATCTGTCTAAGAGTGGAGAGGGAGTTCTGATACTGTTATTTCTATTTTAAAGACAAACTTCAGCATGAACAATAAAAAAACCCATCCTTCACAGAAAAAAGGGGGGTCATTATTTTTTCCTCTCATCTGCTTTTTCAATCAATTAACATAGGTTTGGTTATTTCATTTATTCCTTCTTCCTGTATAGAACACACTCACTTTTTCACAGACACAATTCATACCACACAGAGAGCCCATGCAGAAGATCAATTTATGTTGATTCATAACAATAAGGGTCAATAAACCTGGAGTAAATTATTAGGGTTGCCAGCTTTTCTGTCTCAGCAGACATTAACCAGTAATAATGTACCTTTTGGATTCTTTAGACTAAAATGCTAATAAAGGCACAGTGGGCAGACTGGGCATTTTTTTGGTTGGCCATGTGGTATTGTGGTAACTGTAGTGGGCATAAACTCTCTGTGGAAACAGCTGGTTCTCCAGATAAAGGCAGAAAATGGCACCTCCAGCCTTATTTGAGCAATTCAATCCAAGCTGTTGCTCCCCAAAGACCTGGGAAAGCACAGCACCCTCCACAAGCAGCATGCAAAGCTATGGACATGAAATGCACTGCTCTCCATCCTGTTTCTGATTGGCACTTCTGCTGATCCTGCTTCTACATCTGAGGACACATGTTTGGCCTAGAATCTTTAAAGGAAATTATATGTTAAGCCTGGGTTTTGATGTGGCAGTGCAGCACTGCATGAGCACAAAGTTCCCACTAATTGCAAGGCGGGGCGGGGGGGGGACCCGTTTTGGCATCTTTCCCTGTCTCCCGTGATAGGATTTGCAGAAGAAGAAATTATAGGCAGTTCATGTTAAGAGCTAAGTTTGTTGCTGAGTTGCCTTTAGGCCTCTCGTAGGCCTGTCCGTTTCCAAACTGGGGCAGGAGAATGTGGACAGCTGCATTTCTTCCATGCAACAGTGAAATATTTTCCCTCATTCATGACCCGGCAGAAACAGCTGGGCCTCTGCTGTTGGTCATTGGACCTGGCAGCCGCTTGGCGGCATCTCTGCCTCTCCAGCACAGGGGACAGGAGACTGCTGGGACAGCAGATGCAGTGGAGGTGATATTTTCACCCTTGACAAGATTTTAGGGCTGGGCTGAGGCAGGGGGGTTGCCCACTTCCCCTCCCAAGCACAACACCCCTTAACAAGGTAAACATCAGCACCAGATGGTAACTATGGTTAAGGTAAACCCGGTTCCCACCAGGGTTTGCTAAGCAGCTGAGGCCTCTTTCAAGTTCAGCTTCAACAATCAGTCATTTAAACATGGCCTTCTTTAACAGTTTTCTTCTCAAAAAGAGGCAACAGTCCTCAGCCAGAGATGCCTGCTCACATTTGCGAATGATGCTGAAAATGTACAAGGAGATGACGGTTGGTCTTTTCACAGGAGCCCTCTGGATTCAAGATTGGCTGTTTGTTGTGTCCTGTTTGTGGGGCTGGGATAGCTCAGGCAGTGAACACAGAGCAGTCACCTGTTTGCTCAACTCTTTCCCCCCTCCCTTCTCTGTTCCAGAGTTCCTACCCCATCTGGGAAGATTTCAACTCCAAGGCAACTAAACTCCACTCCCAACTGCGGTGAGTTTCTCGACAGTGCTGGCACAGCAACAACACAGCTGCCATTTGTCCCCCAGCCTGGTCTTCTCGCCATGTGTGTCATGAAAAGAGACTCTTGATTTCTTCTATGCTCTCAGCTTCCTCTCCCCACACCCTCCTTTCTTTGGAAAATGAATGATGTGTCCCCCAGCTGGTTCAGGTTCTTTTGAAACCCCACAGGCAGTAGCGCTGTACGTAGAGAGCGTAGACCAAGCTTCACCAACCAGCTGCCCTCCAGCTGATTTGGACTACAACTCCCATCAGACCCAAAATCACCTAGTCATGCTAGTAGGGTTGCCAGACTCAATAGAGGACAGGACTTTTGTGCCTTTAATTGCCCTGCTCTCTTTTGAGTCTGGAAACCTTAAAAGAGAAACCAGCAGACCCTTTGTTTAATTTCCAAGCAAAGGGTCTGCTGGTTTCTCTTTAAGGTTTCCAGACTCAAAAGAGAGCAGGGCAATTAAAGCCACAAAAGTCCTGTCCTCTATTGAGTCTGGCAACCCTACATGCTAGCTGTAGCTGATGGGAGTAGTAGTCCAAAACAGCTGGAGGGTGCCAGGTGATGGGGCAGATTTTGCATGGCAGATTACGGTTTCATCAGGCGCTCTTGGCCAAACAGCAGTGCAAGCTGGGCAAATATCCCTAAGTGGTATATATTTTCCAGCTGGCAGCTGCTCTAGGAGTTGAACGACACTGGCCAGAGGAATGAGAACTAATGGGTGGGGGGGTTTCTGTGTGTATTATTGTAATCTGCTGCAAGCTACCTTGGAGATCATTGGATTCAAAAGCTGGGTGGAGGTCTTCTCTCAGACGAAATGCAGTCTATTTTTAAAAAATCACTCTGCCTCATTTCTATGTGGGGAAACAAAACCTATGCAAATCTGTGTCAGTTTTTCTGAGTGTGTCATAGGGCTCAATCCACATACAGTGAAATGGGCCCAGGAAATTCTGCTGGCACCCCTGGAGGCTGTGACTACCGTGTTTCTCCTAAAATAAGACGTGCCTCTAAAATAAGCCATGGCACGATCTTTTAAAGGCAAAAAAATGTAAGACATCCCCCAAAAATAAGACGTGTTGGGGGAGCCAGCGGGACGACCCAGCGGGAGCCGGCAAATGCAGCAGCGTGCGCCGCGCTGAGCCCCAGCACAGCGACACGCGGAGCTCCAACTGAACGGGCCCCAGGGCCCGGCAGCGGGCGGCGCGCGAAGCCACAGGACCCGGCAGGAGCAGGCAGCAGCCCCAGCCGCGCCGTACTGCGTGAAGCCCAGGGACCCAGCAGCGGGTCCTGCGGCTTCGCGCGCCGCCCGCTGAGCCCGCTACCGGGTCCTGGGGCTTCACGCGGCATGGCTGAGGCTGCTGCTGGCTCCTGCCGGGTCCTGCGGCTTCGCGCGCCGCCCGTTGCCGGGCCCCTGGGCTTCACGCGGCGCGCGAAGCCGCAGGACCCGGCAGCAGCCCCAGCCGTGCTGCACCGCACCGCGTGAAGCCGCAGGAGCCAGCAGCAGCCGCGCCGCGCGAAGCCCCAGGACCCGGCAGCGGCCTCAGCGGGTGGCGCGCGAAGCCGCAGGACCTGGCAGCAGCCTCAGCCGCGCTGCGTGAAGTCCCAGGAGCCAGCAGCGGGCGGCGCGCGAAGCTGCAGGAGCCGGCAGCATCCTCAGCCGTGCCGCGTGAAGCCCTGGGACCCAGCAGCAGGCTCAGCGGGCGGCGCAAGAAAGCCCCGTACCATACTTAACAATAAGACATCCCCTGAAAATAAGCCGCGATGTATTTTTTTAGAGGAAAAATAAATATAAGACGTGTCTTATTTTAGGAGAAACACTGTATCAAATAATGAGCTGGGAATGCCCCGGTTCAAAAATAAAATAACTTACTGCTTTAATTTAAGAAGTCTTAGAAGCAATGAGGAGGGCAGAACCCAAGTAGCTTTGCTGCCAGTAGTGAGAGGTCCCACCCATATGGCTGCTCAGAAACAGCATAGTTGACCCCTGAGTTCCTTTCCCCTGCCTTTTCTTACCTGGACGTCCCTCTCCACAAGAAGGTACCATTTCTTAGCATGATCTGGTGTGCATGTTCGGATCCTCCTCTTCATCCCCTTCCAGCCATCACAGAAAGGTAAAGGTAAAGGGACCCCTGACCATTAGGTCCAGTCGTGACCGACTCTGGGGTTGTGCGCTCATCTCGCATTATTGGCCGAGGGAGCCGGCGTATAGCTTCCAGGTCATGTGGCCAGCATGACAAAGCCGCTTCTGGCAAACCAGAGCAGCACATGGAAACGCCGTTTACCTTCCCGCTGTAGCGGTTCCTATTTATCTACTTGCACTTTGACGTGCTTTCGAACTGCTAGGTTGGCAGGAGCTGGGACCAAGCAACGGGAGCTCACCCCGTCACAGGGATTCGAACTACCAACCTTCTGATCAGCAAGCCCTAGGCTCTGTGGTTTAACCCACAGCGCCACCTGGGTCCCTGAAAAGCATGTGCCAAAGCCACAGCCTCCCTCATGTCAGCCGCTTTCTCTCAGACAAGTGTGCCTGCTCTTTTCTCTGGGACTGCCATTCTTCCTTCTCTCCCTTTTGATAGATCATCACTGTGATCTTGTTGTTCGTTCTTTGTATCCTGGTTTTTTTTTTATTTTCTCTCAAGATTTTTCAGACCTTGTGGCTCTTTTTGTTTTGACATCAGGCATGCTGCTAAAAAGAAGGTTTCCGCCTTCTTTTTAGTACCACGTTGCTGCCTGTGAGGTACTTTGAAGTCCAAACTTCAAGACTCCAAAGCCCAGCAAAATGGAGCAGGGATCTCTCTCATGAACCCAGATCAAGCTAACTTGATCTCCCTTTGCATCAGCTGATGGGTGGAGAGGTCAGGGGCAGTTTGGCGCATCTGTTTGGCCTGTTCCCAGAAGGAATGGCCAAACGGAGCTCTTTGTAAGCAATTGAAATAAAATTGGCAGACAGGGCTGTCACCTTTGGTCCTCCCCAGCCCCCAAAAGTATTTCTCCCTTTCTCAGGAGGCTGTTCCTCAGCTGTTTCTCCTCTGCCTCATCTCCTCCTTCAGTCCCTTTCCCTCCTCCTTTGCTTCAGCTTAAACCTCCTGTCCTTCAGTTTCCACCTTCCTCTCCTCCTAATTGTCATCACGCTGTAGTTTGCAGGGCTAGTGCCATCTGTCAGTGGCCTTGTGAATTACACCATGACAACAGTCTTGTATGTGTTTTACAGAGAAAAGGGAGTTCAGGGGTTGGTGTGTGAAATTAATTGCAGTGCTGATGCAATCAGCTAAGAGCTGGTGGGTTTCAGTAATGAGTGGAAAGATGTCATCTGGATACCAAGCTAGGTGTCTCTGCATCCTGTCCTTGTACCTTTGGCCCTTATGTACTTAAATGGAGGATTTTACATTCATTTCTACTGAATTTCATGTTGTTGGTTTCAGCCCAGCTTTCCAGCCTGTCAAGGCAGTTTTAACCCTCGATTCTGTCTTCTGTAGTGTTAGCTGCCCCTCAGTTTTGCATTATCTGCAGTTTTGATAAGCATTCTCTATGTTCTCCTCCAAGTCTTTTGTAAAACAGCAGAGGGCCTAGGACAGAGCCCTGAGGCACCCTGTGAGACCTCCCTTCCATGTTGATGCATAGCCCTTGTGAGCACTTCTTGGGTATCTATCCTGGATAATAATGAGCTAGAGGGCCATTGTGTCACCCCTTTGCAACAGAGAGAGTATACAGTGGTACCTCGCTAGACGAATGCGTTTTGCGATTGGAGGTTGCCTCGCAAGACGAATTCATTTTGTGAAAAATTCGTCTAGCGAATCGCGGTTTCCCATAGGAATGCATTGAAATTCAATTAATGTGTTCCAATGGGCAAAAATAAAATTAAAAAATTCAATGTATTCCTATGGGATTCGCTAGATGAATTTTTCGTAAAACGAATTGACTCACAGAACGAATTAAATTCGTCTTGCAAGGCACCACTGTAGGTTGCTTTGGTTGAGGTGGCGAAAGGAACTGAAGGATTCTTTGGTTAATAATAATAATAATAATAATAATAATAATAATAATAATAATAATAATACTGTCTCCAGGATTGCCACCTCTTACTCTGATATGCTATAATATTGAAGTAAAAAATGAGGACATTTTTGGGAGCAAGATAATCCAGTGAAAGTAAGAAAATGTACCGTGCCAAGGAGACATGTTGTCTTGCTCAGAAGCCTTGGGGATATTTTCTCAGGCTCACCTTCTGTGATGGTTCCAGTGCTTCCAGGTACTGGCCACCTGGTCCAGCTATTAACCTGGAAACACAGGCCCCTAAAGGAATGTGTATATTTCGAGAAAGGCACAAGTTCTCCAGGAACTAAAGAGTACATTATATAAAGCATTGCCAGAATCAGATATTTGCCCTTATCCCTAGCAAGGTAAATGGGAGCGAGATCTACGGATAAATATTTCTTTAGACAGCTGGAAATGCAGATGGAACTCTGCAACTCCAGTGAATATGAGCACAAACCTTAAGAAGTTTTACAAGTGATTGTGCAGATGATGTTTCTCTCCACAGGGACTGAGGGTGCTTCCGGACAGCAGCTCTTAAGCTGCAAACAAGTCCTGCATATTCAATTTTTCTGTGTGCACTTTTGGTACAATATCTTCCACGCAATCCCACCTCCACCCCCGTTTTAATAGTCACTAATATTCTGCTGCTTGACATCCACACCAGTGGATGGATCTTGCCTTAAAATAAAGGAATTTTAGGAATGATGATACAGAATACATGACAGGCCATAAACTCCCACTACATCCGTTAGTCGTTCTTTTTAATCACACAGGAATAATACTCTCTAAGGAAGATCAGGAAATGGTTATTTATCTTTTAATGGCTGCCAGAATATGTATTTCACATATAACAGGAAATTGGAGGTTACAACAAGCTTTCAGTGGCTGTGAAAAAAATCTGGGATTTTAGTATGATGAAGCTTACTAATTTTACTCAGACAAGAAGCAGAGTAAATTGGAAAGTTACTCAGTTGAGAGTTGAGTAAGATTTTTTGGAATTGGAAAGTATAGGAACATATATAACCCCAATGAGTTATTATGCACAATTTTACAGCACAGATGTTGTTAATTAATGAACGCTTATTAATTCAATCTGTAAATGCTTTGTATTGATGACACAATATGGACAAGGCTTCCTTTTGTGCTGGGGGCAGGGGGCAAGCAATCAAGGGGTGTTAATAGACTTTCTCCATTGCCCTTTCCCCAATAAAAATCCCTGCCTTCCCCCAAACCATTAGTCCCAGCCAGCATGGGTAGTGGCCAGGGATGATAAATTGTAGTCCCAACAATATCTACAGGGCACCACTTAAGTTACTTGTGACTTACAGAGTCACATGATCAGGGTATGGGCTAAGCCCCCCTCTTTTTGTCCCACTACTCCAGCTGAAGTTGGAGCCCTGCCTCCCTGTTGCAGTGAAATAAAAGAAGTCCACATATGAGCATCATAGTGCCTAGTGTGGCTTTGATTCATTACCAGCTCCTTCCAGCAGCTAGGAAGGCAAGTCCTGGCTCTCCTAAATTCCAGGTAAATGTGCCAAAATTGTGATATGACCAGCTCTGAAGTCTCTCTTTGAGCCATGTTGCGCCTTTCCATGCAGCAACACAGAAGCAAAGGGGCTGGTTTTGAGAGTGGCAAGGCAGTTGCAGCATCCAGAGGGAAGCTGCAGAGCCCCCTCCCCACATATCATGGCCCCAGGATCCCGATGCAGTTGAGATCCCAAGAGGTTGACAGTTGCCTTGGCTGCCTTGCCCGTGAGCAGCTTCCAATCAAAGCTGAGTAAGAAGGTTTCCTCCCCAGAGTTCCCAAGAGGATCCCTGCTCCCCCCCCCAGCCTTGTTCCCAGGGTCAACCCCTTGCTTTGCTTTTCCCTAATAGTTTTTGGAATCCTCCCCCTTTCTGCTTGCCAGCTACCTCCTCTGGCATATCAAAGGCTTCTATGAAGAGGCCCTTTCAGCCTGTCCACCCTGGCTTTGCCGTCGCCGGATATGCCTTGTGCGGCTGCCCTATTAATAGCCCCCCTGGCTTCGCTGGTGTTTCTCAGCCCTCCGTGGAGCTGAAAGAGCCTCTTGTGTTCCGCTCAGCATCTCCTCAGCTGCTTGCGCACTGTGTTCCCCTTCCACTTTCCCAAAGCGCCTTTTGTGCTCCTTGCCTATCTGGAGAGAGTGCTCTCCATTTCCTCCGCTTTCTCCGCACACAGAGTAACTCCACATCAGCTTAGAGCTAGTTTGGGGAGGGAGAGATTAAAGCTCTGGGTTCTGCCTAACAAGGAGTGTTGACCAACCCATAAGTAGAAGGGGAGGCTGGACAAACTTGGCACTTAAGGCCTCCCTTTGGGAAGAGCCTCCTTCCTCTGTTTTAATTGATTGATTGATTGATTGATTGGATTTATATCCCTCCCTTCCTCTCCAAGAAACCCAGGGCAGCAAACACATGTATCATTTAAAATAAAGAAACAAAAAAAGGGAAACATTTTAAATCAGTTTAAAACATTGTAAAAACAGCTTCAATTAAAAACATTTAAAATCAGTTGCAGTTAAATTAAAAAAAAAACATTCTAGAAGCAGCTAATAATTAAAACATTTAAAATCAGTTGCAGTTAAATTTTAAAAAAAAATCTAGAAGCAGCTAATAACATTCTTCCATCCAATGATCTTAGAGTTACTTGAAACAGTATTTTGTCAGCTACTCCACAGCCAGGGAACCACCACTGAAAAGGCCCTGTCACTTGCCATGCAAACCGTTTGAGGCTCAATTTTTACTGGCAGCTCTAGGTAGGGCTGGGAATGGTCTGTGTCTGAAACCCTGGAAAGCCTTGGCTGCCAGACAGTGTTCATAATGCTGCACTAGATAGACCTAGCAGTCTGATTCGGTATTGAGGCAGCTTCCTATGTTGCTCATACTGGGGGGAGCAGGGAGTGCAAAGTCCTTGCACAAGCTTGGGCCAGCCATGAACAGCCCGCCCGGTTTCCAAGTGCTGCTGCTAAACACCGAGGGCAGATGATGTGTAAAGAAGAAGTTGGCAGACTGCGGGGCAAGGAGCCAGCCCTGAGGTGGCCAAAGGCAGCAGGACGTCAGAGAGAGAAACTCAGGGAAAGGAAGGCCTAAGGGGGAAAGACAAGAATAGGGAGGGAAGGAAGGAAGCTGAAACAAAAACAGGGCAGGCAATATAGTTCCAAGAAAACTGGAAAGCTGAGGAAACATTGTTGCTGGCGTAGAGTCTATTTGAGCTGGTTAAGTTCATTCTTGAGAGAAATGCTGCCCACCCCCCACAAAAAGAAAATTGTAGGTTTTCCATCTACCCTCCCAATTTCCTGGGGACAAGGCACCTGAGAGTGATTACTGTGATTGGTTCTTTAAAATCTACCTAAGACAGGTGTGTGGTGCTTGGCTTGACCTAGAGGTTAGGGTAAGGATCCGTCACATGCAGGCTTTTTAACATCAGTGCACGTGGATGTGTCAATTGGGACTCTCCCCATGCCTCTGAGCCATTTGGCACATGGAATCCCCAGGTTGCTAGCTTGGCTTTCTTGGCCTTGCAGCCAGCCTGTGTCCACAGAGCCCAGAGTATGCACTGAAACACACAGTGTGCTCCTTTGCAAAGTGGGTACATGTAAGGGGGGGCGCAATGTCGATAGAAGGTCAGCTGTGGTCAGCCCATAGTCTTTCTGCTGCTCAGGAACCCTGATAAGCTTCAGAGGAATCTCGAGTTCTCCAGACCACAGGCTGACAGCGCGGGCTTTAAATCACTTGTTAATAGGGTAACTGAGGAGAGTTGTGCAAGAGGCACTGGATGTCCTCAAGATTTTAGAAGCAAATAAGTTTTCTCTGAATTATTAGCCCAGTTGTACTTTTGGCCTCTGATTACCTGAGTCTTGGCAGCATTGCAGGTTTACGCCTAAGTGCTAATAATGCAGGTCTGGCCGTGAAGGGATGAGACTGACTCACTTGTTGCACCCACCAGCCCTTTGAGATGGCAAAATGGCTTGTGTGTGCTGTTCCTGCGTGAAGACCGCCAACTCTCTGATATCTCTCTCTCCCTCTCTGTCCTTATGTTTTAGGACTACTGTCCTGGCTGCAGTGGCCTTCCTAGATGCCTTCCAGAAAGTGGCAGACATGGCCACCAACACACGAGGTACGTTGTGGGAGCTTTTTGGACTAAAATCTAGCTGATTGCAAAACCCGCCATGTTGCACAGCCAGTGGCAGAAAGCAAAACAATGCCTGTGAAAAAAACTCACCACCAAACTGGCAGGCTCATGGCCCCTTTCTGTTTACTCAGGATCACTTACAGTGCTGCAGTTACCCCACAACATACTTTTAATCCCTCTTTGTACTCACACTCAATCTAGTGCCTGTGCTTGGTTTCCACCTGCAGCAGCCAAACAGGTGCCTCTGGGAGACATTCAAGAGGGACATGTTCCAACATCAGAGATGGAGCAAGAATTGTTCTGTGTGTTTCTGTTTCTGTGACATTCCCATGGGTGACCCTACTGTGGTACTAAGTTTAGTGACTATCGCCACATCTTGTGGCAGCGAGTTCCAAAGGCTTTTAATTTATTAGCAATAAGCATGTTTTCCCGAGGAAAAATATATTAGAGGATTTGTTATGTCGCCTTCCCACTTCTGAGGAAGCATTTGAGGCAGTTCACATCGGAAATAAACAATAGTAATAAAGCAGCCAAACGAGAGGGGGGGTGGAAGCAGCAGATAAAATATGTGATGCATTCTGAACCAAGTTCCAGTCAGCATCTGGGAAACCCTGAGCTTGTGGTGCTTAGAGAGAGAGAGATTAATTTCATGGTGGGGTCTTATGTGGTCATTGGCAATCCCCCTGCTGATCTCTGCTAATCCAGACATGCTTGTGGGATCACCATGAGGGGAAGAGCAATCATCCTGCTTTTCTAGCAATGCTCATTCGAAGGCCCTATGATAAATAGGGCCCTCTTTTAAGTGGCACTTCCTTCATTTCTGGGTGGGTGCTACAGTTGCGGGGGAAACGGGCTCCTGGAGGCAGCGAGGCAGGAGCCATTAAAAGTTACCTATAAATGAGTTACACTGGCATCAGGCAGGCGCCATCAGTGCACCTTTTGGGTTCCTGCTAAGAATGTTTTTGTTCAGGCGAGTGGCAGTCTTTCCAGACATGTAGAAGCCGCCATATGTTTAAATCTGGTTTAGTTTATTGTTGATCTTTATTATTTTTGAATGTTTTAAATATTTGCTTTTACCTGGTGTTGTTGTTTTTACTGATCATTTTATTGTTATGTTTCTAAACTGCTTTGAGGTTTTATCAAGCAGTATAGAAATGTTGTGAAAGAAAGGAGAGTTTCAGAATGTGCCTCTTCTCCCTCTGTGTAGGGCAAAGTGACCTTGTGGCATGTAGGTGGCAGAGGTCACCTACATGCCACAAGGTCATATTTTGTTTTGTTTTATTATATTATATTCTCGCCCTTCACCCTAAGGTCCAAGGTAGGTTACAATTTAAACAAGGGTCATGGTTGTTGTTGTTGTTTAGTCGTTTAGTCGTGTCCGACTCTTCATGACCCCATGGACCAGAGCACGCCAGGCACTCCTGTCTTGTACTGCCTCACGCAGTTTGGTCAGACTCATGTTGGTAGCTTCGAGAACACTGTCCAACCATCTCATCCTCTGTCGTCCCCTTCTCCTCCTCTTACCCCACATCAGGGTCTTTTCCAGGGAGTCTTCTCATGAGGTGGCCAAAGTATTGGAGCTTCAGCTTCAGGATCTGTCCTTTCAGTGAGCACTCAGGGCTGATTTCCTTCAGAATGGATAGGTTTGATCTTCTTGCAGTCCATGGGACTCTCAAGAGTCTCCTCCAGCACCATAATTCAAAAGCATCAATTCTTCGGCGGTCAGCCTTCTTTATGGTCCAGCTCTCACTTCCATACATCACTACTGGGAAAACCATAGCTTTATCTATACGGCCCTTTTAAGGGACATGGTAAAGGTAAAGGGTAAAGGGACCCCTGACCATTAGGTCCAGTCGTGACCGACTCTGGGGTTGCGCGCTCATCTCGCATTATTGGCCGAGGGAGCCGGCGTATAGCTTCCAGGTCATGTGGCCAGCATGACAAAGCCGCTTCTGGCAAACCAGAGCAGCACATGGAAACGCCGTTTACCTTCCCGCTGTAGCGGTTCCTATTTACTTGCATTTTGATGTGCTTTCGAACTGCTAGGTTGGCAGGAGCTGGGACCAAGCAACGGGAGCTCACCCCGTCACAGGGATTCGAACCGCCGACCTTCTGATCGGCAAGCCCTAGGCTCAGTGGTTTAACCACAGCGCCACCTGGGTCCAAGGGACATGGTATGCCACAGTAAAAACTGGGTTATCTAAGAGGGAGAATCAGCAGTAAGCCAAAGTTGGAAGGAATTGACCGGGCAGGTTAGTTTGTTATTTGACAAAAATTGACAGAATAATGTATGCGGGCAGTATTTGTGTTGAGCCATCAGTTGTGTGGCAATGTCCCTCCCTCCCCAGGAAATAAGACGCAAGACACAGTGAATTAAATTTAAGTGGGCGAAAAGGCCACAACTTCATTGGTTTCGGATGTTGAGCGGTATTGGCTTAGGCATTGGACCCTAACCGGCTATATCCGACTGTAACCCGTGTGTTACAGTCTGGGAGAAATTAACCACCAGAAAGGAGCCCAGTGATGTACATCTACCGGGACACCTCCTGTTGCCACCGTTGGGGGGTGCAATAAGGCCCTGACCTCCGTAGGCTCAGGACAAAGCTACCGCCCCCGGAACCCCTTTAACGGGAGTAAATCTCCAATTTCGGGCAGAGGATGATGCAATCTGCCCCCCTTCTTTATTTATGCAAATTTCCAATGCCTAACCGCCAAACCAAGTTGTGACGAATTGCTATGAGGTAGGCGCTGTGTGCGGGGGCGAAAAGAGGTTGTTTTCCCGCCTCCGGCCTGATTTAAAAGAGGGCAAGCCCCGCCTCCCGGCCGACCCTATTGGTCGGCCGGGTATGACGGAGGCGGGAACACCCAACCCACGAAGGGGGCTGAGCTCTCAGCCCCCATCGCGAGAATACGGTCCGGCCATGCCCACAACACCACCTCCGTGATGCGGAAGTGGTTTTACTGGGATAAATCTCTGAAAGCAAGCAGAGAATTGGGTAGGATGGAGCAGGCGATAAAGGAAAGCTGAGGAGGCTGGTACAAAATAAGGCGATGGAGGGAGGGCTGATGGATTCTGGAGAGATATAGGGAGCACTGAATGGAGCTTGGGAAGGGAAGCAAAATGTACATAAATAACACCTCTCACCGGAAGCAGGATGAAAGAACTGGTTTGGAATGTGAGTTAATCCCAGAATAAGGTCTGAAGACACAAGAACTCACCACTTTGCTATAGCTAAGCAACCCTGGGCCTGGTCTGACTCCTGGATGGGAAACCACCTGGGAACCACAGGAATGCTCCCTTGGATTCTAAGGCCACAGAAAGGTGGGAGAGAAATGTAAGAAATAAAATGTTAAAAAACAAACAAACCCGTACAAAGCATTGAAAGAACCAGATGGGTTATTGGTCTCATGCAGCAGGCTCTTCATACATTCTTATGAACCTAGTTATTTCCCTTTTTCAGGAAAAGCTCGGTGTGGGGAGGCTTCTTCCTTTGAACGTGGCTTTTTGTATGAGGGCAGAAGGGCTATGGAGCGGTTTCCTGGCATTCTATCATGGCTAGTTCACTCTGGCTTTCAGACAAGAAGCCACAGCTTGTTATCTTTAAACATCTAGGGAAGGGCTGTGACAAGGAAACAAGGGTAGACCTCCATATTTACTTGCACAGACTTTCTGCAACTACTGTCAAACCCATGCAGAGATTGGTGTTTGCTGCTGGGATGATGTTTTGGGAAGATGTGGCAATGCCAGCTCCCTGTCCCAGGCTAGGAGTGTGCATGCCTAGCAAACACATGCTCATTGATTTGGTTATAAATCATGGGAGGGAGTTTCACTTTTAACGCAAAATGTACCACATGGCATGTGGGGAAATGTCCTAAAGAAGTAGGGAAAGGGAGCAAGGTTCAAACCCACCTACCCTTGTGTGCTTACTTTTAGTTTTAGAAGTAACCCCCCCTCCTCCAAACCAGTGAGCAACACATGTTTAGACAGCATCTTAAAAAGCAGAGACATCACCTTGCTGACAAAGGTCCATATAGTTAAAGCTATGGTTTTCCCAGTAGTGATGTATGTAAATGAGAGCTGGACCATAAAGAAGGCTGATCGCCGAAGAATTGATGCTTTTGAATTATGGTGCTGAGAGTCCCATGGACTGCAAGAAGATCAAACCTATCCATTCTGAAGGAAATCAGCCCTGAGTGCTCACTGGAAGGACAGATCCTGAAGCTGAGGCTCCAATACTTTGGCCACCTCATGAGAAGAGAAGAATCCTTGGAAAAGACCCTGATTTTGGGAAAGATTGAGGGCACTAGGAGAAGGGGACGACAGAGGACGAGATGGTTGGACAGTGTTCTCGAAGCTACAAACATGAGTTTGACCAAACTGCGTGAGGCAGTGCAAGACAGGAGTGCCTGGCGTGCTATGGTCCATGGGGTCACGAAGAGTCGGACATGACTAAACAACAACAACAATGCCTGGCTTGGCCCAGACTGCCACCTCCCCCAAGTCCACAGAATTCCTTGTTCTTTAGGTCTAGAGAATTAAGGTCTAGGGAATCACAGCTGTGGCTGACTTTTCTATTACCTGTGGCTCCCTCCTTTAGTAATCACCCTGCACAACTGTCCACTAAGGCCTTAGTGGACAGATGTGCAGAGTGATTACTAAAGGAGGGAGCCACAGGTAATATAAAAGTCATCCACGGCTGTGATTTGGAAAGGAGGTCAGGGGTGGGGGGAGGGAGTCCTTCAGGAGGAGGGGCTTCTGGGCTACCTGGCAGCTTGGAGTGTGTGCCCTTCAGAGAATTCCACAAGAGGGGAAACTGAGGCATCAATCATGCAAATGGAAAATGAGGTGGTAAAACTTTTTATCTATGCCATTTCAGATCACAAGTAGGAAACAGTTGCATGCTTCTCAATAGCAGTAGTAATAATTATAATTTATATTCCGCCATCTGGGCAGCTTCCAACAAATTATTAAATATTAGCATGTTATTAGCATATGAGCATAGAAAACTATTCCTTACCCCACCCTACCCCCAGCTTTCTATACTGTACTCAGTGAGTCTCAGGCTGTGAATGAGAGTTGCTTTGCTGTGTACTGTAATTCCTTTTGACATCCCTGTTGCCTGCCTAGCCTGTGGGCTGCACTGCTTACTCAGACCATGGTGAATGTCCCATCTGATGCATCTGGATCTATCTTGGGAACATGGCCTCTATGCTTGAACCACATGTATAGGACACCACCCAGTTCCAGACTCTCAATTTTTCCTGCAGACTAGAACTGCCAATTCACCCATAGCTGTTTACTGAATCCAACTTTTCACCATCCAGGTATTTTGTGTGGGTGGGCAGTTTCTGCCTCTGGAGGTTAGTTATCTTGGTTATGGCATGAAACTAAAAGGAGCTGAATTATATAGAGTTGGACACAATAGATAATCACCCAGAGCCTGTTGGCAGCTAGATATCATCCTTCTCTTTGGGTCTCCTTCTGTCCAGCTGTTCAGCAGAGAGCAGCTGAGAGGGAAAGACTTTGATGATGTGCAAAATGTGCAATTGTGGTTCTTTCCTCTGTAGGGAGATCAAAGCGGAGGCAGGGATGTCTCAGTTAGGTGGTAGACTTATGTTCTGTACAAATATGCAAAAAATCATACATGCCTTTCTTTAATTGCGGGCATGCAGTTTTGAGGTTGCCATTGCAAATTGAAGTTTGAGACTTTGAATAGTTGTAAGGCAGACTCAGCGGCGGAGCTTCATACTCTGCCACTGGGGGCGGAGAGCAGGCGCGCTGCCCCCAGGGAAGTGGCATGCGTTCTGGGGGCGGGCGCGCATTTTGGGGGGGTGGGGCGCGCCATGCGCAGGGGCGAGGCATGCGTTTTGAGGTGGGGTGTGCAGGGGTGGGGTGCGTGTTTTGGGGGTGGGGCGGGCAGCAGTGATGGCGCCCCTGGGATCGTGCTGCTCGGGGCGCCCCGCCCCCACCGCCCCTATCTTCCTATGCTCCTGGGCAGACTTACAGCTCAGCTGTTACTTGCATTATTCTGCTGCTATGATTGAGTTTATTTTGCCTTTTGCGCATTCATGACAAAAGGGGATGTTGAGAACTTTTTTTATGAAGTAAACAAAACATCTAGGGATAATATAGAAGGTGAAACAATTTTAAATACACCCCTTTGCTTGTAGCTTTTGCTCTTTAACTCACAATGCCTTGCCCTGCTCCCGGACTGCAGAATCCGGGGCCGGCAGCCTTGTGACACCAGAAGTTGCGTCGACGTAACTTCCGGTGTCGTTTTGCCTTTCTATTGGCACCAAAAATGGCCGCCATCGGCTTCGAAAGTCGCTTCTACGCATGTCAGGAAGTGCGTCGACACAACTTCTGGTGTCGCTCTGCCCATCTATGGGCACCAAAAAAGGCCGCCGCCGACACCGGAAGTCGCGTCTATGCACTTCCGGACATGCGTAGATGCGACTTTTGAAGCCGCCGGCGGCCATTTTTGGTGCCCATAGAAGGGCAAATCAGGAAAAAAAATGGCCGCCGGCAGGAGAAAATAACGGAGAAAAATGGGAGACGAAGTGATATGGGTGACCACCGGGAAAAGTTAAGTAAAAACGGGGGGTTTCCCGGGGAAAACGGGGTACTTGGCAGCTATGCCTGCTCACTGTGTTAGCCCACTTGTGAAAACACTTTAATGGCGACAGGTTTTTTTGATCCTAAAGGCGGCAGATATGTCCAGGATATTTGCTTGTGGGTCCTTGATTCACCATAATTTGAAGGTTGGGGAAGTCATGGTTGTCTCTGTTGGATGTCCAGCTCCCTTTACAGGTTCCCTGTTTCAGAGACTCTCAATTTCATGTGCTTGAAAGCCTGGTGCATGTGCTTGTACCACTTGGCTGTCCTTAATCAAGGCTGGCCCCATTCATTGTCCCAGGTTTCCTGGAGTACCAAGTAGCTACCGGTAGTCCATGGGAAGGAAGCCATTGTGCCCACAAGCCTGTATCATCTCAGTACAGTGGTACCTCTACTTACAAATTTAATGTGTTCCGAACACACATTTGTAAGTCGAAAAAAATTGTAAGTCGAATCCCATAGGAATGCATTGGGAGAAAAAATTCGTAAGTCGAAGCAACCCTATCTAAAAATTCGTAAGTAGAAAAAATCCTATCTAAACCGCATCCAAGATGGTGGACGGAGCTCCATTTGTAAGTAGAAAAATTCGTAAGTAGAGTTACGGTATTTGTAAGTAGAGGTACCACTGTATTCCAAAGCTGACTAATGCTTCGACGTGGCAGGAAATCTGCCAAGGAAATTTACATGCAGAGTTAAAATGGTCAACGATGCAATAAAACAGTCTGTGGCTCAAGAGTGACTTTTACTAGCACTGTGGGCTTGTCTGGAAAAATAATAATTTTGCCACATTTCCTCATGCCTTAGTAATATCTAGGGCAATGTTATTTGTGGGGCTGCCAATAAAAAGTGTTCAGAAACTTCAGTGCAGTAGATTCAAAGTGTGGTAGACATGCATATGGACTAGGATCTGCTGTGCTGATAATATTTGACCAGTGGTTGAAAGACGTTCACTGGCTTCTCCAGTTCTCTACCAGGCTCAGCTCGTGTTGTTTGTATGTTTTCTACCTATAATGCCCCAAGTGGCTTGGAATCATGGCTTTTGAAGAGCTGTCTAACTTAGCCTTCCCCAACTTGGTGCCCTCTAACACAGGGGTCCCCAAACTAAGGCCCGGGGGCCGGATGCGGCCCAATAGCCTTCTAAATCCGGCCCGCGGACGGTCTGGGAATCAGCATGTTTTTACATGAGTAAAATGTGTCCCTTTTATTTTAAATGAATCTCTGGGTTATTTGTGGGGCATAGGAATTCGTTCATATTTTTTTTCAAAATACAGTCCGGCCCCCCACAAGGTCTGAGGAACAGTGGAACGGCCCCCTGCTGAAAAAGTTTGCTGACCCCTGCTCTAACATATTTGGAGATAGGGCTGGACAACTCCCATATGAACTTGCCTGTATACGGAGTTGCTAAACTCTCGGTAACACACACACACACACACACACACACACACACACACATACACACCACTCCCATTGCAGGGTAGCGATAGGACCTTTGCTGCAGTGGGGGATCATGCACTGCCTAGTTTTTTCTCCTCCAGGGCCAAGTGAAAGCTGCCCTATTATTCTAGTCGGACACCGTTAAGGACAGGTTTTTGGCTTTAACTGGTTATTAGTGCTGATTATGTTTTGCTTTTAGTTGTGTTTGAGGACTCATTTGCTTATGACTGTGTTTTGTGGCTTTTATTATGTCAAGCACTCTGGGGTGCACAAATGAACCTATTTGCTCGTTGCATTTTAGCCTGTTTTAGTTCGTATTTTGTCCTCGGTGCTATTTTAACAGATGTGCATAAGCTCCTTTGGAAAGGCAAGTTATAAGACTTATAAATAATTGCAAACATTGCAATTATTGCAAACACTGCTAGTGTTGCTAGTGTCCCGGAGCTGGAAGTGATCACAATATTATTCGGCTCACAATTCAAAGGAAGGCGAAAACATTGAAGTGCAAAACAACCACAGGCAGGGGAGGCACCTTCCCACCAAGGGATGTGGGAAGGGAGCAGGCAGTTCTTCAGGTACCAGCTTCTAAGCAGAGCAAGGCTTTACATGTCAGCACCAGTGCACTAAATGGTCTGGAAACGCACCACAGCTACTGAAGCTCCAAGCTTCCAGCCCCAATAAGTAGCCGAATTTAAGCTCAGTAATTGAAGGAGAGAAAAAAATCAACTTGGCCCGGCCTTCCCATCTTTACACTGGCGACTTTTGAATGCATTGACTCCCCACCCCCTTTTAAATTTCCTCTTTAATGTTTCGCTGTTGTCCAAGAGGGTTGATGGGTGGGTGAGTAGGAGGTGCTGCTTCATTTTAACCTTTGTCTTTATGGCAACAAAATTCCCCAGGCAGTCTCTGAAAAGAGACAGAAGGGCCTGTGGGACTGCGCAGTTTTATCCACTGAGTTGTTAGTGGGGTGGTGGAAGAGGACAAGGGAAACCGGGGGGTTGCTCTTGTTGCACATGTGTGGACACTGCTCGGGAGGGGGGTGTTGCTAGTGAAGGAGCCAAGTGCGATTCAAAATGCGAACCACAAGATCTCAGCGTTTGCAGAAAATGCTGGGAGATTATTATTTTTCTGAAAGAGATACTAAGGATGTATTTTGTGTCAGGTGATTACAGCCATAGGGTTGGGGGCTGGGGGTAAAACGTCTTGGCCAAGAGGGAGCAACTCGTAAGAGGAAGCAGCACTCCTGGTCAGAACCGGGAAAGGGGGAACAGGAGGAAATGATTTCTCCCTGTCAATGTCTGTGATCTGCAGCAGAAGCCCCGTTCAGCAAGCTAAGGAAACAAGCAAAGGAAGTGAGTCATCCTCCTCTGTCTATTGCTGCAGCTGCACAGCGGTGGCTCTGGAGCCAGGATGACCCCCACCCCCAGTAAGAAGGGGTGTGTGAAGTGCACCACTGTTAGGAAGGTAGTGCTGGTGCCTTTCCATCCTCCATGGTTGGGAGCAAATTCCAAAAAGCAACAGAGGGTCAGTCACAACAATGTCACCTTCTGATGCCCTGGCACTAAAGAGTGTTGCTCTGGAAGGTCAGGCTCAACAGACTGCAGGACCAGAACCATAAGCACAAGCAGACTTGCGGAGAATTAGCTGGCCTCATCTGAGGTCAAGAAGGAAATGGTATTGGGCTCTTGGAATGTACGAGAGAGATAACTAGTGATCATGCTTAGCATTGAGCAAGGCCACTTGGCAAATCATTGCCTAGTAATCCCAGACTAGTAAAAGGAACTGGGTCATGGGTAGGATACCTGGCCCTCACAGGTACCCCTACCTTCAAGAGCACCTTTTTGATCAAAAGTTTAAAATTGATTAATCTCTGTTTGATTAAAAACTTTGCAGCTCGTCCTGTCCCGTCCCCCCATGATAGCTGACAGGTCAGGCCAACTCATGCACTGAATGAGCACCGGGTGCCTCACCCAGAGCTGGATGAAAGGTGCCTTTCCAAACAGTATGGCTGGCCTGCTTTAAAGGGCTGTTTCAAGGAGTAGGGTTAGAGAATGTATGTCAAGTGCTCTGGGGCAGCCTCCAAATATCCCTTCCTGAAAGCTGTGTTAATGTCTTGGAGAGACTCCCTGCAGCTTTTGCCACTTCCTGGCCAGTTCAGGCTGGCCAGCAGAAGGTGAACTGTTTTGGCATGCCTTAGATTCTGCTTTGAAGAGGGGCAAATTGCTCTCTGCAGCTTGCACAGTGCTGCATAATGGTGTGCGTGCAGATCCCTCATTAACCTGGATTCATCATGTCGGCCGAGTTGATCATGGTCTGTTGCATCCACTCTTAACTTCCTCCCTCCCAGTACCTTTGAGGGGTGGATCTGCCATTCCCAGGTGACAGTGGGTTCCTCTGACGTGTGATTTCTGTGCATTCGTCTTTCCAGGCACAATTGCGTGCCTTTGCCTCATTAATCTTTCACAGTCATTCTGCTTCGGTGTTGTGGGAAGTGCTTAAAAGGCAGGATTGAGAGGAAGACACATCCTTCAGGGGCACTTTTTATGTATATCTCAAGGAAAACAGAAGGTAGTCTAGATCCTGGAGCCACCTTTGCCAAGTTGGTGCCATTCATGTTTTGGGAAGCAACTCCCAACAGCCCCAGTCAGTACAGGTATTGTAGTCCAAAGCATATGGGGTGCAACAGATTGGCGAAGGCTCCTCTAGAGCAGCAATTCTTCTTCTTCTTTGGTGATCACTCGTAGCCAAGTAAGATTGTCTTCCATGAACATGGTCTTAACAGTGAGTCCGTAAGTGACTGTGGAGGGCAATTCTGGATCCGCATGTCCTTCCACAGTGGGGACATAGGTTTCTGGGTGGGAGTTGGTCAAGGTGAGGATTTGCCAAAGCTGTCTTCCTCTTAGCTCATTTCTCCCTTTCGTCCTGAGTCCGTGCTTCTTTAAAGTCAATGACACGTTTGGTAGAGGCTATTCTCCAGCTGGAACACCCACAGCAATTACAGCACATGTGACCAGGAGCAAGTGGAAATGGAAATGAGCAGAAAGAGACAGAAATCACCTCTGGCTGTTAGTTTCTGGTGCAATCAAGGGCATTTAGCTGCGGCCCACAGGGTGCCATCTCATCTTGTGTAAAGCCCCTTAAAATGCATGTTCATGGTCATTTCAATGAGGCTTGCACTAGATAACTTCTCAGTGGATTGGGCTCCCATGTGAATTAGTGTATGTGGGCATTTTTCTCACCCTCAAGCAGCAGAATGCCCCATAATCCATGCTTTGTGAGGGATGCTGTTTGATAGGCGGTTCCTATGAAAGACTGTTCCATCCATTCATATCCTCATGTTCAAGGCTTGGGGAGAGAGAAAGAGAGGGGTCAGTGTGGTTATTGCTACCTCCAATGGACAAAATCTGAATTGCTCTGTTCTCCATCAGGCAGGGCCCTCAATCTAGACTTTGAGCCGATTGTTAGCCTTTGATAGTGATAGCCTTTAACTCAAAGGATATTCTAGAGCTGGGAGGGAAAGGCAGAAAGGAGCAACCAAAATTATCAAAGGGGCTGGACTAATCAACCCTACTTTGCGGAAAGGTTACAACATTACAATGCAGCTCAGACCTCATCACACTGTATTTATGGGTAAAGTTAGGGGGTGTACCCCAAATGCATTCCCCCCCCCACCTTCTTACATCAAAATGCATTTGATTCCTAATCTCCCAGTTTGGAAGGATCCTTCTGATGCTCTTTAAGTTGCAAACACTGCCTCTAGCTCCACTGTGTAAGAGGGAAAAAATCCTCTCCTTGTAATGGAAACTCTTGTGAACATTTTACTAATTTGTGTAAGATAGGCTGTTGCCAAGTGAGTCACTCTAGCATGAATGGAATCCTGGAACAACCTTTGGCAAGGGGAAGAAGTGTTTGTGAGATGATTTTTTTTGGGGGGGGGGGTTACAAGCCCACTGGAGAGTCCATTTTCACCTGTGAAATCCTGGAGGGGAAGATGCTCTTGTGAAAGTAACATATGAGGCCTTTCTGTGTGTCCCCTCAGGAGGAAAGTCAGGAGAGAGCCCTGATAGCTCTGCTTTGCTACTTCTGAAACAAGGTGCTCCTTCCTCAGACTCTCAGGCAACTCGGTTTCCCAGCCCATGTGATCTCACTCCCTCACACAGCCCCAATGTCAGGCTTTCCTTCAGCCTGTGGTGACATCTCAATTCCTTGCCTCTCCATTTTCTTTCTCTCCAACTGAACAAGAGAGAAGTAAAGAAAAGGAATTTCGTACTTGATTTTTTTCTGAAGTACCTCTTGACTGTTGTCCATTAACATGAGGGCTGGTTTTTCACCTCAGGAGCGACGAGGGACATCGGCTCCGCGCTAACCCGGATGTGTATGCGGCACCGCAGTATTGAGACCAAGCTGAGGCAGTTTACCAAGTAAGTGCCTTTTGTTAGACTCGCGTGCTTGTCATGTGTGTGGGCCGGCCCCAGGCTCCGAAGAAGAAGGAGAAGGAGAAGGAGAAGGAGAAGGAGAAGGAGAAGAAGAAGAAGAAGAAGAAGAAGAAGAAGAAGAAGAAGAAGAAGAAGAAGAAGAAGAAGAAGAAGAAGAAGAGGGAGAGGCTCAGTGGCCTTGAAAATGGGATTGGGGAGGTGCTGAAATAGGCAAGACATGCAGAAGGAGGCTCAGGGTTTTAGAAACTCGAGCCACTTCCATACTCTAGTCCAGAGAATGAGTTATTGAGCCATTTGGCTCACCTTGGCACATTTATGGGGATTTCATTGCTAACCCTTCTCCATGTCCCTTGGCCCCGCTAACCTGCCTCTCTCTGGGTGCCTCCCCCCCCCCTGCAGTGCCCTGATGGAGAGCCTGATTAACCCCCTGCAGGATCGGATAGAGGACTGGAAGAAGACGGCTAACCAGCTTGACAAAGATCACGCGAAAGGTAAAAGGGCAGGAGGCACCCTGGCTGCCCCCATAGCCTGTGAGGCAGTGTCTGATGCTCAGAGGAAAGCAGTGGCAAGGATGTGACTTGGCTGTCAGGACTGTGGGGCTTAGGGTGGGAGGAGATGAAAGCCAGGAGTTGAGCCTGGGCCCCATAGAGAGCAGTGGCCTCCCTTCTCTGCTCACGCCATGTGGGGGACTTCGGGGTCCACCTGCCAAGTGTTTGCTTTCTGGTCACTTGGAATCAGGCCTCATGTCTCCTGGTTCCTGTCTCCTTAGAATACAAACGAGCCCGCCATGAGATAAAGAAGAAGTCCTCTGACACACTGAAGCTTCAGAAGAAAGCCCGCAAAGGTAAGATCTGCCACAGGGTCTTTCTGGCCAAAGGGCAGGTCAGTTTGGCTAGTGATGTTGGCCTCCAACCCCTGATTGGAGAGGCGGACTGGATTTGCTGGGCTGCCCTTGGATAAACTAAATTGCTTCTGCCTTAGCAGTGAACGTTTCCCTGCACAGGTAATGGCATGGATGGAGCAAGGACCTTGGTTTAATTCTTCAGTTAAATGCAGTGCAGTGCAAGATCCTGGTTAAACTAGGGTGGAGGCCTCCTTGCAGCATAATGTCCTGGGGCCCAGGGGTTCTCCAAATCCCTTTGTGGGTTGTTTGCTTTGCAAGTGAGACAGAGCTTTGTGTTAGGCAGTGACAGAAAAGAGAATGAAGTCTTGAATTCAGCTTCTTGAATTTATTGGGGGCGGGGGTTAAAGCAAGTTTCTGCCCCTGTTGCTTGACAGTGTGGGTGCGCAATGCTGGCTGAGGCCTCAGAAACCAGAGGAGATGGCCGAGTGAGAGGTCTGCTGATTAGACTCACAGCATTCACCTTTGCTCAGTTCAGGAATCTTGGACTTACTTGTTTTAAGTGCAGAAGCACACACATGCCTCTCAGCTAGTGATCCTCTTCAAAGCTATGAGGCATTTTTAACTCCCAGTGAGAAAGAAGGCCCAGCTGTCTGCAGAGTTGTGGTAGCAGATTCCAAGGAGAGATGGGTGTTTGCCTGCCTCTGGTTCGCTTGTGTGTCTGAATGGGTCTGGGTGAGAGTGGCAGTTTCTGCAGGGGGCGTTGTACAGCCGCTGCTCTAAGTTTCTACACTTTTGGTCTGCCCTCCCGTCTTGTGAACACATGAGTGCCAGGGGAGGGTTGCTTTCAGAGCCTTGCCAAGTTCTTATTGCCCTAAAATCAGGCCAGTGTGTTGATCCAGGTCGTTGCTCCTTGAAGTTACCATGTGTGTATGCTGGTGCTGACTGCAAAGGGAGAGGGGGACCTCGGGGATAATTGCCTATCAAAGTGCCTCTCCCTCCCCTTTATGCACATACTCTGTCATGGGAAGAGAACTGTGTTGGTGTTCTCAGTGTGGCGTCTCATACCATTCTCAGTCCTTCTAGGTATTGAGAGGGGTCTTCCTGGCTCCTGCAGCGGACCCTCTGAGGCCCAAACCAGATGTTACGTGTGCACGTGGTCACCAATGACTCCTTGGGAAAGACAAGGTGCAGGGTGCAAACATCTCTGTGCCTCCCTCCTCCTGTTTGGCTGCTCTATGCAAGGTGGATTGGGGACCTGTGGCATTTGGCTTGGGTCTGGGGCATTTGCATTCTGCCTTGGGGAATCCCCACCCCATCCCACCCTTGGATCTGCCACTGCCCCCCACCTGGGGGAGGTTACTAGAGTCTTGTGGCTCCCACTTTTGCTCCTTGTGCTAGTGGAGAAGACCTGACCAGACGCGGCTGTCCCCTGCTGTCATTTTATGGCAGGAGGGCAGTTGTACTTGGTTATGTGTGTCTGAGTTGGGTGGTGGTTCTGTGGGGTCCTGTTCCGGGTGAGAAGATGGCTCTATACATCAGCCTGTCTTTCACACATTCTTCTTTCTCTCTTCCTCCCTCTCTCTTTTCTCTTCCCTCCTTTCCACATCCTTCCTGTAGAGCTACTTGGTAAGTCAAACGTTGCCATCTCAGCTTCATCCAGGCATCCCTCACCCTTCCTCCACGCTCTTGGCTTCACTACCTGTAATCCTCTCCTCCCTCCCTCCCTCCCTCCACTCTGTTTCGGTTGGGCTTGAAATGAAATGAAACCTCCGGAGGCCATGCTGACGCAAGTGGTGCATTGAGGGTTGGGAGCAGCTTAAGCTAATGGGGCCGACTGAGGCTCAGCCCAGCTTCGCTGAAGGCAGAGAGGAGGTGGTCATTGCTCTGTGATGAACGCTGGAACCCGAAGTGTAAGGTGCCAACAGGCCACATTGCAAGAACGGAAAGGCTAAGTTCATAGTTGCTTCACTATTCTCAGTGAACCTTGCAACAACCCTGTAAGGCAGGCCAGCATCACTGCCCCCCCCCAATGTTGCAGGTGGCCAGACTGAGGCTGAAGAAGAGCAGCTTACCTCAGGCCAAATTCGAGACAAGGGAGATTGTTCCAAAGCCATCTTATTTCAGCCTGCTGGCAAGCAAGACCCCGTAGGAAATGGGTGTGTACCTCCCCTACTACACCAACCCCCAGACTAGCCCATCCACAAACTACCGGTAGCTAAGCACCTGAGGTGCCAGAATCCCTGGGGCTCTTGCCTCACCTCTGTTTAGAGTAATCTCCCGCTCCCCACTTATCGGGTGCCTCCCAGATGTTGGTGGAGTACAGCTCCTACCCCCAGCCCCAACCCTTGGCCTTGCTGGCTGAGGCTTATGAGGCCTTTTAGGTCAAAACATGTGGTGTGTCCTGGGTTTATTTATCTATAGTTTGAACTTTTCAAAAACACAACAATTGAAAGAGTTTTTTTTTCCTTTTCCTTTCTAAAAACTATTGCAATTAAAAATGCCCTAAAGCAGTTGCAGTTGAAAACATTATTAAGAACATTATTTCATCCAGTATTCGCTCAGGTTGAGGAAGGTTGGGCTTGGAGAAACAGAGCATCTTCCCATTCTTTTGCAGGAAGTGCAGATTGTGGCCTGGCTGATCCTCCTGGCTTCAGCTGCCTGGGGCAGCTGAAGGATGCTAAGCATGCAAAGGAGAAAAGAGTACACCAGTCACATCTTGATCCTCTGATGAGCTATTATTGTTATGCTGCTCATCATACATTATAAGAGGTGATGATGCTACACGACCCCTTGCAAGACGATGATGCTACACGACCCCTTGGAAGAGTTGCAGTCAGGCCCCACCTTCCTGGGCCTGCAAAAAAAAACTGGGTTATTTTACAGGATGTATTGCAGGCATAGGCTAACTTGGCCCTACGTATGTTTTGGGAAGAAGGCTGATCGTCGAAGAATTGATGCTTTTGAATTATGGTGCTGGAGGAGACTCTTGAGAGTCCCATGGACTGCAAGAAGATCAAACCTATCCATTCTTAAGGAAATCAGCCCTGAGTGCTCCCTGGAAGGACAGATTGTGAAGCTGAGGCTCCAATACTTTGGCCACCTCATGAGAAGAGAAGAATCCTTGGAAAAGACCCTGATGTTGGGAAAGATTGAGGGCACTAGGAGAAGGGGACGACAGAGGACAAGATGGTTGGACAGTGTTCTCGAAGCTACAAACATGAGTTTGACCAAACTGCGGGAGGCAGTGCAAGACAGGAGTGCCTGGCGTGCTATGGTCCATGGGGTCACGAAGAGTCGGACACGACTAAACGACTAAACAACAACATGTTTTGGGACTACAACTCCCATCATCCCTAGCTAACAGGACCAGTGGTCAAGGATGAAGGGAATTGCAGTCTCAAACATCTGGAGGGCCACGTTTGCCTATGCCTGATGTACAGTGGAACCTCGGTTTACGCCTACCTCCGTTTACGAACGCCTCTGTTTACGAATGCCATGGACCCGGAAGTGTTTACATCCGGGTTCCGCGGTGCCCGGATGCGCAGAAGCGATCTCTGCAGCGTGTGTGTGCGCAGAAACGCTCTATCGACACTTCGCGCATGTGCAGAAGCGTTCCTTCGGCGAGCAAACGCCTCCGCGGAATGGATTGCGTTTGCAAACCGAGGTACCACTGTATTGGGTTTAATCCCAATTTAAAGGATTGGGTAGCAGCAAGCAATGTGAAGGACGAAGAAGGGGTCCTACCCTCTCCACCTGCCTGAGACCCTGCAGAGCCACTTCTGGGACAGGTGGGCAGGGGTCTGCCTCAGTGCAAGGCTGCTTCATATGCCTTATTGCTACTTTGAAAAGGGGGGAATCAAAGGGCACATTCAAAGCACATACACTTCTTTGATGTCATCAGTTGAACACAAAATGGAAAAACAGCTTGAATTCTCACAGAGCCAGACTGGCTCAGTCTCTCACTCCAGGGCCATCTTCTCCAATCTGGTGTTTTGGACCACAACTCCCATCAGCCTCAGCTTTCTTTGGAAGAAATCCTCCTTGGTATTGCTTATGGCAGGCATGTCCAAAGTCCATTTCAGGGGCCTAATGTGGCCCGATGGTCGGTTTAATCCGGACCCCTGTAGCAGTTTATTTCCTGGGGTAAAATCCTCAAAAAACCCTCATAAAAAAGCTCAACCACTTTAATCCTAACAACATTGGTTGGCTCTTTGGTCAGCCCCCATGGCCCTTCACTTCATCAAATCCGGCCCTCTTTGAAAAAAGTTTGGACACCACTGGCTTATGGGATTTGTAACCCAAAACATCTGGAGGGCACCGGCTTCAGGGAAGGCTGCTCTGGAAGGTGGCTAGGTCTCCTTCAGAGGGAGACCACATTTTCCACCTGCAGCAGAGTGCCACCATTTGTCTGGGCACTTAAGGGCCCCAGGTGCTTTCAGTTAGGGACCAAAGGCCTTGTTAAAATGATTGGTGCAGGTCGTTGAACTAACTATTCCTTCCCCCTTAGGCCAAAGCAAAGAGGGAGGCCTTCTTGTCTTGTGCTGTGAGACTCTCACAAGAGCATCCCTATGATCCCTCTTAGTATCCTCACCCTCGTGAACCACAAAGGCATAAGCAACAAAACATAGTCAGTGGGTGCTTTTTAAGTTGGCTTTCATTTCAGGCCTTATCAGCATCACCACAGGGCCTCATTATTCCCATCTGGACACTCCTCTTTCTCTGGCTCTGCTGCACCGCTCCAGAATGGCTCTGGGGCAAATGCTGAGATCCACCCACCTTGGGCCCAGATCCGCCCCAGAGAGTGACAGCCTTGAGATTGGAGATGGGGGAAGAGCCACTTTAAAAAGTGGAATCGGCCGGGGAATGCACCCTTCAGCAACAACTCATCAGAAGAGTGGGTTGGTGCCTTGGGCTCCATTTTCAAAAGGCCAGTTCTGGCTTTTCCCAAGCATTATTAAATTCAGCAAGCATTACAGTGGTACCTGGGTTTAAGTACACAATTGGTTCCGGAAGTCTGTACTTGACCTGAAGCGTGCTTAACCTGAAGCGAACTTTCCCATTGAAAGTAATGGAAAGTGGATTAATCCATTCCAGACGGGTCTGCGAAGTACTTAAACTGAAAGTACTCAAACCGAAGCGTACTTAAACCGAGGTATGACTGTATATAGGTCTGGCAGGTTCCCCTCAACTTTATAGCTCCTTTTCCCTGGGTCTTTCGGCTGCCAAGCCCAAACATCAGGATCTCAGCCTTAGCCCTCCAATATCCTGGGGCCCACTGCCTCAACAGCTTGGCTATTTCTTGACTTTTTCTCAGCAATCAGCCATTCTTCCAGTCTTCCCCATTCCTCCCCACACTGGTTTTCCACCCGCCTGGCTGCTCAGTCATCTTGCTTTACCTTCTTTGCATGTGGGCTGGTGGTGGTGGTGGGAGGCAACATATCTGAGTGGCAGCAGGGCTGCGGTTGCACAACGGTGGTCTTCATTGCTGTCCATCAAGCCAAGCATTTCATGGTTGGTTCTGCACACATTGTGAATTGCTTGCTGGCACCTCTGTTTTGCATAGCCTGTGATCAATGGGTGGTTGTGAGCATGGACAGCTCCATGGGAGCCTTGATCCTAAGGGCTCTCTTGGTGTCTGTGCTTCTGACGAGCTTTGGAAGTCCATGTGTCTGTGTCTCCCTTTGTGTGCCCTTGAGTATTTGTATGAGTAGCAATACCTACCCACCCACCCCACCCCAGATTGCTCACAGTGCAGCCTTCCAAGCAACTGAGTCACACAGAGTCACCGCTGTGACACTAAGGTCTGAACTTGGAATGAACTTGAACTTCTGCTTTTGAATTACAGTGTTGGAATTGTGAATGGGTTTGTGTGGGAAGGAGAGAGTGATGAATCCAGCACAAACTGGGAAGGAGGAGAGAAAGGCAAGGTGCATCATGGGAGCAGGGCAGCTCTCTCCGTGACTCTAGGAGTGCCAAAGGACCACTGTTATCTGTATCTGGCTAGTGATATACAGATCCACTGCTGGGCCAACTGCTGGGACTCCTCTTGCCAGTGGGCAATTGGAAAAAGCATGTGGGGTGAATTCAAAGAAGCAGTAAAGGATGGATCTAGACACACCTGCCCACCTTTGGAGAGTTGAAGAGCCAGAAGCCAACATGAGCCTCTTGTTGTTTTGGCCCAATTTTACTGCTACACCCAGGAAATGAAAATGCTACATAGCAGGAGAAGACCTCCCACTGCTTAGACCATGACCCCTTCAGACCTGTGTGGGCCAATGGGGCTTTCTTCTCCCTGCAACCCTATGTGAGAAGGACAACCTGCATCTCATGTAACATCTAGTTATTGCTAGCAGTATGGTGGCTCCTCTCCCAGTCTAGAGAGTCAGGCTAGAGAGTAAAGTCTTGGCAAAGGACTTGTGTGAATCATGGAGGTGAAGGGAGTGGTAATAGGAGGAGCAGGAATGGTGGAGCGATTGTGCTTTGCAGAGGTCACGATGGGCCAGAAAGAAGGTAGGAAGGTGACTTCACAGGTTGAGAGTGAGGAGGCTGCTGTTCCAGGTGCCGTAGAACGGCATAGTCGAAGGTGCAAAGGCAGAGTAGGGAGAAGAAGGCAGGGGTAAAGGAGATCTTGCTTCGGGCTAAGAGGTCAAAGAGAGGAATATTTCATAGGAAGTGAAGAGAAGGGGATGGAGAGCTTGCATCCTTGGTGGGAGCCAACACAGGTGCTTAAGGAGAGGAGCGAGATGCTCCTTGGAGTGGAGATGGGGACAGTTGTGACATCCTCCACCCCCTTCATTGCCTCATACCGTATTTCTTCATGAATTGGCAGCAGTTGGGGACTATGGGGTGAAATAAGGCTTGCTTCCATGATGACATCTGTGAAGTCAAATGAAGTCAGTTGAGGGAGTAGGCAGGAGAGGGTGGTACAAAAAAACTGGCGGGGGGCATTTTTGCAAGCAATATTGAAATAGCATGGTGGGCATGTTCAGTTATGCAGAAGATGTTCCTGAAAAACAATAAAGGTTTTGGCTTAGCCCCATTTACAAATGTAGTTATTGTTGATAGATTGAGTTTAAATTACTTGTAAGCTGCTTAATATTTAAACATTCCAAAGCAGTGTACAAAGTATACTGCATTCAGTGCACAACATGCAGCCTAGAAAAGACATGAATACAGTTTGTTGCTTTCCACAGTGACCAGGGATATGACATATCTGGCCAATATCACTGCTTTCAGAATGCAGACATGGACAGAAATGTTGCCACGGCTGATGTGGACCAGGAGCCCAGTGGCTCCTGGAGGGCCAGCCACAGATATTAACACACTTTTATAGACCTTTGCAATATATGCAGTCATGGTGCTACTTGTCTGAAATCATCAATTTTAGCACATGTGAACATCCATAAAAATTAAGCAAGGATGAAACTGAGCTTCCCTCTATCATAACAATAGGGACTGAGGGCATCAGAGCCAACATCATAGTTCATCAGAATGACAAATCCTGGACAAAGACCAGTGTTTACTTATTTTAAAAGTCATTTAACCTGCTCTTCGGGCAAAAAGGCTCCAAAAATAGCTTGTAGATTGAACAAAAAATAGCCCCTCGTAGTGTTTGGCAAACCAACATGGGTGTGTTTCTTCACAACACTCCGAGTATTTTAAACATCTCTAGTACAGGTCAGAGGACTCACAAAATGGTTGCTTTTGCTTCTTGGGAGCTATTCAGTAAGTCTGGATACTGTTGCATTATGCTATAAACAAACTGGTTTAAACAGAAATTAATTTCATGTCTGAACAATAGAACATGAGGAATTGCCGTTTATTGAGGACACGACAGGCTCTTTGACAGAAATCTGTGACACCAGGTTGGAGTCTGCTCCATGCCCAGGTAGTGTTTATTCAGCAGAGACCACCAGTCACTGAAGATATCAGGAGACATCACTCACAACAGTAAAATCTAGGAAGGTTTGCTTGTTTCTAGACTGGCATTTTCCCTACCTAGAGGACCTCTCGGTGCTCCAGTTTAGGTTACCCAGTTTCACCATAGTCAGGAAATATACAGATTTGAATTGCCACATCTGTTCAGGGGCCACCTCCAGAAGTAGGCCAGAACTTTGAGGCTGGACCTGGGGGCTGGTGGGTGAAGAGGAGGTGATGTCTCTGTCTCCATGTCCTTCTTTCAGGTAAAGGGGACCTGCAGCCTCAACTGGACAATGCACTCCAAGATGTCAATGACATGTACCTCCTTTTGGAAGAAACGGAGAAACAGGCTGTCCGCAAGGCACTCATTGAGGAGCGAGGACGGTTCTGCACCTTCATCGCTTATTTGCAACCTGTGGTGGTAGGTGCCCCCCCCCTACCTTACCCAATATTCAGCTGCTCACATTTGTTTCTGTTAGCATACACGCAGAAGACCTGGGCCTCAAGCCCCCCCCCCCAGTAAGCCTCTGCCAGGTGTCTTCTCCCTCCGGTAGCCAACTGTAACACGATCCAGGCTCTCAGAGTCTGGACACGTTATCTGCAGAGTCCATTTCAGTGTTAGCGTGGTGTGGCAGCAGCAGCAGCAACAAAGAAGACTCAGAGAGAAGTCCTTGCATATTTACAAGCGTTTATTCTAAAGCATCTCAGAAGCAAGACCAAACGTGTCTTTCTTCATCAGCAAAGCAAAAGCAAGAGAACTACAATTACAATAGTACAACAAACGGAAGTATACATCATGTGACACATTCAACATCCTCTTCAAAGCCTGTTCCTGTTTAAGGTGGAACAGAATCTACTAAGAAATCCTAACAGTTTCATGGGTTGAGTAAACTGAGAAAACAAGTCCCTGTATTCTAATTTGCAAACAAAATTCTGGCAGCCACCCCTACCCCTCCCATAGTAACATTATACATCCGGGGTATTGGTAGGTACTTAAAATATTTGGTGCACGGGCCCATTGGACTAAAATGTGCTTCAATTTTGTATGTGGTGATTTATGCATATAGATGCAAATTTTGGCAACTTGCAGAGAAAAACAAACTCTGGCTCCTCCTAGACTTACTCTGAGCCATGGGGTGTCAACAGGATTGGATTGCGCCCAACACTGTCCTTCACACACCTGCACTTGCCCCTGTTCATATGGCTAATCTACATCCTGTCTTTATCTATCCATTCCTTTCCAAGGCTTCAGCCCTGTGCATGGGAGCCAGTCCTATTGTGGATTTAGGTGGGCTTGCCAAGTTAAGGTTAAGGAGGCTGTGTGCACCAACAATCAATGAGACTTTGGTTGAGCCCTTCCCTTGAGATGCTGTTGGTTTATTTATTTATTGCATTTATATCTCACCTTTTCCTCCAAGGAGCTCAAGGTCGTGTATGTGGTTCTTGATGACTACATATTAGATCAGCCTTTCTCAACCTGGTGCCTTCTAGTTATTTTGTACTACAGCTCCCATCAGGCCCAGAGGTGTACTGTGCTTGTGGTAGTATCGCCCAGGCTGAACTGCTGAGTTGCCTTTGGCTCTTCATCCAAAAATCCATACTTCAGTCTCCAAGGCTAGGGAACCATATGGCTGGGCCCTGCCCAGGTTAACCCACATAACCTTCATCAGACAGAACCTGCACTCGCAAAGGGTCCATTTGTGATGCAAGTATACTTATAATAGAATTGTAGAATTGGAAGGGACCACAAGGGTCATCTAGTCCAGTCCCCTGCAATGCAGGAATATTGAGTTTTATTTCTCCAGAGCGCGGCAAATGCCTGATTCTCTCCTTTTGTCTCTCTTGCAGAATGGAGAGATCACCATGCTGGGAGAGATCACCCACCTGCAGGGCATCATTGACGACCTGGTGGTCCTGACAGCTGACCCCCACAAATTGCCATCGGCCAGTGAACAGGTGGGAGAGCCAAAAGGATGGAGTGCTGGGGAGGTTTTAGGAAAGGATGTGTAGCTATGTGGGGGTTATTTGGATTTATATTCAAAATCTGTGTGATTCTTCAAGTCAAATTCTCAGAGTGGCTTCCGGTACAAAAGATAAAACATTAACAATTTAAAAGCAACAATAATGAGAACACAGTAGCAGCTTCACCAAATCAGAACAAACCCTAGAAGGCCCTTGATTAAATTCTCAGTTATTTTATTGCAGCACGCGGTTTGGGAAATATGCAACTAGTTCAGCCAAGCTCCAGCTTCCAGAATTTAATTGTGACAGGTGCCCAGATAGCCCAGCATGAAACTTCTAGCAGTGGCAGAGTCTCTAACTGAAACCGGGGAGGAGGTAATCCGAAAGGAAGGAATTGGAAAATACTTCCTGGGTTCAAAATGCCTATATATAACGGGAACTAATTATTCCTTCACACCCACAGTGATGGATACAGGAGCTTAGCCAAACCTAGTAGTGACTTATGGTCATTATGTGCAAGCATACCGGGTATGTCTTTTGAGAATTAAACAAAGAAAAGAAGTGCAGGCTTAGAAGGTGGAATTGAAGGGGTTAGATGGACCAGTGGTCTCGAGGCAGCTAAAGATGGTTTTAATGGGGCATTGTCAGAATGTGTTTCTCCCTGTGTGGGATTGTTGAGTGGCCACTAGTGACATGTCCTCCTTTTCTGAGAAAGCAGAGTAACCCCCTGAACTCTGCTCTAATTGGGATGACATATGAGACACAATTGGAAGAACGTTTTGCACCCTGAGAAGTGTCACGGAGCTACCTTTTAATGCCAAATATTTTGCAGGTGATCAAAGATTTGAAGGGCTCTGATTATAGCTGGTCTTACCAGACCCCGCCATCCTCTCCCAGCAGCTCTGGGTCCCGCAAATCCAGCATGTGCAGGTAGGTGTGTTTGGCGCAGCTGGAGGAATCTCCCAGCTCAAAGGACAGCATAGCATGACCTGCCTTTCTCTAAGTGGGCCTGTCACCATTTGTATGATCTCAAGGAGGTAGTGAGTGAGGTGCTTTAATTCTTGAGTGACTCTTTTCCACTCCTTTCTTTTTTTAATAGCGCTTTTTGTGGGGTTTTTTTTTAAAATCTCAAGTTCAAATAACTAATAAGAACCTCTTCCCATCCCTGTGGGAAGAGAAACTAGCAAATCAAAGCTCTGTTGATCAACAGTCCCCTAGTTTGGATCAACAGGAAGCAATGGAGTCAGTCACCTGAACTTGCAAAGGAGACATGTTTGAAAGCACAGGAGCCCTGAGGTGCTTTAAGCACATGTTGTCTGCTCCTCATGCTGCGACTGTGTCTCGGGCTCCCTCAGGAAACTCTGGCATGCCATGTGGAATAAGAAGTGGGGGAACATGGCACTTCCAGAGCAGTGGGCCTGGTGTAGAAACACCCTGGGATTGTGTGTGTGTGTGTGTGTGTGTGTGAGATCACTGTCAGGCCTTCAGCACCACTGCAGTCTCTTAGCTGGGAGAGAATAAGTGTGTCACTTTCCCCCATATGCACCTTTCCTGTCTGTAATATCACTTAATTCCTCACAGTTTGTGTGGACTGGGTTTTGGTTTTGGTTTTAAATAAATGAAAACAAAACACTCTCTTCCTTCCTTTGCACCCCCTGCTATTCTCACTCCCACCCCATCAATGCGCTTTGATGATGCGCTTGGTCTCTCCTGCGCTCCTCGTCCTGCCCCCCCTCCTGCCCGCCATGCCGTCTCATCCTGCTACCCTTTAGCGGCGCAAGCAGTGCTCAGGGTGCCTCCCCCCCCCCCCCGTGGCTCACGGGTTCTCAAACATACTCACCAACTTACATATGTCGCTACCGCAGCCTGGCACAGCCCGTCAATGCCAACACGCGCCTGTCCAGCGTCTCATCGCATGACTCTGGCTTCATCTCCCAGGACGCCATGTTCTCCAAACCACCTTCGCCAATGCCCTCGGACCTCACCAGTCAGGTAAGCTTAGCGGGGCAGCCGCCAAAGGCCACAGAACGAAAAGGGGAAGCCCCGGGCAAACATGGCAGCTGTCAACACTCTTCTTGCTGTTACTCTGCTGCAGGCAGGCCCAATCCGGTTGTGCTGTCCAGGGGTGCTGGCGGCCATAGGACAGGTGACAGACCCCTTGAATGATCTGCTATCCCCTCCAGTTTAATTAGATTCCTCTGCCCTCAGGCCTTCCTTTTTATAAACCAGGCTGGTTGACTATTTAGGTGGTGTAGGTTCTCAGCACTACATGGGCTTTGCAGGGGGTGGGTGTGCCAGTCCCCATTTTGGCTGGCTCCAGGTGAGCCTCCTTTTTGCCTGGGAAGGGAGTAGGCCCTGAAATCTGTGTGAGGAAAAGAAGCCTGCTTCTCTCCTTGGCCACCCTGTGGTTGCTGAGCCCCAGGAACTGACAGCCTCAGCTCTCCAGGGGTGATGAACTCCTACAAAGGTGTCAAGGCTTCAGATTTGGGGGACCTGCAGCTCTGAGCCTCCCTTGATGGGCAAAAAGATCTCTCTCATCCCTCCAGCTGAATAGCCAGGTGCACATAATGGCTTACTTCTCTGTGACTGGGGAAGGGGCTTAGTTGTGCAGGGAATGTAACAAGACCCTTATCCACTCAAGTAGCTTTTGCCAGCCTGCCGCCTATTAAGATGCCTGCCCCAGTGTGGCCGTTACAGTGTGAATCTGGAAGGCTCTCTGCGAAGGCGGCACTAAAGCATGGGTTTCTGAATCCCACAGTCATAGCGGGTTACAGCCACTCAAAGGTTCTCACGTCCCCATTTCTTTTAAGTGTAAAGAGCCAGCAGCTCTTTCTCTTGGGGCACCCGCAACAGATGGTTCAAGACTTGGCAGAGCGAAGGTTTATCAAGCCGCCCCAAGCTAAGGGCGGCTCCAAGAAAAGCAAGTTAAGATATTTATGGATAATGGTTGTTGTTTTTTTGGTAAAGTGTCTCATGGAGGTGCAAGCAGAATGGCCGGCCTGCAGGCAGGAAGAGGGCAGCTGCCGAGTGTGCACCTGTGAGGAAGGTGCAGGAAGTTTGGGACGTCCCTCTGGCCTCCTGTGTGCCTTGTTTCCACACCCTGGGCGAGAGGAGGCTTTTCCCTCCTGCCTCTCTGCTTCCTGCAGCTGGCCCTTCCCTCTTGCCCTTGCGGAGGGAGGAGGCCTTCCTTCTTCCCAGCTCCTTCCTCATCGCTTCCCCTGCTGAAAAGTTATAGCAGAGGGCCTGGAAGAGCTGTGCAAAATCCATGTGAGGCCCCTCATGGGCTTCCTGTGAGTGTGTGGCTCCTCCGGTGCTTGCACTGCCTGCTGTGATCTAACACCTGGCTCTTGAGTGTCAAGGCTGGCTGCCCTGCGCTTACACAAGCTGCCTCCTCGGGTCTCTCTCTCTCTCTCTCTCTCTCTCTCTCTCTCTCTCTCTCTCTCTCTCTCTCTCTCTCTCTCTCTCTCTCTCTCTCTCTCTCTCTCTCTCTCTCTCTCTCTCTCTCTCTCTCTCTCCTGCTTTCCCTCCACCAGCTGCTTAACCAGGTCTCTTCTCTCCCTTCTCTCCCATATGTCTGTTTTGCTCCTGCTGACCTTTGGACTTTGGGCATGGCAGAAGTCCTCCAGCTCCGCATCGTCCGAGGCCTCAGAAACCTGCCAGTCTGTTAGCGAATGCAACTCCCCAACCTCGGTCAGTTCTAGCTCTGCCCCCGGGGCATGGTCAGGCGGCCGGAAGGTGACTCGCAAATCGGCAACATCCTTCCCACCCACCCACCCATCACCCACCCAGGATCCTGGGATACGCACCCCACCTAGTGGCTGATGCACTGCAGGGCTTTAGCATGTCACAAACCTTTTGGGAAATGGACATCACCACCTCATGCTCCTCTGGTTGCCGCCTCCCTCTCCTCCTCTTCTTCCTCCACCATTTCTGCTCCCGGTCCCACCTTGTTGGCTGGCTTTTGGCTCTTGGCTTTTTGATGGTTGTCATTTTTTTTTTGCCCTGGCTTGATGATTCCAGTGTGATTCTGGCTTCCTCTGCAGCTCTGCCCAGCCGGTTGCCACGGGCTGCCCCCTTCCCACCCCCTGCAGGTTGGCTGGGTGTGCAGCGGTCATGCGTGGGCTCTGGGTTCTCTTCACCGTGGTTTCTTACTGTGTTTCAGTGGAAACCCCTGAATGTAGCTCATGTGGCCAGGACTGAAGGAAGCTCCAGAAGAAGCCTTAGCCTGGTGTGTATATTGTGGTGTGTCCGTTTCTGAGACCTTTACCAGGGGAGTCAGCTGCTCCAGAGCTGGAACAGGAGCCTTCTGTGGCTCTGTTGGCTCTGGACCCATGTAGCTCCAAGCCTTATCTTCCAGCAGCAGCCTATGGATTCCCCTCTGGAAAGCAATGGAGGTGATGCTGCAGAGGTCACTCAGGAGCAAGAGCCTCTGTTCTGCACGTTCTGTTTTGGGGTTTTTTATGCATCATTTAATATGCTCAATAGTTGATCCCAGCCAAGCTCCCACCCCAGCATTTCTGGTGCAGCTAGCAAAGGCTCCCATCAGCATGAAGCCCCAGGGATAAGTGGCCCCAGATCAAACCCATCAGGTCATCTGAAGCAGCCGTTCTTTCCCCTTGCACACTGGCATTGTGAGCACATCAAAGTGCTCTGGAAACAGGAAGTGCTCCTTCCTGCTTCCTGAACACAGGAAGACTGCATCAGGACAGCTTTGGGATGGCAGAATATGAACTATTTCCCCTCAGCTGACTTGCCTGCCCCCCCCCCCAAGTCTCTGCAATATCCCTGTGCTGCCATCTCCCTGTGTTGGGGCGGGAACTGCTTCCCATACACAAACACCACGTAGGGCTTGGTGTGAGCGAAGTGGTGTTGCGGGGGGGGGGGGGAAGAGGCTGAGAACAGTCCTGGCCCAGAAGTCCTCCTTCCATTCTCAGATCAGCCATGAGCTCACTGAGTGCATTTAGACAGCAGTCTGCCTTTCAGGACCATTGTATGGATCGCGCAGAACTGAATGTGCTGTGTTTTGAACTCTCAGTATTTATATAGCACTTTCCGTAAGAGGGAAGATGTATTCACCTGACTTTTTCCAGAAAATGTGTTTGAGGAGAGCGAGAGAATTGGGATTCCAGTGGGGTGGGGGACACATATTGTTGGAGGTACAATCTACCATGGCTGCTTCAAGGTCTTGGGGAAGCAGCCCACACTTTTAAAAGGAAGCAGGCACCCTTCTGGCCTGGTGCCTCCACCTTTCCTGTCTTTGTTGAAACCCTTTTTAAGCCAAGAGGGGATTTCTCCGTCACCAGCCCAACAGAGCAAAATGGTGGCAGAGCCATTTTGTGATTGCCACAACCCCTGCTCTTTGCCCTGGGGTGGCCCTTTTGCCAATTCCTCTCTCCCCACCCCCTTGCCCAATCCCTCTCCATCCATTTCTGTCCTATTCCATACTCACCTGACTTTGCACTGCTGTGCCCGATGTTGGGGCCCCAGCTGTGCCGTACTACCCCTCTCCTCTTGGATTTTGCAGGATTGGTCCAAGGCTGGCCTCTATGAACAGCCGGTGGTAAGCACACTGCAGCGAAGGAAGGACCGCGTAGAGCATCTCCGTGAAGCTGAGCTGGGCTCCACCAGCCTGGTATACCAAGGAATCAGCTTGGAGGAAGGCTCCAGGCCCCGCATGTCCCCGGCCTCCATTGCTGCCAAGGTATAGTGTCAAAATGGGAGTGTCATAATGTCCCAAACCTTAGCTAGGAGAGAGGCAACTCCCTGGAGGAGAAGACCCGGGCCTCCTCTGCATGTCTTGTTTCAGGAGGAGATTTATCCAGGTAGCAACTGGCATCCTTGAGCTGAGGAAGTTCTCTCAGAGAAGTGTTTTGCAGTTGATGGGTTTTGCTCATATGAATTGTGAAAAATTGCCACCCCCAGCATGCCATCACATGCCAGCAGCTTCCTGTGTAGCCCTTTGCCCTGATGGGGCTGTGGAGCCCTGGAGGAATTGATTGATGCATGTCTGTTGCTTATACAGTGGAACCTCGGTTTATGAACACCTTGGTTTACGAATTTCCGGTTTACGAATGCCGCGGACCCATCTGGAACGGATTAATTCACTTTCCATTACTTTCAATGGGAAAGTTCACTTCAGTTTATGAACGCTTCAGTTCAAGTACTCCGTGGACCCGTCTGGAACAGATTAATCCACTTTCCATTACTTTCAATGGGAAAGTTCGCTTCAGTTTATGAACGCTTCAGTTTATGAACAGACTTCCGGAACCAATTGTGTTCATAAACCGAGGTACCACTGTACTTCATATGTTTGGTCAGGGACCAGCTTGAGTGAGCCTGGCAGACGTGATGCCTCCTCTCACCAGTTGCTGTATGTGAGTCACTGGGGAATAGCCAGAGCTGGCCTCTGCCCTTAGGTGCCACTTTCCTCATCCCACTTCCACCTTGCCTCTGCCCCACAAAGCCCCCTCACTTCAGCCGCGTGCGCCCCCCAGTCCACACAAAAGAAATTGGAATTCTTTGCATGTCCTGTCTTGAGCAGAGCTACAAATGATGAGGGGCTCATGGGGTGCATGTGGAATTGGGGCAGGCGTGTTAGCCTGGGAGAGATCCAGGCTAACCACCCTCATGGCACCAGCTGCTTGCCCGCTGCAGGTGTTGTGTTCATGGCCAACATAGTTTTGGGGAATGAGATAACTTGATCATTCTCCTATCTCCCCATCTCCACTTGCTTTCCATTAATGTTTTCTGACCTTTGGGTGTAGTTGACCTGGCCCCAGGCACACACATGGTGTCCTCTCCTACAGTTCAGGGCGCCATTTGCTTGAGACCAGCTCATCACACCTCTCATTCCCCACCCCACCCCATTTTGTTTCTCCATCAGCATGGGGAGGAGGTGTCCCCAGCCGCAAGTGACCTGGCCATGGTGCTGACCCGAGGCCTGAGTCTTGAGCACCAGAAGAGTAGCCGGGACTCCCTGCAGTACTCCAGCGGCTACAGCACACAAACCACCACTCCTTCCTGCTCTGAGGACACCATCCCCTCGCAAGGTATCTCTGCCAATGGGCTTCTTGGCAGCCAGGGAAGGGGTGTGTGTGGCATTTTACTTAATGTGGTTGCCCAGTTTAATGATAAATATTTTTAGGGTGGCATACATTGTTGTTATTATATTTTTCTATAACTTGCCTCCCCCTCCCCCCGATGGGATTCAAAGCAGCTTACAACTAAAATAGACACAGGTTATATATATCAATGAAACATTAACGGAATCAAAATATATATGTATGAAAGGTCTCTTACAGTGGAGAGTGTTGTGCAGCAGTGGCTGCTTGGCTGTGCTGCACCTGCCAACTGAGAATGCTGACACCCACCCTGTCCATCTGTCGCCTCCACAGGCTCAGATTACGACTGCTATTCCGTGAACGGCGACATGGAAGGGGAGAGCCAGACCGAATTTGACAAATCCTCAACTATCCCTCGAAACAGCAACATTGCCCAGAATTACCGGCGCATGATCCAGACCAAGCGGCCTGCTTCTACCGCTGGCCTGCCCACCGGCACTGCCCTGCCCACTGGCACCACGCCAGGGGTGGCCACCATCCGCCGCACACCTTCCACCAAGCCCACGGTGCGCCGAACCCTCTCCAACGCTGGCCCCATTCCCATCAGACCCCCCATCGTCCCTGTCAAGACGCCGACAGTGCCTGACTCTCCTGGGTACACCGGCCCCACCCGGGTGGGCAGCGAGGAATGTGTGTTCTACACTGATGATGCCTCACCAAGCGCCATGGACTTTGCCAAAGCCTCGCCCAAGAGGCTAAGCCTGCCAAACACCGCCTGGGGCAGCAACGTGATGGAGATCTCTGTGTACGCCGGGAAGCACCTCTCCACCGAGGAGGAGGAGCAGCAGCTGGCAGCCAACCGGCATAGCCTGGTGGAGAAGATTGGGGAGCTGGTGGCCAGTGCCCATGCCCTTGGCGAGGGCCAGTTTCCCTTCCCCACGGGGGTCTCTGCCCTTGGTCCCGGGGAAGAGACACCCACTCCTCCCCCGGCGGCCTCCAGCGACCCTCCGGCAGAAGACATGCTGGTGGCCATCCGGCGTGGGGTGCGCCTTCGCAGGACCATCACCAATGACAGGTCAGCACCCCGGTTTTTGTGATGGACTCTTCCCCAGCGCCTGCTCAGTGCCCACCCTGCGGCTGGAGAGCAACCAGTCAGGACTAAACCAGGGGAAATGGAAGAGAAGTAAATGAACCACAAAAGGCAAAGCCACTTTATGGAGATCGTGTCAGTCTAGAAAGGAGACTAATCTATACGCCTTTGTTAACAAACCTGCACGGGCACAGCCTGGCACTGAACTGGTTTTGGAGCCTCTTTTATACACATTGTTTTTCCATCTGCTGCCCTGTCCAGGTATCCTTTCCCTTCCTGCACCTTCCTTCATCCTGTCCTGCAGAGACCGGTTGCTGCTGCTGCCACAAGGAGGAAGGCTATTCCCTTGCTCCACAATTATCGGGGAGGAGTGAAAACCTGAACTGGATCTAGCAGCTACAGTGTTCTTAGTATAAACTACACACACTTGCATATGACAAAGAAATGGAGGCTGCTGTTCCTAGAGAGCACCCACCTCTTCCGGACAAAAAAATGCAGTTAGTCCTGTGCTGAATCCTTCCTTCACAGCTGTCTGTCTGTCTGTCTCTCTTTCCAGTTATTTTCTGTTTGCCATCTGTTTGTATCAGCTACTTCAAGAAAGACTTTACAAGCAGCAGTTAACACCCCATGAACAATCCCGGAAGCCTGTCTTGTGTTCCCAGGTGGATCCCAAATGCGCAGCTGGAGGAGGGGGTGCAAGGGGCAGGGAGTGGACAACCTACAGGCTTGTCACCAGGCAGGAGGGCCCAATCCCCCCCCCCAAACAAGAGGCTGAGTCGCAGCCACAGACTTACCGGCCTCCGTGGCTCTACTGGGAGCAGAGTGGGCAGGTTGGTTATATTCGGGAAGAGGATTGTGCTCTCGTCCCAAGTGGGCTAGGAGCTCTGCAATCTGAGAGGCCGAGGGTTGGGCTGCTGTTGACCTGCCCTCAGTGCCACTTCAGGACTGGGCTTGAACCTTTTGGTAAGAGCAGTGGCTATGGTTCTCCCTTGAAGGTGGGTTGGAGGGAGCAGAATTGGCAGTGATGGAAAGGTGAAGGTGGACAGCTGTTGCTCTGGAATAGCTGTAGCTAAGTGGATATGGGCTAAAAGAAGGCTTTTTGTCGATGGTAGTGGAGGACTCTGGTAACCTTAGAGGGTTTTGAAAGCAGGGTGTGTGCAAAGACCAAGGGTGTCTGCTCTTGAATTCTCCTACAACCATCTGGCAAGGCCAAAGGTTGTCAAACTGATGCTCACAAGTTCTGGTGTCACTGGAAAGGCTGTAGCGGAGTGGTAGAGCACCTGCTTGGCATGCAGAAGGTCCCAGGTCCAACTGTTGGCATCTCCAAATAAGAATAGAAAAATCTTTGTTGTGGGAGGCTTCTGCCAAGCAGTGTTAGGCAAGGCTGAGTTAGGTGGAGTGCTGGGTCTTGGCCAGGTATGGGCATGGTTATGACTAAATCTGAGAGTGTGTGGCAGGGCACCTCTTCTAACAGCATCAAAAGGGGCCCCATTTTGTCAATATTGGGTGGATACTTTGAAAGGGGTAAAAAGTATATGCAGAGAAGGAAATAGCTGAACCAACCCTCTTGGTTCGTTCATTTACCTTTGGCGATGTTGCTACTACTTAGCCAGGTCTGATATACGGTTAACCACATCCCATTCATGGTACGACTCCCCAATTCACCCTGACCTGCTCATGAAATTAGAGCCCATTGCTGTTAAAAAAAGTGCCCCAGCAGAAAGTGAGGAAAGAATTGCCACAAGCAGGCTTTAAAATGGGGGCAGAGGGGATTTACAGAAACAGACCAGCTCCCTTCTTCTGGTTTTGGCCTCTAGATCTATAAACAGATGAATATTCAGCACAGCTGTTTCCTCTGTGCTTGGAGCTGAAGGAGCATGAGTTGAATGCACAGCATCATCACTCAGCTTCCCCCATTTTGGATTGCAGCTCCAGCTTGGGCCATGCAGCTGCTGTAAGAATATCCACATTTCTCACTGTTTCAGGCCAGGAATGGAGAACCTTTCACCTTCCAATGTTATTAAGACTCCCATCGATGCTGACCATGGGCTAGGCCAACTTCTGGGCCTGATGGGAGTTAAGAGTTCAGCAGGGCTGGAGTTTAGAGCAAGCAAGCCAGGTAGTCAGAAGGAACATACATACAAATTGTGCCTATCACCTTTTTACGCTGTTTGCTTACTTCCACCTGCCCCCCAAATTTGGAACGTACCTGCCTATTCTGCCCTGCAGAAACAACTTGTTAAGGGTTTGGATAAATTCATAGTTTATTTATATTAGTTATGTAATGCAACTGTTTAACAACTGCTTATACCCAGATCTGGAGAGTGCAAGAGACTTGGCTCTACCTTGTGCTCAGCCTGATATTGTCCCAGAAAGTCTAGAAATCGACTGTTGGCGAATGGAAAGTGATGTTGGGAAAGGGGACAGTCTTGAAAGAAAGAGAAAGTGATGGGGAAAGTCGGTGGCTGGGAATTAAGGTCTAAGGTGAGAGGGAAAGAGGGAGAGGCCTTTCCCTGTGCTTGACTAGGAATCAGAGAATTGTAGAGTTGGAAGGGACCATGAGGGTCATCTAGTCCAACCCTTTGCAATGCATAATTTTTTTGTCCAACATGGGGCCTGGGTTATGAGTCTCATGCTTTACAGATCAAGCTTCCTTGACAAATGAGGGTCCCTTAAACGGCCCCTGCTGCATAACCTCCACCTTTTGTGTTTGTTGGGCTCAAGAATGAGCATGTCTTGCTTTTCTCTCCTGGGATTGTTGAGTATCCAAGGATCACTGAACAGCACAGATGTAGCACATACGGGGTAGCTAAAGTAGGGGAGGCAGAGCTCATGCTAGACATTAGGGGCTTCCTTTGTCTTTGGACTGGCCAGGCATTCGAGTGCAGAGCTTACCCATGCAAAGAAAAAAAATGAAAGATGGGCTTGTGACAGTTATTCCAAGAGAAATGCCACCAAGTTTCTCATAGCAGCAGCACGGTGGACAGCAACCCTTTCTAAAGTAGAGAGAGAGCACAGTTCTGCATAGTGTAGAGTGTTGTGTGGTGAAGCACGAGCAAAGCACAGCGGTGGTGAATACACGAGGTGGCCAAACCAGCCAACTCAAGGCCCCTTGCAAGGGCTGGGGAGCCTAGAAACCTCTGAGAAAGCACAACTGTGCCTGCTCCCTCTTGCTGGATCCCTCCCGTCTCCCCATCCTTAGCCGCTGCAAGGCATAGCAGGGCCTGGTGTTGTCGTTGTTGTACATAGAGCCACAGCAATCCCCTCCACCCCTCCCCACAGCCCAGACGTCTTATGTGCGCTTGCGTGGGTGTCACGTTGTAGCCTCCTTAACTCTTATACTGTCGTAGTAATAACAGTTTAGTTTCTAACCAACCAACCTTCCTGTGGGTGCCCCCCTCCTCCCTGTCATGGCCAGAAATGACAACAGTGACAATGCGTGAGAAATGTTTGCATTTTGCTTTTTATTTTTCATTTTTTTTGTACAGAGAAAAAAAAAACCTTTAAAATGTCTCTCTCAACTGATGTTAACTATTCTGGTGCTGTTAACTTGTTCTTTTTTTCTAATTTATTTCCCCTACCCACCCCGCCCCCCACCCCTGCTAGCAGCCCTGGCCTTACCCAACCGCCCTCTTTCATTCTTAAAGTTAATTATCCTCTCCCTTCTTCCTTCATTTAAAATAGTCACTGCTACAAGTAACGAATGCACTGTGAAGATTCCAGTATTAATAAAAGTTGTACTGTAATTAACGCAAATTTGTTCTACCCCATCCCACCCATTCTTACTCTCCTGCGCTTAAGAGGAACAAAGCAGTTGTTTCTTCAGGCCAGGCACAAAACATCCACAGGTGGTTTTCCTACCTGTAACCCTCCTGGAATCAGCATAAATGTTAACACACATTTGTCGCAACCATTCCAATTCTGAATTTATGGTTACAGAAATGGAAAGGTGAGTGTATTTTTTTAAAACAAAGAAAGCACCATCTTCTATAGTTCTAGCCTAGAAGGGGTTCTTAGAGAGATTTCTTAAGGCGTATTTCAGACGAGCATAAGAAGAGCCTGCTGGATTGTAGCAAAGGCCCATCCCGCTCTGGCAGAGACAAAGCAGATGCCTGTAGGAAACTCAAAAGCAGAGCACACTAGAAACTCCTCGTGTGATTCCCAGCAACTGGTATTCAGAAGCACGCTGCCTCCAACAGTGGAGGTACCGTAGCACTCAACAGCTGCCTCTCTCTGTTATCTTCTCAAATGGAAAGCAAAAAACATGTGTTGTTGTTTTTTAGCCTTCTGGGGCTTTTCTTGTTCTAATGCTGTGTCTTTAAAGCCCCAGCCCCTGACTAGGAGAAAGGAGCTGGGCAGCATTGTCAATTTCAGTGCCAGTCAGTGCATCAATCCCCAACCCTCTTCTCACAGCCATTTGCATAATTCCAGCGCCTTGTAGCAAGAAACCAGCATTTCCATGCCCATAGAATCTAAAGAGCTGCTTAGTATCAAAGTGTGCTTGTGTATGTGCTTAAACAACAAAGGTGATGTCTGAGGGGTATTATTTCTGTAGCTTCCACTATAGCAGCATAGAAGATAGTTCTTCCCCACAGCAATCTTTACCACAGTCTTTGTCACTGACAGCTGCCCTTCACATCAATCCCCACCTCTAATCACTGAACCATTTCAAGGCTGGGCTGTGTTAGGCTTCTCCAACAGCCCCTACCTTAGTGAGGGAGCTGGGCAGCAGCAGTCCTCCCAAGGCTACACACTGCTCCACTCTGGCCTTGTCTAAGAGGGCAAGACTCTTCCCAACCAGACACAGCTCCCTTTTCCGCAATCCCTCACTGGCTGCTGGTTCCCTTCTGATGGGGTCTCCTTTTCTTGGAGACAGATGATCCAGTGTGGCAGTTTGACATAATAGCATGTCAGAGCCTACCCAAAGCCAAAAGATAAAGAGATTTTCAGCTGATGAGAATTTGCTTAGTTCTACTGGATCCAATCCAGAACTCCCACATCCATACAGGGAAGGAGAAATAGCACTTTAAAGTAATTGTTCAGTGAAGACATTTGAAACGAAACCTACCTGAAGCACCAGGAAACTCTTGAAAGAGGCCCAGAAAGCCTGGCCCAATTTCTAGATCTAAAATTCACCTGGCTTTGGGCTTAAATAAAATACTGCTCACAAGTTCTCTGCAGCCTAATCAGCCAAGTGCCCATTCCACCAAGGGGCAGTGCTACCAGTTCCACTGTATTTCTAGCTGGACCTCAACTAAAGGTACCCAAAGCACGCTTTCCCAATACAGAATCTTAGGTAAGGATTCCCTGCAAAGTCACCAACAGCTCCCAGAACCCAGTTATTGAGAGGGAAAACAGACTCCATCTCTGAGGTCACGACTATTAAAAGCCATGACACTGATCTCTCAGAAGCCAGCACATTTTGAACTAAACACCTGGTCCCCGTAATATCTGAAGGGCATTTGTATCTCTGCAAGCAAGTATCTGCATTTAGGAGCTGCAGCCAGTCACAAGTTCTACAGACATCTGCACTCTGTCCTCCAGAGGTCGTGAACCTGTGCCCTCCAAGTATTTGCTACAGCTCCCATTATCCCTGACTATTGGGCCAGGCTGACTGAGATGAATCAAACCCCTGTACATTACTTTTAACACAAGTAGTCAGCCCACCATAGAAACAAAGAGATCTGTCACTCACATGTAATGCAGCCCCAAGAGCGGCTCGGAGGGAGGAAGTGCAAAAGGTTTTCTTTTGAGGAAAGTAAACATAACAGCAACGTTATTTTCCCTGAAGGGCTAGGGTAGGGTAGGTTGGGAGGCAATTCCAGAACTTAAGCATAAACCTCCTAAGAGGGCTGAACAAGTCTTCCACAGCAGAGTAAATGGAGAATAAGATCTCCAGAGAAATACAGAGCCTAATACTAGACACTGCAAGTGCAGGGAAACGTGGCTTTCCTCTGCAGCCAAAAGGATAATGAATGAATTTAATGTTCGATTGGCAGAGCTGCTCCCTAGCTCTTGTCCGCAGGAGCAGGTAAAATTCATGAGAGAAGTCACCAAACAGGTTTGTCAGCCAACCTTTAATCCAGATGCTGGGTTTTATTAAAGAAAAATCTATGGCCAGATTCACACAGGCCATCTCTTCAACAGACAAAAGGCTAACTTGGTACAAGACTATATTTACAAACACAGAGATAAAAACTGCAGGATGGAAAAATTACACCAGCCACGCCCACAAGGCTTCCCAGACACTGGCCAATGGAAGAGGAGGAGTCCTAACATCCCTGTGCTCAGATCTTACAAACTCAGAAAAGGGGACTTCATCTAGCTAGCTCACTTGACAAGGAAAGGGCACCAGGGCCTTGTCCAAGGGCAGGTTGGTAGTGGGTGCAGCACCCAAACTGTCTGTAAAAAGGGTGGAGCCAGAAACACACCTGAAAGGGGAGGCCTTGCCACTTGGGAGAACCTGACTGACTCCTGGCAGGTTGATGACATGGTTGGACTTTCAAGTCGCAGGAAGAACGCGAGTACCAAAGTGGGAGCAACTGGCCAAAAAAGCTCATACCCTTCGAAACATCTTCGGAACAGGAGCCCCAGCCACGTCCCTGAAGAGGCCCCTCTCAGAAAGCATAGCGGGTGCGGATGTCCTCTAGCTTCTTGGACACCTCTGGTGGGGTCCTGTCCAGCTCTTTAGACACGTTCTTCTGCTTGTTGGGCTCCATGGAGTTGAACTGCTCACACAGATCCCCATCAATGACATTCTAGCAAGAGAAAGGGGGGCTATTTTAGAAGCTGTAGCACATGGAACAAAGGAGGGAATGGGCTCAAGCATAGAAAGCAGACCCAAAGCACACAGAACAAGAGGCAAACAGTGCCCAAAGGTTCTCCATAGGAGTCAGAATGAATAAAAGCAAATTCTCTCTTTAAAAAAATACAGGTGTTCAGCAGACATTTGCCTAAAAGTGAAAAATGAAGGTGTCCACAAGTCCATATAATGGGGGGGGGGCGGCACAAAAAACTAGAACTGTCTTGCTCAAGTTACAGGTAGGTAGCCGTGTTGGTCTGAGTCGAAGCAAAATAAAAAAATTCCTTCAGTAGCACCTTAAAGACCAACTAAGTTTATATTTTGGTATGAGCTTTCGTGTGCATGCACACTTCTGTGTATCTGAAGAAGTGTGCATGCACACGAAAGCTCATACCAAAATATAAACTTAGTTGGTCTTTAAGGTGCTACTGAAGGAATTTTTTTATTTTGTCTTGCTCAAGATCACCCCAGGGCTTGGCAATGTGGTGGATTTGCAGGTTTAGAGCTACACTGATAATGCTGCAGTCTGGAAATGAACTTAACAGTGCTAATGCAAAAATAACCTGCTGCACGACTCCTCATTGTCACAGAAGCATTTCCTGAAATGCAGATTCATATTGGGGGGGGGGGCAGAAACCGAATTCTGACACCATGGACAGTGCTGCCCTATCCATGATGTACAGGTGACCCAAGAGAAACACATGGTTTCGCAAGAAAAAAGTAGACCCACCTTGATACCTAGGTCAGTTCTAATGGGATGCAACCATCACCAGGGATAATTGCAATAGGGAATCCTGGGGAGGGGGCTTGAAATCTATACATATCACTTAGAAAGGATAAATGTCCATTCAGACAAACCACCCAGATGGTGAAAAAGAAAAAGTAAGAGAATCACGTAGCCCCATTGCTGATTACCCTTCTTAGCAAGCAGAACCCTGTCCTGGAAAAGCCGTTCCAGAAACCTCAGCAGATGCTCTGACCAAAGCATAAAATGCAGGGGGAAATTTGGCCTTCCTTCACATTGGCAACTTTTACCCATAAGCATATGCTTACTAGCATATGATGGACACGTAGCAGAGACCCACAAACTCAGCCTACCTTCACTGGGAAGTAATAGGAGCGGAAGCTGAGGTGGTCTCGTCCACAGAGAGGAGGGTGTTCAGACCTCAGATGCATCTCAACATGTTGGAAGAAGTCATGATCCTGAAAAGAGCAGAGAGCGACATCAAAGGGAAAGGGAAACAGCTGGAAGCAGCAGTGTCAGGCCACACCCGGTGCCAGAACTGAGAAGAGCAGCAGCTGTGATTGGTACACTGGTTGACAACACGTCACCTGAACAAACCTCCTAGAGCAGGAGTAGGCAACATAAGGCCCGGGGGCAATCGCCTTCTCAATCCGGCCCATGGACGGTCCAGGAATCAGCATGTTTTTACATGAGTAGAATGTGTCCTTTTATTTAAAATACACCTCTGGGTTATTTGTGGGGCATAGGAATTTGTACATTCCCCCCCCCAAAATATAGTCCAGCCCACCACATGGTCTGAAGGACGGTGGACCGGCCCACGGCTGAAAAAGGTTGCTGACCCCTGTCCTAAAGAGAGAGTGAGCCCTCTGCAAGCTGGCATGCATTCATTTTGGGGAAGGGAGATCAACAGAACTGTGGCCCCAGACAGACTCCTTTTTAGCTCTGCTTCATTCTGTCATGCAATAAAATTTCGGTCATGCTTCATGGGCAGAGCCAACTGGCAAATGTGGGCGTCACCTGTGTCAGCAAAGGTTTTCAGGGTACATTATATTGCCATGTATAAGTGTATGCAGGGGGGGGGAGAGACATACAGAGAGCAAAGAGAGCCATAGGCAGCTCAGGAGGTCCAACAGCAGCCAAGCTCAGTACGTGCATTAAAGCAGATCAATTTCTGATCCACACAAGGAAGAGCCAAGAGGCCAAATGTGGGCAGGGAGTGGCATAGCCTCCCCTCCCTTTCAGCTTTGTCTTCCATCCTCCCATAACTCACTGTCACTACCATAGGGCATTAAGTGCTCCTGCTGCACTAGGTAGATGAACAACTCTTAATATTTCCATCATACAAGAACTTCCTACCTCATGTGATGTAAATGGGACCAGAATGCCAATGCCCCCGGATAAGGTTGTGTAGACAAGAGATTCAGAGCCTCCGGGGATTAGAGTCGTCTTCTGCAGGGACAGGACTGTTTCCCCTACATGGTAGTTCATAATCACCTCTGCCTGAAAGTAAGACAAGCAAGACTTCAGCAGGTGACCTAAGATAATGCATTAAATCCAGACAATCTCATTTCCATCAAAGAAAACCTACATTTATCACTTCCAGCGGTTGGTGAGGACATTTCTAAACACACTTATAATGCAAACTTGCAACAGTGATATCCTATGTGTAATGGGAGCTGCTATTAGGCTACTGGAGTACATTGGACCCCTTCCATTATGAACCCAGTATTTCATCTGGGCAGTATTTCACATTTCTAAAATGAAGTGTCAACTAAATTACCCCCCCCCCCTAAAACAGGAGGACTGTTGAAATATGTATTAAAATTTACTTCCTGCTAGGACCTTGGACTCCAAAAGCAGATAGATAAGTGTAAAAAATAAAATTGTGTAGGAGGGTTACCTCTCCTACAGTAACAGGGGTGCTATGAACCTCAGAAGGCATTTCAAATATTTGCAAAACTTTTAAGCAAACCTGAATCACTTCATACTCCCTATAAAAGGTAAAGGGACCCCTGACCATTAGGTCCAGTCGTGACCAACTCTGGGGTTGCAGCTCTCATCTCGCATTATTGGCTGAGGGAGCCGGCGTATAGCTTCCAGGTCATGTGGCCAGCATGACAAAGCCACTTCTGGCAAACCAGAGCAGCACATGGAAACGCCGTTTACCTCCCGCTGTAGCGGTCCCTATTTATCTACTTGCACTTTGCCGTGCTTTCGAACTGCTAGGTTGGCAGGAGCTGGGACCGTGCAACGGGAGCTCACCCCATCGCAGGGATTCGAACTGCCGACCTTCTGATAGGCAAGCCCTAGGCTCTGTGGTTTAACCCACAGCGCCACCTGCACTCCCATACTCCCTATACTGCTCAACAATTACATGGGGTCAGTTGTCCTGGCTTGTTTCTCCCCCATACTGTTTCAACTTTCATTTAACTAACAGGGGTCCAGTGTTCCCCTATTGGAAAGGGAAACTGTCCCTCCTGTTCCCAGGAACTTCTCAAAACAGAGTAGGGGGAAATCACAAGAGTTTTGCCTGTAGCATGTTATAGCATTTCATGAACACGGGAAGAGATTTTTCTGTGAATTTTTTAAAAATCTCCATTCCTTTGTGCATGAAAAACAACTACAAACAACCCTAATTACAAAACTCCAAAGGCATCTGCTTGATCACAGGAGTACAATTTCACTCTATGCAGGGGTTTAACTCTGCTCCACACTGCATTTATGTAGACACAGAAGTTAATTTCAAAAGCCCTTTCAGGCTCCAACCGGCAGACAGTCTTGTTATTAATTCCATAGGGATACTCGCTTTTAAAAACCAATTCACCGTAACATATTTTTTATCAGTAGATTTATGCATTGATTTATATATTCTTAAAAAGGAAGTTGCCGGTTCCAGAAAAAGGCAGGTAATGAAGTTAATAAATAACCAGTGAACTCCAGTTTCTCACCTGAGGAAGCACCCCCTTCCCTACACCAAAGTTACCTTTTGAGAAGCCCCATTAAGAAGGCCTCTATCCCACAACGCCTTGTTTCCAGTTGGGTCCTCGTCTACCTCATCATTTGTGTTGGGTGGCAGCCGTACCTACAGAAGGAGGCATCAAGAGTGTCAAACTCACGTGTGGCCTTAATGGCAAATGGGAATAACTGGAAGGTGTTGCAAGCATGAATTCAGAAAAAGCCTAAGCCAGCAAACACGCTGCATGTCATATCAAACCATAATGAGTGCTCCAACCTGGGTTCACAGCATGTTTCTCCCCAAACAAACCATGAGAGTTAGTCAAGGTTTGTTCTTGACTCGTTGTCTGTGCTTGTTGGGAGCAAACAAACCAACAGGCTGAGGTCTGGAAGTCACAACAAGCCGTCGCAGCAGCAGCAGGAGAGAAGCAGAGCAAGAACTTTTCAGCAGCATGCACCAACACAACCACATAAATCCGCAGTCTGTTTTTAGCTGTGGGCTGACTGTGATGTGTGACCCAGGCCACAAAAGGAGAGCAACCAAACGTATGTCTTCATTAACAAGACAGTCACAAGGTGTACACTTTGGCAGAAGAGTATCCAGAGGAAGTTGCCACCCCCCCCCCATAACAGTAGCATGTGGGTGTGGGAGAAAGGTCTCAGGCCACCAGCTAAATGGTGCTTAGCAAAAGCAAAAAGCTGGAGTTTTACTGTCATCTCCCGCATCAGGGAATCAAAATGACAGCAGGGCAGTTCTCAAATGAGCCCCAGGAGTTTCCTGGCTGCCTTCAGGCTGACTTACCACACAGATGTTGCCAAATTTGTCAGCCCCAGCCACTGTGTCGTAGTCGAGGAGGCAGCCAGTGGTGACCCAGCGGGGGTGGGTGTCATCTGCAAAAATGATCAGCTGGTTCTCATTCCTCTTGTAGCGCACCCAGATGAAGCTCTCTTGGACATCTGAGACGATCACTCGGTGCCCAATGGTCTGGATCCCACAGATGTAGTTGGCAATGTGCTGTGAAGCAACAGAAATTCAGAAAAGCAGTTCAAAAAGCAATGAAGGGAGACTGTTCAAGGCAAGCCCCCAAATCCCTTCCTGAGCCATTACGCACATGAAATCTGAACATCACTGGCATCTCTCTGCAAGGCTATGATCATTTGTTGTGCAACAGTTGTAGCTTTCTAAAACTGAGAAAAGGGGAGCTGGGACATTGCTTATCTGTGATCACTTTCTGTATCTGAATGTGCACCGAGAACCAGTGCTAACATCATTATGGGTAGCTCTCCTGATTCTAGAAATACTCAGAAGGTCAAACAAACAAGGGAAAAGCAAATACCTGTATGTGAAATATGAAAATCTTCCTATTTCTACTTTCTATAACTCAGCACCCGCCAGATGTTTGGGACTACAAATCCCATCATCCTTGACCACTGGCCACGCTGACAGGAGTTGATGAGAGTTGTAGTCCAAAACATTTGGAGGGCTCCAGGCTGCTCTGTGCCCTTTTCTGCAGACGGTTCACTACACCAATATAAAGTTGGTGTAAGGAACAACTATGAAAAAATCCAAAACTTTTGTTTTTCCAAAACAATTTATTAAATTTTCAAATAAACCACATTAAACAATAACGAAACATTAAACATCAAACAACAAACACAACCACACACAATAAACACAAAATTTCCTCCTTTTAACCTCTATTCAACTATTTTACTTCTTTGCTCTGCCGAGCTTTGACTTCCCTCCTTCCCCTCAGTCGGTTTTCGTACCCACTCTTATCTCGCAGTTCCTTCATCCTATATACTTAAAGTCAATTCGTAGGATATATTTCAGTCCTGCAAGTGTCTTTAAACTTCTACAGTTCCTCTCCATATAGTCCACAAATTTACTCCAATCCTTTTGGAACCTTGACTCCCTGATTTCGGATCCTGCAAGTCAGTCTTGCTAATTCCGCATAGTCCATCATTTTTGTCTGCCACTCCTCAATCGTCAGTAACTCCTGAGTTTTCCATTTTTGGGCTAATAAGGTCCTAGCCACGGTTGTCGCATACATAAATAATATTTCATCTCCTTTTACAATGCCCTCTCCTATAAGTCCTAATAGAAAAGCCTCCGGTTTTTTGGGAAAAGTGTATCTAAAAATCTTTCTCAGTTCATTATATATCATTTCCCAAAATCTTTTAACTTTTTCGCATGTCCACCACATATGATAAAATTCACCATCCTTGTCAACTTCATTCTATTCCATATTTCTAAATCTTTCTTTATCTCCTTCCACACTGGTTCATAAATTGTCATTAAATAGATTAATATTTTTGCTGTCATCCATATTCCCAAATATTGTACTTTTTTCGCCACTACGATTCCATATTTCTGTTGTAATTTTTCCTTTTCTTCCATCTTCATATTCTTAACCACCATTTTTGTTTTCTGTCTATTTAATTTAAATCCTGCCAACTGTCCAAATCTCTCAATTTCTTCTATAGCTTCTACAACACTTTCACTGGGGTTTTCCAGAGTTAAAACTAAATCGTCCGCAAAGGCCTTCAATTTAAACTCTTTTGCACCAACTTTGACACCTTTGATCGCTGAAACATCTCTTAATCTGTTCAATACCCCCAGGACCGTGATGAACAATAATGGTGATAATGGACATCCTTGTCTAGTACCTTTTGTGATTTCAAAATATTCCGTCAAAACATTATTTATTATCAATTTCGCTCTTTGCTCAGAGTATATCGCTTCAATTCCATTCAGGAAAGATCCTCCTACTCCCATCGATTCCAGATTCTTCTTCATAAACTGCCAAGAGATATTATCAAAAGCCTTTTCTGCATCTATAAACATCAATATCGCAGATTTATCAATCCTGGTCTCCAGATATTCTATTACATCTATAATATGTCTGACATTGTCTTTTAGCTGTCAACCAGGAAGGAATGTATTATCTTTATGTATTATCTCATTTAAGATCTCTTTCAATCTCCTTGCCATTATATCTGCAAAAAGCTTGTAATCATTATTCAATAGTGATATTGGGCTGTAATTTTTCACATCTAAGCCATCTGAACCTGGTTTCGGAATCAATGTTATATAACCTTCTTTCCACGTATTCGGAATCTTTCCTCCTTCAAGAATATTATTCATCACTTCTGCTAGAACTGGTGCCAATTGTCCATTTAATATTTTATAATATTTTGCTGAAAGCCCACCTGGTCCTGGAGCTTTCCCTTTTCATTCTCTTCATTGCATTTTGTATTTCTTGTATTGTTATCGAAGCATTTAATTTCCTCCTTTCCTTTTCTGGTATTTGTTTCAATTTACGTTTATCCAGATAATCTTTGATTTTCCCACCTTCCTCCTTTCCTTTGCTGTATAAACCTCTGTAAAATTTTTGAAAGGATTTCCTTATTTCCTTTGGATCTTCCGTCAATCCTTCTTCCGTTTTAATTTTATTAATTGTATTTTGATTTTGACGTTTCCACAATTGCCAAGCTAACAATTTTCCTGTTTTGTTTGCCAATTCAAAATTCTTTTGTCTCATTTGTTTTATTTTCCATTCTATTTCCTGATTTACCAACGTGGAAAACTGCGTCTGCAACATCTTTATATTGTTCTTGATTTGCAAATCCTCTGGTTTTGCGATCAAGTTCTTCTCATTTTCCATGAGATATTTCAGGATTTCCTCCTTTTTCTTCTCTTTCTTTCTTTTCAGGAAACTGTTTTTCTGTATTAGAAAGCCCCTCATCACTGCTTTGCTCGCATCCCACACCATGTCCAATCCGGTATCTTTATGTAAATTCCAGTAAAAATAGTCCTTCAAAATTCCTTTGGGGAAAAAATCCAAAACTTTCAACTATCACCTTATGTGAATCACAGGCCATAGCTTCAGAAATACAAGACCACACCTTTGAGCCTCAGATTCTCAATTCTATTCCAAAGGGAAAGAAAATGATAATCTATCCAGTGAAATATAATAAGGTACAGAGAGGGTGGAAACAGCCCTGAAGACTTGCCCCTTAAGCAATTTAGGATAACTTCTTTTGAAGGAAGCCAAAGCTCTGGGCAAGAGAATGTTTCCCTGGAACTTGAAAAAAGTTCAAAGGTTTCAACCAAATTTGTTAAAAGTGATAGGGTATGTCTGCCTTAGGAAATACAGTATCCAGGAGATCTGCGCATACAAACACACACACAACGTTCTAAATACCTTATTCTCACACTTCCGGAGCAGCTTCTTCTTGCCCAAGTCATATACCCGCAAGAGTTTCCCCACGCCAATGAGCACTCTGCCTTGGAAGGGGGCAATAGCAGCTGGTACCTCCTCTACTGGGGTCTGAACAGAAATGAAAGAGAAGCAGCCTTTGTCAAGCAGACAAAACAAAGATCATTAATAGTACCCTCACTGCATAGATGAAGCCCCACCACTGCAAGAATGGGAAAGTTTCAGCCCTGGCAAAGTATGCAGATCTGCCACCAATGACTTTTAGGGCCCACTTGAATCAAGTACCCATTTGCATCCACTGGGGAAGAGATGGACACTGCAAACCGACAAGGACAAACTGCCTCTATAGTCCAGCTCCTGCCCAACAAAAGAACCTGCCTCCACACAGGTGCAGGCTGCTAGGTATCAACAAGGAGGGAGAATTCAACTTTTGCAGTGCTCTGTACATTGTTGATTTTCTCCATGCCAACAGAAGCCAAAGTATTCAGCAACCACCATCAGGTGCTGCAAACGCTCAAGTCAGATCACCTATAAATGACTCATTCACAGGTCTATGGCTTGTTTTGCTTCAAATGTCCATTAGATAACTGCAACTGTCACACCATTATTATAATTGGTCAAATTTCCCTGGCAGCAAGCAATGTGCATACATTTTGCATAGCACACACAGGGAAAATCCAATGTGATTTTTGATATGGCTGCTGTTTTGTGGACAGAAGGAAAACCATTTGTGGAGTAGTTACTAACAGTGATGGTCCTCTGCTCCCAATCAAGAGATTTCCATCCCAAAGAGTTGGGTCTCATCAGTACATTTTAGCAACCTCTTGGCAAGCCCCATCCATGTTCATTTCCCCAGATTCCTCCCCCTCCAACCCACTAGTGGAGGACATTCTCACCTTGTGCAAGAACTCAAGCTTCTCCCCACTGTTTATCAACTTATAGGTGTAAACAAAGCCCCCAGCCACAGAGCGTGGATTCAGGATGAGGTCCTTGGCTACGCCCACTAGAACATGCCAGTCGTCACCACCATTGGCAAATCGACACACTGCCACACTGTAGAGAGCGAGAAGGAGAATGTTACTTGACAAGACAAGGGAAGACTGGGAAGGCAAAAGAAGCAGTTGCTTCACAGCAACAAAGAGCAAGAGAGAACACTTTGGGGGAAGGCAGCAGCGAAGAGTATGTTGTACTATTTGCTAGTGCTAAGGCAGCATAAAAATGCAATACGCAAACTGAATGAGATTTAATTAGGGCTGTTATCAGCTGAGCAGATCATGGTAAATGACTGCCAAGTATCTGCCCCAAGACCCCAAACAACTTCAGGTAGACCGCATTTTTTTGCTTTATTTAATTAGATTCTAGAGTCATCTGGCAACAATAGCATAAGTAAATATTTGGCTTGACTGGTGTACTTCAAGTATGACCGAAGTAAGTATACCAAAGTATGAACTGGTATAAAGAGTATTTCCATTATTTAGCAGAAAGGGCAGCATTCAAAAGGGTAACTTGCTTCACAGGTGCAGGCACTGTTCCTTACCTGAAGGCAGCTTCATTTTGCTCCAGCTGGACTAGATCTAAAGTGTTTCCTTGGATGGGGTTCATCACCCGGACAACAGACGCCCATTGTCCATTTCCTGCCTTTGGGGCACCAAAGATGGACTCGGGAAGGTTCTCGTTCAGAAACGCTGCCGCCATCTCTGCAGCTAGTTCTCTCTCATCTTCTCCTGCAGCTTCCACCATTTCCTGCAATACACAAGGGGGCAAAAAAGAACTGTAAGAGCTGCCTGCTGGTTCAGGTCAAAGGCCTATCTCTAGTGCAGGATCCTGTTCTCACTGTGGCCAAAGCAAATGCCTCTTGGAAACCCAAGCAAGACCTAAGTCATTCCCAACAACTGGAATTTAGAGACATGCAGCTTTGGGCAATGGAGACAGAATATAGTCATCATGGTTAATAGGCAACTGATAATCTACTGTTCCATGAATTTGTTTAATGCTCTTTTAAAGCCATCCAAGTTGGTGGCCATCAGGGCTTCTTGTGATTATGATGATTAGGCAGTCCTAACTGAGGTGCAGAAAGTGAGATTTTCCATGGGTTACAAAGGCAGAGTAGCCTTCTCTCTAGAAAGGAAAGTGGTCACTGCTCTGCATTATGTTGCGACAACTTCCCCACCAAGTGCAGCAGTAGCAAAAGAAGCTCCAGCTCACAGAGTCCTGTCCCTGCCCTTCTTTGGTGAGAGCTGGGCCCCAGGCAGAAGCAAGGCATGTTACCTCCGCCATCTGCTGCTTCCTTTGGGCTTTAGTTGCCTCAGTATAAGCATTGTGGTCCGTCTCAATGATGATTAGGTTGTTGCTCTCAGGGTGGATGACGAACTTCCTAGGAGTGTACTGCAACGGGAAGGCAACCTGGTTGAAGACGGCTCCAAGCTTCTCCAGGGCCAAAATCCTGTGGGAGCCAAAAAGTTCCAGACATTAAGGTTATCCAGTGAGCCACCTTAAAGGAACTAAAAGGACATCCAGGGCAAACAATGGAGCCTCCCTGGTGGGCAGGCATCTGTGGCATGAACCACCTTCCATCACACAGACGTGGGAACTTTTCAACCTGAAAACTGACAACTTGCCTGGTAGCCATCAGTGATGGGGAGCTCCATGAGTGTGTGAGTGAAAAGCAGAGGAGGAAAGGGTCCTTGCGTCCCTCCTCCTTCAGTCTGCTTAGTGGAAGGAAGAGCATTGTATATTCACCTGCACTTGCATGATGGCCAGAGACTAGTTACTTTTGCAGGCTTACAATGGCACTGACAGCCAATTCACAGTACTTTGCAGTCTATGGAGCTTCCTGCAGGAAAGCCTGTGGGTATCAGCATGCCAGGCAACCTCCTTCAAGATCAGGAGAAACAGCCATGGGCGTACCCAGCGCGGGGCGGGGGGCAGCCTGCCCCCCCATGAAGCAGGGCCGGCGCATCCATATAGACAAGCTAGGCAGCTGCCGCAGCAGTCATTAAGGAGCGCTGCCAGCCTGCCCTCACCCGCCGCTTGCACTATGGCCAGGACCCCGGCGGAGCGCGCAGCCGTGGGTGAGAGCGGCGCTGCCGGCGGGGCTGGTGGGCAGAGGTGGAGGACAGCCCGGCGGAGCGAGAGTTTGGCGTTCCCGCCCACCATGCCGCGCCCTCCCTCCAGCTCCCCGCCGCGCCCTCCAGCAAGGCCAAGCGCGGCAGGGAACCAGAGAGCGCGACGGGAAGCTGGAAGGCGCCTCCCACCTCTGCCCACAGCCCCGCCGGCAGCGCCGCTCTCGCCCCCGGCTGCGTGCTCCGCCAGGGTCCTGGCCATAGTGCACCGGGAGCAGCCCGGCGGGCCAGAGCGAGTACCCTGGCTGCGTGCTGTCAGCGGAGCCCCAGTGCCCCCTACTGAACTTTCCCCACATTTGCTCCCATCCACACTCCGGCAGCGCTACGCGCGGGAGGACAGAACAAGGCGCCCGGCTGCCTGTCACGGCGCAGAAGCCATTTGGATTTGCAGCCTCGCCAAAGTTCCCCCTTCCCTCCCCATCCACCACCTTCCACCCACCCTAATCACTGGGCCAGGAAAGCATCTCCTTCCGCGCAGCCGGGGAGACCGCAGCGCCTAGGTGAGACTGGCGCCTAGGAAAAAAAGCTTCGCGCCGCCTAGGTGAGAATAGAGTTTCACCTATTTCAGAACCACCTGATGCTTTGTGAAAAAGTAGAGCAGTCTCTGAAGTGAACACTCCACAGACTGGCTACCACCAAGGAATAATCTCCTCCCAACAACTAGTCATGCTTTGGGTGCGTTGCCGTGGGTGGGTGGCTGCCATGTACGGCTCTCCTTCCCATCTTGAGCAACTGGGAAGGAGACCAGATCAAGCCACTCAACATAGAGTGGGTGAGCCACCTTATCCATGCAAGGTCATGTAGAAAGGAAGCATTCAGGGCAACCCTTTTGGGCACCAGCTGCCCCTGCTTCACACAGGAAGGAGCTTGGGACAGACAAGCAAGACAGACAGTCCTGTGTGTCAAGAGAGAAGGCAAACAGGTTCCCTTGTTTGTTTCCTTTCCCACTGCTGGCATTTTGATACAAACCTCAGTGTGTTTGTTGAAATGGCTACTATGCCCTCTGGACACTGCTCTGAAGCAAAGCCAGAGGCAAACTCCAACGTTTCATATGAGAGGGGTGTTAAGTGGAAGCGGGACTGATAGGAGTAACTCAGCCAAGAACGGCTTGACATGGCCAGCACCTGGAGCAGGAGGAAAAGAAGAGAGAGAAAACTCAGGGAGAGAAGAACAAATGGGACAGAGCAGGTCACACCTCTGGGAACCAAGCTGGCTGCCTTCTCCTCCTAGCAGTCCACAATCAAAGGCTCTGTTGCCAGGGCAGGGCAGATCTAATTACAGTGGTACCTCGGTTTAAGAACTTAATTAGTTCTGGAGGTGTGTTCTTAACCTGAAACTGTTCTTAACCTGAGGTACCACTTTAACTAATAGGACCTCCTGCTGCCGCAGCGCTGCCAAAGCACAATTTCTGTTCTCATCCTGAAGCAAAGTTCTTAACCCGAGGTACTATTTCTGGGTTAGTGGAGTCTGTAACCTGAAGCATTTGTAACCCAATGTACCACTGCACAGGCTCTAGGAATCCCCAAGCCAGCAGCATAAGAGAAGTTGTGAGGGGGCCAAATTGAGATTCCTGCAATGCATGGTGTTGGACCCACAGGGTCCCTTCCAGCTCTACAACAATATGATCCGTAAGGCTGCAAGCCTGGCTACTTTATCACCAACTTTCAAAAACACCTTGCACTCGGTAAATCAGGTGCAATGACTACAGCAGCAAGAGCCAAGCAAACAAAGGAACTTGAGTACTTCCTCCTTCTTTAATGTCCTCCTCCCTTTCCCACAAGTAGCTAAAATGAGCAGGACCCAGAAGCAGGCCCTTCCCCTGGCCTCATCAACACTCTTGTTTTCTCCCTCACTCACACCCCCATCCAATAGCATGCATTTTCCCTCTGTTCCAGTCAGTAAACAGGGGATTTTGTTGTGAACTCATCCCACCCCAAATTTCTAAAAGATCTTAGTCACCAGATTCACAGTCCTCCTGAAGTTTTTGCTCCTCCCCCTCCAGTTTTTCATGAGTGCACTCCTCTGATTCCCTGCTCACTCACCGCTTCTTGGCCTTGCATCCGAACTCGGAAGAGCTTCACAGGGCGTGAGCCCAGATACCTGGTCCTTGTGTCAGAGAGGTCACCAGTAACTGGATCAAGGACAGTTCGGAGAAGCACACCGTTCTGGGTTACAAGGGCAGATGAGCAAAGCAAGGTGGGGGAGGGGGGAGAGGGACATGGGCAGGCAGAGAAAAAGAGGCACCAGATGAACTCAGAATACCAATGTATCTTCAGCTCCTGACTCAGGCAGTCTTACTATTTCCAGGTTCGCTCTGGCATGTACAAAATTAAGCACAACACTGCTATAAAGCTGCTATTTCCTCCTTTAACAAACTAAGAAAAGGCTTTTTTGTGAAACAGTTTAAAGTGTAAGCTACTCCCACTTCACCCCCACCTACTACAAAGACCCCTGACCTGCTGGAAGATGAGCTCTATTTCCACCCTCCTCCCTGGCAAACAGAAGGTACTCTTCACAATGGGACTAGAGCAGGCATCCCCAAACTGCGGCCCTCCAGATGTTTTGGTCTACAACTCCCATCACCCCCGATCACTGATCCTGTTAGCTAGGGATCATGGGAGTTATAGGCCAAAACATCTGGAGGGCCGCAGTTTGGGGATGCCTGGATTAGAGTCTGCCTTAATCAAGCGGGAGAGGGTTATGTTCCTCAGGAGCTCAGGAAGAGTGAAGAAGTTGGCAGGAGGGACGCAGTCTTCCCTTCTGGCAGGCCTTCTGGGAGGGTGTGTGGAACGGGTCTCTACAGGGTTGTATGAATTCAAGAGCATGGCTTCCGACGCAGTCCAGTCAAATGCAGCAACACCTGGTCCAATCCCATATATCAAGGATCTAGCAAAGGTTCTGGGCAGTAACTGCTCACCTGCAACCCAATGTTCAGGTACAAGAAGCCAATCGAGCCCCGCTCTCCCAGTTCATCCTGCTTCTCAGCTCCACCCATTTCCACAATGCACAGTGATTCTGGCTGGGCAGGGAGAGCTTGCATACTCAGCGGCTGAAGACAGTCCTAGGGGAGGGAGAAGGAAGACACCATTACTAAAGCAGAGAGAAAGAGCAAAGCATAACACATAAGGTCTTTGTTGCTACCCTGAACCACTTCAGACATCAGGTGGAGGAACTGTATATGGCTGGGTTCTCCTTTGTATAAAAATCCCTGGCACATTTGAAGGAGAAGACTAGGCCAGAACCTTTCCCCTGACCTGCCAATTTTCTATGTAGGAGGGCATTCAACCACATTCCTCAGCAGTCTGAAGAGATGTTGATTGTGCCAACAGCTCAAATTGTTTCTCCATTTGGAGCAATCTGTGGGAAGATTAATTTCACCTGAGGAAGTCTTTAAAGAATCATTTTTAGCTCTGGCCTTCTTTCAGGCAACCCAGTACCTTCCAAAAGTTTGTAATACAACTCCCATAACCCTCAGCCAAACTGGCTAGGGCTGGGGTGAGTTGTAGTTCAAACCATCTGAAAGTCACCAGGTTGGAGAAAGCTCGTGTACAAGGTACACCTTGATTATTGTGAATTGACCTATTATATGGCCACTGAAGCATGACCAGAGGCTTGATATTCCTTATTGGCATCGAGCCCTTTGGAATGCCTGAACCTTCAAATTAAGAGGCAGGGGTATCAAAAAAAGAGGGGAGAGAGGGGAGAGAAAGCAACTGCAGTTTGGGTTGGAAAGAGAGCATGCTAAGAGTTCAGCTGGAGTCAGCTAAAACAGTAAGACATATTGGGGGACTGAAGGAGTAAGCCATGCCTTTGGGTTTCTGACTAAGCACCAGCAGTTGTATTGCCCACTTTATGAGTCTGCTTGCTTCCAACATGCTCTCCTTTCATATTAGGAAACAAATCACAGTCTAGTGCATTCTCACATCCAAAGAAAGAAAAGCCCTGCTAATCACCCCTGGAACTTCCTCTCACTCAGTTTTTTTTTTGGGGGGGGGAAGGAGTTTTGGTTACAATACTTTAATTCGGGTCAGCAAAGGCTTACCTACAGGCAAGGGACTCTCAGGAAGCACTTACAGAGGGGTCGAGGGAAATGATGCGCACAGTGTTGTCCACCAGCCCAACAGCAAGGAACCGGGAGCGCTGCTCTCCTGGGGGAACGTTGGCCAAGCTCATGCACACCACGTCAGCAGACATCTCCTTCCTCTCTGTGTATTCATTCAGCTGCCCTGACTGGTGTGGAAAAAAGGCACAATGGAGGAAGGAAGTCATACCTGGATTAGCAGAACCAGACCCATTTCAGATCAAGAGATGTGCAGTAAATTCTTTGAACCATGTAAGATAGGCATCCCCAAACTGCGGCCCTCCAGATGTTTTGGCCTACAACTCCCATGATCCCTAGCTAACAAGACCAGTGGTCAGGGATGATGGGAATTGTAGTCCAAAACATCTGGAGGGCCGAAGTTTGGGGATGCCTGATGTAAGATGACAGGTGACCTTGCTTGTTTGACCTTTTGAGGTAGGAAGCCTGGAGCACTTTGAAGACCACCAAGTTTATCAGAGATAAGCTGGTCTTTAAAAATATGCAAGTCTCTGCAATGGTCCACCAAAGCAACCCCAAAACACTCACCCCACCCAAATGGCACAAATCACCTGAATATTCTCCTGCACAACAACCCCTGAAATGAAGGAAAGTGACATAAGGAGCCCAAGAATGCTGTGATGCAGTTCTCATTTGTTTCCATTGCAAGCCTAGTCTGCAAACCCTCATGAAAGTCACATCTCCCTCCAGCTCAGCTCACGTACCGGGTCCATCTCAAAGTAGACCAGCTCTCCCCCTGTCAGTGCGATCACCACTTGTCTCTGATTCACAGCACATTTGACGATGGTTTTCTTCCCTGGTGTTTTCCACTCATTAACTCTTTTGTCTGCTCTGATGTGCCGGATGCCATCAGGATAAACCTGAACAAATACAGAAATAAGATGCTGAGTCAGTCCATCTGACAGGAAGTACCTTTGCTGTTCTTTCCATTATTAGGCTAGCCTTGCAAGTCAGTTCACAGAGGCCTTCTCAAGAGATGCCAGGAGAGCACCACAACCAAACCCTCTCTCCTTGCATCTCTTGAGAAGGCCAACGGGCCTGGCTGCAAAAGACAAGCAGAGCACTAAGAGGTAAAAGGCCCCTTACCTGCACCAAAGCATCATCTCCCAACAATGAGCAAGACAAGGTGGGCGTAGTACCAAGGAATCCAGAGTCTGTGACCTCCTCTACAGTTTCTCCGATAGACAGTACCAGGGTGGCATTGACGAAGGACACAATGATATAGGCATCAAATTCATCTAATTACAGAAGAAAGAAGACGGATGCCAATAGAAGGTCAAGAAAGAGGTTTGTAGAACAAATATGGACAACAGAAACTCTTCACAAAGGCTACTACAGTTATTTTCATCATCACCATCACACACAAGTTCATGACAAGGGGGCAGCATGGCCTTCACACACTTGGACCATAGTAAAGGAGAAGAACACTCAAGGCACAAAGAAGCTACAGCTGTGCGAGAAGTGTGAACCTTCTTTGTGAGCCTCCCCCTCTTTATATAATTGCATCTGGGTCAGAATACAACTGGAATGAAAACAGTTTCTTGCTCTCCTCCTAACCACAAGAAAATGATCAGACAAGATGTTTATGCCTGCAGCCAACAGAACAGTTTATTCTCATTTGCTTTCTCTAAATCACACACACAAACACAGCGTATCTGTAAAACAAAAATGGTGATGTAGATTAAAATAAATCCCACAGGTTATTAAAAATACACCAACCCAGACAATGTAACATATCTAAAACATATGAGATGCAGCTAATTTAGTTCTTTTTTTTAAAAAAAGATGGAGTTGGCAGGAGGGATAACAAAACACTTATGAAAAAAATGTACTAATGGAGCAGGTGGAAGCTCAGAGAACAAATGGTTAGCAATCTCTCACAGCTTTTAGATCTTCCCACCAAAGTTAATAGTAAGAAGCCACACACCTTCTTTCCACATTCCAGAAAAGGGGGGGGGACCCAGAATGCCACTGAACTATTAAGTGCCAGATTGAGCAATGTGAGTCAGAGCAGGCTTTTGCAGAGCTAGAGAAACTTCTATGGCTTCACAGGTATAGACTGCATTGAACCATCAAAATGCAAGATTAGAAACCACTAGAAGCCCATGGTGGCAAGACCCCCACTTCTGCATCAAGATGCTCTTCTCTTTGTATCTTCCCACAATGGAGCCCTACAAGAACTCCAGGTCAAGCATTGTTGTACTTGCTAGAGTACAGCACAGCACAGCACAGTACAGTAGATGCTAAGTGGCAAGTCCAGTTTAGTTACCAGCAAAAAGACCAAGGGGATTTCTTGTTCAAGGGGCAGAAGGGAAAGAATTTGGCTGCACAGTTTTATGGAAATGAGTGGGGGCAAAAGGGAAGAATTAAACAGCAATACTGCCCAGGATGGATACCCGGGGGGGGGGGGCAACATAGATTCCACTGAAGTAAAAAAAAAAGTGGGGCTGGAGAAGAGACTCCAATGTTAACTAACATGGTGTCCACTCAGCTTGGAAAAGGGGAACATGAATACTTTCCAGTTATTTTCTATCCACAGAAACAAAATAGCTTATTCACATGTTTTAAATATAGAGCCAGAGATTACATAGGATTTAGATAAATGCATAGATACGTTAATATGAATTGTAATTGGTTGTAAGTTGCTTTGGGTTGCCTTGGGCAATATAAAGTAACTAACAAATTTAATAAACAACAAATAAATATGTAACATTTTGACAAACACTTCACTGTTCAGTTTCCTCACATTCATTCTGCCAATGAAACCATTTAGAAATTACCACTGTAGCAGAAAACATTTCCCCTGCTGGTGCAATCCCCAGTAGTGCTGCAAATATCCCCCAAAGGAAAGCCCTGCAGGGACACGGCCAGTTAGGGAAGACTGAATACTGAGCCAATGGATGGATACAAGGCTGCTTCCGTGTTCCTGTCACCTATGCTTGTGTGGCTGCATTCCATGTTGAGCACTCTCCAGCTTGGCCTTTTACAGGGGCAGCACACAAATCAGGATCTTAGGCTGTATATTTCTTTTCATCTGTAGACCACCAGCTGCAAAGAACTCAGATATGGAAAACAGCCATTCTAAAGAGTTAAATACCAACAGCGGACTGGCCCACCAAGCTCAAAGCCAATCCTATGCAGGCAGCAGGCAGGGGAACAAGCAGCTGAGCAACTCACACAGGAGGGCTCTAATTAGTTCAGATTCAATGTCAGAAACTAGATAACAGTAAACTTGTTACTTAAAGGTAAAGGTAAAGGGGCCCCTGACCATCAGGTCCAGTCGTGTCCGACTCTGGGGTTGCGGCGCTCATCTCGCTCTATAGGCCGAGGGAGCCGGCGTTTGTCCGCAGACAGCTTCCGGGTCATGTGGCCAGCATGACAAAGCTGCTTCTGGCGAACCAGAGCAGCACACAGAAACGCCGTTTACCTTCCCGCCGGAGCGGTCCCTATTTATCTACTTGCACTTTGATGTGCTTTCGAACTGCTAGGTGGGCAGGAGCTGGGACCAAGCAACGGGAGCTCACCCCGTTGCAGGGATTCGAACCGCCGACCTTCTGATCAGCAAGCCCTAGGCTCAGTGGATTAACCAACAGTGCCACCTGGGTCACCTAAAAACTTGTTACTTACATATATTTAATTTGTGCGAATTCAGCTTTATGTGCTCGGCAAATAAATTAAAAGGGGGGCAGGCATCCGGGGGGCACTTTCACAATATCATCCAATGTGTTTTGGCTATATGTGATTTTGGCTTTCGGTGCTATCCCCAGAATATAATCCCCACCCCCATAAATTGCAGGCTTACTGTATAGCCTTCACCAAACTGGTGCCCATCCAGCTGTTTTGGGTTGCTGGGGAAAGCTGATAGTCCAAAACAGATGAAAGGGCCCTAGGTTGGCAAAAGCAAAGCCATTCACACTTTTACTTGCTGACCTGAGTGGAACTCACTCCCACCTCAGTGCAGAAGTCCATGACATGTGCTCCTCTCTGACACAATAAAGCCTAAAACTGCCACCCAAGTCCTCCACAGATTCCTACTACAGTTCCAGATCAAGGCACTCAGGTGTTCAGATTCACCCATGTCATAAGCTGGATTTGACTGTAATGGATGCACAGGGTTCAGCAACAACAGGCAGCAAAGCTTCCTTATTCATGAAGCACAACCCCCCCCCCCGGCCCCTGTCCTCAGTCTGTTGGCATCTGACAACTGCCAGAACTAGCTTTTGGGGGAGCGGGCACTCCTGGACAACTATCAGAGTTCCCATGCAGCTTCATCCCTCATGTGTTTCCCCCACTCTTTTTATCGACACAATTCACTTTACCTTTTTTTAAACACAAGAAACAAATCAATTATTTGGAAAATCATAGTGTCCGAATAGTCAGAAGTTCATTATGGACTAGATTGCTAACAGCATCATTAGCACTGGGAATTCATTCACAAACATTATTTTTTCTTAAGATTCCTTTATTGTGGTTGCAGAAGTAACCTGTTAGCTCTAATGACAGTGCATACATGACATTCCTAACCCTATATCTCTTGGAAAAATTAAATGAAACTTATGCTCAGTGTTTGGCTGCTCCATAAAAGACAGCATCAGCAAAGTTTTGAGGGAGGGAGGAGGTGATCACAGCAGCACCTGAATCTCACCGTTTAAAAGTTGTAGAGATGTCTGTGATCTCATGCCTCTTAACTTTGCACACAGGTTTTAACTGCTGCATAAGCTATGCTGTATTAATTTGTCTTGCAAGTCATTTTGTGAGCAGCAGTGAAATAGTAACACCACCACCAACTTCCTGTGAAAGGCAGGGGAAGAGGAATCAAGACAGGCAAGCAGCACCTCCTTTCCCCTTCTCAGGACAGAGCAAGGTGAGGCCAACAGGATGAGTGAGCAGAGACAAGGTCCATCATGTGTCAACAGCACATCAGAGACAGCTGCCTGTATAGTTCATTTTGTACCTAGAGTGGGAACTCTGGTAAGGAACCATAGTCACTAAACCCACAACTCTGGGGTGTAGAAGGATATGTTATAATGAATATCTAGACTTTGTCCCTCCCCCCCCCAATTAAAATACTGGAATGCCCGGACCAGTGGGCAAGAACAGTTGGCAGTTCCCTATAGTTACAGGCATGTGAAGCTTAACTTTATCTTGAGAAAGGCTCCAAGGATGTGGAAAGCAATTGGACAGTAAAAGCCAGTTCTTATCCCAGGAGCTCAGGGGAGGGCTGAGGACTCAGATGGTACTTGGAATACTAACTTCTTACATACATTTTGTTGAGAGAGGTGTTTGCAAGAAAAGTAATTTTAAAAGAGCCTCAAGGTTGTGCCTCTTTCCCCCCCTCCAGTTACAGCCCCTGGCTGTAGGTACACACCTGTGGGAGGGGATCAGCACCTCCACCACCAGCCACCTGTGGAAGAAAAAAGAAGGCTTGGTATTGGTAGTAGCAGGGACCACATACCAGCCAAGGTTAGTATTTGCTTGGAAAGGGTTCATATGGCACACATGTAACATGAGAGAATGCAGAACTTCAGAAGCACAAGCCAGACACTGGCAGGATTACCACATTATGACCAAGTCAGTTTTGTACTACTGGCCTGGTTTGCACACAAAGTGAAGCCATTACAGTGGTAACTCTACTTACAAATTTAATGCGTTCCGAACGCACATTCGTAAGTTGAAAAAAATTGCAAGTCGAATCCCATAGGAATGCATTGGGAGAAAAATTCGTAAGTCGAAGCAACCCTATCTAAAAATTCGTAAGTAGAAAAAATCCTATCTAAACCGCATCCAAGATGGCAGGCGGAGCTCCATTTGTAAGTAGAGTTATTCGTAAGTAGAGTTATTCGTAAGTAGAGTTATTCGTAAGTAGAGTTATTCGTAAGTAGAGGTACCACTGTATTTGTTTGGCCATGTATATGGCACAAGTTGTACCACAGATAATAAAACCATGGCTTTCTTTTCCCAAGTTTGGTTTCTTTTCAAGCTGATCTTGCCGCATGTCTTTGTAGCTCAGTGAGGAGGTGGTGAGGTGGCCAAAGAAATAGTGATTGAAGAAATGTGATGGATTCATACATAATGGCAAGCCGTAATTAAAAACAAAACAAGGTTCCAAAGCCAACAAGAACCCACAGCTTCAAATTGTGGTTTGTTGGCAGTAAACAAACCATAGTTAAGCCCACTGGGCAGGGTACAACCCAACCATGGTTTAGCATTTCTTGGACACCAAGCCATTGCATTAACACATTACATGGTGAAAACTGGCAAACACCTGGTTAGAGGGAGCCATTAATAAATATGAAGTTCATCAAACAACTTTGTGCATGATGTAAAACTGAACCAGTAAAGCTCTCCTCCTGCCCAAGGTATTCTGCCCAAGGTATTTGGGGTCACCCAAACATTTATGAGGCACTGAAGTCCACATATAATGAATTTATTTTCACACATGGAACAAGTTGGAAGGCCATCTGTCATGGATGCTTTAGCTGAGATTCCTGCATTGCAGGGGGTTAGACTAGATGGCCCTTGGGTCCCTTCTAACTCTAAGACTCTAAGTTCCACTCCATGAAAAACCAACTGCTGTCTGGGTAAAGTATCACAGGGTTTTTCTTTCTGACCACCAGCCATGTGAATGACAAGCAACCCTTGCAGGTCAGGAAAGCATTTTCAGAGCAAATCTTGAACTGCTGAAAATACACAAAGGCTGATAAAAACAGGTCCTGGCTTTCCAGAGTACTGTGCTGGCTAGACAGCTGAGAACAGCACAGGTGTCGGCCCGCGGAGGTCTTGACTGGCCCATGAGGTGCCCGCTTGCGTGCTGCACTAAACCAACACAGCGCGGTGCAGGGACTAGCTTCCACAACACCGGAAATCGCATCAGCGCAGACACTGGAAATCGCGGGCACGCAATCCAGCCCATGGAGGGATCTCAGTGGGACCGATCCAGCCCAGGCATGATAAACCTTGCTGACCCCTGGATTAAGGCCTCTTCTTCTTCCACAGACAGATCAGGTTCTATTGCAATGATAATACACCCCAAGACAGAATGTCCCAGGACAGCCGCCCAGGTTGATTGCCCCAGTAGAGATTCCAGGAACACACAGAAGGCATAGTAGCACATAAGATACCAAAGGCTGTATGGCAAAGACAATTCCAGTAAAAGGCTGAGGGAACACCATGAGTTGCAATTATCATCTAGTAAGAGACACCAAGAAAGGCCATGACAGTGAGCTTCAAAGGCAACACTGCCAAGAGAGCACTGAACAGAATGCACCACATCCAAAGCAAGAGGGGCAACAGCACTGTCAGTGCTCCTGCTCTCAGCAGGAAAGGGCTCCTAAAAACCTACAAACAGGCAGATTTTCTCTCCTAGTTGGTATTTGTGCTTACTCCAGTTTAAGAATGTAAGTCATAATCCTGAGGCGGTAGATATGCTCTCCAGGCACAGCCATTTGAACCAAGGAAGATTACTTGTAGATCAACAATGACATTCAACTGCCATTTACCACGGCATTTGCATCACAGAAGACCACCTACCTTCAACATGCCTCCTCACTGTCCATACAGCATTGGGGTTACCAGGCAACTCTGAGACAGCCATTTCAGATACCTAGAGAGAAACAACTTTTATTAATGCTAAAAGGCTTAAACCAGAGCTTTGCTCCACCAAATAAAATGGACCTAATTATTACTACTGTATTACACAGGAGAAAACAAAATAATAATTCTGTTCTTCAACCACTATAAGACTGCTTTACACTGAACCCAACCACTGGAAAATCTAGCTCAGTATATTTCTCCAAAATCCTTTTTAAACAGAAGATTCCAGTGATTGAACCCAATACCTTCTTCACCCAATGCACATGCTATTTATGACTTCTTATGACATTCTCACGCAGTGCAGCAAAGGTGATTCACCCACCTGGCTCTAAAATCCAAACAAACTCTGAGATCAGTTAGGCTGACATTCTAGCCCAGGCATAGGCAAACTTTGCCCTCCAGATGTTTTGGGACTACAACTCCCATCATCCCTAGCTAACAGGACCAGTGGTCAGGGATGGTGGGAATTGGTGTCTCAAAACATCTGGAGGGCCGAGTTTGCCTATGCCTGTTCTAGCCCTATTCAAGCATTACAATTTTCAATCAAAGCACATGGATCAGCTTTCCCCATACATGAAACACCCTTCCACATTGCTGCTGCTGTTGTTGTTAACATTTATATACCGCTCTATACCCACAGATCTCAGGGCCCTCCATAACATTGCTTTACCAGGGCTGACAATTGCAAGGAGGCTTACAAACACCCTTGGAACCTTCCCACTCAATGTAGGGTCAGCATGTTAGTTGACAGGAGACAGGGCTGATGAGCATGGCCCCACACACTCCTCACGTCTTGATTTTTGTTTAGGCATAATGCAGTGCCTAGCCCCATGTGATCCCATGAGATTCACAGCCGAGTGTTCCCAGCCCTCACCTGAACCACTCCGCCACACTGGCTCTCCATCCTCCATCTTGTCTACATTCAGACTGCAGCAGCTTTCCATGGTTTCAAAAAGAGGCCTATCCCAGCCCTGCCATCCAAATCCTTTAACCAGAGACGCCAGGGGCTGAACCCAGAAACTTTTGCATGTCCAGAGCATCCCTACACCACCCATCACAAGGTTCAGCTTCAGAATACACCAGTGAATCCAATCTCATCTAACAAAAAAGGTTTCACCTAAGAGGAAGATCCAGAATGGCTTTGCTCTTCAAGTCCTGCCCTTCTTACCTCAAGTCCATGTCTAAGGACCCTCAGCGAGGATCGAGGCCCCCTCCCACAGGCCACATATAACTGGGGGGTGTCTTCATTAGCCAGATCAGCTATCTGCACAGAAAGCAGCCAAGATGCAGGGATAAGATCAGTTACCACTTTCAAAGCATCATAAATAGAGCTACAACATTTTATTCCCATTTGCATATGTGACTGCAGCAAAGGTTCCCACATTTGCCACTTGATAAACTGGTAATCTGCATTAATAACTAACGGCAAATGACATCAAGTGGGGAAGATATTCCCCTGAATTAGTCTCACAGTTGGAGCGATCTTTTATGGAAGAGCTCATCTTCCAACCTTTTACTCCATGTTTTTCAGATTTCAACTTTTCAGATTTCCCTTCAAAATTGTATTTAGGTTTTTTTAAATATACCGTATTTACCGGTGTATAAGACGTCTGGGCATATAAGACGGCCCCCAACTTTTCCAGTTAAAATATAAAGTTTGGGATATACTCGCCATATAAGAAATACGACCCGCCGTATAAGACGACCCCCAACTTTTGAGAAGATTTTGCTGGGTTAAAAAGTAGTCTTATACGCAGGAAAATACGGAACAACAACACACACAATAACAAATACAATAACAACAACAAGCAAAGAAAAATATATACGAAAACAATATCAAATCCATAAAATAGGGTTCTCCGAACCCCGTGACTACCCCCCGCCCCGGTTCCCTTAAGTTTTCTTTTCAGCTGCGTATCATTTCTACTCCAAATTATTATTTTTTACCTCAGATTTCCTGTACTATTTCTAAAATTACAAGTGTTTTAAAAATCCTGCCAATGCATTAACCTGTTTACAATACTTTTGCAAATACATAATAAATATTTCCCGTTTTATTTTAATTTCTTGTCGTCTTGATTTCTGAGCTTTCCAGTTAACAGGTCAACACAGACCCCAGCAGCTTGTCACAAGCTATGGGACAAAGCACACAGCATACCTGACAACACAAGATGGGAGACAGGCTGTCCAGTTCATCCACCAGCACCAAGTTCTTGAGAGGCCGAGGCTGGAAAAAGAATGTGTCTCCTTCCTCCAAGGGCATGGCAGAGGAGAACTCTGGCTCCTCATCATCATCCCCCAGATGAGCAATCTGATAGAGGTAGCTGCAAAGAGAAGAGGGAGGCTCTAGAAGGGCCACTTCTGATGAAACAAGACCGTTTCCTCCCCACCGCAGGCTTTGCTATTTCAATTATGTCCAAGATGTAGGGCTGCTTGCTGAAGAAAACACTTCGAGCAAGGATAAAGAAGAGCAGCTGAGGGGCGAAGTTTAAGACACATCTTCACATCCTCATTTGTCTATCTCAGGGGTTGTCAACCTGGTCACTACCGCCCACTAGTGGGCATTTCAGGATTCTAGGTGGGTGGTAGGGGGTTCTACGACACAAGCTGAATCCTCCTTCCATCAAGCACTGGTGGGCGGTGAGGAAATGTTACCATCAAGAAAGATGCATTAGTGGGCAGTACGTATAAAAAGGTTGACTACCGCTGGTCTATCTGTAGAAAGGGCAAACAATACGATATGCTCTCTGCCCCAGATCCTTTCTCTCTTCCTGTGAATGAAATGTCACACCATGAGCTATATGTGTATAGACATGTTTAGGCCTCACTGGCTAAACAAATCTAAAAATTTATCCCAACATAACAACCCACAACAGCCATGTTTGCTGTAAGATTCTTAAAACAGGACATTTACACACTCCTTGATGAAACTGGCAAGATGAAGCCAACCAGGCAGGTCATACCTGTGGTTGGTTGCAAGGGTCTGAGGTTCTGCCACAACTTGAACAATTTCCAGATTTGGAGAAGGAAAGGTAGCCACTGCATGTGTGCTTTGCAGAACATCAACAGCATTACCACGCTTAAAAAATCAGCAACCCTTCAGAAAGAAGTTGGAGATTTTACTTACTGGTTTCCAAACTCAGAAGCCACAAAGAGGAACCCAGTTTTCAGCACACACATGGCAGCAGCGACAGGAACTGTATCAAAGTACTTGAGTCGAATTTCTGTTACCTGAAACCACCACAAATGAGTTACTGCTTGATGTGGATATGATAGTTCACACAGCACCCATTCTCCTTCCCTCCCCCTCGCAAACATTTCTCTCTCTCTCTCTCTCTCTCTCTCTCTCTCTCTCTCACACACACACACACACACACACACACACACACACACACAAACCAACCAAACATTCATGAACACAGCAGGAGACGTACCATGTCTTCATCAGTCTCCAAGGTGATTTTGAAGATGTCACCCTGCTCAGTCTGAGCCAAGAAGAAGAACATAGACTTGGTCTTGTGTGTAGCAGAGCAGACAAAAATCATGCCTCTTTCAGGGTCATCCAAGTCATTCTGCCAGAAGTAACAGCAAGTCAGACTCAAAGGCAGAAGCTGCTCTAATGGAATCACAGCTAGAAATCACCTTTGTTAATGGCTTCCCTACTGCAGATATCACCCCTCTTTATAGCAGCTTTGTCAGGCTCCCTCACTGCTTTCTTCCATTCTGGGAAAGTTCTTCTCCTGCTAGTCTTCCTTCCTGGGCCTTCTGGGATGCTGCTCCCCACCCCGCTATCAAGCCACTTCCCTCGCTTCTTTCGCTGGGCCTTGCAGGAACTACAGTGGCACCTCGGATTAAGAACTTAATTCGTTCTGGAGGTCAGTTCTTAACCTGAAACTGTTCTTAACCCGAGGTAACACTTTAGCTAATGGGGCCTCCCGCCGCTGCCACGCAAATTCTGTTCTCATCACAGTACTATTTCTGGGTTAGCAGAGTCTGTAACCTGAAGCGTCTGTAACCTGAAGCATCTGTAACCCGAGGTACCACTGTATAAGCCTCACCATCCCTGGTCCCCAGCTCTCCCTCCCCCCCACCCTCACCATCAAATATCAATTTCCAACATGATCTATTTATTAAATTAATTATATCCCCCGACTCTTGCCAAAGCACTTCAATACCTTACAAGTAAACATTAAAACATAAAATTAAACTACCAACAAAAAGAACATTGAAAGCGGTGGCTTGCAGCGGAACAAAAACATAAACCTTAGAACTGCAGCTCAAGGGTCTCAATCACCCTCTGAAAGAGGACCATTTGTAGTTGCTGCCTGAAGACTAAAGCAACAAAGGAGTCTGTACCCCAGCTCACCCAGACGGGAGGGACAGCCCTCTCTCAGGGATGTCTTTGACTGTCTAATATAGATTTGCAATTTAAAAACCTCTAGACAGTATCTTCTGTGTCCTGCACAACACCAAGTACCGTATACACAGTCATACCTGATGTTGTGTCCGCTGCGGGTTGCGGTTTTTCATGATACGAACAAATGGTTTCACCCCACGCACATGCATAAAAGCGTTCTGCACACTTTGCGCATGCGCAGAAGCACTCTATCGCACTTTCGCAAAAGCGCCACTCAGGTTGCTGACTTTTCTGGGTGCAAACGGCACCCCGGAACAGGTCAGGTCCGCAACCCAAGGTACCACTGTACCGGCACTTAGTACGTAATCACCAACAATGCTTGATCAGAAAGAAATGCCATCTCCAGAATAAGCATCAGAGAAGAGACATCAACTCATCACATCAAGCCACAACAGCATTTTCACTTTCAGTTAACAATTAGCAGTACAGTGGCACCTCTGGTTGCGAACGGGATCCGTTCCAGAGGTTTGGCCGGATCCCGAGGTTTTCAAAACCTGAGAAGCAGTAGACCGCTTCTGCGCATGCACACACGGCAAAACACTTCTGGGTTTGCCGCTTTCGCAACCTGAAATTCATGTTACCCGAGGGTAAAGTAGGTGCTATTGTACTTCCATACTTACTCATTTCTATCATAACAGTTTCAGATACCAGTAAATTAATATTTTTGTGGCTGGTCCTATAATGAGCCACTCTACACCACCGGCTGAAGACTATGCACCCCTACCCTCAACTGACCGGCCTCCATCACCAGCTGCCACTACTGCTAGCCACCCAACTGGGTCCTTCCTCCCATAAAGCAAGGATGGCCCAGGTGCTCTCCTTGGTGCCTTTCTCATGCCTTGCTCAGAATAAGGCACAGTAGGCAAGATCACCCTGCAAAGTGCATGCATTGTTGCCATTTTGCTGTGAGGAAAGCTAATACTGTTTAAGAGTATTTTCCACAGTTATGACAAAGTGGTGATGGAGTATGCACTTTCTAGAGCAACCTCTTCCACAATTATTGCAGAGTCTACCAGTACAGCTGCTGGAGGTGGCAATGGTGGTCTGCCTGCCTAGCTCAGGCAGCACAGTCCCTTGTGGACTCTTCAGATATGTTGTTACATAGATTCAAATTTCTAATGATCCCTAAAAGTCTTAGCAAGACAGTGAGCACTGAGAGAATTTTGTGAATTTTGCAAAATCATAAGTCAACCTTTTGCTGCCAGCTCTTACTAGCTGATATGGAAAAGCAGTTAAAAAGCAAGGTGTGGCATGGGAAAATCCACTCCATGGAAGCCCAAGTTCACTAAGAACATCAATGAAGCCTACACAGCTTTGTTAATAATGCATTCATCTTCATACAAATGCTGCGTTTTCTGGCCAAACCTGAAAGATGAACCATTTTTTCAGCTGCCCAAAGAATGCTACTGGGATATTCCTTTAGGGTGAAAAAAGCTACAAGATCCTTACCCTTCTCCTGGGAATGGGACATCGGATATCTGGTTGGTCACCAAAGTTTTTGTAGGTGATGTAGTTTTCAGAACAAATCAGCACTCCACTGGGACCATCAGAACCTCCAGGAACTGACGAATAAAAGAAACATGTTGTAAGAAGCTGAAGAAGAGCAGCTGCATCTATAGTTTCGTCTGGTTCTTGTGGAACTGGTTTACCCAAGGTATACTTGAGAACAAACTGCACAAGTTTGCCACCATTTTCAGGCTGAAGAGGGGTCTGTGTTCAAGCAGAGGAATTGAAAGCAAGGAGGGACTTGCAAATATCCGATGTTTCTTTCAACAGCATGACCCAACTGGTTGGCAGGCCAGCTCTACTACTCTGGCTGCCCCTCTGCCAATCCTGCCCTGTCCAGTATTGGCCTGGCTGCCAGACTACTTGGTAGTAATGTATTCGTGTTTGAATGTCTGCTGCAATAAGACAATGTCATGGTTTCGGCTAAGGTGCAGACAATCATCAGGGTAGCAAAGAAAAGCACAGGATGAGAGGGTTACATATGGTGAGCTTTCATTAATCTGATGGTTTCTGCCTACTAAGTAACAGAGGTCTCCACTTTTTAACCTACTTCAGTGTTCCAATGTAGAGCATGGAGTGGAAATACTTGTTGCACTTTTGTAAAGCATGGCACAAAAGCAACTATCAAGGATATGTAATTTTCATTCATCAAGTATAGCTTGAGCCTACAGAAAATGTGCATTTGTCTCAAGCAGTTCTTTCTGACATCTTAGGATAATGCCTTTTCCCTAAAAGGACTGGAAATGGTAGCAGTACCTGTAATAAGGAAGTTGCCATGTTCTTCCAAGGGTTCACTGTATTTCCTGACAACATGGTTCAAACCCAGATCTAACTCATAAAATGTCAAGGTTTGCTGGGTGTTGGCTGCCGCTTCTCCTGTGGGGTCATTGTCAGCTTCCTGTGGAAAACAATACGTGTACCAACAATAAATTAGTGTCATACTCTGCCTCGTAAGAGAACATACATTTGGATACAATTTTAACATAAGCTGTCCTGGAAATTTCAACTGAAGAATACTATATAATTGTTCATAATAAAGTGAAAAAATTAAGAATAATAAAGCAGACTGAATAGGTTTGCCTGCACTGTAAGAGAAGGTCCCGAAAGACAAAACTGCCATGAATAAATTTTTTAAAATATCCAATAGTTCAGAAACCGATTATTCAGTCTGCCACCTGCCTGTTTATCTGGTGCAGCAACTGACCCTATTGCCACAAAATCAATGCAACATAATATATAAGAATTACTTATAAAAATTAAAATTATGTTTTGTTCTTTGTAAACCACCGTTTAACCATTTTGGTGAAGGGCAGTACAGAGACCTCTAATATGAACTTATAATCAAACTAACCAATAAAAACACCCCAAAGCACTTCAAGAGACATCCATGCAGCTCCTCTCTTACAGTTCCTATCCCACATGTATCCAGAGTTGACATAACTTAAATAACGAACACACATTCTCCACCTGCCTCCCCAATTCCTCTACTGTTTCCCTGTGTCTGTTTTAGAATGGAAACCTCTTAAGGGTACAGGAAAATAAAATAATAATAATAATAATAATAATAATAATAATAATAAATTATTTATACCCCACCCATCTGGCTGGGTTTCCCCAGCCACTCTGGGCGGCTTCCAACTGAATATTAAAAACAGTACAGCATCAAATATATCATACCGGTGCATACATGACACTATATACACAACAAATAGTAATACTGTTGTTGTTATTAATATGCCACTAAGAACAAACTACTAGTACAAATTCAGGTGAGGTGCCCTCTGATCTTAGGCTGTGTTCTCTCTAAGCCCAAAGTCAAGGACTTGGGCACCTTTGGAGACCACCTGCTCTCCGCAATCACTTGCTTGCCCACCAAGGCCTGTTTCCCTCCTTGCCCTTCTGATCTGTTTATGTACTCGGTCATGTGACCTGCCTAACTCTGATAGTGGGGACCTAACCCATGGCGGCACTGGAGGCCTCCTCCACGCCATCCAGAGAAATATCTATGTTGCTGTATTATGGAGAATACGATGAAAGACAGCTCACTTATAAGAAGGGCATACTAAGCATATTGGAGAATTTGAAGATGGACGGTTGACTTTGTTGACAAATGAGTCAACAAGGTGTTAGTTGCATTTTTTAAAAAGAGACACACAAACAGTTGAGCAGGGAAGAGTCACCAGAGAGACGAATTCCTCAATACCTCATAATCCATTTCCAGACAGGCAAACATGGGATTTTCAAACCCGACATCTACTCCAACTACATGGTAAACCAAGGTGTTGGCTTTATGCGCTTCTAATGGGGAAGAAATTGTGAGTCGGGCTGCGGCATCTCTGTTCAGAATGTACACTAGCTTCTGCTTCTCAATGGCACCTACAAAGAGATAGACAGAGAGAACATTAGGAATACAGAAGCAGAAGATGTCTGCACTTTAATGCTTAAGGTGCCCAAGCCCTACTCTTGCATAAGCAGGCCTTGCAGTCATCTCAAAACAGAGCAGTTTTCCTCTGCTACTTTCCTGTTGGAAGAACCAGTAGTTGCATTCAGATGTAACACTAAACCAGTTTAACATTAGTTGAACCACAGCAGGACTTGGGTTTCACACACTCATCCTCTTCCGGACTACAAGAGCCGAAACTGCCATTGTCATAGTGCAGCCCCATATAAAGAAATGGTGGCATTAAGGCAGCTGCATACCCTCTTATAACCATGGCAGTGAAGGCTCACCTGAAGACAACATTTTACTAATCACAGGATGGTAAACAATTAGAAAACCATGTTCAACATTCAATGTTTTTACAGATCCACTTTAGCCGCTAAGGTTTGTATCAAACCCCAAAATTACATTCCAGCTTTAAAAAAAAATTGGCATGATGCATGCAAATGAAAATGGGCATTTATGATGAGAACCTGATCAGAATTGGATCCAAATGTCTCCATGTCTTATGTCAGAGAAGAGACATGAATTCCTAATCATCACTTCAGGGAAGAGAAAACTGGTTGCAACAGATACATAGGGCTCAAGTGCTTTTCTTCAAACTGAAACCCACAGAAGGTTCCACTTACACCCCATTAAGCAAACTAAGCTGTGTTTCTAAGTTCAGTTTTCTGCAGTCATACACATAACCACATCAAGTACCAAATGGGTAGCAGGGAAGTATTTTAAATTATACTACATTCCAACAAATTCTTTGTAACATGGAATCACCCTGATTGGCTGAGAGTAAATCTAGCTGAAGTGGCTAAGAGTGTAACTGGGAATCCCTGGTCTAAATATCAACTCAACCACAAACTCACTTAGATGGCCTAAGGAAACTCACAACTTCTCAGTTCCCATTTGCAACACAGATCTAGTTGCACTGGGATTGCCACTAAAAGCACTTTTGATTGGAGCGGTTTCAAAACCTAAACCAAGGATAGAAAAACCAACCAGTGTTTCTTATCCAAATCATTTCTCCCATTCAGTTATTCAACAGTATTATACAGCTACCACTGAAAACAACCATCCCAACTTACTGATCATGACAGCTCGCCCTTTAGGATCCACAGCCAAATACTGTCCAGGAACAATTCTGCGACAGCCACTCTTGCCAAAAGTTTCCTGGTGAATCTTCTCAAACACATTTTTTGAGGGCTGATATTCCAAGATAACAATGCGACCTGAATCACTGCCCACCACAATGTAGTCTTTGGTTCCACCAGTTAATCTGAAGGCCATGAGAGAGCGAATGATTCCAAAGACTTCCACTGTCAGCAAAGTATGAACTTTTCCTGTGTTCGGATCAGGACGAAGCAACTCCAAGATTTTGCCTCGAGAAACAACAATTTCTTGTTGTTTGGTACCTAAAAAGAAAAGAAAAACCTGATCATCAGCCAAAGAGGAAGATGGCCAAAGCATCAGCACTTCTCTATCAAACCTCCCATTGCTCCTTACAAGTTCAAAAGTGCCTTGTAGGTTTGTTTTCCCTACCTGACTTGTGACCACTTTTTACAGAGAACACATAAGTAGTCGTTCTGAAACTGATTCAGACCAGAAATCAGAATACCAAATCTTGAATCAGAATTGGAGGTCAACAGACAAGCTGCTTACTTTTCAAAAGCATATTGCTCTGCTATCCATATACATGATGTGTGGCCACTTAACCCTACCCTTCCTTGCCTTTTGATAAGCCACTCACTAAGCCAAGGAAAAAAGTGAAAACGTTGCAAGCCTAACTACTGCCTGATGTCTGAAGAGGTTCAGAAAACTTAGTTTATTTGGCCCAGAAAAATATGACAAAGTTGAGATCCCATATTCTACAAGAATCTCTGCCATTCTGAACAAAATTGCAGAAATACATGCTATGTCTAATATCAAACTATGCTTTCACCTTTCATCTAAGCTTTCAGTCAGAACTGAGTACCTGAAAAGTTGCCATGGATGGCATAACTGATCCCAGTGGCTCGCTGCAGAGTTAGGTTATAAAGGAACATGGTGCCGATTGATATCACTTCACCTCAGTTCACCTGCTGAGAAAAGGAACACCAAGCAGTTAATACACTATGCATGTTTTTTTTAAAACTTGTTCAATTCTGACCACACATTAACATAAATGCCAGTTGGTGGAGAAAACTTGAATGTTAAACCCATTTGAGAGATGGTTCATATGAACACTTCACAGACTGAAAAACCTCAACGAGGTGGTTTCTCCTTCCTAACTTTACACAAAGCAAAATGCTCCTATGAAGGAATCAAGTGTTAAAACTTAAAGTAATGGGCACCCTGAAAAAATCTGTTTTCTAATTTTAATGATGAATCAACATCAACTTGCAGTTTCACTGGAGGGGATACAAACTTCTTACAATGTTACTTAATAGATTCACATATTACAAAGGAGCAGACATTCCCAGAGTAAAGGTAAAGGTAAAGGAACCCCTGACCATTAGGTCCAGTCGCAAACAACTCTGGAATTGCAGTGCTCATCTTGCTTCCCCGTACAGTTTCCGGGTCATGTGGCCAGCATGACCACATGACAAGAGTAGCAGCCATTAAATCTCCTGCAGCTAATACAACTAAATATTTTGTGGCATGTTAAAGACGCAAACATTATTATGAGATAATATTTTATGGACTAAAGTCCAGCTCACCAAACAATTATTTTAAAAAGTATTAGACAACTTAAAAGATGTATGGCATGATCAGGGAGAACAATTTTAACAGGCCTTGTTTCTGAGTAGACATGCACAGGACTGCACGGTTGCATGAATCCTGACCACATTCACTTTCGAGTACACATGCAGTAGAGATGGGCGGAGAAATAAGTCTCTTACAAATAAAGAGCAGCACCGTTCTCTCCACGTTGACTCAAACGTAAGTACTACCGCCCTCAATGGGGCTTCCACCTCCACAATAAACCTGCCTTTGTATTGTAAGTTATGTGGGTTAAAACAATGAAGGGTCGGGCTTAAACCCTGCACGAAAAACTCCCTCGTGGTTTGCGAAAAAGCAGCGCGCGTCTTACAGCTGCTGCTAGGCGACCCCCTCCCCTCAGTGGGCAAAGTGAAAATAAGGCAAGATTGTCCAGAGAAGTGTAAAAAGCGCGGCGCCCTCACCGCCTGCTTGTCCAGAGCTCTTTCCCGCTCGCACCGGCGTCGCCCAGCAACGGTCCACTCAAGGGCCTCGGTAACACCGCGCGCGTGGCAGCCTACAAATACGCCATGTCCTCCTCCCGCCGGGGATTAGAGAAGTTGCAGCTTAATTCTGAAAGGGAACTGGCAGCGTTTACCGCAGGAGCAGCGCGGATGGCGGCGGATCCTGCCGCTGCTTCACTTCCTCCACAGCCCGCACTCAAGCACCGCCATTGCCCCAGCGGCCTCCCGCGCTCTTGGGTCCTTCCACGTAAGTAGCGCGGAACTGAGCGATTAGGCTGACCTCGCCGTGCCAGAAGCAACCCCCGCGCGGCTTGAACTGTTCCACTTTACCCGTTTTAGCCTGGAGTTGTTTTGCTCTGGAAGTAATCTCACCATTTTATTCTGCAATAGAAACGCCGCTGCTGGTGGTTGTCCCCCCCCCATCCACCCCCGAGACACAGGCAATAGCTTAGGCATCTATATTAATGTCCCGGATGTGACGATTTGTCTGCGATATTTTGGGTCTATTTTCGGTAGACGTATACACGGACGCCGGAAGCCGGATTCAAATTTGGACGCTCCCACTAGGAGCTTCACGGTCTTTTCTGTCCATTCTCCTGCCAGACTCTGCCTGCCTGTGCTCCGTTGCCTCGCGGGTTTTATTCTCCGCTTGTATTATTTTAAGACATCTGAAGGCAACCCATTTTATTGCTTGGTGTTTGACTATGTTTATATATATGCTGTAAGCCGCCAAGAGTAGCTGGGGAAACCCAGCCAGATGGGCGGGGTATAAATAATAAAATTGTTGTTGTTATGTTGAAACGCTTGGGCTGAAATGCACTGAGCCGGTGCGGTGTCCTGGTGACCGTGTTAGACCAAGACTTGGGAGGTCTCGGGCATGTCCCCGTTTCTCAGACCCCGATCTTCCTCGCAGGGGTTTTCTGAAGACAAAGCAGCCCCCGTGGAGCATGGAGACTACGTACAGCGCTTTGAGCCCCTTGGAGGAAAGGCGATGAGAGACAAAGCGAAATGAAGTAAAACAGGCGTTGCAGCCATCAGGAGCCAGTGGAGACCGCAGGAGACACGGCTTCACCGCCCCCGCTCAGCATTGGAAGTCAGAGGCTGCTCTTGGGCTAATTGCTGCCTCTCGGCTTGTAGGACTACCTCGCAGGGTGGTTGTGAGAATAAAATGTGGGAGGAGAGCCGTGAGCTTGCTGGGCGAAAGAGGGCGCAGAAATCGAATTACAGATCACTAACAAAAGCTGCCATCCCGCGGCTTCTGTCGTCCGTTTACGATTAGGGCCCGGGCGGGAGGGGGGGGTACCAGTAAAAAAAAGCGTCCTCAGGAGCCCGGAAGCGCCATTTCCTGGGTAATCGAGCGCGACTCTGCAATTTTCTTATCTCTAGAATGACGTGAGGCCAAAATGGCGGCGGCGGCGGCCGGTTCAGGCCTGAGGGGAGGGAGCGATGGCGGCGGCTCCGGACCTTCTGTTTCCTCAACCTCCTCGTTATCCATGGAGCAAATCCGGGCGCTCACTGACCTGCCGGAGCTGGAGGCCGCCTACAGCCGCCTGTGCGGGGAGGAGGTGCGGCTTGGATTATATTCTCTCCCTCCCCTCCCAGCCCCCGTCACTCCGGATCTAGGCTGCCTCGGTATCCCTTCAAGCTTCGCTCCTGTCGAGGGTGTCCCCCCCCCCGCCGCCTTCTTGAGTTAGGAACGGGGAAGCAAGCGGTGGGCAAGGCCCCTTTCCCCCAGAAGAAAGCCCCATCTTCCCGCGGCACAGAGTTAAACTGCGGAACTCCCTTCCGCAGGAGGCGGGTGGGCACTAAATTGGAGGGCATTAAAAGAGGATTGGGCAAATTCATGGAGGAGGAGGAGGAGGTTTTCAGTGGCTATTATCCAGGATGGCTATGTGCTGCTTCCATGGTCAGAGGCAGCGATGCTTCTGAATAGTAGTAGTTTCTGGAATTGCAAGGGGGAGAGTGGCTGTCGCACCTATATCCTGTTTGTGGGTTTCCCTTTGGGGCATCTGGTTGGCCATGGTGAGGAAAGGATGCTGGACTCTGTGGGCTGCCTTTGGCCTGAGCCATCAAACCCCTCTTAGGTTCTCCTTCCTTCAAGATGGGAGACCAGCTTTCGCCAACCTGTTGCCCACCAAATGTGGTCAAATGATGTCGGGGCTGCATGGTTGGCAAAGGGTGGGTTAAATAGATGCTCATGACTCTCCCTCACAAAACTTAAAACAAGATAAAATGATGAAAACCTAAAATGTCATATCACAGGGCCACAAATATTCTACAGATAAAATTCCTGGGTGCATCTGAGCAAGTGTCTGTTTCGGTTTCTGGATAGATGTGGTAACAACTGTCAGTACTCTAGTCCCAAACCTTTCATGGCCTGGGGCACATTTGGGAATCTAATAAACTGTTGTGGGCACTGCAAAGACCCAAAAACTAGTGATACACAGAATACCTCGTCCCAAGTAAACTATAGGGAAAACACTATCATAAGCAAGTCAAAGGGGAGGCAACCTCCGCCAAAACAATCAAAAGGTATCGACATACCTACCAAAACAGACAGCCAAAAGGTATGCAACCTCAAACGCAGGCAATCCAAACCCCCCCCCCAACAAAAAAGGCAAAACAGCCCCACTAAGCCTGCTGCCGCCGCCACCCACTCAAGTACTGGCAAAACATTCCAACCCACTCAACATAAAAGCCAGTTAAAGTAACACATACTGTATATAAAAACAGCCAGGAACACGCCCATATCACTCTCTTCTTTAAAAGTTAAAGATACCGTAGTAACAGGATTTTGCCTTTTTCTTTCCTGAAAAGGCGGCAAGACAAAGAAAGACATGAGCTTCCAGCTGCCCCACCTTCCTTTCCTTTCCTAAGAGGAATTTCTCTGCGCCAAGAAAGGGAAGAGGGTACGGCACATGAATGCCTGCAGTGTTAAGCATGCATGGGCAGGTGCACCACAGGGGGTGGCTGTGGGCGTTGTGTTGGGGACCCCAAATCCAGCATAATGTGGATTGTGCCATATGATTGGGTACAATCAGCGCTAGTGATGTGCAACAAATATTGGTCATGTGTGCAAAGGTCCTCAACCCAAGGAGACAAAAGAGCCTTGTTGGATCATTCCAGGGCAGTATCTGCCTCTGGAAGCTCAGGAGCATGATATGATACCGGTAGTGATGGATATGCCATTTATCTGGTAACGGACTCCATTGTTGTTTGAGAGGAAGCACACCCTCTTTCATGAAAAGGATAAACTGATGCAGAATAGAGCACGTGATGTGCCCTGCCCCTATTAGCAACCTTTTGCTTGTATCCCTGATCTGATGTCACACTGAGTTCTTAAGTAATGCCGTTACCATTGATCTTGAAAGGGACAAGCTGCAAATTGGGCATTGATTATGCCTGCAGCATTATATTTCTGTTTTTCAGAAAGCCGTGGAAGAAGAGTTGGAGATGCTTCTGGAACAGCAGAGCTCCGTGGAGAGCAAGATGGCTACCCTTCATCGCATGGGGTGAGTAGCAGTTGTAGTACTGTATGTGCAGTGCTGTATCGTTGCCAGAATAGAGCCAGATGAAGGCCAGGCTGATCATCATTACCCTTGTGGATGCTGCTTTTTCCAAAATAGAAATCCTACTTTCCCTTGTTTCCCTTGTTTCTTTGTTTTCAGCCCTAACCTGCAGCTCATTGAAGGCGATGCGAAGCAGCTAGCTGGGATGATCACTTTCACCTGCAATCTGGCTGAGAATGTCAGCAGCAAAGTCCGACAGCTCGACCTTGCCAAGGTAACTAGATAAAGCCATACTGAGCTTAGAGTCCAGTTGGGTTGTCATGACATGGTTGTATGTGATTGTCGACATTTAAGGAGGAATTTCTCTTTCCCTCCCCACCACTGGTCCTTTCATACCTGTACAGTAAGAATATTGTGGAGGTATTGTTTTGGTTTGTTATCATGGTCTGTATTTTTGTGTTTTTATATTGTGAACCACCACGTGATCTTCATAAGTAGAGCAGTATATAAATTCATTAAATAATAAGAATACAAGGCTGTCCCCTTTTACTCATCTGTTTTTGTGATGTGGTCTTTATTTGAGTTGTCAAGGGTTGCAGAAATGTTTCAGATGCACTTGTTTCAAATACAACTGTTCCCACACATTCTCCATTTACATGGGCATATACCTTCACATGCATAATCAAGAGACATGTTGGGATCTTTTAACCTGGAGTTAAAGTGGGCCATGATCACAGAAAGGGGAAAGAGTGAAGAGACATCAGGCCAAGGTCTAAGGCAGGCATCCCCAAACTTTGGCCCTCCAGATGTTTTGGACTACAATTCCCATCTTCCCTAACCACTGGTCTTGTTAGCTAGGGATCATGGGAGTTGTAGGCCAAAACATCTGGAGGGCCGCAGTTTGGGGATGGCTGGTCTAAAGTATTCAAATATATGAGTTACTACAGGGATAGGCAAGGAAAGGGTGCATTGGAGGCATGCTGGAACAAAAATGTCATTGCTTGACATCTGAAAACAGGAAGGGAGCCCATCTCATCTCCCAGGGCATGGAATGCCACACACACAGTGCCATGACAATGGTTGTCCCCTGCGTTCCCACCAGGCACCCTTTTGGTGCTGAGAGCAGAGCCTCCCCTGTGTAGATGGGCAGGGTCCTTGTGGGAAGAGATGGTCTGCCTCCAAGTTGTTTAGGGCTTTAGAAGTAGTCATTGGAAGCCATGACACCTGACATAGCAATAGCAAGCTGCAAAAAGCTTGCCCCAGTCAAAACTCAAGCTGAAGTTTCCAAATGTTTTTCAAAAACATCCTGATGCAGCATGTGCTGCTTGGCCCAGCCTTGATGAGACGAATGTGTGTGATTGTGGCCAGGCTAGTTGCATCCTGGAGAACTCTTCCCTGCTGTGCTGGATCTTGGAGGCCCTGCTTGTCATGTCTTGAATGCATGCTCACAGAGCAGCAATCTGGCTGGTGGGATTGGCGCAGAGCACCCATAGCTGGGAAATCATCATATGTAGCTTTTAGCTTTTGTGGTCTTCATTAGCCTCTTCTGCTCCTGCCGTGCCAATTTTGGAGGGGAATTAATTGGGGCCCTTGTTGGCAGAATCGCCTCTATCAAGCCATCCAGAGAGCAGATGACATTCTGGACTTGAAATTCTGCATGGATGGAGTCCAGACAGCCCTGAGGAATGAAGATTATGAACAGGCCGCTGCACATATTCATCGCTACCTTTCTTTGGACAAATCTGTCATTGAGCTCAGCAGGCAGGGCCAGGAAGGTATTCATTTATTCATTATGTTTATTGGATTATTTAATTGTATCTAATATCCCACCCTACACTGTAAAAACAATATTTGGGGTAGATTCTAATATACAGTATTAACAATAGCCAAAAAGGCACCCAATTGTTATGAAGTACATTAAGTGTCATTTGGTTTTACAGAATACACCCAGAAGTCATCCTGTGTTCTGTGTTTCTGTGATGATTTCTGTTGTTTCTAGTAAAAATGAACAAAAGCCAACTTGTCAATACAAACAAATGCTGCCTAAACTTCTACTACTTTCATTCCTCATTTTTTATTTCACATATTTATAACACCCCAGCGCTTCACACAAGGGCCTCAGGGCAGGGCATGACGCATGTTTTAAAAACACAATAAACAGTACAGTATATAAATACAGAACCATCATAAATCCTAATTAAAAGTCAGATTAAATGGCAACAGTGATGAAATAAAAAGATAACCAGCAGAAGCAAATCACAGTGCCCTTCCAAGGTCTGAACAAAAAGGAACATTTTTTAAAGTGATAATATTGATGTGTGACCCACCCCCGAGGGGAGGTCCTTCCTTAAGTATACTGTAGAGCCATTGCAGAGAAATGATACTGAGACTCTCATTTCTGGGCAGGCAGCATAATTGAGGCCAACTTGAAGCTTCTGCAGGAGGCAGAGCAGCGCCTGAAGGTGATTGTGACTGAGAAATTTGACATTGCCACAAAACAGGAAGACTTGCCCCAAGTGGAGCGCTTTTTCAAGATATTTCCTCTGCTGGGCTTGCATGAAGAAGGACTAAGTAAATTCTCCGAGTACCTGTGCAAACAGGTAAGAGTAGCTTGAAAGCTGCTGCTCATTTGCATCTGAGATGCATTCCGAGCTTCTTGGGGTTGAGCCATTGCTCCTGTTTTAGTGGGTCAGTCTTATAGAAACTGGGACTTTTTAGTTTAGAAAAAAGATGGGTAAGGAGGGAACACAGTAGGTGTGTGTGCAGTTACAAGCAGCCTCATATCCATCATGTAACACATAATTCAACTATGGAACTATCTGCAACAGGTTAAAGTGATGGCCACCAGCTTGGACTGCTGTAACGATTTATTTGATTGGATTGATTGACCGTTTAACGAAATCTTAATTTTTTTAAAAAGGCTCCTCCAGGAGGATTGTCCTTGCATGAGTTTTGACTGAGGCTGTGGGATAACATAGGCTAAATGTCTCAATTCTTTTCAGGTTGCAAATAAAGCAGAGGAGAACCTGCAGTTGGTGATGAAGACAGACATGAGTGACCGTAGAGCTGCAGCTATCTTTGCAGACACGCTGACCCTACTTTTTGAAGGTAACCCTCTGCCGCCATTGAGAATACCTTAGAATATTTGCCTTATGCTAAGTCAAACCATTGGTCCATCTAATTCAAGAGTGCCTATACTGACTGCCAGGGACTTTTCATGATTTCAGTTGGGGCGTGTTCCCAGACCTACTAGGAGATGCCATTAAGGACTGACTCTGGGAGCATCTGCATGCCTAGCAGATGTTCTACCACGGAGCTGTGGCCCTTCCCCATATTACTAGAAACAGGATGCTGTCTTGACAGCATTGCACAAGCAGTGAAGTGTTGGAGGATAGTATTGGACTTCTGTTTAGAATGATCCTTTTGTCCTCACAGGATGGGGTGGCAGCTTTTTCTGGAGCACTGCACAACAGTCTCATATCACCTGTTTTTTCTTCTAGGGATTGCCCGTATTGTGGAGACCCACCAGCCCATTGTGGAGACCTACTATGGACCTGGCAGGCTTTATACATTGATTAAGCACCTACAGACAGAATGTGATCGACAGGTAGAAAAGGTTGTGGACAAGTTTATCCAGCAGAGATCCTATCACAGACAGGTGAGAGACTTGCCAGTGTGGCCTGAGGAAGACATGGAGAAACCCACTTTGAGCCAGTTCCATGAAGCTTATCTTGAGTTTGCTGGTGCAAGAGAACCCTTTATACAGCTTGTAACAATGGGGACAGCACATGCAGACCTCACATTGTGGGCTGCTGCTGGGGTCACTTTTGTTCTTTTACTGGTGGTGGCATGCCAGTGCAGAAGGCTAGTCTCTTGGCTGGTTAGGGAACTCAAATGCTCTAATTGCTAGTGGCCCCAGTGACTCTCACCCACACACCCTGTCCTGCCTGCTGTATACCTTCAATCCCTGTTGGTTCAGCTTTTACAACATCCCAGTGATGGCTGTCACTGTTTCTGTCCCGTCTGCAAATGGGGCAGAGTGTGGCCACCCAGTGCACCCAGACCGATGTGCCTAAAGGGTCTTGAGGTCTCACACAGAAAAGTGCCCCCAAATGTCTGCAGCTCTCTGGAGCCACAGCCCACACCCTCCCCTTCCCTCTCACTCAAGGCATGTCAGAGGGTGAGTGACTTTTTCTGTAGTCCCTAAGCTATTAACTCTGCAATGTGCCATGTACCCATTGCTACCCATTGCCTTCCAACTCTCCTGTGTGTCAGTTTAGCTGGCTTGTCCAAGGCCAATGAGCTTCAGGGCCCAGCAAATAAATGAGCTTGCTCGCTGTCTGTCTCTCTCTCTCTCTCTCTGTGCTGAGTCATGCTCTAAGACTTGGTGGTGATTTCCCTGTAGACTCCTGTTGTCCAACATAGCAAATACTTCTGGGGTTTGCTTATTAGTGTTTTTTTCTTTTATTTTTAATGCTTCTTTCAAAAGCTCCTGTTAACATCCTTCTGTTTCTGATCTCTCTCTAACTAACCCCTATGTAAATTCCCCTTTGTGTGTCATCCTTAGCTCTCCTTCCCTCTATCTGTTGCCTTATTACTGCTCCAGCAGGAGGAGACTGGTAATTTAGGAGTCAACAAGCAGAAAAGAGGTTTCTAACACCTCTCTACTTCTTACGCTTGCAGTTTCAGCATGTTCAGAACAGCATGATGAGGAGTTCAGTTGCGGAAAAGATTGAGCCAAGGTAGGCTCGCCAAAATCTCCCTCTCTTTCCTTTCTGTTTTTCAGCCACAACTCTTTTCATTGTGGGAAATTGTGGTTTGACCTGGCACTTAAATGTCCAAGGGTATCCTGGAAAGGACCAGGCTCAGTCTTACGAAACTAGTGTGTTCTCGCTCTGTGATGCCATCCAGTGTGTTCTCCTTTGCCACCACCCAATGGGACAGACATCTGTCCACTAGGAGGCAAAGGCTCTTTCATAGATTAGGGGGAATCACCTACTTTCTCCCCTGGCCTGTCTCACTATGGAAGACTGCATGAGATGGAATTGTGTTGCACAGTATTTGTGTGTTTGATGGAACCATTTGCATCAGAGAGTGATCATATAAATTGGAATGGAAAAGGGGGAAGAGTGGATTACAATAGGTAAGAATGTAAAGTGGTGAGGATGAGCAGGCCAGAGACCTATGAGGTGACTTGCACCCTGGAGCAAATGATTATGACAACTACCACTTGGTTGCTAATGCTTTCTCAGGCAGGTACTCAAGAGGGTTGTGGCAGTTGCTGGCTCTGTTGAAGACTGGCCCTTAACTAGACACAGTTCCAATCTAGGTTCAGGCCTGGCTGGTATTACATTTCTCTGCTTGAGTTGTTCAATCAGCTGGGTGAATTTGTAGGATTGAAGGCAATTTGCAGCAGCCAGAGGTTTGCATCTCTCTCTGGAAAGGAAGAGCAAGAGTGTGTGTGTACATGTGTGTGTACATGCACCACTTTAAAACCCACTCTCCAGAGCTGTCGTGGCAAGTTTTACCTACCTTATGAGTTTGTCTCTGGTCATTGCTAAGCTCAAGTTTTAGCCACCCAGCTGATGACTACGCTGAGGTGTCTGGGGATTCTTGTTCCTGCCAAACCCAAATGCACAGTTATTAACCAATTTCCTTGCAGGAACAGCAAGGCCTCCCCTTAAGTTTGTTCCTCTGCTATGAGGACCAGGTTCATTGGTAAACAAAAACCACAAATCATTGGCATGACAGGAAATGGCAAATCCAGCCTTATGGTCACAGAATGGCTCATTGCACTACATTTCTACATCTGCAAATGTTTGTTTGTTGACTGGAAGCATTCATTTACATGCGGCAATTTCAGGATTCTAACATGAGCTTGCTGGCTGTCTTGAGAGCTTTGTTCTACCACCTCATCTTTTTGTGAAATGCCTGCTTTCTCAGTGGTTCTGCTATTGACTGTCACTTTTCTTCTCACAGGGAACTTGACCCCATTTTAACAGAGGTTACCTTGATGAATGCACGGAGTGAGCTGTATCTGAGATTCATTAGAAGGCGCATCATCTCCGACTTTGAGGTGGGAGATTCCATGGCTTCAGAGGATGTGAAGCAAGGTGAAAACCTCAAATGCTCCTTGCACAAAACCAAATCTGAGATGCTCTTTGACTTGTGGCTGGTTTGGCTTACCTGATGAACTTTTGTAATGGGCAGGATTTCACAACAGAAATAATACGTTAACAAGTTATGCTGCATTACTAACTCCGCTTACTGGGAGTAAGCTCCATTGAATTCAGTTGGACTTGCTTCTGAGTAGGTATGGTTAGGATTACACTATTAGGATTTCTTGGCCATGCTTTGTGGGCTCTGGATCAGGCAGCATTTCCCAAGAGTCACGTGCCAATGTGGGTAGGGTTGGGACAGAAGTGGGCAGAGTAACAGACATGACTCTCACCTTTGTACAGCTGGCTGAATTCCAGCCATGCAACAAACAGCACAAGGTTTCTCCAGGCACACACTCAGACATATCCATCTCCAGCCTCCATCCAGGCAGGCAAGAGGCATTAACACTTTAGGAGGGTACAGAGCAGGACTAAGGAATTGTTCAACCCACCCACCCCCTCACCTCTGCAACTTCAGTCCTGCCAAGAAGGTTGTGCTCCCTTGGCCTGTGGTTACCAAGGAGGTTGTGGAAATGGCTTACAAGTTTCTTGGGAAAGAGTCAGAGCTTGCAGTCCATATCTCCTACCCCTGCCTCAGGATCTAAGGAAGCCTTCCCAAAACCTGCCACCTAATTCATTCCGAGTGCATTTCCCCCCCCCCCCCCCCGGCCCAAGTCTTGCGTGAGCATCGTTCCCCTGCTCGTTTTCCTCCTAAATAGGCTGTTGATTGCAAGACAAAGTGTGCAGGAAATTGCAGTTGCTCAGAAGGAGCTGGGCTGGTGTCCTGCTACTGCAGCCCATGGCCTGCTTTTCTGCTTGTACTCCACAGAGCATCAGAAGTGCCTGGACAAACTGCTGAACCACTGCTTACTGAGCTGTGCCATGCAGGAGCTGATTGGCTACTATATTACCATGGAGGAGTATTTCATGAGGGAGACCGTCAACAAGGTAGGGGCAGCTGCCCTCCTTTTCAGGATGGAGGGATATTGAGTTGAGTTGCCCTGTGGAACGCCCTCCCAACAGATGTCAAAGAGGAAAACAACTACCAGACTTTTAGAAGACATCTGAAGGCAGCCCTGTTCAGGGAGGCTTTTAATGTTTAATAGATTATTGTGTTTTATTTTTCTGTTGGAAGCCGCCCAGAGTGGCTGGGGAAACCCAGCCAGATGGGCGGGGTATAAATTATTATTATTATTATTATTATTATTATTATTATTATTATCTTAGGGTACTGAGTGCATCATAGTGAATTGCGGCCCTTCTGATTGACTGGGCTCTGAAAATTCCTGTGGGATGTAATGTTGGGGATTTCTGAATTGTCTATAGTGTGAGCACCAGAAAAGATTGTTACGGTTTTGAGACCCCTTTGAAATTCTCTTCATAGATTACATGAAGTCTGGAGGGCGCAGCTGCCTGCCTGAGCAGTTCATGATCAGCTGGCTTTGCAGGTCATGAAGAGTCTTGCTGGCCCTCCTTACTTACTTGTCTTGCTCTAAGTGACTTACTAAAGGTTCAATGACATAACATATAAGGCAATACATTTCAGTAAAACCATTCCGCTAACCTATAATCAAGTCCAGCAGAAAAACCAAAAACCTCAGCAGGAAGAGCATGCCATCAAATAGGTGTCATACTAGGTCATATGCCTGGTAGAAGAGACAAGTTTTAACCTGGCACCTAAAGGATGTTGTTGACCGTGCCAGACAGACCTCACAGGGGATAATCGCCTTCCAGAGACTTGGAACCAGAACTGAAAAGGCCATGCTCTCCCTTGTTCTTTCTCTGAATCTCCCTCAAAGAGTGTACCCAGAGAATGGCTCAGATGAAGATCAATGACTCCAGGGAGGTCCTGAATCATAAAGGGCTTTATAGGTGAAAATAGGCACTTTGAATTGGGCCAGGAAACATGCAGATAACCAGTGCAGCTGCACCAATACGTATGTGTTCTGCGGAAGTAAGTTGTGTGTTGATTTCTTTGCCAGGCTGTTGCTATGGACACATGTGAGAAGGGTCAGCTGACCTCCAGTATGGTGGATGATGTCTTCTATATCGTGAAGAAGTGCATTGGGCGGGCTCTTTCCAGCTCCAGCATTGACTGCCTCTGTGCTATGATCAACCACTCCATCACGGAGCTGGAGTCAGACTTCAGGTGTGTGGTGTGGAGCTTTTTGGCCCTCCTAGGCTGTGGTGGGCCAGGCAGTTCACCTAATACAGCCCATATGGTTACAGATTTTCAGAACATAGATTTTTGGCCTCCACCAGATGGTACCATAAGGTGCAGGTTCCTACCTGCCTTGTACAGTAGGTATCTGCTCCAAGATTCTTCAGCTTTTGTCTCCCCCTTTGAAAGGGTAGTCTACTTCCAGCCTCTTTTCTGTGAAAGGTTTCAAGATGAGCAGCAGAGAGGAGCAGGGTAGCCTCTTCTTTGAGCAGGGAGTGAAATTCTGAATTTGACACAAGGGTCCCATCATGTCTAGTTCCACAATGGCAAATGTGGAACTGCAGAATTCCTTGGCTTCTTCATACTGCTTCTTCATACTGCAGCCTTCCAGGTTCCTGGCCATTTTTGCACACAAGAAGGGCTGTGACTTTAGGGGCACTTGATTGGCATGCAGTGAACAGATGCTCTGGGGATGGATGGCCAAGTGCCTCAAGAATATTCCTGGGCAAGAGAGCATAATATTTATTATCTGAGCCCTTGTGGGAACTGTGTATGTCACTTCCATGTGCTGTTGAGCACCTGAAATAGAGGCTGGTTCTAAATAAAGGTGGTGAGTAGGAGGGTGGCAGGCAATGATTGGAAGAATTTGGAGGAAGGGAAGCCTTGGAGTTCACTGCCTTTGTCCTCTTTGCCCAGTGTGGTATGACAGTGACTTGGAAGCAGTCAGATCTCACATGATGTCTTGGCAACTTCCATCTCCTCTCTTGCCCTTTCCAGGGAGGTCTTGTGCAACAAACTCAAGATGGGTTTCCCAGCCACCACATTCCAGGACTTCCAGAGAGGTGTGACCAGTGCAGTAAGCATCATGCACAGCAGCCTTCAGCAGGGCAAGTTTGACACCAAAGGCATTGAAAGTACAGATGAGGCCAAGCAGTCCTTTCTGGTGGGTGTGCCGCTTTAAACACCTATAATAATACAGGTGGGAGACATAGGGAAGGAATGGGAGCAAGCATTTTGATCTTTTCTGTGAACCGCCCCGAGACCTCTGGGTATAGGGTGGTATATAAATTCTAATAATAATAATAATAATAAGCCAAAGCCAGGATCTAGAAGATTAAGCTATGGTGTCAGAGCAGTGTAACTGGGTGAGAATGGATGTCACCAAGTAGAAGCCAGTGTGATGGGCTCCGAGAATGAATGTCAAGCATAATAAGGTTTTGTATTTACAATGAAGAGAGTTGTACTTACATCCAGGTGAATGGGATGGAGAGGGAGTGGTGAGGTCGGTCACGGTGTTCTGTATTCTCTGTCCAGAGGGAGGGAGGGAGGCAGCCAAACAGGTGGGTTGTCTTAACCCACTACCCAAGCAAGCAGTGGCAAGTCTCAAGAGAGCATCTAGCTATGTCCTTCTTCATGCCCAATCCTAATCGTGTCTGCAGCAAGGATCTTCCAGGAGTAGCAAATTTCACAAGATTCTGATCCCCCTTTCCTCTCTGTCTCCTCCCATTTAGGTGACATTAAACAATGTGGAGATCTGCAGTGAAAACATCATGACACTAAAGAAGACCCTGGAGGTACTGTCAACAGACCTTTCACCACTGATTACCAAGAAAGGTCTTGGGGGCATCTTTCTCTTATCTGTTGTTAGCATTATTAGTCTGCACTCTTTGCTCTTGGCAGGTTGCCTGTTGGCCTGACTCAAATCTGCAGTTGAGAGCTTTTTATCTAGAATGATTCATTTTCTTAAACTTTTTAACTGGCTCATCCCAGCAGTTTGGGGTGGGTAAACAAACTTAAATCACAGACTACTAAAACTTCTCAATAAGATGTCTGTTAAAATAAGCTACTGGGTTTTAACTGCCCGCTGCCTGCTTAGCCCCAGCTGTGAGAGTTTGTGTGGGGTGAAGAGGTAGAGGCTGTCAGTGAAGTCCTCTCCCACCTCAGCTCTTGCCTCTTTTTCTTTCACCCTTTAAGATGTTACCCTTTGATACTGTGTTGAGCCCACAAAACAGTGGGTTGTGGCACTTGTGGCAGAGAGTCTTCCCACCTATTTCTAAGGCCAGCCTGCTCCCCCAAGTGTTTTGGTTTTTTTCCAGCAGAAAAAAATGGGCAGAAGGGTCACTTTCTGCTTCTTGGATCAGGATTGCTACCAGACAGTGATGAAGGGCAGGGGCAATCCCTGAAACAGTTGTGGCTGGGACTATCCTCCCACTTCTTTTCTTCCTGAGGGTTAGTGAGCAGAGGATTCTTCTGTGTTTATTTACACTAAAGCATGAGCCCACTGTTTCCTGCTTGCCAGTCTAGCTTCAAAGGCCATTTCTTTAACTTCTCTTTAACTATGTTCTCTCACACAATCACCAGTCATGTTTCTGCTTTGCTCCTGGTAACAAACAAGGTTCTTTTGTGCTTTCACACAGAGTGACTGTGCCAAGCTGCTTAGCCAGGGGTTTGGGGGTGAACAAGCACAACCCAAGATTGACAGCTGTCTTTCAGACATGGCAGCCATGTCCAACAAGTTTCGAGATCTGTTGCAGGTAAGCTTTCCAATGTTTGAACATGGCCTCTTAGCTTCGTTCAGCATACAAATCACAAGGACTGACTTACAAAACTGTCTAGTGATAGTTTGCTCAGCAGACTTACTCTGATTTCTGATTTCATGCTGTGGCTCCATGGTTGAGAGGCAATCCCTTCCTCTACTGCAGGAGTCACTCAGACTCAGGCATATATACGTGCAGCTGTAAGCCTGCTACCCAATGTTGTCAGACTCCTTGGTTGCTGCAACTGCAAGCAATCTCCCTCTGTCTTTTGGAGGCAGAGGAGTCCCGTGTTTTGTTTGCACCTTTGTCAGGACCTGCTCTCCTGAGCAAAGTTGGTACACATAGGCTAGCAGTGGCTAAGAATAGCTCTCTGGTACCTGGTTTTTTTTAATATGTTGTATTCTCTTTTTCTCCACCTGCTTCCCCACAGGAAGGGTTGAATGAGCTCGCTAACTCAGCTATCAAGCCACAGGTAAAACCTTGGATCAACCTCTTCCTGTCAGTCTCCCATAACATTGAAGAGGTGAGTCCTACTGCCTGCTCATTTGAACTGCTCAGATGGTACAGAGAAGGAGCTGTTGGAACGAACTCCTCCTACTTTCCAGCAGAGAAATACAACCAAAACAGCAAGCTAGAGAATGGCTGGGCTAAAACTGACAGCTCTCTGTTATGCTGCTGGTAGTTTTAAGTACTCTTGTGGGTTTTAAAGAAAATAACCTTCAATATTATTTTTACTATATCTTGCACTATCTCAAGCACTTGGAGAGGCAGGATAAGTATTTTTAAAATCCATCCTCGGGGGGTGTTTCCTCAAGCCTTCAGGCTTCCTCTTAAAAGGAAGTGAAGAATTGCAAGTGACACTGCAGGGAAACATGCCAGGTGCTGATGAAGATTCTTTGGTTAAAAATGCCAGGGCAGTTGAAGGGGATCCTGTGAGCCCTTCTAGCTACAAAGAGGTTGGAAGGATAAATGCCCACCTGTGACTCGGGGGTTTGAAGATCTTACTGCCCTTTTCACATTTGAATATATATCTTACAATATTGCTTGAACACCTATTTGGGCAAATGGATAGCTTGCATTAATGTATATGTTTAAATTAAATTTGATAGGTTATTCTTATCATTTTTGATGGATTATTCTTGTTAATGGAAACAAATATGGGTTTCCCTCCTTTTTTTCTTTGGCGTATTTGGAATAAAAAAGCTTTTAAAAAATTAATGGGCTTGTGCTGGAATGATGGGAGACCCAATCTGTATCCTCTTCCCATTGTAGGAAGAGTTCAATGACTATGAGGCCAACGACCCCTGGGTCCAGCAATTCATCCTCAATCTGGAGCAGCAGATGGCAGAGTTTAAGGTGTGTTTGGGGCCCTGAGCAGGCGTTATGTACTCTTTTGTAACCTAGCTTGCCTGTGGCCCTGACGACACATCACAGGCAAGTGGATGTACCACCACAGAGGGGGCCATTAGTGCCCTCAACTCTTCCCTCTCTCTTGTTTTCCAGTAACATTGCCCTGTGAGATGCAGCCCTTGTTTTCTGTCTGCAGGCAGGATTGTCACCGGTGATCTACGACAGCTTGACCAGCCTGATGACCACCCTCATTGCTGTTGAACTGGAGAAGGTTGTTCTCAAATCTACTTTCAGTAGGGTAAGGAAAGACCTTAAGCAGGAAGGGCGAAAGAGCAAGCAGGCTGACTGCTCCCTTCTTGCCACTCCTCAGAATTCTTGTCCCATTACTCTTCTCTCGGTGGACCTGGGTTTCTCACAGTCAGAAGCACTTGATGCAGGAAGCAGCTTCAGTTTGAGAAGCTGAATCTTGTAAGCAAAGCAAATGCTGACAAGAGACATGGCAATGTGAATCTAAACTATTGCAGATTCCTGGAGAGAAGATTGCATCTGCTTTGCTTCTCTTCTGGTCCTGCTGCTGTGGACTAAGCCATGGTTTGAGGTATATTCTATGGCTTCAACTTCACCATAGCCCACAGCAGCAGAATCAGAAGAAGAGCAAAGCAGTTGCCCCCTTCTTTCTGGGACTCTGCCCATTTATGCTGCACCAAGCCATGCTTCATCTGGGCTTTATTGGTGTTATTTTCACTTTGGTTTGGCTTTATTTCCTGAGACCGAATGTTCTCCATCACCCTGTGGCACACCATTCAGAGTGGCAACCCCTAACCTCTTGCTCTGTTTTGGCTTCTTCAGCTGGGTGGGCTGCAGTTTGATAAAGAGCTGCGCTCCCTAATTGCCTACCTCACCACAGTGACCACCTGGACCATCCGTGACAAGTTTGCCCGGCTCTCCCAGATGGCAACCATTCTCAACTTGGAAAGGGTGAGCAGGCTTTTGCTCTCTTTGGGAACTGGGAGTGGGGAGGAAGCAGGAAGCAATGACAAGATATATATATGTTCCAGGGTAGGCTCTGACCCGTTTGCTCCACTCACCACAACCCACCAGCTCTCCTTGGATTTGCTGTGCTCTGAGTCAGGAACAGATTAATTGTTATTAATGTTCCCAGCTGGCAACAAGACAGTGCAGTAGAGAGCAAGTCACAGGCCTTGCTTTCTCACTCTAGCAGCATCCCATCCTCACAGACCTATGGAAAACACAGGCATATGAAAGCCCTGGAGGCTACTGCTGCTGCTTCCACCTGGCTTTATAGAAAGGGTCCAAGATGCCTGGCCAGGCTCTCAGCATGCAAAACAGGATCCTTTGAACAAGTGCAGAATGTCTCTCCCCTCCCTCACTGGGTAAAGGGCAATCAGCAGCAGGAGAGCAAGGCAGGCAGAGCAGATGCACAAACAGGAGCAGAGGGCTGGATGGCTGACTCACTTGACTTGCTTAGTCCCACCTTTAGAAGTCCAGAAAACTCTGATGCCTAGAGCCATAGCTGCCAAGTTTTCCCTTTTCTCGCGAGGAAGCCTATTCAGCATAAGGGAAAATCCCTTTAAAAAAGGGATAACTTGGCAGCTATGCCTAGAGCAAATAAAGCATAGACTAAAAATAGTATGCCTCAGCCTCTTCTGTTCAGGTGCTGGTGTTGGGCCTTGCAGCTGGAATCCTCGCACGTCACACGCTGGCTAGAGAGGAGAGCACTTGTGGGCCCATGTTGGGTACATGCTTCTCTTCCTCCACATAGAGATTAGCATCCAGCCCAGCAACATATCAGTCCCACTGCTGAGGACAGGCACAGCTATTGTGTTCCAAGCTGCCTACCTGCCTTTTGGATGGACTGTCACTTTGTTCTTCTGCCTGGTGAATCACTTTGCTTTCCCTCTTCCGTTCAGGTAGCAGAGATTTTGGATTACTGGGGGCCAAACTCAGGCCCACTGACATGGCGCTTAACCCCTGCTGAGGTCCGTCAAGTGCTGGCCCTCCGGATGGATTTTCGCAGTGAAGACATCAAGCGACTCCGCCTCTAGCTGTCTTTGCAAGAACCTACTCGTGCTAGCGGAGATCACTGGTGCACTCTCCTAAGAAGGCCTTGCTATGTTCTTAAGACTGGAGGGAAATGCAAGTCCCTTTCCCAGTGGGATCTCTGAAGCTGAAAGAACAACCACCTTGGTTGTTCAAAACCTTAGTTCCTTCTTCAGAGATTTTCCTCTTGTTTTTCTGCGAGTTGGTACAGCTCGCCTGTTTCTACATCTTTATCATAATGCACAAACATTTCTACACAAATTCAAGTTAAATAGCAACTGAAATTGCAAAGCAATTACTGTAAATTTTGGGCTCGCCTGTGAGTTGACCTGTGGTCTTAGCCCCACTTGTTAAGTCATAGGAACAAGATGGTGCTTTGGGCAATGTGGACATGTTTTCTATGCCAGTTGATTCTGCATTCTGTCCTTGGTGTCTCCAGTGAAAAGGCTCTTTGGAAGCAGAGACAGTTAAGATGCCCGACAATGACCCTGGATAGCTGCCTCCAGTCAGAGGCAACAGTGCTGAGCTCCACCAATCAATAGTCTGAATTCATTTAAGATCCCTTAATGTGTCCATCATATGCTGTGCGGAGGATGGATTGATTTAAATAAAGGAGATTTACATCAGCAAGGAAATAAAAAGTTTTTCATTGATTACTTCACATAATTTCCTGAAGAATGCTGCAGATCTGACTGCCAGGCCCTACTAATTCACAACTAAGTATTGTTTTTCACTTGGGTGGGGCAGATGCTGTTTTCACCCCATCTGCAGTGAAGGAGTGCATGAATCTTCCAAAGAAATACTAAACCAAATTCAGCCACTGAGTCATTCATCCATAGATCTTGCACAGCTGTAGGATGTGGGCAGGAAACCCTGCAGTGCCTATGGCTCCCAATCTTCCTCCAGAAGCTGCATTTGGAAGCCAGCTGTGTCCACCTCCACAGTGTGGATGCTGAAATTCCCCAGGCCCTGAAAGGAAGGCATGCAGGGTGAGTGAAATCTTCACTACATTTTGTAGAATATTTTGTTCCGCAGCCTGGTGGAACTTCAACACTACAAGGGGGTCGACTGCCACTCCTGACCTGACATCAGGGCTACATGCCCTGGAAGGTCACAGGCCAGTGCAGAGGCCACTCTTCTTTTTGGCCAGGAGGCTACATTCTAGCTCTGCAAAAAATTAGGTTTCTACACACAGCTACATCTTCATCTGACTAAGCAAAGAGGCATCATCACAACTGAAGAGCCAAGCCAAAGCACTCAAAGATTATGCCAGGCAGTGTTGGTGAGGAGTGCAGCCTGGCATAACCCTGGCCAGAATCTCAAGGGCCTGTTAGAGAGGCGTGGATGGCCAAACTCAGCTCCCAAGTGTGAGGCTCCCCCTCCCTGCAACTACATGGTACCCACCTACCACCTCATTTCCCCTCTCCTAATTTCCTTGGGAGAGGGTGTGCATTAACCTGCTCCTGGAGCCCAAACCTGCAAAATGCGCCCTGCTGAAATTTCTGCAGGGAGACACCGATTGATAGGCACTTAGGAGCTGGCTCCACTCACCTCTGTTTCCATCAAGATCCTTTGCAAGGCCTCTTGGTTCCTGGGCTCTTTAGTTAAGACATAGAGAAAGCCACCTCCTCCAGCGCCAGCCATGCTCTGCCCATAGACATGAGGCTGGAGCACCTCCATCATGCGCCGGACAGCCAAAGGCTCACACCCAGGGGCCATATTCTTCTTCTGCAGCCAGTAATGATTCATACACTTGCCCAAGAGAGCCAGGTTGCCTGGGGTGAGAAGAAGGAGTTGCAGGACACCCTGGTATTGAACGATTATGTTTGCCCATCTTAGAGCAAAGTTGCTAGGTCTCCTCAGATGCAGCCATGACAGTGCTCTTGGCTCTAATCACATGGTGTGCATGTCAGCCTTCTTCCTTCTCTGGAAATCTGACACCTGGGCTGGGCTGCCCACCACAGAAGTGGGAAGATGGCTGCTCTTGCCTGCTGCTTCTCTGTCGCTTTCAATCTAGCAAGAGGAGCGCTGCAAGATCCAACTAGATAGAATTGCTTTCCCCAAACTAGTGAGTCCTGATGGCGCTTGCCGTCCAGATGTTTTGGACTACAGCAATTTGGGGAAGGCTAAAGTCCATGATGACATCCTTCCACTCCCATTCGTTGTTGCATGGAATAATTGCTCTGAAGCGCGCACACACAACTACCCTAGTAGCTCCTGCAAAATGAGAGCCTGTTCAACATAGGAGGTGGTTTCTGCGCAAGGTGTTTTGAGCAGAGGCGCTGTAGCCTCTGCCCTGGGTAATGAGCTGTACAAGATGCCCAAGGAACAAACTGCAGTACCTTGCCGAAGGGCCTGGGCACACTCCTCTGCGTTGTTCACCAGTGCGCTGGCATTCTGCACAATGGTGGGTAGCCGGGCATACCAGTTCCTTAGAACATCCTGAAAGAAAAGGAAGCAATGAAAAGTTGTCTCCGTTTCTGGTGCTCAAGAGTTCTTAGAGGAAGAAAGTCCTAGCAAATTCCTCCTACAACCACCTTCCTGCACCTTGGGGAAAGTGCCAGTGTAAAAATACTCATTTTAACATAGTGTTTTAATTGAGAGCCATCCTGGTGTCATTGGTTAGAATGCTGGACTAGAACCTGGGAGACCAGGGTTCAAATCCCCACACGACCATGAAACTCACTGAGTGACCTTGGGGGCCAGTCAGTGCCTCTCAGTCTAACCTATGTCACAGGGTTGTTAATGGAGATTAAAGGAAGGAAAAGGTGGGCTATAATTAAAATAAATAATAAAGTAAATTGCATTTTATGTGACCCTAGGACTTTAGGGTGAAGGGGGGGTAATAAAACAATAAGGAAAGTATTAATAAGAATACATGCAACCCTAGCAGGTGAGTCATCCTACCTGTGTAGACCAAAACTCAAGGATGAAATGCATCATGCTAACAGCACAGGGAGAAAGGTACGCCTGTTGTAGGACAGGTACAACTCTGCTCTAAGGTATGTCAGAGCTGTGGACCTCAGGCCACAACTGACACCTCCAAGCACCTTCAGTACCTGGAGCAGGTTGCGGGCCAGGCGGGTCTTGCCTGTGTACAGCAGGAGCAGGTGCTCATTCAGGGTGTGTATGAAGCTCTCCGGGATGGTGATTTGCTCCACTTCTACCTTTAGTGGCAGCTGAGGCTTTGAACGCCCAATCTTGACGCCTGGCACCAGCCCACCCACTTGGTCCTGCCACCCTCCACCTGCAAGGAACAAGAACAAGTGTTGAGGAAGAGATCCTGCTTGTTTACCAGTTGCCAGGTGAATCCCTTGTGGGAGGCAGGAGGGGTCTCTGATCCAATGAAGAGAAGACTTATCTATAGTTGGGAGCCCTCTTTCTTTCTGAAGCAGTAAAATTGCTGTTGTGGGAAAGGACAGAAGGACCCTGCTTTGGTTTAATCTGGTTTCAATTATTACACCATGTTTTTATAGTTTAAAAATGTATAATCAGACATGATGAAGCATGGGATAGAATTCACATTATTAACATCACTTGAAGTCCTTTTATTTGTCCAGGCCTGCAGAATGATGATGGCCATTTAATTACTGTATTTTGCCGATGGCTTTATCCCGTTCTATGTTGTAAGCTGTCCTGGGCACCCTTTGAGTAGGAACCGTGTCATGGAGAGGGGTTAATCAAAAGTGACTTCCCCCATCAGACTGAGAACCTTTCCATGATGTCTCATCCTCGACAATATTAGGAAGTAGGTGTGAGAAGCAGAATACCAAAAATAGATCATTGCTTCAGCCAATATAGATTCACCCACATCTGTTTATCTGCATGTGAATGCTCTGCCCCAGTAGCAAAGCAGCACTGAATGGAATTATCAAAAGAAAACAACACTCTGCCCAGGAGTGGAGAGGACCCCCCTGCCATCAATGCAGCCCTTCCCTTTGGCCTGAAAGGGCTGCTCTGCCTTCACCCTCACTCTGATGCATCCCACCCACTGCCTTTTCCTCTTTAACCTAGAACCCTGTTTGCTTCTAATCGCTTTTGGCTCCTCCCCACCCCTGGGCACAGGCCCAGATCACAACCCTGAAAAGCTGCCTCTGGAAAACTCTTTCATTGCACAAGAATCATTTCATCACAAGGCTAGTTCTCATGTCTTCCTAACAAGTCTGGGTCATGGCTGTTGGTGGGGGGCTCTGCCTTTTATTATGCACATTCCTTCAGGGCCAAGTCAAAAACACAACCAAAGGGCAGAAGCTACTGGACTGGCACCAGAATCCAGACTGGCATTAAGACCTGTTTATGTGTTACTCAAGTGGAGGGCAAAAGTCTGCAAAGCAAGGAGGAGGTCACTGACTTTTAGCTGCTTGGCAGAAGGGCAGGATATGACATTTTAAAAGGAGTAGCATAGAAGGAATAAAAACATTCATCCAATGCAACATACAGAAATGGGAATCAGACATGGCCAGGACTGTGGAGAAGAGGGAGCAGTTTTGTGCAAGTGACAGAAACACCCCAAAATATCTTCCCTTGTGGAAGGCAGAAAACGGCCAACAGCACCGTTGAAATCTCAGCAGTCAAATGAGCTGGAGAGATTTCAGCCAAGTCTTGATCACAGAATTGTAGAGCTGGAAGGGACCACAAGGGTGATCTTGTTCAACCCCCTGCAATGCAGGAATCTTTTGCCCAACATGGGGCTCAAATACACAGCCCTGAGATTAAGAGTGTCATGCTCTACCAACTGAGCAACCAAGGCAGATGAAGAAATGCCTTCAAGGCCCTGCTAATGCTATATTTGAGGCTGACTTCAAGAAAAGGAGGACGAGATGGCGCTGAGATAGACATCTCCCTTTCTGCGGATTTTTGGTTTCTTTGGCATGTGCAGCAGAACAAATAAAAGGTCTTACCTGTTGTGAGAACCTGCTCCAAATGCAGCACGGCGTGGATGAGGGACTCAACGCTGGTGGAGTGCCCAGATGCCTGGTATAGAGAAGCCATCACAGCCCCTGCCAGGATGCTGCTGGTGCCTGCAGGAGAGAGCAAGTGAGCACAACATAGCTAGCGGTGTGGCGGGGGGGGGGGAGAGCTACCAGTTTTTTTCTTTGTCACTGGAGCCCTACACCACCCTTTGGATTCCACAGCACCAGACCAGAACCTTGTCATGAGAAGGGCCAGACTAGGTTAGACAAAGGCCTCTCTGGCCACGTAGATGCCTCTGAGAAGCCCTACAACAGCCATCTCCAACTGTTGCTCCTTGGTAGCTGGTACTAGTCAGTGGTAGAGTGCCTGGAAACTGGAGGTTCCATACACCTAACATCTCATATTCTATTTCTATTTCTGTTCTTCTGCATAAGACAAGAGGGAGGTATTGGAAAACTCAAGGGAAGGAGCCCAAGGTCTGCAGAAGTATATAAAAAAGCACTGATCTTGAATGGAGGAAAGGAAGGAGAGGTGAGTGGGGTTCTCATCTCATGCCTTTGGGGCAGGACAGGATACATGAGGCCCCTCTAACGTCAACAAGAGAAATACTGCCAGAGTGAACCTGAGGTCTTTGCTAGGTCCCCTTGAGCAATGCCAGGTATGCACGTAGAGAGGTTGGAGGCATACCCAGTCCTGATCCGTGAGGAAGACGTGACCAGGTGCGGAGTTCAAAGCCGCCTCCAAAGTGTTCCATCAGTTGCTCCCGCAAGGAATTCTGAGAAGCAAGGTCCACAATGTGGGTGCAAATCAAGGCTGCTTTCAACAAAGCTCCTAAGAAGAAGGGAAAAAATGGGAGTGGAAGCCAGGATAGCCCCTTTCTGGCCCACAGTGGAAAGAAATGAGACCTGGACTCAGGAAGGGGCTAGCGGGGTTGCAGTTAGGATCTGAACTCGGGAGTGGGAATGCGATGAAGCTTAACAGGCCATGGTGGGAAGATCAGGCAGGGGAGCCACTTCAAAAGTCAGCAGGAGTGACGCTGGAGGGCGGGCACAATTCACAGCAAGAGTCAATATGGCATTGCAGAGAAACAGGCCTCATTCCAAAGCATTGTGATCTAGCAGGTGAGTAGCTGGTCCTGAGGCCCATTAAAAGAGGAGCAAGAGGCCAGCTACTCTCAGGCATCCGACAGACATGTGAAAACAAAAGGCACATTTTATAGCAGATGCAACTCTGCCTAGAATCAAAGGAAGCTGCCTTCTAACAACTCAGGAACCTTCTGCATGCAAAGCAGCTATTCTACCACTGAGCTACAGCCCAGCCAGTACAGGGCTCCCTACTGCCACCTGATAAGCCTCTCACATGGTCTCCTCACAGCAAGCAAGGAAGCTGCTTTGGTACAGTTGCTCCCTTCCCGCTCCAGGAAAAGGGGCTCCTACCGGGTGCATGAGGTTGGCAGTAATCCTGTAGGTCTTCCAAGTCTCTGCAGACCAGCTCCACCACCATCTCTCCTTCCAGCCTCCCGCTGCTGCTAACAAGCCGCAGCTCTGGCTCGGCAATGCGCCGGGCCTGTGCACCAATGGGCCTGTGCCCATCCACCAGGACAGCCAGGTCCACCACTGCACCTCCGTGTTCATATGTGATGGGAGGAGTGTCACTCCAGCCACCTGCAAAAATTAGCCCAAGGGGGGGTCACATAAGAAAATGCACAGCCTCCTGCCCAACCACCCACCCAAGCCCATAACCAAAGAGTGGGACTCTCCCCAGGAGACCTTGCAACACTTCAAAAGATGCTGGGTGCTGCTTGCACACAACTCATCCTCCACGCCCTTGCATGAGACCCTGCACATCACTTCATGCTTCTGCTCCTCATTGAGCCCAGGGCTTGCTCCTGCCTTGCTGGGGATGGATCCCCCAGCACTCAAGGCAGGAGCCAAATGTCACTTGCCGGTAGGCAAGCGGCTACCTGGCCCCAGGAAGGGCAACTTGGCAAGCCCAGGCCCAGCAGCCACTTACCAGAGAGGTCTATTCTGGCTGGGCAGGCCGCTCTCACCCAGCGGCCCATGGGAGGCAGTGTGGCCAGCCTGAGGCTGATGAACTGGCAGGAGGACATCACAGCCTGGCGGACAAGGATCTGCTCAGCACCCTCATAGTGCCGAGCGGCGCGGACAAGGAGGACAGGCCTGCAAGGAAGGAGAAAAGGGTGTCTCTGGTTGCTTGGGCTGCTTCTGCCAACAGCCTTCTCCAACTGGGTGCCCTGCAATGGTGCAATACTTCCATCAGCATGAGATGCTGTGAGTCAGCATGGTCACAGATTATGCAGGGAGTTGTAGTCCTAGGCTGGCGAAGGTTGTTTGATTGGCCAAGTGCTTTTCCATCTCAGTTGTGTTTACCCACACAGAGGCCATCCTGAGGGGCAAGAAACTCTCCTTCCCATTTTCCCAGTGGGGTGAGCTCCACTCGGAGGCATTCCAGCACAGAGGCAGCTCTCTCATGCAGGCCCCCAGATTCTTCTCCCGTCCTCTGTCTGCCACCACAGGCTTGCTCTGTAGGGCCACTTGTGAGCCTCTGTCCCTTGCGCAACTCCAAAGGCCCCCATGGGCCAAGGCATCTGCTCTGCAATACCCCATGGACATCAGAAGCAGAATCGAACCCTTGGTCTATGTAGCCCAGTCTCTGACTGGCAGCAGCTCTCCAGCACCTTGGCAGAGGAGGGTCCCTCCCATACATGCAGTGTTTTACTTGTATGCCCTATTTCCATAGTTAAAACCATGCTCAAGGCGGCTTACAACATGAAAAACATACTTAATTAGAAATATAACAAAAACAGCCATAAACAATAAATAAAACATCAGAAGCTGCACAACCAATTTAACAATTCCCACATTAAATCATAACAAGGTATAAAAATAAATATACATAAAATTATTATCAATAACCATAACAACTGTCCCCGCCCCCTAACAACATCCCAGCCCAATAGCCTGTTTAAGAGCCTCAGCTTTTGTAGCTGGAGTCAGTCAAGGGACCTGCCCAACCAGGCCAGGTGGAAAAAGGCCTCCCCATCACCTGATGCCAGGATTTGAGCTTGGCTCAGGTGCTTTGTCACTGCATACCTGCCCTTCCCCTGAGGCCTCAGAAGACAAGGCCAGCCCACCTTTCCATGTTCCTTCCCTCCATGCTCCCAGTGAGTGCAGGAAACAGCATGGCCTTGAGCAGTGATGGCAAAGTGTTCCTGGTCATGTGCAGACTGAGCTTTGCACAGAGAACTTGCCTTTGCCAGCAGATGGACAGGTGGGGCCAACAGGAATACAGCTTTATCACTACACACACACAAACACACACTTGCAGTACCTGTCCAGCCACTTCTTCCTCTCCTTGGCCAGTTCCTTGACACCCTCAGGGATGTCCCCCTTCTCAAGGTGCTGGAAGGCCTGGGCCCAAGCCACGTTGGCTGCCGGGCCACTCCGTAAGCCCCCTTCCCCTTTGGCCAGGCAGCCCAGGAGGTCAGCAATGCAAGCCAGGGATCGAGCAGCAACGCCAGGGTCTCTGGCCATGGAGGCAACTAGGAGGCAAACAAGAAGTGGCCTCAGAGCCCAAAAAGTGGCTCCTTGGTTTGAAACTGGTCTGTTCCTGGGAATGGCTACACCTGGGAACATTGGGAGGTTTTAATGGGTGTCAAAACAGTGTGCTCCCCAAACCCAGTAGTCCTTGGGAGGACTGGGAGGAACCGTCTCCACAAAGCCTGTGTGGATTCACAACACAAGTGTCCCTGGAGCCAGGAAGAGTGGAGGGGAAGGGCCAGCTCTAGGAAGAGCTTCAGCCACATGGGCAAGGCCAGTCTGCCATCTTTGAAAACAGCCAGGCTGGGCAATGGCAGAGCTGCTCACTGAGGCACTGGTGGGTGGAGCTGCCAGACTCCCAGGGAACTCTGGGAAAAGCTGAAGCAGAGGTGCAGGCTTCCTCAGACTGGGGAAAGGCAATCCATGGGCAACCAGAAGGAACCAAGGTGGAATTCTCATCCAGCCGTTGGCAGGCACTGGGTAGGAGCTCCCTTCCTTCCTTCCTTCCTTCCTTCCTTCCTTCCTTCCTTCCTTCCTTCCTTCCTTCCTTCCTTCCTTCCTTCCTTCCACTCCCATATATAGGCACCCTGCAATTAAAGGGGCAAAATGCTGCTCCAGACACAGAAACACACACACCCTGCCAGCATGTCTCACCCTGGTCTAGTGTCTCCAGCATGGCCTTGTGGTAGCCCTCCAGGGCTGCGGAGCGGATCAGCGGTAGAAGGCTGCAGTTGCTATGCTCCATCAGGACCTTCTTGGTCTTGCTCTGGGCCTGCAAGAAGAAGGTGGCCCTGCGGGCAGCCAGCTCCGCCTCCTGGTCCAGGCTCCCCTGCAGCTCCTCCCAGGACATGCGCCAGGAAGTCCGCCAGCGCTGCAGCTGCTCAGCCCCTGGAGGAGAAAGAGGGGAGCCCAAGAGCCAGAGGACGTCCCTGACTCCCAGGGGCTCGGAGGCATGCAGCACGGGAAACAGGCGGGCATTCAGCAGGCAGCGGCGGCTGGAAGGGGTGTCTGGGCTCCAAAGATCGTGACTCCTGGGCAGGGCAGGGATGGTCGCACGCCAGTCACTACCACCCAGCAAAGCACGGAAAAGTAGCCTCAACCCCACAAGGAAGGAAGGTGGCAGCCCCCAGCCAGCCCTCCTCGCTACAAGGCCACAAATCAGTAAAGTCCTCCACTCCAAATGAACAAAAAGGCTGCTTTGTCCCTCATTTTTAATGGGACTGTAAGGATCAAAAACCCAAACTTGCAACACAGATTGTACATTGAATATGAAATACACCCGGAAAGTGTCTCTTGAATGAGAATCAGTTGCACAAATTGAAATCTTGTATTAATTACTGTATATTCCTGCGGATAGGGCTACTTTTTAACCCAGGAAAATCTTCTCAAAAGTTGGGGGCCGTCTTAAACGCCGGGTCATATTTCTTATACGGCGAGTATATCCCAAACTCTGTATTTTAACTGGAAAAGTTGGGAGTTGTCTTATACACCGGAATATACGGTAGTTAATGATGAGCCCCATCACCTAGAGCTTGTGTCCAAGGAGGCATTTTTAATTTATAGTTTTAACTAATTCTGTGTTGTACTTTTCATACACTGTTCAGGGGCAATTGTAGATAAGCAGTACATAAATAAAATAAATGGAGGCAGAGCAGCAGCTCCACAGCACGGGGTGGGGGTGGCTGATGTGTGGGGCCCTCAAGAGAATGGGCTGGGACCTGTGCACGTACCGTATTCCAGTGTGGAGGAAAAACTCATTCCAGGGCATGTTCAGGTAGGTGCCGCCTTCTTCTGCCATACTCTAAAGAGAGAAGAGGGCAGGTGTGAGTGCCTCAGAGAAGTAGGAATAACCAATAGAATAGAGGTGGGGTGGGGCAGACAGTTCTGGGCTTCTTAAGGTCACCTGCCTCAAGACAAACTGCCACCCCCAGCTCTCTGAAGGAAGCAGCAGGGTTGCTGTGGGGAGTGGGATTCCCCAGAGAGTTGCAAGGTGCCTCCAACCCGTAGAATTTGGGCTCCTTCCCCCCATGCCAAGCAGACTCCTGTTACACACCTGCCAGTCGTCATGATGCCCACTCAGGGTGAAGACCTTACAAGGGATCCCTCTCAGCCTGACGGTGTGTCCCTGGACAACCACGTCCCGAAGCAGGTAGCTCCTGAGGGCCACGGAGGATGCCACATCCAGCCCAGTGAGGAGGCAGCCAGTGTGAATCTCCAAAGGGCCCTGGAGAAAAAGACCAAGGGGCCACAGGCATTTCTGACACGTGCTCAGCTCTGCTGCCACTGGAGGGAGCCCACACAGAGGTTGCTCTTTGGGGGTTGGAGTAGAGTTGTCAGGACAGCTGGGAGAGAGGGGAGACGGTTTGTCCACTGCCCTGGGCAAAACCCACCCAGAGAAAGCAGACCTGAGATCCCGGCTCAAGGTTGCTGCAGCCAGGTCACCCTGCCTGTGTGTCAGGCAACTAGCTGGCTGGGGAGAGTTGCGGTGAACAAATGAAGGATGAGGCTGCATTCAGTCAACAGAGGGCAGTGGCAGGCAAAACACCAACAGCTCTGGCTCCCTGCAACCTATTTACAACATTTTTGCCTCACCTCCTTTCCTCCAAGGAGCTCAAGGTGATGTATGTGGTTCTCTGCCTCTTCAGTTTATCCTCATAGCAGTCAGGTAGATCAGGCTGAGAGGCCGTGACTGGGTCAAGGCCACGTAGTGAGCTTCATGGGTGGATGTGGGATTCGAAACCTGGTCTCCCAGGTCCTAGTTCAACATTCTTAACCCCTACACCACACTGAACCTTGGGTCCTTGTCCTCCTCATATCATCTCCTGCCCTGGACCTGATCCTGCCAAACCTCAAGGCTTGGCCCAAATACCACCTCTGGGACTGGTTCCTGTTTCTAATCTGCCAAAGATGACCCAGGGAAGCCAAAGAGAGAACTTCTGGTGCCGAGCAGAGAACAAGGGCTGTTGCCAACCTCCTTACTCCCATCTCCAGCAAGCATGGCCCACCTTCAAGCGGCAGTGCTGGATCACGCTCCCAGGCCCCACTTTCACTGCTCCCTCCAAGAGGCTGTTGGTGACGGAGCAGCCCTCAGCCAGCAGCTGAGGCTCCTGCATGGGAAGGAAGAGGAAGAGGGGTCATAGGGAGTCAGGGAAGTCCAAGCAGCCTTATCTGCCTACATAAGCTGCCAGTCCTTATGGGTGGGGAGAAAAACGTGCAATCACGTGGGGCAGCAGCAGGTGAAATACAAGGCCCCAGAGCAGAGCTTAGCAGAAGGAACTGCCCTATATGAGCCCCATGGCAACTCTTTGCCCCTTCCCATCTGGCAACAGCTGCTCCTGCCCACACCTTCTAAATTACAAGAAAACCAGAATTTTGGAATTTTAATTATGGGAAGTTGTCTCGTCAGCAGAATGCACATAGACTTCAGTTTCACCCAGTTGCATATCACACCTGCTGCCCCACCCTGCCAAGCACACACACAACTGTGCTGCAGAGAAGGCTGCTGGGGTGAAGTGGGGGCCCCTCCCACAAAAACAAGGCACTCAAGAGCCTCTGAGGCATCCCCCAACCAGGGGTGGTACTCACAGCCACATGGGAATGTGCCACTTTGCAGAAGGACCTGCTGCGGGCATTGCCTGGGTGGGGCGTGAGGTGGCGGATGTGGTCGCTGGCAGACATGGTCATGTAGTCATAGCAACCCTCGGGGATGTATGCTGTGAAGAGGGAGGAGACAGAGGCCACCATTGGCACCTCAGAGGGTATCCCACACCGACAAGGCCTCCAAAGGCCTCTCGGGAAGGAAGGTCAAAAGAGGGAACGCATTACGTAGCCAGTGCTAGACCTACTGAAATCAATGGACACAGTGGACTCTGGTGTGCTCTGAGTAGAACTTAGCTGCCTATACAAGCCAATGTGTTTTGTCTCCCCGGGGCTCAGTCTGGCAGCCCCTCTCCTGCCTCCTACCGTACCAGAGAGAAACAGCCTCCCACCACTGCAGAGGAGGAGATGGAGAGACCTGCAAGCTTGTCTCCCTGGAGGCAGATGTCGGGATTTGTTGTGCAGTGTGCCCCTTGCCTCCCCACTGGGTACCCTTTGCCCACTCCCTAGGACAGAAAGCGATGCGCTGCCCCAGAAAACCAGCATCACCAAATGGTGGAAGGGAGGCCGATTTCACCAACGTGGAGCCTTCCAGATGTTTTTGACAACAACTCGCATCAGCCCCAGCATTGTATAGCTGGGCTAGCTACGGCTGATGAGTCAAAGTTCAAAACATCTCGAGGGCACCAAGCATCAGGCTGGAGAGGCTGGCTGGTATTGGACGAGGCAAGTTCACAACCTCACCCATTGTGAGCGGCGTGGCATGGAGAGTTTTCCACAGCACGGAACGGGCACTTCTCTCTGCCCCTGTCTCCTGGACATTGTCGCCACTGCCCATCCCTGGTCTCTGACCCTTCACAAAGGCCTCTTCACTGACTCCCTGAGCCATGCAGAGCAGGATGTCGAAGAAGAGAGAGAGCTGGCATGAGGGAAGAACAAGGAGGGGGTGAATGAGTCTTCTGGTCAGGGAAACATCTGGCTCCACAAGGAGACACCCAACCAAAGCATTTGCACATCATGACAAGTGGAGGGACAGTTTCCAAGGTGTGCAATGGACTGACTGGAATAACAAATGGGGTGGGTGGGAGAGATTGAAGGAGCACTGTCTCAAGTTAAAAGCTGCCCAGCAAGGCTTCCGGGGGTCTGCAAGGAAGCAGGCCTAAGAGCATAAGGAAAGCCTGCAGGATCAGGTTGGTGGCCCATCTTGTCCAGCCTCCTGCTCTCACAGTGGCCAGCCAGACACTTGGGAGAAACCCACAAGCAAGATCCGAGCACCAACAAACTTAAAGTAGCATGGGGACAGACAAAGGAGGGCACCTTCATCCCAGTGTGGCTCCCCTTTATCACATATAGAGGCCAACAAGACAATGGCCTATCCAACCCCCCAACAACATATGAATCAATATGACTAATCTGACCCAACAACCCCATTCTCACGCATACACACAAACCACATTGCAATCAGCCAAGCTCTGATAGAGGACCGAAACACATGATGCTGACACAAACACCCTGCACAAACATTACGAAACAGAAAATCATTATCCCTACCATCTCTCCCCTCCCCATCTCTCTCTCTCTCTCTTTTCTCCCAGCTGCATAATGCAGATGACAACAGTGTTTCATACCAAATGTAAACAAACTGTGGTAAAGACTCTTATTAATTGAAAGTGGATATACTATATATGTACTTTTCTTTGTTTATTTGCTTGTTTGTTACACAATAAAATCTTTAATAAAAACTTTTTTAAAGAGCACATTTCTCTCCTGTGGTTTCTAGCAACTGGTGTTCAGAGGATACTACATACCTCTGGTGGTTGAGGCAGAGAATAGCCATCATGGCTAGTAGCGGAGGATCTCTAGGCTCAGATAAAAAGCTCACTCACTGTTCTGCAAGATGCAGAAAGAGGGAAGCTGTGCAAGCTCCAGCGGTCTCTGTCTTAGGGAGGTGTTATTTCCCCCACCCCCCAAAAAAGGGTATTGGATACAGAAAAGGAGAGGAGAGAGAGAAAGAAGGGGCTTCTCAAAGTGCCCCACCCAAAAACCCATTTATTGTAGTTGTTAATGCCCATTGAGAGGTGGAATAACTGCTTCAGGGGCAAATACGAAATACTGTTTAGGCTGCTTCCTCCTTGGCCAAAGGCAGCCTCAGTTGTATAAGTCACAAGAAGAGGGAGGGAGGGAGGCCATTCCTCCACCACACAAACACACACACCTGCAAAAAGCTGCCAGGATTCAGGAGTAGAAAGAAATGATGGGGGAAGACCACAAGCAATTATTATTACAGACAGCATCACGGCATAAATTCCACCAAATACAATATGAAAGCAGAACAGGGTGCAGGCACAAAGCTCTGAGAACAATAATAAGATCAGTTAAACAAACTCAAATCTTCACACACACTCTAAAGAAAGGATTTCATCAGGTACAAAATTGATCTTCCACAAATGGTAAGGTTACACCTCAGGGAAAGCCTTCCTCTAAACAAAAATGTATTCCATAAGCACTTAAACATCATCCTGTGGGGTGCCTGACTGTTTTTGGTAGGTAACTGATTCCAGAGACCTTATGTTGCAACACTAAAAGCCTGGTTTCTAATGCAGGCTAAGGACACCTCTGGGGCAGGCAGTACTCTGGGGCTGCAGTTGCAGGGCAGCAATCTATGGTGCAAGGCAGCCCTAGACCCTTGAGAGATGAAGAAAACGCTTTTGCAGCAGATTATGCAAAAAAGCCCTCTCAGGGACAGACCATGAGATCCTTGGCAGCTTGAGGCATTCTTCCCAATGTCTAAGAAACCATCACTGCAACGCTAAAGCCAGCCCAACCTCACTGTCACCTGCCTCCTCATAAGGGAAGATGGGGAGCGGGCAACACAACTGCAGCTCTGTTGTAGCATATTTTGGTGCACATGGGCATCCCAACATTTTGCAGCCTCCAAAAGAAAACCCACCAGGAAAAGAGATAACTCAAATGGAGGAAAATTCACCATGGCAGGGAAGCCTTGAAAGGCTTCCAAAGCTGCAATAGGACCTGAGGACACTAGCGTGCCCACAAGCCCACAGCGCTGCTTCCTGCAATAGTTGTTACTGTGAAGAAGTGGGGGGACACATTTTCCCAACAACTCAACGCTGCAGTTAGAGAACAGGGGAAATGCTTTGCCCAGGAGCAGATGTGCTAGGTGTTGGTGTTGGGGACATTCTCTGGATCACTCATATTGACTGGAGGCAGCAGCCCATTCTGGGCCTGGGAAGACCCAGAACACCCCTCCCCAGATGGTGCCCTCCAGATGCTGGCTGCAGATGGCAGAAGCTGGAGGGTGCCATGTCGGCTGCCCCCCCCCCCGCTTGACTTGGCAACTCTTAACACAATCTTCAAGAGCACTTTGATCTCAAACTCAGGTTGGACTGGCCTTTTGAAGGCTGACTCAATGGGCCCAAAGCCCCACAGTTCACTCACCTGGCCTGCACCCTGCGACCATCCAGTGTGGGGGTCTCTGGCCAGGGGCTTGCTGCCGGCCACTCGGGACTTCCCCCAGACCAGCTGCGCCCTTCTTCCCATCTTCTGCAGCTCTCGCAATTCACACCTGGGCAGATTCATCTGCAGCCCCCCAGGTGATTTCCTCTTCCCTAACCTGCCTCTTCACAAGGGCCTCACCTGGATGGCAGGGGCTCCTGAGTCCAGCCCCATGTAGGTGCAGGCATCAAGGGGTGACATGACATGGGTGGCCAGAAGCTGCTCCGCTGCTTCAGAGGAGAAGAAGACAACCCCACACACCTGCAGGATTAATAAGCAGCTCAGCTTTTCAAGTGTGTTCAGCTCTTCAGTGAGATTTCAAGAGTTTCAGGCAGATGGTTCTGCTGCAGGCTTGCCCTGCAACTGAGGGCTCACCCACACTTAACTTTTGCCCTGCAGTTTGTAGCCACAGGTCCATGCTACCCTCACCCCCCGGATTTCCACAGAAAAACCTGCTCTTTGATGCTGAATCAGAATACATAGCCATTTGGGTTTCCATGGGTTGCCATTTGCTCTGGTTCAGTCTACCTCTGAATACCAGATTATGGGGAATAACAATGGGAAAGTTGAAGTTTCCCTCGGGTTCTGCTTGGGGGCTTCCTTTCCTTAGGGGCATCTGCTTGGCTATGGTGAGAACAGGATGCTGCACTAGATGGGTCTCATCCAGCTGCAGGGCTCTTCTTGTGACTCCAGCCCAGGCCCAGAACTCACCAGTGGGACCTTCCCGTCTGGCCCCACGCACTGCTGGATTTGGTCTTCGGGGCTTTGGTAGAAGATGTCATGCACTACCCCCTGGAGGGACAAGGATGAGCAGAGTTACCCCAAGGAGCGTCAACAGCCAATGCACTTGGGCAGCAATTATCTATGAGAGGAAGGCCTAACGAGACACGGTGCTAATCACTTTGTTGGCTTTTTTATTTTTCTCTGAAATAGTAGCCCGGAGACTGAGGCTTTCACCCTTTGTCTCTTCCACAGTCCTGATCTGGGCTGCATCTGCCAAACCACATCTATCTGCCCTGGAAGGAAAGATACACAACTATGTCTTCTTACGGGCCCATGAAAGTAGTGGGGCAAGTGAGGAGAGGCATCTTCAGATGCTGCTGGGTTTGTAGCTCTCATCAGATCCTGCAAGAAGCATGGCTAATGGCTAATGGCCAGGGAAGATGGGAGGAAATGCAAGGGAGGAAGATGCCTGGAGGAAAGCAAGCAGCCCAGGAGAAGGGTGCCTTCAAAAGGGAAAAACACCCAAAAGAACTCTGGGCCTGAAATTTGTTATCCATTACTTTTGTGAATTGTAGAGGCTTTCCAGACCAAGTGCCGAAAAGATCGTCCAGGATGCTCCTCTGCCTGTCCCAGGCAGGGGGTTAGAGGGGCAACTGGGTGGCTGCTGGAAGAGGCCTTGGGCGAGGTACCTGAGCGTCAGCGAGGTAGACTCCATGCTGCCTAGCATAGGAAATGCTCCCAGGCACAGCAATGACTCTCACCCCCTGGAATCCATGCCAGTCGATCTCTGGGAGAGGAGGGGAGGCATCCAGCTTTACATAAGATTTGGCAAATCTTGCCCATTGAGGAACACCCACCCATGACCTCCCAAAATAGAAATCAAAATTAAAGGAACACCTCAAAATGAATCAGGGGAGGAGAAAGAAGGCACTTTTTAGCCATTCCTCAGGACGCAACCTTTTCCGGCTTGCACAGAACCACCACTCTCTCCCAGCCAGTCCTTGCAGCCTCCCATACACCTCACCTTTCATGGTTGGGACTGTGAGAAGCATATCCGTGCTGGAAACCCAGACCCCTGGGGGGGAGCCTCTGCACACCTGGAAATGAAGGCAAGGAGGAGGAATCTGAGCCTGTAGGAGCAGGAGCTGCACCTCTGAGCCCCTGCAGGGCACGGTGGGGGTTGGCAGGGAGAGGGCAAAGCCCACCAAGGCACTGAAACAGGACAGCCTGCAAGGATCCACCACACTGACCTGGTGCATCAGGGTTGCAAGGAGGCTGTCCAGGTTGCAGGTGAGTGCCTCAGCAGGGGCTGCAGGATCCTCCAGGGGGAGGCAGGTGAATGCTCGGCTGCAGTCATCGAATAGGAAGTCCCGGCCCTGGCAAGAAGGAAAGCAGAATAGCAGAGCAGCAGAGGGAGCAGGCCGAAGGCACAGCCTCCAAGTAGCTGAGGATTAGGAGCAGCTTGTCCCATCCAAGAGGAGGGAAGTCTCCTGCTGTGGAAGCTCTTCTCCTTGGTGCCTGACTAGAAATGAGGCACCGCCCTCTTGCTCTTCTGAGGATCGCACCCAAGCACGGTCAGTACAGCCCCGCCACAGAGCTCACCATGTGCAGAATGAGGATCCAGGCCTTTTGCAAGACATCAGATGTGACCACCTGGAAGGAACATCAGAGGGGGGTCTCTTAGATTAGGAAATACAATGGTCTGGAAGCTGAAGGACAAAGGCAGGTGCCGTGAGCAGGGCAGAGGAGGCAGAAGGAGGCAGCTTGGGGTCAGGGATCCTGGCAGTGGACAGTTGGCATTTGTCTTCTCCCTTGCTCACCGTGTAGCCTGCTCGAGCGCTCAAGTGCTCAGCTGCCACTAGTAGTGCGTTGAGGGTGGCTCCTCCGCTGCCAACCTGGCCCTTGGGGTCTTCAACCGTCAGCAGGATGGGCTGTCGCCCCAAGGAGCCCCGATCCCTGCGGACCTCCAGTTCTGGAAGCCAAACGAATAGAGACTCAGTAAACACAGATCACAGCATAGAGAGGGAGAAGGGGGGAGGCCCCCGGCAGCTTGTGAGAAGCCCCGGAGGTAGGAGTGGAAGGGTCAGTGGCTCCCTGGTTGGTTCCAGCCTTTCCTGCATCCCTCAGCCCTGCCAGCCCTTGTCTGATGCTGGTCCAGCCATGCCTGCCAGTGGATTCTCAAATACTAAAAGTTTTCAGGGTGACCCAGGACACTGCTTGGGCTTGCTTTTGGTCAGGCAGCAGAATATTAAAGGCTCATAATTAGCTGCTAAGCCTGCCACCTCCCCAAAGACATCAAATCTAGCCTAAAGCGCGAGAATAGCAATTAAAGGATTGCCTACGATCAACAAGGTGTCGTCAGTGAAAAATTTAATACCATACTGCCAACTCATTTTTTAAAAAAACCACAGTGCTCTACAACAAAATCATGAAAGCATAATGAAATTACAAAATCACAAAATAGCTCTGGATTTTCAACAAAGGGTTGAGTGAGGTGGCCTACAAGCTCCATTCCAACTTCATTGTTCTGAGGCCCCCCCCCCATTTTTAATTCAGCTCCAGCCCTAACCTTGCCCTGCAATGTGTTGGCTCGGATCTCTGTGTGGACAGGAAGGCCTCCACTCACCTTTTTGGAAGGCAAAGACGCTGTCCTTGTGCTGACATGTCAGAACGATGACGGTCCAGTCCACCTCTCCTCCAGCCATGCGTTTAAAACAGGCCTCTCTGCTTTTTGCACTGCTGAGCCTGCAAATAAGGGAGCCACCTGCCAATCAAGCTCAGCTTAAAAGCCACTGATCTGAGTGACACAATTAAACAAGCCCTGCCAAATCACAAGGTTGGGCCCCTCCAGTATCTATTAGTGAACATGGAAAAGGGGTGGCATATGTCAGCCCAACCATGCAGTTCTTGGGTCTACTGAAGAGCCAACGTGATTTTTTGTTGGACTACAACTCCTATCACCACTGAACACTGGGTCATTTTTGGCTATTGCTGATGGGAGATGGAGTGCAACAACTTCTGGGGGACACCATATGGGTGCAGTGGGTGAAGAGAGTAGGGGAACCAGTGTTCCAATTGCTGTCTGCTTATGAATCTTGCTGGCTGATTGATGTGGGCTACCTGCTGTCTCACTGGACTACTGTGTGTCCCTGTGCCTGCCTGTAGGTAAACCTAAGTGGGTATGACTTCCCTAATGCGTACATTGTTCTTTCCCACTTCCCTCCTCCTGCCCATGCAATCTCAAATATACATTGGATGCCCCTTGCAGGACAGGGTGGGTAGGGCAGTGGCGGCTCTCCTCTGGCGCACTCTATAAACACCAGGAACACCATGGATGAAGTTATATGCAAAAATAAATAATACAAAGGTTACTGCATATCACCAAAGGGCATTGCATCTCTCTCATACTTCTCTCAAAAAGAAATGGATTTATGTTCACTCTCTCCTGGATAAAGTTTATTTATGCTGATAAAAAAAATTGGTCCCCAGAAGGCAAGGGGTCATTGATAGGTCTATGGGGAGCTTTGGGTCTCTAGCTTTTGTGGTCACCCCACCATTCTGGCGGCAAAGCAATTGTGAGGATCCTGCTCTTTCAGCGCTTTTGTGCATCATTCCTTCTTTCACAAGCTGAACAAATTAAGCTGAATATATAAATATAAAACATGCAGAATTAGCATGATTTATACTGGCTGCAAGATTTGTTTTTCTCTAATGCCACTAAACATAGACCTAAGTGTTTTAATCAACACAGCCTGACGTAAAAACAATCCTGGGCATTAACTTGGGCGGGGGAAACAAAACAAATTGTGCCAGGACTACTTGGCATTGGCATCCTGCCCCCCTGCCCAAGTAGGTGACTCTATTTTGTACCACAGTGAAACAAAGAGTTTGTGGGATCTTGCCACAGCCCCACTCCCATTACAAATAACTGCATTTTTGACATGCATGTGTGCCGCCAAAGCCAAGGCCTTCCTACTGGGCTCCCTGCCAACATCATCCCTGAAATTTTATCTTTTCCATTTTATCAGTTTCATTGTGTAGAGAGGAAAAACCCACCCCACAGTCTCACCCCAGAGGGCTCAGCATCTGAAGAATACTTGCTAAGCTTTTACATTTTTTAACGTTTTGTCATTATTGTTACATTTCTATCCCACTACCTTTTCTACAAAGAGCTCATGGAGGTGAAGATGGTTCTCCACCCACCTCCTCATTTTTATCCTCACACCCACCCTGTGAGGTAGGTTAAGCTCAGAGAGCGAGAGACTGCCATGGCTGAGCGGAGTTTTGAACCCAGGTCTCCCAAGCCCTATGAGGCCAGCACTACACACCACACGGCCATTCAGCTGCCCTTGAGGGGGGCATTCCCTCCCTCATAGGAGCCAGGCGCCCCCTCCACTCCTTGGGGGAAGGACTTTCCGGCCCTCTCACGGGGCTTCCTTCCGTGAGGCCCACTTTGCAGGTAGCGAAGCTGTTGCAGCCCGAAAGTGCATGACACGCTTACACGGGAGTAAGTCCCACTGGAGCCAAAACGACTTACTTCCGAGTAGACGTGCAACAAACCCCTTTTAAATATCGGATTAATCAGCCCCTCCTTAACACGCCACGACAACCTCCTCCTCTTGCACTGGCGCTTTAACTGAGCCCTCTTTCCCCTGGATCCCCACCCCACCCCGAGATATGCACTCTGGGAAATGTAGTCCACTCACTCACAAACCGGGGAAGGTCCATCTGCTCGTAGAACTACACTTCCCAGGAGGCGTTATGCTTCGAGTCGGGAGGTGGGGCTGCTCTTCCTTCTTTAAAGGCACAGGCCCTCTTTAGCTCACATAGGTGCCTCCTAACCAGCCTCTGCGGCGGCGATATTGCAGGACTTGAGTCAGCACCACCTTGCAATGCTAATTCCTTGGAAGTTTTATATGTGTGTGCTTGCGTTTGCGCGCGCAGTGGTCCTATGCGGCTTACTTTGAAGAAAAGCCCTCTGAGTTCAGCAGGCGTTAACTCTCAACTAGATGTTCAGCCGGATCCTATGCTCACTTACTAGGAATGAGCCCCTAAGACCTTCATTGGTACCCTTGGGTAGATGCCCCAGACCCTGAGCTTTCACTTAAATATTAAAAAGTAAGTCTCTGGACCTCCGAGAAAGAAATTTGGGAAGCAACTGTGAGGGTACCTTTGTAAGCAAACTGTGAGAGTGCCTTTCTGAAGTGAAATGAGCCAAACGCTTTCCCCCCTTGCGGCCTGCCACTCTTCTTAGCTAATCAGCAAAGTCAGAGTTATGAATGATTGACGACGAGCGCGATGTTCCGACACCAGGGGAAAATAATCCCGGAGTCTTAAAAGCGGCCGTTTCCTCCTCCCATTTGGTGTGCTTTCCCTGCCTCCTCCTCATTTTCTATCTAGCCCATGGAATCTCCACCGTTTCCACTGCCTTTACTACCAGGCAGCAATACTAGTATGCATCTTTCTTCTCAGAAAAGTGGTCCCTAAAAGGCTTATTCTGAGATCAGGTAGTCTCTAAAGAAAGTCATTTATAGTATGTGCACATAGCTGCCAAGTTATCCCTTTTTTTAAAGGGAAATTCCCTTATGCTGAATAGGCTTCCTCGTGAGAAAAGGGAAAACTTGGCAGCTATGTGTGCAGGCGGATGTTAAAAGAAAGCCCTTCTCTCCCCCGCCCCCTCTACAAACGTAAAAACGTCTTAGGCACGTTTCCTGGTGTGCAGCAGCTGAACGCCATACACTCTTTAAGAATTTACTGTATTGTTAACTTGCAGCACCATAATATACGTCTATTCAAAAGAAAGCCTCTTTGTTTTTAAGAGTGCTTACTCCCAGGTAAGCGAGTATAAGATGACAGCCTAGGCTTTGGTTTAGGTTGGCGCTAGGGAAAATCGGGTTTTTTGTACCTCGAATAGCTGCATGGCAGGCAGAATTTCAACAGGTTAATACTTTTCTGGTATGAAAAAGCCTCACCATGACTGTACTCGTTCTAATTTTGTGTTATGCTCTGTCCCCCTCCCTGGCAGCCATCCCTGTGCCTTGAGTAGTACAGCCCAAAATTCAAAAGTCTTCAAGCAGGAGGCTTTCCCAGCCTTGCTTGAAGGAGTTGAACCAGGAGTTGCACCTGTCCTGGGACCTTTTGATTGCAAGTCAGGTGCTCTGCCACTAAGCCTTTGCTCTTCATGAGTCCCCTTAGCTTGCTCAGTGTGTTAAGAATGTGCGTGAGAAAGCAGGCTGTCTGTGGACTTGTGAGAGTGTGTATGTTCTGGGCTATTATTCTCAGGTCCCATCCACACTATGCATTTAAAACAGCATCTTGCTACTTTAAATGGTCATGGATTCCCACAAAGAATTCTGGGAACTGTTGTGTGATAAGGGTGCTGGGAGTTGTTAGGAGAGCCCCCCCCCCAAGCTGCAATTCCCAGAGTTCCTTGGGCAGAGCAATTGATGTTTGAACCTACTCTGGAAACAGGAAATGGGAAATGTAATACAGGAGATGTATTAGTGCACGTGGGGAAAACAAGTGTCTTGTGCTAACCATGTGATGGAGGAGCTGTCCAAAGAGTTCAGAGGTAAATAATGAATGAGATCTCTCCTCGTGGCAGGAAGCTTAGCTATTGCTCCATAAGATGGGACAATCTGAACACTGAAAGTGGGCTTGGGGGTGGGGGTCTGCTGATTGCTCAAGAACTCCCAAATCAACAATGGGTGCTTCCAGGCAACAACCTGCTCATTGATTTGCTTGCATCCCTCCACCATTCTTTTTATTGCTGTTCGTTTGGGGAAGAAGCACGCAGCTTTGCAACCACTTCACCTGAGTTCGGCAGTACGTGATGAAGGCAGGACGCTTCTAGACTGTCGCTAACTCAATCAGGCATTGGCAAATTCGGGTCTCACAATTACTGCACGTTGGGAGATTTTGCACATTGAACGAATTCCCCCCCACCTACCCAAAGATCGAGGGGTTTGGGTTAAGGAAAGTGCCGGGAAAATGCTCTTCTTTGCATCCGACTTCCTCACAAACAAATCAGTATACAGTAGTTCAATAAATAGTCAATCCCGGGGGGGGGGGTGAGTTTTACCAATAGTGACTCGAGGCTCCCCCACCTTTTAGAGGAGCTGTCCCTTTAGCAAGCACAACCACCGAGCTCCCCGCACCCCAGTTTTCTTATTTCCATCCGCTCTTCTCGGAGGTCGGTTTATGCCGCCTTGCAAGGAAGCGCACAGCCTGGCTTTCTTGGCCACGAGTAGCGCATTAAAGGCCGCGCGCCGATGCCCTGAAAGAGCGCGTGCTCCTGCCGGTGCCCTTGCTAGATGCCTTGGGGCAGAGATCTCGGAAAGCGCCGGGGACGCGTCCCGCAGGGCTAGGAGGGCTACGTAGCGGCGCCCACCCGATCACAGAGGCAACGGCAGCCCTGCTGGAGAGGAGTGGGCTGCGGCGGTAGCCCCCTCCACCCGCTCTTCCCACCGCCGAGGCGAAGCTGGCGAGGGGCCGAAGAGGCGGTCTCTTCTTCCCGCCCCGGGGGCCGAGGCAGCTGGGAGCCCCCCGCCCCTCGCCCCTCCGCAGAGTCTCCGCCCCTCCTCCCCTCCCCTCCGACGGCCGGCCTCGCTCCCTCCTTTCCGCGCGCATCTCGGCCGGCGGAGCGGCGCTGAGGATGGGGCGGCGGGGCGCCTGCGAAGGCAGCAGCCAGGAGCCCCGCGGCAGGACAACGACGCTGCCCTTGCTGCTGAGGAGGCCGCTGCCGCCGCCTGGTGAAACGGGGCTGAGCTGAGCTGGGCCCGGTGTCGCCAGTCCGCCCGCCCGCTGCCGCTGAATCCCCCAAACGCCCACCATGGATGGGGCCCGCGGCAGCCGCCGGCCGCAGAAGCAGGTAAGGGGCAGGCAGGACGACGACGACGAAGAGGAGGCCTGCGCGGGGCTGGGCAGCGAGCAGCTCTTTCCGCCGCCTTTGTCTCTCCGGCCCTCCGGGGGAGTGGACCCGGCCCGCAGAGCAGCCCAGTGGGGCGGACCGCCTGCCTGCCTGCCTGCCGCAGCATCGCGAGGGGCTGCTGAGCTGTGGCAGAGGCCGAGGGAGGGCCCGGCCGGGGGCTGTTGCTGCTGCTGCTGCTGCTCCCTTCTGGCTTCTCTTGCTCTGCGAAGCAAAGGGGCGCTCGGTCGCCGCCGCGCTTTCAGGGGCTTTTCCCGCTCGGGAGGGCGCCGCCGCCTTGGGTTCTGCGCGCCCGGCTGTAGCTAGCCCGGCGGAGTTCTGCCGCTGCTGCCTGTGAGGGGTCCCAGGTTTCGACCTGGCTTTGCCGGGAGGCCGAGCCGAGCCGGGATCTCTATTCTGGCAGGGGGGCCGGGGATTATCCTGGGCCCCTCGCCTTTCCAACGCGTGCCTCCGGGATCCCTGGCTTGAAAAGGGGCTGCTTCCGGCCGGGCCTCTTGCCGGCTGCTCCTACGGAGTCTTCCTCAGCCCCGAAATCGGTAAAATTCGGTATGTAACCGGAGTATTACCTTGCCACGGCTGTTCCCTCTGCATTCGGTTGCTTCTGGGCATGTGTAGAGTGGACTGCCTGCCGCAGCTGAGAGCACTTTGAGGCAGCACCTCTCTCGTTGTTTTGCGTTGGTGCCCAAGAGTTCGAAAAGGGGTCAATTGCCTCCTGAGGGCACTTCAGTGGCAGAGAGTGCTGGAGTGGAAGACCCCGGGTCCAGTCCTGGAAGAGCTGCTGCCAGTCCGTGTAGGCAGAACAGGGCAAGATGGATCCATAGTCTGACGGCAGCCTTCCCCAACTACCTGCCTTCCATATGTTTTGGGCTGCGCTTGACCCCAGCATCCTACAGCTGTGCTAGGTGAGAGGAGTTTCAGTCAGAAACATCTGGAGGGCACCAAGCTGGGGGTCCATCCACCCCACCCCATTCTCTGTTCCCAGCACTGGTCAGCCAGAAGTCTCAAAGAGAAGCCCCACAAATTGGACATGATGGCAACATTGCATGCCCCCAGCACCTGCTGTCCAGAGGTAGACTGCCTCTGGATGTGGAGGTTGCATTTAACTGTGATGTTAGACAAAGCTATAAAGGGAAGGCCTATGTCAGTGGCAATCACTGCCCCTTGTGGTGAGGGGTTCCCCATAAACTGATGGTTTGTTTTGTGTGATTGAATGGACTTCCATCCTTACTTAACAGTCTGTTGTCAGCAAACTTCATTGCATGACCCTGGGGCCTAGTTTTTAAAAGAGCTTCGACTTCTTTAACTGTGTGATGTCGTCAGTCATATGTATCAAATTCTTACATCTTGATACAGAGCACCACCCAAACCTGTGTTTCAGGTCAGCCTTGACAAAAGTCTCTAGCCTGCTAAGAGACTGCTAGCAGCCTGCCCTGGAGGATTCTTGGCTGTCGAGTAAGCAGACTGGGGGGAGGAGGGAGGGAGAGATCATTCTGCTGCCCTTGAGCCATTGGGCCAACCCATTTGCTTTCTGTGCTGGTAGCCACAAGGGAATTGACCTTTCTTCACAGCTCAGCACAGAAAGCAAGTGGGCTTGGATCTGCTCCTCTGCTAGCCTGTTGTTGTGTTTCTGTTTTGGCTTCCTTCTCCTCTCTGTGTCTACAACAAAAACCAAGCCATGCAGTGATCTCTCTCCCCACCAGCCTACTCACTTGCCAGCATGGAATTCCTTGTTGCCTATAGCGACTAGGCTTGCTATTTAAAGCTGGTTCCGATGGGTTTCTCTCTCCAGCATTTTGCACAGTGAGGACGGATGCAATTTCTGCTCTCCAGCAACCCTTTGCCATCATGGCCCTGGCTGGCTTCCATTTCCTGAGGTATTTAAATTGGTTGTCTTTATGCCTTTAGGAAAGAACACTTCAAATGTCTTCATTTGCTGTTTGCTGTATGCACTTGTCTGCTCAGGGTTTGTGTTCCTTTTTGTTCTCATTCAGGGGCAATATGCTTTGCACTCCCTCCCCCCCCATTCTTATGACTTCTACCGTGTTTCCCCTTTTTTAATACGTAGTCATTAAGTAAGCCATGGCAGGATTTCTAGGCATGTGCGAAACGTAAGACATACCCCGAAAATAAGACATACCTTGGAGAGGTTTGAGACCATGTGGGAGGGGGTGCATGAATTGAGCGCGTTGCCAGGCGAGCCGCGCTGGGAGCCTCCCCGCTCTTCCCAGGACTTTTTTCCACTCGGGCCGAGCGCCCGGACAGGGAAACCCCCCGGCGTCGGGAGCGCTGCTGGCCCCTTCCACGCCTCTGGAGCATTGTGGGCTGCATGGCCCAAGGCTGAGCGGCGGCGGGAGGCCCGCTGGCCCTTCCATGCCGCCAGGGCAACGGACGGCGGCGGGAGCGCTGCTGGCCCCTTCCACTCCTCTAGAGCGTCGTGGGCTGCATGGCCCAAGGCTGAGCGGCAACGGGAGGCCTGCGGGCCCTTCCGTGCCGCTGGGGCAATGGGTGGCGGCGGGAGCGCTGCTTGCCCCTTCCGCGCCTCTGGAGCGTCGTGGGCTGCATGGCCCAAGGCTGAGCGGCAATGGGAGGCGTGCGGGCCCTTTCACGCCGCCGGGGCAACGGACGGCTTTTTTTCCTAGCTGCTTTTAAAAACAAGGCGCTGGACTGGAGGCACCTTTGGTTTGGTCCGCCTGGGCTCTTTCTGTTTAAGCGCGGGAGAACAGTTCTTCGGAGAGGCTCTCCCAGCTCCCGCCTTGGGCTCTGCAGCACCACCTCCCACACAGAGGAAGCGTGAGAAGCGCAGCTGCCGAGGGCCCCGCTGACCCCCGCGGAATCCATCACGCCCCTCCCTCAAAGCCATGTTGTGCCGGAGCAGCCCAGCAGCTTAGCCGGCAACGTCTTGCCCCGCTCCCAATCCGCCTTGCCACCCACGACTGGGCCATTTCAGATTCCACCCCACTCCTGCCCTGCCTCCTCAGCCGCTGTGCGATCTAGCCCCCGCCAGCCAGCCGCCCAAGCCTGGCTCCTTGAAGGCTTCGCCTTAGCAAAATCCCTGCCTAGGCTGGAGCTGGGGGAGCCTCGCGCCATCGCTTCACACACCCGCTCACGGCGCGCCCCAAGCACCAAGCTACCCCGGCGAGGGACCTGCCCGGTTCCCGCGTGCGCAGGTTCAGGCCGCGGCTTCGGCACCGAATGGACGGTGATGGGAGCGCTGCTGGCCCCCTTCTGCCCCGCCGGAATGTTGTGGGCCGCATGGCCTCGGCGCCCAGAACCGGCGGCTGCTGCAGCGCCAAGCAGCGCCCCGAGCCAGCGGCCTGTCATAAGGTACCGACTATACTTTCCTCCCTTCCTGTATTCCGAGAGCCAGTCTCTGCAAATTTCACCTTTCCTGTCTGCCTTATAAGACCAACGAGCAACAGAAGGTACCGTAATAAAATAAAATAAAAACCTAATAAAAAAATTAAGACATCCCCTGAAAATAAGACACCTTGTGTTTTTTTGAGGAAAAAAAGTTATAAGACGGTGTCTTAAAAAAGGGGAAACACGGTATAACCCCAGGCAGAATTGCAGTTGACTGTCAGGAGATGCAGTAGAATGGTAGCATGTATGTTTTTGAATTTGCACCTTCTTGTATTTAAACACTATTGCACAAATATTTCATTCCCCCCCCCCCAAAAGGCTTTGCATAAGTCAGTTAAAGGCCAGTTTAAAAGTGAGTGAATGAAGCATATCTAGTCCATTTCATAATACTAATATTAATGTTCAATTAAAAGCAACACTGAATTATTTGTTGAAGAGGATCTTAAATCAAATGAATATATAGACAAAATGCTTCATTGGGCAATATGCTGAGTTCTTGTTCCTCTGTGATACATACTATCTAAGCCTCTACTATAGTCGTTTCAAAAGAACCTCCAAGTTTCCTTAATGGATTTTGATTCTTCCCTGTAACATCTCTTTTACAAATCCTTCATTGTTGAGTAATTCTCTGTCCTGAAATTAAATACGACTTGAGTAAGACTTTCTGGACATTCTTCCACTCACAGACATGTTGAATTTGATCATGCTGTGCTAGCTGCTGCTCCCAGAAAGTTTTTCCTGTGCTGTTACTTAACAGCTTCCTGCAGTGCTCCATGATTCAGATTTCCTAAATGGATATTGAGGGAAACCAATGAAAGGGTTAATGAAATTAGGAGGGTCCAGGAGGAGTGGCCTGATATTTTCATAAAACATGTGGCTGGAAACTTTTAAATTAAAGCTCAGGGTTTTCCAAATTCTGTGCCAGACAGCAGTTTCTGTGACTGCCCAGGAGTTGAATTGGATAGCGCCCAATAAGATGGTTGCAGTCAAAGCTGTGGGGCAACTGAATCCTCACCTCTGAGCATAGTTTATGTGATGCTTCTGTGATGGATGTGGGCCCAGAACAGAAGTGCTTGGTGAAGAAAACGCTTCTGTGCCCATCACTGCTTTCAAAACACCACAGTATAAAATATTCTTTTATTGACATATCTGCACTATTGGCATAGCCTCCCACTTGTTGTCTTGGTGTGGCATGGTGTGCTTTGCAAAGAGTTGGGGGTCCAACCTTGTCGAGTTTCTTGGACTGCAGGTTCAAGGATTGGGCTGGAAGGTTTTTAATGAAAAAAATATTAGCACCCATTTGGCTCCCATCTTAGACTCAGGAACCAGTTCAGACTTGCAGTTGAAAATAAGCAAGTTGATGAGCACACTTGTTTCAGTTTGTGGGCAATGCAACACACATCCTGTTACCAAACCCCCTGAAGTCACTGCATGGTAAAATCTGCAAGATCCCAAGCACAAAGCATACATGGCCTGGTTGTTTCTTTTAATTAAAGTCCTGGTTGAAACCTACTGTTACAAGATGTAAAAGGCAAAGACATTTTAGAGAGTGTGAGAAAAGTTACTGTGTCTGGAGCCTGCTGTGCTCCTGATGATGTCAAGGGCTGCAAACCAAACCTGCCCTGAGGGGGCAGCAGCCAGCTTGAGGCTGCTCAGGAATTTTCTGAATTGTGTCTGGATTTCTGTTGTTTCTAGAGCATCTGTGCACACTGCACCTCCTCTTGGATGATAGGGCCTGCCACTTTGACCCGTACTTTTGCAACTGCTGAGCTTGACTGCTTTGGTATGCTTCACGTGGGGCTGCCCTTGATGATGACTTGGGAGATGCAAAATTCTGCAACCCATCTGTTAAAGGGAAGAAGCAAGGAGCATATTTTCCTCCTTCACTTCCAGAGGAGGGGTTGGCACCACAGCTCATTGGCCCAGTTCAAGGTGCTCATGCTTAACCTGTAAAGATTCCCATAATCTAGTACGCAGATGCCTCTGACACAAGTCATCTCTATTGCTTTCTTTGTTTACCCAATCAGATCCTGCTTCATTGAGAGCATCTGTTGCTAGGACGGCACTCTCTCCCTCTGGAACTGAGAATTTGTTCATCTTATAACTTGAAAGGACTGTCACAACTTTTCCTTGCCTGCTTCTAGCACAGCCTATCCCAGTCTGGTGCCCTCTGGATATTTTGGACTACAACTCACATCAGTTCTCACCAGCACAGGTGTATGATGCTGGGGCAGATGGCAGTTGTGGTCTGAAGCATCTGGAGGGCATCTGATTGGAGGAGGCTGCTCTAGGATTTTTCCTTGGGGTTTTTTTCTCAAAGGCTGAGAACATCTTCTACCTAAGGAGGTTGTTTTTTTTAATTGTGGTTCATCAGTTGTTTGCAGTTGCCTTGAACCCATGTCAGAAAAGCAGCAAATACATATTTTAAAATAAACAATGAAAACCATTCGAGGATGGCTAAGTTGGTAGATCCAGCCCCAAGGCAGTTTCACAGACTAGCTGAGGTGCAGTAAAAGTTTGCCCAGGGTTCTTACCTGAGAGGAGAAAAGAAAGGAGTTCAAAGTTTTTCCTCACTTTAATTGCCTCTTTATTTTCTATGTGACATCTAAATTATCTTACATCTGCACGGAGTGCAAGGGAGCCAATAGCAAAAGTGCAAAATGTACTTCTGGCCTTTGGAGCGTGGCCTGCAAACCAGAGGCAGGTTCTTGAGAAGATAGTTGATGGCCAAATTCACATTTGGTCTTTTCAGTAGCTGTTGCAGTTAAGAGGCCTCCTTGCTCTTTGTATGTGTGTGAGAGACAATGCTTCTAGGGGTACTGATGGACAAGTGTGTGATCTGCATTGTACTCGGATCTGTTTCTGTGCAGTGTTTTGTAGAGAGATGGATGGCACCAGAGCCATCTTAGTTAACTTCAGTGCAACACAGATTCTTGCAGGGCTCTTTAGGTCTGACTAGATAGGTGCCTTTCCCCCCTAACCTTTTCTAGATCTGTGTGCCAGAGCTCCAGAGGAAGGGACAATGAACGCTGGACAGCGGCAGCCACATATTCCACCTGCATAAAGCACTTTAAACTGTACAATTGAATCTGTGCTGTGGTGCCCAGTGTGATATAGTGGGCAGTTAATTATAATTGCAACAGTTAACCTTGAAGGATAATCCAGTTGGACACTTCAACTCACTTTACAACAACAACATCTAAAATGAGCTGGAGAAATGTATACTCAGGCAGTGTTACCGTTACTATGGCCCAGATTTCTGAAACTTCTCAATATGTACAAAAATACCCAGGCACCCACTCTCTGTCCAGAAACCTTTTAAAAGGGTGACTTGTGGGTTTCATTGGCCCACACAGACCTAAGAGGAGGAAGGGGGAGCCCTTTCAAGAGCACAGAGAACTGAGGAATGAGGGGGGCACATGGGAAAGGTTCCTGCCCATTTAGCAGCCACTTTCCTTCAGGTACTGTGAGGTTTGCGGTTTTGCTATTCATGCAGCCTCTCTCCAGTCTCCTGATTTTCCTGTGGATAGAGCGTAGGCTCTTGGCTCTGTTTGGCTACCACCACCGCTGCCACCTGCTCCTGTAAGCAGCCAAGCCTTGTTCACCTACACAGGAGGATGTGGAGTTAGCCTGAATCATGTGCTCAGCCTGCAAAAGTGGCTTCATTGGAAAGTTTAAATACCCAACGGTTACTTCAAACCCCTTACTTGCATTGTAACTCCTGCCCCCAATCAGAGAGTGTTTTAAGTAAAGAGGGAGCTGAAAACATTACCAGAGTGTGATCTTCTCTTAGAATGACTCTGTTCCAAATCTAAAGCGATTTGGGGTGTGAAGTTCCTTCTGGCCAGCACCATATCTCAATCTGTTTGCCGGTCCCCACTCACTCGGTGTAGGAACTCCATGCAAATGAAATGTTGGGGTTTGTTTCAGCATAAGCTTTACTTAAGTTGTAAACCACCCTGTGATCTACAGATGAAGGGCAGCATAAAAAAATTAATTACTCATACAGTAATCCTAATAATATGGGACGCAGGTGGCGCTGTGGGTTAAACCACAGAGCCTAGGGCTTGCCGATCAGAAGGTCGGCGGTTCGAATCCCCACGATGGGGTGAGCTCCCATTGCTTGGTCCCTGCTCCTGCCAACCTAGCAGTTTGAAAGCACGTCAAAGTGCAAGTAGATAGATAAATCGGTACTGCTCTGGTGGGAAGGTAAATGGCATTTCCGTGTGCTGCTCTGGTTCCCCAGAAGTGGCTTTGTTATGCTGGTCACATGACCTGGAAGCTGTACGCCAGCTCCTTCGGCCAATAATGCGAGATGAGTGCAGCAACCCCAGAGTCGGTCACAACTTGACCTAATGGTCAGGGGTCCCTTTACCTTTACTTTAATCCTAATACATTTTATTCTATAGCCCACCCTTTCTTTAAGAAGCTGAAGGTGAAGAACCTGCTTCCCTCCATCTCTTCCATTTTATAGAAATTGTGCCAATCTGCATATTGTATCGCATCCTATAAGAAGAGCGCTACAGCTGGATCCGACCAGAGGTCCTTCTAGGTCAGCTTCCCATCCCTCTTGGTAGAAGCTCTTTCTGACTGCCCCCCCCCAGCCTTGCCCTCTCTCTCTCCCTGGGCCAAGGCCTTGCCAAGCTGCCTCCGATTTATCTGTGGTTGGCTCAAATTCCCCCTCAATTGGCAGTTTCCACCTGGTGGAGTCTGCAGGCTGATATCTAGCCAATGGAAGGATCTCAACGGCTCCAGCAGAGCTGCTGCTGCAGTGCAGCACCATGAAAAGGAGGTGGGGTTCCTCTTCCTCCTCCTCCTCCCAGAAAGTGTGCCAGATGCACACTCAAGTCTAGTGCTGCTTTTCTGCAGCAACTGTTATGAGAAAAAGGAGGACCCTCCTCTTAAGTGATGGCGCAATGGATTCAGCATGCAGCATGGGCCCTCTGGAGAAGGTGACTGTTTCCACAGAAACTGTTATAGGATGCCGACCCACCGTGCTCTTCCACCACCTTCCCTACCAGACTTCCAAGCTCAGTGCTTATATTGGGGAAACACATGTTTTCCGAATGAAAATTGAAGAAGGGTTTCCCTTTTGGCACCCAGCAAAATCATTTGGCTCTAAAGGAGCCATCCCCTCTGTTCTGGTTGGACAGAAGAAGGAAGTCCAGGGCAGTGAGGCCAGATCATCCAGTCTGCATGAGGTGAGAGTTCATTTGCACCTAGTGTCCAGCATATGGAATGACAGGCAGGGCAATTGCCTTAAATCAGGCTTGGCCAAACTTGGCCCTCCAGCTGTTTTGGGACTACAATTCCCATCATCTTTGATCATTGGTCCTGTTAGCTAGGGAAGATGGGAGTTGTAGTCCCTAAACAGCTGGAGGGCCAAGTTTGGCCATGTCTGCCTTAAACTGATAATGAAGCAGCAGGCCCAGAATGCATCAGATTGCATTTAAGAGCAAGTTTTAGCTCCCATGATTCTTCATGAAAGTGATGGAGAACGAGCAGAAAAGTTGCATTGTAATCACCATAAGCCTGTCCCATGCTGGAGGCTGGGTTGAGCCTTCAGGAAGCAAAAGAACTGAGAGTACCCAGAGCAGCTGACTCTGGTCATCTGCAGTCAACAGGACCCTTGCATACCAGGGCAGGAAATGTCTGTAGTTGGTCTGATAAGGTGGCTTTTTAGAAGTCTGTAAGACCAGGCCCGATTTTTCCTTTTCCTTTTTTGAAGGCCACTTCCTTTCTTAGCCTCTTTTGTTTTGCTGCAGCTCTCATTTGAATAGAGGGCAATTCTGAGTGCATCTCTCTTGACAACAGGCTCAGACTCTGGGCTCATCTACACCTCCATTTGCCCCACTGGTTTCCCTCAGGAAAACACAAGTTTTAGTGCGGAATCGGAACAATGGGTGCATTCTTCTTGAAGCTGTCGAGCTGTGAAAATCACGTCCACTGTCCCCCTAGAAGGTCCAAAACCATTCTGGGATTCAGGAAGGGTAGCCTTGGATATTGTTAGGAGATGGTTTGCTAAGGCCCTTGCAAGAATTTTGCCGGCTGCAGCTAATAAAGAGATGCCTCAATAGTTTCTACAATCTGTTCTAGTACCTTTAAAAAAAAGAGAGAGATTGATAATTTTGGTATCCCTAAAGTCTGCTGAGATCTCCTCTCCCAGATTTTTCTGATGAACTTGTGAAGTTGTTGTGCAAGCTCAATTCTGCCCACTTTGAAGACTACGGCAGGTATCCCATCAGGTCCGCTGGCTTTGTTGTTGTTTTCCAGATTTAATTTTTATTTACAAACCCATCCAGTGTGATTAGTCTTAGGAGTATGCTTTCTTTCAGAAAAGTTGTACTCTAGATAAACTTCTATCTTCACTCCATTAATGTATGTTTACTTCTTGAGTAGCTGGTGCCTTACAATAAAAGGAGCAGCAAATCCACTTCCAAAGAAGGCTGCCATCATTGCCAATAATCGCCATTTGTTTTCCACAGAAAAAGGGAGGTTCTTTCCAGGCCCCTCCTCATAATGCGAACGGCAAATGGCCGAGGTGGCGAACCGGCGGACGCTGACACCCAACATGGCGCCGGGAGGACGAGCATGCAACAACAGTCTTTGTTGTTTTTCATTTGGTTAATGGTTTTGGAGATACTGCACGCTCATCTCTAATTTGTTTTTGAGAATTTGTGAGAGGACCTCAGCAGCTACGGGGCAGTTGCAGCTAAGGAGATTCTGACAATGTTCTTTCCAGTGCAGTGTAATAGCTTCTTTATCTTTTAGAAGTGTGGTACCATCTGTTGAGCTTAGGGGGCATATGCCATGATTTATTGGCCTATAGAAGGTCTTTGTGGCCTTAAAGAAATTCTGTGCATCGTGAGTGTCAGCTAAGTGCTGGATCTCTTGACCTTTTTTTTTTTTTATCCACCTCATGTTCTTTAGTCCTCTGGTTCTTCTTTGGACCTCAGCCTTAGCGTTGGCATAGGGGTTTTTTCTTAGTGGCACAATTTCTATCTCTTTGCCAGATTTGAAAGGCCTTCCTTTTCTTGTCAATAATAATAATAATAATAATAATAATAAATTTTTATTTATACCCCGCCCTCCCCAGTCAAAAACCGGGCTCAGGGCGGCTGACACCAACAGAATTACAATAAAACATAAAAACAATTAATTAAAATACAGTATTAAAATTTAAAATGCAGCCTCATTTCAAGTAGGCCATAAATCCAAGCCATGAGGGAGGAAAACACAGGGGTCAGGCTGAGTCTAACCCAAAGGCCAGGCGGAACAGCTCTGTCTTGCAGGCCCTGCGGAAAGATGACAAATCCCGCAGGGCCCTGGTCTCCTGGGAAAGAGCGTTCCACCAGGTTGGGGCCAGTACTGAAAAGGCCCTGGCTCTAGTAGAGGCCAATCTAGCCATCTTATGACTCGGGATCTCCAGAATATTATTATTTGTGGACCTTAAGGTCCTCCGTGGGGCATACCAGGAGAGGCGGTCCCATAGGTACGAGGGTCCCAAGTCGCATAGGGCTTTAAAGGTCAAAACCAGCACCTTAAACCTGATCCTGTACTCCACCGGGAGCCAGTGCAGCTGGTAAAGCACTGGATGAATGTGATCCCGCGGCCGGGACCCTGTAAGGAGCCTCGCCGCAGCATTCTGCACCCGCTGGAGTTTCTGGGTCAGCTTTAAGGGCTGTATGTGTTCAATAATGTGTTCAATCTCACTGTCATTCTCATCAAACCAGTTTCTTGGTTTGGTATCCAATAGTTTGTTCACAGGCTGCAATAATGGATTTTTTAGCTTGGTCCAGTGTTCCTCGATGTTATCGGGGAACTTCCTCAATATCAAAGTAGTTTCCTGGATCTTCCTCTGTTCTCCATCTGCTCCACTGAAAATAAGTTGAGTATTTGTAAACAAACACAACACCTGTACAAAACATGCAGAAGGGATTCAGCTGATCTTGGAATGTCATTTAACATGCTCTGTAGAGTCAGGAGTTTCTTTTGGAAGGAAGTGTCAAAAGAAATGTGGTTATCCTACGGACTATGTAAGGAATTTCCCAAAAGACAGATTGCTGATGGGGGGAAAGAGGTTCTGCATCCTGCTATTTATGCATGAGAGGAATGGGAACCATTATTATTATTTAATTGTCTTGTGGAATTATATTGTTAATTTGGTTTTTCAGCTGACGCACCCTGCCAAAGTTGCTAGATCCAGCTTTGCATTGCGTAGCCCAAGGCACTTTCCCAGTACTTAGGCATCTCTACTTTCACTGCTGTTAGCATTAAGTCTTTTGTAAATAGAGAATGTTGTTAATAGCAGATTGGGGTAATAAAATAAGAGTTGGAAGCGGCCTTGGAGGTCCTCTGACCCTACCCCTTGCTGTTTGGCAGATCTGCAATGCAGGATCCAGGGAAGACTCCCTGGCAGTTGGCCCAGCCAGTCACAAACAGCCTGTTCCCCTGTTGAAAAACAGGTTTTCCCATTAGCATAGCTGAAACCTGCTTCCATGCAATTTCTGCCACTTGGTTCTGAGCAGCTCTCATGGCATCCCCATGTAAACCCCTCTTTGCCAGGCTTACCGTAGCCCAGCTCTTTCCACTGTTTCTCAGAGGGGTCCCTGGCCACCATCCTGGTCTTCCTCTTCTGGGCACACTCTGTTTGGCAAACACCCTCCTTTTAAAAATTCATTTCAAGTTTTTCTTTTTGATGTTTTATACAGGTAACCCTTTGGGCGCGCGGGGGGGGGGATTTAAAAAAAATGTTGAGGAGGGTGTGCCCAGTCACTTGAAACATGTCCATATATGAGATTGGTATACCATCTTGTCTTAATTTGTGGAAAGCTGCTTCCTCATCTGCAGCACAGTCAAGTCACATCCTCTGGCCCTTGCACTATTGAATAGGGCAGGGGGTGGCTGTTCTTTCCAGTCCTGGAATAAGAGCTAGTTAGCCACCATGACTGTACCTAGGAGCCAGTCACATTCTCCATCAGTCATTGCTATCTTCTTTTTTAAAAGAACCCCAAGATATGAACCAGGCTTCAGCCTGTTGCAAAAAAATACACATAACATTAAAAAATTCTGAGCCCAAGAATTTCTCCTGAGTGCTAAAACTGGATGGACTGCACAGTCCTTCCATGCAAAAATCCATTGTGGTGATCTTTAAGTTCTCTTCATTTCTGCAATATACTTTGTGGGGGTGGGGTGGCTCATTTCATTGCTAATATTGTTAAACAACTGGGAGTAAAAAAGCATTACCTGAATCCTTCTGCCCACCTTCAATCTAGAATCTAGAGGACTTGATGCCGCCTTGACAAAACTCCCACCACAGAGAAAGCTAGCATGTTGAGGCATGCCCTGCCATGCTAGCTTTTTTATATGCATGGTGGCTGTGTTGTGGTTTTGGTCTCTTTGCCAGGACTGCAGAACCAACTTCAAGAAGGTGCTGCCTATCTGAGCCGTTTAAATATTCATAATCCATAGCCAGATGCGGTTGGTGGTGGCTTTTGAGGTGCAGTGAGTGGGTGGGGAGAGATGCTTCAAGTGAGTTTTCTTGCCGAAGTTCCCCTTTTGTAAGCCGCTCTGGGGATTTTGCTGAGGGGTGGGAAGTGCAAATCCCTAACTGCTTCCAGCTGTGCCAGAGCTGCTTTTGCAGCAAATCTCTCTCCCATTGCAAGGATTACCCTGGATTCCTCCAGCTGCTGTTTTAAGAAGGAGCCCATAGGAGCTTGCTTTGCCTCCTGGCGGATAATGTAAGGGGAGGGGCTAAATCCAGGCAGGGGGAGGGGGAGGGCGTCATGGATACAAGCTGGAGCAATTGATGGCTGTTGGGTGGGCATCAGAGTGACCTGCTGGAGGAAGAGGAGGAGGAGGAAGGGGGACAGGAGATGCTAAGAAGAGACTGAGAGTTGTCCTCTTCAGTCTTGAAATACAAAATGTGCTGATGAATGGGAGCCCTTGAAGGGTCATCACAGGTCAGTGGGAAACAGGAAGAGACTAACACCTCTGAGCCAAGAGAGGCGAGCATTTTCATGTTAAGGGCTGCATTTCCTTGGGTGGCACGTGTAAACTATTAGGGGCCAGATCCTGGACCAGACTTTCTCTTGCTCTTTTTCTGCATACGGTCCAATTATTTCCTGTTCTGGAGCTAAATCATTGAGCTTATTTTTGCCATTTTGGCCATGCCTTGTTAAACTATTCAGTTATTGTAGTGAGTTGCTTGGTCAGCTTGACATCCTTCAGGATTCAGGTCACTTTCCAGGTGCTGCAGCAGTTAAATCTCTGGGTGGGGAAGGGGATCCATTTTGCCTATTGCACATGTAGGTACCGGTAAATGTGTGCTAGCTCCACACGGAAACTCCACCGCAGGTGCTTTTTGCCAGTTCATCTGCTGAATTGGTTGATAAACCTGATTCTAGGGCATAGTGGTTGACTTGCATGTCCTTAAGCAGAAAAACAACCTTACGGGAAGGGTTGTGTTGGAATGAATAAAGGGAGCATAAGGCTGTGTGGGGCAGGGCAGCTTCACCCAACCTGGTGCCCTCTAGATATTTTGGACTACAACTCAAAAGAAGGGATTGTGAGGAGCTCCAGATGGAGAATGAGCAGCAAAATGGCAAGTGCAGTTCGGTGTAACAACTGTGAAGCGATGCATGTTGGGGCAAAAAGATATTGATTCACAGCTATGTTCCCAGGGTGGTGACTGACCATGAATGAAACCTTGGGGTCACAGTACATAACTCAATGAAGATGTCACCCCAGTGTACAACATTTGTGGAAAAGACATATTCTATGCTAGGGATCATCAGGAAAGAAATTGAAAATTAAACTGCCAATATCATCATGCCACTACAGTATATAAATCTATGGTGTGATCGCATTTGGAATGCTGTGTACAGTTCTGGTTGTCTTACCTCAAAAAGGATATTGTAGGGTTGGGAAAAGGTTCAGCAAAGGGAAACCAAAATGATCAAGAGGATGGGAGTGACTCCCCTATGAAGAAATGTTTCGGCATTTGAGTATTTTTAGTTTAGAGAAAACGTGAGTAAGAGGCAACATGATGAAAGTTTATAAAATTATGCATGGCTTGGAGCAGGCATCCCCAAACTTCGGCCCTCCAGATGTTTTGGACTACAATTCCCATCTTCCCTGACCACTGGTCCTCTTAGCTAGGGATCATGGGAGTTGTAGGCCAAAACATCTGGAGGGCCGCAGTTTGGGGGTGCCCGGCTTGGAGAAAGCGGATAGAGCTAAGTTTTTCTCCCTCTTTCATAACACTAGGACTAGGTTGGAGGTTGACCTGGTTACTCGTAATGCTTTTATTGTAGCTAGAATATTATTGTATATTTTAATTGATAAGTATTCATTATTGCAAGCAGTCCTGGAAATTTTATTGACAGGTGAGGTATAAATTCCTATAAAAAGAAATAAATAATTGTGGTTTTTTCCTACCCAGTTTGAGGCATGCAATGGTATTTGGGTAGCCAAAATTTCCAGCCAAACTAAAATATATTGATTTCATTGACTATTTCAGATAACAAGGTAATCCTAGGATCCGTTCCTATTAGGTATCAAAGTATCTTATAGTTTACAAAACATATTGCTGTCACTTACATATTTAGACACCTCCCCCACCCCACCCCAGGTGTGTATGAAGCTATTTAGCAAATTTGTGTGTTTTGGCTTTCTTAAGAGTGAAGGCATAACTTACCTTTGTTCATTGAACCTGAGTGCCCAGGTCATTCTTATTGCTTAAGAACTTTAGGAGTGCCCTGCTGAATCAGGCCAAAGTGCTGGGTTCTTAGCATGAATCCCAGGAAATGGCAAGTTCAAAGCAGTCTTGACCAATCAGTTGTTTTCCATGAGCTAGTAATCAGCTAGTAATTTTACCACCTGTAGCCAGGACTCCTTCACTGGAGGCTTTTAAGCGGAGGTTGGATGGCCATCTATAATGGATGCTTTAGTTTAAATTCCTGCATTGTAGGGGGTTGGAATAGATGACTCTCAGGGGTCCCTTCAAACTCTACAGTTCTATGAATTGTGTCTCAGTCTTAAAGTTAACTTTAAGATCTACCAGGACTAGTATCTAGCGTTCTCTAAATGTATGATAACCTTTGTAGCTATGAGCCCTGTTTACTGTACGAACTGCTATCTTCGACAGGGACACTGTGGTTGCACGCTGCAGTTAATGTTAGCTTATTGTTCGTTTGAAACAACCAGCTTCAAAACTGCACAGCCAGAGGAGGGATCAGGAGGGGTGAGAAGCTGCAGGGCTCAAGCGGCCCTTGTGTGTGTAGCCCTTAACTTGGATGGCTGAGGTTTTTGTCTGCATGAGGACAGGGCTTTTTCATGGAATGTACTCGACAGTTACCAAATCGGGAGTTTTTCATCAGACATACAATAAAAACAAGACAAAACACATAAACAACCCTTGGAACACTTCCAACAAATCACAAAGGGCACACATTTTGTATAAAGGTCGTTTGTTAATCTGAGGAAGGAAGGCGAGGTGAAGAATCTTTAATATCGAAGGTCGCAGGAATGTATGGGAAGCAAGGCAGCCGGTCTGCAGTTGAAGTCCAGAGTGAACAATAGGAGACCATTGGTTCTCCTCTCGGAATCTTTTGACATTGAGACCTGAGTGCGTCCTGAAGCTGTCACTTTTATGCCACTGATTAGGGAACACATGCCTTGGTTTAAGAACGGACTTCCAGAACGGATTAAGAGTTCGTAAACCGAGCTTCCTCTTCCTCTCTCTCTCTCTCTCTCTCTCTCTCTCTCTCTCTCTCTCTCTCTCTCTCTCCCTATCTCTCTGTCTCTCTCTGTGTGTGTGTGTATTTAAAGGTGTTACGGTATACGGAAACAATTGACACAGACTTTCATCAAGAGCACACTAGCAGTAGCTTACAGGCCAAGCTTGCCAGTTCTAAAAGCAGAGGCAGAAATGCAAAGCCAGAGCTAGATGGGGTAAAATTGGGCAAGTTGGAGAAAGAGGCTCGTTGAAGCAAGGAGGAGTGACAGGTGAGGTGAGGAGATGAAATGGATGGTGACTGGGGCTGTTTGCTGCCAGAAGAGAAATAGAAGTTTCCAGAGGAAGAAGGCAGCTTTTGGGTATTGACTTTGTGAGGCATAGGCATTAGGTAAGATTCGGGCAAGAATGGAAAGAAAGCTGTGGGAGACTTGGGGGGCATGGCTTGTGAATGGGTGGAAGGCAAGTTATATACCAGCAAAAAAAAGCAGAAGTGCAGATGAAGGAGAAAAGGGCAAAGCAAGAGCAGATCTCCAAAAGCAAGATTGGAGAAACGGGGGCTGAGAGTGAGCGAAAGCTTGTAGTCCTGTAGGGGAGAGATTGGGGGCAAGAGGGAAAATATAGAATTTGGCCAGCTAGTGGTCTGTGCACTCTGGCATTCATCACAGTGTCCCATTGTACCAGAAGTGGTTTAGTCATGCTGGCCACATGACCTGGAAAGCTGTCTGTGGACAAATGTGAGATGAGCACCACTCCCCATAGTCGCCTTGGACTGGGCTTAACCATCCAGGGGTCCTTTATCTTACCTTTTGCCTTACCGGTACTTCTGATGAAGATGAAGATGAAGACGTGGTGGGGCTGAGAAGAGACAAGATGGGTTTCCACGTGGAATGTCGTTTGTGAAACGAGTGAGATTTCTTCAGGGGTTCCAAAGGTTCCCAGCTGCTAGGGCAAAAAGCAATTGCTTTTATGCCCAAGATAAGAGCTTCATGATGTGAATAGAAGCAAAGACTCGCAATCCATTTTTTCCTGCCTACTCAAACTCCCTGGATTCAGAGGTTGTCGTTCCCTTGGTTAAAGGCCTTGGTTAAAGGATAAAACCAACCTGAGCTGCAACCACCTTTGTCTGTTGCTTCTAAGTGGGGGACTTGGTTTTTTAATTTAACAAGCAATTCAGAAGGAGCCACAGGTGTGGGGGCTGAGACAGTGTTGTAGATGCTCCTCCACCAGGTTTTTGGTTATGACACAAGCTGCTCTGATCTCTTTGTATGCCTAGAATTTCAGCTGCCATGATCTCAATCAAGTTGATCTCATAACAGTGGCTGTATGAAAAAATAATGCACCAGGAGCACTCACTGACTTAAGTAAGGGGCAGCTTCATCAGGGATTGAATCTTGTGAAAAGCAACATGCTTGCTGCTGAATGAATAGAGCATTGGTCAGAATAATGGACATACTGTGTGTTTGCATGTAAGTAAGTGGGCCAGACAATGCAATGCAGAGGCTCTTGTCGTTCTATTGACAAAGTCGGCCTTGAACTCTTGCCAGTGAATCCTCTCTGTGAGTTTTCTGTTTGAAACAGAGGAAGACTTCCTTTGTTTTAGGGAAGAAAAGAATCTGTGTCTTTTCCTATTGCAGTAAATTAAGCAGATTCTTATTAGGAGTCCTCCCCTAACAGAGTTGTGGGGCCTCTCAGCTTCATATATAACAGCGTGATGATTTGACCCTCTCACTTGGTACATTTGTAACATAAGTTGGCACCTCATTGGAGGGTGATTTTAGGAGTTAGCATCCTCTTCCAAGCTCAAGGACCACTTTGTAATTCCAATTTATGTTTGGTCAAATGAATCTTCTTGGGGTTTCCCCCCCCTCCCAAATTTAAGATGCTAACTGTGTTCTGGAGACTATTGTGCAATTGGTGATCAGCTGCGTGTGTAGTGCTCACCCCAGTATGGAAATGTCATTGCATCTAACCTCTGGGTTTCTCCACATCTGCCTGGAGAGGTTCTCCCTAGCTATTCTAGGCTGCACCAACAGAAGCATTGTGTTCACATCAAGGGAAGAAATAAAAGGTAATGGTACCCCTTACCTGACCGTTAGGTCCAGTCGTGGAGAACTCTGGGGTTGTGCACTCATCTCGCTCTATAGGCCAAGGGAGCCAGCATTTGTCTGCAGACAGCTTCCGAGTCATGTGGCCAGCATTACTAAGCTGCTCCTGGCGAACCAGAACAGTGCACAGAAATGCCATTTACCTTCCCGCCAGAGCAGTACCTATTTATCTACTTGCACTTTGACGTGCTTTTGAACTGTTAGGTGGGCAGGAGCTGTGACCAAACAATGGGAGCTCACCCCATCATGGGGATTTGAACCACTGACCTTCTGGTCGGCAAGCCGTAGGCTCTGTGGTTTAGACCACAGTGCCATCCGCATCCCTAAGGAATAGTACTACTCTAGTCTGTCTTGGTCAGATCCCACCTGTTCTACTGTGCCAGTTCTGGGCACCACAATTTAAAAAGGATATGGACAAGCTGGAACATGTGTGAGGGTGGGTGACTAAGCTGGTAAAGGGTTTGGAAGCCAAGCTTTGTGAGGAAATGTTGAAGGAGATGGGCATGTTTAGCCTGGAAAAGAGGAGACTTAAGAAGAAATATGATAGGCCTCTTCAAATATCTCAAGGGCTGTCACATGGAAGATGGAGCAAGCTTGTTTACTCCTGCTCTGGAAGGTTGGACCCAAACCAGTGGATTCAAGTTACAAGAAAAGAGATTCTGACTAAACATCACGAAGAACTTTCTGATGGTAAGAGCTGTTTCACAGTGAAATGGACTCCCTTGGAAAGGGTGGACGTCTGGCCATGGATGCTTTAGTTGAGATTCCTGCATTGCAGGGATTTGGACTAGATTCTAGGATTCTGTGATTCTTTGGAGAAGTATTTCAGGGAAGTGGGCATGGAATATGGCTGTGGGTCATATTGTTTTGGATGCCATTGGGCATTTTGAGGTTACCAGTCACTGCTTCCTTCCTGTCTCCTTGGAAAAGGGATGTTTAGGAATCTGATACACAGCAGCCTGCAGTATTGGCTGCTGTTGGAGTGTCAGAACTGATCCAAGGCCAGGCTGGGTTGGGAAAGATGGGCTGCTTGCTCTTTTTGATTAAAATAAAGGAGCAAGCTTGGTTTGTGGATGTGCTGTTCTTTTCTGCAGAATTCCAAGACGTGATTTTAGGAGAATGACCAAAGCCAGCTGGATGTCCTGTTGTGGGCAAATGCCTGCTTTTACAGTCATACCTCGGTTTAAGTACGCCTCGGTTTGAGTATTTTCAGTTTAAGTACTCCACGGACCCGTCTAGAATGGATTAATCCACTTTCCATTACTTTCAATGGGGAAGTTCGCTTCAGGTTAAGTACGTTTCAGGTTAAGTACGGACTTCCGGAACCAATTACACTCATACCTCGGGTTAAGTACGCTTCAGGTTGAGTACTCTGTGGACCCGTCTGGAACAGATTAATCCACTTTCCATTATTTTCAAAGGGAAAGTTCACTTCAGGTTAAGTACACTTCAGTTTAAGACTCAGGCATTCCCAAACTGTGGCCCTCCAGATGTTTTGGCCTACAACTCCCATGATCCCGAGCTAACAGGACCAGTGGTCGAGGAAGCTGGGAATTGTAGTCCAAAACATCTGGAGGGCTGAAGTTTGGGGGTGCCTGGTTTAAGTACTCCACGGACCGTCTGGAACGGATTAATCCACTTTCCATTACTTTCAATGGGAAAGTTCGCTTCAGGTTAAGTACAGACTTCCGGAACCAATTGTGTTTGTAAACCTAGGTACCACTGTATTTTAAAAGAGCATGTTCCTATCCCTGGGGTTCAGTCCTTACTAGCAAAAGGACATGATCCAAGACAGTGAGAAATGCAAAATTGTGCCAGAAAGTGCCCAGAGCTGGGTGTGTGGTGCTTCTACTTTGAAAGGCAGTTCTAACTTGAAGCCTGACACCCATAGCCTGCAATGGATTTGCACAACAGAGGGGGGTGGGTCCAGGAAAAGGGTTTTTCTTCAACCTTCTGAGTTAGTTCTTGGAGATCAGTGTGGCAATCTGAGGCTTTGACTACAAAGATTTATAGTGGATTTCTGTTCATGGCACAATTGATGCAAAGGGAGAGAAGAAGCCCATGGAAAGCAGTCTGCTCTTTTTCTTACTGTGGTACCCTGGGTTGCGACTGGCTTGAGCCATCTGTAGCAGCCCTTCATTGTCTATCCTGCAGGAGAGGACAATTTCACACAAGTTCCCTGTTTCTTACAGGAGGGGAGGAGGGCTTGCATTGATCAGATGTTGCAACCAAGAATTTGCCTTCCCTGGGGGCTGTTGGAGCATATTGGGGGTGGGGGGGGGGAGTGTCCCTTCCACCAGGCACCCTTGGGCAAGAGGCTTCCTCCCTCTGGCTGACCTTTGACAAGTCTTATTTTACATATGTATCATTTTTAAAATCCTCCTCTTTCTCTCCAGTTTCAGGGCTTTGTTGCAGCAGAACCTTTTCTGGGCCAGCAAGTGGAGAGGGAAAGATTGCCAAGGGATTATTTAAAAGCCTAAGCAGCGGAGGAGGAGGAGGAGCCACTGGGACACTGCACTTCCACGCCTGCCAGATGCCAAATTGGAGAGGAAGTTGCAGGGCTGAGCGGGAGCTGTGTCTGCAGACTGAGCGTGTGTGGCAGCAGCAGAGGGCGGAGAGAGCGCCTGGGCCACCCAAGCGGCGGCTGTCCCCGGGCAGCGCTGATCCAGATGTGCAGCTGCCAGCTCAGAGGCGAGGTCCTGGGATGGGAACTGGCAGGAGCTTCCTGTCTGCTGGAGTGGTGGTGCTGAGGGAACGTGGCTCATTAACCCCGAGGATGGAGCTGCTCTGATACTTGACAAACAGCTGCTTTCTCTTTCTCCGGCTGGGATGCAGAGCCTTGAAATGTGTGCCAAGGAGCAGACAGGACCATGACATTCTGCTTTGTGTTAGGACAGGCTCTGCCTCTCCTCTCAGGAAGGAAAAATACTCAGGCAGAGTTGGGGACCTAGTTTGCTGGGAGACCCTGTGGAAACGGCTCTCTTTTGAGTCAAACAGTGGAAGAGGGCAGAGGTCGCTCTTATTTTGCTCTCCTGTGGCCCAAATTCTGTATGCAAAATGCTTGGGCGGGGCCAGAGAGGTTGTGACTGATGTAAGAAGAACCCAAAGAGTTGTGGCTGGAAGCTACCTGGGATGGTCTGTTCCAAACACCTGCCAACAGCTGCTGTTGCATTTCCGTAACTAAGTTGGTCTCTGCAGCACCTGGAGAACTGTGAGGGTTCCCATAATAAGCTTTTGAGAAGCCAAACACTTTCTCTGCCAGCTTTCCCCCCTGCCTTTTTTTCTGTTGCAAGAGAGAGACAGACCAAGTGACCCTTCCTGGCCTCTCCTCCCCTCTCATGCCCACCATGAAGTTTTCGCTGCGCTTCTGGTTCCTCTCCACGGCTTTCCTGCTTGTCTTCATCATGTCCCTCCTTTTCACCTACTCCCACCACAGCATTGCCTACCTAGACCCCAGTGGGCTGAACGGCATCCACCGGGTGAAGCTTGTGCCAGGCTACGCTGGTATGCAGCGCCTCAGCAAGGAGGGGCTCTTTGTGCGGAGCTGCACCTGTCGCAGGTGTGTGGTGGACGTGAGTGACTCAGAGTGGTTCGACACCCGCTACGACAGTAACATCTCCCCAGTGTGGACCAAAGAGAACATGGACTTGCCGCTGGATGTCCAGAGGTGGTGGATGGTGAGTTTTTTGGGGACCGGGGACCGGGGGAGGGGTTGACATTCCCACTCCTATTACAACCACTTAGGGCAGCAAGACCAGGACAGCCTGCTAAGTCTAAGCACCGTGCAACAAAATTCCCAGCCTGCAAGCTGCTTAGTCTGTATCCTGTATCCTGTTAGTGGTTCCCATCAAGCTCTCTGGTACTATTGCTGCTATAATTTACAGTGCTGTGATTAATCCAGGTGAAATAGCACCTTGCCTAGAAGTGATCACTATATAGCAGGGCTTCTCTCCCCAAAGGCCAGATGGAATGCAGTTCCTGGGTTGTCTTAGTGAAGGGATGACTAAAAGTCACATTAAAGCCTCTCCCTAGATCTCTGAACTTTTAAGAGTGATTTACCTCCCGGCACCCCTCCACCACCCCAAAAGTAAAAAAATATATCCTGTTTTTTTGTTGTTGTTTCTTCCTTTTAAGCTCCTCTAATGCACCATCAAATTCTGTCCATTCCACATTTACCAGGGCCATTGTGTGGCTAGCAGTTGGCTGCCCTTGGGCTCCTTTGGGTGAAAATGTGGGCTACAAAAGGAATAATCAAACTAATAGTGTGTGCTCAAGTAGCAGCTGACCATGAGTGCTTTTTGTCAGTTGTACATGGCAACAGGGCTTCCTAGACATGAGGGTTGCTATCTTGCCTGCAAATCTTAAATACCTGTTCTTCAGCATCTGCAGACAAGGCCTTGCACTACAGTCTTCCAGGGTCAAGCGACAAAGATGGTACAGGCATCATTTTCTTGAAAGCTGCTTTGGTTTGCTTTTCTCCTCTGCAGGAGTTTCCCCCTTAGCGCAAGGGGAGGAGAAGCAGAAACCTGCAGTCTAAACAGAGCCATGACTCATGCATGTGCAGGTTGCTTGGCTTTTGCCTCCCTCTGCCGTTTGGGCAGAACCAAGGTTTGTGCCTCTCCAGATGTGTTCTTAGTTTGGGTGTTGCTACTTGGGAAGCAGCAACCAGCTGCAGCCTCTGCCTTGGATAGCCTGCTTCTTCCTCTCCTCTCCTCTCCTTTTGGCCATCCAGCAGCACCATCTGTTTGATGAAAGCTGCAGAGCTTTTTGCTGAGTGACTGAGGCTGGATTTGCTGCAGGGGCTGAACTTCTCACCTTTCTTAAAAGGCCCAGATTGGTGCTCTCATTGTGTAACTGCTAAGAAGAATAAGGAAGCAGCAGGCCAGCTGTTCCTTGCCTCTTGCCTTGCCATCTATCTCTTCCAGGAATGTTTCCCTCCCCAGCCTAGTGCCATCCTTTTGTCAGACTAGCTCAGTCGGTGGAGCTAGGGCCATGGGTTTGAGCCCCGCATTGAGCAAAATATTCCTGCATTGCAGGGGGTTGGACTAGAAGATGGCCCTTGTGGTCCCTTCCAGCTCTACAGTTCCTACCAGCATGCCTTTGCTGGCTGAGGCTGATGGGAGTCTTAGCCCAAAGCATCTGGGTGGGGGTCAGGAGGCACCAGGCTGGGGTTGGCTGGTTTGCTCCAGCCAGGAGTAGCTCTCCAGGGTCCTCAGCAGAGAAGGGCTTTTCCTAGTCCTGCTACCTTTTAACTGGGGATTCGGAGGAGCCAGGTGAGGATACCTGGGGGGAAGGCACCATCCATCCTCTTAGCATCTCTGGCACTGGGAAGAGAAATAGGCCATATGCAAGAACCACTTTCTGCCTTCCTGAGGATATGATGGCTGGTCCTTGCTGTGTAGTTTGGTCTGTCCCCCTTCAGCCACCTCTGCAGAGGAGAACGTTCTTCTTTTGAATTTAATATTTTGCAGGTAAACAACCAACCAAACAGAACAGGGTAACAACACAACCTATTCTTATGTCCTCAAGGGAGTCAAAACCATATCTCACCATTTGTTGTCCTCCAGAGAGATGTCACCAGTCCTGGGAATAGTCTTTCATTTCTTGTTTTTATCCAGAGTCAATGCTTTGGAGATTTAGTGAAGAACTTTCTTAGGGCCTGCTGCAGGAAAGGCTTGCCCCCAACCCCCCGCCCCACCCCACCCCACTGTTTCTTGTGTCCAGCAGAGTGTGGACATCTCATGCAGGGCAGAATTCCCAGGACCAAGAAGTACACAGTGCTCTATATTCTTCTTTGGCTTCTGTACATTTCTGAATATACAGCATCAGGAAATGCCATCTCACACTCTGCTTTTCAGCCTCCCATCTCTTGTAACACATCTCCTCCACTCCCCACTTCTTTATTTTTCAGTTTCAAAAAACACGTATAACAAGCAATCCCCATATAACCCCCAAGAAGCATTATGTGAATATACAAAGTAAATGCTACTGTCAAACAATAAGCAGGTTAGTACAATAGTTCATGGTTGATTATGGCAGTTAAGGGTCTTCTACTCTGTTTTAACAGATTGTCCCAGAGTAAGGCATCGGTAGCTGGTGGTGGGTGGACAACATTGCCCTTTCCATTGTACTAAATTAAACATCCACCTTTCATTCCACATTACAGTTCCTCTGGTCTTTGTCTTCCTGAGCACTCTAAGATGTTTCTCCATGAGGATTATATCCCATAGTCTATCCCACCATGCCTCCAGAGCTAAGATAGTATGGTAGCTGTTTTCTAATATTGTCTAATTGTATTTCTAGCTGCAGACATGAAAAAGATTAGTAGTAGGTTCTGAAATAATAAATTCTTATGGTCATCTGTAAACAGATTTAATAAAGCTAGCCTTGGATCAGGTTGTATCACCTGCCCTGTAATAGAATAAACTTCTTCAAAGACTAATTTCCAAAATAATTGGAAAACAGGTATGCATTCACACCACATAATGCAACACACCTTGACTCCTGAGGAAAGAGGCTTGTTAATACCCTGGATTGCATCTTGATGTTATATTTGTATGTTGCTCTTTCCCAAATATGCTTGAGCTAGTGCAGCGGCTCACATCAATTGTAGCCCCATCAAATTTCATTTTGTCAGAATAGCAAAAGCAATACAATATATATCTGAAATTCATAAAAGAAAATCACAGAAGCATATTTCATATCAGTGACACAGTGATAACAGCACTGAATACCAGGCCAAACTATCAATCACCTCTGCCTAATCCAATACAATTTGTATCACAAGAAGCGAATAATATTATTGTAAAGGGATCTCCGCTCCCTCTCAAGTCTTCAGCTCCTAGGATATGTTTGGGGGAAGCTTTGGTGTTAAGCTGGTCTGAGTCCAGTTTCAGAGCAAGGTGTAAATGTAGACAAAAGGCAGCATGTCCTTCTCCTACTCCCATGTGTGAAGGATTTAGTATACCACACTAACAGCTGGCTGCTTGGTGCCTGTGGGGTGTTCACTTTGGCCTCATGTTGCCCTCTCCTTTCCCTGCAGATGCTACAGCCACAGTTCAAGTCCCACAACCTGAACGAAGTCTTGGGGAAGCTCTTCCAGATTGTCCCTGGAGAGAACCCATACAGCTCCCAGAACTCACAACCGTGCCGCCGCTGTGCTGTGGTTGGCAACTCGGGCAACTTGCAAGGCTCTGGTTATGGCAGGGAAATCAATGGGCATGACTTCATCATGAGGTGAGTGACTGGGAGGGCCAGATCCCTCTGTGTCTTGGGCTGTCTTCTCTCCATCATTGCTGGGCTGGCTCTTGCATCGGAGAACAGCAGCCCGGCAAACATTGGGGACGAAGAAAGCAGCAGCAGCAGCTGGTGCCACCTACCTCTTCCACTCCAGTTTCTCTCCCTGCTGAGGAAGGAGGTTTGACTCCCAGCCCCTCTTGCCTGGCCAAGGGACCATCTGACTACTTGGCGATTCTCTGTTCGCCACCTTCAGCCACCCCACTAGCTGTCCAAGGAACAGATACCTGTGCTTGCATTTAGTTGCTGCTGCCTGAAAGTTTCCAGAAGCTCTGCCAGCATTTGGGGTCTGTCACTGGGCAGACATTGCTTTGCAATTTGAAATAGTATGAACGTGTATCTGGATTGGCTGAAACAGGCCTAAAGTGGCTGAAACTTTTTCCCAGAGAAAGGCCTGGAAAGCTGGCATTTCAACTGGAAGCAAATAAAATAAACATTGATGAACTTGGGCAGCTGCTCTTGAGTCCCCTGAACTGGGTAGTTTTCCCTTGAATGCATGAGGTGGGGTGACCTATTACTCCGACAGGATTGCCTGCAGTGCAGAGTCAGTTCAGTTCAAGCATAGGCAACCTTGGCTCTCCAGGTGTTTTGGAACTACAACTCCCATGATCCCTGACCACTGGCCCTGTTAGCTTGGGATCATGGGAGCTGTAGTTACAAAACATCTGGCCAGCCAAGGTTGCCTATGCCTGGTTCAGGTGTTTGGCTGCAGGTCAATATGGCATTTGGATGGTGTTGTCAAGTGGACACTTGGTTAATCGTATTCGTTCCTCCACCTCTTCTCTCCCACTTTCCCCCCAACTCCCCGCTCCTTTCATCTCATGGCTTTCTACAATTGCAGCGCGGGTGGCGCTGTGGGTTCAACCGCAGAGCCTAGGGCTTGCCGATCAGAAGGTCGGCGGTTCGAATCCCCGCGACGGGGTGAGCTCCCATTGTTTGGTCCCAGCTCCTGCCAACCTAGCAATTCAAAGCACGTCAAACTGCAAGTAGATAAATAGGTACTGCTACAGCGGGAAGGTAAACGGCATTTCCGTGTGCTGCTCTGGTTCGCCCGAAGCAGCTTTGTCATGCTGGCCACATGACCTGGAAGCTGCACACCGGCTCCCTCGGCCAATAACGCGAGATGAGCGCCGCAACCGCAGAGTCGGTCACGACTGGACCTAATGGTCAGGGGTCCCTTTACCTTTAGGTAGGGGGTCCTTGTGTTCTTGTACAGCACCTAGCACATATGAGATGCTTTTGCATATAACACGTAAGTGGTGTGGGGAACCAGAGTTCTCATTCTGAATCCAGCTGACTGTGTCTGCCCTACCACCACAGCACCCCTTTCGGGACCCTTTTTGCGGCTATAAGATCCTTCATCACCTTGCTGCCATCTAGTGGCAGCTCTCTCAAAAGGCAGCTTGAGGTGAAGCATCCTGCAGGGTCCCTGGTGGACAGGGTTGCCAGCTGCCCTTAAAGAGCAGGTGTGGGATCCACATGTTTCTCTGCCCGCTCTGGAATCACATCCTGGATGGGGCTTGGCTGCCTCCTGTGAAGCAATGCGGCCTCTCCTTTCTCAGTGAAGCAAAACCCACGGGTCTTTCTCCTTGGTTACTATTATTAGGCCTAATGTTGTGATTTTGCCTAACTTGGCAACTGGTGGGTGATCCAGGACTGAGCTGAAAAACTTTGCTCCCTTCAGTGTTTGTTGGAGATGGGAGAGACCTAGTTCTGTTGCTGTTTGCATTTGAGGAGAGCCAGAGTCAGAAGTGTGGATGTTTTCATCAGAATTGCCCCTGGTCATCACTTGTTTGATTTACTCCCATCCGGATGTCAGTACAGGACTCTATTTACAAAAACATCTAGGCACAGGAATAGCATTTTTCCTTGTGCCATCAAAATGTTGAATCTGTAGTTGTGGGCGGAGGGGGGGCCAGTTGGTGGTGTGCGTCTTTTCACTGTGCTGTTGTATTGTGGGGGGAATACTGTTTGTATGAGGTACGTTTTATCTTTACATTGCAATGAAGTCGAAGCAAAATTCCAAGTATGGTTGATACTTGGCCAATAAATTATTCTATTCTGCAAATAGTTACAAAGGCACTGTGATTCTTCACTGTATGCTGTTATCATTGCAATGTAAAAGTTGTGCAAGCACCCCCCCCCACCCTCAAAATAATATTTTAGTGTTCAGAGGCTGGATTGAGCTGCCACACACACCCTTTTGTAATAATGAAATGCTCCAGACCACAACTTCAGCTAATGCTTCTCCCTGCTCCCCTATTCTTTCCCTGCAGGATGAACCAGGCCCCTACAGTGGGCTTTGAGGCGGATGTTGGGAGTAGGACAACTCATCACTTCATGTACCCAGAAAGTGCCAAGAACCTGCCTGCCAACGTTAGCTTTGTTCTTGTGCCCTTCAAAGCCCTGGACCTGCTGTGGATGGCAAGCGCCTTGTCGACGGGCCAGATCCGATTGTACGTATCCTGCATTGCAGGGAGTTAAGCTTGGATGACCCTTTGGATACCCTCCAATGCCACAATTCCATGATTCTATCCCACCCAGTGAGGAAAAGATGGGCAGCCCTGGCCAACAGGCACCATGTCATTGCCTGGGGACGAGTAATTCCCATTCCTGTGCCTTCAACCCTTTCTGGACCTTTTCCAAAAGATGGCTGTCTTAGGTAGCATGCTGGTCCCACCCATTATTATTTTCCAGTGTATGGTTAAATGTTTGAAAGCAAAAAAGTTGCTTCCAGGGTGTAAGCAGAACAGACAGTCCACACTTGAATGTTGTACACAAAATGAGGGATGTAACATACATAAAGGTATGCTCTGCTACCTGTATGTGAAAGTTCACGTTTTGTGACAGCCAAGAGTGGCGGTAATGAAGGAAAGAAGAGAATTGTGTTCTCTCTGTAAAACTCCAGAGCTGCTTGGTTCAATTTCAGGTTTGTCCAGTCCCCAAATTTTCACTGTGTCTGTTGGCCCCTCCATGCCCCCCTCTTCCTTTAAGAGTTAATATGGGGATGTGACAGAAAGAGGGAAGGGAGGGCAGAGGGGGCAATTGAGCAGAGCATCTTTTTAGCAAGAGGGGGGGCGAGGAGCATCTCATTCACGTTATTTCTCCCTTCTGCTTCTCTCATAGCACTTATGCGCCCGTGAAGCCTTTCCTTCGGGTGGACAAAGACAAGGTAAGTCTGGCCTTCATGGAGGAGAGGGAAGGGATTCTCTGAAAATATCCATGTTGGCTTCATCTGCATGGGTATTTTCTAAATTCTCATCTCTCTTAAGTTAGCTTGAGAAGCAAGTATTTTGTTTTTTCAGGGGTTGGTTGGTTCTACTAAAAATACAAACATACTACAGTCATACCTCGGGTTATGGCCGCTTCAGGTTGCGTGCTTTCGGGTTGCCTCCCACACGGATCACGTTCGCAACCCGAGCATCCACTGTATATGCATTACTATACACATACACACTCCAGGTTTCCTAAGGCAATCAGATACATTTAAAAAAATGGAAGTCGCTCTGCAGCACGAAGGGCAACTGAGCATCAAGCAACAGCAATGGGTCCAGGATTACCCCCAAGCTGCTTATGCACTCCTTCAGAGGGTGTGTAACCCCATCAAGAGCAGGCAACTTCCCAGCCACCCGGTCTAGGGAACCATCCACTAACAGTGCCTCAGCCTTTTCCTCTGGACTGTGTGGACTGAGATTGAAATACTCAATGGCCATGTGGAGGGGCTTCCCACAGAGAAAGCACTGCCTGTTGTGATGTTGTCTTCTGTGATTTGTGTCCTTAGGTTCAAATCTACAACCCAGCTTTCTTCAAATACATCCATGACCGATGGACAGAGCACCACGGACGCTACCCTTCCACGGGGATGCTGGTCCTGTTCTTTGCCTTGCACGTTTGTGATGAGGTGGGTTCTTAAGTAGCTGGAGAGGCTTCCCAGCTTGTAAACAGAGATTTCATGTTGCAGAGGGAGGGCCAGCGCCTGGAATTTGGCAGGCTCCTCTGGTCTATTTAACAGACTGGATGCATGTGTGTGGGTGTGGGTGGGTGGGTGTGGGTGTGTACGTGTGCCTGTGTGTGTTTTAAAGGGGAGGCAAGAGAGACAGAATGTAAAAAGGTGGGTCACAGTTCACAATCACTCAGCACAGAGATTCAACACAAAGCAGGACCATGGACAGGTCTGCCAGTTTTACTTAATTATACGGTAGTACATTAATTCACACACACACACACGGACATAATAATAAAATATGCTGTATATTGAAAGATAGAAGAGATTATAACCAAACAACCTGATGGGGACCAACAATGCTAGGTGTCTTCTATGGCTGTATCCACACTGGGACATCTGTGTGTATGTGGGTTGCTCATTCCATGTGTGCATCTGTGCAACTTCATCCACACATGAACGCATTTAAAGTTATGCGTCTAAAATCTGTCTTAGTGTTTCCCATCCACGTTAGTTGACAGTGTTGATGGATAGTATTTGTCTTCCATGTTGCAGTCCTCTTCCACCTTATGTTCTGGAAACATGAGGCCCATTGTGGGCATGTGCACAGATAATCTTAAAAAGGAAAAAAACAATTTAATGTTGAAATACAAGTTTCCTAATATGCCAGATTTGCACAAAAGAGCAGTGAAAAAAAATGAATGTGCCCATTTGGCTCCAAGCTGGGCAAGTGTGTGGAGCCCCTCCCATGAAAGGCCTGCCACTTCCTCTCCTCCCGTTGTTGTTGTTAGAATTTATATACTGCCCTATATCCAGAGGTCTCAGGGCGTTTCACAGAATAAAATCAAGACATAAAACCACAACACACACACACACACACACACACACACACACACCAATAACCCCCCCCCAAAAAAACATTTTAAAGGGCATAGGATGTAAATCAGATTAACCAAAGGCCTGATTGAAAAGGAACATTTTTTGCCTGGCGCCAAAAGGTGTACAGTATGTATAATGATACGGTGAAGCCAGCTTTGCAAAGTTTGGAAGCCATTTACACCTACAGTGCCCCCCTGCCACTCCATTGTCTCTTAGCGGGTAATCCCACTGAGTTTCAATTCAGTGGATGTTTCCCTTGCTGACAAGGACCCTCTCTTTTCTTTCCCTGGCTATAGGTGAACGTTTTTGGGTTTGGGGCAGACAGCCGTGGCAACTGGCACCATTACTGGGAAAACAATCGCTATGCAGGAGAGTTCCGAAAAACTGGGGTGCATGATGCTGATTTTGAAGCCCATATCCTTGATATTCTGGAGAAGACAAACAAGATTGATGTTTATCGTGGTAACTGACCCCTCCAGGCTGCTGTGTTCCAGCACTGACTTGGTGACTGGCCTGCAGGGGATGATGGGCCAGGTGGCTACCTGTAGGGCCTGGGCTGAGCACTGGGTTTCCCCTGAACCCATCAAGATGGACCCTGGGAAAACTGCACCCCAGGGAGACCCCAGAGAGCAAATGAGGTACACTGTTTCTGAAAGCAATTGCAGCAGAAAGATACTCTCAAAGGGGAGTGAAGGAAGTGTGTGTGTTTTGTTGTTCCTCTCCCCTCAAATCAAGAGGATTTTCAAATAGAACAAATCAAGTTTTGAGTACGTAGCACAGGCTTCCCCACCTGGTGGCTAAAAGGAGATACATTGCTGCACATTTTCTTTCTTTGAATGAAGATTAAAAAGTAGGAAGGGGTGCACAAAAGCAGCCAAAGGAGGAGGAAATCTACCTGGTGGCTGGCCAGGTTTGGCTGCTCTTTGACCAGTTCTCAGAGGTCTGCCATTCTGAGTCTGCTGGGAAGCCTGGACACTGACTGGTTGCTAAGAGCGACACACTGCAAGGCTGCCCCAGAAGCTGCAACTGGAAGAAGCCCTTACAATCCAGAGAGGCTCCGCTGTTTTTATTTTTTTTAAAAAGCAAATGAACAATCAACTTTCCTTTGCTAAATGGCACTTCTCGTTTCCCACTTTTGTCCAGGGAAGATTCTTTTTTGTGTGTCTTCATTTTGTACAATCAGGTTTAAAATGCAGAGAGCAGCTGGATTGTATTTGTTGTTGTTACAATCAAGTAAACTCTGGAAGATTTTGCTTGCGGAAGCCAAGTCTGGGAGGTGCGGTGCCTACGGAAGACTCTGTCGTTCGGCACCCTGACTCTGGTGGGTGGTTATGGACACAGGCGGTTTTCAGGGAGCCAGTGCCACTAGGGACAGGCACTGCCCCCTTGTGCTAGAACCTAAGGGGAACCCATGCCAAAGCCACCCGAATTTCAGACCTGGTGACTTCTACCTTTCTCTACCATTCATGGCTGTAATCAAGTTGACCGCCATCTTGGGTTTGGGTGAGCAGGAGGTTCCCTCTCATGGCAAACCGTTTCTTGTGATCTCAGAGCAGGGTGCCTGCATGTGTTTGCCTACTCTACCTCCACCTTTCTGCCCCACCCTTTTACTCAAATTGTTTCAATGATTGGGGGGGAGCCAGGGAAGTGGCCCCCAGTCTGAAAGGACTGGCCAGCTCCCTCCAGTTAGTCCGAACCTTGGCTGAAAGAACTGCTTGCTGCCCCACGACCAAGACTCCCTGCCATTGGACTGATTTGTGTAGCTAAGTCCCTCCAGATTGCAGCAGAGAGAGAGAGAGAGATGGTTTGGAAGGGTGGAAGAGCACCAGGCTGCATTGTTGGAGGGTAGCAAGCTAGCTGGAGGGCAGAGTAGGAGGAGCCAATTTCCTTCTTGTTGGGTTTGCTCTCTTGCCCTAGAAGCTAGGCTGGTGGAAAGTAGCATAGCATGTGGAGAGCTGCCTAGTTTCAGGGTTTGTTTGTTTCCCTTTTCTCAGAATCATATTCAGATGCAGCAGGGGTTCCTGCTGGTGAGCAGAAAGTCGGGGCAGGTGAGCCATGCTACTCAGGAACATGTCCTTCAGGAAAGGAATCTGGTGTTCGGTTCAGCTGCCTTTGGGCAATTGAAGAGGACTGGCTGGCAACTTGTCAGCCCTCTAGACCTAATGTTTTCCATTCCTGAAGGCTTCCAGGATTTAACCAACACAGGTATTGCACACAGGTATTAATTAATGCTTTGCTGTTGGGCCATGGGCGAATTCTGCTGAAATGTTTTATAACCACTGAAAGGAGCAGGCAGATTTGTCCTTTGAACGGAGCCCTGTGGCATCCTCACTTCGCACTGTCCATGGGTTTGCACTGGCCTCGCCTTTTAGTTGGGGGCAGGAGGCTTAGGAAGTTGGGCTACATTACATTACTTGACCTTGGAAGGGAGGAGAGCAGGGACGAAGGCAAAGCTAAAGGACTTCCCTCTTGTTTGGGCATCAGGGATTTGTGGGTATGCAGGCCAAGACCCCAGGCACCAGCCCGCCCTTTTCTCTGCCCTTCAAAACTGCAATCATGCCAAACAGTATTGAATAAGTATTTCTTTTAAAAAAAAAGATGAGTTGTGTAGGAGGGAGCAGCCCCAAAGGGGACCAATCCTAATTCCTTGTGGCAACAGTGACTTAACTGCACAGCCTAGAAAACCCTGTTTCTTCCTCTTTCCTCCTGTACCTCCCCCACCCTGTTTACATGCCTCTCAAGAGGGTTGTGTGTGTTGAGGGAGTAGAGCATATTAGAGGGTTGTGTGTGTTGAGGGAGTAGAGCACATTAGAGACCAGAGAGATGTTCTTTGTTTGAACTGCAAAGTCTTCTGCTAATGAGCTTCTGCTGCCATCTGGATGCTGAGAGGCAGCAGGACTGGCCTTCCAGCTGCTGTGTATGGTCAGAGCAAAAGAGAGCAAGTCTGTCTCTAGAAGAGCATCAAACAGCCATGTACTTCTAGGGGGGCAGCCATCCAAGCACCACCCTCCAGGGGTTTGAGACTCCTCCAAGCCAGTACTGCCTCATGCTGCTGTGGCTGAGAGTCTAAAACCCCTGGAAGGCACATCTGGTTGGGCAAGGAAGTCTGGAGCCTGCCAGCTGGCTGAGGGAGCAGGCAGTCCACCTGTTCTTTTTTCTTCTTCTTTCCAATACTTTCCTAAAATCTCTGGGCACTTTTTGGGGGGGGCGGTGTGTGGGGGATAAATTTTGAGCATCAAAGAGTGCCTTGACTTGCCCTGCTGGCTCCCTTGGACTCTTTCCACTCCCTGGTGGTTTTGTCTGCTATGTGTTTGCCTTTTTCTCTCTGTCTCTCCCTTCCTGCTGCTCTGTGTGGAGAGGCTTTGCCTGGGCGAAAGAGCCAGCTTGGAACAAGGCTAGGGCCTGCCTGGCTCTCAGCAGCACCTGCATGGCTGCTTTTTGGTGGGAGTGATGGGACAATCTTTCCAGGCCACTCCACCTCTGGGTCTTCAGAGCAGCAAATATTCCTCATCTCACTCTGTCACTTGGAACTGGAAATCTTCCCCACCCCCTCCCTCTGCCTCTTTTGTGGATGGCTTGAAGAAATCTCTTCTGCCTCTTCAGCAGCCTGGTCACTTAATGCCTGCAGGAGACAAAGCTGGTAGGTTGTGATGGGTGACTATATCCAGGTAGAACTTGTATGGCAGAGCATGAAATGTTGGGCAACCTTGACCGGATCCTGCCTTACCACTTGCCTTCTCCTTTGGACCATCTCTGATCCAAAGATAAAAGCTCCTCCCCAGGAATGCATTCTACATTGCCGACAGTGAGCTGTGGACTGGCAGGATCAGAGTTCCGATTGTGTAAGTGGCCAAGTGAATGTTCAAAGTTTGAAAGATTCTTTAAGATGCTCATGCTGGGCATCTCTGTTGGCTGAACCCAGGTTTCTCCCCCCCACACACACACACCTTCAGTGAGGTAATTTCCACTTGACTTTACGGTAGTTTTGCCACCTGGTCAAAGAGTCCTGCATCTCTGAGCCACCCTCCCCTGGCTCCTACAAATGAGCTGCCAGCTGGACACGGGGCCAGCTCATCCATAGGACAGGGCAAATGGTTGTTCCTGGACTGGATCATTTGCAAGGGAGCTTCCCACTGCGGCTGTGACACAATTCCTTTCTCCACGGTAGCTGACCTTCAGTCCCCAGCCAGCAATTTTGCTGAATAACCGGGGTGGGGGGGTGGGGAGGGGGGAACTTTAGAACTACAGGGAACAAACCTCTGCCATTTCAGAGCTGGCAGTGGCTGAGTTGGACGATGTATGCGGTGGCTGCTGGCAAACCCCAGGACGGTTTCTCAAACCGGCAAAATGGTCTGGGTAGAGGTTGCAGGTGTGAGAGGTGTGCCCCATGCGTCTTAAGGGAAGGAAAAGTCTGGAGAAGGCCTTGTGCTTTCCCCAGTGTGATCAGAAGGACTCCTGCTTAAATCCCCCTTCTGCTTCCTGAGCTCCACAGACTGGGGTAGACTTGGAGGCCTGGACCTTCAGCTCCCACCCATGGCCCAAGCCCCAAGCCTGACTTCCTTTCTCTTCCTCTGAATGGAAGTTCTGCCTGCCCCCCCCCATCCCTTCTGCCTTGGGCTGCCTCTGTAGACAAATCTCTTATAAGCAGCTACTTATAAACTAAGGAAATCATGGATCCAAAGCTGTTTGCCCTCCTTTTCTAGCCTACACTTCACTTTATCAGTATTACATGCAGTTCTGCTGCCTCAGTTTGTACTTTTTGACTTCACATGCCACAGTTGGAAGAAACTGGATTTATTTTGTGTTCTGTTGTACAAAATAAAATCTGTACCTTTTTCCTTCTGCTGATTTCTGCAATGGCTGCGTGGGTGGAGTTTCCCCCCCTTTTCCTTTCTATGTTTGTGTTTCTGGCCCCCTAAGTATCTCCCAACCCAGGTTATCAGCCATCACCTGGGGGTAGGGAGCAGCGAGGCGGCCTCTCAGGCTGCACTCAGTGAGCTGACCTTCATCTTCATGGATGAAGGTGGTGATGGTGGCAGGTGATGGTATAGCAGAAGTCATTAAAAAAACAACCCCACACATCTCCTAATCTTGGAAGGGCATCCCAAAATTGTCTCTTAATAGATACTGCTGGATCCAGAGGTATAAGAAGTATTAGAATTGGCTTATTTCATGTACTTTCCTTAAATTTGAACTGAGTTTTTTTATTGAAACACAGAATGTAATTCTGCAATCTCAGCTCTTGTTTGTGACTTCCTGGCTCCAATGAGCCCCCAATGAGCCCCCACCCCCCCAATACTTGGGCCCCATCTGCACTACACATTTAAAGCACTATGCTGCTGCTTCAAACAATCTTAGCTTCCCCCCAAAGAATCCTAGGAACTGGAGTTTGTTAAGGGTGCTGACAGTTGCAAGGAAGCCCCTAGTCCCCTACCAGAGGTACAGTTCCCAGAGCACCCTGGGAAGACCCTCTTCAAGAGAGCCCTACAGTTGCCACCAAGGATTGGCGTATTCTTCATTTACCACCTCAGGCCTTCTGTGGGCATACAGTGCCAAGGACAGGGTCTCACTGATGAGAGAACCCCCCTGTCCTCATTGAGAGACAGGCGTGCCACTTTCCCTCCACACAACGGCTTCTAGGCTTAGTTTCTTCTGCCTCAGGTGAAATTTTTGAAGGATGCTCTGAGAGGTCACTGGACAAAAGAGGAGCCTTTGAAGAATAACTCATTTCTTCCACCACAATAAATCTTCCTGAGTTTCAGGTGCCACAAGACCCTATTTAGGGTGTGTATTTAACATTATTATGCACTTCTTGGTGTTCTAGCACGTACGAATGGGACTTTAAAAAATTGTTTTCAAAATTAGATATAGTTACCTGGCTTTAAGACTTAAGAACTTCAGCCATCTCTACTCTAGGTCAAGATTTTACCAGTTTTTTTGGGGGGGGGCCTTTCATATAGGTGAGAGGTTGGGCAGTTTTGTAGCTGGCTTTAGCGATTTGCCAGCGAAGGAGACAGCACCCAGAAGGTCAGCAGACTACTACCAAAGTCTAATCCAAGAGCTCCTTTTATTGCTTTGCACCCTGAGTAGCTGAAGACCCCAAACTGTGGCTCTTCCCATCTCCTGTGTGAATCTGGCATGCCCCTCAGGATTTCTGGAAGGCCCTCAACTTCTGCCTTTGTATCTTCTTCCTCACCAAGGGACAGTTTTTCCTTCCCAGTCTAAAAAGGTTCCGTTGTCCTGGGCAGAGAGGCGGGAAAGCACTTGGATGATCCCTCTTGTGCTGGAGGCCACACTCAAGACTCCCTGGAACAAAAAAAGCGACATCATGCTGCATTATTAAGTGGCCAAAAGCTGCCATCTGTTCTACCACCAGCTCCACACAGGTTCCTGGCATTCGCAGAAGCAAGGCTGGCACCTCCTGGGGATGTGCCTGCTGCAAGAATCTGATTTGACTGACAAAGAAGCCTTCCTTCAGGAGTGCCAGCCCACCGCCCTGGGCATGCTGGAGCAGACTTGCCAGGCAAAGGATGTGGGGGTGAAGGGCTGCAAATGGGATTTGAGGGGACGGGAGCTGAAGTCTGGGATGTGGCACCACACCAGTCTGGGTGGAGGGCATGGAATTATTGAGACTGGTGGAAGGAGGCGCCTTGGGAAATTTGGGTGTGCCCCCCCCCCCAAAAAATGCAAGCTAAACTTTGCTTCAAGGTATAAACTGAGCCCAATTTCAGCTTCCCTCTGCTTGGGAACTGGTAGGAGGGAGACGCTTGAAGTAGGCCTTGCTGCACCACTGCTTCTCAGAAAGAAGCTGTGTTTCACCCCTGGCTCTTACAGCTCCTTCCTCTGATACATGAACTTGCCTAGTTGGACTGGGAGAGACCCTGCCGTACGTTTCCATGGGGCTGCAGCACAGCCCTGCTCCCCTTGGTCACAATGACTCCCCAGAGCCCTCGCAAAACAGCCCAACTCCACATGGTTCCCTGCTTGTGTTCCTGGTGGTATAGGAGAAAGTGTCCGACCATTTGGCCATAATGAATAAGTAAAGAAGTTGGAGTTCTTGACTGAAGATCCCACAGAAATAGTAGAAAGGCAAGAACTCAGGCCACCGTAGTAATGTATGACAGGGCCCTGTTTTGACAATTCTTCAGCAAGTAGACTTAAGAGTCAACGTGTACAGGTAGATCAAATATCAGTTCTTGCCTTTCTACTATTTCTGTGTGTTCCTGGTGGGGCAGAGGAAGAGGGCAGTCGGCAGCCCTTTTGGCTTTGTTTCATGTGGAAAGGAAATGCCCCACCCACTCCTGGTTCTGGCTCTACCCAGTACCACCCTCTGGCCCCTGACACATGACTCTATGGGAAAGTGGCCCTCAACAGGCCATCTCCTCCCCCCTCCTACTTGCCTCCTTCCTGAGTCATGGGATGCCTCCACCCTTCCCTGCTTTATGCTGCCTGTGGGTGTTAACCAGATGCCATTCTGGTTGGGCAGCATTTCTTAAGTCAGTCCGTAGGTGTCAACAGCAACTACAGGCGATGTTAGTGAGCACACCAGGGAAACCAGAAGACCAGCTCCTTGATTGCATTAATGATGAACCTGAATTTTGCATTAATGATGAACCTGAATTTTTGTCCCAACTCTCACCTCAGCCTCATCCCACGGAGACATTTGCATCGTGGAATCTGACCAGCAGGTCCCAAAACGCTGTCGTGGGCGGGTGGGGGGGGACGAAAGGTCCACTCTAAAGGTGCTCAGAGGGCACCGCTGCATGGAAGCCGTGCAGGCTGCGTTTTCCCCTGCTGCCGTTGAGCTGGATGAGGCTGACCTCATCTGTGACCTCCTGCCAGTGACTCTGCAGTCCAGGCAAGTAAGGATGATCACGTGTGGGCGCTGCTCTCACTTATTTAATATTCCATAAGTGCCTCTTTCCAAGCTCCCACAACAACTTAACTGGTCTGTATGTGAAAGCTTGTGCCTTTTTCATCCCATGGGTTCACAAGGCTTCCCCTGACTCAGGGTTGTAGAATTCACTCCCCTCCCCTTCCTGTGCATCCTCTCTGCGACCTTAGAGTAGCGAAGTCCAGGAGGGTCTGAGCTCCCTGCAGGCACATCAAAATCCACCCTATATCGTTGCTCAGAAGTGGGCCCTGAGGATTCTTCTTCGGGGGTGGTCAGGCTGAAATCCACAGCACCATGTCGTCCCCCCCCCATTATCACTTGGGCTGGTGCCTACCTGCTCTACTCCAAGTTGGGTCTTCACTCCTCCAGGGTGGATAGAGACACACAGGATCCCATAGGGGCCATACCCAAGAGATTGGCAGCGCATTAGCATGTTCAGAGCTGCCTGCAGAGGAAGAAGCACAGTCAATTGGGACCTGTTGGTTCAAGGGATGCCTAGCCAAGTGTGAGGCTGCAAGAGGGGGTTACGTTGTTGCCTGCTTTCATGCCCTGGCTGGTTCCAGCCGTCTACAAGCATATTGTGGCTCTCAGGCCATGGAGTGCCTATCCCATCAGTGCCTGACAGAACCATCCATGGCCTGGAAGGGTGGTTGGGCAGCTCTGCGGGAGATTTGTAGTCAAATCCAATAATACATATTGCTGCTGGTTTGCATGTGGAGGGGTTAAGACCATAGAGCTGTATTGCCAATAATCCAACTCAGACCATAGAAACATAATTAGTAGAGATGACTCTGTGTGGTGTCATTTCCCCTCCTCTCCAGGAGGGAAGAAGCAAAAGTATTTTCTGTCCTCTCCCCCTCCTCACTCTCACTCTTTTCAACCAGCCACGAAGGAGGACCTGCCTCTGATCACTCCTGAGGCTGTAAACACATTGTACCTGCCTTTGGTTCTAATGCTGTTGCTGCTAAGGATGAATGCTTGACTGTGAGTAAAATATATGTTTTAAACTTCCTTTTCGGTCTGTAGCCACTTTCTTTGATAAACGTGGTAACTGTTATAAGAATTTTAAGAACTTACATATATAAAATAAATGTTCCGAAATCTACCAAGCAAACAAACACACACACACACACACACACACATATCACATGTCTGAAGCCACAGAAAAAGTCCTGAAACCATTTTGTCCCTCCCAAATTGACCTCAAATATTTCTCTGCAAGATCGAAGGAAATGGGAAGAAGAAGAAGAGAAGAAGAGTTTAGATTTGATATCCTGCTTTATCACTACCCGAAGGAGTCTCAAAGCAGCTAACAATCTCCTTTCCCTTCGTCCCCCACAACAGACACCCTGTGAGGTGGGTGGGGCTGAGAGACTTCAAAGAAGTGTGACTAGACCAAGGTCACCCAGCAGCTGCATGTGGAGGAGCGGAGACGCGAACCCGCTTCCCCAGATTACGAGTCTACCGCTCTTAACCACTACACCACACTCCCCGTTGTCTCTTTGCTCACAAATCCTGTCTTAAGGGCACATTTAAGATATGAATAGGGTGAGCCTGTGACCTGGATTTAGGTAGTTATCGTCACAAAAGAATAGCCAGGCTCTCCAGGTAAACCCCTTGAACAACCAGGTATACTCATCAACAGGTTTCCTGCCGGCCCCTTCTCCTATGTATGATCTTTCTGGGAGTGGTCTTGAGCTCCAGAGCGGGGAATTTCAAAAGTCTATATAGGAGTTCTCAGTCCCTCCTGCCTCCAGCGTGTGGTTGTGAGCACCCTGTTGCAACAGTTAATAAAGATCAGGCTTACTAGTGGCTTTGCTTCTCAATATTCTCTGGGTAGCTTCTGTTATTTTCTCCTACCGATAGAGAACCTACAAAAGGTCTAGCTTGTCTAACTATAATGACACCAATATGCAACTCAACAAGGAAAAAACATCTAAACAGGCGTGGCTGCTGGCTACTTCCCTCCGGAGATCCCATCCTGCGAACAAATAAAATGTTTGCATAATCATTATCAAAGCCATAACACCTATTGTCCTACTGAAGTCCTCACATAGGAAAACCTGTCAACCTTTGTACTTACCTGATTGCTCCCTGTAACTTGTTTCTTCCCGCCCTATTCCTGTCATTTGGTAATATTGGGAAAGAAAAACTATAAAAGTCGGGGGAAATCCTTTGTTCTGGGTTCTTCGCTCCGTCTAGCTACGTGAGAGGGGAACCGCTGTTGCAACAGCTTTTTATTTTGTCTTAGAATAAATCGCCTTGCTTTTTAGGAAGTCCTGGTGTGGTCTCTGTCATTTCGCTGTCAGTAAGAGCTCCTAATTTGTACCTCTTACTGAGGTTCTTGGACTCCTCCTGGGTCAGAACCCTTGCTTCTCTGGGTCTTCAATGCCCCCCCCCCCAAATTCCTATAACACAAGCCAGGCAGGAGTTTCGGTTGCCCAGATTCTGGGGGCGAGGAAGGACTGGTGATCCAGCATGCACCAGGCCATTTGCCAGGAGGAGCCACCAGTCCTCCAGTGATCCCAGGGTCTGGAAATAACTGGAGTTCCAGCGGGGCTAACCAGAGGAAGCAAAGCTCGATCGGGCCGGCCTTAAACAACCAGTCAAGAGATCCCTGGATCGCCAGGAACAGCGCACGCAGAAGTGAGTATGAGAGAGAAAATGGGGAATTAAGGAAACCAGGGTAGTGGGCGAACTAACCACAGCAACTAAAAATCTTCTCTATCTTTACTGTCCAGTAACAAAGGGGGAAGATCAGCCTAATGCTTTCAATTAAACTGCATAAGATGGGATATAAACTCTGTTCAGCCCTGCACTTTTAAGCACAAGTGGTAAGCTGATCCTTTTGTCTGTTAAACTCCCCCCCCCCCCGGTGGGTCTGTAGGGGGATAAAATATAGTTAATTATAGTCCCTCATCTACCTAATAAAACCTTTCAAGCTCTTTGCCTTCCATGAGGCTGCTAAAGAAAACCCTGTGTGCCCTGAGCAAAAGTAGAACTGATGGATCCCAGGCCCAGGGAACACCCATCTCACCCAGCTCCCAGTTGGCCTGAGAGGACTCTGCCATTCTCTGCATTTTATATCATTTATTTGCTTTAGCGTTTTGAAATTGTAATTGACCTTAGGCACCTATAAATACATCAAATAAATAAACCTATGTGTCCTCATAGACAGTACAGTGTGCCTCAGATTCACCCTGTGCCCCAATCATTCTCTCCATTTTACCATCTCTCTCTCTCTCTCTCTCTCTCTCTCTCTCTCTCTCTCTCTCTCTCTCTCTCTCTCTCTCTCTCTCTCTCTCTCTCTCTCTCTCTCTCTCTCTCTCCTCCCCACTTCCTCCAGCAGTGATACTCCCGGGCTCCTTAGCACGAGTCCAGCCTCTCCCCCTCCTTTCCCACCTTGCTGCAGCGGTAGCTGACGTCTTGCTTCCACTCCCACCCGTCAACGAGTGAGATGGAGCCATAGCTGCTCGACATGTTGATCACGGCGGCTTTGCTGCAGCTCATCCCGCTGTGCGTGCTTTTCTGAGCCGCCATTTTGAGCAAAGGCAAGAAGGCCTGTAAAGGGAGAGAGAAGCAGCACCCATCATCCATTGTTGTGCTTCACCCTATAGGCCCCCACCCATCTCATTCTCTCTCCTGCTAAGAAGCCTCAATTCTTTCCTCCATTCTTTTAAGATTAGCTGGAGACCGGCTTCCTGCCGCTTCCTCTCAGTGGGAAGAGGCCCACAGCTGGAGAACTGGCTTATGGGTAGGACAAGTGGCCTTGCAAGGGTTTTAACCAACTCTCTCCTCACCTGACACACCAGCATGGGCCCAGTCGTGTTGGTGGCATATACGGACAACATGTTCTGGGCGTTCTCGGAGCTCAGAGTTGTTTCACAAGCGATGGCGGCATTATTTATGAGCAGGTTGAGACCACAACCTGCCACACGCTCTTCCACTTTCTTGGCAGCTTCCTTGATGCTGTGAGGATCTGTGACATCTAAATCAACAGAGGAATTTAACAAGTTTGGCAGCTGCTGCCACTCTGCCCCTTCCTGTGGCAAAAAGCAAAATATTTCTGTGGTAATTCTGCAATTGTGGAGAATCAGGGTAGGTTAAGGAGAGTGGCAAAGGTATACAGGTGCGAACTGAATTCAAATCTCTCTTTGGCCACTGTCTCTTGCCTTAGCAGGTGGCGCTGTGAGGTGGAGGTGTGAGCCTCCTGGGCTTGCTGATTGGAAGGTCGATGGTTTGAATTCCTGCAACCAGGTGAGCTCCCATTGCTCTGTCCCAGCTCCTGCCAACCTAGCAGTTTGAAAACACACGAGTGCAAGTAGATAAATGGGTACCGCTGCAGCGGGAAGGTAAACGGCGTTACTGTGCACTCTGGCTTCCGTCACGGTGTTCCGTTGTGCCAGAAGTGGTTTAGACATGCCAGCTGCATGACCCAGAAAGCGTCTGTGGACAAACGCCGGCTCCCTCTGCCTGAAAGCGAGATGAGCACCTCACCCCATTGTCGCCTTTGACTGGACTTAACCGTCCAGGGGTCCTTTACCTTTTTTTTACCTAACCCTAGCCTACCTCAGAGCATTGTGAAGATTAAAGATGGGAATTGTTATCTGCTACCTGCGTTCTTTGGAAGAGGTGGAGGAATTAGGAAAGACGAAGAGCAACAACAAATGGGTTGCCAGTGGAAAGGGCAGTGCAAGACTATCATAGGTCATGGTGGGTACATACCTAGTTGAAGTAGAACAAGAGTTGAGACGTTTGAATACCTGCGAGCCAGTTCCTTTAATACCTGGAGAAAGAGAAATCAGTTTGAGAAAACAGGCAAGTTTACATGCTAGTCCCTAAGCAAGCGCTTGCTCCAAAATTCAAAAGCAACTGGGCTATGGCTTGGGGGGGAGGGGGAGAGATAAATGGAATCCCTACACAGGTGGGGCAAGCACCTGTTATATCAGGCCCAGTTTCAAAGTCACATTTTCTCCTACCCCCTGCCCCAGCTTCCATAATATGTATATTATTATAATTATTATAATATTTTATTTTATAATAATTTTATGAGTTTTCAATTACAATCCAATAATAGCCTCATTATAACAATATCAATTTATAATACAGTTATTAATATCAATTCAAATACTGAATTATATAATTTAGATAAGGCGGCCCCCCCACGTGCTAGAATTGATGGCTTGATTATTTGCTTTATTTCTGCATTCCAAAATCTTAATCATTTGCATTACATTCCAGCCATAATAATAATCCCCTATACAACAACTGCAATATTAATAACTTCTATTCGTGTTGACACTTTAAATGATTTATAAAACAACAAGTGAGGAACTCAAACTATATCCTTCCTGTGTGTGGTAATTATTCTGTCTGTGGTGGTTCTTCCTATCCTTGTAAGATGTTATGTTTTTCTTTCCCCCGGTTGTTGCTGTTATCCATCATGCCTTGGGCGGAGCTGATATCCCATTGTTTCTTTAAAAAAAAATCTCCATTGCTCTGTCCTGTGCTTCATTGTTTTGCAACTTTAACAACAGATGCAAAAAACACTCTGTCCCAGTAAATAATCTGTTGTCACCATTATTATTTTTCTCAGCCTGGGGCAAAGAACAGTCTGTTGAACTGCAGATAAACTCAATAAAGAACTTTATCAGTTCCTTGGCAGTTCACACACTCCTTTCATCCTTCCATCCAACTGAAGATAAATGAGTAATTACACTTCCTATTAAATTAAATTCTAAGTCCTCTTAGCGTTATTCAGTTCACTCCATTAGTAATAAAGGATGGGGAAGAGTCAGCTCTAAGCTTCCATCATAAACCTTTTGTAAAATAGAGCTTCCCTCCCTTTTTTTTCTTTTTCACACACACAGTTCCGTTTAATGTTATATTCCATATCTATAATTTGTGATCTAATCTTTTCTAGCACGCGCCTGTACTTTAGTCCAATAAAACTCTACTTAACAGGGCTTGCTGATCAGAAGGTCGGCGGTTTGAATCCCCGCGACGGGGTGAGCTCCCGTGCTCTGTCCCAGCTCCTGCCCACCTAGCAGTTCGAAAGCACGTCAAAGTGCAAGTAGATAAATAGGTACCACTACAGCGGGAAGGTAAACGGCGTTTCCATGTGCTGTTCTGGTTCGCTAGAAGCGGCTTTGTCATGCTGGCCACATGACCTGGAAGCTGTACGCCGGCTCCCTCGGCCAATAATGCGAGATGAGCGCGCAACCCCAGAGTCGGTCACGACTAGACCTAATGGTCAGGGGTCCCTTTACCTTTTTAACAGGAGAACACCTGCTTCTTAATGGCAGTGTTGGTGGATTTTCAACAGACGAAGTGCTTTTGCACTCAGCGCCTCTCTGCTTCCTGCAATCCATGCTAGAGTGAGAGCCAGGTACCAAGGCAAACTGCGAGTAAAGCCCGTTTCCCCCCCCCCATTCCCTGGGGGGAATCTGCAAGGATAATTACCCTCACTCATCATTGTTTTTCCTTTGCCAATGATCTCCCGCTGTCGTGGGTCTGCCTCCATTAAGGCAGACCAGAACCATTATTATTATTATTATTATTATTATTATTATTATTATTATTATTATTATATTTACATTTGTATACTGCCCTTCACCTGCAGATCTCAGGGTGCTTCACAACATAAAAAAATATGAAAGCACAAAATACAATATACAATATAAAAGCACAAAATAAAAAGTACAAAACCACCAAACAATAACCCCACCCCTCCCACAAACACATTTAAAAGGGGTTTAAGATGCTAATCAGCTAAAAAGGTAAAGGTAAAGGACCCCTGACAGTTGTCCAGTCGCAGACGACTCTGGGGTTGTGGCGCTCATCTCGCTTTACAGGCCGAGGGAGCCAGCGTTTGTCCACAGACAGTTTTTCCGGGTCATGTGGCCAGCATGATTAAGTCGCTTCTGGCGCAATGGAACACCAAAACCAGAGTAGCGCACGGAAAAGCTGTTTACCCTTCCGCCAGAGTGGTACCTATTTATCTACTTGCACTTTTTGGCATGCTCTCGAACTGCTAGGTTGGCAGGAGCCGGGACCAAGCAACGGGAACTCACCATGTCGCAGGGAAAGTTCTGCATGGGGTCACAGGTGGCAGCTGTTTAGTCTGCTCCCTGAACAGCCACTTTCTACTACAAATTTGCAGAGTTTTGGAATGGAAAGGGACAGTGGCTTTGCTGGTTTAGAAGTGCACCCATCACTGGCTCCACTTTAACTTCTAACTTTTAACCAATACAACACAAAACACTTCAGTACTTAGCTCAGCCAACACAAAATGCTTTTGAACCAAATGCAGATAAATGCTGTATATATTAATTAACAGAATTAACAGAATTAATTAACAGAATAAACAGTACAAGCAGTGTAGTCTGGTACAAAATGAATGCAACGCAGGAAAATGGTTATTTGGTATATCTTCAAGAATGCACATGCAACACCCACCCATTGGAAGATTTCAAAACCATTCCATTCAAAAATGCCCAGAGTTCAGTGGTTAGAGCCACTGGTTTGCATGCAGAAAGTCCCAGGTTCAATTCCCAATGTCATCTCCTGGAAGAGCTGGAAGAGACTCCCAAGCCTGAAACTCAGGAGAGCCATTACTGCCAGTGTAGACAACACTGGCTCTCTGCCTGCTTGAACCCTGATTTCATTAATTTACTCCCCTGAAAGTAATTTACTCTACTGAAGGAGCCTTCTGAAATCTCCTGGCTCTTGGCCCTCCCTGGTGTCAATTGGAGTCAGGTTGGCTCCCACCTAGGCTTCTCTGTATTCTTACCCAGATACTCAAGGGGAATAATGGATGGATATTTCAGCCAGCAGATTGGCCAATGTCCAACTGTTTCATCCCAATCCTCAGGTGCTCACCTGTCCTTCGGGTCCATCTGGATGCCGGCAGGTGGCAAAGATGAGCTGAGGTGGATATGGCAGCTGGAGAAATTGCTCCACCAAACCCAGGCCAATCCCCCGGTCGCTTCCTGTCAACAACATGCTCTGAATTCTGAAATCTTCCATGTTGTCTGTCCGTCTGTCTGTGTGCCTCTCTCTCCTCTGACTGGAGGAACCTGGGTGGAGTGGAGATATAAGAGACACTGCCCATCTTCAGCTGATATTAATGGTTATGCAAGTTTGCAAAATGTAAATTAAGTTGTCACAGCACCAGAGTAATCACACACGAGCAGCTTTAATTTCAGCAACAAGGAACTATTTAAAATGATGCATAACCTCAATGTGTCAAGTTCAGGTGTGACCTGAATGATGTTGAGACATTTGAAAAATAGGTCTGATCACACCATCTTCCCTGAAAAGCATTAGCAGTGGGTGTTTGATTATGATGTTGACGATGACTTGATCAGTTTGGAGAGCTCTTGTTGCAATTCATAGAACAGGCATCCCCAAACTGTGGCCCTCCAGATGTTTTGGCCTACAACTCCCATGAGCTAACAGGACCAGTGGTCAGGGATGATGGGAATTGTAGTCCAAAACATCCGGAGGGCCTAAGTTTGGGGATGCCTGTCATAGCATCATAGAATTGGAAGGGATCCTAAGGGTCATCTAGTCCAAACCCCTACAATGTCGGAATCTCAACTATAGTATCTATGACAGATGGCCATCCAATCTCTGCTTAAAAACATCCAAGGAAGGCGAGTCCACGACCTCACAAGTGAGTCTGTCCCACTGTCAAACAGCTCTTACTGTCAGAAAGTGCTTCCTTTTTTTTTTATTTAAAATGATCTTTATTGAAATTCTTTAAAAAACAACATATAGAAAAAATAAAATGTAGAAAGCAAATATAACAAACATGACAAAGAAAAAACCTAGGAATTAAACAAAGCAAATCAAACAATAATATCAACACAAGAATTGCCGCAAATGAAAAATAATATCTAACTTAAAATAACCTGACATAACGTAACGTAAAATATCATAACAATTATAACATAACATAACGTAACTTAATATAACTTAACATAACAAACACAATTTAATAAAAGAAAAAGAGAAAAAAAGAAAAGAGAAGAGAAAAAAGACATGTTTAAACAAATATTGCATTGCGCATTGTTAAAATCTGTTGTCCCCCCACCCTTCCCCCCTCCACCATGTCGTGACTTCCAACCTCTCCTATATTCTGACTTAAATTACTCTGATAATCCGCATACACCTATCTGATTTAATTTGATTTCATGATATTGTACCCCTCATAAATCCGCTATCAGTTGCGCTTTTTCCACTTGTTTTTGTAAATAGGTCTTGAGTGGTTTCCACTCTTCTCCTGCTTTTTCTTCGCTTAGACCTTTAGATATCCCAACTTTAATTGCTACATTTTGAGAATTTATTAATTTGGTCAACCACTCTTCTTTGCTTGGTGTTTTTTCACTTTTCCAATTTTTAGCGACTAAGAGTCTGCCCGCTGTGGTCGCATGCATTAGCACGCATCTGTCTTTTGGTTTTATTTCTTCCTTCAACATACTCAAGAGGAAGATTTCAGGTTCTTTTTTAAAGGAGTATTTAACTATTTTTTTTAATTCTTTATATATCTCATCCCAGAACTTCTTGATTTCTTTACAACACCACCAAATGTGTAGGAAGGTACATACTTCAACCTTACACCTCCAGCAGATGTTACTGACCCCTCTATACATCTTAGCCAATTTCGAGGGGGTGAGATGCCACCTAAATTGCATCTTGAGCACATTTTCTTTTAGGTCGTAATTTGAAATATAATTTGAGTCTCTAATCCATAAACTTTCCCAATTTTCAATCGTAATTATTTTTCCCATATCTTGTGCCCACTTTATCATAACTGCTTTGGTTAACTCATCTTTTGTAGCCCAATCTAATAATAATTCATACAAATTTCGAATAAATTTATCTTTTCCCTCCAATAGTATTTTCCCAAATTTGGATATCTCTCTTTCAAAACCAATTTTTTTTATCTTCCCTAAATTTCTGATTTATTTCAAAATATTGCAGCCAAACATTGCAATATTTTTTGACTTCATTATATTCTTTCAACTTCAAGTTTCCATTCTCTTCTTCTAAATAAATCTTTATACATTGGCCAATCTTGATCCATATTAACCCTTTTAACTGCTATTGCTTCTTTAGGTGACAACCACCACGGTGCTTCCTGATCTTCCGTTATAATCTCCTTTCTTGTAACTTGAAGCCACTGGCTCGAGTCCTACTTTCTGGAGCAGGAGAAAACAAGCTTGCTCCATTCTCCTTGTGAAAGCCCTTCAGATCTGAAGATGGCTATCATATGTTCTCTCAGTCTGTTCTTTTCCAGATTAAACATACCCAACTCCCTAAACTGTTGCTCATAAGGCTTGGTTTCTCAACCCATAATCATCATTGTTGCCCTCCTTTGCAACATGTTCCAGCTGCTGCATCACACAGTTGACATTCCTGCCTAATTGTAGAATCTGAAAGTCCTTAAATGGATCACGGTGCCAGATTTTACCCGGCGGAGAACAAGCTGTGAAGCTTCGTATAATCGGCAAATGTCCAAATCTGATGTCCAACTCTGAACTCTGCTGAACAGTGTTTCCGGATAACAACTACCGTTTCATTGAATTCTTCATCAGCCAATTAGTTCAACACTCGTAAGTAGAAAGATATGTATTTTCTTCATTAACTGAAAATAAAATATTCAAACGATGACCTGCCACATGCATAACAACAACTTCAAGTAGCATAGAAATTATAAACTGTAACATAAAGAAGTTACATACCCAATCTTTTTTCGAATATGGCAGATATAATATACATGTGAATGAAAAATACTCTGGAACAGTGCTCATGCGATTATGTAGTCACTGTTACTGACAACATTTTTTGAAAAATATATATAGCCAACCCCAGGTGATACTAATAACAAGGAGACCGAGTTTAAAGACACAGTACAAAGTAACAGATAATCAAATAAAACAATTGAGGTCTAATTCAGAGTTAATTCCCCCTGGATGAATAGTTTTAAACATAAAAATAAAACGGGTTTCTTGCTGCCATAACTGTCACTCATAATCTTTTCTGATACTAATTGTCTTCTGGTTCACCCATAAAACTGTAAATAATAAATCCGTGTCTGAATGATTGTGAGAAACAAAATGTTCTACCAGAGGTGCCTCCATGTTGGCATTATGTATGTGTGAGTGATGTTCCCCAATCCAAACCCCAGCTGCTCGAGTGGTAGAGCCTATATACAATATTTAAATAATATTTATTAAGAATTATAGCAACACAAATAAAGAGTAACACAAATAAATAGATAAGACAATACAGCAATACAATAAAAGAAGAAACCACATAATTAACAACCTCCATCACCTTGATCTTTAATATTTAATACTTCTTCAATTGCAACTTATAATTCCCCCCATCCTATTTTATTCTGCTATGTTGTTTATTTTTATTCTTAATATACACATTCTTTTCATTATATTATCCAATAACCTTGCAATTCAAAATCTACTCTATTTCCTATTGCCTACTTTCCCTTTCCCTATTTCCTCATCTATCTCTCTTCACTTTCCTATTCTTTATTATCTTTTTTTCATATATAATTCTACGCTTTCCCATTCTTTATTAGCTTTCTGGATAGAGCCTCCTCTTACTAATACTGTTAATTTTGCCATTGTCATAAACTCACAATTTTTTATCTCCATTCCAACAATTCTGGTATTGTTGTTGTTTTCCAATTCTTAGTGATTAATATTCTTGCTGCTGCCGTCCCATAAAGAAATATATTCCTTTTGTCTTTTGGGATGTCATCCGTTAGTAAGCCCAGTAAGTATGCCTCTGTTTTTTTGTGAATTGTCATTTTCAATATATTTTTTAATTCTTTATGAATCTTAACCCAGAACTGCTTTATAGACCTACATCCCCACCACAGATGGTAGAGAGTTCCTACCTCTGCATTGCACTCCAGCAGAGATTGGAAGAGTTTTTATAGATCTTGGCCAACTTCACTGGAGTGAGATACCAGCGATGACACTTTTCCATAATATTTTCTCTTATCGAATAGCGTGCGGCAAAGTTTATATCATGGCTCCATAATTTTCCCCATCTATCTAAATTAATTGCGTTGCCCAAATCCTGCAACCATTTTATTGTAGTTTCCTTTATAATTTCTTCTTTTAACTCCCATTCTAATAATATATTATACATTCTCGTTTTTATTTTTTATCTGATTTTAATAATTCATTTTGTAATTTAGAAATTCCTTGTTCAAAACCTTTCTTCTTATCCTCTTTGACCAGGTTTGCAATCTGATAATATTGAAGCCAACTGCTACAATATACTTTAATCTCCGCATAAGGTTATAATTTTACTACACCTTGTTCTTTTACTAATAATTCCTGGTATGTTGGCCAGATCTTTCCCATATTTAATTTTTTAAGTCCTATGACCTCTAGTGGTGAAACCCACCAGGGTGTTTTTTGTTCAAGCAGCCATTGATGAGTTACCCATACCTTGTACAAGGATTTTTTAATTATATGGTTTGAGAAAACTTTGTTTACCGCCACCTTCCCATATATCAGGTAGGAGTGCCACCATGGGCGTAGGCAGGGGGGGCAGGAGGGGGCAGCTGCCCCCCCCAGAAGCAAAATATTAATGTATTTTACAGACCATAACCAGCACTTTTCCCCTCCAAAAACTGAAGTGGAAAGGGCTTTGCTTTAGCAAGAGCAGCTCAGTCTCCACTTGCTGGGGGGGGGGGGAGGGTGGGAACACAGCTGTAACAAAAACACATCAAATAAATAAAGCAAAGTGGCTACCGGTAGTTAAGCAGTTAAGACAATGGAGCAGATACCCCCAGGCAAGATGTGATAGCTCACCACTTCACCCTATTGTTCTTCAGTGGGAGTTGTCAATGAGCATTCAGGGATCAAATTAATAGTTCCATTGGCAATTTAATGAGGGTGCAGAGGATTCAATTTGACTAAGGTGGCTCTGCAAGGCTAAAAGGAAGTGAATAAGAAAAAGGGGGGCTGTAGCTTTGATAGACACAGTGATGTTTATAAAAAGCAGTGGTGTTCCAGTCTGCCCCTCCTCCTGCATCTGTATACTGTAAATCAGGGGTGACCACCTCCCAAGAGACTCTGATCTACTCACAGAGTTTAAAACTGGGAGTGATCTACCCCCTTTTGGGGGGTTCAGATCAAAGCTGTTGAGTTTTTTTTTAAGGAAGGGAAGCCCTGTTTTGGGGGGTTTAGGTCAAACTTGTTGAGCTTCTTTTAGGAGGGAGGGAGGCCCATTTTTGTTTAGGGCTTCAGGTCATAGTTCAGCTTTTTTTTAGGGAGGAGGGAAATTTTGGGTGAGCTTTTCTTAGGGGTGCCAGTGATCTAGCAGTGATCTACCACAGACATCCAGTGATCTACTGGTAGATCACAATCTACCTGTTGGGTGTGCCAGCTGTAAATCAAGCAGAGAGAAAGCTGCTTACAAGGCTCCTGTACAGGCGTACGGGTATCTTCCTCTTGCTGCAGAGTTCCAGCATCACAGCGTCACCCAGAGGCACCCACAAATATGAGTTATCCCTCTCTCTATTTCTTCCTTCCTTCCCTCCCTCTTCCATCCTTAATAAAATACTGGGGGGGGGGGCAGATAAGCACCACATAGAAAGCCCATCAACATGGGGGGGATGACTCTTTCAAATACGGTATTTACCAGTAATTGGGGGGGGGGGCACCTAGGCCTCTAGGAGTTGGCTGCTATGCCTAGGAGTAGGACAATTCAAGAAAGCAGAATGATGCATATACTATGGTAATATATCAATAGAATCATAGAATTGTAGTCGGAAGGGACCACAAGGGTCATCTAGTCCAACCCCCTGCAATGCAGGAATTTCCCCCCAAGGTGGGGCTTGAACCCACAACATGGTTGAACTATTATGCTGATATGCAGCAACGCCTCGGAGCTGTCGTAACTGCCAGCGTGCTCTGAAAATGACATGTATATCTGTACAGTTGAAGGTATGCAAAAAAATGTATTCCCTTGGGATACAGTATATCAGGGGTCAGCAACCTTTTTCAGTTGTGATGGGCCGGACTATATTTTGAGGGGGGAAATGAATGAATTCCTACGCCCCACAAATAACCCAGAGATGCATTTTAAATAAAAGCACACATCCCACTCATGTAAAAACACCAGGTAGGCCCCACAAGTCACCCAGAGATGCATTTTAAATAAAAGGACACATTCTACTCATGTAAAAACATGCTGATTCCTGGACCATCCGCGGGCCGGATTGAGAAGGCGATTGGGCCGCATCCGGCCCACGGGCCTTAGGTTGCCTACCCCTGCAGTATATACAAGCTGCTGTTATTCAGGTAAGAATTTGCGCTTGTATTTGAGGGTGTGATTCAGAATATTTTTTTCCTTGTAAAAAAACTAGGTGCGTCTTATGGTCAGGTGCATCTTATGGAACAGAAAAATATGATAGGTATCACCTGCCACTGGCAGATTTTCTCTTGCCAGATTTTCCTCTTGTAGCATAAACTACTTAGGATTTTTTCCCCCTCAGGATTTCCAAGTAGGATTTTCTCTCTCTCAGGATTTCCAATTAAACCAGGCTCATTGGTTCTTGGGTTGTTTTTTTACTCACCTTCCTGGTATTTCCTCTTTTGTCTTTTCTTACTCTTCCTTCCCAGGCTTTCTAAAATTGCCACATCAGTTTTCAATAATAATTCCCAGTATCAAATCAAATCAAAATGACCAAAGGCTCAGCAGTCTGAGCCTCCTTTGTTCCGTAGTATGGTGCCTCTTGGTTAATCTGGAGATCTCCTGCACCAGTAAGGTACTCCTGTATCTAATGTTGGTGTCGTTGATTGTTGGCATTTGTCTTGAGAGTCAATGGAGTGCACCTCTGGGAGTGGATTCAAATCTCTGTGTTAGCGGCACCAAAGTGACCTCCCTGGGGAGCAAGCCTGTGTAGTGTGTATGAAGGTCCTTGGTCTCCAGGGCCGCCTTAAGCATGTCGGGTGCCCGGGCGCCGTGGTGCGGAGATCGCTCCAGCACCCCTGCCCCGTTTCTTGTTGTGGCTGGTGGGCAGGCGCGGCGCCCCCTGGCAGCCCCGCGCCCAGCCTTCCCCTAGAGCTGGCCCTGTTGGTCTCACTGATGTGGTCCAAAGGAAAGCAGAGCAATATGTTTGGCATTGGCTTGGCTGCAGGAGTTGCCAAAAGGAGGTGTACAAGGTGCCACCCAACCGTCTTAGGGACTCCAAATTGTGTAGGGTTTTTGTGTAGGTGGACCCACTATTAGTCTCATCTGTTCAGTCCACCAGAGCCTGCCTTTCTACACAGAGGGAATACCTAACAGAGAGTTTCAGACCCATTGGCTATGCTAACTTGGTTTAGCCAGCCAGTAGAAGCCATTCCAAGGATGTGGCCGCTTCTAGGAGGCACAGGGCAGCTGTCTACCAGCTCCATCTAGTATGGCGGCTGAGATCCTATCTGCCTTGCTAGAGTGGTAATATCCTTTAGCCAGGATAGTGAAACTGCTGCATTTGCAAGCTCACTCATCTGATGTCCAGTCAATACTAGATAATGGGCATGTGCCAATCACTCAGCAGCTGGAAGAATTTGTTGTGCCCTTGGGATGTTCCAATTCCAATAGGCACCCTTTCCCAAATTCCAATAGGCACCCTTTCCCCAAACAAGATTGCAGAAACGTCTCATGAGGAGAGGCGGAAGGAAGTTGGGATGCTAACTCTGAAGAAGAGAAGGCAGAGGGGGGAATCTGAAAGTCCTCTCCAAAGGGTGGGTGGAACAGTCACAGAGAAGAGGACAAATACCCAATGGGGACTTCCTGCATCAGGCTGGGGGCTGGATCCCTAGATGGCCTACAACACATACACACAACTCTAAGCTTCTAGTCCTTTTCACTAGCAACCAGAATAGCCTTTTTAAAAGCTGTATAGCAGCCTGGGGTCTAACGCGGAGTAATAAATGGGTGCCAACTAAGGCGCCAGTCCTGCCTGTCAGAGTGAGTTGCGGCAACTCCCTTTGAGCTCATTGAGGTTTATTTCCAAGTAAAGGTGAATTAAAGTGGGTGGCAGTCAGTGATGTAACTTCAGGGATGCTTAATAATTGGTACCAAAAAAAGCACTTTGGGGCTTTATGCCTGGCTTGGTGTTTTGCCCTTCACAATGGAAGGTGTGCAGTGAGCAGAATTAAACAATGCCAACCCCTGGATTGCTCACCAACCATCTAAGCAGGCTAGCAAGGTAATTAGATGACATCCACTCAGCCCAAGGGTCAGGAAAGGACTTGAAATGATTCCATTATTCAGTCCCTAAAGCAGCCCAATTCTGAGCTAAGAATACTTGCAGAGTTTGGTCTTGAGCAGGCATCCCCAAATGGCGGCCCTCCAGATGTTTTGGCCTACAACTCCCATCATCCCTAGTTAACAGGACCAGTGGCCTGGGAAGATGGGAATTGTAGTCCAAAACATCTGGAGGGCCGGAGTTTGGGGATGCCTGGTCTTGAGTTTTGGCCTAGAAACTTGAAGTGAGTTGGGTAGCCAGCCTTGACTTAGTTCTCGCTGTGTTCTGAGAAAACTGTGCATGGATTCTGAAGGAACCTGCTGCTGTGGAAAAACTCCTCACCGCTTTGTCTGTCTCCAGGTGGGACTAATATGAATAGACAGAGACCACTTCCATAAAGCTAAAGCACCCAGGAGGTTGATATTTATTTCACTGCTGCAGCAGGATCCCCTGTTTTTCCCAAGCTAAGGTGGGGGTCATGAGATGCAAATGGCACAGTGCCAAAATCTTTTATACCCTTTCTGAGCACTCTGAGACAAAGAACTTTAAATTAATTGGTTACATTTCACAGAAGTATGAGTTTGTGCAGTTCATATGCTCTTATTCAGGCATCCCCAAACTTCGGCCCTCCAGATCTTACAATTCCCATCTTCCCCAACCACTGGTCCTGTTAGCTAGGAATCATGGGAGTTGTAGGCCAAAACATCTGGAGGGCCGCAGTTTGGGGATGCCTGCTCTTATTGGTGATTACATTCCTAACAGCATTTTAGTAGACTCTGCCCCATTTCCTTGAAATGCCCCTTTTCTTATCTGTCTTACTCCTCACTCATCAGTCTTACAAATCTCAGGTCACATAAACATTGGACTTCTCACACACCGGGCTGTGCCTTGCTCAAGTTAACTTCAAAGCTTCTTCACAATGCCTACCAGTTATATTTAATTGGAAAGCATCTTTCATGAGTCACTGAGGAAGATGCTTCCTGAGAATTTTCTTGTAAGGCAGTTCAAATGTACACACTGCTGTGTTAAAATGTTGTACAATCTTTTGAATCATCCTAGAACACACGTGCTATATAAGAAGAATTCTGAAGCCTGCAAACCAACAGCCATGGAGAAACTTCATGTCCAGAGTGTTCTAGTGACAGGATCCAATCAAGGGATTGGCCTGGGGCTTGTCAGCCAATTCCTGGAGAAGCCGAACCCGCCAGAGTGGGTGTTTGCCACCAGTCTGGATCTTGAAGGACCTAATGCGAAGGTAAGGCTGGTTCTATCCACTGCACAAGCAGGAAGATGGGGCAGTAATATCAAGGAGAGGAAAGAAGCCACTGGAAGCCTCACGCAATTTGACGGGGGCTGTCACATAGTTTCAATTCTGTGCAGTTCCATTTGCAACTTCATGAACTTTCAGTTTGAACATTTGATTTTGATATACTGATTTTTGAGCTTGGAAAGTTGAAGGGGGATGAAACTCAAACACAGCAGGGGCTCATCATGCCCAGTTCGCTTTCAGTGTGCTCTGCAGGTGCATCCCCTCACACGTGAGATAATATGTCAGTTTGATCTCATGTATCATCTCTTTTTTTATGAGGGGGAAAGAATTACAGGCAGTGGACAATTCAGAACATGCCTAACCTCATCTACATGAGAGTGGGTTTGACCCACAGAGCTTAACACTTCTCTGGCTGTGGTGACAGCATAAAATGGCCCTAGGACCACGTTGTGGCTCTCCCATGCTCTCTCTGAATGATAGGACTGAGGGAAAATGGGAAGAAGCAGAGAGGAGAGTGGCACCAGTTCAATCCACAGAACCTGGATGAAGGGGTCAAGAGCCAGGAGGGGAAACGGGAGCTTTGGTTTGGAGTGGGGTGGGTGGGAAAGGAAAAGCAATTGCTCCACAGAGATACAGAATGAGGCACCCCCTGCCCAGGGTATTCCAGCTGTTTTGGACTGCAGTTGTCATCTGGGAACTGTAGTCCAAAATATCAGGAGGTCACATTAAGTTGCCAGATTATGGAGGAGTAGATGACATAGCAAGGGGAACTTTGGATGCTTGGGATGTGGCCACTTCTTCTCTAATACCCTCCACTGGATCTCATCATTTTGGTGTAAAAAAGGGGGTTTCAGAAATGCTTTTTTCCTTTTTTTTGGTAGAAGTTGGAAAACCTGGCTCTGCAACATCCAAACCTGGTGGTGCTACAGTTAGGTAAGTGTGTTTTCATCCTGCCAACACTGCTGATGGATGCAAAATTTTACACATTTCCCTTGCAAATTCTCACTTACTGTCTTCATCTTATTGTTGGCATCACATACAGTTTCACACACACACACACACACACACACACACACACACACACACACTGAATAGAGCGGTTCCCAGGGAGCACTGGCACTGTGGAACACAAGCCAGAAATAAAAACTTGCCAGAATGCTCTACTGCTCTTGTGGCTGATGCATGAGTGCAAGCCTCCCAGAAATTGGCTGAGAGCTTAAACACAGGAACTTAAGAAACTTCCTTCTACCAGCTCCAACCATTGGTCCAGCCAGTCTGATCCTGTGGTGAATTTGTGGTGAAATGGTCATCTGATGGCTTCATCAAGCAGGCAAAGCATAGTGCAGTGTGCTCAACTGAGGAGCCATAGCTCAACACAATAGCATCTACTTTGCCTGCAGAAGGTCCCAAGTTTGGTCTCTGGTATCTTCTAAGATGAAGACAGGAGTGCCTGGCGTGCTCTGATCCATGGGGTCACGAAGAGTCGGACATGACTGAACGACTGAACAACAACAACAACGTCTTCTAAGACTTGGACAGGCACTGCTGCTAAGACAGGGCTAGTTAGCTAAATCAGTCAATAGGGCTTGCTCATCACTATCCCTTTTCTTCAAGCAGATATCCGAGATCTGAAGAGCATCGAGGCTGCTGTGCAGAGAGTCGAGGAGCATGTCAAAGGAAATGGCCTGACATTGCTAATCAACAATGCTGGCATTTTGGTCAAGTTTACCCATTTGGCTAATGAAACAGCCAAGAACATGTATGACCTGTACAATACAAACACTGTGGGAACCTTGCAAGTCAGTCAGGTGAGGATGTGCCAGGTTGTTGTTGGTGGTGGGGCCCAAACTCTTCATTTCTCTGGAACCTTCCGGAAGTTACATGATGAGAGTGAGAACAGGTGCAGGAAGGAAGCGGTCCTGTGAAGCTGTTACCTCTCCCAAGAGCCACAGAAGTCCTGGTGACGGATATGTGAGACTTCTTCATCTTAGACCAAGCCTGCTCAAGGCAAGCATGGCCCCCAAGTGTCTGCTGAGGTCAGATGGGCCCCAGATCCTGGTCACAAGGAAGACACTTGGACTTTGGTGGCAATAGGGCAGTGGTGCTGAGGTAGATTTAATTTAGGTTGAGTCTGTTCTGGACTATGGGGATAAAACAACCAGGCAAGGACTGAGGGAACGTAAGTTTCACTAGGTCATCGGAGAAGGGTACTTTATTACAACCCTCCCCCCTCAAACCTTGCAAGAGTCTTTCTGGGATCTGACAAGGGAAGTTTGTTGACATTGATAAGGTTCACTTTTAAACATCAGATAGGGGGCTTGTTCCAAATAGAGTTGCTTTCTAAATGAGTTTTTAAAAAAAGGAAAATATATATGCATATACTGTACACTATATATGTGTGTGTGCAAATAATAATGTTAAAATTAAAATTATACAATATATTAATGATATTATTATTATTATTATTATTATTATTATTATTATTATTAGCTGCAGCTCAATGATGGAGTATCTGCCTTGCATGCAGAATTCCCAGGTTCAATCATTTGGCATCTCCAGGGAAGGCTGGAGAGAGACTCCTATCTGAAACCCTGGAGAGCTGCTGTCAGTCAGTGTAGACCAGGCATCCCCAGACTTTGGCCCTCCAGATGTTTTGGACTACAATTCCCATCATCCCTGACCACTGGTCCTGTTAGCTAGGGATCATGGGAGTTGTAGACCAAAACATCTGGAGGGCCGCGGTTTGGGGATGCCTGGTGTAGACAGTACTGAGTTAGACGAACCCATGGTCTGACTCAATAGAAGGCAGCTTCCTGTGTTCCTGTCTGTGTGAATGAGACAATAGTTACGACAATGTGATGGGTTGTCTGACAGTGACCCTAAACAGGAAGATGAAAGCATGCAAGGAGAAAGACGAGCCCAAACTCAGAAATGTCAAGGCTGGTGTTCTGCCCCTTTTCCTCCTGCTGTTTAGCCCATTCTTTTCCACACTTTCCCCTTTCCAGTCCTTCCTTTGCTACCTTCCTGCCACTAGAAATGGCTTCTCTGAGTGGCTGTCCATCACCCGGGATCTTCTTTCCATCTAATGAGCCCCAGTTGTGCTGGTTTCTCCCAGGCCTTCTTCCCCTTGCTGAAGGTTGCTGCCCAAAGAAGCCTCCAAGAAGGGCTGAGCTGCAGCAAGGCAGCCATCGCCAACATAGCCAGTGACTTTGGCTCTATGGAGGAAGTAATTGGATGGGGCCTCTCTCAAGTCATCTCCTACCGCTGCAGCAAGGTACCTCTCAAGGTTTTGTGCTCCTAATGTTTGAAGTATGATTAAGATGTGGAAGATGTAGCTAGTCCAAAACAGCAGCCCACACTAGTTAGTCTAAAGCAGGCATCCCCAGACTTCGGCCCCCCCAGATGTTTTGGACTACAATTCCCATCATCCCTGACCACTGGTCCTGTTAGCTAGGGATCATGGGAGTTGTAGGCCAAAACATCTGGAGGGCCGCAGTTTGGAGATGCCTGGTCTAAAGGAAGCACCAGATTCCAAGAGATTTGTGCATTAGCCAAGCAATGAAATTTCGAGTTCTTATGTAGGGTAAATGTCAGAGCCTTGTGAATGTGTTGGAAAATGTGACGTTGATGAGGTCCACTTTTAAACCTATTCTGCACCAGGGTTTTCATGTGACTTCACCCTCATGACAACAGTCCACTGGGGTAGCTCCCCAAGGCCTGAATTTTAGTGGCAATGGGAATTATAATGCCAAGAAACAGCATAAAATTTATGTTTGTATAGATATGACCGTGTTCTCTACTTTTCATTATTTGTTTGGGTGATGTAATGGTAATGGTGATATCATAAAATCATATACAGTCGTTATCAATTGCACCACCATTACATCACCCAAACAAAAAATGCAATGCCATTGATAATGATGGTCTTGTTTAAATAAATGAAATAATAATTTTGAATGGTGAACTCACCACTTCTTGACCACACTCAGAGGTTAAGCATTAACCACCTAACCCTCTGTGCTCTGGCTGCCAGAGAGTGGCCAGCTGCTGCTGCTGCTACCTGAGTGCTGCTTTTAAGCTGGATATGCTGTGAACTTCTCCAGGCTGCACAGATGCCCTGTGTGTGCGCATCCTCCCTAATCCTAAACACTTGGGGGGGGCAGCCAGATCTTGGACACCACCTTTTTGGGTAATTATCAGGGCAACTGGACCCTGGTGCTCCCGAGTCTTTGAGGGACCTCTGCCCAGAACATCCCACACCCGATGTGCCCTCTTCTCATGGCACCTCTTGCCCTCAGGTTGCTGTGAACATGCTGACCAGGTGCCAGTCCTTGGAGTATGGTCCGTTGGGGATCCTTTGCATCTCCATCCACCCTGGCTGGGTGAAAACTGCCATGGGGACATGTCTGGTAAGTGACACCAGATGCACCCGTTAAAATGCCTTGGATGGTTAGGCATTTTAGTGATTTTCCCCTTAGAGGAAGTCTTTGTAATGGAAGGCCAAGGAGTATCAGAGAGTCTTCCTGAGGGCTCCACATTTGCTGCATAAGGAGCAGCCTCAAATCCATTGCTGAGGTCTTTCTTGGTCAGGCGTAACACTCACTTTTAGCTCCAACTACACCTTAGTCTGGTTGCACTTCTGTAAACTGCCCTAAGACCTGCGAGTATAGGGCAGTGTATAAATTCAATAAATAATAATGATAATTTGAATTGGAAGAATGCCCTCTTTTAGACTCCTGGGGAGGGACTCCAACTCAATCAATGAACCCCAACAGGATGTTCCATGGAGATGAATTAACTTGGTTAATTCAACCTATGCACTGAGAAACATTTATATGATACTTTAACATATAGATAATTTCTTAAGGAAGTGAGAAAGAGGTAAGTAGGAGGGGCAAACAAGCGGGGGTCATTCGTACATATCTATAACAAAAAATATTTCAATAAAATAGTACTGTATAACACAAAAGTTGGAAGCAGGCGCAGCAGCAGGTGGCGCTGGTGAGCAGCTGTGGGCCTGGAGAGGAGATGCCATGGCCTGCTCGCTTGCACATGTTCATGCATTCCGTTGTGTGGCAGTTTATGACAAGGTCTGTCCCTGTGCTTGTGAGGGCGAGAGACTGATAGAACAGAGCCGACAGTCAGCCCTGTCAACCCATGGGAAAGGCAGATTCCCTAGTAATTCCCGTGGCATTTCTAACTGTTCGCTCTCAATTTCATAGGTCCCAACTACAGTGACTGAGAGTACCAGTGGGATCTTGAAAGTGCTTTCTGATGTCACTGAGAAAGACGCAGGGTCTTTCCTTGACTGGAAAGGGCGTGTTGTTCCTTGGTGAGAAAACGAGTCACAAATCATGGACATCCATCCATCCTTCTGCTCCATGTGTTGGCAATAAAATAAAAGCTACGTGAACTTCCTGAGTGGCCCGCTTCCATTTCTTTCTCGCTTGCTTGTTTCTGTTGTATCTAGAAATGCCTGTTGATGCCAACTGATAGATCCCGTTTCAAGTTTGCAGGTTGTGTCTGTTTTCAGTTTGGGAGAGACAGAACCAACTTGGCAACACAGCCCCACATCCACTTGCTCCTTCTTCAAAGGAGATGACCTTGTTGTCCTGCAGAGGAGGCACAGGACTCACCCTCTCTTCATCCAGCTGCTCTTGGTGGCTGCAGATGTTCTACCCATCAAGAGTAGCAACTGCACACTCATCCTGAATAGGCTGTCCAGGGCAAGCCATCCTTTGGGGGCACCAAATACAAAATGCACAAAAACTGTGAAGAACTATGAAAAATATAAAATATATTATAACAAAAATATAACCAAAAATAACATGAGCTGACAAACATCACTTAAATGGCTATAGCCTATGGCATACATTCCAAGTATGGTCAACTCTTAAAGTGCAAAAGTTATGATGTTTAAAGCAAAGTTCCTCCATTGTCCTCATCTGTCCGACGGGTTGCTAGCTAGAAGTCTTCCTGTTTCACTGGTTGGAGTCCAGCTTCTTCAAAGGAATTGACTCTTATCTTCAACAACAATAGCAATAATACACTCTGTCATCATTTCGTATAACATACTGGAATATTTATACAAAATAATTTTAAGTACTCACCAATAGAGATAAAGAATAAGGAACTTAAACCATAGCCAAAAAGCTCCAGCAACTCTAGCATACATCACTTCGGCAAAGGCTAATACATGTACTGTACAAACCGAAGGTTCCTCCGAGTTAAATACAAAAAGCTAAGAATCATTTAAAGGGGCAGAACACCAATGCGAAACCACAACACATGGGATATTTAGTACAAAATTCAAAGGTATAAATATATGAAGCCTGAATATATATATAAAGCTAGATTACAAAAAGGAACTATTGTCAATATAGAGATTAAAGCCTGAAGGAGCTAGAGACCCAAACCTATAGATCCAGTGGGACTCTTTCTGGTGTAATTTCTTTTTTAAAACATCTGCATTTATCTCAGGAATATTATGCTTGTAAATGACAAACCATTGAAAGTCAGTGGCTTTATGGTTTGTGTCACAGTGGCCGGAGTGGACTACTTCAGAGTAACGACGCTACGCAGCTCTGCATTTTATTCTTTTATTGGTGCTGCGTATTTACAGTGCTCAAGTCATTGCTATTTACACGGAGCGATGTTGTCAGTCGGTTTCAGAACCTCCTAATGGCTTTTGGCGCGTCTTTCTCCAACACAAAAGCTTTGGCAGACCCATCCTCTTGCCCCTCCTCTTCCTGCGTAATTCTGGAGTTGGGGGGATGGGTCTTCCCCCCTTACTTGCCCCTTCCTGTCCCACCTGGGACCCTGGCTCCTCTACCTTGCCTGAGCCTCGGACACGACTTCCTGCTTCCCCACTGGAATCGGAACTCTCCCTGCTTTCCCCTTTGCTCGGGGACGGGCTTGAACTCAGGAGGGGAGGGACTTCGCGATATCCCCTGTCCCTCACATCCACCCCCCTCCCAAGCTCTCCTTCACCCCTCCCCAGGCCCCCCCCATGTGTCGGTGACGACTGGAAGCCTAAAAACTCGGTGCTCTCCGAGCCCGTTGGTGTGAACACCTCCCCCCAGTCCTGCGAGCCCCCCCCTTCCGCCTGGGAGGACGGGAATCCCAAAAAGTCCGTGGCGTCAGAGCTGGTGGGGGTAAAAATGTTTTGCCAATCTGCTCCTTCCTCTGACTGGGTGGATCTTGGCGACACCCATACCTCATCCTCTGGTTCCTCAAACTCCGCTTCCCAGCGCCATGGTGAGCTGTTCTCCCGTGCCTCCTCCTCCTCCCCCTCCCTTTCCATGTGCCAGGGCTTGGGTCTGTGGGGAAAGAGGGCGTGAAATTCTTCCACCAAGAATTCCTCCTGTATCTGAGTGGCGGGAACCCATTCATTCTGGGACGGTGGAGCATCCTCCCATGCCATGAGGTACTCCAGGCCCCCCACCCCCCACCTTGAATCCAGGATGGCCGTGGCCTCATTGAGTTGCTCCCTGCTTTCCCTCTCCCCCCCTCCCTCGGGGGTTTGTTCGCTGTCTCTGAGCCTGCTGCTTTCCCTGTACGGCGACAGCAGCGATCTATGAAACACTGGATGCACCCTCATGTCCTCTGGCAGTGCCAGCCTGTATGCCACCGGGTTGACCTGTTGCGTGACCGTGAAGGGGCCCAGCCATTTGGGTGCCAGCTTTTTGCACCTCCCTCTGGTGGGAAGGCCCTCCGAGGACAACCACACCTTGTCCCCCACCCTGATGACCTCCCCTTGTCGCCTGTGGCGATCTGCCCCCTTTTTGTACGCTTCCTTGGCCCTCTCCAAGTGTTCTCTGAGCTGCTGGTGCACCGTCTCCAGTTCCTCTGCCCAATCCTCAGCCTGTGGGCCCTCCTCCTCCTCCTCCCTCTCCCTCTCTGGGAAAGATCTGAGGTCGCGCCCGTAATTGGCCTGAAAGGGCGACACCCCTGTGGAGACGTGCACTGCATTGTTGTAGGCAAATTCTGCTAGTGGCAAGCGATCCACCCAGTCCGTTTGCCGCTGGCTGACGTAGCATCTCAGGTACTGCTGCAGAATGGCGTTGACCCTCTCCGCTTGTCCGTTGGTCTGCGGGTGTCTAGCCGTCGACAAGCTGACCTCCACCTGCAGGAGGTTCATGAGCCGCCGCCAGAACCTGGAAACAAATTGGCGGCCACGATCCGAAATAACCCTTAAAGGTAATCCATGCAGTCTGAAAATGTGATCAACAAACAGTTTGGCTGTCTCTTCTGCCGAGACTGCCCTGGCACACGGTATAAAGTGACACATTTTGGACATGAGGTCCACCACCACCAACACTGCAGTCTTACCCCTGGACGAAGGCAGATCTGTGATGAAGTCCATGGACACCACTTCCCACGGCCTGTGTGGTGTGGCTAAGGGCTCCAGCAACCCTGGTGGCGCTGCTCTGACCACCTTCGCCCGCTGGCAGGTGGTACAGCCCCTTACATAGTCTCGAACATCTTCCCTCACCCCTGGCCACCAGAAGTGTCTCATGACTAGGTGAGTGGTCTTGTCCCTTCCAAAATGCCCCGCTGTAGGGTTGTCGTGCATCTGCTTGAGGACCGTACGTCGAAGCTGGGTGGTGGGTAGGTACAGCGCACCCTTGTAGAAAAGCAGCCCTCTGCGTTCTGCAAAGTCTTTTGCCTGCTCCCTCCCCCCTCTCAGTTCTCTGAAGATGCGGTTGGCAAATTCATCCGCTGCCGTCAGTGCTGTGAGTTCTGCCTCGCTCACCACTGCTGCTCCGCAGGACCATGCCGACGGGGGGAAAATGTGCCTTGGGGCTGGTGGCGCCTCCTCCTCCATGTACTCTGGCTTGCGGGAGAGGGCATCCGCCCTGACATTCTGCTCTCCTGGGATGTAGTGTATGGAGAAGTTGAAGTTCGAGAAGAACTCCGCCCACCGTATCTGCCGCTGGTTGAGCACCCTGGCAGTTCTCCAGAACTCCAGGTTCTTGTGGTCTGTGCACACCTGGATGGGGTGCTTGGCGCCCACCAGGAAGTGTCTCCAGTGCTGGAACGCCGCGTGGATCGCAAGAAGTTCCCGATCAAAAACTGTGTAGTTTCGCTCGGGCTGGGTCAACTTCCTGGAGAAGAAGGCACAGGGTCTCCACTCTCTGTTGGCGTCCAGTTGCAACAAAATGGCGCCCACAGCCTTATCAGAAGCATCTGTTTCAATGCGTAGGGGCGCGTCCTGAACCACGTGGAACAGGTTCTGGTCTGAGGCGAACACCCTCTTGAGGCTTTCGAACGCTGCTTGCGCCTCTGGTGTCCACCTGAACTTCTGCTTGCCTCTCAGGCAGTCAGTGATGGGAGCCGTAACTCGAGAGAAGTTCTTGATGAACTTCCTGTAGAAGTTGGCAAAGCCTAGTAGGCGTTGGGCATCTTTGCGCGTCCTGGGGCTGTGCCAGTCCAGGATGGTCTGCACCTTGTCCTTGTCCATTGCCAGCCCCTTGTCTGACAGCTTGTAGCCCAGGAAGTCCACCTCCTTGGTGTGAAACTTGCACTTCTCCAGCTTCACATACAGGTGGTTCTCCTTCAGGCGCTGTAACACCTCCCTGACGTCCTTCACGTGCTGCACTGGGTCGTTGGAGTAAATAAGGATGTCATCCAGAAAGACCAAGCATTTCCTGAAGAGTAGGGACCCCAGGACGTGGTGCATGAAGGCCTGGAAGCATGCTGAGCCCCCTTGCAACCCGAAGGGCATCACCAGATATTCAAAAGAGCCCAGAGGCGTGAACATCGTGGTTTTCCACTCATCGCCTTCCCGGATCCTGATCAAGTTGTACGCCCCCCTCAGGTCTAGCTTGGTGAAAATCTTGCCTCTGCGTGCCGCTGTCAGGAGATCATCCACTCTGGGCATGGGGAAAGCCACTGGCTCTGTCACCGAATTCAGCCGTCTAAAATCCACCACAAGACGGCGCTGTTGCGTGTCTTTCTTGTCCACCCAGAAGACCGGGCTGCCCCCTGCTGCCTTGCTTTCTCTGATGAACCCCCGCTTGAGGTTCTTGTCGATAAAAGCGCGCAGATCCTCCAGTTCCTGGTCTGACATGGCGTACAGCTTGGCTGGGGGTATAGTTGCCCCAGGCACCAGGTTGATCTGGCAGTCAAAAGGCCTGTGTGGGGGCAGGTGGTCGGACTCCGCTTCACTGAAGACCTCCTGCAGGTCCCAGTATGGTTTGGGTATCGCCTCACCCCCTTTGACGTGCATGGTGGCCACCGTGGCTATCGGAGGCCCCTCCCCTGGTTGGTGCTGCATGCAATGTTCCAGGCAAAAGTCCGATCCAAAAGTGATGCATCTCTGATGCCAACTTATGGAGGGGTCGTGGCGCGCCAGCCAGCTCATGCCCAAAACGATTGGGGGGTCTGAGATGGTGGTGACGTTGAATGCCAGTGTCTCTGAGTGCCTTCCAACCGTCATTCTCATGGGGGGGTTTTGATGAGTGATGGCCCCTCCCAGCAGCTCTCTGCCGTCAATGGTTGCCACGTGCAGAGGAAAATCCAGCTGCAGAAGCTGGATCTGGTGCTCTTCTGCAAAGTTTCTCGAGAAGAAGTTGGCTGAGGCACCACTGTCAATTAGGGCGAGGACCGTCAATGGATAGCCATTTGGGAGCGTGAGCGTCACTTCTAGAACCACTCCTGCTCTGGGAGGGGTGGGCTGGCTCTGCTCCTCTCTGTGCGGGTGGGTGGGCTGGGGCTGTTGTCTGCTGACTGTGCCTGGCTGCCGCCCCTTGTCTCCTGCAGCCAGGCTTTCCCGTTTCCCTGCTGTGGTGCTGCGTCAGTGGGGGAGGGCACAACCGTTCCCGCCTTTCCTTGCCACTCCCTGCGATGTGGGCAGTCTCTGACGAGATGCTGGGGGGAGTTGCAGAGAAAGCAATTCCCACCCCTTCCCTCCTTGCGTCTTGGCGCCGCTGGGGTTTGAAAAGCCCGCGCGCGCGCGCTATCAATCTGCATGGGTTCCTGGTCCTGACTGGCCCCAGGCGTGGCTTGAAAGGGTTGTTGAGGGAGTGGCTTCTCCTGCGACCATGGGAACCAAGCCCGCTTTGCGCGCGTTGCTTGCTTGTCGCTCCATCTGGATTCCTGCCTCACCCCCACCGCCAGAGCCGCTTTGCTCAGTTGATCCATATTACTGGGCTTTGGACCTCTCGAGAGCTCATCCTTCACCTCCTCATGCAACCCCAAGTAAAACGCCGCTTGCATTGGGGCAGACTCCAGATCCCACCCCAATCTGTGCACCAGCATGGTGAATTTCGCCCAATACGCGCGAACTGTCATATTTCCTTGGCGTAAATTATGAAGTTCCTCCTTAGTCTGGTCCATATGACTATCGGACGAATACATCGTTTTCAAACCTTCTAGAAATAGTTTGACATTCTTCATGCAAGGATTCCTTGTTGCAATTAACGGTCTTAGCCACTCCCTGGCCGCCCCTGTAAGGTGCTCCACAATAAACGCTACTCTGTGCTCATCATCAGGGAACTCATCGTGGTGCAGCTCAAGAGCATACACAATCTCAGTCTCAAAGCCCTGAAACTCCTTCGGGTCTCCATTGAACTTGCTTACTAGGGTCCCGGCTCTCCTTCCTGGCAGCACTTGGACTTGGGGTGCCCCTCCCGCCTTGTTTTTCTCTGCATCCAGCTTGTTTTGGAGGTCTACCGCCACCGCCCTTAAATGCTGCTCTTTTTCCTGGAGCTCTCTCACCTGTTCCGCAAGTTGTAGCCGGTCGTCCTGGACCTTCTTAGTCTCCTCTTTAGCTGCCTTCAATTCTCCCTGCGCCTGCAGCGACAGCTGTTGCAGTTCTAGCTGGGCTTGCTCAGCGATCTGCCGCCACTTCTCCGCCTCTGACACGCTCATCCCGGCAACTCCAAAGTAGCCCAAAAATGATTAGGAGGTTGCTGTCACAGTGGCCGGAGTGGACTACTTCAGAGTAACGACGCTACGCAGCTCTGCATTTTATCCTTTTATTGGTGCTGCGTATTTACAGTGCTCAAGTCATTGCTATTTACACGGAGCGATGTTGTCAGTCGGTTTCAGAACCTCCTAATGGCTTTTGGCGCGTCTTTCTCCAACACAAAAGCTTTGGCAGACCCATCCTCTTGCCCCTCCTCTTCCTGCGTAATTCTGGAGTTGGGGGGATGGGTCTTCCCCCCTTACTTGCCCCTTCCTGTCCCACCTGGGACCCTGGCTCCTCTACCTTGCCTGAGCCTCGGACACGACTTCCTGCTTCCCCACTGGAATCGGAACTCTCCCTGCTTTCCCCTTTGCTCGGGGACGGGCTTGAACTCAGGAGGGGAGGGACTTCGCGATATCCCCTGTCCCTCACAGTTTGCTTCAACAAAATGAGAGGTAAGGGGTGCCTCCATGACCTTATTCAAATACCAACAGTACCATTCAATTAGAATAATTTACCACCTGTGATTCCCGAGGGGTCGTTTATGCAATTCAATGCAGTTGTGGTCTATGGTGCGTAGGGAGCACAGTAAGACCTGTTAAAACAAGAATATTAGAACATAAAAATCGTATTTTGAATAAGGTAAGAGTGGGGGGGGGGCAAAAGGTGGAAAAACTACCCCAGCAGGAGCATGACATGTCCCTCACTTCTGCTCTGCGCCATGAGTAAATAATATTGAAGATGTGAAGGAACTGGAATTTGTCCTTACTTGTATGGACTGTTTCAGGAAGGATGGTGGGATTTGAAAGGAGAACTTACAGCTTATCCACACTTCCTATTGCCCTGCTGCTTTCCCCTGGGAAAACAACTCTTTAGCGCTCAATCGGGGCAAACAGCAATTTGGGTTTCCCCTGGATTGCCATTTCTTCTGATCTGTCACTAAAGAGCAGTTTTTCCCTTGGAAGGGAGTGGGGGTAAACCACTCAGACCCATGCCTAGAAAGTGTAGGTCAAGTGGAAAATATTACAGGTGGGTCCCAAATTAATCTAAAATGCTTGAGAAGCACTGGTGCACACACCCATTTATTTCATTCTCTTTTACTGTGGTCACAGGCATTGGAGTCTTATTTATTTTTTAAGTCCAAAAGCCTGCAAAACTTGTAAAAACATCCTCATGCTTGAGCACATCCCTTCTGCCCATTGGTTCTGAGCAAAGAGCAGTCTGAGCGTGCCTAGCACAGAATCTGATATTCTTCTGCAGCCAGCCAGTGGGAAGGAAGGCGGGTGCCCCAGTCACGGCAGGAAGTGATACACGTCCAGCCTACTGGAAAGAAATCTTGGGGCAAGACACAGAGGAGCTGCAGAAAGGAGTAACGGCTTCTGTGAGAACAGGATGGCATCGGGTCACATTCGCAGTGTCTTGGTGACAGGATCCAACCGAGGCATCGGGCTGCAGCTGGTGAAATGTTTCCTTGAGAAACCAAACCCTCCCCAAGTAGTGTTCGCAACCTGCCGGGATCCAGAAGGGGCCAGAGCACAGGTGAGTTGTTAGACTCTCTTCAGCTGACTTTGAAGGCAGAAAGTCTCCCTCTCGGGGGACACACACACACACCCATCCACGATAAGAGGACAAACACTTTCTCTGCAAAGCTGATGTGTCTGAGACAGGCTTCTTTCTGCAAATCCCATTTTCTACCCCACTCCTGCACATTGTTTATAAGCAGAGATATCTTCTTTCCTCCAGTTTAGGGATTTCAATTCCTGGGTGTGCGTGCAAGAGAGAGATCCACTTTCCCCCCTCCCCTGAAGCAACTGTCAGGCATCCATCCACACCCCATCCTTTCCAGCTGGAACTTCTCCTTCCCTGCTGCCAGATTGTGTAACTCTGACTTCCGTAAGTCAGTGTTGCATGCAAGAGCCCTTTTCAGAATCTGTGCTAAAAAGTTTCCAAGTTGTTATATAAGCAAGAGGCTCGTCTCAGCCATAGAATTTAAAACAGGAGATAGGCAAGTTTGCAAAGCCTTGTTTGAGAACTCTGGTTGTTTTGTTTTGTTTGTGGAGTTGCATGCTTTAGACTTCCCTAATTTAGGGGCCTCTCCGTTTGGAGGAGAGAACAGGGAGGCTCGGATTTATTTACAAATGCAGAAGTTGAGTGTTGCTGGAGGCAAACTGAGTTTGTAGCAAAGAGAAATAAACATGAGGTTGAATATTAGAATGACGCTTATTGTTCCAATAAGAAAAAAAAGAGTCTACTGCAGTGGTTCGCAAAGAAACTCCTTAGCACATGACCTTGTTTTAACATGGTAAGTCAGTCTACATTGAATACTTTGGAGCTTTCACAGGGGTATAGCAGCCATGTTCAGCTAGCTCCAGGGCATGTTAAAAGTTAAGCTGCTTCTACACTGGTCATTTACTATGGAACAACCACACCTTTGTTCAAGGCACCTGCACAATGTGAAAACATTCCCCTCTAATGCTTCCCCTCTTCAGCTTCCAGCTGTTGTTTTCTGAGCACAGAAAATCCAGCTTTTTAAAAACTTTGGAATAGCTTCACAATTTCTCAGGGGTAGATGGCCCCTCACTTGGCTGTTTTGGTCAGTTAGTGGCATCACCAAGACTATTCCCATAGGGCATAAATTTCCAACCTTTTCAGACCCAGGACTCATGTTTTGTGGGATAAACAGCCTCATACAGTGGAACCTCAGTTTATGAACACCTTGGTTTATGAATTTTCGGTTTATGAACGCCGCGGACCCATCTGGAACGGATTAATTCATTTTCCATTACTTTCAATGGGAAAGTTCGCTTCAATTTATGAACGCTTCAGTTTATGAACAGACTTCCGGAACCAATTACACCCATGCTTCAGTTTATGAACGCTTTAGTTTAAGTACTCCGCGGACCCGTCTGGAACAGATTAATCCACTTTCCATTACTTTCAATGGGAAAGTTCGCTTCAGTTTATGAACGCTTCAGTTTAAGTACTCCGCGGACTGTCTGGAACAGATTAATCCACTTTCCATTACTTTCAATGGGAAAGTTCGCTTCAGTTTATGAACGCTTCAGTTTATGAACAGACTTCCGGAACCAATTGTGTTCATAAACCGAGGTACCACTGTATAACCAACCTGCTTAAGTCTAAATAATGCATGAAGGGGTTAATGCCATAGAGTAAGCTGTCCTGCCAGGTTTGGCTCACCTTGGGAGGAAATGGGTAATTAAGCATATTGTCCTTCTTCAGTCTACATGTGAACTTCAGCTGTGAAGAGGTTTGAACTTGTTGCTCCAGCTCCACCACATGGCTCTCACCAGCCATTCTTGAGTTCTTTCTTGATGTTTGAGTTCAGTCCCACAATGCCCTTGTGGGAGCTACCGTAGTATGGAGGCCTCAGGCTGCCACCTGCACAACAGGGCTAAGACTGGCCTAGTTACAAGATAGTTATAACAACTGTGGTAATGTATGTGGGGATCTTCGGACACATTACAACATGATATAATTTGTTTTCTTTTGTTTCCCACAGGAGCTGAGGCACCTGGCATCCAAGCACCCCAATCTGGCAATTCTGCAGCTTGGTAAGCCCTCTCCTCTCTTTCAGCAAACAGCAGCAAGGCTGTTGCTTCTTAATTTGAGCCCCGGCAGCTTCTACTCCCTGTTGTATCTGATCATTTCTTAAGGCACTGGCTGTATTTAGATTCTCCTCTAGACCATGTACTAGATAGAGGATCTTTAACAAGCCCTCTCTCCTCCCTTAACTTGCCCAAAAAGAAGCACTACAAGTCAGAATCTGTTGGACAAATTTGCCCTAAGTAATCTGTCCAAATTTCCCTCCTACATTGTCCTATTGGTTAGGAGACTGCAGTTTACAGACTTCCCAGTCCACTTATTTCATATTTCCCCCTTTGTATGTACCCCCCTCATTACATACCAGTACATCCCATGATCATGCTAATTAGCTCTAGCTCCAACCGGGCGGTTTGACTAATATTCATAGCCTTTTAAAGCATGCACAATAGTTTTCTAACTGTTCTCCTCCATGTCCCCTCGTGGTTCTAAGTCACCCACAAACCTTCCTAGTACCTTATAAGGCTTTATCATTTTCATCAGAGAAATGTCGGAGGGTTGTGATACCCACCCAAACCTTTGAGAGGAGCAGCACATTTAGCTCTAATTTCATAACAGGCATTAGTAGTTTTGGAGGGCTGAGAATGCCATCCGGGTTCACGAGTTACTTTCCAGTTGATCAAACCGCATCTAAGATTCTGTGGGATAAACAGGCAAGAAAAGCTTAGCAGACATGACCATGCCTTGCGGTTGTAACTGCTTGCATTGCAAAGAAAGAAGAAACTTGTGGTAACATCTCAAGAAATTGCTGAGAGTAGCCAAAAGATAATGCCTTATTATGAGATACTACCGTAGGAAGCCTTGGCATGTGTGCAGTGATTAGCAGTGGTGCCCTGAGCCAATAAATGGTCCCCTCCCAGCAACATTTGATAGCAATAGGCTGGACTTGACAGCTGACTTATCTAACACCCCAATGATTGGATGCAGCTGCCATGGCAATGGAATGGGTGTGTGCAACTCCTCTGTAAAGTTGAATGAGGGCCTCGCTCAGCAGAGATTAGGTGTTCTACTTGATTTTGAGGCCCCTCCCAAATACTGACAAGCGCCCAAGGCTTTTTCAAAAGACAAGCTTCTATTTGGTTATGAAGGAAATAAGATAGGCACCTCTTGATGACATTTCAACTATAATTCTCACTCCTCCCTACCCCACCCAGCTCCTTCCCCCCCCCCCTGGCTATACAAAGCAAAACTGCATGACTGCCCCTTAAACAAACAGAAGTTTGCAGAGGAGTAAGCAAGCATGATTGAAAGGGATGGTTTCTCCAAAATGCTCTTGGCAGTGGGCCCCATTATCACCTTGCTTAACTATTGTAGCGTGGAACCTGGGAACCTTAGTTCAGTGGTTTCTCAAGGAACACAGACACGGTTGTGGAGAAATTGAAAGTATTTATAGCTGACAGCAATAGGCTGTTCTGGACCTCGAACAATAGTGTTCAGAGTTTATATACTTTTCCAGGTAGCATTAGACATTACATATTCATATATTGCAGCAAAATTAAACCAAAAAGTGTTGGCTTGCCCATCCATGTTAGTAAACTGCAAAAATCAGCAATCTTTAGGTACAAAGCCATTAGGTCACTGTGACAATTTAAGGTGTCCGAAAAAACCCCTTCTCTGTCATACTTTCTGGGCTTGCAGCCAAGTCTAGGTTAGTATCCTGTTTGCAAACCCGTGACCAGCACTGGGCTGCCCCAAACCTGGGTGCTTTCCACCCTACCCTGTAAGCAACAGATATAATTAATCATTAACATTAAGAGTATGACCCATAAGATTCCTAAAAGCACTTCCAACCAATATGTTGATTATTACTAGGCTTTAAAGCATGCTCCAGCATTCTCAATAAGCAAGACAGTATACTAAGTTCAAATATAAAATGACATTTTCTGCAAATGTTTGTTGACTGTCAGTTCCCCTTTATCAGAATTCTGGGCATCTGGTCAGAACATTAGTCAACTTGAACTGTCTGGTGACTGAGTTACCAGAACTCCCTTCGAGCAGGTGTCCAGTTGCAAGCACAGCAAATTCTTTGGTTTCAAGAAGCTGCTTTCAGCAAAACAGTAATAGGCACAAAGGACTATTACTTTCTGATGGATTTCTGATACTAGCATCAGTAAAGACCATTTTGTGAACAGTGAAACAGATTACCTGGCTCACGTGCCACACTATTATATTTTTTAAAAAAATCGAGCTTTAAAAATGTATTGGGCCTGGTCACCTCAAGAGCCATCTGCACCTGTATTAAGTAGCCCAGGCTTTGAAGCTGTGCCCTCCTCTCTATCACCATGAATGGCTGAGCAACAAGGAGAGCCAAGCCCTCTTAGGGATGGTACTCCCTCCAGAGATCTGCCTGGTTCTCTAGTAGGATGAATGCATGGAGTGGTGTGTGTGTGTGTGTGTGTGTGTGTGTGTGAGAGAGAGAGAGAGAGAGAGAGAGAGAGAGAGAGAGAGAGAGAGAGATGCCCCCACCAACCTCCATGTACACATCCAAACATGTGACCTTACATACTGTAGCTTTCAAGTGTTCAGATGAACACACTGAAGTTGGAAGCATGCAATCCTGCTGTCCCCGCATTTCTCCTACGTGAATGAACATGCCAATAATTCCACCTATTGTGAATAGCTGACAGGTGAGAACGCAGTCAAGTCCTACACAAAAGAGAGTCTTGTTTCTTCTTCTTCTTTGTAGAAACCACTGATGAGGCAAGTGTCAAGGCAGCTGCCAGGAAGGTCGAGGCCCGCCTGGGAGGCTCTGGGCTGAACGTGGTGATCAACAATGCCGGGGTCATGCCGCCCTGTACTTTGGAGTCAGCCACTGCTAAAGACATGCTGGACGTCTACAACATCAACCTTGTGGGTCCAATGTTAGTGACCAAGGTCAGTTTTTCTGCTCCATAAGAGCAATCCCTTCCTGGATTACAGAGTGGGAAGCAGGCCCCCTTGTCGCAGAGTGGATTAGGACTTGCCCCTCCCAGGCCAGCTCCTGGCAGCACAGCTGGTCAGAGACAGCAAAGGGCAATACAGCAGCCTTTCCTCTTTGCATATGCAGACTGGATTTTTCTTCAATGCTGAGGGTCAAAATTATTACAAGACAAGAATGGGGTTTGTGGGCTTGGTCAGTGGGTTGTAAACGGTGCACCTGGATTTGAGTTAGGGAGGGAGGTCACTCCTCCCATCTTCAAAAGGCCCCTGGAGAATAGCCTCTGGCTAGGTGAATTCAAGGCTGAGTTGGAAAGAGAAAGTTCTGCTGGATCAGCCCAGCTCTGTGACAGCATCTACCCTCCATTACTCCCAAACAAAGCTGAGTCTTAATATCTTCTGTTTTGAAAAAGCCAATTAGGATGTTGTGGGGTAGAAATTGAGAGGTGTAAGAAGCAAGGCCAGAGGTGGTTAGTCTTTGCAATCTTGTGCCCATTTACTAGATCTTCATGCAGACCATTTTTGTACAGCTGCAGAGCTTTTGCCTCTCTTTAGGAATTATTGCCGTTGCTGAAGAAGGCTGCCCACGGATCCAATCAGAAAGGCATGAGCTGCGGGAAAGCAGCCGTCATCAACATGTCCACCGTTCTAGGATCTATTGAGAAAACACCAGAGCATTATTTCTCTTTCCCAGTCGTCTCCTATCGCTGCAGCAAGGTCAGGCTTCTCCTGTGGGACATGGGTCAAATCTGGCATTTCTGTCCATTGCCTTCCTTGAGAAAGTTTTTCTACATACCCAACAATGGCTGGCCTAGTGAGCGATGTGCTACTGAAATGCCTTGTGTAACACCCACCAACTTTCTCCCTCTCCAAGTTGGACGTTTTGTCCATACTGAAATTGTTCTTAGAGTGGATAAAATGGCTTTGCGCACCTGAATTCCACAGTAAGAATTCTTCCAAAATTCATGTAGTGGCCATGTTGGCGGAGACTGATGGGAGTTGAGGTCCAAAACATCTGGAGGGTACTAGGTTGGGTAAGGCTACATTATATAATTATCGTACGGTACCTGTTGCAGTTTCCATGCCAGTGGCTGTTACCTCCTAGGGATGGTGGGGGAAGTTTCTGGACCAGTTGCAAGTGATGTGGCAACTGCAACTACACATCACCATCTTTTATTCTGTGTCTCAGTAGCAAAACTATCCCAGAACTTAGAATTCAGCTTCAGTGTCTGCCCAATCAGTGTTGGTTATGTGAACAGCAGGGAGACTTTGGGTCCAAAGTGAGTGGTCTTATAACCTCAATTTATATTGAGCCAGTAGCCTAGTTGACCTTTCTGCTCTCTGTCCATCTATGATTGGGGTCTGCTCATGTCTTCGTCCATCCCCAGGCTGCTTTGAACATGCTCACCAAGTGCCAATCAATGGGCTACAAAGATGATGGGATCCTGTGCACTGCTGTCCATCCTGGCTGGGTGAAAACAGAGCTGGGAAGTGAGCAGGTGAGTCAGCTAAGGATTTCTTCTTAAGAACTCTCTGCATTCTAAATCAGAACTACACACACACACACTAATGGCTCATCCACACTTCTTTTCTGGGCACAGGTCTGGGATTTCCAGGTCTAGGCAGAGAGAGAGAGCTGCCCTGCCACTTTCCTCAGTAAAACCAGTGTTTTTACTGCTGAATTGGAGCAAATGGCAATCAGTTTTTCAGCAAACTGCTGTGTGCTCTGATTCAGCAGTCAAATACAGGGTTTCCTGGGGAAAGTGGCAGGGCAAACAAAAAACAAAACACACACACTCGGACACAGACCTGGAAATCCTGGATCTGTGCCTAGAAATGTAGCATAAAAGGAAGTCTGGCTGAGCTTAAGCCTGACCCGTTTTCTTGCTGAGTCTTACTACTGGTAATATTGTGCACACCCAAGGGAAGAGGCTCCTGCTGGCAGGCCCGAGCATTGACCTTCCTTGCCCACCCCAAGGAGTTGGCCACTAAAGTCTGAGTTAAGGAAGCCCCCAGGTGTTGGAGTGTCTTTGGCAATGGAAGGAGAGCATAGTTGTCATGATGGCTAGTAGTCATTGATAGCCTTATTCTCCACGAATTTGTCTAATCCTCTTTTAAAGCCATCTAAGTCGGTGGCCATCACTGCCTCCTGTGGGAGTGAGTTCCATGTTTAACTTTCTTTTGTCTGTCCTAAATCTTCCAACGTTCTGCTTCACTGGATGTTCAAGAATTCTAGTGTTATGAGAAAAACTTTCCTCTATCCATTTTCTCCATGGTAATCATTCATATATACATCAAACTGGAAGCCAAGAGCTCACTAACAGATGCATTTTTATTCACACTTGCCTGTAATAAATACACTGCTGGACACATTTTTGGTTGGAGAATTGCATCACAGATTTTTGGGGTGTGCCAATTTCCAAGGATAGCTGCATATAGTTTTGCTTATTGTCTGGAGAAGTGAAAATTCAGTCAGGCCCACACTAAAATTACAACCAAAGACAAACTTATCCCTTCTGCTCACTCCTTTGGTAGCTAGATAGGCAAAACCATCACTCATGTGGTTGGCTGAGCTCTCATCCATCACTGCAGATTTTCTTGTGCTTCTGCAGAATCGCTATCTAACCATGGTTTGTACCTCGCAGGCTGACCTGACTGTCGAAGAAAGTGTGTGTGGCATTATGAAAGTGCTTTGCAACCTCTCTGAAAAGCAACATGGGGTGTTGGTGACTTGGGAAGGGAATGTTTTGCCATGGTGAGAGCCTCGGAAGGAACCAAAGGAAGGGCCAATGCATAATGAGGATGGAGCAGCCTGAGGCTTTGTATAGCTTTCTATCATGAGTCTTTTGAATAAAAATTAAAGCGGCATCTCTTGGGTCTCTTGTCTTCTGTCCCAAAATGTGACATGTAAAGAAATGGGATTCCATTCCCAGTCCTATCTCAACTCACCAGCCCTGGGTTACTGGCACTCCTCCCTCAACGAAATATGCACCCATTTATATCCTACTAGCTCTCCCTCACAGAAGCTGTTTTATAATTAAGGCAAAACAAAGCATGGGTGAACCCAACCTTAAAAGGCTGGTGGCAGTTTTACCTTCACCAGTACATCACAAGGTTTCTCAAATTAGGAGGCAACTTGGAGTGAGTTGGCCACCTCTGCAGTCATGTGTTCTTAGGGCCCAATTTTTAGACTAGGACTGCTCTTTTGAGCACTGTAAGTGCTGTGACACAAGAGGACTAGGTATCGGAAACAAAATAGATACTTTGTGAGATATGGCACTGGCAAAATTGTTAAGATTTTTAATAAATAAATACTGAAGTCTTTCTTGTGCACGAGTGATAGAGAGATCTTGTGCTAGACCTCTGTAGTTGGTACTCTTCGTATCACAGCCTTGAAGGCAATTCTCCACACATAGTGGATTGTTGAAATCTGCATGCCTCCCGTGTGCAGGAAGTGGTGAAAATAGGCACAGGAGTGTCATCAACATGGCTGGAAGCAAATGGAAGGAGAGGAGTGGCATGAATTGCTGCCCACTAAAAACATCACACCACACCACACAAATCACTCATCATAAAGAAATGTGCCATCATGGGCTCTTTCTACTTGCCAGATTTTCCACAGTAAAGGGAAATCCATATTAAAGTGCAGAAGAAAGTCTGGCCTGTCATTCTCATGGTGCAATATATGGATGCTGCAAAAATGCTTATTTGTACAAGCAGTACCAATTCCAAAATAAGCTTCCACCTTGAAGCACCCGGCTGGGTGGGGTGGAGAGAGAGGACAACTGGGCGATACCTCTCAATTCAAGCTTAGTGTTAGCAACATACTTTCAAGCTGTTTTTATCAGAGATGATACATCTTGAATTCAATTATTTTAACAACAACTATGATTTCCCCTTTTGCACACTCTGGTGTGTAATCCCACTAGCTAAGGATTATACTCAGCATTAATACATGGTGTTACTGCATCAAACCACCACACCTTTCCATCTGGATACTGTGAGACAATGAAGCCTTGGCCACTATAAAGTTCTGAAGAAAGGAAGCCGCCTGGGCCCAGGGAAAGGGCCGAGGGGCATGTGTGGAAGAGAACAGCAGAAGGGCATTTTTGAATAGGGAAGAGATGGAGTTAACCATAGGCACTGTAGGATGGCCACTGGAAAGCTGGGCTTTGGTTCAGGCAAGGAGGACAAACTGGGAGAGGGGGCTAAAGCCACTGTCCCTGAGGGAAAAAGGTAGAGCAGGGAGGCTGTGGACACTCTTCCTGGCCTTGGAGTGTGTGAAATAAGTATGTTTGTGGGTGCTTCTGTTTTGGGATGTCCTCAGAGCACATCTGGACACTCCAGTGAGTCCCTCCTAGGGCCATGAGGAGTCAAAGAAATAGTACTAATAAAAGCAGCAAAGAGTAGGCACACCTGCCAACAGGATTTCATACTATACTTATGTGAAAATGAAGAATACTGGTCACTGCCTGTAATAAAGAGACTGATTGATTGGTTGGTTGGTTATGTGAAAATGAAGCATAATTTGTAAGACAGTCACCATGGGAAGAAAGTGATTCTGTGCTTTCTGTCAGAGAGGACAGCTGCTTAACATTTCTGGATTCCAAGCAATGGGAGAGGTGAGGGAAGCACGATGGGACGTTCTCGCAGGGCAAGAGGCATGACAAGGAGCATCAGGGATCTTCTCCGAAAGACGGCGTGTTTTGCCTACAGAAGGGTCTTGTTCTTTATTCAGCTGCTGCAGAAGGAAGTTGTTTGTGGAAACAAGAGACCTGGCAAGAAGGAAACAATGAACAGGGACCACCCATGGCAGAGCCCAGCATCTCTGAATGAGCTAGCTTTCTTGGACTTTCAAACCAACAAGAAAAGCTAGTGCAAACAGGAGTTTCATTAGTTGCCAATCTAAGTCTCCAGCTTGATATTTTCAATCATTGGACATGTGGCATAGGGACTAATCCTGACCCTGACCAGAGGGTTTAATTGTCCCATAACCCATGTCCCCCTATAAACCAGGTCACATTGCTCATCACATTAGTTAATGGACAGGAGGGCATGGTTCAATCCTGCCTTGGGTTTGCAAACAGGCCCTTGCAGCCAAACCAGGATTTTGCCTCTTGCGTTTTCCCTGCACAACAGCCAAGGTAAGAAGAAAAAAAAGGTGCTTTTGTGAGCATCGGCAGAGCACAGAAGTCCTGCCTGCTGCATTTGCTTACAAAAAGCTACTTTTTTTCCTCCCCTCCAAAAGGTGCCTATCACAAGCATCAGCAAAGGACAGGATCTGCTATCAATGCTCTTTTCTTCTTCCCCTCTGCATCAAATTTGCAATCCCCATGCAAGAGCTTTTGACAGGTGGGATGGACAACCTGCTTGCCAATTACGTGTCATGATAAGGATGGACTGTGACTCTTTCAACTAGTCACTTTTTCAGATTAGCCAACCTCACAGTGATGTTGTGATGACAAAAGGGGGGGGCACCATAAATGCCATGCTGAACTGCTTTTAGGAAGGGAGGGATAAAAAATGGAATGATAGCCCTACGCCCCCTTCCCTAAGTGAAACTGCCAAACTTAATTTACCTTTGGCTCTCCTTCAGCAAACTGATGGTATCCTGTTGCTTTTTAAGCTGCTTTAATTCAAAAGTTAAGATGTCCACCTGGGCATTCAGCTGCTCATTTCTACTTAACAACTCATCTAGGAGAAAAATATCAGCGGATGAGCAAAGCTAGAGCTGTGCTTGATCAAAGGCATGGGGAAAGGTACAGAGCAAAGTGACCCAAGGAACCCCACCTATTATTCTAGCTATGATCATTTGAAGTCTTTCAAATGGCTTTTTGGGGTATCCATTTTATTCTGATTCTAGGCACAGCAGAAGAACAGAGGTAGTATGAAAACTGAACTGGAACATGTGCCCCTTTGGAGACTTTGTTTTACCACCTGTATTCTAGACTTTGAATGTACAGTGGACACTCAGGTTGCGAATGTGGTCCGTGTGGGAGGCACGTTCGCAACCCACAGCGTTCGCAACCTGCAGTGCTCCGTCTGCGCAAGCGCAGGTTGCCATTCGGCACTTCTGTGCATGCGCAAAGCATGATTTAGTGCTTCTGTGCATGTGGCAAAACCCAGAAGTAACCCCTTCCGGTACTTTCGGGCTCGGCACGGTGCGCAACCTGAAAACACACAACCTGAAGCATCTGTAACTCGAGGTATGACTGTACTTTTGTATTGTTGAGATGCTACTACTGCTGTTTAGTTTGTTGCAAACTCCCTTAAATTGTTCTCAACACTTAATCTTTTTTAAAAAACGAAACACTGCTTTATTTATATTCTGCCCTTCCTTCAATAAACTCATGTCCTCATTCCTCCTGCCCCCTATTTTATCCTTACAAGAACCTTGTGATGTAGGGCAAGTTGAGGGAGGGAGCGTGACTGGCCCAAGGTAAACTTAATGGTTATCAGCAGGGTTCAAAATCTGGTTCCTTCCAGCTCCTTTGTCACCCTGTCCAACCTTCTATGTCATCTTGCATCTCTCTGGCTTCACCCCAAGCCCCTCCCCCATGGCTGGACATTGTGGTACAAATCTGCCTTCCCCAGATGAGAGGAAGTTCTCCCAGGCAAGCTCTGTAGCAATGGGCACTGGTGGTGGAAATGGCTCAGTGATACATCCTATGCTATGGGGATGTTGTTTATTTTACTGGGGCAGGGACTTGTGCCTGTGATCTTCAACGCCAGCCTAAGGTTTTAACTTGAGCAGGAGAGGTAGTCAATCTCTCATTCAACTGGAGCATGCAGAAACAGCAGTTAGACTGACTATGTGAAAGCCTCCCTCAACACAAGCGTAGAAAAGATATGAAAGATATGTCCAGTCAGACATCCCTCTGGTATTAAACCAGTGAACTTACCGTAAGAGAGAGAATATATTCCATGGGAGCTGGAACTGGAGGTGGCAGCGGCAGCAGCACCACCTTCCACACCTCGTTCTTTGAAAGTCGGGCTCTGGCGCTCTTCCACCTTCTGTTGGGGAGGGAAGGAAAGAGTTAGTAGAGTAGTTCAACAAGGGGGAAAGGGGAGTCTGTTGGTCTGACATAAATATGTGGCAGCAATGGCCACACATGTGAGATCAAGAAGGTTCCTTCTTTAGGCAGGACTAGAGATTTCTGAAGGCAACACCATCCCGTCACCAATCAGCCCAGGACCTTCTAAATAAAGCAATGTTTGTTTTTGGGCATTCAGATGCAATGCATGTAATGAAACCGCAACATAAAACCCCCATGACTATCAAGAGAGTATAGAGGTATTGAGACTACTGGGTTGCAAAGAAGGTGTTGCAAGGGTCTGTGTTTTCTGGGAGAGCAATCCAGAAGCTGTAGGGTATTGTTTAAGAGTGTGTGTGGCAGTGGGAGGCTATTCAGATACCCAAAGGGAAGCTGTGCTGTGGGTTACATTCTGGTGTTAAAAGAAAGATACAAAGCGCTCAGGCCCAGTGTCAGATGGCAGGAGGCCCCAGTGCATTGGGGGGAGGGGGCGGTCTGTAGACATTTCTTGTTCTGTCATTCCGAGGTGGCATAGCAGCCTAGGGGCCTGGCATGGAAGGTGGCAAGTACTGGAGTAGACAGGCTTAGTCAGGGAGAGGTCCTTCTGAGCCCATGGGGGCTCTCGGCCACTACCTGACCACTGGCACATGGTGATCCACACAAGTCACAGGCTCTGGGCTGGATGGCTCCAGAATTCAGAGCAGCAGCATGGATTTGCGCGCATGGCTTATCAGATACTTGGACAGTAAGTTATCTTATTTATAAAACATTAAAGATTCTCTCGTAAAACAGAACTAGGTTTGCTTCCACTTTACCTAGGCAGGAAGAGGGAAGCAATGGTGAAAAGCACATACCCTCATAGCCTTCTCGATGACACTGCTGATGTGCTGCTGAGAATACTTTGGGTGTTCCCTGGGAAGCTGGCAACTGAACCCTGAGGAGCTGGGGCCTAGGATGGCTTTGCGGGTTGAGCAAACGTCCTGCTGTGAACGGGCAGCCGTCATCAAGTATGCAAGCAAATCACGTGCTGGAGCTGCAGGACAATAAAAGCACAAACCAGATTAAAACATGGTAAGTGGGACCTGCAGCCAAATGTTGCAGTGTGGATATGCTCCTGATCAGGGTTTCAGCCAACCAGCCCTGCCCTGTCTCAGGATAACCCAGTCAGCCCCACCCCACCCCGTCTCTCCTGACCCTGTCCTTCACATTCTTTGGCTACTGTGCATACGCAGTCCCCAGTGACCTGCTTTGGATGTTGTTGTCATCATTCCATTTGTGTTTTTTCCCCTTCTAAAGATTTTCTGTACTATTGCAAATTTCAGGATTCCCCAAAATATGTTGGTATATCCTGGTTGCTCTGCAGTTTTCAGGTTTTCAAATTAGTTTTAACTTAAGTTTTAATTTTGTGTTAATTGGTTTTAACTCGCCTTATCAACATTTTACAGAGTCGTGACCAGAAGACATAAGTCTGGATTTTATCTGCTTGGAGGTCTTTTTTTTATTTTTTTAAAAAATACATTTTTATTTAAAGATTTTTAATGAGTAACAGAAGTACATTCAGCGTCTCTGTTTTCAAGTTGCAGAGTCCTTCATATAGGTCAATTACATTATATTTTTAATGAATTCAGACTTGCCTGTAAAGGGAGTATCGCATGACACAGCGTTTTTCAGATAAGAGTGGCTGGTCATCTCATAACCCTGAAGAGCTGCATTTTTCTGTGGAGTAAATTATCTGGGTGGTGTGCTCTCTACCTGTTCCTGCTGTAATTTACATATTGCTTACTTTAAGCAAGAAAAACATTGGGTGTTGTAACATCTTGCATGAATTTGCTTCGGGCAAAAAGAAAAATCAACAGAGCCTGGAGTTTAGTAACTAGGCTAGGAGTTGCTGAGTCATTAAAGATGAAAGAATCTGCCCTACAGTTTGAAATATTACCATATTTACTTGAATCTAATGCTCACTTTTCTTTGGCAAAATTAAGGTGCCCATTAGATTCGATGGCACATTTACATTTGCCAACAAATACTTATTTTGGTTTCAAGGTTCTGAAAATTGAGGTGCCCATTAGATTTGATGGCACATTAGACTTGAGTAAATACAGTAAGTGAAATAAGTAGATCCATCTGATAGGAGGTAAGATGGTCACAAGAACGCAAAAAAGAGATTAGAACAAGTAAAGCAGGCCAAACAAAGCCAAAAATTGGGTTTGATCTTATGTGGCCCAATTTTGGCTACTATGCTGTTGGCACTCACCAGTCAAGTTCAATGTTAGAGGTAGTAAAGACAAGAGGTGTTGGGCCTCTAGCTAGCCTAGGAGTTATCCTGTTTACCTACAAGTGTTTACCCCAATCCCTGGGTGCATGTGACCTGGTTATCATTACTGTGTTGTGAGGGAAAGTTATTCTGCACATCCTCAGAGGTATTGAATTCTTCCTCTTTCAAGTGTCCCATGATCACAGCCCTGCAGACACCGAATATTGCCTGGTGACATGCTTGGCAAGTGGTCTGCTTCCCTTCTCTGAAAAGAAGGGGGTGGTGGGAGCTTTAGGCACATAGCCTGAGCCTAGAACAGCATACCAAGGAAATCCTTATTGATAAAAAGGGAGCCAGAGCCGTTCCAATAACGATCCACTAAATCCAGGAGTTGCTGCAGGACAGTGACAAGAAGACATTGTTTCTCGGTGCTGCTGACAATACTTGCTGTCTGGAGAGGGCTATCGCTATGCTCTCTGGAGTGAAGCTACAAAACACATAAGTAACATTTGTCACATCTGGACATATGGAGGCATTCTGACAAGCATATAAAATTTATTTATACTCATTTAAAGAGGTGGATTAAAGTTCAAGGGTAGGAGAGAATTTCTGACAACTTGTTTCTCAAATAAATCATGAATTTTTTGGTTTTTCCGTTTTTTTTGTAGATGATGATGATGATTATGTAACACTCAGTGGAAATTAACATCAAAAAACAAAAAGCAGACAACGAAGAGGCTGATACTGGTCTGCTCCTGGCCTAGCCCCCAGCCTTCCTAGCTAGCTATATGCCTTGCCTCATTGCCAGTTTTTATCAAATTGGGTTTGTCCCGCCCCCGTTCTTTATAACTGAACTTTAGCTAATCTAGGCTTTCTCCTGAATCTGGTGACTATCCTTTGCCACTGAGCTATGTCCTTGTTTGAAATCAGAAGAGCAGGGCAAAGGTTCAATTCAGGATCAGCATCACTTTGACAGCCCATGATCCTGAGCATGAGGGAAAGATACAACTGGAACCACTGTTTGGCATCCCTTTTGAAATGCCTTATAATGGGGTATGTAAGAGTGGGGAACAGGATCCGGCGCTGGATGCCTGTCTCCCACTCCCAGACCAACTCTGACAGGTTGAACAAACTATATTGCAACACAGGGGTCTGTTTACCAACTCTGACAGGTTGGCAGAACTGCCCACTTGTCAATCACCTGATGTCATAATGTTGTTAGGTGACTGATATCAGTCTAAGATCAAAGGAGGTTGCTGTAATGGCAGACCAGTGGTTTCAGTGATTACCTTTGATGATGCACTGTTCATGCCAACCAACTGACTGGCACTGGGAACAAGCTTCTTGTTAACATTAACCCCACACTTTTGAAAGAGTTGTTTTTCTAAAGTGGGTTTGTTGCACTAGGCTAGGGCAACAGAGTATTCTGACTCATTTTAGCTCTGCAAACCTAAAGTTCCAGTAAGAGTTTGAATCCCTCTCACAAAATACTGAGAGTCTGGAGACACCCTGAGACACAATTATAAGTTTATACTGTGCTGAAGAAATCAACTGCAGCAGAATGGGGCTGGGAGGAACAGATGAAAGGGCAAATGAATGTCACTCAGAACAATCTGAGGCATGCCTGTAAATGTCTCATAGCCATGCTAAAGAACAGATAACACACATGCTCATTAGGCAGCATATCAACCCATGATCCTTCCCCTGCTCTACCTGCTCCACAAAGAGGATACAGAACAAAGCACTCACCTCCATCACTGGCTCTTTAAAACAATGTTTGGGGTTTACTGGAGTGTGCTGGCTGCTGGTATGCTTAAACTCCATTCTTGAAGGACTGAGAGATCGGCAAGCTGGTGGGTCTCGCCCTTTCCTGGATGTGGATGTTAAGGCTGTAGCTGACTGTGAATTCCCAAGAGACACCTCACTTAACAAAGAACGATGCTTTGACAGGAAATCTCCAAAGCTTGTAGAAGCTGAATTGAATAATGAAAGAAAGGGACTGTTTGGTTAGCAGATGGGAAAGAAAGGCTTACACTGGTCACAAGGCATCTTTAATTCCCAGCATCTTGAAGGTGGGCTACTAGTCCAGTTCTATCCTCCACCAGCCCAAAAAGGGCCTGAATTATTTTCATAGTGGCTAAACATCCAAGCACTGTAACAGAGCAAAGAATAACATAGAAGAAGAAGAAGAAGAAGAAGAAGAAGAAGAAGAAGAAGAAGAAGAAGAAGAAGAAGAAGAAGAAGAAGAAGAGTATTTTGGATTTGATATCCTGCTTTATCACTACCCGAAGGAGTCTCAAAGCGGCTAACAATCTCCTTTCCCTTCCTCCCCCACAACAGACACCCTGTGAGGTGGGTGGGGCTGAGAAACTTCAAAGAAATGTGACTAGCCCAAGGTCACCCAGCAGCTGCATGTGGAGGAGCAGAGACACGAACCCGGTTCACCAGATTATGAGTCTACCGCTCTTAACCACTACACCACACCCTGTCTTCCCCACACTTGATCTAAATGCATGATCTCTCCAAAGTTGATGTCTGAAAAAAATAAATCCTGCAAGTCTGCAGGTCACTGTACACAGTACTGCTTCACTGATGCCCTTGGTGTCATGATTCCTCAGACAGTTTACACTTTTTTAAGGTGTCAAAACAAATAATAATAATAATAATAATAATTTTTTATTTATACCCCGCCCTCCCCAGTCAAAACCGGGTTCAGGGCGGCTAACACCAATAAAATTACAATAAGACATAAAAGAAAATAAAACAATTGATTAAAATACAGATTAAAATACAATATTAAAATTTAAAATGCAGCCTCATTTTAAGTAGTCCATAAATAGATAAATACTAATCCAGCATTTGTTTAAAAGGTGATTAGCTTACCCAAAGCACTGGGGACAAGGTAGCAAGTTAGGCTGCTGAGCCATGCTCACTGGCATGGATGCCCGTAATTTAATTTCTCACCCACTGTGAGCTCCCCTTTTCCATTTCCCACCAAGATTGAAAGCAAGTGGCCATCAATTCTACACTTGTGGCCAACTCTTGAAAACAAATGAAATCAAAGTAGAATTTAGGCCAACCAAATTCCAAAAATTCTGGTAAAGATAAAGGGACCCCTGACCATTAGGTCCAGTTGTGACCGACTGGGGTTGCGGCGCTCATCTTGTGTTATTGGCCGAGGAAGCCAGCATACAACTTCCAGGTCATGTGGCCAGCATGACAAAGCCGCTTCTGGCGAACCAGAGCAGCACACGGAAACGCCGTTTACCTTCCCGCTGTAGTGGTACCTATTTATCTACTCGCACTTTGACGTACTTTCAAACTGCTAGGTTGGCAGGAGCTGGGACCGAGCAACGGGAGCTCACCCTGTTGCGGGGATTCGAACCACCGACCTTCTGATCGGCAAACCCTAGGCTCTGTGGTTTAACCCACAGCGCCACCCGTGTCCCTAAAAATTCTGGTAACCATGGCAAAATCCTCCATGCTTTCTATGGTTCACAATCATAGAGGGAGGGCGGGAGCAACCAAGTACGCTTGCCCCAGGCCTTGGAGGGCTAAGCTGGCTAGGGGCCCCTTAACTCTGTCATGCTAATAATTTTATTCTAACAAGACTCCCGCCCCAGGCCTCAGACAAGCTGTGCACAGGCTTGTTCATCATGCAACTCTGGTGTAACAAAGTAGTCCTTTCAAATGCTCCTACAGGTAAAAAGAGCATGTGTGAAAATTCTTTAGAAGAGCCGGGCTCAATCCAAGTATGTGTGTGGTGACAAGAACTGTAAACTCATGACAAGAAGTGTAAACTCATTTCCCAATGGAGCAGCTCAGGATACTTTACCAATGGAGCGTGGGAACAGGTTCAATATAGCAGAAACAGCTGTGAGGCTCAACTTTGTTCTCTCTTTCTATTCATTTGTGCCCTGTTTTTCTGCCCTTTCGTCGGTATTTCTCCTAACTCCCAGATTTGAGTATCAGTCTCATAACTACATTCAGTTATGCACTCAATAGGTAGAGGAACAAGAATCTTTGCTGTAATTATTAGTTTTCAAGAAAATGTACTTTATAAATTTTGAAAATGGGGTCAAATTGCTCCCCCATCCCTAGTCTCACTTTAGGTTTGCCTCTTTTAAGCTAAGTGGAAGAGATAGAGTGACGATCTTTTCCTCTACGGCTATTGACTGTTGACAATACACTGAATTCTGAAAATTAGGAGAAAGCCCATTGCTCAGTGTTTTTGCCTTCATGTCTCTTTCTTTGAAGCTGAAATTTGTGAACAGAAGCTGGCTGCTCATTATACTGCTGACCACCTGTATTTTGCAAAAGGAGAAGGCTAAGAAATATTATTAATAGTGGCAGAAAGTTGACATTTTGAGTCACCAGGAGAGAACCAAACAAAGACTTCCTTTCATTCAGAAAGGTTAGGGAAGACTCAATAAGTTATGTCCTGAAAACTAAGACAATAAAGCCAGCCTTTACCCGAGCTGAGCTTTAAGGAACTTGAATGGTCTGCATCCGCTTCTGAGTGCTGTCCCAGGAAATCTCCACATGAGGACCGGGCAGGACCCAGGACTTCGTTAGCAAACTGTGAGGTGTAATTACAAACATCGTCTGCTGCCGTCTTCTCATTCCTCTCATCATGAAGCCTCTTCACCAGCTCCCTGCGATTAGCAGAGGATGGGGAGTACAGGTGCTCATAACTCTCTGGCCTTAGATTGGTCTTCCCTGCATCATCACTCAGACTCAGCCTCCTAGGTGGAGAAGCAGCCCGGCCAAGGTCGAGAAAGTCCACTTTCCTATTTCCCGTTTCTCTTTTTCCTGGACAGAGGAAGTCTAGAGATGAGCCTTCAGAAAAGGACACGTGGAACTTCCCCTTACCAGACACAGCTCTGCTTTTCATCTGGGAGGGCAGGGAAGTCTGTGCCTGCAGGGCAGTGGGAGACCGGAGCTTCTGTTCTGCAAGTGACAAGCAGAGGGAGGACATTACAATTCACTTGTTCATTCATTAAATATATTTGTATTCAACAAGAAGTATAGATGGCTCAATTAAAAAAAACCTCTAAGTGGTTTACATAAATTCATATCAGGAGTTGTTTCCATTTATCACAAGATAATCATGGTTAATAAACATTGCTGGGAAGAGATGTGAATTTAGTCACACTTAGGATAAGGTTCCATTTATCAATTAAATTATGTGGGTTGACAGATGTTTGTTTCATGCTCTGAGGCAAAGGCTGAGCGGGCCAAAAAACTGGAGCTCTAATGGTTGAGAAGCATATTAGCAATATACCTGCCATTTATACTGATAGTTGCAAAAAGAAAATCCATCAATCACTCAAAACTTATCCCACAAGTTATATCTTTGTACCAAACTGGAAAACATCTCAATAAGTTGAAATAAAATCTTGTAAGAAACATCCAAATCTTCAAATAGTCAAGGTTTCAACTAGATTTAGGCCTAGTAGTCAGAAAGAGCAGGTAGGTGGTAAGCCCATATTTGGACTGTTCCACTTCAGACTGCAAGTGGACACTTACATGATGCAGTATGGGTCCCCAATTTGGGGGAGGGCTCAGAGGTAGAAGACTTCTTCACCTTGACATGCAAGGTATGTTTTTTTTTAACGTACTGATTAAATCTTCAGGCTCAAGTGGCAGAATCTGGATAGATTTTACTACTTTCTGTCTGCTTTTTTTGTCAGAACTGGCTCAGAGAAACATCAGAATCAGGAGAGTTCTGACCCCTAAAGGTTGAGAATGCACACAGATTTTTATCAGGTTGGAAGAGGAAAACACTCACCTCTGTCCAAAGAGTTGTGACTCAGAAACTGTCTTGCATTTGCATTGTCTAGCTGGAAGATATTACAAAGTTAATATTCTGTCCAATAGCAAGAGTTACTCATTAGTTTCAGAAAAACCAGTCTTTCATCACCTTAGCTTTTGGCATTGCTTTACCATTTGAGAGTTTTAAGTATTTTGCATTTCAGTTGCTTTCTCCAGGCCTGGGGATGGAAGCACATATGGTTTGCATTTTGGCCCTTTTCTTTCACCACATGAAATGTTTCTGAATGTTTCAACTAAGAGGCCATAAATGGATCTCGGGGCAGAATTAGGCATTTCAACAGGCAAGTGGTAGGAAATATTCATAAACTAACCATCATGCCACTGTCCCTGGAAGCACCATGTGATATGAGGCGTAGGACCATGAGCTCTCATACAGGCCTACTGTTTCTCTCCTTCTAGTCTGTGAACTAGCCCAGAGCTTACTGATTTCACTTAGTTGCATAACCCAAAATGTGAACACATGTTCTAGTCATTTAATGAACCAATACAAATGGGATGGACAAAAAGAGTAGGTTTGGCATTACCATGCTTTATATATAAGAAAGGACATAAACAGGGGGGTTGCCACAATTTTGAAAAGGAAAGGCCTCCCTCTCAAAGCATACAACACCTGAAAACTTTCTACTGTTGACACTGATGCAACTAACTGTACAGTTAGAGGACACAGAAGTTTAACATAGCAAGGCACTGCCCAAAACAGCAGAAGCCACCTGCCTCTGTTTGACTTCATCAAGCCCACTTACCAGGATCTGGTCCTTGTTTCCTTTAGTTAATTTGCTGGTTGTCAACACAGAAGCAGGCGATGTCTTTAGATATGAGTCTCTCTCATCATGGCATGGCATGTGGCGAGGAGATGAATACTTTGTACCTGGTTTTGTTTCATAAGGAGAAATAATGATGAGCACCCACTGCTCGTTTGTAGAAGAATCAGAATGAAACACATCCACATGTTCCAGACTGCTGAGGCCCATCCTTTTGTTTTGCTCTTACAGGAAGCTCCTCAGGGGGCATTTATCCATTTCCTTACCTTGGCAGCCCAGTGGGGCACTAAACCATTTATAGCTCCCAGATATACCACTGAGCTCAGATGTACCATAAAATACAGTGGTACCTCAGGTGAAGAACTTAATTAGTTCTGGAGGTCCGTTCTTAACCTGAAACTGTTCTTAACCTGAGATACCACTTTAGCTAATGAGGCCTCCCGCTGCCACCGCCGCACAATTTCTGTTCTCATCCTGAAGCAAAGTTCTTAACCTGAGGTACTATTTCTGGGTTAGCGGACTCTGTAACCTGAAGCATCTGTACCCCGAGGTACCACTGTACCCCCAAAATAACTGCAACACCTTCCTGAGTTAGAGGGAAAAAAATCAAGTATAAACTGGGGAGAGAGATAAATCTAACTGGGGAATAGTGTCACAACTCTGCTTGGTTCAAAAATCTGCCAACCCAATTCCCTGAGACCAAGGGTTCTCTCAAAGATCAGAACTCCATCCCACAAATATAAGTTTTTTATTTATTTTTTTAAAATCCCCACAGAGTATTAGTCAAAGGAATAAACAAAGAAAACAACTGGTTCAAATTAGGGATGGATGGAACAGTCTTAATTATACCAGTTTCCATGTTACATGTGTCGACCAGGAAATTAGTTCCATCCCATTTCTGTGAGGATTTTCTAGAATCCACATGAATGCAGAACCTCTTTAAAATGCTCACAAAATGTTCTGGGGGCTGTCTTCTCTCCCCACCTTTTTTACAGGTTCTAGCTATCTGAAGTGGCTAATGCACACTGCTCCTCTGCCACACGTTTCTAATCCTACCATAGTTCCTCCTTGGAGTGACAACATCACCCAGGGAGATTGTAGGGCAAACACATGGAGGCCTTTGTACCATGTGTGTGTGTGTGTGTGTGTGTGTTACTAGCTGTTAAAATAGTTGAAGGCAGGCCATATCCTACACGATATGAGAAGATTCAAAATACCAGGGAGTAAGTTTGGGTGAGAAATCAAAATCCCTTCTCCCTGACCTTTAAACAGAATATAAATTGTGCAACACTGTAAGAAAAGCTTTCTGATAACCCCATCTGAAGACCCTAAATACATTTGAAAGGATTTTTTTGAGAAGATGACATCAAGAGATTACCCACTTGAGGGTATCTGGCAGGGATGAAACAAAGTTCAATGCATTGTAGCAATATACAGTTTTGCCCCTCGGTGAAAAGGGACGATTAGGATCTGTGGTGAAACAAACACCAGCAAATTGCAGCTACACACATTTCCTCCTTAGGAAAGAAAGAGGGAAGGCAAGTCAAGAGTTTGAGTGAAACAAAGGTCAGATATGGACTTACAGACTAGCTATAGAAAGGAAAGATCAAGCATGATCCACGCTTTAAAGCTCTGTGTCCAAGCACCACTTTTTTTTACTCCAGAGTTTTCCCTATGAAAACCTACTTTTGGCAATCCATGAAAATCTGAATGGCCATTTGTTGCACGTCAACTTTAAAGCATGTGTTTTCACAGGGAAAGCTGGGGGGCTAAAAGAAGAATGTCCAGACACTGAGTTATAGAGCACAGAACATAGAGCACAGAACTGTACCTAGAACGAGCGGGGCAAAAAGCAAGTGTGGACACACAATTGCAAGAATGCCTTGTGAAGCTCAAAGCAGCCAATATCCAAGCATGTCTCATGGAGAGTCACTCATCAGTGCCCAACCGGATCAGGCCAGTGGCCCATCCAGTCCAGCATTGTGTTTTCTACAGCAGCCTCCATGAAGAAGCAGAACATGGAGGCAAAAGCTCTCTTCTGTTGTGGCCTCTGGCAGAGGGGCATTCTGGGTCAGCAGAGCTGATGGTCAGGGACAATGGCAGCTTCCAGACCAGGTACAATGGCAGCACCACATAATGTACATGAGCACAATCATATTCAGGCTAAGCATACTGAGGTTTTCCAGTCCCAGTGTGATTGTCTCATAAAACCTACCAGTACGTGTCCTGTTACTCTCTGTATTCATACTGGATGTTGCAAAGCTCTCTTGGTCTAGCACTTCACTCCTCATTATAATTTCCCTAGAGGTAAATTTAGCAACAGCAATGTTAGGATTAAGGTAACCTTCAATATCAAGCACCTCCTTTCCCATCCAAAAGTGTTACTTTTCAGCAGACCACTTCCATACCTTGACTTGTCTTTTTCCAATGAATCCTCTTTGCTCCTGAGGTTAAAATGCAGGTGGGCAGCTTTTCTCTCACGCTTCCTAATAGTTCTTTCATCTATGAAGAAGAAGACATGCAGGATCAATGACTGGCTTCAAAGAGCGGTAGCAATTATGTGAAATCATAATGGTGCCATGAGATTGACAGCTGGGCTGCCCTACCAACCTGTTAGAATTAGACTGCAGAGGTGGGGCCAGATAAAGACCTGGCCCACAGAACCATAACATTTCTCCACTCCTGGACCAAAGTGTCAGAAATAAAGGGCAGCAGCGCCACTAGAAATTATGGAGGCAGGCAGCCATTTTTCTGCCTGTAGGCTTGTTGTCATTTATTTAGAATACTAATATCCCACTTTACAGCCTCACATCACCTTACAAAGGACAACAGAATTACAGAAGTACCACAAAATTCATCTGATAATGTGATTATTCAGGTGATATATCCTGCCCTCCCTTTTAATATTTCCTTTGTTCTCTGATTACTAGGTGGCAGAGCCCACCAAGGACTTGAGGCAATAAAGAAATGGGACCAAGCAGTTCAAATTCACTCAGCACATGATGTAAACAAGTATAAAGTTTATCCTGTAAACTATGGAATGCTCATTCCCACTGTCCAGTAATTTCCTAAGAAATTTAGAGAGCAGAGTGACTAGCCCAAGGCCATTCAATGAACCATGCCCAAAAGTTGGGTCTCTCATGTCTCCCTATGCTTTACACCAGGCATCCCCAAAGTTCGGCCCTCTAGATGTTTTGGACTACAATTCCCATCATCTCTGACCACTGGTCCTGTTAGCTAGGGATCATGGGAGTTGTAGGCCAAAACATCTGGAGGGCCGCAGTATGGGGATGCCTGCTTTACACCCTACTGGCTCACAACAGCACAAAGTCATATTTCACCCAATCCTTGGAGTTGTGATCTTGCAGAAATCTCTAACAGGCCCCTTATAAACCCACCAATTCGAAGGAAGAAGCATGGAATGAAGACTGTTTCTGTATACAGTATATGACACACACACACACACCTCCAAAATGCAGAAAGATTTCTGGAACGTGCTATTTTTTATTTTACTGAAATTATAAAACTATATATGTTCTGTGTTCTACGTCAGTCCTGATGAAGTGAGTGTTGTTTTCCATCTAACATCTAACTTCCAAATGTGAAATGTACAAGTTGAACAGACATAGAGGTCTTTCTTACCGTATTTGCAATGTTAAGCACAGTTTTAAGTACCATATTGCCTAACATTTGTTTAGAATGCTACATGTGTGGGCAATCTCTGCTCACTTCTGTGTCTCTTTTCATAAGCAGCATTCTAGTTTTGTTCATGAAATACATTGACAACACTCACACAACTCAGGGTATCTGGCCAGAGAGATGCCCTAGGGCCCCTTGCACCCTCGGCAAGGAGCTGTATTACATCCCCCTCAGGAAAAAAAAACTTTACTGCAATAGCCACATTAGAAATTACCATATATACTCGAGTATAAGCCTACTTTTTCAGCACCAAAAATGTGCTGAAAAAGCCGCCCTCGGCTTATGTTCAAGTGAGGCGGGCGGTGGCAGGGAAAGGCACAGAAGCAGGGGTTCGGAGAAGCACTGCGCTGCGACTCTCCAAACCCCCGTCCTATGCCTGCTCTGTGCGAGGCGGCGGGGAGGGAGAAGTGGCGAGGAAGGGATCCTTCCTCACCGCTTCTCCCCCTACCCCGCTGTCGACAGCTGGGAAAGGCATAGGATGGTATTTATTTTTATTTTTGAAATTTATCAGTAGCTGCTGCATTTCCCACCCTCGGCTTATACTCGAGTCAATAAGTTTTCCCAGTTGTTGTTGTTTAAGGTAAAATTAGGTGCCTCAGCTTATATTTGGGTTGGCTTATACGCGAGTATATACGGGTACTATATTTTACACAACCCAAGTACAGTACTCAAAATCCTGGTAAGCCCTGTAGACTGGAGCACAGGCCAGATCCTTTGCTAACTGAACTATTTTGCAGCGCAGTTTATTTTTTTAAAAGCAAATGTTCCAGTGAACATCGGTCCAAAATACTGACAAAGTAACACCCCACCCCCCAACATGAGCCCAAATCTATATATTCAGCATATTGTTAAATATGTTGTTGAATACAGTAAGGCTTGTATCTCTGATGCCAAAAAAAATGATGAACAGCACAATCCTCTGCAGGCCTACTCAGAAATAAGCCCCACTGAGTTCAATAGGATTTACTCTCATATTAAGTGTATAGGATTGCTGCCTAAATCTGCAACTCTACTCAGGCATATATATTCCACAGAGTCAGTCTGACACCTTCCTAGCAAGAGAAAGTGGCTGCTGTTAGGGCTCATCATTGCAACAGCCTGTCCTGACCTGTGACTGCTGAGCTTTGCCAACTCACTAGGTTTGACTGAAAGGCAGCTACTGCAGGGTGGGGGTAGACATATTTTGAAAGCCCTCTCTCCCCTCTCCTCTCTTTCCCCATGCTGCAGGATCCAAAAGCGGGCTAGTGCCACTTCATCTCCCAGTCAATCTCCAATGGTGATTCCCCCCCACACACACACCCTCCCCGGTGGAGGCTGGTTTCACCAACTCCTAGGTACAGCTCTGTCCAGCCCTATTCTATGCTTGAGAATACTGCAAAGAAGGATGCAGGGCAATTTCAAGGTAGGTGGATGCAAACTAGAAATAAGGCATGGTATTCACTGAATCAAAACTCACAACATTTACTGGAATTTTGCTACGCTTCAAGGTACAGAATATGGTTTATGCTCCCAATTTGCTTTCTAAGCCCATTATATAGAAGTAACAGTTGGCTATATGTCACCATTTCCCCGTTCTCTCTCTCCAAACTTACTCCACCACACCTTCCAGTCTTTGTATCAAGATTGGTTGTTCTTCAAGAAGATGCACCATGCATGACAGGTAGCATCTGGAGGAAAACAAGAGGTCTATAGCAGAAGCTCAGTCTAATCTTAAAACTCTAGGGACCTGCGGTTCTCTTTCAAAAACATCAGACTACTGACTAATCTAGCTTTCCAAAGTGAGCACAAGTAAAATGGAAGATTCAGTGAGGCAAAGATTTGTGACAGCATAATATGCTTCTCCATAGCAACAGAAGCAAAGTCCTTAGTACACAGTTACAGCCGCAAACACACACCCTTTCACAAGCACACTCCTTAGAAACAGTGCACAGGGTAATGAAGGAAAGGGGGAAGGCTTAGTTCTAGGACTGCTAAAATAATATTAAGCAGAGGTTCTCAAACTACAGTGTCAGTCCATGGAGGGGTGCGTGTCTAGGCAATGTTTTAGAGGCAGATAGGATCCACAAGCAGTGGTGCGGGGGGGGGGGGTGTGAGTGTTCCCCATCTACTTTAAAATTATGGGGGCAATGCACTCTCACCTGCCTCATCTGTTAGTCAGGAAAGAGAATTTGGGATTGGTATCCTGACCATCGATGTAGCTCCCCATGAGACTGGGGGGCAGAGCTACTTGTAGTTACTGGCTGAAGCTATGACTGCAATGTTTGAGAAAACAATTGGAACAATGACAAGCTTTGCCCTTATGCCAGCATCATAGAAATGACATCTACTGTCCCTCCTTGCTTCAACTCTCACCTAGCATCTCCAGAGCTTGTAATCTGTACACAGTGAACAGTCTATAATCAGATTCCTTCCTGGTTACAGGGTTGAGACGCAGGTCCAGCTCTCTAAGGAGAGGCAACGCTTGAAGGCGGGCAACTTCCAGCAAGGATGAAACATGATTATAGTACAAATTCAGATGTTGTAACAATTGTAAATACTCAAGACCCTGCATGGAGAAAAAGACAAGGTTGCAATTTGAAAATAAAATGTTTCTTTAAGCACTGAACTTGATCTCACCAACTGAGCGAGTAATACATTGGAAGTGGGGAAGAGCAAGCATTTTCTCCATAACATGCATAGTTTTATAAACCTCCACCAGGTCTATCACAGTTATATTTTTTGACACTAAATGGCTCCAAATGCTTAAGGCTTTCCTCTTGGGAATATACTTTATCTGCCTGAACAAATTGGTTGATCTTTTCTAGACCTTTTCCAACTCTATGATGTCCTTTATCAAAAGGGAGTGATCAGACCCACACAGCATTCCAGTGTGGTGCTACAGATGGGCAGACCAGTGTGAGGCAGCAATGGGAAAGGTGGCTTTGACCACCGGGCCCTGCAAGACCAGCATTCAACCTTCGCTTAGAAACCTCCAAAGAAGGAGAGTTCAGAAACTCCAGAGGGAGATCCACCTTCCATATAAGGTATTATAAAAAAGTAAACAACATTTATTTGACCCCATTTATTTGACACAGGGGGGGAAACCTACAAATACAGTCCAAAAGGCACATAGGGAGTTCTGTATATATGGAATAATTTTTTAAAAAATCTTGTATGTCAAGGAGCCCTGGCTGCCTAGATAAAACACTAGCCCCACAAACCCTTACCTGGAAGTAAGGCCCACTGAACTCAGTGCAGCCTTCTTCTGAGTAAATACTTAGCTATTTACTAGATGCAAGTCAGCAGCACCAGACGACCCCACTTGGCTAGGCGCTGGAATGGATTTCACCCCGCACCTTGCAGAGCCGGACCTATGCTGCCAACAGGCCCTGTGCCCCTTGGCAACATCTGAAGACCCTGATCCACTAGGCGCTGGAGTAGATTGCACCCTGCATCTTGCAGAGTCAGGCCCAGACTGCCACTGGGCCCAGCAGTGGTGGCAGCAACAAGCAGCTCCAGATCTCCCAGCCCTACCCATTGCCACCCTAACCCAGCACTGACCTGGGGGTTCTGGATCGCGGGCTCTACCAGTCAAAACAGGAGCCTCAGCGATCACCCTCTCCTGCCGGAAACAAACCAGGACTGCTCCAAGAAAATGCATATGGCAAAAAAGAGTGCTAAGCCCTGGTGAGCTGCCCTCTTACCCTCTTGTGATTGTCCAAGTAGATATATATATTCCTTCACTTCTCACTTCCCTCTGTGGCCCCCTAGCCTTGTGCTGTGCCCCCCCCCATTTACGCAATTTTCACCTGTGGCCCCCTTGGAATATCCTAGGGGGGCCCGGGGGCCATATGGCCCTGGTTGGGAAACACTGGTTTGGAGAGCTCTTTTGGTGTTTTTCACAATCTGCTTGCATTTTCGTCATTCTAAATGACCATGAGTTCATTCACACTGTCACTTAAGGTGGAAAGTAAGCCTCCTGTACCTCCAGATTATTTGTGAATAAATTAAATAGCCCTGTAGTACTCTCCACAGGAACAAACCCTCCAGAGTATTCTTAGACCCCTCTTGTGCCAGAGAGCAGGCAGGGCACAGCACCACTCTTTGTCCCTTGCTCCTGGGCCTAACAGCCTCCAGCGCAGGTCTGAGGACAGAGTCTATCCCTCCATCACATTAGTCCCTCACACTCTTCCTTGGAGATGCCTCCGTCTTTTGCCTTCTCTCTTGACTTGCCCACCCACCTCCACCTCTGGCTTTTTCTGTGGCTCAGAAAACTCTTATTGCAACCCCACCACTACTGCTGTACACTCACCCTTGATTCCAAATTTATTTTATTATTAAATTTATATACTGCCTTTCATCCAAAAATCTCAAGACAGTTCACAATACCATGAGAGCCAAACTATAGCCTTAGCATTAACTCCAGCCTCATCACAGGCACCAGCTCCAGCCTTCAGGAGCCACGTTGCATGCTTATATTTATTTATGGACATTTGCAAATTATTGTTGCCTTTAAAAATATTGCACTATTCTGCAAAAGATAAACGTTTTTCTACCATCTCCTTCCTGGTATTAAACCAGTTATTGATCCATAAGAGAACACACATTCTTGTCAAAAGTGTCTTGGAAATATATAGGAACACATACTGAGTCTTGGTCGTCTAGGTCAGTGCTGTCTACATTGGCTGGCAGAAAATCTTCAGGGTTTCAGGCAAGGAACATTCCCAGCCCTACCTGGAGATGCCATGAATTGAACCTGAGACCTTCTGCATGCAAAACAGCTGCCCTGCCACGGAGCTGTGGCCCCTTCCTTCAAAATATATAATTTCTGCATAATCGCCTTTATATTTCCACATATTGTCAACATTCTCAAATAACTGTAAAAGGTTGGTACAATCTTGAATTGTGCTGGAAAACACAAGGAAGCCAGCACAGAGCTGCATCTCTGTTCTGAGCATTGCACTAGAGATTTACTTCTAAACCACCTCCCAATGGTTCATGCCCAGGTAAGGGAATAAAACCTTAAAGATATCCAAGACAGATATGCAAGCTGAGCTTCCTGGTAGGAACCCAGTTTATTCAAAGAAACTATTGCAATACTGACAGTTACTCCAAATCAGAAGTCAGGAGAACTGCTCCAAACCACATTTTAACAAAGTTTTCTTGTTTCTTTGTTTGAATTAAAGTTTTATTAAAGATTTTATTGTGCAACAAAAAAGAACATATGATGTCTCCACTTTCAATTCATAGAGTCTTTTACATTTAGTATGAGACACTGTTGACATAGACATTATGTGGCTGGGGGAAAGGGGGGGAGAGAGAGATGGGGAGATAATGATTTTTCATTCTATTGCATAGTTTGTTAAGGGTTTTTGTGTCAGCATCATGTGAGTAGGACCTTTATTTGTATATCTATTTTTGGTGGTGGTGCAAAATATTAGCGGATCCAGAGCTTGGTTGTTTGTTCTCTGTTGACTGCAATGTGGTATGTTTGTATGTGGGGAGTGGGGGGTGTTGTTGCATGGGCCGGACATGCGTAGAAGCGATTTCCAGCGCCACGCTGCCCATGTCCGCAGCGCCGGAAATCACTTCTGCGGCTGCGCAGACACTGGAAATCGCACCTGCATAGAAGCGATTTTCGGTGTCCTAGACATGGGCAGCGTGGTGCTGGAAATCGCTAGTCTGTGGGAATGCTCCAGCCCACGGCCGCAAAACGTTGCCGACACTTGGTTTAGGAGCAGAATGTTTATGTGCAAGGCCGTTTTTACCTTGAATCTAGGAAGCTATAGGGATGGGATGTTAAGGACTATTTTGAATGTCTGGTTGTCAATAAAACAATGATAAGTAGGTGAAGCAGAAGTCCTGAGGCTCCAGAATATTGTGGTACACGAGATAATAGAGACAAGAAGATAACGAAGTGGAGCAAGACAGTTTTTAACTCATTGATATGTGACCTCCCTTTATTCTATGAGCTAATGCTTGTACAACCTAAACTCACACAGGGACAAGCAAAGGAGGACACCTTCACCCCAGTGTGGCTCCCCTTTATCATATACAGTGGTACCTCAACTTACGAAGACGATCCGTTCCGCGGCAGTCTTTGTAAGTCGAAGTCTTCGGTTCTCGAAGCACCCATTCTGCACATGTGCGAAGCGTGATTTCACGCTTCTGCGCATGCCGCGTCTGTGCAGGCGCAGAATGCACGTGTGGGGTGTGCGCGGCGAAAAGACTTCTGGGGTTGTCGACTTCTGAAGTCGAAACCTTCGGAAGTCGAGTCATTCGGTTGTCGTGGTACGACTGTATACACCCCTACAAGACCTATCCCACCACACCCCACAAGAACATATTTTATTAAATGCTAAATTAGGGTTACCAGACGTCCCCGGTTCCCGGGGACAGTCCCCGGATTTGCAAATCTGTTCCTGGACAAATTCCATCCCCAGAATGTCCCCAGATTTGCAAATCTGTCCCCGGGAAATGTGGCAGTGGCAGCCTCAGCAGCCCCCACTGCCGAAGGGGAACCAGGGACATCAGGCGGTACAGATCTCCTGCCCACTTTGTTTTGACTGATGGGGGAAGCTCGGGAGTTGCAGGCAGGCGGGCGTTGCCCAGGAGGGTTGCAAGGCACGCGGTTTCTCTGTTGGGCAAGGTGCAAAGCCCTTCTTTCACACCCTGTGAAACATAAATGTGCAGTTTTTTAAAAAACTGGGCAATGGTGCGCCGCCCACCCATGACTCCTGAGCCTACCCCGATCTCCTGCCCCCTTTGTTTTGACAGATCAGGGAAGGTTCGGGAGCTGCGGGTGGGCAGCCATTGCCCAGTTTCTTAAAAACTCTGCACATTTATGTTTCACAGGGTGCAAAAGAAGGGCTTTGCACCTTTATACAATATGCATGTGTGCTTGGGCCCAGGGTCTTTTGCCTCACCATCCCCACTACTGACTCCCTGTTGCTACTCAGCTTTAAAAAAAAGTGTCCCCAGATTCATTGGAAAAAAATCTGGTAACCATATGCTATATAGGTTTCTATCTAATTTTATAACAGTATCCCATGACTGCAAGATCTTGAGAGAGAATGGCTGGGAGAGAAGCCCTGTTTCCATAGCCACAACCAACCAGCCAAGCAACAGGCAAGAGAGGAAGCAGACAGAGCTTCCACAGGGCAATTTAAAAAGTTTTATAAGTCTAAATGCTGCCCACCCAGGGCAGAAAGAGCGCAATCCTAACCATGTCTACGCAGACGTAAGGCCCACTGAATTCATTGGGTCTTACTCCCAGGTAAGGAGGTTTAGGATTGCAGCCTACAGTTTAGGTGTATATCAAGACTTGAGCTGCTTGCACGCCATGTTAGACATGTGAAGGCAGGAAAGGAGATGGGTGAGATGCCTCTTACTAATTCCAAGCTCCTCCACTTGGGAAACAAGAATCACTCATCACCACAATTACCGGCTCCACAGTTCAGGAGCATCCCAGGCTCTGGCTTTGGGGAAAGAAGAGCTAAATAGATTACCCTGCAGCAACCATGAAAGGCTGCAGAACTCACCTCTAGACAAGCAAGCAGGTTCTTTGACAAATCTAAAGACTGAAGATTTTTAAAGGCTTTCAGGCCATCTCCAAGAGAGACAATTTTGGCTGCATGGGTTCCCTGCAGAGAGATGGACTCCACCTGTTCTGGAAAAAAATGGCAACTTGTAAATGTGTTTTGGTCTTTCCTACAGTTCTTAAACTGCAGTTTTTCACATATCAGAAAATTTGTTTATCTGATTTCTTTTAGCTTTGTATATTCTGACTGTGTGTGGGGAGTGTGTGTGTAGTATGGGTCCTATTAAGCTGCAACCCCTAAACCCCACTGTGGTAGAAAACAATAATGCAAACTGGCACCAAACTGAAAAAAAATTAAAGAAATAACTCTCAAGAAACACAAGTCATAAGCAGCATTTCAAAGGAGGATCTCTTAGGATAGAGAAAATACTTTCAGAAGAGTGCACAGACGTTTCTTTTGTTGCACTGTTGCCTCTAATCAAACAGGTTTTTGTAACCATTCAAAACCTGCAGAACCAATTTATCTAGAGGCAAAGATGGGATGGATGAGCACAGCGGAGGACCTTGGGGTCTCAATATTTAATTTAGCACCTCCTCCGCACAATTAGAAATAATAGTTGCAGCGCCCCCTAGGCTCCGCACCGTGAACCGTGCACCGTGAACGAACTGGTCAAACTCCCCTAAATCTGCCTCTGATGAGCATTTAGAAAATGAGAAGCAATTCTTTCAAATCAGATTCCACTCTCTTGAGTGTAAACACAAACTATCTAGCATTTTCTTTCTTTCTTTAAAAAACGATTTATCTTTGTTTTCTTTTTAATACTTTTATGGGAGAGAGGAGTGTGTTATAAATAGTATTAAAAGTAAACATATAAAAAGAGAGGCAGGCAATCTGCCCAACACAGTCAGAGTGGGCGTAAGGCAGCACTTAATTTGCTGCTATAGGTTTAACAATATTAAATTCCCCAACCTGGTGCCAAAGGGCAGAAAGCTGTAGAAGGCTCGTGGGATCTCCCTTTTTATGTAAGATCCCCCCACAACAAAACAAAGCTACTGCTTCACCCTAGCCTGATTTTGCTTCAGTGCACCCGAGTTGCAGAAAAATCCCTGAAGTGGCCTCGTGCTACTCAGCAAGATACTTTGGCTGCCCCGTCCCAAGGACCAGCACCCCGACCCCTCCCGCACCACCACCGTCCCCGAAAGAAGCCCCTCCCCCACTCAGTCCCCCTCTGGGTCCTCCTCAAGAGGCCGAAAAGATTTCGCCACGGCGCGGGGGGGAGGGGGAGAGAAGAAGCCAGAAGAAAAAAAGGGAGCCGTTCCGCATGGAACAAAAGTTCAGCGGAATTAGTTCTGTTTCACACATGCCTCCTACCTACCCCACACTACCCTTTTGACTGGCCAGAATTTCCCTGGAAACGTCCGAATGCTCTAATGAAGTCGTGGACGGTGCCAGACGGGAGTATGAAAAGGAGCGCTCCTGAGCATGTGCAGAATGTCCACACCCGGTGACCGAAGGGTCCCTTAACTCTGGAAGCAACGAGGCTTGGAGGTAGGCTTGAGTTTGGTTGGGCCTAAGTGGTGGTGGTCGGCCGGCCGGGGAGGCTGCCCCATGGCGGCGCTGGGGGGCGCTCCTTGACCGAGCGAGGAGGCCCCTTCGCGTGCGCCCCCGGCCAGCCCTCTCGCTATCTGGCGGTCAGTACCTGTCGGTAGCCCCCGCAGAGCCGGCTGCCGGCGGATCCAGGCCTCGCTCAGCTGCACCGCCACCGCCATGGAGCCGCCGCGCGTTGCCTGGCAACCCGGGCAAACACCGCGCGGCGGCGGCGGAAGGCCGCGAGCCAAGGAGGCCGTTGAGCGGCCGTCGCTCGGCCTTTGCTTTGCCCTGGTGGGCGCTCTGCCCCGTCCCCTCAGGATGGTCCTCCGCCCCTCCCTCCGCCTCCCCAGCAACATGGTAAAGGGGATCTCCTCAGGAGAGCAGGGCAGAGAGAGCGGAAACCCCAAATGGGCCCCTTGTGCGGGGCTGGAACCGGGGGCAGGGGAGGTCTCCCTCTACACACGCCCCCACACGGAGCGCGCTCTCCGCCCTTTTTTCAGCGCCAGGAAAGAGCGTCTCTGAGCATGTGCAGCCGGGGAGCATGCATCCTTCCCTGCCCCGCACTCGACAGCATCCTCGGATCCGAAGCAATATCGGAGAGACTTCTTTTTAATATATATTTAAAAAGAGCGGGTGGGGGAGGGGAATTCATGAGTGTGGTTATTTTAAAGGCTTAGGACAGGCATCCCCAAACTTCAGCCCTCCAGATGTTTTGGACTACAATTCCCATCTTCCCCAACCACTGGTCCTGTTAGCTATGGATCATGGGAGTTGTAGGCTAAAACATCTGGAGGGCCGCAGTTTGGGGATGCCTGGCTTAGGATCTGCTCTGGGCTTGTACTGATTTCTCCCCCACCTTTCAATTAGGAAGAATCAGAAATAGTTCCTGAAGCTGAATCTTCTGAGGAAGAGCTGATTCACCTGAATGTCGGAGGCTGGTGCTTCTCAGTTCCCAAAAGCAAAATCGCCCAGTTTCCAGACTCTCTGATCTGGAAAGAGGTTTCGGCTTTGACTCAGAATGAAAACGTGCGCCTGTTCATTGACAGAGATGGTTACACCTTCAGGCACGTCCACTATTACCTGCACACCTCCAAGCTGTCCTTCTCCAGCTGTGCTGAACTGAATTTGCTGTACGAGCAGGCCATGCTTTTGCAGCTGACCCCGCTATTGCAGGTACTGCCTTTCCTGGCTGTGGTTGAGAACATACTCTATTGCCCAAATAAGAAAGGCTGTTAAGTTAGAGGCCAGTTCAATGGGACAACTTTCACAACAGTAGTTTCTTCTCTGGCTGCCCTGGAACTGTCCTTTTTGGACTGTGGAACAGTTTATAGGGATGGTTGTGCAGCTCCATCTGGCTGGGAAAGCAAGTGCCTGTGTCAGTTGTACAAAAACCTTGGCAGAATTAGAAGCCAAAGCAGGCAACAGCTCAAGTTAGGCTTAACCATGGCTTGGAATGTGGGAGCTCCATGAGGACTCATGTGCTCCCAGCTTCATCTTACAACTGGGTTCTTTCCCACTACCTGCTTTTTGCCAGCCATAAGCTGTTGTGGCTTCTGGACTGGCAAGCTACAGCTAATAATTTGCTTCACATTCATGATTTGAATCCCAATGTGAGTTTGTACACCCTGATTTGCTGGTTAGTGTTAACTGGGTTTGCCAATTTGCATGTCTGCGTAGAGCAGGCATCCCCAAACTTTGGCCCTTCATGTTTTTTGGACTACAATTCCCATCTTCCCCAACCATTGGTTCTGTTAGCTAGGGATCATGGGAGTTGTAGGTCAAAACATCTGGAGGGCCGCAGTTTGGGGATGCCTGGCGTAGAGTGTGATGAATGACAAGCAGAATACAAAGGAAGGAATCTGCATGCAAGAGGAGAGGAGGAGAGGGGGCTCCCTCATGCCAAGCCATGGTTCAGTGTTACATCTGAGTTATCTATTCAAGCAGGCAATCAAAGCACTGAGGCAGATGGAGCAATCAGATTGAGGAGCCTGGAGTCCAGGAAAGAAAAGCCCAAGAGAACAGTAAACTGGGAGTTCTGCTCTTATCTAGGCAAAAGCCAAAGCAGAAGCTATTTATACCTGGCTTGGCCCATCTGGAGGCCTCTGTGTCTGCTTCACTAATGGAACTACCGGTATTGTGGGATCACCCTCCCCCCTTTCCTGCTGACTCTGAAGAGGACCCTGCAAGTCCTAAGCATACTATGGAGCATGATCCCTCCCCATCCTGAGTTTTCCACTTCTAGCTCAGCATCCTCTCTGCATGAGATAAGTTCCATTTCAGTCAAGGGGATAGACTGGGCAGTAAAAGTTCTCAGTGGATTGTGCCTCCTGTGTCGGTGTTTTAAACCAAACCAAGGTGGTGAGGATTTGCAAGACCCACCTCAGTCTTCAGCTGCTTGCCTGTCTCACGTTCAGGCAATGAAATGGAGGGCACCAAGACCAAAGGTTGGCTTTGTTCTCAGATTAGGCATCACAGAGAACGTAGAGAGGGAAGGATGCCTATCAACAGGTGTGGGTGGGACCTGTCACATAGACATGTGGGTGCAAGCTGGTTGATGAAGAGCTTCAGGGCTACTTAAAGCTGTTTTTCCCCCTACAAGGCACAATGAATTGGACAGCAACACCAATTCACCACCTTCTTAAATTACTCATCCAGACTGCCTTTGTGCTGCGTTTCTAGGCACAGGCCTGGGGCTTTAGTGCTGCATGTCTGAGCGTTGTTTTTTGTTCTAGCACTTTCCCCAGGAAAACCCACATTTTACCACTGAATTAGAGCAAACAGCAATCAGGTTTTCCACATACTGTACTGTATTGTCATTTGCTCCAATTCCGTGGTAAAATGTGGGTGTTCCTGGATAAAGCACTGGGACTAAAATACACTGTTCTGACACAATGCTTTAAAGCGTGGACCTGGGCCTGGAAAACACAGTGCAAAAGGATGTCTGGATGAGCCCTATGACAGGTTATAATGGGTAAGCCATGAACTGTCTGAGTTGACAGTAATTTACACTTCTGAATAGGGTATAGGTTATCTTTGCTAGGTTTCATAGGTCTGACTTGCCCTTTATTGAAAACATCTATGACAGATTCCTCCTAGGCTTCTCCTGAAGACAGAAAAATAAGTTGGTTCCACTGCCTACATTGCTGAGCTGATAAGCAGTTATGCTGTTTGTTGCAATCATGCCCTTCTTCACACAGTGCCTAGTTAAACTATGGAACTCGCTCCCATAAGATGTGGTGGTGGCCACCAACCTGGATGATTTTAAAAGAGGATTGGACAACTAAGCAGGGCTTGAGTTGTTGCTGGGAGTCATAAGTGGGGAGAGCACTGCTATTGTGCTCAGGTTCTGCTCGCAGACTCCCTATTGGGGCATCTGATTGGCCACTGTGGAAATAAGGTGCTAGCCCTCTGGGCTGAGTCAGCTGCAAGGCTCTTGTGTTTTTCTAAAGCCTCCCTAGCTGAGCCTCCCCAGATGCCACCTCAGGAAAAGGGAGAGGAGCTACCTTCCCTCTTCCTCCTTAGTCCCTTCTTAATGAGGGAACAGTGGGAACAGAAGCACATAAAAGGTTTGTCAAAGGGAAGCATCTTTATGAGCCTGAAAATAGCATCATATAGCTTAAAATAGTGCTTACATTGATGATGATGACCACAAGCTTATTAAAAACTTTCAGCTTTGCATTGCTTAGGAACTCTTACTTTGTATTGAAGCAAATGTCATTGATGGCAGTGCCGAAGGACAGTATCCTGCTATGCGCACCATGCTGTATTGCAGCCCTCCTCTTTTAATGCTCCTGTGATTTTGTTTAAATATAATTAAAATGCATGCTTAAGAGATGTTTGCCTGTCTTAACAGACCTTAGACAATTTGAAGGAAGGAAAACATAATTTACGTGTCCGTCCTGCGGATATACCAATAGCTGAAAGAGCATCTATGAATTACTGGAGAACACGAAAATGTATCAGCAAGCCTTCAGAATTTCCTCTTAAAAGTCCAGCATTTACTGGTAAAAGTCCATTGTAAGCAACTACTTAAGGTTAGACCGGACCAAAATGACAATCTTAGTGATCATAAGCAAACATCTTGGATAATTTTTATAAACTTCCCCTGGCTTCATTCAGCCCCATGATCCTGTGGATGGAGTGCGGGTTAAGTCCAGGAGACGTGGACTCCAAGCAAACTCAGTCATCGCTGATTTATATCACCCCACCCCTCAGATACATTAACAGAGCGACTTAAAATATAATATTTAATAACACATCACACGAATACATTAACATAAGCTTAAAGCAGCAGCCCTATAAAAGCATCAACCAAAAAGCGTAAACACCTAGGAAAACAAAGAAGCCTTTGCCTGGTGGCACAACTTCAGAGTGGTCACCAAGTGAGCCTCTGGGGAGAGACTGGTTCATAATGTCTATAACATAGTGTCTCACATCAATTGTAACTGATCCATAGAAAGGACTCGTATGAACTGAAAGCTGAAACACTGTACTGTATGTACTTTTGTTACCCAAGAAAATCTTCAGTAAAAACAATTAAAAACAAAACCAGGTGCCATTGCTGAAACAGCCCATTTGCTGATAGCAACTGGCCATATCTCAGATGATGGGGGAACCCAACGAAGGAACTCCAATGCAGATGTAAGTGTAGAGGCAGGTGAGGGGACGGGCCATCATTCAAGTACCCTGGCCGTACATCAAGAAGGGCTTTACAAGAGAAGACTGTTGGGGCAAGATGCTTGCAATGACTCATTCCAATTAAGCCTAGCAGCTGTATTCCCAAACCAGAGGCAACCCCAGGTGGCTAGGTGAGCAGATTACAGTCATTCACTGTCAGTTACAATCACATATCTCAGTAGGATTATAAAATGAGTTGATGTTGATGCTTAATTGTGTGGCTGCATTCCAAATCACTGTTCTTCCTCCTAATAAACTTTTGCCTGACATTAATTAGAGTGCTGCCCCTTGGGTCATTTGCTCTAGAATGAGGCTTGCTTTATTTTTCACTCGCTTGGGTTATGACAGGATAAGTAGCATGCCCATGAAGGTGCTGAATGTGGTTTGTTTGTTTTTTAAGTCCTCTGGAGAGAAATTAGCAGTTGAACTTATGCACACTGCTAAGTTGTTTGTGACAAAACTCTTAATATAAATTTGTATAATTTTGTGAGAAACATCCCCTAGGAAAGCAAACAGAAACCAAGTTCCTGTGGCTCTGCCTGTCACTTTTGGTCCCAGAGGCGTGATAAAAGGCAGCAAGGCACAAGACCAGATTAATTTTGCCCCAAGAGGTAGGAGGCTGAACTGAAAGTTGATGCTCACTGACAAGAGAGAGTTGGGTTCATTATACTGCTTTAGAGTCACTGGCATATACTCCTGTAATTGAGCAAAGTGTTTTATTTACCCAGATGCCTTTTCAGCCGAATTGTTGAAATGTTACTACTAATTGTTTATAATCTGTTTTTTTAAAAAAATATTTAATATTATATATTATTTCTACTACATTTTACCGAGCTTGGTACATCATCCTGGGTACTTTAGCAGAAAAGTTATGACACTTTTTTTTATAAAAATGATGTATTTCTGTATTATTATAATTATTACTACTACTACTACTACTCAATACCACAACCAACAAAGATTTTATAAAGCCCAAAATACCCCTATGTCAGGCATCCCCAAACTGCAGCCCTCCAGATGTTTTGGCCTACAACTCCCATGATCCCTAGCTAACAGGACCAGTGGTCAGGGATGATGGGAATTGTAGTCCAAAACATCTGGAGGGCCAAAGTTTGGGGATGCCTGCCCTATGTAATAAGAAAGGAGAGAGAAAATGTGTGTGATTTTATATATATGAATGAGATTATAATAACCAGTGCTATTTTTCTAGAAAAAGAGGTGCCGGAGCTCACCATTAACTTCTGCCTTGTTCTCAAAGAATGGCAATGGTGCCCCCCTGAGAGGTGCCAGAGCTTTATTTCCCTTTATTTTTAATTCCTTTATCACATTTCCTAAGATTTCACTTTTCCCTTTATTGAGTTTATACCCATTAAATATACTTCAGATTTGTAAACTGTATTGTGGGTTTTGTTTAAATCAAATGGTGTATTTATTTATTTATTTATTTATTTATTTATTTATTTATTTTACAATGACCCAGGCTAATCTTTTGGCATAGATAATCCCAAAGCTTGCTGAAGATCAACAACCATGTGAGGTCAACTATTTCTTTCTGTTTTATTTGCCGGGTCTAGAAAAAAAAATGCAAATATCATTAGCCAGCACAGATTATCATGAGCTTGATCTTAGCAGTTGGAATTTTTGCTCCCCTGCTTGCACCAGTGGATAATTTCTTCTCAGTTACAAATAACAGCTTCAGATGAGGATTTCCCCACAGATCTACAGCAAGGAAAAAGGTTAGGCTTTCTTCCTAGCCTGCTGGGATTCCTAGTGATTATCAGCAGCAACAGCTGGTGCCATTTGCATGGGATGCCATGTATAGACTGGGGTCACACTCACATCAAACACTGAAAGCACATTGCTTCCCCCAAAGAATCCTGGAAACTAGTTTCTTAAAGGGTGCTGAGAATTTTAGCTCCATGAAGGGTAACCTCCAATTCCTAGGATTCTTTGGGGGAAGCCATGTGCTTTCAGTGTATGGTGTGTGTAACCCCAGGCTCTGGATTCAGATTTCTAGTCCTTTATCTGCTGTCTCTGGTCTTCCTAGCACCTTGCTGACATTCACTTTTTCTCCCTATTAGGATTACATGAGAAAGTTCCCCTAGGACTAATGGACACTCCATTGCTGGATACTGATGAAGAAGTGCATTACTGCTTTGTGCCACTAGACATGGTTGAAAAATATCCTTCCTTGGTCAATGATGACAACTTGTTGTGGCTGTCTGACAATGCTGTGCTGATAGAATGTGAAAGCAGTGAGTTTCGCTTCATAGGTAAGCCTTTTCCTTGGGGAAGACAGCAGGAGGAGGAGGCACCAAATAAATGTTTCCTTCTATTTCATTTTTAAAATCATTATAACACCCTTTCTACTACTAATATGCTACAGAGGCAGTATCAGAACCACAGGTCATGTTTGAAGGGTTGCGGCAAGTGGAATATGGGAGTAGGAAGTGGGTTCAGGTCTGGTTTTGGTCTTGGTGCCCTGATGGGTAACCTTCAAGAGAGTGGGGGATGGGAGTGCACCCCTGTTGCTTTTGCTAGAACTTTCAGCGGCTTTCAATTATCGTTGATCACAGTATCCTCCTGGACCAACTCTATGAACTGGGGGTGGGTGGCACTGTGTTATGCTAGTACCTATGGGAGCAGGTTCAGAGAATAGGGTTGAGGTCTTGCTACACTCTGGGCTTATCTCTGTGTTTTTCATTTTATAATTTCTAGCTAATTTTCTTCGCTCAGAGAAGATGCTTTTGCCCGACAACTTCTCCAACCTGGATGCTCTGGAGGCTGAGGCTGAGGCATTGGGGATCCCCGAAGTCACAGAAGCAGTGAAGACCTACAGGAGGAACCCTGGTGTGGTTCTTAATTGTATCTTTCAGTGTAACTCATCTCTGTATTAATAGATTTCAAAATAAAATGGGGATTGGGCCATGGGACTTTCACTGAATTAGAAAGTCAAGAGAGGTATAAAATATAATCAGGATTCTTAATTGTTTCTCATTTGTACATTTCCCTTTTAGGAATCCACTCAGAGGGAACAGCTGACCTTCAAGGTGTTGTGAAAAGCACCATGAAGAAGCCGCAAGCTGTTCAGGAAGCAGCAAGTCTCCCTTTGTTCCCAATGGCGCTTGGTCTCTTGGTCAAATATCCTGACTCTGCTCTGGGGCAGCTTCACATGGAGAGTACCCTGGATGGGAACAAGCTCTATATATCAGGGAATGGTGTTCTCTTTCAACATGTCATGTATGTCTTTTTGCACCAAAGCAGAACCAATTAGCTGTGAAATCAGATTCATTAGACTCAGATAAATGTCAGTGTGCCTAAGACCACTGGGGTGAGGTGGGATAATTGACCTTGCACTATGCTCAAACTCAAAAGAGAGGAGCTTCTCAGTTGAAAAGAGCATGACTGGGTCTTTGAGCAATTGCTGTGCTTCTAGGGAAAAAAAGGAAATCATTGGTGGCTTCAAAATATGTAGGGAAATGCTTTGATCTTAATACATTCAACCATACACCTATTTGGTTTTACTTTTGTGTACTTTGATGGTTAATTTATATGATTCTTGACCATGTTTGCTTTCCACCAGCCTTAATTACTGTTCTTTAGGTGCACAATTGCAATTTAAGGTTTTAGGCTGAAGTTTCTCTTAGTTGTGTAATCATAGCTGCCAAGTTTTCGCTTTTCTCGCGAGGAAGCCTATTCAGCATAAGGGAAAATCCCTGTAAAAAAGGGATAACTTGGCAGCTATGTGTGTAATGAATATGATTTAAATAAAATTGGGAGGTGGGGTGGCGGCGGAGAGAATCCATGTGTAGCCAAAATAGTAGCAAAGAAACCACATGGATATCTTTTTTTAAAAAAATGCAAAAATAGATAAGGTAATTTCTTGTAAGTCTATTCCCCTTTTTATCCAAAGGAATTGGTTAGGCACTTGCAGACTCCCACTTATACGGAAGATGTCTGAGCTTCCTGAACTCTGTGCCTATTTGGATCAAATGGATATCATATATGAGCCAATGAAGGATGCCTTGAAAACTTTTCTAAAACAAAAGGCACCTTTAGAAACCATGGGAAAAGGTAAGTCAGCTGTTACTATTTTGACCCTTTTTATTGAGTTTTAAGGGAGGGAACAATGTCTTTTTAGTAATGAACAACATGGAATATTGAAGTTTTAAAAGAGCAGAATATGAAACTTTAAGTTTGAACCAATGGTTGTTATAAAATACGTAGTCATTCCCCACAATGTGTTTATTGTCACTAACATTGCAAAGGACTTTATAAGGAATATCATTGCATTTTATGTCCATAATACTCTGATTTACAGTTATAGCAGCACAATCAGAATTCCACACAAAAGTATATAACTGCAGGTAACTGTAGGGATGTGAAGAGAGTGTGCCAGGTGTGTTCAGGCACACCCCAATGCTTAAAAATAAACCACTGCATATTCTCCAAGAGGCCTCGGGGGAACATGTGTATCTTGTCAGCATTTTGCACATTCTCCAGGTGACATTCATAACCTCCAAGACACATCAAAGAAAGTGCATATTTTAGCAGAATTGTGTACACTGCATAGTTTGTGCATATCTTGAGAGTTATTATACATTCTCTGAGCAATATGCATTATATCCAAGAAGGTGCACACTTCAACATAATATGATTATTGTAGTGTACAAGTAACCTCAGATAATCTGCAAAAAACAGCAACATAAGTAAGGACTTTAGTGGACTGTCTGTAAGTGATGTTGGAGAAAAATAGCTAGCAACTGTGGCGATTAAACTGAAGTTATTGTGCATATAGGGACCCAGGTGGCGCTGTGGGTTAAACCACAGAGTCTAGGGCTTGCTGATCAGAAGGTTGGCAGTTCAAATCCCTGCAACGGGGTGAGCTCCTGTTGCTTGGTCCCAGCTCCTTCCCACCTAGCAGTTCGAAAGCACATCAAAGTGCAAGTAGATAAATAGGGACCGCTCCGGCGGGAAGGTAAACGGCGTTTCCGTGTGCTGCTCTGGTTCGCCAGAAGCAGCTTTGTTATGCTGGCCACATGACCCGGAAGCTGTCTGCGAACAAACGCCGGCTCCCTCGGCCTATAGAGCGAGATGAGCGCCGCAACCCAAGAGTCGGACACAACTGGACCTGATGGTCAGGGGCCCCTTTATCTTTACCTTATTGTGCATATATACGCAGCAACTTTCTACACATAATAACCCTGCTGGATCAGACCAAAGACGCATCTAATCTTGTATCTTTTTCTCGCAGTGAGCAAGTAGGTGCTTCTAGGAAGCCCACAAGCAGAGGAAAAAATGTTCCATTTGGATTTTGTTCAAAGAGGCTCCCTGTAACTACTTATCAGTGGTTACAGCAAGCCCTTCTGAATGTATTCTCACAGCTGATTGGTGGTTACAGTGACCTCCTTTGAACTTTGCCAGGTGCCAGACACCTAATGTTAGGTGATTTACTGCTGTCAAAATTGGCCCACAGTGGTAGAATTGGGGATCAGGGCCACTGGCTAGATCTCAATCCCCACTCTAGTTATAAATGTTCTGCCACAGTGTACTGAAGTAAGACTAGAACAAATTTTGACCTTCCACTGCAAATGAGTCTTTGTAAGCATTAATAGAAGTGAGCAAAAAATGACATTCTGTTGAATAATTGACAATATGTGCATGAATGCTGAGCTGTAGGCTGGTATGGCTGTCATTCCCCACGGGCCAGCTGAAAACTGCCCTGCTCTAAGGGCAAATGGAGGGGAGAAAAAGAAGAGTAGGAGTGATTTTCTCATTGCTTTTCAAGTTCGGTAGATTATCTGCTGCTCCTTGCATGGGCAAAACATTTGTATATGAGCTTGCAATAGGGAGGGATTTTGTGGATCAAGGGTGTTCACCACACTGACAAAAGCAGCAATGCCTTTAAAATTGCATTCTGTTTCTCTTTCACATGCAGGCTGGGCAGCAGGACTAACAGTCTTTTCACTCCATCATATTGTCAAAGTGTATGTAGGAAGTCACTGGTACGCAACTTACTTGCAAACATTACTGAAGGTACAGTTCTTAAGAACGTGTTACATTGCCTTTCTTGCCTTTTGATAGTCTGAATCTTCAGGCCAATTTCCTAAAAGCATTGAGGTGCTTACACTGAACTATATCAGCATACTTGGGGGGGGGGGTGGCACTAAACTTCATTTCTGCTAGCATTTTGGCATGAAAGGTTCGGAGCTCACCTTGTCACACACTTGCTTTCTATGGGCAGGAATCTTTTAACACCTGAAGCTGCCTTATCCCGAGTCAGATCATTGGCCTGCTTGGCTTGGTGCTCTTTACTTTCCCAGCAGCTTTCCAGTACTTCAGGTTTAGTCTCCACCATCTTCAGTTTAAAGGGTTAATTAACTGTTTATGAGAGAAGACTCTTCTCTGCCTGAGATAGTCCTGGAGAGACAGCCAGAGAAGGCTATAAGGAAGGGAGCTTCATGGCATACAAATACTCCTTAACTGGATATGCTGGAGATTGAACCTGGGACTTTGCAGGCATACTTGATAATAGTGTTACAGACTAGCATACAAACTGAAGGTAATTCACACAGCTTCAGTGGTACCTTGGGTTACAAACACCTTGGGTTACAAACACTTCGGGTTACAGACTCAGCTAACCCGGAAGTAGTACCTTGGGTTAAGAATTTTGCCCCAGGATGAGAACAGAACTCGTGTGGCGGTGGTGCGTCAGCAGCGGGAGGCCCCATTAGCTAAAGTGGTATCTCAGGTTAAGAATGGTTTCAGGTTAAGAATGGACCTCTGGAATGAATTAAGTTCGTAACCAGAGGTACCACTGTATAGAAATAGCCTCATTGTATGTGAGATGGGATTGTTGCCCTGTGATCCACATGTTATGCAAGCCAGTTCTTTTAATTGAATACCCTGATCCAGTAGCTACAAAACTGTTACATACCACCCCAATCTCCACTAGTGGCGTGAGATTCCAGGGGTTGCAGGCACACTTACCGGTCTGTGTTCCTTTTTGGGACAATGAGGCACAGCGGAGTCTGTAGTGTCTTTATGATACTGTGGTACCTTGAGTTACAAATGCCTCAGGTTACAAACTCCACTAACCTGGAAGAGGTACCTCGAGTTGAGAACTTTGACCCAGGATTAGAACGGAAATCGTGTGTCAGCAGCGCAGCGGCAGCAATAGGCACCATTAGCGAAAACATGCCTCTAGTTAAGAACAGTTTAGGGTTAAGAACAGACCTCCAGAACGAATTAAGTTTGTAACTAGAGGTACTACTGTACATGGTTTAATTACACATATATACAACCTGTGTCTAGACAGAGAGAGCACAGAACATTCATATCCCAAGAAGTTCCTGTTCTTCCCATTGCTGCAGCCTTGTATTCCAAGACTCCAACATCCTGTCTGACCTTCTCTGCAGCATAAAACGGACTGCTTGCCTCATGCTCTAGTCTAGCCTACCCACCCCTGCTGCCTCAGCTTGCAAAAGGGACACTCTTCCTGTTCACTTGCCTCATTGCTCACAGCAATTCTGCCCCTCCCTCTTGAAACTCTGGACTTTTGTCTCTGCTATATCTCACCTCAAGGAGAGGCTTTCACCATTTTCTGTCTGGCCCAGAGTGTCTCTGTTATTGGCCTTCTTAATGGATTAATGGCTCAGCCTGGCTCATTAGCCTAACTAAATCCAGGGTTTCCTGTGTTTGACCCGGTTTAATCAAACTTTGATTACAGTAATTATAACTTTTCCTAAATCCAAGCGTTATGAGTGGCTTTCGCCCACAAACTCTGGCACCCAGAACCTATAATAATACAGTTTCCTTGTGGAGTAGAAAAGTTGTAAGGGTTATTTCATTGTGGGTGAGTGTGGGCAAAAGAGGACTGCTTTCTCTTTCAAACAGGTTGTGCTTCTGTTCTTCTTTATGGCATTGGTTTTGTTTTTTGCCAGTTTCCAGAGCTGCTGTCAAATAGCAAAAAGGTGTATTGGATTACTTATGGTCAGGCTCTCCTCATCCATGGAGATGGACAAATTTTTCGACACATCCTCAACTTCCTTAGATTTGGCAAACTCTTCTTGCCTTCTGAATTTAAGTAAGTTAAATGGTTGCCATTTCCTGTGTTCCTAACATGCTCAGCTCATGATTATGGCAGCCTTCTCCACCAATGCAGGACAGCCACGTGGGCTTTGTCAATTGGAAGTTTATGCTTCAGCAGAAGTGGTCTTTGGCTGGAGGGGCTGCAGCAAGTCCTCCAGCAATTTTAAACTCACAGCCACCATTCAGTGCCACCCATCAAGGGAAACTGGCCTTTGCATGTCCCATCTGGATGCATCCTTCCTGTTAGACAGAGAGTGGAATGCTGGCTACTTCCCATAAAAGTCCATATTCTGGTGCTGTGTGAGGGATACATGCAGTGCTGTCCTGTGGAGGTACCAGTTTCCATCTACTCTGCTTCCAGCTTGGCACTACAAAGGAACTGGGGTGGAGCCTCCTCTGTTTGCTCAAGTCTTTTCTGCTGTATCATGTGATCCTGCCTGATCTGGGTACTGGGTGGAAGATACAACAACACACTGGGCCTGTGTGGACTTTCACAGTAAATTGCCAGTGTTCCATTTTGACTCACACCCAAGATTTGATGTGAGTGTTGCAGCAGCGTGTAAGGAGGAGCAACCTGTTAGCTCTTGAGGGGACATGTGCCACCCGGGTATGTTAAGATGAGACATGAGCTTCAACACGCTTTTTAGAGCACCTGTATTTGAGTTGCACAGTCTTGTTTATTGCCAAGAACGTTTTTACAAAGTTTGACAGGGACTCTCTGCGCACTTGATTTGCATAAACAAGCCTTGAGTTTTGTTTCTAATTGTCAGAGAATGGTCTCTGCTGTGCCAGGAAGTGGCCGCGTATCAGATCCCTTCTCTTGTGGAGGCTCTTCATCAATATGACACATACAGGTATCCTCAGTTTCTTTCTCCTTTATCTTAAAAAACATCACGTATCAACCAGTGATGTTCTTAGGGGGCAGGAGAACTCCCTCTGGGTGGACAACAGGCCAGAATTACAGAAATCCAAAGCACATTTACAAGCTGTCATTTTGTACAGACCACGAAAATGCAAAATGGCTGCCAGAGAGAGAGAGGAAGGAAAGCCCCTCCCCTGTAGTTGTTTGTCCCTGAATGCCCTCTTTGTAGTAAACAGCTGGGAGGCAGTTTTAAGCAGGGGTGGGGTGGGGAGTTTGGTAGGAAACAGTATTTTATCCAACCCCCCCCCCACCAACCTCGTTGTCCTTTGTGCCTGAAAGGGCTGTTTGTGGGCATCAGCACTGTCATCCACACAAAAACCCTGCTTTTAAGAATGAGAAGGCATCAGTACAATGAGGAGGTTTCGGAGGAGAGATTTCTTGATCTATGTAATTCATATTCCACCTTTTTGCAGTATAGGACCCAAGGCAGCTCACAGTACAAATTAAAACAAATACTGCTAAAAATACACAGTATTGACACAATACTTTCATGGCATGCCTAATTTTATAAACTTCTATTATGTTGCCTCTTACTCACCTTTTTTCTAAACTAAAAAGTCCTAAACATTACAACCTTGCCTCATAGGGGAGTAATGCTGTACCCCTTTCTCAACTTTGCAAAAACCTTTTTGAGGTGAAGTCACTAGAACGGTACACAGTATTCCAAATGCAGTTGCACCATAGATTTACATAATGGCATTATAATATCAGCACTTTTATTTCCAAGTCCTTTCCTGATTATTCCTAGCATGGAATACATCCTTTTCACAACTGAAGCACACTAGGTCAACATCTTCATCAAACTATCTACTAAGTTATCAAGGTCTCATTTTTCCAGGAACTGATACAACCAACTCCTCTTCCCCCTCCATTTTTTCAGTGTCTGCATCTTAATACATTTTGAAGATGCAGGCAATATTCTTAAATATGGAGGCAGGCGCACTACCGCCAGAGCCATGGCTGACTTCACAGATGATTCTTGTAATGTGAAATGTTTTATTTACAGGTTGTGGGTGCAACAACAGGAAGCTCAAAGAGCAGCTTTTCCATTTAGAAGTCTTGAGATTGCAGTGCCAGAGAAAGAACAAGAATCTGGTGAAGAGCCTCAAAATGTAAGGTTATTCTTCACTCAATGTTATCAATAGGAAAATAAGAAGAGCCTGCTGGATGCGGCCACTGACCCATCTGGTCCAGCATCCTGCTCCCACAGTGGCCAACCAGATGCCTGTAAGAAACCCACAAGCAGGACCCAAGTACAAGAGCACTCACCCCTCCAATGGTTTCTAGTAACTGGCATTCAGAAACAAACCTGCTTCCATCCATAGAGGCAGAGCATGGTGATTGTGGCTAGTAGCCATTGATAGCCTTATCCTCCATGAATTTGTCTAACCCCTAACCCTCTTTTAAGGCTGTCCAAGTTGGCAGTCATCCCTGTGGTTTAGAATGAGTCTACCTTACAAACCTCTAATGTTTAACTGTCTTAACTTTCTCCCAATCATTTCTGGAAGGCTCTGTAATCCTCAGCATTTCTCAAAGAGCCCAATTTATTATTCACCCTCCAAAGATACAAAAGCAGCTGCCACACCTCATAAAATTATAACAGAATCCTGTTATGTTGCTTCTAAGGGAACTCTAATATTAAAGCAGTTGGAAAACAGGATACATTGACACTGCCAAATTATACTCTGTCTTAGAATTTTAATGGAAAATTTCCCTTTTCTTTTCTTTTTTAGCACTCCTATATTGCTGTGGATTTAGACCAATGTGCCAATAGCTGGAATTTATCTAGAAATACACAAGACCTGGAAGAAAGAGACAGAGTGAATGAAAAGTCCCCCCACATTTCCCCAACCAAGGGATCAAAGCGAAGAAATAATTGGGAAGGATATAGCCAGTCCACAGATGGGTGGGACAGTTCCTGCTGTTTCAGACAGCCTGAAAGGAAAAGAGGAGCAAAAGGCAATTTAACCAAAAAACCTGAAAACAGAGACACTCCCATCCAGAAGCTCATTTCCCTAGTGCAGGGATGGGATATGGCAAACTATCGGCGCAGTGAAACCCAGCAGGTGGCAACATCCAATGGTGTCAAAGTGGCTGAAGATCCTGAAAGGAGGGTGCCTTGCAATTTCCCACCAGCCACTTGCTTTGGGGTCAACAGTCCTGAGCTCACAAGTAATGGGCAGCTGCCGAAAGCTGGGCAGTGCCTGCTAGGCATCCCAGCTTCTGAGGCGTGGCTTGTCAAGATTGGAAGACAAAGCATTTCTGAGGAGGTTTCTTCAGTGGCTGAAAATGTTGCAGCCAAGGAACTGAGTGGCCAGAAAGAGAGAGAGAAAGGTAAGTGAACACCTGAATTTGCTGCTTCTAAATTAGCTCTCTCTGAGGATGTCAGGAACAAGGAGTGCCCTCCTCTCCCCCCCCCCAGTAGGGGTTGCTGGGTCCTTTTCTTTCTCCTTGCCCCTTCTGCCTAGAACCTGATGGCTTCTTGTTCAGCAGAGATGTGGTGTTAGTGATCAATCACCTCTTTATTGTGATGGAGAGGGGTTGGTGTAGAAGCAGGTGGAGTAGATATTATCTCATTGTCGTGATCAGGCCACTTCCTAGTGAAGTTTGGTCTTGCAATGATTACTCCTGTCTTCAGTGGTGGGGGACCTCTGCTGGTCCACCCATGAAGGCTGATGGCTTTAGGGGATTTTTCACTGGATAGACTAGCAAGTGATCCTGTTGAGGCTCTGGTTTCGTTGTGGAACAGTGGGACACAATTTGACACAATTGTTCCAAAAGGTCCTCTTTGGCACTGTGGAGACCACTCCCTGGTACTGAAGAACTGTGTTTGATGAAGCAGGCTGGATGAAGTCTGGAGTACAAGTGTCAGAAATCAGTGCTATGAAAAGAAAAAATGAAAGAGGAAAACAGTGATTAACTTCTCCTGCAAGGAGCATCTAAGGGGAAAATCTTCATGATTGTTGCTCTGTGTTGAACAATTAGAGGTAGAAGCTGCAAGTCAGCTTCCTCTGTAATGTTGCTGTTTAGAAAGCCCATTTGGGCAGGGTCTGTTCTTTAATTGCATGAACAGGTTGCACAAATCTTTAAGGGATTAAGTCACTAGTGTTTGTATGCAGAAAGAGGAAGGTTAGCTATTTTGTCAGTTGTTCTTCTGCTTGTTCTCAGCCTCTTGGGTTCTGCAAGTTCATGCAAACTCCACGGTTGCCATAGAGGGCTTATTTAGCTGATACTTTGCCGTGAAAAGTTGCTTGAATTGTTCAGGACGGGGCTATTCATATCTGAATAGCTTCATATTTATTTATTTTATCACACACAATGAAGAACGTAACACACCCATCAAACAGTATCAAAAGAGTCAAGAGTTGGATGGTGAAGCATAAACAAAGGCCTGTGTGAACAGGTGTGCCTTAAGTAGGCAATTGAAAAAAACTATTGATGATGCCTGCTTAATATGAATAGGAAAGGAGCTCCAGGCCAAGGTGCAGACACACTGAGTTCCCTATGAACCACATCATGTGGTACCCTTCATAGTGCCTCTATGCTGGGCCGCTATGGGAGGCAAGATGGTCTCTCGTCAGCTGTTCCCAAAGAGAGGTCCTCTTATGGATCAGTAACTAGTTAAGAAATAAAATAAAAAAATTCCTTCAGTAGCACCTTAAAGACCAACTAAGTTTATATTTTGGTATGAGCTTTCGTGTGCATGCACACTTCTTCAGATACACTAGAAACAGAAGTGTCAGACCCTATATATATATATAGGGTCTGACACTTCTGTTTCTAGTGTATCTGAAGAAGTGTGCATGCACACGAAAGCTCATACCAAAATATAAACTTAGTTGGTCTTTAAGGTGCTACTGAAGGAATTTTTTTATTTTGCTTCGACTCAGACCAACACGGCTACCTACCTGTAACTAGTTAAGAAATAGTTACAGGTAGGTAGCTGTGTTGGTCTGCCGTAGTCAATTTTTAAAAAAAACAAATTCCTTCCAGTAGCAGAGACCAACTAAGTTTGTTACTGGTATGAGCTTTCGTTAAGAAGAAATAGGAAGCTGAGAGGAGGACTAAATGGATAGGTCTCCCAATGGAGGGATGTAGAAAATGGGGTCCACCAAGGATTGTGATTGGGGGTTGTGTGTTTTACTTTGTTCACTCTAGAGTTAGGAATGAACAGTGAGGTTGCCAAGTTTGCTGATGATACCAAATTGTTCAAAGTGTTAGACTAGAAGAGGATTGAGAGGAGCTGTAAAAGGAAACCAATTCATAAATAAGCTTAGCCTAACCTCAAAACTGAGTGAATGGGCAGTAAAATGGCAAATGAAATTAAAAACTAGTGCAAATTGATGCATGTGGGATCAACACCCCCACCTTAATTTCACTTATACTCAAATAGAACCAAAACTGGGAGTGACTTATGAAGAATGAGACCTTGAGATTGTAGTGGATAGCTTGATGGTGTTGATTCAGTGTATAGCAGCTGTAGAAAAAAGGCAAATTCCATGTTAGACATGATAAGGAAAGGGATTGAGAATAAAACTACCAAACGACGCAATGTCAATGTACAATTTCATGGTGAAACCACCATGGGTTTAGTGTGTATAGTTCTGGTCACACCTCAAAAAGTATATTGAAGCACTGGGAAAGGTACCAAAAAGGTAAAAGGGATGGAGCAACTGTCCTAAGAAAAGGGTTACAACACTTGGCACTTTTTAATTTGGGGAAAAGTGAATAAGAGAGAATGTGAAACAGGTGTGCACATGCTGTGGCATACATGGGGTGTAATAACTGGCCACAGAATGGTGCCTCTTTGAATTCCATGTCTAATATGACTTCCTAAATTGTCATTGGTAGTTGCAAGTCAGGATGCAACATCTGATAACTCTTTATATGCCAATACATATGTCATGTTAACCATTTTTACCCATTTTTGCCCAGGGACATTCCCTGAACAAAGCAGCAGTGCTATCATGGATGAGCCCCATGGGGACACTGGCTTGATTCTTAAAGTGGAGCATCCTCCGATTGTGGCTTGTGATGGTTCCTGCTCATCTCATGAAAGCAGCATTCTCTACAGCACACACCTGGAGGACATGAAAGTAGCCAGTGGCCTAGCACACCCCATGGCCAAAGGTACTGGGCACGGGAAGGAGTTATATTCAGCGCTGCCCCTTCCTTATATCTCACCTGCTTTTGCTCTGAAGGGCGGGGTGGGGGGGGGTGGGACTCCGTCCTCAAAAAATAGAACCCCCGATTCTGTACCCAAAATCTTCATTATTTCTCCCCGCAAAATGAGAAATTACTGTGTATTTTGGCAAGAAGCTACCACTCTTGGAACCATTCCCGTAACACATGACTGGGCTGCGGTTTGATTTAAGGAGGGACACAACAGCAGCAGCACCATGCAAAGATTTGACTAAAAAATCAGAAATGGCTCCCTAAATGCATATTTTGGTTAAAAATGAAAATAACATAGAAACATGCTTTATAGTAGGGAAAATTGCTTTGCAAAAATATTAGGGGGAAATGTATACATTGGGAGAAATTCACACTACAATGCTGTTGAATTTTTATTTATTTTATTTTTTTACAAACAGAGAAAGAAATACGGTATATAGAACCAAATTTAAAACTGAGAAACTGAGAGAAATAAAATTGACATGATCCCCTCTTCCTCACGTTTCCAACTTGCCTTAGGCAGTTTTGCAGTGGCACTAGGATACTTGTGGATTGTGCTGTGACTAGCTGGACCTGTGGTGAACCAAGGATGTGACTCCTTGGCTACACTGAGTTACAGGGCCAGGCAGGAACCATGGGAGGTGGTGCCACCAAGTCAGAAACAAAATGCCCCAAAGCCAAACCAAGATCCAGTCTAGGCGATGCCATTTTTGTACTCCAGAGGGTGATGAGGGAGACACTGAAGGTATGGCAAAGAAAATGGGTGTTGATGGCACTCCCTAATTCTTCCCACTTATAGATATTGTCTTTCTGAGTTTTCCATTGTCACAAGAGGAGATTTTTTATGCCCGAAAGTGCCACTGCTTTCTCACCGATGTCATCTTAGATTCCATAAGGCAGAAGGACCCCAAGAAAATGACTGCCAAAGTCGAACTGCTTGTGCAGAGGCTGTGGGTAAGAAGACAACATGGCTGCTCTTGGGCTTATAGGGGTCTTGGGTGCCAATCCTGAAACCATGTGGCCTCTTGGCACAAACTCTGCTCGCCTAGAGCATGTCACCTGCTGAGACCTCCTTCCTAGTCTTAACAGCTTGACTGTGAGCTCTGGGACTATTTGGAGACCAACAAGATGTCTCCCTTCTTCTAAGGCTTCTGCAGAAGAGAGAGGAATCCTGCAGCCATACCTGCCTGCCTGGTCCTGGTCCTTCACCTCCCCTCCTCCCTCACAACCCTGCTAACTGCTCTTCTATGCAGTTGGCTCTAGAAAATGGTTGTTGTGTGCCCTCATTTCTTGCAGAGCCTAGAGATCACAGCTAAGGAGTTTGTGGCTGACTTGCTGAATGTGGCGCCCTTTAAAGCAGATAGTCATGCTTGTGAGAAGTTACTGAAATGGATTGAAGTAAGTGTGAACTATTGATTTGCTTCCTTTTGTAGTGGAGGACAGGGACTGCTGCTGACCCAGAAAGTCCAGGCTCTCGCTACTTGCTTTGTGACTTCCTCAATTTGATTGAACAGAATGGCTGTGGGGGGGAAAGGGAGAGCTTCAGAACCCACAGTGTCAGCTTAGATAACAGGTTAATGTTTGAGCAGAGCTGAGTGAAATTTGCAGGCATAGGAGCTCATTCTAAGGATATTAACTCTGCCAAATTGCTTTAGGATTTCACTTTTACTAAGTGCTTACTTTATACTGTGAGTGTTCTTTAAAAGTCAGCATCAACATATGTCTGTCACTTTTATTTCTTAGAAGAATTGGATGAAATTTGAAAGTCTAAATGTCAGGTAAATAGGTGCAGGGTTTTTTTTATTTTGGCAAGGGGAACCTGTAGTTTCTTTCTTTTTTAAAGGATCCCTTTACCCTATGGGGGCCTCACGCCTCCTTCTCAAAGCCCAGTGCCGTGCTTACCTGGTTTTGGGAAGGCGGCATGAGGGCTGGGGTGTGTGTGTCAAATGTTACTGAGGGCCACCAAAAAAAGCCTCAAGGGCTGCGTGTTGGACCACCGTGCACTAGCTAGTGGAACAGGTGTAGGAGGTGGCCAGTAAGCCTGTTGTTCTGCTGGACCATCCACATCCAGGGGTGTCAGGAGGACCTGGCCCAAGCTATCCTGGGTACACCTCTCTTGTCCACTAACCAGTGTTCCTGGGGAGATGCTGTGGAGGGCAGACATTGGTTCAGGAAGTGGGGACAGACACAATCTCCCTGTTAGTTGTGGTCCTCAAGCTGTTCTTGGAGCCACAGGGCCCTTGAATGCTGCCAAAGCCAGCCACAAAGAGCAAAGAAACAGCTTGAGATCTGTTTCTTCTGTGACCCTTCCACCAGCATTTGCGATTGTAAGTAAAAAAGAATAGCTCCAGTAAAACCGTTTCCCAATTCAAAACAGAACTGCATACCAACTCCTCTCCCTCACTCCTCCACCCTTTCTAGCATTTCCCATTTTTGCAGACGTTGAGGTACAAAATGTATCAGATTAGTTGAATGGGAAGTAAAAAAAACCCTTCCAAGGCTTTGAGGTGGTTCTGATGCTTGGGGGGGGGGGGGACCGGTTTGCTTCGCCACAGACTGTTTTGGAATAACTTCTGATTCTCAGGGAGTCTGAATACCTTTGAAGCAAAGGGAATCATCTTGGATTTGTGCCCCATTGAAGATGTTTGTGCACAATTACTAAATTGCATTCAACCTTTTCATGCCTGAGTCAATCTTTAAGCCTGACCTGCAGTGGAGGGAGTAATTTCTAAATTTTAAGCATGTGTCTCCTGAGGAGTTTGGGTGGCTTTCTATCTGGACACACACACACTTCAGCCAGTGATGGACTTTGCGCTCTCAAATTTCAGTGGCACCCTGTGTGACACTAAAAATTGCTGACCCTCCACCTCTCACGCTCTGTTCTACAGCATTGTTGTGGCGCCCCCTGCAGCATGGCTGAACCAGTTGCGCTACCCTAAAAGTGCCTCTGCTTCAGCTCCAAGTGTTTGGCAGCTGGTTCAACAACAAAACCCTGAAGGGGGAATGTCATTACCACTCCTTGAGCTGTTGCTAGCCTATTTGTTTTTCCCTTTCAGTTTACACTGCCATTTGCCTGGAAGTACAGTTGCTGCATTGACCTGCTGATAAAAAAAGGTTACTTTCAATCACTCTCTCATTTTGTCATAGGGAAATATTTACAGAAACCTTAATAAAACTGAAATTCTTTGTTTCCCTCCGTCCTGATAAATCGGCTGCTCCCTTCATGTGTCTCTATTTAACTGGCAACAGGAGCCATGTAGAAACTTAGTGAGGGTAGTAAAGTGGCACACAGGGAGAAGTGCTAAATTCGAAGTTCTCCCCTCCTCCTCGCAGCAGGATGCAGGGCAGACAGCATCCCTCTGGCAAGCCCCCAAGTACCATATTTCCTCAAGAAGGGGCAGCTTGCTCTCTTGCTTGGGTGAGCCTGGTGCAGAGGCCACCTGCACCCCTCTGGCTTCTCCTGCTTCAGTGGGAGCCTTCCAAGGCACAGGTAGGGTCTCATGGTGGAGTCTCTTTCAACGTCCGTGCTCCGGCCTGTCCCCTTGACGGTCTTACAGGGCAGGGCTGCAGCACACTTGGCCTGATGTCACATCTGGCCACCTGTTTGGGTGTCTTTCTAGCTGGACTGATTATGACACTTTCACACAAGGGCTTTACTTTGGAATTTCCCTTTCGCTTTTATAGGGCATACACATGGCATTGTAATGAATTTGGTGGCTTGCTGTGTTCAGTGTCTTTATTTTGTTAATGGATCACTCCTGAAATGACTGAACAATAAAAACATCACCCATAAATACCTATCTAAGAAACAAGTTCAGGTCCAATGCATATGCAGACTGGGATAAAAATGTTCCCTCGAAAGGCTTGTTGGGAAAGGAACTTACTCGGAAGTAAGTTCAGCTGATTGTAATGGGACTTACTCCCAGTGCGTATGCAAGGGTTGCAGCTGGAGCTTCTTCTCAGTGGAGATAGGTGTGCCTTTTCTTCTCTCTCTTCCCCGCACCCCTGCACATCAGTCCAACCCAAGCCACCCACTGGCAGAAATCCTGGCTCCTGCTGCATAAGCTACATAAGCAGGGAAGGATGTTTCAAAATATTTTCCTCTCTCTTTCCCATTTTGTTGTTGCAAACTTAGGGAGGGGAAATAGTTTTGCTCAGTCTTTTGTGTGTGTTGATGAACAGCCATCAGCCTTATTGAGCTAAATTAATTTTTAGATCACACGGCAGCAGACTCAAAACCACTTAAACTTGAGCCAAGCCACTTCACTTTCCTTTCAGTTCACATAAAAAAAATAAAGAGTTGAGTGAGTTTAAAATGCTGTCCTTCCTCTAAGACTTTACTTCTTACCTTTATTGTACAGGTGCTTTCATAATGTCAAAACATCTCTACCCATATGGAATTGCAAAAGCAAAATTAGATCTTGTGATGACAATAGTCAAAAGCTCTTAGAAATGATCACATGCAATCAAGCTAAAATGTACTGGAAGAAACAACTTTTATTAAGTAATTCAGTCAAACTTTGAACATAACATTGGTGCCAGCAAGGCATACATTAAGGATTTTTTTCCCAACAATGAAAAAACTGCCCAGCACAAGTAATTCCAGATACTGTTTCATCCAAAATTGATCCCAGGCTTCCTCCAGTTTTTTTGGGAACGCTTTGTTTATAAAAGTCAAAGTTATATTAACCAAGAAACATTACTTGGAAATTTCTAAAGTCATCCCTTTCCAGCTGTTCTGCAGGTGATATTATACCAAAGAGCTCTGGTATTCCATTCTTTGTGGGGAGTGGGCTGAAGAAATTCAGTTCATTAAATAAATGTAAAATAAGGGTTATATTTACAGCTCAAGGGTTTTAGAATGAAATGGGAGTATGGGTAGTAAATGGGAGGCAAGGGAGAGGCACTTGTGGACTAAAGCCAGAAGCACAACAGCAGAGAACTGTATGTGGCACACAATTCCAGTACTGCCTGGCTTCCAGATGCGTGAGGTTCAGAAGATTGCTAGTACTTCCTCAACTAGGTTGGCAGAAATGGCTTAGAGTCAGAGCTGCCTCTACTAGCAATGACCTGTTCCTGACTTGCCTTGGCAGGCAGATCACTGTGAACTCAAGTGCATTATTTCCCCTTAAGAAGTCAAAGGAGGCTGACCACTGTCCCTTGGGTAGGATCCCAGCTGGAGGTTCAGAAATGCTTAACAGCTTGGTCTATACATGAAGCAGAGTAAGATATAACACTTCATATAGCAAATGAGAACTCCCATTTTAGAATGCTCCCCCAATGGGAAAGCTCCCTGCGGGTTAAAAACTAGCACATCAGGAAGAAATCTCTATGATTAGGCTCTTACCTGCTGTGCTAGCTTTCTGTTTTCATGGACTTTTTTGTGCAAAATCCAATAAATGTTAAAATGTTTTTCTCTTACTTGCCCTCTGCAATGTCATTGCCCATTCAGCCCCTCATTCCACTGCATATTCAGACCCCACCCCCACCCCCTGTAAGGGCTGCTCCATGGATTAATTTAGTTTCCTAACAATGAACAGAAAGAAACAACTCTTCTAGTGACAACTTGGCTCTGAGGCACCTGTGGAATCTGCTAATGAAGCAATTAGTAGTAAGAACAAGGAAATAAATTATCTCAAGACCAGGCAAACCTATACAAAGAACTGGCCTGGATAACAAAGGAGGTTACTCTTTTTTTCAAAAAATAAATACTTTGTTTCTTTATTCTGCCCTTTGAAAAAGTTTTTTCCCCTAAATGTGCAGCTTGTGGAACAAAGCAAGTCAACTGTAAAAAAGACAAGTGACCAGCCAACATCTATCTCTCTGATCCGTACCCTCAATGTACAGTTGTTTCTCTATCCATGGCCACATCAGGACCACCAAATCTTGACAACTGTCCCCCTAAATCCCCTCCCTCAACAATGGCGCCCAAACCTTTCACTGCTGCTGCTCACTGTGGCTACCCAGCCCCAGGGCTGCCTTGTGAAACAGCAGCAGAAGGCAGCAGGAACTCACACCTACACTGGGGGCACTCAACCCACTCCACAATTCAGTCACACAAACAAGGGCATTTTCATGTCCAGTGCTGTGGCCCAGTCTAGTTAATTGCATACTCAATATTCTCCACTACTATTATGGGCTCCTGGGTGCTGTGCGGGGACATTCACAGGTTCCTTCTTCCCGTCTCCTGAGAAACATCACGGAAACCAGCGTTTAGACCTGCAACACAGCATTATCCATGATCAGGAGACTGGGAGATTCTTACATAGATCCATGGTGAAAGGAAGGACTGGACTGGCTCTCCCTCCCCCCATCCTGCTTCGTGTGGGCCAGAGGAGCAGCATGTGCCACAAGCTTCACCTGCAAATCAAGGATCCTGCCCACAAGCTATGGGGAAGCAGACCCCACTCTGCCAGTCTCTAGCCCAGGGGCTGGATCCACCTCCCATCAACTCCAGCCAAGAAGGATGAGAACTGATAGTTCAGCCCCATCCCAAGGGCCGCCTGTATTCCACTAAGGAAATCTCTCCATCTCCTAACCCCAGCTGCTGATTTCTAAAGTGGGGGCCTCACATTTTGTTTTACTGAAATGGCTCGAGTTGGCTTCCTATGGTCTGTTGGAAGGATAGAGTGTCAAGGCCACAGACAGGGCTGAGGTTCCCTGAGCAAGGCAGGGAGGACTAGTGATTCTATGGCCTGGATCCCTTGGGCACATTGGCAAGGTCCTGTCCACTTACCGCTGAAACATACTGGCTTTTGGGGAAACAGGTTTTCTGCTCTGGGGGGGAGGGAAAAGCGGAGCCTTTGGGGATGGGTAGGGGTGAGCCAGGGTCTTCACAGAAGCTCTCCTGGGGAGCGCTGGATACGCAGCCACTGTCAGAGCCACTGGAGCCGCTCCTTGACATGCACTGGGAGGAGGATTCTGAGCTCTCAGTTGCTGGGGACAAAAAGAAGAAATTCAGCCACTAGACAAAAGAGTCCATTGGGGGTAGAGGTATATCCCAGCCAGATGTGTAAGAAACTGCAGCCCCAAAGAACCCACTCAGCTTCTGGGGAGCAAACACAGCAATGCTCTACACACTTCCAACCTTTTCACGTCTTAGTTTAGGCCACATTCTGACTGTCCATCCCATGCTCAATGACTAGCTAATGCTCTTGAACTGCTTGCCCCCATTTCTACGGTTTATAGTGCCCCCCCTTTCTGCTCAGTGTCCTTAGGAACTGGGGAACCATCACAAAACAGCAAGTGCGCAGGGAGAGAATAGGTTGCAAGAGGGCCAGAAAGTAAAGTTGCTCATAGCTTGAATGAGTGATGCTGCCATGGACTGAAAGTGAGAGTCTAGAATCCCCCCCCTTCTGCCAAGCCAAGCAGCCATCGGCAGCACACTATGCTTTTAGAAACTGCTCCCAGAGAGCAAGGATGGTTTCTGAACTGGGGCTGAGACAGGTCATACGTACTCATGGAAGGCTGGCTGCTGGTCTCGTTCTCCATCTCATCCTCCTCTATGCATGTGCCCACGTCCAAGGGGTGGCTGGTCGAGAGCATGCTGGGCAGCAGGGACTGGTTCAGGTACATGTGCAAGTTGAGAGGCCCAAGCACTGTGCAGGAGGAGGATGGGCAGCCAGCAGGCAGAGGTGTTTGCGACCTCTTGTAAGGGTTGGCGTGGTCAAACAGAGAGACTGCAATAGAAGCCCGAGTCCTGGCTCCTGCCACAGAACAAAAAGGAGGGGGAAAGCAAGTCTTGAAGAGCTGGATAGCAGCTGTGTGGGTCCTTGAGGGGGGATGGGGTGTGAGAGGGTGGGATAGACTTACCCCTGCCTTTCATAATGTAATCAATGGCACGGTCATGGATGGCAGCTTCACTCGGCTTGATGTCCAGGAAAGGCTTGTTCCCCACACCCATGGACACCATCTCCTGCATGCGGATCTCTGGGGGTGACAACAGCCATGAGGAACATGCCTAGCCTCACAAAAAAAGCAGCTCTGTGAGTTCTCAGGGCCACCAAGCCCAGCTTCTGTCTCTGGCAAGACAAGCAGATTTCTGGTAGAAGGGGCAACTTAGATCAAACTTTTCCACTAGGTCACATAGCTTGGCTGCCTCTGGAGTAGCAGCTCTGGGCACAAGGAGTCCTAAAGGACAAAGCAACCGCCAGACCAAGAAGCTTGTCCCAGGCAGTTGTCAATGCTCTAGTTAATATCTCCCAAGAGTGTCATCTTGCTGGCATCTCCCAGGTATTACATGTTAGCCAGGGGAAAAACAACTGCTGGTAGTATTGGGGAGGGTCACCTGGTGCAGTGAAGTCCAGGGCTTCTGGGCCCTGCCTAGCTGGCACTTGCAGCTCTCCTCCCTTCTGCGTATAGCACAACAAACTGCCCCCCCCATCTCAGACACAGGGCAGAGCACCCCTATTTCATGTGACCAGTCACTGTAGTGGGAGTGGGGGCTTCCATGGGGAATCCCGGCAACCAATGCCCTACTTTATGTCTGCAGCTGTCATGCCCAGAGAAGAACGTGGATGCCCTACCCAACAATCCTTTTGTGCTGCCCCTGCTGGTCCTTCTATGAGCCACTAATTCTGGCAGAAAGGATTCAATGGTCCCACAGGGAAGAGGGTGCCTGGCTTAACTGACACCAACCTTTATTCCGGGCAGCCTGCTCCCATAGGATCTTGGTAATGTCACTGGTCCAGGCCAGCTTGGTCTCGAGGCTACTGGCCTGCAGGACGTAGGTGTCACTCGATTTCCGCCTTCGAAACCAGATCTCAAAGCGCAGCCCACTCTCGCCGGAGTTCTCAGTCAGGCCAATGTCTGCTGTCTGCAGGGACAGAGCGAGTGTGTCAGCAAGCCAGGAGGCAATTGGGTTCGCATGCTGGGCTGAGGGTATGCAGGGTGAGGCAGAGGGGGTCCATAAGCTGCCGCCATGATGATCCCCTCAATGGTGTGGTTTGATTTAGTGCTTACAAATGGGAAAGAAGTTCGCTCTGAAAAGTTCAGCCTCGGTAAGCTTGACAGGGAAGGTGACATAAGGTGAACTTGGGAACGTGACGGTGTTAAAGCCCTGCCCTCCAACTCACACAGCCCACAAGCTGCACGTGGGCCTCAGAAAAACCCTACTGCCACTGCCTACTGGCTAGCTGAGCATCTGGCCGCAATGTGTATGCGTGTGAGCACGCACATGCATGCCCGCATGCACACACACACACCTTGATGTATCAAAAATCATGCAGGTCTGCCTGAGTTAGCTGATAAAACTGGCTGCCTGAATGTGTGACAACATCCTGCTTCCCCCAAGTTTTCTCTTGCAAAGCCTGTAAAGAAGGCATCCCTCTCCCCATCTGGTGCCATTTCACTTCCTTGGAGATGCAATACCACTCACAAGCAGCAGTGGGCAGCCTTACCTTAAAGGAGCGCTTGTAGATGTAGACATCCAGCCCCCCCTCAACCCGCTTGGGCTTGCTGAAAAGGATCAGGTCTTCAAAGAGGAAGACATGGCGCTGGCACTTCCTGCGGCCCAGACAGACGCTGAACTCATCCTGGCGCACCAGCTGCCCCTGCTCCTTGAGGTTCACCTGGGCATAGAAACCATTCGTTCATTTGCAAAAAGGTCTGGACTGGCAACATTTGTGGGGGGGGGGGGTTGATATCAGTTGTACAGTAGAGGACTGCAAGCCAAGGGGACAAGCAGCAGGTGCCCTGTTGGCAAGGGCAGCCTGACAGGCCTCTGATGCCAGAGTCCCTCTTCCTCCTGCCCAGAGCAGTCGGTTTCTAGCCTGCCTTGCACTCCAGGATGTGAGCCTGCTGCACCGAGATCCCTTTCCATGGGATCAAGGAGATGTGTAGGAAGCCAGGAGCTCAGCGGGTGCTGTTCCTGGCAGGAATCTGCTCCCCTCCCCTCCCCTGCCCCCCCTCCTCCCAGCCCACTCACATCACAGTCCCGGATGGCGTCCATGGCCAGGAGGTCGTTGCCATGGCGCAGCTGGAAGCGCACCATCTCCTCGGCGGCTTGCAGGTAGGCCAGCTCCTGCTCCTGAGCCTCCCCACACTGCTTGATCAGGTCCTTCAGGAGGAGGGCATACTTGCTCATGCGCTGGATGGGCTTCAGCAGGTAGGAGGCCAGGTCCATCTTGTCCCCCAGCTGCATCTGCTTGAGCTGGAGGCCAGAGCAGGAGAGCCGGAGCTGAGTGGCTGGAGCCAGGGAAAGACCAAGGGCCACTCCGCTCCAGCCCAACGCCTGGAAGGGGTTGCTGGGAGGGGACAGGACTTACCCTGAAGAAAGAGTTCCCACGGCTGGCCAGGAGTGAGTCAGACTTGGGCTTGTTTTTGCTGTAGAGAGCATACATCCCAAACTGATCTTTCTGCAAAAAGGGTTAGAAGCACACAGGCCCCCCCACAAAGGGAGGCCACAGACTCTGTCAAGGGATTGGCCACAAGCACACAGGCATAAAATACAGAGCCTGGGCCTCAAGGAGAATGGGGCGTGGACACCACAAAAGCCTGCAGGCCTTCATGCTTCCAAAGGTGATGGCAGGCCCAGGCTAGGCCATGTCCAGAGAAGGTAGTGGAGGCCCTATCCTGGAGGCCTTCAGCTTGCGCTGGGGCTCCTGCTGACTCTCCTTCATCCTGTTCCCCTTTGAATCCTCTCAGCAGGCCTTGTTCATCTGCCTGACCGCCTCTCCCTCCCACTCCTGCAGTGGTCCTTGGACCTAGAGTATGGTTACCACACGCCCCCGTTTCCTGGGGACAGTCCCGGATTTACAAATCTGTCCCCAGACAAAATCCATCGCCGGAATGTCTCTGGATTTCATTTAATGTCCCCGGATTTATATAAGTGTTGTAGATTAGTAGCGAATGAATGTGGCATGATTGCTTCAACGGCACATCATATGGGGACTTCTGGCGAGGCAAAATGGTGGGTGCCACAGCAGCGAGCAGCTCCTGAAGCCAGCCAGAGCCAACTGCACTACCAGGCTGGCTCCGGGCTGCTGAGGCTGCTGCTGCCACCACCACTGCCAAGGGGGAAGCGGGGACACCGGGCACATCAACTGGGGGAACCACTGACACACACACCCCACCGACCCAAATCAAGCTGGGAGCGAGAGCGCCCGGTCACCTGGCCGACTGCCCAGCGGTGCTTCAGGGCCAGGAAAACCCCAGAGCCGACGCAGGAAAAGGAGGAGAGGAGGAGAAGGAAGAGAAAGGAGAAAAAAGAAAGGAGCCCAACCTTCTTGTCACGCTGCTGCTGCCGCCACCACTGAGAAGGAGAAGTAGGAGAGCACCGGGAGGGCAAGGACACATGGCTGAGCCCAGGCCCGACCCAAGCCTACTCCATGGTGGATAGCACTCCAAGAGAGCAGGCTGGGGCTCAGAGGAAGGCCGCACGACAGAGGAGACCACAGAAGATATTTCTTAATTTTTTTAAAAAAATAACTTTTTTTCTCTCTAAAAAAAGGGTCCCCGTATTCTTTGAAAAAAAATCTAGTAACCTTAACCTTAACCTAGAGCTAGAAACACTGGCGCTGTGGGCGGGCATTTCTCCTTGGGAGCCCTGAAGCCTGCCTGCCCACCTACCAAAGTTCCCTGCAACCAGCCCCTCCCCAGCCCTGCATGAGTTTCTCCAGGCCCCTTACATGTCGCAGGAAGCAGTGGCTGACCCGCAGCGGGTGGTTACAGCAGTTCTCCAGTTCCCGCAGGAAGTACTGGCTGTGGAAGTCGTAGAGCTTCTCCAGGTTCCCAAAAATGACGCTCCGCTTCCCCCGCAGGTCTTGGGGCAGGTCCAGCCGCTCCATCTCAGGGAAGTAGCTCTCAATGATGTAGCGCAAGGACCGGACGTACTCCTGCTCAGTCATCACCATCTCCTCAATGATGTGCCGCAGTTTGCTGCAAGAGAGGAAGCCAGGAGCAAAGTTGGAGGATGGTGAAGAGAGGCCTCGATTCTTCAAGGTCTGTGGAGCCAGAGGGAGAGCCTACCAGCTTGCTTGGAAAAAACAAGCTCTCCCCCAACAGCTGCAGATAAAAACACATCCCTGAAGCCTTTTTAATCTGCACCTGCCCCAAAAGACGTCTCTCCAACCCCACCAGTTTCTTCTTGCCTTTTTGTACAGTGCTCCATGCTTAAGCTGCCAACTGCTCTGCCAGCTGACTCCCCCTGTTGGTCCATTCTCCCTCCCCAGAATTAAATAACCCAGAGGCTCAGGGAACACCTTCACTACAAACATATGCTGGTGCTACTCCACTTTAACTGCCCGGCTGTAGATTGTTGACAAGCTGAGAACACCCACCTCCCTGAATGAGGAGTCCCAAAGGGACTGGGCTGCTAAACAGACTTCTGACTGGATCAGCCCACAGCCCCACTTGGATGGCTGTTAGCAGGTGATACCGGTACTCCAACCTCATCCATACCTACCTGCCCAAGCTCTTTGCCTCTGATATGGAGAGGCTGCTCCTCTGCTCCGCTTGCAAGCCACCAGGTGCCCAACTGGTTGGGCTGAGGTGTTGCCGGGTCACATGCTCAGTACTGCTCACTTCCAGCCCCTTGATGAAGACGCCGGTGTTGCCGTAACGGGCTGGCTCACTCAGAGTCCGCTGGCAGCCAGAGCGCAGTCCCTCTGTGCAGGGCAGGTCAAAACTCTGGGCCTTCCTCAGGGGCCTTTTGGGGAATGGCTGCTGGCTAGAGGCTGGGGTGGAGGGGCGGGAGGGTCCTGCCTCCAGGACTTCCACAATGCTCTCCAGAGTGACCTTCTCCTCATGGAGACGGCACGGCAGCTTAGAAGCCTCTGGAATGACCTGGCTTGGGAGCACAACCTGCTCCCCAGTCCACCCAGGGAGACGGAAGGGGAGTGGCCCCTCCAAAGGCGGCCTGCCCTCCTGGCTGAGCTCTCTCTCAGCCGATGGCTTCAAGTCAGGAGGGCACAGAGAACTCTTGGTCCTCAGGGCAGCTTCCAGCTTCATCTCAAAACCCAGCATGGTCTCCTGGCACTTGGACCAGGCTAGCTGCCATTGCTTCAGGGCACGGCTGCTCTTCAGCTGGCATGCCAGCTCCTTCATCTCCTGGAATCTGGCACTACTGATTTCTGGGTGCTGTCTCTTGTAGCTCTCCAGGCTCCTGAGAGCTGAAGCACAATCCTCAAGGGAGCTGCCCTCCTCTGTGCTGATGCTGGAAAGGTGGCGCATGCCCTCCAATGCCCATTCGTAGGCCTGTAGGGGTGGGACAAGGAAAGAGCGATCAGCGGAGGGAGGGAGGGTGGGTGGGGTCCACAGGCCTCTGCAGCTAGGCCTCAACAAGAGGCTCTCTATCTGAGGCTAGGCCCTGTCACCAGCCTGACTGACTGCCAGGCACGGCTGCCAGGCTGCGATGGAGGCAACAGCAGCTTGGCTTGCTCAGGCCCTCCCCAGGAAAGACGGCACTTGGAGCTGTCTGGGGAAGGCCCTCTTCTCCTTTGTCCACAGTCTGCAAGCCACATCAAGCTTTTCCGTGTGCCTTCCCTTGCCCCTCACCCCACCTTTTCTCTCCTGCTCCATTTTCATCTTTTTCTCTAGAATCTTGTATGTGCAAACATGTGTGTTAAGTATCACATGGACTGCTAGGATTGAGGCATTGGCTGACCCAACAGACAGCAAAGACACAAGACTGGAAAAGGCCCCCAAGCAGAGTGCAGGGGGTGCACTGAACTGCTGCCTGTAGTGGGAAGATCAATGTGGCAGGATCAGTCCCGACATGCCCCACACCCACCAATACTCTGCCCAACAATAGATTTGTGGGGAGTTGTTCCAGAGAGGAATCCCCCTCTCCCACCACCACCACCACCACCACCAAGAAAGCAGTGTGTGTGTGTGTAGTCAGAGGGTGCCACCAGAGGGCGCCTTGTGTGTGTGGAATCCCCCCCCTCAGCCCCAAACTGAAAACGACTGTCCCCAGAGGGAATATGGAGAGCTCTGGCAGATCTGGAGTAGGACTAAGGCTAAGCCAAAGGAGGGATGGAGCCTTAAGGAATAGCATGCAGAACATAACCCCCTGCATGCCACGATTTGGACATACAGTAACTGCATTGGAACAAAGATCGCTCCTGCAACCAACTCCAAAGAGAAGAGCTAGTGCAGAACATTGCCTCACATCCCAATAAAAGTGACCCCCTTTTGCCAATTTCCAAGAAAAGCTTTTGGGGGCTCAATGGTGGTGAGAAATGCAGTAGCCTATGGCTGTCTCTTCTGCTTCAGTGCGGCCTCAAGTTGCCCAGGCAAAGACTTCGCCTCTCCCACGTCCATTCAGATGACTGGCTTCGTTGGCCCTCACCCGCTCTCCTAGGTTAGGCCTGGTTGGTTCTAGCCTGGACCAGATTCTGAATAAATTCAAGTGGGAGGTGGAAATAGAGCACAGTGCAGCCAAGGCCTGTCAGAAACAAAGTAAGGAGTGCTGAGCAGGGCTTAGGTCCTCATGAATGCCATCTTGGTTGCCAGACTGTAGTGGGTATTTTGGGCGGATGGGAGTGCATTATTTACGAGACTCCACATATCATTCCACTTTATTAATTGTTCTGTAATGCTTTCCCAAGTGTTGCTTTGGTATTGCTGTCTAGAGGGCAACATTGCAAAAGTAGGATAGGAACGCCCCCACCCAGAACATTTGTGTTACAAGATTTTCACAGGAAGCTACAGGGCGTACTGAGCAGTCTGCCCACCTCAAAACTTTTGCAGGAGCAAACAGCACTGAAAGTGTGATTGCATATACCGCGCCCCACCCCATCCTGAACACAATACAGCCCATAAATGCAGAGTTTAAAGCACTCAAGGGGGGTGTTCCATAATCTCCCAGCCAATGGCTGGCCTTTACAGCCTGAGACAGCATCCCACACAAAGGACTAATAAAACTGAGCCTACAAGAGAAAGTGTCCTCATGAAAGAACTCTGCATATCCTTGGTATGTCCAGTCCTGTCCTCACAATACTGGTCGCACTGCAGACATGCAGAGAACTCCAAGGCCAGCCCCCAAGTGGGGGGTTGTGGGCTGAAAAGAAGAGCAGATGCCAAGAGTCTGGTGCCTGCCACTTTGAACAGAGCAGGCTGAGCAAGGGGTGTGTCCAGCCTCCCTTATTAGACATGCATTTCCAGCTAGGCCTGGAAAATCATCTGCAAGCCCAGGATGCATCTGCAACTCTGATGCTCCCTGTCCCCAGTCTCCGTGGCACAAAAGAGATAGAATCACAGAGTTGGAAGGGAATTCCTGACAGATGGCCACCCAACCTCTGTTTAAAAAGCTCCAATGAAGGCGAGTCCACCACCTTCCGAGGCAGCCTGTTTCTCTGTTGGATAGCTCTTACTGTTAGACCATTTTTTCCTAATACTATTTAGATGGAAGGAGGAGGAGGAGGAAGGTGAAGAGGATGTGAGGTCAGCAGCCCTTAGAGTATCAAGTTTAACACAGAAGCAGGATCAACAGGTCAGCACAAGGACAGTTTAGGAAGTTTTGTGGTCCCCATCCTCTCCTTTTACTCATGCAGATACACCAGTATACAGTGCAAACCGAGTTCCACACTGATACATCCCCAAAGGGCCTCCTTATATTTTTTCTTATGAACAAAGACAATGCTTGGGTAAGAAACATTTTTAGTATCTATATACTTGGTGCAAAAGAAAGTGCAGGTAGCATGCCCTGAGCCTTTAATGTTGAGACAGAGGGAACACCTGTGGACCTCCAGAAGTTGTTGGGCTGCAGCCCCTACCATAATCTCTGATCATTGGCCATGCAACATCTGGAGCAGGCATCCCCAAACTGTGGCCCTCCAGATGTTTTGGCCTACAACTCCCATGATCCCTAGCTAACAGGACCAGTTGTTGGGGAAGATGGGGATTGTAGTCCAAAACATCTGGAGGGCCGACGTTTGGGGATGCCTGATCTGGCGGGTCACAAGTTCCCCGCCCCTAACTTCATGGGAGAGCATTTTCTATCAGTCAAAGTTGGGGTAATTGTTCCTGGGTGTCAGCTGCCCCTCCCTATTTGCCTTCCCTCATCACAGACTAGAAATTGACCAGCCAAGAAAAAAGGCAAGAGTGGGGGGGGGAAGGTGGGGGGGGAAGGCCTTCCCACATCCTGGGTGAACTCTACGCTCCCCCAAAGACAACAAGCACCTCTGCTTCCTATTTGGGTTAACTTTGTATGGGAGGCTGCCTCTCCTTTCCTTTCTTCTCCCTGCTACTGACACCCCCAGGCAGATAGAGAGAGAAAACGGTATCTGCTCAGAAATGAACCCCCTGCAAGACAAAGGAAAGAAGCTCCAGCATACCTTCATCCTTCTGGCAAGAGGCTCCGTAGCACAGGGTGAACCACCAAAAGCGTAAAGCCCAATGGAGGTCCCGCTCTTCCCTCCTCTGCAGCCAAAGCGAAACCCAGTCCCAAAAGTAACCAATGAGGGGGCTCCAGCCAAAGAGCCAGCCTATTCACAGGCAAATGCTCCCTGCTGAAATGCCAGATGGAAGAAGGGGGCAGGTGGGGGTGCTGGAGAGAAGGGTTGGAGCCAGCACAACAGTGGGGGGAGGAGAAGCTCCAGGGCCTGTGAGGGACAGCACTCTATTACTGCTCCTAAGCAAAAAAGCTCTTACAGAGACAGGCACCAAAACAACCCAAATACCCACCCGCCCACCCCCTCTCAGGGGTGCCTGGTGCTGTTTTATCCTTGATTATAGGAGATATACAGTTTCCCATTCTTTCCAGGAACTTAGAACGACCACTATTATAACGTACCCCCAACCTGAGGCATTTGAACTACTTGCTGACCAATGGTGGCTTGTACAGGTGAATGAGTCGCCACAGATCAAACTTTACTGGCAGGACTCAAATGCCATCACTTTCGACAAAGGCAGTTCACACATTCAGCCAAGAGGAATCAAGCCTCTGTGAGTGACATATGCGTTTCCATGACTGGAATTGGGAACTACGTCATGTAACCTGTGATTCTTTGGCAAAGAATATTGATTTTTCTTTTTTAAGTACAGAAAGTAGGAATGTTTTCTGAGAAGCTTCAACTCTGCCCAGCCACTTGCCAAGACACAGAATATGACCTCCTGTCCCAAATCTCTTTTGAAGCAGGGAAGGGGTGTCAGCTGCCTGACTTTTGTTGAACCTGTTGGAAGTGCTGGGATGCAACTCAGCTTATATTGTATTAAGGCCAGTAAGATGGGTAGGGGCTCATCCACACTTCTGCTTGTCCTGTGTCTAGAAAGCATGGGTCCAAGTGATTTTCTGATTGTCTCTGGCTTTCTAGGCACAGGTCCAAGCAGTTTTGCCTTTGTCCTGCCTCATTCCCCCAGAAAACCCGCTCTTTCGCACAAAATTGGAACAAACAGCAATGTGCGGAAAAACCAATTGCCCTTTGTTCTGATTCAATGCTAAACCACAGGTTTTTGCAGGGGGGAGTGGCAGGGCAAAGGATGTGTGAATGAGCCCTTAGGAAAGAGTTCTAGCTATCAAGCATGCGTTTCCTATAATAAACATAGCTCTCTTATTTTCATACCCAAAGTCTCACTGTGATTGCTTTCAGGCTAAAAAGCATCCAAACAAGGATCCACGACCAAGCTCAACTTCTGCTGTGGCATATAAACGCCGTATGCTAACACACACAGAGCGAGTGCAAGCCATAGCATGACAGTGAATCTGACCAGATGTTACATCAGGGGACATTTGCCTCCCTCTACAGAACTCACCTGGTCAAAGAATTCATACAGCTTGATGGTCTGGCCTATCCGGCTCCTGCTGGCCTCCAGTTGGCTGCAGAACCTCTGGAACTGGGTTCTGTACATCTGCAACTTGATACCACACCCTGCGTGCAGCTCAGCAGAGGAAGCATCTTCCCACTTGTCCATCTCTTTCAGAGACTCCCAACCCCTTCGGCAATATTCCTGGAAACAAAGCCCAACAGGAAATCATTGCATTGCCTCTGGCGGATACATGCAGCTTCTCCTGGTGTTGCAAAGATCCTGAAGGCTGATAAGCTGACTATTCCAATGTGGTCCTGGGACCTTTCTCGACATGAGGACGACCAGCCCTGGTCATATAGGCCTGCCTGGTGGAATCGTGGCTGCCCCACAGCTCCAAGTTCTGCTGCACTTCAGCCCCAGTTCCTAGTATCCCCGATAGGGGGAAGTCTTTTGAAGGTTTCAATCCCTCCTTAACTTACTTCTCATTTCCCTTTCAGAAGACTATTTGCAAGTATTCAATAGCTGGTTTTTTCCTGCTCTCAGGGGTTAATGTTGGAGATACAAGTTACTAAGGGTGTAAGGTAAAAAGGTAAAGGACCCCTGGGTGGTTAAGTCCAGTCAAAGGCAACTAAGGGTGTAACTGGCCTGCTCTAACAGTAGGTGGTGATGTAACCTCTCTCGTCACTTGGCTAGAGTGCATAGTTTTCTCTATATTGTTCAAACGTCCTCTCTAATGTCTTATTACTGCTTCTTCTGCTGAATCTAGCTGTGCAGCATTGCTTACCGTTGCTTGTACAGCTGCTTACTCTTACTGTATTATGTTCTCAGTTCTACTAGAAGTTAGAATGTTTGTCAAAATTTCATGACATTTAAAGCAGTGCAGATCCTAAAGTTCACCAAGGCACAACCAATGTACAATGAAAGTTTTCTTTGAGCCAAGGTTCTTCAGGGCTTAGCCCCAGAACCTCTTTACATGTCAGTGCTCAGCCTTGGAATATGATATATTAATGAAAAAGTGTTTGCCTCTAAACAAAGCAGCCAGCCTGTGGATTTGCGTGGAGAGTATTGGGGGAGAGGACTTACACTTGCAACGAGCTCAAAGTCCTGGAACTGCCTCTGTGCTTTAAGCAAGACCTCCAAAGAACCATCCAGCTCACTCAGCTCCGTGAGCCGTGTTTGACCAACATTCTCCATCCATCTGCTGACCTACAAGAAGCAAAAAGGTAGATCAAGGCCAAGAAGAAACCTTTCTGCTTTCGGAGAGCAAAACCACACACTCCTGTTTCTGGAAAGAAGGGGAGTCACCCCACCCTTTGGTCTACCAGGGAAAGAGCCTCTTCAGTGGTGCCCCCTCCACCTTCCACTTAAGGGAATCTTCTCTCCTCTCAATCATTTTAGCCTTCTAGATTATTTTTTTTTTAATCTCAGCCATGTGATTCTGTGCTACTTTCAGATTTTGATCTCTTTTCACGCTATTTAATTTTATCCTGTTTTGTGTTGTAAGCTGCCTTGAGATCTTGGTGACATAAAAATACTTAGAATGAATAAATCCATATGCTTGTCACGACAGAGGGTGGGCTCTGGAGCTCTTTGCTCAACACTTTGAGTAGGAGGTCTCTTAGACTCCAGAGACTGGGACGGTGCAATTGTGGCACTTCACATTGCTCCTAGCGTTCCTAGGTGCTGCTGCTCATGCTCCTAGCACAGTCCTTATATTGTGGACGTTTTTGGGAGCCTTACCTGCCAAGCCCCAGGGAAAGGCCCCATGTAGGTGTCCCACTGTTCTTCCAATAACAGAAACATGAGTCCAAACTGGATGCAGGATGCACATATATCTACTGACCTCTAAAATGCCAGAGCCTTCTTACCAAGTGGTGTTAACCTGCTCCAGTGATGGATCACACCCACCCTATCAACCTCAACCCCAGGCTACAACACTCAGTGGCCAAAGGAGGTGAAAGAAACTCCCATTGGTCCAAGGCCTGCCCATCACCACTATTTCAACCCCGCCAAGATTTAATTTCAGCCACTCCAGGTGCTGTTTAGTGGACGTTCTGCTTCACTGTCAACATCAACCCCTGAGCCTCATTGTGCATAGCTTTTGGCCAGTACAGCAGTTAAAAGGCTTGGGTTGTAAATCCATCTGAGCTGCCCCAAAAATGTCAACAAACCTCCCGGAAGCTTTCTTCAAAGGCTCCAAAGTCTATCACCAGCTCCAGGGCCTGGATGCGCTTGTTTGACATCATCACCAGCTGATGGATGCCCTCGTCCACTCCATTGTAAAGCGCAACAGCTGCCTCCAGCGCATCTCTGAAAGGGAAGCATGGCCCAGGCATCATCAGCTGGAGTTCCAGTTTCTTACAACCTGCTACTGTGGGTATTGCTTAAATCCCTGTGACGCAAACAAAGGCCCAAGATTCTAGGACATTGGAGGGTGATGGGGTGGCAGAGGGGGGCACCAGCTCATTGCACAGCCATGTGGCAGGGTGGAGAAGAGATGCCAATGTCCCGCTGCCCTCCAAGAGCTTCCCTTCCCTTCTGATCAGGATGCAGCAAGCAGCTGCTGGCGTCCTCCCTTTTGGCTGGCTTTGTGGGAGTGGGAAAAAGAAGCTCTCCTTGTGAATGGCTGTGTGGCTTGCCAGGCTGCCTCAAAGTTCATTTTACACCTAGCAGCATCTCAGTCTGCCCTGAAAACATCTGAGAACTACTGCAGGTAGAGAAGGTAGCGTGGAAACTTTTTCAATGGCATGGTCACAACTGCTACCACCCCCACCCCACCCCCATTATTCCTGCTGACAAGATGACTGGCAAGCTTGCACAGAGACCTTTCCTAGTCCAGAAGCTCATCCAATCAAAGAGTTCATCTTCCCTTTTCACCCCAATCTGAGGCAAATACAGCCACGGCTGACTGTTCTGCTCTGTGCTGTGCAGGAGGCAGCAGTCACAGCCAGCCGAAAGGGGCCTTCCCTAGGCTGTGCTCAAAGCCTTGAAGAAGGATCTGGTAAGTGGAGCAGTGGGGCAAAAAGTTTAGGATGGCAGAGCGCCAGTATGCCTTGCCGCCTGTGCTGAGCTCAGTAAAGGAGGTTACCCCACACATACTTTCCAGATCAAATCACCATATTCAAGCAGGCCTACAACAAAAAGGAGACGCTTGAAGTGGGTTTAGAGCCTCCCCCTCCCCACCGGAATCTGTTTTCCTTGGCCAATGTTACTTTGTAGGGGGGTGGGGGGGAAGGTTCCAACACCAAGTGCCAACAAATGTCTTATGTGATTCCAGGGTAATTTTAGATTCCTGTGTCTGAAAGTTGCTTTTGGCAGGACTCCTTTTTGGAGATTTCCTTACCAGGCTGAAGGCTCTTTCTCTCATTTATGTGCTGGTGGGGGTGCTTGAGAAATAAGGAAACTGAACTCACTCAATTTCAAAAGGAAAATGCAGGCACTCTTAGCGGAACGAGGAACATCTTCAAAGGCAGCGTCTCAAATATGGGCCAGCAGGGGGCAAAGCCCTTTGTCTTATCACCACTGGCCCTGGCAGGGAGAGCTCTCTGCCCCATGGAAGCTAGTCTTCAGAGTCTTCTGAGCCCACCCACAGTGCCTGAGCATGGCTACAGGCCTTTACAAGGCAAACCGCAGACTGGAAGGAGACCTTCCCAGGCTGAACCAGGTCAGAGCAAAGCAACAGGCAGCCATGACCGGCCTCAGGAGGCAGGGCAGAGCCAGGCCATCACTCTTGTAAAAGCATCAGAGGGAACTGGCAGCCTTAGGACAGCCCAGGTGGGAGCCCAAGCATGCAAAATGGGGGTGATCCAAGTGTTGGCAGAAAGGCCTGGAATTCTCTTGAGAGCAGTAGGGTTGTTGCTGCACAGCTTGTTACTTGTCAGCTAAGCAGGGCTTCATCAGCTCTCTTGGGGTCTGAGCTGAAGGTGACTAACCAGGAGATTCCTGCATTGCAGGGGGTTGGACTAGATGACCCCCGGGGTTCCTTTCAACTCTACAATTAAATGATTCTAAAAACAAAGGCTGTTTCAAGGAGGAAGGGCAGGATATAAATTCAATAAATAAAATCAATAAATAAGGTTGCAGTGGATAGCTCAATTAAGATGTCAACCCAGTGTGCGGTCAACAGCGTGAGAAAGGGCTAATTCTATTCTAGGGATCATTATTAGGAAAGAGATTGGAAATAAAACTGCCAGCATAATAATGCCCCATTATGGAATCCTATGGTGCAAACACACCAGGAAGATTGTGTACATTTCTAGTCACCTCACCCCAAAAAGGATATTATAGGGTATGAAAAGGTTCAAAATGATCAAGAGGATGGAGCAACTCCCTTATGAGTAAAGGTTACAGCCTTTGGCTTCTGGTTCACTTCCAGGCATCTCCTTCAGCAAAGGAATGTGGGTCTCTGGCCTGAGGGCCAAATGTGGCCCTCCAGGACCCCCCACTTACCCATGGGACTCCCTCCAGGCCACGCCCCTTCCTGAGCCACACCCACCAGTACTGTTTTGCCTGGGTAGAATGAACTCATATAATACTTCTTTCTTTGTATGCGTGATGTATGCATGAACAGAAACTAGATGGCTGTATAAAGGTAAAACAAATTCACACTCATTGCTTTGCCCACTTTTGCCTCTAGTCCCACTCACCACTGTAATGTGGCCTCTGGAAGGCAGCCCAGAAGGGAATGTGGCCCTCTGTCTGAAAAATATTCCCCATCCCTACTTTTGGATTCTGATTGCTGGAGGAAAGCCAACCACCTTCCATATGGAAGGGCCTTGAACTTCCGTTCAAGTGTAGTGGAAAGTACCCCCAAAGGAAAGCCGGTGCTCATTGCTTGGGTCATTGGAGCTTGTTTACAGCAGACTCCCCAAAGCAGTGCTGGAAAAGAGCATTGGTACAAAGAGCTGATTTGGTATTTGCAAACTTAAGAAAAGCCTGCTGGATCAGGCCAGTGGCACATCTAGTCCAGCATCCTGTTCTCACAGTGGCCAACCAGATGCCTGTGGGAATCTTGCAAACAGGACCTGAGTGCAACTGGAGCGGAGCTTTTCAACAGGCAGAAAGGTAAGGTAAACACAACAAACTGGTTCAACAGCAAGGCAAAGGCAGCCAGGAGCCAAGGACTTTGTCATGAACCTGAGTAAATCAATAAAGGCAGGGACCCCAAAGGCTGTACATGTGATCCTCCTACAGGAGCCAGACTGGCAGGGGAGACCTATTTTGCATTACTCTGTTAAGGACACAAGAAGCAGCGGGCAATCCATCAAGCACTTTTTGGGGGGCTAATCCTGGGTGCTGCTGAAGACTGATGTGTTTCCTCCCTGTCCCCCTGAGCAGGCACGAACCAGCCCTGCTAGTGGCAAGAGGTCATTTCTGAAAGCACATCAATAGAAGGACTGGTCTGTGCAGCCACATCCCAAGTTCAGAAGTATTCAAGGGCTTATCCACACTTCTTGGCCCCCACCCCGCTGCTATCCCTCAGGAAAACCCACGGTTTAGTGCTGAATTGGAACAAATGTCAATTGGATTTTCTACAGGTTGCTATTTGTTCTGATTTAGCACTAAAGAGTGGTTTTCGGGGGTGGGGGGAAGCAATGGGGCAAACACAAAACTGCTCAGACCTGTGCCTAGAAAGCACAGAACAAGCAGAAAACCACTCAAACCCATGCTTTCTAGGCATGGGACAAGCAGACATGTGGACCAACCCCAAGAGGGCATTTTTCTGCTTGTGCAATTCAATGCAATTAGATTCTGCAAGCCGTCACTTGAACAGCACAGCATATTTTTGCCTCTCACGCTTGTGGGTGCACACAGCAAATCCCTGCCCGAATCTCCAGAGTCCAAATCTGCAGTCCTGCTGTTGTGCTGCAGACTCCCTTCCTCATAGCTTGGAGTCCCAGGGCAGGGGGAGAACCTCCAGCCAGCAGAGCCAGAGACTCTTCCCCTCCCACCCAAGGAAGCTGCAGAGGGAGGAGCTAGGGCCTGCCTGGGAAGCAGTATGAAGAGTGTGCAAATGGAGCACCTTTATGCAAATAAACAAAAAGCATTCAAACATGTCACTCACAAAACAGTGTGACATGGTGGATTAAGGACTGGAGCTTGTATCCCTCCTTGTCCTTGGAGCCCACTGAAGAGCTATGGGCAAGTCATTCTCAGGTTAAGCTACCTCCTCCTCACAGGGTTGTTGGGAGGATAAAACACCATGCACCAAACTCTGAACTCCTCAGAGGGAAGGTTGGATAAGCATTAGATAGTAAAATAATTTATTATGAGTCACTGTTATTTATGGGCATCATTTAATTTTAATTTGGGGGCAGAATCTGAATTGCCAGAGCCCCTATGGCAGGGTGCATGCATTAGGGGGACAGAGTGGCAGTTCTTGTGTGCTTGGGGGCCTTTCACAGCACACCCATCCTTCCTGCTTTTCTCCTGGCCACCCTCCCTCCCCACTCTCTGTTTCCCTGTAGACTCACCTGTAGTCCTCTGTCAGAGTAACACAGGACTCTTCTTTCCTCAGGCGAGCAAGAAGTGCCCCTCCTTCCAGCTGCAACCTGACCAGCCGTCTATCATCAAGAACAGTCTTCATTAATTGCCTGTAGCTCTCCAGCAAGGCATCAGCCTCCTGAGAAACCAAGAAAAGCACACAGACCCTGCTCAGGGCATTTACAATCAAAGGTTTTTCTTAACCGTGGAAAGCCCAGTATGAAAAGCAGGCTGAGAAAATTGTCCAACCCTCACAAGCTCCTAAAAGTGACCTGGGAACAGAAGATGAGAATCTGAGGCCAACAGGACAGCAAGAGGCACCCAAGTTTCCACACTGAAAAGACGACACAGCATGGCAGAGGGCACTACCTCCTTACATCCTGCTCTCTGCTGCGTTTGTTCTGCAAAGCCTGCTGGGATGGCCAGGTCTCCAGGCACTCCAGGGTCTCCTCCCTAGCAAGTTGTCTCTCTGTGGCAAGCAAGAAGCACTGGGGTGCCCAAGACTGACACACCCACTCACTTCCCACAATACGCTCTGGACAACTGTTCTTTACTTCCTGGAGCAGACCTTCATTTCTGGCCATGGCGGCCAAACATAATGATACATTGGGGTGATTGTAAATGTTAGTGTTTGTATCATTTACTCAGTGCTCCCCTCCCCTTGCTTACTCTCCAAACTCTTGAAACAGGTGATGGTTGTTGCTCCAACAACTATAGACGGGAAGCAGAAGACTCACCTCCGCTTTCTCTGGCCAGCTGCTGGACTCCACAGCTTGGATGGCTTCCCTGAGGAAGGTGCCAGCATCTTCGCATCCATGCAGCAAGTGCTCCAGGCGCTGAAAGGCCAGCAAGCAGTACAGAGTTGACTGACAGCCCACCTCCTTCCTTGAGGCTCCCAAACCAAGCGGTTTTCCCCTGGGTTAGGGAGGGGAATGCTGGGAGGCCCCAGAGACTGCTCTGGACTATGGCCAAAGCTGCTTATGCCACCAAGCGGCAGCATTACTGGGCCCGGATGTGAGCATCACTCACTCACCATTCGAAAGCGCAGCCAGTCCTGATGGCAATACGGAAGGGCCCCGTCAAATTCTAGGGGCAGCTGCCCCCCCTCGATATGCTTGTGGAGGGACTTCATGGAGGTGAGAAGTTCCCACTGAGGAGAAACAAACATGCAAGTGCAAAGCCTAGGCAAAGAGCCCTGAACTAGGCCAATAGGCCAGCGAACTGGACCCGGACTCTCCTGCTGGCCTTCACATCGATACCTCCCAGCTGTGCTGCATCTTGGATAAGGCACTTGCAGGAGAGGTTCAGAGAGGAGAGAGATTTGGGCAACAAGAGAGGAATATTGGAAAGGTCAGGACAGAGAAAAGGCAGGCCTTTTTCACACAGCACCACCTAGCTGAGCTGCGGTATTTTCTCCCACAAAAGGCAGTGAAGATCAACAACTTGGCTAGCTTTATAAAGGAGGTACGATAAGCTCATGGAAGAGGGGAAAGCTATCAAGGGCTACCCGCCATGATGGCTATGTTCTGCCTCTACCTTTGGTCAGCAGTTGGGGATAGGGAGGGTCAGAGTGATTCTGGGTCACCATGGGTTAAAATGCTGTCCCAAGAGCCAGGGGATCTGTAGACACTCCTCCTGAGAGCCTGAGATTTTCCTTGGATGAAGGAGAAGTGCATGGAGTGAATACAGACTAACAAAGCAAGGCGGGTGAAGGGCGGCCGCCACAGCCCCACCCCCAACAACAGAAACTCAAGATGACCAGCTGGTTGGTGGCAGCTCAGCAGAGCAGCACTAGAGGAGCTACCCAGGGTCAGGCATGAGTTAGGAAAGGGAAGCAATGCCCTCAGGTTTCCCCTGGTGATGGCAAAGCCCTCCTTATCTGGTTCAATTGATAATACCTTGGAAGTCAAACACCTTGCGAGTCGAACGTTTTGGCTCCCGAACACCACAAACCAGGAAGTGGGTGTTCCAGTTTGTGAATGTTCTTTGGAACCCAAACACCCAACATGGGTTCCACAGCTTCCAATTGGCTGCAGAAAGCTTCTGCAGCCAATTGGAAGCCGCACCTTGGTTTCCAAATGTTTTGGAAATCGAACAGACTTCCAGAACAGATTCTGTTCGACTTCCAAAGTACAACTGTACTTGTTTGGTGTCTTCTGCTGCTCTCCCTTCTTCCAGAGCCTCCTTGGCTTAAGGCTTAAGCCATTTCTCCTCTAGTGCTGAGAACATCTCCCCGCCCTCTACAGCTTCCTTGTCTAGTTTAATCATTGTCTTTCCTTTGAGCTGACATAATGGCATGTTGATGCCTTCTGCTTGTCAGGTTTGCTCTCTCAACCTGAGAGGCTGGTTCCTTTCCACATGCTCAAGTCATGTGAAATCTAAATCATGCCCAAAAGAGTCAGGTTGTCATCCTAAAAGAGGAAAAAGTCATGAAAATATGTTCAGATCTGGAGCAAATTGACATTATTCACCCAAAATAATCCATACAAACAACAACTATGATTGCATGCTTTATTTTGAACTTTTGGTTGCCACCAACTAAGTATTACACAGAATAAACCAATTAAAATTAACAGACACAACGAACTTAAATCCATTAATTTCAATGGGTCTGTTCTGAGTTGAATGTAGCTGGAGAGAAACTTTTATATTTGGAGAATTGCAAGAGGCCACAGAGGACCAAATATTAATGCTGCAACTGGACCAAAAGGACAATGTTTGAGCTTCTTTGCCAGCTTTGAAATTAGCTCTTTTGTCTCAGCAGTATTTTGGAGCTAATGTGAAATTAATTTGTGGGAAGGGGAGAGAGAGAATCAGAGCAGCCTTTTTGTTTCTCCTAGAAAGCCCAGTTCTGATGTGCTTTTTGCATTTTGGGAAATTCAAAAAATGGCTACAACCATTAAAAATGTTTGGTTCTTTTTCTTCTCACTGGGAGGCAGCATATGAATATGTACAGGAAAAGAACATTTTTACAGAAAAGTGGACTCTTCCCCCCAGCAGTTCCTTTTATTTGAGGGGTGTAGTGTTAAACACCTCTCCAAATAAAAGCAAGTCATTGAAGCAGGTTTGTTAAAAATATAAAGTCACAGTGTACCAGTCCATGCAACCTGGAATAACACAGAGACAGGTCCATCCAACACGTTTTCTAAAGTCTCCCTGCAACTGAGCTTGGAAACTAAATAAAGGAAAGTAAAAGGAAGTTGAAATTCCTCTACATCCAAACTCTGTGCTAGATAAGACTACCCAGAATTTTGCAACATAGAATTGCAGAGGCAAACAAGCCTGAGAGTAAAAGAGTGAAGTGCTCAGAGATGAAAAAGGTATGTGAACACCTCTCATACCTGTATAGAAGCTGGTTTTTCCAATCGAAAACTGATATCTTTCTCAACAAGCAACAGGGCCCCATGGATGCAGCGAGGGACAGCATCCTGAAAGAGCAGAAACAGAGATTGGAGGAGCCCCTGCTGTTGGCTTTGGCTCTGGTCCAAAGCCTCGTCTGGTCTTATGAGCAGCCGGGCAAGGATCTTTTCTTGGCTGTTTGCTTTGCACAGACTTTGCTCTGCCTTCCTACAAGCCATTCCTTTTTTTAAAGTGAAAGAGACAAATTTGACGGCCTGATGGGCACTGCCACCTGCTTGTTCTAACCAGGTTCCTCTGGTCACTCTTTGGGGTTGGGAAGGAGAGGAAAAGACAAAGGAGTTGGGAGCAAAGGCCTCACCTGCAGAACAGCTAAAGCTTTAAAGAGAGCTGGGACTGGAGAGCATCGACGGGCATCCACCAGGATAGTTAGGCCCAAAGCCTGGCACTCGGGCCTGGAAGTCAAAAAGAAGAGAAGACTTCATTGCTGAGAATCCATACAAGCTATTCCAGAGCGCTCAACTCCAGACAATAGCCTCTCAGCAATAGCAGCCCTCAACAACCCTCAACCCACTGGCCCTATTTCTTATACCACCAAGGGTGCTTCTAGACAGGTGGATCCTGGCTTTACCCAATTATTGCCCTTCTCTTCCACAATACAAGTGGAATTGCAGCTGACTGTCCACATTGGTCCTCAGGGCTTTTATTTGAGGAATGTTCATGGGGTGGGGGGAGAGAACCACCACAAAAGGGCACTTTAAAATCATGCATAAGGGCATTTTTAATCTTCATTTTAAATAACTGCACATTTAAAGAAACAAATAAATGCAGATTTAATTAAATAAGTGTCATTAAACATGGGTTGTAATAGTAAATTATTGTAATTCTAAGGAAACTTAGAATTTAAAATTTAACTTAACACATCAAGAACTGTGAAGGATTTTTTTAAATTATTTTTTTACAGAACCCCACCCAGCATAAATTTCTGGAACAGACCAACATTGTTTCCTGTGTCTAGTGGAAAACAGTAAGCCAAAGATCATACTACTATGTACTGTCTACTCCATGAGGATTGCTCCTTGATAGGTATGTACAGGATTGCAGCCTGAATTGGTTAGCTTTAAGGTGCTAATAAGGGACCCGATAAATTTTCAGACCTATGGGGAAAAGTATTCCCCTCCCCCAGCTTCTTCATTTCTACACATTTTCCCCAAAATATGGAATAAGGTGAAGATATATTAACTGGCTTAAGACCTGGGAGGTCAGGATTAAATTTCCACTGTTGAACCTTGAAGCAGTGAAACCTTTAACCTTACTGTCTTGTCAGCCTAACCTACCTCACAGGGTGGTGGTGGTGATAATAATGATAATGATAATGATGATGGTGATAACAACAACAACAATAATATACCCTACCCATCTGGTTGGGTTTCCCCAGCCACTCTGGGCGACTTCCAGAACATATAAAAACATAATAAAATGTTAAAAACTTCCCCATGGGGAAATGGAGAATCATGAGTGCAATCTTGAGCTCCTTGGAGGAAATGAGGCAATTAATGTAATAAAGAAGATCTCTAGCCTGTCAACCCCTGGCCTGAGGGTAGTTCTTAGGCAAGGTCTGAAGTAATATAAAAACAAGGAAGTCTAAAAAAAATCAAAGAAAAAAGAATCTGGGACACAACCAGGATTTTCTGGCCTGTGCACATTAGACTCTACATGCAAGTCTTTGGCAAATCAAATGTGTAAGTTTCTGCTGGGACAGGCTTGCCTGGGTGGGTTGTCCAGGCACAGTGTCATCCATGCTCCTGTACTATGTATAGGCTTTACATACTATGTTCTAATTTGAACAGTCCCTTGCGGCTTACTACTTTTTGTAATGCCATTTAAAATTTGCCAAAGCACTTTATAATAATAATAATAGTAATAATAACAATAAATTATTATCATTTTTTATCCTCTCAACTACCCAGTAAAGTAGGCCACAGTGCAATTTTAGCAAAACAACAAGAACAGTACTTCCACCTTGAAGGTTAACTAAGTTGCTGTGCTCTGGGCTTGATTGCCCCAATGCCTCCTGATTTTCAAAAGTATCTCTGCAAACAGCACACATGGAGAAGAAATGCAGCCTGCAGAATGGGAAACTCTAGAAGGCCTACTGCTGTGATATATATATATATATCGTGCAGCAATATTTCTTCCTGCTCTAGTCACTCTCTCCTTCTTCCCTTCCTCAGTCATCCCACAAACCTGAGGACACTCCGTAAGTACAGGAGGAGGCGCATCAGCTCACTAGCATTGCAGTGTGGGTTTAGCCAAATTGTATTCCTCATTGTGATGATGACCACCGCATGTCCATACTTGTCTCTGGTGCCTGTGAATAAGGATGATTTGGTTAAATCTGGCTACGGGGCATGAGTTACAGTTATGCTCTTTCCACTTGGGAAATGTTGGCCATTGGCCATTCGCCTAGACAGGTAAAATGCACGTAGACACACAGACTTTATTCTAATGAGATAACCTGTGGCTCATAATCCTTTTAGTGGACAAAACGGGGGTTTCACCTTGGGCCTTTGATCCAAAAGGATGTCTCTGTTGGAACCCCAACACAGAAGATGGGCTCTCTTCTAAATAAGACTAACCTGACTTAGTGAGGTAGAAGGATGAAAGTGTGGGAAAACGCTTGCTTTTTTTTTTTTTTTTTAAAGGCAGTTCACAGTTCTCTCCTTCTATTACTTGGGTTAGGCGCTTTTAATTGCAGGATTTCCATGCAAATGCTGTATGTGGAACACCATTTGAAAACTAGTAGTAGTAGTAGTAGTAGTAGTAGTACCGTACTACCTAATACTTAAGACTAGAGCCCAAAGACTGAAGACACGGACTGCTGGTTTATTATCCAGTTACAGTACAGTAGTTAGTTACATCTGTCTCTTGCCTTTCCACCAAATGTTGCTAGCTACAATAAAATGCAAAATAACAATAAAACATAAAAATAGCTGTAGTAAATCATTAACAGAACTTCCCCTCAAACCTCCAAACTGTTCTTGCCTCCTTTTCTTGCCTCCTGCTATTCCCTTCCAATCACTCTTTAATATCTTTAAATATATATATATATTCTGCCACCCTAAGGCACTGATTGGCTTAAACAAATACATGGTTATTTAACACAACATAAATAAAACCAATACAAGAACCTGCCTTCACCTGCTGCCTCCAGCCCAGCAAGGGCCACCCAGTCTAGCAGCTGCTATTGTAAGCCTCAAGCCTCAGTTGGCTTTTTTCCTCTCCACCTTTAAAAAGGAGTCTTAAGCTTGCAAAGCTGTATCCACTCATTCACTGACAACCCACTCACAACTGCAACAGAGAGATATTTCCTAAATATTTGATGAATGAACAGAAGAATGAATGAATACCAAAAGACATCAACACATTTTGAAAACCTGTATCCTAGAAGCAGATGTTAACAAAGACAAATGCAAACCTGCATAATTAGGTCCTTAGGGCAGAATTTGGCATCTGTGGACATACAATGAACAGAGTGCTGTCAATGAAGACCCCACTCAAGCAATGGAGTGGTCTTCTGAAAGCTCCATTTCCCCCCCACATCTTCAAAACAAGCAAGCAATCTCAGCATGTGTTGGAGAGGCTACAGCACCAATGTGGGAAAGGGTTTGACAGTCAGCCACTATGCTTTGGGAATCCTGCTGTGGCCACTATCAAGTCACACTGGCCCTCAGGCAAAGGCAGTGAGCACCTCATAGCAGCCCCATCAGTGCAGTTGGTCTTGCCTCTTTCACCTGGAGATGGGCAATGTTTTGTGTCTGCTCTCTCAGCACTACAAGCCAAAGGAGAAGCATAGAATGATCTGGTCTATAAGGTAAACATTAAGCTTCACTCAGGCACACACACAACCCTTCTCCACCTGCTGCCTTTTTGCAAAGGCAAAAGAATTTCAGCAAGAGCCTATGAAGAGCCATGCTTATTACCTGGTAGGCAGGCAACTCCACTCCTAAGCACCTCCCAGTTTACATCCTTCATGGAAGTGGGGACAGTTTGCTGACTTCCACCAGATGGAACGAAGGGATATTCTTGGTGTGTGGCCACTGCTGAGCCTTCTTCCCAGATAGATCCATGATCGGCTGGCACCAGCCTAACTTGATCACCTCCTCTGCTGAATTTTTCTACCCATTTCAATGAGGCTTCTGTAAAAGAAAAAGTGATGCTAGAAGAATAGGACTATCACCCACTTTGTGTGGGTATTTGGCCGTGAAGCTTGGGTTATAAAATTGTTGCTTTTTCCTCTTAAGGCCTCTTTTGCATAGGAGAATCAGAAGAAGAAGGAAGGGTTGATTTGGCAGGTTTGCTTGCCCACCTTCACTTTCACTGTGCAAACTACAGCCCATGCTGTCGCAGATGTGCACAGAGACCCATGTCACCATTGCCAAATAAATTCAGAGAAAATGAGTTTATTTATTAAACTGCAAGAGTAAAAATAAAGCAAATATAATAAACACAAAAAACCCAATTATAGTGTGTTTAAAAGCCACCACTCCACACACCTGCTTATTCATAGCCATTGAACATCAGCCCAAAGAGGGGAGGGTAGTAACAGCTCCCATGGGAATATACCACCTGAGACCTAGAGAAACAACAAAGGACCAAATTCAAGACGGGCAGGTTTCTAATCTGACTGCACCATTTTCCTAATCTAAATGCCCCCTAATTTAAGGTTATCAGATTTTTTTCAGTGAATCCGGGGACACTTTTCAACTTCAATGGATTTTGTATGGGGACTGATTTCTAAATCCGGGGACTGTCCCCGGGAAACAGGGACGTCTGGTAACCTTACCCTAACTGAAGCTGCCCTGCAGGGGGATATAGGTGCCTAGGATAAAAGTAACTGAAGAAGAAGAAGAAGAGGAGGAGGAGGAGGAGGAGGAGGAGGAGGAGGAGGAGTTTGGATTTGATATCCTGCTTTATCACTACCCGAAGCAGCTAACATTCTCCTTTCCCTTCCTCTCCCACAACAAACACTCTGTGAGGTGAGTGGGGCTGAGAGACTTCAAAGAAGTGTGACTAGCCCAAGGTCACCCTGCATGTGGAGGAGCGAGACACGAACCCAGTTCACCAGATTACGAGTCTACCGCTCTTAACCACTACACCACACTGGCTCCTCAGGGTTGGGGAGGCAATTTAGATTGGAAAAACAGCACAGAAGGAAAGGGTTAAATGTCTCCTGTCCAAGTGCTAATCCCCATTGATCCAATTTGTGAGGCTCTATGTCTGCATTGAACTGAAACAATTGTCCCACCACCATGCACAAAAAATCTCAACAACAACTGGCAGAAAGCTGCTATCAGATCTCCTGACATCTCATCTTGCCTCAAGAAGCAGCTACCAGGAAAAAAAGTTCTCTCAACACCTTACTTGCCAAACGTGGCATGCAAATGGCCGTTTGACTGATCTTCCCTCTGGCAAGAGTAGGGAGGAGAGAAGGCAGCCTCGGAGGTAATTAGAAACAAAGCCTAAGAGTTTTATTGGTCAAGAGCCACACCTTACATTGTGACCAGAAGACAATAAGGAGCTAAAATAGATGCTGGAGAACTGATGTAATTCATTCTTTGCTGTAACTGAGAAGGTGGGCTGCTGTGTGTTTTTGCCAAATGAAGCTTCTGGATATGTCACCATCTAGGTAAAGGTAAAGGGACCCCTGACCATTAGGTCCAGTCGTGACCGACTCTGGGGTTGCGTGCTCATCTCGCATTATTGGCCGAGGGAGCCGGCGTACAGCTTCTAGGTCATGTGGCCAGCATGACAAAGCCGCTTCTGGCGAACTAGAGCAGCACACGGAAATGCCATTCACCTGCCCTTTGTAGCTGTATCTACTTGCACTTTGACGTGCTTTCGAACTGCTAGGTTGGCAGGAGCTGGGACCGAGCAATGGGAGCTCACCACGTCACGGGGATTCGAACTGCCAACCTTCTGATCGGCAAGCCCTAGGCTCAGTGGTTCAACCCACAGTGCCACCCACATCCCACTACCCAAGAGCAAGTGCACACCCTCAAAACACCAGCCACCACAACCTGAATGCTCCCAAAGAGAAGGTGCTACCCTCTGCACAAGAAAAATAGGAACCACTATAAAAAAGGGTGAATTCCATGCTTAGGGATCATTGGGAAAAGAACTGAAAATAAAACTGCTGATATCATAATGCTATAACACAAATCTGTAGTGTGACCACATTTGCAGTCAGGAAGGAACAGACAAATACACACTCACATAGCTGTCAAGTTCTCCCTTTTTTAAGGGAAATTCACTTATGCTGAATAGGCTTCTTCGTGAGAAAAGGGAAAACTTGACAGCTATGCACACTCCAAAACAGCCAGTTTTTGCCTTCCACAATAGACTGAGCATGCAAGATGCTCTGACCTGCTTGAAGCATTCATCAATATCTTTACCTAAATGCTTCTTCAGGGAGGGAGCTTCATTTGCATTACGAATCATTTTGAAATGTTGTGTGTTAAGCAACAACTGTGTGGGCAGGTAGGCAGGCAGGCAGGCAGCCGATTCCTCTGACTCAGCTCCAGCACGTGCCAAGCGAGCAGGTAAACACACTCACATGCGCTCCACAAGTGCACACCAAGCAAGGCCTGTTTCTTTTCATGTCACAACAACAAGGACATCCCTAATGGACTGCTTCCCTGCCCATCCTCTCATCCTTCTGTTTCCACTCCAGGTGATTTTTCCTAGCTGCTGCAGCAAAAATAAGCCATGAATTGGCTTTGTATGTTGTCTGGACCCAGGCTTATTGATTTGTCTCACTCCAAAGCACAAGTTGCAACCAAATGGGTTTCTAGCTCAGTCTGCCAGGGGGAGAAAAACTACAAGCCTGCGTTCAGACAACATGCTAAGCCAAACCATGGTTTAACTCAAGGTAGCAGGGCAGCAGCAGCAAGGCTGGAAGAGGAGCAAAGCTGCGACCTCATCTCTGGGAACCCTCATGCCTGTATATTCACACTTAGTTTAGATTAGTGTTATAAAAGCACTATAGAGGCCTATGCATATGCTGCACAGTCAAAAAATCGAAATCCTGCAACCAGAAAATTAAATTATGTATCCAGAAAAGTTTGCACACTTCAAATGTATGCAAATCGCTTATTTGCACAAAATGGACCATAGGAAGAGTCCTGTTGGATCAGGCCAATGACCCGATGGCTGTAGGAAACTGGCAAGTAGGACCCTTCATGGAACACAAGGGTTAAATATTGGTGTGGAGTTTTTTGCTGGTTGCAGTGATGCTTGAGATGCTTGAGATGATGTCACACAGAGGAGGCCTGAACTCTCAACCTCCACCCCTTGCCTTCCTTGCATAAAAGTCACTTTGCCCCCCCCCCAAAAAAAAATATTCCGAAATTAATGACACAAATCCTACCTGTGACTACTTGGTCCCCATTTGTGACATTCCTGGTGCTGCCTTGTAACCGCGTTGTCACTGGTGCAGAGGGGAGGGGTGCTACTGGGCCCTCCTTATTGGGTTGGGGCTTGCCTGTCAAACATTCCACCTTTGGGGGGGTTTCCAACATCAAAGTGTTTGGTTTGCTTAGCAGGTACGGTAGGTCCACCCAGCAAGCTGCAGCTTCTTCTTTGTTACCCTGGCTTGAAGCATCCTCTACTTGTGTATCTGTCTCCACTGAAGGGCTGCTGCAGCTGCTCCCCAACGTTTTTGCTGTTATCCCAGAACTGACAGGCAGAAAAGCACTCTCAGCTTGCTGTTGAGAACAATCCACATTCTCTTGCCCAGCCTCTTGGAGCAGGTGTGCCTCTGTCTCACCTTGGAGTGGCAAGGTGCTTCCAGAACTGGTCTGCTTCTCCTTCTGAGAGAGACTTTGCTTGGCTAAACATTGGAGGTTTTCCTCTCCATAAACGCTGCTGCCCAACCCCACTAATGCCTCTGCTGGCCTTGGGCTCACCTTCTCCAACTGCTCAACTGGGTGATGGAGCTCCATCAGCCACTCAGAAGTGTGACCTGTGACTTCAACTGACAGTTCCTGTGGGAGATGGCTGTGTGCTACCACCCTCACATCAGAGAAGGGTTTTGGTGGCAGTGACTTTGGCATGGGTGGGGAAAAGGCATTCTCCTGCAACCTTGGGCTGGAAGGGTCAGAGTCCTTGGCCAAATGTCCCAAATGAGGCTCAGGGAAGTTATCCTTCCCAGAACTCCCACAACCCTCCCTGGTGCCTGTTCCTTGTGTGGCCTTCATGCCTAGCACACTAGAGCAATAGCCATGCTCAGAGACCCTGCTGCCATTTTCCAGCTCTGTACTACTCCTCTGAGCTGTCTCTGTTATTTCAGAAGCCACAGACCTACATTCAGCATCTTCTCCATCATGGAAGCTGCACATTGCATACCTCCAGTCAAGCTCATGTTCTGGCTGGGCCTGTCCCTTTACATGAGAAGGTTCCTTGGGATCAGAGCCAGCAGAGGCAGCTGCAGGCCCCTCATAATTTTCCAATAGCAATTTGTCACTTTCTAGTTCATTATCATCCTCCAAAAGATTCCTAGCATTACTGGCCTGGGTATCAGAGGGCTCCGCTATGTCCAGATGCCCATGTGGAATTAATACGACTGCTAAACCATCTCCATTCCTCAAGCGAGTGCTGCTATCCTGACTGGCTGCAGGCCTGTCCTTTGCTCTCATCCTCGGCTTAGTGCAATAACTGAGGCAGACTGACTGAGGTTCAAATTTAGGCAGTGAAACATCTGTGAGCTCCACATATTCCCCTTCCAGGTCACTTATAGAGTCTTCTCGAACGCCTGGGCTCACACACTCCATGCTGGCAGCTGCCCTCACAAGTTGCTCTGTTGTATTGGTCATGAAGAAGCTGTCTTCAGGTAAACTTGGCCCATGAAAAAGTTGGGACTCCACTTCAAGGGAGCTGTTTTGAGACGGCACCTCTGAAAAGCCCAAAGCTGAAGGCCGTTCAGTCACTGGAACAGAACTTAGGCCGCCGTCCATTTTGGGGGGGCTTTCAATAAATTCTGGATTGACTATTCTGTCCCAGGGCACCCGGAATATTTTATCTTCTGTACCTAGTAAGCAGTTTTCCAGTGCCATTCCCATCCGCTCCCTGTTGATGCCATTCAGCCATTCCACAGTGAAAATGGAAGTGTAGGAGACTTCAGGGACCACAAGCTCATCAACATTATGCTTATCCTCGGCCAAACATTTCACAATGATTCGTGGGGACTTTTTCAAGTAAGGGACCACCTGCAGGTAAAAGTCTCCTGGTCTCAGGATCCGCCAGTCGAAGGAGCCAAGTTGAACTACAATCTTCTCATGGATGCAGAGGGGCCAGCCCTCATGCCGGAACAGCAATCCGCAATACTGGACCTGAAGGAAAATGATAATCCAGGTGAACTGACCGCAAGCAGGTTTTCAGAACAGACATCCTAACAATGATCTCATAGCTTTCTATTAACAGCAGCACAAATGGAAACAACCAGATGCTGGAAAACTGGGGCTGGTCTTACATTGACTTTTGGCATGTCGGAGTGTGCACAACCCATTTTATTTCTATAATACATGGCAAATTGTGATGAGAGTATCTCAAAGACCCCCTGACTCATTAGTAAGATCTTCAGGTAACGCCACCTTTCAAGGTAGCTTCCCTGTGGCACGACATTGTATAACTCCCTCCCCATATCTATCCATTTGCTGTTCTTCACGTTTAGGCTTCTAAGAGCAATGAAGTCTTGTTGTATGCTTTTTCTTTCTCGGCTTTGCAAGTTTATGTGGTTGCAGTCCTGCAGCATTTTAAAAAATGTATTTGTCAGGCATTTCCATACTGCCCTTCGGAGCATCAATCCCAAGGTGATTGTTTTATTTACTTGTCTTTTTTGTTTTGTTTTACAGTGATACTGTTTTAAAGGATAAGTCACGAACCAGGGTCAAAATGCAAAGCATCAATGCATAAATAAGCAAAAAGCTGCCCAAGGAAGCATTTTGGTGGTAGCAATACCAAGGGCAATCCTGTTCACTTTGAATGTGGTTCTACAGCTTGAGAAAAGAGGTGGTGATCCTGAGGCCACAGAAAAAAAGCTAGAACAGGCCACAGGTCCTTCCCTGCTTTGCATTTAGTCTGCCTACACAACCCGCAACCCTTTGACTCTGCGCACAAAAACAAGTATGAAAACACGCTAAGGCACGAGTCCCACACAGAGGCAGCACTGCCAGGAGGCAAGCTGGGACGGCCATCCCTGGGGACAGGTTTTGGGTTCCATGAAGACCCATGATAGTGGGAGACTGACAGACCTGGCCCATGGGTTACAATCTTCCAATTCTTCTACGGTATTTAAGTCCCACTGAAATGAATGTGCAGCAGTGGGGAGGGAAGGAAGAGCCACATGGGTGTTCCACACCATGCATGTCCTGGGCCAGATCTGGTTCCGTAAAGTCTGCACAAAGCAGAGAGCCACAGTTGCTACTGGGGAAGGAGCCTCCTTAGCAGCTACTGAGATCCGCAAATATTGTGACAGCAAAGGAGAACAGAGGCAAAACTTCTGATTGGGCAATCACTTGGCACCTTTCCATCAGAAACCTGACAGTCTGCTGCATGCCAAGAGTAGGTGGGGGGAGGGAGCTGAAGGTGAGTAACTGTAGAATCCAGGCAAGAGAACATACCTCTTACAAGACACCCCACCCTTTTTGTTCTTGCATTAATATGCATCTATAGAGAACATGTGGCTAATGGAGGGCATGTTTTGTTGCTAATGTTCAGGCTGGACCCTCAAGCTAGGATGCCGGCGTGGCAATGCAGGAGGGTTGGAAGGAGGTCACACGGTGACTAGCCTTCAACGCTGATGCATTTGCATAAAACAAAATGTTTCTAAATCTGAAAAAAATTGTTTCTCTTAAGTAGGACAGTTAAATAATTGTTCACTATGATAAACACTTAACAAGTCAGAACACTTAGAGATTCCAAAATAATCACTGCTACTGGGAGGTGGGGGTGGAGATAGGGAATCCAGAGGATTCTTTGGCTACCCTTTGGCTACTTTCACCAGTGCATCTGGTGGCAATGCTCCCTGTCCCCCCTCCTCCTTAGCCGACTAGGAGCCTAGGCATGAGCATCATGGCGGGTTCTCAGCTCCCACCTGCAGCGCTAGCAGAATCTTCTGGGTCAGCCTGGAGGCAGCATGATACTCACACAGGCATCCTGCTGAACGCACTGCAAGATGTGCTTGGCTGGAATCAGAAAGTCGATGAGGTAGTGCAGGCCGTCCCCACGGTATGTCTTCTCCACCACATCAAAGACCTGGCACAGAACCGTGGCTGCTGTGACCTCGAATGGAGGGTAGAGTGCCGAGAGCGTACTCTGGATACAACTGTCCAGGGACTGGGAATCCTGCCAAGAGAAGGAGAGGAGGGTGTGAAGTGGCTCGGGAGGAGCAACAGGTGGAAACTGTGCCTGCCGGGACTCAGGTTGCTACTTGGCAGAGGACACCGACGTATCCGCCCTCTTCATTTTTTCTGCCACCATTCTGAACCTCCACCATCCAGCGAGCCCAGCTCCTCTACCGTGCAAATGAAGCGCTCACCTAGTCTCGACAGAGTGGCGGCAGACAGCTTACGCTGCAAAATCCTTCCCCTGACTGAGCAGGGGTGGGGCTGTTGCTAAACTATTATTATTGTAGATATCAGTGCGCAGGGGTGTGCATGTGTGAGAGAGAGTGGAAGAGAGGCTAAAAAGGCTTATGTAGCTGCTGGTCCGGCTTCCCAGGACTGCAGGCTTACAAGGTGTCCCCTGGTGGAATTATACTGAAAAAGGAAAGTTCCCCCTAAACTGGAGGTGGAAGGTGTAGGAAAAAGAAGTGGCTAAAAGTGTTTAGTGCAGTTTTCTCACAGTCACTCCAGCTAGAAATGGGACTCCAAAGCCAAGAGCTTTAGAAAGCAGCCATGATGACAGCATGGCAGAGCAAGAGGAAGGCCTGACCCATCACAAGCTGGGTTTGGGTTTCTAAAGCCAGCTAGAGCGTATCATAAAGAGTTTATATTATGCTTCTGAACATTGTCCATGTAGTCCCCTGTTCTGCTCTCAACATACAGCACAGTCTCTGCCAGCCCTAGCCTGGAGGTGCCCTCCCTGCCTTTGAAATCTGCAGCTGCCCACCTTTATTTATGAGAAAGCCAGCTCTTGCTCTGGTGACTGCTACATCAATCCTCTTTCCTCTCCAAGAAAACATAAATTCTTATTATAAGGGAATCTAATTTACATAAATTTTAAATAGCTCTTTTAAACTGTTATTATCGGTGATTTTTTTTGTTTTTACTCTTTTTGTAAACTTATTTAAGGTTGCTTTGCTACAATCAGGTGGTAAATAAATATTATGAAATAAATGTGCAAAAACATTTAAGCATTTAATAAATTACTATTTTAAAAATGAGATTCCCATGTTTCTTTTAATTGCATTATTAGCATTTACTAGAATCTAGGGTAGGCTATTTAAGCAAGAATTAGCAGAACATATTGTATTATTATTATTATTATTATTATTATTATTATTATTATTATTATTATTAAAATTCATATACCCTTCATCATAAGACCTCAGGGTGGTTCACAGAATAAATTACAAGATAAAAACACAACTAAATAATTAAAACAAAACAACAAAACAATAACCCCTCCTCTGGGCCGAACCCCCTTCAGGTTTCTGGGAGACTGCATCACTTACCCACTTTTCAACTACCACAAAGAATAGGAACTCTAACTCCAGATTAGGGGAACCCCAATCTGGATCCACATTCTGAACATGGAGAAATTTGTGGGCTTTTTGACTTAAAATGGAAGCAGAAGGCACAGCAGCATCTACGCACATGCTCAGAAGACCGAAGATTGGCCTCCTGGGAGTGATCTTTGTAGCAGGGTAGGCCGCAGGCTCAAGAGCCAGCCTCCCTTCTTGCAAGGGTGGCTTCCTTCACTGTGGCACCAGTGCCAAAGAGACCAAAAGGCAGGATCCTGCAGTCTCAGCAGTTCTGCTCGCTGCCAAAACGAATACATCTGACAACAATTAACTTGTCATCTCCAAATGAATTCAGATGAACCACCCACTCTGCAGAATGTGCTTCAAGCACAGAGTGTGTCCTTTTCCTCAACATCTGAGGCTAAGTCACAGTTTTATTTTAAGGGTCATGAATCTCTAAATTTACTCAGGGAAAGCCTTTAAGTCTACTGTATTGGTCCCTACAAAGCAGGGGTCCACAAACTAAGGCCCAGGGGCCGGATGCGGCCCAATCACCTTCTAAATCCAGCCCACGAACGGTCCAGGAATCAGCATGTTTTTGAGTAGAATGTTTCCTTTTATTTAAAATGCATCTCTGAGTTATTTGTGGGGCATAAGAATTCATTCATTATTATTTTTTCCAAAATACAGTCCGGCCCCCCACAAGAAAAAGTTTGCTAACCCCTGCTCCAAAGTGACAATGCTGGAGACCATCATGCAGCTCAGTCTATCCTACTTTATCTTCTCCCTATCAAAGTGTGAGTCACTTTGAGTTGCCTTGGGCAAATTATAGCGACTAACAAGTATAATAAATATAACAAATATAATCAATAATAAAATGATTTCACATAATTTGTTGTGAAGATGAAATGCAGGTGCGGGGAGGACCCTAAATTCCTTGGAAGAAAAACAGGATATAAATATAATAAATGCAATGCAATTAAATGAAAGCAAGGTGATAAAAGTTACCATGTGCAAACTTTCTTCCTTAGAAAGAACTTAACAAGAGATCCTGGACTGCAAGTGTGAATTACTATTGCCTCTGCCAGAAATTATAGCAGCTGTTGTTCCTGGGGCTTTCTGCTTTTTCTAACCATGCCCAGCAGTCTCTTTCAAAGACCAGCTGCCTAATAAAGCAGAGACCCCGGTTCTGAAATTAGGTGGGAGCTTCCGCACAGCGGAGAAGGTGGGCTAGCTTGTACTGGAAAGGAGCACACAACTTTTCTGCGTTACCCTGACAGTCATCACTCACCTATCTGCTATGCACAGCTATGTTATAGCCATTCCATGCAGAGAGCGGACAAATCACAAAAATTTTCAACACTACTGTATAAAGAAGCAGGTTACGACGTATCACATGACTTGTTACTGGATCCATTTTTCCTTTACGCCTGAAGTAAACTGAGGTGTGCCTGAATCTTTCTGAGTCGCTCAGCACTCACCATATTATACTACAGGGGTCAGCAAACTTTTTCAGCAGGGGGCCGGTCCACTGTCCCTCAGACCTTGTGGGGGGCCGGACTATATTTTTTTTGGGGGGGGGAAATGAACAAATTCCTATGCCCCACAAATAACCCATAGATGCATTTTAAATAAAAGGACACATTCTACTCATGTGGCAGGCCCCACAAATAACCCAGAGATGCATTTTAAATAAAAGGACACATTCTACTCATGTAAAAACATGCTGATTCCCAGACCGACCGGGGGCCGGATTGAGAAGGAAATTGGGCTGCATCCGGCCCCCGGGCCTTAGTTTGGGGACCCCTGTTATACTACAACCAAGATACAATGATTGGCATACCCCACAGAAAATTAATGAGGCTCACCAGTCCGCAAAATGGGGGTGAAGTCTGACATAAACAGCTGGCAATTGCTGGCATCATTTTATACTGATAGCATATCACTCTTTGGAAATGGTTTAATTCAGGGGGATCCCCAAACTAAAGCCTGGGGGCCGGATGCGGCCCAATCGCCTTCTAAATCCAGCCCGCAGATGGTCCGAGAATCAGCATGTTTTTACATGAGTAGAATGGGTCCTTTTATTTAAAATGCATCTCTGAGTTATTTGTGGGACCTGCCTGGTGTTTTTACATGAGTAGAATGTGTGCTTTTATTTCAAATGCATCTCTGGGTTATTTGTGGGGCATAGGAATTCGTTCATATTTTTTTCCAAAATATAGTCCGACTCGCCACAGGGTCTGCGGGACATTGGACCGGCCCCCTGCTGAAAAAGTTTGCTGACCCCTGCATGGGCGTACCCAGGATCAAAACTAGGGGGGGGCAAGGGGAGGGGCCAAGGCACAGAAGGGGAGGGGCCACAAAGTGGGCGGGAACAGCGAACTCGCGCTCCGCCGGGCTGTGCCCCTCCCTAGCAGCAGGGCTGGTGGGCGGAGGCGGAGCCCAGCCCAGCGGAGCGCGAGTTCAGCGTTCCTGCCCGCCGCGCCGCGCTCTCTGGTTCCCCGCCGCGCTTGGCCTTGCCAGAGGGCGCGACGGGGAGCTGGAGGGAGGGCGCAGCGCGGCGGGCGGGAACGGCGAACTCGCGCTCCGCCGGGCTGTGCCCCTCCCTAGCAGCAGGGCTGGTGGGCGGAGGCGGAGCCCAGCCCAGCGTAGCGCGAGTTCGGCGTTCCCGCCCACCGCGCCGCGCTCTCTGGTTCCCCGCCGCGCTTGGCCTTGCCAGAGGGCGCGACGGGGAGCTGGAGGGAGGGCGCAGCGCGGCGGGCGGGAACGGCGAACTCGCGCTCCGCCGGGCTGTGCCCCTCCCTAGCAGCAGGGCTGGTGGGCGGAGGCGGAGCCCAGCCCAGCGTAGCGCGAGTTCGGCGTTCCCGCCCACCGCGCCGCGCTCCCTGGTTCCCCGCCGCGCTTGGCCTTGCCTGAGGGCGCGCCGGGGAGCTGGAGGGAGGGTGCGGCGCGGTGCGGCGGGAATGGCGAACTCGCGCTCCGCCGGGCTGTGCTCTGCCTCTGCCCACCAGCCCTGCTTCTAGAGTAGGGCAGCTGCCCTAACTTGCCGCATGGTGGGTACGCCCTTGGACCCCTGCCTTAGAACCACCAGTGAAAAGATTGCAGGAGAAGCATTCTGAGGGGATCACAAATCTTGTTGAGTGGCTGCCAGTCAGAGTAGACCAGGCACCCCCAAACTGCGGCCCTCCAGATGTTTTGGCCTACAACTCCCATGATCCCTAGCTAACAGGACCAGTGATTGGGGAAGATGGGAATTGTAGTCCAAAACATCTGGAGGGCCGAAGTTAGGGCATGCCTGGAGTAGACAGTAGTCCCACACAACATAGAGCAATGATCTGACTCAGCGTTACACAGCTTCGTACGTGTATGTGTGTGTGTGTGTGTGTGTGTGTGTGTGTGTATGACACCTCATCCGCAAGCGAGGCCGTTCCCTCTAGTAACAGCCCACTCTGAGACCTATTTGAACAGCAACAACCTCACATGCCTCTTCATTTCCATGCAGATCAAAGAAGGGTGGAGACTTTAAACAACTTGTAAAAGACGCCTTTGTGCAGAAAGGGACGTGTGCCAAAATATGGGCGTTTATGAAGCACAGGAACACAAAGGGGAACATATCCCCAGGCGTTTCTCCCTGATCTATTAATCAGCCTAGCATACCAGCCTTTGGAAAGTGTAAGGAAAACCTCAGTTAAAAAGATGAGATGTGTTCCTAGATGGTCCAGTGAACAAAGAATTGACAGCCACCAACTAAGTACTGAGATAAAAGCTCTCCGATTTTGCAGGTCTAGCAAGGATCTCTAGTTGACTCCTTGGCATTTCCTACTTGAAAATGGGGGTGGGGGGGGGAGAGAACCTTAACTTTTCCACCCCCACTTTCCCCCATTCTCTGTCACTGTTGGGATCAAACTAAAAGTTCCACTAATTGTGTGGCAAATTGGGTGCTTCTGCCCCTCATTTCCCCTCATACACTCTGCAGATTTGTTGCTGCTGATGCATTCCATCTTTGAAATTCATTTTGTGTTCGTGGCCAAATCCCCAGTCATACTTGTCCCATTGAGATCCTCCATGCTATCCCAGGAGCACATTCATCACCCACTGCATGAAAGGCAAGTAGGGAGCAGACTGGCTCAGATACCACTGGGCACAGGAAGCCAAGAACCCTCCTTACCGGCCAGGCTTCATTCCAGGTTGTGGGAGGCCCCCAGCAACATGCCAATGGGAGCCGGTGCTCTCATATTTTTCACAAACACCCTCAATTGCCTTTAATTTGTTCCTATTTTTCTTGTGCAGCAGGTTGTTTAATACTAGTTTCCTGTTTTTAGCCAGCTCAAGTGTGCACATAAGGGGTGAGAGAAAAATTATGAGGAATTATTTTGTCTGCAAAGAGGAAACTCATAATTAAAAACATTAGAAGAGCATGGCTGCTCATCTAGCCAAGCACCTAATTCTCACAGTAGCCAGCCAAATGCCCCAAGGGAGGCCCATAAGCAAGCAGGACCTGAGTGCAACATCAGGGCCCTCCCCACCTGTGATTCACTACTCCATAACTGTTTGGTCATGAGATCATTATCAGAGTGTGGACTTTCTCCAGTATTTCCCAGGATCTACCAGATAAAAGAAATACGGTTCATTCTCTGGAAAGAACTGAGTCTGGGGCATTCTCATACAAAAGTGGTGGGGTGTGGAAAGTATTATTATTGCCTTCACCATCGTTAAAAGGTGGCTAAAGTTGTCACCTTTTTACTGCCCTGGCTCCTGTGCCTTGAACAGCAACTCGACACATTGAAATTCAAGCTATGTCCACATTCCCCTTTACTGGACACTCATTAACTTTCCAGTGCTGGGTTTTCAGTCTGTGTTCACAAGACATCATCAAAAATGCAAATGAATCTTGTACAGTACTTTGTTATAAGATACTACTGCCTGATGCCGTTGCTTCTCAAAACCAGCTTCACACTGATTGGAGCCCTTAAGCTATTCCTAATTAGTCTCTAGCCAAGGTGTGGGCAGCTATGCATCAGGGAAAGACATCCACACCCCTGTCAGTGCGCTTTAAGGCAGTAATATGAACACACCCTTTGTGGGTGAATCTTCTGGGAAGGGAGGGAGAAGCTGCACATGCACAAGAGCAAGATCAGTAAAAAGGTGGCAATCTTCAGCAAGCCCCCATCTCCCAGGTACCTCATGTCAACTTTATTCGTAATAATTCATCTCACAGCGGGGGTCTTCTCATCTCCCTCTGCCCAGGTTCTAAGCCAGAAAGAGCCTTAATGGGATTTTTATTTTTAATTACAACAGGGCTAGCCAAGCCCTGAAAGGATTCAATGTGCCTTCCAGATGTTGTTCCAGCACTCCAATTCCTAGAAACCCCAGCAGCCAGCATAGATTAAAGTCAGGGATGGTGGGACTTCAAGCCCAAGAACATTTGGTGTGGGTGGGTGTGCACCCAGTTGGCAAAGGCAACTGCTGCAGGCTTCAGCTTGACTTTCTTGCTTGGATCTTGACCTTGGCCGGTGTACTCTCACGAGGCCCAAGACAGATGATGCACGTGGTGGCATAAGATCTACCTCTGGCAGAACTCAGCCCAGCCTGGCAGAGACTGTTCATGCCGTGATGCCCACAAAAGGAGCACTTTGCTCTCTCCTAGGGTGCAAGGCAGCTGCCCCCATGACCTTTGCCCCTGGGCCCATCAGAAGCACCACAGGACAAAATGTCCCTTCAAACTCTCCTGCAGAAAAAGCTCCTGCCCTTCCTGTTTTATGGTGAAGTCAGCATCCCCTTGCTGGACATTCCCACATGACTCAGGCTGGTCACTGCCTCTTACATGATGCCATAATCAGCTGGTGAGAAGGAGAGCAGGAGCCTGAACTCCGGGGAGGGAGAACAATGGGGCCCTCAATTCTGCTCCAGCAGTCTCCTCTCTACCTACAGTCATCAGGTGTGCGGCAGGTGGGCATGGTTTTGGGGGAAACCGCTTTGCAGGCAAAATCTGAACACCTGGCAGGTCAAGTATGGCCTGCAGACCAGAGGTTCCCCAGTCCTGAGTTACAGGGGGAGGGGCTCTGATGGCTACAGTTCTCTCTCCATCTCTCTCAAGAGAGCACCAGAGAGTTAGGCACATTGAACTTCCTAATCAAACACCTGACGTATCATATTCCCGGATCAAAGGCTGTTGGGCAACTCTGGCTCCTAAGAAGGAACAGAGCTGTCGGGGCCTAGAAGTCAGTCTCTCTGGGAGGAACACCCAAGGGTGGGGCTCACCTTTGAGAGTGCTGCTGAGTGCAGTTGGTGCCTATGGCTTACCACATGCCTCCCACATAAACTTTCTGCCCAAATCTTCAGATGATCTTCAGAGACTCATCTTTGTTATGTTGCTACTACCAGAGAGGCCTTTGAGGCCTTTCAGTGGTCCTCAAAGAGTTCTATGATTGTCCCAGAATCAGGCTGAAGCCCTTTTAATCTACCCAAGCTTTTTAGATGCTGTTGATAAATGATTTTGCCTTACTTGCACTGAAGTTAAGCAGTTTTCACATCTTCTGCTGCTAAGGTTATTCTACTTTCATAGTTTTACTGTGCTGAATTGTTGCCTTAGGGAGCTTCCAGATGTGAACAGCTGAGCAGCACCTCATCATTACTGTTCTGCTTTAAGCTGCAAGTGGAACAGCAACTCTGCTTCCAGACTTCTGGAATCCAGACAGCATGCTGCAGCCAGGTAAGCAGTGTCTCATTCCCTGCCTTAAATATGAGGGTGTGAAGTGGGGAGATTGATATTTGTTTGGACAATTGGGGGGTGCAGTTGGGTTTACTATTCACTCCACCTTGCAACATGACTGCCCCACCCTGCTACAAGATGGGGGGGAAGAAACAGATATAAATGAAATACTAAATCCATCTGTCATGGATGCTTTAGCTGAGATTCCTGCATTGCAGGAGGGTTGGACTAGATGACCCTTGGAGTCCCTTCCAACTCTGCAATTCTATATAAAAAGGAAGGGTTTAAGAATCAATTCCCAGACAGAAACACATTCTTGTGTCATGTTTTACCTGTTCAGCTCTAAAGAAAAACAGCAACAGAAGCTGAACAGGTAAAATATGACACAAGGATGTTTTGTTCACATCATGTAAATGGCCGTAAGAAGTTAGTGAACACTGTGTGGCTAAAAAGGTAAAGGTAAAGGGACCCCTGACCATTAGGTCCAGTCGTGACCGACTCTGGGGTTGCGCGCTCATCTCGCATTATTGGCCGAGGGAGCCGGCGTATAGCTTCCAGGTCATGTGGCCAGCATGACTAAGCCGCTTCTGGCAAACCAGAGCAGCACATGGAAACGCCGTTTACCTTCCCGCTGTAGCGGTTCCTATTTATCTACTTGCATTTTGACGTGCTTTCGAACTGCTAGGTTGGCAGGAGCTGGGACCAAGCAACGGGAACTCACCCCGTCACAGGGATTCGAACCGCCGACCTTCTGATCAGCAAGCCCGGAACAGCGATAGTTTAATTTTTTTGGAATTCCTAGACACTCTGGAAACCCTTTTACGGTTGAAGAGTGATATGTAAATTTATGTAAATAAACAACAGCCCTGCCCTCCAGGCCTACTGTGCACTGTGCACCACAGTTACTGTACATGTACGCCCATTTGCACCCCCAGCTTTCTCTGCGTATTTGCTGTTAAGCCAGGAACAGGCAAGAAGGGAAGTTTATCCTTCATGCACATTTTAAACCCAGATCCAGCAACTATGGAAAAGGTTGCAGAAATCTGCCCTGTACAATTAAATCTCTGCACTGCTCTCAAAGATGAGGAGGAAGCCACAGCAGCTCCTGCCCCTCCTTTGTCCTTCCCACAGCTACTGCTGCAGTAAGTAAGTAGCAAGTGGGGGGGGCATTCTCCCCCAGGCTGAGTTCCCCCCACAGCCCAGGCAAATAAAATGAGATAAGGAAATGTCATGACCTAGTCCCTCTTCTAAGCATGGGTACCTGTTGCAGCACAGCACAGCACGGCTTAAGGGCCCAAGAGGAGCCCGCCCCCCCAAACTTCTGGGGTGAGCTTTTGATTTATGCAATGCTTGAATTGGCAGGTCACAAACTGGGACCCCTGTCAAGCGAGAGGGCGGCCCTGAAAGGTCTGGTATGCTTTTCCAGTTCATGTGTCCCTCCCCTCCCCTCCTCCCTCCATCTCCCCCCCCCCCCCGGCCACCTCACTATGCAATCAAGACCTCACTTTTGCAAGCATAAAAACCTGCCTTCAAGCAAACGGAAAACTTCAAGAATTAGCCACTGAAATCAACCCCATGTGCATCTTCAAAATAAGCTCTCTCCTCTAGAGACTATCGGAAGGGCACCATCTAGTGGCAGCACGGCATTCAAAATTCTGACCACAGAGATTGCATCAAAATCTTTGGGAAGTAGGTATTCTGGCACTGCAGGGAGCCCCACCAACGCCAACGCTAGCACATGCAGAGTCTTCCTGAGAGAAAGGAAGCAGGAGCCTGAGAGGGCCACATATGGGTCTAGCCAAACCAAACTCCCTCATGCTAAGGAGCCAAAGGGGTTTCATTTCCTTGGTGCCTGCAGAGCTTACACCCTTCAGAACAGAAGGATTAGATATCTTCCCAGCATTTGTTACCTCCTCTTATTATATTAGTCAATCTCGCCAAATCTAGAAATCCAAATGGTTTTTCTTGCCATTCATTCAACTTCGGTACCTCTTCCTTTTTCCAATAATACATAATTATTACTTGATCTTGTTTTTGGATTTCTTTTTCCACCATCCCCAATAGGAGGCTTTCCGGTTTTTTCTTTAGATTAATTTTGACTTTTTTTTTATTTCCTCTACAATTATATTCCAAAATGGTTCAATTTTTTCACACTGCCACCACATGTGTAGGAAGGTTCCTATTTGCTTTCAGCACCTCCAGCAAACAAACAAAAATTCGAACAAAATTGGGTAAAATTCGGAAACTATATGAAGCAACAATGCCCCACAATAAAATCTTGGATTCATTTCTAATGACGGCACTGAAAATAAAAAATTGATAATTGAAAAATTTGAAATCAAGAAATTTGGATTATTAAAATTGAAAATATAGAATATGCAGAGCATTGAAAGGAGCAGTAGGAAAAGTAATTATGAAGACCGAGGTGCAGATAAGTGGAAGTATCAAAAAGGAGAGATGTATTAATTATTTGATTTGATTTGATTTAGTTTAAAAATAAGAACTTTCATTTTTAAAGACATTATTGTATCATAAGAGGGTAATGGTTTATTATGGTTTTGTCAAATTTGTGTATGGTGTTGTAATAATTTGTATGTATTTTATGTTTTCATCTTAATAAAGATTATTTTAAAATTTAAAAATAAAATAAAAAATAGATATCTTCCCAGCAGTTACTCTGTAGTGTAACTGGACTGGTGCAGTTTAGTTGCACAAGCAACTCGTTGTTGTTGTTGTTTAGTCGTTTAGTCGTGTCCGACTCTTCGTGACCCCATGGACCATAGCACGCCAGGCACTCCTGTCTTCCACTGCCTCCCGCAGTTTGGTCAAACTCATGTTCGTAGCTTCGAGAACACTGTCCAACCATCTTGTCCTCTGTCGTCCCCTTCTCCTAGTGCCCTCAATCTTTCCCAACATCAGGGTCTTTTCCTTCATGGATCAATGCCTTGTCGTGGCGAAGGGGCTTGAATAACTCGGAGAAGCTATGAGCTATGCCATGCAGGGCCACCCAAGATGGACAGGTCATAGTGGAGAGTTTTGACTAAACGTGATCCACCTGGAGAAGGAACTGGCAAGCCACTCCAGTATCCCTGCCAAGAAAACTCCATGGACAAAGACAACAGGCACAAGCAACTCACATCCCCCCAAACCCAGGGGAAGCCAATCACCTGCAGCAGTAGCAACCTAAGGCAGTCTTTGCCAACTTGCCCTTCATATGTTTTGACTAAAATTCCCATCAACCACATAACATCTACAGATCTTATTACAGGTTGGCCTAATAGTTTATTTTAATAGCTTTTCCCCCCTTGTGGTCCAACGCAGCAACACTTTGCTTCTTATTATTGTGTTATTATTTATCAATTTTTACTGGTAGGCCTGCTGTTAGGCAGAAATGTGGGATATAAATATTGCAAAAAATTAAATGATGTCTGCCTTGATTAACCCCCAAGAGCAAGTAAAGGTAAAGGTAAAGGGACCCCTGACCATTAGGTCCAGTCGTGACCAACTCTGGGATTGCGGCGCTCATCTTGCGTTATTGGCCGAGGGAGCCGGCGTACAGCTTCCAGGTCATGTGGCCAGCATGACAAAGCCGCTTCTGGCGAACCAGAGCAGCACACGGAAATGCCATTCACCTGCCTGCTGTAGCTGTATCTACTTGCACTTTGACGTGCTTTCAAACTGCTAGGTTGGCAGGAGCTGGGACCGAGCAATGGGAGCTCACCACGTCACGGGGATTCGAACTGCTGACCTTCTGATCGGCAAGCCCTAGGCTCAGTGGTTTAACCCACAATGCCACCCACATCCCACTACCCAAGAGCAAGTGCACACCCTCAAAACACCAGCCACCACAACCTGAATGCTCCCCAAGAGAAGGTGCTACCCTCTGCACAAGAAAAATAGGAACCACTATAAAAAAAAGGTGAATTCCATGCTTAGGGATCATTGGGAACAGAACTGAAAATAAAACTGCTGATATCATAATGCCATAACACAAATCTGTAGTGTGACCACATTTGCAATACTGTGTAAAATTCTGGTTGCTTCACCTCAAAAAGGAAATTGCTGAGTTGGAAATGTTGCAGAAAAGGGCAATCAAAATGATCAAGAGGATAGAGAAATTCCACCCAGAGGAAAGGTTGCAGTGTTTGAGCCTTTTTAGTTTACAAAAAAAGGCGAGGAAGAGGTGACGTGGATGCAAATAAAATTATGCATGGAGTGGAGAAAGTGGTTAAAGAAAAGTTTTTTTCCCTCTCTCATAACACTAGAACTCATGGATGTCCAATTTAGCTGAATGTTGGAAGATGCAGGACAGGTAAAAGAAAGTATTTCTGCACGCAATGAAGTTACCTGTAAACTATGGAAGGTCCCTTCCACTTGGATGACTTGAAAATAGGATTATACAAATTCATTGAGAATAAGGCTATCAACAGTTACTAGCCACAATGGCTCCCCTGCGCAAGGCAATATGTGTCTGAATCCGTTACTGGGAATCACAAGTGGGCAGAATGCTGTTGTGATCAGATCCTGCTTGTGTGCTTCCCCTAGGCATCTCTATGAGAACAGCATGTTGGACTTCCTGATCCAGTCATTTGTAAAGATGTTGGACAGGACAGGACAGAAGCCTGCAGCGCTTCACTCTACTTTTCACTTTTTTCCAGGGCATCATTTGTCTGCATACCAGGAGAAGGCATTTCGCCTAATGAATTTCAGTGTGTCCAGCAGCCATGGAAGGCCAAGCGAAAAAGCCAGCAAGGCGAGAAGGCGCAGTTCCGCTTCCGAGGGTGGCCCCAGCATTCCACTGGGACTGGGACTCCAGTTCATGCATTTGAGCTCCGTGGGCGGAAAGAAAGGAGCACATTGCAAGGGCAAAGTGATTTCCTTGTGAAGATTGGAGAGACGGGCAAAATGTGTGCAGGCCTCTCTGCAGACGCCTTTGCCCTGTGCTCAAAGGCCAAGCATTCCCAGGGAGTGGGATGACTGGGGCATTGTGTTCACGCCTTCAGTCCATATGGTGGGCATAGAGTTAAAGGGCTTCATATTCTCATCCATGTCTGTGCTCTTGAAAGGGCACATTGGGGAAATGGAACAAAACAGCATCCACCCCCTACCCTGCATTTCAGCAGCCTTGCGCTTGGATGGCAGGAGGCAATTAAAAATCATTTCGGATGAGCTCATTTGCTTCTTCTGCTTCTTGTACAAGGACCATTGTGGCCTTGGCTTGTGTCTCTGAAATCTCAAAGTTTACTCAGCAGCAAACCTGGGTGAGGGTTCAGTCCCATTTCCTGCCCTGAGGAAGCTGACATTTTTCAATAAAAGGAATATGAGAGGACGCCTGTGTGACAGTTTGATTCTGTCCATTTGAGCTTGAAATAGAGACAGTGGTTTTCTGTCCCACTACAGGTGCTAACACTCAACAATGCAAGGAGGAGTGTGTCATCACAGACGGTGGCTGTTGTTGACTTGGGTTATTTTGCATACATTTAAGATTAAACTGAATGTTAACAGTCTGAATACCTTTTGCATTTATTTCCCATTTGATCTCCAGTTTTTACCATTTTATCTCAACACGCATCCCTGCCAGCTAAGACTCACCTTTCTTCCTCTGTTCCACAAATATTTACGCCATAATAAATTTGTTTGTCTTTAAGGTGCTGCAAGCCTGTTAGTTATTTTTGCCAGGAGGAATGCAGAATAACCATGCAAAGTTATTCCCTATGTTGTTTTAATTAGAGAGATGAGTCGTAGGCAAACACTGTGACCAGGATCCCACAGACAGCACATAGATGCTGGAGAAAGCCTCCTGGGGCCAGGTTGGAGGCCAAGAAAAGGAGCTGCCTGCCACCCACCCCACCCCACCCACACCCACACCAACACCAACACCCCAAAGAAAAGGCAACCCAAATTTCAAGAAGAAGTCCCCCCTGCCCTGTGTCAAAGGCCCTTTCCTGCCAGGACATGCGCAAAATCAGAGACAAGACACTAAGATGGGAGGTTTTTTTCAGTCCATGCAGACTTGTTTCTCTGCTCCAACTAAGCAGGGACACAAGAAATCCTGGCTAGGAATTGGTTGCTATAAGTAAAAAATATTCTCTGTGGGGAGTGGGCTCGAAAGTTTTGTTTGCATTTTGATGAGAAACTACCTAACTTGCACTTTGCAAACTAATACACAGACTGAGACACAAGTATCCTTCCACATTCCCTTCAGAAGCTGCCTTGTATTGAGTCAGCGCATTTACCCATCTAGATTAGTGTAGTGACACTGACTGACTGGCTGCAGCAGCAGCAGCAGCAGCTCTCCAGGGTTTTTCAGACAGGGAGCTTTAGGCACTGTGCTACTATTATTATAATTATTATTATATATTTATTTATACCCTGCCTTTTTCCCTGCTGGGGACTCATGATAAAAACTATGGCCCTTCCTTTGCTAGAGTGGATGGCTGAGGACAGGAACAGACGGAGGGTCTCAAGACCCCCCCCCCTTCTTCTTAGTACAGACAGGCAAGTAAACAGGGTCAGCTGCTCAAATTCCCTGGGAGTGGAGGAAATCTCATTAAAGAATTCTGGAAAGCCTAACCTCAAACTATAAACATTGCTCTATCATGTTTGGTTCTCTCTGTTTATGCAGAATGAATAAATGCACATCCTTAAAGTTATTTGTTTACTGGCTGAAACTATAGCAATTTTTTCAACTTTTAAAATCTCATTATTAGTTCAGCAGCAGCAGGTGCTGAATGACTGAGGTTTTTCACTTGCTTGTGCTGAAATATTACTTGGCACCTTTCAGCTGCAAACTGGTGGCTGTGCACATGGGGTCCTGCACCCTTTATCGTTACCAGGTAGCAGAACTGGTGGCAGGCCTCAGGGGTCACAGCTTGGGGAGGTTTTGAACCTGGGACTCCAAAACTTTAACAACTACTCTGCACCCTACATTGGCACACATTTCTGAAAGTCATTTCCACTTTCAGACCAGTTTGCAATGGCAGGGAGCCTGTTTCCATGGACCGTGCCTTGCCCCCGGTGGCACCAGTTTCAAGCTAGAAAGCTGCTCTTTCCCCTTCTCAAAACAGCGCTCTTTGGAATATGCCGCGCGATTACTTTTCCGCAGGGAGGGTTGGCCAGGTGCTCTAGAAGAGGTGTCTAAGAGAGAAGGGGGGCGCGATGGATATTCAGAAGGGGCTCAACCCAGGGCCCCCCTTGGTCCTTCCCGCCAGCTGCCCAACAGGAGCAGGGCAGGAAGGTCACTCTGCAGCCCCGGGATCCTGGAGAGGCGGGCTCCGCCGTCCACCCCTCCCTCCCTCCGGGGATCTGTGCCACCTGAGCCGCCGGCTCGCTTCGCACCTGGAGGGATCCCGGCCTCCTCCAGCGCTTCGTAAACACTGAGAAACGGCGAAGAGCAACGATGGATTGGTAGATGGTGTCGGGGGCAGCAACTGCCCTCGAAGCTACTTCGGGCAAGGTTCTCCGACCCCAATTCCGTGCACGAAGGAACCTCGGCGGCCCTAAAGCTCGGGCGCCTCCGAGATGGTCCTCGTCCGCCAGCCGGCAGAGTTCGGCTCCTGCTTCCCCTGCGGAGCTGGAGCACCAGGCTCCTCCCGCTCCTCTCCCCGATGCACTCTGCACATGCTCAGAGAAGCCATCAGCCTTGCGCGCGCTGCCGCCCCGTCGGGCGCGACTCACCATGGCCGTTGTTGTTGAAGCTGCGGCCGCCGCCGGCGGCAGTCTCTTCCCGGCGCTGCTGCTGCTGCTGGAGGCGCCCAGCTGAGCCCGGCTCGCAGCCGCAGAGCCAGCCGGGCCGGCTCTGTAACTTGATCCCCCCCTCCGCCCACCGCCCCGCCTCACCCGGCTGGGCTTCGCGGGCTTCACAGACTGCTCCGGCTCACAAGGCCCCGCGGCCTCCCAGGAGCAAAGCGGAGGTAGCGCCGGGGCGATCAGCTCCCGGCCTCCACTCCAGAGGCGCCCCCGGAACGCCCCTCAGGGCCCCGGGAGCGGGGTGGATGGTGCCCCTCACTCCCCGCGATGCCCGGGTTGGAGATCTCTTTGGGGCGAAAGAGCCGCTCCAAGGGAGCGAACGGGGTCCGACTGCTGTCCAGGCTGCGCCTCCATGCCGGCTAAAGGCTATGCTAAGGGAAGCCAGAGGCACACCTGGAAGAGGCCTCGTTGCCCCAGGGTGACTGGTCAGAGGATTCCCGGGTGACTCGGGGAGCCCGTTGCTCTCGCTGTTCTCCCTCCAGGCAAAGCCTGCCGTTAGCCTCCTCGGGTTCGGGTTCGGACTCCTGCTCCACGTCGCAGGGCTTGCCAGAGAGAGACCACCACTAGCCTCCTCTGCTCTCCCTACGACTCTGTGGCTTTGCCTGCAATGATCCTGGCACTGGCACCCTCCAGCCTCTGGAGGCCTCTTGGCTACCCCTGGCACACACAAAGGCCATCTGGTCCTTGAACCATTGCACCCTTTGGAGCCCCTGGTTGGCCTCTTCTAGTGCCAGCCACATCCTTACCCAAGTGGATTCCCAAACTGTGTGGTGGGGGGAGGGGCATAATGCCAGGAAGAGATGCCAAGCCTTGAGCACCACCCCTTGATTTTGGCCACCGGAGTGATGCCCAGCTTCAAGCCTGCCTTCAAGTGGCTGGCATGATATTGGGTCCCTAAAACAATCCTGAGCCTTGAAATCAGCATTCTCTTTTGCCCCCCCCCCCCAATAACCCCAACCTGTCTGACTGCACTTGACCTTAAGCCTCTCTTAAGGTAGCAAAAAGAAACCCTTTAAATCCCTCCCATAACAGCTCAGTCTCCCAACATCGCACTTGTCACCCCCTCTCTTCTTTGGTGCCAGGTTCCGAGGCCCTTCATTGCCAATCCCAGGTGGCACCAATATGCAGGCAAAGTTTAAATGGCCAAGTAATTCCTGTAGCTGTTCAGGGTCAATTTTTCTGGGGTGGATACTTGTCTTCTCAGTCGACAAGCTGAGTGCTACAAGTTCAGGGTTGCTATGCTGTGCCTTTTGTACAATCTAAATAGGTCGGATTGGAAAAAGGGCCCTCAGCCTTTTGTGGTGCCCACCAATCACTTGAGCTTCTGTGAGTGGCAAACTCGTGCCTAACTGCCTACATTCTAATCCACGTCCTGGGGCTGAAAAAAGGACATTGACCAGATGATGTCCCTAGTCCACTCTTTCAATACCCACTCCTATATGGAACAACATTTTTCAAAGGCAGCTCATGAAACTGATCCTCCCATGGGGTGCGCCCATTCCCCAGAAAATTCAACAAGACAGCTGGGTGGTGAAATGCAGTTTTTATGCTAGTCTGTCCTGTCCCAGGTAGTGGGCATTGCTTGAACCCAAGTGGGTGGGTGTGCTATGTACAGTTTCCTAGTATTGCAGGCCACCTATCACTAGTCCCAATTTGGGATCAAGCAAATCAAGTCAGGTCTAGCAAAGGCCAGCAAGGTAAGGTCATATAACGCAGGGTGGGAAATCCAGCTAAACCAGGTCAGGCAAAGCAGAGGTCAAGGTCCAAAAGGCAAGCAAGCAAGATATTTAGCACCCTGGAGAGCTCCAAATGGAGTCTGGAGAGGCAGGCTGGAGTGTTGCTTCAGCTACCAGCAAACCCAGGCTCAGGGACTACCGCTTCCTCTGGGCAGCTACTCCTGCCTCCTCCTGAGGAGTGGAGTCCTGACCAGGCCCAGTTTGGCGTTCTGTTTTTATAAATGTTTTTATTTATTTTGCAAATTACAGTAACAACAATAAAATAAATTGTCCAACAACAACCAACCCAAATTTGTCCTCTTACATGTACAGATGTGTATCGTGCATTATAATAAAGTTTCATTCAATTATTCTAAACAGTCTTGCTACATTTCCCCATGAGCATCAGGTGGCTTCCTTCCATGGTCTAAATGATTCATGCACTCAATAAATATTTGCCATGTATTATAGAATGAGAATGGATTGTGTTTGTCACTAGTTGCTCTGACTTGACAAGCCAGCTTCTTGGCCAATGCTATTGACCACACTCTGGCATACCAGGAGTCAATGTTAAGACCTGTTCCTGTTATCCAGCTTCTGGCAATTTCCATACATGCTGCTGTTAGCAGAAAAGCTAGGAGCTCATAATCAGAATAATCTAGAGTGGGTGGGATTCTAATTCCTAGCAAGCCCAGCATGTTTCAACAGCCATTGATTCTGACGTCTACTAGGGTCTCCTCCCAGATGGAGTCTCAGTGCAAGAATGTGACCTCTTCCAGCCAAAGAAGTGCTGGCATCATGGGGTCCTCTAGTGCTAAGAGCCCCAAGGTGCCCTCAGCACTGAATAAGCCTGAGTTTTTTGTCCAAGATGCACTTGGTGTTCCCGGTCTTTTCCCTTGAGCCCTGATTCATGGCAGGCTCTTTTCCTTAATGTTGGTCTTCATCCCTTCCAGTGAATCCCTTGCCATCCTAGGCTCCCAGATGCCTTGGCAGGAGGGTAACACAGATCCCTGCCAACAGATAAGTGGTATGGTCAGCTTTTGGGTATTGATCCCACACGAGGAGGGGGAAAGCAGCCACCACTGGGGTGGTGTCTTTTGGTGGAGCTTCTCCCTGCTCTGTGTCCTTGACTTTCTCTCTTTGGGACAGGAGGCAAATGGATAGGGTCCGGGACTGATAGGGCACTGGGCTCAGCACCCCAGGAGTTAAAACTCCCATCAAAGCAGGAAGGGTTGAGCCACCTGCCCCAGCCTCCTAGTTGCAGAAGTTCCACTTTGTATGTCCCCACCGACCATGCACCAGAGAATGCCCAGATACAGGTGCCCAGTATACCTGAAGGAGCACCTCCATCCCCATCAATTGGTCCAGACACTGAGGTCCAGCTCCGAGGGTCTTCTGGCGGCTCCCTCACTGCAAGAAGTGAGATTACAGGGAACCAGGCAGAGGGCCTTCTCGGTAGTGGTGCCCGCCCTGTGGAACATCCATCAGATATCAAGGAAATAAACAACTACCTGACTTTTAGAAAACATCTGAAGGCAGCCCCGCTTAGGGAAGTTTTTAATGTTTGATGTTTTATCGTGTTTTTAATATTCTATTGGGAGGCGCCCAGAGTGGCTGGGGAAACCCAGCCAGCTGGGTGGGGTATAAATAATAAAATACTACTACTGCTACTACTACTACTACTACTGTCTGTCCAGACAGTGTTCTCGAAGCTACGAACATGAGTTTGACCAAACTGCGGGAGGCAGTGCAAGACAGGAGTGCCTGGCGTGCTATGGTCCATGGGGTCACAAAGAGTCGGACATGACTAAACAACTACTACTACTACTACTACTTTACCAGGCTTACTGCCCCCAAGGGGTGGTTTGCAGAACTATGCCATAGAAATGGTTAAATCCTGTCAGGCCGGTTGCCCTGTTTCCCCCACACTTCCTTGGCTTCTTTCCTCTAATCCTTGGCTTCAGACTCTCATTGATATATTCCTTTCTCCCAATCTTTTATTTTGGCCCCATGTGGGTCAATACCTTCCCTGGAGCACCTGTTAAATGCAGTAACAGCACCAGCCCAGCATGTGAGGCATCTTTCCCCAACCTGGTGCCCTTCAGATGTCTCAGACTGTGAATCCCAACAGCTCCAGCCAGTGTGGGAATAAGAAAGGCTGTGTAAGACATGGGACTTTCTCTCCACTGGGATGGACAGGGTTCTTGAGCATCTCCCGTCCCTCGCAGGGGAGCTGGCGTGTGTCCTAGTAGGGGGCTGTAGCCAACACAAGCCTCCTTATTTTCCCAGCACCCAGCTAGTTCCCAGCCCTGCCCTGTGGCTGACCACCAGGCACTCCTAACAAATTGCCAGCATCTGGTTCCACGGTAGGAAACAAAGGTGGAACTTCCAAAAATCCCCCACTCCCTTATACACACACAGAAAGTTCAGCTTAATAAATGTTGGGAATGAAACATTACGGAAATGCCGATTGCAAGTCATGGAATCATAATCACAATCCTATCAAGGGAGGGCTGAAGGCTTTTTCCTCTTAGACAGGAAGTCATTTTGTGTGGCAAATTCCTCCACCGGTCACAGTCAATTGTTTCCAATGGCCAGGGGCCAAAGGCGAGAGGGAGGGGTCACAGTAACAGCCAGCAAATGGTCTGTTAAACTGGAACAAGGAGAGCAATGCAGGGAGTAGGTGGCTGTTCAGGTACGGTCTCTCAGGGCTTCCAGTTCGATAAAACAGGCAGGAAGAAGAAGCAGGGCCCAGGCCCAAGGCCAAGGCCCATCCAGGCCAAGATGGAACAAATGACAGAGAATGCTGTGTTTGGGGCCTGGGGGGAGTGGAGTGGAGTCATAAGGCAGCAAGTCTCGGTCCCGCCCCCCAACTGCATATCAGAAGCTGTATCCTGAAGGTTGGGTGGGATCCCACCATTTATCCCAGGCCTGAGCAGTCCAGAGGGACAAAAAACTAAACTAGAAAAGAACTAAGCTATGCTAACATCATTCATGGGGTTGGCACCCCTTTTTGTTAGTATCTCCAAGTTTTGGACAGCCCCCTCGCACCAAAATTTGTAGAACTGCAACTTTTAAGCACTTGCTGTCTCTCTCTCCCCCCTGATCCCTTTTTTATTATTTATTGATTATCATTATTATATGTCTATATTGCCCTTCATTTGAGAGTCACAGGGCGGTTTACAATGTAAAAACACAAAAATGCATAACATTGTAAGAAACAAACAAAATAAAAAGACCTCACATAGTTTAAAAGGCCATAAAGGGACCCCTGACCATTAGGTCCAGTCGTGACCAACTCTGGGGTTGTGGCGCTCATCTCGTGTTATTGGCCGAGGGAGCTGGCATACAGCTTCCAGGTCATGTGGCCAGCATGACAAAGCCGCTTCTGGCGAACCAGAGCAGCCCACGGAAACGGCGTTTCCCTTCCCGCTGTAGTGGTACCTATTTATCTACTTGCACTTTGACGTGCTTTCGAACTGCTAGGTTGGCAGGAGCTGGGACCGAGCAACAGGAGCTCACCCCGTCGTGGGGATTCTAAATGCCGACCTTCTGATCGGCAAGCCCTAGGCTCTGTGGTTTAACCCACAGCGCCACCCGCGTCCCAAAAGGGACCCCTGACCATTAGGTCCAGTTGTGACCAACTCTGGGGTTGCGGCGCTCATCTCGCGTTACTGGCCGAGGGAGCCAGCATACAGCTTCCAGGTCATGTTGCCAGCATGACAAAGCTGCATAGATTATTTAATTAGCAACGGCCTGGGAAAAAGGAATGTTTGTTTTTATTTATATATTAATTTCCCTCACGTGCAACATATTTTGAGATGATAAGCCTGAGTTTCTTACTACAATGGTACCTCCAGTTGCGGATGGGATCCGTTCCAGAGGTCCGGTCGGATCCCAAGGTTTCCGCAATCTGAGGAGCACTTCTGCGCATTCGCAGACCGCTCCTGGCATTCGTGCGGGGCAAGACCTGGTAAAATACTTCCGGGTTTGCAGCGCACGCATCCCGAAGTTTACGTAACCATGGAGGTTCGACTGTACTAATTTTTGTTAGCTGCTCTGGGAGCACTTTCAGCTAAAGTGTGGGGTAAAAATAGTTTAAATAAACCCTGCTCTGTGTAGCAACCTGGGGTAGTTTAACATCCACTGAGAAGAGAAACAAGGAGTGGGAATGCATCAGACCCTCAGTTCACTCTGATCCCTTAGTTTGTGGAAATAAATGCACCCCTTCCAACATGGTTGAAAGTAAAGTTGGCAGAAATGCCCATGTGCAAAAAGCTCTCAATAGCTGAAATCTATAGCTAGGAAACAATTCAGCCACAACACAAAGGCTAAGATTTCTGGCAACTCACTACTAAAACACACTGGCTACCAAATAAATGCAACCCCCCCTCCCTAGGCATTTCATCTTTCGGACACAGGAGAGGTGGACGTCTGTATGGGACCCCCCACTCTGAGCATATAGGGAGACCTCTGCTATGCATGCGTCCACAAGGTGTATCCAGCCAGCATACTGAGCATCAGCATGATGTAGTGGTGAGTGTTGGACTAGGACCTAGGAGATTGGGGTTCCTATTTGCACTCTGCGATGAAGCTGCCTGGGTGACTTTGGGCCAGTTTCTGCCTCTCAGCCTAACCTACCTCACAGAGTTGTTGTGAGAATTAAATGAGGTGAGGGGGAACCACGTACACCACCTTCAATTACTTGGATGAAAAGGTGGGGTAGAAATGGAACAGAATGAAACAAATCAATGCAGAACCCTGCACTACCTTGACCAAGAGGAAAGTTAAGTTCCAGGATACATTGGCGAGATCAGAAGCAGGAGAGGATTTGAAACAAAAGCTCTGGGGAATCTCTGGTCTCCTCCCATCAGTGGGAACCATAAAAGAGCCCACTGCTGACCTCCTGCTCATCCCAGCAGAAGCTGCTCATTCAGATTAGAAAGGCTTCCCTCTTCCCTCCCCATCCTCTGCCAAGCCAGATCAAAAAGCCATTGGATTATCTTGGCAATGAAAAATGTTTATCTTGCTGACTCTTAATCACCTTCATTCCATGCTGAGAAGCTTTGCCGGCCTACAGGGGTCTGGATTAATGTGGTGGGCTTGTCCAAAGGACAGAAGGGCAGCCTGTCTACAGCAGCCAGATGCTGTCTGCTGCTGAACCAGCCAATGCATTAACTGCTCCAGAATTAGGGGCAAGTTGCCCCCCCCCCACTGCCTTCCCCCTCCCCACAGGTTTGTCCTTCAGGCAGCCTCTTGGCTTTCATGCCTGTTGCTTCTGGGGGACCCTCCTTGGTGTTCCTGAGGCACTGCTTTCCTAGTTAATGGTGGCTCTACACAAGTGCTTGACATAGCGCTCATTACGTATCCTGCAGTGCTCTTCCTGATGGCCAAGATTCTGTAGCATTTACTCACAAGTCAGCTCCATTCACCAAAGGATTCCAGCAGTTACCGACCCCCAACTTTCCAGTTAAAATATAGAGTTTGGGATATACTCGCCGTATAAGAAATACGACCCGGCGTATAAGACAACCCCCCGACTTTTGAGAAGATTTTCCTGGGTTAAAAAGTAGTCTTATACGCAGGAATATACTGTAATTAACTGCTTCCTCCAAGTAGATTCAAATTGCGTTATTGCCTCCTGATCAAGGCAGCTGAACAGTTAGTGGCAATACCTCATTTATTGTGCCTTGATTAGTCTCCTTTATGCCTATCAAATATTTATTCTGCACTTCTTCCAAGCTACTCTCTTTTTCTCATCACAGCAACCTTGTGAGGTGGGATGGCAACCCTTCCTTCTTTTAGCAAAGCAATTTTGTTCTGTTCGAGAATGAAAATAAAGCCTCCCCCCCCCCGCCAGAACAGAAACTGACATTGGAACAGTAAAAAGAGGTTACCGTATATCAGGGGCAGTTAATAGGCTATCAGTTACCAGTCCCTCACCCTTGCCTCTCAGGAAGCAGTAAAATGGGATGAACCTGCGAGCAGGAAATCATGTGTACCGTAATTAAAGCTACACTTTTAGAAAACTGGGGGGAGATGTGGTTTGAACAAAAGGGAACAGGACTGCATTCTATTGCCATCACACAGTGTGGCTATCTTTGGAAGCTCATTCACACACACACACACACACACACACACACACACACACACACACTTTCATTTTCAATGCTGTGCTTTCCCCTTGTTCATCACATTAGAGCACCAGCAGCAGGAATGCGGCCTCTATACTGCTGCAAGCAACTGGTGTGTAAACTTTAAGCAGGGTTGTGGATATGGGGCTGGCTCCGCTGTTGCCTGGGTTTAGAATCGCTCTGCAATCTTGCACTGTTGGGCAAGCGCTCACCTGCCCTTTGTCAGGTGCTAGAAGGCAACAGTGAAGCCTTTCTGATGACTTTAAAACAAGAAGTTAAGAACAGAGGGAAGAAACGCAGCGGACATTCCTCCAAATGGCATTGGGAGCGGGGATTAACAGCACAAGGCAATGTGAAATCCCAGTTGGACAGACTCCACATCAGAAAAAGGGATCTGGACAAGGTTAAGTCTTCTAGCAATATTCTGCTGGCAGTGGGATTGAAGAAGATTTATTGGGGCTCCCCCTTTGGGCTCATGAGAGAAGGGCAAATTCTCATCGGAAGACATTTAATGGTTCCCTTGAGTGGCACAGAGATATAATCAGTAAATAAATCAACGCAGGATTTTGCCTCCCCACCGCCACCTTCTGCCCAAGCTAGTATGAAAAACAGGGCTACTGTGGAGATGGCAGATGGTGACTCTGTCCCTATCTGGCTGGGATTTAGACTGCTCTCTAAGGAAGAAGCTCAGCTTTCTAAAGAGGCACACAGACTAAGGAGAAGAGCAGAACAGGGCAGAGCCCATAACTCATCAGCAGAGCCTTCCAGTGCACCCCCAGCAAGAAGGGTCTTAGGAAGGGAGCTATCCAAAGTCAAAGTGGTGGGATAACAGTCTGACTCAGCATGTCAATTATTGCAGCTCCTGCTCTGCCTGAGAATCTGGGTTGAGAAACCTGAGCAGAACCAGCAAAAGCAGCTGTAAAGTACAGGGCAAAGTATAGTTTAAATGCTAGTTCTAACAGCTCTTAACTAATTTGTCTTTATTCCTTTGTATTTAATAATGTTTTGAAACGCAGTAATCCACCTTGAAACCCAACTTGAGAGAGAGAGAGGCTGGATATGAATACATTATGTAATAATAATGCTAATAATAATACCCAGGAGCCGCCTGAAAACAAGGTGATGTCTACACATCAACCAAACACAAGAGGCTGGCTTTGGGATGAGTAGACAAGCGTGGGACTTGTTGTGAGAAATGCTGAGCACTGATGGATTTGAAACCGAGGGGTTGCTAGGACCAAGGCAACACCACCTGCCTCTCTAACCCCATTGCACTTCTGCAGAGACCCTCCCAAGGTGGCCACCCTGAGGGAAAGTTGTGTTGCCTGGCAAAATCTGTTTTCTGAAAGTCCAGAGAGTGGATGCCTATCTTATTTCAACAGGGATTTGATATCCCACTTTATCACTACCCAAAGGAGTCTCAAAGCAGCTAACATTCTCCTTTCCCTTCCTCCCCCACAACAAACACTCTGTGAGGTGAGTGGGGCTGAGAGACTTCAAAGAAGTGTGACTAGCCCAAGGTCACCCAGCAGCTGCATGTGGAGGAGCAGGGACATGAACCCGGTTCACCAGATTACGAGACTACCGCTCTTAACCACTACACCACACTGGCGCTCTTGAGGAGAGATGCTCCTGCAGAATGCAGGACATAAAGGACATGTACAAGATAAGGAAATCTCTCAAGTAACCTGGCCCTGAGCCTTTTATGTTAGTACCAACACCTTGAACTTGGGTAGCAGCTTGACAGCCACTGCAAATCCTGCAAGCAAGGTGTTACATGCAGGCAGCAGTTTGCCCCCACAAGCAACTTGGCCACTAAGTTCTGCACCAGCTGAAGACTCTGGACCAACTTCAAAGGTAGCCCCACATACAGCTTAGTCAGTAATAACATGAGATACTTAAACCCAGGGCTGTGGGTTCAAGCTCACACTGGGCAAAAAGATTCCTGCATTTCACGGGTTTCGACTAGATGACCCTCGTGGTCCCTTCCAACTCTATGATTCAATAAAGCTATGAAAATGAATTGATGAGTTTCAATCCAACCCTTTTACGGTGGGCTCTCCTCACCTGTCAGAGTGATCTAGCAGCTGTGATGAGTGATCCCACCATGGAACCTAGGAGTTCCCCTCTGCTTCTCTGGTTCTTCAAGTGCAGCATGTGGCAAGAAACAGGTTTGGTTTTCCTCCATCAACATGGCAAGGTCAGGGTCCAGAAATCAGGGCAGCTTCTCATTGGCCACATGAGGTTCTGTTGTTCTTCCTCCCTGGGAGGCTCCAAAGAGAGGTTGCTGCGTTCTTAAGTGCAGAAAGTCCAATGAGAGGGATGCCAGGTTGCCAGTCGGTGGGGCTGCATGCCCGGGAAGGCAAGGCTGTCACTCCTGCTGGTCACCCTTGTCTGTCTCTTTACAGCTCTCTGCCCCTCACTTGATGTCTTATAGAAGAGAGACCCTGCTAGTCTCCTGGTCCCACTGGGAAACATAAAACATACCCAAACACTGGAGAAAAACAGAATAATAGTGATGCAATTTGATGTCCCCAAAAAGTCTGAGTCTGGACTGGCTGCAGGGCTGCCGCCAGCAGCTGAATAGCCCTCTGAGTGCTGAGGAAGATTTTCCCCCGCTTGTGGTCAGACCCAACAGCTCCAGCTCCTGCCTCAGAGACAGCTTGCTGAGGCAATGGACTGCGGAAGGCCATCAGAGGTCTGGCATGGAGTTGAGGGTAGGCGCTGCCAAAACCAAGCAGGCTTCTATAAGTGCATGCGCCCCACCACCAAAAAGGGGATCCGTTTCTAAAACCTCAAAGTTAGGATTGTGTAGCCACTCTCCAGAGAAACCAAGATCTCCCCCTACCAGAAGGGTGGAAAATAAGAATTCTGCCATGAATAAGAGTGAATGGGGTGAGTTGAGGTGGGAGAAGGTTGAGGCGCACAGCCCAAGGCAGTCCTTCTCCAGTTTGGCCCTTGCAACTCCCTTATTACCCCTATTGCTGTGACACACACACACACCCCGCATCAACCACACTCAGAGCTGGCTCTACCTCTGGGCAAGGGACAGCTGTCATGAGTGCCAAGCCTTTTGGAGTCTGAGAAAGCTAGCATATGGACCTCATAACTCCCCTCCCTCCCTCCCTCCCTCCCTAGCAGAGAGGTACCTCTTTCAGACAGGAAGTCACTGTTCTTTACATCAAGGTGCTTCTGAATATGACCGGGGGCGGGAGGCGGTCCTCCACTTTCAATGGAAGTACAGTATATTGGTGAAAATTAGCTCTGAAAAACAGGTCGTTTCAGAAGGGGCCACTTTCAGCCTTATGGACTATGCACAAGGTCCAAAGCATGCATAGGTAACCAGAATAAATCATTTGTGGCTTTGTGGGAGTAGGAGCTGGTCTTTCTCACACAACAGAAAAACCAACTGGAACCAACGCAGGCCAATCTGCAAAACTGAATCAGTAGTTGAATCAGACCCAGGTTTGGTCCCCAATAGTCTCTCTAGTTAGGGATGGAGTCAGACTTCCCTGGAACCCTGGAGAGCCTTTACTGCCGTTAAGTGTAGACAATATGAACCAACGAACTCAGCATAAGCCCATTTCCTATGTTCCTAAAGTGCTAATGAAAATAAAATAAAAAACTGTCCAGTAGCACCTTAGAGACCAACTAAGTTTGTTCTGGATATAAGCTTTCGTGTGCATGCACGCTTCTTCAGATACACTGAAACAGAAGTCACCAGACCCTTATCAGATTCTTGTCTCATTACATATGCTACATATAAGGGTCTGGTGACTTCTGTTTCAGTGTATCTGAAGAAGTGTGCATGCACATGAAAGCTTATACCCAAAACAAACTTAGTTGGTCTCTTAGGTGCTACTGGACAATATTTTTTTATTTTTTTTATTTTGACTGCGTCAGACCAACACGGCTACCTACCTGAATCTAAAGTGCTAATAATAAAGTTGTGTTTTTGCATGACTCATCAATGCACCAGACTCACCAGCCTTCATCAAGCTGGTGCCCTCCAGATGTTTTTACAACTCCCACCAGCTCCAGCCAATACAGTAATGTAGTCCAAAACATCTGGAGGGCATCAGGTTGGGGAAGGCTGCCCTCAACCATTCAAAGGGATGTTTCCCTGCTGTCAATTCTCTGTGCCTCTGTGAGGGGGGGGGTTGCAGAAGTTTCAAGAGGGCACCTTTCTCAGGATTGCAGGCAAGCTCCAATCATGTGGAAGAGGGGCTATGCTGCTCTCTCAGGCAAGACTAGGCATCCATTTCCTGCCCTGCACACAACTAAAAGGTAAAGGTAAAGGGACCCCTGACCATTAGGTCCAGTCGTGACCGACTCTGGGGTTGCACGCTCATCTCGCATTATTGGCCGAGGGAGCCAGCGTATAGCTTCCAGGTCATGTGGCCAGCATGACAAAGCCGCTTCTGGCAAACCAGAGCAGCACATGGAAACGCCGTTTACCTTCCCACTATAGCGGTTCCTATTTATCTACTTGCATTTTGATGTGCTTTCAAACTGCTAGGTTGGCAGGAGCACACAACTAGAAGCATAGCAAAATATAAAAAATCCTTCCAGTAGCACCTTAGAGACCAACTAAGTTTGTCATAGGTATGAGCTTTCGTGTGTATGCACACTTCTTCAAATATTCTTCAGATACTTCTTCAGATATCTTCAGATGCACACGAAAGCTCATACCTATGACAAACTTAGTTGGTCTCTAAAGTGCTACTGGAAGGATTTTTAAATTATTATTTTTTACTATGTCAGACCAACATGGCTACCTAACTGTAACTAGAAGCATAACAGGCATCAATCGCAATGCAATACTCAAAATGATCCCCCTCCCTTAATCAATGTGTGGACTCTTGCTGTTGAGGGATGAGAGTTGTCCTTAATCCAAGAAGATGTACATCCCCAGCTAGGAAAAGATGCACAATCTCTGGGAGCCTAAGGATTGGGAGCAAAAAGTTCCCCAAAATGGTAGAGCATCACTGCAAGGGCTTGTTGGCATCTGGCAAGAGCCTCTGGCCACAGCAACCACTATTTTCTTCGACACCTCCCCCCCTCCCTACATTCAAAAACGATTCCAGAGATCTCCACAACAGACTGGAAATCATGGAAAGAGGCAGGATAATTGTGGTTCATTATGGCTCCCCCAGAGACCATGGAAATTCCACGTCACATAAACCCAAATACAGACTAGTGATTTGATCCCTCTGGGCTGCTGCTGCCATGGACAGCTTACTCAACTCTGACAACTCCAGGAATGATTCACAGAAACCAATAGCAGTTTCTGGCTATGGCAACGGAGGCTGCTCATCAGCCTACTTGTGGTATCTGACGGATTTTGTTCCATCTCTGGAAAGAAGGGTTGCTGCAGGAAAGCGCAATCCTAGCAATTATTGTTCGTAGGCATCAATCTGCTGAAAAGAAATAACCTAGTTGTTTCTGCCAGTGTTTCCAAAGAGGATGCATCCTGTTCAAAAATGAGTGTTGTTGCCATTTCTCTTCAGATTTTACCTCCTTTGTGAGGCGGAGTCTACTGACAGGTTTGTAAGCCCCTGAGCTAGGTGTGTGTGCACTGCTGCTGGGAAAGGGGGGTCATGGTGCACCTCGGGGGGAAATAGGGCGACTTGAGAAACACGGTGTCTAACAGTATAAGCCTAATCATGTCTATTCAGAAGAAAATCGTGCTGAATTCAACTGAGCTTACTCCCAGGATCACAATATAAATGTATACCCGTTTAATCACATTTCAATAAAAAGCAAGCAGGGGGCCAGCTTTTATCTTCACATACAAACTGAAAAAGTAAATTACTCTTGTGTCTCAAAGCAGATGGAAAGCATGTTGAAAGGAAAAATGTAAAGTTCTGAGCTAAACAAATCTATTCTGGAAGAAGGAAGAGTTCCTCTTCATTCCTATAAAACCTGCCTAAAATGAATGCTGGCCTGTCTTAGCCAAGGGCGCTCTGCCTCCTGGTGGCAGCGTCTGAGCCCGGAGGTGCGGAGAAGGTGGGGGGGGGGGCGAGACAGCCACCCTCCCCAAGGAAGAATGGAAGGACATGGCGCGGAGATGGCCACAGAGGGACTCGGAGTGAGGAGCAAGAAACGTTCTGGCCCGAGCATGCAGAACTCGGGAGCCAGGCTGGGTTGAAGGGGCGTCCGGTGCGAGGAAGCTGTAGACTTAGAAGCAAATCGAAAGGGAGCCTCACCAAGAAGCCCCAGCCCAGCGTTCCCTTCCGCTGCGGAAACTCCGCTGCCGGCGTCGCCGGGGCTGCCACTTCTGGTAGGAGCGCGCGCACGTGGAGCAGGCAGCGAGTGGCTCCGCCCACCACGCCAGCGGCGGCCAATCAGGCTTCGGCACGCCCACCCCTCCCTAGGCCCAAAGAGCTCGGGGCTCTGTGGGCGCAGGTAGACTTCCGGCTCTCAATGGTCAGCAGGAGCGGTCCGCAGAGGCCACTCCCGCTGTGTGTTGGTGTATTTTATGTGCCCAGTAGAGGCCGGCGGCGGCCGGCGGGCGGGGCTAGTAGCTCCTCCCCCTGCTGTGTCTCGACTCCGCCCCTCGCCCCTCCCGCCACTCGCAGACTCTCTCGCCGGGACTGAGGCGAGGCAAGTCTGGGTGCCGCGGCCATGGGCGAGCCTCCCGTTCCTTCCGCTTCGCCGCCTCCGGGCTCGGTGCTGTGCCGGCTGCAGTACCTGGAGGACGGGGACCCCTTCTCGTGCGCCGCCTTCCCGGAGCCGCGCCGCCCGCCCGCCCAACCCGTAGCCGAGGCTCTGCCGCTCGCTGCCCAGCTGCCCGCCTTCCACCGCCTTCTCGACGCCCCACTCCCGGTGAGAGAGAGACAGATGTGCGCGGCCTCTGAGCGCGTGCAGAGTGCCGGCAGGCGAAAGCCCAGCCGCCGCTTTTGTAAGGTGCAACGGGGCAGGAGGCGATAGAAGCCTCTGGCTGTGCTCCCCTCAGAAGTCCACGGGGCCAGCTGCTCCCTGGATGGGACTGCCTGGCGCCAGCGCCGCCCGCGGCTACTAGTCCCGGTGGCTCTTGGTACGGGGGGGGGGGAGGACAGCGTTGTCCGCAGCTGGGGAGATTGCTGCTTCCTGGAGCCCTACGATGGTCATGTGCTTGGTTCCTATCAGGGCAGGATGCTGGGGTGGGGGTAGGAGAGAGGGGTGATCCAGCCTCTGGGAAGCAGCATCTGAAGGTCTCCCTGGAGGAGAGAAGAGCCACCAAGGGAGACCTGGCTTTTTCTCCGTTTTTGCACTCTTGGCATGCTCAAGGAGGATTGGGGCTGGCATGGCTTCCCAAGGGGAGCCCCCTCCCCCCTAGTAAGAGACAAAAAAACCAGTGACAGCGTTAAAATGATGTACTGTATAAATTTTTGGCAGCCGCAGGCATGAAATAGATAAGCGCTCAAAACACATGGAATAAATGAATAATGTCCATTTTATATCTTGACATCATGGCTTAGAATGTATGCACTGGCAAGATATTGATGGACCTGTAGCATTTGCTGTGCCAGTATGACTCAAACCATATATTTAGGCCAGAGCAGATATTTTGATCACCATAGATTGGTGTTCAGTCATGCTGTTTGGTCAGCCTTGCAGAGGTATCCTAGAAACAGCTCTTGGCTGCCTCAGTGGTATACCGTAGTCCCTGTGTTGCATCTTGTAGCCTGGGCCAGCAGATTTGGAGGATGTGTGTTTGGGTTGCGTTTTATCTCCTGGCCTCTAAATAAGCTGAACTCCCTACAATTAGATATTGGTCTTGATTTGTTGTTTCATTTACTGCTTTATTTTTGGCATGAAGCAGCTGAATATCTCATGTCAATAGTCATGGGGTATTTTTTTTGTTGGCAACTAAAGGGGGTTGGGAACAAACAGGCAAAGCCGTTCCAACTAAGTGTGCTTGGGTTTCAAACATGTGCTCTAGAGCCAGGCTATGTGCACAAACAACAGCTCTTATAGTCTAGTTATTGCAGGAATTGAGACTTAACCCTCAATGCCTCTTTGCATTAACACAGACCCCCCCCCCCCGCTGCTGCGCTGCCCTAAAAAAGGCAAAGAGCATCAACTGGGGGTTCATCAATTGGGATTGCTGCTATGGTCTTGATGGAGGAATGTAACCCGATTCTCTCCTGCTATAGTTTTGGGGGAAATACCTACTGTGAAGATAATGATGATGCAAATGGAGGATTTCCTCCCAATGCAAAATACTTGCTTCAGAAGAGGTATCTTCAGGAGTGACTTATTTCCCCTTCCACTCTTCACCTACAAACTCATGAAGTGTTCTCCTTACTCCTGCTCTCCATCTTCCCACTCAGCTCTTGTCTTCCTCCTCCAGCTTCTAAACCTGGAACTGCTCTTGCAAAAACCTCTGTTTATCTCTCACTACAAAGGTCACTACTTGGTCCTCGTTTGGTGTGCCTTTACTACAGGGGGATCCCTCTCTCCTGCTTGACCCCCTTTATGCGAATGGAGCGTCACAGCTCCCATCATCCTTGATCGTTGGCTGCTGGGAGTTGAAGTGCTGCAGCAGTATCTGGAGGGCCACAGGTCACAAGCACGCCTGCCTTATGCCCACCAGTCAGTCTCTGATAGAAATAGAAATACTTTATTGTCACTGTACTACTTGTTTACAGTGAGATTAAAGGAGCCCCCCACCCCACCCCCAGTCTCTCAGTCCTTGTTACACTCTGTGTGCTGGTACGACCACCAATCCCGACCACCAACCCAAACTTCAGCTGCAATGTTGCTGTCTTCCATTCAGCAGCCTCACGGCCCATGGGTAGAAACTGTTCTTTAACCTGTTGTTGCGGCTTACCGGTATCATGCTTCTATATCTCCTGCCCGAGATTCTGTTTTCATCTGGTTTTTTGCCTGTCTAAGTGTTCTTTCAGTGTTTTCCTAGGTGGAGTATCTTCCTTTGTTTTCTTTCTCTTTGTTGAGGGGCCTGCCTCAGGGATCTCTTGTTGTTTTCTGCTCTTCTCTCCACACACTGAGTGACCACTTTCCCAGGGCCACCTGTACACAGACAGAGGTTAAAGCTTAGCTCTCTCCCCCTTTCACTCCCATTTCTGCATCACCCAACTGATATTTCTGTTCAGATGCTTCGTTGTCTCAAGCGCCACTGCCTCCCAGACTGAACTTCTCAGACTGAACTTCTCATATTTCCTCTTTAGCTCTCCTTTTTTATTGTATTTGTTGATGATGTTACCATGTATTAGGCAATACATATGCCTGCAGAGTCTCTGGTGCTCTCCCTGCTGAAATTGGGCTTGTAAGGAAGCTTCCTATTGTAGGCAATGGAACAGGTGGGCAGTGTGTGCTTGGTGCCAATGGCAGAGTCCGTGGTTTGCGAATGGGGGCCTGGAAAGCTTGGTTGATTTCCCCCCCCCCACCCATGTACACTGTTGAACAGGCCTGGGTTTGAATGCCCTCTCTGTTCCCTGTATTCAGTCTGTAGCTGAGCCATCTAGTTTCCTTCCTTCCAACTTTACAGAAATCCTCCCTCTCTGTTTCCTTGAGAAGGGTAGTGAGAAGGGTGATTGGTGTGGGCTGCAGAGTGTTGGGTAGACATGAGAGGTGTGGGCTGAGAAACTGAGAAGGATGCTGGGTATATCTCAAAAGATCAGTTTGCTACATGGTACATGGGTGAGTAGTGGGAAGTGCAAGAGCTCATTGAAAGACCTGGTGGAACATGCCTGAATTAAAGGTAACAGCCTCAGGCTAAGCGGTTGCTCTCCACCCACCCACCCACTTTTAGAGTGTGAAAATCACTTTAACTAGTGAGTAGCATTAGTCATATCCTCACATAATTCACCTTTTTGTTTAGCTGTTACAAGGGAAATCAGTTCCTGAATTTCTTGTTCCAGACTGACCTTTGGAGTACAAAACATGCTTTCTGAAGATGACCCACACTCTGACTCCTGGAATGAGTCTTGTCTGTCCGCATTTAATCCTAAAAGCATTTGCAGAACCTGTCACATGTGCCCTAGTAGGGGCGTAGCCCTACTGGAGATGTTGGGCTGATGCAAAGGGGCCTCATTCTGAGGGCATTCCTGATGAAGCAGCAAAGGTGCTGCCCCTTGAGGGTAGACTGAGTGCTGGTTTTAGTAGCAGCAAAGCAGTGGTGTTGCTGGAAACTTCTCTCCTGTACGCTGAGGAGATGGGATAATCATGCACAGCAAAGACCAGCTTCTGTGTCCAAAATTAGTCCGGTGACAGTCAGATTTTCCTCTGGAGTTTGTTTCAGCTATTTCATCTGGGAATATTAAAAATAAACGTTCTCCCAAGTATACTCAGGGCCATCAAGAACTTCTTGTCCTCTGTCTTGGGAGGGCTATTCCTGACTCCCAACTTTGTGTGCTGCTTTTGACAAGAGGGCTAGTTTCTTGGCCATCTTGTTTGCTGTTGTCTCCCCACTACCATTGCCTGCCACAGGTAATGATGAGCCAACCTTCCCCAACCTCTTGCTCTCCAGATGTTTGGGGCTGATGGGAGTTATAGTAGAAACATCTGGTGGGCACCAGCTTGCGGGAGGCTGCTATAAGATTTGTGCTACATCAGCAAACGAGCAGCTAAATTCACCCCACTCCACCCCCAGGAACTCTATTTTGGAAGATTCTGAAAGTTGCCATGTTGACAGTAGCCTTGATCTCCTGCCTGTCTTGCATATCCCAGGTGAGGCTCAGAACTCTGAGGGGCTGGAAAGCAGAGCAGCCAAAGGAGAAATCCATACGGGTTGCAGGAGCAGAAAAACCGGAGTTCTAGAGCTGAGCAAGTGGCACTTCTGAGCAGTACTACACTGGACTGTCCTTCACTGAAGCTTTTAAAGCAGAGGTTGGATGCCCATCTGTCATTAATGCTTTAGTTGAGATTCCTTGGTTGGACTAGATAACCCTTAGGGTCTCTTCCAACTCTGATTCTATGACTAGGCTCTGTGACCAGTGCTGGTTGCTGAGCATCCCCTCCTAACCACAGCCTCTGACTTTCAAGACTTTGGTGAAGCCCATGGCTGCCACACTTCAAAAAGAAGTGCAGGCTGGCCCTTTCGGGAAACAGAGCAAGTTTCAGCACACAACACACAGTGACAGAGTCCTGTGTTTTGATGAGAAGCAGGGCTTAGCCTGTTTCCAGGCCAGAGGGAGAGTTGCTGTCGTGGGTGCCTGTTGGTCATCATGTTCCTTGTTTTCTGAGCACAATTGGCATGAAGGGTTGGCTCTGCTTGTGACACCCCTCATTAATCATCAGGGGCTGTTCTCTTTTGGGCACAAGTGCAAAGTAAATAGTGTGGTCCTGGTACATTTGTCTCCTTCCTTGCTGCAGAATTTGAGCCTAAACAATCTGGTCGCATGGTGCAGAGTGGAAGGTGCAGGGGGAAGGAATGGGATAAGAAAGGTGGGAATCTAGACTGACTTCTCTGATGCGAGGCTCGGTTTTGGGGGACAGTAGCCATGAGAGGATATGTTACGAGTTCTGGAAGCTCTGCCAGCCTGGACAGGTCTAGCTTGTGAGCCTTCATTAGATGGTAGCCACATTGCTGGTAAACATGAGAGCTAGGAACTTTCTACTTCTGGTCTCCGTCTCCTCCTGAGATGCCAAATTCTCCACTAGACACCTTCTAATTCCGAAGTGGGAAGTTCTCAGTAGCCAGGATCCCCATCAGGGATTAATTTCTCTCTTGCCTCCTGTAGCCTATGGAGGAATGGATCTTGCAGCAGCTTTTAAATGGTGACTGTAAGAAGTTGTCTGATCCTGAAGCAGACCATTGGGGGTCCATCTGTCTCAGTATTGTACACACCAGTGGTTCCAGTTAGTTAAGTACTGCAGCCCCTCTGTTTTTCAGAAGCCAAGCTATGAACCCCCTACTTTTGAAAATTTTGATATATCTATAGAAGTTTTTGTTATGTGAATGGACTCCCTGAAGTCCAAAGACCACCAATTGGGAACTACTGGTCTACCCAGTGTTAGAAATTAGCCAGGCACATTTTGCAATTGGCATGGCTCCAATTGCAACCATATGGAGATCTCTGGATGCCAGGTTGGCGACTGAGGAAAGCAAAATGTCAGTGGAGGACGAACTGCAATATTTTCCTTGACGCTTGAATTGGTTTTATTTGATGTTTTGTTGTTGTTGTTTTGTTGTTGTTTAGTCGTGTCCGACTCTTCGTGACCCCATGGACCATAGCACACCAGGCACTCCTGTCTTCCACTGCCTCCCGCAGTTTGGTCGAACTCATGTTCGTAGCTTCAAGAACACTGTCCAGCTATCTCGTCCTTTGTCGTCCCCTTCTCCTAATGCCCTCAATCTTTCCCAACATCAGGATCTTTTCCAGGGAGTATTCTCTTCTCATGAGGTGGCCAAAGTATTGGAGCCTCAGCTTCACAATCTGTCCTTCCAGTGAGCACTCAGGGCTGATTTCCTTCAGAATGGATAGGTTTGATCTTCTTGCAGTCCATGGGACTCTCAAGAGTCTCCTCCAGCACCATATTTCAAAAGCATCAATTATGGTTTTAATGTGATGTAAATCACTCTGAGATTTTTTTTCTTTAATGTATAAAGTGGTATAGAAATGAAATTAATAATAATAATAATACCTCACCGCAAAAAAGCCCCTAGACATACCATTGTGGTGACAGCAACCTAAGTTTCAGGTGCCATTTGGCGGTTAGATTATATACAGTATCTGAGTCTCTAGCACTGGACTCTACACTAACTGTCAGCAGTTCTTACGCATTCAGGCAGGGAATCTTTCCCGCTCTCCTTGGAGATGCAACTCAGGATCTTTTGCATGCAAAGCAGATGCCCTACCACTGAGCTTAAAGATGAAAGCTTCTCATGCTAGCTCATGGCCTGGCAACTTCCTGGGCAAAAGAGGTGGTCCTTCTGCTTTAGGAGAGGCTGGCAGCACACTCCATGTGCTCATTTTAAAAATAGATTTATATCCTGTCTTTGAGAAAATTGATCATGAGATACAAGTTAAACATATAACAATAAATAGAAAGTTCCAGCAAAAGACAGAAAATCAGTACCATATAGTCATAGATAAAGCTCGTAGAGACAACCATTAATAAAACAAGTCGGTGATCCCACGTCCACTAAAACACAGCCAAGCTCAACAGTTGAAAAGTCCTGTCCTTCAAGAAAGATCCTGAAAGAATAATGAAGTTTTAAGATCTCATTAGAAAGCCCGCAATGTTTGATGGAGCCCAGTTGGCCATGAATCTCATTGGAGAGTGGCCACTGCCACATCCCTGCCAATTCCACCTTTCCTTGGGGTGGGCAAAGAAGGGCCTCTGTTGCTGGGTGGTCATCCGCATATTGATGCCACTTCAGCCCAAGCCTCTGGGTGACCTCCCCCCCAATCAGTTTCATGTACGTAGTGGCACTGATCTGTAAGTGAAGAGGTCATGTTTGGACACAGGCCAGCCAGTTGCCTTTTTGAATGGCCCTGCAACATGCCTTTCTACCTTTCCAGACCCATTATCCTCCACTGAAGCTGTCCAGAATGTGGACAGGCAGGGCTGGAATGGCCTGAATCAGCCTTGGAACTGAGAATGCTGTGCCCTATTTGGGGTTGAGCAGGATTCCTGCCAAAGCTCATCACAGGAGGGAGGGGCAGCAGCAGCAGAGACCTTAAAGGCCTGGGACTTGGCCAGCCTTTCTTCTTCACAAGGCTTGTTAACTCTACATTGCCTGGCCTTGGAGAGCACCCAAAGAGTGGCTGGTGAGGAGGGGATTTGCATCACAGCCCTCTTCCCAAGAGGAGCTGTTTCCTGCATCAGGACCTGCTGTGCCTTCCACTGGGAGAGGAGCAGCTCCCTGCCTGTCCTGGCTGAGCAGCAGGTGAGAGGGGCAGCCTAATGCCTCTCTGGATTCTACAGCTCTCCTTGCATGAATGTGTCGATCGACTAGTTTGCCAGCCCTTCCTTCAGAGTGTTGGTTGTGGGGCTTCCTACCCCTGTTCTGATCAATCCAAAGCCTACTATTTGGAAACAGAGCTTTAAATCTAGCTTATTTTTGTTTTGTTTTTTGCTTAAAGACAGTATTCCCCTCAGATCAGGCATTTCCCTTGTGATGGCTTTTGGGAATAGCTGGGAGCTTCCCGTTGTGGTGATGAGGTCTGACTCAGCATGGGGTGAGTCAGCTGCAAGTCTTGCAAAGGGAGGGAGAGAGGGGTGTGACGGCAGATCTCAATCTTCCCTGTCTCTGAGATGAAGTTGGTTGTATCTCTCCGGCTTTCTTGTTGGCATCTGTCTGTCTCTGGAGACAGTGGAGGAGTCTGCCTTTGGGGATGAAGGCAAAGTGTTGGGAGGAGAGAAGAAACCCCACAGCCCTTGGCTTTTGGTGCAGCCTGCCTGTCTCTGCAGTATGGGGCTAGCAACATTTCCCCCTTCCCAAGCCTGACACCTCACTTCCCTTTTTTCCAGCATATTTGGCATACTTGGGTCACCTGGGGAAGCTATTTCTCCCAAGAACCATCCTCACAATCTTGCTTTGCTCTGCTCTTCGGGCTGACCTCTGTGTCTTTCCTGCAAGCTTCCTCTGCTCCTTCTAAAGCAGAAATAGCCCCTGCCATGCCACTTTTCTTTCCCATCCCACTTTCTGAACACCTGGGCTGCCTATTCAGTTGGTGCAGGCAGGGGGCCAAACCACCTTGGCATCTCCTCTAACCTCATCACATTGACCACAAAGAGTTTCTGGAAATGAGAGCTCCTAGTAGTGTACAGGCATGCTGACCTGTAGATTGACACAAAGCTACCACTGGAAATGGAATCTTTTATGCAGTTTCAACATATGCTACTCAGTTCCTCAAGCCAGAGGATTCTCTGCGAGACTTACAACACAATTAAAATCCACTTAAGCAGTAAAATCACTAAACAGAAAGTGGAATAGAGACACCCAACTCCTTCCTGCAGTCACTCTTTGGGCAGTTCCCTCTTTTGGCGGTCATTTTCAGGCAGTTGCCTCCATCTTCTGCCAGGGTTTTTATCCACTGAGTGGTCTTTGCATCCCAAGAATTCTGAGCTGCAGCTCACCCTTACTGAGTTCTTTGCTCACCCCAAGGCTCCTGTTGCTCGTCCACCGAGGAAAGCCAGCTGCTGGAGGCTGTAGCACTGAGCCGAAGGGCAGAGCCTCTATCTACTTTGGGGTCCTCCTTCCTGGGGCCTACACCACTGACGTAGAGCCTAAGGCTTTATTTCATCATGGCTTTGGTTCTTCATGCTTTAGAACAGGAGTGGCCCATGGTCGGCATCCAGCCCACCACCGTAGCTGTACCTGTGGTGATTCACCCACATTCAGAGCAGAGGGAAGGGTGGAAGAGGAAGCTGCGGGTGGGTTTCTAATCAGCTTAACCTTGCATACCACCTTTTCTGGTAGAAAGTATTCGTACTTGAGGGAGCCAGGGAGGGTTCTGCACTATCCACCTCCAAATCATGGGAAGTTGGCTATCACTTCCTTGTATCTTTTGAGTCGCCAGGGGAGAGTCTGAATTAGCCCTTCTGTTAAACTTGAAGGGCTTGGGGAAGGAGCACAGGGTGCCTGTCAGGATGGCCCTGCTCCCTGTGCTAGTAAGCCTGCTTGGCTCACCTGCCCACTGCTCACCTGGCATTGGCTACTCAGGACTGTTTCCTCACTTTCGCTGTGCATTCTTTGCTGCCCTGTTGATTCCCTAAGTGAGCAGGCAGGCAGGCTCCCTACCTAATATTGGATGTGCTTGTGTTTTGCAGCTCGAGGACTGCACTTTGCAAGTCTTGCCTTCTGGGCACTACCTGGACTTGGAGCTTTCCCTGCTGGAGCAGAAAGATGAGCTGGAAGGGTTCTATGAAGAAATCAGGTGAAAATCTCTCTCTGCTGCAGGGTATATTTTCTCTTTCCCAACCTGTATCGGGCAGCACTTTCCATAGGTTTCTGGCTTCACAGGTTGCCATTTAACCCTAACAACCTGATGCAACCTTGTCAAGCAGATCCAGAAATATGGTTGTTAGTAGATGTCCACACTTGTGAAGTTGGCATGGTTAGGTGGTCAGTGCCCCAAGTTCCTCTTGCCTCCCCGCTGAGCCAGTGGCATCTTCTCTCTTCAGCTGTTTGGTGAGCAAATGTTTTGAAGAGGAGGGGGAGGAGGTTCCCAGTGGCTGGCTGGCGAGTGTTCTTGGGAAGCAGGCTGGGGCTCAGGGAGCCTGTGCTGATCTAGGTCCTGTTTCCTTTCATGTCGTTGCAGCAAAGGGAGGCGGCCCATCCTGCTTCTCCGCACACAGCTCTCTGTCCGAGTCCAGGCCATCCTGGGTGAGTCTCAACTCTGTTATTGCTTAGAGCTCTTTCAGCTCTTGCTGGCCACGGATTCTGAAAGCACTTGTTGGGATTTGCCTTCCAAGGCACAACCACGGGAGGGCTAACACAGGGTCAGCTGCTGCTGCTGCTGCTGCTGCTGCTGCTGCTGCTGCTGCCTAGCTCTGAACTTGGCTTCTTCTAGTGCTATGCGGGGGAGAAAATACCTTGATGTGGGTTGTCTGGAATTTTTTCCTGTGCAACTTGGGGTACCTTGCCCTGGAAAACTTTCTGCTACCCTCAAGAGTGATCCAATCCAGTAGGTTTACTTTTATTTTTACTTAGTAAGCAAAGCTAAAAGTGCTGGAACCGCCAAGTTTGCCTAATTATTTCTACTCCCTCTAGGGTACAAAAGATTGACAAGTCAAGCTTATTATATTTTCCCCTTTTAATTTGAGTGTGTAACAACCAAGAAACTCTTCCAAACTGAGGTTTTACCCAGATTACCAGTGCCAGTTTGCAAGCCTGAAATATGGCTCTTGGGACACCTTGCTTTGCAGCACAGTTAGGGAGCCTGTGGCCTTTCATCTCCCATGGGTCAGGGTGATGGCATTTGTTGTTCAACAATGTCCAGAGGGCCAAAGATTCCCCATTCCTACTTAGCAGCCTTAAGATACCTGTGTCCAACTGAAGGAATCAACTGTTCACAACTCATATGGAGGGGGGAGAGAAGCTTTGCTTCTCAGCTGAACCAGCTGCCTCTTCCCTCTCCCTCCTGCCTGCAATTGTTCTGCATGCTACTCTGCTGTTGCTTCAGTCCTGGCTGCTGTTTCCTTATGATTCAGCACATGCACTCCCGGGCTTCCCTTGGTTTGCTTCCAGTCTTGTCAGTGCTGATAAATGTTGCAAGTATTTCCGGAGCCTGTGCGGGCGGCTGCAGAGCCTCTCCCTCTACACTCAAAATAGACTCCATGTACTGGACAGCAGGACTGCCCCAAGGGCATGTGGGAGCAGAGCGCTGGAAAGCCAGAGGTTTATCTGGGAGGTACAGTTGGGTGACCACAGTGAGGGAGGATGCTGGTGGAAGGAAGTACTGAAGCACCCGCTTCTTCCCTGTGGCTTCTCTCATTATCCCAGTGTGGCCAGAAGAAGTCAAGCCTCAGAAGAGGAGGAAGGGGCTTGAATGGTGGTGCTTGACTAAGTCAGTGGAGAGGGTTCCTTCCTGCTTAATCTTTCATATAGCAAGGAATTCTAGGAACTTGGCCATTGTTAGAATAGTAGCTAGTTAGTATTTTCTGACTAGGATGGTTGCCGTCCCAACACACATGGGCGATAATGGTGATTGTAAGGAGTTCGCAGAAGACGCTGAATCTACACTGAAGGCAACAAGGGTTCGGCTTGGTAAACAGCCCTGCCCTTTGAGTTCCCAGGGCTCTGTTGCTGCCTGCTTGGGAAATGTGTACCCTTAAAGAGCGTCATTTGAAGGGGCCAAAACCATGGAATGTAGCTTGGAAGTCAGGCAAATAATGGAGTGTGAGAAAAGAGAGAAGTCCTTGGCCCGGCAGGAATCATAAAAAACACATGGCTTTCTGTTGCTTTTCCAGCCATAGTTTTGCAAATTAAAGTTCTACAGTCGCAACCCTACTTGGGTTCTTGCTTCACTCATGAAACATTCTGGGAAAGATTTGCCAGACGCAATCCTGAAGTGGAGCCAAAGTTCACAGCCTGCTCTTTGACCTTGTTGTTCCTGGCAGGCTAGTGTCCGAGGGGGGGATGTGCTTGCTGTTGTGGTGGACCAATGCACTCCATTATCTGAATGCTCCTCCACAGATATTTCTATGTACTGTTTCTTTGGGGTCACTTGCCTCTTTGTTATCCAACCCTTGCTTTCTTTCTTGTTAGAGAGTCTCTCTACATAGGGTCAGAAAGGTGCAGAGAAGTGTCGAATGCCAGTCCGTTTCCCTGGCGGGAGTGGGTTCTGTATGCATGGTTGCGTTCTCCTGCAGTGGGACTGTAGGTGCTGATTGATACCCCTGATGTTACTTAGGCAGAAAGAATCCAGTTGGTCTCACATAACTCTGCCCAGGAAAAGATAGACTCTAGTACAATATTTTCTGCCCCGCCTTTTCTTGAAACCTACAGGGAGGGGGACTCCACAGCCAGCTAGACAAATGTTTTCCATTGGTGAGAAAAGAAGTGATTCCCGGCTTTTAATTAAAATCTGCCTGCTTTATCGCGCTGGCTGAAATAACATGTACCGATACGGTACATGACCATTATCACTATGTATCGTGCTAGCTCTCAAACTTGACTTGATGAACGTTGGAAGATTCAGGACAGACATAATTAAGGATTTCTTCACATGGTTTGTGATTAAACAATGGAATTCACTTCCACAAGAGATAATGATGGCCACTAACTTGGATGATGTGAAAAGAGAAATAGACAATTTCATGCCTATGAAATAGACAATTTCATGTCCACTAGCCACAATGGCTGCGTTCTACCTCCACTGTTGGAGAAAGGATACTTCTTAATACCAGTTTATGGGAATCACCACAGGGGAGAGGTTTGTTGCATGCATGTCTTGCTTATGTAGATCCCATAGGCTTTTAGTGGGCCTCTTCTTTGAGAACATGATGTTGGGCCACTGGTCTGATCCAGCAACCTGTTCTCATCTATGTGGGGTGTTTGGGTTGCCATCACAAAGCTGACCACCTCCCCTACATATCACCAGTTGCTTTTGAAACTTCTTTCAGTTTACAAACCAGCTGACAATCTGGGGAGAATAAAGAGGCTGGTGTTCAGGAAAAGCAAATCTAAATCCCAGGCCCTTGCTTGGGTGTGGGGCAGCCAGGTACACTTGCCCCGGGCCTTGGAGAGCTAAGTTGGCCGTGTGACTATGCTAGTGACTGGCTGCTTTTTGGTTTGAGGTTACAACTTTATTCCAAAGGACTCCTGCCCCCAAGCCTCAGACAAGCTCTGCACAGGCCTGCTGAATTCCCCTTCAATGCACTGGGCTAGTTTCCTGGTTGTTGGATCCTGGCCATAGCCTGGTGCTCCTCCTTGCCCAGAAAGCAGAGAGTGATGGGGAAAGAGGACTAAGCAGGTGCCATCTGGGGACAAACTTGGCTCTCTGCTGCTATGTCTGTCCATGTGAATGTTTGGCCCTTCATTGCCAGGGGTGTTGGAAGAAGCACTCTGGGCAGCCTGGCAACATCTCCTGGGTTTTCTGCCTTCAATTATTAACAAGCACTTTTTAGTTCTTAAAAACTTGTTCAAATTTTCAACACGTGATGAAACCTTTTGGGTTATATCCAATTGCACCCCTTTCTTGTCCTCAGGCCAGGCAGTAAAAGGGACACCTCTCCTCCCTCTGGCACCAGGTCTGTGGGCTCTTTGTGTGGGGCTGGCCCTCTCCTAGATGCCTGCCCTGCCCCCCTGCCTCCCCATTCAGCTGATGATTCCTCAGTGTGGAAACAATTGTGCCCTCCTGCAGAGTGAAGTTTGCAAGGAATTCCAGGGAGGCTCCCACTGCTGCATTTAGGCTTGTTGCCCAGTTGGCTGTCTTCAGTCTCATTTTAAACCACAACAGCTCCAGAGTGCCATAACCTCATTCAGTTCAAGTTGAGCAAACTTTTAATTTTGGACATGTGGGGGGAAGGGCAGTGCTGCAGTGCTATTCCACCAGAGGTTGTCACACAGTGTGTGCCTTGAAATGCAGGAGCTGGGAACTTGTGAAGAATCCGTCCTGCTTCAGAGCCAGGCAGCCAAAATGCTCCTTTGAGAACTCCTGCTCCCCCTGTCTTGGCAGGGGAAGTGAACAGCCCGTGTGAACGCAGTGGATCCTTAGGCAGCTTACAGAAAGCACACAATAAGATCATTTTAAAATGAAAGAGAAACCCACTTACAACTTTTTAACCTGTGGCTCTTGAAGATGAGAAAATTTTGCAAGGGTTGGTAATTTGATAGGCCCCACATGCTTCCATTTGAAGGAGGAAAGCATGTGTAAAGGCATGTGAGAATAAGACTAGAATGCAACTAGTGCTTGGGAAGATACTTTTCACTGCTAGCCTGTTGGGTGAGTCTTTCACCATAACCATAACCATAACTATAACCATGCTTACGTGTGGGTTAGGGTCATGGCTGGCTGTATAAGAGGGGATCTCCTGGCGCATTTGCAAGCTTCCTTCCACCTGCAATATGCAGCTGTTAGGTGGAGGTGTCATATCTTTGCCGCAGACTCATAGCCTACCAGAGGCAAATTCCATTAACTTAGCTGCTGTCATTTTGCTGAAATGGGACTCTCTGACCTCTTGAGCAACAACATTCCCAAAAAGACAATTGGGACGGCTGCACAAGTGGCTCTTCCTCTCCTGCGCCTTCTGAGCTGTCCTCCCTCTTTCCTTCCTGTCTGCCTGATCCATGTCTGGCTCTTTTCCTCTGTCTGCACACGCTTTTTGGTTCACGTGCCCATTCCCAGCAGTGGCACTGCCATCGACATGCACATGTGCTCCCTTGCCAGGCCCTTGTGCACCAGGCTGCCAAGGCAGGAAGTGTTGGAGGTTTTGTCTTCATTCATAGAGGAAGTGGAGCTTCCGTTCTGCCTCCTCCTCATCTCCACCTTCGCAGGCTGCCACTGCTGTAGTAAAATCTACTCTTGCTCCTTTGCAGACTCCAGGGTGAGGTCCCTGTGCTTTGAGTGAAGTAAGAGTGACTTGGAAAGCAAGACGCTAAGAGCATGGTGCTCATCCTCCTAACCAGCCCCCTGGACCTGCTAAAACCCTGTCCTCAATCCCCACCCGAGGCAGCTGCCTTCACCACTGCCTGTCTGTCTCTGCACTCGCTTGCCTGCCTGTACTTACCGCATCCCTTTGCAAGCAAGCAGTGATTCCTATGAATGCTGCAACTTGATGGAGTGGGCAGGCAGCAAAATGGGGGTGCAGGTGGGCACCTTCACCTGCCTTACCATCCCACCTGCAGGGGGTGAGGACACCCTTACCACCTGTTCAGCAGTCACACCAAGAAGAAGAAGAAGTCCCGGATGGTACCAGCGGAGCAGGGCTGGTGATCTCTCTGCTATGCCATTCTCTGGGAGAGAATGCCTCAAGGGAGATATAGGCATTACCTGCAGAGGAGTAACGTTTAGCTGGGCAGTGCCCTTTAGCCACTGACACCTCTGCAGAGGAGAGTAATCCCTGAGAAACCAGTTTTGCTTCCTTCTCTACCTCTTCCATTTCCTGCAACTTGCTTAATCTCCATTTCCTGTTTCGGGCCCAGGGCTCAGCCAGGGGACAGTCTGTTGTTAACTCTCATTTCATTTTGGCTAGTCAGTGAGACTGGCTACCTTGACCTCTTGGTGCCTGAGGAAGGAGTTGCAAATCCATGTCTCAATGGAGCTTTGGTCTGTTCCAGAGAGAAAGAGGAGCTCCCCTCACTTGCTTGTTTATAGAGTGCAGGGCCCATGCTCTGGCTCTGGGCTGAGAGAGGAGAAGAAAGAGCAGCCTGGCCTGCCTTCCTCCCTCTCTCTTTTGTCAGAGGTCTCCGTCTGTGCATAGGAAGCTGTAAGAGATATTTATATAGTACTGCAGAAAACAGGAAGACTGCAAGCTCTGCGCCAGCCGGCCTTACTTGGGCTACAGCTGCTCTCTGGCGCTTGGCCCACAGAGGTGGCCTGAGGAGAATGGCCGCAGCTACTCTTCTGTTTCAGAATGGGGGCATTGGGAAGAAGAGGGGGCAGACAGAGCCGAAGGAGCAACCTTTGGCAGTGCCACTTTGCATGGGGAAAGAGCCATAGCTTTGTGGTAGAAGAGCATCGGCAACTCCTGCCCCTGTTGTCAGTGACACCACCTCTGCCTGGGAAGAGATCCTGGGCTGCAGGAAGGCCAATGAGAGGGAGGGCTGGCCAGAAGAGCTGATTCTTCCTGCTCCAAACCTGAGCCAATATTGGCTTCAGAAGACAGAAGCCCCACAGGGGTGGTTGCTTTCTGGGGAGGGGTAGAAGAGCAGCTGTTTGGCATGTTGTAGAAGGTTTAATCCCCACTAGCAGCATTTCTAGGTGAGGTTGGGAATGTCCTGTGCTTGAAACCCTTGAGAGCCATGGCTGGCAGTCAGTGTATGTATACTTTTTGAGCTAGAGGGACCAAGTGGTCTAATGACTCCATATAAGGCAGATGATGTGTTCTGTACCAATCCATAGGCATTGAGTGGTGCCCTTCATTCATTGTTATTATTTGCTTTATTATTATTTATTAGATCATCAAAAGATCTCGGGGTTGCTCGCAATATTCTCCACAATTGTGCTCCCAACACAACTGAATCACACCCCTTTGCCCTTTCCTGCTCTCCCTTTCCACTCAGCCTTCTGTGTCTGGTCTGACTTGAGTTGCAAGCCTGTGCAGTGCCCATGAGTTGTGGTGGGGGCTGCAGGAAGGACAAGAGAAAGCAGATCCTCCAGAGGCAGCTCTGGAAGCCCCACGGTTCTCAGGGGTTGCTGGGGGTGATGAGGCACCCCTTAGGGCCTCCCTCTGGGGCTGAGCCAGGCCACTTCAGATGGTCAGGAGGGACTGAATGGCTGGACACTCCCGGACAGAAGTAGGCGAACCTGACTAGATGGGCTTGCCCAGAAAAGAGGCCTTAAATAGAGGGAGAAATTGCAGGCTGCTTCTAAACATCCAGGGAGGTTCTGGCTCAGAGGGAGCATTGACAGTCTATTCTCTCAGCATCTGAAGTGATGCTTCTGTTGCTGGGCTGATTCGTGGGAGCCCTCTTGGGCAGCAAATGTGTGAGAGCCACGAGGCAGTGGTGCCAATGAAGGAGAGAGTAGCCTACATCCTGGCAGCTGCACCAGTTGCAATTTCTGAAAGTCTGGAAAGGCAGCCTGATGTAGGGCTCCTTACACTGGTTTGTCTTTGATGTTACTGGTATGAAAGTAGGAGAGGATTCACCCCCCCCCCTTTCTAGATAAGAAGGTGCATTCTATGAGGTTTAAAAGTTCTCCTTTTAGAAACTCCCTCTGTCTATATAGGAATAAAGTGCTCAGGTTCAGGTATGGCAGCCAGTCCCAAACCTTTGCCCTTTAGTGCTATAGCACAATGGAGAACTTTTTTAGGCATGGGGGGGGGAACAGAGGAGCTGCCCCTTTCCTTACCATAAATTGCATCAAAGTGCTCAAGTAGAGAAATGCTTTTGGGTGGGAAGCAGGTGCTTGTGGGGTTCTCTTCTTTGGGTGGGCTATTTGTTTCTGGTCAGCTGCAGCTACTGTGCTTATTCTGCCTTGCTTGGTTTTGCTTCTTCAAATAATGGCAAGTGACTTGCCCCAGGTCACCCAGGGCCTTGAACCCTGGTTGCCCAAGTCTTAGTCTGGCACTTTCACTGCTGTGCCACATCATTAGGTTGTTTTTGCATTCTTTCAAGCTAGCACTTCCAGGCATCCTGAAAGCAGCTGGTGAGGAGGGGTCTCCTCCTCCTGCTGATTCCTTTGGAGCTCTGAGATGGACCCAGGGGTGCCTGTTCCTTACGGACATAAATTTATTTTTTCCCTCCAGAGAAGCTCTACAGGTCGAAGGGCCCTGAACTGAGGCGCTCCCTCTTCTCACTGAAGCAGCTTTTCCAGGTAAGGCTCCTGCCAGGCCCTCCCTGTTCTGCCCCCAGCAGACCTGGCTTTGTTCGGGGGGGGGGGGTTGAGCCAGCCAGCCCAGCGCTCTGTGTGGACACCACCAGGCTCTGCTGCTGACTCTTCATTCCCCCTCCTCTTTGCTCCTTGGCCTCTTGCAATTTCTGCTCTCCTCTTGCGAGACAGGACTGTGCACAGACCTGTTCCCTATATGAGAAGGCAATAAGCAGGCAGCCTCCCCCCATGCAGGAGATTCTCCCAGACAGATTGTGGGCTGCAAGTGGAGGGGTGAGCATGCACGGTATGACCTTTTTCTGCGGATTGCAAACATTCCTCTCTCTGGATTTCTGCTGCAGGAGGATAAGGACCTTGTGCCTGAGTTTGTGAATTCAGAAGGGCTGACGTGTCTCATCACAGTGGGAGCTGAGGCTGACCAGAATTACCAGAACTACATCCTCAGGGGTAAGTGACCACCAGGCCAGCAGGAAGTGGAGAGAGTGTATGAGAGAGTGTATGAGAGAGAGAGAGAGAGAGAGAGAGAGAGAGAGAGAGAGAGAGAGAGAAAGAAAGAGAATCTGAGCCCCTAGAGTAGATAACGTTTGGGACCTCCCACCAAAGAGTCAAAGTCAGTGCAATTAAACTGACACCTCCAATTCCCAACTGAACATCCTGAGAAAGGATGTTGTTGTTGTTTAGTCGTTTAGTCGTGTCCGACTCTTCGTGACCCCATGGACCATAGCACACCAGGCACTCCTGTCTTGCACTGCCTCCCACAGTTTGGTCAAACTCATGTTCGTAGCTTCGAGAACACTGTCCAACCATCTTGTCCTCTGTCGTCCCCTTCTCCTAGTGCCCTCAATCTTTCCCAACATCAGGGTCTTTTCCAAGGATTCTTCTCTTCTCATGAGGTGGCCAAAGTATTGGAGCCTCAGCTTCACGATCTGTCCTTCCAGGGAGCACTCAGGGCTGATTTCCTTAAGAATGGATAGGTTTGATCTTCTAGCAGTCCATGGGACTCTCAAGAGTCTCCTCCAGCACCATAATTCAAAAGCATCAATTCTTCGACGATCAGCCTTCTTTATGGTCCAGCTCTCACTTCCATACATCACTACTGGGAAAACCATAGCTTTAACTATACGGACCTTTGTCGGCAAAGTGATGTCTCTGCTTTTTAAGATGCTGTCTAGGTTTGTCATTGCTTTTCTCCCAAGAAGCAGGCGTCTTTTAATTTCGTGACTGCTGTCACCATCTGCAGTGATCAAGGAGCCCAAGAAAGTAAAATCTCTCACTGCCTCCATTTCTTCCCCTTCTATTTGCCAGGAGGTGATGGGACCAGTGGCCATGATCCTGAGAAAGGATAGAGCACCCTAGAGATCTCTGGGAGGAGTCTTTTAAGTGGAGCTCTTTCCCAGTTTGCATCTGTACTGAAATTGTTTTAAATATGTTTTTTATTATTTTATCCCTTGCGGTTTGCCACCTGGGGCTCCTTGGGGAGGAAGGGTGGAGTATACATTTAATAAATAGACAGATGCTGTGGCTTCACCTTTTTGCAGTCTACATTTTCCCATGAACAATGTTGATCTGATGGATGCTGACAGTGAGGACTGTGTGTGACTCTTGTCTCTATCTGTCTCCCTCCCTCCCTGATGCTTAATGCAGTATGGGGAGCAGACCCAAAGCTGGTGTAGGCAGGCTTTGCAGGACTTATTTCTCCTGGTTGCTTTTAAGCATTCCTATATTTTCCTGCCTGAGCAAAATTTCAGTGGCCAGGTTTAGACTGCTGCTGAGGGATTTCAGCTAATATTTCCATTTTAGGGATAGTGGCTAGGTGAGAAGATTTGGAAGTTTTTTGTGGTTAGGTTTTTTTTAATGGTTTTGACCCATTTCTGAGCCTTCCAGATGTGGTGATAGCTCCATCTCACTGGCTACTCAGCTGGGGATGTGCAAGCGGACAAAATCCAGTGTGTAAAATTTTAGCCGCAATTCATGAGCCGTCGTGGAGAGACCACTTTTTCTTAATGACAGAGCTTTGGGCCCCAATTAAAGGAGATATTGGTCTCCATGATCATCTCTTTTTTCCTAGGACCATGGCACCAGTGGAGGGGGTCTATGGAAGGAGCTGAGGCCTTTTCTGTCTGCCCCCCTCCCTTTCTGATGCTATTTCCTCTGATGTCACTCATGTACAAGTACTGTTTGCCCTGCTGTAGGGAAGATGTGACTGTGTGTCTATTTCCCCAAATGGGGCAAGCAGCAGCTTGGGGAAGGCACCAGACTCCCCCCACATGGCTGGTTTTAAAAGCTTCATTTGGCCCTTAGTCTCAGGGGCTTGTGACTGGAAGGGAACTTTAGTAGACCTGGCAGCCTCTGTGGGTCCTGTTGACAAAGAGGACTCTTTTGGAAGCAGCCTAACTTTGCAGCTTGCACCTCAGGGTGGAAACAGCCTGCCCTGGTCTCAGCAGCCTTTTGTGCCAAGTCATTCCTGTCAGATGTGCAAATCAATCCATACTCCTGACAGCTAGCCTGCCCTACCCATCTGCCTTTTCTGGGCACTGCCATCTGCTGTGTGGCAATTCCTAGTAGTATTAGTAATAATATTATTACATTTATTTATATCCCACCTTTTTTTCTAAACTGGGACTCAAGGCAGCTTACACAAATTAAAATGGCACACATAACAAACAAGAAACTAAAAACATAAAAAGAGAATAGTTAAAAAGTAATTAAAATTCTTCAGAATAAAAACAAAAACAAATATTTTTAAAATACAGATAGTAAAAAAACAAAACAAAAAACAGCACAGCACTATTAAAAGCCCTTTCCTTAAAAGAACAGTCAGTTCCCAATCTTGGAATAAAACAGTCTTCTTCTGCCGGCAGAAGGACAACAAGCAGGGAGTCAGTCTAGCTATTGTAGGAAGGGAGTTTCAAAGTCTGGGAGCAGCCAGTGGGAAGGCCCTCCCCTCACATCACTACCTAGTGTCCCACTCCCCAATTTGATGTCTGCATTTGGGGGGGGGGGAGACAACACCCTGAAAGCCAAAGAGTCAGACTTGGATGGAGGGAGCAGAGGGGGGTTGCTGCTGAGTGGCAGGCGTCGTGGGGAAGCTTCACTGCAAGCAAATGAGCAAAGCACATCAGTTGCCCATGGCCAGCTGGCATCCTCACAGTGCTCTTTGCTCCTTCCTTCCAGCTCTCAGCCAGATCGTGCTCTTTGTGGATGGGATGATGGGGGTGATAAACCACAACGAGACGGTACAGTGGCTCTACACACTGTGCGGGAGCTTGGTGAGTATGTGGCTGCCGCAGAGGGAAAGATCCCCTTGTGAGCGCATCAGAAGAGCCCTGAAGCTGAAGCTGGATCAGCTCAGTGGCCCACCTAGTCCAGCATCCTGTTCTTACCGTGGCCAACCAGATGCCCCAATGGGAAGCCCACAAGCAGCAACTGGTATTCAGAGACAGTGGAGGAAGAACATAGCAATTGTGGCCACAAATTTGTCTATTCCTCCTTTAAAGCCATCCAAGCTGGTAGCTATCACTGCCTCCTGGTAGAGGGAGTTTGGTAGTTTAATTGTGCCCTCTGTGAATAAGTACTTTCTTTTATCTGTTCTGAATCTTCCAGCATTCAGCTTTGTTGGATGTGCACAAATTCCAGTGTTACGAGAAAGGGAGGTGGGGTGGGCTTTGAAAAGGGAAGGATGTGTGATGTCCTCCTGACTGCGGCCTAGTTTCCAGCTCCTTCCATCCAGCTTTTCTCACCTACCTCACTCCACAGGAGAGAGTCATGGGCTCAGTGGCAGAGGAACCAATCCCCAGTGGTTTCTCAAGGCAAGACAGGAAAGTTTCCTACCTGAAACACTGGAGGGCTCTGGCTAACAGTGCAGGGGAGGCCAGGCTGATTGAACAGGATGCTGGACTAGATGGGCCACTAGCCTGATTCTGAAGGCTTTTCTTATGAGTCGACCCACTATAAAGCAACTTCTGCTGTCCCTCTGCTAGTACCGCCTGGTGGTGAAGACGGCTCTGAAGCTGCTGCTGGTCTTTGTGGAGTTCACGGAATCCAATGCCCAGCTGCTTGTCCAGGCAGTCATAGCAGCAGAGCAGGTCAGAGGTGAGTGTGCCATACAGCTGCCCAGGGAAGAGAGAGAGAGAGAGAGAGAGATGGGCCTGATCCCATTAGCCTCCAGATTGGGAAGAGCAGTCACTAAATCACAGCAGGCAGCCCCTTGCTGGGCAAGGTCAGTGATGAGGAGAAAGAAGGTTCTTTTCCTTAGCTTGTGTGGTCAACCACATGGCTTACTCATTGCCTTGCAGGTGGTTTTCCGTGGTCTCCCATTGTGGCAATCCTGGAGCAGAAGAATGGAGCTGACACGGAGCTTCAGGTGTTCGCCATGACACTCATCAACAAGGTGAATATTGCCCAGGTGGGGAGGGAAGCAGCAGGTGCCAGGCTGTTCGGCTGGACTGGGTTGAGCCAGGCTGAGCACCTTTCCTGCCCTGACTGTGGTGCCCTGTGTTGGTGTTGTGCAGACTCTGGCTGCCCTCCCTGACCAGGATTCCTTCTATGATGTGACAGACTGCTTGGAGCAGCAGGGCATGGAAAGCATCATCCAGCAGCACATGACCCACAAGGCGACCGACCTGGACTTGAAGCAGCAGCTGGCTATCTACGAGGTGACGCATCTTTCCCCCTTGGTGGGAGGGAGCTGGATATAAAGAGAAGGCCTCTAGAAAAAACAGGCAACTTCCCCACTACACACTCAGCACCTGGCAGCCTGCCCTTCCAGGCCCCCCTGAGCTTCTGTCTTCCTTGCAGAATGCCCTCAAGTACGAAGATGGTGTGGAAGAGCCGCCCCCTGGCACACGCAAGGAGCGGAGGAAAGGGGAGGAGGGCCGGAAGGGGCAGCGGCGCTCCCTGGGCTACATCCTGGCCCAGGAGGATGGCCCAGGGGCTCGACCTGCAGAGAACTTCCAGCCCAGTCCTGCAGAGGCTCCCAGCCTGGACAGGGAGAGCAGCCAAGACCGGTGAGTCGTTGGCCAAGGCCAGGCATCCCCAAACTTCGGCCCTCCAGATGTTTTGGACTACAATTCCCATCTTCCCCAAGCACTGGTCCTGTTAGCTGGGGATCATGGGAGTTGTAGGCCAAAACATCTGGAGGGCCGCAGTTTGGGGATGCCTGGCCAAGGCAGTTTCTGCTTGTGGCTTTTGGTCTGCACGGAACTGGTGGGAAAGAAGCTGAGCCAAGAAGGTCGAAAAGGCCCAGCCCAAAAAGTGGGGCAGTTGGTGGAAGTTGGCAGGAGGCAAAGGGAGGCTGGAAGAGGAGCGTGTGGGTCCTCCAGAGGCCACCTTTGCCTGCCTGTGGTGATCTCGCCTCAGAACCCCTCACTCGGTCCAGGATGCCCTGTTCCAGGGAGCTGCCTCTGAACGACTAGAAAGCCTTGATGGGCCCCCTTTGGAGCCCTGCGTGCTCACAGCCCTCCTCCTGCTCTTCCCCCTCTCCCTATTCCAGGCCCGCCTTCAAGAGCATGTACAGCAGCGCATCCAGTGTCCAGCTTTCCACGCCGTCTGTTCCTGTGGAAGGAGAGCAGAGTGGCAGCCTGGGCGAGAGGAGCATTTTCAAGTAGGTCTCTCTGGCCAAAGGGGACACAAGATCCCTGCTCAGAGCTGCCAGAAGGACTAAGCTTAGCATGTAGGGCTGGGGGGGGGGCAGGTGGGGAGATGTGAGAGATGTTGACCTTACAGGGGAGATTCAGGAGCCCTCTGGAAGCTCCAGGAGAGGTGGGCTTGACACTCCCCATTCTCTTCTTCCCTGGCCAGAAGTTCTGAGGAGGCAGCTGTGGCAAGGAGGTGTCCGGTTAGCAATGGTGGATGGGGAGGAGGTGGCAGCCCCTGCTGTCTAGTAAGGCAGCTCCCCTTCCAAAGGGGCTTTTTTCCTGTCCTGCAGGGTAGGGTGGGGTGCAGTGTGGCAGTGAGAAATGCAGCAGGAGCCTCAGAAGAGGAGGGGGCCTCTGGTGGTGGTTGAAAGAATCTGGAGGCTCTGTTGCAATTCACCCAAAGTGAATGGAGTTCATAATTAAATGCTTGCCCCCCCCTTTCTAAGGTGGTGCAACCTTGAGATGGGCTTCTGTAACCCCACATCATGGAGGGCCCTGCTGTAGATGGGGGGCTGCAGGGGGATCCCCCCTGTAAATGATGCTGAACCCCAGTGCCGAAGGAAGGCAGGAGAGTTCAGAGCACAGGCAGATTGGAGGGTGGCAGGCTTTTTCTGTGGGTGGGGGATAAGGGCCTGCTGGGCTGGGAGAGGCAGTCATCCTTGTTGCACAAGTTGGACATTGAACCAAGCTGTCCTGGAGAGTCCCTTTTCTCACTTCTGTCCTCTTATTGTGCCCTCACCTCCTTCTGCTCCTGGCCCAGCCCACCACCCCTCTTCTTTTTCTTCTTCTGCCACCTCCTTCTCTCGCGTGCTCTCCTGCTTAAACTCCCTTTCCTTTTCCAGACTTCACGAAACTGCCCCTGCTTGGTAAGTGATGCCACAGATGTATCTTGTGTGTGTGTGTTGTGTTGTGTGTGTGTGTGTGTGTGTGATGCTCTTGGCCCTGTGGTTTCCTTTCCTCTGCTGTTCATAGCTTTGAATTATTGAAGGAGGGATCTGTTTGCAGGCTTGGGGCTTCTGGCATGTGGTTTGGGCTCCTCTGCCTTTGTGCTTCTCCAGCGACTTCTAGGTCTGGACCCTGCTGGATTGCCTTTGACACAACAGAAGAGGGGAGTATGTTGGGGCGAAGGGCCAAAGGTCTCAGCTGAGCTGAGGCACCAGCAAAGAGGGGACACGATCCTGAACCAATTTACAGAGTCAAGAGTGTGGCAACAGCCCCGTGTTGTGCTTCTGAACAGCTGCAGTGTTTCCACTTGTGGTTGTTGTGTCTGGCATCTGCTTGGGGCTCCAGGAGCAGACTTCTGAGGCCTCAGTGACCTTGGTGCATGTGTGAGCAGCCCTTTGGTCCAGACTTGGAGCACCAAAATGAGTGGCTGCAGGGAAGTGAGGTGGGATTTCAGCTGGTCAGGAGGAGTGAGTGCACCCCCAGATTGCTTTGGAGCTGGTGTAGCCTTGGCAGAGCTTGTGGGCATGCAGAGTGTGGTTCCTGTGCCCAGTGGTGCTAACTGACTTTTTCTCCCAGGCAAGAGGAAAGCCCCTCAGTATGTGGGGACAAGCCTATTCTGAGGCGCTTTGAGTAAGTACAGAGAACATGTGTGTTTCATCAGGCTTAGGCTGGTGCCGGAGGTCTCGCTTTAGTTACAGGCCCAGGAATTTGTTGATCCTTGTTGAGTTCCTCAGGCAAAGAATCCTCCTGAATCTCTGCAGTGACCTCAAAAGTGCCTGGTGGATGGAAGCCAATACTCTTGGGCAGCTTTGGCCCCCTGCCACTGATGGAAGGCCCTTCCTGGCCCTCTGGAGGCAGCTCATCCAGCAAGCTGCATTTGGGCCTCTTCTAGACCCACCATCCCAGCTGTCATGTTTCATCGTACAGGGCAGCATTGATGGCAAGACCACCCAGTAGCCAACCCAGGTTACCTAGCAGAGGAGGTGAAGCTGAGAAGCAGCAGCGACTTTCCAAGGGACCCCCAGTGAATTACAGGGCTGAGTGAGGTTTGAGCTGCTGTATGCTACCCACCCACACTCTCTTCCACCTGCTGGTCTTCTGGTGCCCACAGGAGAGGGCAGGGAGCAGGACCTGGGGCTGGCTGAGGTGCCATGCTTTCTTGTTTACATTGACATCCCTTTCCCACCCCATAGACTGCTGGTTTCTGTATGAGAAGGGGCCCTGGGCCAGATGGAGTGTGGCTGTCCTGGAGCAGTCCTGTGTTGAGGAAAACTGCAGGAGCTTGGGGAGAGAAGGCTGGAGGAGGGTCTGTGCAGTTGCCTTTGCTGCTGCTATTGAGGATCTCAGCCTGTACCTCTTTAAACAGCCATCGAGAGAGCTTTGGGCCTCAGAGGAACCACCACTGATGGGTGTCAGCATTTGTGCCAAGTGCTGGACCTCCTGTGTGTTGCAGCGTCTGATAGATTGGCTCTACCAGTCTCTGGGGAGGGACAGCTGTTGGGTGGGATGAGTCTCATCCTGCTTGCTGTGTGGTGATGGAGCATTGCCTCCCCGGTGCTGAATGATGTGGCATTTTGCTTCTCTTGTAGAGCACGCTTCCTGGAAAATCTTGCTGCCTCCCAGAAAGAGAAGTTGGTTGCAATCTCCAAGGGGCGAGCCGAGGTCCTTGCTGAAGCTACTCCGAGCACTGAGCAACTCTCCCCAGGTAAGGCAGCAGAAGAGCCAGCAGTGTTGGGGACAGCCCGTGCTTTGGCCAAAGGCTTGTTGCTGAGGCTTCTCCTTTTCTGTCAACTGCCTAGCCTGTCTCCTTTCCTAGTTAAACCTTAACTCTTCCTCTGTGCCCTTAGGGAGGTGGAGCGAAGGACAGGAGAGAAGCGGCGATGGAACAGAGCTCAGCTCTGCGTTGGCCTTGGCTGGCTTTGAAGGTGAAGAAGGCAGGGAGAGCCTGCCAGGTGAGGGGCCCTCCAGCAGCAGCCCTGGGCTGGGTCCCAATTGCACCCCAAGCCCAGAAAGCCCAGTTCCACTGTGTGATGGAGAAGATACCCACAGCCACCCTGCGCCTGGAAAGAAGCTCAACCTCGACACACTTTTCTCCAATAACAGCCCTGCAAGGCTGGAAGGAGTGATTCTTGCCCCAGCAGAAGAGTTCCAGGCAGACAGCCGGAGTGAAGAAGGCAGCCCACAAGGCAATGGAAAACAGGGCAGCCCCTCTGACCTGCGGGCCCGGCCATTGCGGGCTCAGTTCAGCCTTGAGGCGGAAGCCAGCCTGCAGAGTCTGGAGAGGACTTTCATGACTCCCTACAGGAAGGGAGCGGAGGTGATGCGAGGGCCCCTGGAGCTCAGCCCCAAGCACCTGAAGATCCGAGATTTGGACTTCTCTGACCTGGGTGAGGAGGAAGACTTTGATATCCTAGAAACAGAGACTGTGCCTGACCATGTGGTTGTGGCTGCCACTGGGGCTCCACCCCCTCCACCCCTCCCTCCCAGCTGCCCTCCACCTCCACCAGGCTGTGCCTTTCCCCCTCCCCCTCCTCCACCCCCACCAGGCTGTGCCTTTCTCCCACCGCCTCCACCCCTACCAGGCTGTCCTCCTCCAGGCTTGCTGGGCTCCTCCAGGGAGGATGCCCACTCCCCAGCAAAGAAGAAGAAAACAATTAAGCTCTTCTGGAGGGAGCTAAAGAACATGGACAGCTCTGCCAGGCGGGGAGGAAGAGGAGACCCCTTTGGGCCAGCCACTCTGTGGGCATCTCTGGAGAAGGTGGAGGTCGACACGACCAAGATGGAGCATCTCTTCGAGTCCAAGACGAAGGAGGTGCTGAGCTCGAAGGTAGGTTGGAGCTCCTTAGTGTCAGCTACAGGAGGGAGGAGGACTCTCTCCTGAGCTTGGGGCTGTGGAGTTCTTGCAGGAGGCTTTGCCCATGCTTTCTAGTGGGGTTGTGGAATAAGTGCGCCAGAGGCTCAAAGCAGAGGAGCCCAAGGAGCTGCCTTGCCCTGAATCTGACCCTTGGCCTAGTCTGACAGCAGCTTCCCTAGGGCTCTAGAAGCTCCCTTGGCCTGCTCTCTGGAGATGTCAAGAACTGATCCAGAGACTTTGGGCTCTGCCCTTGAGCTTCTCTCTGACTTCCAGTCTCCTCTATTCAGTGCTGCTCTTCCTTATCACTGCTTCTTCAACCCTCTTGCCTTCAAGGACTTCTAGCCCATGTGATTTCTTCTTCCATCTTGAATGTGTCTGGAGCAAGCTGCGCTGTCAGAGCCTAGCCAGCAGAGCCCCAGGCAGAGACTGTTCTTGTCAGTCAAAGAAAAGAAGCTTTGTCCTTTGCAGGCAGAGACCAGCCACTATCTTCCTCTGGGGTCCTCTGCCTGTCCTGCTCAGTCGTGATACTTGCAAGTTGACATTGGGTCCAGGCCTCACCTGCCAGTTTACACTACCTCGCAGGAGAGTTGTGGGGCTGAAAGAGGAGAACCTCCAAAGATGGGGTGATGGTGTGACAGACAAAAACATCAACCCTTCCTTTCTTTCACTCCCAAGAAAGTTGTTGATGGGAAGAAGCTAATTGTGGTCTTGGATCCCAAGAGGAGCAATGCCATCAACATCGGCTTGACAGCGCTGCCTCCCGTACACATCATCAAGACGGCGATTGTCAACTTCGATGAATTTGCAATTAACAAGGAAGGGATTGAGGTGAGAATTCTGTGTCTCCTGAGAACCCTTGACCATAAAAAACCCTTCTGGACTACAACTTGCATCAGCCCCAGCTTCATTCGCTCATGATGGCTGGGAGGAATGGGACTTGTGGTCCAGAACATCTGCATGGCACCCGGTTTGGGAAAGCTGCCATGAAGGGCCAGGTGGAGTCATTGTGTCCTGACCCAACACCCTCTTCCCTCTTCTTTTGCAGAAAATCTTGACGATGGTTCCAACCGAGGAGGAGAAGCAGAAGATCCAGGAAGCACAGATGGCCAATCCCGACGTGCCTCTGGGTTCAGCTGAGCAGTTCCTCCTCGCTCTCTCCTCCATCACTGAGCTCACTGCCCGGCTTCAGCTGTGGGCTTTCAAGCTGGACTATGAGGCCATGGAGCAGGTACACCCCTGCTCAGGATACTGCAGAACCTCTGAAATTGGGGTTGGCGCAGGTGGATCCCCCCCCCCCCAGTGCTCTAGCCAGTCCTCCCCGTAAATTTGGCTGGACCTTCTTGCTGAGCTTAAAGGCAAGGGGGCCATCACAGGTGAACCAGCCTGCAAGGGAACTGGCTGGCTTGGCGAGAGTGGCTGCTGTGGTTGGTCTGGCCACATGGCAAATGGTTCCAGGTGTCGCTCAGCTGCCCTTTGCTTCCTCCTGCTGCTGAATCCATCCATTGCTTTTTGGTCCTAAGCAAGAACCTGCGTATCTGGGCCAGCAATTTCCTCGCTCCCTCCAATTTCGGGGGCAAACAGTGTTAGTATCTCTTACTCACAAGTAGGACCCTGGCAGAGACACATGCCTGACTGGCATGTTCCCTCCCTCCTGGTCGATCGTTCAGGAGCTTCAAAAGCTTTCTCCAGCCCAAACATCACAGTGACTGATGCCAACTGACATCAGCACACTTACAGATCCGCAGAGTTTGTGCAATTGCCTAACAGACCTCAGCAACTTAGTATTTGGCTAATCTATTATATTTACATATAAACACACACGGAGCACTGCAACATGGCTCCCTCTCACTCTGGCATCAGGCAGCAAAGAGAATGAACAAAGGACCATAGTCCCACTTCAGGAAACACAGTAACACAAACATCCTGTTTCTGTCACGTCCCACTCTGTGGAATGGAAAACATATACAGTCATGTGATAGACAATAATCCCATGACAGCAGACACGGGGAATGAATCTCCAACAAACAGGTCCTCACAGCTTGTCTTCTGTGTTCCTGTGCAGGAAATTGCAGAGCCGCTTTTTGATCTGAAACTTGGGATGCAGCAACTGGCCAAAAACAAAACCTTCAAGTGTATTCTTTCCACTCTCCTGGCCATGGGCAACTTTCTGAATGGATCCCAGGTGAGGCACGAAATGAGGGCGAGGGCAGGGGATCAGCTCAGGAGCCACCACCAAGCAGCTTTGAGCATATGCTGAGCACCGTTTCCTTCAGCAGGTGATCAGGCATCTGGGATTGGAGCCTGAGTTTTTTTGTTCACAGGGCCCGCCCAGATTTTTTTCTTGCCCAGCTGTGGCATTGGACCCTCTTAATGTCCACTGTGCTCACAGGAAGCTGCCTTCTGTCAGGTCAGGCACTTTGCCTGCATCACCCTGGAGTCCACTCTGGTAGTGACTCTCAGACAGAGCCAGGTCATTCTCCTCAGTTGTACCCAGACCCTTTTCCAAACTGCAGGCATTGGGAGCCTCCACCTGCCAGTAGGCGTGCTGTGGGGGTAGGTGGTCCTGCACTTGGAAGCTGGGGCTTCAGTGTCACACACAAGGCCTGTTGGCTGGCAGCTCTTGCCATCCCCATTGCGTGTGCATCTGTGTCATATGTCAAGCACAAAGGCCTGTCTCAGGGCACATTGTGCAGGGAAGGTGGGAGGTAGAGCAGACTTTTAGGGCTGGTAGTGGTGATGGCACCTTCCTTTGGTGCAAGTAGCAGCTGCCAGGTGTCTGTCATGCTGCTGCAAAGAGAGCAGGTGAGGAGAGCCCTCTTCCTGGGCTCTACTTCTTTCTCAAACCTGGTGCATCATCTTAAATTTCAATTTTTGGGGTTTCAGAGCCAAGGGTTTGAGCTGAGCTACCTGGCCAAGGTGTCAGAGGTGAAGGACACAGTGCACCGACAGACCCTGCTCCACCACCTGTGCCACTTCGTGGTGGAGAAGTTCTCGGACACGACGGACCTCTACTCGGAGATCGCCGCTCTCACTCGCTCAGCCAAGGTCAGGGCTGTGTGGTTGGGGGGCTTTTTCTCTCCTGCTTCCGGGAGGATTTGCTCTGACTGCCACATCCTGGGCCCAAACTCCTGTGTGCAGAATTGATTTGTGTTTGATTTATTCGATTCTAGTGGGAACATGTTAAATAACGCACGATATCGTTTCAATAGCAATTATTAAACCACAGACCAAAACCCAGATTGAGTAAGAAGGATGTTGACAAGCTGAAACGTGTGCACAGGATGGCAACCAAGACGATAAAGGGTCAGGAAACCAAGCTTTATATATATGAGGAATGGTTGAGGGAGCTTGGTATGTTTAGCCTGGAGAAGAGAAGACACAGAGGTGGTAGGATAGCTGTCTTCAAATATCTGAAGGGCTGTCACATGGAAGATGGAGCAAGCTTGTTTTCTCCTCCTCCAAGGCGTAGGACCCAAACCAATGGATTCAAAGGACAAGGAGATTCTGACTAAGCATTTGGAAAAACTTTCTGAAAGCAAGAGCTGCTTACTAGTGGAACAGACTTCCTTGGATGGTGGTGGGCCCTCCTTCACTGGAGCTTTTTTTAACAGAGGTTGGATTTCCATCTGTTAGGGAGGCTTTAACCGATTCCTGCATTGCAGGGAGTTGGACTTCGATGACCATTGGGATCCCTTCCAAAACTATCAATTTTATGATTCTATGAACCCTTTAACAACATCATGATTAAAGCTGCCCATATTAAAATGTTTTTACCTGCTGCCAAAAGGATAGTGCATTTGGCACCATGAGGAGCATTCTACAGAGAGAAAGGGGGCTGTTGGCAAGAATTGCAAAGAGGCCTTGATATTTCTCTATAGGTGGACTTTGATGCGCTGGCAGAAAGCCTCCTGCAGCTGGAGCGACGGTGCAGAGTGTCCTGGGAGAGCCTGAAGGCCATCACAAAGCATGACACCAAGCCAGCCCTGAAGAGCAAATTGATGGACTTCCTTCACTCCAGCACCCAGAAAATCGTCATCCTCAAGGTGGTACATCGACGCGTGTTAAACAGGTCTGTGTTAAACAGGGGAGAGGTCTTAGGGCAGGGATGTCCAACAGGTCAATCGTGATCTACTGGTAGATCCCCGCAATGTTTTGGTAGATTGTGGTCGATCTCTGGCTCTGTTATTTCCTCTGTGTCAGTAAATCTGACTCTTGCCCCACCCCCTCATCCCGCCCTCCATTGTTGTTTGAACTCAGGAAGGAGGGAAGACAGAGCTCCCTCCGTGTGGCTTTTTTCATCCATAGCGATGTTTTTGTGAGTGACTTAACTCAAATTTCCTTGCCTTCCTCCCCCCCCCACAAAACGGAACTCCCCTCCCAAAAAAGCCTGCACCTTAACCCCCCTAAAAGGGGGCTTTCTTCCTCCCAAAAAAAGCTCAACAACAACTTTGAGCTGAATCCCTAAAAAAACCGGGGGTAGATCACTGCCAGATTTTAATTCTAAAAGTAGATTGCAGTCTCTTGGGAGTTGGCCACCCCTTTAGGGCATCTGGCTTCCCACCATCTGGCCCTGGGTGGCCATTATGAGGGCAGAGTGCTGGCTAGCTGGGCGTCTCTTCTGTTCTTGTGGCCTTTCTGGAGGTATCGTTTTAGAGGTGTCCTTTTACTGATTACTCTGTTGATGTGGCTTGATGTTCGGTTTGTTGCTCTTGCTCAGAGAAGAGCAAGTGAGTAACAAAGGTTATAAATAAATGAATGCCCTGAGCAGGAAGGAGGGAGAAGATGGTGGTGCCAGTCAGTTTCCTGCAGTTCAGCCTCTGCCTGCAGGTTCCGCTCCTTTCTGCTGTACTTGGGCTATGACCTACGCTTGGCACAGGAGGCAAAGGTCACAGAGTTCTGCCGGACCCTGCGGGAGTTTGCCCTGGAGTACCGCACCTGCCGGGAGCGAGTTCTGCAGCAGCAGAAGAAACGAGCAGTGTATCGCGAAAGGAACAAGACCCGTGGCAGGATGATCACCGAGGCAAGTTCTTTCCGCCCCACCTCTAACCCTTGCCTCACCTGTCCAATGGAAACTTCCAGCAGGTGGAGAGGCTTCCTAAGCCCTCTTGTGTCCTTGCAAGAGCAGCTCCTGTGACAGCATCTGCATTGTTGCCTCCCTAGCTGGCAGCGGGTGGTGTACCCCCCTGCCCTTCCTCATTGCAGCGTTCTTTCTCTCATTGTAGATGGAGAGGTTTGCTACCATCAGCAAGCCCGAAGACAGTCCGGCCCCCGCTGTGCTCTCGTCCAGTCCCGAACAGAAGGACGAAGCTGGTCACAAAAGCATGGCCACAGTGCTTATGTCCACTCCAGAACCATCTGGCCGCCGCTCCCGAGCCAGCAGAGGTAGGGAGATGTCTCTGTCTCCAGGTAGGGTCAGTCTCCTTTCCCACCCTCATTCAGCTTCTTGGCTACTCCAGCGCCCGTCTTGCTGGGGGTCTCCCCAAGCCACCAGCTTCCTAGCCGCTGCCTGGCCTTTACAGCTTTGTGTTCTCGCTTACAATGGTGGCTTGATAATTACAGTTGTTGCTGGAGTGGTTAAGAAACTGGATCCTGACACAACGGATGGGCAGTTCCCAGGTCCAGGCACTGGGTTGTGTCCCAGCTCTGAATGAGGTTGTGGGGCTGGTGCATTGTTTGAGGGTGCTCTGAGATCCATCACCATCACTAAAGGCCTGGGTGAGCGCAGTGGATCAGAGTACCCAGGCCCAACTTTGCCAGGGGTGCCAACTATTACCATTCCTGTACAGGGATAGCCTTGCCCTTTGCAGCCTCATGATCAGACTACTTTAATGTGGGGCTACCCTTGTGCCTGATCCAGAAGCTGCAACTGGTGCAAAATGCAGCCGCTTTGGGTGCTTAGCGGGAGAACCAGCTTTACACATATGACCCCAATGCAGAAAGATCAGCACTGGCTGCCTTTTGGCTACTGAACCCAAGTACAAAGGTTTGTTATTTACACTTAAAACCCTAAAGAACATGGGGGCAGGTTCCCTACCAGGCGGAAACCCCCAGTGCAGGCCAGGCTGCTCTTTCAAGGAGCCCCTGCTGGTCAGCCTGCAGCTGGCAGGCTATCTTTTGGTGACCATGCAAGTCTTTCTGTGATCAGGTCCAAAGTGGGAGGGAGCCTGCCTCTCGGGAGCTGGTTTTCACGGCAGCCTCCTCTCTTCTAGGTTTTGGGAAGATCAGCCCCCCCAGTGTGACCCCCCCTGAGGACGATGCCTCTGGCTCTCCCGAGGATGCCTCTGAAGAGATCATGGACCGCCTGGTGAAGTCTGTCACCCAGAGCACTCCTCCCCGGCCGGGTGCAGGGAAGGAGCGCAAGCGCTCACGTGGGAACCGGAAATCCCGTAAGCACAGAGCTTCTTTTATCGCCCCTTCACAGAAAGCGGCCATGTGTCTGTGTGTGTATGTGTTTTTATTTGTGTGTGAGAGCACGCTTGGCACTCCATGCCAGGCAACCCAAATCCAAGACCAGCAGAGAAGAGTGGTATTGCTTGTGCCAATTGGCCAAGGGGGCATCATTTATGAATTCAAACTTTGTTCCCGTTTCTTTCCCCCTTTTGCATCATTTCCTCTGGTTTTTGGCCAATCAAGGGGCAGGAGTGAGAGCCATGAAAGGACTGTCCCACATTCCACTATTTCTTCATTTGTTTCTCATTTGTTTTCTTACATTTATATCCCCCCTTTGCACCCAGGGTGCTCTGGTGGTGCCAGCTTTGGCCTTGCTTTGGGACTGGGAGCTCCTGCCCCATAGCTGTTGGGATGGGGGAATCCTAGGCTGCCTGTGTTAGACTGTCCCTGCTTACCTGGACTTCCTTGACCCCTTTGTGCTTCTTCTCAGTGAGGCGCACCCTGAAGAACGGCCTCAGCGACGAACTTGTCCAGGCTCTGGGCCTGGCGCAGGCAGCTGGAGTAGCTGTGTGATGGCGAAGAGGGCCCATGGCCTTGGAGGAGCTTCTGAGGTGGAGCAGACTGCCCATCGGCTGGAGGAAACTGGGGCTGGCCACTGCTTGTGTGTCCAGCAGAGCCCTGTGATACCTGCACAGTTCTACGGGGGAGATGCTCATCACCAGATTTGCCTCGAGTAGAACCTTGCCAGCGTGTTTAGCTTTTGTCACTCCCTGAAGCAAAGCCCCCTCACCTTCCCCTGACTGTGGTGCGACTGGGGGGGAGCAGTGCTGGCCATGCTGTGCAAAGACTTTCTCAAAGCGTGGGGGAGGGACTCCACCTGCCTAGAAAAGTATTATATTTGTGTGTGTGTGTGTGTGTGTGTGTGTTGTGTTGTGTTTAGACTGTTTCCGTCCAGTTCCTGGTTGAGGGGCATGGCTCAGGAACGAGAGAGTTGGCTACCTGGCTGCTGGGAGCCAGCTGGCTCCAAATCAATTCGCCTCTCTCTCTCCTGAGACTTCTTCCACTTAGCAGGTCAAATAGTCCACAGCCCTTCTGCAAGCCCATCCGCTCCTGACTGTGAGATGGAGCCACCTCTCTGGGCAACCCTGAGCTAAATGAGCCTTGAGACAGCCTCTTCCTGACCTCCCCCCCCCCCCAAAAAAAAGACAGGCTCTGCTGGCCTGTGGCTTGTCTGCAGTGGAGTCGCTTGCATCCCCTGGGAGTTGTCAAACTCCCAGCAGTCCCACCCGGAGGGTCTGTTCTGGGCAGCCGGTGAGCGGAGGGGACATTTGGGCACCTCACACTGCCGTCCAGGTACAACCCTGAAAAAGGGTTTTAAAAGCTGGCAGCCAGCTTCCCGGTTGCATAGAGCTCCTAATCAGTGGTTGGTTGGTGTTCAACTGAATAATGAGAAATAAAAGCTGTTACAATTCAGGCTGATGGCAAAGTTTCTTTCTTTGTAATATTTCTGTGCTGGTATACAGAGGCCGTTTCACAGCAGTTTACACCAGGCATGACCAACAGGTAGATCGTGATCTACCAGTAGATCACTGGACGTCTGCGGTAGATAGATCACTGATAGATCATTGGCTCCCCCCAAAGAAGTTGAACAACTGCGGCTCCCCTGAAAAAAAGCTCAACATTTTACCTCCTCCCTGAAAAAAACTCAACAACTTTGACCCGAACCCCCCCCCCCATGGGCTTTCCTTCTTCCTAAAAAAACAGCTCAACAACTTTGACCCGACCCCCAAAAAGGGGGTAGATAACTGCCAGTTTTTAACTCTGTGAGTAGATCGCAGTCTCTTGGGAGTTGGCCATCCCTGGTTTACACCCAAAAGGCAAAAATATTTCCTTCATTAGCTAGGCATTATTGTTTCTGAAAGCTTTCCTTATAATGATGCCTTTGGAAACATGGTGGGAAGTCGAAGGTCCCCTTTGGAAGGAAGCCCCAGAGCATGGGGGGGTCTTACAGCAAAGTGTTGGAGGAGGTGGCATTTCCAGAGCGCTTTAGTGAAGTCTAAGAAAAGGGTCCACAGGAACAGAAGCCACCTGCTCTTCCTAGGGCTGCCTGCAGGTGGCAACAAAGCCCCAGAGCTGACTGCTTGGGGTGACAATGTCCTGCCAGATTGCTGCCACATTTGGCTTGAGCCAAACATCTGTTTGACTTTCAGAGGGTGATTTGAAAATAATTTCAACAAGGTGAGCATGTTCCTAACAGGGAGTGGGCCTTTCCACATCTGTATTAAAACCCAGTACAGTCTGGCATAAAACCTTTTTGGCTAAATCCCACTTCGTGAAATGCATCAGCTGATGAAGGGGACCATGAAAATCCCCACCCCTAAATTCTTTTTTTGCTAATCTTATCAAAGCTACCTACACTCAAAATTCTAAAATGAAGCAAAAAAACTGGATAATGCTAAATAGCAATGATATTTTACTATTTATATGTCACCTGTGGTGCTGGGCAGCCAAACCCCTCTTGCTCCACTATGGGCTTTTCTGAAGGGGCTGAAGCCAACCATCTGTCTTTTGCACACAATGGGACATTTTGCGTTCCATGGATCCTTGAAGCCAAAGGAAGCATGCTGCATCTGCACCTCCTCTCTCTTCCCTCTGTGCTTTTTTTAAAAGAAGTGTTTTGTGTTCCCGTGGTTCACTCTGCCATGTGTTGAAGCGCCCGCCCGCCCACCTGCCTGTTTTTGCTCCAATCCTGTTGGCACTCAGCCACCATAGTTAGCTATTAGGATGAAGATGATGGTGACTTTAAAACTGGTAGCTTGGAAGCAGGCTTGGGTACTTAAATCCAATTTAACAGGGTGAGTAACAATAGCTCCTTCATGAATGGAAGTTTCTAAGACTTGGGAAGTTGCCGTCCTGGGCTGATTCCCAGGAAAGCCTGCCAGAGAGGATCCCTCATGCCCAGTGATGAGGCTCTTGATTCACGAAGGAGATTGCTAAGTAGAAATTGATTGACAAGAGGAAAAGCTTGTCTGCCACCTTTGGATGTGGCTCTGAAGCTGTTGCTGCCACCTTCCGAGTGTTGGATGTGCCCTCCCTCCTCCATACACTGCAGGGAAAGAACAGAGAGGGCACCACCTTGGCTGTGGGCAGCATGGAGGAGAGCCAGAGCTGGCCTAAGCAGCCCTGACAGACAAATTGGGAGCCCCCAGGAGCCTTTGCTGTCTTTCAAGGCTGGTGTTCAGCTCTGGGTTCTCCCTCTGCGTCACTGAGCCTCTCCCCTTGACTGTTCCACCCTCAAAACTTGCTGCCTCGAGCGACGGTTTCACCTCTTGCACCATAATGCAGGCCTAGGGGGTGCAGCTGCTGCTCCCTCAACAAGTCAGCAGTAAGACACAGGCACTGGGGTAGGATGTTCTGGGAAAGGAGGAAGAGGGCAGAGAAGCTTACCGTAAGCATGGGGGTGTGTGGAGCCTGAGGTGTCCTGTGCTATTGAGGACTTTGCTAGGGACACAGGGGATTTATGACCCCCTCCACAAAGCAGGTAGGGGGACCAAGAATGGCAAGGATGTCTCCTCCGCCCACCTGCTTGACGGCTGCTCCCTGCCCTGGAGGAGCTGCAGCCAGACGGACTGGGGGTGGGTCTCTGGGGGAGAGTGGGGGCCAGTTCAGGCTCTGGCACTCCTAGGCAGGTGGTATGAAGGAAGAGCTGGAGCAAAAACAAAGGGGGTGGAAGACCCTGTCTGGCAGGGGTGCAGAGGGTGCAGTTCCTCCAACAAAAATAACTCTTCTATCATCTGTCCCCCAAAAGAGAGCTCCTGCTGCTCCTCTGAGACTTGTGGGAAGTTTTATCATGTTTTTACGCTACGCTGAATCTTCCTTTAGTGGATTACTCTTTTGCAGCAGACAGCAAACGCAGGATGAGCAGACAAGGGAAGAAGGACGAGGGGCCCTCTCTCCGGTTCCTTGTCTTCAATTGGCACCTGCTCCCCGAGCCACGCTCTTGGGCTTATGCTGTTCTTTTCGTTGCATTTATTGAATTCATTCTCAATGTTCTACCAAAGGCTCAAAACTGGAGCTGTCATCTGATTTACAAAATCTCATCAGTTAATCATTTGATCTTTGTGCATTATTACATTTGTACGAATAAAACCAAGCATTCTGATAGTACATTTCCCAGTTGCCTAAAATCCAGCATGTCTCACGGACAGGTTTCCAAGGTTCTGGCACAGGTCACATGCCCATATGACATCAATCATTCAAGCCCCCACCCCGATGAAGCAGCCCCCTTCTTCAGCTTGCCTGGCCCAATAATCCACTTCAAAGAAACAACAAATTAATCAGGAGCCTCCACGACTCCAAGTGCACTCTGAAAGCAAATGACAGCTTAAGGCTGGAACCTTCTCATGCAGAGAGAATAAAAATGTCATTGCAGGAGAAAGTGGGTGAGAGAGGCTGGGTTATGTCAGCCCATATTGCCAGGAGCGGGAACAGAGAGAGGATCTCACAACAACCTTGCTGTGTGGCCCTCTGTTATCTGTTGCTGGTTGTTGTTGTTTTTTTTAAGGGAAACATGGCTGAGGCGCTGTTAGGTAGCTTGTTGCTGAAACATGGGGAGAGCCATTCAGGTGGATGGGTGTTTGCTAGTATGAACATTTTATTTTGCCTTTGGTTTTCAGCATTTTTTTGTTGCAATCTCTTTCCAAAGGAAAAAAAAAGCAAAATCATTTCAAATTCCACACCTCAAATATATGAGATGATGTACAAATAGAGCCAAACATACAAACCACAAGCTAAATACATGCAAATAAAACTCAAAATTGCCAATCCAACAAAAATAGCAAATATACTAATGGCAACAGCAGGTGCGAGGGTTTCAGCAGGAATGATCTCGGGGATAAAAAGTCATTAGGGAGGCAGTTCAGGTGAGCACCTGTTCTCTGTATAGTAGGAACACCATGAGCGAGTATGTTCGTGCCAAACACTCAAATCCGTTATGCTCAAAAAAGGAAAAGGGCGGTTCTTTGACCCGTGCTGATAACACGGCAATAGTTATTATATAACTTCAGGCACCAGGCGAAAGCATTTCTCTATAACCAGGTCTTCCTTGGGCTGTTTAAACGTTCTGTGACCTTTTATATGTGCTTGTGGGAAGGCGGGTCATTATGTATTTTGTGTTTCCATTTTGCATGTTTATGTTGTGAACCATACTGTGATCTTCAGATGAAGGGTGGCATACAAATTTCAATAATAATAATAATAATAATAATAATAATAATAATAATAATAATAACAACAACAAAATAGGTACCCCAAAAGCTATTTTGAGCAATTAATTTATGCATGTGTGGGTGTTTGGAGCTTGGCTGATGTCCTGCTCTCTCCTCTCAGGATCCCAGTCCAAAGTCCCACAGGTAGCTTTGCGCTCAGTGGAGAATTGCCAGCCTAACATCAGCTGCTGGGAGACCTTCAGGAACAGAAGTGTTTGGCAACTCCTGAAGCTTGAGTTCCTTGCCTGGTTCAGGGTTCGCCTTCAAGGAGACCAGGATTCCTGTGCCTTTGACAATTGGTGTGGCTTGCAGAAATTCAACAGGTTAACCCTTTTCTTTATGGAAACATGGATATGGGGAATGCTTCAGCTGTGGACATTCTGTCTGTCAGGCGTTTTATTACTCATGGGTGGCTCTTGACTTGTGTTTTCCCACCCCTACCTCGAAAAAAATCCAAACAGGTATCAAAGGTCACCTGACCTGGTCATAGTATCCCATACAGTGCAGATTCTACTTCTAAATGTCCATTCATACATCTAAATCCGCCTATGCAAACTGTATGTATTACGGGTGCAGCAGAGGGTACGATCCTCATGCAAAGTACTGTGCTCAAAAAATATTGTGTTCCCCCCCCCAAAAAAAAATTCCATGGAGCAGAAATCCTATGAGCATCCTTTTGCTCCATCAGAGTGAGATGGAATCTCATTTCTCCTAGATTTTGTAGGCATATGAAACTGGCTAAGCAGGGAAATGCCATTAACATCTCCTTACTGACCACTCAGTTGACTGGGAAGTTTATTCTGCACAGGGAGAGGCAAAATACCAAACTCGTTTTGGGGGGAGGGTATTGATGAAGTCTAGGATGAGTTGTGAAAAGAGGGCCCTGTGCCAAGCATTCCTGCCCTTGCTGAATGGCTTTGTAGCCACTGGCTCCCTGCTGCTGGTGACCAAAGCTTTCTTTACCATCATAATGGCTAGAAGCTTGACTTTAAGTAGAACTGCCCCCCTCAGGAGGTTGTAGATACTCCTTCCTTGAAGGTTTTTAAGCAGAGGTTGGATGACCATCTGTCATGCTTCAGCTGAGATTCCTCCTGCATTGCAGGGGGTTGGAATATGACCCTTGCTGTCCCTCCCAGTCCTCTGATTCTAAGTGGAGATTCACTAGAAGAGTCCTACTCAAAGCACTGGTCCATGGGCCTGTGTCAGACCACAAGCCAACAGTTGCTGGTCCACAGCAACTCCACCACACCCCAGATTGGGTGGGATGCTTCAGGGACCAAATTTGGTGCCAGTCACTGCCATATTGTATATGTGTGTGGGTATTCCTGCCCCCCATCCCCAACATCAGAGAGCTTGAGAAGCCCTGCTTTGGAATACACATGAGGGCAGAAGTAGGGGGGGGGATTTGGTCTTACCTAGAATGTGGTACGTGCAGAAGCCGAGGACGTGTGAGACTTTGACCTTGAGCGAGTGTTTCCAAGAGAAACAGCCGGAATGAGCTTTTTCCCCTTTGGCGTTTTAGTAAGTCTAACTGGTTTTGAGGATAACTCTCCCCCCCCCAAGAGGGGCATGTTTTGTAAACAGCTGCTGGTGCCAAAAGAGGACGGCTGAAGGAGAGCAGAGCCTCCTCATGGGACACTTGTGTAAAAGGGGCAGAGAAGATGCTGGTGGTGGGGGAGACCTCTTGGGGCCGGATTAGTCTGCCTGAAGGAGGCAGCGGGGGATGTGGAGAGGTGCATCCCAGGCACAGGGATGGGGTGGGGGGCAAGGACCCTCCTGGCTGCTCACTGGCCTGTGGTGACCCATTTATTGGCACATGAAAAAACCAGGGCTGACTGGATCTGGGGAGGACAGTTTACACTCTGTGCTAACATACACATGCTGTATTTTGCACCCAAATAACTCCCCCCTTTGGTACCAAACAAAACTGCCTCTTGTATAGATTTGTTTATACTGCAACATTCCCGTGTTTGAACGATGGAGGGGAAAGGGGTGGGCAATTCACTGTGTTGAACAGTGGAGCTACCTGCGCAAAGCCTTCCCTGGGAGTAAGGCCCACTGAATTCAATGTGAAAGACTTACGAGAAAACGTGGTTAGGATTCAGGCAGATGGAGGCTTTGAACCACCTCCAGAGAGCGAGAGGAAGTCTTGCTGAGTTCCATAGGACAGAGTTCCCAGCCAATGGCATAAAGAATTTGCTGGGTGAGAAACTTTGTCGGGTACAAAAATTTCTGGGTTTGTAGATAATGAATGTGATGTAGCAGCTAAAAAAGCCAATGCAATTTTGGGCTGCATCAATAGGAGTATAGCATCTAGATCAAGGGAAGTAATAGTACCACTGTATTCTGCTCTGGTCAGACCTCACCTGGAATACTGTGTCCAGTTCTGGGCACCACGGTTCAAGAAGGATACTGACAAGCTGGAACGTGTCCAGAGGAGGGCAACCAAAATGGTCAAAGGCCTGGAAACGATGCCTTATGAGGAACGGCTTAGGGAGCTGGGCATGTTTAGCCTGGAGAAGAGAAGGTTAAGGGGTGATATGATAGCCATGTTCAAATATATTAAAGGATGTCATATAGAGGAGGGAGAAAGGTTGTTTTCTGCTGCTCCAGAGAAGCGGACACGGAGCAAGGGATTCAAGCTACAAGAAAGAAGATTCCACCTAAACATTAGGAAGAACTTCCTGACAGTAAGAGCTGTTCAACGGTGGAATTTGCTGCCAAGGAGTGTGGTGGAGTCTCCTTCTTTGGAGGTCTTTAAGCGGAGGCTTGACAGCCATCTGTCAGGAATGCTTTGATGGTGTTTCCTGCTTGGCAGGGGGTTGGACTGGATGGCCCTTGTGGTCTCTTCCAACTCTATGATTCTATGATAAGCTGGTTCGGGGCCCAGGCAGCCAGAAAGTGCTGCTGATGAGGCTGACCTTCCCCTGGTGAACAAACTGTGAATCAAACTGAAGGTCAGACAAAGGATTTCAAGGCGATTGAGTGAGCCTTGGAGTACTGGGTGCTGCAAAATGACTGGTCCAGTGGAGTCTGCGCATCCCGCCTAGCTCAAGGCAACATTCTAAAAGTGAAAAGCACCAAGGAATGCTCAAATGGAAAGTAGAAACTGGCTGACCCAGTTAAAAAAATAAAAATAAAAAAGAGAGGCATAAAATGACCTGCACTTTGACACAGTGACAGAACGTCACACTTGCCAGGATGGCGCTAGGCAGCACTGATTCCCACAAGTATTTCCCCATCACTGAGCCAGGGTGGTTGTTTGCAATCCCCACCTTTCAGGCAGCCCATTCCCCATTGATCTCCCTCCACACCCACCACACCCTAGAACTGGCTGACCTCGCAGCTCTTGAGCAGCCCAGAACATTAGGTTCACATGTGTTTGTGTATGTGAAGGAGCTTTGTGTTCCTGTCTTCTATGTTTATATAGGGCTCTGTGCTTCTCCTGTATGTCTGTATGTGAAAGGTCCATTGTTGGCCCCTTGCCTGGAGCACACAAAAACCTGGAGGTGGCTTTTCTCCAGGGTGGTACAGAAGATTCTGGAGCTCTTTGAGCCTGGCCCATCCTCTCCATCCCCAATCTCTCCTCCTCCTCCTCCTGTTGCAAGTCTGTGAAAACATGGACTGTTTCCATGTGTGATACTAGAAAGCCTTTGTGCTTCTTCAGCCATTGGTGCTGCCACACAGAATTACAGCTGACAACAAAAGAGCCAAACTTCTTATTCTTCTAGATAGAATGATCAGTGATGTAGAGCTGAGGTAAGGAGCCTTCACCCCAGAAGCCAAATATGTTCCTCCAGGCCTCCCAGTCTGGCCCTTGGGACTCTCCTCCCAAGCCAAACCTCTCAGCAGCCCTACTTTTGCCATTCTTGAGGGGTTTTGCCTGGGTAGAATATGCCCTTGAAAGCTGATAATGCCTCTTAGTTGCTTGAGCGGAGGATAGAGATGGGGAGAGTGGCTTTGAAAGTAGTAGCTAACTATACAAACATAAAATGTGCATTCATTTATTTCAAATAAATTATTTGCTCACTTTTGACTCAAGCCTCATCCACCCCTGGCATGATGTGGCCCTCAGAAAGTTGTCCTGATGGGAATGCAGCCCCAGGCCTGATGAAGTTTGCCCACAGAAGAACAAGTCTTGATGAAACAGAACCAGCATGGCTTCTGCAAGGGTAAGCTATTTGAGAGTGTCAACAAGCATATAGACCGAGGTGATCCAGTTTGGCATTGCGTAAGACTTTCAAAAAGGTCCTAACCAAAGGCTCCCAGGTAAGCTTAGCAGTCATCGAATATGAGTCGAGGTCCTCTTGCAGATCATCAATTAGTCAAGTTGCAGGAAACAAAGAGTAGGAATAAATGGACAGTTCTGATGATGAGATGGAGAAAGTGGGGTCCCCCAAGGATTGGTATTGGAATCTGTGCTTTTTAACTTGTTCATAAATGATCTAGAGTTAGGCACGAGCAGTGAGGTGGCCAGGTTTGCTGACGATGCTAATTTTTGCAGGGTCATTAAAACAAGAAGAGATTGCGAAGAGCTCCAAAGGGATCTCTCCAAACTGAATAAAAGGGCAGTAAAATGGCAAATGTAATTCACTGTAAGCAAATGTCAAGTGATGCACACTGGGGCAAAAAAATATTAATTTAAGATAGACACTCATGGGGTCTGAACTGGTGGTGACTGGCCAGGAATGGGAGCTTAGGGTTATGGGCATGGGCAGGGGGGCTAGCTGCCCTTCCCCAAATCAAGTAAATAAAAAAAATACTTAACTGACTGACCAATCGCATTGCAGATAGCTTGGTTCTGCCCTCCCCCAAAAGTCCTGTCTCCCCAACATAAATCCTGGCTACACCTACGGTATGCTTAGGGTCATTGTGGATATCTTTAATACGTTGACATAGCTTGCGGGATTTGTGAGAAATGTGAATTCCATGCTAGGCATCATTAGGAAAGGAAGTGAAAACAAAACTGTTGATATCATAATACAAATCGATGATGCGACAGCGTCTGGAATAAAGGTAAAGGCGCCCCTGACCATCAGGTCCAGTCGTGTCCGACTCTGGGGTTGCGACGCTCATCTTGCTCTATAGGCCAAGGGAGCCGGCGTTTGTCCGCAGACAGCTTCCGGGTCATGTGGCCAGCATGACAAAGCCGCTTCTGGCGAACCAGAGCAGCGCACGGAAACACCGTTTACATTCCCGCTGGAGCGGTCCCTATTTATCTACTTGCACTTTGATGTGCTTTCGAACTGGTAGGTGGGCAGGAGCTGGGACCAAGCAACGGGAGCTCACGCCGTTGCAGGGATTCTAACCGCCGACCTTCTGATCAGCAAGCCCTAGGCTCAGTGGTCTGGAATAATGTGCACTATACCACAAAAAGGATACTGTGGAATTGGAAAAGGTTTATAAAAGGGCAACCGAAGTGAACAAGGAGTGAATCCTCTATGAGGAATGATTGAAGCATTTTGGGAAAAGATGATAGAAATGTATATATTATGCATAGTGAGAAGAAAGGGGAGAGGGTTTTTTTAATGTGGGACAAACTGAAATAGCTGTCAAGTGAAGACATCTACACCCCCTGCACCTACCCTTAATAAACATTTTCACCACATTTGCAAGCAGGTCTTCTGCCTCTAGAGAAGAAAGGGCCCCTTTTTGATGTGGCATTGCATTCTTAGATTCATAAAGGGGCCCAAAATATACCCAGCACCCACTTATGAACTGGTGCCCCTATGTTTGGGGGCATGACCCCTTCCTTGGCAGTGCTGCTTTTTTACACCTCGCCTTGGCTAAAGCCAAGCCACTCTCAACTCCCCGGAGCTTTCCAGCATCACCACACCCCAGAAAAACCACTCCGTCCAGTTTGCTGCCACTCAGCAAAGGTGCTGGTGTCTGGGCTGGTTGTGAAATATGTTTTTCTCACCCACCCCCCTCTCCGCGTCCACCCGCACTGCTACCACCAGCACTGCAGAATGGAGTTTGTTTTTGTTACAGAGTGGTGTGTGAGGATGGGGCAAGCCTCACGTCCCAGAGCCTGGGTGGTCCTCCACTGCCCCAGGCTCCAAAGCCAGCACGTTGCTCAGGAAGAGAAGGAAGCTGGGCCCTTGCAGCAGGGGCCCTGTGGCACAGCCCTGGCACACTGCCTTGCTGTGTTGATCCTGGCACACAGCAGAGTCTCTCCTAATCCCACGTGCTGCAGAGGACAGAGGGTCACGTTTTGGCACAGGTTGTATTGTGAGCCACAGGGTTTCTTAGACACATAGGCTGGGACCTCATCAGGAACAGGAAGTGGGCGGGAGCATCACACACACAGAGGAGGCTTTGTGACAGGTGCTCCTGCCTTGACTGCCCAGGCCAGACCGTGCAGGGCTGGTGTACACACAGGCTATGAAATGGGCCTGGACACGTGGGCCTGGACGGCTCTCCCTTGATGAATTACTGGAAAGCGCTCTGTGTTTAAAAATGATGTCTGCACCTCTTCCCATGCAGTTAGACCTGTCTGTGTTGCCTATTACTTACTGGGACTGGATATTAGGAGCAAGTGCCAGCCACGCTACTTGGTTCAGACCCCAGTTTAGAAAAGAGATTTGGCCCAAGGTACTTTAGAGATAGAGGTCCAAATACAAATCCTGACTTGGAAAACAGGTGAAATTTGCAGGGATATTAGCCCCTGCTCGGTTGATAGTAACCCATCTTGATTCATTGAACATTGATCTTCTGCACACACCCTCCAGGATAAAAGAAACACCGCTCACAAGTTTATAGACAGTTACATGGATGGTCATCCCCTTTCCAGGCACAACTCTTTGGTGCCAGTTGTTACCTTAAAAATGGACTTCCAAATTTGGCTTTCAGGCAGTCTCTGGAGTTGTCATTTATCAAGCAGTATTCGCTGTTGACTGGCGAATATTGCGAGAGTTCCAATGCCAGATAACCTTCTGTGCCAACTATCAAAATCTCAGATACTGTATACAGAAACAAGTGTCATTGGATGCTGAATTATGAAATATGTATACAGATTCTTGGAGAACTGTGTGTTTGATCCGTGACCTTCATGACAGATTAAGATTGACAAATCACAGAATCCCTGAGGGGCAGGGCATGTAGGCCACTTGGGAGTTCAACACACATGCATACATACTGATACTCAGTGCAAGAGGCAAGGACTGAAGCATCCATCCCCAGCAGATCAAAGAGGGGCTGCCCAGTCTCTGCTTGAAGGCAGCCAGCCAAAGAGAGCCTACATGTTCTCCCCCATGAAATTGGTGCCCATGTCCAACAGCTCTTCCCAGCAAGCAGTTTTGCCTAATCTTCAACCAACACCTACCCTTCAGCAGAGGCGAGCTAGCTGCCCCGGCACCTGGAGCGGTGCACATGCTGTGCACCCGGGGCTGGGTGAGCGTCCCAGGGGGCAGGGCGGTGATGTCACCCCCCTCAGGGATGACACCCGGAGCGGGCAGCACCTACCACACACCCCTTCCTCCGCCAGGGCCCTTCAGGTCATGTGATCTAGACCCTGCCTTCCCTCTGGAACAACAGCAGCAGCAGCAACAACAGAGAACAAGCCTTTTCCCTCTTTGATGTGATCTCCAGAGATTTGACAAGTTCAGTATTATCCATCTGGACAACTGAGTTCCTCAATGCTTCACTGTGAAAAAGCATTTGCTCCATCCAGACTCAAAGGAGCAAGAAGGGTATCCTTTCTTGAAAAAGAAGCCACATATGGGATCATACAATTTCAATAATGAACACCCTCCTCCTCCTCTTCCTTTATCGTCTACATTTTTTCCCCAAAATATTCAGACACACACAGAGAGAGACATACCACATCCATATACTACAGTACAAGGGAAAACATCCAGTTTACTAAGCAAGCAATTTCCTTCGAGGTCTGTTGTGGATAGCCCACACACTGGCGGAGGAAGAGGAGTGGGGGGGGGAAGCGCACCGTCCCCGGCAGCGCGATCCCGGTGGGGTGCCATCACAGCTGCCCCCCCCTGTGCTGGGCACCATGCCCCCACAGGCGGTGTGCCACGCCATGACGCACGCCATGTCCCTGTGGGTGGCGCGCCACGCCCTCAGAAATGCGTGCCAGCCCTGCCCCCGCCTGCTCTCCACCACCACCACCCCGTGCCCGGAGTATGAAGCTCCGCCACTGGGCCCACAGATTAGGAAGCAGAGAGTGGCAGATGGAATACCTATGGCAACATTTTCAGACCAAAGGGATTGAGACCCAAGGAGTAGGGATTGGGGGCTGCAGTCACATGCTCACATACACACATGCAATTTGCATGTTTGTATTATTAGTCACTTTGATTCGTTTGCAGAAAATAAAAAGTTCAAGTTCATAGAATCATAGAAGCGTAGAGTTGGAAGGGATCCCCAGAGTCATCTGGTGCGACCCCCCTGCAATGCAGGCATCTTAACTAAAGCATCCAAGTTGCACACTATGTCCACAGCATCCCCCTGATCCACCATGATTGTAACAGTATCGAAAAGAAAAGAAAAGAAATTTGTCTGGGATGGCTTGTTTTTTAGAAACCTATGTTGAGTCTTAGTAACCACGTCATCCTTTTCTAAGTACTCACATACCAACTGTTTAATCATCTGTTCTAGGACCTTTCCTGGTATTGATGTTAAGATGACCGTTTATTCTTTTTCCCTTTTTGAAGTTGGGGCAAGATTCGCCTACTTCCAGTCTGCAGGGACATCATCAGTTCTCCGAGAATTCTCATAGAATATAGACAGAGGCTCTGAGATTACATCCGCAAGCTCCTTTAGTACCTTTGGATGCAGCTCATCAGGCCCTAGAGATTTGAATTCATAATAGCTATGTGCTCCCTCACCACCTCTTTTTCTGTCTCGGGCTGCAGCTCCCTCCTTGCATTGTTTATTTTGTTATCACCAGGTTGGGCACTTCTTTCCTTCTGAAGAAGTGTGCATGCACACGAAAGCTCATACCAAAATAAAAACTTAGTTGGTCTTTAAGGTGCTACTGAAGGAATTTTTTTATTTTACTTCTGAGTGAAGACAGAGGTAACGTAGGGGTTGACCAGTTCTGCCTTCTCTCTGTCACCCAGTAGCAATTCTCCATCTTCTCCACGTAGAGGACCTAATACTTGCCTGTTTTTCCTCTTGCTTTGAACATAGCCAAATAAACCTGTTTTATTATTTTAACCTCTTAAGCTCATTTTGAGCTTTAGCCAGCCTGACCTTCTCTCTGCAACTATTGGATACTCGTGTATTCTCTTCCTTTGTGATCTCTCTTTTCTTCGTTTTCTTATACATGCCCTTCTTGCTTCTCAGCTCATCTGTAAGTTCTTACACAGCCACACTTTTTTAAAGGTAATTTACACTATCTTTCTTGTTGGAATTGTCTGCATTTGGGCCTTCAATATTTCACCTTGAAGAAACTCCCATCCATGTTGGACTCCCTTCTCTTTGAATATTGCTGACCATGGGAGCTCACCCAGTAGCTCCTTACGCTTCTTGAAATTGGCCAGAATGCAATTCCCTTGCCTGTGTACAATGAAACCCAACAGGGCATGATCACTTCCTCCCAGGTTTCCAAGTAGTTCCACTTCATCCATCAGTTTCTGTTGGTGAGGACCAGGACTAAGAGATATGATCCCCTTGTTGCTTCTTCCACCTTCTGGGAAATGAAATTGCCAGTGAGGCAGTTGCGGAATTTATTGGACCTTACATTCTCAGAATCAGATTTGTAGATTTGGAAGAGACCATGAGGGTCATCTAGTTCAATCCCCTGCAGTGCAGGAATCTCCTAACAGGTATCTCTGTGCAATATTCGCTACTTGCTCCATTGACTTGATCATTTTGTGACTCCATCAGTTCTACCAGATGGTTAGCAATGGCTGAGAATAAAAAGTTGTCCAGTTTAAGTTGGTCTTGACTGCTTTGCTGTCCTCCTTTTAGCTGTTACCTTTCTGCTGAAAGCTCCAATTAATATGGCAAGGAGGATATTGAAGAATAATAAACATGCATGTATGATTGCTGTGCCCACCGTGCTTCAGAAACAGGAGACTCAATATTAACAATTATGTCTAAGTTTGTCCTGGCCTACAGGTCAGGAAGAGACCTGGGCATCACTCTCTCCCAGTGAGTAGAGGGCCTACTACTTGCTTGTTTTCCCTCTTGCTTCGAACATAGCCAAATAAACCTGTCCTGAGAGATGCAGCCTGGGAGCAATCTGAAAACTTGCCAGGCCTTGCATCACAGCAAGGTCTCCTGAGCTGGCCTTAGAAGGAAGATTTCACACAAGCTACCCAAATGTTCTGCCTTGCAGGTCCTTAGGACCACCACTCTACTGGCACCCAGGATGTGGAGCTCCCTCCCAACCTGAAAGATGGTTAGTTGGCCCCTCGCTCTTAAATAAGCAGGACTTGTAATATCAGGGTATGAGGCTGCCCACGCACCATACATTTAAACCACACAACTTCCCCCCAACAATCCTGGGACCTGTCACTTGTCAAAGGCACTGGGAACGCTGTGAGGGGTAAACTACAGTTCCCATGATTATTTGGAAGAAGCCATGTGCCTTAAATATACAGTGTGTGCACCACCTGAGATGGCCAAACAACATTCTTTGGAAGAAGAATGTCACATTTCAGGACAGTTTTGCCTGTTTGCCTAGAAGCAGACTGCAAAAGGACTTGCCTGTCCTTCTAAGGCTTTCTAATTCAAGCAAGGAAGGTTGTACCACGCATTTGGGAAACTGAACAATTGCAAAACTTTGGAGTCATAGGCTATCTTTGGGCAAGGACCTCTGCAGCACCCGAGGGAGTCTGTCCCCTGTGCTGCTAGAATGGCCACCTAGCTAGACAGAGCAATGACCACATCCCATGACAACGAGGTCATTTTAATACCCCAGCCTAACCACCTCCAGTGGTTTCGATCAAGGGTATTGTCTGTAGCCTGATGCATGCACCAGAAACCTCAAGACTCAGTTATTACAATGTGCTCTATGTGGGACTGCCCTCATGCCTGGTCCAAAGGCTCCATCTGGTTCAAAACACTGCAGCTAGACTGTTGATATGGCCAGCACAGAACTTTCTCCAAAACTTGCACTGGCTGTCCAGAAGCTACTTGGCCAGACTCAAGGTTCTTGCCTTAATTTACAAGACCCTTAACCATTTGGGCCCAAGAGACCCAAAAGGAAAACCTTAAACGAGGAGCTTATAGGCACCCTGTGCAGCTCCCTCAGTGTCAAGTGGCTGCCCCACAATCCCAGTTCCCATGGACTGCTCTGGCCTATCTCTGCACAGAAGAGGGGCCCTCATTTCTCTGACGTCCCAGGTCTCCAGCTTGAACAGGTCCCTGGTACCACTCACTCTGCACTGCAGGGCTGGGAGACCAGTGGGGCCCCCCTTTAAAAGCCAGCAACCCCGCCCCCAGCCACCTCCTGCCTCATTAAACCCTGGCTCCATAGTTCCCATTGGATTCAGGTAGAAATGTCCTTTGATAACCTTTCTGCCAGCCTAAAAGAGGAGACTTGAACTCGCAGCCACCTGCTGTGTTGAGGATTCCCCGCAGGCAGCAACAGCCTCCCGGGGGAAATGCGGCTTCGGGCTTGACACGGGGAAGGCTGCGCGACCTGGTGGACGTTCCGGGAACAGCGCCTGGAAAGCTCCCTCCTGCTCCTGCCACCTGCTCGCCAGGAGGAAGCCCCGGAGGCGGCGAAGGCGAAGTGATTTCCAAGGGGGAGCCCCCTCTCTCCTTGCCTTCCTTTTGCCCCAGTGATGCCCTGTAAAGGGAAGAGGGACGAGGGCGCTCTGGGGTCCTCTTGAGGGTCTCAGGGAGAGGTCCAGGAGCACCTGAGGCTGAGGAGCCCAGGCTGTTCGGCTGGACGGGCTTCTCTGCCGGAGTCCCAGCGGGCGAGGAGGAGGTTCTTGTGTCCCGCGGCCTCCTTGCGAGGGCGGCGGGCGAACGGGCTGCCCACAAAGGAGGAAAGAACAAAGAAGCCAAGCCAAGCCCCTGGTCGGCGGGCTTGGGACCTTCCTGGCTGTAGGGTCGGCTGGGTGGAGAGAAGGACTTTGCCGCTGCACTTTGCATTTGCAAGTTGCTGGGTGTTTTTTGTTTGTTTGAACACTGCCTGGTAAGAACCCAAATATTTGTAGGCGGAGGGGGAGGAGCTCCTCCTGGATTGCTGGGGGGGGGGGCAGCACCAGCTGACTGCGAGGCCCTGCTCCTGCCCAGCGCATCCCTTGTTAGGCTTGGGTCAGGGACAAGCCTACCGACGCGCCCGTCGCCCAGCTGGCGCCCTCTCCCTCTCTCTCCTTCGGCGGCAAGGCCAGGCCGCCTCGCTCTCCGGAGGGGCCTCCCTGCAGCTCTCCAGCCATGGCTCAGGCCGCGGGGCCAGCCTCCTCAGGCAAGGCCGTGACTGCTGCCCCACGGGGGCAAAAAGGCTCCAGCTGGAGAGAGGGAGGGAGGGTGGGAAAGAAGGTAGGCAGGAGTCAGGCGGGAGGGGGAGGAACCGGCCGGCCAGCGACTCCCAGCCCCTTTGCTTCTATCCTGGGGCCACCATGTGCGCCTCTGCCTGCCTGCGAGGGAGAGGGAGAAAGAGGGCGAGAGAGAGAGAGGGGAGCCTGCAACTTCTCCCATTGGCAGGGCCCGGGCAGCTCCTCCCCTTTCCCTTGCCTGCTGCTCTTTTATAAACCTGGTGCCGCTTTCGATCTCCCAGTCCTGCAGATGCACCCCGTGGGCCCTCCTGCACAGAGGCCTCCCCTTGGCTGTCCCTCTGCCTTGCAAGCCCGGGGCTCCCCCTGCTTCCGCCCCTCGCGCAGGACCCAGGCTCTCCTCCCGCCCGCCCTTCCTCCTAAGGCTATGGAGCTGGGCTGGGCGTGCAGCTCCCTGCTGTGGCTGCTTTTCCTCTCCAGTCTGGCCGTCAAACTCCTGCGCGCTGACCTGTTGCTGACCCCCGGCCTGCTGCTCCAGGTGGGGCTCCTGGTCCTGCTGCAGGGCTTCAGCCGAGCCTTCCTGCCCCTGCCCCTGGGCACAGCTCTCACGGGCACCGCCTGCTGGCTTGTCTTGGCAGGGGCCACACAGAGGAAGAGGATCCCTGCGGTGGGGAGAGCCGTTCTCATCACAGGTGAGCCCAGTCAGCATCTCCGCAGGCTCTTGGCCATCCCTACACATGCTGGCTTCCTAGAATAGGGGGAATGGGAGGGAAGGAGGAACGTGCCATGCCCCTGGCCTGGCAGAACCTCTCCTGCTTTGGCTGATCCACAGAGCAGGAGGGGGACCTCCCTTGGACAGGGGCCTTTGGCACGGGGAGGCTTGCTCAGCATCTGGACCACAAGGCTGAGTCAAGGTGGCAAGAGTTCCAAAGGGAAGGGAGCTGGTCTTCTGTGCGGCTTGGCTTCCTTGTACAAGCCATTTCAGCGCCCTGCTTGCTGTGCAGAACGCCTTCCTGCAAATCACCTGCTCTCCGCTTTAGGCCTCCACAGGTGGATCTGTGGCTGGAGCTGGGCTTTGCTGCTCTTTCTTCAGGGGCCTGTTAGGTAGGGAAGACTCCTGGGCCAGGCAAAGCAGCCCAAGGACAGTGAGCATGCCACAATTGACCAACTTAACATTTGCCCTGTGTTCTATTGGTAAGGGAAACGTAGAGAGTCGTTTCTGGGTCTTATGTGTCAAGACTCAGCTTGAGAGGTTGTGCCTCATCACCAGGGAGCTCTGAGCAGTCAGCGATACCAGTTTCCAGGAGCACTTTGTGAGGGATGGCTCTTTGTGTGGCAAAAGACGCTTCCAGCCCCTAGGCTACCCCCTGGAAGACCAGGTGTCCTGCAAGAGCAGAGGACGGGGGCATCCCTGCGCTCTGAAAGGGGATGGAGTGGTGAACTGCCCCCTTCATCCCAGGTGTTGGAGAGGCCAAGGCCAATTTTATTCTTGAAGTAGGGATGAGGACCCACTGGAGTCCCATCCCATCCTGGGAAACCTCTAGCCTCCAGCAGACCTTGAGGGCATGGCAAGCATCTCTCTACCCCCACTTTGCTCCCTGTTCCAAGTTTTGGGAAACAGTTTGGAAGCCAGTCTGGCAGGTGTGAAGCATGTTGTTGTTCCCAAACCTTCCTGCCGCGCAGGCTAGTAAACCGAAGGTGGGCAGAGATCCAGCGCCCCCCCACACACACATTTGATTGAAGCAGCAATCTGAAACTTTTGCAGGCGGGTGGCATCACAGTCCCTCCAGCTGAAATAGATGGAAGTCCCCAGCTGGTGCTCAATGGGAATTGCTCCCAAGGAAACCTGCAGAGGTTGGGCTTTGCATCAGCAGCAGAAGCGAAGGGTCTTTCCCCTTCTTGAGATGCTGGATTGGCCAGAAGAGGAGGACCAAGAGAAGCCCCAGGGTGTCAGGAAGAACCAAGGCAGGGCTAGGTCAAGAAGATGGCCAGTGGGGCTGAGGGTCAGCTGCACCATCTGCCTGCTAGAGCAATGCAAGGGCTCTTTGCAAAAGGGGTGGGGAGGGAACTGGCCAATCCTGCTGTGGAAATAGGGACAGACTGGATGAGGGCTCATTGGGGTTTAGTATCAAGTCTGTGATGGAGGAGAGGGGGCTGAGCAATATCTTGTGCCCAGTAGGGCAGGCCATTTATAAAAAGAAAGGGATGTAGATGAGCCCCAAGTAGAGAACCCGCATTGCAGGGACAGTGTTCCTGTCTGAATCTCTGATGGCAGATAGGGCTGAGAAGCACCCATCTCTGGCTAAAAGTGAGGACCTGCTGCTGCTGCTGCTGGCAGTCAGTGTAGGCAAGACTGGCTTAATGCACATGCCTAACTTGAATCTACAGTCGCTGTGAAAAATGGGAATGTCTGCTTACAAATCCCATATGCTGGTGCCAGCCCCTGACAGTCCTGGCACTGGAGATAAAAAGAAATCAACTAGTAGTCAAATTGCTCGTGGTGGGGATGTGGACACAAGCTGCAGAGACAGTGTACCTCTGAGTACCAGGTATGTGGGAGATACAGATACAAGGGGGTGAGCATCACCTTGATGCATTTTCTGCTTTGGAGCTTCTCTGAGGCACCCAAGCAGCAATGCCGCTTATCTACCCAGTAGCCCCCCCCCCCCAGGAAAGTGCTCTTTGTGGCACCTGTGTTTGTCCCGGCAGAAGCTTTTGGGAACTAGAGATGCTTGAAGTGGTGTCCTGAGTGATGCATGTCTGCATGTTTGAGTATACGCATGGTTGGTAGGGATTGTTAACAGTGAAGTCAGAAAGAAATGAAACGCAGAAAGTACAGATAGGGATAATTACCGTATGAACAGGGTTCATTCACAGAAGTCTGTTGCATTGAAAACACTGACGTCCTGGCATTGGTGAGCCAATTAACATACGTTGTGTGTGATAAGAATCCATAGTGCTGATACAGTCCACCAGTGATAACTTCTTGAAGAATTGTAATTCAGCGGTTTCACGTTGCAGAGTCGCCCTTTGAAGTCCATCACTGGCTTTTGAATATTGCCATTCCTGGTGTGAGATTTGCATGCTGATTTGTTTGTCGTGCGTAGAACATGGAAGAGCATTGCTGGTAGAATATCACATGGGAAGCTGAGCGGGAAGCAGACCCCTGATGTTGTGAATGATAGATTGGGTTCTGTTATACTGCTGCCAGACCAAGGGTGGTGAGAATTTTTTTTTTTTTGCGCAGGGGGGGGGGGAATACAAGCCTGGCTCCCAAGACCTGTCAGTGGGGAGAATACTGCCTTGTAGTAGAAGATTCCTAGGTTACCAGGAGCCTTCACCTCCTTCTCTCTTTTTTCACTCAATTGAAACTGTGATGTTTAAGTGATTTGAAACAACACCTAAATGAACAGAATCACTTTCCTGGGGAGCAGAGATGACCTATGGACCCGCCCCAGGGGCTGGTCTCGTCTGGCCCTTTGTATCTCTCCGTCTGTAATGTTGTGAGCTTGGGTACATTGATGATGAACGGACATAGTTATACCTTTGGGCTTCGCTCCCATTGTGTCTGCAGGGCATTGTTCCACCCAAAGCACACCACAAACTCTGTGGCCACCAGTCAAACCCAATACATCTAGGTCTGGACACAGACTCATACCAGGTTTCGTGTTCTTCTCTGATGCTGAAACCGGGGGGGGGGGGGGCAACAAGCAAGACTGCAGGCTGGTCAAAGTTTGCTGGACCACTTTGTAAAAAAATAAATAAACCAGGCAGGCAGGATATAACTTTTATGAAATGAATAAATGTTTAAGCTCCAGAGCCTGGAAGGGCCAACCCTGGGGCTGAAGACAGGCCCTCCTTCCTTTGTTCCGTAGCTTTCTTCCCGACTGGTGATGTGGGTGGGATACACCTGGTTCTTCCAGCTCAGAGGAAGGTGTCTTTGAGGGTCCAGGATCTAGCCCTATAGTCCCTGGGTGTCTGGGAGGTTCCTCTGAGAGTTCTTGGCATTTCCTGGGGGCAGGGAGGAAAGTGTTAGAAAGCTAACAGGAGATCCTGTGATAGAGATAGGATTGAAGATAACCAGGAATGAGCTTTCAAGATACATTTTTATTTTTCCACCAATGTCACTTGCTTTTGTTCTTCTCCTTTCCATGCTGGCCTGTCACAGGTTTTAGATCCTCTCTGATCCTGCAGCAGCCGCTGCCCTTTTATGAAAAGGTTAGCAATGGAGGTGGGGTACAGTTATAACCCAGCTCCACACACCAGGGAGGCCCCTTGTATCCAGGCTGGATGCTGGGCCCTTGTGCCCAGGTGACCTCTCACAAGGAGGAGGAATTCCTGCTGGCACTTGCTTTTCTCCAGGCAGATCAGCTGGGTCCATGGGGTGGTCCAGTAGGGGGTTGCTGGACGCAGCTGTTCAAGCCCTGCTGCTTGAGCCTCCCTGATGCAGAGTTCCTCGCTGGGGAGGGATTCCATACTCTGGTTGTTGCAAGTACTTTGCCTGCTGGCAGATTAGGGGTGGTCCCTGGGTCTTCCCTTGCTTTTTCACACCCCTCCTCAACCATCTTGCAAAAAATCCTGCATGTCAGAATCTGGGAGCTGCTTCTAGCTCACCTCTTTCTTCTTCCAACTCTTGCATCCTGGTTAGTCTTCCATGGATCACTTGAGAAATCCCCAGAGATCATTCTGTTTCCATGTGCTTCCAAACATTTATTTGACCTGTTGCTGCCTTTGGTTCAACAGATCTGGCAGGTTTTTGAAACCATCAAAGAATCTGCGCAACCTGTTTGACCAGAGGCAAAAGTGGGGTGGGCACACAGCCCACATGCAATGATGCCTCTTTCAACCAGCCTTCACTCTTTGGAAAAACAACCCTCTGCCTGGGTTTCAGGTGGCCCCCTCACTTGCCAGGGGACTTCATCCACTTCACTTGGGGTTGACTCAGTGAGCACAGAAGGAGCTACCCTGTCCCTCCCATGGCTTCCTCTTGCCTCAGAGCCTTCTCTACCCTCTGTGGTGGGGGATGGAGAACTCAGGCTCTGAATGCCAAAGGGTGTCCAAATGTGAAAATAAACACTGTTCCTGCTGATGCATCAAATAACATTTCATGGGACACTTAAGATTTCTATGGCCCATGAAGGGAGACGCAAATATTTGCTATATCTGAAGACTAAGAAGAAAAGAATGAGGGTACGCCGGGGTGTCTGGGTGTGGGTGCTCTTCTCAAATCCCAAATAAGTTTCCAGAGCTGTGTAAGCGGGCTTCATTTTTGTAAGCTGCTTCAGGTCCAATATTGATGGAGATAAGTAGGCTATAAGTTGCTAAAATTTAAAATAAAATAAGAAACTAATGTTTGAAGCAGATCTTCCTTCACAAAAACAAAGTATGAACTCATGGCAAGCAACTAGCAGGTCCACATTTGCAAAGCTCGTGTTCCAGAGCTTCCCTTTGTGGAAAGATTAGGATTTTGTAACATTCTTGGGTACAACAACACCCACCTTTGGGGAGCCTCCTGGAGCCATGGAGAAGCAGTGGTGAGATAGCCTGATTCAGTCAGTCCCAGGTAGAGGGAGGTCCCACGATCTCCCCTGTTTCCCCTTTGCGCTGGTGCTGCAAACAACTGAACAGGCTGGAGCCTTGGCTTGGCCTCCCTGTATGCCCGCCTGCCAGTTTTGGACAAGGAAAGAGCTGAGGCTGGGAAGAAGCCCCTTTTGACAAGGGGCCAGAGCCCAATATAGTATATGGGAACCTGAAGAAGTCACTCATTGGAGTCATCTGCATCAGGACCACAAGCCCTTCTTGTCTCACCCCAGAACAGAAGGATAGAGGCAGCTGGAAAGATCTTGAGATGCTTGGTGGTAAGTGAAGCATTCTGATGCCTCCTTTTGCACAGGTTGATCTTAGCCACCCACAGCCCCTCAATCCCTCTGGCCCACAAAACCAGACAAAGGCTGGTTGGTGCTCAGAAAGAGTCTGAGCAATGAATGAAAACCCACCTTCCCTCATGAGGCTGACACTGAGAGGAGGGCTCAGCAGCGGCCCACCATGACGCAGCAAGCACAGTTTTCTCTGGAGAGTCAGCAGTTGGGGGGAGAAACTGCGCGTTTCATGGGAGAGCCGTGAGGGGAGCTCTTGGTCTTTTCATTCCAGTACGACTGTAAGTGCTGGTGTGCAGGCTCCGACTTTGATCCTATGCTTGCTGGTGGTGGAGATGCTTAACTCTTCCCTCATCAAAATTGCTCCCCTAGATCAGATCAGGTCTAAGTCCCATGGAGAGAAGATTGTATTTCTTCCTCCCACCCCCAGCAGCATATTTTTTTGGGAGGGGGGAGGTGTCACATCAGGCATTCAGCCCCCCACTTTTCCATAACTGCTCAATTAAACATGTTTGAGCCATCACCTCAAGAGAGTGGGGTGCCTTCCATGACTTAATCTGTCAGAGTGCAAGCCCCACCTCTTCTGAGCACCATGAGACACCAGTGATGCTTCCTTCCTTCCTTCCTTCCTTCCTTCCTTCCTTCCTTCCTTCCTTCCTTCCTTCCTTCCTTCCTTCCTTCCTTCCTTCCTTCCTTCCTTCCCTCCCTCCCCTTCACAACTGTGGCATTTATTCCTGCCCCAGTGCAACTTAGGGAGATCAGCTGGGCCCCCTGGAAGGCAGGGAGGGGCACCCAATCCAGGAGAGGCTGGGCTGACTTTGGGCAGGCTATCTGCCTGGGCGCTTGCATATCTTGGTCTCCTCTCTTGCCAGAAAGATGGAAATGAATTGTCGTGAATACTGCCAGGGAGGAGGGGATCAGAGGCATCGTGTCTGCATTATTCTAGGCCAGGGCTGAGCGGCTCTCTCTTCTCCACTGCTCTGTTGGCAGGAGACAGCGACTGCATCCTTCACATGTGTGCATTGGAGCGCCTCCCTCCACACACAAGCACTTTGTTCTATGCCTCCAAAATCTGTCCCAGTGTTTCTGCACTGTTTCTAGTGTGTGGCTCACGGAGGATGTGCTCATGCTATGTGTGACTATCCCTGCCCTTCAGCTGGCACTCCCCCACCCACCAGCAGTTCCAGAAACCTGAGGTTGCGTGTGGACACGCATACAGGTACTTTGTTTACTTGTGCATGCAAACCCCCTTTTTTAAAAAAAGTAATACAGGTTTCCTGGTGTGCCAGAGCAGTAGAAAAAAAGAAAAAAAAAAGAATGTGCCTGTCCGGCTTCGTGTCAGGCCAGAATTTGAAGCTTCTCCTCTGAAATGCCTGCCCCTTCCTTTCCTCCCCTTTTGCTTTTCCGTCTCCCGCACATGCAAGGGCAGATTTCATCATTATTTTCCATATTATTTTTTCAAGCGCAGTTCTGTGCAAGTGAGCTGCTTGAAAATAAATAATAAAATAATAACCACAAACAAGTGGTAAAAAGGCAAGCTGCATCAATTCCTTTATAACAACAACAACAACAACAACAACAACAACAACAAATTTTTATTTATACCCCACCCTCCCCAGTCAAAACCGGGCTCAAGGTGGCTAACACCAATAAAATTACAATAAGACATAAAAGAAAAGAAAACAATTAATCAAAATACAGATTAAAATACAATATTAAAATTTAAAATGCAGCCTCATTTTAAGTAGTCCATAATTTAGTCTGGTGGAAGCATAATGGCAGGGGAAATGTCAGCCACACATGCTGAAAAAAAAACACCCAATGTACTTCCACAGTCCAGTAATACGGCATGTGATTTTATGTTGAATTTTCTACCCTAATCAGATTGGATTAATTGGATGAGGAGAATGTGTGCACATTACAAAATACTAACAACAACAGGGACACGAGCAGCTTCAAATGCATATAAATCTCCATTGTGGACAAACCGAAAAGCCCTATTATTATTATTATTATTATTATTATTATTATTATTATTATTATTATGGCAGGGTGGGGTGTTGACTGCAAACTGGAACGAAGTGTGTGCTGAAATTACTACAGATGGCTGCTGTGTTCCATGGGCACCCCCCCACACACACACTTTGAATTTCCCCTGTCCAATAGTGGAGTTTTGCTTCTGATTCAGCTTCATGGTGGAGCTACATTATAGCATCCAAAGGCAAGTCCAATTGAGGGTAAGGGGCTCCTTCCTTTTCCACTCTGGGAAGGAAATGATGGCTGGAGTCCTTGCCATTGCTTCCAGGGTTGAAATAGTAGCAAAACTGTGGCCAGCTGTACACAAAGATGTGAAGTCTTCCTCTCCTCTCCGCTATCAAGGCTCCCTTTTGGAACCGAGTAGAATATTTGGCTCTTTTACCCTGGCTTTGAATAGGAATTTTAGGCTGTGGTGCCCTCCAGCTCAAAGTTTGACCCATGTGGACCAGAGCCCTACATATCTGCACTTGTGAGTCCAATGGAGAAGATGTGAGGCCTGCCTGTGTCCTGGGTATTTGGAATGGGGATCTTGCAGTAGAAGAGTCACTTGGCTTTGCAACTTTCTCAACAGGGGCCAGAGCTTAGTTTCACTCATGCTTAGAAATGAGTTTTGAGTCACCTTAGGGAGACACCCAGGTTTTAACCTTGGCCACATAAGGAACACAGCGACATAAGGAACAGGTTAAAATTCCCGTCATGGCTCAAGCCCACAGTGTGGTTACTGGTGGATGAAGAATTGATGTCACCAACAAATGTTAGAATCTTTCATCTTTTGAGTTGAAAGTTCGCCGGTGTTCTCATGCGCAATTCTGAGATGGTTTAGGAAAAACTGGACAAATTGGTTTAGGCAGTTTCTATGGTTAACATGTTTCAGTTTAAAAATGGATGTTCCAAACAGTGGTAAAATCAGTAAGTTCTAAGTTCTGATGCCCCTGGGGATCCACCAGAGCTAGCACTGCCTTGGTTTCCACCAATCTAAACTATGCTTTTAAGCTTCCTTTTAAATGGGTGCCTTGTTCTCGTTCATCAGGTTCAAGCTGTTGTTTGCTAACTACTGATGGAAGTGTTGCAGTGTTTTGTTAAGGAACTCTTACTTGAACTTCTGTTCTTTTGTGCTTCCTTTGTTTGTTTGAATTAAGCTTAGTCTATTGTAAAACTTTGCCTCTTTCTTTAATGTTCACGTGTACCGTTCGAGGGACCCAAATGGTGGCCAGGCCATCACTACATCTTGTGTGAGTATCAGTCCCACAATTTAACTCTGTGCTGCGTGAAGCATTTTCTTTTCTCTGGCCTGGATCCTCCAAATTAAGCTCTGCTGGAAGTCCACAAGCTCTACTGTTAAGAGACACAGAGGGAAACTTGCCTCTGTCCACTTTTTCAATGCCAGGTTTAATTCTATGCACCTCTGTTATCTTCACACTTAGCTTTTTCCACACTAAGAAACCCCAAACCTTTCCTTGTACTGGAGTAACCTCTATTCCCTCAAAAATCCCATTTGCCCTTTGCTGAACCTTTTGCAGCTTTACAATATCCTTTTAGATGTGAGCGAACCAGAACTGTACTAATACAGTCTTCCCAGTGTGGTCACTTCATAGATCGGTATACAGTAGTGGCATTATGATACCAGCAGCTTTATTTTCAATTCCTTTCCCAATGATCCCTAAGCATGGGTTTCAATGGCCAAGTTGTTCACTTAAGCATATAACTCCATTCCTGGCCCAACTGCACTGGATGCCAATTAGTTTCCGGGCCCAATTCATAGTGTTGTTTTTGACCTATAAAGCAGCAGTACCTCAAGGACTGCCTCTCTCCATATGGACTGACCTGGACCATACATTAATAATCCTAAGCCTCTCCTCGTGTGCCTCCTCCATGAGTGGCCCAAAGGGTGGCAACACGAGAATGGGCAATTTCTGTGGTGGCTCCCCATTTGTGGAATGTCTCTCCCTAGGATGGCTCACTTGGCCCCTTCATTACATATCTTCAGGTGCCAGGCCAAAACCTTCCTCTATAACCAGGCCTTTTAGAAGTGGGTGGGATGTTTTTAATGTATTTTTCGTTCCTCTTGGTCTACTGTCTGTTTGTCTACTGTCTGTTTGTTTGCTTGTAAGTCACTTTGGGTTGCCCTGGGTAAGCTGATATGAGTACATACATACATACATACATACATACATACATACATACATACATACACATTTTTCAAAGCTGCCACAAATTGGGCCAGCACCATCACTGAGCTATCTGCTGTGACCCCAAGGTATCGTTGCTGGTCAGTCACTGGCAGTTCAAACTGCAGGGACATAGGTGTGAAATGAAGATAACTTCCTGCTCATTATACACTCATTCATTCATTCATTTCCCACCCTTCACCCTAAGCTCCTACTGTACTTACATTGAATTGCATTTGTATTTTAATGCCCATTCAACTGGTTTGGATAAATCCTTCTGGAGCTCCTCAGAATCCTCCCCCTCCCCTGAACAAATTAATATTGTCAACAAACTTAGTTACATGAGTGCTCATTCCTCACTCTGGCTCATTTATGAACAAATTAGACCTCTACTACTTAAAGCACTGCGGGTGGCACTGTGGTCTAAATAAACCACAAAGCCTAGGGCTTGCCAATCAGAAGGTTGGCGGTTCGAATCCCCGCAACAGGGTGAGCTCCCGTTGCTCGGTCCTTGCCAACCTAGCAGTTTGAAAGCATGTCAAAGTGCAAGTAGATAAATAGGTACCGCTCCGGCGGGAAGGTAAACGGTGTTTCCATGTGCTGCTCTGGTTTGCCAGAAGCGGATTTATCATACTGGTCACATGACCTGGAAGCTGTACGTCGGCTCCCTTGGCCAGTAAAGCGAGATGAGCGCGCAACCCCAGAGTCGTCCGCGACTGGACCTAACGGTCAGGGGTACCTTTACCTTTACCTTTACTCAAAGCACAGGTTTCAATACTGATCATTGGGAGGTTTCACTTCCTACATCTCTCCATTCAGAAAACTGTTCACTTATTCCTACTCTTCACTTCCTGTTCCTTAATCACTTACTGATCCAGAAATGTCATGCCCTCATGACTGCTAAGCTTACTCAGGAGTCTTGGGTGAGGTCCTTTGTTGAACTGCTCACCTCTAACTATATGCTTGTTGACACTCTCAAAGAGCTCCCAGTGAGTTAGTGAGACAGGAGCCCAGGGCAGCAAATGTTTCTCTGATTAAAGAGCAAAAATCAAATAAAAATATATTTAAAACTTTTAAAACTATTTAAAACAACTAAAAACAATAAAATGCAAAAAACAACAACACCAAATTGAAGAACAGATGTAACCAAATCATGTGTCAGTGGGACAGCCCACTGTAACAAATGCTTTCAGCACACATCTGAAAGAGTACATTGTTGGTGTTTGCCTAACATCAATAGGTAGGGAGTTCCAAAGTACAATGGTACCTCGGTTTACAAACACAATTGGTTCTGGAAGTCTGTACTTAACCTGAAGCATACTTAACCTGAAGCGAACTTTCCCATTGAAAGTAATGGAAAGTGGATTAATCTGTTCCAGACGGGTCCGCGGAGTAATCAACCTGAAGCATACTTAACGTGAGGTATGAGTGTAATTGGTTCCGGAAGTCCATACTTAACCTGAAGCGTACTTAACCTGAAGCGAACTTTCCCATTGAAAGTAATGGAAAGTGGATTAATCCATTCCACACAGGTCCACGGAGTACTTAAACTGAAAATACTCAAACCGAGGCGTACTTAAACCGAGGTATGACTGTAGAGGTTTTGCTACCCTCAAGGAATGACTCCTTACAAACATGGGATAGACTTTTAAGACATATTGCCTGGTTTTTATGGGGGAAGGCTGGAGGGTGCTGAGAACTGGATGGGAGAAAAGCAAGACTTAATTCCTTTTGGCCCAACACTTGTCTCTCCAATGGAGAAAGAGATAGTGTTGTTTGTTTGTCACAGAGGTGAAGGTGCTGAATGTTGTCAAAAATAAAGTGCTTCAGCATTTTCTGGCTGCTAAGCAGAGGGGTGAAGAAGAGCCCTTCCCAAATGCTCTAATTAATAAAATAATAATAAAAATCTAGGCTTTTTAATCTCTGTGGGGAAATGTGGAGGTATCCATGTTTTCTTTTTAACCTTTCCAGCCCTGCCCAAATTTGTTAAAGCTCTTTTCAAGTGTCCTGCAGCCTGAGACTTTCTCTGCTGAGCTGCTGGAAGTTATAGCCCAAAGCCTCTGGAGATTGGTTGGTATCTGCTCCACCCCCTAAAAACCCTACTGTCTTCTCTGGGTGAATAGGGGGCTTGTCTATCTTCTCCCCCAAATGTACTGCTGTGAGTAAAGCCTCTGTTTCCACTTAAGAGTAGCAGGATCCACCCAGGGCTGCTTGGATAAGATTTGCTTATCAGTGGAGCATTTTAGTGTTATTGTTCTTATTTATACTTTTCCCTCATTTTTTTACAAGGTGTCTCAAAGTGCTCCTACTGCCATCCCTTCCACTGGGATAAGAGTCAGGCTTCCTCTTCTGCGTTGGTGCATCTTTCATGGGCACCTGCCTTTCCTTCCTCCCTCATGAGCATGTTTAAAAATTATAACTTTCAGAACCGATTCTACATTTTAAAAAAAAAACTACCCACACCAGATTACTGAGCTCCAGCAAATCAAAATCATGAAATCGTATATAAATATAGTCCTTCCAGTCAATCCGATAACTTATAAATAGTCCTGATATTTTCCAGAGACTATATCTTAAAGATTTCCCAGCTATTTTCCTCCCCGTCGCCTCTGAGTGTTTGCTGCTTTGTTGTTCCAGGAGAAAAGGAGGATCCCCAGTTAACCCTCCCCATCCTTTTGCCTGCTTTCTCTGACTGTCAGTTACAGCATCATGCATGCTCCACCCTGTATTCAAACAAGCCAGCCATCTGTTCCCTCCATTCCTGGCATGTGCCTCCTCTCCCCAGGCTGCAGCAGTGCATAGACAATAAGTTGTATCTAGTCCTTCATGAAAACTGGTGTCTTTAAAGTACCCAGATGGAATAATCCAAAGGAAATCCACTGGAACCTTGAGAAGACAAACATGTCATTTCCTTGCTTATTTTTACTTCTTTAGAGGCAAAATACCCCCAACATTCATTGACATCCCTATCCCTCCAATTCTTCTGTCCAAAGCCTGTCTCTTCTCTGTTGCCTCCTGAGGGCTGACCCTCCCCACTCCTTCGTACCCACGTCTCCAATGCCTCTCACCCAGCCAGAGCAGCCCCCCACCCACCCATTCCCTTCCTTCTCCTTTCAGCCAGGGTAATAATTGCATTGACTTGCGGAAAACCCTGGGCAAATTTCAGCAGAGTGTAGGTGTGTGCCTCGTGTGTCTTTGAAGCAGTCTTTGAAGTGCTGGTGGTGGAGGGGCTCCCCAAGGTCTGTCGCTCTCCAGCTAACGCCAGGTTGTCTCTCTTCATGTGTAGATGGGGCCCCCTCCACCTGTGCAAGGTGAGAAGCTGGAGCCAAACAGCCCGGCAGCATCAGCACAAGGAAGCTGGAAGGTAAAGTGGAAGCTCTTTTGTGCAGCCTCTTCTCTTGGAGAGACCCGGATGGCTTTGTCCTCCTCCTGCCTCTGCCAAATAGCGCTCTATAGTCAAGAACCATTTGCAGTTTCCAGCTTGTGCTGTTGATGGCCTGGAAGGAGGGGACCTTGGGGAAGAAGCTCCAGGAAAAGGCAGGAGGGGAAATCAACAACAATAGTGATCAGCCTTTATCTTGTGCTGGTGAGCGTTCAGTGCACTTCAAGCATATGAGCACAGGCTTAGTTTCTCGGCCACAGGGTGCAGAGATGAGGCTGGCAAGAATTTGCTTTCTTGGCTTGCTTGGGAGAGCTAGCATTGGATCCAGGCACTTGTGCCACCAGCTGCCATTCCAAGTTACTGCTAGCCTCTGCGGTGTGCTGCTAGGTCTCTGCCTCACCTGTAGAGTTGGAGAGGGCAGGGCAAGTCAGGGCTTGGCCTGCACCTCTGCAGGCATCACTAGTGCATCCACCACCTGACACTGCATGGCTCAGGGGCGCCTAGAAACACTTGCAGTGCCCGGTGAGAAAAGTCCACCACTGTCGCTTTCAGAAAAAAATATTCCCACATTGCTCTTCTGGAACTGGTCTGCTAGCTCTGTGTTGGAGCAGTGGGCTTCCACTTCCTTCATATTGAGACACCTCTTCAGGACCGTCCTTAAAGGTTAGGGCTCCATTGCTTGAAAGCGCTAGGCAAATGTGATGTGTTGTTACAATGCCACACAAGTTTAGCTTTTGTCGCCTGCCTCGGGAAGGTTGTCTAGGGCTCACCCACTTTGGGGGGCCAGTGGGCGCATTTGGAATGCTGAGGGAGTGCTGTGGGCACCAGGGGTGGAATGGCGGTTGTGTGGAGGGGTGTGCGCATGGCATCACACACAACGGCTCCCATGGGGATGAGGCAGAGAATGGTATGAGACTACCACTTTGGACTCTGGTATAGGTGCCTTTTCCCCACTGATGGAGGGAATAGGATGCAAGGAGAGGAAAAGCACCTCCATCAGCTACCACTGCACTTGCCCATTTTGAGGACTCCTGCCTTAGGGTGAAGAAGTACCAGGACTAAATAAATAAGGGGCAGCCCAAAGGCCTCTTCTCCAGAAGAGCTACTGTTCTGAAGTCTCAGGTGCTGTTCTTGACTTGGTGTTTTCTATCCCTTCTAGAAAGATAGAAGGAATCCATGGTCCTTTATGGGCAGACTGCCAAGCTGGCAGTGACATCTGTCTGTAGCTATTGACCTACAAGGGCTGTTGTGCTGAGATGGGTTCACCTGTTCATCGCTTGGACTGGAAATATTTTTTGGAGTGCCACTCTGAGGCTAGCATCCCTGGCAGGATTGCACAGGTATTTCAGATCATTGCATAGGACAGCTGCTGGGCTGGTAAAACGACTTTACGGCTAGACACCCAAACATCACCTCTGGTTTGGCGTGAGGTGCTTTTTCCCTGAGAAAGGCAAGCAATGGTCCTCGCTTGACCTATGGGCAGGTGTTAGACATGTGGGGAGATTTGTAGAGTTTTTTGTTCTCCAGCTGTAAGACTTGGAGCCACCTTAATGCTTGTTTGCACTTCTAAATGCCCAACCCCCTATGGTGGTCCCTGGGACTTACGGGCTCCCCTAAAATTTATTGGGGGGGGGAGCAGAAGGAGAAGTTCCAGACCAATAAGAGGCCAACGGAGGGAGGGAATCTGCTTTCCTCTGGCCTGCGGCTGACCCTGGGCAGGAAGCTGCTTTCTGCTGACTAATCCAATGCATCTTTGAGCCTGCTCTGGACTTGCTCAGTGGTCAGCCTTTCCCTGCACATACTCATAGGAGCTTTGTTCCTATGACTGACCCTGTGACAGGCATCAAGACCAAGCAGGTTGCTGGGCTGATGTCTGGCTTCCAGGCTGGACCCCAATCCTTTGTCAGAGATGTGTGTGCCGATAGTCAGAAGAGAAGGGCTCCCCACCACCAGAAGTCACAGGGGCTTCTCAAGTCTGTCTTCTACTTTGTGGATTAGCTGCCCAAGGCAGCTCCTTAACAGGCATTGGCACTGCTGTGGCCCACAGCCACCACCCGGTCCTCCAAGGCAAACTGGGCAACTTCCCGCAGCCCCACATTTTAGCACCTCCATCCAATGCACAGCTTTGGCAACACTTCAGTTTCTTCATTAAGTGCAATATTCAAGAAATGTACTGCATTTTAGATGTAGTGCATTGTGTATTTCTCAGTGTACCTGTGTCTGGAGAGGTTATTTTCAAAGTTGACATTGATGAAAGAATTACCTGCTCTCTTTTGCATTGCAAGAATGCCCATCATTGGGAGAGGTTTGGATTACAGTGATTTCATTAGGATGTTTCTTCCAAGGCGGCTCCCAAAAGTTCATTTCATTATGTAGGGTAACGGAGTATTGACTCTTCCATGATTAATTGCTATGTTGTTATCTATCAACTAGTGTCATTGAGCCCGTTAAATAAATGGGCGCTAGAACATATGTGAGAGGAGCGACAGGGCCGCGGCCTTCCCTCCCTCTCTGCGCTCGGCTGTGGGGCACGCCGGGAACGCAAGTAAACAAACTCACTATCCCGTTGTGCCCGCGGCCGAGCGCAGAGAGGGAGGGAAGGCCGCTGCCCCACCGCTCCTCTCACAGGCCAGGGAGGGTTGTCAGGAGGAGGAGGAGGCGGCGGACCAAGATGGCGGCATCAGGCTCCGGGGCCGCCGCAGCGGGAGCCGGACCGGGCTCCTCCTCGTCGTCTTGCTGCTGGTAGCCGGGGGGGAGCGTAGGGGGGGGAGGAAAAGGAAGCAGCCTCCTCCTCATCGCGCTTTAGCGCAAGTGCAGTGAGGCGCTCTCCGGCCGGGAGCGGCGGTTCGCGGCTGCAGGGAAACGGGAGGCAGAGGGTTGGGGGGGAGCGTGTGGGGGGGCGTCCAGTCCCTGCGTCTGTGGGGCACATGCGCAGTAGCACAAACCCAGGGACACAGGGACTGGACGCAGAGACACTTGGACTTTATTATATAGGATGAACTGGTTGTCACCAATTCCCCATAGGTCCCTCCTAGCATGATATCACACACTATGCTTTTTAGGCTTGTGTTATATACAATATATATATTAATTGCTCTCACATAGAAGGGGCAAATGTGTGTTCACTGGTCACTGCTGTCTCTTCCAAACATTAGTTCTTTGCAAGAGCTGCATCTGGAAGGAGGGGGTGTCTTTCTCTGGAGGAGCAGGTTGGGCTGGAAGATGGCTGGCTCCGGGGCTGCCTGGCGAGGGCCCATCCATCTGCCAGAGACACTTGGCATCTGCTCTTGGGTGTGGGAGGAAGACAAACAGCTGCCTTCATGCTTGAAATCAAGTTACTGTCCACAAAGCGGCTGTGTGGCCAGCTCCCAAATTGGATGAGGATGGGGATGATGGCAGCCCCCCCCCCTGCCCCGCTGGAGATGCTGGATGGAGGAAGGCAAAAATGGGCCATCAAGGAGGCGTTTCAGAGCCTCTGGGGATGTGATGTGGGAACACTGCTTTGGGGAAATGGTGGCACTCTTAATCTTGATGCGAGTGTGATGTTCTTTCTTACCTGCCTGGCCCTGAGAGTGTCTACGAAGGGGAAGGAGACAGTTGCCTGGTAGTGTGTGTGTGTGCTCGAAAGGAAGCAAGAGCTACACACTCTCTGTTGTGGTTTGTTCTCTCTCACACACTTTTTTTAAAAAGGGATAGTTCCACAATTTAAAATCCCTAAAAATTCCATTCATTCTAGGATGAAATAAGAGTTTGCTTTGGCTGTCCCAAACACATTTATTTTAGGATAAGCACCTTTTGGTTGTAGAAAAGGAGAGTGTACCTTTAAAGCTAAAACAGTAATTTGCATATATCTGTAACCTTGCATGTGCCTGGCTGGCCACCCTGAATACAGAAGGAGCCAGCATTGCCCCCCTGGGGAAGAGGGGAATATACAGTTGCATCTCTGGCCAGCCGCCTTGGGGTGAGATCTGGACAAGGCAAACGCCTCACGCTTCTCCTTCCCGAGCTTCCTTTCTCTTCTCCCCCCCCCCCCCCCCGGCATTGCAGGTGAAGTTTATGGCATGGCCTCAAACCGCCTGCAATCTGGCTTTCCTTCCGTGTTCTGCTCCGCTTATCTCTTCCATTCCGTGTCTTGGGGCAGGGCTTGTTCCTGATAAAGCTGCCTTTTGTGGGCATTAGATGAGTTTGCCCACACGCTGCAGTTATCTGCTCAGATAGGGAGCTGACTGAAACCTCAGCAGCGCAGCAGAGGTAGCAACAGCTTTGACATCACCCTTCCTAGGCAGGTCTCTGCTGCTGCCTGGTGCTTGGGAGGGAGGCTGGCTTCTATGCGGGGGCTTCCCCACCGGCTTTCTGCCCTTCTTTGGTTCAGAGAAAAGTGTAATAAGCAGAGCAATGAAGCAGGAGGTGCCATGGCCTCTTTTGCTTTGAGGAGCGGGGTGGGGAGAGGTTCCTAACCCTCATCACAACCGCCCCAGAAAAGCAGTATCAAACCTCTGGTTGGCCCTGTTGGTGGTGGCAGACGAACGTTGGGTGCTGCCTGGTTGGCACTAACCCATGGCCTTCTTGTTGGTTGTGCATTGAACTCTGCACCTGAGTAGAAATTAGTACGTCCCGTTTTCAGGACCCAGGCATGCCTTGCAGATATGTTGTGCTGTGCTCTGACGTGCCCCGACTCGAATGAAACTATTGGGTTGTTTCATTCATATTGTTTCAGAGGTGCCTGTGCGACGCCAAAATTGGGCGCCCCCTGCCTCTCATGCTCCATTCTAAATGATAGTTGTGGCGCCCCCTGCAACACCCAGTGTGACCAAAGACGTTGCCCTTCCCTAAATCCACCTCTGGTTTAATTGTATGAAGAAGTCCTTTCTTTTGTCTGTCCTGAATCTTTCAGTACACAGCTTTGCTGGGATCTTGGGGTAAAGGATATAGACAAGAAATCTACAGTGGTACCTCGGGTTACAGACGCTTCAGGTTACAGACGCTTCAGGTTAGACTCCACTAACCCAGAAATAGTACCTCAGGTTAAGAACTTTGCTTCAGGATGAGAACAGAAATCGCACGGGGCGGCGCAGCAGCAGCAGGAGGCCCCATTAGTTAAAGTGGTTGGTTAGTTAGTTAGTTAACCTCAGGTTAAGAACAGTTTCAGGTTAAGAACGGACCTCTGGAACAAATTATGCATTGCCATTACTATGAGAAAAAGGGTTTGTGTGGATTACTCCTTACTCCCTTTCTCCACACCCTGCATAACAACACATCTTCCTTTTTTCTAAACTAAAAAGCCCCCAAAGGTTGTAGCCTTCCCTCAGGGGGGAGCTGCTCTGCCAGCCCCTTCATTTCACTCTTTTTCTGCCCCTTCCCACCTGCTCTACACTATCCTTTTGAGGTGCACAAATTCCATGATCTATCAACCTGGGCTTGGTACAAAACAAAACAAAACCCATTCAGATGGAAACCATTCTGAGCCCAGGGATTTGTACATAATCCCAGAACTGAATGATACGTACCACCTTTCCACACAAAAGTCCACCCCGAGCTTTCTTCTTTTTTTGCGGGTGGGGGTCATTATGAAAGAATTGGAACTCAGAAATCCTTACTGATCTTCAGGTCACACAGATACCTCCCTGTTAATCCTGATTCACCTTCTGTCTGCACCCCCACCCCAAACCGGGCCTAACCTTATGACTTTTAAACTCCCTGTCTCCCTTGTTAGATTTAATCTTTCCTTTTGCCCTTCAGTCCTGAATGCTTTTTGCTGTCTGCTGTTTTGAAGTTGTATAAAAACTTCAAATGGGTTGAAGGATGGCGAGTTGCCTCCATTGCTTGATTATTTTCTCCAAATTGTGATGTCCCCATTGTGATTTTCTAGTCCCCTTTTGCCCACTGGGCAGATACAAGTGTGACCCACCTGGCCTTCAGGATTGCCTAGGGAGGGAGGGCCACATTCCTCAAGTGCACCCCCCCCCTGCCTGCCCTCCCATGTGGCTGATTCCCACACACTTAATTGCAGGGCCCGCTTCACTTAAGCTAAGCTGAAGAAGCGCCAGGGTCTTGGCCACATGACAAAAAGTGTAAAATCAGAGGATCAAACTGATTTAGCCAGAGAACCAGGCTGTGCCGAAGGCTGGTGCGATGGAAAGAGGGCCGCCGCCGCTGCTCCTTTGGCCCTGAGTTGTGCACGTCCGCCTGTGTGTGCAGCTTCCCAGGCTGCCTCTTGGCCTGTCACTCAGTGTTAATGGTTAATGTTGCCATAAACCCGCTGTTGAGGTTTGTAATCTCTGGGAAGGGAAGCTATCAGCCAGCCATCAGAAGTGAAAAGAACAGTCTGTACCCTGCACAGGCAGGCGGTGGGTGGGGTGTTTATGGCCCTTCCTCGCTTCCTCTTTCAGCAGGGGTGGGAGAGAGAAAGAGCAGCTACTGGCTGCTGTCCCTGGGAAATGCAGAGAGGGGTTGTCACAAGGTCCCTTAACCTGACTCTGGGGCAGATGTCCTCTCACCTGATCTGCTGCTAGGTGCTACACCTGTACTCATGGGGTTTTTTTGGGGGGGGCAAAGCAGAGGGGCAGCTTCCCTCCCTCCAAGGTACCAAGATGAAAAGAAATGAGTCTTGTATTCTACACACACACACACTTACTTCTCATCTCAAGGACCACTGCCCAAGTCCAGGTCTTCTCAGCCTGCTCCTCAGTTACTTGGCAAACTACTACCACTCTGCTCATCCCCATTTGCACATGATGGTCCCAAAAGCTCTTGGACCCCATTCAGTATTTGTGCTCTGTTTCTCACCATTGTGGCCATGGTACAAGAGTTCAGGGTGGGGAGAGAAAGGGCAGTCTTCCTTCCACAATTCCCAAGCCCCTCACCTCTCACAGGATACCTGCTTTGTGTTCGCCTGCCTGATGTAGGTGGAGCTACATTTGTGTGCATACTCAGCCTTGCCTCTGGCTGCTAACTTCCCCTCCTCGCGCTCTCCCTCTGCCAAAATGTAAACAGCATCTTCTCCAAACAGAGATCTGCTTTGTTGCCCATGGACTGTTAGTGGCAGAGGTAGTAAGGATAAGAAGGATAACTGCAGTGAACCCTAAGAATAGCTGGTGGCCCGTCCTGTTCTCATGGTGGCTAGCCAGGTGCCCTAAAGGGAAGCCCAGAAGCAGAAGCAGCCCCCTCCCCAATTGTGGTTCCATGCACCTGGTATTCAGAGATGAACTGCCTCCAACAGTGGAGGTAAAACATAGCTATGAGGGATAGTTGCCATTGATAGTTTTCTCCTCTGTGAATTTCTCTAATCCGCTTTAAAATCCATCCAAGTTAGTGGTCGTCACTGCTTCCTGTGGGAACAAATTACATCGTTTAGCTATGTGCTACGTGAAAAGTTACTTCCTTTTGTCCACCGTGAATCCTCAGTGTTGGGGGGGGGCTTTTCTCCATCCACTTTGTCCATCATTTTATAAATTTCTATCATGTCTCCTCTTACTTGCCTCTTCTCTAAATGAAAAAGTCCCAAAAGCTGCAACCTTTCTTCATAGGGGAGTCTCTCCATCGCCATGATTTTGGTTGCCCTTTTCCAAACATTTCCCAGCTGTATGACATCCTTTTTGAGAGGAGGTGACCAGATCATGCACACAGTATTTCAAATGTGGTTGCACCGTAAATTTGTATAACAGCATAATGATATTGGCAGTTTTATTTTCAGTCCCTTTCCTAATGTTCCCCAGCATGGAATCTACCCTTTTCACAGCTGCCACACACTGTGTTGAGATCTTCACCAAGGTAACCATTATGCATCTCTCAATTGGGAGAACTGTTCATGTATTCCTACTCTCTGCTTCCCTAACCCTAAACCCATAAGCGTAGATGTGAAATTAGGATTTTTTGCCGCAATGTGCCTTACTTTACACTTGCTTGCACTGAATTGCATTTGTCATTTTACCTCCCATTCACTCACTTTTTGGAACTTTTTGCAATCCTTAAAAAAATGAACAAAAAACCAAAACCCTGAACAATTTAGTATTTTTAGCAAATTTGGCTACCTCACTACTCACCCCTAACTCTAAACCCCTCCATTCAGAGAACTGTTCATTTATTCCTGCTCTCTGCTTTCTGTCACATGAGTACCTCTCCTTTTTATTCCACAACTGCTTTGACTTTGTCAAAAGCTTTCTGAATGTCCAACTCTGTGTCAACTGGATTTATTGTCTATATGCCTGTTAACACCCACAAAGAACTTTTAATAGGTTAGTGAGTCAGGATTTTCCTATACAAACTTGGTCCCAGAAAGCCAGGAGGTCATTGCACCTCACACACCTGTGACCTCTGTCCACCAGGCAGATAGTACTGTAGTAAACATAGGACGGTTAGTGTAAAACACTGGAAAATCCTCAAGCTGGCTTTCTGCCTGCATTCTAGCAATTTTGTAGTTTATTGAATTACTTTATTAGAAGCTTAGGTTTTGCTTAGACCAAGGAGAGGAGGGGCAGAGTAGTGTGTCCACATTTGGCTGTTTCTCACACAATGAAGTTTCAGGATTTGGAATTCTAACAGCAAAGCACACTTGCATGATTTTGTCACACTAGTACCTTTAATTCTTGGTTTGTTTGTTTGTTTGCCCTGCTTTAATTCTCAATTAATGAGCCCAAACAACATACAAATGCCTTTGGAAATCCTGGCAGTGTGGACTTCTGCCCTGCCGTAATGGCTTATGGAGGCCCCCAACAGCCAGCCAGGCCACCATCCGTGTGTGTGTGTGTGTCCATCCTCCTGTGGTTTATGCCTGGACGTCATGACTGGGCTCTTGTGCGCAAGGGTCCATACTGGGTCAAGGGATGGGGGAGTTATGAAGGCCCAGAGGAACCCCCCCTAAAACAGGGAGCTGTGTTGATTGGCCCTTGGGTAGGTCTGGGCTTTTGCTGGGACCCCGGCAACGTCTGATTGTGATGGTGAGAGGCGAGTTTGGGGTTGCGGTTTCTGGGCCCAACTTTTTATTAACTGGCAAAGTTAATGGTCCGGCAATCCAGAGCAGGGAAGTGGAGGAAGCTATTTTTAGAGCTGCATTTTTTGCAACAAATCACAAGATAAACAGGCATTTTGTTCCCTTTTCTGTGTGTGTGCAAGGTATATAAACAGCAGATCTGTGACTGAATGAGTTGTAGGCCCAAGGTCACATCCCCAGGTTGTGGGTGGAGCCACTTGCTAACACCTGAGCGGTGGCAGCAGCAGCAGCAGTCAAGATACCGAGGCAGCAGAAGGGGCTGGAGAAGTGCCAAAGCACCAGCAGCAGCCCCTTCTCTCGCCCCCACCCCAACTGCAGCAACTGCCCTTCATCCTGCTGCATCCTGTACTGGGAGAATTCCAGATTGTGATGGATGCAGAGCGAGCTGCCACATCCTGGGAACGCCGACCCCTGCTGTTGTGGCTGATTGACACAGGGGGTGACTTCCTGTTATGCTTGCCATTGCCATTGCGCAAGACCGGACATCCTGCGTCTTTCTTTAAAGGACAACAGTGTGTGCAAATTATAAAAGAAAAAAAAATAAAAGCTGCTGTGCCGAATGACCCATATGGTGGACTGTGGAGAAAAAGGGTTGTGCTGCTACTGAAAATGCCTCATGCAAGGCAGTTCAATCCCTGGCAGAGTTTTGTGTCTCTGTGCTTGTTCTGGCATCTCCCAGCTACCTTCCTCCTCCCTGCCTTTTTTCTGATCCTATGGTTGCTCTATGTCCCCCACCACCACCACCTCACCTCTTCTGCCTCTGCTGTAGCAGAGGTCACATCTACACTATGCATTTAAAAGCACATGGTTCCCCCCCCCAATAGAATCTTGGGAACTGTAGTTTAAGGGTGCCAGGAATTGTAGCTCTGTGAAGGGTGAACTATAGTTCCCAGGACTCTTTTGGGGAACCAGGTGCTTTAAACGTATGGTGCGGTTGCAGCCTTTGAGTTTTCAGGCATCTTTATGGCTTGCTGACATAACCTTTCAGCCGTGAATTCCTGCCTCCCTCAGTGCAGATTTATAGAATTTAGTTGTGCCTTTCCAAGCATCTCAGGGCAAAGCACTGGAGCATCTTTACATTTGAACTCCTTCAAATTACAAAGAGCCTTGGAGGTCTTTCCTTTAGTGCAAAAGCACTCAAAGTACGCAGCAATGTGCTGCGAAAGCTCTGCTGAGTGGGGTCGTGACTCAGGTGCACCCATTAATCCAGTCAGTCAGTAACAAGGGCAGATTTGTCCCTTCCTCTTTCCCTGGAATCTGTCTCGGTGGCATTTTACTTTGATAACAAGAGTTTTCCTGCTCCCCCAACCAGAGCCCAGCATCCCTCACCACCACCTTTAAACACTTAGTTCATGGCAACATTAGCCATCTTGGCAATATCTGCTAGTTGGGATAAAGCAGCTCTGATCTGATCCTCCAGGGACTACAAAGTGGCTGCCAGTCCACTGCAAGCACTTTCTGTATTTGCACATTTTATTATTCATTGATAGGAGACGCCTCCGTTTCCTGTCTTTTAGGGTCACCCAGTTTATTCTTCCCTATCTGATAGCTCAGTGGAACTTGACCCCAGTATGGACCACAGTGCTAATTTTGGGAATTTTTGTTCTCCTCCAGTTTTCCATCCACCTTTCCTTGGTAATGGTGATTTTTTTTTTTTGGAATGTCAATGAGTTTCCCATGCTGTTCACCCTATGGCTTAGGGAGACTTGACACTCCGCTGCTGTCATGCCTGCTGGCAAGCCTTGCACCACTCGCATGACCACCTGCTTTTAGTTTTATACTTGCTTAATTTTTTAAGGTTTTATATTTTTAGTTGCTGTGGGCTGCTTTGGGTACCTTGAGACAGAAAGGCAACATAAAAACAAGCAGCAGCAATAAATTAATAATAATAATAATAATAGGTAAAAAGGTAAATGACCCCTGGACAGTTAGGTCCAGTCAAAGGCAAGTATGGGGTTGTGGTGCTCATCTCGCTCTTCAGGCCAAGGGAGCTGGTGTTTGTCCACAGCCAGCTTTCTGGGTCATGTGGCCAGCATGACTAAATGCTTCTGGAACACCGTGACGGGAGGCCAGAGCACATGGAAACACCGTTTACCTTCCCGCCGCACTGTTATGCTTTCGAACTGCTAGGTGGGACAGAGCAACGGAAGATCACTCCATCGTGCAGACTCGAACTGCTGACCTTCCGGCAAGCCCAAGAGGCTCAGTGGTTTAGACCACAGCGCCATCCGCTCCAATAATAATAATAATAATAATAATAATAATAATAATAATGGTGGTAGTAAAAAAAAAGTGAAGTGTGTCTGGATTGTGCCTATTTAATCTTCTTGTCTTAACAATGCTTAGAGGTAGATCATCTTTATTATTCACGTGCAGCCACTGGAGAACTGAGGCTAGGTGGTGGTCCGTTGTCCACCCTTGCCCACTCTTCCTTTTGTCATTTTCCAGGATGTGACACTGGCTTTGGAAAGGTGGCTGCTCATCACTTAGACACCCTGGGACTGACCGTCTATGCTAGCGTCCTGGATCTGAAGAGTCCTGGCGCAGAGGAGCTTCGGCAGAGCTGCTCGTCACGCCTGACCCTGCTGGAAATGGACTTGACCAAAGCTGAGGACATCCAGAGAATCTTGCAGTTCATCAAGGCTCAGACAGTGAGGACAGGTAACTTGAGAGTGTTGGCAATCTGAACAGAAACAAGGTACCGTAGGTGTAGGATTCTCAGAGTCTCTTCTTTGGGATTTGAAACAAAACTTTCTGAGTTTCAAGGCTGAAACATGAAAGCGGGTGGTAAGCATAAATCTCAGAATCAGATTAGATAGTTGAGTGAATTTCTGAAAAAATCTTCAGTTTGTAGGCTGTCTCATATTAAAATGTAACAATCAAACAAACAATCTCCACACCAGCCGTTCTAGGGTGCGGTCATATAGGGTATTTACTTGCTAGAAGCAGGTGCAAAAACATTTTGAGAAAAGATGTCGGATGGATGGGTTCTTGCTTAATCTGGAAGCAGCAAAATGCCTTTGTTTGTCCACGCACATGGAGGAAAAGCGGCCAGGGGAAGAGCAGCCATTTGCCAATTTATTTTTATATGCACCACTGTATCATAAAAAATATGTCACAGGGGTTTACAACAATATAAACCCATGCAGCAGAACTGTAAAAATGGAAAGTAAACCAATTACAAACATCAGCAAACCAGTTTCCCTCTTGGCATACAGGGCTCTGGGGCCTGGTGAACAATGCTGGCATCAACACCACCCTTGCAGATGTGGAGCTGACGCCTCTCCACGACTTCCGCAGCTGCATGGAGGTGAACTTCTTTGGCACTTTGGAGCTGACCCAGGGGCTGCTGCCTTTGCTGCGCTCCTCACAAGGAAGGATTATCACCATCAGCAGCCCGGCAGGTAAAGGGAAGGAGAAAACCTTCCATGGGATCTGGTTTCGCCCTTTGGGAGTTGGGCTGCCCTAAGAAGCTGCCTTCCCTAGGAAGTCAGGCCCATTGAGCTCAGGGCTGCCTGTATACTGACTGGCAGATACCACCGCTGGGGATTGAACTTGGGACCTTCTGCATGCAAAGCAGGTGCTCTACCGGTGAGCTACAGCCCTTCCCTACTGTTTGACCCTCCTGTAGTCAAGATGGGGGTAAAGAGTAACCCCTCCCTCCTCTCCTTCTGCAGGCAACATGCCGTTCCCCTGTTTATCTGGCTACGGGGCATCCAAAGCTGCTCTCAGCCTTGTCATGGACACTCTGCAGTATGAACTTGCACCCTGGGGGATTCAAGTGAGCGTCATCCTCCCAGGGTATTTCAAAACTGGTAAGAGAATGACTGGGACCGCTAGCAGTGCACAGGGGGGTGGGATAATGTGTCTTTTCCTTGTCCACTGCTGAGGACTTGCTCTGTTTTGCAGGTTCCAAGGAAACTGAAATCATGGGGGGGGGGCAGGCGTAGCACAGCCTGGGGCTGGGGCTTCCCTTACTCTTTATGTGTGCAGGATCCATCAGTGGGAATTTTGCACACCACAAGGAGTTGCCAGTTTATTCTCTTACAGATACATTTGCACTTGAAGGATTGGCTTTGACCCCGAGAGAGAGCTGAAGCCCTTACTGACAACCACTTTGAGATACTTGATATAATAGTAAATAGTCTATAAGCAAACTAAAATAAAAGTAAAAGAACAAATAAATGTCCCATCTGCCTTGTTGCTGTAACTTGGAGAGGCCCCTCCTGGGCATCACTTGGGGCTAACTCTCTCTCTCTCCTCTCAATGCCTGCTTCCTGATTGTTGTGTCCCATCAACTGCTCCAATCTGCTTCAATTTAACTGCTATTATTCATTTCATGCCCAAGATCCAAATGGGAGGAGCAAGGAAACATGAGGAAATGCTGCCTTGTTGCTTGGCTCACGCTGTGGCTTTGGAAATTGTTCCAAACACTGCCCTTATTTTTTCAAGTTTCACTCCAGTCATAAGGACTAGAAATATGCCTTAAGTGGAAGCTGAGATTCTGGGGAAGCCAAATTTTGCACTAGATACCAAACTTCAGGGTGAAGGAATTGTATAAGCTACCTGGGCTACACCCAGCATGAAATCTCTTACTCCCCCCTCCCAACCTGTCTGTTCCCTGCAGATGGTTCTTGTAATCATGCTTATTGGAAAGAAAGGAAGGCTCAGCTGCTGGCAGCTCTATCCCCTGACCTCCTGGAAGCCTATGGAGAAGAATACCTGGAAGACATCAACAGGCAGTTTCTTGCTTCCATGAAGTTTGCTGTGGAGGACCTCAGCTCCGTCGTGGAGAGCATCGTGGACGGCCTCCTGTCTACCAGGCCTCTGGTGAAATACTACCCAGGGAGAGGCCTGGGCCCTATGTACTTCATCCACCACTACCTGCCCCACACCGTCCGCAACCTCTTCCTCAAAGCCTTCTTCATCAACCCAAAGTTGCCCAGAGGGCGACAGCCAAAGCCTTGCAACAGCCCCCAGAAACAGTGAAGGGCAGCTTGGCAGAGAAAGCACCTGGGAAAGACTTCAGGGCCCAGAGTAGCTGCTTAAGGTGTTTCTACTGAAAATCCACCAGCTCATTTGTGTCAGTGCAGGGAGAGGGCAAGCTGCAGCCATTGCTGCCCTTTTCCTAAGTGAACATTAAAATTATAGGAAGATGGTGGGATTGGGACCCATTCGCTTCAATGAACAGAGTGCTGGAGAAGCCCTACTGAGACCAATGATTGTTGCATTTGGGGAAGGGGGGAGTTACCAGTGGCAAGTAAACCCCCCCCCCAAATTCCTGACTGGCTTTTCTCTCCCCCTTTGTGCCAAAGGAGATTGTGGCGGCTGCTAACTGATAGTGAAAGGGCTTCAGCATACCTCAGCTTTGTGATATACCTCTCCATAAACTTCAGCTGAGCCAATGCCATGTCTCCTCACTGTACTGTGTCTTCTTCACTGCAAATAGCCAAAGGCCTTTCCAGCTTCTCAGTCTGTATGTAGCACACTCCCCCCTCCTGCCCGCCCCCCCCCCGGCACAAGCATGGTAATATTCATTAACAATAGTCACCACAGAAATCATGATCAAAATCAAAGTATTATAATTAAGAATCTATACCAGCCATAACTGGTACCTATTTGAATCACTCAGTTCAATCAATCAATTTATATATATATATAAAAATTCACACCTAGTTTCTTAGCAGCTCTAGAAACAGTAGCCATTGAGTAAATAATACAAAACTGATTATCAATTAATAGCTTAATTTTATCCAAAATTAATAGCTTGTGTTTTATCTAAATACTGAGGCACCATATGTTAACAAGGTTTTACTCCCTTGGATCCACATATAGTGGGCAAAAAATAATGAGTTGTCATTTTAGATTGTTTGTTTGATTTTGGATGCAGGCAAACAAACACCCCACCCCAGTTTTCATTGATTGCATTTATTCTGCTCCACAGTCTCAGGTGTAAAGCAGATCAGTTCACACACACACACAAAGTGGTACCTCGGAAGTCAAATGGAGTCCATTCCAGAAGCCTGTTTGACTTTCAAAAAAATTGGAAACCAAGGTGTGGCTTCCGATTGGCTGCAGGAAGCTCCTGCAGCCAATTGGAAGCCGCATTGGACATTCGGGTTCCAAAGAACGTTCACAAACCAGAACACTCACTTCCAGGTTTGTGGCGTTTGGGAGCCAAAACGTTCAATTCGCAAGGCATTCATCAACCAAGGTACGACTGTATTCCAAGATTTCCAAGTCTGATTTTACTCTACAGAATTTTAGCCCTACAGAATAGTAGGGCTAATAAGTCTCTACAGAGGGCAACTTCCAGGCCCTTGGAAGGCCCAGCAGCTGCTCTCCATTGCAACCAAAGAATTTTAGGAGCTGACGATTTGTCCTAGTAACTTATATTTTAATAGCTGCTAGTTCTCATTTCCAAGAACTTTTGTCAATACCTCTATGGATTGGGTCATTTACATTTCCGGAATCTATGACCAAAAATTATAATCTTAAAGGTGAACAATTAACGCCTAGCTGCTCCATCCTAAAGAAGAACCAAATATAAGCAACGTTAAAGCACAACTTGTTTAAGGAGAGTAATTCAAGGTTGTTTGGTCTAGAGCAAGATGAACACCTTTCATTCCACCAACGCAGGAAGGAAAAAAGAGGTGGCATGCCTGTAGCAATGTCGCTTACATAAAAATAAAAATTGGGCCAGCGTGAAACCCTGTTTTACCGTGTCTATATAAGGGTTCAGGCCGAACCCCACTTACCTGAGAGTAAGCCCCATTGAATTCAGTAGGTCTTACTTATGAGTAGACGTGACTAGGATTGCCACCTTACTTGTGTCAAGATCCCATAATGGCCAGCCCTTTTGTTGTAATAATAGCTGTATGAGCCAAAGAAATATTTTGCTAATATTAGCTGTAGCCAAATTGCACCATAACCAGATCGAAGGTGAAGGTAAAACCTATGAAGGCTGAAAATAACTGCTTATTTGGACCCTTGAGATAATGGGAGGTTAAATGGTGTAATTTGTAGCCTGGAAAGGGTTCAAAGTATATAGAACAGCATGTATGTACAAAGGGGCTTCTCTACATGTGTTCAACTGAAGGGGCTTGGAGCCTCTGCTCAGCTGGGGACCATGTGAGAAGGCTGAAGGTGCCTGTGGCTGGAACTGCTTGCAGCAGCACCCAAGTATTCATCAGTAGTCCCTGGTGCCTGCTCGTTTGGAGCATCAACCTTAAATGTTTGGGGACAAGAGGGGGAATCACCTAATTTCACAAAAATGTTGCATATTTGTGCAAATGAATGCAACGCATTATAGAACGCTGCTTGTGTGGATCTTGTTAGTACCTCTCATTCCTGCAGCTGACCTCAAGGATGCTGGGAGTTTTCTTTTCTTGCTGCTGCGGCAAACCTGCTGTTCTTCCGTCCTCCAAGCCTCATCACCATGCAGGAACTAAGCCAAAAAAGGCCGCCCCAAAGGGGGCCCCTCCTTGCCTCCAGAAGAGGGCAGGGACTCCCAGGCAGATGGCCTACAAATCTTGTCACGAAGAGCAAGGTCACGATTGTCACTTGGAAATAAATTAAAATGGTTATTTCATACTTTGGTTGTGTATCTTGATGTCCTGGGGGAAAGTCAGTGAGTCGGGTCATGTCAGAGAAAGTGCTTCATTCCAGATGGTGGCATAGGCAGACAGTGCACATCCAGGCAGTGTGCAGAAAACCCTCTCTCAGCTCTGGGGGGACCTGCTGCTGGCGTCCTTACATAGGTCCTGGGGCTGCAGAGTAGTAGGGGCCTCGTGCAGCCTGGAGCCAAGTGGCCAAGCCAGATCCACTACCCCCCGGGGCTCCCTGCCCCCTGGTCACACTCAGCCTATCCTTCACACAGCTGCTATGAAACTCATCTGGATCTCCTAAGAGGAAGGCACAGGAAGAGATAAAGATGTAACAAAACAACAGTTTCATAACACACACAGGGCAGCATGAAGCCCTTCTGCATGTCCTGGCACTCCCTTCAGCCGTAGCCAGTGATGAAGAATTGGGTAATGCTACTTGCAGTCCCCAGACCTGGAGGGCTGCTTCTTCTTCATCCTCACTTTAATGTGGAGACACCACAGATAATAACACCACAGCCAGGTAGGGCCCTGCATCACCTGTATTCTGCATTTGTATGGTGGGAAGCAGGCAGAAAAGTAAAGTCAGCTGGCCCTCATGAGGTCTAGAGCAGCAGCTGCCTTGCTTCCCACCGGCAGAGGTTCTATTCTCTTGTCCACTGACCCACCAAAGAACCCCTGGGCATTGTGGGGGATTTTGCAGCATGTTTCCATGTGCCCAACCTCTGCTCCTCACAGCAATTCTGTGGATGTTTGTTTCAAGGCTTCTAATCCATCTGAAAAGTCATGGGGCAAGGAGCACAGCCACATCTCCCTGCTAGAAACTGCCAAGCATCTCAGACCCTCTCCGGGAAGGGGCTGCTTCTCAGAGGGCACCCAAGACAAACCAACGGAGCGCTGCAATCATTTGGGGAAATAATTTATTGTCACAGTTTAACAGAAAGGTAATGAACAGCAAGCGAAACTCGAGGGGTCATACACCATGGAGCCAAGGTGACACATTTGGAAGGAAATTGAAACAGCCTCTTTCCATCCACACCAGCCAGAGGAAAGCCTCCCCACCCAGCAGCCACTTATTTGCACATACAAAGGAACTAAGAGACCGCCACCCATGAAAAGAGGCACAGCCCAGGAACACCTTTCCAAAGTGCTTGCAAGCAGAGAGGCTAGAGCCTGCTGGCTGCATGGGAAGGGCTGGGGGCTGGCAGGCTGGGTGAAGGAAGGGCAGCTTGTCTGCAGTGAAAAGGCTGGGACTTGAGACCAGTGCAACTCACAGCAAAAGCCCCATACCCTGAAGAGGGCCAGAGGAAGACCCACCACAGAACCTGCAATAGGGGAGTTCCCAGCTGAGGCTAAGTGGTTGCTGCTCTTTAGGAGTCCTGGTCATTCTTCCAAGTGCAGGTGGGGAGGAGAAGGTAGAGAGGCAGAGCTGCCTCAGCCACTTTCTCTACACAGGGTCTGAGGCACCCAGACCAGGCCCTGCAGCAAAGAAAGGGGACATTTTCACAGGACTTGTGCAGCCCAGCAGGTCTCCAATGGAGAGGCCCGGAAAAGACCAGGACCATTTTGACATCACCTGAGGGTCGCCATGGAAAGAGTAGTTTGACTTGCACATCTTTGGCCCAGCAGGAGAGGAAAAGAACACACACACCCCTACCCTTTCCTGACCTGGAAAAAGGAAAGACCTCTTCCTGAGCAAAGAGACTACAGGAACCTCTCCCCCGGAATGGAGCCTTGCTTGCAAAACACCTCCGGGCAATTGGATGGCCAAGCAAATTGCTCTGCCACTCGCAGAGAGGCATGTGCAGCCACAGATCTTGCTGCTTTGTCTAGTAAGTGGGCAGGATGCTCCAAAGCCAGCACCACAGGGAAGGAGGCTGTGCCAAATCCAGGGGACTGAAGCAGAAGCTCCACAAACATGCTTTAAACCCACTGAGTGGTTGTGGCTTCCTATCAAGAGCTGCTGTAATTGCAGAGCTCCAAGGACTTCCCCAGCCCTGCACTCTTTGCAGAGCTGGACTACCCAAGACTTTCAGAGAGAAGAGCCAGGAGAGTAGAGTCGGCTGAAAGATGCAGTACAACGAAGCCTCGAGTTGTGCAAAGACAAGCAGATGCTCACAGTCGACACAACACAAACACATCTCTTCACTGCTTGCATGACATTGTGCTGGCCGACCAAAGTGTTGCATGAGGGCACAGCGTTCCTGCTGACCCTCAGAAACACCCAGAATCCCTCCTTTGGAGGACAGTAAACTTCTAGTAATACTGAATGATCTAGTCTGATCTACACAAAGCACATACAGTGACATGTTAATGAGGAAGGAGGCAGGGCCCCCCATGGCCCAGCAAGACCCCAAAGGCTCCTCCCGGTGGTCCCTCGGAAAGCTACATCCAGGTCTGGAACTTGGGGAAGGGAGGCGAGGAACCTGTGGACTTGGCCCGGCAAAAGAGAAGGGTTTAGAAGATGGGGATGTAATTGTCTATCTTTGCCCGGTGGCGCTGGGCGATGCACTCCGCAATCCAGACGATGTTGCGGCACTCTTGCTCCTTCAGCTTCACAAAAGCATAGAAGACACCAAAGTGGAACTGGTTCAGGAAAGCCAGCTTGTTCAGCTTCACCTGTTGAGAGCAGATACCAGGTGAGCAAACACAGTCCTGCCAGCCACTCTTTCCATGCAAGCATTTCACAGCAACACCCTGCCAGCTAGAAGGAAAGTCACACCACTCTCCCCTCTGGCTTGCATGTGGAGAAAGGGGCCCACAGACAGGATCTAAGCTGGCCCCAGGAGCCTGCTGTGTGTCTCTGCAAGGGGAAATTAGCTGGTGAAAAGAATACACAGTACAGAACCCCCCCCACACACACACATTCACACCAGCTTAGTCTGATGGGTACAGAAGCCTCTCCTAGACATACGAGTGCTTGGCCACTGTCATCTGGGCTGCATGCTGGTTCACACCTTGCCCAGGTTAGTACAACCCTCAGTGCTTGGGGTTGCTTTGAAGGACACTTGGGAAACTGCAGCTGGTGAAATTAGGGCAGCAAAATTATGATCCTGGGACCGGGAGACGCATCTTCTTTGCCAGCTATGCTGGTTCCCAGGCACAATTTCAAGGGCTGGTTTTGACCTAAAAAGCTCTCAGTGGATGAGGACCAGAGGAGGTCAGCAGCAAAGCCAGAGGGATGTGGCTCCTCCACAGAGTACTCAGGCTTCTGTGCTCCTTGTCAGCCTCACGGCCATTCATGCTTGTCTGATCTCAGTCAGTCAAGACAGAATAAATGCCTCATTGGCATAACGGTGCCTTATCCACCAGACCTGTGGCATTCAGATAAGGCAGGGACCAACCCAGTGGTTTCGGAGTGGCCTAGCCCTGGTTGGTATTGGTAGCGGCTGTTTCCTTCCACACTCAGTTTGGGAGGGGGGGTGCTCCCTGCTGCCAGCTTCCTCTTGACTGCCGAGGACAGCGCTTGCAGCTGAAAAATAGCTGGCTGGCTTGGGACAAATGCCTACAAGGCAGAAATAAATGCAACAGTGGATGTGTTGGGGAAGCTTTCAAGAGACTCTTTGCTGGCCTCAGGCTGGGGAAGTGAATCATCAGGGCAGAGTGTCTCCAAACGCCCTGCCCACCGTGTTCACGGGGCTAGTCGAGCCTGTAGTGCAATCAAGGCACCTGATAAGCAAGGGAAGCCTACTCACTTCATGCTCAAAGAATCGATCCTCGAGAGTCTTGTCCCCTGGGTTGCTACCAGCTCCTTCAAACAGCAGCTTATATTCCTGTGGGGGAGAAAAGCTGTTACAAGACGAGTCAAGCAAGGGATTGGCCTTTCAACAAGCATGAAATGAAACCAGCTCAGAATACAATCACTGCTCCCTACTGGAGCCAGAGAAATAAAAGGCAGAGAAGAAAGCTGAAGAGAGGTTGGATCCTGGAGTGGGGTGTGTGATTTTAAAAACCACAAGAAGTAGCAAGGCAGCAACACCGCCATGCATGAAGAGGCTGCAGGGAAAGGGAGAGAAAATTCCTGCAGCTAAAGAGAGGGGGAGGGATAGAGGGGGAGGGAGGGAGAAATACACCAGGGGGGGGGCATTTGAAAAATTAGCAAGTTTTGAAGGTCAAGTTCATTAGAAGTTGACACAAATATGGAGCTTTGATGGGGGGGAGGTGTTGCTATTCATCAGTAGTGAAGCTTAACACTAGGCTTGCCGGGGGGGGGGGCAGGGAGGAGATGCAAACTCCCCAGAGACACGATACTGCAGCTTGAAAGCTAGGAAAGTGCAGTACTAATGACAAAAGAAAGTGGACTTTTCAGATTCCCCACCCCTGGCAAAGAGCAGCCCCTGGGAAGGTCACGCTATAAGCTGCTCTGGTCTACCCTTTTATGGGATACATGGAAGGAGGAGTGTGACAAAAATGTGGAGAGTGACACAAGGAAGGAGATTTATCCCCATTTTCAAAGCTCCAAAACATTATGGGTTAATAGCCTGATCACTGAAGCCACAGCCTGCTGCTGACAGCTAGGTACCTTTTGCCTATGGGTGAGGACTGAGCAACCACGTGATTGATTGCCCCAGAAACGAAACATGCCCACCCACCCCCAAATACTACACTGCACGTTGTCCTCCTCCTCCCCTAGCTCCAGGCCCAGCTCAGAGGCAGGAAGCTTACAGGGTAGTAGTCGGCGACTGCTTTGACTTGCTCGTAGTCATCTGCCCTGGCCAGTTGAGCCAGGCCCTCTGGATAGAGCTTTCCACAGTGGGGGAAGAGCTTTGCGCGGTCCTCCTTGGACAGCTCTGTGCCAAAGGAGTTGATGGTGATGATGAATGCTCTTCGGTCAGCTTCAAACTGCAAGGAAAGAGACAGGCAGGTTAGCAGTGTTAGAAAGGGCAGCAGGAGCCCAGCACCAGCACTGACCAGCTTCTTTAAAAGTTTCTAATGTATCCTAAAAGGGGGTGGGGTGGGCAGCCAATTATATTAAGGAAAGAAGCAAGGGATGGTGAGAGGAGGAAGAGTTCAGCTCAAATATATCCCTGCTCTGGCCAAATTAAGAGCCCTGGCAGCTTCCAGAAAAGGCTTCAGTTGCAACTTTGGCAGACCCCTCCCAAAAGGGACAGCACAGCCTTTTGAAAGCACTGAAGCGGGAATTCTTGGCTGGGCTGTGGCAGAAGGCAGGAGAGACGGGCGATGCTCGCTCCAGGGGCAGCCGGAGTTTCTCTGCTGGCTGGCCCCACACAAAACTAGGCAAGGGGGCTGCCAGCTGGCTCCTACCTCCAAGATGGGGCACATGGCATCAGCTGTTGTGCCGCCCAGGATTTTGCAGAACTTGTAGAAGGACTCGAGGTAAGCCTGGGAGGAACCAAATCGACACAAAAAGAGTCAGTGAGCCTGTCAGAGCCCAAAAACACAGTCACGTCAACAAGGAGGAACAAGGGCTGCTCTGCACACAGGAGGTACCAAATGGTGAAGGTGCAACCAAGGAGAGGGACAGCTCCTTGGCCTCTGCCCAACCCCTGCTGTTTCATCAGTGTTTTTGAAGGAGAAATGCTGTAGGGACCGGAATCCAGAGCATCTTCCACCCAACTCAAGAGATATTTATTTATACATACATACATACCCCACTCATCTGACTGGGTTTCCCCCACCACTCTGGGCGGCTTCCAGCAAATACCAAAATACATTAAAATATCACAGATTAAAAACTTCCCTAAACAGGGCTGCCTTTAGGTGTTTTCTAAATGTCAGGTAGTTGTTTATCTCCTTGACCTCCGATGGGAGGGCATTCCACAGGGCGGGTGCCACTACCGAAAAGGCCCTCTGCCTGGTTCCCTGTAGTTTTGCTTCTCGCAGTGAGGGAACCACCAGAAGGCCCTCAGTGCTGGATCTCAGTGTCCGGGCTGAACGATGGGGGTGGAGACGCTCCTTCAGGTATACAGGACCGAGGCCATTTAGGGCTTTAAAGGTAAGCACCAACACTTTGAATTGTGCTCGGAAACATACTGGGAGCCAATGTAGGTCTCTTAGGACCGGTGTTAAGTGGTCTTGGCGGCCACTCCCAGTCACCAGTCTAGCTGCCGCATTCTGGATTAATGGCAGTTTCCGGGTCACCTTCAAAGGTAGCCCCACGTAGAGCGCATTGCAGTAGTCCAAGTGGGAGATAACTAGAGCATGCACCACTCTGGTGAGACAGTCTGCGGGCAGGTAGGGTCTCAGCCTGCATACCAGATGGAGTTCATCCAGTGCAGGGACAAAATGGAGAAGCCTCAGCAGCTGCTGCCTAACTTAAGTTATCCCAGTGCCTCCCTTACATGCTCCCTTTACTGGACAGCAAAAGAGCCAAGTAGGAGGCTACAGGATCAAAACAGCCGCCACACCTGTGTTGGACTTGACAACACCTGCATGGCACAGGGAGAAACTGAGGAATTAAGTATCACTCCTTTGCACGAATCCATCTGATGCAGCAAGCAGAAAACGGCCCATCTGAGACTCCCTTCTACTGTTGGAGGAGGAGTTGTTGTTTATGGGTATGGAACAGAAGTAGCACTTCACCAATGGAAGGGAGTCCTCCACCTCCTGCGCCACAGACAAACAGCAGCAAGTGACTCAACACATTTCAAGGAAATCCACCTCTTTGCTGCTGCCACCTGTTAGTTCTAGGCCTGCCATTTAGAACAAGAGAGGTGAACAAGAGGACCACATTCAGCCTCTGGCTACCTTTGGGAGTCTGCATGTGCCAGGGCGGGCATGGCCACCCAACACCCTCATTTACACACTTACACACACACACAGTATCAGCTGAGAAGGGGGCTTTATCACTCTCTCTTTACTTGTCAATCTGATGATTCCCTGAAAAAAAAAATAGGGCAGGGCATCCCCCACCGAAGCACTGTGTGTCTATGTTTTCTTTTTCCCACTGCTGTCAAATTGTGAGCTGTTGGGCAGGGGCAGGAAAATTGGCCATGGGCAGGGCTGGATCAGGCCTCAGACTGGGATTGAGCCACCCCACCCTGCTGTACAGCAAGAGAAAGAAAGAAGCCTGCTCCACTTTCTCACAGACTTCAGAGCCCTTTGGTGACTCCCTTCCTTGTGTCTCCCTGTAACCTTCATTTCTCCAGGCTCAACATGCTCAGCAGCTCTTTCGACTGACCCTCACAGGACTCACCCAGACCACCCCCCCCCACTGAATCTGCATCACCCTCTTCAGAAGAGACTCAGAATCTGTCTCCTCTGAGGTGTGCTTGGTTGCACCGCTGCATATCTTCCATGGAACAGCCCAGTTAGTAGAGCACAAGACTCAACCTCAGGATTATGGACAAAACATTCCTGCACTGCAGAGGGTTGAACGATGACCCTTGTGGTCCCTTCCAACTCTGCAATTCCATGGTTCTATGATTCATTTATATGAAGTACCTTGTGTTGCCCAGGAGGTCCTTCTTTGAGGGTGGAGGATAAAGAAAGTTCCACCATTTTTAGAGGTATTATTTCCAACAGCTGTTTAACTGAAACTTTGCATTATATGTTGTTTTAATTTTTTGTGTATGTAGCATGCTGAAGGACAGAGTAGAAATATGAATAAAAGTCAGTCATATCCTTCTAAAATTGAGGTGCCCTGAATTGGACACAGGATTCCAGGGGGGCCTGACCAGCACCCAGATTCCACTCCGTGTCTCTTCAGGTAGAGACAGGGACCCTTTGTGGGTGAGTGACAGGTGCCCAGACATTGTAGAGTCCAGCTCCCAACATCCCCGGCTGCACTGGCAATGCGAACCTCAGACAGCCTCTTGGGGGGATTCACTGCCCCATCCTTGTGTCAATGCATGATAGCCGGGACTCTCTACTGTCTGTAAGGTCACAAGCAGGAGCCCAGTGATCCACACAGCTCCTTTGCTTGCCTGGATAGCAGCTCTCTGCAAACATCCTTTTCCTCACCTGCCCATTAACACTCTGGGTGCCTCATGTAATCCCACGCCTTGGCTCTCCCCCTGCAGACATGGATCTACCTGTAGCTAGTTAGGACCAGTGGGATCTAGGAGGGCAGCTGCAATCCAGGCACTCTGTTGCCAGGCATGTGAGATGGAGCGATAGACACGCAACCACAGCAGCATCACTGCCCCCCCCCAACATTTACACACCAAGAACAAACCTCCTGGCTGCAGAGCAGACTGATCCACCTCAAACCAGACGGTGCCAGCCAGAAGAGCTGTGGCAGGCAGGCTGCTCACAGCCCAGCAGGGACACGCCCTGAAGTTAGGTGCCAACCATTTCCCTCCACCCCACCTGGCTCCAGCCAACCGTATTAGCGATTGTATCAGGGCAGTGACAGTGCTGTACTAAAATCCTACAGGAAGGATAGTCACTAATTCAGAAACAGCTTGGAGCTTGGCATGCACCAAAGCTCAAAGTGACTCATTAACTTGGGGGGCTTGGAGACCCCCACCACCCCCACCAAGTCCTGCTAGGCATAAGGAAGCACTGAGAGGGAGGGGCCTTGGGTAGGACAAACGGCCCTTTCTGTCAGCAAGGGTAGCTGCAAGTGGCTCTTGGCTCAGCAGCAACAGCCAATTGGCCTGGCATTTATTTATTAATGACCACGTTCATAGTTTGCCCTTCATCTGAAAATCTCATGGCAGAAACACATAGAATTAAAACCAAAGTCCCCTCCCCCACATATAATTGCCAATAACTTAATACTGTATATAAAAAATAGAATTAAAACCAAAGTTAAACAGCAATATTCAATTGCATGCATGGAAAGCATCAGAAGCAAGAAAACTCCAATGATGCATTTAATGGCCTCAGACAATCAGCATCAATTTACAAAGTTCTTACTTGAGGAAAGTAGCAACTGACTTCACTCTCTTTGAGTGCTTACCTTATAAAGTGTGTTCCGGATAATTTCAATGTTCATTTCATCAAGGTCCTGCTCAGATATGCAGTCTTGGAAAAAGGCAGCTGCAAGGAAAGGAGAAGGGTGAGCCTAGCTGAAGGGCCAGGGAAGAAGGAGAGTCACCTCCCACCCAGACTCCCTGGCCAGCAGTTTCAAGTTCTGTGTGGTCAAGGCAAACCAGAAGGAGATCCTCCTCCTCTTCCACTGGCCCTCAAAGGTAAGGAGTCAGTGATTTTCACATTGAGCTTTCAAAGTAATCAAAGAGCCCAAAAGGATTTCCTGCAGTTACCAAACTGTACACAGTGGCTCATACTGTGTGCTAAAACACCACTACAGGAACCCTTCATGTCAAGAACCCCCAATAATTTTGGGTCTCCCTTTAAATACATTCCCCTGCGGAAGAGCGAAGCCCCTGAAACTGCTAACTCACCTAGGGGCGTGTCGACCAAAATGGCGTTGTACAGTTCAGCGGGGGTTTGGGCAATGTTCACCGCCTCCATCTGCTCAAAACTCCCCAGGGGGTGGCATTTGGGCACCAGCTCAGCAATGGAGCGTTGATGCAGTGTCCCAGTGATCAGGAGGATTACGTTGTCAATCATGTAGCTGTACCTGAAAGGAAGCAAAACAGACAACTGCTATGACCAGCCAAGTGGGGAATATGAACTCTTTGCCTTCACTGAAGTAGACTTCACTGAGGCTTCACAGCTGGAGGTGGAGTGCGGGGCAAAATGGCAGACTGAAGGTGCAGGTGCTGCAAAAGGGGGCCGCCTGAACCTGTTTAATTCCTTTTCATCTGCAAATTCAAGAGCAGTTTACAAGAGATTTCACATACACTATTGATCCAATAATGAAATCAGGTATTGCAAATCCTATTACCAGAGTTGGAAAGGGACCTCAGAGGCCATCTACTTCATCAGAACCCTTCACTGGTGGCCACCCAGCCTCTGCCAAAAAGCCTCTAAGGAAACTGAGCCCGTGCCCTTCTGTCCCAGGCAGCCTCTTCTCCCTACTGTCAAAAGAGCTGTTTAGCCAAAATTCTCTTTCGTGCCACTGTTCCATTTGGCCCCAGCTGCTGCAGCAACAAATGTCAAACCTACTCCATCATATCCATATGGCATCTCTTTAAAATATTTGAAGGTGGCTGTTGTGCCACGTCTTCTCTGGACTAAACATACACAACTCTGCCAGCCTTTCTTCCTCATAGGACTTGGGCTTCCTCCAAGTTCCTCTCCAACTTTGTCACTCTACGATTTTCAGTTTTATACATTTCAATAATTTTACAGTCATTTTAACATTTCAAAACTTGACTTCCTTCCCCCTCTTTCTGTGGTTCCTTAAGTTTATTTTTAATATTTTCTGCATATCCAAATTAACTTAATTTGTTCATTTATTCATCTACTTTAAATATATACTGTACTCTTGTAAAACTGCAGGTTATTAAAGAATCCTACCAATGTTCTTATCTGTTTACAGGTTTTGTTTTTTTAAAAAAATAGCCTTTGTCACTTTCTCCCTGATGTGTTTGCTCTGCCAACTCATGCTTGGTTTGTGGGGCACTAAAACCCCGAGATCCTTCTGACAAACGCAAATCAGACAAAGAGGCCGAAATTCATTAGGACACAAGCCTGAAGCCCTTCAAGTAGATTTAAGTGGCCCTCGGGTCTGGCACTAATAAATCTTGGCGAGGCCTGCCTAGGAGGTGCTCTCCACAGCGCACAGAGCAGAACACGCATGAACAGGAACATCAAAGTGTTTCTCAAAGCAGGGCCACTGCAGCCACATAGCCCATCACCTTACAAATGCCTCCAGCACAAACAAAGCAGGCCTGCTGCAGAACGATGGTGTGGAGTCAGCTGACCAAAGCAGAATGATCAAAGGCAGCAAGGAAAGCAAACTGAGGCAGCTGCTCCTTCCCTTTGGATCACCGAGAACAAGGGATGATAAGAGGGGAGCTGGGAAACGTCCCAGCCCACAAGTCAAAACACCCTGGCCAGATTCAGGAAGTGGTTTCCATCCTGCAGGTACACTTAATTCCTTCTCCTTCCTTGCAACATGCCTCAAACAACCCTTTCAGCAAAATTGCCAGGAGCTTGGGAGTGCTGCGAAGTGGCCGGCAGCCAGTTTGCATTGAGGAGAAGAACCAATAGTTGCAGGGAGGTGTTCCCTTTTGCACAGTGTTGTGCAACATGGCCAGCTGCCCAGGTGGCAGGAGCCAGCAGTGCTTCCACTGGTAAGAGAGCATGGCAAGGCTCAGCCACAGCCAACATAGAAAGCCCCATAGAGAGGCCCTGACCAGCTTTGCACCATGAGCAAAACGTGGAGCAGCTTGCAGGTTACTCTTGGAGGCAGGAGCCCTTTGATTGACAACCCAGCCACAGGATGTGCATCTTTTCCCACAAGATATGGTGTGCTTGCCACCAACGTGGACAGCTTTAAAAGGGGGTGAGCCTCATCCTCTGGGAATGGTTACTAGCCAAGGTGGCTATGCTCTATCGCAAGGCAAGAAAGTGTTGCTGATGCCCTCGCATCCTACTTGCAGGCTTTCCCTCAGGACCTCTGGCTGGCCACTGTGACAGCAGGAGGCTGAACTAGATAGCCACCCTTTGGCCTGATCCAGCTTCAGCGCTCTTGTTCATAGATATGGTCCTTCCCTATGCAAAATGGGTGAAGTGGTGCAGGCCAAACGGAGTCCCATATCCCCTATTTATGAGAGACTGAGGAGCAGAAGGGCAGAATCTTCCCATCATCTGTTAGGCTCCGTGAGAATCTTTTTCCCTTGCTTTTTATTTCTAAGCAGTCCTCATGGTTGGAAATGTCTGCTGCAGCGAAGAGGGGCAGGCAGAGCATCGTGTGCTCAAAGGGGGTGCTGCTGCTGCAGTGCTTTAAAAAGCCTCCACTCTTATACCTAGTACTGCTGCCTGCAGAAAACTGCCCTGCCACTGCCAAAGGGGAGGAGGAGGTGGCAGAACCCCACAGCAGCCTTTGTTGCAGGCACATAGATGCCGCATCGCTGACTTAGGTGTCGCCTGGTACAGCGGTGCAGGAGATGCTCTGCAGCTGAATGCTGCAAGCTTGGACCATTTTATAGGGTGTGTTGACTTTTTCAACTTTTAAATTCCAAAAATGAGCGGTGCTAAAAAGTTGTAACATGACTTGGGAGTTCAAAAATATATTTTGGCTAAATTAATATAATTTTGTTTTGTTTGGCCAGCAAAATGTGTGTACAATTGTCTAGAAATCATTAAAAAATGATTGCCAAGTACTTGCAGTTATATAACATATTAATATTATCATTATTATTTGTTATGATTTAGCATTACCTGATGGTAAAATAAAAATACTTAGGTTTTCCAAAAGCAGTTTATCTGTTTCTTCATCAAAAGTAGACTTACCAGGCTAAATGTTGTCCAATCAGAAAAATAGCAGATTGGAATTCCTCAAGCTGCAAAGCATTATTTTTAACACCCCCTCACTGAAGAAATTTGCAGAAATTAAGTTTGACCCCCTGAAATGACATGCCCTGCTGGGCCAAAGAGCCCCACCCAGAGGACAGACCAAGGTCTTTGGCAGAGGCACATAGGCCTCTCTCTAGTCCAGAAAAACAGAGATGTGGGGGGGGGGGGAGAGAGGCTACTTCAGCATGGGAGGCTTGCATGTTCTCCATCTCCTCAGGAAGCCATAAAAAACTGTTATCTGAATGACATTTGTTTTACTAGGTCTTTCAAGGCAAAGCCACCATAAAAAAGGATTCCAAACAAGGCACCATCTCCTAGGAGCAAGCTCTTATAATCCCCGCTGGTAATTAAAAAGCTGGATGGATCAAGACTGCACCAGAAGCACTCAAGAGTCGGAACACTCAGCCAAATCCTGCAGCGGAAGCCAACAAGCAGAGCGTGTTCTGAAGCCAGAGTGCACAATCACTCTCACCAAGAGGCCCAGGAAAGGATCTCCGCTTCTCTGCCACACCCAAGGCAGGAGCGAGAGCATCAGGACCAGACTTCTAGACAGAACAGACAATGTTTCCAAGCTCTCATCCAGAGATGAGCTCCAGTTTTCTTCAGAGATGCTGAGATTTAGATTTTAGGCTCCGGTTTAGGGGTGTTTTCTTTGTCTAATCTTAAGAGCAGACACTGGATCTTCTCACATTTCCAGCCTTGAACTATCTACCTGTAAAACTTTTGAAAGAAGTGGCTCCCAAATGGACCACTTGAAAATTGCTGTGGGTCTTGGTGGGTGGACTATGCAATGATTCTTCTGCCTGCCTGATTTTTAAATGTATTTTTATTGCTTCTTATGTTGTATTTTGCTGTACAGAATTCTAATTTTAATTCCATAAACCTCCAATGGCAAGTGAACCTCACTGGTAGGCCACAGACCACAGTTCACAAATACCTCAGAACAAGAATTTCCCCAAATCAAGATCCAAAGAGGAGAAGAAGAAAGGCAAGTTTCCTCACAAACTCTCTATCCCTTTCCCCGCCTAAGTTGTATATTTCACCCAGCCATCTTCTTCTTTCTCTCTGCCTACCCTGAAGAGTCTTTGGCCAATTCAGCAAGCTCTTTCTGGGCATTTGCCCAGGCAGCCTGGACTCCTTAGAAAACAAGGCCACCAGGGCCACTTGCCAGCTAGCTCTTTTGATTCTGCTACATGTGGCTCTTGGTGTGCTTCAATACCCTTTTCAACATTTCAGTAGCTGAGCTGCTTCCGCAGAGCCACCTAGGTGACGAAAGAGCTTCTTTCTCCTCCGTCTACGGAGGATGCACTATAGGCCCCTTTCGCTCCCTCCACAGGCATCTGTCATTGGTCAAAACATCTCTTTTGGATCATGGCTTATTAAGAAACCCAACAAGGTACAGTATGAGATATTAATCACATATGCTAACCAGGCTCATAGAACGGCAAGTAAAAAGCAATGATCCAGTCAATTCCTCAGAAGGAAAACCAGCTGTGAAAGACCCTCTTCCACCTTGAAGTAGCTTCCCTACTTTAATGTATCCCACGTGGAAACCAAAATCTAAAGTGAAACTAAAGGGTTGCTGCATTATTATTATTATTATTATTTTAAATTTTTTATTATTAACCTGATCTTCACCATGAAGTCTGGGGGCAGGTTAAAGGTAAAGGGACCCCTGACCATTAGGTCCAGCCGTGACCGACTCTGGGGTTGCAGCGCTCATCTCGCGTTATTGGCCGAGGGAGCCAGCGTACAGCTTCCAGGTCATGTGGCCAGCATGACAAAGCCGCTTCTGGCGAACCAGAGCAGCACACGGAAACACCGTTTACCTTCCCGCTGTAGCAGTACCTATTTATCTACTTGCACTTTGATGTGCTTTCGAACTGCTAGGTTGGCAGGAGCTGGGACCGAGCAACGGGAGCTCACCCCGTCACAGGGATTTGAACCGCCGACCTTCTGATTGGCAAGCGCTAGGCTCAGTGGTTTAACCCACAGCACCATTATGGTATTAGAAGAATATGGTGAAGAAGAATATGGTATTAGAAGAATATGGTGGATCCAAAGAAACATGTCAGGTGTCAAAGGCAAGGGTAAGGAGGTGTTTCTTCAGTATATGAGGAAAGACAAGCAATGAAGGTGCTACCCGGGGGGGGGGGGGGGTTCCGCAGCTTAAGGACTGAAACAGAGAAGGTCCCCATTGAGGTCACCACCCCTTGAACTTCCAAGGGCACCAGGACTATCAGGAGGGCATCCTCTGCCAATCATGGCAACCAAGAGTTTCAATTAGCAATAACTGCACCTCGGATTAACCTCATTGGCTACGAGGGAAAGAGACAACCCTTCAGGTATTAGGGGCTTTAGTTGCTTAGTGCTTTAAATACTCTCATGGGCACTCTGAATTGGACCAGGAATAAACTAGCAACTGATGCAGCCATTTTAAATGAGGAGTGGTGTGAATTGCAAATAGAACTCCGATCATTAATCTGGCTGCTGTGTTCTAGACCTGTTGAGTCATCTTGAAAGGCAGCCCCAGTTAGAGTACACAGCAATAATCTAGCCTCAGTTCCCAGAGCATGGACTACACTGTCCAGGATCACTGCTCATAAAACATTTTAAAGCCAAGCTGGTCAGGTCAGATTGCTTGGCAGGAGAGACTACAGAAGTCACACAGATGTAGGGACAGACACTACAGCTTCTCAAGGGAACCAACACGTTGCCCCATTGCATGTGCCCGCTGCTGGCTCTTACGTGATGAAGTCCAGGAAGCTGGCCAAAGGTTCATAGGCGTGATTTCTCATGTGGCGGAACTCCACCACCATCTTCTCCTTCAGCTTGTCATCAATGACAGACACAGTGAGGGGAGAGGCTTCGTTTGCAAGGAAATTCCCATAGTCTGTGCTCTGGAGATGAAGCTTCAAATCTGGGGGGAGAAATGAAGGCAAGTGTCATGACTGACTGAAGCACTACAGAGGACAGACCAAGCAAGGCCAATGGTGATGGAAGAGGTTTTTCTAGAAAGGTGCCACAGCAACACCTGCTGGGTAGAATGAGGTGGTTCTACTTGTCTAATCTGCTGAGCCTGCCAAGCACAGACCCAGGAATGTGAAAACGCACAAGGCCATATTTTCCCCTAGAAATAAAATGAAGTACAGTACACCACATGCCCCATTGTTACCATATAGCAAGCATTGTATTTTATGCCCTGGCCAGTGCTGTGGCTTAGCCAAAGACATGTGATAACAGCAACAAGCTTGGAAGTCTCTGTAAGGAACAGAGGGCGGGGGCTGGGAGTGGCAGTCAAGGCTGTAAACTTGCCAAGCAGCATTTTGGGGCTAGGAGAGGCAATAGAGAAGAAACAGGCTTCTCTGATCCCTTATTCACTGGGCCAGCTGACCCATTCATTCCATTCTGCCACCAAGAAGCCTGACTGGCCTCCCAGTGCTATTCCACCGCACCCAACTGCCTAAGAACTGTGCAAATACTCAAGCACCCTGATGCAAGCCTTTCAAAGAAGCCAGTCAAAGTAACCAGCACATTCAACTTCAGCTAGTTAGTACAGTGTGAAATAACTTATTATTTTAAGTACGTGAGGAGGCAGAAAGTAATCAATTTGTCCATTTCCCAGAATACAGTACAGTGACTGTTTACCAGCTGGTGGTTATGAGACCGTAAGTGGACCAGATGAGAGATGACCTGCTCATATGTTCAGTCATCAGTACAAAACACCAGAACTACCTTTGCGAAACAACTTTTCAAATAGAGGTCAACCAAGCAGGCATTTTAAGGTACTGTAAACTGATCAGTTTTATTATGGATTATAAATAAAAGAGTGAGTGAGTGATGGAAGAAAGAACTTTGTGCTCCACAGGGAAAGCAAAATGGTTTTAAAGTTCCACACGCAGCCAGGTGAAATGCCACCAGGGAACTCTGCTTGCGGCAGATTTTGCTGAAATATATTAAACCCGACAGAAAAAAAAGCAACAGAAAGGAGAAAGGGATCCAATTCCCTGAGTATCCTTGCTGCAGTAGCTCCATTCATAGAGATAATAACATAATATTTGCACTAGCTACTCTGGAATGAGCAGCAAAAGCAGATACTGCCCTCAAGTTGTATCAAATAAACATCAGTGATAATGTAACAGCCTGCTGGATCAGGTCAGTTGCCCATCTAGTCCAGCATCACAATGGCCAACCAGATGCCCATGGTGAGCCCACAAGCAGGACCTGAGTACAACAGCACTCTCCAACCCTGTGGTTTCCAGCAACTAGTATTCAGAAGTCTACTGCCTCCAACAGTGGAAGAACATAACCACTGTTGTTAGTAGCCAGTGATAGCCTTTTCCTCCATGAATCCCCTTTTAAAGCAGTCCAAGTTGGTGGCCATCATTGCCTCCTATGCAAGCAAGTTCTATAGTTTAACTCTGCACAGCATGTAATTCTTTCCTTTATTTGTCCTGAATATTACAACATTCAGCTTCATTGGTTGCCCACAAATTCTAGTAGTAGAGAGAGGGAGAAAAACATTTTTCTATCCACTTTCTCCATGCTATGCAACATTTTATAAACTTCTAGCATGTCACTTTTTACTTCATTTTCACTAAACTAAAAAGTCCTAATGGCTGTGACCTTTCCTCATATGAAAATTGCTCCATCCCCTTGATCATTCTGGTTGCCCTTTTCTGAATATTTTCCAATTCCGCAACATCTTTTTGAAGTGAGGTGACCAGAACTGTGCACAGTATTCAAAGTGCAGCCACACCATAAATTTGTATTGCAAAAGAACCTCACTTCTCACTTCGTGACCGCTAAGCTTTCTCATGAGACTTGATACTATCAAGAGATTTTTTTAAGTCTATGCATACTATGTTGACTGGGTCATCTTAATCTATATGCTTGTTGACACTCTCAAAATAATTCAAGTGTGTTAATGAGGCAGGGCTCACCCTTGCAGAAGCCATGCTGCTTGCTTCTTTTATCTTTAATAACACTTTCCACCAGTCTTGCAGAAGAAACATTAAGCTAACTGGCCTGTAATTTCCAGAATGCCACGTGGATCCCTCCAAAAATTGTTGTCACATTAGCCATTTTCCTGTCTTCAGATATGGGGTCTGATCTTAGTGACAAGTTACATGTTTTTGTTGGGAAATCAGCAATTTCAGTAAAGGTGCAGAGGGACTAGTGGACCAGTCAGGAATGGAGCGATATGAGGCCCAGGTTGACATGCTGCTGTAACGGGAAGAGGAAGGTGGCAAGAAATAGTTCAACTCTGTGTCAAATCCACATGCACAGACATATTTCCTCTTTCACTCAAAACAAGTTTTGAGGAAAACAGCTGAAGCTTTTCCCCACCAGGGCATAGGCGAAGAGCAGGACCACTGCCAGTCACAGATGTGGCCCACTGGCTTACAACTACTTGCCCTGGAAAGGCATCTCTTATCTGCCAAGGAAAGGCTTCAGGGTTCAGGCTCTGATAAACAGGCTTTTTTAGGTAAGGGCTCTAGCTCCATGGTCCCAAAAGGTCTCAGGTTCAATCCCTGGTAGAATCTCCAGAATGGGCTAGGTAAGGCTTCCATCTGAAACCGTGGAAAGCCTTTGCTGCCAGTCAGTGTACACAACAACAAAGTGAGATGAACCAGTGTTCTAACCTGGCATGAGACAGCACCCAGTGTAGGCTAAATACATCCAGTTATTTCAGCCTTGCTTCCCAAGACCTGCCCTTCCAGCTTCACGCTATGCTTGCAGCTCTCTTACACTGACTGACCCCCATCCCAGCTGTTCTGACAAAGACTCCAGCATGCAAAGTGATCTGGTCATGCCCTATCCAAGTCTGTACCTTTGGGGCTCCACATAATTCCTTTATGCATCCCTACAGGCTGTGAGCCTCACCAGCCATGAAACGCACAAGTTTAAACATGCTCTTTAAAGAGCCACTTGTGGCCCCAGCACAAAGGATTCTCCCTTTCCTTTTTCTGAGAGTTCACTTAACAGACCTTCCTGCGGGCAGTAAAGGGGCACAAAAGGGGTTTGGGGGGGGGAGAAGGAAAGAGATTGAATGGAACCAGATGGAAAACACCCGCCCAAATTGCTCCGAGTTTCTTGGAATCTAAAGAACTTCAAGGCTCTCGATGCCTCCAGGGAAACAGCAAGTTGCATAATCACAGCTCAACTTTACAGCAAGAACCAAGTAAAGGGGGAAGGAGAGAGATTGCATCCAAGGTCAAAAGGAGCCTCTGAGTGAGGCACAAAATGGGGGCTGTCACATGCAAGACCAACCAACTCTAAGGCTGGTTTGGAGCAACTACTGCCTCTCACACCAGCAGCTGGACAGCAGCCTCCATCTTATACCTGTGATAAGTTACTTAAATATACAAGGTCAGAGCAACCAAGGCACAGGTCAAGACACCCTCTTCTGCCAGGTCTGATCTAGCAATACAGACAACAGAACCAGTGAGACGCCAAAGGGTTATTCCACTCTGTCCAAGTTATTTCAAGACTCACTTGCAAGGCTGCAGGATGGCAGAAAAATCTCACTGATGCAGCAGCATCTTTTTAGGCAATAAAGTTGCAGGCTTGGAAACCACCCTTTCTGTGATAAAACCCCAAAGTTCCTCAAGTTCCTGTTTTTCATTTAAAAAAAAAAAAGCCAAACTGGCGTATTTGATCTTTGAGAATAAAGGGGCCTAGAAACCGAGGCTAGTACACCATGCCCCTCCCTGCAGCAGATAACAGAATGGCCACCCAGCCTCTCTGTCTGACGACCTCTAAGTAAAGGAGAGCCCAGAATATCTGCAGGCTCCATGGTCGGACAGCTCCTACTGCCAAGCCATTTCTCCTAATGTTCGCCTGAAACGGACTCTTTTGCTTGTGCTCTCAGCACACTCAATCAAATCCTGGTCGAGGGGGCTCTCACTCTATTTTGAGCACAAGCCTTTCCCTCTGCAGCTGCTAAGGAAGACCCAAACACAACACAGCTTCCTCAAAGGCACAAATCCCCCAACCACTTTGCTTTGGCTACTGAGAGCTTGGGCAGATGGGGAGACAACCTCAGTGCCCTCAGTGGCTCCAATACTGAACAGGGCACATCAGGGACTTGATGCAGCTGAAGGACAGGCCCCCTTTCAGGCCACAGCCAGTCCAGCAGGTCCTCCTGCAGGACACTACCCGGGGGCGGGGAGAGAGAGCACCAAGGCCAGATCCAGCCCAAAAGCAATTTTTATCTGGCTACCAATGCTCTACCAAATTTTACAAAGATGTGGTGAAAAGTTTGCCCACATTTCTACTTGTAAAGACATTAAATTGCTGGTAGTTGCATGAGATGGTAGTCATGTGCAAAGGTGACATTAGTTTGGATTCTGCATGCCAAGTGCCCTGGGAATTCCACGTTCTGTAATGACAAAGCCCACATTGCTATACCTCACTGGTTTTATTACAGAACCAGACTGTCTGCAAGCCATCCCTCTTTAAGAAGATCTTCCCCTTTGGCTGCCTGTCTTCATGGCTTCTATTCATCTGCAATGCTAATCTGACTTTTTTCAAAGGTTAATGGATTTCGGGCTGTTCCAAGGACAGAAAGGCCCAGCAATGATGGGCCAAGCCTGAGGGTAGACAAGGATGCAATCTTCAAGCTTGCTTTCTAGAAGAGGCGCCTTTAAGGGACACAGCAAAGTCTCCAAATATGGGCAGCAGCTGCAGTTTGACCAAACAAATGAGAAACATGGGGACAAAAGAGAAACCAACATGGGGTTGTTGGTTAGACCTGATTTGTTGGTGTTCACAACTGACATACTCTGTTTTTAGTCTTAGTCTTTTCTTAGGAATAGCTCAGTTTTCCCATCTATTCCAGTGGTCAAAGTATGACAAAATTATTTTATGTAGTGTTTTCTGGCCCCTTCCTTCAGTCATTCCACGATCTCATTCTGGGCCATGGAGGCAGGTATTTATGTACCTATCTGCATGCACTTTTTAACAAGAAATCACTGGAAGTGCACAAGAGCTGGGCAGTTGAGCATCCATTTCTATTTGACTGTGAAATAAGAAAACCGAGGTTCCATAAAATAAATGCATGTATGTAAGTGCATTAAACACATTCCTAAACACAGAAAACATAAACCAAACCCTAATGTTTGAAAAGCCACACCATCACTTTGGGAAGCGGCCCTTTAAATGTATCCTGCCCTATACCTAGCTGTCAAGCAAGCCAGCCACTAAGGGTGCTACAACTGATACCTCCTTGAAGTGATAGTATCTGCTTTTTGTTCACATGCTGTTCTGAGCCTTGAAAAGCACTTAGAGCTGAAGGAGGAAGTTGGAAGAATCATGCTCCTTCCCACTTCCTCCTTCAGCTCTATGTCTTTTCAAGGCTCAAAACAGCACAGCACGTGAACAAAAAGCAGAAGGCCCAAGAGGGTAAGAGCAAAAGGGAAAGGGAGATTCATGGCAGGAAAACAGAGGGTCTGGGGGGAGAAAGTGGGATGCCACAGGAATCAAGGGAGATAACGGAGGAAGAGTTGTGTGGTGTATGAGTGTGTGAGGAGAGCGAACTGAGGGGAGAGTGTTAGAGGGCAGACAGAAGTGCCTGCACACAGGCATGTACACACTTTGGAAAAGATGATCCTTTGAAACTGCATAATTTTCCCACAGGTCTCCATCATCAGATCACAAACATTTCTCTCCATTGACTGAATGAATCTGGTGCTTTCTATTACTCCTGTGGTGCAAAACCATGACCCTGATGTACAGATCCTGATAGATCCTCAATGTTTACAAGGTATCCACTCAAAATCTTAATCAAATTATAGGTCACTCTCTGCATGCAGATGTATTCTGCAATCTCGAGGGTATTGTTGTCATTCTCTTTAAAAATCACGAGGATCCACAAGGATTCAGGCACTGAAAAAGTGAGCACTTCTTTTTCCTGTTTAAGCACAAAGACACAGCAAATAAGCACACTGAGTTAAGAGAGGGAGCTGTTAGTAACAAAACCAAGTGACTGGCATTTTAACTGAAACTCCAAGCAGACCAGGAACAAGAAGGATAATTATGAAGTAGGAGAGGGCAAATTGTGGAACCAGGGGAAAACCTTATGGCGAACATGAAACACAGAGCATAGATCAAACCTACCACACACACACACACACACACTCACTCATACAAACAGACAAAGAGCAAAGCACATTCCTGAGGAATCCATAAACTTACTGGGGAGTGCTCTGGGTCAAGCAAATGAGCAAAGGCTTGCATTTCCTTTTGGGGGGCACAAGAGGGCAGCATAATCCACTGTCATATGTTCCCCACCTCTGGAGAAACTTTAATTTGATGGGGGTGGGTCAAGGAGAAGAGCTACAAATTCAAGAGGATCCATTTTAATTACACTGGATCTGATTTTTACCCAGATTACATGGAAAAGCAAAGTTGTGTGTTCTTTGCCTGTAGAGTGGGAGGGGGAAGGGAAAGAGCCAACCAGATGTGGCCGTTAGTGCTCACGGCATACTCTCAGCATTCAAAATGGGCCCCCAAAGATTGACGACTCCTTCACTTCTGCCTTGGCTCAGCCCCAGAACCACTGTTCAGCATTGGTGTGGTGCAGAGACTAGTGCTGGATTACATCTAGGAGATACAGGTTCCAATCAATCACGAGGCTCACTGGGTGGCCTTCGGCTAGTTCATGTCTTGCAGCTTAATCCGATTCACAGGGGAGGAGGCCAGGCAGTTTGCAAGGGCATTTTGTCCTTTGGAGGAAGAACAGCTCAGAAACACAGTAAACAGCAGCTGCGGACCATACAGAGTCTGAGTCCTTCAGACTGATCCCACAGTCCATCTCCATCCCACTGAATAACTACAGAGCCCCCCTATATTAGGGGTCAAATGTTTTCCAGGCAGACCTGAGCCTATGTAAACAAACAGCATGGAACCACCATGTTCAAAGGCATTATAGCCCCCAAAGGTCAGGTGCTGGGGCCAAACAGGAGGGGAGAGTTGCTGCTTACAAGCTTCTAGGAGTCACACAGCAAGTGGGAAAATGATGCTGGACTTGACAGAAGGCGGCGCATGGCTGTCCCAACAAATGCCAAGGAACATCCACATCAAAACAGCATTGCAGGCCATGGGAAAGGGGAAGAGCATTCAATAAGCTAACTCTCAAACACTCTCATACAGCTTCCTGGAAAACAATGAAGATTCTGCAAACCAGCAGACATGCTTAATGGCTTCAGCCACAGCACACAAGTTTTCATATATTTCATATATTTGGTTCTGGCAAACTGGAACCATGTACAAGGCAGGCAGATTCAAATGGAAAGTTCAAGGAATAGCTCTTATAGCCATTATGGCCAACAGGGCCATAAATGCAGGGAACCCCCCCTCCCCCACTACAGAGGCATGGCCAAACTTGACCCTCCAGCTGTTTTGGGACTACAACTCCCATCATCCCTAGCTAACAGGACCAGTGGTCAGGGATGATGGGATTTGTAGTCCCAAAACAGCTGGAGGGCCAAGTTTTGCCATGCCTGCTATAACACATTGCAAAGTCAGACAGGAAAGAAAGCCAGGCAGAGGCCTGGGGCACCACCTCATGGTGGTAGTGAGGAATTACAAGAGGCTGATCCCAGCAAGCAGGAAAATTAGAACACAAGCAAAGATGTGCTACTGGAAGAGAAGAAACCTCTAGAATGGTTTTAAACCTCTAGTCACAACCTATCCTTCTCCTGGCTGCCAGAACAGTCATTCAATGTCATGTATTTATTACATTTCTAGACTGCCATTCAAGCAAGGCACTGCAAAACAAAACAAAGAATCCACATAAGAATAATTAAAATGGCTAAAACAAATACATAAACATCTCCTCAAAAGCTTGTGGGAAGAGATGTGTATTCAGTAAACACCAAAGGAAACGCCCCCTAACTTACAAAGGGTGGAAGCTCCGTAGCTGGGTGGGCCATGAAAGAGGAAGCCCTGTCATTGTGCAACAAGCCACACCAATAGGCTAAGCAGGGCTCCTTCCCCTGCCAATTATAAAGACATGGCTAGAAAAAAAGACAGGAAATTGGATCTTCCTTCAAGCAAGCCCATTTAGTGATTTGTAGGAACATTCCATTCAAGCATCTTGAATTGGCCTGGTAGCAAATAGGCAGGATTGCTATTAGAAGAGCCCTGCTTAACATTTTGAGCTGAAGCTTTGAGACACATCATCTAGATCAGGCATCCCCAAACTTTGGCCCTCCAGATGTTTTGGACTACAATTCCCATCTTCCCAGACCACTGGTCCTGTTAGCTAGGGATCATGGGAGTTGTAGGCCAAAACATCTGGAGGGCTGCAGTTTAGGGATGCCTGATCTAGACAAGCAGCTCCCTGATCCCCTGACTTGAATCTCCCGACTTTTTGTTCTGTTTCCATAGATGTTTATACGTATATGTGTATGTTTATATATGCAGGGAGCTGTATTCTATAAGTGGTTTTATAACCAAATTCTTGATGTTTTGTCATCTGCTTTTATCAGTTTGTAAACCACCTCAGTATGGAAATGAAATGAGATATATACCGCTAAATTATTTTAATTACTTAGTAATAACCTAGACCTAGACTAATGAGTAAAAACATATGTAATCATTATCAGTTCATCCTGTAAAGCCAAGGGGATGTTGATACCATCACCCAATGAGATGAAACTCATCCTCCTTTGGACACTAACAGATTGTGTCACCTGGGGCCCAATACCCAATGACCCACTTCCAAGGCAGGGGGACTTATCCAGAGGAGTGGCAAGAGGGCTTTACTTACACACACACACACCAGCCCTTGAACAGCCTCTTCCATTGAGAGCTCAAAGAGACAGGAGAGACAGGCACTACCAAGCTATGAAGGACTCAAGGAAGAGTGCAGCTGCCCAATTTTAGTACTCAAACTGCTTAGAGAATTATTGCTGGAAAAGCAGCAAGTAAATATTATTAATAAGTGAGGTTTTTTAAAAAATCAATTGGTATGAATTGAATCTATTCGAAGTATGACAATTACTGGGTGTCATTTGCAGGACTGAGTCCTTCCTTCCTCTTAAAAAGCATTCATTTTTTAATTTAAAAAATGAGTAACAGAAGTAGCTTGTTCATTCAGCAGCCCAGGGTTCTTTTACATTTCCACCTCTTGCAATCCTCCACAGTGTGTCAGCCGATTACCCTCATAAAAGAGAAAATGAAGGAACTCCTGTCAATATTATTCTCCATGTGCCAGGCAGTGTGCAGTGTGACCATATGGATGTTTACTCAGACATAAGCCCTCCCAAGTTCAATGAAACTTACTCTCAGGTATTCTTGTAAAGAAGCTGGTAAAATGTGGGTTTGACAATGCTACCATTCAGTGGATTTGTAACTGGCTGATTGACCGAACCCAAAGGGTGCTCATCAATGGCTCCTCTTCATCCTGGAGAGAAGTAACTAGTGGGGTGCCACAGGGTTCTGTCTTGGGCCCAGTCTTATTCAACATCTTCATCAAAGACTTGGATGATGGGCTTGAGGGCATCCTGATCAAGTTTGCAGATGACACCAAATTGGGAGGGGTGGCTAATACCCCAGAGGACAGAATCACACTTCAAAATGACCTTAACAGATTAGACAACTGGGCCAAAGCAAACAAGATGAATTTTAACAAGGAGAAATGTAAAGTACTACACTTGGGCAAAAAAAAATGAAAGGCACAAATACAGGATGGGTGACACCTGGCTTGAGAGCAGTACATGTGAAAAGGATCTAGGAGTCCTGGTAGACCACAAACTTGACATGAGTCAACAGTGTGATGCAGCAGCTAAAAAAAGCCAATGCAATTCTGGGCTGCATCAATAGAAGTATAGCGTCTAGATCAAGGGAAGTAATAGTGCCACTGTATTCTGCTCTGGTCAGACCTCACCTGGAGTACTGTGTCCAGTTCTGGGCACCACAGTTCAAGAAGGATACTGACAAGCTGGAACGTGTCCAGAAGAGGGCAACCAAAATGGTCAAAGGCTTGGAAACAATGCCTTATGAGGAACGGCTTAGAGAGCTGGGTATGTTTAGCCTGGAGAAGAGAAGGTTAAGGGGTGATATGATAGCCATGTTCAAATATATTAAAGGATGTCATATAGAGGAGGGTGAAAGGTTGTTTTCTGCTGCTCCAGAGAAGCGGACATGGAGCAATGGATTCAAACTACAAGAAAGAAGCTTCCACCTACGGTAAATATTAGGAAGAACTTCCTGACAGTGAGAGCTGTTCGACAGTGGAAATTGCTGCCAAGAAGTGTGGTGGAGTCTCCTTCTTTGGAGGTCTTTAAGCGGAGGCTTGACAGGCATATGTCAAGAATGCTTTGATGGTGTTTCCTGCTTGGCAGGGGGTTGGACTGGATGGCCCTTGTGGTCTCTTCCAACTCTATGATTCTATGATTCTATGATTCTAAGTGTGTCTAGGCCTGCAGCCTACATTTGTTGACTCCTTTATGTGTGGAGATCTACACTGGTTACCAATTTGCTACTGAGCCAAGTTCAAGGGGTTACTATTATTATACTGGCAGCAACCATTCTAGGAATGTTTGATAGGTGCACAATTCTGCTGAACCCAAAAATGACACAAAAAAGAGGAGGAACAGAACAGGAGCAGAATGGGTATTTGCAGGCTTTTTCAATGCTGTTGGAAATATACATGATTTCACTTAAATGTGTGGTGCCTTGGAAAGTAACCCCCACATAAATTGGGAGTTGCCTGTATAAAGCCCTTAGCACCTTGGAACTAGTTTACCTACCAGATCACCTTACTCATATATGACCAATTGACAATATGTCAATTGTGGAATTGACACTATAATCCATAATATCCATTCCATATTTGTAAAAAATCATTTTTTTTAGTGCAGCAGCACCTAAAATTTGGAACTTCCTGCCTACTGATATCAGGAAGGCGTATTTGCTGTACTCTTTTCTGTGCCTGCTAAAAACATTTTTGTTTAGACCAGCTTATCCAGACACATAGATGCTGAAATGTTTTAACCTCTTTTACTGTTAATTTTGATTGGTTTTTTATTGTTTTTATTGATAATTTTAGTATTTCTGGTAAATCACTTTGAATTTTAGCCACAATTGGGCAGTAAATAAAATCTGGTAAAATAAAATAATATTAATGAAGGAAACAGTTTCATCCTGCAAAACATTCTCTGAACTCAACTGAAAAAGCTGCCAAGACAGTCTGGAAAATGCAGCACAAAATTTAACATACGATAAAAGGATGTTCAACCCAGGTGAAGAAATGCTGAATTTTGCTACTAATTTCCCCAGCTTACATTACTATTACTTCAAAAACTTCAGTCCTAAAGCAAACTTACTTGGAAAAAAATCCTAATGAATTATGAATCCAATGGAGCTAACATTTAAGTGAATGAGCCAAAGCCTTTGGCCTTAGAAATGTGACACAGCTTCCTATGACTCCCTTTCCATAAAGGATTTTGTTCAGAGACCCAAGAAGACTTGCTCCAGCCCTTACAGTCTGAAACACACTTTGGAGTCAGTTCCCACTTGCGGGGCTCTTGACAGCTGCTCTTGGCAAGGAAAGGCTCTTGACAGCTGCCCTGCAATCAGGGAATTCCCTTCATTTAAAAATCTGACGCTTGTTCTTGATTACCTTGCAAAAACACTCACTGATGACAAATTCCAGAGAGACAGACATGTTACATTACAAACACAAGAATGTGTGCTGATATCATAAAGACACCCCCCCCCAAAAAAAGTATTTCTACAGTTAGCGCTATCCAAAGATGTGCAGCCCAAAAATCTTTAAGTGGGGGAAAGCAGAATCTTAATGCAAGTGCAGTTACTATTCACAAGAGCAGAAGCTGGTGACTGTGCTTGATGCTACCTTTGAACTTATGAGGCTCTAATTCTACAGAAACTTTCTGCTGCAATAAACATGTCAGCCTTTAAAGCGTCACAAGTTATGTGCGTTTTCAGGGGAAGTATGAATCTGTTGGTTCCCCTGGTTTTCTCAGTGGCTTTTGAGAGCACTGACCATGTGAGGATATATATAAGTTGGGAGTTGGCAGCACTGTTTTCCTGTCCTCCCACTTGGACCTAGGCAGTCAATTCATAGCATCTATGCTTTGGGGTTCCAGAGGGTTCTCTCTCCTTACCCCACATTGCTTAATTAGGTGACATGACTGAATGAAGTCACCTGGGCACTTGAACTGCAGCAGCATCAGTACTGAGATGGGTGTTACAAACCTCTTTCACCAATACACCAGCACCTTTGCCTGCTTCCAGGTCCTACTCAAAGTGTGTGCATTTACCTTTAAAGCCCTCCATGGCAGGAACCTCGGCAAGGACAGAGCTATTTTAAAAATCTGGTGACTCAGAGAACTTCATCATACAACACCATCACAAGGAAATCAAGCAAAACAACTTGCTGCTGAAGCAAGTCACCTCCAACGAGCCCCCACCCCCCTAGTCCCCACTTCTGCTCCAGGCGCGGCCAGTCTCCTGACTGAAGAAGCGGCCGCCTTGAGGATGAAGCGCGACCAGGCAAATCGAAACCTGCCACGAATGGTGGCGGGGGCAAGGAGCAGGTAGCGGCCCGTGGTGTGGGCGGCTAGCTAAGAAGGGCCCGGAGCGGAACCCCTGAGGAGGAGTCGCGCTAGGCGCCTCGCCCCCCCGCCCTCTGCACATGCTCAGGAACACCTCCCCCCTCCCCAGCTGACCTTCGAGGCTCTCGCACTGGACGAGGTTGACATAGTCAGCCTGGCTGAGGACGCCGGCCTTGAAGCCTCGCACAAGGCCTTCCAGGTAGCCGCTGTCTACGTTGAAGTACAGCTCCGGGAAGCACGAGAGCAACATCGCGGCGGCGGCGGCGGCGGCGGCGGCGGCAGACACGGGAACCGGCCAGGCTCGGAGGAGGCTGAGGAGGGGCCGCCGGAAGTGGGAGCAAAAGTCTCGTCTCTCACGTGATCCCGACAAAACCGCTGCTCCTTCCACGACTCCTAGAAGGGCCCGCCGGGGTGGTTTCCTGTTTCCTATCAGACTCTTTTAAGCGCCCCCTCCCGGGTTGGAAGTGAGGGTTGCCCATAGAAACCAACGGAGCGCTGCCATTGGGCAACAGAAGACCTCGGCAGCCGCCGGGGCGATTTCGGTGCTTGCAGGCCCTCATTTGTGTATCCAGCGCGTTAGTCAGCTATGGTCCTCCTCAGAGTAGACCCGCTGAGGTAAATGGACACGATTCTCTTGGGTCCGTTACTTTCAGGAGGACTTAGTGGGGGCTCGTGAGGAGTGCGCAAGCCTGTCAGACCGGCCCCTGTCCGACCCCGCACTTCCGACGACTTCGGCGCGAGGAGAGCCTCGCGGGGCCGTTTCTAGAGAGCAGGCCGGAGTGGAGAAGAAGGGCCCGCCGAGGCCTAGGCAGGGATGGCTCCTCTAGGAAGGCGCACGTCTATGGCTTGATGCCTAGAATGGCGCGGCTGCCCCCTGCCGGCCACAGCGTACCCTCGGAGGTCCATGCGCAGGTCCAGCTTTCTGCGGCCCCGCAGATCAGCCGGTTGTTTATTGGGAAAGTGGGAAAGGGATTCTCCCTGCCAGGCCTGTCAAATGCACCCCCCCCACGGCCTACTTGAGGACGCGGAATATGACTCCGCCTCGGCCCCAGGCACAAAATAGCGGGCCAGGCGCAGAAGCAGCCGGAGCTCGTCGCCATCAGCTGGCATCGACTGGCATGCCTGGCATCGACGTTTTCTCCTGAGATAATTCGAGTCATTTTTGGAAATTGCTAAATAAACTGCGCTTTCTTTGTGGTGAGAAGTCCCAGAGCTCAGCGTTCCCCAACCCAATCCAGGCACTTGCTTTGGAGATTTAGCCACCTCCCCGTTTTATGCAAAATTCCCAAGTGGAGAAGGCGTATACAGTACAGTATAACAGTACAGTATATGCTTTCCCTCGCTACCCCCACGTTTCTCAAAGTATTTACACCCATCTCCTGTCTGTCTTCTTCCATTCTGCTATTACACTAGACTTGTATGTCATCCTCCCTCCAAAAAGACCCACCGTTTCTTTCATTCTTTTCTCCCCCCCCTTTCTGTGGGCCCTGATCTGTCAAAGTGTTGCAGTGTGTGCAGGCTTGTCAAGAGAGATGCCTGGTCTGTCATTGCTGTATTCTCTCCACCCCGTGTGGTTCCATCCAAAGCTCAGTGGGGACAAGCTGGTACCTTAATCTTACCTATGTAGCAAATTCCAGCTGCTATGCTAAAATGTTGAACTGTTATTGGTTAATAAATACAACTACTGCAGTTCACATTCCTGCTGCTGCTTCCTGGTATTAGGGCAGTCTTGTTGCAGAGTTTCTTCATCCAATGCGTGCCCTTCCCAAACCCATCAGGAGGGAGATCTCCCCACACACCTCAAACCTCTTTGTCTCTCAGCCATCTTCGCAGGGGTTGGCACTGGCCCAACCAAAAGGCAATAGCACAGTTAAGGGAGCTGGCCAGACTGCTGGCTTCTGGCTCACTGTTTGATAAACACTGCTCTAAACTTTGCCCCTTCCTGATAATGTCTTTTATCCATTGATATAGGACTAGTTCCTCCCTCCCCCCGCCCTTCCTTTCATTGAAAGTGTCTACTGGTAGACCCAGATGCTGAGTTTCAACTACTGCTGCAAGTGCCCTGTTCATGTTCTGAGGCTACTTCAGAAGTACTGTATAACCATGCCACAAAATTATATCCCACCAGAACTATGGAGTGGGCTCCATGCCCTAGAAAACTTACCACCCAGGCATAATATATGGATACATCATCATTATTAGCAGCAGTAGTATTTATTAATATAACACTTCATGACAAAAATAGGTTTCTAAGTGCTACTGTACAGTAACCTACTCAGAGACCCTGAGATGGGGAACCCAGGTCTGTACAGCACAATAAGCCATCCCTTTCCCAATCTCAAGTACCCAAATGCGCCAAGAATGGCTGGCTAAAGCTTTGGGTTTTAGGAGAATGCTGGAGAACTGTCACCTGTTGAGGCGATCAAGGCTTTTGGTTGTCTGTTTTTCCTTTGTAAGGAAAGAGAAGCTCATGTTTTTGTCACTCCTTTTTATTAAAATGGGTAAAAAGAACAGGAACCCATTTAAACGTAAGATAAGGGAGTGACACCCTGATGAAGGCTAGTTCTTGCCACAGGGGAAAGTGTTGCTAAATTTCTTGCAAAAGCAATTGGCATTGAAGAAGCGGCAGTAGCAGGTGGCACATGGATCACAGCAGGGAAGCTTGTGCCCAAGGCAAGATTCCTGCAAGCGGACACATCTTCGAGGGGAACGCTCTTCCCTTCCTTGGGTCTGCAGGGCCGTCAGCAACATCTGCAAAGAGAGCAACGGGAAGGAATGAAGAGATCAGAGGTGCTTGGCAAGAAGCACTTCTGCTGCTCTGAAAATACACATTTGCAAAGGAAAACACACACATCCACCTATTTATGGCTTGGGCCTAGGCTGCACAGAAAGCAACCTGGCAGCATCCTGTTGGCCACAGTATATTAATACAAATCCTGCCTTCCCATATATCGGTCAACAGCCTACCTGAAAAAGACTCTGACTGATTGCTCTTCCTCCAGGGTTTGACTTAGAATACATGTATGACTATAAAACAAGTTATGACAACCTCGGCCTGCTTCTACTTCAAAGGAACTTCTGGATTCATACATTTCAGGAGGATGGGGAAATGCCACCTCATTGGCTTGGGCCACCTGGTGTTGTTTGTTCTACTGGTATCATTAGGGGATGTTTTCTGATCATGACATTGATCTAGCACAAATTGGGAAGGTTGACCAGTGTAAGGAAGAGGGGTGGATTATCCAGAGCCGCAGGATGCAATTGTACCAAATGTTCCTTTTGGAGGAAGGGCAGGGGATACTTTTAATAATAAACTCTTCATTCTATGGCGTTGGTGGAGGACCCATAGCTCCATCACACACACCTTGCACAGGTAAGGTCCCAGATTTTCCCTTGCAGAATGACTGCCAATGTGACTGCATGATCCTGGACAAGATGAAGCAATGCCTGACTCAGTGTAGGAACGCTTCCGACATGCAAGCACAGTCAGGGAGCTTGTGGGATGGTTTCAGTTACCTGCTGTGGCTCCATTGCGTTTGCTTCTAGCACAAGGTCATCTTGGGCAATTGGCATCTCCAGGGCAGCCAGGTGTTCAAAATCTGTGAGGGGAAAAAAAGGTGTGGAAGATACTTCATTGCCTTCCCGGAGCTACTGTCCACAACTTCTGATCTATTCTTGCCATTGGTTTCTGCCCATGTAAATGTTTTTTCAGCCATGACCAAAAGCCCAAGCCTTTTAAATAATAATTTAGCTAATAAGATTGTTTTGCCTTTGGTGATTTGTTAAATTTTGTGTTCTTTGAGTGCTATTCAGCTAAATTTTCCTCTGCAAAACTAGTGAACATGACTAAGTTAGGTCCATTGATTTCAGTACATCTACTCAGAGTAAAACTTAGCTGAATACCACCAGCCTTTGCTTCTTTTGCTCTTATATGGCCTTGTCTTAATACTTCATTTAATATCATTGTTATTGCTGTAGTGTATTGTTATTCCAGGAGCTGCCCAGATAACTTTTTGTTAGAGGGCGATTTCTAAAATAACTACATGCATGAGATCAGATTCACAACAGTTGTGAATCTGGGTTTGCTTGATGGGTAAAGAGCCTGAACACGAGAGCTCTTGGCATCTGTGGCTGGGCACAGCCTCCTTCCCTATACTGTACTCTCCCGCTCCTGGCTTGGGAAGCTACCATTAGCTACAATCCACCCTGTCCTGTAGTTTCCTGAGAAATACTGTGTTTCCCTCCGAAACAGCTTTGATTCATATGAAGACATCTGCACCCCTGTCTTCCCACCTGTGTGGACAGACAGCAGGCGACTTGTATAATGATAAAAGGTAAAGGGACCTCTGACCATTAGGTCCAGTCGTGACCGACTCTGGGGTTGCGGTGCTCATCTCGCGTTATTGGCCGAGGGAGCTGGCGTACAGCTTCCAGGTCATGTGGCCAGCATGACAAAGCCGCTTCTGGCAAACCAGAGCAGCACATGGAAACGCCGTTTACCTTCCCGCTGTAGCGGTACCTATTTATCTACTTGCACTTTGACGTGCTTTCGAACTGCTAGGTTGGCAGGATCTGGGACCAAGCAACAGGAGCTCACCCCATCGCTGGGATTTGAACCACCGACCTTCTGATTGGCAAGCCCTAGGCTCTGTGGTTTAACCCACAGCACCACCCGCGTCCCCTATAATGATGCACAGGTGCTATTTGAAATACGGGGGGGGGGGGTGTTAAGGGTGGAATGACCTCACTGGGTTTGAAGCTGGTACATAACATGAACACATTAATCCACGCTTCCCCTCCAGGAACTCAAAAGTGTCAGGCCAAAGAAAACCACCCAGCAAAGGCGAAAGCACTCTGAGTTTTCCACACTGGGAAGACAAGAGGGCTATTCTTGCTCAGGGCCCCTCAGCTACATTAGAGCTGTGTTGCATGTACAAAGGCTGCAGAGACAGGCAGAGGGGAAAGGAGATAAACTGACCTGGGGGTCCCTCTTTGATCACCTGCAGAAGCCCTGGGTAGCTGGAGCGGCCTTCTTCATCCAGCATGGAGGAGCCCCGCTCGGCCAGACGGTGGCTGTGGTTGGGGTTAGAGGCCAGGGTGGTAGGGATTTCTTGCAGGAGTCCTAAGGACAGCAGCAGGATCCTCAACATCGTCTCCCTGGATAACCTGCAAGCAAGAAACAAGTGGTGGTGGGGAGCAAGAGGGCTTAGATGCTGGACTGAGAGATGGCCTAAATTGGGAATAAGACAGGTGACCACAAAGACCACCAACCTTTCTGGAGGGGGATCCATATCACACAAACCACACCATACACACCGCATCCCCTTCCCCCCGCTCTCCAGCTTGTAGAGCTGGGCTCCCTCACAGGCTTTTCTGAAAGAGGCTAAAGAGAGACTTTGCAAGGGGGTTGTCTCTCCAGCCTGAGAGCACCCCAGGAAAGGACAGTCACCTCAGGGCTTGAAGCCCCCACTGCATTCCGCTTCCCTTCCCTCAAAGCAAGCAAGCCAGCTGCCTGCCCATCATCTTCTCCTCTTCCTTCTTTGCTCAGAGCGATCTCCCCAATTAACCCTCATAACGATCCTGTGAAGTAGGTTAGGCTGAGAGGGCGGACAGCTTGGCGAGCTCCGTGGCTAAGTGGGGATGTAAGAGAGGCTTGGTCTCCTCTATCAAGGGCAGCATTCAGGCACCCGCAAACATTTGGAGCAGCTCAGTACAGAGATGTCTTCTTGAAATGGGTGCACAGTGGGCAAAGCCCTGTGGAAATACCCAAGCCCCCTGCAGACCGCAAAGGAGAAGGTGTGCAGCAGCTGCCCCTCTTCCATGGCTCCCTCCCACTGCCCCCACCAAAGGGCTGCTCTGCTTAATGGAAGATGAACATACAACTTTCTTTGTGCAAAGCAACAAGTGCCCTCCCCCCATTCTCTGGGCCCTATCCTGTGGAATGTGGTGCTCAGCACATTTCACACTCAGTGAGTAGGAGAGGCAGAAAGTTACTGTACCTGACTCTTGTCGTCTGTCTGTCCGTCCGTCCGTCGTCCTGACCGAGTGCTGTGGCTCTGCGGAGCTGCAAGTTGGCTAAGGGCTTTTATTAATCACACACGTAATTAATTGACTGGGCCACGTGACTGCAAACTAATGGGTGGGTGGGCTTCTGTGGTAGCATCACTTTGTGCATCTTCCTGCACGACTGAATTTTGCTCCTTCATAAGAAGATAAGAGCCTCAAAGCTGGATCAGGCCAAGCTTCTCCTGCGGTTTGCAGCAACTGAAAGCATGACTCCCTCTGCCCATGGAGGCAGGCAAAACCATCATGACTAGTAGCCATTGATAACCTTATCTTCCTACATGAATTTGTCGGCTTCTCTTCTAAAGCTATCCAAGTTGGTGGCCATCATTACCTCCTGTGGGAGAGTTCCATGGCTTAACTGCTTTCTTTTATCTATTCTTAATCTTCCAACATTCATCTTCATTGGATGGTCATGAGTTCTGTTGTTGTTGTTGTTGTTGTTGAACATTTCTCTAGCTACTTTCTCCATGCCAGGCATAATTTTACACATTTCTCTCATGTATTCTCTTACTTGCCATTTCTCTAAACCCAAAAGTCTCAAATGCTACAACATTTTTTCATAAGAATGTTGCTCCATCCCGTTGAACATTTTGGCTGCCTTTTCTGAACCCATTCCAGCTCTACAATATCCTTTTTGAGGTGAGGTGACCAGTACTGTACACAATATTTCAAACGTAGATTACACCCTTGATTATGATATTGGCAGTTTTATTTTAAATTCCTTTCCTAATGATCCCTAGCATGGAATTAGTCTTTTTCCACAGCTGCTGCACACTGCCTCATATTTACCAAGCTATCTAATATGATCCCAATGTCTTGTTCCTGGCCAGTCACTGCCAGTTCAGATCCCATGCGAGTTCATATGGGATTATTATTATCCCAACATGCATGGTTTTAACTTGTTTACATTTAATTGCATTTGCCATTTTACTGCCTATTCACTCCATTTGGAGGGGTGTTTTTGGAACTCTTCACAATCTCTTTTTCTTTTAACGACACTGAACAATTTAGTATCATCAGCAAACTTGGCCACCTCACTGCTAACCCCTAATTCTAGATCGTTTATGAACAAGTGAAAAAACACAGGTCCCAATATCAATCTTTGGAGGACTCCATTTCCTACAACTCTTCATTCACAGTACTGTTCATTTATTTCTGCTTTCTGCATTGTGGCACTTAACCAATTCCTGATCCACAAGAGGAACTTTCCCCTTCCAATTTGCTGGTGCTCAGAGATTTCAGTAGTGCAAACTTAGGGAGCCGGCAAAGTTCCCCTCTGAGTGGCACATACAACCAAGTTGATCTTTAAGAGCCCAGACAGCTTTGTATATCAGATTGGGTGCCCATATTAAATATTTAAAATATAGGGGGCCACCCATGAGGGAGCAGAGGTCACCTCCTCACAAGGTCTGTACAGCAGGTATCTTAAACCTCTTCAGACCTAAGACCCACTTTTAACCCAAATATACATTTAGGGAGCAATTATTTTACCATATGTCTGCTCCTGTTGCAACCCACTTTGGATCAGGTCACAACCCACTTGTGGGTCCTGACCTACCAGTTGAAGACCAGCGATGCAGAGCTTTAAGGAAATAAAATTATACAAATAAAGCAAGTCTAAAGCACAATGTGGACAGGAAGAAAGGAGGGAAATTTTGGCTTTCACAGCCCAGAACCCTATTATTATTGTTTTTGTTATAGCAGGCTGCAAAAATAGCATTGCTTCTTTGCTTAAAACTTTGGAACCTACTATTATACCTGATCATCCCCTCTTCATATTCCAGGAAACTGCCAAAGCCTTGGAAAAAAACCCTCTCCTCACCCCCGCCCCGTCCCAGCATCAGCTATAGCCCTGCCTCTGTGCCCCCCCCATGCAATACCCAAGGTCCCCCGAGGACCCCCCTGTTTTCTAAAGCTCATTAATGATTGTTTGTCTGGGAGGAAGAAGAGGATTCTGGGAAGAGATTAATGCCCTAATGAAGGAGGCAGCCCCAAACTGCCTTGAAAGCTTTTCAATCTGCAGAAGAAATGCCTGGCTGATGTGTGTCCCCCAACATTTAATAAAGGGATAACAACACAACCATTTCCAGGAAGCGAGGGGCCCACAGTAGGAAGAACACATTGTCAACAGAGCCTGCTCTCTCTCCCCCCCCCCAATACAAGGGCTGAAGGAGGTTCTCCTTCCATACCAGTGTTGATAGGTAGGGGTGCTGTGGTGTCCAGGGAAACAGCCTAAGTTCCTCAGTCAGCATCCTCTGGTTATTAGTACAGCTGCAACCACTGAGGTTTATGCACAGCCCAGCAAACTACAGACCATTCTGCATTCAGGGCTTGTGTGTGAAGGCGAGAGGCAGCCTTACTGTAAGGGAGGCAGAGTTGCTTCAGATAGGAGGCAGCTCTATCCAGCCCTGCGAACATCTCCTGCACACAAAAGTCAAATTGACAATGAATGAGAGGCCAATAACATGCCTCATGAGGTGTGTGTCTGGGGAGGACCGACCTTTGGATTTTTATATCAGGAACCAAAATAACTCTGGGCCAGTTCTGTTTGCGAGCCACTGTTTTCAGCCAGTAACCAGCCAAAGGGCAAAGAGGATTCTGGGAAGTTATTAGCATCATAGTGTAGGCAGCAGCTTCCTTTATGCCCCCACCCCCCACCCCAACTGCTTTGAAAGCTTTTTAATCTGCAGGGGAAACCTCAGGCGTATGTTTTGCCCATGACATGAAGGGGCTAAATGAAATCTCCTCTGTTCTGTACAGCCAATTCCAGGAAAGGATGAGCCCCAAATAGCAACAAAAGTGACTGACAAAGTGGTCAACAAAGCATGTTTTTCTGAAAACCGGAGAGAGGAAGGGGGAGTCAGGGGACAAACACAAACTCCCCCTTTCCATGGGGAGGGGAAAGGCGCCAATCAGAGTTTTTCCGCAATGCAGGCATGTGTGCCTGCCCTTCCCGCCTTGGCCTAGGCTCCATTCATCCTAGTGGTTCTTGTTGCTAGTTTGGGGGTCTCTCTGACCAGGGCCCTTCCAACCCATTTTAGGTCACGCTTCATGAAAATGATATTAGCACGAACTGCTCTTTCAGAGCCCGGATCCATGCCTGGAAGCTTAAATCTACAAGTGGGCGAAGGTCGCAGGTGGCTTCTCTTGCAACTGCCCTGAGGGTACCTGTCCTGCAGGACTCAGTGGGCCTGGCAGAATTGCAGCCTGGCCACCTGGAGCAGAGGAAACTGTCACCACACCTGCAGAAATTCCACATTAACTCTGATTAGGGGGAAATTAATTTATGAGTGTGTTTGAGGCCTTCACCACACACACACACCAAAAATCAATACCTATAATAAAATAGCAACTCAGAAAAACCAGCTTTATTTCTCCTGGCAGAGTGCTTGGAGCACTGGAGATGGTTGTGCTGGTTTATAATACCTCCCTAAGGAGCAGCTCCAAGAGGCACACACTGGCTTGAGGCAGCTGCCCAGGCAAAGAAGCACCAGGTTGCAAGGTGGGTTGACGATTATTGGCCAGAGGGAGAAGAAGGAGCAGACGGGGAGCAGGAGGTGTCAGAATCTGAAGAGGCAACAGGGTTTAGTGAGCAGGAGGAGGAAGAAGTTGGGGCAGAGAGCAGTCCTGATTCAGAGGCTAAAGAGGAGATGCCAGGAGACGGAGATGCGGCAGGCTGCTGAAGAGTCCAGGGAGGCTTTCCCCTCCCCGGGTATCCCAGTACACGCAGAGAAATGAAGAGGCCAGAGGAGAAATTGGTTGTGTGCAGACGCAGCCTCCAAATGTTTAGAAAATACCCTGGAGGAGGAAGACCTAATGGGAAGTGTTGCTGGGATCACAAGGCCTGCACTGCTTTAGTTTCTTTGATAAAGAGTTAACTTCACTGCCACTGGTGTTTGTTTGTTTTTATTGCTGACCCACATGGCCTGGCTTCTGAAGAAGACTGAGGGCCTTGAGAGAGGATAGGGGCCAGGGAAAGCTCAGCTGTTGGGTTCAGGGCATGTGATAAACAACCAGCACTTTCCATTGGGGAAGTGACTTTTCTGTGTGCACCATCTCCATCTGTCAGGCCCATGTCTCCTGTCTCCTCTGCTTGCTCCTGCATTTCGCACATATGTAGCACCTGTGATTTTTGAACTACCTTGGAAGGCAGTCCCACCCCAAGAATATTGCAGCAGTCAATCAAGTCACAAAACTGGTGATGTTTCTTTGTTGAGTTGCCTTTGTTAATTGCGCCAGAAAAGTTGAAAACCAATCATAACCATCAAAAATTAAATAATACAGCCGGAAAACGCTCCCAAAGAAGCCAAAACACAGATTTAAAAGGCTAACAATTAACTACACACAAATTCACCTGATCTCTATGGACAGCTAAAACGGTATCATAAAAGCTAAAACCACAAGAGCCATGATAAAAGCAGAAGCAAAAAGCCACTGTCGGCTTTGCACAAAGCTTACTGAAAAGGTGAAAGGATTCCCTGGGTAGACAGAAAAGTCTTGCCAGGTGCCAAAAAGCCACCAGCAGAAGCACCAAAAGCCTCCCTAAGGAAAACGTTCCATTACAGGGGTGGGGGCTAATGCTGAGAAGGGCCTCCTCCCTCCCTCCCTCCCAGCCCCTCTCCTCTGCACTTCTGATCGAGGTGCACTTGGAGGAGGAGGCACTGTTGAGGATGTGGGGGCTTGATGTGAAGAGGTGGGTGTTTTTTTTCAACACCAAGCCCTGCAGCCAGGATACTTGTGAGGTCCTCATGCTCCAGGGCAGGGGGCTTGGGAAAGTCCGGAAATAAACGGTAAATTGCAAGAACTCAGGCCAGAAGAAAATGGATTTCAAATAAATCTTCACAAGGTTTTATTTCACAAGGTAAAAATTCCAGTACACTTTGACCTGTGAATCTTTGCTGACGAAGAATAGTCAAAACAGAGAAACAGGGCCTTTGTCCTGACTTTTACTGGAATTTATCTTTATTTGCCTTCAATACTGGGATTGATTCCTATTTGAACTCCTCACCACACAAATAAAACCTTGTGAAGATTTATTTGAAATCCATTTTCTTCTGGCCTGAGTTCTTGCAATTTACCGTTTATTCCAGGGCAGGGGGCAGCAACCTTTTTCAGCCGTGGGCCGGTCCACCGTCCCTCAGACCATGTAGTGGGCAGGACTATATTTTGAAAAAAGAAATGAACGAATTCCTATGCCCCACAAATAACCCAGAGATGCATTTTTAAATAAAATGAGACATTCTACTCATGTAAAAACATGCTGATTCCCGGACCGTCCACGCACGGGCCAGACTGAAAAGGCGATTGGGCCGCATCCGGCCCCCAGGGCCTTAGGTTGCCTACCCCTGCTCCAGGGTGTATCAAGTCAGGTGTAACTGATTATATATATATATAGAAAGGCAGGTGCTATAATTCTGCTCCTCAAGAGGTAGTCTAGTTTATTCCAGATCATAGAAGCTAACCAAACCATCTTTGTTTTGTCTTTATGTGGCCTCAGTTTATATTATGCCATATTCATATCCCAGTTTTCATACGATTGTGAATTGATAGCACATTTGTCAGATACATAGCTGCCAACCGTCCCTTTTTTGCGGGAAACTCCCTTATTCCAAGCCACAGCTGTCAACTTTCCCTTTTTTTGCTGGAAATTCCCTTATTCCAGCGCTGTTTCCCGCTGCTATCCTGGATTGTTAGATATACCATAGACTGTCCCCAGGACAGGTGAGGCTGCTGATCCCTTATTTCAAATCCGAAAGTGGACAGCTATGGTCACATATTTTGCCTGCTGCAGGCAGAGAAGCTCTAAGGCAGCCCAGCCCTCCCCAAACCTAGTGTGTTCCCAAGTTTAAGTTAATGAAGTGGACGGATCCTGCCCACCACCCTCTGTCTGCATTCATAACAGTTTCCACCATGTAAATACAGAGTCCAGTTCTTATAATGAACCGCATCAAATAATATAGATTTTATTTTTGCCCTTGTGCTGAGTGCATTCCCATACCACCCAAGTCTTTACAATAATCATACATAATGGTGCATTGGGGAGGAAGAGGACGTGTAGAGTCCATGCAATCTCACACATGAGGTTGTTAGCCACAATCCATCAGTATCATGCAGCTTCTTGGGAAATAAAGTGCTCCTTCTCTCAAACCAGCTGCCATCTGATTTGAAAACAAGAGGCAGTGAAGCAGAGGTGTTTACATGTCAAGCGGCGGCGGCACGTGCGCCAATGACAACTTTGCTGAAAGGTAAAAGGCAGCTCCTGGGATCTGCAGTTCAAATTAGGGCCACAATGTGTGTGTGTGTTGGGGGGGCAGTAACTGCAGGGAGTAGGACTCCCTCCTTCCTCCCTTTCCCTGGGACTACAGAATGGGGGAAGGTGGAAGGCAACCCAAATATAAGGGAAGCCCGAAGCGCGCTCGGGTCGGCTCGTAACTGGCGTAACTGGCTCGTAACTGGCGCTTTGCCCGATCAGGATCTAAGCAAGGGGGTCCTGTGTCTAGCTCCAATGCCAAGGCCCCAGAGGCCACCCGCAGGCCGCTCTAAATCACCCCTTTCCCATCCCGCTATTGGCCCGTGGGGAGCCTGGGAAGGCCCACAAGCAGGACCCTCCCCAAAAGTGTTGCTTGAGCCACCAAGCGCTCTCCAATGGCTTCTACTACGTTTCTGAGACGTTGGCGCAACAGATCGACAAAATAGGGTTTTGCCAAGCCTCTGAGCATGTGCCGATTTGCATTTGAAACTCGAATCCTTCCCATCTGGACTGGGGATGGAGGGCTTTGCTTCTTTGCCGTGCCCTGAGCGCCTGTAACCATCTGCGTGCCCTCCTACGAGGGATGATGTTGTTGATCCTCAGCCCGGGGGAAGGGCGCTATTTTGCAAGCTGGCAGGCGAGCTGAGTGGAGCCTGGAGAGATGCGCGCGCGGGAGCGGGGGCGCTGCGGCCGCTGTTGCTCTCCTCCCTCTTCCTTCCGTTCTCTTGCTCCGCGGCTGCTCTGGCTCGGCTCCCCTCGCGTCTCGAGCCCCTTTAAGAAGCCGACGCGAAGCTCCTTGACGTCACCCGCCGCCCGCGGAACTCCCGCCCGCCCCGAGGAGCACCAGCTGCAGTAGCAGCAGCAGGAGAAAGAACAGCCGCGTCGCCCGCCCGGTGAGTGGCTCGAGGGCCTGTGGAGCAAAGCCTCTCCGGGTAGACCCCCCTTCCCCCACGACCGCTCCGGCCCCTTGCGGATCCCCCCGATGCCCCCCACCATCCTCAGCACGACCAGAAGTAGGAACAGGCCGAAGCTGCAGCGGTGGCAGCAGCGCCCCCTCTCTGTTTGCCGGGCTTCGCCTGCCCCTCGCCTTGCACCGACTACCCCGAGGCGGCGGGGACTTCTAAACTGGGGCTCCGAGAGCGACTCAGCCCCGGGCGGCGCCTCGGGAAGAGGGGCACTCTGCACGCGCTCAGGGGCACTCTGCGCCCGGCCCATCCTGGCAGTTGGGGGTGGGCAGCAAGCAACTCCGTCCCGCTCCTTGTCGCTGGGCAGGCAACCCCTCCTTGCAGAGCAAGTCCTGGGGCGGCCCCGACCAGAGCTTCCCCCCGCCCGCACGGCTTTTCTCCCGCCGCATGATCGTCCTGCAGCAGGCACAGGCAGATTTAGGGCGCCCGGAGGCGAGCCGGGCCATCGGGGTCCCCCTGGCTCTGGGTGCTGGGCAGCGGCTCCCTCAGGCGACCTGGATATGCTGCGGACCTTCCGCAAGTCGATCAACCCCCTCCCTTCCCCCAATCAGAAGAGATAAAAATAAAAATCCACTTGCAATAGAAAGACTAGTGTGCGCCCCCCACCCCCGCAATCTTCTTATTCAAACAGCCCCTTGCCAAAATCACTTGGTTAGGATGCAGGAGCCTGGTGTCGCCGGCGGGTTAGACCTTGGCCGGGGACGCGCAGTAGCCCCGGGACGAACAGCCCCCCCCCCTTTCCCAGCTTGGAATGGGTCCGTCCCCGCCTGATTAAAAGGCAGCTGCTCTTAGGCCTCCTTGCGGGCGGGGGTGTGGTGGATTTAATTTCTGTCTTCTTTGGAGACGGGGAGGCTGCGATCAGGCCGAGGGAAAAAGGAGAAGAGAAACCCCAAACGGGTGCAAATCCCGGAACGACTCCCCAGGCTTTGCTCTCTCCCCCATCCTGTCATGGCTGCTGGTTGCAAGAAGGACCCTGTGATGGCTGCCCAGTTCCTGCCCAGCCGGGTTCAGGCTCTTGGGTTAACTTTGAAAGCCCTGCACAAGGTAGGGCCAGGGTACCCCAGGGACCTCCTGAGCCCTCTGATCCCAGCTCCCTGACATCATTTGCAGGCGTGTTGTTGGCATCTCCTGAGTTGGTGAGGCTTATCTGACAGCCAGCGAATTGGAGCCTGGAGTGCCAGGCTCTGCCAGGAGAGATTCCGCTGGTGCCCCTTTGGCTTCGGCCTTTAAATGCCTGCTGAAAAGTTTCCTATGCTGCCAGGTTGCGTTTGCAGGCTACTAAGAGCACCTCTTTCCATAATAAATACTTGGTCTCCGGTTTTAAATTTTGTTTCAGTTCTGTAGAGATATTATTGTAAACTGCTTTGATTTTTCTTACAGTGGTATATAATTTTTTTATTTTTTTTAAAAAAAATAAGGGTATTGCTTTAGTGGTGGCGGGGAGCCAGGAACACTAAATGAGATCAACCAAGTGTTGCAAGGCCTGGTTGAGAGACAGTGAGGAACACCCTTTAGCAGTAAACTGGGGCCCTTTTAGGTGACCCATTTAGTAGGCTTTCTTTGTGATTTCCTGCACAAATTTTACACAGTGGGTTTGTCTCCAGTCAGTTCATAATCCCCTTAACCTGGTTTGCTTGAGGAGTTTTAAAAACAACTTCCCAACATTTGTCCTCCCCAAGCTTTCCAGTGCAGCCCCCCCCCCCCCCGGTCACTTTCCAAACCACAGAAAGTCAAGATCCTTTCTTAAAGCGTTTGTTGTGCTTGGGTGTCTCCTGCAAAATACTGACCATCTGGCAGCCCCCTTAATATGGGTTAGCAGCTGGATTAGCCTCATTGTTTAGGAAATGTATGAAGTATCTGTGGCAAACATCTTAAAATCGGTCCTTTTTCTTACTGAAATACGTATTCCTTTTTTAACTGTGGTGAGCATTGGCCTTTCTGTGTGGCAGAGCTGCCATCAGAAAAAAAGGATTGGTTCCAGAATGCATCTCCAAAACAGTCTGAGGAAGCTGTATCAGCCCCTCAGATGAAGGCCAGGGCATGGCTTCTGCTGTCCCTCTCGCTGCCACTAGGCTTTTCAGCTGAAAGGTGCCAATGCCAATTCGAGTAGAAATGTGCAGATTCGTAAGGAACCTGTAAGGCTTGGCTCGCTTGCATGAGTCCTCTGAGCCACGGCTCCTTTAGGGTACACTTTGCAGCCCCAAAATTACTGAAAGTGGAGCTGGGAGCCTTTCCCTCCCATGTCAGGTGCTTGAAGAGGGCCATAGGGAAGGCTTCCCCTCCCTCCCTTCACTCTGTGTCTTCTCTTTGCAGCCCCCACCTCCATGCCGAGACCCCTGTGAGGCGGAGGCTGTTGTGGACATGGCTGCCAGCGCCCGGGCATTCTCGGAAGGGAAGATTGCTGGCCTCTATGACTTGGAGCGCACTTTGGGCAAGGGCCACTTTGCAGTGGTGAAGCTGGCCCGGCATGTCTTCACGGGGGAGCGGGTGGCCGTCAAGGTGATTGACAAGAGCAAGCTGGATAGCGGAGCAGCTGCTCACCTCCTGCAAGAGGTCCGCTGCATGAAGCTGGTGCAGCACCCCAACGTGGTCCGCCTGTATGAGGTCATCGACACCCACGCCAAGCTCTACCTCATCCTGGAGCTGGGTGATGGTGGGGATATGTTCGACCACATCATGCAGCACGAGGGAGGCCTGGGGGAGGAGAAGGCCAAGCACTACTTCGCCCAGATTGTCCACGCCATATCCTACTGCCACCGTCTCCACGTGGTCCACCGGGACCTCAAGCCCGAGAACGTGGTCTTTTTCCAAGAGCAGGGCGTGGTGAAGCTCACGGACTTTGGCTTCAGCAACTGCTTCCAGCCAGGCACGATGCTAACCACCAGCTGCGGCTCCTTGGCCTACTCTGCCCCGGAGATCCTGCTGGGGGACGAGTACGATGCTCCTGCTGTCGGTAAGAGCTGGGAGGGGGGTGAGGGCTCTGAAGGCCTTTCGAAAGGGGAAGAGTTGGCCAGAGGCGGAGAGGGACATCCTGAGATCTACTGCACCTTATTTATTATTTTATTTGAAACTGGATAACCTGCTCTTCCAAAAAATATAGCAAGTCGGCCTACGGCATGTAAAATACACAAAACAGTCTATAAACATGTATAAAACATACAGTAATTAAAAGCACTGGTGAATGCTGGTTGGTTATTCTGAAGGCTTGCCCCAGCAATGCAGTTACCAGCATCACACTCCAACCAACTGAGCTATCCAGCCTTCCCTGGCTTGCCAGCCTGCCTTCTGGTATGTTTTGGGCTAAAGCTTCCATCATCCCTGGTCATTGGCCATGCTGGCTGGGGTTGATGGGAGTTGTAGTCCAAAACACTTGGATGGCCATCTACCTGTAATACTAGAGGCTGGAGCTATGCCACAGCAGAGGGGGGGCCTTCATGTTCTCCTTGTGGATTTGACAGAGAAAGCAAGATGCCATGCTCATGAAATGGCCCTTTGGTGTGATCCAGCAGGGCTCATATTTCGGCCTTGGATTATGATGAGCCAGGGGTCCCCAGACTTTCCCGGCTTTGGGCCAAAAGGCAGGGGAGTGCGCGCCCGTGCGCATGCACGCACACACTTACTGGCGCGGTGGCGCGCTTCCAGGTCAGAAAAATCGCCGAAAATCGTTTGTGCACATGCGTATGGGCCTCCCCCCGACCCGGAAGTGCCTCCCCCCGACCCGGGAGTGCACCGGAAATGACCTCTTCTGGGTCGGGAGAGGCCCATACGCATGCGCACAAACGATTTTCGGCGCTTTTTTCCGATCTGGAAGTGCGCCGCCGCGCTGCGCGCCGTAAGAACAGGCGGCGGGGGTCGTCGCGGGCCGGATTGGGAGGCCAATTGGGCCGCATCTGGCCCGTGGGCCATAGTTTGGGGACCCTGTGATGAGCCTTTGACATATTAGGGTGGAGTTTAATCCAATGTCAGTAATTGTGTTTGTTGTAGGACATAAATATATTCTCTAAATGTGGAATTGCTCCACAGTGGAACAACAACGCAGCAACATTTGTAGTATATCTGCAAGTTGTAATAGGAGAACTTGTGTTGCCCTCCCCAGATTTTGAAAAGGGCAGTCAGCTTCCTCTTCAAAATATGGGCAACAGATAAAGGTTAGGAGGACAGAAGTTTCTGCCATGTTGTCACCATTTTGGTGGTTAATTCAATCTCTGTAAATACATTTAGAGGAGAGGGTATGGATTATTTCAAAACAAACAGAACCACCTTCCCCATTTTTGAAAAAGGATTTTCACCCTGGTGCATGGTGCAATGCCATCCAGAATGAATCTATGAATACGGAATAATGATCAGTCTTGCAAAAATTCAGGTCATTTCCTGATTCTCAAATATCTCCAATGTTAATGATCAAACAACCCCCAGAGCCAAAGCAAGCAAAATGATGACAGTCTACAAGGCCCAGGATGGTTGGGTGTTGTGGCCTTTTCCCTTAATGGGTGGGGGCAGGCATTGGGGGGGGCTGCTGAAGGAAGTAATCACCCACTCACCCTGTTCTTTTCTGAGCTCTCCAACTTGGCTTGAGCCTCATGTTGGCAACAGGTACCTTGACTCGGCTTCCTCAATATCTGGCCATTCTTGGTGGCTGCTTCTGTAGGATTGCAAGAGAGGAGGCGAGTTAGGGCCCAGCCAGGAATAAATGTCTAGTGTGAGCTGTGTGCCTGGCCACACCCCCTCCCCACCTCCAAAGGCTGCCTGAGCTAGAGAAGAGGCCTGGGCAGGGCAGGATGTGGTGAGTGAGAGGGAGGTTTGTGTGTGTGTGTGTATGTCTGTTTGCTTGCCTGCTTAGAACTTTTGGTTGTGGCTGCTAGCAGGAAAGAGCAGAGCTTGTTGACAGGTGCAGAGCCTGCCTCCGGGCTGTGGCTTCTTCTCCCGGCTGGCATCCCCTCGGCAGCACCCTCCTGTGACCTGAAGCATGGGCTGCATGCCTCACACCCTGTTGCTCAGCTGACCCTTGACCTGCTGGTCTGCTGATGGCCTTGCCCCATTAGCCGCTGCCCTTTTCATGCCATGCTGCTCCTTGGCATACAGGGCACTCTGGTAGCCTGCAGCAGAACAGTGTGTGTGTGTTTGTGTGTGTGTGTGTGTTTGTGTTTGTAGGGAGCCCTGTGAGTCACCTGTGGCATTTGCTTGGTTTTCTCTTACCATTCCTGTGGTGCTGTTCAGTAAATTGCAGGGGTGGGGTGGGGTTGGATTAGCTGCTTCTAGAAAGAGAGGGGGTGTTCTGCCTGCCTCCCCCACTCATTGAACAGGACTGGATTGTTGGCATTTTGCAGCCTTTCATAGACAGTTGTTGCCAGAGGGCCTGAGCACCCTTGCCTGCTTCCTTTGCTCCATCCTTCCTGCCCCCCTCCTCTTTTCCTTTGCCAAGGCAGCTGCTTGACCTGGGAAGTGAGAAATGGTGCTCTGGGAAGGAAGAGGTGAGGTCAGAGGGAAATGGGTGGGATTTCCTGCCTGCCAGCAGAGTGTTTTTTTTTCTTCCAGTGGTCCCAAAGCCCTGAGAATGGCCACTAGTTCAGACAGCCAGGGATGGCTCTTTCAAGCTCTGGGAATAGCGAGCTGTGTGGGTATGAGAGCCAGCCATTTCTGCAGCTTGCCAAACTGATCCAAAAGTCCACTGACCAGGAGGCCAGAAGCCTTGAGAATTGGCTGGAAAATTAGGAAGGTTTCTGCAGCTTTGGGAAGCTTATTTCCCCGTCCCCACCCTAACATTTCTACCATGCGTGAAACAAAAAGATGCTTGTTGAGCAGTGCACATCCCCATCCTGCTGTGTACAAAGGGAGCCCTCTGCCTAGGCAGAGCCCCTAAACTGCAAGAGGTGACGGCTTCCTAGCCTGCAAGAGAGTTCATCCAGCAGTTTGAGGCCAGTGGGATCCCTAAAAGGCTTGAGAAGGATGCCATGGTGGGTTCCTGCTGTGCCCGTCTCCTCAAATGGGGCAACTGAGCCATTGAGCTACACTTGGTTTGGGTTTTGAAAGAGGACATCAAGAACCACAGGGTTGGCAGCCCAAGACACCCTGCTGCCTCTGGCACCCTCCCATGCCATGCACAGGGGCTGATCAGAGCGGCAGCAACTGACTTCCTTCCCTCCACGTGTTCTCCACTGCACACGAGGGCAGCAGAGCTAGCTTACAAGGGTGCACAGAGATGGATGGCACCCAAAGGGGATTGGCAAAAGCAGAGGCCTCAGGTGGAAGAGCCAGTGAGCTGCTACTGCAGCTGGGGCCCCACTCGCTCTGCCTAATGGTAGGACTGTCCCAGTGAGCTGAACGGAGCTGCTTCTCTCATTGAACCCATTGTGCTATTTGGAGCTGAGCCAGTGCAAGATGCTCTAGATTTCACCCTGCTGCCTCCAGGGGAGCTAATGGCCTTGCTAGCCCCTGGGCTTTTCAGGGGGTGTTTGTGGAGTGGTGTGTGTGTGTGTTGGTTTTGCTGGTCGCAGTGCACATAAAGATACCAGATATGACAACATGAGGGCAGTGGGGTTGGTGTCTGTGTGAGCAGCACCTGTTGCCTCTTCAACCACATACAAATCTTAACACAAAGTTCCAAGAGGAACCGAAAGCTGAAATCGCAACATCCTGCACCTTTGAGGCCATGTGCCTGTTCTGAGAACATTGCAGATTTGCACCTCCTTCCTCCTCCTTCCACCCTTTAGTTGAGGGCCCTGCCTACGTTACAGACAGCTGCAAGCCCCCCTGGCAGCTGAGACCTTTCTTTACGCCCCTGACTGCTGGGAGCCCAGCCACCCCTGAATGGTAACTTGGTGCTCTGCTCCTTAGAAGGAAAATGCTCTGTTTCAGAACAGCTGCTGTTCTCCTTCTCTGCCCCCACCCCCTGTGCATGCACCACCCCACCCTCAAGTCCCCCAGTGGCTGCTTTTTCCTCCCTGCTGCTCCCCCTCCTGGTCACCTGCAGCAATGAGGGCCTTGACTGCATAGCCATAGCAGCACCCCTTCGGCTGCTATTTATAAGCACCCTTGGAGCAGCGGCTGTGCTGGCAGTCTGCTTCCTGCTTCCTGTCTCCTCTTAAAGCCGGCTGTGTTGGAGCCTGAGATAACCTCTTCACAGCCAAGCCATCAAACTGAGGCAAATGTGTGGGCGAAGCAAGGCCTGGCTCCACAGTTCTCAGCAACTGGAGGGGGTGGGGGCTTTTTTTCCTGGAGTCCCTGTGTCCCAGCTCAGTGTATGTGTGTGAAAGTGAGACAGATCAACACCTTGCCCCTTGTCAGTATCCCATCTTAGAAGTGGCTTCCTTGCTTCCTGTATTGAGGGGACTTGCAGCTGATCCTGGGGCCCCAGCCTGTTGCTGGAGGGTGGGGGGAGTGGGCTGGAGTTGGGTTGACCAATGGGGTCATTGGTTTGTGGGCAAACAAGTCTTGCTTACAGTAACAAGTGGTGGACACACACACCCCATCGGCTGTCCAAGGTCCACCTCAGTCCCACCATGTGGCAACTGCAAATGTCAGCACACGCTGACGGCGATTTGAGAATAACTGCAAGAACCCACTTGCTGTAAGCAGCCTATCCAGTTAAGAACAGGATGTGGTAGAGATGGGGAGGCCACTGGAGTCGCATGCCCCTCACACCCAAATCCCTTCTCTTTATGGGCTCGTCCACACTTCTGCTTCTCCCATGCCTAGAAAGCATGGGTCCAAGCGGTTTTCCCCTTGTCCCACTCCTTTCCAAGGGAAAACCCATTCTTTAAGTCTGCATCAGAGCAAATGTCAATCTGGAGCAAACCTGAATTGCTGTTTGCTCCAGCTGAGCACTAAAGAGTGGTTTTTCTGTGTGGAAAGCTACAGGGAAAGGAGGAAGTGTGGATATGCCCTAAGGAGCATGAAGAACACGCCACACACAATATTTTGCTGTCTCTCACCCGGGGGCAGCTTTTGCAGGCCACGTTCTTTGTTAAACATTCGGTTTTAGTCTTGCATCAGCATTCCAAAGCACCTTTCTACCTCAGTCACTGCTGCCTTCCTCACTGCAGGGAGGGGCTTCCCTAGTCCTGAACTACTTCTGGGGCACCATGGGGTGGCAGGGGCAGCCCTCTCCCTGCCTGCATCTCCCTTGCAAGTGCCAACGTTCTGCTCCTGGAATAATTAGCCAGATGGCCAGCCTTCACACTGGTCTGGATGGGAAAGATTATAGCTATGCTGTAGGGCCCTGAAGCTGGGTGTGGGTGGTGTGTCCATGTGCAGCCTCTCGGGCATCTGCTCTGAAGGGAGACCTCTGGCTCTGCTGAGCCCAGGGGCCCTTTCCTCCCCAGGGCCCAGCTCTGCAACAGAAAGCAAGTCCCAGTGGTGGCGATGAGCACCTGTGAGGACACCAAACGGACCCCTTGTCTGGAGCAGTTTTGTTGAGGATAATAATAATGAATGCACAGATAGTTGTGTGAATATTCATTCACCATTTTTTTAAAAAAACCCATACAAGAATAAAAACCTGAGGAGGAGAAGCCTTTGCTTTCCAAGGACCTTCATGTGCCCTTCAGATGCAGCTGGTAGGAGGAGAGACAGCTCACCCCACAGCTGAAGGCTGTACAGTGAGGGTGGGTGTTTTTAATATTACAGCCACCTCTCCACCCTGAGATTTCAGCAGACATTGGCTACACACACACACACACACACACACACACACACACGCACACACCACAGAGATAGGGGGAGACTGGGAGACTGCTGCCCCTTACTGTCTCCCTCCTTGTTGATTTGGGAAAGGGAGGTAAGAAGACTCTTCAACAAGCATGGCGGTGCTACTGCGGCAACCTGTTCTGTTGAAACCAGGGAGTGTCCCAACAGCACTCCTACCTTTGTGCACATCCCTTTCAGATCTCAGACCTGCCTGCAACTGTCAGTAGACAATCGCCCCCACTTTCTATGGGATCCAACTAATTCCTCCACCCCCTCCCTAGTTTTTTAACCTGGGTGCAGAGCTAGGGGGACCCAGGCACATATCATAGTTTCCTGGACGTGTTGATAAAGTAGCATTTGCAAGTTTGATGCAAATGTGTGCTATGAACTGTGTCCGGAGTCATTTAAATCCTTAGCAGTGCCCCCTAAAAGCCAGAACAATGGAGAGGGTTGCTGCAGTTGCAGTCTTTCTGGGTGGGATGGGGAACAGCTTTAGGCATATCGGGGGGGGCATGCAAGGGTAAAATTGGAAAGGTCCCCTGGGTGGCTTTGGGGTCCTTTGACCCACTTGGGCAGAAGCGCCTAGCAGGAGGCGGAAGAAACAGTTCTTGCCAAAAGCCTGCCTGAGCCGATTATACTCCAAAGGATTTGAGGCCCCCACCGCACTGCTTATCTCCTGGGCCATCTGTGCTCTGTCCCCTCCTTTACTCTGCCTCCAAGAGCTTTGCCCACCCCCCTCTCCAGGCTGCCTTCTTTCCCTGCCTTGGGAGAGTCCAACTTGCTCTCGTCTGCAGAGAACCCAAACCCAGGGCTCATCTTGGTTGTTCTTGAGTTGGGGGCAGGGGGCAAGAGGCAACATCACCCCTGGCCCTCCAGACATTGTTGGGCTCCCCCTCCCTCCAGCCAGCATCCCAGCCATTCACCCGGATGGTGAGGAGTTGGAATCCAGCCAGAAAGGTGGGCTCTGGCTCTTGGGCCAAGAGGGCGATGGAAGGAGCCTTTTCCTGTCCTCCTCCACACATTTCACTGCTGCTTCCTTCTCCTCTCCTCTTCCTCGGCCCTACACCTCCCTCCCTCCCAAATCCAAGACAGCCCAGGTCCTTGGGCACCCCTCTCTCCTTTCCCCCATTTTTGGGGGGTTTTGCTTACGGTGTGCCGGTCCTTTTTTCATCTTAGTCCTTAGCTGGAAGGTGTACATTATACAGGCTGAGGTGTAAGTAGGACTACCCTTGGGACTGATCTGGAGGCTGCAGCTGGCGCAGACATTGGCTTGTGGGGGAGAGGTTCTGATCCCTTTCATGATTCTGTGGCCTTGAGGCTAGCTGCCTTTTCTGCAGCAGCCTTAGTTTTGCAAAGTGGTGCTGTGGTGGAAAGCCAATAACTTGTTGGGGTGCTTGTGGGGGGGGCTCTCTATTTCAGGCAAATGATCCCCGTTCCTCTCCTGCTTTCTGTCTTTCTCCAGATGTCTGGAGCCTGGGAGTCATCCTGTATATGCTGGTCTGTGGGCACCCGCCTTTCCAGGAAGCCAACGACAGCGAGACGCTGACCATGATCCTGGACTGTCGCTACGAAACCCCACCTCATGTCTCCTCCGAGTGTGCAGAGTACGACCAGACCCCCCCCTCCCAACTCACTCCCCCCCCCCACCTGTCATGCACCCCACTTGCCCTCACCAGGTGTGGCAACCGGGTCTTGCACCTCCTTCCTCCCCTCCAGACAGAGAGAAGGCGCCTGGGTTGCCTGTCCCAGATTGTAACTCTGCCCCTTTGCTGACCCAGTGCCCTCCAGCCTCTGCCCCAAGCAGCATGGTTGTTGTAGTCCCTAGTGGGCATAAGGTTGGGGAAGGATAAGGGTTCTGGATCCTTCCTTCCTTGCCCCCTCCCCGGACTGGGCCTGCTCCCTGTGGGGCATGGTGTGGGAGGTCAGGCAGGCATGCCTGAGATGGGGTACAGTGCCCTGTCACATGCTCCCCCCTTTGTCCCAGGCTCCCTCTGCCTGTGGGGAAGGAGGGGGGTGCTACGGCTGGCTGAGCTCCAGGCAGCAGCAGGCCCTGTAGGACCCAGCTGCCCCTGCTTAGAGACCAGCCATGTCAACAGTCACATTAACACCTGGGGTGGGGAAAGTTCTCGCCATGGGTTGGGGTGGGGAGTTCAGCCTGCTGCTGCCTATCTGTGTGGGGGCTGGGCTGGGCTGGGGCTTCACAGGAGGGGAGTGGGAAAGATGTGATATCTGAGGGCCTCTGTGTGACTCTGCCCTGCCCACCCCTTCTGTTGGACAGCCTGATTGCCCAGATGCTGCAGCGGGACCCCCAGAAGAGGGCCTCCTTGGAGCAGATTGAGAGCCACCCGTGGCTGCAAGGTGTGGACCCCTCCCCTGCCAGCCGCTCCCTCCTGCCTCTGACGTCGCACAGGCGGGTCTCGGAGGAAGAGCACGGCATCATCATCCAAGCCATGATGTGCGGCAACATTGCGGACCGAGAAACCATCCAGGAGTGAGTCTCCCAAGGGTGGGAGGAGGAATCTGAATTGCCATCAGACGGGGCTCTGGTTGGCTGGGAGGAAAGTGGTGGTGGTGGGGAGCAGGGAGAGAGGACTTACTTAAGTACTATGGGGGCTGCCTCCTCAGGCTAGCCCTGCCCTCCTTCCTAACCCCCCACCAGTTGCTGTGGGCTGCTCTCCTCAAGAGTCATAAAGAAGGCTGCAGCAGCCGTGATGCAACGCTCCTCCTCATGTGGAGGACTTCTGCCCTGGCACCACCTGCCTTCGCTCTTAGGATCTCTTCTCTGGTCGATCGTTGGGGAGCTTCAAAAGCTTTCTTCAGCCCGAACACCACAGCGACTGATGCCAACTGACATCAGCACACTTACAGATCAGCAGAGTTTGTGCAATTGTGTAACAGAACTCAGTATCACAACATTTGGCTAATCTACGTTTATTTACATATAAACACACACGGAGCACTGCAACATGGCTCCCCCTCTCTCTCTAGCATCAGACAGCAAAGAGAGTGAACAAAGAACAACAGTCCCACTTCAGGAACACAGTAACACAAACATCCTGTCTTCCTCACTTCCCACTGTGTGGAGTCAAAACATACACAGTCATGTGATAGACAACAATCCCATGAATGCAAACACAGGGAATGAATCTCCAACATTTGCTTCTGGGTTGGGTCAGCTTTGGCTAGCCTGAGGCCTTTCAGATTATTTGGACTACAGTTCCCATCAGACACAGCCAGTGCTTGTCACTTCCAGCACCGCTGTGCTGGCTGGAGCTGATGGGAGACCTCGGAGGGCCTCAGGCTGAGATAGGCTGGTCCTCTTTGACCAAAAGCATCTCATTGGTTGAGACAAGCCTGTTGGCAGTGAGTGCCCTCTGAGCATTGGGGGGTTTCTGCCAGGAGAGGCTTTTGACATCTTGCCTCTTTCGTCCTTCCTGGAGTTGAGGCTGCACCCCCTTCCCCATCTCCTTTGCCGTTGTATCACCACTACATGCCCCTTGCAGGGTCCTGCATACCTCCAAGGTTCCTCTTGACTTCTGTCCCTTGCGTCCCCTTCTGCACAGAGCCCTGGAGGCCAACCGCTACAACCACGTGACGGCCACCTACTTCCTGCTGGCTGAGAGGATCCTGCGGGAGAAGCAGGAGAAGCAGAGTCCTGGGGCCAGCCTGGCCTACAACCTGGCACAGCACGTCCAGAGCAGGCAAGTCTTGAGCTCCTTGGGGCAGGGGTTTGCTTTGACCATCATTGCAGCTTTCTGAGCATCTTCCCTTTCCCCCTTTTCTTTCAGGAGCTCCTTTAGTGCCATGGGGGACCCCGGCCAACTGCTGCCCACCACAGGCAAAAGCCCTCAGCCGCTGCCCACAACCAAGAGCGCCCTCGAGGCCTTTGCAGAGCATTCTGGGAAGTCCCTTCTGTCCTTCTCTGCGCTGGGGGAGGACGAGTTGACTTCCAGCTTCCACGGGTGCGGGCAGCCCATCAGAGCCCTGATCCGGCCCTCGCTTATCGAGACCCCCATTGCCAAGAGCACCCCCGCCCTGCAGCAGATTTCGGAGGAGGAAGAGGAGGAGGAGGAAGAGGAAGAGGGAAAGCCTGGCCTGTTCCGCAGAAGGACATCTTCCCTGAACCAGGAGCAGATGAGCGACTTCCAGAGTGCCAAGGCTTCCTTGCTCTTCTGCCGGAGTCTTGCGTCCCACAACAAAACAGGGAAGGCTCTCGGCCCAGGATTCCCCAAGGCCTGTGGCAGCCTGGAGCCTCAAGGGCCTGAGGGTGGCCTCTCCCTGGCAGCACCACAGAGGCCTCAATGCCCGCAAGGCGAACAGGAGGAAGGCACGGGCGCCCAGGTGGGCGGGAGCCTCTGCCTGCCACGGGAGGTGGGCCCAGAAATGCCAGCAGAAGGAGGGCCAAGAGGCAGTTCTTGGATGGGTGGCGAGGAGGGGAGGAAGGGCAGTGCCATCTTGGAGGCAGTGAGCAGAAGGGAGCAGCCCCCAGGGAAGGAGGAAGAGGCCAACAACAACACCCCCCCAGGGAAAGGAGGCGCCCGGGAGGGGGAGGAAGAAAGACTCTTGCAGAAAGAGCACGGGCCACGCAATGACGACGAGACTCTGGCTCGGGGCAGCTGTGGCCAGAGAGCAGCTGGGATGAGCCCAGCTTCAGACCCGGAAGGCCAATTCCGAAAGAGCCCTGAGATGGGACCAGCCCAAAGGCCGAAGCAGGACGGCCACCGGAACGGCAGTGGCAGTGAGGGCCTGGCAGATGTGATCAAGCTGGACCCTGCCAAGGGCAAGAACGCCAACCTGAAGGACCGGATTCTGCAGTTCCCGCTCTGTGAGAAGGCCCTCGCATTCCGGATGCGGCCCGCCTCCAAGGAGAGCCTCCTCTCTCTGGGACAGTTCAACTGTTGCCATGTCATCTGAGCTGTACGTCTGCATCTGCAAGAGAGGGATGTGGGCTGAGGAGGGGGGTGGCGGCGTTGGTGGAAAGGGCAAGGCCCCCAGCCAGAGGGCCTCAGGTCTCTCCATTCCCATCATCCTCTGCTCCCAGTGAATGGCTGCCACCATCCTGCCCACCCACCTGCCTGCCTGCCTGCCTGAGATTTCCATTTTGACTCTCGCTCTGTATATCTGCTTGAATCGGGTGAACCAAATGGCTGCTCCTCTCCCTCTCCCCCCCTTGTGCCAGCTGATGCTGTCCAAAGGCCACAGCCCCCACCCCACCCCCTTAGTTCACTGCATGCTGAACCTAAATCTCCACCCAAGACCAGGGTGTGGGTGTTCGTGTGCCCAGAGCTTCTCAATAGCAAATCGGCAGTTCCGATTCTGCTGGGAGCTCTGGGGCAGCTCAGCTGGAGAGAGGCCAGTGGGTCTAGGGAGGCCCGTTTCCTTCTATGTCCCCCTGCTAGAGGCCAAGGGTGCCTGTCGCAGAGGCAAAACGGATGTCGCTGGTCCTAAAGCTGACAGAGGTGTTGTGGGCGGAGATTCCTTCAACCTCCTTTACAGTGGCCAAAGAGCAATCTTTCTCTCCCACCACCCCAGCAAGGCTCCCGACGTGAGTCTTGCCATGTGGGGCCCTGCAGGTTTACTTATCCTAAACAGGTCAGCTTCAACGGCCACCTTTCTTGCCCCTAAGGCCAACTCAGATGGAAGCCACAGTGCTCCCGGCCACCTTCGCTCTGCTTCCAAGCCCCAGCCACCAACTGCTGCTTGGCTGTGCCTGCTGAGGCATCCCAGATTGTGACTGTCTGAGCTGAGCTCCCAGATGCTGCTTCCCCTTTCCTGCCAGGGAGGGACCAAAAAGCCAACTCTGGCCTGCATTTGCTAGTGGCTGCCTTTGCTTTAAGCTGACGTGGCAAGCTTTGTAGTTTGCAAAGGGGCAGCAGACCCAGGCCTGGACTCAAGCTCCTCTTCAGATGCCCTGGGAAGGCCCCTGGCTGCCTCTTCTCCTCCCTGGGCTAGGAGTCCAACAGTGTTGGCTGGCCGAGGCCTTCTCTTCCTACCCCATCACCTCCCAGTCCCATCTCTGTTTTGGAATCAGAGCCAGGCTGCAGGGAGGTGCAGATCAAGCACCAATCTGGGGTCAAAATTAGACACACACACCCTGCAGGGTAGAACAACTCCTGAGCACCAATGCCAAAAGCAGCTACTGATGTCACCACCTCTCCTGTGGGCCAGGCAACTGAGGTTGTGGCACTGCACCCGTGGCAGGGCTGAGAGCACCCCCCTCTTGGTCTTTCCCAACTGCTGGGCATGGGTCGAGAACGGGTGCTGATGGGGTTCCTGCTTTGCCCTTTATGAAGGCATCCCTCTCCGTTAGCACTATCCCTGCTGTTTTTGCCCTGCCCCTTATGGACTAGCTGCTTGGTTTGAGTCCCTGCTGGGCTGTGCAATGGAAGGAGTCCTTGCATCTGGTTGTGAGCTGCCTGCCTCTTTCTGGCCCGTCCCCCTGGACCCCTTCCCGAGGAGCCGCATGCATTTCTCTTCCAAAGCATCCCAGCTCTGCCGAGCCTGAAGAGGTGAGGTTTTTATAGCAATTGAAATATTTTTTAAGAATAGTCTATTTTAATGTAACATAGAAAGCTCTGTATCCCTTTTCCCTGCAAGCCCAGGGGTTTCCCCAGGCAGCAAATGCACTTTTTAGGAGTCAACTAGCCATGCTCTTATCCCTGCCTGTTCCTCCCCCCCCCGTTTGCCAGCAATGTTGCCCCTAAATTCCCTTCCCTTCTTTTTCTTCCGTCCTCCTGAAGGACTTTGCCAGTTCGGGTGGGCTGGATGAAGGAGGAGGATGCCACCACAGAGGATGGCTCCTAGCCATGCTGGGGAGGGACTTCTGTGTGTCTGTGTGTGCGCGCCCGCATCACATACGCACCCCCCTCCCCATTGCGTTCCTCCCTCCTTCCCCCCCTTGAAGTGCTGCCAATCCTCATCCGCCTCCCCATTTATGCCCTACACCAAAACCTCCATCTTCTCTCTGAAACTCTTCCAGGAAAATAAGCTTTCTGTGTATTATTATTATTATTATTATTATTATTATTATTATTATTATTATCCTTCTTTCTTGCTGGCAAGAAATGAATTGGGGATTTGATTGCTGAGCTCCCGCTGGGTTCTGTATCAAGTGCACTGACTGGATCTAAGGCAGCAAGTGGAGTCCAATAAAATGGCTGTGCTGGACTCTGGAGCCGCCTGTGTGTTTCCTCCCTCAGGGGAACATTGGGTGGGGATGGGTGTGAGCAGGAGGAGGAGGATCCCACTTCAATCTTGCCTTGTGGCTGTTTTCCACTTTCAACATGGCTGCTGCCACAGGGGAGTTTGTGCCTCTGAGCAGGATGAGGGACAGTGATGGAGGCGGCAATTCCACACCTTGCCTCCTACGAACACCTGAAGCTGCCCTTCTTCAACAGGGTGCCTTCCATATGTTTTGGGTTACAATTCCCAGCCAGCACAGCCGCCCAAACATCTGGAGGGCAGCTGGCAGTGGGAAGTTTGGAATAAATGGCAACCCCTTCTAAAGGTGGGACAGAATAAAGCAGCCGTGGCAGAGCCTCTTGGAAGCAAAGAGGCCTAGTGGCCCCTTCGAAGCCTGAGAGGTGGTTCCTCACGGCCTGAGCTTTTGTGGACAAGAGTCCCCTTCATCAGACCCACAAAGTGCTGTTCTCAGTTATCGGCTGTACAAATACGCACATTGTTCTAGAAAGGGAAAGAATGGAAGTAGTGGGGGCAGGAGGCCATGAAAGGCGAGAGGCTTGTGAATTCATAGCCATTTGGCCTCACACTTTACCATTCTCTCTCTCCTCCTCCCCTGCCAATTCAACATGCCAACTGAAGATATCCAAATCTGCCTCCCAAAAGCCTCAGCCATATTTACTCTCTTAAGTCTGAGACGCCACGAGACAGAACTGTTTTATTTTTACCGAAGGAAAGATAAATGGGAAAGCTGGGTTAACCTGGGGTTACAAAACTGCAAGAGAAAAATCTGCAAATGGCTGGCCAAAGGCAACAACAGGAAAGAACAAATGTCAGGAGGCACCACATTTGCCTATTATATAAACTCTTGCCAGTCTCGGCCAGCCAAAGTTTCACAAGGGCTGGCCAGGTCTCACCAGTGCCCCTGACCCACACAGTTGCTGGAGGGAAGGCAGTGAGGCACATGCAGTCTAAGAGAGGTGTGCCAAGAGCCATCGCAAAGTTTCCAAGTACGTTTGGGGCATGTGCAAAGTTGGCAAGCTGAGCAATCCTTCGCAGCCAGGCTGCAAGGGGTCTCCTATGCAGTCAGGCTAGGGGAGGTACTTTGCCTGAGGCCTCCTTGTCAGAGTGTACCATGCTGGGTTCAGTGCTCTGACTCTGTAGGAGGCATCTGTACAAGCTGATATATAGGCAAAGGTAATACAGTTATCTGAGATTCTGTAACCTGCAGAATAAAGCGGTAAGATCACTACATTCCCTATACAGAGAAAGCCCAGAGTGGGGCACAATTCTGTCTGCTTTGCATCCACTTGTGTACTTTGCTCAGAGGTCAGTCTCTCTCTTTGTATTTTGCAGCATGTTAAACAGCCATGGTCAGGGCAGCCAGCAAGTTGACTGAGACTGTGTAGGGGGACAAGTGGGGGGTGAGGGAGAGAGATGTGTGCTTGCTGTGAGGGAAGCGGCCCCGTCAAGGAAACATATGCTTCACACAATTTTTATGAAGCTTTGAAGCCATTTGCTGATAATACCAACAGTTCCTGCTTCATGCTCACACCAGTTGGTGCTGCCCAGCTTACACTGGGCTCCGCTGGGCACTGAATTTCCGCTGATACAAAAAGTGCCACTGATTTTTGATGTGGTATACCTTTCTTTGTTTTCTGAGCCAGAAAGTGGTTATACATTGGTGTAGAGCAAACACTTGCAGCTGACTGCCCTGAACTGCCACGATATGCATAAGCTTCCTGCAAACAGATGTCCCATTTTTGGTTGGCTTTCGGCCTGCAGACAAACAGTGAGGAATGCAAAGCTTTTAGAAGGGGTCTTGCTGAAAGCTGCATTTGTGGCTCCAAGCTGTAGTCATATGGATAGGAATCTCTGGCATCAGATGGTTTTGATTACTCCGGAAATGTCAGTCAGTCAGTAAGATTTCCTCCTTACTTGAGGGTAGCTTTTTCAAATTCCAGTGCCAACCAAACTCCTTTGGGTGCCCTTTGATTGAGAACAAGGCTTTCAATACTGGGACAAGTCACGTCTCCTCTGCCACCCATTCCTGGAAGGGTTGGGGCCAAGAGTCCCAAGCAGCTCAGTGGGGCTGTTCTGTGCACAGAGTCTGCTAATAATTTCCCCACATCCCGCCCTCTCGCCCTCCCTCCTACAAATAGTGTGCTCCATCGGAAAGGCTGCTGCTTTCTAGACCAGAGGCAGTGTCTGGAGGGACAGAGCAGAGTCCAGGATGGGGAGCTCAGCTGGGGCTGCAGTTGTCCTCTTTCTTGTCCTCTGGCAACCAGCAGGTGCCTTCTGGCTTTTCAATGTGCTCTTCCCACCCAGTACCACCCCAGAAGCAGCTCTCTCCAACAACACTCCCCCTGTGGTGCTTGGTAAGTTGGCATGGGGCACATGACAAGGGGGGCAGTGGCAGTCCTGGGGCTGGAGAGCCCAGCTCCCCACTGCAGGCAAAGTGTTGGCATGGTGGGAGGGGTCGGTGGGCTGGTTGAGGGCGGTCATTTGTGAACAGCCGGCTGGTCAATGTTGGGCAGGCAGGTATGAGGTCTGAGAAGAGTCTGTGTTGGGTTGCCTTGGCTGCGGTAGTGCCCCTTCCCCTGAGACGTGGATGGCTGAGAAGATGCTAGTCAAAGCAGATGGATCTGCAGGGTCTGATTAAGCTCACAGCTAGGATAGTTCAGGGCCTGACATGCTCATCTGGGATGCCTAGAAGCGGGTGTGTGCAGTGCTGGGCTGCTGGCCTTTTCTGTGGTACGCACTGGTGTGCAAATAGGTCTGAGATAAAGGTGAAGATTGGTGGAATGGGGATCGAAGTGATGTCACAGAACCACTGGTGGGATTCCCGGGACTAGAGGAGAGCCATGCTATTCTTTCCCTTGGAGGAGTACCTTGGAGGAAAGGGCATGTGGGGGACACTTTCCCAGAGGAAAGGCTGCAAGCTCTCCCCTGCATTTTGATTTCACCTTGCCCGACACTCCTGTAAGATGCTTTAGGGACAGGCCAGTGACCTCTCCATGAGTCCTGCATTGCCCTGCTTCTCCCTCATTGCCCCACATGAAGGAGGCCTTGGCAAGAGCGAGTGTGGCTGGATGAGATGTGCCTGGGAGCAGATCTATCCCCTCGTTTGCATCTAACATGGAAGCTACATTGACAAGCATGTTCAGCAGGGTAAGGGTCAAGCTGGGAATAAACTCTGAGCCCCCTAAATGAGCTGAAGTGTGGCTGCTGGGTCTTGCTTAGAGGGAGGCAGTGTCTTGCCTGGCATCTCCTTCTTCTTGGCCTCCAAGTTAATCAAGCACAAACTCCTAAATGCATCTGATCCCCCTTTCCGAGAGACCCAACATTGTCATGCTTAGATAGACCAGGGAGAGCTGAGCAGAAGGACATCCTGGGGCGGCAAGTTCCTTTCTGTCCGTAGGTTGGGGTGGGAGACTGTAGAGGGGATTGCAGTGCTTCATCTTGAGTAGAGGGCGGGACGTAGGAAAGGAATTCTTATTTTATTTTTGCTGGTGGCTCTCTCCCTCCCTCCCGCTGCAGAAAAACCAGCACTTCCATAATGCAAGAGTTAAAGGCAGAGGACCTCCTCTGTCCTGTGTTGAATCTGGTGAGCTACCTTTGACTCCTGGCTCAAAAGTGGCCTCTCCATCCCATGTATGTGCACACCCAGCCACCCACACCCTGGGAATCTCCTCCTGTCCCCGTCCCTTTTGATCCTGCCTGGAATAATCTTGCACAGTATTTTGCCGCACTGAATGGCCTTGACCGGACTTTGCTTTGTTTGCCTGGTGCTCTGAAAAAATGGTATCTTTGGCCAGAGAGCAAAAGTGATCTAAGTTGGTTCCTGTGTTCCTAGGAAAGGATGAGAAAAAGGACAAGCACCAGGAGGTGTCTTTAAACAGCATTCCCCGCCCCCAGTCTCATCACCAGCGTCCTGCCATAAAGAGGTTTTTACAGGGCCAGGGCTGTGGGATTCAACCCGGCCTTTTCTATATAGCCCTACATACAAATTTAATGCAACTTTTACCATTTTAACTTGTATTCTGTATTTTGTGGTATTACTTTCTACTTTCTCCCTCTGAGGGCAATTCCCTCCTCCATTCTGAACCTAATGCCAGGGTCCTGACAGAATCTTCCTCCCACATCTGATGCTCTTAACTTACAGAGAGCTTTGTTACATTTGGGGACAGTAAAAATAGCACCCCACACTTACAGCTCAAAGTGGTACAGTCTTCTCTGTTGCACGTGCTGGTGGAGAACATTACTCAAAGTGGCAGAAGCCTGGATTGCACTCCTCCTACCTTCAGGTAGGAATGTTTGCTGGGCCAAAGGCAGCAACATCCATCCCATGGTGTGGTCAATGGATTTAGCCATGACAATGCTGCCCCCATCCTTTTTGGCTCGAGAGTTTCATTGTGTGCAGGCTTTTCACATATATATGTGGGAGCTTTCAAAAATATGACACCACCTCCATATACCCTTAAAGTGGTACGGTATGGAATATGACCATCTCGTTCTGTCTGACATGTGGACAGCAGGTTCTGAGACCCCAACTGGCTGGCAGGTTCACTAAGGACAAACATGGGCAAAATCACATTATTGCACCCCCCAGAAGTAAGGGACTCCAGTTCCCACCGGAGCACCTGTTTCAGAGCATCTGTGGGAGGAGCTTGCCAGGAGTCTAAAACACAAAGCAGCTCCCTTGGACTGAAATTTAACTCTGCCCTTTGGCAGAATCCACTAGGAGACTCTGCGGAAGCCACTCTTGGAAGAAGACAGGTATTCTGGCCATGTTGGATCAACAGGTATCTTTTTTACATTAAGGGGGCACAGGACCCCCAAGCACACAAACAGAAGTGATTCCTCATGCCTTGCTTTTTGCAATAAGCATGCTGTCTCACAGGGTAACCTGTGGAAAGACTTACCAGACTAAAGCATTCAACTGATGCTCAGGCATGCTCTCCCGCACCTGTATTTGCTACTTACTCCAGGTTGTACAGTGTACTGTTTTTCAAGACCACTTGGCAGGGCTGTAGCTGCCGGGAATATCCTTATGTGTTAAGTTTTGAAAAGAAATTTGGTGGGATTTTATCATATATACAACAAATACATATACACAGGATAAGGTACAGCACAAAATTCGGCTTCCCGAATTTTCCTTAAGTACTCTCCTTAATGATTTAAGTCTCTTCCAGATATGCTGAGCTTTTTGTAGTTGTACTATTATTTTTGTTGTATTGCTTTGTTTGACTTGCTTAATAAAAACAAAAAACATTTTTTGCCATAGCAAAAAAAAAGTTTGAAAATAAATAAAAACAATTAAAATCAGTAAACAAGCTGATCTCAAGGCGCAGGCTGGCCAAAGGAGGTTACAGAAACTTGCTCAGACCTCAAAGCAACTGGTTTCAGGCCTGCTTGTGCTTCCAGGACCCAGAATGGAGGCAAACTCGAGAATCCCCCTGTCCCAGTCAAAGGCACAGCCCAGAGGCTGATATTCCAAAGGCTTAAAGCAATGGCTGGGAGGGGCAGGGAACCACCACCACTCCCTTTCCTTGTGGCATTTCCAAGATACCTGAGTGACATGAGTATCCTATAGGCATCGCATCTACCACAAGATCCTAACATAAAGACTCTTAACAGTGTCTTGCTTTTGTTGGGTGCTTTACAGCAGTAGGTGGCCAAAACATTGTACTCCCAGATGCTGTGAGCTGCAACTTCCACAGCCCCTGGCCCAGGGGGTCAGCAAACTTTTTCAGCAGAGGGCTGGTCCACTGTCCTTCAGATCTTGCGGGGGGCCGGACTATATTTTTTTTGGGGGGGGGAAATGAACTAATTCCTATACCCCACAAATAACCCAGAGATGCATTTTAAATAAAAGGAGACATTCTACATATGTAAAAACATGCTGATTCCCGGACCGTCCGTGAGCCGGATTTAGAAGGCAATTGGGCCGGATTCGGCCCCCGGGCCTTAGTTTGCCTACCCATGCCCTGACCTTTGGCCGTGCTAGCTGGGGTAGAAGAGTGCTGTAGTCCACAACATCTGGAAGGCTCATCATTGGCTGCCCCTGCCTAACAAGGACAGGAGTGCCTAGCAAGAAACTCTCCTCACCACACAGGCAAATGGCTGTACATTTTTGCTAGGAAAATGCTTGCCACCTTGTTTTGGTGGCCTGGCTCCTGTTCCCAAGGTATAGACAGGTGAAGCTTTGCCCACCATTTATATCCATGATGGGGAAAGCTTCATCAGTTCTAAATTTCCATGCACCAAGAGCAGGGCCCCTAGAAAATATAGCAACCCCCACCCCCACTCGCATTCTTTCGTTACTACAAAATAACTGCAATCTCTCCAGGACTTTTAATCCATTTCACAGGTGGCTTTAGATGCACCACTAAGACAGGCTACCATTCCTCTTTCTTCGGTCCCTTTCAGTGCCTGGTTGCCTGGGAAACCAACTAGAGGCCAAGCTGGACAAGCCAGATGTGGTGAACTGGATGTGCTACCGCCAGACAGATGACTTCTTCACCATCTGGCTGAACCTCAACATGTTCCTGCCTCTTGGGGTTGACTGTTGGATTGACAATACCAAGTATGTCGCTGGCTGAAGCCACTTTATAGCTTGTTATTCTGTGACTCCGTCACGTGAGGAGGGTCTCAGTTTTCGCAGAAACTGAACCATAACAGGGTGAGGGACGCTTCATCCACGGTGGAAGCCAGAAGTTTGTGGAAGTACAAAGTAGCACAGGAAGGGGACGGGGATCTGGTGTGCCGCCCCCTTCAGCTGTCATTGGGCTCCAACTCTCTTCCATCCCAGCAGCCAGCATGGCCAATGATGGAGACTGTAGTCTGACTGCTGGTTGCAAGAAAAAAATAGGTATAAAAAGTGTATTCCTGGATGCCAAGATCCCAACCTGGGGGCAAATAGCCTTCAATGAGAAAACCACAGTCGAGATTTAAAATCACAAAACCAAGTAAAGTGTGGAAATGTACACTGTTAGACCTTTAAAATATGTGCCCTTGTGAGCTCTCTCTTGCCCTAGCATAGGAAAGACCACGTGTTTGGTAAGTTAAAAACTGGTTTACTTGCAAACTCTTCAAAGGTCAGGATCATGTGCTTTTCTATACATCAGTCAGAAAAGTTGCACAGGCTGTAAAACGTAGCTGTTACAAAGTGGTAAAAGTTATTTATATAGGAACTCAAGAGTTGCTTGTGAGAGCCATGCGGTCTGAGCTTGGAGGAACCAGCTCAGACCTCCTAACACATTGAACTTCTCAGGTAGACTGAAGGGAACAAAGGTTTGATTGCCTCGTCCCTTCCAAGGTGAGCTGGGCTGGCAGGACATAGTAATCATTATGATTTTTTTAAAGTATTTCTTTTGACATTTTAATACCCAGGAATGAAAACCCCAGCATGGTGGTTGTGTTTTGCTTTGCACCTGAATCTGCCTTCTGCCCACAGAGTGATCTACAACAGGACAACTCGGAGGGTGTCCAATGCTCCTGGAGTCCAAATCAGAGTCCCTGGGTTTGGCAAAACCCACTCAGTGGAATACCTGGACAGGAGCAAACTGGCAGGTAGGAGGCATTGCTACCTGCAAATCAGTCATCTCTCTGGTGGAGGAAGGAAGTTTGCTCCTTCAGTCTGCTTGAGCCATGGGCATAGCCAATGGGGGGCAGGGAGGGGCAGGGAGGGGCATCAATAAAAATCAATAAAAATACATAGGAAACACAGGTTCTGCACCCCTAACAAAAGGCCTGCCCCCCAACAAAAATGCATTGAGCATTGCTAAAGAGAGACTTTTCTACAACGGGATTAAAATGAGGGTCCCATATGATATGCCAGAGAGCTGCCTTAAGTAGCAGCAAGGCCCATTTCCATGATGTTTCTGCAGTGCTCACTAGTCAACAGGGAGCCTTGGGAAGCAAAGGTGGTTTTTCCTCCCCCACCCCCACCCCTGAAACTTTAGTTAGGGGCATCTACCTTGCAATATCCTCCCCTGGTTGATTCCTGTCCAATTTGGTTCCAGGATTAGTAGCAAACAGATCTTGCTCCTCTTCCCCCTAGGAGTGGCGGGCACTTCACGCCACTTCCTCATTTTCTTTTTACTTACTTTTTAAAAAGTAAAATGCATAGAAAACAATTAGTGAAAATCAGTAATTACCACCCCCAGCAATGACTGAGAACAGACTTATTACTGAGTGAATGAAACATGCCCACTTCTGACTCTCAAAGCTACTTCGGAAGTGACATGGGGAAGCTGTTTCTGAGCTAGAGTGCAGGGGCTGACTTAGGTTTGTTGTGGGTTTTTAGGGGGCATCTGATAGCAGGGAAAGGCTTCTCTTCCTCCTTGCTCATGATCTTTTGTAGCTTTACCTCATTCCTCTTCTGTGTGTGCCACTTTCTTCTGTGTGTGCCACTTTCAGTTTGTAATGTAGGCACTGTTCCCCCCCCCCCCCCAGGGAGTATTCAAGAGTACACAGTAGGAAAAAAAAGCACCGAATGTAGGCATGCAAGAAAGAGGACCTTCCAGAAATTTTTGATGCAGCAGGATATGCACCCACTCTGCCCAACCATTTCCCACGGTCCAGAATTTCCTATTTTGTAGGCGTTTACCAGAATACAAGAATCTCTAGCTAGGAAAAGTAATGTATGTCTAGTGTTTCATTATGGTTTCCCTACTTTTCTTGAAGACATTTTTTTAAAGGGTGCAATTTCTGCTCCCCCCACTTCAACAACAACAAAAAGCTGCTCACTCCACACCTTGGCAAGTGGGTATTGTGCCCATACCTGAGGTACCAGGTGTTTTTTTTTAGCTGGGGGGGCAGCGGCGAGTGTTACCTATCGAGGAGTTGGCATCCTTACTCCTGCCTCCTAATGGGCTGGACCCAATGAGGCTCGGAGCAAGCCAGGGAGCCCTCAGAGCCGGAAGTGGTCCCCTCCAACAGGTCACCTACCCAGCCTTCCTCCCCTTGCCCCCCCTCCTGTTAACCTCTTCCTCTCCCTCCCTCCCTCCAGGGTACATGCACACACTGGTGCAGCACCTGGTCAACAATGGCTATGTGCGAGACCAAACCGTGCGCGCCGCCCCCTATGACTGGAGGATCGGGCCTGGTAAGCACAAATGGGTAACTAGGGAGGGGGCTGTGAGGAGGACTCAGTGGGTGTGCTTCCCCCTAAAGCGTAATGTTTCACAGACTATTGTATTTTAATATTTTGTTGGAAGCCGCCCAGATGGGCAGGGTATTAATAATAATTATTATTATTATTATTATTATTATTATTAATAATAATAATTGTTGGAAGCCGCCCAGATGGGCAGGGTATTTATTATTATTATTATTATTATTATTATTATTATTATTATTATTTATTAGCAGCAACCATGGAATAACGGTGAGGTCAAGGCAAGGAGAGAGGGGTGAAAGCAGCCCTCTTGAGTGTGGGGAGTTTAAATACCCCCCCCCCCACACACACCTGTCGCTGTGTGGCTAAGGCATCTTTTGGGGAAACAGCACAGAAGGAAAGGGCAACTATTTCCTCCCTTCGCCATTGTAACAGCCCTGGTGCAAATCCCCCCCCCCCATGGCTGATTTTTTTAAAAAAACAACAACACCAGAATCTTAGAATTGTAGAGTTGGAAGGGACCACAAGGTCATCCGGTCCGATGTAGGAATCTGTTTGCCCAACGTGGGGCTCAAACCCACAACCCTGAGATGAAGAGCCCCATGCTCTACCGACTGGAAGTCTGTAATGAGGTCTGGTCGTACATCCCACCTCCTCTGGGCGCTCAGCAGAGCGGAGGCTGCCTCAGGTTTGAGGGTCGGAATATCCGCAATCTGCTTGGAACATATAATATCTGGTGCTTCTGAAGCATCAGGCTTCCCTGACTAGAGGTCAGAGTTTGCAGGCAGGAGAGCGTGGCTTCTGGAGGACCTGAGACGCTGCAGCACCTCATTTTAAAAACACACTGTTCAAGTCACACAACTGGCAAGGACTCGCGAGGCGGCCTTGCACAAACCTCCACCTCTGACCTTCTGTGCATGCAGAATAGCTCGGGTTCAGTCCCCCATGGCAGGGTTTCCAAATAGGGCTGGGAAAAGATGCATCCCAGCCCCATCTGCTGCAACACCACGGGGCAGCCTGGATGGCCACTGGGGTGGCCAGCAAGGCCATGTGACTGGCCAGATCCAGCAACCCCAACTATGTCTCCACAGATCAGCAAGAGGAATACTTCTGCGACCTGCGCAGCCTGGTGGAGGAAATGCGTAAGGCCTACAAGAAGCCTGTCTTCCTCATTGGACACAGCCTGGGAAACCTGAACATCCTCTATTTCCTCCTCCAGCAGTCCCAGGCCTGGAAAAGTCAGAACATCCGGGGCTTCATCTCCCTGGGGGCTCCTTGGGGGGGAGCAGTGAAGCCCATAAGGGTCCTGGCCTCAGGTGAGTTGCTTGCCAGCAGGTGAGGTGAGCCGGAATATCAGGTCCCTCCAGACTTAAAAAAAAGGCTGTGCGCACCTCTTACCTGGGTGACCTCCCCTCCCCTCCCACTGTCTGGGGTTGCTGCCATGCCCCTTGAGGCTCAGGGATGGGGGTGGGGCTATCAAAATGGGGGTGGAGCTTAAATGCACATTTAAAAAACAAAATTACTCTCAGGCCTCTAGCACAGATTTGCTGTCTTTTATTGCCTCCTGCTAAACTAATCTAGACATGAGTATCTTGGGGGGTGGGGTGCATCTCCCACTCTTTTTATTATTGCTGTTAAAAAAAAGGAGATGGTTCTCTTTGGATTGTGTTGGGATTTCTCAGTTTTCCATAAAACTCAGTCGAGCTTTAAAGATGCAGAATGTACACAGCCGTAGTCTTTTTTCCCCTGCTGTTTTCCAGATGTGTGCTGTTCAACTCCAATATACTTTGTTTATTGTGTGGTATGAAACAGAAAAAGACTAAAGCTATGTACACACTATACCTTTAAAGCACATTTTAAGCTCCTTCTTTCCCTCAAAGAATCCTGGGCTCTGTAGTTTGCCGCTCACAGAGTTACAATCCTCAGCGACTTTAACAAACTAAAATGCCCAGAATTCTTTGAAGTGGGAAACATGATTTGAATGTGCTTTCAAGTCCATTTGCTGAAGCATGGGCAAAGCAGGCTTTGGGGGAAATTGGTTGGACGTCTGTGCTGGTGCTGCAGTTGATACCAAGCTGGTCTGCATTTCAGGTGATGACCAGGGCATCCCCATTATGTCCAGCATCAAATTGCGTGAGGAGAAGCGCATGACCACGGCCAGCCCCTGGATGTTCCCAGACACAATTGCGTGGCCAGAGACCCATGCCTTCATCTCCACCCCATCCTACAACTACACCTACCGGGACTACCAACGCCTCTTCACTGACATTAACTTTGAGGATGGCTGGTACATGTGGAACGACACCAAGGACCTGCTGAAGGGGCTGCCTGCCCCAGGGGTTGAGGTGTATTGCATCTATGGCACGGGTTTTCCCACTGTGGAAACCTACATTTACAATGACCGCTTCCCCTACGAGGATCCCATCGACTTCGTGTATGGGGATGGGGATGACAGCGTTAGCCGCCGCAGCCTAGAACTCTGCAAGCGATGGCATGGCCAGCAGGAACAGAAGGTGCATGTGGTGGAGATGCCTGGCGTCGAGCATCTCAACATGGTCTTTGACAACCGCACCCTCAACTACATCAATGAAATCCTGCTGGGAAACTTTGGGAATGCCACAGCTACAGAAGATAAGCAGGGAAAGGAGGAAGAGGCTTCTTAGAGACCCAACACAAAGACAAACAGGAGAAATGAAGGCCCTGCGCTGAGGAGATTGGGGCCATTTTATGCCTCCTGCATAGACACGAAGCAGGATGACTCATACGTGCCCCCCACATCCCCCAAAGTCTACAATGTTATGTGCAACACAGCTGGATGCAGAGGTGCCTTGCAGGATCCTGCCTCCCCTCTTGTTCTGAGAGGGAAAGACTCCTCCAAATTGCCAACAGCTGCCTGGAAAATTTCCATTGCTGGTGTGATTGTTGGGGCCCCTGACCTGAGAGTTCATGTTCCCCCAGCATGGTTTCAGTTAGGTTGGCAGGTGAACTAGCCCAGATATTTATTTACTCAATGCAAAAAGAACAAGGAGTCATGGGACACATTGAAGACCAACACATTTTATTATGGCATATGCCTTCCTGGGCTGCAGCCCCTTCATCCTATGCATGGAGTTGTGGGTATATCTAGACATACACATAGCTGTAGGGAGCGAACATCGTCAGACACATATTAAACACAAGAAGTATAGGCTGTATCAATTGTATTAAAGGTTAACAGGGCACCTGAGAAGGGCGACAGCCAGAAGAAGAGGATGATGAGCTGATGCCAACATCTAAAGGCTGTGCCCAGCAGTGGCTTCTGGCTTTGACTGCATCTTCCAGAAAGGGGTGGCAGCAGGAGGAGAGGAGAAAAACCCTCCCCTTCTCCTCCAACTGCCCCCCCTCTCCAGAAGACTAAAGACAAAGCTGGAAGCTGCTGTTTTACACAGCCTTCACATCATGTTGGCTTTGGGCTTCTCATTCTCTGGTTGCCACCCCTTTCTGGCCTTGGCTCCCCAATGTTGGCTGTGGGGCAGATGGAGGGCAACTGCCCAGGTGCCCTCACCTCTGGCTGCACTGCCCAGCATGGTGGTGATGAGGACATCCCTCCCTCTTCTTAGAGGACGTCCCTATGCTCTGCAGAACTTGGCCAGCTTCAAGGCCCCTGCCCTGGGCAGGCTCAGCACCCTGATCCCATAAACAAGCTGTATGGCATCAGCAACATCCTTAGCACACCCATGGCTACAGCAACGTCTGCCTGCAGTTTTCTCACTGGCCTGCCCCTCCTAAAGGAAGGGAAGACTGTGTCTAGGTACCCCAAGCCCCTGGCGAAGCTGCCCAGCCAGCCTCCCAACTTGTGGCCTGTATTTATGCGGGGTTAATCCTGGAGTGACCCTAGGCTCACCTGTCCAGGTAAGGTAGATCCTGGCGAGGAAAAGGGGTGTGGGAGGTTATATGAAGGAGGGGATAATTGTTATAAAGGGAAGGCGGGATTCATTTTAACTAACTCTGTAATCCTGATAATTTCCGAGAGAGAGCCCGAGATAGGGTAGAACAGCACACTGTCCATGAGTGGAAAATCTCTCTCCTTTATTACTTGGCAAGTTGCACAGCTAAGTTCTGCTGCAGTAAACAGGTTCTAGCTTAGGACTCATTGAAATGGGAAAGGAGACAAGCTAAAATTCAACTTGTCCAGTTGGATTTATCAGATGTTGGTGAATGCGGGGGCTAGGGGCCGGTTCCTTCCACTCTCCATCTCCCAAGCCAGCATTGCTTCCAGGAAGGTGCTGTTGAGGAAAGAAGGAAACTCAAAAGTTTTAAGGCAAGAGAGAGAGAGAGAGAGAGAAGTCCCCCCAAAGTGCCCCCTAATATAAAGCCCTCTCACTTGAAATATTTTCCCACACTCTTGGTTCTCTCTTTGGTAACACCCCTGAATAATTTTAGTCCTCTGTTCCACCAATTCTGTATGGGAATAATAAATGCTATACTGACCTATGCAGGGCTGTTGAAAGGATTTCTGAGATAATGTATGTGAAAGCTATGAATGTATTTTGTTTTTCCTGTCTCATGCCTGACACTGGGGATTTGGGGATGGCACAACTATTTGTCTTTAATTTAAAGAGGAGAAATGATTTTGGAATGATCACGGCACAGGCATTTTGATTTTACTTTTTAAAAATGGTTTTTGGTTGCTTGGTGCTGGTTTTTATCTTTTCCTTTCTGTCCTTTAGGATTCACAGCAGAAACCTATGCATGCTTACTCAGAAGTCTGTCTCAGTCTCACTATATTCAGTTGGGCTTACTCATAGGTAAGGTGCATAGGATTGCAGATTTAGCTGCATTCCCAGGGTCTTGGTAATCTCAGGATTGAGTATTGGATGTACCTTATCTCTGTCTGTACATATGTTAATGTGTGTACACTGCAAGGCATCAGCAATGCAAAGGTGGTCATTTTGCATACTAGGCTACAATGGCTGGTTTTGAACCGTATATTGTAAGACAATGTTTTTTCCTACTATAGCTTTTACAATTTTTTTGTCATTTCATTTATCTGTTGGAGATAAAGGTATTGTACATTATCCTTTCCCTTGCACATTTTTTCCTCACGAACAATCTGGTGACATGGGGTAGGTTGAGAGGTTGCAATTGGCTCAAAGTGACCTTGTGAACTTTACAAAGAAGCTGGAATTTGAACCTGAAACCCGAGTGCATTGCTGTGTGCAATGGGTAGGGAGGGTGGGGAAAACACTGAGTTTGCACAATGTTCCTTGATGTCTGAACTGGAATGCTAAAAACAGGTAAACTCAAGTTCTAGAGGGAACAAAACACTACAACTTGATTTTTGTGGGCTTCGTTGTGTGTGGACTACAGAGTTGTGTTTAAAAGTCCAGAGCCTCCAAGTGTCCCTATTTTCCAGGGACACCCCTGATTTAGAGAAGCCGTTCCAGTTTCTGATTTGATCCTTGAAGTTGCACTTTTCCTTAGGATGTCCCTATTTTCATTGGATAAATTTTGGAGGGTATGGAGTTATCCAACCCCCAATCCACCTGAATGCAATCAGAGCCATGCCCTGCTTTATTTTCTTCGATTCTCCAGAGGGGTGCAAAGTTGGGAGGATTTGGGGGAACTCTAAGGGGAGCCTAGATACAGCTGCCTAAGCCTCCTGCTTGGGGGTAAATGCAGGGGTTCACCAGATGGCTGACCTTGGAAATAATGGATGGTGAAGTGCAAATGCTGTGGTGAAAATATGTATTTCTACAACAACACAATTCTGGAGAAGAAATGGACTTGGTGAAAGGAGAACAATGATTGAAAGGATGCATCCAGATTTACACACCAGCAAGATGAAAAGAAAGAAATAATACAGAGACAACAAGTAATGATTTAAGGTGGAGTGCATAGCTGCCAAGTTTTCCCTTTTCTCGTGAGGAAGCCTATTCAGCATAAGGGAAAATCCCTTTAAAAAAGGGATAACTTGGCAGCTATGGTGGAGTGGCAAAGGGCAGAGTAACCTCATTTGTTTTGTTTTCATTCTGTTTTGGTTTTTTTTAAAGGGAATTGACAAATAGAGGGAGGGAGACGGGGTAAGGGAGGACAAAAATGTAAATTTAAAATAATTTTGGATTTAAGATTAGATTCCATAAGAAATGGAATGTGAATTGAAAATAAATAATGTAACATTAAAGCAGTAACTAGGGGATAGGAGGAGCACATTGACGATAGAGAGTGGGAGGTAAATTTAATGGAAAAATTGAATTAAATTTGATGTAATTAGGTACTGGTTTGTTAAAAATTTGGAAAATTAATAAAAAATATTTGGGAAAAAAGAGTTCTCTTTCCCAAAGAAATCCACTCCCCAAAGGCGCAATACAAAGGTCATATCACAAAAAGGGGAAATTTTAGCCCCTGACCTGTCAAAGTGTCTCTTTCACCTTTGGGGCCAACATTAGTATATCTCTTTGCTATTACAATTACCGTAGTGTCTGTTCACATAGTCCTTTATTTATGAGTAGATAGCCCTCTTTAGGTCTTTTGGTAGGTCTAGTATTGCCAATTGACAGATTGCTGGAAAGGTCAAGCATGTGCTGTCACACACAGGGGATTGTGGCTGCCCCTGATCTGACCACCTCAGCCACTCAGCACTACTTTGTCTATGTCCCTTGTTTTGGCTTCCATTTACTAGCAAACCATTTTATTCAAACATTTACAGTGTTTCTCATTCCTAAAATAGTTGATAGGCCTTAATTAATATTATTAATTATGTGGGGGGTTATTGGGATGGGTTATTGATTTATATTTTGTTCCTGTTCTTGTGATGTATTTTGTGCTTTTATATTGCATTTTTATGTAGTCAGCGCCCTGAGATCTGTGGATTAAGGGCAGTATACACCTTTAATAAATACATTTAATAATACTAACTTCCACAAGGTGCGTGTCTCTGCTTTTCCCCATGCTGTTTGATGGATGAGATGTTGGCAAGCTGTTCTGCAGAGCCAAGCCTGCTACTTACAGAGTTTTTCCTATAGAGGCTGCTGTTTCCTACGGGGATTTAAAATTTAAAGGACAACTGGCATTTTATCAGTAGCGCTTTCTTTCGTTGTATGGGGCCGTTTGTGCTTCTGTATCCTTGTAAACATGCACTTATCCACATGTGTTATATTCATGACACAAGGTTAATCATTCTATGGCTTGGATTGCTGTAAACAGTTTCAATGAGTGTGTGTGTGTACATGAGACAACGCAGTATAAAAATAATTTTATGAATGAATGAAAGAAGGAAGGAAGGAATGTAGTGTCCCTCTCTTTTTCTCTCCCTTTCAGCCCACAGGGTGCCTGGTAGACCCTGAGGGCAAGCAGCTCCTCCCAACACCCTCTCCTTCCCAGGTCCCCCCACAAGGGAAGGTAGCAGCGAACACCAAAGCCCCCCAGGGGAGCAGCTTCCACCAGGAGACCCCCCCCCCAGAGAATGAGCAGCTCACCCCAATAGAAAGGGCAGCCCCCAAATCTTCCTCAAACCAAGAGAAGGGAGCAGCCTGCTCCCACTCCCTCCAACCCACAATAGGGGGCAGCCCCCACTCTTTCTGCAGGAGAAGGGGCCACCCCATCCCACCCTTCCAAATCTTCCTTATCCCACCCCAGTCTGTCTGTGAGCACTTAGAAAAGGATGCTGTGATTACCAAGACCCAGCATGGGTTTCTCAAAGACAAGTCATGCCAGACAAATCTTGCTTCTTTTTCCGATGGAGTTACAAGCTTGGTGGATCAGGGGAATGCTGTGGACGTAGTGTATCTTGATTTCAGTCTATCTTAGTTCCTCACTGCATATTGAGGAGCATTCCTTCACATTAGCTGCCACCCACCTAAGCCCAAGTTGGCCACTTCACCTACTGCTTGTGAGAAGGAGGCTGATGCAACACTAGCAGCATACCAGCCTCACTCCTAAGTCCCCCAACTGTGCCTCTCTGCCAGTGGTTTGAGCTGCTGTGCCTGCAAGTCACACAACCTTCTCTACCCCTCCTCAGGTGGGGTGGAAGAGGGGGGCTTTCCACAGTCAGCCCCACTCCACTCAGCTCCGATACATGGAACTTGGGGGCAGGGGCATATTGAGCTTGGCCTCTGGCAGCAAACGCTTTGGGGGCTGGCCCTACAGGCAAGTCTGTTGTTTTACCCATAATATTTATTTATTTATTTATTTATTTATTTATTGACTTTCTATGCCACCCTTCCTCTGAGGATCTCAGGACAGTGTATAATATAAAAACACAAAAATACATAACATAAATATTGTACATAATAAAATGGCAAAAAATGTTAAAATTAGCTGTAAAAGCAAATTTTTAATAGAACACGCTGCCAAACATTTGTGATATGTTAAATTCCCAGTCAGCTGGGACAGCCCCTGGTTTGCACCTGGGGTCAGGGCTTTGCAGGGACTCATTCTGAAAGGGTGTGAGGGAATTGGTTCTTTCATGTTTAGATTTGCTGTTGAAATTGCACTTCAACTCAGACAGAAAAAAACAGCTTATGGCTGTGCTTTAGGGCAAAACCTGATCAAAAACCATGACAGTCTAAAATTAAGTGGTGGAATGACCTACAATGGCAGAAGTGAAAGCAGCTTGTTGTTGCTATTTATTGCTGCAGCTTAATGCTGCCGCTCCCCTCCCGCAGATCAGCTGGGAGCCGCTGAGCAGTGCCTGGGTCTAATCCCCGCCAGCCGACCCTTCCAGCCTTGGCAAGGAAGGCACCAGAGAGCGCAGGCGCACTGAGGCAATGCAGAAGAGATTTGGACCATTACCTGCCCTGTCCCAGGCAGACAGAAGAAGAAAGCCTTTGTGCCCTCGGCACCCGCTTGAAGAGAGCCGAGTTGATTAAGTGCCCGCGTTTCAGTGGGTCACAATGGATTAAACGGCCTATTTATCTATTCATTTAAAATGTTTAAAGTTGGCGCATCACCCCTGAAGAACACAATTTATTTTTTAAAAAATACCCAGCCATGAAACGCTCCCCAAAAGAAAAGGAGAAGCGAAACGAGGCATTGGAGTGGGAGGAAGAGGGACGGGGACCCGGGACCCCCACCCCCACTCCACCCCACTCCACGGGCCGGCAGCTGCTGGGAGACAAAGGCGCACCGATGCCTTCAGGTGATGCGCGCAATGGGGGGATTGGAGAGGCGGCCCTCCTTTCGGGTCCTGGGGAGGGGGCAGAGCGCGCTTACCCGCCCCTCGCGACACGCCCAAGGCTTTCCCCCAAGCGGCCCTCCAAGGGCTTCCCGCCGCCTCGAGGGGAAGGGAGAGGGCAGCGCCTGCAGCCCCAGCCCGGTTCGGATTCCGAAGGGCAGCGGAGTCATCCTGGTCCGGAACGGGAGCCGCCCTGGCACCGCCGCTTGTGTTTCGGGGGTCGCTGGAGCCCGCCTGCCCGGGGAGGGGTCTAGCTGCGCGGGCGCGCCACCCTCCGCAGCACCACTGAGCATGCTCGCAGCCCTTGTCTGTCGGTCTGTCTCTCCCCACCCCCGTCGCCGCCCGCCCCGCAGACCCTCCCACGCTTCCTCCGCCGCACCGACCAAGCGAGGGCCGAGGAGGAGGAGGAGGGAGCGCAGCCGGGTAGGTACCGGGGCGGCTGCGGTGGGGTGGAGGAGGGGAACCCCCGGCGGGCGGGATCTCGGGCGGTGGGGGGGGGTTCCCAAGAACAAAAGGCGGTTCTGGGGCTCGCTTTCCTTGGACAGCTGTGGGCCCACAAAGGGATCCCCTGCAAAGAAGTCTCGGGGAGCCTCAGAGGGGCGAACACTCCGATGATCCTAACAACAGCCCTGCAAGGAGGGTCGGGCGCAGACAGAGCAGCTGGCCCAAGTCCACCTATCGACCCACGTGCCTATTGCTGAGCAAGGCGTCTGAACCCGGTTCCCCCCCCCCCCGGCCCCCGTCTGACTCTCGGGGCCTTGTTGAAATCCTGATCTTGAGGATCTCCGTTGCCCAGAGGCAGCTTCAGCTCCGGGGTCTCGCGCAGGGCTTTTGTTTCTGCGCGAGGTCTTCCGGCAGGTGCTGCTATCCAGCTGTGGAGAATGTGTAGGAAACCCAACCTCCAGGATCTATTGTGTGATGGGGAGAGAGCGTGAAATCTCGTGGTCCCTGCCTGGTTGAACGGGAGGCTGACGGTGCTTTCAGGGGTCCCTCTGGCATGGAAACCTAACAGTAGCTTCAAGGACCCTTGGTTTACATGCTCTTTCCCACCCGGCACAGAGAATAAGGTCTGGCCTCCCCAAAATCATAGACTAAGTCATGACCACCTTCCTGTCTCCTTGGAGCTGTCCCAGCCCAAAGTGCTCCTTTTGGGGCACCCTCCAATCACCTGCTTCCCCCACTTGGAGATGAGGAGCCCTGGATTCATGTTGAGACGCAAGGACAAGCAATCATCAGCTTGCTTATTTGCTCTGCCATAAATAAGGGGAGCAGGTTTGGCAAGAACCACCTTTGGGTTATTCTGGGCAAACCTGTGGAGCCCCTGCAATTCCTGCGGTCTCCAGGCCATTTGCAGAGCTGATGGGGGCTCAGCCTGGATGGGGCAGCTTCCCTTCCCTTGCTCCAGGGATGCTTCCTACATACAGATGCATTCCTAAGCTCCTTGTGCCCTTGGCAAGGAGCTGAATCAGCATCTCCCTGCTCCCTGCTCCCTTCAGTAATGATTTGTTGAGAGTCCCCATGAAATATATTGTGTGAAGGTAGACTCTGCCTTCAGTTGTGGAATTGCACAGATGGTGCAAGTTGTGTGAGTTTGCTGTGCTGTGCTGGGGTTTCCACTAGTCCTCCTGCCACCCCTTCCCTGCTTGCCTCCTGTCCATTATGATGACATAAGACTCTCCTCTCTGGATCAGGCCAAGGCCTGCCCCAGCCAGTATCCTGTCTCCCAGAGCAGCCAGCCAGCCAGCCAAGTCTACCTTTGGGAAGCTCAGGAGCAGCTAGCCCCTAAGATCTGAGGTATATTGCTTATGGACATGGAGGCTCCATCCTTAGCTGTCCTGTTGAATAGTGGCTACTAGACCTGCCCATTCTGCTCTTTGACCTCACCCCTTGTCAGCCAGCCCTTTAAAGGTCCCTCTGGCTAGCCAGGTACTCCTGGGAACCAGGACACAGAGATCCATTTTTGCTTTATGTGATGGGGATCCCTTAAATCAGTTCCCTGTTGCATGCAGAAATCCTTCTTCCTCTTCCTCTCTACTGTGGCCAAACATGCTGAGTGCCTGACTCAGTTTGGCAGATGCTCAGGGTGGATGGCGGCAGGCTCAGGGGCAGAGCACCCAGTTGCCTTTCAGAAGCACCCTCGAAGCATCTTCAGATGGGAAGTATTGGTGGATCCTGACAGCTAAGGGTTGTAGCCAGTGTTAGTTCTACTGTGAGTAAGCTTAGGGGGAGGAAGCCCAAAGCCAGGGGAGAAACCTAGAGCCCATTTTTAGTGCCAATAACCTGGCCATAGAACATGCAAAGTGTAGTCACTACAAGGGTGACTGAACACATACTGAGAGTCTCCTCCTGCTGCTCCTCCTCACTGAGTAGTGGCAGCCAAGCTCTGCACATCAGACCTGTGGTCCCTCTTCATGTTTTCAGATAATGGGAAGCCTGTGGGGGTGCTTACTGGGTCACCATCCAGAGCTGCCTCTTGCGAGGAGAACAGGCAAAAGGAGAGATGTTGCTGTTGTCAGCAGCAGCAGAAGCACCCTTCTGCCCTGCAGCTCGTGAAGTACGTGAGAGCAGACTTGCTGGCTCAGGTCGATGGTACACATTCTAGTCTGGCATCCTGCTTTTACAGTGGCCAACCAGATGCCGCAAAGGGTAGGATTTCAATGATTAAAATGATGGTGTTACCAAAGCTATTGTTCTTGTTCCAAATGCTCCCAATAATTGGCAAATATGAGATTTTTGAAAAATGGAGGAAAGCAACACAGAGATCTTGGACATGGAGGGATGGAACAATCGTTTTGGTTGGCACACTTATTTGGTTTATGATAAAGTGGCCGTAAATAAGGATTTCCCGAACCATATAATTAGAAAACCCTTATATAAAGTATGGGTAAATTACCGGTGACTACTGGAATGCGGGTGGCGCTATGGGTTAAACCGCTGAGCCTAGGGCTTGCCAATCAGAAGGTCGGCGGTTCGAATCCCCACGACGGGGTGAGCTCCCGTTGCTCAGTCCCAGCTCCTGCCAACTTAGCAGTTCGAAAGCACGTCAAAGTGCAAGTAGATAAATAGGTACTGCTACAGCGGGAAGGTAAACAGCGTTTCCGTGTGCTGCTCTGGTTCGCCAGAAGCGGCTTTGTCATGCTGGCCACATGACCTGGAAGCTGTATGCCAGCTCCCTCGGCCAATAACGCAAGATGAGCGCCACAACCCCAGAGTCGGTCACGACTGGACCTAATGGTCAGGGGTCCCTTTACCTTTACTGGAACCAAAGATACCCTGGTGGGTGTTCCCACCAGAGGTATTAGCAGTAAAAAAAATAAACATGGAAAAGAATTGGCCAACATATCAAGAATTATTAACAAAAGAACATGGTGTCTTAAAATCAAAACCATATGATGGGATTAAGGAATACTGCAATAGCTGGCTAGAATATCATCAAATAGACAATCTGTTTAACGAAGGCAAAAAAATAGATTTTGAACAGAAAACTTCTAAACTGCAAAGCAAATTACTGCAGTCAAATAAAAAGATAATATCAAAAATGTATAATTTTCTCCTTGAGTGAGAATTGAAAGAGGAAGTAATAAAAGAAACAACAATAAAGTGGTCACAAGAAAAATTATGGAGTGTTGACATAAATTTTACAGCTTGTTATGTGATAAGAGAAAATATAATGAAAATGTGTTATCGTTGCTACCTTACCCCAGTGAAATTGGCTAAGATTTATAAAAAATATTCAAATCTTTGTTAGAGATGTAAAGTAGAGTTGGGAACAATGTATCATATGTAGTGGGCGTGTAAGGTGACTAAACAGTTTTGGACTAAGTTACATGAAGAGCTGAAAAGAATATTTAAGAGCACAATTCTTAAAAATCCAGAAGCATATTTGATGGGTTTAATAACCAATGATATTCCCGAAGACAAAAAGAACATATTCCTCCAAGGGACAGCAGTGGTGAGACTACTAGTGGCAAAAAATTGGAAAACAGGAAAAATACCAGAAATATCAGAATGGAGAACCAAGTTTTGTGAATTTATGGCAATGGCAAAATTAATAGCTTCAATTAGAGGCAGCTCCAAGCAAAAAATTAAGAGAGAGTGGGAGTGTGTAGAGACATATATGGAAAAATATGGAAATGGAAATAAATTTTAATATAAACATAAAAGGAAATCTTCGCAAGCATATAAGATAATATTACAAAGGATAGAATCATTAAGTACAAACAACTGTTAACACAACAAAAACCAATAATATAAATACCAATAAGATCGCACATGGGTGAGGGGAAGGTGGTATCTGAAGAATTATTAAGAACCTTTAGGAACGTGATATAAAAGCCAAATGATATATGTAATTGGAAACATGTTGACTGATTGTGGCTGTAAGCTTTTTATTTTCAAATAAAAATGAATTTTTTTTTAAATGGGAAGAAATCCACAAGCAGGACCTGAGCACAATATCAGCACTCTCTCCTTCTGCAGTATTCAAAGGCATTACTGAGTTTGTCCATGGAGGCAGGGCAGGGCAGAGCCATTGTGGCTGGCAGCTGTTGGCAGCCTTCTCCATGAATTTGTCCAAACCTTTTTTTAAACCATTGAAGTTGGTGGCTGTTGCTGTGGAAGTGAGTTCCATCATGTAGCCGTGTCCTGCCTGAAGAAGTCCTTTCTTCTGGCTGCCTGGAATCTTCCAACATTCAGCTTCATTGGAAGCCCATGGGGTCTGGTCTTATGAGACAAGGAGGAAAGCTTTTCTCTGTCCACTCTCCATGCCTTTCCTCATTCTTGAAACTTTGACACTGTTGCCTCTTTTTCATCTTGTCTCTAAACTAAAAAGTGCCATATGTGGCAAACTTCCCTCACAGGGAGTCGCCCCATCCCATTATAATTTTGGATGCCCTTTTCAAATTCTACAATATTCTTTTTGAGGTTAGGTGGCCAGAACTTGGCACATTCTTCCATATGAAGTTGCAACATAGATTTGTATAATGGCATTACAATATTAGCAGCTTTATTTTCAATTCCTTTCCTAATGATCCCTAGCATGAAATTCGTGTTTTTCACAACTGCTGCACACTGGGTCAGCATGTTCACTGAGCCATCTGTTATGACCCCAAGGTCTCAGTTCTGGTAAGACACCACCAGTTCAGACCCCACTTGTGAAATTAACAGTCTTTTTGCCCCAACTTCCATCACTTTACACTTGCTTTCACTTGCAATTGCATTTGCTGTTTTACAGCCCGTTCATTCAGATTGCAGAGGTCCTTGTGGAGCTCTTCAAATTCTCATTTTGTTTTAACAACCCTGATCAAACTTAGCTACCCATGTTTTTTTGTGGGGAAGGGAATCTTAGCCTGAAGCCTGTGCCTCCTTTTCTTTGCTGCCAGGGCTTCCTCCGAGCAAAAAATCCTCCGAGCTGGCCTGATGACACCCCCTTGGAGGGCTGCCCCCAAACAAGATGGTTCTGGACTCAGGTCGCCAGTCCTTTCGGCGGCGGGAACAGCAGCCTGATGTCTTTGGTGCTGGCCTGCAACAGCGGAGAAGTGGGAAGAAGGAGGCCTCTCGTCCCTATGAGGGGCTGCGGGTGCCTCCCTTCTTCTCTCCTTCCCTTTCTCTGGATTCAGACTCCTCCAGCCCGGGCCAGCGGGCGCCCGCCAAGACCAAGTGCCTCCAGAACCCAGAGCCCCAAGTGCCGCCCCCCATGGGCCTCTGCCCTGCCTTCCAGAATCCCTGCAGCTGGATGCGCCGGAGCGAGAGCATCTGCGCAGTGAACCGGAGGGACCGCGCGCGGGGGCAGATCCGCAGTGCCACCTCCCTGCCTCACCTCTCCAAAGCCAAGGCGGACAGGTGCATCGGGGGCAAGAGGAAAAGTCCCTGCCTGCTGGTGGCCCTGCGGCCGGTGAACGTTGACAAAGAGAGGGAGAAGTTCTTTGGGGCCTGCTATGCCTACAACCCCCAGTTCGAATACGCAGAGCCTGTCCCTGAAGCCGTGTTGGAGAAATACAAAGAGGCCTCTGGGCAGTTTATTTCACAGGTAAGAAAAGTTTCCCCTGCTCCTTCTACTTTTGCTGTTTTCTTCCAAACGGCTGCTCCTCCCTCCACAACCCTTTCACTCTGCTCTGCCGCAAGGAGACTGAGCCAGCAAGTCTCTGCCTCCCAGAGGGAGGAAAGATGCTTTGGGTCTCAGCAGCAGGAGCGCAGCTGCACCCATCCTGGTATTATACTGTGTGCATCAGTAATCCTCACAATAACCCTGTAAGGAGCTGGGGGGCAAAATGTTTTGCAGAATCTAGAGGTTCACCTACTTTTCTAGATTCTAGTTTGGCAAGGGGGGGCCAAGGAGACTCATGCCACTGGAGGGAGAGAGCCTGCTCCGATCCTGGCACACATGAGCACATGCCCCACTCCCCCCAACATCCAGGCAGTGTTTTACTATGGGATGCCAGGACTCGGGGATCTAAGAGGGTGAAGTTTGAAACTTGGAAATCAGATGCTTCTTTCAGCAGCCCAGGTGCTAGGACCAGTGACAAGCAGCAGGGGTGAATGGGCTCTCCTACCTGTGCACATTGGGTTGGTCAGAATCATTGCCTCCATATTGCAGGCTGGAGGGCTGAGACTAAGGGAATGGTGGCAGTTTGAAGTGGGTCTTCTGCTCACAGCTGGTGCTACCCTGTTTTGAGCTGAGCAATCTTTCTACTTCTTCTTTTAGAACTTTTGAGTCCTCTTGTTAATTCTCACAACAGTCCTCTGAGGGAAGTTGTCCACAGCAGTCTTTCGCAGAGGGGAGCTGAAAGAGATTTGCCAGGCTAGAATGACCAGCTCCTTCAGTTGCCAGACTTTGAGGAATCACAGAGGCTTGCTGCCTCTGGTTAGCCAGGTCTGCCTGTTGTGGAGCAACATGGCCTCAGTTCTCTGTGTTGAGGGCTGGGCTGCTTAGGGCTTCCTAGCTGAGGCAGAGGAAGGGGTGATCTCATGATGGCAACCACCAGTCCTTCATGCTCTTCAGTTTGTCTATTTGGTCTACAGGTCATAAATATCCAAGATAGTCTCTGGTTATCCAGGGAAATGCATAATGGAGAAAAAGGCAAAACACATGCATACAGATTGTGCCTTTTAAAATAAGCTACAGGAACAATGGAATAACTAATGGACAGGCACCTATTATTCAACTTGCTTTAATTTTTAATTCCTACGAAGTTAAAAAGTAGAATGAATCCAGGTTGCCAGCATCTGAAGGACACCTTCAACTAGCTTGTGTTGGACCTCCATTAACATTATGCGTTAATCTTGACTATATCAGGTGTACTCTCTTCAGGTGTGGGTGGGGAGTTCTTTCTTTGTATCTGGTAGCCGAAAAACATTTTAAAAATGTTATTTTAAATGGAAAAAGCAGACAGTTGTGGGTTGAAATTCACTTGCTGTGTGTGTTTCAGGCTATTGGAATCATTGACGCTGTGCTGGAGAAATATAGCACCTATGAGAACTTTGAGGCATCCAACGGAGGGAAGTTGCTCAGCAAATGCCAGATCTGGTCCATTGTCAGGAAGTACATGCAGAAGGAAGGCTGCTCTGGAGAGGTGAGTCCAATGCTGGCCAAAGACCTTTTGCATGATCCCAGGGAGGCACCCTGACAGCCTTTTGCGCAGTGCCCTTGGAAACCCCCAAATCCTTCCTGCCCCAGGGGTTGCATCCAGCCGTGATGGTGAGGGTGGGAAGCCACATCTGGGACTAGCCCTGGAGACTGCATGGACTGACTGGAGTCCTGCCAGGAAGGGAAGGTGCATGGGAGCTCTGCGCTGCTCCTTGCCTGACCTACCTCCCAAGAGCTGTGCTGGGTTTCCTAAGCAAGCTCAGAATATTGGGGGATAAATGCTAGGATGGTCTTGGTTGTCACATGGATGGATGGGTGGCCTGTGGTTTCCCTCTCCTGTTTCAAAGCTTGTTCTGCATCCTGGGGCCTCTGATAGAAACTCCCTCACAGCTCAGTTCAGAGTGTAAATACAGGCCCTGCTCCCCAATCTTCTTTTAGGTGGTGGTTCAGCTGACCGAGGACCTGCTGTCTCAGGCAGTGATGATGGTGGAAAACAGCCGCCCAACTTTAGCCATCAACCTTTCTGGGGCTCGTCAGAACTGGCTGGAGGGCATGTTGCGCCATGAAATAGGTCAGGATCTGTGAAGAAGGAGCAAAGTTTTGGGACATTCCCCAACCCTCTGTGCTCTGGAAGGGTACAGAACACGGGGTGGGAGGAGAGTGGAGAATTGTCTGCCAGGAGTTGGAACATCAATTTTTCTTCCAAGGGAAGGATGTACCAGCTGGACTACCCAGCCCTGAACTCTGGCTGGTTTTGGGAGAGGCCTAATAATTCTGTTCAGTGCCAGAGAGACCTAGAACTCTGAAGAGCAGGAGCGTCTGGGTGCTGACTGGCAGGGGTCTAGTTGTCAAATGCTGTCTGGCCGTGAACATCAAGGGAAGGCTCATGTCTAATACAAGTTCCATTATGATTCCACTGCTATATCAGAACAGATTTCAGCTTCATCAGACTGAAAGAAGCTGCTTAATAATAAGTTGGGCTTTATCTAGTTTAATGAACTATCAGGGAGCGTGCTGAGGAGGAATGGTGGAAGCTACCACTTCCACCTGCTCCTGAATCTTCCCAGAAGCAGGAGGACAGATAGATTTGGAACAGTGGTTTGCAGAGGGGCATAGTTCAGAAGGCAGAAGCTGGGAAATACTGTATGGGGAACAGCCAGAAGAAGAAACACTGGAAGAGAGAGGGTTAACAGATTCACAGTTTCTGGACAGCATTCCTCCACCCAGCCCAAGGTCGAGAAGAGCTCAGAAAGTCTCAGAACAGAAAGCTCAGAGGGCACAAGCTCAGATTACAAGAGTAGGAGTGATGTAGATTAATAGGGATGGAGGGGGTGTGAGCCTTAATTAGGAGCACCGCCATTCTGGGTTGACGCTTTCTTTTGTCCTTCACTGTGTTTATTAAAGAAACTAACTGGTAAGAATTCATTTTGTTTGATCTGCTCATTTATGGCCACGGGGGAGGAAGCCGATTCCCTGAAGACTGACATATAACACATTTTTAAGTGATTAATTTCATGGTTTTCAACTTTCCCAATCTTTAAGGCTTTCTAATTTTTCGAGTTGTCATCCAATGCTGTAAAGACATCAGGAGATGGGCAGGGAGTGGTCCCACCCACCTGATAGATCCAGTTCCCTACCCCTGGACACGCAGCCTAAAACCCAGGACGTGAGTCCTCTTTTGCACTGTGATTCAGTGACCCAGTGAAGGACTGGGAAGTGGGGTGGGGGGCAAAGCTGAGACAAGCCATTTGTGAAGGAGGAGTCATGATGGGGAAATGCCTCTCCTCTGCCTTAGGCACCCACTACATCCGCGGAGTCAACAATGCCCACCAGCCGTGGCACAGCTCAGAAGGTCGCCAGCACTACGGCCTGAAGCCGGCGAATCCCACTGAGGAAGGCCTGGCCAGCCTGCACAGTGTCCTCTTCCGCAAGCAGCCCTTCCTGTGGAGGGCAGCACTTCTCTACTACACCGTCTACCAGGCCAGCCACATGTCCTTCTGCGAGCTCTTCCACGACCTGGAGCGCTACGTGCAGGACCCTGGGGTGCGCTGGGAATACTGTGTGCGGGCCAAGAGAGGCCAGACAGACACTTCCGAGCCAGGTAAGGGCCTTCGCATGGCGTGAGGATGCTCAATATTGGAGAGATGCAGCCAGCCCTCAGGGTTCTGGCGGTTGGCCACTTGAGCAGCATTTGCTAAAATTCCTCTGCGATTTAGGACCCCCTTGCTCAGTCCCCACCCTTCACCATCACAAGATGATGGCTGGCTGGGGGATGGTGTGTAGGTGACCTGCAAAGGACAGCTCTGCTCTTGGGCACCGATGTGCAGCAGGGCTGGTTTGGGGGCCTCTCCTGATTGATGGTGCCCTTCAGAATTAGATTCTGATATACTGCAGAACACTAAAAGAAAAGAAAACTCCAAAAGCACAAGGTGACTTCCTGCAAACCTCCATTCTTCCAGCCCTCAGGAAGTTCCCTGATTTTGGCAATACTGTATTTGAATTTCTTGCCAGTATTTGGACGTCACTTTGAAAGGAAAACCCTACCCAAAGTGTCCTGGTTATGCTGGATGTGTCAATGGTTTTTCTCTTTCAGGGTGCTTCAGTAAAGATCAAGTGTACCTGGATGGAATTCTCCGGATCCTGAGACATCGACAAACCATCAACTTCCAGCTGCTGGCTGCCCTGGGGAAGGTAACAGTTCTGCCTGCTCTGTGGTCTCCCCCCCCCATGTGTGTGTATTGTGGGGGGCAGGTACCTTCACCTCCTCCATCTCATAGCCAAGAGGGCTTTTTTTGGCTTCACTTCTGGTGTTTGATCCAGTTGGAGGCAGATGGCTAGAGCAGGAAGAGACCAAGAAAGGAGGGAGGTGAGCACAGTCCTCTAACAGTCCTCGGCTAAGAAAACCCATGTTTTCCATCCAAGTGAGGCCCTCCAATTCATCTTTATCTTCCTCCAAAGGGCATAGAATGTCTATTCTCTCCCAGCTCCCCCTTTACCATTGTAACAGTCCTGTCTCAAAATGGCTGTTTTTAACCCAAGAGGCACTAGGGAGTTCTGATTGTGAATCTCCCACAATGCATCTGGCTTGGCCCTCAGTAGGTGTCTCCACCAGACTGGCTCTCAGGTGAGGTAAATTTGGTCTGTTACACAAAGCTCTCTGGTCTTGCAGCAATGATGATGTTTTTTGTACCTCACCCATCTGACTGGGTTGTCCCAGCCACTCTGGGTGGCTTCCAGCAAGAAGATTGAAACCTCATCTTTGAATGAGTTGCTAACTTTCAGTTGATCTGTGTGTTTTTTTTTTAAAAAAAATCAGGTCTCCTATGAAGATGTGAGTAAACTTCAGAAATATGGGGTGCTGGAGAAGGCTCGAATCCCTCACTTCATGGAGGATCTAGAGAGGTACATGCAGCAGCTCAACCACATTGTCGCAACCAACTGTCTGAATGACGAGGAACTGGAACAGCTGCTGCCAGAATGAGCCGGCCTTTGAGGGGGAAGAGGGAGGGAGGGAGAGGGCTATGGCTCCTCCAGCCTTTGCTGCTGTCACCCAAGACAGGCTGTGCTGTAATCATGAATAGGCCCTTTGGGGGTCTTCAAAGAAGTTGTTGTGTCAGATTGTGGTCCTGCTGAAAACAGTTTACTGGCTTACAGCCTACTATTTATTCTTTATTTATTGGGGTCTCTGGTTGAATATTGGGTGAATGAAGACTGGAATGAGGCAGTCTTCCAGCTATTCAAGGAGAAACCTTTGCAGGTGGTCTGTTGAGTGTACCAATCTGGAGCCATTTAAAGTAATTTCAAAATGTCTCAAGATACATGGAATGTGGCATGTTCCCTCTTCTGCGGAGCAGGCTGGCAGTCATCACTTTTGACCCTGCTAAAACAAAAAAGGCAATTCTAAGGGAGGTTGACTGTCCTGTGTTTGCACAAGCCAGTGTGTTTGGTTCACCAATTCAACCATTTGACTGAGAAAGAGCAGGTGCAGAGGTCACCAGCTGCCGCAAGGACGTCTTCCAGGGTTTGGCTGCCAAGAATTAGATACAGAACCCATTTACGCAAAGTTAGAAAATGTCTTCAGGTGTGTTTCATATCCATCTCAGTCAGCTTGCAGCTTTTCAGCAAAACTTGCTTTGTTGCATCAGACAGAGATCTTTCTCTCTTGGCCAGCATCTTTTGCTTCCAACTAGGCAGGTGCCTTGGGAGCTCACAAGCCAGGCAATGAGCTGCACTCGACATCTCCTGAATTACTTTGAATGCAGCAGGACTCCACAGCCTTGAATGCAGGAAGCTGCTTTCTCTGAAAGACCTGCTGGTCCATGAGTAGAAACAAGTAGTTCCGTCTAGTCCTTTGACAAAAGTTTTTGTCCAGTGTAAGCAGTTGTCTGTAGTTGGCATGTGCAGTGTGATGGGTGCTTTGGGGTTGCTTCAGCTGTGTTTTTGACAACCAAACATGTTTGTGCCCAAGGATTTTGGGAGAGGTGCAGAGAGAGACCGGTGGCCACCTGAGACAGGAGGGAGGCAAGGAAGGGAGGTGTGGGGGGGCAGGTAACTTTAGCTTATAAAAGGAAGTGTTTGATAAGCAATGGCAGGTCCTTCGTAAATGGAGCCAAGGACCTTGGTAGTGTTTCTCAAGCAAATAAAATGGGAGAATCTGAGGAAGCAAAGGTGCACAGGGGCCACCTCTGGGGTCAAGACTGAAGCTGTTGCTTTAACAGTCTCTTCTGGCATTAAGTGAAATATAAATTCATTTTAAAACAACCCCTTCCATCCTGTGATGCTACCTGTGCTTCTACACTGTTTGTCAAAGCCATTTCCACTGCTGGGCTCCTTGGTGTAAAACAGATTTTGCTCCATTCAATAAAGACTCTCCTCTGCTTTTGTTGTGCTTAGCTGGGGAGGTTGGCAGAAATCTTCATGCACTGCCAAGCTCAAATCCTTGCTCAGACTGAAGTGGGAGGGTGACCTTTTTGCTCTCTGAATACTTTGGAAAGAAGTCACACATGCCCGCCCCCACCTTGACTAATGAGAAGGGGCATCTCCCACCGCACCCCACGCCATTCCCTTCACTAGTTTCTACTAGCCCTCCAGTAAGCAACCAACAGTCATGAACCTATGGATGATACAACCCACCCCTTTCAATGTAAAGGGCCTTGGGCAATCCTGACCCCTGGGATCAAATTCTTCCTACCCATGTAGACTTTACCCACCAGGCTGCCTCTGCAACTGCATCAATCTGAAGGCTAAACAGCAGCCATAGCCATCTCCATAAAATGTGGTAGGATGTGTCAATGCAGATTAAGGATGTCAAGATACTTGCTATCATGTGCCCTTTTTGCCAAGGCTCTGGAAAACACACCTATCCATCTATAGCTGCCTGTCCTCTTTCATAACTGACAAAATCTCATTCCAAGTGCCCTCCCATTTCCTGAAAGATGGAAGCACATTTATAAAATAGGATTTTACTTGGTTGCAGGATTTTTTTCCACCTTGTTTTCTAAGCCACCCCAAAACAGCAAGTTTTGTCCATGGGAATGTTTCTAAACCAGAAACATTCAGATCGTGATAAAATATTCAGCTTTTTAAGAGTGGTATTTTGAAGTCCACTCCTCAATTTATACTATGTAAACATGTTCCTCAGTTTTCATGATTTACTTCTCAGATTCACGTGTGTTTCTAATCCAATACTTTTAGACAAGCTTAAGTAGGGAAAAGGGTATTGTCTTTATTTAAAAACAAAACAACCAGTTATTTTATTCACATACAGGTACAAGCTTTTAAGAGCATCTTTTGCTTGTTCCTACCCCAACCCCACCCAGCATGCATTATCAGGGGCGCCCAGACAAACACTGATTCACCACTTCCAACAGATGGTTGTTTTCCAAGGCAGCCGCCACTCTCTCTTTGTCAGCCAGTTGCTTGTTTACTGTGAAAAAGAACCCCACAAGAGGAGTTAGTGAAGACATCCATCCATCGCCCTCTGCTGTATAGCTCAAGGGCTAGGACCCCACCCAAAAAATTCAAAGTGGTATTTGTACTTTTACCTTCCACCTTTCCCTTCAAAACAAATATAGAAGGGAATGTAAGTGACTTATTCTGAGGGGTATTTTGTGGTGAATTTTAAACCTACCTGCATGCTCTGAGGCATGTGTTCCAGGGGTTATGTGGACATCCACCTGTGAGGAGGAAAAGAAGAAGCATCATCATTTGTGTCACCAAATAATGTTCCCCCGGGTTGAACCGATTGGAGGAATAATAAAAATTATACCTCGCTAATCCAATTTTACCTTAATTTAATTTGGTCGCTTAGTTATACACCATCACCAGTCCCCTCACTTCCATTCTGTATCTGATTGGTGAGGATGTGCTATCACTTGGTAGTTTGTTTCTAATTCCAACCCAAGATCAAAAGCCTTGATCAAAAGCTTTGGAATGCCCCCCCCCCTGGATATGAAGAAGCCACTAGGAAGCAGGAGTGGGAGGGGCTGAAAGAAGGCATCTGATTAATGGAGGGGCTGGGTGGCAGCCAGGGACCCCTTTCCTTATTGCTTTGAAAAAACGGCACTTGGTTTCCAGAATGTCAAATTCCAAAAAAGCAGCATGGGCTGCATGGGATCCTGCAATTGGTAGCCTCAGGTGCTTTAATAGAAACAAACGGGAGAAGGAAAGCCCTCGTATCCCTTTGATGGCTAGCCTGCCAAGTGCCAAGATGAGCAAGAGCTTCTGCAACTGGGAGTCACTGGAAGCAAGTAAGGAGGAAATTCACGCTGCTTTCCAGGGTGCTGTAGCTGCTGCCTCTTGGAGCCAAGCAGTGGTCTCGCAAACAGGAGCTACTCCCCAAGGGCCAAGCCAGCTGTTTGTCTGGGCCCTTTTCTAGGCAGATCAAGTCTTCTGGCACCACTGGTTGTTTGAATTTATATCTCCCATCCCCTGCAACACCTTCACAGCATTCTAGAATGTCAAGTCAAAGCAGCACTTTGGGGTCCCCCTTGAAGGCTGCTGACCCAGGTCATTGTTTTGTCTCCCACATTTGTCTTGGTTTTCAATGCTTTGAGGAGCTACAGGAACTTGCAGCTGCCACCACACTTTTTCTATCCCCTGCTGAATTCAAATTTCTGCTCATGGCTGGTGGGAGACAAGGGGTGAGCACTGCAGGTTTGCCATGGGGAATGCAGACACTGTAAAAGCAGAACTACCAGTACAATTCTACTTCTAGCTGATCACACAAGAGCAATGCCTCAACAGCCCCAAAGGCTCCTCATGTCCACCATATGAAACAAAAACAGAATTTCTCCATTGCTCTTTTGGCCATTTGCATCTACTCACCTTAAACCTTTCTGGTAGGGATCTGATCAGCTTCACTTTGACTGAAAGGCCAATTAATGTTGCCATACTGCAGTGAGGAATGGTGGGGGTGAATTCCACTGAAACGGTGCTCTCAGCATCATTTACCTGTGAAAGACCCATCCCGACCCAACCACAATTTTTTTTAAAAAAGAGTCATAATTTAAACCAGATAAAATGCTGTTCTAATTGGAAAAAGAGCTAATTGGCTTGTCTCTTTGCATCTTACTAACTGCAGTTGTACTTTGAGAATTGGACTCCTCTCAGTCTGAAGATGATGCCCAGGAATTCACAAAGAAAACCAAGCAACCTAGGGACAAATAGAAGAGGACGCCTTCACCCCCAAATTGCTCCCCTTTATCACATACATAGCCCAACAAGACAACAAGAAGAACCCATCCACAGCATGTGAATCAATATGGCTAACTTGACCCAACAATCCTCCCCCAAGGGTGTTGTTGGCCAACTACAGACAGCCAACAACACCCTGGCCCCACCCCTCTCATTACCAAGGAAATGTAATGTGAAGAGAACCTACCTAGTTGACGCTGACACAAAACCCCACACTTACACTATATAAAAGAATATAGTGTGAGTGTGAGCCAAGGGCCACTGAGCTAACCAGGTGGTGGTGAGAAGATGGGAGGGGGCATCACTGTAGGGCATGATGGTAGCAGCTTGGATAAGTCACACAGGTGCAGTTATATAAAAAGTCATCTGGGGTGTGCAGTGAAATGGGGAATTTAAGAATCAGGCCAGGCAAAACCGGAAAGACACCTGTTCTTCCTTGAAGCTGCATCTCTCCTAAAGGATCTGTTTGTACCTGGTTTTCATGAATTTAGTGACATGGGCTACAGCCTGTTCAGCCGGCCTCTGGCTCAAAAAGAGGCCATTTTCCCTCTCCAGCTTAGAAAAGGTAGAGAAAAGCCGCCAACACTCACCTTGACTCGAACTTGTTCTACGACGTTTAGTTCTTCTAATGTTAAGGGATGCTCTGGGTCGTTGATAGAACGAATGAGATGTAGAAAGTCAAGGAAAAACACTCCACCAGCAAAGCACAGCCAGGCACAAAGCAACAGGCCCTGTGGGGATGCAATTCTTCATTTAAGATGGGAGCTTTCCAAATGTTCCCCAATGAAGACAAACTGCTCAAGCCTTCCCAACGGGAACCAATGCAGAAAACTGGTTGGCTAATACCTCTTTAGAGAGGCCAACTGCACACTAGTATTAGAAAACATCTTTTTAGTCCAGGGGTGGGGAGTCTATGGCCCTCCTTATGCTCTTGGATTCCCCACTCCCATCAGCCTGTGTGATAGGCACTATAGTCCAATATCTGGAGGACCAAAGACTCTCCATCTCTGCTTTATGCTAACCTCCCCTCTTTACTAAATGCCACTTTCTCTTTCTTCTGAGATGATCACACCCTGGTAGGAAATTTTGCATGAGAACCCTGAGTAACCTGCTGAATGCCAGCAAGGAACCACCAGCTTTCCAATACAACTTAAAAAATATATTATATGAGCTGCCAATCCTACAACTCTACATATATCTACCTATTGCGGGGCTTCCACGTCATGCAAGCTATCAATCCTACCCTGAAGAGCAGGAACTAGAGATGCTTGAGGAAATCAATCTCTTATTTCTAATACAACCTGATACAGACCTGCTCTGTGCCTAAAAAGTTTATTCTGTGAACCACCTTGAGACCCCGAGTATAGGGCGGTACAGTGGTAGCTCCGGTTACAAACGATCCATTCTGGAGGTCTGTCTGTAACCCGAAACAGTTCTTAACATGAGGCACGCTTTCGCTAATGGCGTCTCCCGCTGCTGCTGTGCCGCCAGCGTAAGACTTCCGCTCGCATCCCGGGGCCAAATTCACAACATCTGCTTCCGGGATAGCGGAGCTCATAACCTGAAGCATTCGTAAGGAGGGTGGTACGTAACACGAGGTTCCACTGTATATAAATTCAATAATAATAATAATAATAGCCTGCTGAATTGGGCTAATGACCCATCTAGTCCATTCTCAATCATTTTGGTTACCTTTTCCCAGACCATTTCCTCTACAATATCCTTTTGGAGGTCAGGCAACCAGAATGCCACAGTGTTCAAAGAGCAGTTGCATGGTATGATACCAGCAATTTTGATTTCAATTTCTTTCCAAACAATCACAATCTCTTTTTATTTTAACAATCTGAAAAAATTAATGTTACCGGCAAACCTTGCCTCCTTGCTGCTCATTCCTAATTCTAAATCATTTATAAGCAACTTAAAAGAGCACAATCCCAACACTGATCCTTGGAGGACTCCCATTTTCAACATCTCCCCATTTGGAGAACTGTCTGTTTATTCCTACTCTTTCATTCCTGCAGCTTAAACAAGAGTACCGTATCTCTCCTGTCATTCCTCGACTGCTAAGCTTACGCAGGAGTCATTGGTGAGGGGCTTCATCAAGAGCCTTTTTGAAAGTCCACGTGCTCCATGTCAGCCAGATCACCTCTATCTACAAGCTTGTTGACACCCTCAAATAAATCTAAATAGGTTCATGAGGTAGACTTGCCTCCTCCTGACAGATTGTAACTTACTCGGCTCGAAAAACGCATCGAGGTGTGTTAAGAAACTGTATATTGATGTGACTATTCAACCGACCTGCTTATTGAGTGAAGGCGTGAAAGTGACACAATCTGTCCACCCCAGATACAAACCCACCGCGCCTGCTGCCCCCACAGCCCCACCCTGGGCTCCCAGGGTGGCTCAGCCCCTCTCGTCCGGCTCTTCATCCGCCTTCCCGACCCCAACCCAGGCGCCGCTGCAAGCATGAGGCGTCACTTCCATGAGCCACTGGAGAAGCTCTAAGAACCAGGAGAAGCGCCGGCCGGGCCCGCCCCCTCCGCCCAGGGAGACTTTCCCCTTTAGCAGGCGAACCCCGGCTGGGCTCAGCTGAGGATATCGAAGATCTCCCGGTCGTCGATGGCGTCAGGCAGCTCGTCGTCCTCCTCGCGCGCCGTGACGGGCCGCTCGCCCTGGCGCCGGTAGATGAGCGGGTTCGCGTTTTCCAGGGCGCCGCCCGCCGACGAGGCAGACGGATCTTGGCCCACCATGGCGACGACTGCGGCAGCGGCAGCACTCAGCGGACTAGACCGGGCGCCGTTGCCAAGCGCATCCCCACACCGGAAAGACGCTAAGCGGAGGTGGCTCTGGCGTAACGCGCTTCCGGCATTTGGGTAACGAGCTCACTTGAGTCAGCTGCCTTAGCACAGTGGAGCTAAAAATGCAGAAGAGCCCATCTCGTTGCCTTTAGCGGGCGCTTCCGGGTTCGTTTTGTTTCTAATTTTGCTTCTATCCGCGGCAGAAGTGCGAGTTGCTGGGAGGAAACGCCTGAGTGTTCGTGCACAGACAGAAAGTAGCCTCTGAGCATATACAGACTGCTCTCCCCTTACCTTGGGCAACTGCCGCTTCTGCTTTCCTTGCGCGGTTTGAAGGGTCTCTGGGAGCCCATCCAGTCGCACCTGCCTGTTCAGTTCAGGATTTTGCGGCTTCAGCCTCCCTGGCAGGAAGGCCACCCAGCAGCCGAGGGTCCACTGTGAGAGTCGCAGGCTGAGGGTTACTAATGGAAAAAGTCATCGCGGAGCCCCAAAAGTCACCGGGAAGGGGAGGGGGCTGCGCTATGAAAGGGACATGAGTGGAGGCCGAGAGCCTCTTTTTCAGCCCATGGACTGCATTTCCCACCCCGTGGAAAAGCTACCTGCAGCAAGAAGGGGAAAAAACCTGTCGCTTTACCCTCACGGCGCTACAATGTCCAGTGCCCTTATTGAACTACAGTTCCCAGGAGTCTTTTAGGGGAAGCTAAGTTTGTCATTGGTACGAGTTTTCGTGTGCATGCACACTTCTTCAGATACCAAGTGTGCATGCACACAAAAGCTCATACCAATGACAAACTTAGTTGGTCGCTAAGGTGCTACTGGAAGGATTTTTTAAAATTTTGTTTCGACTACGGCAGACCAACACGGCTAGCTACCTGTAACTAGAACTACCGGTAGGGGAAGCTGTATGCTTTGGATGCCCTTCAAATGCATGACATGGATCTGCCCACATCAGTTAACATTTTACTTTGACTCTTGGAGGGGAGGGACTGAGGGACGAGGTGCTGACTTTTCCTCCTAGGAGCCTTCCTCTCACCCTTCACAGCACCCAAAGGAACCTGGCATCACCACATGTTCCTTCCTGTTCCTCTGGCAGGAATGCCAGCCAAAGAGGGCACGGTCACACTTTCCTGCTTTAGACTCTGCCCTTTCCATTGGCGCCAGCTGGTTTGGCAGCTTTTGTATAACCTTTCTTCACATTACAGTTAATGATTCCCTTTTGTTGAAAGCTGAATAGTATTAAAAGCTGGTCTAGTATTATTATAGCTTGATGCTAGGTGAATCTGGACGTTTCCCCGGCTTTTATTTGTAAGGGATGCCGATCTTTGCACCCTGCCCTGAAAGCATATAAAGGCCCAGCAGCCCAGGGGCAGTAAAGCATAATGGCATCAGCCCCATGGAGTACCCTGTTCTGGGTTGCTGCAATTAGCACTGTTGGCTTCAGAATCCTTGAAGGCAAAGGTAAGAGGAGTGTTTCATTTTGACTGATAAGTGAAAGAGTGAAATAGCCCCTTGCAATCCACTCTTGAGGAGAGTGAAGAGGAGCATCTCTGTCTGTGTCAGTCACCTCTTTACATTTTTCCAGTTACACCATTTTTGTATTATTATTCCAGTCTGTAGAAGAGACAGTGACATTTCTCAGTAGTAGAACACCTGTCTTGCATGCAGAAGGCCCCAGCTTCAATCCCCAGTGGCATCTCTAGTAGGCTTAGGAAAGCCCCTGTCAGAAACTCCAGCAAACCATTGGCAGTCAGTGTAGACAGTTCTGAGCAAGGTAGATCAATGGTCTGACTTGATCTAAGGGCATCTTCATGTGTTATTCAGAAATACAACTCAGAATGCACCAGCAGCTCCCCCCCACACTTCATCCCTCTCTTGCAAACAGCAGCCCATCTCATTCCTGTGTCTGACACTCTGCATAAGAGCACTTCAGTTGCTCCAACTGCCATTCATCAGGGGGAAAATGGTTGCTGGATTTAAAAAAGATTGGGATGAGGGAGTTGGTTGTGTGTCAGAGAGAGAGAGAGAGAGAGAGAGAGAGAGAGAGAGAGAGAGAGAGAGAGAGAGAGATAGAGAGAGAGGAGGGACTAGAAATTGATTCTGTGATGTGTTCTCTTAGACTTTTCCTCTCTTGGTAAATGTAAAGGGACCCCTGACCATTAGGTCCAGTTGTGACCGACTCTGGGATTGCGGCACTCATCTCGCATTATTGGCCGAGGGAGCCGGCGTACAGCTTCCAGGTCATGTGGCCAGCATGACAAAGCTGCTTCTGGTGAACCAGAGCAGCACACGGAAACACCATTTACCTTCCCGCTGTAGCGGTACCTATTTATCTATTTGCACTTTGACGTGCTTTCGAACTGCTAGGTTGGCAGGAGCAGGGATGGAGCAATGGGAGCTCACCCCGTCGCAGGGATTCGAACTGCCGACCTTCTGATCGGCAAGCCCTAGGCTCTGTGGTTTAACCCACAGTGCCACCTGCGTCCCTGTTTCCTCTCTTACTTGGCAGTAAATCCAATTTTATCTGGAAAATGGATAGGGATGGGTTGGAGATGACAGCTGCAATAAACAAATTCTGCCCTTATTCCCTTATGGGTTACACAAGAGCCCTTGTAGAGTCCTTTGTAGGTTCTCCATCGGTAGGAGAAAATAACAGAGGCCAACCAGAGAATATTGAGAAGCAAAGCAGCTAGTTAACTTGATCTTTATTGAACTGTTGCAATAGGGTGAAGATTTACCAATAGGAGGTGTGGATGGTGGAGAGACAGGGAAAGGCAATTTGTATTGGCTGAAGACTTCGCCACCTCCTGATAGCTAAAGGCATCAAAACAAGTGATATCCCACCACTTAACTGCATGTGCTGGCTTCAGGACCAAAGCCATTGGGGCAGGCTCTTTAGCATTTATTTATACTATCCTCTGCACCGCTTGTTCTTATAAGATTGTCAGTAGTACATATGAAAAGGATCTAGAGGTTTTAGTGGACCACAAGCTTAACATCAGTCAACAGTGTGATGTAGCTGCAAAATAACATAATGCAATTCTAGGGTGCATTAAGAGGAGTAAAGTATACCAATCAAGGGAAGTAATAGTCCCATGGGCGTACCCAGGATCAAAGCTAGGGGGGGCACACTAGCCATGCCCCCCAGCCATGCCCCCCAGCCACCCGATTGGCTAGCTGGCAATGACGTGGCCAGGATCCCCCCAGGAGGCATGGTCAACATCCACGCCCCCCAGAGGAAAGGGGGCCGTTTGCAAGGCAGCACACGGAGCCACCCACGCTTGCACTCCTGCCTCTCCCGCTCCTTTAATGGCAGCGGTGACTAAAACAAGGCAGCAGCAGCGAAACTGCCTCCGTTGAAGCAACCTGGACCTGGACCTGGGCTAACTTCAGCCCACACTCTTTCAAGTCACATGTATGCAAATGAGGTTCCGAAGAGCATTGTGGGGCAGCACTTTCTGTGCTGTGCTCGCTGTGACTTGAAGGAGTGTGGGCTGAAATTGGCCCAGGTCCAGGTTTTTTTCAATGGAGGCAGCTTCGCTGCCGCTGCTGCTATTTCGCTTCAGCCAAGCAGGCTGAGGAGGAGCACAGCAGGCAGCGTCCCTGCCTGTCCTCTCCAGCTGCCCTGCTTCTGGGGGGGCAGCTGCCCCCCTGCCCTATGCTGGGTACGCCCATGGATAGTCCTGTTCTGTTCTGCCTTGGTCATACCACACCTGGAATACTGTGTCCAGTTTTTGGCACCACAATTTAAGAAGACTATTGACAAGATGGAATATGTGCAGAGGAAGGCAATCAAGGGTCTGGAAACCAAGCCTTATGAGGAACTGTTGAGGGTATTGGGTATTGGGTATGTTTAGCCTGGTAAGGAGGAAACAGAGAGGAGACATGATAGGCATCTTCAAATATCTAAAGGGCTGACACATGGAGGATAGAGCAAATTTGTTTTCTCCTGCTCCAGAGGCTAGGACCCAAACCAATGGCTCCAGGTTACAAGAAATGAGATTCTGACTCAACACCAGGAAGATATTTCTCACAGTAAGCGCTGTTTGTCAGTGGAACAGACTCCCATGAGATGTGATGCACTCTCATTCTTTGGAGGTTTTAAAGCAGAGGTTGGATGGCCATCTAGTTAATTTAGTTGAGATGAGATTCCTGCATTGCAGGGGGTTGGGCTCGATGAGCCTTGGGGTTCCCTCCAACTCCACAGTTCCATGATTTTTACCAGGTGACTGCAAGTCCTTTGGGATGATCCGCAGGGCTGTTGTCTGAAAGATTCTTTCAGTGTATTACTTTTGTTTCTGGTTTATTTGTTTTTAAGCTCAGTGTTTAACAGAAAGAGCTGCCAACGTTTAAAATGAAATAGTATATTTTTTAAAAGCTATAACCAGAGAAAACCCACTTTAACTCAAAGTGCTGATAGCAGAGGATGGCTGCTCTCATGTCCTTTGTGTGGAGGGAGAAGGGAGGCTGCTTTTGGCTTTGCACGGATCCTTTCTAGGGGAGGGGTGTGGTCAAGCCCAATGCTCTCTGGTCCCCTGGTTTTATATAATTCTATACCTTTGCCTCTATGTTTGCGATTTCACACATTTTAAAAAACTTTATTTGTATGCACGCATTGTGTAGGTCCAGAAGGCGCCCACCCAGAAGTGGCCACAAAATATGGATGGCTTCGAGGGAAGCAAGCAAGTGTAAAGGGCACAGAGCGGCTGGTCGATGTCTTCCTGGGCATCCCCTTTGCAAAGCCTCCCACTGGCCCCTTGAGATTCTCCTCACCTCAACCGCCTGAGCCATGGGGTGGCGTGAGAGATGCTACCACGTACCCAGCGGTGTAAGAGATCCTCTTGGCTGCGGTGGGGAAATAAAAACCAGCAGAGAGGAATGTTTGAGGGGAGGTGCTGGGAACCACCAGCATGTTTTCATCATCATCTTTTTTTAAAGGATTTATTTATTTTATTTTTTTGAGAAAGAAATCACTGGAAACAAAACAGGTCTAACTGCTGAAAGAAAATTCTGTTTTAGCTTAACACGAACACCACAGAAATTCCAATATCTGCAACCTTAATGGGTCAGAGCAGTCCAGACGTTTCAGCAGCCAGCCTGGCCTCAGCCATTGGAGGCTGAGAGCTCTTTCACTGTTAATCCCACAACATTTTAGCTGCATTCAATAAATTCACAATTACTTATTTGACCACGTTAGACAAATAATTTGCAATGGTATTAATTCAATGCTAATGGGCTCTAAACTCAGGGTGGTTAATTATTTGAGATAAGGCATGGCATATTATGTTCCAATAAGCTTGTGGAGGCTAATAGTCCCATCACATTTGTAGCACATCTTTCCTAAGACATCTATATTCCCAGCATTTAAATCTATTAACAGAGGATATCCTGTTTTCAGACTAAAACAGTTTATACTGAATTCCCTGAACAGAAAGGCTGAGTGGTCCTGCTCTGATTGACTGGAACATTGTCACCCGTTTTCTAAGATTAGAATGTCAAGAAGACCCCTTTCTTGTTGCCTTTTTTAAATAAAACTTTGAACAGGTGATTAAGTCCAAACCTTTGCCAATAAACCTTTAAACTGGCCTGTGTCAGTTTCTCCCTGACATCACCTCTCGTGACCTCTTGCAAATTATTATCTTTATATTTGAGCTAGTGCTGTATATTCACTCTGTTATTTCCAAAGTAATGCCGAGTGTGGGGGGTGTCCTTTCTGCAGGTGCCCCCAGGATCTGGATATACTCAAAGGAATTCAGAAGAGATGGAAAGAAAAGCACCCGCCCTTCCGAAGTTCCGAGGACTGTTTGTACTTAAACATTTATACTCCCGCAGATTCCCCCAAGGCATCTAAGTTGCCAGTAAGCACATATTTTAAATGGACTGAAAGCAGCGTTGCAAAGTAAGGTGGCTGACAGCAGATTCTGGGTTGATGGCAGTGGCTCTAGCCAATGTCATTTTACTCTGAAGAGTCTTCTGCCTCTCGTGTTCTTACAAAGGGCAATTTTGATTGGTTGCGCCACATCCTTTCTTTAATTGTTCTGAATAAAATAAAATAAAAACTGGATGACTGCATCTTGAACTGCACCCAAAACTAAATGGTCGCGAGGTCTTTTGTTGCAAAATTGCCTGTCTACGATGATGCAATACAGTGCGTCTTTCCCAGCCATTACAAGATAGTCTATATGTCCAATTATTATATGCAATTTATTTCAAAAACATTTTATGAAAAATGCTCTCTAGCAACCTTCCGGTCATTCCTATCGCCCCAGCCTTACAAAAGCTTAAAAATGAGCCAGAATCCCAACGTTTGAGAGCCTTGGTAGAATATAAGGTCCCTGAAATTACGATCAATGTTGCCAAATTCTGTGTAGCTGCTATTAGACGCAGGAAACAAGAGCTTTCCAATGTCAATACGCAGGCGAATGCGAATATTTAGTTTTATTTATGTCCTTTACAGTGTTGTCATGGCCTAATTTGTATTGAAATTGTCCTCTGTTTATCCCTGTGTTATCCTTCTTTGATCAGTTGTATGAGTCGTTTTGGTCTGTGACCGTTTAATAAAATTTGATTTGATTTGATTTGACTTCCGGTCATTCCCTGCCACCCCTGTTCTTTTGAAGGTGATGGTGTGGATTCACGGAGGGAATATGATATTTGGGGCTGCTTCCAGGTTTGATGGTTCCGCGCTAGCTGCCTACGAAGATGTGGTGGTGGTCATCCTTCAGTACAGGCTGGGCATTTTGGGGTTCTTCAGGTAAGATTCTTTGGCTAAAGGTATTCCAGGACCCTTTTCACTGGAGGGGTGTTGGGTTGACCCGTCATGTCAGCTCTTCTTGCCACTTGTGCATCCGAAACCCTCAAAAGGACCTGGCATTGAGTCAAAAGTGGCAACCTTTTCTCCAAAATCCACCTGAGCGCTGAGCTTGCTGCTCCTTGCCAACGGTTTCCTTTCAGCACAGGGGACGAGAATGCTAGAGGGAACTGGGCCCTTTTGGACCAGGTGGCAGCTCTCCAGTGGATCCAGGAAAACATCAGAGATTTCAGGGGCGATCCGGAATTGGTTACTCTCTTTGGTGTCTCTGCAGGATCTATGAGTGCTTCAGCCCATGTGAGTTCCAAAATGTTATATGGTGGGGGTTTCTATTGTAGTAATAGGCTGCTTAATTATCAGGTGGACATTTTACAAAACATACAATAATGATCTCAGACATTCTCTCAAAGCTGTGGAAAGGATGGGTGGGGGTAGCAGTCACTGCTAACTTGCAGAACCCATGTAATCATGGCACATAAAGTGGCCCTTTTCGCTCTGGCTGCAAGAAAGATTAGGATTAAGGAATTGGATGCAATAGTTGTAAGTTCTATGGGGACTCAAAAGGCCTAAATTGATATTCAACGCTTTTGTTAGGTCAGCAGCAGGGCATAATGTCTGTTGCCAATGATGTCCTTTCTCCTCTGCCAGGTTATGTCTCCCTTGTCAAAGGGTTTATTCCACAGAGCCATCCTGGAGAGCGGTGTCTCACAGCTTCCAATAGTCTTTCAGAACAGGTCTCAGTCTGCTGAAGTAGGTTTGTTTGTTTGACCGGATGAGACCAAAATGTTTTTTGTCCCAAGGACACTGGTTTTTTCTTTTCTTTTTTAAACACAGCCCAGGTGGCAAAAGTTGAGTGGAGCCCCCCAGTGGCATGAATGCAGGGCAGGGCCGGCTCACACATGAGGTAGGCTGAGGCAACCGCCCCAGGTGGTGAAACTCCAAAAGGTGGTGCCCTGAAGGCACCCTGTCCCCCTTGCTGCCTCCACCTCTGGCAGAAAAGAAGCAGTGGCTACTTCCGGTGAGCTCTTGCCAAGATCTTACTGAAATCTTATGAGATCTCACTACAACCCACCACCACAGCTTCTCTCAGTACCATGACTGGAATTAGTAACAGGTAACAGGTGTGGCACAGAGCCAATCTGGAGTAAAACAAAAGGACCCCAGGTAGTAACAATACGCACTCTTGCCCTTTAGAAATGGAGGTGTGAGGTATGTTGTGCTGGTTTCGGCTGAGGGAGAGGGACCACTCATATAGGGATGGTCCTGTTGGTAGTTAGACGGGAGGAGGCCTGCCAAGGAGCATAGCTGCCAAGTATCCCGTATCCGCCGGGAAAACCCCTTTTTTCTCACCGTTTCCCGGCGGCCTCCCGTTTGGCAGAAAATCCCGGCATTGTCCCTTAAATTCGCTTCTTCCCGGCGGTCATTTTTCTGGTGCCGCTTTGCCCTTCTATGGGTACCAGAAAATGGCGGCGCCGGCGCCGGAAGTAGCTTTTACGTGTTTCCGGTCATGCGCGGAAGTGACTTCCGGCGCTGGCGCCGCCATTTTCTGGTGCCCATAGAAGGGCGAAGCGCCACCGGAAGTCGCGTCACGCAACTTCCAGTCATGCACGCGCTGCCGATCCCAGATCTTTACGATCCGGACTTGGCAGCTATGCCAAGGAGATGTGATTAAAATGGGTCCCTCAGCACCCTGGCAGGGCCCTACTCCTATAGGGTGAGGGTGGTGGGCCGTTCATGCCCACTATGAACCCAGATGGTTGGGCAATGGGCAGGCTGCTCCTAGGGGCCTGAAAATAACACACTGACACACTGGGGAATTTTTAATGTGAGCATATTGGTCTTGGGGCCTACACTCGATGAGGTCAAGATGTACTGTAGACTCAAAACACCTGTTCCTTGGGGTCAGGGATAAAAGGACAGGCAAAACTATTGCTTTCTGTCACCAGGGTTCCAGCATTCTTAGGGACATGCAGGCACTGAAACCTGCTGAAACCTGTTCCTTCAGATCAGGGGCACTGGGGCACCTAGAGAGGTTAAATAATACCCCAAAATGACATTTTTTGTCATTGGGGCCCCGAAAGTTCCAGGGCAACACAGAAGGTTGGGCAGCCTTGAAACCCTTTCCATCGGGTTCTTTGGCGACAAGATGAATGCATACTGGGGTCACAATTCACCCCAAAAGCCATGTTTAAGGCTGGCACACGACAATAGTTGCTTTCGGGCAGAATTCTAAAGTGACCATCAAAGGGAGGTGGGAATTACAGTGAAAATGGGGTGGGGCACTTATCACTTTTAGTTTGACAAATGGTGGGCTCTCTGTTCTCCACCCTTTGAATGCTTAGTCTGCCAGCGATGGCAGCAGATAAGAGTTCCTGTCATTGTGTACATATACAGAAAATTGCCCGTATCTTTGGCTGTGAGATGACCACTTCAGCTGCCTTAGTCCAGTGTCTCCGGCAGAAGAGTGAGCAGGAGCTGATCCATGCTGACTTTAGCTTGCAGGTAAGTGACATGAGTGGTCGGGAAAGAGCCCCCACCCCAAGCTGGGGCCTTGATGCCCTGCTCAGTCGTTTCTCCCCTCCTAGCAAGGGGAACCATCTAGAGGGCTCATTAAGACCTTCTGCTCCAAGTGTGTATTGCTGTTTATGAGAGGGCAAGGAGGAATGGACCAGCCCGTCTTATAGCTTCCTTTTTGTCCTAGTGTACAGTGGTACCTCTGGTTACGAACTTAATTCATTCCGGAGATCTGTTCTTAACCTGAAACCATTCTTAACCTGAGGTACCACTTTAACTAATAGGGCCTCCCACTGCTGCTGCACGGCCGCCCTGTTCTCATCCTGAGGTAAAGTTCTTAACCTGAGGTATTACTTCCAGGTTAGCGGAGTCTGTAACCTGAAGTGTTTGTAACCCGAGGTACCACTGTAATATAAATACGGAATACAAAAAGTGCAGAAATTGGATTTAAATACATGTTTGTGTAGATGTCTAAACAGATATTTTATTTGATCAGAATATTATTATTGTTGATTTATTAATCTCAAGGCGATGTACAATAAAAACAACTAAAAACAGACAAAAACTGTGGAGCACATCAGTTTCCTTGGTGCTCTGGTGTCCTGCGTGCCTTGAAACAGGAGGGTTGGTGCTAGAGCTCAGGCGGCGTAAGACTTGGTCCAAACCTGTCTGAACAGGGTGAGGCTGCAGCATTGTGCCCGCTAAACAGTTGGCAGAGAGATGGGGAGAGTACAACTTTGCTTGTTCTTCTCGATCTCTTGGCGGCTTTCAATGCCATTAACCATAACAGCCTTCAGGAGTCACTCAAGGAAGTGGGGTTTGGGGGCACTGTGCTTCCTTGGTTCTGCTCATGAGAAGCTACTCATGGTTCCATCTTGTTCCCCATGCTACTGAACATCTATGAAGCTGCTGGGGGAGTTGTCATCAGGAGTTTTGAAGGCGCCACCAATAGGCAGGTGACACCCAGCTCTCTCTCTCTCTGCTCCACCTGAATCAGGAGAGGCAACTGAGGTGCTAGACAGGCTGAGCACATCATTCCTCCCGGCCTATTTTGGTGGGGGGTGGGCCTGGGCCCTTCAGTTAAACGCTTCCTTTCTTTCCCTTTGCTCAGGGCATGGGGCCATCTTTGGACGGTGTGTTTATGCCGAAGACCCCAGAGGAGATTCTGGCTGGGAGGGAGGGCAGTGCTGTGCCCCTCATGGTCGGAGTCACCAACCATGAATTTGGCTGGAATTCACGTGTGGTAAGATCCCGCTAGCGAAGCCTTTTCTTTCTCCCCCCAAATGTCTGCATGAAATCCCTGTCACAAGAGGAGCCTCACAATTAGGCTATGGATTTAATGGTTGGTGGTGGCTTCTAAGCACAAACATTGGTTCACGGTGGGCAATAATTAACATTCCCAACCAAGAATTAATCTGGAGTTTCTCTCAAAGGCACAGCTAACCCTTCTTTTCTTTTTTGATGCAGACTGGGTCCCTGGATGGGATTAAGGAAGTGGGAGACAGGGACAGAATCCGTACTACTTTAGAAGCAATCCTCCCCATTTTGGTAACTATTTATTTTGTTGATTTGCATCCTTTCTCTGAGAAACTTTGAGAATAAATATTCTGCAGTATGGTGCCTTTGGATCTTGTCTGCCCCCTCCTCCCACTAGATGAGATAGGATTGATTACGAGCACCACCCTGTAGATGTTTACCTGGATGGGACAACTCATGCCTAGGCTGAGCGGGTGAATGGTCATGGGGGGATTAGGACCCAGAGGAGTCCTTTCCTGACTTCATAGGGATGGAATGGGGGCTCTGGCATTAGCTCTGATGGTTGCTTGCAGGGTTGGCAGAGGAGGAGGAGGAGGGGGAAAGAGCGGGAACTTACCCCTGTCCCTCTCCTTCTCATGAGGCCATTGGAAGCAGCTGCTTATGGGGTGGGGGGAAAGTTTCACAGCCCTAACATGTTCCCAGCCAGTGGCCTTCCCCAAACCCCCTGAGATTGTTCCTGACCCAATGCTGGGAGGGGGCCGTAGGGCTTCTGCTTCGGTTCCATTCAGAAGGACATGGGTGTAGCAGTGGCAGGGTGTGAGGGGGGAGAATCACCTTTTGACTCCCTTTCCCAAGGTAGGGCAGTCATGATGCCCAAGATCAGTTAGGGTTACACCAGCACACCCTTCTTAGCCCCCTCTAACATGGAGGGGAGTGCTTTCCAGAACCCCAAGGCAAATTTATCAGAGGGTGAACAGAAATAGCATCCAGTTCATTAGTCCCTCCCCAGCGGCTGGCTTTTCTTGGTCAACCTGCTTCTTACACACTTGTAGCACGAATCAAGTAACAAAGGGCACGTTTGAGAAAGGAGGGGACACCCCCCCGTCCCAGCAACGGCCATTTCCCGCCATCTCTTTTCTTCTCTCTCAGGGGATCCCACTTGAACTCCTGCCAATGGTACTTGAGGAGTACCTTGGGGACACCAACGACCTGGATGAGCTCAGAGATGGGTTCCTGGACTTGATTGGAGATGTGTTCATTGTTATCCCATCCATAAAAACATTACGGTATCACAGAGGTAAAAAGAGTGTCCCCTACCCCCGCCAGGTGTTACTTATAATAAAGTCTCCTCTTGACATTAAAGCACCTGTCCATTTGAGGCACACCATTTCCCTCAGAGGATCCCCAGAGCCAGACTGTGAGGTGTCTGGAGTTTGACTCCAAGAGACTCTCTGCGTAATTTCTTCAGTTCACCTTTACTTGTGTTCACAGTTTCCAAGTGCTGGCATGGCAAGCAAGCATTGCCCCCCCCCCGCCACTTCAGTAATTTAAACTGTAAACTCATGACATCCAGTAGGTCTGTAATTCCTTTTGTCTAAGATTTACATAAGCTGGCACCACAACTGCTTTGAGGGAGAAGATCAGATTTATCCATGTGAGTAAATAGGCAAGAGGGGTCAGCATTTTAGCTGAGTAGTTCGGATGGGAGGGAGAATTTAATTGTTCTGGTTTAAATTGTACTATAGGGCACAATATCTGCTTCTGATACCAGATTTACTTCTTGCAAACCACTAGTGGAACACATCACATAGGCATTCTGCAGCTCATGCGTCGCATCACTGAAGTTCAGAAGACATTTTGGTCCTAAGTACCGTAACTGTGGGGATGCAGCAATTATTTCCTTCATCTGTGTTGTCAAGGGCTCCTGTGATGATGCCCCAGAATTGCAATCATTAATCTGTGTAGCTGCGATTTGAGTTCCTAGCTAAGTTTCCCCAGCTCCTGTGTGGTGTTTCTGTCCTAGTTAAAAGCTTTTTGCAACTATTTCTCAGCTGTGCATAAGTCCTAGTCAGTTCTCAGCAACCTTTGGTTCTTGGCCTGGTTATAGTGGAGAGCTTTGCTTTCTGTGGCACGTGATTTATGTGAGCGGCCGAGAGAGCAATCACACCCAGAACCTTCCTCACAAGGCACACCCCCACCCCCAATCGTTGGGGGTCACATAAGCTTCTATGCTTACCAAAGGAGAGTACACTTGGCTGGGTTCAATGCCAGCTTCTTTGATCCCTGGGCAAACAAGACGAGTAAATCATTCCTGAATTGGATTAAAGCCTGTGGGTGAAAAAGGCCAAGGTATGAACTTCCTCACCCATTAGCAGATACTGTACAGGCCTGGTCAAAGATGTGGGCTGACTGAGCCACTGGGAGCAGGTCATGAAGAAGTCCCACAGGGAGTAACATGAGATTCTGGTGCAAGGGCTACACCCATCTCACAAGTGCCTGCATAACCCCCGTTGCACCTTTTCAGGGTTTCTCTTTTCAATTGCACTAAATCTGCAAAGTAGTTTTTCAAAGCCTTTGGTTCATAGGCTTTGTATGTTTCTACGGATCTAGATAATGTTTGCGTTTAAATGGAAAGTGTGTTACAAGCTGCTAGGCAAAGCTCCTAAGAACAGGTGCTCAGCATCAAGTCCTTGGATCAACTCTGCCTATTTAGTCCATCTATGCCAGCAGTGGCTCTCTGGTGTCTGATGCTGGGAGAGTTTTCCCCTCTCCTCTCCTCTCCTCCTCTCCTCCCATCCTGATCCTTTTCCCTGGAGGTGGGACCTTCAGCTCTTCTGCATGCAAGATAGGCCTCGTGGTGCTGAGGTACAGACAGTCCAGCTTCTGCGGAGGGGTCATTGGTGGCATCTTTCTGAACCACCAAGCCAAACACATGCTCCTCCCTCCCCTGTTTGTCAACCTTTGAGGGCTGCTGTCATCCAAGTGGGGTTGAAACTCATCCTGACAAGGCTGTGGGCAGATGGTCTCCAGATTCAGAGGAATGGTGCACAGTCTGCTCTGGACAGGGTTGACCTCCCTCGAAAGAGCTGAGGGATTCTCCTGGATCCAACTTTGTCGCAGGAGACTCAAGCAGCCTTTGTGGCTGCAGACCCTTTTGTCAGCTGAAAGGGGTGATCGGAAGTATTTTGCTTTTGGGGGTCATTTACATGGGGATGGTGTGGAAACTCCCCCAAGGTCAGATGAGGGTCAGAGTTGAAATCTTAGAACCTTAGTGGTGGGTGGCTTTACCTTTAAAAACAAACAGGTTGAGGATGTTTTTCCTTTCCCCTTTTTCTAACAGCATGTCCCACAGGAGCACGCAGAAAAAGAATGTAACTACAGTGGTGCCTCACAAGACGAATTTAATTCGTTCTGTGAGTCAATTCGTTTTGTGAAAAATTCATCTTGTGAATCCCATAGGAATGCATTTTTTTGCCCATAGGAACACATTAATTGAATTTCAATACATTCCTATGGGAAACTGCGATTCGCTAGACGAATTTTTCACAAAACTAATTCGTCTTGCGAGGCAACCTCGCAAAACCCATTCGTCTAGCGAAAGATTCGTCTAGCAGGGCATTAGTCTAGCAAGGTACCACTGTAGTACCATGTTTCTCCAAAAATAAGACACTTATATTTATTTTTCCTAAAAAAACACACGGTGGCTTATTTTCAGGGGATGTCTTATTTATTTATATTAAGTACAGTATGGTACAGTTTAACCTACAAGGTTAAACTGCCTATCACTATGGCTTATTTTCGGGGTATGGCTTATTTTCAGAGAAACACGGTAGCACTGTTCCCTGGGGTGTTCTGGGATAGTGGGAAGGGATGAATGGCTGCCTCTCTGAGCCAATGACCTTTGGAGACATCTTGGAAGCTTCAGTCAGTACAGACGTCAGCAGGCAGGATTTTGACTGGCCCAGAGGGCAGTAGCATGCTGTCCCTTCAGGAGGCAAGTCATGAGGCCGCAGCGTGAGGAGGAGGCTGTGTGAGTGGACTGGAAGGAGCTGCTTTGGATCACGTGCCTGTAGGAGCAGTTGGCCCTACAGACTCCGCAAGGCCAGGGAAATCCTCTCTGATGTGTACTAGCAGCCAGGGATGACACACGAAGAAGCTGATCTTTCTGTTTTCCCCATAATCTATAGGTTCCCAGCATCACAGTGCATTGTCATAATTACACACAGTTTTTGGAAGGCCTCTGGGCACCTGGAGGAGGTTCTGCCTTCTCCCAGACCACAAACTGTTGAGGACTGCAAAGGTCTATTCTAGGCACTTCTCTGGCTTCTCATTGGCAGAGGTGAAGTGGGTGAAAAAGAAAGGAGGGGGGCATTCCAGCTGTGGCACCTCCACCTGTGGAATGTCCTCCACAGGGAAGCTGGACCGAGGGTGCCAACATTGTTTTCTTTTAGATGTGAAAGCCTTATAATTTCCCCTGGGGCTTTTTGAAGCAGAGAGTGCCTAGTGAGCTGAAATGAAGCCTCCCTGGATCTTACCAGAAAACCCCTCTGATTGTACAGGAGACCCTTCAGACCTGAATCGAAGGCTGCCCCCTACCTAACAGCTGAAAGGCAAAGGACAGGCAGCCACCGTCCTTAGGGAATGCACTGCTTTCTTCTCTCTCAGCCTCGATCTCCTTTTGTTCCCTCTTTAGAGACCGGGGCTCCCACTTACTTCTTTGAGTACCAGCACCGTCCCAGTTTGTACCACGATACCAAACCAGACTACGTGAAAGCGGATCACGCAGATGAAGTTGGGTTCGTCTTTGGAGGGCCGTTTCTCACTAGTGACATTCGCCTGCATGGTAAAAAGCGGCTATCCTGTGACCAGGACTTGCTTTTGGGGGAGGTTGCTGTAGGGTGGGTCAGCTTCCAGGCGCGGGAGGCAGGCATGGTGCCCCCCCCAAGCATGTTGGGTTTGCCGTCATCTGCGGTGCTGAAACTCTTTTGGCGTGACAGGGATTTGGTGCCTACAGATTACGCTAAGAATTGGCGGCAGAGGTGGACAGACTGATCACCTGCCCTTTTCGCTTTTCTAATTAACAGTTTGCATGTTGTTTTCTAGGGATATAGTACATTCAAAGTGAAATGAAACCAAAGGGTGATGTAGCAAGGCTCACTTTAGGCGGAGGACATGGGAAGGGCCTGAGCGGTTCTTATAGGGGTGGCCCACTTTCTGGGGCTCTGCTGGGCACCTAACCAACAGTGGGGATGGAGGAAAGTAGCAGGAAGCCACTCCTGCCTGTGGTCAGTAGAGGGCAGGCAAGGACCAGAAAACCCCCAAACCAGTTCACCTTCAACTGGGGGTGAGGAGAGGATGAGGAGGGCACCTCCTTCTTCATTGTTAGGCAAGAGAAGCTAGTAGGATACTGGCACTCATCCAAACTAGCCGCCCCCGCCCTGCCCCAAAGAAATCCAATCTTTACTGCTGAATTGGAGAAAACATCTCCAGATTGATGCCTGCTCCAATTTATTGCTAAAGAGCAGGTTTTCCTGGACAAGCGGGAACCTGCTCGGACCCACACATTCGAGGCACAGGACAAGTGCAACTCTGGATGAGCCCTGGGCTGTGCTTCAAGAGAGGCTCCCACCTCCAGGACTTCCCCATCTTTGCCTCTCTGGGAGGCAGCTTACCCCCTCACTCCCCCCCCCTCTGCCAAGTGTTTTGAGTGGCCTTTTCTTCTCCTGCAGTCCCCTCTGGGCATTTGGCCTGGGGCATGGCTCCGGCACAACCCCAGGACACCTGGCCCATCACATCCAAACACTTCTGCAGCCTCTGCCTTGACATGGACAAATCTATATATTCTTGTGAGGTTTCCCTGCCCATTTCAGAACAGAGCACCACCGGCCATGTGGTGCAGGGCTGTCAGGCAAGACTACACATTGAACCAGACCTCCTTCTTTGGAGATCACTCGTAGCCGAGTAAGATTGTCTTTCATGAACATAGGCTTAACAGTGAGTCCGTAAGTGACTGTGGAGGCCAAGGTTTCCAGGCAGGAGTTGATCATGGACACGGCTTGCAAACATGCCCTCCTTTTAGCTTGTTTCTCCTTTCAGCCCTGAGTTCATGCTTCTTCAAAGTCCACGACACCTTTGTTAAAGGCTGTTCTCCAATTGGAGTGCTTGCAGATCACTACAAATGACAGGCACTGTTTCATGCACAAGCTTTCCTGCAGATATTCTGATGGATGCTGCAGCATGTGTGCCTGTGGGAGTGGATTTGTATTTCCAGCGATCCCAGCTGTGTAATGAACTTCCCTCCCTCTGTTCTTCAGGTGATGCCACGGAGGAGGAGAAAGTTCTTAGCAGAACCATGATGAAATACTGGGCTAACTTTGCTCGCAGCGGGTGAGTCATGGGCCACCGTGATAGTTATGGGGGTGTGTGTGGTGTGGCTGGCTGGAAGGCATGTAGGGTGCCTTGGCAGACATGACAGAATGTTTGTCTGTTGTTGGTTCTGCTCCTAGAAACCCAAATGGAGAAGGCTTGGTAGAGTGGCCGGCCTATAACACCCAGGAGGAGTATCTAGAGATAAATCTGAAGCAGAAAGTCTCACTGAAGCTGAAAGAGAAAAAAGTGGAATTTTGGCTGAAGACTGTCCCTGAGAAGGTGGATGAACTGAGAAGAAAACACACGGAATTGTAATTCACAAGCAACTATGGACAATAGAGCACTAAAATGACATATAATACTGTAGTTACTTGTTAAAATATATTTTCCCACAAAACAAATACAGCATATTTTTTTATGCTGAGCTGCAAAATGATGGAGAGTAGGTAATAAAGAAAAATTAGTTAAATAAACATCTTTATCTTGTAAATTACAGTATGTTTATTCCTTTCCTGCAGGAGGTATACACATTGTTACTAAGCCTAGATAAAAGTACATTTTGTTTAATGCAGTGTTTAGTTTCAGATCTTTGCATTGTCAAAAGTATCCAGTAACATAGTTCTGATTTACAAAACTTGAAAAATAATTATAAAAATGAATATAGTGTTAGATTTAGACTTTCAGAATAAAAGGATGCCACCCCCCACCCCCCCAGAAAAGTGTCTGTTCATTGGTCTTCCTTCAAAGGTTTCACCCTTCACAAAAGGCTCAAGTAGGCTGGTGGGGCAGCCTCTAGTTTTTTAAAGGGGCAAAATGCAAGAGATTGTCCCCCAGTTTTGGATCAGGACTGTGTGCTTGACCCATACCTCCATGTGTCCCTGTTATGCACCAACACACATGCAAACATGTAACAACAGAAACATGCTATTTCAAAATATTGGGCCTACAGTGACTATGTACCAGAGAAAGTTAGCAAAACATCCTGTTGCCCCAATGTGGATAAAAACAAAAGACGGCTTATTATCACATAGTGCCAAGATAGTTGCACCTGTGCTGGGTGAAACTGCAAAAAACAAAGCAAAACAAAAACTACAGATAATTAATTGGCTAGTCCGTTGAAAAGTGGAGCATGGACTCCACAAACACACCACCCTGTCCAGACTAACAGCTTACACCAACTCATTTCTATGGGCAGACTAGGTTGGGGGGGTGGAGATCCCCCCACTGGCATAGTGTGGGTTGCCAGCATCTGGGGCAAGGCAAATATCCCTGCACCACCCGCCGATAGGTTGGAACGAAGGGGAAATAGTACAGCGACCTGCCTGAGTGGCAGTCACGGTGCCCCATGAGTGTCAAGCATGGCGGAGAACAGGACGGGTGATTGGTCAGGAGCAGGTATCTTTAAAAAGCCTGTGTGGAGCATGCCCTGGCAACCAGCCATTGCCCAAATCCACTCCTCCGTTTGCCCACGCAGACATTGGGATATTTTCTGTGTGAGGGGAAAGGTGGGCTATTTTTTATTACCGGTATTACTACTTTTCATTTCTTTTTGGAATTTTGTGTCCCTAAGAATTTGGCACCCAGCACAACTGCTGCTGTGGCCCCACCCATGCTATGCCACTAGGTCTTCTGTTCCCATTTAAGGAGCAGGGAGGGGCACTAAGGGTGCAGAAGATGGAGCTGCAGTGGAGGGCGGGACAGACAACAGGAATGCACATGAGCTGTGCAGGGGCAGAAAGGACTGCGAGACCTGGGAAATGAAGCAGGTGGAAAGCAATGGAAGGCTGCAAGTGCTGAGAGGAAGCACTTTCCCCAATCAGAGACCTGTGGCTGTGTGTTGGAGTTATCGGAGGTGCTAGGCATAAACCTTCTCAAACCAGCCACAGCCTGCAAATGTGGGTCGTCTCCCAAAGCCGTGGTGATGGGTGGCCAGATGCAGGCACCCCTTCACAGGCTGCCCTGAGCCCTGCATGGTGTGGTGCTCAGAACATGTGCTCTCCTCAAATCCTTCCAAAGAAGCAAAAAAACAAACAAACAAAAAACCACCCACACAGATAATTAACCAGAAGGGAAAGCAGGTGTCTAGAGCTTTGCACCAGAATGAAGAAAGGCAACCAATACAAGGAGAAGGGAAGTGTGGTGGAGAGAAGTCGGAGAGGGAAACATGATGGCCCCAGAGAAGTCTGTTCTGGAGCATCCCATAGCAGTGGCTGGAAGACTTAAAAGGACAGTGACTTAAATAATTTGAAATAAAATAAAAAAAATTCCTTCCAGCAGCATCTTAGAGACCAACTAAGTTTGTCATTGGTATGAGCTTTCCTGTGCATGCACACTTCTTCAGATACACTAAAACAGAAGTCACTAGATGCTTATATATAGTGAGAGGGTGGGGAGGGTATTATTCCCTCCCTTTGGTGGGAGTGGGTGATTGACTGACTGTGTTGTCAATCACCCACTCACCCACAACAAGAGAGCTCCAGGTAAAAATACAAGTGGAGAATCCGAAGCTGAAGAATTGCAAACAACTGTAGATTCCTTTCCTGTACTGATGAGGACAGAGGTTGCTGATAAGATGCTCCTCCTACCCCACACTGGGGCTAATTAATGGCCAAGGAGGGGCATGCACTTTTGTTGGTTGAGTGCAGAGCAGAGAAGAAAAGGCATCCGCAACCCTCTGGAGTCCTTCTTCCTATGGACTATAAACCAGCACAGCAGCCTGACTGCCAGCCTCAGTTGGGCAAAGTGCCACCTGTAAGTGAAATAGTAATAGAACAGCTGTACATTGCAGGTCCAGATGAAATTAACGAATTTGTTGGGTGGCATTCTTCCACTACAATGAAAGCAATTACTATCACTTCTACTACAATTATGAAGACACAACAGCATCTATACTCACAGATCCATCTCAGACCCTGGGGACTTCTCCTATGATTGCAGCTGCCTGGAGGGATAGTGCTAAAAAACCTGCATATATCTATCTAAAGCTGGGAATCCTTGCTAGCTAAAGGCATGAACAGACACTGGGTGGCATGGGAGGAATCCAGATAAAACCCAACCAGCTGGACAATGTGGCCCAAATAATTTCTGTTTTAAAACCAATTCTAAAGTTCAGCTGAAATGGATCTAGAAAGTCAGTGCAGTCCTGGAAAGCCGGGAGCTTGCTGGGAGCCTTGCCTGTGAAGGGAGTGTTTGCAACCAGCCCAGGGTTGCTCCTGGGTCCAGGCCACGTTTCTGCAGAGAGGTGAGTTTCTGCAGAGAGGTGAGTTTCTGCAGAGAGGTGAGTTTCAACACGGCCTCTTTGAGAATTGCCAGGACCGCACCCTCTTGCAGTGAGTGAGGAATTCTGTTTCCCTGTGTCAGATGCTGGAAGCGCTCTGTTTAGGTTGCATTGATAAGACTCAGTTGGACAGCTTCTGAACAGGCGGTTTCTTTTGTTTTTTGTTTGATTGATTGATTGATTTTGCCCTTGGGCGTAATGGAAAGGCAGTTCAATTTTCAGCCCTTATTTGGGCCCTTTCCCCCTTCACGTTTGGTGTTCCTTTCACCACACACCCTTGGCTGGCACTTTCTCCTCCCCCTTGGAGACTTTGTGCTTTTGAAAGCAGAGCAACATACTCTCGCAGGCAGGGAAGAACATGTCAGCTTCTGGCAAGAGTTGGCTGTTTGGAGTAGTGCTCTGTGGCCTGTCCATCGCTGGAACTGCAGCAGGGGGTAAATGCAGCTTCTTTTGCTTATTGTGGGGAAGTTTAAGAAGACTCCTTTCAGGGGACCCATTGGCTGCAATCCTTGGCATAGGTCCCCAAGAGTAAACCTCACTGAACACATAGTCCATGCTTCAATAGGGATTATGCTTAATCAGCCAACTAACTCTGTTTATTAGATTTGGAGGACAAAAACAGGCAGGAGAATTTTAGATTAAGATGGATTAACAGTCTTGATTATTGTAGGGGAAATGGGATACTACAGAATGCATGCTATAGCTTTACACACTGCTTTGACAGAGGGAAAATGATATTGATGTGGGTGAGTCAAGAGCTGTTGAAATTAAATATTTCATAGGAAACCTGCACTATTACAAATGAGACATGTGCATTATTAGCCAGGGTAATTGTATAGTTGCCCCTTAATCTATCCTTTATAAATGTGTGTGTAAAAAAGAAGAAGAGTTGAATAACAAAAGAAGAAGAAAACATTTGGGGCAGAATTCCCAATACAGACTCTGCTGTTTTGTTTGAAGTTGTTTATTTATGTATTATTGTTAAGAGTTAGAATTTATTTTAGAATTATGTATGTATTTGTTTATTCTTAATATATCTCAGTTCTGCCTTCATCCAAAATGTGAACGCCAGGGTGTACCAAAAAAAACAACAACCCCCAAATAGCAATGCTATATCAAAACAATTACAAGAAATAAAAACAGCATTGTGGAAGCTGAGAAAATAACAGGCCAAACACTATTCAGCAAACTAAGACAATACAGTGAATTTAAGAAGCCTGGACAAATAAAAATATTTTGGCCTGGAATTGGAAAGCAGACTCAAGTACAATTTAACAAAGCCGGTTTCCAAGGGGTGTGGGGTGTGACAGGTGACAGTGGCTGATCTGTGTCTCTCTGATGTCCCATTCACACTTCTGCTTGTGTGCCTAGACAGCATGGGTCAAAGCAGTTTCCCCATTGTCCTGCTTCTTTAGTGCTAAATTGGAACAAACATCAATCCTGAGAAAACCCAGATTGCCATTCGCTAAAGAGCAGTTTTCTCTAGAGTGGGGGGAAGTGTGGCTAAGCCCTGAGTGGTCCTGCATTTGAATTCAGCCTCTGCTCCTTGGGCAGTTGCAAAAGTGTTCCTGGGGAAGTTGATGGGAATGATATACAGTGGTACCTCTGGTTAAGAACTTAATTCGTTCCGGAGGTCCGTTCTTAACCTGAAACTGTTCTTAACCTGAAGCACCACTTTAGCTAATGGGGCCTCCTGCTGCCGCCGCGCCGCTAGAACACGATTTCTGTTCTCATCCTGAAGCAAAGTTATTAACCCAAGGTGCTATTTCTGGGTTAGAGGAGTCTGTAACCTGAAGCGTTTGTAACCCAAGGTACCATTGAAAAAAACACCAGTTGGAGTGCGTATTAACGCTGAGTAGCAAACAAGTAATAGCGGCAGCGGCAGCACCTGAAGGCAAAAGAGCCGCCAATTTAATAATCTCTTATTAGGAACACTTCAAACGACATGAACTGCGTAAGACTTGTTATGCTGTGATAAGATCCACCTGCTCAGGGTTGGGGTTTGTCCAAGGAGCAGCCAGCAAGCCTGGACAACGTGCAAGGCCAGAAAAGCTCACAACAGGCCTCGCCTTGTTCTTTGCCCCCAGCTCCTGTGATTCCAAGGCGTGTGACTGCCTCTGAACATGGAGGCTATGTAGAATTACGCAGCTCAACTCCTCACAACAGGGCAAGTGGGCGCGTTGGGCGCGTTGCAGCAGGACTTCCTCACATCCATCATTTCCGTTCAAATGTGCTTTGGTGGGTTAGCACATGGAAATACCACAAAGCTGCATATAACTCAATATCCTCCAAACAGGGGTGTCAACAGGATTTGACAGAACTGCTACATTGCATGGGGATTGGGGCCCCTGCATCACATCCTTCTGGCTTCTGCAATCTGTTGGCAAGAGCTGTTACATATACAGTAGTAATTTAGCCTAGGCTACATCGCAAGGCTGTTGCAAATATAAAAAGGGGGAGGGAAAGAAAACACACACAACCCTGGCCTCCTGGGAAGAAAAGCAAGATGCAAACACAGCATCAATGTAATTAGCTCCCACAGGAGGCAGCTGAAAGTCACCAAGTTGGATGGCTTTAAAAGAGGAATAACACAGAGGCGGGGCTTTTACACAGGCAGCCCCCGTGTTGTGGAATGCTCTCCCAATCTGTTGTAGCATTCCGTCTGCCCATCAAGACACCCCTCTTTAGGTGCAACTATTCCCCCGATCTCCTGAATTCCCATTCATTCTTAACGGTTATGTTTTGCTGTTTCATGGGCTTATTTATTAAGGATGTTTGTTTTAATGTTTTGATGAAATTGTTTCATTGTGTCTTGTGTGTGGCCATATTCTTAACTTTTGTTTTCTATTTGCAACCACTTTATAAGCCTTTATGGCAAGTAGAATTAGTGATGGATGATGCTGTGAGAAGTGCCTCTTTGTCTGCAAGGCCACCTGTCACTTGTCTTCATGGTCATCTTTTGTAGGCCAAAGAAATGACCGTCCCAAAGTGGTTACCAAGTATGGGCCCTTGCAGGGCAAGCTGGCCAGCGTGAAGGGCATCGACCAGCCTGTGAATGTCTTCCTTGGGGTCCCTTTTGCCAAACCGCCGGTCGGAGCCCTGAGATTCTCCCCACCGCAACCAGCAGAACCGTGGAGCCATGTGAGGGAGTCAACGTCTAACCCTCCCATGTAAGAATAAGCCAAATGTGGCTTTGCTGAACATCCTCCTTGGGCTAGATTAACATGAAAGTCCTTTTTTCGAGAGATGCACCTCCTGTCTTGCTTTTAGTTGGTAGCATAAATGGTTTACAGACCCAACTCAAATCTTCTGCAATAAGCAAGAAGAGTGTCATTTGGTACAGAAAGAAGAGCTATATTAATCTGTGCCCATTGGTAAAGACAATTCTGTCAGGTCAACAGGGGGGGCAAAACCTGAAACATTGTCTGGATAACTCTAGCTTGCTTTAAGATAGGAAAGCTATTTGGGAGCACAGTTCTTTGGGAAGAAACAGGGTTATTATAGCTCTTTAAGTAAACAAATGGGGAGATACTCCCTGGCCCCCAACCCCGTCATGAGTCTATTGGAAGCAACAACAGCCTCCTTATGGCTCCATTCCAAGGGCTGGGGCAGTATCTGTCTTCCAAGCCAAAGGGACTTTGCATCTGTTTAATCCAGAATTCAGAGGGCACCCAATTTCCCCAAGGAACCGGCAGCCTCTGAAGCTAAGGGACAAGGAGGTTTCACTCTGTGTTGTTCACCTGCTCTCCTTTCAGATGGTGGGGGCGATTGTGGGACCAGCGCAAATTGGGCAGTTCACACAGTTTGCTTTTAGGCATCAGCAGTGCTGCTTAGGGGGTGTTTCCACCATCGCCACCACCCATGGAACTGAGAGCAGGGGCTGGGCTGCTGAGCAAACATGTCCATCTTTAAGGCAGCAGGTGAAAGAGGAGCTTCTGTGCAAAAGAATGGCAGTTCCAGCTTTTCCAGTCTGGCCACATTGAATGCCCCAGGGCCTCTTTTCTGGTTAAACGGCACTGGGGAATGAGGAGCAGAGCACTGAAGGCTCTTGTCGAGCGATGAATCAGCAGCAGCAGTGGCTGCTGGAGACAAGCAGACCCATAAACTTCTGTCCTCTGTGCAAATGTATTCTGGTCTACAACAATTTGGTTTCTCCCAAATGATCCTGTGAACTGTAGCTTGAATTCTCAGTTGGAGCCCCTGCCAAGCACACAATGGCTACATCTCTCCTGGTTCCTGAGAAGGCAGTTGGTGGGGAAAGCTATTAAAATCTCCCCTCCACCCCACTATGAGCGTGACAGATAAGAGCTCCGCTCTCCCGTCCTTTCACATCCTTTCACATTCTTTTCGTTCTTCTCATCTGTTTCAAAGGTGCCTGCAAGACTTGAGATGGATGGCTGATTTTGGCAAGATGCTGAATGTGACGATGCCTGACATTGCGGTGGCCGAAGATTGTCTTTACCTGAATGTTTTCACCCCAGACACCAAGGCCAAATTGCCTGTAAGCAAACAAAGCCTTCCTTGAAAGTATCGCCTCATGTTGCCTGCAAATGTGCAACCAGAAGCAGCGCAGGATCCGGAGGCAGTTGCTCTTGAGGCCAGCATGTCAGAGGACAGAAGCAGCAATCCACAATGTTATGGGGCTGTTGCTCCCCCCCTTTAATTGCCCATGCTCCACTCGCACATGCACACATGCTTCTCGCACCTTTCTTTCCACAGCTGCCAGACATGAAGAAAACAATCAGCAGCAACTCTTTACCTTCAGCCTGTAGTTCACTCTTCTCTGAGACATTTCCCCCTCCTTTCCCTCAGCTTTTGCCTGGCATCTCTTCACAGTCCAAGCCCTTCAGCTGCCCCTCCACTCCCTGGATCTCCTCAGCCACTCTGGGTGCTCTGTAGCTGGGCTTTTGGGTTCACCCCAACCCCTTGTAGAGTCTGCTTCCCCATGCAATCTGAAACCATGCTGGAACCTGCTTAGTAGCTTCGCAAATGTGGTAGCAGTTTTATTGCTGCAATGGCATGGGTTCTGCCTTTCAGCTGCTCCACTGGCTCCTGGTGCAGAGCACCCAACTTCTATTGAAAGCTCTTTTAGTGCTGGTCCTGTTGCTCCATTAACATCAAGTTCATCTGTGCCAGGAATGTTGCTGTTATAACGAGTTCCTTTTATTTTGTGTATTTTCCCAGGTCATGGTCTGGATCCACGGAGGGGCTCTGGTATTAGGTGGAGCTTTTCTATATGATGGATCAGCCTTGGCTGCTTATGAAAAGGTGGTAGTCGTTGCGATTCAGTACAGGCTGGGTCTCCCAGGATTCTTCAGGTGAGATAGTTTCTAACACTTGAAAAAGCTGCTCTAACTTAAAGGTACACAGGGCACATGCAATCTCTTTGGTGAAGATTGGATATGCCTTTGCTTCTCTTGCTAGGAGTAATAAAAAAGCTTTGTAAGGAGAGAAAAAAGCTTTGTAAGGAGAAAGCTTGGGATGCAGGTGGCGCTGTGGGTTAAACCACAGAGCCTAGGGCTTGCTGATCAGAAGGTCAGCGGTTCGAATCCCTGTGACGGGGTGAGCTCCCGTTGCTTGGTCCCAGCTCCTGCCAACCTAGCAGTTCGAAAGCACGTCAAAGTGCAAGTAGATAAATAGGTACCACTGCAGCGGGAAGATAAATGGCGTTTCTGTGTGCTGCTCTGGTTCGCCAGAAGCGGCTTTGTCATGCTGGCCACATGACCTGGAAGCTGTACGCCGGCTCCCTTGGCCAATAACGCGAGATGAGCGCCACAACCCAGAGTCGGTCACGACTGGACCTAATGGTCAGGGGTCCCTTTACCTTTCAAGGAGAGGAAGGGAGGTGTAAAGAAAAGGGACAAGGAGGGGAATCCAACTTGCTTCACTGCTACATCTACCTGATTTGCACTACGCAAAATAAGACACAACCAAAAGACTTGCTACCCTTTGAAATTAGTATTTCTCTAAATTTTGTAATACAGTTATCCAACCAGAAAAATGCATGTGGAAACACATATTAGGGGAAATGTGCAAGAAAAGGCACATATTAGTGAAAACAGCCTGCGAAGTTGAGAAGCTGGAAGTCCCAAGCAATAGGGTCCTGAAAGAAGGGCTGAATGAAAGGGAAAATTGAGGGACAGAGGAGACACATGAATGGACAAAATGAGAAGGATCCTGGAGGAAATTCTCACTTTGCCCTACCTGGCTGCTGTTGCCCATTCCAGAGTGGTGGTGCTGAGGCAGAAGATTGCTCGCTTCTCAGGCCAAACCTTCAGCTTATCTCCTTGCAGAGCAGAGATAGAACATTTTGGGGGTGGAGGATTCATGTTAACCATCGTTTCTCCATTGCTTGACTCTTGCCTTTCTTTCAGCACTGGTACCAGTGATGCCCGTGGAAACTGGGGATTACTGGATCAAGTAGCCTCTCTCCAGTGGGTTCAGGAGAACATTGCACATTTTGGAGGAGATCCCAATTCTGTGACCATATTTGGAGAGTCTGCAGGAGCATTTAGTGTTGGTATTCAGGTAGGGATCCACTAAATCCCACTCTGAGAACTCTGCCAGAGATCTCTAAACTGGGGCTGGGAGGTGGGCAGAAGAAAGATCTGGATCTAGCTGTAAATCACTTTTAGGCTGGATCTACAAGACCAACACTACTGGCAAAATTAAGATGGTTTGTGGGAGATGAGAGTTTTTGTGTGGAAGGACTCTAGTACTTAGACACAACAGCTGCCTTTGCAAGAAATGTCACGTCTCCCACAAAATAGTCTGAAGCAAAGCAGGTTGGCTCCAAAACTCTGGACCTGCTCAGCTCAGGAGCTTCACTGGGCATTTCAGATCTGCCAAAGCTGCCTTCAGAGTCACCTGTCCCATGGAGACAGTGCTGGTGTGGGGAGCCCACATCCACCCTCGGGACAACAGACTCTATTTAGGGCTTGCAAGATTTTATTTTCCTCATTGTCAGCCAATGGAGACAGTACAGCCAGTTTTCCATTGAGTTATAATGCAAGGATTGTTCACACCTGAGCTTAATGTGCATTTGAAGCTGTTTGCATTCCCATTTAAGTACAGTCGTACCTTGGTTTTCGAGCAGCTTAGTTCTCGAACATTTTGGGTCCTGAACACTGCAAACCCAGAAGTGACTGTTCCGGTTTGCGAGCTATTTTTGAAAGTTGAACGTCTGACGCGGCTTCCGATTGGCAGCAGGAGTTTCCGCACTTTGGTTTTCGAACGTTTTGGAAGTTGAACAGACTTCTGGAACGTATTCCGTTTGACTTCCAAAGTACGACTGTAATGCCCTACACAAGACACCCCCCTCAGGCAGCTGCAATCCTGCTGATAACCTGTGAATTTAGATAAGTTTTGAAAAATGTGACTCCAAACCACTCTACTTGAGGTGGTGAATGCATTGCCTTGGATTCTGCTCCCGATTTTTAAAAAAATGTATTAATGTATTTAATTGTTACTTTTGAACAGCACAGAAAACTTTAGTTTGGGGACAGTATGTAAATATTGAAAATAAACACAGTAAATGCCATATTAAAAGACACCTTTGATCTTGAATGCCTTGTTTTGTGTCTCTCACCTCCTTCCTCTGCTGCAGCTCCTGTCCCCCTTGTCCAAAGGCTTGTTCCACAGGGCCATCTCTGAGAGCGGAGTCACTCAGCTTCCAGACCTTGTCATTACCCACCCAGATGTCCTTGCTCAAGTGAGTCAGTTGTTGTTGTGCAGGGAGACAATAGCCTTAAAATAAGGTTACCAGATTTTTTTTCAAAGAATCCAGGGACACTTTTGGGGGGGGGAGAGAGGGAAAAAGTTATTTTAAAAAGTTATTTTTTTAAAAAAAAATAAGAAGTGATATCTTCTCTTCTGTGGTCTCCTCTGTCGCATGGCCTTCCTCTGGGCCCTGGCCTGCTCTCTTGGAGCACTAGCCGCAGTGGAGTAGGCTTGGGTCAGGCCTGGGCTCAGCCACATGTCCTTGCCCTCCCGGTGCTCTCCTACCTCTCCTCCCTAGCGGTCGGGCTCCCCTCTTTTTTCTCCTTCCTCTTTCTCTCTCTTCCTTCTCTTCCTCTCCTCCTCCTCTGTGATGGTTTGTGTACGCTCTTCGCAATAAGCACCCTCTGCTCACTCAGAGAGATATTTACAGTTCTTTGTTTTACATATGTACAAGCAGCACAGTACAACTTGTTGCATCTGAATCCTCCAGTTCAGATTCGGGGAGTGGCCTCCTCCTGCTCCTCCTCCAACATAAGAGACGAGGAAGCCTCATAGGACGTCTCTGAACCATCCTTTTTAACCTTCTCCTTTCCTGGGCGGTTCTGGGTGTCTGATTCAGCATTGGAGAGCCTTGACACCTCCTGGCTCCTGCTCTCTCCCCCTCTCCCTCTTCCATCATTTGCTGACCGTCCCCTTCTGACTGTTCCCTTTCTGACTCTTCTCCCCCCCCCGACCCAAAGGCGTCCCTTGGCAGTCCTATGACATCTTCCCTGGGTCAGCTCCGGGGTTTTCCTGGCCCCAGAGCACCGCTGGGCAGTTGGCTGGGTGGCCGGGCACTCTCGCTCTCGGCTTGATTTGGGTCATGGGTGGGGTGGGGGTTAGTGGTTCCCCCAGTTGATGCACCTCAGCAGTGGTGGCAGTCTCAGCAGCCCGGAACCAGCCTGGTAGCACAGTTGGCACTGGCTGGCTTCAGGAGCTGCTTGCTGCCATGGCACCCGCCATTTTGCCTCGCCCGAAGTCCCCATATGATGTGTCTTGTGCCTTTGAACCAATCACACAACATCCATTCCCTACCAGTAAATCTACAGCAATAAAAATATACATCTGCTATAACGTTAATAATGCATTGTTAAAATGTGACACCAGAGGGTGCTGCAGAGCAGCAAGCCACTTGCAATAAGCAAACTGCATGTTAAACACTATACTGTAGAATGATATATCTAATACCGTTCTAATAACATTTAAAAGATCAGTGTAGATCCAGCCTGTGTGTATTTGTGTGCGCACTTCAGCAGCTTGACTGCCAAGCATGTTTCTTTCTGTGTTTAGAATACTTACATCCTGCTTTAGCCAAGAGGCTCTCAAACTAGCTTGCCAAGGGTTTGGTCAATACAATCACATTCAAAAAGATATGTGCATGTAATTGGAAAGAACCTGATCTCTTCTGCGTCTAGGGAAATGGAGGAGGTTCTCCCCATCACTCAACACAGTATCTAACATTAGGGCTAAAATTAATAAAACAAAAATTGCAATTTTGAGAAACATCCAACTCATGGTGCTATCAGTAAGAACAGAGTTCAGATATGGGGCATTATGAGGACAGCCTTCCCCCAGGTCTGTAACTCCCCCCATGAAATCCGGCAGCCCTTCTCCACACATGCACTTTACCTGCTTTCAGCAAACATGTTAACACCTTTTTAAAAAATCATGCAAGCTTTTGTCCAAAAAGATTCACACTGCTGGTTTTAACTGCTGCTTACAGTAAGTTTTATTGTTGTTTTGAATTGGTGGTCTGGGGGCCTCCTTGGGATGAAAGCAGGGGAGAAATTTAAAAAAATGCTGTTAGGCAATTTCATTATTGAGCCACCCTGGCCCTTTGGAGAGGAAGGGTGGGTTATAAATTGGAAATGATAGACAATAAATAATAAGAATACTGTAAGTGGGGGTGGGGATTTAAAAGCAAAGATGTCATCATGCCATGCTTTGTTTCAACAGCACATTGCCCAGTTTTTTGTGTGTGTGTGTGTGTGTGTGTGTGTGTGTGTGTGTGTTACTGGCCCTGTGTCATGGATGCTTGAAAGATGTTGAAATTCCTTGTCCATGAAGACAGGGGTCCTTGTTTCAGGATGACAACCACCCTGAGACGAGTGACAGCCTCAAGCTCTGTTTCAAACAAGTCCATGGAAATGTCAGGGTGTTGTGATTGTTCACTGTCAATGCAGTGCCAATTGCTGTGTGGTGTAGTGGTTAAGAGTGGTGGACTTGTAACTTGGTGAACCGGGTTCGATTCCCTGCTCCTCCATATGCAGCTGCTGGGTGACCTTGGGCTAGTATCACACTTCTCTGAAGTCTCTCAGCCTCACTCACCTCACAGAGTGTTTGTTGTGGGGGAGGAAGGGAAAGGAGAATGTTAGCCGCTTTGAGACTCCTTAGGGTAATGATAAAGCGGGATATCAAATCTCAACTCCTCCTCCTCCTCCTCCTCCTCCTCCTCCTCCTCCTCCTCCTCCTCCTCCTCTAATCTGTATTATTATTTTATTCCCTCCCCTTCCATCAAAAGCTCTCAAATAAAATTGCAAACACCTTTGGCTGTGAGGCCAGCAGTTCCGCGCTGGTGCATTGCTTGAGGAGCAAAACTGAAGAAGAACTCATCACCCTGACTGCCAAATTGACCCCGGTGAGTCTGAAAACTTCAACGACATCCACATAATGTGATGCTCTTCTGCTCTGTTTTCGCTCTCCAGTGTTTATTTCGGTCAGAGGTATGTGGGCCACAAACTGTTGGAATCTTCCTAGATGAAAAAGATTTGAACATGAGGGAGTTTGCATTGTTATCCTAGGGAGCAACATGCACACATGCCAAAATGTTTGTTTGGACTAAGCCCATGCCTCTCTAGGTTCCAGATTTAATCGCAGGATCTCCAGGTGGGAGCTGGAAAGGCCCATGCCCCAAACCTTGGAGCATGGCTGCCAGGCAGTGGAGATAAAACTGAGCTAGATTTGGTCTGGCTTGTAATAAGGCAGCTTCCTATGTTCCTACTTTTGGAATTGTCCAGTTTTGCTTCATTCTTGTTATACATAAATTTGCAGTTGTTTCTAGGGATCCAACACACATTAAAGAGAACTTTTCTTTAAAAACAAACAGGGATTTGGGATTATCCCCGCAGTAGTTGATGGAGAGTTCATTCGAAAGGCACCTGAGGAACTACTGGCCTCAAAGGAACTCAACACTGTCCCATATCTATTGGGTATGAATAATCACGAATACGGATGGGTTGTCCCTGCAGTAAGTTGCTCACAATTTATTTTTGTACCCTGATGTGTGGCTGAAATAGAGTCTGGTGCTTTTGAATAATATCTTGAAAGCAAAATATGTTTGCTGAAACTCCCTGCCCCTTCATCCCTTCTTCCTCATCCTCTTTTTGGATTAACCATGTCTTCCGTGGCTTTACAACTCAAGTAAAAGGAGTAAAAGGCAGGGTTCCATATTTCTTGGATGATATTGAATGTGAAGTCTCTATTTAATTCCACAGGCACTGAACATCTCCGGCATAGCTGAAGGCATGGATAAGGAGACCATCATTGCTACATTTCAGCAGATAACCACCTCCACAGTAAGAAAGAAGCCAAGGAGCCCTACTTACTGAGCTTTCTACAAGCTCCAGTGCATATGGAAATGGGGAGATAACATAAAGTGGGGCAGGAGAAACACCTTGCAAAACAGGGCCAGCCCCTTCCAAAGGCCTTTCCCTTCCAGCCCTTTGTGGTTTCATTTCTGCAGCCTTTAAAGCAGGGATTAAACATGCATCTAGGATCAAATGATCCACAACATCAGGTGCCAGTTACAGAAGCAAGAACAAAAACTCTGGGTGTGGTGGCAGGGTGGGGGTGGGGGAAACCTCCACGCCTTTGCAGAGTGTGAGACCCACCCACAAGCAGCTGGTGGCAGTGGAAGAAAACCCAGCGGCACCTTTGCTTTCTTTTGCAAACAGGCACCCCTGCTGCTTTGCGTGTCTTAAAGCAGGGATGGTGTCCAACAGGTCGATCCCGATCTACTGGTAGATCCCCTCGAAGTTTTGGTAGAGGTCTTTGGCCCCTCCCCTGCTGCTTTTATGGAAACCAGGGAGGTGGGATTAAGTCTTCATCACTCGTTCCCCACCCCTTCCCTCCCGGTCAGGGATGCATCATCTACACCCCTCCACAAATCCAACCATTCCCACATACGCACACCACTGGCACAGACATTTAAAGCTGCCTTTCTTTTGCCTCTCCCCTTTTCTCCTCCCACATCCCTGAAATTGTCCCCATTCACATGAGTGGGATGCTTTCACTAACCCTGTTGTGTAAAGGTGCAATTGAGGAGAGGGTTGCTTTCTTCCCAGCTCCTCCCCAGCCCAATTCCTCTGTCCTTGCATGATAAATTAGCCTTGGGGAGGGGAAAAAAAACCTATTTTCCCCTAAGCCTAATTACCATGTTTGGGGGCAGGAAGCAGATGTGTGGGTGCCAGATCCCAAAGCTTTGAGGGCTCTGAGTGGCCCACAAGCCAGAGGTTTCCTCTCCTTGTTGTTTCCTGGAAGAGCCCAGCTGCTGCACCCATTTCCCTGGCAGCATTTGCGGGGCAATGAATGTCGCAAGAGGAGAAGTGGTTCCCATGGCCTTCTCTGATGTGGCTGCTCCCCCCTTTCCTTGCAGAAGTTCTCACCTGAGTCTCTGCAGATAATACTGGATGAATACTTGGGAGACACCAAGGACCGTGCCAAGTTACGAGATCGCTTTCTGGACATGATGGGAGATATGGTCTTTGTTGCTCCTTCTGTTGAGATAGCTAGATATCATAGAGGTGAATTCACTTTTGAAATAACGGAATGGCCACAGCAAAGCGTTATTTGTCTATTTTATTTATTAGATTTATATACCAACCTTCATCATAAGATCTCATTAGAAGCTCTTGCATTGGGGGAAATTTCTAGAGGCTCCATGATTGTCAAGAGGTGCTGGGTTCTAGTCCAGAATGCGGCAGCTAGACTGGGGACTGGGAGCGGCCGCCGAGCCCATATAACACCGGTCTTGAAAGACCTACATTGGCTCCCAGTACGTTTCCGAGCACAATTCAAAGGGTTGGTGCTGTCCTTTAAAAGCCCCAAACGGCCTCAGCCCAGTATACCTGAAGGAGCGTCTCCACCCCCATCGTTCTGCCCTGACACTGATGTCCAGCACCGAGGGCCTTCTGGCGGTTCCCTCCCTGCGAGAAGCCAAGTTACAGGGAACTAGGCAGAGGGCCTTCTCGGTGGTGGCACCCGCCCTGTGGAACGCCCTCCCACCAGATGTCAAAGAGAAAAACAACTACTAGACTTTTAGAAGACATCTGAAGGCAGCCCTGTTTAGGGAGGCTTTTAATGTTTAATAGATTATTGTATTGTATTTTTCTGTTGGAAGCCGCCCAGAGTGGCTGGGGAAACCCAGCCAGATGGGCGGGGTATAAATAATTTATTATTATTATTATTATTATTATTATTATTATTACCCGAATGAGAAAAACTACTTGGTGGGGGGTGGAGAGAAGATGCTGCTGGTCCGGGGTGGGGGGCTTAGTCTGCCTCACCCTTTTGGTCTCCCCACAACCTGTCCTCTGATTGCCAGGTGCAATATGCATTTTATTTAGGATAGATTAATTTCTATCCCCACTTTTCCACCCAGTGGAACCACAGCAAAGTACGAAGTGAAATACAAAATAACATTCAAAACCATTAGACCCACACAGATAAAATGTCTTCCATGAAACCAGTGCTTTCCCCCCTAAAAATATGTTTAGGGGTACTCTCATTTTGACTCAAGAAAATCACCATTTTATAGTTCAAATCGGGGGAAATAAATACAGTAAATGGGCTAAAGTACAAAGATTCACAATTTTTTTAGGGGTATGTGTCCCCCTGTGTCCGCCCAGAAAAAAGCACTTCATGAAACTAATGCCACCATATTTACAGTTGTTATTATAAGTTAACTTTGGAGACCCAAACCCGTCTGAGTCCCCCTCCCCCCCAAATTTATTTACTGCATTTATATTCTACTTTTTTCCCCCTGCAAGGAGCTCAAGGTAGCATCCTCATTTAATCCCCATACAACAACCCTTTTGCTGTAGTTTAGGCTGAGAGGCAGTGACTAGCCAAGGTTACGCCAAGTGGGGATTTGAACCCAGGTCTCACAGGTTCTAGGTCCAACATTCCAACCTCTGTGCCACACTAGCTTTGCTTGCTGATAGAAGGCCATCAGAGAATGGGCTGTGTGGGCTTCCTTTGGCCAAGATATCCAAAGCCCAGGAGTGGTCACTGAAAAGCCCCTTTCTTGAAATTTCTGCCAAATACACTTCTTCAGATATTTGTGGCACAGACAGAAGCTCTCTCTCTCCTCCTCTGTCCCGGATCTCAACACTCAAGCAGACTTGTATGAGAGCAATCTTTCAGATATCCTGGTCCCGACTCCCAAGTCATTTACTGTCATAATGAACATTTTGACTTGTGCTCAGAGACGACTTCTAGACAGTGTGTCTTGCTCTCAATAGCTGGCAGTGACTAGCTGCCCAAGCATTCTGAGCCAGTTGCTATAGGAGTCCAAATTATAGCTGCCACTAAGATATGTGTCCCTGTGATGAGGTATGTGGTGGTGAACACATGATATTAACAAAGGCATTGTGCATGCTAATGACTGTGGTCGTATGTGCTCTGTGGATCACAACCATCGTAATGTATTGTGTCCCAGTAATCTAACCACTGCAAACACTGATCTCGCTCCCCCCGCAACCCGCTTTTTGTTTCAGATTCTGGAGCTCCCGTCTACCTTTATGAATTCCAGTGCCGGCCCAGTGCATTAAAACACACAAAGCCAGATTTTGTAAAGGCAGATCATGGTGATGAAATTGGCTTTGTATTTGGGGCACCGTTCTTAGGCAGTGAGTTAGCCGCTTTGATGGGTAAGAATCTTATGGATGTTTTCTTTTGCTTTGTTTTTATAAGGCAGGGAAGGGTACAGTTGCACAGGAGAAAGTCAATAAGGTCAGAAGGATTTCTTAAGGCTAGGCAAGACTGGCTTCTTTTGGAATGGAGATTATTGCCTCAATAGCTGAATCTTCCTTAAGTCTTCTGAAGGCGTAGGTCAGCGTGGAGGGGGGGCAGCGATCGCCCTGGGTGCATTTTTCGGGGTGGGACGAGCACTGCTCCTGCCGCCCTCCCTGAGCCAGGCTGGCACCGCTTTGTGAGACTGGGATCTGATATATCCTAGCCGTGCAAAGCCGCTTCGGGAGGGCGGCGTGAGAAGGTAGCAACAACCAGGCACCCTTCGTTCCCAGACGCACTTTTGCTGGTGAGGCTGGGATCGAAGGGAACATGGCTGTAGCGTCCTTCTCATGCTGCCCTCTCCAGATTCGAGCCTCGCAAAGCCGTTCAGGGAGTGCGGTGTGAGGACACCACAGGCATGCCACTAGGGACTGGTGTTGCTCCAGCGGTGACGAGGGCTGGGTGAGCAAAGTGGGCTCCATTTGTTCTCTGTGTGAGCGCATGCGAATTGGGCACCATGGAGACACACGGCCTTTCCCACTTCTAGATCAGGATAAGTGAGCAGAAAGGGGCAGAGTGTTGCAGCTCTGGAATGTGCCTTTTGGGAGTTTGCCTCTCTCTGGAAGTCTGATGTGGGTTTTGCTTTCGGGGTGTTTAAACTGCTGCCTCCACCTATGCTTAACCTGTATACATCTATACATCTGTAAAGAAACTCTAATATTTTTGCTCAATTGGCAACAAATTGGGAACAAATAATCAATGCTGGAGATGCCACAAGGAAACTGGCACATGCATTCACATGTGGTGGCATTGTAAAGACATCAAGGTGTTTGGGGAAATGATTTATAGAGAATTAAAGAAGATGCTGAAATACTTTCACAAAAAAAAAAGGCCGGAAATTTTCCTTCTAGGAATGATGGGAGATGCTATCCAAGCCAAAGACAGGTGCCTAATGAGTTATGCCACAGCAACAGCCAGACTACTCGTTGCAAAAGATTGGAAGTCTCAAAGAATACCAAATAAAGAAGATTGGCAACTCAAATTATTAATGTATCATAATATGGCAACAAAATATGAAGAAGTTAAAGGAATTAATGAAAATAAAAGGGGGGGGAATTGGAAATTGTTTACAGAGTATATTAAATGCCAGGTAGAGAAAACCGATATCTTTTCAGCCTTTTAAAAGCTCAAACAAATGAGGTACAATAGAAAGAAAAATTAAAAATACGGTAGTAATCTGCAGAGAACTGAAAGGAAAAATATAGCGTAGTATAGGGAGGTAAAAGGCATGGACCATAGGATTTATATTTTGTTTAATTATTTGTTTATATGTTATTATTTGTTTTTACACTTATATGTTATCATTTCTGTAATTTTTCTGGAAAATTAATAAAGCTTGATTTTAAATTAAAGAAAGAAAAAAGAAACTCTAATATTATGAAATGGCCTCAGTGACTTCCTTCCAAAGGCAACCAAACTTGGGTGAGTGGAGCTCACCTGGAACCTCTCCCCACTTGGAGAAGTGTGCTGAATAACAACATTATCAAGGATTACAGTAATTTAATCATTAACCAGCTTTAGCAGTTCACAGGCTGCTGTTTAAATATGCCCAAGGAATTTGATTTCAATATTAGTCAGACCTCTCATTCCCCCAGACAAAATATATATGTGGGAACTGTAGTTTAAGGGTGCTGGAATTGCAACTCTGTGGCATGCAAACTACAGTTCCCAGTGTTTGATTTTTTTCTAAGCCACTCTGGGAATTTTTCTGAAGGGTGTTAGGAGTTTACATCTGATAGGAAACAAAAACCATAAACAGATGAGGAAGCAAAACAAATTTTAAGCAAATGATAACAATGAAATACCTGCGTGCTATGGTCCATGGGGTCACGAAGAGTCGGACACGACTAAATGACTAAACAACAACAACCTCTTTAAAGCTCTACTGATAGTCAATTCCATAAATTCTACATGAATTACTACATGCTACATGACTAATACGTTCTTCCCCCCATACTCTTCAGGTAAAGCAACAGAGGCCGAGATAGAGCTCAGCAGAAAAATAATGAAATACTGGAGCAACTTTGCCCGAAATGGGTGAGATTCCTGGCTATTTCAAAACACTGTGCCTTAGTGGATGCAATATTTGCCTAAAGCATCTGTAGGTGTCTTACAAATACAAGGACACCAACAATCAAGTTTAACAATAAACCACAATAACAGCAAAATTGTAATACAGAAGCAGCAATAATCCTGATAATCCTCTCCTCTCAAATGCCTGGGAGAAGACATACGTTCTGACCTGATGCTGAAAGGATGTAAATAAATGACAGCACCAGGAAGGCCTCGCTGGGGAGGCTGCAGCCAAAATGACTCTCTCCCTTGTCACCACCTTCTAAACCAGGCATCCCCAAACTGCGGCCCTCCAGATGTTTTGGCCTACAACTCCCATGATCCCTAGCTAACAGGACCATTGGTCAGGGAAGATGGGAATTCTAGTCCAAAACATCTGGAGGGCCGAAGTTTGGGGACGCCTGTTCTAAACCTATCTTGGAGGGGAGACCCAGCGAATGGCCTCAAACAATGAGGTCTACCCACCTTTAAGAGGAGAGGCTTTAGGGCAGGGGTCGGCAAGGCTTACCTTGCCTGGGCCGGTTCACTGCCACGGAGCCTCCTCTGTGGGCCAGATCGCGGGCACACGATTTCCGGCGTCTGCACATGCACAGGCATGATTTCCAGCGCCACGAAAGCGAGTTCCCGTGCTGGTATAGCGCAGCGCATGGGGGCTCACTGAGCAGGCGGCTCAGTTCAGGGGCGGCTTGTGGCCCATGGGCCTTAGGTTGCTGACCCCTGCTTTAGGGCCTTGAGTCACATAAGGCTTTCCAGGTTAAAACCAGGACTTGGAATTGGTCCCGAAAACAGATAGGCAGCTAGTGCGGCTATGCCAGAACCAATGATGGGCTCAGACCACTTAATTTCCCTCATCAGTCCTGCTGCCACATCCTACACCAGCATACCTGCCAAGTTCCGGCCTGAGAAATAAGGGTCTGGACCAGAAGTAGTGCTGCCGCCATTTTGGAACTGGGCGGAGCATGCTCAGAAGCGACTATTGATGCTGCTCTGCCTTGTTCCAAAATGGCCGCTGTACCAGAAGTCGCGCTGCAGCCATTTTGGAACTGGGCAAAGCAGCATCAAAAGTCGCTTCTGAGCATGCTCCGCCCAGTTCCATAATGGCCGCCGCGCCAGAATAAACCGGGGGAAAACAAAAAAATCCGTTTTTTCGGCTGGGAACAGCTGGAAAAACGGGGGTTTCCTGGGGAATACGGGAGACTTGGCAGCTATGTACACCTGCTGCAGTTTGCGAGCTGTCTTGAAAGGCAGCCTCATGTATGGTGCATTGTTGTAATCTAAAACAGAGGTTGCTAGAGGATAGATTCCTGAGGAACCACCCACTAATAGCGTCTCGTTGTTTTGGATTGGGCCTCATCCAGTCCATCACCATGACCAGGCACCAGTTCAGCACACCAACCATCTCAGCGGCAGAAAGAGAGATGCATGCCGTCAGCATACGGATGGCGGTACGCTCCGAGATGCTGTATGGCCCCACTCAGTGGCTTTACGTACATGCCAAAAAGTACAAAACCAATATGCTGAATATGAACTGAATTCCTGGCTCTGTCTTTTTTAGGAATCCAAATGGCAAAGGTTTGGTGGAATGGCCTCGGTATGATCTGAATGAAGGATACCTGGAATTAAACTTGGAGCAAAGGAAAGCAGAGAAGCTGAAGAAGAACAAGGTGGACTTCTGGTTAAAGACACTGCCTGAAAAAATGAAGCAAATGGCTGAAGGAAAGGAAAAACACGGGGAGCTGTAACCAGTGGCCAAAATTGTCCCAGCTTGTTTTTGTTTGTTTTGAGAACAAACACTTTCCAACAAGAATTATTTCAGTCTGTTTGTGAATTTATGGCAATGGCAAAATTAACGGCTTCAATTAGAGGCAGCTCCAAGCAAAAAGTTGAGAGTGGGAGTGTGTAGAGACATATATGGGAAAATATGGAAAGGGAATTAAATTTTAATATGAACATAAAAGGAAATACTTGCAAGGATATAAGATAATAGTACAAAGGATAGAATCATTAAGTACAAACAACTCTTAACACAACAAGAAACAATAATATAAATACCAATAGGATCGCACATGGGTGAGGGGAAGTTGGGAGGGAGGGGGGGAAGTAGAAGGTGGTATCTGAAGAATTATTAAGAACCTTTAAGAACGTGATATAAAAGCCAGATGATATATGTAATTGGAAACATGTTGATTGATTGTGGCTGTAAGCTTTTTATTTTCAAATAAAAATGAATAAATAAATAAGAATTATTTCAGTCTGAAAAATCCATTTGTTCAACGCATGTTCTAATGCCGAAAACCTTAGCTATTATGAGATAATATTTATACAGCAGAAATGCCAGTTGATTCACACCAACAATTAGGAAATACTACTAATGATTTGAAGAGTAACTAGTTTATGCCCCCAGTGCAGTTTAAGAATCCTGGGCATGGCTGCAACGCCTTGTCGATTAGTCATATTAGGTTGTTAATCTTAAGCTTCTTCTCACGCAAATACTTGGCAAACAAGCACAGGCAGTTGGCATTATTTTAGGAGGGGCATTTCACCTTTTCTAAGATTGTGCCCGCTTTGAGAAGTTGACTTACTTCCTCCCTATTGGGTTTTAGATGAAAAATATAAGTGGGGCAGGATGTCACAGAAGGGAGAGGCTCATGCCAAGCCCATGAGGGTGGCACAAGGGTCCTTCACAATTTACTCCTCCTTGGTAGGACCTGCCGCCACCTCCCCCCTTTTCAAACACCTGGGGAAGAAATCCAAAGCTTGAGCTTGGATAGGAATCTAAGTAGGGTGGGGGTTCTTTGCAAACTCTGACCTGCGGACAGGAAGCTCAAGTTCAATCTGTAATCTGCAGTTCTTAACCTTGGAGCCTGTACAAAGGTTTAGGAAAGGTGAGGCAGCTCTTAGTCTGCAGAGCTCTTGGTGAAGAGTTCCAGTGCATGTATTTTATTCAAAAGGCAGCAGCATATAAAGCAAGCAGAGAGCACAGTTATACAGTACAAAAAAATTATAAACCAGTGCTTTGCCTAGCTAAGTCTTATAATAGGCTGACAGCCTCCATTGATCAGGGAGGATCTTGAGGGCCTGATCCTGACCAGCTTCAGTTAAAAGCAAATGGAAAGTGAAACAGAAAGTCTGTCTCAAACTTTTCCTTATAAATATGGGCAAGGTTGGATAGGCAACTTCTGGTCAGAGAGAATTCCAAGGGTGGTTTGTTCAATCAGCAATGCATGCCAGTAGAGAACTGGGCTTTGCACCTGGTCAGGGAATATCTGCAAGTCTTTCTTTCTCCCTCTGGCCAGACGGTTCCATGTGTTTTGGTAACTGAACAACTCAGAGGCTCTATATGTTGGCTGGCATTAGAGATTATGGGACAAAGAAAGCTGCCTTACGCTGTTGGCCAGATCATTGGCCCATCTAATTCAGGGGATGGGAAACAAAGAACCTTCCACATTTTATTGGAAGGAAGAAAAGGACCCATGGGTTGCATGGGATTTGTAAGGGGAAGAGATAGAGAGGGGCGTGGGTGACTTAGAGCTCTCCTTGGTGTTCCTTGGCAAAATGAGCCACATTTCATGTGGAGGAGAGTTGCTGCCTTTATTGTTCTTGCAAATTAACTAGGCTCCAACACTGCAAAGTGAGTTCTAAATTCAGTTTATACCGGTATTGCTACAAAAGTTGGGTGTCTCCCCCTCTCTCTGCCGAGTGGTGGCAAGAGCCCATGGAGTTCCAGGCAGTGGCGGAGCTTCATGCTCTGGCACCGGGGTGGGTGGGGTGGGGGTGGGGGTGGGGTGGAGACTAGACGGAGGCGGGGCTGACGCACATCCCAGGGGCATGGCACGCGTCCTGGGGGAGGGGCCGGCCATCTGCAGGGCGTGGCGCCCAGCGCGGGCGGAGGGACAGCCGCGATGGCACCCTACGGGGATCCCGTTTTGCATAGGCTAGCCCAGGAATCCCTCTCTACAGCTTGTATTTCTCTGACATAATCAAAATCCTACCATTTATTAATTTCTGGGGTTTAGAGCCCCATCAAATCTATAACAATATTAATTTGTTCCAGTGAGCATACGGCTAGTGCTCAAAGAGCCAGAACCATAGCAAAGGAAACAAACAAAAACCCCTGACAAATAGTGAAAAATTGTAAATAATTGCTTTGAAAGAGTAAAACCATAAATAAATTAAAAAACCCTGTAAATTATTACATAAATAAGTGAAACAATTACAATGGTTGTACTATGATCACTAAATGGAAGAAGCATAACATTATTTGTACTGACTGCTTAAAGTGCGTAAGAAATTGTAGGTGAAGAATGACTTTTCTAACACCCTGCTGTCATATGAACGAAAGCATTAAGAATGTTTAGAGGCAGAAATGCAGTACAGGAAGATGAGTTAAATGAGAGTAAATTAGATGCAGGTGATAGATATCCCCAATATTAGGGTAGCCTTCGGGGGGTTTCTGCTGTCCCACAGCACATTCTTGAGTGTTCGCCCCCTGCTTCCTTGTTTTTTTAAAAAAACATACTTTTGCTCTTGATGTGCATAGATGCCCTTGACTTGGCCATGTGCCCACAAGATGCAGTGGGTGGGGCAGGAGCCCATGTCATCTTGGGAGAAGATACTCTCTGGGCCACATGTGGGTGTCCTTCCGTGCCCCCCCCCCCGGTTTTGGGGTGATCACCTCCAGTTACTTATTCCCTCCACTCTTAAGTGTTTTTGACTATTGATGCATGTGACAGTACCTTGTGGAAGAAGGAAGCAGAGGCAGGATCCAATAGCTTCTAGCAGAGGAGGATGCTGTTTTGGAAGCATGTGTCATAGCTGCCAAGTTTTCCCATTTCTCACTAGGAAGCCTATTCAGCATAAGGGAATTTCCCTTTAAAAAAAGGGAGAACTTGGCAGCTATGATGTGTGTATGATTTGCAGTTGCCCAAAGTGAATTTTGAGGTGGGCACCCTCAATTCCTTTTTTTAAATAATGAATTTATGATGTCAAGCTAAATAAGGAGCTGAGAAAAGGGAACCATCAACCATCTTCACCGTGGAGTAATCAGTATGGCAGAAGGCTGCAGAACTACGGAAATCCAGGGAAGGCAACAGTCCCTATGAAGTACCATTCATAAAGGAAGACTAAGGACAACCCGCCCAGCCAATCACAAGCAGGCACTCTGCCGCTGTTCTTCTGAGCCTGAACTGCTAGTAAGTAGGTCCGTTTGCTAGCTGCGTGCTTGCAGGAGATGAGAGAGCACATTGGAGGGTGGTGTAAGTCCCTGGATTTAACTTAATAATAATTTTATTTTTGCGCATTCTGGCAGAAGGGGGCAATTGGAGGGGGAGAAATGGCTCCTTGCCGTGCCTGTGCGTTTGTTGGTGCTTTTGAAATTTAGACACATCGGAACACCCGGAATCACCTGTAACGTAGCAACCCTGTGCAAAAATACACGAACCGAAAGCGGGCGAGGAGGCTGAGCGGGCGCGCAGGGCGTGTGGAAGATTGCCAGGGCTCTGGGTGGACCTAAGATGCGGGCGGTGGTGTACACAGGTGGGTCCTCTCCAGTCCAGTTTTTTTTTGGGGGGGGCGTGCGTTTCTTCTGTGAGGATAGATAGAGGGATTGCAGCTTTATCCCTACAAACTCAAAAGGCTGTGAGGCTGAGATGGGATTATATCTCTCTACCTATTTCGCTCTGAACTTTTTCCGCGCTTCTAGGTTAGGGTTGGAAACTTCCTTCTCATGGAACTGTGAGTTCATCCACATTGGAGTGTAATGTGGGTTTGAGGTTTAAATACTTCCGTGTCCAATTAATGAATGCATTTACGTTTAAATATAGGAACATAGACCATGAGGATCATCTAAGTGCAAACCAGCCCCCCCCCCCCAGCAATGCAGGAATTTTTCACCCAACATGGGGCTCAAACTCACAACCCTGAGATTAAGAGTCTCATGCTCTACCAACTGATTAATATTATTATCATTTGTTCACAACCTCCATATCCAAGTGGCAGCCCTTACTTTACACCCACTAAATCTGGATTTTCCCGATCCACAGATACTGTATTCTGAAAAGGGAAGAAAATCCAATATAATCCACATATTACCCAATATTGGATCCAGTAAAGAGCACTGTGTGGGCGGGTGGCTGTGGGTTGTTGGTTTTTTGGGGTTTTTTTTTTTTTTTACATACATGGTGACGTTTTGCTGGGTGACATCTATCACTGCCACCCCCACCCACTTCCATTTTGTTTCCACCAGCCCAAAGGATACAGCCTGCCCCTTTATCTCGGTTGTTGATGGAAACATATTTGTTGTGTTTTTATTTTTAAAGCAGCTCTTTTGTGCAGAACTGCTCTTGCACATAGCAGCTGCATTAACATTTCAGCTTTATTTACCCTGGCAGCTTTACATGATGGGAGGCTCCGAATCCTGGCCTGGCTTGGAGCCAGGCAAATCTGGTATATCAGAAAGCTGTATTTCAGCCATAATGATAATGGGAGTCACTCGGTGCCAATGGCCAAAAGTGGGATTAGGAGGTGCCAGCAATTGATCAGTGGTGCCTTTAAAAGTCTCTGCAGGATCAGCTCCACTCAGCAGATCCTTGCCAAAGGCACCTGCAAGCCCCCTTGGGCAGGGTTTCTTCCTTTGAGTTCAAGTGTGGCTGCGGGGGAAGAAAGGGAAGAGCCAGGTGTGTGTTTACAGCTCCTGCTCCTGCTTCTTGCCTTTGAAGCTGGGTCACCCAGCACTGTGGTGATGTTAGGTGAGTGGCGGGTTGGCAGCTGCACCTGCCTGCCAAGGTGGCTCACAAGGGCTGGGATGGGAGCTCAGAATACATCCTGGCAGCCAGATCCTATTCCCTAGCCCTCACCTACAGCTTCATTCAGAGGAGCTGCCAGTGGCAAAGTGTTGCCTGCTCCCTAAGAGTCATCCTAAGTCCAAGAGGAGTGGCTGGGGTGGGTTTGCTTCCACTACTGCCTGTGTGCTTTTGCATATCACTGTGTTTGTTTGGTGTGGGGAGGGCTTGTGTGGGCCGTGTGACTGATAGCATCTCTCCCCTCGAGGGCACCACATGGCAGCGCATGCAAGCCACATGGGTTGTTAACAGCAAGTCTGTGTATTTGTGTAATGGTTCGCCGTTATTACCATTATAAAATTATAAAGGAAACACTGCTTACAACAGTGAGTGCTTGCACACTCTACTCTTACAATGTGTGCGTGTGAAACAGCAAAACACGCATAGGCAGAGAGAGACAGAAGGAATCAAAGAGAGACAGGGTGCCGTGATTGACAGATACGCCACTTCAGCAGGTGCTGAACTTAAAGCCAAAGGTGTGTGTGGCAGCAAGTGATACAGTAATTGTGAGGGACAGGGGATATCGCGAAGTCCCTCCCCTCCTGAGTTCAAGCCCGTCCCCGAGCAAAGGGGAAAGCAGGGAGAGTTCCGATTCCAGTGGGGAAGCAGGAAGTCGTGTCCGAGGCTCAGGCAAGGTAGAGGAGCCAGGGTCCCAGGTGGGACAGGAAGGGGCAAGCAAGGGGGGAAGACCCATCCCTCCAACTCCAGAATTACGCAGGAAGAGGAGGGGCAAGAGGATGGGTCTGCCAAAGCTTTTGTGTTGGAGAAAGACGCGCCAAAAGCCATTAGGAGGTTCTGAAACCGACTGACAACATCGCTCCGTGTAAATAGCAATGACTTGAGCACTGTAAATACGCAGCACCAATAAAAGAATAAAATGCAGAGCTGCGTAGCGTCGTTACTCTGAAGTAGTCCACTCCGGCCACTGTGACAGCAACCTCCTAATCATTTTTGGGCTACTTCGGAGTTGCCGGGATGAGCGTGTCCGAGGCGGAGAAGTGGCGGCAGATCGCTGAGCAAGCCCAGCTAGAACTGCAACAGCTGTCGCTGCAGGCGCAGGGAGAATTGAAGGCAGCTAAAGAGGAGACTAAGAAGGTCCAGGACGACCGGCTACAACTTGCGGAACAGGTGAGAGAGCTCCAGGAAAAAGAGCAGCATTTAAGGGCGGTGGCGGTAGACCTCCAAAACAAGCTGGATGCAGAGAAAAACAAGGCGGGAGGGGCTCCCCAAGTCCAAGTGCTGCCAGGAAGGAGAGCAGGGACCCTTGTAAGCAAGTTCAATGGAGACCCGAAGGAGTTTCAGGGCTTTGAGACTGAGATCGTGTATGCTCTTGAGCTGCACCAGAATGAGTTCCCCGATGATGAGCACAGAGTAGCGTTTATTGTGGAACATCTCACCGGAGCAGCCAGGGAGTGGCTAAGACCATTAATCGCAACCAAGAATCCTTGCATGAAAAATGTCCAACAATTTCTAGAAGGTTTGAGGACGATGTATTCGTCCGATAGTCATTTGGACCAGACTAAGGAGGAACTGCATAATTTACGCCAAGGAAATATGACAGTTCGCGCATATTGGGCGAAATTTACCATGCTGGTGCACAGACTGGGGTGGGTTTTGGATTCGCCTCCCATGCAAGCTGCGTTTTACTTGGGTTTGAGCGAGGAGGTGAAGGATGAACTCTCGAGAGGTCCAAAGCCCAGTACTATGGATCAGCTGAGCAAAGCAGCTCTGGCGGTGGGGGTGAGGCAGGAATCCCGGTGGAACGACAAGCAAGCGACGCGCGCAAAGCGGGCTTGGTTCCCACGGTCGCAGGAGAAGCCACTCCCTCAACAACCCTTTCAGGCCACGCCTGGAGCCAGCCAGGACCAGGAGCCCATGCAGATTGATAGCGCGCGCGCGCGGGCTTTTCAAACCCCAGCGGCGCCAAGACGCAAGGAGGGAAGGGGCGGGAATTGCTTTCTCTGCAACTCACCCCAGCATCTCGTCAGAGACTGCCCACATCGCAGGGAGTGGCAAGGAAAGGCGGGAACGGTGGTGCCCTCCCCCACTGACGCAGCACCACAGCAGGGAAACGGGAAAGCCTGGCTGCAGGAGACAAGGGGCAGCAGCCAGGCACAGTCAGCAGACAACAGCCCCAGCCCGCCCACCCGCACAGAGAGGTGCAGAGCCAGCCCACCCCTCCCAGAGCAGGAGTGGTTCTAGAAGTGACGCTAACGCTCCCAAATGGCTATCCCCTGACGGTCCTCGCCTTAATTGACAGTGGGGCGTCCGCCAACTTCTTCTCGAGAAGCTTTGCAGAAGAGCACCAAATCCAGCTTTTGCAGTTGGATTTTCCTCTGCACGTAGCAACCATTGACGGCAGGGAGCTGCTGGGAGGGGCCATCACACATCAAACCCCCCCCATGAGAATGACGGTGGGAAGGCACTCAGAGACACTGGCGTTCAACGTCACCACCATCTCAGACCCCCCCATCGTCTTGGGCATGAGCTGGCTGGCGCGCCACGACCCCTCCATCAGTTGGCACCAGAGGTGCATCACGTTTGGGTCAGACTTTTGTCTGGAACATTGCATGCAGCACCAACCAGGGGAGGGGCCTCCGATAGCCACGGTGGCCACCATGCATATCAAAGGGGGTGAGGCAATACCCAAGCAGTACTGGGACCTGCAGGAGGTCTTCAGCGAAGCGGAGTCCGACCACCTACCCCCGCACAGGCCTTTTGACTGCCAGATCAACCTGGTGCCAGGGGCGACGATACCCCCAGCCAAGCTGTACACCATGTCAGACCAGGAGCTGGAGGATCTGCGCGCTTTCATCGACAAGAACCTCAAGCGGGGGTTCATAAGGGAAAGCAAGGCAGCAGGGGGCAGCCCGGTCTTCTGGGTGGACAAGAAAGACACGCAACAGCGCCGTCTTGTGGTGGACTTTAGACGGCTGAATTCGGTGACAGAGCCCGTGGCTTTCCCCATGCCCAGAGTGGATGATCTCCTGACAGCGGCACGCAGGGGCAAGATTTTCACCAAGCTGGACCTAAGGGGGGCGTACAACTTGATCAGGATCCGGGAAGGAGATGAATGGAAAACCACGATGTTCACGCCTCTGGGCTCTTTTGAATATCTGGTGATGCCCTTCGGTTTGCAAGGGGGCTCAGCATGCTTCCAGGCCTTCATGCACCACGTCCTGGGGTCCCTCCTCTTCAGGAAATGCTTGGTCTTCCTAGATGACATCCTTATCTACTCGAATGACCCAGTGCAGCATGTGAAAGATGTCAGAGAGGTGTTGCAACGCCTGAAGGAGAACCACCTGTATGTGAAGCTGGAGAAGTGCAAGTTTCACACCAAAGAGGTGGACTTCCTGGGCTACAAGCTGTCAGACAAGGGGCTGGCGATGGACAAGGACAAGGTGCAGGCCATCCTGGACTGGCACAGCCCCAGGACGCGCAAAGATGCCCAACGCCTACTAGGCTTCGCTAACTTCTACAGGAAGTTCATCAAGAACTTCTCTCGCGTTACGGCTCCCATCACGGACTGCCTGAGAGGCAAGCAGAAGTTCAAGTGGACACCAGAGGCGCAAGCAGCGTTCGAAAGCCTCAAGAGAGTGTTCGCCTCAGACCAAAACCTGTTCCATGTGGTGCAGGACGCGCCCCTACGCATTGAGACAGATGCTTCTGAAAAAGCTGTGGGCGCAATTTTGTTGCAACTGGACGCCAACAGGGAGTGGAGACCCTGTGCCTTCTTCTCCAGGAAGCTGACACAGCCTGAACGCAACTACACAGTGTTTGATAGGGAACTTCTTGCGATCTACGCTGCGTTCCAGCACTGGCGACACTTCCTGGTGGGCGCGAAGCACCCCATCCAGGTGTGCACAGACCACAAGAACCTGGAGTTCTGGAGAACTGCCAGGGTGCTCAACCAGCGGCAGATACGGTGGGCAGAGTTCTTCTCGAACTTCAACTTCTCCATCCACTACATCCCGGGGGAGCAGAATGTCAGGGCGGATGCCCTCTCCCGCAAGCCAGAGTACATGGAGGAGGAGGCGCCACCAGCCCCAAGGCACATTTTCCCCCCGTCGGCATGGTCCTGCGGAGCAGCTGTGGTGAGCGAGGCAGAACTCACAGCACTGACGGCAGCGGATGAATTTGCCAACCGCATCTTCAGAGAACTGAGAGGGGGGAGGGAGCAGGCAAAAGACTTTGCAGAACGCAGAGGGCTGCTTTTCTACAAGGGTGCGCTGTACCTACCCACCACCCAGCTTCGACGTACGGTCCTCAAGCAGATGCACGACAACCCTACAGCGGGGCATTTTGGAAGGGACAAAACCGCTCACCTAGTCATGAGACACTTCTGGTGGCCAGGGGTGCGGGAAGATGTTCGAGACTATGTAAGGGGCTGTACCACCTGCCAGCGGGCGAAGGTGGTCAGAGCAGCGCCACCAGGGTTGCTGGAGCCCTTAGCCACACCACACAGGCCGTGGGAAGTGGTGTCCATGGACTTCATCACGGATCTGCCTTCGTCCAGGGGTAAGACTGCAGTGTTGGTGGTGGTGGACCTTATGTCCAAAATGTGTCACTTTATACCGTGTGCCAGGGCAGTCTCGGCAGAAGAGACAGCCAAACTGTTTGTTGATCACATTTTCAGACTGCATGGATTACCTTTAAGGGTTATTTCGGATCGTGGCCGCCAATTTGTTTCCAGGTTCTGGCGGCGGCTCATGAACCTCCTGCAGGTGGAGGTCAGCTTGTCGACGGCTAGACACCCGCAGACCAACGGACAAGCGGAGAGGGTCAACGCCATTCTGCAGCAGTACCTGAGATGCTACGTCAGCCAGCGGCAAACGGACTGGGTGGATCGCTTGCCACTAGCAGAATTTGCCTACAACAATGCAGTGCACGTCTCCACAGGGGTGTCGCCCTTTAAGGCCAATTACGGGCGCGACCTCAGATCTTTCCCAGAGAGGGAGAGGGAGGAGGAGGAGGAGGAGGGCCCACAGGCTGAGGATTGGGCAGAGGAACTGGAGACGGTGCACCAGCAGCTCAGAGAACACTTGGAGAGGGCCAAGGAAGCGTACAAAAAGGGGGCAGATCGCCACAGGCGACAAGGGGAGGTCATCAGGGTGGGGGACAAGGTGTGGTTGTCCTCGGAGGGCCTTCCCACCAGAGGGAGGTGCAAAAAGCTGGCACCCAAAAGGCTGGGCCCCTTCACGGTCACGCAACAGGTAAACCCGGTGGCATACAGGCTGGCACTGCCAGAGGACATGAGGGTGCATCCAGTGTTTCATAGATCGCTGCTGTCGCCGTACAGGGAAAGCAGCAGGCTCCGAGACAGCGAACAAACCCCCGAGGGAGGGGGGGAGAGGGAAGGCAGGGAGCAACTCAATGAGGCCACGGCCATCCTGGATTCAAGGTGGGGGGTGGGGGGACTGGAGTACCTCATGGCATGGGAGGATGCTCCACCGTCCCAGAATGAATGGGTCCCAGCCACTCAGATACAGGAGGAATTCTTGGTGGAAGAATTTCACGCCCTCTTTCCCCACAGACCCAAGCCCTGGCACATGGAAAGGGAGGGGGAGGAGGAGGAGGCACGGGAGAGCAGCTCACCATGGCGCTGGGAAGCGGAGTTTGAGGAACCAGAGGATGAGGTATGGGTGTCACCGAGATCCACCCAGTCAGAGGAAGGAGCAGATTGGCAGAACGTTTCTACCCCCACCAGCTCTGACGCCACGGACTTTTTGGGATTCCCGTCCGCCCAGGCGGAAGGGGGGGGCTCGCAGGACTGGGGGGAGGTATTCACACCAACGGGCTCGGAGAGCACTGAGTTCTTAGGCTTCCAGTCGTCACCGACACATGGGGGGGGCCTGGGGAGGGGTGAAGGAGAGCTTGGGAGGGGGGTGGATGTGAGGGACAGGGGATATCGCGAAGTCCCTCCCCTCCTGAGTTCAAGCCCGTCCCCGAGCAAAGGGGAAAGCAGGGAGAGTTCCGATTCCAGTGGGGAAGCAGGAAGTCGTGTCCGAGGCTCAGGCAAGGTAGAGGAGCCAGGGTCCCAGGTGGGACAGGAAGGGGCAAGCAAGGGGGGAAGACCCATCCCTCCAACTCCAGAATTACGCAGGAAGAGGAGGGGCAAGAGGATGGGTCTGCCAAAGCTTTTGTGTTGGAGAAAGACGCGCCAAAAGCCATTAGGAGGTTCTGAAACCGACTGACAACATCGCTCCGTGTAAATAGCAATGACTTGAGCACTGTAAATACGCAGCACCAATAAAAGAATAAAATGCAGAGCTGCGTAGCGTCGTTACTCTGAAGTAGTCCACTCCGGCCACTGTGACAGTAATGATAAAAACCATCTTTATTGTGTGCTGCTTTCTGTGCTGTGTGGCCCCAGCACATGACACTCCAAGACAGTGACAGCAGCATGCACACAGGAACACTCTGTTTTAGAGGCAGAAGCAAAATAACACAAGATGGGATTCTATAGAAAAAGAGACCTGCTAAACTAAGTCTCTTCATTAAGGTTAATTGCTCTGGTCTGTTAAGTATTTATTTGCAGGGGGCTAAGTTGCTAGAAATTACTACCTGGAGATGCTTCCAGAAAGGGGGCAGGTAGGTCCTCTTCACCTGGCTGGAGGTTATCACATTGGTGAGCATCAACGAACAGTCCCAGGTGACAGTCGAATCTTGAACTGGGCCAGGAAGAGACATGGGGTACTTCCAGTCTGTTGATATTTTGAGGTGGTCTTCAGTCCCATACCAGCAGATTCAGGTTGTGTGGTTAGAGTTGATTTGGTGTTTTTGCTTAATACACTTGCTCCCCGCTCCAAAAACAAAGCAGAAACAAAAACCCTCACACTTTTTGTGATAAGGGATCAGGAAAGGCACACTTTTTGATACAATATTGTATAGCCTCCCTGCAAGCAAATCAGAATGAATGCTCAACAAACAGGATGTCAGCAACCACAGAGGATGGGGCAGTGAAGAGGGGAGCTAGGAACCTCACGGGGAAGCAAGATCTGTTGGGAGTATTTGCGTTGTGAGCCCTTCAATCTTATGCTCAGGCTGCATGTGTGGCTACATAAAACCATATACTGCAAAAAAGGCGCCACTCTGTCTCTAGTGACCTTTATTCTAATGAAAACAAACCTGAGGAATGTGCTGGCACCCCTGAAATATCTCATAGCTTCACGATTGGGTGCCTGTATCGTTTCAACTCTGGCCATAAAAGACATGAATGCTAAATATATGTTGGAATGAAGTTCTGCTTATTGCTGAAGGATGTGTTTAGGACTGTTGCCTTGCTGTCCCATAATTCAGCCTTGCATTCAGTTCAGTGTGAAGGAGCAGCATTACTCTGGCCAAGCTAGGTGTGCTGTTGCCATTCTATCCCAAAGAGGAGTTCTGTGCAGACTCTTGATCTAAATTCAGTGGTCTAACAAAGTTTAGAGCCTTAGCAACAGAGCACTTTAGAAATGCTTTGCATGCATATCATCATGTTGCAATTCTTACAAACAACTTTTATAAGGTCAGTAAATACTATTCCCATATTGCAGATTAGTTCAGGGGTGGCATTGCATAAAAGCCGGAAGTCAACTGAGGGCAACTCAATCTGTGTTCCAAGAGTTCTGCTGGCAAACGAGCACCGTCCCGCATCTTGCAAATCCCATGGTGCTCTAGGAAGTTGAGCAGCACTGGGGGTTAAAAGCAGACAGTGTTCCAGAGTCCAGTCTCCCTTGACAGCCTCCCCCCCCCCTTAGTGGCATTGCCAAAGGAGATGGAGCTGCTGCTGCTGCTGCTGCTGCTGCTGGACCATCTCCAAGCACTGTTGAAGGTTAATTGCAGCCCTTTCCTCTGCAACTGAACTCTCCAGGCATCAGATGTTACACAATTCTTACTGCTTATCTTTGCCAATGCCAACCTTTGCCTGGGTGCATTGAAAGAAGCTGCTTGTGTTTCAGGCATCTGAGTGGGCTGAAGATTTCGATGGCTGGCTCAATGGCTTGGTTGCTCCCTCTGATCCTGGCTTCCTGGGCCACCGTTTTGGCAGCTGAAGGTAGGATTTCAGATTATATATATATATATTCAAATTTGCAAACAATCATCAAGCAAACAAATAAAACAATTTCCATAAGTTCCCTTGGACTTCCCCCCTCCCTTTTGTGGGTCTTTAGGTTAACTTTTTCTTCTGCATCTTCTCTGTTAATCCAGTTCTATTAAATCCCCGATAAAGCCATAGTTCAACATTTAATGGCTATTGTCATTCCAGTCCTACTAATAATTTTAATAGTTTACAATGATTTTTTAAGGTAAGTTATGTATTTCCCCCATTCCTTATTGAAATTTTGGTGTTCCTGATTCCTAATTCTTTCGGTCATTTCTGCATAGTCCATAATAGTGGTGTGGTGGTGGTGGTTTTGGAATGGGGGCTTCTGCCTTTTCTGTTTGGCTGGTCATTGTGCCCAAGAAGGGGAGATTGGCAACTGGATGGTAATTACTTAGATTTTCTGAATCCAAGGAGAGTTGGAGACCCCAAGCAGGCAGAGACCCCCCATCTTGCAAAGAGGCATTAATCAGCTCCCTGGTCCAGCCACCTGCCTGCCTCCCTGCTCATTTTTACCAGCCAAGAAGGGCAAGTATCCAGTGCACAACAGGTTGGAACATTTGCTCCTAAGAGCTCTTAAGTTAATGTCTCCTTAGTCTTACTTTGGGGGACCATGCCCCTTATCCTGTCAAGAATGTATAATTTGATCTTGCAAAAACATATGTACTTACTTTGCAGACCTTACATAACCCCTGCCTGGAACCAATGAAGCTATTTAAGTTAGATCTTGAATTTCGAAAGCTGCCGTAGATATTATTCCATCTATCTCAGGGCTGTTTACACTGGGCTTATCCATGCTTAGCTTTTGCCTGCTTCTTTAATGCTCTGTGTCCGAGCGTTTGTTTGTTTTCTTTGCCCCAAGCTTTCTCCATTTTGTCCACCTCTGGTAACAAGACACCACCACCGCCAGTGGAGACTGCACTCGCCCTCCAGCAGTCTTCCGGTTATGGGTAGGGTTGCCAGACTCAATAGAGGATGGGACTTCTGTGCCTTTAATTGCCCTGCTCTCTTTTGAGTCTGGAAACCTTAAAGAGAAACCAGCAGACCCTTTGCTTGGAAATTAAACAAAGGGTCTGCTGGTTTCTCTTTAAGGTTTCCAGACTCAAAAGAGAGCAGGGCAATTAAAGGCACAGAAGTCCCGTCCTCTATTGAGTCTGGCAACCCTAGTTATGGGAAGCTGGTGCATTGTTTGTGTGTTTTAATGCGCATTTCCCCAAGACCAGCGAGCGCCTTTACTCAATCTCTCTCTCTCCCTCCCCCCCACCAACCTCTTTTTTTGGGGGGATTTGTTTGTTTGTAGATGGGCTTCTCCACCTGACTTGTGTCGAGGTATGCACCCGACAACTTTGGGGTCCCCCCCGAAAAAGGTCAAGAACTCTGGGCAACCCTTTCCTAAAATAAAGCAAAATATTCAACAACAACAACAACAAAGTGTCCCCAGATTCCTTGGGAAAAAATGTGGTAACCATAGTTAGGTCATGTAAAATCTCCAAGGAAGGCGAGTCCACCACCTCTCGTGGGAGTCTGTTCCACTGCTGAACAGCTCTTACTGTCAGAAAGCTTTTCCAAATGCTTATTCGGAATCTCCTTTCTTGCAACTTGAAGCCATTGGTTCGGTCCTACCCTCCAGAGTAGCTATGGTTCATGTCTAGAAAGTGGAGGAAAGGTACATGTGGAGAAGTCCTGGCAGCAGCTCATCAAGGCAGCTGGAGGTTTGGTTCGGGCAGTTAGTTTCCTAACTTCATCATCCCAGGCACCTTCTTCAGAAGTGGAAATGCTGCGGTGGGGGAAGGGTTTGAAGGTCCCTGGACTGTGTGTAATTCTGCCCTTCACTGGGTCTTGACTTGGGGGCAAGTGATGGCTCCAGTGGCTATTTCCCTCTAATGCCCATCCTTTTAGACCTCTGGCTTGTTGAGCCAAACAAGATTTAATCACCCAACATGTCTCTTTGATCCCACAGCTTTCCTGTTCAGCTGGCACCTCAGGTCTAAAATGGCATCATGGCGCCACCTGACAACTTGGAAAGCTTTGGAAGTGGGCATTTTGGGCTCCTGCCTCAGCTGCAAGGTTGCCCCACTTCCAATTCTGACCTGTGAGGCACATTAAGCCCCCAAACCCAGAATTAGAGATGGTAGCAGAGGAGGATGCTGAGGTGCAGAAGGGGAGCTTCACATGGGCCAAGCTCACTTGGGGGGACTCAAACTGGGACTCAGCTACACAGTTGCAAAATAACAACAACAAAATAAAGTTTTAAATGTGCTGTAAAGTGAAATATACAGATAGGACACTAGATGGCGACAGTGAGCTATGCAAAATTCAATGTATTTTCCAAAACTTTTTTTAAAAGCATTTTCCCAGCAGTTTTTTATATGTGTGTAGATTCCACCAGGGATGTAACTCTACTACCAAGACAAGCAAAACTTGCTAAACTGAGACAGCTCTTGTTGTTTTGTATGCTGAAGCCCTAATCGGTTGCATTTACAATCACGTTCATGCTGCCAAATCACACAGTCTCTTCCCGCTGCTGTTGATGCCCAGGATTAAAATATGATCTAAAGGAACACAGAGGGAGGGAGGGGAAGTTACTAAGCAAATTTTGCAGAAAAAAGTGGGGGGTAAAAGAGAAGGGGGGGTGTTCAATCCTCCTGCTGAGAAGGTGGAAGAGGAAGGGGAGCAGTAGGACTGATGTTAAGAAAACATCCAAGGAGAATACAAAACTAGTGCACTGGTTGAGCGAGAAGATTCCAGTGAAGGAAATAGTTCCCAGGAGGGAATCCCAGATAATTACACCATCTGCACTCAGATCTTAGCCAGGAGGAGTGAGAGAGAGAGAGATCTGGAAGTCCTGAGTGGATACACATACTAAGCTTTCAGCAGCCAACAGTGTGGGGTGGGGTGGGGACTAAGGTGACACACATGCCATACTTTTAAAGCACATTTACATCATGTTTTTTCTCCCCAAAGAATCCCAGGAGTTGTTCTGGTGCTGGGAATTGTAGCTCTGTGAGGGGTCTCCCAACAACTCTCAGTGAGTCAGTACACTTAATAAAATATAGTTTCCAGGATTTGGGGGGGGGTAAATGTCTGGTGTGTACCCAACCTAGGTGGCCAGTGAGTCTTCCTCTAATTTATGATTTGATTAAGTAGTAAAAAGGTGCATTAAGTCAGTCAAGGATATCCCCAAAGGAGAAGTTCTGCCTGTCTTGTGGAAAGTGGAGCTTGTGCTGCCTTTGCCTGCATGTGGCCAGAGCAGCATTCCTTCAGGATTCCCAGGCTTTTACAGATGTGAAATCTAACCCTGCTTCTGACACCGGAGAGCTGAATAGTTAGCACTTGCAAGCTTGAAATTCTGCAGCTTCTGTGCAGGAATAGCAACGGTTCTCTGACTCAGACGTTTCTGTTATATGCACACACAGGCCAAAATCCTTCTCCTCCACAAGTGCTTACCAAGAATGGGAAGCTCCAGGGCCAGCAGGTCCAAGTCAATGGTGCTGAGAGAAAGGTGGATGTTTTCCTTGGAGTCCCTTATGCAAAGCCACCTCTTGGGCCGTTACGGTTTTCCCAACCGCAGCCGGCAGAACCTTGGCGCAATCTAAGAGATGCAACTTCCTACCCACCAATGTAAGTCAAGTGCAGGGGAAGTTGGGTCACCCCAAGAAAGTATTACATGCTGTCATGGGATTGTTAGAAAAGTTGACCTAACAGAACTTGCTAACCAGGCTGTAATTTTCTGAATCCCCTCTGGATGTGAAAATCCCCTTGGTCAAAATTAAGTGTTACTTTGGCCACTTTCCAGTCCTCAGATAATGGAGGTTCATCTGAGGGATAAATTACATATTTTTGTTAGAAGATCAGAATTTGAGGTCTCTTGGGTGGATGCCATCCAGACCCCACAATTTCTTATCTTTTATTTATTTTTATTAGGTCTATCTAGACCAGGGGTAGTCAACCTTTTTATAGCCTACTGCCCACTAATGCATCTTTCTTGATGGTAAAATTTATTTACCGCCCAACAGTGCTGCAGTAACATGTGGTGTAGAACCCCCTACCGCCCACCTGGAATCCTGAAACGCCCACTAGTGGGCAGTAGGGACCAGGTTGACTACCCCTGATCTTCTAGAGTATTCTAGACAGTGTGTGGCACCTGCAACCTTCACACCAAGCAGGCAGTATCTGAGTGTATCTGAAGAAGTGTGCATGCACACGAAAGCTCATACCAAAATATAAACTTAGTTGGTCTTTAAGGTGCTACTGAAGGAATTTTTTTATTTTACCAAGCAGGCAGGTTACCATGCACTCTGCATGCCAATGAGAAACCTAACTATTTATGTCCCTAATGATTGAATCACCCCCTACAAGGATCCCCCTGGTTTCCCACCAAGAAATTGTTCCCTTTTAAGACAGCATTTCCCTCTTTTTCCGAGTGATGCTGTGCTTCCCCAGGACCCCCCCCCCCCCGCCCCGGCCAATCCTCCATGAAACAAACTACTGTAGTTTCTAAAACAAACTGGCTTTTTAATGGTTTTAAACTGACCAGAATGCTGAAACTTGTGCCACAGCAAAGAGGAGGGCAACAGTCAGCTACTCAGAAGGCTTGTCTTAGAGGCTTGGTGGCCTTTGTTTGGCAGCACCACTTAAAGAAAAGACTATATCAGATCAGGCGAGGACAGGCTGCCGCCCTGGGTTTTCGTCCTTTGTTGGCATTCTCCAACAAAGCAATTCACGATAATTGCTTCCCTCCATGCATTAAGTCATGCAACACTTTGCTTCCTCTCTACTCAGTTGGTGTTTGCTGACGGTCAAACATGAGAAGCTTTTTTCGCACTGTGTGTACTGAATTAGTTTATTTCTTTTATTTGCTTTGTCAAGGTGTCTGCAGGACCCGGAGATGGGACAAATGCTGTCAGATATGTTTACTAACAAAAAGGAAAAGGTCTCTTTGAGTATTTCTGAGGATTGCCTGTACTTAAACATCTTCACCCCGGCTCATTCTGACAAGAACAGCAAGTTACCAGTAAGTCATGTTCTTCTTCAGGGCTTTTCACTCCCTATTATGTGTCTTCCCCCCATTCCAAATATTTTATTTCATACAAGAATTTACAGAAATTTACAAAAGTTACCATGAACAAACCAAAAATACAATAAATGATAAATAATCAATACATAATGGAAATCAATTTTCATCTCTTCAGACACCCCCACCACCCGTCCTACCACCCACCCTGCTGTGTTTTCCAGCCAATCTTATATTGCGCTCCCCCCCTATTTCTTTACTCATATATAGACCTATATCCATACTATCCATTTTGATATTCATTTATTTGAGCCTTCATAAGTCTACTGAGAGTTCGGCATTCTCCACAAAACTTGCTATATAATCTATGCTGGTCGAGAACCGTAACAATAACTAACTAACTAACTAACTAACTAACTAACTAACTAACTATCTAACTTCGAATTTTTTTCTATCTTTATCCTTTTTTTTCATTTATTCCTTTTATTTCTGCTATTTTTGTTGCCAAATTATAATATGATATCATTTTTATTTTCCAATCCTCTTTGCTAAGTATCCTATCACTCTTCCAGTTATTTGCTATAAGTAGTCTATCTGCTGTTGTCACATAACTCCCTATTATGTGTCGGGGCTTTTCACTCCCTATTATGTGTCTTGGCCAAGCAGCCTGCCAAATGTACTCCACATCTATATACTGTAAACCAGGCTTCCTTAACCTTGGCCCTCCAGATGTTTTTGGCCTACAACTCCCATGACCCCTAGCTAGCAGGACCAACAGGAAGCCTGCTGTAAACATATGAAGCCTTAAACAGCTCAGGATCCAACTCTTGAAGGAATCAGAAAATCAGGGAATCTAAAGAGTTGGAAGGGACCTAAGGATCATCTAGTCCAACCCCCTGCAATGCAAAAAAAAATCTCAGCTAAAGCATCCATGACAGATGGCTATCCAACCTCTGCTTAAAAACCTTCAAGGAAGGAGAGTCCAAAACCTCCCAAGGGAGACTGTTCCACTGTTGAACAGCTCTTACTGTCAGAAAGCTTTTCCATCTGTCTAGTCGGAATCTCCTTTCCTGCAACATTCGTGTGCATCCTACCCTCCGGAGCAAGAGAAAGGAAGCTTGCTCCCTCCTCCATGTGGCAGCCCTTCAAATATTTGAAGATGGCTATCCTATTTCCTCTCCTCTTTTCCAGGCTTTTCCAGGCTCTTTTCCAGGCTAAACATACAAGTGAAACATGACATCAGACACACTCTGAACATTTTATTTGGCTCTGGCGGGGCAGGTAACTCAGCACAAGCCCTGAATTCTATCCTTTGCTTTCAGGTGATGGTCTGGATCCATGGAGGAGGATTATTGGTGGGTGCAGCGTCCACATACGATGGGTCTGCGTTAGCGGCTTTTGAAAACGTGGTGGTGGTGGCGATCCAATACCGGCTGGGCATTCTTGGTTTTTATAGGTAAGATGTTTGCCCTAAGCTCCTTCGAGGCTACCAGGGCTGGGCGGAGGGACACAAAGGAGCTTGGACTGTGCTTTTTCAGGATTGCAGCTTTCGTGTCCCTGTTCTGCCGTCACAACAACTGTGAAGCAGAAGAGACACTAGAGCTCGTGGCCTGAGGCTAAGTGGGGATTTGAACCTGGATTTCAAGCCCAGGTCTCTAAGACTGGCTGTCAGTGACTGGGCAAGTGGAACTTCTATTCAGAAACTCACATCTCCCGCAACACCCCTTCCTCCCCTCCAATGTGCATGTGGTCAAATTTAGACACATCCAGTGAGACATCATTGCTTCTGGAGAGGCTGCTTCATTTCAGGGTAACCAGATTAAAAGAAATTACTGCAGGGCATTTTCTCATTGAATACCCATGGGTTGGTTTTGTATTGTGACTGCTTTTCAAAAAGTTAATCAGGTTTGGCAGATCTTCTGTCTGTGCACCAATGGGGGAGGATGCTGTGCTGCATCTACACACACACACACACACACACACACACACACACGCACACCTCCCAGGCTAAGATTGGATTGGATTGTTCCTTGTCATGTCTGTCCTCTTAACATCTGCATGCGGGCATAACATTTGAAAGAGGGTCTCTGCAAGCAAAGATTCAATGCATACAAACACAAATTGCACTATGAATTTCTGGATGATATATGTGTTGTGGATTGTGTTGCTCTGGGCCACGTGTGTTGCATTTGACATACGCAATGCAGTCCCTTCATGCAAATGTTACAGCTGTCTACACATGTCCAGGATGACAGGCATGCTGTGTGGGGTGGAACATTACCTGAACTGGTTTAGTATTGAGAACAGGTACTGTTTAGCATTAGAACATTTGAAAGTTTGCAGTTCAGCCAGGAGAATCTCTCCTTTCGATTTGCTTTTCAACAACACGAAAATAAGGAATGCTGACTATTTCCTTTTGTAGACGGCTTCTATTCTGAATCCCCAAACGCCATCTTAGCCTATCATTTCTGTGCTTCTTTGTCATTCCAGTACTGGTGATGACTTTGCACGTGGAAACTGGGGCCTCCTGGATCAAGTGGCAGCTCTCCAGTGGGTCCAAGAGAACATTGCAGCCTTCGGAGGAGATCCTGGATCAGTTACTATATTTGGAGAGTCTGCAGGTGGATTCAGTGTTTCTGCCCATGTAGGTTCATGGGGATCATAGCATGTGCCATTTAATTTATGATTCATTTTTTGTTCATAGAATTTCCAGGCCTTCTATTGCAAGTGATTAGCTACAAAACTAAACAAATTTTACATTTGTTATATTGTTCCATAAACCTAAGATTAATAATGTGAAGAAACTATCCTGAAAACAACTCAAGAGAGTGTTTTAATTGAAATGTTGCATTAAAAAAAACTGGAATAGGAAAGCTTATAAAACAAAATGGGCAACTGATAATGAAGGCAATTTTTGCAAATTAATGTCACTCTGAAGCAGTTTAATTTGAGAATAAACTTATACTGGATTTCTATTACTCAGATAGAAATTGGAAAAAGCATATTTAACCTTCTAACAGTTAGTGGTTCTCTAACCAGCCCCGCACTCCCAGGCTCTGAACTGCCATGACTAATAGTGAAATGTGGGGTGGGGTTCAAGGCCTGGCCCTGCTTATGAGCCAAGCTGGTGACACCTGTTTCATACCCTCCAATATTTCTCCATAAAGATTCCATAAAGATTCCATAAAGATAATCTCACTATTTATACCCCACACATCTTACTGAGTTGCCCCAACCATTCTGGACAGCTTCTAACATATATAAAAAACATAATAAAACATTAAACATTTTTTTTAAAAAAAAAACCCTTCCCTATACAGGATTGCCTTCAGATGGCTCGGGAGTCAAATAACTCCATACCCTCCAACATTTCTCCAATGAAAATAGGGACATCCTGAGGAAAAGAGGGACATTCCGGAATCAAATCAGAAACCGGGACGGCTTCTCTAAATCAGGGACGTCTCTGGAAAATAGGGACACTTGGAGGGTCTGCTGTTTGGGGTAACATTCAAAGGGCAACAAATGGTGCCACATGCCAAGGAGGCTGTCTCTCTGGGGGAGACCCCCCCTCCCTGCTTTGGTGGGTAACAATTGAACCTAGGAAGGTTTGAAGTGTGTCAGAATTGCTAATCATCCACATTAAGGGTCAAAGTAGCTAATGCGCTGGTTTTCAAACTTCTTTTTGGCAGAGCTTCAGAATATTGGATTGGATTGTAGACCACTCACATAGTTAATGCAGGGCTCTGGCCCAGTGTGTTGGGGCCCACTGTTGCTCCCCTTAACTGAGGGTGTGCCATAGTTCTGACACTCTCACCTGTGCCTGCACTTTGGAGGGATGAGGCCCAGGGTGAAGGCGGCATTACAGATCTTCTCGCTGAGAAGACCCTGAGGAAGTCCAGCACCCCTCAGGAGGAATGTTTGGGCATTGCCACCCTTTTGGAAATAGGAGTGATATGGCAAGGTTGTGACTGGAATGTCTGCTTTCCCTGCTTCCCTTCACAGGTCTTATCCCCTCTGTCAAAGGGTTTGTTCCACAAAGCCATCTCTGAAAGTGGCGTTTCTGTTATGGAAGCTCTCACAGAGGTTAATCAACAAGAGTTTGCAAAGGTCAGTGTTTGAAAATAGCCCTGGTAATATAGACGGAATTGGCGAGGGAGGGCAGCTAGAGCTGAGCGTGTGTGCTGGTCCAAGGAGTTGCCTTTTGGAGCTGTGTTGCACTTTCTAAAACCAAAAAACCAAAACATGAAGTGGCCTGTTTCATAGGGTGACATGCAACTGTCTCAGGGTTCTTACACCTGTCTCAGGATGTGTGTGGGGGGGTGCGTGTGTTGCACACTTGGTTACTGTGCATGGCGTTGAAGCGTTCTCCTCTGCCATCCTCTGCTCCTTTTGTTTACACCTCGCTGTGTCCACACAAGTATTAAAAATATTTGTGCTTCTCCTGATGGAGCAGAACGGCCTGTTCTTTCCGATGCTCAGCCAGGACTGGTTTCTTTCTCATGGTTGCAGAAAATTGCTGCCACCGCTGATTGTCCAACATCCAACTCAGTCGAGATGATTCGTTGCCTCAAGGGAAAGACAGAGAACGAGATCCTACAGGCGACTCTCAAGATGGTAAATGTGCAGCAATCTGATGCTGCCCTCTGCATAGATAGAGAGATAAAAGTTTTGATAGAGGTTAAGGAATCTCAGAGTGGAACTAGATGGAGAGATGATGATGATAATAATAATAATAATAATAATAATAATAATAATAATAATAATAATGGCGCAATCATTTTTAGTCCTCCTATCCTTGTTCCATCACTGCATGAGAATCGAGCAGGCTTAGTGGCCATGAAACGTTACTAGTTGGGAGGTGGGAAGCACTACAGGTAAGGGAGCAGGGAGAGAGTAGAATGCCCTGTGTTAGTGGAGCTCCTCACACCTTGGAGCCTGTCCAGCAGGCTGGCAGCACAAGCCCAGAAGAGAAGCTGCTCCTGCAAATGTCCCGCTGGTTGTTTAATCCTCTTCCTTCCAAGGCAGCATCTGCTCCTGGGGCTTTGCCCTCTTCTGCCCTGTGCACCCATTGTTTTCCTATGGGTGGGACAATTTATCAGTGATTTATGTCTGCAGACCTTTCAATAGGAAAAAGACCATGTGACACCTGTCCTCTCCCCTTCCCCCTTCCTGTGATTGCAGGATTTAACCAGAATCCATCTTGGCGCAGAAGAAAAAGTGAGTAAATCAACGGGATGAGGATGGCCTGAGGGGAGGGAAGCAAGTGAAGAACACTTACCATGAGAACAGGCACCAACAGCAGCCGACTGAGGGCAGCTCTAAGCCTGCTTCTTTTCCAAACTGCAGGCGAGAGTTCTCTGCACCTCAGGATCCATAAATCGAATCCGGGTGCACACTTTTATGTGCCTGGATGCGCCCCCCCCATTCTGTGTAAAGATAAGAGTCACGTCCATTGCTCTTCCCCCCTTCTGCATCTGCCCCCACCTACTATTGGCATCGGCTCTCAGAAGGCTGTTTATATGGCAATGTGGCCCTCAAGCTGAAAAAGACTCCCCAGCTCCATTTTGTAAGATGGCCTGTAATCTTGTTGATGTTAAGTACCAGCATCCTAGTTCTTCTTCTTCTTCTTCTTCTTCTTTTTAATGGAACCGGACCTCTTTGTACAGGCGTGGCCTAATTTAAAATGTTCCCTGGTGCCCCCAAAATTGAAACCACCCCTCTTGACATATCTGGCTCTGTGCATTAATGATACCTCAGCTTCACCTACCTAGCTGGCCCTGTGCATAGAACAGACAGCATTTCTGAGGAAGCAGCCTTGGATTTGGACTTCCTACTTAACAAGCTAAACTTTGCTCCCCCACAAGGCTACCTCTCCCTGTGTCATTGGTGCCAAAGGGCACCACTGGGAATTGTAGTTCTGTGAGAGAGATAAGCTACAGTTCCCAAGAATCTTTGGGAGCGGGGAAATGTGCTTCTAAGATATGGGTGTGGGTGTGGGTGTATGAAGCCTGAGATAGTCATCTTGTGCCATTTGATGCTGCAAAACCTTCCCTTCTTGCCGCTGATGGAGAGGTAGGCTTCTGCAGAAGACAAAGCCTGGGGCAGTAGCTCCTGATCCAGCTCCAGTCTCACAGAACAGCCCATGGAGCCCCACCCAGCTGGCTAAACAGAGCCAGCCTGGTCAACCAGGGCTGGCCCTTTTCTCGTGGACTTTTCATGGCATTGACCCTTTTGTGGGTCACAAACAGGCTTCATCACAAGAATTGCCTCCTGCCTTTAAGAGCAAGAGGAAAATCAGAACATTGGACATATTTATGTTAGGCATAAATGAAAGTTCCAGCCCTGAAGACGGAAGCAAAAGCAAATAACTGGTTGTTGTTGTTTTATTCCCTCCTCCCTCCAGCACATTGTGTTCTACATTGCAAGTGTTGATGGTGTATTTCTTCCAAAACACCCTAAGGATCTCCTTGAAGAGAAAAGGATCAATAATGTTCCATACATCATAGGTGTCAATAATCATGAAGCGGGATGGCTTATTCCTAATGTAAGACATTGTGTATTTTATTGCACCTTTCTGGAGCCCCCTAGTGCTCACATCTAGAACTAGAAGCTCTGTTTCTCCTCCTTTAGATGCTGCAGTTGCCGGATGCCACGAAGGGGCTTGACAGAGAGACGGTCACTCTTGTGCTGCGCAGCTCAGAGCAAATCTTGGTAAGGGGGTTTCTCAGACTGATTGACTTTCTCATGTCATTAGCCGTACTTTCCCCAAGTGAATTGTTGCTTGGGGTGGCAAGGAGAAGAGAGGCTTTATGGAGATGCTTTATATCTACTGGCAGCTTTCTGGCCGTCTAAAGAATTCTTTTGAGCATCTTCATCAAGGGGATGGCAGGGAAGGGAAATTCCCGGCAGAAGGGAATACGTAATGTGGTTCTGTGTTGCCCTTGTCCTTGATTATGGGGGAAGCTATGTTTTCAATAACTCTTCCTGCCTTTATCTGCCCATTGCAGGGTGTCGCTCCGGAACACGTTCCTATAGTTGCCAACGAATATCTGAAGGATGTTAGTGACCCTGTACAGCTCAGGGACCAACTTTTTGAGCTGCTAGGAGATGTGGTATTTGTTGCTCCAGCCATCCTAACAGCGAATCTCCACAGAGGTCAGTTGCTGTCAGAGTTGCTACATCACAGGTGGCCTTTGCTGGGCCAGTAGAAGCAAGCTAGCTGCTCACTGGGAATGAGGCATAAATTGGGATTCGTTAGGATTTCAACATGAACCTCACCAATTCACACTTTCTGAAACAAATGTACAAAGTGAAACATAGCTGACATTCAAAATTAGCATTTCTCCCAATTTTGTGATGCAATTCTCCCACCAAATAGTGTGTGCGTCTGGGGAAAGTTTGAAGGAAAAAAATCCATATATTAGTGTCACATAAAAATGCATTCTGTTAGAATAAATTGCTTGCAAAAATGTGTCATTAAGAGAAACGTGCACTAAAAAGCTTGTGGATTTTCATGAGAACTTAACAAAAACATTTCAAAAAATGTGGAGCGGCTTCCCCCCGAATTGATTACCTCCTCCATCCAAGATGTCTCCACTCATGACAGCTGCAGATGCTGAGCCCAGGTTTGTTGGTGTGTGAAGCATTTATTTGCTCCCACCGCTGAGCTGCTGGCCTTCAGCATTCACTTCCTGTGGGCTGTGGCTCTCTCTATCAGGAACTCTGGTTTTCAGTGTGAAGTCTGCGAAATAGTGGGTATGCTAGTTGAGAGAACATCCCCTGGAACCTCCACAGCTCATGGAAAGAAGTCAAGAGTCTAGGTAAGTTCCAAGAGTTACTGAGCCCAAGGAAAGGCTTTTCTTTCTGGTTTTGTATATAACTTATGTGCTCCAAACTCAAGGTCTGAATGCTATGAAGAGTTTTTAAATGGAGATGAAAGCATTTTGACAGAGGCTTCACTTTCCTTGGATGCACACACACACACTATTTTTTGGTCCCACTGTCACCTCTGGTTTTGGAAACAATTAAAAACTCTTCAAAGCCTCTTTCTCCAGAGGCAAAGTGAAGTGAACACCTGCCCCACAAGCAGTGACCCCCCTTCAAACTGTCATCAGCTCTCTGAAAAATGACTTCCGGTTCCAGTTCCAAAATCAAGAGTGGGGAATTAAAACTGGCTCACAGACTGAATCCAGAACTTCTCCCCCACAGCAGACCATTCTGGACCCAAATGGAAAGGTTTTTGTAAATAAATAAATAAATTTTAGTTTTCCTTCTGTCTTCTTCCACCAGCCACTCACTCAACATGTTGCTTTGTTGTTTTTTTTTGGGGGGGGGGGGATAATGTGCCAGAGATTGCCCCCTTCTAACAACGTCTTTGTTTTGTTTTCCAGATGCTGGCTACCCGACCTTTGTGTATGAATTTCAGCACCGTCCAAGTTCATCCCTGGGCTTTAAACCGGACTATGTTAAAGCGGACCACGGTGATGAAATTGTCTTTGTCTTCGGGAAGCCTTTCTTAGCAGGTGAGGTGCTTCTGCTCTCTAAAACTTTTTACATTTCATTTTTAGCAATTAATGATATTTTGGTTTCGTCTGCAAACGATGGGCATGTAATCACATCTAAACAGGATGTTTAAACCTCGGGATTGCTGGTGGTCACAGAGGGGCTGCGGGTGGCCGCATTCTGAAGACTCTTAAATTGTTGTCAGAGGCTGATCCACATGCAACTTGTTAACAGCAGTCAGTTTTTAAGGTTGTGAAGGTATGAGCCGCCGTCGCCAATCCAACACTTCCCACCCCTCTCTCTTCTGGTCCTGGCATCCCAGCATTGATTGCATGAGTGACTATCAAGAGGAGTGAAGTTATGGAGGAAAGCTGCAGGAGTTCCATTTTCACCAAGCAGTGAAGGTCTTTCGAAGCTTGTCTCCCTAATTACGGTGTGGTATGCTGGTTTGACAGCCACGGACAGAGAGTCCCTAAGGAGGGGGGTGAAGACAGCACACGATATCGTGGGCTGTCCCCTGAGTCCGCTAGATGTTATCACGGGAGACCGTTGTCTCAGAAGAGTGAGGAACATTCTCAGGGATGACTCACACCCTGGCCAGCACCTTTTAAATCTCCTCCCCTCCCGCCCATGATATAAGCTGCACCAACAGGTTAAAGAACAGTTTCTACCCACGGGGCCGTGAGGCTGCTGAATGGAAGACATCAACATTGCAGCTGACATTCAGGGTTGCTGGTAACTGAGAGATTGGGGGGGGGGAAGGGGCTCGTTTAATCTCACTGTAAACAAGTGGTACAGTGACAATAAAGTATTTCTATTTCTAATCTCTAGGACTCCTTAGTGAGTATCTTGTGACTCCAGCTGCAATCAAACAGAACAAAAGTGACCTACACTATTGGCCAAAATTGTGGAAACCTTTTGGGAAAAGTGTATTTCTGAGGTTTGATGGCTCATAACACCACTTCAGGCCCAGCTCGCCCATTGACTCTAGTGACGCGTTGCGCCAGGGCACCTGGGCGATCAGGGGGCACTGAGGGGCGCCCCAGCAAGTGGGGGAGCTGCGCGGCGACCTCCCTTTTCCCTCCACCAGCCGCGCCGGGAGAGCAGGGAGGGAAGCGAGCGGAACAGGGGCACTAGGACCCCGTTCCGCTCTGCAGCGCCAGGGTCATCCCTCACCCCGGCGCTGCGTTTCATTGGTAGAGGCGACGCCACATGGCAGCACCTCTACCAATGAAACGCAGTGCCCTGTTGGCGGGAAGGAAATGGCTGTGGATCCAGCAAGCGCTGGAGTTGCGGGAGACGGCCGGGAAGGCCCCGGCGCGACCCGGCCTGCCCAGGCACCCCGGCCCGCTGGGAGAAGGGAGGAAGGCCACGTGGAGCAGCGGTGCCCCTCCCCCACTTAATCCGGCATCGGACAGACGGGCGGCCTCCGGCACAGCGCAGCCCCACTGTAAGGTGTGTGGGCCGCCGTGAGGCTCCCCCCGCCACCCGGCATGCCAGGTAAGAGTTGTTTTTTTAAAAAAAGAGTTGGGGGGCGCCCGAGGGAACCCTGCACCAGGGCGCCCAATGACCTTAAGACGGCCCTGCACCCTTTTTTGGAGTAATACCATAAAATTATATATCAATGGAAAGATAATTTAATGAAGAATATAATGCAGCAAAGTTTGTTCAATTATCTGTATTCTATCAAATATGCAGTAGCTTTCCTTCATTTGAATGTAGCCAATGAGCATGAGTGCTTAGAGAGCCATCTAACTTTGGAAATACACTTTTCCCAAAAGGCTTCCACAATTTTGGCCACTAGTGTATTAAGGGCTAGGTGGCCTGTAGCAATGTATACCAATATGATCTAACTCATTTTTTTCTGTTGTACCCCCTCAAGAGCCACTCTGTGTGTTATGAAGCTATTATTGTTACGCAAGAGAAACTGAATTATTTCTGTATACAGGCTGAGCATAAGGGCTCATAGCATTAACACTCTACCTCCCCATTAGGTTTCCAAGAGGATCTCCAAAGCCTCGTCTTTGGTTTCACAGAGAGCAAGAAACCAGCCACCCAGTCCTATAACAATATTTTATATTGCCCTTTTGTTGTAGATTTTTATTATTGTGATAGTATTATTGTATTGCATTTTTGCATTTTTGCATGTGATATACATAGAAAAGGTAGAAAAGGTAAAGGACCCCTGGCCAGTCAAGTCCAGTCAAAGGCGATTAAGGGTGTGTGGCTCTCATCTCACTTTCAGGCCAAGGGAGCCGGTGTTGGTCCACAGCTTTCCAGGTCATGTGGCCAGCATGACTGAATCGCTTCTGGTACAGCGGAACACCATGGTTGTATCCAATGGGTGAAATTCAGTGAAGCTTTATTCAGAGTAGACCCACTGCAATTATTAATTTACTCTGAGTAAAAGTTGAAAACTATCCCATAATCTTTAAAAATGGTTTACATCTATATTTTTGACTCTTGTCTGCAGGTGATGCTACAGAGGAAGAGAAAAGGCTGAGCAAAACGGTTATGAAATATTGGGCTAATTTTGCTCGCAGTGGGTGAGTAATAGAATAGAATAGAATAGAATGCTGATGTTGTGTTACTGTAATATAGGCCTTTTTGAACCAGTGGGTGCATTTTGAATTTTGAGAGAATGTTATGGGCAAAAGTCACAAAATGGCTGCCATGAGGGTGTGGCATAACACAAATGCCATAACACAAAATTAAACCACAGTCATTGCTCCTTTACTCTCTCTCTCTCACACACACACTCCTCCAGGGAAACCTATTGCTTAGCCTGCGAAGCCAGCTACAGTATATCCTGCTAGCCCTCGTTGTGGAGATACAGCTGTTAAAGGCAGAATAACCCTGTTTTTTCTCTCCAGTGTCAATCCTACACTAAAGTCTAGGCTGCCATCAGATACCCACTTACCTGGAAGTAAGCTCCATTAAACACTTACTTTGAAGGAGGCATATAAACCCTTGTACTGTAAGTGAAAATATAGCAAATTCTTAAGGAGGGCCTGGCCTCCAGCTCCTGCAGAACAGGAGACATACCTTGGCCTCTTTGAAAAAAAATTCACCATTTGATTTTGCCATTTTGGGTGAGGAATTATTTAACATTCACACACACTTACTGTGTAGTATTTGCAGTAAAATAACTTCTAGGTGGGGGCCCACCACAGAAAAAAAATGCATCCCTGTTGCTGGAGAAAAAGGAAGGATAAACTACAGAGATTTCAAGGACCACTAGAAATATGTAAGTGAAGAAAGCACACTAAAGGCAAGTGGACATTAGCAGCTATTTAGGACCCTGGGGATCCTTACTGCATGATGGCCAAACATCTCATTTATCAATCAGAGATCTGACTTCACTTGGCAGATGGAAGATGCCATGCTGGCTCATTTCAGACAAATTACTTAAAATGATGCCTGCACATTTTGGTTGATAACTTTCTTTTTAGGAAGATCAGAGACTACCTGAATAAAAAAGATTGGAAGTTTGGAGTCCAGGGACTCCAACAAGTGTTTGCACATAAGGGCTGGTGGCCCCTGTCTTAGAAGATCACAGGATGAACATGAGCCAGTAGTGAGATGCCATTGCTTTGAAAGCTAATGCAATCTGAGGCTTCACTGACAGAATCATGTCCAGATCGTTGAAAACCATATAGAGTCAGTCTATCCTGCATTAGCCAGGCAGCACCTGTAGTCCAGTGTCCAGCTCTGGGTGCTACATTTTAAGAAGGACATTGGCCAGCTGGAGGTTTTGGGGGTGAGTGACCAAGGTGCTGAGAGATATGTTCTATTATAGGCTTAAGGATTTGTCCATGAAGCAAAACCCCTGACCCACAATCAGCGCCATAAAACATAGATTTACACAGCAATATAGGCAGGAGGGTGTAGTGGGAAGAGCACGAGCCTGTTCAGTTGGCTTGTGTGCCTTGCGAGGAGGTCAGGGTCCTACTTCCAGTGAAATGACCCCAAATTGTCCCACCATCACCCTCAAGAGTGAGCATATTTGGGGAAACAGGTCCTGTGGGAAGCTGATAGCCGCTTTTTATGGTTTCTAGGAACCCGAACAGTGCTGGCCTGGTGAACTGGCCCCTGTACGATGCAGCTGAACAATACTTGGAAATAGGCTTAAAGCAGAAGCCGGCAAAGAAGCTGAAGGAGCAAGCGGTTAACTTTTGGACCAAGACCTTGCCTGAAAAAATAGCTGAAAGCCAAAGGCGAACTGAATTATAAACCCTTAACCAGGCTCAGGTTGCTCCAACACAGGAGATACTTTTTGTTTCACTGGAAATGATTTCACAGAGAATTGTTATCCACAGTTTGACGTTCGGTCAGTTATTGTCCATTGCCCACCAATTTGTTGACCACTAACAAAATATAGATGGGGTTCTGATTACATTTGCAAGCTTCATAACTGAATGGCTTATTTTAGGCCCGCAGGTCTGATTAAGCCTCCTCATTCTGCCCCCAATACCATTTTTACCCTCCTTCCCTACAGCTCCATTAAGCATGATATGTCAGGTTTAGGGCAGGTAAAAGTCCAGCCCTGCTAGGAGGGTAGGAGGTTCCCCAGCACAGCTGATTTGTGGCATCCATGATCAGCTGGTGTTTGGGTTTTGTTGAGCCTCTTGCAGAGTATTCCACAGAGTCGGTCTGTGAAGAAATCCCGTGTTCCCCTGGTATTAGGGTTGCCAGACTCAATAGAGGACAGGACTTCTGTGCCTTTAATTGCCCTGCTCTCTTTTGAGTCTGGAAACCTTAAAGAGAAACCAGCAGACCCTTTGCTTGGAAATTAAACAAAGGGTCTGCTGGTTTCTCTTTAAGGTTTCCAGACTCAAAAGAGAGCAGGGCAATTAAAGGCACAGAAGTCCTGTCCTCTATTGAGTCTGGCAACCCTACCAGGGCCGGCTCTAAGGCAAGCCCGGGTGGTGCAGGGCGCCAGGGCGCCGGCTGCCAGGGGGACGCCATGCGGCTGTGCCCGCTGCGGTGAGAAATGGGGTGGGGGCGGGGCGCCAGAGCGATCATCGCACCACGGCGCCCGGGCGCCCGATATGCTTAAGACGGCCCTGAGCCCTACCTGTTATTGTCAGGTGACATCTGCCAAATGTGGCCTGCAAGGGGTGGGGGAGGTAACAATCCAGCCATGGATTATTTGGGGGAAGGAGTGCTCAGTCCCATGAGCCTTTCCCAGCCCTACTTAGAGATGCCAAGTATTGAACCAGAGATCTTCCTAGGTAGGAATTGCATGAATGGCTTTCAAAATATAGACAGCAGAGGCCTGATTTGCACTGATGTTGGGGAGAGGGAGTGGGGTGGAGAGCAGAAGCCTTTAATCTTCTTTGCCTTGCTTCAGTGCCTATCTTGACTGGGTCCCAATGCGCCTGCTATTTATTTAAAGGCTCCTTTCCCACACCTCCTGCTGCGGCTCAGTATCCAGCACATAGTCCCTTGGTGAAATGCAACACAATCAGGTCTCTCCCCAAAGCGTTTTCCAAAGACCTTGCATGCTGTTGTAAGAAGGCTTTTGAGGCAACGTTGCCACCATGCACAACGAGAAGACAAGCAGCAGCACCAAGACCCATCAGGCCTTCAGCTCAGGAGAGATGTCAGAGTGCAAATGGGCTTTCAATGCATTAGAAATTGGAGGTTTTCAGAAATCTGCATAGACATCCTGCCTGGTCATCACTCTCCATCAGCTCATGATACTGACTGTCATGTTAGAGGTGCGGTGGCTGGTATGGGACCTCAGCACTGCCTTGGGTGGGTGTGGCTGGGGGCTTAAACACTCCTCAGGAGCAGCCTGACCTCATCATCAACTTGTGGGCTCTGATTTTTCCAAACAGCAAGGTTTGGCTTTTCCCTCTCCCTCTCCTCCCACCCAGAGTAAAGGAGGGAATCGCATCAGCAGCTCCACCGCCTGGAGTGTTTGCAGGGGACAGTTTGTATCCCCACTGCATGACAAGCTCTTCTGGTACCTAAGATCTTCCTCCACAAATCACTCAGGCTTCGCACTTACTTGGGAGCAAGGCCTGTGAGGCTCAGTGGGACTACTCCCTGCCCTGGAACCAACTCTCTGCCAAGGATTCCTCCCATGCCACATCACAACTCTGGTCTACTTGAACTAATAACAAAGATGAGTGCCTCTGAGCATATGCAAAGTGTGCCCTGTGTCAGGGAGAATCACTGCCAGCCCACACACCTCTGGAATAAGCTGACAAGCACCTTTCCCCCACTCCCTCTCCTGTGAGAAATTGCTCACTCAGTTTAGGAAGGAGGGGAGGTGCCTTGTGTGAGCCAAGGGTTGTGGGAAATGTTCGGAGGCACCAATGATTTTTTCTTCTTCTATTCTTCCTGCCTCTGGAGTGTGAGATGCACCACTTCATACATGGTAGGCCCTGCTGCCATCAGAAAAGGATTTTGCTTGGAGCCAAACAAAAGCGGTTACACCAAATGCAGCAGACAAATCAAGTCGGTCTCCATTTCCCCGTGGGAAACCTCGGTGTGTGTGTGTGTGTGTGTGTGTGCGCGCTTGCTGGCAGTGGTCCAAAGGTGAGGCTACCATAGATGCAGCTCCCACCTTTACCCTGTCAGGTACATTCCAGCCAGGCCGAAAATCACCCCCCCTCCTCCCCCCAGGTGGTTTCTTATCCCAGCTCAGGGAAGTGGTCCAGCCAGGCAAAGACCCTCAGACAGAGTGTGGCAATAGTTTAGGAGTCGATACTGGGGTTTGGGGGAGGGGGGGCGTCTCTCAAAACCTCTGCAGAATAGCTTGCCAACATCTCACCCATCAAGCAGCAGAGGGCAAGGCAGAGACACCTTGTTGGAAGTTATTATTTTTATTATTTATTAGAATTGTTTACTAAATTAATCCACAGACTTTAGGGCGTTCGCAACATAAAAAATGCAACAAAAGCACAAAATACGGCAGAACAAACTGAGTTAGCAAATATGACAGTGAAAATAAGAAACCAGGACGAGACACAGGTAAGAGACGAGTGGAAAAACTTTGGAGAATATTTAAAGAGATATAACACTCAAATTAACTTACAAGTAGGAATAATTGTATGAGCAGCAGTTAACAACAATGAGGGAAACATATGGGAACAAATGGGGTGGAATAAAAGGATATGCAGCAATATGAAGTTTAAATAGAATGCCATAGACTAGTGATGGACTGGGAAGTCCTAAGAGAAGTGACCTATAATGGAAAATGTATGATGTATATACTAAAAATATCTGGAAAATGTACAAATACATATGCACAAAATACATGACAAGAACAAAAAAGTAACAAACCAATAACCCATAACTAACATAATAATGTTACTAATTAAGGCCTATAAACTCTTTTTTGAATGCAAAAAACTGTAAATTTTGAATAAAACTTTTTTATTTCAAAAGAAAGCTGTAACAAGCCATCCTGAGCAGCTTGCAAAAGCAGCACTTGTACTTGTGGTCCTGCTCACAAAGCGATGCTGGGCTTGTGGGGCACCATGAGTGTGCCCAGCTTTGCAGCAATGGGCAGGGGTCACTCTGGCAGCATGCCCCATCCTCACGCCCTTGCCCCCATGGTTCATCCACCCCAGGCAGGCACAGGCAGGGAATGCTCCACCACTGCTGGATATTCCTCTTCTGCAGCAATTCACAGGGCGTTGCTGATCTCAAATGATTGGGGAGAGGTTGTGATGGACTCTCCCGTGTAATGCTCCCACTGCTCCTTGTCCATCTCCTGCAAAAGGGGTAGCCCGGGGGGGGGAGTTAGTGACCCTAAGAAGGAGGGCAGCCGCCACAAGGGGGGATGTCCATCCCCTTCACCCAGCTGAGAAGGCTTCCTGGTTCTAAACCAGACGCTTTGGAGTGGCAGGGGGTTCTATTCCACCCCAAGGGCCACATGCCCACATGGGAAACTTCTTCGGGCTGAGAGCTTTCAGAAGAGGGACTGGGACTGGAATACCAAGGTTCTGTCCCCACCCTTATTTATTTGGCCTGCCAGGACACCCTCTCACACCAAAAGACTCCTCACCTTCAGCCTCTTGAGATTCCTTGAGATCTGCCCCATGAGGTCCATGATGGTCTACGCTTGGCCACTCCATCTCTGTTGAGAGACAGGGAACCCTCTGTATAAAAAGAGGCTGCCTTTGAGATGCCACCAGGCTTTTTCAGACAGAGAGCTGCTGCCCAGGACGTTTCCTAGTCTTGCCTCCTTCAGTGCCCATGAGTTCCATGGGTGGTAGAGATGACCCAAGCCAACTCTCTTCGCCATGACCAAACAGCCCCAATGAGTGAGGAGCTGTTGCAGCTTTTAATGATGAAACAAGCACACCCTTGCAGAGGAATGACTTCCAGTGAAACTGGGTGAGTTTAAATACCAAGCAGCCACTAGAGGGTGCAACAGACACACATTAGCTCCTGTTGCAACTGGGGGTGCAGTGGGGTGGTAGGAGGCTCTAACAACAACAACAACAACAACAACAACAACAACAAAAATTAATAATTTATTATTTATACCCTGTTAGGGAATTTTATAGGTGGGGCACCCAAATGAGGCTTCATTTGGGAATCAAGATTGGCACAAATGCCCTCAAGGGGACCCCGTCTGATCCTACAACAGCACTCTAGTATCGCACCAACACGAACCCCTCAAGATCAAGCCTTGTGTAATAAAGGCTCCCTTTCCTACCCTTTCTCTGTTGCCTGAGACTCTATGTAACCATATTTCTTTATGAATGAATACCGTGTATCTGTATTTCTAAATGAAACCCCCTTTTGCGACTCTGGCCAAGGGCTCTCAGGGATGCAGGGAACAGCCATAATCCTTTAAGCGAGAGATCACGTAGCCAGGGTGGTGCTCCTCTGCATATCCATAATCCATTCAGGTACTATCTCCTGCCACTCCCGAGCCTCCGAGCCTCCGAAGCCAGAGGCAATACACACACCTGTACCCATTGTTTTTTCCCGCCAGGTACTCAAGGATCCCCTCCCAGATACTTACTGGTACTTGCTTATCAATGTCCTGGGACATCGTGCATTGTTACCTTATGTTAATCCTGTTTACCTCCTCTTTGGTAAAGGTAAAGGGACCCCTGACCATTAGGTCCAGTCGTGACCGACTCTGGGGTTGCGCGCTCATCTCACATTATTGGTCGAGGGAGCCGGTGCATAGTTTCCAGGTCATGTGGCCAACATGACAAAGCCGCTTCTGGCGAACCAGAGCAGCACATGGAAACGCCGTTTACCTTCCCACTGTTTACCTGTATGCTAATGCCCCTTGCACCTTCCCCTTTTCTGACGTTTTACCCTGTCACAAGCGATGTATGTATGATGCTTTCAATGTGCATTATGGGATGGGGGTGGGAACTTTTAAAAGTTCTTGCAGCCCTGTTCACGGTGTTCAGTCTGGCATTGAACCTGCTGCGCAGTAATAAACCTTGCTGTTTACTCCGGATCGTGGCTGGACTCCTTCCTTTTATACTCCACAACGACCACAGGCCCTTGCCTGATGAGCTGGGTGGCTGAGCATTCTTGCACCCAGAATTTTGCCCTAACATACCCTGCCCATCTGGCTGAGTTTCCCCACCCCAGCCACTCTGGGCGGCTCCCAATCGAGTGTTAAAAACAATACAGCATTAAATATTAATGCTAGTTAACCTCAGTAATTTATTACCTTGTGCCTTTATTTATTTATTTATTTATTTATTTAGCATATTTGTGCCCCACTCATCAGCCAAAGGAGGGGATCCTGCCAACCTAGCAGTTCGAAAGCACATCAAAATGCAAGTAGATAAATAGGAACCGCTACAGCGGGAAGGTAAACGGCGTTTCCATGTGCTGCTCTGGTTTGCCAGAAGCGGCTTTGTCATGCTGGCCACATGACCTGGAAGCTATACGCCGGCTCCCTCGGCCAATAATGCGAGTTGAGCGCGCAACCCCAGAGTCGGTCACGACTGGACCTAATGGTCAGGGGTCCCTTTACCTTTACCATCAGCCAAAAAGGCTCCCAGAGTGACTTAATCAGAACAAGACATATACCGGTAGTCATTTACATAGACACTGTATATGGAAAATAAAAGTATTTGTAAAGTTAATGGGTCTTGATTATTTAGTCTGATGTAAAAAAACAGTCTTTGGACTAGGACCTGGCAGACCAAGGTCCCTCCCCCCTCCTTCAGCCATGCTACAGCTCCTTGATCCAGCCCTTGCATTGCATAGCATCCAATGCTAAGCATACCCTGAGCAGACCCACTTAAATTATGATTATGTCCCTTATTGTCAGTGGGTGGTCTGAGTAACAAGAGATGTGTACAACAAACTGTATTGTGGCCTGTACTACCTCGCCGGGCTGTTGTGAGGTCCCAGTCGCAGTCCCTTGGCCAGCCTTGTGAGCTCCCAGTTGGAGAAGGGGCACTGAGGGGCAGAGACATTGTTGTTGTGCATGTAGCAATGGGAGCAAGGTGGGCGCCCTGCCTGAGAAAGCGTGACCTGCAAGGAGACGCTATGGCCCTTGAGTAAGTGCGGCAGCGGCAGCAGCAGCCCCTCAGGCAGGCGCCCACTCCTTCACTTGACCAGGGGTGTGGGGTGGGCACTTCCTCTGCCACCCAGCTGACCAACTCCCAGTAGCCCCAACATCCACCAAGGCCAACAGTAAGTGAAGAAGGGAGTTGTGAAGCTGAAGGTGGCTTCTTGAAAGTTTTCTATGTGCATAAAGGGGGGAAAAAGAACAACTTTTATTGTGGTTTCCTAGAACTACTGAACGAGTTTGGACACAAGCACCCATGTGAATAATCAGCTCTCTCCCTTTTGCTTTTGGGTCTTGTCTTTCTCGAAGCCTAGATGGGTTTTTGCCCTTCCACATTCCATAAGTTGCTGACAGCAGCAGCAGCAGCAGCAGCAGCAGCAGAGCAGTTCTAACAACTCAGGCCTGAGGCAATATTCTGATTACCTTTCAGCATGCTGAGATCAGCAGGTTTCGTAGTCGGAAATAAACCGGGTGTTCTTCATAAACCAAGGACCTTCTTTCATTTGTGCTCCAGGGATGTTGAGAGCATCCAAAAATGGCTGCTTCTCCAACAGGTGAGTTCACGTGTTTGAACCTCTGCACATTTTGCAAGGAAAGGCAACATGATAAATGTTTATAACATTACGTATGACAGAGTAAAAGTGTCTGGATAAAAGTTTTTCTCCCTCATAATGCTGGAACTTGCGGACATTCAGTGAAGCTGAAGGTTGGAAGATTCAGGATGAATGAAGTACTTTTTCATGCAGGGCATAGTTAAACTGTGGAACTTATTCCCACAGGAGGCAGTGATGGCAATCAACTTAGATGCCTTAAAAAGAGGATCAGACCCATTCATGGAGGAAAAGGCTATCAATGGTTACTAGTACCATAGCTGTCAACCCTCCCCTTTTTTTTGCAGGAAACTCCCTTATTCCAGCGCCATTTCCCGCTGCTATCCTGGATTGTTAGATATACCGTAGCCCAGGCATAGGCAACCTTGGCTCTCCAGATGTTTTGGAACTACAACTCCCATGATCCCTAGCTAACCGGGCCAGTGATCAGGGATCATGGGAGTTGCAGTTCCAAAACATCTGGAGAGCCAAGGTTGCTTATGCCTGCCATAGACTGTCCCCGGGACAGGCGAGGCTGCTGATCCCTTATTTTCAAATCCAAAAGTTGACAGCTATGACTAGTACCCACAATGGCTATGCTCTGCCTCCATGACTGGAGTCAGTAACGCCTCTCATACCATTTACTGGAAACCACAGGAGAGGAGAGTGCTCTTTTGCTCAAGTCCTGCTTGAGGGTTTCCCACAGGCATGAGAACATGATGCTGGACTGGGTGGGCCATTGGCTGGATCCAGCAGGCTGTTCTCCTGTAAAAGCAGAGCCCTGCTTATCTTGCAAATGCTGGGGTCAGCTGCCACCTCTGCTTGCTTTCTCTCCCTCCCTCCCCCTCTGGGCATGATGGACACCTATGGCAAAGGGTAAAAAGGCACCCCAACATCATTGTACTTGAGGGCAGTGGGCAAGCTTGGGAGCCACAGGGCAGGTTGTGTGACATACACAACGCTGTTCCCCATCAACCTGCCCCCCCTCCCTTGCCCCCACCCAGCGTCTGCTGCCTCACTCTGCCTATTGGTAGGGCCAGGCCTGTGAGCATTTCATCTCCTTGGTGGATTATCCTTTGTTGTCATGGAAAGGAGCTGGGACTGCTTGTCGCAGCATCCCCAGTGGCAAGATGGTGCTATTTTCACGTCCACTTCCATCCGAAGGAAGCCTCCTCCCCACAGTGCTCTGATGATGCACCTTAAGTAGTTGCTGTTGCCATTACATTTCTACTCCACCTTTCCTCCAAGGAGCTCAAGGAGGGAGACAGACAACGGTTCTCTCTCTCTCTCTCTCTCTCTCTCTCTCTCTCTCTCTCTCTCTCTCTCTCTCTTCATTTTATTCTCACAACCTTGGGAGGAAAACAACAGCTCCTGCTGCAATAAGCTACTTGAGCCAGTGGGTGGTGATAGAAAGGCAACCTGGTCCTCCTCCTCCTCATTGATTCTTTCTCTTTTAGCAACTACTTTTGCTTTTCCCTTCCTCCCTGCTTCTCCGATTTTCTTTTAGTTCAAGCCAGTTAGTATGAGTTACTTTGTGCTAGTGCCTCTGTATCAGCCTGTGCTCGGAATAGCTTTGTGTGCCAAGACTAATCAACCTTAAGTTTTCTTTGTCTTTTCAACCAGTAGTCTTACCGGACTCTTTCTGTGTGCAGTCTGCTGTAACATATTTACCAAACTTCGACAACAACCAACAACCAATTTGTTAGGTAGATTAGTTTAGGAGACAGTGCCTTGCCAGAAGTCCGCCAAGTGAGCTTCATGGCTGAGCATGGATTTCAACTCCAGTCTGCAGGGTCCTAGTCCAACACTCCAACCACTGCACCATACTGTCAGTGATGCTGAATGCTATTATCAGTGGACCACCCAAAGCTTCATTTTTTCCCCAGAAAACATTGTTGCTGTTGTTGCAGAGAGCAAATCGTGTCTGCAAGTCATCTGTCTTGTGACTCTGTGACCCGTCTGCTTTTTGTCTCTTTTGGATGGGTTTCCTGCACTGCTGAAATGTGATCCGTTGTTTGATTGATCAATGGCTGTATATAAGTTCTGACATTCTGCCCATGTTTTATTCTTTTCATTCATTAACCGCTTCCCGTGAAACATCCTGAAGTGATTTAACAATAAAAACATCCAAAGTAAAACCATTTCAAAAGTCCGATACAGATTCAAACTGGGATAAAAAAAATCTCCACAGAAAAGGCTTGTAAAAAAGGGATTTCATAAGCACTGAAAACAAAGTAGTGATGCAGACACTTAGGAGTAAGCACCATTGAAACAAGCAGCAAGTCTTCCAAACAAACCTAACCCAACAATGAGTTTCTCTCACATACCGGATTGGGTTATAAACCACCTCCCTGGCTGCCTTGGAGGAAGGGGGGACACAGATGGGGAACAACAGGGAAAGGCTACATTCTCCCACTCCATCACAATATGGAGAAGATCTCAGTTTCAGCGTTTGCCCCCATGCAGTGTTTGTGAGTTCAGTTTTGGGCCTCCTGGGTCACACACCTGCAGCAGGTGCTTCTATCACTGTTATCCATTATTCTAGAAAGCGCTAAAATATACTACGCACTACAAGGGAGTGAAACGAACAGGCTCTGACCTGCAAGCTGATGATCTAATCTTTAAATCTACACAAGGCTGGTTTGCTGAGGACTCGCCTTTTCCTAAGGTAAGCTGTCTCTCTGTCTGACTGTCTCCTTTTTCTCCAGCCAAACTGTCTACTAGCTCGCTTCCCAGTCCCCTCAGGCTTCTCCTGTGGGCCTCTAGCTCAGTTTTCAATCCTCTTTCTGAAACAGGTTTCCTAGCCTGTGGAGCCTTTGGCACAAACACAGATCCATCCCACGTTCATCTGGTCCGGTTTCCACCTGTTCTCCTGAGAACAGGTGCCGACTTCCCCTTCTCAGGGTGAGATGAAACTCATTTGGTGCAGAAAGGATTCTTAGATGTATCTCTATATAAGGTCACATCTGCCCCATCTATTTTGTTAGCATATACAGTTCAATGAATCCTTGGCTGCAACACACTTGCTCACACCTTTGTTCTCAGAAGGCAAGATTCAAAATGACCTCAGGCCTCAAGGTCCAGAGAAAGTGTGAGGAGGAGGAGGAGGAGGAGGAGGAGGAAGAAGAAGAAGAAGAAGAAGAAGAAGAAGAAGAAGAAGAAGAAGAAGAAGAAGAAGAAGAAGAAGAAGAAGAAGAAGAGGCAAATAGGATACAAACTAAGATGCATCAGTCTAAACCTCAAAGGATAGAGGAAAGCAGATAAAAAGAACAAGGCTAGTCTGGGAATCTGGAGGCCCCTTACTGTCCAAGCTCCAAGCAAACCTTTCTCGGCAAGCTGAGTTGCACCCAAACTTCCAACACACACTTTACAGTCTTCCCTTCCCCCAGAGACTCCTGAAAACTGTCATTGCTAAGGATGCTGAGAGTAGCTAGAAGGCACCTATTCCCTTCAGAGCTACCAATCGGTATAGGTAGACCAGAAGACATCTAAGGCCAAATCCTGTTCCAGCAGCTGTGGCATAAGGCAGCCTATGTTCCTCTCTGTTCAGCTGCTTACTCAGCTTACTTAACTTTTGTGTTCTAATCTGGAAACTAGCACCGAACTAAGCAGCGCTGTGTTGATAGGGGTCTGCTAAGATACTAAAAGCAAGCAAGCAGAGGCCTTTATACAAATGCTGTATCCAGAAAGGAACTTCTTTCCCAAAGGGCAAACTTGTCCATGTTTCTCCTACTTGATGAAATGTCTCAACCACGATGAGGGAGGAGCACCTTTGCTGTTCCAGTGAGAGAGGGTGGGTAAATAGCATTATCCTGCTAGGTGTTTAGGGAACACATGGGTGGCCGGGGGGGGGGAATATACACATACATGCATGCTCTGCCCTGCAAAAGCAGATTTTCTTATGATGGGATCCTCCAAGCTATTTATTCCTAGTATTGGGAATTTCACCTGCTTGATGGGCATATTGCAACTGTGACAGACTTGAAGTAGCCCAAAGGCTCAAAAAGCAGACAGTGGTCCGGCAGACCTAGCTAGTTTCAAAATAAAGTAGTATTTCACCAGGAAAAACTATTCAGAGTAAATGGGAGAAAGGCATATCTGCTATGCTTTTTTATATATATAACTTCTTTGGACCTTCTGGAGTCTTCTGTTCCGGCTTTGTTGGCATCTCCCATTACAGTTGGGGAAAGCTCCATAATACTAGCTTGATCAGATATAGGGATTTGGGGGTACCATGGATAAAATGCACCCACTTTGGAGCATGTTTGTGGTGGTTTACTACAAAAGGTTCGTTTCAGTCATTTTCATGTTTGTCATCTGGTTTCAAACGATTGGAAAGTCTGCAGACTTGCATTACAGGCTCCCATTAGCCTTTAAAAAGGCTCTACAGACCCCACCCACCCAACACAGATCAAAGTTGTCAAGTTTAAAATACTTTTATTTTTCTGAAAACATTTTTCTTCCTTTTATCTGTATGAAAGAGCAATTACAAAATAGGAAAGTTGTCTCCTTTTTTCAAACTGCATTTTTAGGTGCAGCAGCTGCATTTATCCGACAGTGGCTCTTTGCAGACACAACTCTTGGCACATTTGTTGCATCCAGCTGGGCAACAGGAGCAGCAGCCTGAAAGAGATGAGCAAAAAATGACATTGGATGTTTAGCATGCCAAAGAGATTAATGACCTTTAATAATTTAATTGGCTGGCATTATAACAAATTAAGAGGGATAGTGAAATGTCTCAAGCACAATAAGGAAGAAGGAAAAGTGGTTATGGTGCTATCAGCTCGTATAAGGGGTACAATGACTACACAGCAAATACAGATGCAAACGTAACTAGCCCAAAATATGAACTCACTTTTGGCAGATCAACAGCCTCAAAAAAAATTGAGGGGAAAACCAATTCTTCCAGTTTACAAAAGCTTTCATGCCTCCTTGTGTCAAGTAGTTTTCACCCCACATTTTGAATGTTAGCCAACAAGGGGAACTTTCTCTATCCCCTCCCCCCTGATGCTGGGCATTTAATAAGCCTGGCATGATTTGCACTGGGTATGGGTGAGAGAAATACAGAAGTTCAAGTTATGGAGGTTTCCCTAAATTCAAAATGAATACCAAGAGATGTTAACTTCTAATGAATTTGTTCAAGAATAGAAAGATCTTAACCTTGTGAAAGGACAAGCCTTGGAAAGGAGGCTTATAAGGGAGAACATTAAGTCCAATCCTATGCATATTTTGTCAGAATCAAGTCCCAAATAGTTCAATGAGAATCACTCTCAAGTACACATGCCTAGGACTGCATTGCAAGTTCCTGTGTGAGATCAGCCGCCAACACCATTAATTTAAAGCACATGGCTGCTCCCCAGTATCCTGGAAACTGAAGATTTCCCTTCAGCACTATGGTTCCCAGCACCCTTAACTAACTACCATTCCCAAGACTCTTGGGGAGGAGGGAGAAGCCATATGCTTTAAACATAGTGTGAATTTACCTTCTAGGTTTTAACCAGCTCCTTCTGATGCATGGAACTTTTATTGCGTTCACAAAGAGATACTCACTTTTTTTGCATGAAGTGCATTTGCAATTTTTGCATTTGCAGGAGCCGGCACAGGAACAAGAGCCACCTGGAAAGGGGAGAAATATAGTACATGCCACTGAGTTAAATTAAAATAAAACTCCACCCTTTGTCCCTTTCAACAGAAATATAACAGAAAGTGGCACTGAAGCCACTTTAACCAATGGCTATAGGGCTGCATACAGATCACTCCTTCTTGTTAATAAAAATAGAAGCAATACAAGTTTGCCAAATTGCCATCTATGGCTATAGGAAGGAAGAATAAAATTCAGAAGTAAATTGGAGGTAACGCTTCTAAGTTTAATGAGAATGCTTTGGGAGGGTTCCAGACCCAGAAGCCAAAAAGGATAAGTTCCCAGAGTTTATACTGTGGGCATCTTTCTTAAGTGGGACTGCTTTGTGACAGGGAATAAACCTAAGGTACCACTAGCTTGGATCAAGCACTAGAGTCGGTTCTAAAGTGTAGAAAGACTGATGTTTTGAGAATCTGAACAGAGATCACAGGTTCTTAAACAAGTAAGTTACTAAGCACCCCACTATTTACCCAATTGGGACAACAGTAAGCAAGAATCTCCAGGGTCACAGATTCCCACAGAGTGCTGCAATACTGTACTTTTTTGTTCGTAGTACGTAGTAACATTCATGTGCAGAAGTGACTAGCTTTGGGGCATCAGAATACTTTTGAGGATAACAGCACTGCCAAAGCAGGCATCTGAAGAGCAAGGAAATCACATTTTTGCTCAATATGATTTTGAGGATGCTGTAAGGAGGCTGAACAGAGGAAGGACGCGTCTGCTCAAATACATAATCACATCTGGCATCAGTAAGCATGACAATTGTAGGCCTGTGGATGTTGGTGGCTAAAACTGATTACTGTATCTTAAAAGGGCTGTTGAAAGCAGGACTCCCAATAAAAATGGGTGCTACACCACAATCCTAGGCCTAATTACTTAGAAATAAATATTTGTGTAGTAAAGCTGCTTGAGGATCGCACCCTTTAAAAACATCCCTTGTGGTCGTCCCTTCCATACAAGCTATAGAAGAGTCTAGGAAGTAACCCTTATTGCAGACTCCGCCCCCCACCCGCCCACTGCTCTCTTTAGATGGCAATGTGTGCTAAGCCCGGGGCACTGCAGCATTTGGGATCCTTTGTGCTCATTCTGCAGAACTGCCCCCACAAATGCCCATTTTCCCTAGCCGGGCAGCTTGTCCTTCTGCTTCAGCCTTCTGCCACCCCGTACCCTCCAGATGCTGTTGGGACTGACTCCCATCAATCCCGGCCAGCCCATCCGTCGGGGATTGTGGGTGTTGTTGTCCCAACACACCTGGAAGACAGAAGGCTGGGGGGGGGGGAAACCTGCTCTAACTCGCCTACCAGGCCCAGCAGCAGCTCTGCAGGGGTTCAGACAAAAGTCTGAAACCACGGGTGGAACCTGGGACCGTCTGGGTGCAGAGCGCGCCCTTTGAGCCACCGATCCCTGGCTCTTTCTAAAGCAGTCGAGCAAGTGGAATGAAGACTCACCAGTGGCGCAGGCGCAGTCCTGAGGATCCATCGCAGTTGCAGCAGTGATCGCAGGTCGGAGGATTAATCGAGGCAAGAGGAGATGTGTGGCCTGAGGGCAGCCTCTGCCGGCATATTTATAAGCAGCCGGAAGGCAGGCGCGACGAGTGCAAAGCGTCCGCCCCTTTCCTGCGCACGGGCCGGCTCTGGGCAGCGGGCAGAGGCGGCGAGGGGTGCAAAAGCGAAACCCACGCAGCGCCGCGTGCAAAGGAAAGCGGCCACCGTGCGCACCTTTCGCAATCGGCGCCCTTGCCAATGATCCAGCCTCTCCTCCCCTCCGCTTATGGAGCTGCGTGCAAAAATTACTCTCTCTTTCCCTGAAGCATTGCACGATCGAGCCGTCGGCTCCGCGTGCAAATATCGATCGCTTTCAGGCGGGGGCGTGGCATGGAAGATTTTGCAAGGAGGGGGAAACTAGCTGTGAGAGGGAAATTCAGTGACGGGTCATTTTCTCCCCCCGCTGGAGCGCCTCAGGCGTGCGAAGCCCATGTTTACTTGTGTGTATCTGAAATGGATTTCGTTATTTAAAGCATTAAAAAGAGATCGTGGTCATCATCAACGCAAAAAGGCGCCCAGATAAGTGCAAGTGAGAAAACGGTCCCAGTTCTGATGCTTTCACTATTAAAAGACGCCGCGCAAAATGAAAAAAGTGATGGGGGGGGGAGTAAGCTCTATTTCTTCGTAACCCTGTGCAGGGGATTAATCTGAACTCAGGAGGGCTGGATCCTGAGACCTAGAAGTTGGAGGAGTTGGAGGAGACCACAAGGGCCATCCAGTCCTACCCCCTGCCAAGCAGGAAACACCATCAAAGCTGTTTACAATTGTGGGACTCAGTGCTGCGACAGCTGAAGTAATGACAGGTAATGGCTTCAGAACACCGTAAAGAGTAGTTTCCACCTCATTATTTAGCTACACATTCTGGGGAGCAAAGAGAAAAGGTCGTTTGAATCCCACTTTTCATTTTCTTAAGCTGTTCATCCATGAACCTTGTCGAGGAAGGAATCTTTAGCCTCAGTTGTCCATTTGTAAAACAGGCATAATGACGCCAGGGGATTACAGTTCCAGGTTGGTGTCTCTGTTACGCCAAAACCAGAGTCCTCTGCCACCTTTAAGACTAACATCTGACCTCAAAAAGGTTGAGATTCCTGCATTATACAGGGTTGGACTAGATGACCTTTGGTGTTCCTTCCAACGCTACAGGTCTATGATTCTAGAAGGACATTGTAGAGCTTTAAAAGTTTCAAAAACGGGCAGTTTGCCTCCAGCAAGATGTAGTGACACCCACCCATTTAGCTTTGAAGAAGGGTTGGCCAAATTCATGGAGGGTAAGGCTGTGTGTGGCTGCTAGTGACACAGTGGCTGTGTTCTCCCTCCACTGTTGGAGGTCCTGTTTGCGGGCTTCCCAGAGAGGCATATAATTGGCCACTGTGAGATCAGGATGGTGAATTAGATATGCCACTGATCTGAACTTATGTTCTTATACATCTGTGTTGTAAAATGCAGGTTTTTTTTGTTTTTTTACAGGAGCATTTAACATTAGGCTTTCTCCTGCCCTACAACAGCAGTTTCTGACTTTGGAAGGCATAATGGCCTCGGGGCACAACTTTCTAAAAGGTACTGTGCATTATTTCATTTGCTTCCAAATACAGCCCTGCTGCATTTGGGGACTCGTTCTTCTGAAGGGGGGGTGGACTACTGCCCCAAACTCCTGCTTTGACAGCGCTACAGGTCGCAGTAATAAATCTGATATCTTTAGGGTTGCTTGCTGTTGTGTGGGGTGAATCTAGTAATAATGTTAGAGCACTGTGTATGCATACCCACCCACACAGAGAACAAGAACTGGAAATGACTGAGGTTTCTATTTTGGAGGAGAAGCAGACTTCTGTCACTGAACTTTTTGATCAAAGCACACTGAGTCCTGTACACACGGTATGCCTTTTATTTGCATCTTCCTCTGCACCCCATTCAAAGCAGTCACTGCTCCTCTTGCACAGTCTCCTGTGCTGTGTGCAAACGCATTGCCCTCGGCCCCAACACATGGCAATACAAACATATCTAGTGCCATGTGCAAACTCTTTCTGGGTGCAGTGCAGCAGTTTTTTCTGGGAACATGTTTAATGCTGACTCAAGGGTGAGTCAGCCATTGTGTGACCAAAGGGAAAGAGGAGTAAAAGTGAGGGGGGCAGTTCCTGAGAAATATGATTGTGTTGCAAAGGTTCATGCTGATGGGATCAAGCAAAAACTTACATAGCAAAAGTGATTTCCAAAATCCACATTTTTATTAATTTTTCTTTCTTCCCTTTTTTATTATTAATGAACTGCATTTAAATCAGACAGTTTTGACATTCCATCTCCTGATGAAAATATTTCTTTTTTTGCCATTCTTGGACAATTTGATTCAGTGTGAGCCATTTGTTCTGTATTTTATTATTTTATACTTTAATGATGTTATTGTTCACTGCCATCTCCCAGTGTTATTCTCACAACAACTGTGGAAGCTAGTGGGGTAGGTAAGGTTAGCCTTAGAGATGGTGACTGGCTTAGGGTCACCCAGTGAGCTTCACGGCCGAACAGGGATCGTAGGGCTTATGACACCAACCAAAGTACCAGGGCCGTCTCAAGCAGGTCGGGCGCTGAGGCACGGAGATCATCACTCTAGCGCCCCCGCCCTCGCAGCACGCAGCATGGCTTCCATGCAGCTTTGCCATGCAGCGCCCCCCCGCAAGTCCGGCGCCCTGGCGCCCCACGCCACCGGGACTCCACCTAGAGCTGGGCCTGCAAAGTAGCACAAAACAGTAACAGTGAGCAAGCTTCTGTATTCTCTAGAACAATTCATGAGGCTAGATGTTAAATGCAGCAGGGCTGAAAAAAAGCACACTCACTCATAGTGATGCCGAGAGTCTGCATTTAGTCATCATCTTAAGGTGGAATGTGGGAGGAGGGAGCAGACAATGAAGTTAAACTGTCCTATCTGCCCTGAAGGGGTCATGTTGCATCACAAGCGGTTTCTGATGAGTGGAGAGAGAGAGAGAGAGAGAGAGAGAGAGAGAGAGAGAGAGAGAGAGAGAATTATCATTATGTCATAATGATGATACACTATTGCAAGTCACACTTTCAACACTGGTGTTGTCAATTTGTCCCATGTCTTGGGAGAGAGAGCACCATTGCCATGATAGAACCAAGAGGATACAGTCAAGCTGCTTGAAAGGAGTTGCTCCAGCCTGAGGAATGAAATTGTCTGTCTGTCTGTTTGTTTGTTTGTGTATGTGTGGGGCGGAGGGGGGTTATTCCCCATCTTGAAGTTGTGGAACCTTTAGAAGAGTCTTCCTCTACCTGGTGCCCTCCAGACTACATTGTTCCACCAGCAATGGCTGGTTGGGCCTGGTGGGGGTTGCAGTCCAAAACATCTGGAGGGCAAAACATCTGAAGAAGGCTGAAGTGGAAACTGATCTGCCCCTGCAGCCTCAAGCCCACCTGCCTGCCATCTTACAACCAGGCCAAGGGGTGGTCCTCTTGTCTCTCTGCTTCCTCCTTCTTAGCCTCAGTTGTGTCTGAGTGAAACGTAGCAAGGAGGAAGATGAGGAGAAAGCTAGAACTGGTTAGCTCTGCTTGTCAATGGTTGTGTACGCACCATGGTTGTGTACACACCATACAAACACATATCCCCCCCCCCTCCTTACAAGCTACAGTTCCCAAGATCCACTGGGGGAAGCAAAGTACAAATGTCTGGTTGTGTACACAGCATCTCCAACTGCCATTGGCTTCCCTGCCTTCTGCCCTACCACCCACAATGATCACCAGTCTCCACTACGGTACATTGTGTAACATTTGCGAGGGTGAATCTCCAAATACCCACCCCTTTTCATTACTTTTCTGTGGTGATCCCTGATTTTGGGATGTTGTCCCTAAGGAGACACATCTGGCATCAGCTGGTTAACACAGGGGTCAGCAAACTTTTTCAGCAGGGGGCCGGTCCACTATCCCTCAGACCTTGTGGGGGGGCCGGGCTATATTTTTTTTGGGGGGGGGGGATGAACTAATTCCTATGCCCCACAAATAACCCAGAGACGCATTTTAAATAAAAGGACACATTCTACTCATGTAAAAACACCAGACAGGCCCCACAAATATCCCAGAGATGCTTTTAAATAATAGGACACATTCTACTCATGTAAAAACATGGTGATTCCCGGACCTTCCGGGGGCCAGATTTAGAAGGTGATTGGGCCGCATCCGGCCCCCAGGCCTTAGTTTGGAGACCCCTGGGTTAACACTTCCCCATTTCTCCCAGGCATTTTAGATACCATTTGTAGTCAGAACTATTTTTAATCCTTAGTTTTAGGTTCTCAGCTTGCCTTTTATTTGTTGCTTCTTTTTAAATGCATTTTTGCAATGCGGGGGTCTGCTTTCTCCATAATCTTATTTACTCTTATCAGGTACCTTTCTTTCTCTTGCTAAATTCAAAAGTCCCAAATGAGGCAATCTTTTTTTCCCCCAGAGGGGAGTTTCTCCAGTCCCTTGATCGTGTTGGTTGCCTTTTTCTTAGCCTTGTCTATCTCTGCAATATCCTTTTCTAGCTGTATTTTTGCCCCAGTTGTAGCAACACTTTCTGGCAGAGAAATGCGACCTTAAATATTGACACAAACATTCCAGCAAATGTTGGCACTTGTTTTTTTCCAAGGTGCTTGCTCTCAGACCCCATCAAATGAGAACTCTGCCAGTACTGTTCATTCATTTTGTGAATGTTTACTCACAAATGCTTTTATTTTGCTCGGATGCTGGCAAGGTTTGTACTGTGTGTGTATTTGATTGCACAACTGGCAGCTGAATTTATGTCCCCACTGCTCCAGAAAAGACATGGTGTTCCTGGAAGTAGTTCATTAATTTCCAAATGTTTTTGGTGATGGCTGTGACTAGGGAACCAAACCCCTTCCTCTCAAAGTGATGTTGCTGACTCACCAATGGCAAGAAACCAGCCACCCAGTTTAGATTCTGTACAGGTTATCTTTTGGTAAGCAGGAAAGAGAGACATGGAGTAAGGAGAGGAACTGAACTGCAAGGAGGGTGTATAGAGGGACATTCAGAATCAATGCTGCAGGACATACAAACATGGGGCATTCATTGAACACTGAATTCTGAAAAAACAAACAAAACAGAGTTCTCAGTCCAGGAGGTGGAGAGGCATTTTGGGGGTGTTCTTGGAGACGCAGGTGGCCTTGATGGCTAGGAGTGCCTTTTCTCTGATTTGCCAGCAGAAACCCCTTTTGGAGAGTGGATCAGGCCACTTTACTCCATGCTCTGGTTACAGGCATAGGCAAACTCAGCCCTCCATATTTTTGGGGACTACAACTCTCATGATCCCTAGCTAACAGGACCAGTGGTCAGGGATGATGGGAATTGTAGTCCCAATACATCTGGAGGGCCAAGTTTGCCTATGCCTGCTCTGGTAACTTCCAGATTGGATTGTTGCAGTGCACACTACATGAGGCTGCCATTGAAGACAACTTGAATCCTTCCTACCTCCAACCTCTTTACTGATGTAGCTACGATCCCTCAGTGCATTGTTTTATTCATGTGAAACTATGACACTGAAATGTGACCATGAGATAGAATATGGAAATTAGACAGGTAACCTCCCAGATTCGGTGCTAACAATTGCTCCATTTATACATCCCTCCAGCAATGACTAGATTAGAAAGACCTGTGTAACTGGTGTTCCTTGTGTGGCTTCAGTGTTCATACACACAGTGGAACTGTGTGGATTGGCTTCTGTGCCAGGAGAGCTGGATTAGGTAGTTCAGTTGGAATCTGCTTAATACAAGGATTCCCAGTGTGTGCCTGCCAGAAACTAATATGGTGCTCACAAAAGATCACAGTAAATATCCCCTCAAAATAAAATCTTTAATAAAAATATTTTTAAAAATAATAATGCACAATGATCTCCCTGCTCAGTTCCTGTTTGCAGTGGCTTAGCATCTCCTACATCAGGGGTGTCAAACTCAAATTCATCAGGGGCCGCATCAGCAGTTTGGTCACCCTGAAAGGGCCGGTTGTATCTGTAGGACTATGTGTCCACTCTTTATTATCATAAATTATTGTCACTGCATTCAATTATTACTGTTTTTTTGTAATAATGTCAGTAATAACTAGCTCTGAAAGCAGAAACATAGTCAGAATAATGGCAAGTAGATATTCAAATGTACAATTATTGTACAATTTATTGAAAAATGATTTTTGGTAACTGCACTGGGTGGTGGAGGCTCGCTAGGGTTTCATGCAGGAGCTTTGCAGAGCTACTGGTACCTGGAGATGCTGGGGTCCTTCTGCATGCAGGACAGATGTTCTGCCAGTGAGCCACCACCCTTCACCAAAGGGACTGGCTGAGGTTGACTCACTGGAGCTGCTCTCCTGGTTCCAGGGTTTAAGGGCCAGAAGTATAAAGCAGCATCCTATGTTTCTGAGGAGAGGGAGAGGGAGGGGAGGGGAGGGAGGGAGGAAGAAAAGAAGGAGTGGGAGGGAGAGAGGAAGGAAGGAAAGAGGGGAGAGAAAGAAGAGTAGGAAAGAAGGAAGGGAATAAAGAAGGAAAGAAAAAGAAAGAGGGAGAGAAGACGGAAAGGGAGAAAGAAGGAAGGAAGTAGAGAGGGAAAGAAAGAATAAGAATGAGGGAGAGGAAGAAAGATGGGAAGGACAGAAGGAAGGAAGGAAGGAAGGAAGGAAGGAAGGAAGGAAGGAAGGAAGGAAGGAAGAAAAGAGGGAGCAGGAGGGAGAGAGGAAGGAAAGAGGGGAGAGAAAGAAGAGTAGGAAAGAAAGAAGGGAATAAAGAAGGAAAGAAAAAGAAAGATGGAGAGAAGACAGAGATAAAGAAGGAAGGAAGGAGAGGGAAAGAAAGAATAAGAATGAGAGAGAGGAAGAAAGAAAGGGAAGGGGGGGGGTCGCCGCCTTGATTCAGCGCCAGAAAAGAGTGCGAAGGGACCCAGGGGCAAAAAGCATTTCCTGTGCAGCGTGAGGCAGCGGGTGTCTGTTTTAGGAGACGTGCGTAAAGCCTCAGGGTTGCACGTTCATGAGGCTGAGCCGCTGCTGAGCTCACGTTTATGAGGCTGAGCCACGGCAGGAGGAGGAGGAGCTGAGGCAAGAGGAGGAGGAGGCGGCTTGCCGGGCCGGTGCCGAGCCTCTGGGACGCAGCAGTGCTCTGTAGCACTTTGAATCCTCCTCCACGCGGCGCTGCTGGGTGCTTTGTCTGTGCTTCAGCAGCAGCAGCAGCCGTTTCCAGCCGCCGAGCCATGGCAGGAGGAGGAGGATTCAAAGTGCTACAGAGCACTGCTGCGTCGCAGAGGCTCAGGACTCTCCGTGCGGCGCTGCTGGGCACTGACCCGGCAAGCTGCCTCCTCCTTCTCCTGCTGTGGCTCGGGGTGCTCCACGCAGCGCCTTTCTACCCCCCCCCCAGGCCCCAGCTGTTTGTCGGCGCTTTGTCGGTGCGGCGCTTCAGCAGCAAGGTCCCGCTGCTGGGTCCCGCTGCTGGGTCCCGCTGGCTGGGGCGCTCGGCGGGCCACATGACAAGGTCTGGCGGGCCGGATTTGGCCCCCGGGCCTTGTGTTTGACACCCGTGTCCTACATTATTCACCCCCATCCACCCAAATGCCTACATTACATTGTATGGCAGGATTGCACACCCACCCTCTTGTCTGTTTTGAACTTGGGGAGGTGCAGAGAGCACCTTTAAAAACCCCCACCAAACTATGACTCAGTATGGCAGTAGGTGATGATACCTTTTCCCCAGTGAGTGGGTGGCTGATGGGTTATGCACCCACACCATTTTGTGGCCCTCTCTCTGTTTCTTTCCTTTTGGATGTGGCAGCCATTTTGTGCTATGCCATGCCATCGTGGCAGCCATTTTCTGACTGGTACCCACAGCAGTTTATCAAAATTCCAACTGCACCCACTGGCCCAAAAACGTCTTTTAAGACCTAATCAATTCACCTTGTGAGAAGATGTACATTGGCAAGGATTTCTAATGCCCAGTTGTTTAATAGCAAAATGATTCCTCCTCTAAATTATATATCTGAAATGAAGAAAGCTGCTGCGGGTGGAGCATAGATGAGTAGATTTTTGTGTGGAAGGACTAAGAGTTCAGTTCAGTTTTAGTATTCAGAACAAATTCCTGGGCTCAGGAACCTTGAATTCTAAGTGAATGCTGTTTGCATCTGGCTGTGGTTGGTGAACTTTGGGGTTGTAGAAGATCTAGCAAGCACTAGCACTACAGACATGGCTGTGAATGAGGTCATGGGTTTATCATAGCATCTTGTTTAACCCCCCCCCCCCAATATGGAATCATTATGGACAGTAGCCTGCAACAGTGCAAAACTTCAGTAGTGGGAGAATGTGCCCATCCAGATGCTTGTTGAAGTACAAATCCCACGAGCCCTGAACATTGGCTATGGCACTTGGGGCTGATGGGAGTTGCCATATTTGAAGAGGGCAGCCAGCTCACACTCTGCATTTAAAGCACATGGCTCCCCCCCCCACTGAACCCTAGGTCAGCTACAGTGTGTTAAATGTATGGTGTGTGGATATGACTTAAGCTTGGGTTAAGGAGAAAGAACTGAGAAGAGGTTCATATTTTCAAGATGTGCATCAACAGTTAGAGCTTGGGCAGCAGACCAAGCAGGCACACAGGTCAGCTGGGCAACCTCTTCTCAGTTATGTAGATATATGTGTTGCATTTCCATTTAAATCAGGGATGTCCAACAGGTCGATTGTGATCTACTGGTAGATCCCCACAATGTTTTGGTAGATTGCGGTCGATCTCTGGCTACCTTTCCTCCTCCATTGTTGTTTGAACTGAGGAAGGTAAGATGGAGCTCCCTCTGTGTGGCTGTTTCCATCCATAGCGATGTTTTTGTGAGTGACTTAACGTCAACTTCCCTTGCATTCCCCCCTCCAAAAGCCTGCACCTTAACCCAAAAAACGGAGCTTTCCTCCTCCCCAAGAAAAGCTCAACAACTTTGAGCTGAACTCCTTAAAAAAACAGGGGTAGATCACTGCCAGATTTTAATTCTGAAAGTAGATCGCAATCTCTTGGGAGTTAGCCACCCCTGATTTAAATCATAGCAATTACTTGTAACATTTCCGCCCACATTAGCATACATAAACATTATGTAAATCTGTCTTCTGTCCTTTTTTACTGATGCTAAAGTGAACTCCTTCCCTCTCTTATGGGATGGATGTGTTGCACAGTAATGGACTCTAGATGGGAGACAGAAGAAATGTGTGTTGTGCATGATTTGTGTTGTGCATAACAAGCCTACTTTGTGCTTTGCCAGGAAAGCATGAAAAGCTGTTCAGAGAAGCATCTTCTAAACATTCTTCCCCAGACCTGCCTCCTCTGGGCAGCCTCCTCCCCACACCACCAGCAACTTGGAGTTCACCAGGAACAGATTCATGATTAAGGCTCCACAAAGAAGAGCTCAGAAGCCGTGCATGCAGCCAATGTTTAAAGCACACACACCCCTCCAACAGCAAATGAAACCTGGGAACAATCATTTACTTTCACAGAATGATTGCCAGCACCCATAACAAACTACAGTTCCCAAGGTTCTTTGGAAGGGAAATGTGCTTTAAAGGTATTATGTACACAGTACACAGTCTGAGTTTCAGGGCTCACTGCCTCTGTCCTCTAAGAAGGAAAGAACCACTACCAACAAAACATCCTCCAAATGTTTCTTATATACATACAGCTTTTATTATTTTCCACATAGCTAGTGTTACTTCCCACATAGCTTATTTTCACATCTAAAGGCTACAAAAATGCACAGGCAAATATATAAATGGACAATAAGGTTACATTCCTGCTGGCAATCAAATATACAGATCAGTGCTTGGAGAGCCAGAGAAGATTCACTTGCAGCAGCTGCATTTGGTGGAAGGGGGACCTTTGCAGATACATCCCTGGGCACACTTGCTGCAGCCCACCGGACAACAGGAACAGCAACCTAGAAACGGAAATGAAAATTTACCTTTGTGGTTTCAGCCAATGAGGATCTCTTAGCAGAGCTGGGGAGTGGACCCAGCAGACAACAATGCTGCTGGGATCAGAATATGAGAGACCGAGGAGGACAGCAATTATGCACATGCTTTTACCACATTGGTATCAGCAGCAAACCATTTCACTCCAAACAGCTTGCAATGCCATTTCAAAAGGGAGTAACTTTATGTTCCATGGAAAAGATATGCTCTTGCATGGGAAAGGATGCTAGAATACAAGCAGGGAAAGGATGCTAGAATTTTCAGATTTGTAGCCGTAATGAGAGTCTGTTACTGAAAAAGAAGGTCATTCTAAGGAGCCCTGGAAATGGCGATGGAAATAGATCAGGGCCGGATGCAAAGAGCTAAAGGTGCCCTTTTTGAAGCGAGCATCCTTCACATTTGCTCCCAGGGCTATTGCATATTCTTAGCTGCTACATCTGGCTCTTTCTTCTGGTGGAAATTCTACTCCAAGTCACTAAAATTCAACTCTGGTTTTATTGATACTTTTGCACCCATTTTCAGCTGTGATATTTCTCTACCCTGCCCTGGAACCCTTCAGTCCAGGTGGACTTACAAGCACAAATAATAACATGAGCTTTTATTATGTACATTAAAAAAAATATATTATCTATATTTTTAGTTAGATAACTTTACCTTGAATCTTCTGTTTTTAATTGCTGCTTTTAAATAGATTCGTGCTATTTTATGTAAACCACTTGAGTTCTTATTAAGCACTATAATTATTGCTCAATAAATAAAAATAAAACCTGCAAACTGACCCATGGCTACCATACATGGAGTCACAGTTACACTAGCCAACCAGTGCTTCATGCACAGGTAGTAACAACTTGCTGAATGTCAGACATGCAGGGTTATGCCCACAAAATTTACTCTAATACAGCATGCAAGTTAGGGCCAGTCCCATCCTACCTACTCTTGTCCCAAGTATCTACTCGAGTCTAATGCTCCATCAAATCTAATGCACACTTCAGTTTTCAGAACCTTGAAACCAAAAAAAGTATTTGCTGGTGAATGTAAATGTGCCATCAAATCTAATGCACACCTTATTTTTTGCAATGTAATTTGGCCAAAAAAGCTGACCATTGGATTCAAGTAAATACAGTGGTACCTCACTAGACGAATGTCCTGCTAAATGAATTTTTCGCTAGACTAATGGGTTTTGCGATCGGAGGTTGCCTCGCAAGACGAATTCATTTTGTGAAAAATTCATCTAGCGAATTGCGGTTTCCCATAGGAATGCATTGAAATTCAATTAATGCGTTCCTATGGGCAAAAAAAAAATCAATGCATTCGCAAGACGAATTTTTCGCAAAACGAATTGACTCACAGAACGAATTAAATTCGTCTTGCGAGGCACCACTGTACGGTAATTTTTCCATGTGCTGCATCCGATTGTGGTTTTTACCATTTCAGTGCTTAAAAAAAGGGCTGCTCCCAGCACGATGACAGGAACAAAATACATAGGAAAGGAAGGAACTGTTCATACTCACTCTTTCTGCATGACTTGCACTTGCAGTTTTTGCACTGACAGTTGTTGCCACAGGTGCATGCACCACCTAAAAGAGGAAGGGGGGGGAATCCCATTACAATTACAAACTTAGCCTCTCCTGCACACATCTACATTGACACTTAGCAAAGAAGCCTTCAGAAGCCTAGAAGAATTTAGGAAGCAATTTACTTTCTCCTTCCCCCCAATAAACACCTCGAAAAGGGGCAATATAGCATTTTATAGGACTTTAATATTCCTCCAGGAACTTGAAACACTTGACAACGATTTTATTGTAGCACAGAGTGGAGATATAGCAGAAAGGAAGCAACAAAAGACCTCCGGTATAGGGCGGTATATAAATTCAATAGATAAGAAATAATAAGAGGAGGAGGAGGAGGCAGGGAAAATACATACTCCTCCCGCCGCCACGTTGGTACCCTCTCTCTAATGCCCTTCCAGATGCTTTGGACTTACAACCCCCATCGGCGCCTGATAGGAGTTGTAGTCCAAGCCATGTGTGTGAGGGTGGTGGACAACAAGGCTGACCCAAACTCATCCTGGCAACAGCGGACATCATCTGAGGTCCGTCTCGTCCCCTCGCCTGTAACACAACCGGCCTGATTCGCCCTCCAGTCAGAAAGAGGAAAGAGCGTCCCTCGTTGATAGGGACGCAGAGAATCCAAGTCAAAACAGCGCTCCACGTGGTCCGAACTAGCGCCTTGCCAAGCAGCAGAAGCAGGAGAAAGTCACCGAGGGAGAGAGGCAGATCGGAAGGGAAAGCGGGTGGGATCCAGATGTAAGGAGAGAAGGATGAACAAGCGGAATGAATAGAAAGAGGAAGGAAGGAAGGAAGGTTTCCTCACCACTACAACAGGGACAGTCCTGAGAATCCATTTCTCCTGGGCTCGATCTCTACAGCAGCTAAAAGGACGTTCGGGTGATCGGTTAGCAGCTGCGCTCCGCAGTGCCATCCGACCCGCTTTTTATTTCCCGCTGGCCCCGCGTGCAAAGCGGCCGGGCTCCGCCTCTGTCCGCGTCCCGTGCGCACGGCGCTCTCCCTGCGGCTCCGCCCCCCGCCAACAAACCAGCTGGTCGGGCGCTCGCCTGCGCAGCGGACCGATGCGGGATGATCAGTGGGCTGGCGGGCGCGGACACGCCTCCCTTTGCGCACCGGCGGGTTCTCACGGCCGTGTGCAGCCCAGGTGGGAGGGGTGCGGCCATCCTCCAAAGCGGTGGGAGGCTTGCAGAGAGCGGCTTGGGGGGGGTGTCTTGATGATGCGTGCAAAAGTATCCAGGCATCAAAATGGCTCTCCCCGCATATAATTTGGATTTACTGGAGGGGGTGTGTGTGTTAAAAAGCTGTTGTCACCGTGATATGTCTTCCAGAAGACCTTTTAATTGAGCATCCATCGTGATTTGTTTACCCAAAGTTTGGAGGACATCCAGTGCTTCCAGATTGTCAGCGAATGCAAAGTGCGCAATTGGACAATCTTGCGCAACAGACACACTCCCCTTCCCAGCCCCGCCGACTGTTGGCAAAGTGCGCAGGAAAGTGGGGAACAACGTTTGCTTGATGCAACGTCGTCTAAACACTCTGGAAAGAAATAATAATTAATGCTCAATAAACAGGCAAGGGAGCCCCTGATGTTATGCCAAGCAATTGTTATTTTGCACTCTCCTTTTCATCCTCAAATTGTTCTTTTGGCATGTAAGGGGGAGCAGGTAGGTTTTGCAAGAGTGCCAGGTCATCTTTAATTGCACACCCTGAATTTGACTGTACTTTATTGAATCCCACCTGGAAATAGCTCTGTCTGAAAGCAGCCTAGATGCAGAGAAGCATTTTTTTCCTCTTTCCTGAGCCACTTATCAACTTGTGGTACAAACTGTACCATGCTGGACCACCACAGTGTCAAAGTGCTTGCTAGCTTGTCCAGAGCATTGTGTGGCTGCCAAGAACTTTGCATATTGAACATCCTTCAGACAACTTAGTTCTACTTCATTCCCACAGCGTGGTGCCTATAACCCTTTGGGTGAGGGGTGCTGGTGGAATGGTTTCCTGAATTATCCCTCTCTAACAAATGTTCGGACCTTTGTCGGCAAGGTGATGTCTCTGCTTTTTAAGATGCTGTCTAGGTTTGTCATTGCTTTTCTCCCAAGCAGAGACATCACCTTGCCGACAAAGGTCCATATAATTAAAGCTATGGTTTTCCCAGTAGTGATGTATGGAAGTGAGAGCTGGACCATAAAGAAGGCTGATCGCCGAAGAATTGATGCTTTTGAATTATGGTGCTGGAGGAGACTCTTGAGAGTCCCATGGACTGCAAGAAGATCAAACCTATCCATTCTGAAGGAAATCAGCCCTGAGTGCTCACTGGAAGGACAGATCGTGAAGCTGAGGCTCCAATACTTTGGCCACCTCATGAGAAGAGAAGACTCCCTGGAAAAGACCCTGATGTTGGGAAAGATTGAGGGCACTAGGAGAAGGGGACGACAGAGGACGAGATGGTTGGACAGTGTTCTCGAAGCTACGAACATGAGTTTGACCAAACTGCGGGAGGCAGTGGAAGACAGGAGTGCCTGGCGTGCTATGGTCCATGGGGTCACAAAGGGTCGGACATGACTAAATGACTAAACAACAACAAATGTTCACAAGCCCACAAATTAAGGTTAAACTGTCGAATGAACTCCTGGAGGATTCTTGCATATGAAAGTTTAAATATAAAATTTATTCTTTGCTCAGCCATGAAATTCACTGGGCAATTATCTCTCATCCTAACTCACCTCACAGGGTTGTTGTAAGGATAACACTAGGAGTGGAAGGAACCTTGTATCCCAACCTAAGCTTTTTGGAAGAAAGTCAGGATAAAAATCTGTTAAATCATAATCTAATAATTGAAATTTACCCAACATCTTATTTTTAATGAATCGTAAAGAACCAATGGAGTTGTCCCTATGCCCATTTTACAGATGCAGACCTCAAGGCAAGGAGAGGCAACGTAGTGATTTCATGCCTAGGCCTGTTAGTGCTTGCAATTTTTCAATTTAAAGTAAAGCCTTTGTGTTCAACATACTTTAAAATTAGGTCAGAGAGAGAGAGAGCTAAGTATAGAAGTAGAAGCCTAGCCTTTACCACTTGCTCTAATTTGGAAGTAGTGATTTAAACAACTTGTCTTCCCAAACCACAGAGCAAATGAGTGGTCAAACCTGCACCTGTGATGTGTATTTTCTGTTTCCCTAGCTGTTGCTTCCAGACCACTGTGCCTTGTAAAACCTAAATTAGGCAGAGTGCACACCTTTCACTTTGTGGTGGCTCAGCTGGCAGGCTGTGGGTAAGACACCTGCATTCATTGCCAATCCCTGAAAATTGCACATTAGCACTTGCACGCCGTATAATTTAGCACCTAGTGGGCAAGGAGATGTGTAACTCTCTTGCAAGCTGGAAGAATGATGAAAGTGCTTTTGTTTTCCTTACCCATGCCTGCCACCAAACGAGAAGAAAAATGAAGATGGGAGAAATTCCTTCACAGAAACTATGGGTTCAAAGCTGCCTTATGACATAGGTAAAGGTAAAGGGGCCCCTGACCATCAGGTCCAGTCGTGTCCGACTCTGGGGTTGTGGCGCTCATCTCGCTCTATAGGCCGAGGGAGCTGGCGTTTGTCCGCAGACAGCTTCCGGGTCATGTGGCCAGCATGACAAAGCTGCTTCTGACGAACCGGAGCAGCGCACGGAAACGCCGTTTACCTTCCCGCCGGAGCGGTCCCTATCTATTTACTTGCACTTTGATGTGCTTTCGAACTGCTAGGTGGGCAGGAGCTAGGACCGAGCAACGGGAGCTCACCCCGTTGCAGGGATTCGAACCGCCGACCTTCTGATCAGCAAGCCCCCGACTCTGTGGTTTAACCCACAGCGCCACCTGGGTCCCCCATAGACAGACTCAAAATGGCTTAGCAGGAGTCTCGGGGAGTAGGCGGGAAATGCTTCCCAGTTCTGTTACTTGAGCATCCCTCCCCGACCTGGCACCTTCCAGATGTTTTGCACTACAACTCTTATCAGGCCTAGTCAACATGACAAATGGTTGGGGGTGATGGGAGTTGCAGGCTGCAGGTCCCCCCTGCTGAGGCTAATGAGCATTGTAGTCCATGCTGAGCAAGGCTGAGGCAAGGCTTTACGGTAGCTGAGTTCCCAGTTTCTTATCTGCTAGGGAGGGTGCCTCACAAAAAAAACATACAACACCTCCACCCAATGGGAATACATCCTCCTGATTCCTAGGTTGGGTGCCCCAGAAGATTAGATATTGTTGACTTCATCAGTGTGCTCTGGAAACTAGCAGATTAGATAGTGAAAACAATAGTCTATGGGTGGGGCTGTGTTCCATTCCTGTGCCCTCCAGAAGTTTCAGGACTACAGTTCCCATCAGCCCCAGCCGTCATAGAGTGCTGGCTGGGGCTAATGGGAATTTCAGTCTAGTAACATCTGAAGGGTGCCAGCTTGGCCAATGCTGCACAACCATGTAGAAGATGAATGTGAGACAATTCATGCTTAGATGCTGGTTGCTTCTGCACAGCAGGCTATTGTGGGCTTAGTGCTGTGCATGTGTGAAAGTTTGGTGCCACATCCACACAAGGCACTATCCTCAAATGACATCCTGTATCACCCCACCATGATTTAATCCAGATTTACTATTTCTGCAGAACACTGCATACAGGGAAATTTTCTGTGAGGTATTTCTCATACTATGAATAGCCAATTTCCATGAATTCATCTGATCTCATGCCTACCTGTATATATTATCTCTACAAACTAATAAACAACAAGCAGGCATCGTTGGCACATCCTCACTCCAATATCACCAATAAATTATTTTCTGATTGATGTTCAGATTTATATTACCAATCCCAGTTGCTGACTCATCTACCCTGGGTACTGCCAGAAAAGGCAACACTGTTACGGTATGTAGGGCAATTAAAGGTAAAGGGTAAAGGGACCCCTGACCATTAGGTCCAGTCGTGACCGACTCTGGGGTTGCGCGCTCATCTCGCATTATTGGCCGAGGGAGCCGGCGTATAGCTTCCGGGTCATGTGGCCAGCATGACAAAGCCGCTTCTGGCAAACCAGAGCAGCGCACGGAAACGCCGTTTACCTTCCCGCTGTAGCGGTTCCTATTTATCTACTTGCATTTTGATGTGCTTTCGAACTGCTAGGTTGGCAGGAGCTGGAACCAAGCAACGGGAGCTCACCCCGTCACAGGGATTCGAACCACTGACCTTCTGATCAGCAAGCCCTAGGCTCAGTGGTTTAACCACAGCGCCACCTGGGCAATTAGCTGGTGATAATTCAGGGGTTTTTTTTAGCAGGGATGGGTGAATCTGTAAATCTGGGCTTCTCTTAAGTTTCTCACTTTCCTAGCCTTAAGTTCTGTTCTCCGCATTTCTGCATCAGTTTGCATTTGTTAAAACTCTTCATGAAAATAAACCAGCATCTTAGTACACATTGCTCTTGATATGAACATTTTTGTATGCAATTTTGACTACGGGACAAATTTATGTGAGGAATTCTTCTTCTAATACATTTTTGTGTTATTTCCACTACTATATGCATATATATGCACACTTCTCCCTGATGTATACACTTTTATATACATTTTTGGGGGATGCAAACTGGCTTCCCTTTCTCCCCCATTTCTTTTTCTCCTATTCTCCCATCCCTTCTTTCTCACACCCCTTCTCACTCTCTTTCTAACACACCTCCCTCTCTCCCTCATCCTTTCCACTCTATGAATTGCCAGAAGAGGGACAGATACCTCTTGCCAGGCCTGATTGCTTGGAGGGTGCTTCCTTTCTTTTTCTGCTTCAGCCAATCTGTTTTGGCTTTTCCCCATTTTCCCATGCCTTCCTTCTCTCCCTCCAGGCTCCCCGCTGCATGAATTTGGCTGAAGACTGCATTTCCCACCCCAATTTATGACCAGATTATGTATGTGCGCATTGCTTTGAACATTTGAAATCACAAACATCAAATATTCTCTTTTTATTCTAGGCCTCCTGATGCTTGGTAGCCACTTTGGGGAGCTAACATTGGGATTTCATGACAGCTTGCTTCTAGCTCCACGGGATTGGACAGACAGCCCTTCCTGGTGTTGTAAACAAAATCATTCCCTTATGGGGTACACAAGAGCCCTTATAGAATCCTTTGTAGGTTCTCCATCGGTAGGAGAAAATAACAGAGGCCAACCAGAGAATATTGAGAAGCAAAGCAGCTAGTAAGCCTGATCTTTATTGAACTGTTGCAACAGGGTGCTCCCCTCACAGGCAGGAGAAAGGAGGAAGACCCAGAACAAAGGTGTGCCTGCCCTTACATAGACATTTTGAAATTCCCTGCCCTGGAGCTCAAGACCACCCCTTTTATAACCCATCTTCTTCAAATAAGATCCAAAGCAACACCAGCAAGTAGCCCCCTGACCAAATTATTACTTCCTGCTTAGTGCTGTTTACATCTGTAAAAGCAGAAATATTTGAGCTTGCTCCAGAGGTGTCATTATGCCCCAAGGTGGTGTGTATGCATGTCTGTGTGTGCCTTCGACACAATAGCCAGCACGAACAGATCACAACTGTTGATTATATTAATGTCAAAAAACACACTGAGGTGGGAGGAGTACGACTAGTTAAGGGTGTGGCCTGAGGAAAATCCCAAGGGCCATCAGATACAAAGGCCTGGAGGGCACCTTTTGGCCTCAGGGCCTGAGGTTCCCCACCTCTACTGTAGAGGATTGTGGGAAATTAAAATGGCAGCTAGATTCAGCGCACCTTTCGGTCTCATTTTATTATTATTATTAAACATTCATGGTGATTCTTGGTCATGATGCTCTTGGGGCAGTTATATGCGATGCTCTTTCATTATTTTTTGTGCCTGCGACAGTTTTGGAGCAGTCATACTATTGCACTTACAGTCAGTGCGTAATGCCCTGTAGCTTCCTGCTGACATGCCATAATTTCTTAATGATTCCATAATTTCTTAATTATTCGATAATTTCAATAGTTTCCCCCCCTTCCCCCCCTGCTTTTTAGTGCTAGAGCCTGCCTGGACAGTAATAATACATTCGCAATCGGGAAGCAGAATGAATCTTCCATCGATGGATGGTTATTGTGTCAGGAACCTAAAATGCCAGCATAGAGGCGCCTGCAAGCACCCAGTATTGCTCAGAGGAGACAGGAGTGAGTGGTCCAGGCACATCATGTCAGAGACTGACATATGTGAGAGCCTAAGTGCCTCCACCCTTGAAATTAGGCATTTTGAAGAACTATGAAATTGGATATTTGGCACTCGAACATGCAGTTTCACTTAAACAAACAACTTGCCCCACCCCAAAACTTTAGGTGCCTATAGGTCTCCTATCGTCTCATAAGGCCAACAAACTGGGCTAGCTCGCCCTTTATTGAGCTCACACGAAGATGGATTTGGTGGGGCGATGCCCTCTGGCTGTAATCCTAGTAGGAATTGGTATGTCTTTGAATGTGCCGATGTGTGTTTGGGCCTGTCTGAAAGATGAAAGGAGTTTGTTTCCCTTTGATGTACATCAGTAACTTCTATAAATGTTAATAGAAGGTACAACATGATCATAAGACATTGGGGGGGGGAGCCAACCGTTGTCTCCCTCCCAGCTTCTCTGAGTAATCTGGGAAGGAGGAACCTCAGAGCTAGGAAGGGCTTGAGATGACAAAGTATACCATGTTCCCACTAATCCCCTGGCACTTCTGTTCTTGGCAGGCACGGATTCTGACGGGACAACCATCAGCCTCCATATAAGAACAGGTTAATATCCAACAACATGGGGAAAGTGCCCTTCCCCTGACTTCTCAGTTCAGGCTGGGAAATGCAAAATGAATACCAACAAGTGCTTTTGAGTAAAAAATGGTGTTGATATGAGTTGGAGGGGCAGGCTGTGTGCCTGAGCCCCCTTCTAATTCATGTATCCAGCAGGGATTCAATTCCTGGAATAGTCAGGCTAGCTTTCTGGCTAGGTAATGGTCTTCTAAGTACAGGCCATTAAGGTAACAAAGGAAGTGGCTCTGTGCTAGATAACAAATGGGTGGGCTGTAGGCTAGGAGACAGAGCCATGCCTGATTTCTGTTGGAATCCAAGACTGTGGCTATGAGAGAAGCCAGACCCTCTTGGGGTGTTACTGCTATGAGCCCCTCCATTGTAGGCTCAGGTGTAAATAAACCATATGTCCTAAAGATGCCACAGTCTCCGCTGTCCCTCATTCCAAGGAAACTGAACCCTGGGCAAGCACCTGGAGGCCCTGAATCTTGCATGGTTTGGAGATTGGAGTGGCATGCAACAGTATTGCTATTCTTTGGTAGCCTGGCACTACCACTGGGCAAAGTGAAGCCACTCCCTCAGCCAGGAGATGCTGAGGTGCGGCAGTGACATGTTGGAGGACAGGGCTATGTGTGTCACTTTCTCTCTCCTACACTCCTTAAGCTAGCCTGCTGACCACTCCTGCTAGCTTCAGCAGTCTCGTGATTTTTCAAATCATTTCCTTAGAGACCTTGCTGTCAAGTTTTCACTCCATTACTACCGTAGTAGGGCGAGTAAAAAGAAACCCATTAAACCTTCCTCTTGGCTGACATTGGCCCTAAGCATCGTCAAGCCTTGGAGAAAGGTATTTAAGTTTTTGTTGCTTACTAATTTTCAGAATTAAAGGGAAGCTTTCAAGAAAGCCCGTGAAATAAAACTTCGTGATGCTAAGGAGATGCTTGTCTGGACTTGTAACATCCAACTACTTTGGTGTTTCGTATATATTGGCACCCGATTTACAAGATCTGCAGTAATCTCTTAATGCACTGATCATGAGAAAAGCTAGGTAAAGATTTTAAAAAAGGAATGGAATTGTCACAAAACATTTACCTAGGGATAGCTGTTTAATATATCTGTTTTTGCCTCACTTTTCCCTTTAAACGGCTCTGGGTGTGTCAAGTCATCAACCCTCTGAGGAATGTTAAACTTTGAGAGATCAGTTTGACGAAAGCCACCTAGGTAACGTCTAGACAACCTATTTATTGAGCAACAATCCCCATTTGTTTATGGGGAGGCATTGCTGTGCCAAGCAATTGTTCTGCATTGTCCAGTGCATTTTCCTAAGAACATAAGAGTCTGCTGGATCAGACCAATGGTTCGTATAGTCCAGCATGGTGTTACTCACAGTGTCCAACCAGATGCCTGTGGGAAATTAGAAAGGTGCATTCTCCCCTCCTGTGGCTTCCCCCAACTAGTATCCAGAACTATTTCAGCCTCTGTAGAAGCAGAGCATAGCCATGTCCTCCATTTGTCCAATCCTCTTGGCCAAGTTGGTGGCGATCACTGCCTCCGGCAGGAACAACTTCCATAGTTTAGCTATGCACTGTTCCTATGACATTCCTTACTGTAAGACGTTCATGGTTTTCCTTTGGGTTGGGGAGGTGGGGGAGCTGGAATTTCTCAGACGTTTTCTGAGAAGTCTTCTTTTTCACACAGGCTAGAAAAAGAAGGCCACCTTGAACCATTTTAAGAACATAAGAAGAGCTCTACTGCATTGGGTCAATGGCCCATCTAGTCCACCCCCCTCTTCTCACAGTTGGAAACTCTCAAGCTTCTTGATGCCTGCTGCAACAACCTTCTGCTTACCTGTGTTTCTCAGCAACTGGTGTTCAGGGGCATGCCACCATCATTTTCTTCTCATAATGAGCATGATTTGATTTTTTAACAATGCATTCATCTTTTTTAAGCTTCTTGAGATTGGTTCTCTTTTTGTTGTTCCCATTGAATGCTTGCTATTTTCTGTGTGCATCATAATATTCTCTGCCACCATCCATCCATCCCTGCAGTGGCCATTATTCCCTGCCTCTCCCCCCATAGTGCTAGATCTGGGGAATTGCAAAGGATGCAAAATGGTAGCCCTGCTGCTAAAAAAGTTGCAGCTGTAGTAAAAAAACAAACAAACAAACCCAGCAATCCCCAAACCCATAAACTCTTGTCACTGCTAATGGTGAGTCCCATCTTGAGAAACTGTTGGAGATTATCCTGCTCCCAAGAGAAGTTCAGTGAAATGGTCCCCACCCACCACACCGATTCTCTGCCCACAAACGGGGAAGAACAGCACGGCTAACTTATTTGGACAACCGCAGCACCATGCAAATTGCCAGGAGAGGGGCAGAAAAAATATTTTGGGGGTGAGCCAGATCAGGCCCCCAAACTGGAGGTTAGCTATCCCTAGAATGGAGATTTTCAAGAGGTCATTTATACACAGCTTTACTTCAAAGGCTTGTGCTGGGTGCAAAGGAGATGAAAAAGCAATGTTGTGATCTGAGAAGAGGCCACCTCATGCGAGTGGGAGACGTGAGTGAGGTACATTGGTAGCAGAGTATCAGGAAGATTATTATTTTTCTGTTTCTGTGAGCTTTGGCACTGTTTTACAATTTTATGAGTGTCACATTTCCATAGATTTCATTTCTCTCACACTGTGTGCTTCAAATCTGAAAAACAGAACTCCCAGTTGCTACGTCTTGGGCTCATCTTTTTGCTATGCTGATGTCTGAGAAGCCTGTAGTAGTTTCTTGACTCTAGAAACCACTTGCCAATGTTTTTATGTGTGGACTGGCATTGTGCCCAGGCACTCTGTTACATAAGACTTCCCTCAACCACGTGAAGAGAAGTCCCAGTTATGGCTTGTCAGACCAAACTTGCATCTACCCACAACAAAACACCACCACCAAACAGCATTATTAAAAGATATAAGAGGTGCCAAAATCAAGGTAGTTTGTGATTATTTATATTTTTTAAAATTCCCATCCACCTTTATGTCAACATTGGCATCCTGATATTCTTAATTAGGCCAGGGGACTGAAACTGAACCTGTTATTCTGTTTCCGCTCACCCCATCTCCCCAACTTCTCTCTGAATACTTCCTTTGAGACCATATAATTGAAATTCTGAACAGTGAAGGTTCTGTTGATTCAAATCTTGCAGTACAATGCTGCACAGATTTTATTATTCTTGTCATGTGTTAAGCAAAACACAGCTCTCCCCTCATAACTGTTTCTGAATGAGGTTTTTCTTTTCTTTTCTGAAAGCCACTTCATCTTATTAGGCTTATAACTGTTATGTCTTTCCAGTTCTCCAAAAAACAAACAATTGAATCCTATGCATGCTAACTCAGCAGTTGATCTAACTGAGTTTGTAGGTGTAGAGTTTGCAGACTGGCCCAACAAAGCTCTAGCTACAAGTTTTTCTGCTTATGGAGAACATGTGCTGAAGTTAATGAGATGACACATGGTGCATTATCTAACAGGGATAACACTTTGCAGGGTTGTGTTCAATCAATCTTTGATTCCATCCCACCCACCCACCATTTCTCAGACCTTAAAGCATTCTTGGATTTGAGAGAATTGGATTCCTACTGCCTAGTGCCCAAACACCTCACTTAACAGTTACAGCTCTGACTTCAGGATAATTCCATAGTGTCCAATGCAACATTTGTAAGTTTCTTTACATATTTCGTATTTTAGTTAGTATTATTTGAACTCCATTTAACACTGAACAATTTGTTTGTTAACTGGATTGATCTTCCCTACAAAATCAATCAAGAAATATACCACAGTAAGTTGGAATACTTCCTCCCTGCAGTGTGTTTCAAAATACATGTATAATGTAACAGTTTTGCAACTTCAAGAATTTGTAAGTTGAATAAATGTTTTCTCTAAAAGTATAAATCATTTTCCCCATCTGTGGCCATATATATAAGGAGCTTGTGTTTCATGAGTAACTGTCAAACTTATGGTAATGTTTATTAGAAACTGGGGGAAAAGGTTTTCTGGCAAATGAGCTGTGACCAATCTAACATGATAATTGTAATATGTGTCAATTCGTTGACAGACATGCACAAATAAATGCCTCCAAAGCAAGGTCCTGAGCATATTACACTTTACTATGCATTCATAAATTGCAGGCTGGCATTAAATCCATGCAGATAGTTGTAATGCTCATGGGATTTTTTTACTTAACTGTGGCAACACCCTAATGATTTATCATTTGCAGGTTAGACAAATGTCACAGAAGTCCTGCTTTTTTTTAAAAAATGATTTCATACTAATGAATAAAATATTGCATCACCTGGCCAACAAATTTTTATGTTTCCCAGTCTCAAACTCAACAAAAATGAAGTTGCCAAGTTACAACTGAACTTCAGTGGCTGCTTCTGCACTTTCTTTCAGGATAATCACATTTCCCATAGGGACATTATTCCCTGTGTTTATGGTCTTTACTTTAAATTATGTTAGAATTCATTTACACTTTCTGTTCAAAACTGCCTTCAACCTTTTACAGGGTTGTACTGTTCTCACATACTTTTCTAAACTGTACCAGAGTTGAAGTTACTGATAATTAAACTAAGGAACATATATAATTACTAAATATATGAAGACATAATTATATAATCTTTCTTCTGAAAGCAATAACATATATCCATTCCCCTAGTCTGATTTGTCATTCAGACTGAAAGCTTCTTGAGAGCAGACACCTGTCTCTTTCTGTTAAACTCTGTAATATGCCCTACATAGAGGCCTGGATAGATTAATTGGTTAGAGCATGGTTTTGATAACACCAAGGTTGCAGGTTTGATCCCCATATGAGACAGCTGCATATTCCTGCATTGCAGAACTAGATGATCCTCAGAGTCCCTTCCAGCTCTACAATTCTGTGATGCTATGGTTGGTGGCATGGTGCAAATAATTGGCTTTGGGTGTACACCTATGTAAAAATCCACCAGGATGAGCAACTTAGGATGCAGCAGATCTCTGTTGGCAGATAATGAAACTTTGGAAAATACAGTAATAATATAGCATTTGTTAACTATATAGGAAAATGAAAAATAAGTCTATAGGTTGACATTTTCTGGAAATATTGATAGGTGGGAGCAGCTGGGCTGTCTAATGTCACATAGATTGCTTGGAAGGGTGCCTGCACATTTTGCTTTGTAACTTCTTTCCTAGGAAGACTAGAGACTTACTTTAAAATATATATATGAAAGGTTAAGAGTCTGAGGCCCCTGCTGGGGGTGCCAATGAAGGCATGTGAAAGGCAACCTCTGATATAATTGATTATGATTATACCCTCCCACTCCTGTCCAATGAGTACCCATGGTGTTATTGGGGCTGGTATGCGTGATCATGCTTTCAATTCTATTTCCGCCTTCAAACATTTCAAGGTGGTCATATTGTTTCATTTGCGATAAGCACATAACTGCCTGCCTGCTAAAACCCTGTAACTTTTCACAGCACAAATGTTCCTGCTTCTGTTGCACTATGGCTACAAGAGCGCCGCTTCAGATAGCAACAATGCATTAACATTGCAGAAGCATCACAGAACAACTAATAAGATGGAATGACGGGTGGGCAGTGCAATATAGATCCACTACTAATGTGCTGCTTTTGTGTAAATGGCATGCTGCAGAATACAACCATTCTGCAGTGCTCTCTTACAGAACTGTTCCCTGCACCATCTGGCATTGGCAAGAATGGAACATGAATGCTGCAGTAGACGGATGGCAGGTTCAATCAAGTATGCACAGTAGGAGCATTCAACAGTGTTACTTCATATGATATGCATATGGAGTTGCAACATGTCCCTTGACATCTGGGGGGAAATAATAGTTCTGTAAAAACTGACCAAATAGGTTCATCACAAAAAGCTGCATGTACGTAAAAACAGCTTTGAAGTTGCTTTTCCCCAAGACTGAGTGGTTTTAAAATATGTTATTTGTTTTTATAGGTTCTTTAGCTTCGTTTGAAAATCTATTTAGTAAGGGAAACAGAATGCTAGTAAAAATGTGAATAACATCAGTAAAATTCATTCTACGGAAGTAGGTAAGATATGATTACTTGTTTAAGATATTGTGTCTTAATCCTGCCAGGGTGCCCTGAAGCGTATGGAGGGCTATCAGTCCTTTGCCTGAGTTAACTGTAAAAAATTGCACTACCCTTCATTTATTTCAGAGGTTGCTAATCTGTGCTAATGTTGCTGGATTGCAACCAGTATTGGTGCATGTGGTGGGACAGAGCTGAACTCCTGACATTACCATGACTGCTGCTTAGATGGGTGTGGCAGGCTGCTGGGGTTGGGAGTCACATGGTTGCACTGACACCAGCGCTGGATTGGCAGAGGGGGGTCTCGCTGGTGTAACTGTGTGGCCTCTGACCTTGCCAGTGCCCCATTGCAGTCCCATCTAGGTAAGCAGCACCAACAGTGGTGTCAGGAGGGCAACTTTGTCTGACCACACACTGCTACAGAGTCTACAGCAGGGGTAGTCAACCTTTTTATACCTACTGCCCACTAGTGCATCTTTCCTGATGATAAAAATTTCCTTACCGCCCACCAGTGCTTGATGGAAGAAGGATTCAGCTTGTGCCGTAGAACCCCCTACCGCCCACCTAGAATCCTGAAACGCCCACCAGTGGACAATTCATCCTGTTTTGTTTTGGGTAAGAATTTGCAGGAAATTTATATGGTATCTACTGTGTATTAAGCATTTGTTCTGATTTGTTTGTATGTTGGTGGGTCAAGTTACACCACCTTTTCAAGTGCAATCTTATGTCCCTTTCCTTACCACAAAAGCTTGATATTTGAAAGTGGGTTTGTTGCCCAAGAGTGTGAAATCCATTTTAACTGTGCAACCTGAATTTGCCAGTATGTTATTGAATCTCAGTGCCAGTTTACTTGTCATGCTCACACAAATGTAGGTACGGTAGCCTCACTTTTGTAACTTTATAGAGCTTACAAGGGCTTTGCTGCAATACGAGATGTGGCTATTCTGCTGCATTGTACTTGGCCTGGGGAAGTGTGTACTTCATGAGTCTTGTGGAATGACAGGTTATGGACATTATGGAGCTATGGGTAGGTCTGTTCATGCTTTTATGAAAGCCTGATTAAACTGGCCACTTTTAGTTTATTTATTTACTTGGCAATGGGGTAAATAATGCCAATCCAAAGCACGTCTTATGGCAGTTTCCTGCCAAAAATTGCCTGCCACACTTCTGGCTTCTGTTTGTCCCTGAAGGTGTCGTTTCTCATCCATGGAGTGTGGCCCTCAACATGACACATGGACATGATACAGAAAGTTGTGTGTGTATAAAAAGTAGAAAGAAAAGGTTATGACAGCCCCACCAACCTTTCTGGGCTTGAGGATATATTTGGAACTGTGAGCACCACAAAATACCCATTTCATCAAAGAAAAACTGGTGGTGCACAGAGGAACCCCACCGTAAAAGGGCAAAACAACTCTACCCACCCCAAAACAAATAAAACGGAGACGAAACAGTTGGCAACAACCCACAAAAGCCAATAAAGAAACAAACCTCAGGCGTCACTCTCATTAAACAACCCCTACCCAAGGTTAAGAAAAAAAACCTCAATTAAAAACAATTGAGGAGGGCAGGGAATTTTGGTGAATGTCAAGGGGGTGTCTGAGGGTGTAGTGGCGCCCATGGTCATCATTGGGGAGGGGGGGAATCCCAGAGATATGATATGTAGGGGGCAATAGAAGGTCAATGCCATTTCGGTGCAGACTTCAAATGTATATAAGAGTAATTCCCCAATGGGAGTTATATTTCTAGCTATGCTATATTAATTTAATACACCGTGGAAAAGAAACCCAGAATTCTGATTAAGTCTGAACTGAATAGAAGAAAAATTGCTGATGTTAGTTCTGTTGGAATAAGTTTCCTTTCAAAGTCCTTTTGTTGAAGTATTGTTACTTTGACTTTCAGCTGCTGAAGTATCCTAGGAGACTGAAATGTTCTCCCACAGGTGTTTGGATGGTGCCATTTTTCATATCAGATTCATGCCCATTTAATCTGAAGTGTCTTTTCCTACGTAGACAGCAGACAGACACTGTTGGCAGGTGGTAGCATACCACGCTGGGAGGAGAATGAGCAGGTGGAATAAATCCTTGAAGCTACAACTGATGTTATTAGTAGTGCAATAGTTGTTGCAGACAAGAGGAACAGGAAGACCTGCTATTGCCAGTCTGAGGAAACTCAGGTTGCTACCTGTTTGTCTCCTGAGAAATCGCTATTAAAAATAAAGATAATACCTTATGCATGTACTGAGTTAAGCAAATGCAGACAGTATGAGGAAGATTGCCTGTTGAAAAGGTTGAATGTGACATATAAAGGGCCCTATTAACTTCAGTAGCTTAGGGCCTAATCAAACCTAAATCCGGCCCTGCACATTGCCACTACCATGCCACAATAATTTTGGGAACTGTAGTTTCCCAGGGTGCTGAGAAAGGCCATTCTGCGAGGGGTAAACTATAATCCTCTTCCAAAGCCCACTAAGTTGGTGGCCTGCACTTCCGCCTGTGGGAGAGAGTTCGATAGTTTTAACTATGTGCTGTGTGAAAAACTACTTTATCCTCTGTCTTGAATTTCCTAGGCTTCCTCCTCATTGGATGTCTAGGATCTCTACTGTTAGGAGAGATGGAGGAAGACTTTTATGAACCCACTTTATTCTTCGTATCTGAAGAAGTGTGCATGCACACGAAAGCTCATACCTATGACAAACTTATGTTATAAGAATTTTGAGGTCATATACCGTGTTTCTCATATTATAAGACATGTCTTATATTTATTTTTTCCTCAAAAAAACACACTATGGCTTATTTTCAAGGGATGTCTTATTTTTTTCCTCCTCCTCCTGCCGCGGCCGGCATTGCTGCTGCGCCTATCACTATGTCTTATTTTCGGGGTATGGCTTATATTCCTTGAATGCTTAAAATCCTGCTATGGCTTATTTTATGGGTATGCCTTAAAATATGAGAAACAGGGTATATATATATAATAATAATTGTTCATAAAACATGTACATGAATGTACAGTACAGGCACATGTCTGAAGCAGCACAGGAAGACAGGCCTTTCTGACACCATTTTGACTCTCTCAGACCTGGCGTTCCTCTGCAAGGAAGAAGGTGGGGGGAACCTTCTCATTGTCTCAGGAATTAAAGTGATAATCCCTGGCATCCTGATACCTGAGTGCCAGACAAAAGGGTGTGATTAACTTGGCTGGGAAACAGGGAAATGTAAATCTCTCTCTTTTTTTTTTATTAGGTTTTGGGGGCAGGGGGCAGGGTCCAGGATGCTCAGATTACTGCCACCAGACCTCCCCTTTCATGATGTACCTATGATGAATCTAGGGAGGGGGGGGTCTTGGGCTACACCCCTTCTGTGACATATGGATGATGCTTCTGGGGGGTGGGCTGAAACCAATTTCAAATTTCTTTTTAAGGACAGGACACCTTTGTTGGGGGCCTTCCTTGTTCTCCTGCGTGAGAGGAAGGACCCTGTTGCAACAGCGAAAATAAAAGTGCCTTGCTTCGTACGTCCTGGTTTGGTCTCTGTTATTTGGTGGGCAGGAGACGCTTAAATTTGTCTGCTTGCCTGGATCCTTGGGCTCTCCCTGGGTCAGGATCCATTTCTCTGGGTTCATAGGAACCAGCTTAAATTTTACTACAATTAGTTGGTCTCCAAGGTGCTACTGGAAGGGTTTTTTTTAATTTTGTTTTGACTGCATCAGACCTGTATCTATTTTTCTATTTAGTGTATGTGTGGGGTTTTGTGCCAGCGTCACTTGTGAACAATATCCTTTTCGAGGCCGCAAACGGTATTCCACATGCGATGACGCCATGGATTAGTACCGGTATACGGGTTTTGTGATCCCGGCAGGAGGAGCCCCACCTCCTCGCCCTTCTGCCCAGGCGCGCCCCCTCCCCACCCACGAGCAAGCTGGGCCTCGCCCACACCTTTCTCGCTCGCTGCCGCCGTCTCCATAGCAACAGCCCAAAATGGCCGCCACGTCGACGTCGTGACGCTACGGCCAAGCGCGACCGGGCCTGTCAGCGGCGGCGTTAGCGGCGGTCCCTCTTCTATATCTGGGTCGGCTCGGGCTGCCTTCGCTGCCGCCATGCTGGTGCCCGTCTTCACGCTCAAGCTGAACCACAAGATCCTGCCGCGCATGGTGGCGGTGGGCAAGTACGACGGCACCCACCCATGTCTGACGGCGGCCACGCAGGCCGGCAAGGTAACGCGAGGACCGGCGCCCCCGCCCCGCCTGGTGGGTGGTGCGGGCTGCGGGGCTTAACTTCCCCCGGCCGAGGCTCCTCTGCCTGCTCCTCCGTTTCGGATGGCCCCTTTCCTTTGGAAAGCCTGTGAAGTGGGCGCATATTTTGCAAAAAACGCCCCCCACCCCCCGCCTTACGTCTGTTTCACAGAAGAAAATGCAAAGTGTGTACGTGATATATGGTGCATCCTGTGTGTGCCGTTTCGAGGAATGCAAGGCAGCGTGCGGGGTGGTGGTGGTTCTAACCCCTTTTTCCTCCCTTCCATTTTCCTCTTGCAACAACCCTGTGAGGTGGCCGCGGGCAGGACTTGGGCCAGAGGCAGAAGTCATGAGCCTCACTCAGCAGGATGAGCAAGGGAGTCCCAAATGCAGCAGGGCTGGCTTATCCGTTTTCAAGTGTGGGGTAGCTTTAAGGTCATGGAATTTAGAGTCCCTGGGCTTCAGGCAAGTGTTTATTAAGGGATCGGTGCTCCTTAAGCATACCTTTCTATATTTATTTTATAGTTACCACAAAGGAACGTGGGACGCACTCTTATGTGAGTCAGACCTTTTGTGTCCATCTAACTCAGTCTTGTCTCTGCTGAGTGGCAGTCACTCTTGGTTTCGGGCAGAAGTGTTCCTTTTCCTTACCTATAGATGCCTGGGGTTGAATCTGGGCTTTTCTGCATGCAAGTCAGATAGATGCGTTACCACTGAATTATGTTCCTTCCCAAAACATCTGTGTCATTCCCCCACGCCCGCAACCCTCAAATTATTTTGGGTTTACACTTTCTGAACAAAATCCAATTTAAACTGCTTCTCCGCAGTCTTAGACCAGCACTGTATAACCACTACTCTACAGTGCCTTGACATCACCCCATAGATCACTTAGGAATGCCATCTCTTTTAACTGCTACATACTGTATTGTCAAAGTCTCCCTGGTGCTGCTGTTTTTATTTACTCAGCAATCACCTGTGTGGCCCTGATTTAAAAACCAATGAGATCTTATGTTGTTTAGGTTAAAGATGCATCCCCAAAGCATAATTGCCAAGCACTTCAAAATGCACCTTAGCAGCTGTAATTTGCCAAATGTGTTAAGGCTATGTACTTCTATGCCTTGGTGTTCATGTACATTCATTTACAGAGATGTATGCTAGAGGCTGTGATCTTTCAGATATTGCTGAACTATAGCTTCCGTCCCAAACCATTGACCATGCTGCTTGAGACTGATGGAGTCTTAAGAGCATCTGGAGGACCACGTGTTCCCTATCCCTGCTCCAGAGATGCTAGGAAGGGAGTTCAGTTTTGAAGAAGGAACTTTCTATTGGAGTTATTTCTGTCACCAATGAAGTGATTCTATAAGGTATGGGTATCACTGAGCACATTTAGAGTGACTTATTTTTGCCATTAACTAATGATGTTTGTAAGTGGTTTCCAGGTAAGTCTCTGAAAGCCACTTGCTGGGGAGTGACAGCTGGAGATTGCTATTACCTCATTTCCCTGCATGTGGGCTTCCCATTAGTGTATCTGCTTGGCATTTGTGGGAAACAGAATGTTGGACTTTGTTCTGATCCAGAGGGGCTCTTCTTGCATCATGAAAAAGTAACACTATTCAAATTTCTGTCTCCCCACCCCCAGGTTTTTATTCATAATCCTCATGCACGTGGCCAGCGTATTAGTGCAAACCGTTTAGTGCCCAGTGCCCAGGATGCTGATATTTCTCTTCTGAACATTAATGAGGCAGTCAGCTGTTTAACTGCAGGACCGCTGAACCCCGACCTTGGCTGTGATTCCCTTCTCATTGGCACACGGACCAGTTTGCTGGCATATGATGTGCACAACAATGCTGACTTGTTTTATGCAGGGGTAAGTTAATTCCTCTTGTTTGTCCTTTCTCCCCCTGCCCTCCCTCCCTCAGTGTTTAAGCAGTTTGAATACTTGAATTTATTCATAGAATGCAGTGGGACTGGACCAGTGTTTTTCAAACTTAATCAGTCTTTGGGCTACACTTTGCACATTGACTTGTATGCTGAGAAACTCCAACTTTTTGCACAGACTGTAGGGATGTTGTTTAAGGCAGGAGTAAGGAATTTCAGGCCCAGGGGTCAGTTGTGACCCTCCAGCCCTCAAGACTCTCTCAAGGTCACACTCTTAACCAGTCCTGAGCTTCGTCTTTGAGTATTTTTGGCTGGAATGTGTTATTGAACCTTTACAATGCCTCTTGCTTGCCTGGATGGAGGAAGGTGTGTGTAGAAGCCTCTTGTGTGGCTGGGATGTTGCCTACAGTACAAAGGAAAGAGTTGTACCTCTTCCTCTGCCTGCTTCTTGCCTTTTGCTCTGCCCACCACTAGTATGTGGTCTCCAGAAATGTCCCCCTACCATTGATCTAAGGCATACATTCAAATAAAACACTAGTCAGGCCTTTTGGGCCTCACTGCTGCTCTGTGTGAACTGAGCACACACCCAACACATTCAGCACACTCCCTGTAGTTGTACATTGAAGAATAATATTAGCCATTATGGGCATAAGGTTTTCAGGGAAGCATGTCCGCTTTTACTGGGAAGCATGTCCGCTTTTTCTTAGGAACCCTCTAAAAACTTCAAAGGAATCCCAGGAATCCTCTGAAACACAGTTTAATTGGGATTGCTGTGCTGGCCCTCTGGAGTCAGAGAGTTTAAGCCCAAGAACATGGGCATGACATGGTCACTCATGGTCACTCTTAAGGCTGTGGTACCTAAAAAATCCCTTTTTACCATGTATAGTTTAATATAACATAGATTTTACTGTTTAGTTTTGAAACCTGAAATTGCCTGGTTCTGAACATTCTTGTTTACATAATATGCTTCTCTGTGCATTGTCTGCAGAGGGGGCAGAGTTACTATATTTCTATATTTTTTTCTTTGAAGGTACCTGATGGAGCAAACACAATAGTGCTTGGAACTTTAGGAGATATTTCCTCACCTCTTGCTATTATTGGTGGGAACTGTTCGTTGCAAGGCTTTAATCATGAAGGAAAAGACCTTTTCTGGACGGTGAGGGCAATTTTATGTTTTTGGTATTGGACAATATTTATATTTCACTTAATGCAGCACAGCATCCAGTGTGGCCAAACCAGTCACACTAGCCTAAAACCGCCTCTGGTGGAACTGAAGGCCTCTTTGAGGGGGACTGGCCTTAGTCCATCTCAGCCCAGTCAGTAAGAGAATCTGTGAACGGAGATGGCAGCTCCTTTCCATTAGCGGCTGCTTTTCCAGCCCATTGGGGCTTTTCACCAGCCTTTCCCCCCAAGTGGCCCACTCTCCCTTATTATGCATCTTAGCTACTTTCACCTGGCCAAGTAGAGCAGGGGCCAGCAAACTTTTTCATTTTAAATAAAAGGACACATTCTACTCATGTAAAAACACGCTGATTCCCGGACCGTCCATGGGCCGGATTTAGAAGGTGATTGGGCTGGATCTGGCCCCCGGGCCTTAGTTTGCTTACCCATAAAGTAGAAGAGACACTGACAGTGGGCTCTTTATACTCTCTCCACCTCCTCCCAAGAATAGCTACTAGAGACTTCTGGAAACTTCACCATGCATTTTCGTGCTCATGAAAATTAGCTGGCTGAAATGTTGAAGAGGGGAACCTTCACAGAGTCTCTGTGGCTGTTAATGTGTGTGTGTGTGTGTGTGAGAGAGAGAGAGAGAGCAGAAAAAAGAAAGGGTTTGTGGAGATAAAATTCCTCTTTTGTCTGTATCTTGGAGTGTGTAGCTGTGTATAATAAAGGGAAGCTCTGCCTATAGCCCTTTTGGGGAGGAAGACTTTGCCTATACTTGTACAAGAAGTCACTGGGCAGAGACACTGTTGCTGGATGTTCAACCCTTACTCAGTCCAAGATACTAGCTAGCAGCATTTAAAATGTGCTGTTAATACAAGAATTAGTGTGAGGCTAAGTAAGTAGAGACACTGCTATTTTACAATTTTTGATTATAGGTCACTGGTGACAATGTCCGATCACTGGCATTGTGTGACTTCGATGGTGATGGAAAGAAAGAGGTAAGTGGTGTGTGTGTGTGTGTGTTTTGCAGATACTTGCTTATATCTTTTTCTTGAAGTAGCAGATTTGGCATCTATGGCCCTTGCTTTATGTGACCTGCTGAAGCGCCCCAGTGGGAATGTCTTGAACTGTCTGTCTCAACAACTTTCCCAGCCCTATCCTCTTCCCAGGGCAGGAATGCAAGCAGACTTGCTGGAAGAGCCATGCGTGTGAGGGCAGAGCACCCCACTGATCTCTCCTTAGGCAAAGGGAGTGTATCCTTGTAATCTAAAGCCACATTTTTCATGCACTAAGTTATACTTATTCCTGTGCTGTGCAGTTTGGTAGTTAGAACTGACATTCCTGATCTGACATGTATTTTAATAATTGGTTGTAATACTTAAGGTTCAGGGTCAGTGAAGAACTCTGTCCAGAAATTGGTTCCCTAAATACCTTAGGGTCTGGTCATGAGTTATTTTGCACTGCACTTTCATTCATGGATGCAATGAACCTCATGTTGAGCTGACCACTTCCAGAAGCTGCTGCAACCAAGATCAGGGATATATTTCAGAGCCTAAGTGTTTTAAGAAGTTGCTGAAGCTATGATCTAGAGAAGATACCAGCTCACATATTACATTAGCCCTGTGAGTAGACAGTCCTTTTGAGTAAAATATGAGTAAAAATGTGAGTAAAATGAAGTAGCACACACAGGCTCTTAAAGTTGCAGAGAAAGTGGGCTCAGATTTCTGGACTTGGGTTTCTAAGACTGGGTTGGTTTGCCAGGGAGACTGGTTCTTGTGGGCATGTGATACCATGTATTAAATGTTTGTTGTTCTTTTTTTGTTTAGCTGCTCGTTGGATCTGAGGATTTTGACATTAGGGTTTTTAAAGAAGATGAGATTGTGGCAGAAATGTCAGAGACTGAGGTAAAGGGAAATAGTAAATTGGGAAAAAAATGTGCCAAAGTATTTAATATGAATATGAAGATAAGAGAAATATGTGCATGTGGTATTACAAGATGGCCACACAATTTTTGACTCTCTAGAACAGTTTCTTCAAACAGATGAGAAGTGTTTCATGATTTCTTATACTGTATTATTTATTTATTCCATGGTAATCATTCCTGCCTCAACAGGCTCCTTTGATGCTAGCTCCTTCAGGTAGTTGCTTTGCCTGAGGCCTTATTTGAGGAAAGTAATAAGGGATTTGTGGTGGAAATTCCCATCATTACTTCGATTGTTACCAGCCTTGGGAGAGGGAACCAAAGTGGGAAACTTGCCTGATCTGAGCAGGTATTACTTTGAGAGTTTAGATATGTAGTTTTCATCCTAGGAAGACATTGCACTACAAAGTGGCTTGGTACAATCTTGTCCTTGGTATAACCTTGTCCTTGCATCTCAGTTGGTAATCAGGATGGAGCGAGGGGCTGGATTTGACCCAGGAACCACTGGCAGCTGATCCTTATTCAATATGCCTTTTCTTTTAGAAGCAGCCCAAGTGGGTTGGCCCTCACCTTGGAGTCTGAATCAGAGGATTCTGATACAATTGCTTTTGGACAATTTAAAATGGGGATTGAAAAAACCAACAACAAACTCAGCAGAGTACAAAAGGGGTGGGCCACTTGCAAGCCCTGGTCTAGTTTCAAGAGCTGCACGCCATCAGACTTATGGCAAGAGCAGTCTGTCTCTTCCCCAGCAGCCAACTAGGCAGGGAGAAAGATGGAGGGAAGATTGAGAGAAAGGGAGGAGGAGGAGGGGAGAGCAGGTGAGGAATGGAATGTTCCTGTCCACTTTTGGCTTGGGCCCTGCATACAGTTGGCATGTGGCCCCCAACAGATTACATGGGGAGAGGCCATGGATCTGTGGTAGAGCAACTGCTTTGCAAATAGAAGGTCCCAGGTTTGATTCCTGGCATCTCCAGGTAGGGATGGGAATGTTCCCTGCCTGAAATCCTGCAGAGCTTCTGTCAGTCAGTGTAGACAATGCTGAGCTAGGTGGACCTAGGGGTTTGACTCAGTATATGTTCCTACCTCTGAGGGCCTATGGCTCTTGACAGGAAGAGAAAAGGTTGCCCACCCCTGGAAGAATTAGCCTTAGCAGAATGCATTTTGAATGTACTGTTGGCATTTGTAAACTGAATCTTGCTGTGATAGGCTTGTCGAAACAGCATAGTTAATGAATGTGAATAGCGCCAATATCTGACAAATTTAGCTGAAGGGTATCTGCTTGATAGAAGTGGCTTGGCTTTTCCAACTATTTACTGTTTTGCTGGAGCAGGTGTTGCTAAACTGTTCCCTTCCTTTTCCAGACTGTTACTGCGCTAACCCCGATGTGCAGCAGTCATTTTGGCTATGCCCTTTCTAATGGAACAGTTGGCATTTATAATCGGACATCCCGCTACTGGAGAATTAAAGTTAGTATGATCAAACTGAAAACAAGAAGGGGTAAAGTCAGAAGTGTGTGTGTGTGTGTGTGTGGCATTTAGGGGCATCCAGTTGCTCTGAATGAATGCTATTGAGGCCTGCTTGTCAAGTTCATCATGAAAATGTTATGTTGGATTATAACATTTTTATTACAATCAAGTGGTATATGAATCTTGTGAAGTAAATAAACAAACCATCTAACTTGTACACATTAATAGTTTAGCTTTGCATATCTGTTAGTGTAACGACAGCAGTTCTGACCTACCCCACAGGGTTGTCGCGGGGATGACTGAAATGATGCATATGGAGCACTTGAACACTTAAAAAGTGCTGTATAATTTATCAGTGGATTTGTATAGTCCTTTCTGAATGTTCAAGAGCAGGTTAGTAGCACTCTGTCTGGTTGTTGGGGAGGAGAGTGCATGTGTGCTGCTTGTCTGGAGCTACCCAGTGAGCTTGTGGTAGTTGGTGAAATTTGAACCTGGGATTTCTCTTGGCCTTGGCTGCTATGCTACATTAGCATCTCCCCACCATTAGTTGTGTGAACAGCTTAAAGTTAGTTTCAGGAAATTGCCTGACTTACAGTTTTATTTTCCCCTCCCTCCAGTCTAAAAATCAGGCAATGAGTATACATGCATACGATATCAACTCTGACGGCGTGTGTGAGCTGATCACTGGCTGGTCCAGTGGGAAGGTGAGCTTATGCAACAGTTATCATTTATGCAATTCTCCCTCCCTTTTATGAGTGTGATACTTCCTTCCAGCTAGATGTCACCAGGCCTTATCCAGAGACCACTACAAGATACTGCTGGCATTCTTTGGAATTTTGCAGCTAGATAAATCATCTCCTGCAGTTAGAATATGTAGTAGGCAAATCTTCATAGAATTTTTAAAGGGATTTTTTTCTTTTGGCTGCTTCCCCCCTACAAAAAAGTGACTATTTTTTGTTAAAAATTATGAAAAGGAAAGTTGTTGAAATAGATATGCAGAAGGGCAAATGACCCTTGGGAGTGGTTTTCATGTGAACTGATCGAAATTTAGTACACCTAGAAACCCTGTAAAACATGTAGTTTTAAATAGAAATTTCCCATTAAAAAAAAACCCTTTCCTCTATAACAATGTGAATGAGAGGTTTTAAAAAAATACATTAAAACTTGGGATTCTCAGGCTCTTTGTTACAGGCAATGTTTTGTGGCAGTCATGCAGCCTTGATGTTAAGGGTTTTGGCTCCAGTCCTAAGCCTTATGAGCATCTCCCTGGAAGTAAGCCTCATTTATACCTGGTAGGACTTACTTCTGGATAGAATTAACATGGTTAATTCACCCCCTCATTTTCTATTAATGCTGACTTGGGGAATGCTTTGTGTTACAGGTTGATGCACGTAGTGACAGAACTGGAGAGGTCATCTTCAAGGATAATTTTGCTTCCTCAATTGCAGGAATTGTGCAGGGTGATTATCGAAAGGATGGCAATACACAGTTAATCTGCTGTTCTGTTGATGGTGAAGGTACGAGCATCAATCCCCTATGCAGGTTTAAGGCCTTTTGTCTAATATGAGTTGAACTGTGTGACTGTTTGTATTAAATTAGAAATGTTTTGTTGCTCCCAGAGCAACCAGATATGTTGTCTAGCCTGCCAAAACCGGCTTTCTTAGTCTTAGGGAATACAGAGGACTTGGGATGAAATTGGATAGAATTTACACTGGATCTTGCAGCATGCAGCGGAGCTGCAAGTTGTATGCTTTAGCATGTTGAGAACCCCCCCAAAAAAGTTGGATGCACTTGCACTTAGCTCCCATTGAAATCAATGGGACAGATTAACTCAGGCATCCCCAAACTGTGGCCCTCCAGATGTTTTGGACTACAATTCCCATCTTCCCCGACCACTCGTCCTGTTAACTAGGGATCATGGGAGTTGTAGGGCAAAACATCTGGAGGGCCACAGTTTGGGGATGCCTGGATTAACTCATCATTAACTTTCCCCATTGGTTCCTCTGGGACCTAAATTCAGCTAACAGTCTAGTTGTGTTTATGCAGGCAAACATTTTACATAAGATACTCGGAGATACCATGCATGTAAATGACCAAAGTATGTCATTTACTTTGATTCTGCTCTTTAACTGGAGTCTCTCACTTTCTGCATGTGTGGGAGGGAGGCCTTGGACTAGGACTTGTCATACTGCAGAGTGATTGTGGCAGTGGGCAGGAAGTTAATGGGTTGGAAATGAAGTCTGCAGCCTGCTACCTTTTTGGAAAAGGGGTTTGCTTTATGATGATGTTCTTTGGACTGATACATTGTTTTCCATGAAGTCTGTGCTTCAAAAGGAGTTGTTTTAGTTTTCCTCTTTTTCTAACGAGTTGTTCTTGTGTAGTGACAACATTTCTCTGTCAAGAGCCCCTCTAGGTGGCCCGGCAAATATTTTTGCTTTGCTTTTGTGCAGTGCGAGGCTACCTCCCAGCTAGTCAAGAGATGAAAGGGAAAGTGATGGACACCAGTGTGGACCAGGACCTGATTCGAGAGCTTAGTCAAAAGAAACAAAATCTCCTGCTTGAGTTAAGAAATTATGAAGAAAACACAAAGGTATTACTGAGTGAGTGGGAGAGTCTGATTCTGATCTCAGTCAGAGTAAAACCTGAATGTCTTTAGCACAAGCAGTTGGATACAACTTAAGACTTAAAAGAGAACCGACTAATCATCTATTCCAACATTAGAGACGACTCTGCCTTTATTTAGATGTTCTTCCCGTTTTGTAGAGAGGGAATGGAGAATGAGTGATAAAACGTCGAGAACAACTGAATAAATTTAACTGATCAGGGAGGTGAATTAAGACCTCCCAAGTCCAGTGCTAAACGGGTTTATAAGCAGTTTAAATTTGACTTAGCATTTCAATGCTAAGTAACACATGGTCATATGTGTGGACAGAAACAAATAATCACAAACCCTCATTTGCACATAACGTTAAGTCAGTGCTGTGGTTTGTTTCCTCCCCATAAAGTGGAGCAGGATGGGCACAATTTGAGCAGTACATGTTGTTCTGGGTAACCTATTGTTTGTTTTTAACTGTAGCTTACCACTACATGTGAACAGGGCTGTTGTCAAATAATAGAATGTTAGCACTATTTTCTTAGAAAGTTAAAAAAAAAAATCTGATGATTACATCTTCTAGAAAATGGCATTGCTCAGTGGCTCCCATAAATATTACAGAGCATTATTACAGGTCACATGGAGGCCCTTCCTCTCCACTTCAAATGCAGTGAACTCTATGATAGTAGTCCTTTCTTTCTCCTGAACTTTTCTGTGGTCTTGTCTCTATTCAGAGATATAGTCAGGTCAGAAGAAGAAGTTGGTTTGTATGGCTTAATGGGGAGAGGAGATGACAGGAGAAGCTCTCTGCTGACAGTTGCAGAATAGGAGTGCTCTCTCCCAATGGAGAGTTGGGGGTGACTTCATGGAATTTGTGACTTCATGGAATATTTGTCTGCAGTCAGATAAACAGGTGGTCAATTGACCAGTATACCAACACCAAAAAGAAATGTGGAATTTCTGGCCATCTAAACAAGGGTTGTTGATGCAGAACAGCAGATCAGAAGCAGCAACTTTTGGTAGTATTGACTGGCTTTACATTTCCTGGGTTCACATTTCCTTTGGGGAACTTCAGAAGGCAGCTTTAATCCCCATCCAGCCCTGATGTCAGAGCTATATGCCTCAGTAAAAGAAATAGAAGCATAGCTAAAATATTCTGTGAATACTAAAGAAAGCTGTTGCAATTCAATGCCTTTTCAAGACATCTAATCCAGTTTTGTTTAATCACTTCTGAAATTACACTCGCAAATAATCCAGTTTTTGAAATGGTTGAATTTGGAATCATGTTTTACAGCAAGTGGAACTAAACACCCAAGTGAATGAGATGGATGGACAAAGGGGTGTGATTCCTGCAAACACCCAGCTCCAAACAGCACTCTCGGTCAATCTGGGCTCAGATAGTGAATCCGCTCATGTTGAATTATGCATTTCCACATCCAATGGTGAGAAAGGCTTAGTCCAAAAGCTTATTTCCATAGGTTAACCTATGCTTTCTAGCTCCTGTTTCAGCTCTTTCCAGTCCTGAGATGCATATTTCCTTTTGTTTGGATCATTTCTCAGATTGGCATGCAGGAGGCCTCCATGATACATGGAAGAGCAGCTTTTCAGCCATTAAGCTTTCTCAGCTATCCATGCATGGAATATACATATATTTGGGCTACTTGGTCTGAAGAATGCTCACTATTTTAAGCTTTTAGCATCCTTTTGTGTTTGAAGATACAGGGTTCTGAAACATTATTACACTGAATGACTCTTTGGCAAGAAACAAGATTGTTTGGGAGGCATCTCACGCTGCAAAGATATATGGTTAGCACTAGGCGGCATAAGGGGCATATATGGCATAAAAGGCATAAGTCATATATGCCATAAGGCAAAAGACATAAATGGCATAAGGCTTGGAATAGCCCTGCTTTTTTCTTTTCTCTGCAAATGTTTGGACAGCAGCCCTCTAAAAAGGCAGAAGGTGACCCTGCTTCTCTTGGTTCCCTTTAATTGTTTGCCCTGTCCTAGAGAAGCTCTTTGGGCCTTGGGAGAGGAATGTTTAAAATCACTCAGCATTCTAAATAAATAGCTATTGCTGTCTTTCTGGTACTCACTTGAGAGTTTCAATGAATCTTAGATGTTGTGAATTGCACCCTGAAGGGGTGTGTGTTCATACGGTGTCTGTTTTATGAAGGTTGATAATATCTGGGTCGTACACACCCTCATCACCTAAGCACTAGTATATTTATTTATTGCAGGCCCAAAGATTGGAAGGTATTGGAGAAAGAAGGGAAAATAATTTGTAATTATGAAGGATTCCAATAACAGTGGCTCCTATTGTACTTTTATAGGATTCCTTCATAGTTGTCAGTTTCTGCATTGCTTTCATTGTCTTTAACTATGCAGCAGAGTTTGGCACAATATGGTGCACCATTAAATCTACATTATAGTACCTTCCTCCCCCCTTGCATAGTTTTGAAAGCCATGCCAAAGAAAAGCCACTAATTGCTCAGGTCTTTTCTCCCCTTTAAGACACAATCATTCGAGCAGTGCTGATCTTTGCTGAAGGAATATTTGAAGGTGAGAGTCATGTGATCCACCCTAGTCTTCAGAACCTCTCGAGCCGCATTAAAATTCCCCTCACCCCTCCCAAAGATGTTCCAGTGGAGCTGAACATCAAGGCCTTTGTCGGCTACAAGAATAGGTAAGGGTGATGCTGGTAGGTAGATACAAAAGAGGCTTTATCTAAGCTGTGTGTTTGACACATTTCCTTGACCTGCCTGTTCACTATCACTTGGATGGAGTGCATCTTCACTTGTGCTCTCTGCTTGGGGAACAGTGCAGTCTAAATCATGTGGGTTAATAGTCTTTGCTTAGTCCTGTGAGCCCACAAATACCAGCTTCAGCATTTTCAGTTTATCTGCATATTTTACAGGAGGAGGTTTTAAATAAATACCTGTATCAGTACAGAACTGGATTATGTATATTGGATCTGTTCATTCTTTTGGTGTTGAAAGAAATCAAAGCAACCCTTCCCCCTGCTGCAAAGTCATGCTCATGATCTTGTGGAATCTATTTGTTTGACAATTAGGATTCAAAGGAAGCTTTGGTCATGGCCTACAGTAGTCTTAGAAGGCTTCTCTCCTGAACATCCTCGTGTCATATCTCTCCCTTGCCCCTTGGTCTGCCTTGTCTTTTCCAAAATATTCTAAATTTGGTACAAATCCAAATGACAAGTTTTGGAAATAATGTGTGCATCAATAAATTGCAGCACCCCTCCCCCCCTCATTTGGATGCTCTACCATAACAATCTCATATGAGATACTGACATATCAGCATCTTTAACACTGACGGAAATTGGCTTTAATCCTACCTTCTTTGATACAGAGGTCAGATCTGTGAGGAATAAAGCACTCTGTTCTGCTGCTGCTTTGCATTGCCTGGGTGTGGCAGTACAGGGAGCAAATGGACATGATGACACATTAGGAAGCAGTAAGGATTATAGAAGTTGGGATCGGTTTGGGGGCACATGGGGAAAAGGAAGAGATAATGAGTTGCAAAGAGCAAAACAAATTTCTCTCTTTGACCAATAGGAGCCCCTGCTTGCCTCAGAATCTTGAGCACATACTCCCATCACCCCTTAAAATATATCTGTGTATCATTGAGGTCTAGAAACTTGCTCTTTAAAAACAAAACAAAACCAGAAGCTCAGGTTTCCAGGACTTCGATGGACATTAGAGACTTTAGCAATAGTTTCTATTAAATCATTACTCTGTATTCTCCCTGGTCAGCTTTGTTAAGTAGTTCTGTATACTTCTGTTGTAGAGTGCATGATTGGGCAAACTGTTGTGGAGACTAACATGAAAGTGGATACTAGCATGAAAATGAATACATTGGTACCTCCGGTTGTGGATGGGATCTGTTCTGGATGCTTCTGTGCATGTGTGCGGCGCGGTAGAGGGCTTCTGCGCATGTGCTCGCGGTGAAACACTTCCGGGTTTGTCGCGTTCGCAACCCGAAGTTTACGTTACCCGAGGGTAATATAAGCCAAGTTGCTGCTGTATAACTTAGAATAAAAGAAAAATAAGCTGGAGCTCGTTGCTTTCATTTCCAGGTCAACTTTTTGTGATGTTAGCCAGTGTAGGGACTGGGGCTTTGGAGAATTCTGTAGCAGGGATCATGAATTATTTAGGTGCCTTTTTATGCTAGAAACCATGTTATACCAGTTGCGTCCTCTTGATTGTTCTGTTTGGTGTCTTTCCAGCATGCAATTCCATGTCTTTGAGCTGTCAAGGCAACTCCCTCGCTTCTCAATGTATATTCTGAGTAGTCCAGACTCTGCTCCTGGTCCTTTAAGCTTTGTACGATTCACAATCAGTGAGAGGGTGCAAACAGTAAGTCTTTAATTCTTTTTCCAACCTCGATGTAGTTATAACTTTAAATGTGTATTAATTATTTTACTTCTTTTATGAATCACTTCCCATCAAGCATCCCAAAGTGATTTACAATAACATACATATATATATATATATATAGTTTCATATGTGGAAAGTTAAAACAGTTGCATATATAGTCAGTTTAAAAAAGAATTATAAATATTAGAACACTTTCAAACAACAACAGCACATACATAAAATCAGTTCCAATCCAAGGCTAGGTTATTATTTTTTTAAGAATAAATATCTTATTTAGATCCCTGTTCTCATCACAGAGCTACAATTCCCAGTTGAACTCTGAGAATTTTAGCTCTGTGAGAGGAAAAAGGATTATTTTAACAATTCTCAGCACCCTTACAGCTTCCAGAATTCTTTGGTTTGATGTGGTATCATAGCGCTTTAAATGCATGGTGTGAATGTGGTGTTCCTGGCATCTCAAGCTACATTTAGTTCTTGGGTAGCAGGGCTGGAAAAGATACAGTACCGAGCTCAAGTAGACAATAGTCCAGTAGTGTTAGGCAGCTTCATATGTTCATATCTGTTCACTCAGTGCGATATTCAAATGTTATGAATGTAACTGTTTCTCTGGTTCTTTAAATGTCTTCCTGTTAATTTTGCCTCCTGCTTTGTGGTACTGGAAAAGGACCTGATTGGTAGATGCTGATACTTTGCTGCAGGGGAAGAGAAAACATTGGGAGAATGGGGAAGTCTCCTTCACTGGACCAAATGGAAGATTTCATTCTGGGCAAGGGCATTCCTGCTCTACCGTTTATCTTTCTCCTGCTTGAGGAGAGGTCATAGCCTTTTTTATAAAAGAGGCAAAAAGGGGTGGCAGCAGATAGCAGCACTCTTGCCCATTGAGGATAATTTAAAAGAGAGACGGGAGTGCCCAGGACACTGGTGTAGGTCAGGTGCACACCTTGTAACGCAAACCTGGTTGGAGATGTATCAGGGTGACCAGGTGCAGCTTTTGGGAGCAGGAATACAAAGCAATCTAGGTAGGTCAGACTGAGAGCTGAAACCTGGTATCATAAGCTCATTCCTAGCATCCTCCGCCCCCCGAGGTATAAGGCAGTCTGGAGGAGCAGGTGATCATTGCCACCATTGCAGCAATGCTGCCTAAATTGCAAAATTTTCATTGGGAGCTTCCTGTCATTGACCTGCAAGACTCAGAGCAGGTTATTAGATAAACATAAAATATTTAGTCTGAGTGTGGCACTTGGTAGCCAGGGGTGAGAGAGTGCAAGGAGCTGGTCCTGGATCCATTGATCCTGGTGCCACATCTGCCACCGATGCTCCTCATCAACATAAAAGGAGCCGTTGTTCCTCTTGTTCCTCTCCCTTTTCCAGCAGCCCCACCCACTCCATGAGCCCTCATCATAGCTGCCAAGTTATCCCTTATTTTAAGGGATTTTCCCTTATGTTGAATAGGCTTCCTCGTGAGAAAAGGGAAAACTTGGCAGCTATGGCCCTCATTGGGAGCTAAGGCTCACTCCCACTGTATCCAGAGCACAGCGTAATCTGAGAAAAGGCCAGGCATTGATGGTGTTGGTAGGGGCAATACAGCCTGGATCCCTAATGATGCCCTGGTAGGTAAAATGCTTGAGTTTCCTGATATGCTCTCTGTTTAGAATGAATGCAGCTGCATGCTCTGCCTTAGGCTGGCATTCACAGTTTGCAGGACATGGAAAGCTGCACATCCTGGCTCCTTGTGCCAGGCGTGGTGTATACGTACCACATCAAAAGAGCTTTGAAGCCTTTGTAGATTACTCATGTTGTGAATTTATGTTTCCAAGGTCATCATGTGGCTGAAACAAAATTTCCTGTTACCAGAGGACATGGTGATCCACAATGAGTCCTTTGAAGTTTGCTTTACCTCCCTGCGTGATGCGGGGCAGCTGTGCATCAAAATGAAGCCAAGTGGGGAGGTAACATTTTGCTTTGTGGTGTCGCAATTAGTCTTGTAAATAGGCACTGGCTTAGTCTCTTGGGGCAATGCAAAATCTCACCTTAGGTGCCCAAGCAGGGAAATGTTAGTTAAAGCAAATATAGCTCTTTTCTTTTTTCTTTTGTGTACCACAAATGACAAGTAGGCTAGTAAAAACATTTTTGGTTTATTAGTTTGGTGGACTTACTTGCAGAGTAAGGGAAATTCTGCCCTCCCCCAAAAGATTTTCTGCCATACTGCATTATTGGAACTATGTGGCAAGATTCCCAGGTGCGTTGGCAACAGAGAGTGATGGGGAGAACTGCTGAAATGGACCAGGCAGTGGCTTTCTGCTGCCTCTTCATCTATTTGGTGTTGATTCTTAAGTAATGTGTTGGAAGCCTTACAGTGGACAACTAGACACTAAGAGACATAAGGGTTGAAGTGGACAAAGAGGTTTGTCCCAAACAAGGATGGTGCTTTCTGAATGAAAAGGTCTTTAACCACTGCCTTACTCCCTCCTTCCCTTTAAACTCTGCTGCTGTTACATGGGTCTGTCAATACACTCCCATCCAACTGAATTCTTAGCGCTATACCAGCTCTCAGCAATGATGAAGTCTCAGGATCAAGAGAATTCACTTATCCCTAGTGTTGTGAAGTGTTTGGGTTGCATTCAGCATGGTGCTAAGGCTCCGTCGGTGTGAGAATTTTTCCTTGTGCAACAGAATGTTCTCCCCCTCTTCTGCCCCTCCCCCCAAAATCTCCAGAGCAAATTATGGGCCAGTATAGGGCTTGCAGCAGGGGGTAGTGGTGGAAGTCCTTTTGTACTAACAGTAACTCTTGTGCTAGCGGAATTATTTATTTGCATACTATGCTTTGAAGTGCTGGAGAGTGGTTCAAATCTGACATGTCTCTTGTTCTTTTTCTGGTCTGTTAGATCTCCATTAACACCGACAACATTGACTTGGCTGGTGACATTATTCAGTCGATGGCCTCCTTTTGGGCAATTGAAGATTTGCAGGTTGAAGCAGATTTCCCAGCATATTTTGAAGAGATGAGAAAGGCCCTAGTTGTTGTAAGTGAGAAAGTTTTCAAATGCTGCTGAGGGATAAAATACGCTGGAAATAAGCTTACATGAGTTGGAATGGATAAGCACATCCTTGGTTTCCGTGGGCCTTGTGCAAGGGATGTTTTTGAGGAATTGCATGCAGAATATGCCGTTTATCCTTTTGCCTAAAACTGGGTGATCTGAAATGGGGAACTGGTCTATCTAGATCAGGCATCCCCAGACTTCGGCCCTTCAGATGTTTTGGACTACAATTCCCATCTTCCCTGACCACTAATCCTGTTAGCTAGAGATCATGGGAGTTGTAGGCCAAAACATCTGGAGGGCCGCAGTTTGGGGATGCCTGATCTAGATAGTAGCTGAAACAGCACTATGCTCTAGTTTTCCCCACTGTTTTGGAATTGACTGCTTCTCTCACAGTAGCCAGGCTATTCAGATCCATGCCTTCTGTTTGGAGAGTTTCTGTCTAATTTGAGACCCACTTTTAACAAGAGAACAAATTTCTAACATGGTTGAGGAACCTCTGGCCTGTTGGCTCATGAGACCATTTCCCCCCCAACCCATTCCCACATTACACAAGAGTGTGAAAGCCTTTTTCTGTCATTATGGTAACTTGGGCTGGACTGGGAGCTTAATGACCTTGGGTGCCAGATAAGCGAGACAATGGGGCAGAAGTACTGCGGCCCTCTGAAATCTCAGGGAGGGCCCCTGTCCTCTTACATGTCCTGAGGAGAGAACTAGCCCTCTGGCCAAATGTCTGAGAGCTCCAACATAATGGGTATTGAGAATCTGTTTGGCTTCTAAGTCTTGACCAATGTCCTAGTAGAGTATCCCTGCAGCCTAAGACAATTTTTGCCTGTTATTGCAAAAATCATTTGAATCTTTTGAGTCTACCTGATGTGTACCTTAGTTGCCCTAACATGTGACTGATGCTCCTTCGTAGGTGGATAATTCTCACACATTCTCTCAGAAGCTCACAGCTGACATGGCAGAGCACTCCAATCTCATTCGCAGCATGTTGGTTCGAGCAGAAGATTCACGCCTCATGGGAGACATGTAAGTTGGCTTTGTGTCATTTCCCCTGCATTAGTATTTCTGACTAGCTATTGTTTTTCTGGCTCCAGGGTACACAGCCTATTTTTGTGACTGTAACTTGTTTAAACTGTTTTAAATACTGTATTGTTGCGAGCCACCCTGGGATTTTCTGGTGAAGGGCAGGTAATAAATCACATTATTGTTTATTATTAATAATACTATGCAAACAATTCACTTACCTAATGCACAAAATTTACTAAAGCAGGGTGCAAAATTTAAAACAACAATCTTAATAAACGTAAGAAACAAGTGTGCTTTGAGTACCAAGCATTTTCCAGTGCTATTGGCTGTCCCACCTGCTTGTTTAGCTTTTTCAGAAAACACAAACACAAGAATTTCCTCCTCATGCAGCCTTGGCTCGTTTGCTTGTTCTGTTCCTTAGCAGACCCTTTATGTATGCCAGGCATCTACACCTATGCAAGGGCTAGGGTGATGACGTAGCTCTAACCTATTACCTCCAGGAAGACTGAAGGTGGATACAGATCAAGTGGGTGGGAAGATTGAGGAGCCTAGAAATCTGCCAAGGTTTTTGGTACTGTAATTCCTAGGTCAGCAGAAGCTGCTCTTGAAGAGCATCCTGGCCAGTGTGAATAAATGGTTACTGTAACACACGCATCTCAGAGCCAGGACCCACTTTTAACCCAAACATGCATTTGGGAACCCATTTTTTATTGTTTCATCATATATTTGCCATCTTAGTCACATCCCCTGTAACAACTGAATGGGACTGGTTCTGGGCAGAGATTGATTTCCAAGACCTGTAAGTTACACGCTTTGTGTTTATTTCCACAGGAGAAATATGAAGAAGCGATACAAAGACCTGTATTATCTCAACAGGGATTTGCAGTCCCAATACAGTATTCGCTGCAGCAATCATGCAGAACTTCTAAATAACCTCAAGGCAGTAAACCAGGCTATCCAAAGAGCAGGACGCTTGCGCGGTATGTGCTTGAGAAGGGGTGGGGTGAACTAGCCCTTTCCTTGTGCAAGCTTTCCTGCTTGCTGGAAAGATGAAAAAATGAGGGTGTTTTCAGGCAATGGCTACTTTTAATCTGAGTTTGGCAAGCCACAGGTTTTGGAAGTGGATACTCAGTTGGGAAAATAGCCAAAGTTCCACCATCTTGCCCCACTGCATGCCTTCTTTTCCAGAGAGATATTTATTTGTAGTTCAAACAGACTTCTCACACTTCTTCCAACACAGAGATGTTTCCCAAATTATGCAAAATGAATGTGAAAAAGGAGGATTAGAAAGTATGGGATGGCAGTTTGAAATACAGGGGAACCTCGTGTTATGTACCGCCTTCCTTACAAACGCTTTGGGTAATGAGCGCCGCTAACCTGGAAGTAGATGCTCCTGGTTGCGAACTTTGCCCTGGAATGCGAGCGGAAGTTGCGCGCTGGGGTGCGGCGGCAGCGGGAGGCCTCATTAGTGAAAGCACGCCTCATGTTAAGAACGGTTTTGGGTTAAGAACGGACCTCCGGAATGAATTAAGTTTGTAACCGGAGGTACCACTGTATCTTGAAAGGATGTGGGAAGGAAAAAGGGAGAGCAGCTACTCACCGGGCTGCTTGAGGGAAGGGCATACTGGCATTTCCTTCCTACTGGCTCCTTCTGTTGCAAAGGTTAGGGGACGATCTGATTTTGCTCCCCATACCATGCTACCGATCGCAGTGTCTTCTATATCTTCCCTCTTGGTGCAAGAATGATTGGCATTCCTGTACATAGCACTATGAGGCAAATGTTGGGCTATCCCCTCCTCCTGGGCAGCTGAAGGGGGTATGCTTTCTGTAGGGGTTAAACCATTGTGTATGTGTGGGAGGGACATAGAATATAGCTGGTACAAAAATTGTTACTGGCACAGTATATTAGTCTAGTTCTGAGATACATTTGTTAGAGTTGCAAATGCTATGACACCGAGATGCTCCTTTACTACATTTATTTTTTATGGAGTCATGAGGGTCGTTTCCCTTGCTGTTAGACAGGGCTTTGGTTTTCTGTTGCATGATGTAAACCCCCTAATCCTTGACCTCTTTTCTTCTGCATTACCAGTGGCCCTTTCCTAGCATCCTGGATTCCTCCTCTGTGTGTGTGTGTGGGGGGGGGGGATACTGGCAAACAAGTGCTGGTTCAGCATTCTTCCCAGATAGAATTGGTCAAAGAGGGCAGTTAGAATTTATAGAAAAATCATGAAGTAGCAAGATGGATGAGAGCAGGTATCTTTCTGAATAAGCTGTCCCTGTTCTTTATGGGAAAATGTCAGTGGATGGACTCTGTTCTTGGACACATTTTAGTGGTACTGTAGAAATTGGTTAATGAGATTCTGGAACTTGTTGCAGTCACTTTGCAATTTGAGAAAGAACTGAGTTTTTTCAGGTGCTAAAGAAAATATCTGATTTTATCAGGAGTTAGGGCAAAATGGCAGTGTGATGATTGTTTCCCTTCGTCACTTTTGTAACAAGATCAAAGGACTTTGACTATTACTAGGCCATACTGCAGAACAGAGCTTTGAGGAAATGGTGACTGATGCATCAAAACTATTATGCGCATTCAACCTATTCACATTATTCTTAAGGTTGCAGAGTTCCTTATGTACTGTACTACCAAGTGCTTAGAACAGTCTTTAATTATTATTTTTCTTTCCATCCTGCAGTTGGTAGGCCCAAGACACAGGTGATTGCTGCATGCCGTGAGGCTATTAAGCATAACGACGTTAATGCACTCATCAAGATAATGCGTGTGGGAGTCACTTCCTCTTTATTAAAGAAAAGACTGACAGAGACTGCGGTGGGATGATCGTTTTAAAAGGCAGTCAGCTCAGTGAGATGGGCAAAGTGGTGTAGCAGCTGACGTACCACACAGCCTGGAGCCTGCTTGGGTAAAGGAAGTCCAGCAGAATAGGATGCATATAGTGCTGCTGTATAGAACTACTACTATGAAACTGTTAGCAGGAGCTGAAGTCTATAGTAGTGGGAAGAGAACAGAGAAAAACTGATTGCTCTATACTGTCAGAGAGGACCAAAGGGAATGTTGGTTATTTATGAATCTTATACTGTATAGCCATGTATAGTATTTTTATTGATGAAAGCAATTATATGTTGCAGCACTTAAGATCGGTAATATTTTAATAAAACAAACAGACCTCAAGCTCCCTCTTCTCTGTGCTGTTGAGAAATTTGTGATGACTAAATATATCATTAGTTGATATGATACTTGAGCCCTAATCCACCCTTGTAAATAGCAAAAAAGGGAAGTATATTTGATTTTCATGTATAAAATCAAATATCCCTTTTGAAAGTTACCTTGAGGCCCACATTCAGTCAAACGGTGGGTTATATATAATAAAATCCTAAAATTACAGCTTTTTATTGTGACCCTCTTGTCACATGTGTCCTTAAGTTCTATTTTAAAAATCACTCTTATCATGCCTGATGTGACAATTGTGCATTGCCCTTCCATGCAACAACCCACAATGATGGCTGACCCTCTTCCCAGAAAAAAGTGTGTCTTCCATACAACAGTAACCAAACTTGTGAAAAAGGATGACATAGTGGTAAGCAATGACAGGAGGACCACGTTGCCACGCCCACCACTGAGAAGAATGTTTTTGCAGCCCTTTCATAGGATGAAATAATGGTACAGTGGTGCCTCGCTTAACGAAAGGTTTTTTCTAGCGGAGGTTGCCTCGCTAGACGAATTCGTTTTATGAAAAATTTGTCTAGTGAATTGCGGTTTCCCATAGGAATTCATTGAAATTCAATTAATGCGTTCCTATGGGCAAAAAAATATATTCTAAAAAAATTAAATGCATTCCTATGGGATTCGCTAGACGAATTTTTCGTTATAAGAAAAGACCCGTGGAACGAATTAAATTCGTCTAGCGAGGCACCACTGTACAGGGAATAAAATACACATTCCAAATCGCCACTTATTAGATGAAAATGAGGCTCTCTTTTCATAATCTTGGCTTCCCTATACGGTTTCGGCTTGCAAATTTGATTTCTGACAGTAGAGCTCACTCAGACCACCTTCTCCACTTGCAGGTTTTGCTCCCTATCCTATGTACTGGACTGGTGAGAACTTGATGCAGCCTCAATGTAAATGCTGAAGTTGCTCAGGGTACTGTCCTAGGTTCCTCCAACACAACATTTGTTCACAGAGTGCAAGTAGACCAGCAGCATTCCCAACCTGTCTCTGGTCCATTAGGGCAGGAAGAACCAGCTGCACAAATACACCAGGAGTACTGTGTCCAGTTCTGGGTGCCACAATTTACAAAGGATATTGACAAGCTGGAACATGTGCAGACAGAGAGGGGTGATGAAGCCAGGGCTTCTGAGGAACAGCTGAGGGAGGTGGGTATGATACAATAGCCATATCTAAAGAGCTGTCACATGGAGCAAGCTTGTTTTCTCCTCCAAAGGCTAGGACCTGAACCAATGCCTTCAAAGGAGATTCCGACGCAACTTCAGGAAGATCTTTCTGACTCCAAGAGCTGTTTGACAGTGGAACAAACTCCCATGAGAGGTGGTGGACTCTCCTTCCTTAGAGGCTTTTAAGCAGAGGTTGGATGGCCATCTGTCATATAAGATCTAGTTGAGATTCCTGCATTGCAGGGGATTGGACTAGATGACCCTCAGGACCCAACTATACAACTCTTTGAGTCCATGTGGCAACTGTCATTCATAGTAAACAAAGCAAATGTCCCAGAATCCAGTTTGCTCTGTCTCTCTGGCTGTTTGCTTCAAACAACGGTGGTTGATATACTTCACAAATTTCAGCGACTCTGGGTCTCTATAAACCAAGGCCAAACAGTTCATCTCTGGAGTGATCAGCAGCAGCTTGAAAAAACAAACAAACCAAAGTAAGTGTTAAGGAAACAAGCTGATACAATTTACTTCTGCAGAAGACAGAAAGAGGAGACATTCCATCAGGGTCAGGGTTAAAGAACTTCCTATTCTGTACATGTGTAGAATAAGTGAATCAAACTCCTGCTCCACTTAAATTGGGAAAAGTTTCAATGCAGATTCCTTGCAACATTACACAACCCTCCAAATGGGATGTCTGTGCAAGAAGATCTCCCCTCCCCTCCCCACACCACTGCACTGTCCCCCCAAGCTTAAGCCAACCTATGTTTTGCCATAAGAAAAAAAGAAATGGGCAATGTGAATTGCTGACACTTCAGGAAAAAGTACTCAGTTGTCCTGTGCAAGCCCCAAACATCTGTGCATAGCTGCCAAGTTTTCCCTTTTCTCACGAGGAAGCCTATTCAGCATAAGGGAAAATCCCTGTAAAAAAGGGATAACTTGGCAGCTATGCATCTGTATGGGGTGTGGGGAGCACAGGGACTTAAACTGCTGTCAAAATGGTCTGATAAAGCTGCTTCAAGAAAGAAGCACAAGAGGTGTATAGACAACTGCTTACCTCTTCATCTTCATCTTTTGCAAGGTAGGAAGTAAAGCCACCACACTCTGCGTCCCAATCTTGAAAAGAAAAGAAAAGAGCAGTGTCATTTGTTTGTTTTGTAAAGTTTTACAACATCACTGCTCACCCCCACTGAACTTTTAGGAAAAGTTATGCCAAGCAATTGACTTGTTTTAGATGTAGATTTTGTCAAATTTACCTCAAAAGAACCTTCTAGGGGCAGCTTATGGTTTTTAACACAAATACTCATATTCATGGGCTACGTAAAGAAAAGCAACAATATAAAAAGCCCAAATCCAAGTCTTAGCATTAAAATGATGGAACAAAGGTTTTACAGCTTGCCTTTAACTTTTCATTATGTTTAGGGCAGCCTTGCCAACCACGTGCCCTTCCAATGTATTGGACTACAGCCTGGCTCTGGCTGATAGTTGTAGTCCAAAACATCTGGAGAACATCTGGTTGGCAAAGGTTGCTTTAGGGGGTGGTGCTTCCTAGATGTCTGAAGGAAGTTTCATTATTCTGTCTCAGGCAGCTGAGCAAGTATTTTTTATCCGTTGTCTTCCTTTTTATATATATAAAAAACCCTGTTTACTAAGAGACAAAGCAAGAGGACCAGAGTTCTGAGAAATGCCAATAGATGATTCGTGCTTCCAGTCCCCACAACATAGATGTGCAGTGATCTGCTGATACACGTTGGCTGAATGAGACTAGCTCAGCTTAGCTGTTTGCCGGCTGACCTTTTGTGCTCAGCACAGATGCACCCACAGGAAAAGGACACCTGTCCCTATCTGGGTTGTGCTGAAGGTTGTGTGCTATGACATCTTGGATTGCTTCCTCTGGGCATATGTCAAGAAACACTCTGGGAGATGCAAGTCTGGAACAGACCCATCTTGTGCTATTTATGGGTCTCTACCCAGCCTCACATAAATGCTCAAGGCAGCTTAAAACCAAAGGAAAACACACCAATGCATTTGAGGAAGAACGCCTTTAAGAAGGGCTTATCTTAAATTTAATGATATAACTACAGAACAGTGGACAGTGAAACAAATTCATCAGGCAGAAGAAAAAAAATTACTTAGAAAATACATGGATCTTGAAGCTGGAAAAAGGTGGCCTAGAAACATTCCCTGAATGCATCAAATACCATAGAGTTTAGTGGTGATCTCTTTTCTTTTTCCATGAAGCCAAGACACCTATTTAATTGTGCAATCTGAGGTGGGCCTCCCATAAGATTTTGCCCAAGTTATAACAGAAGGTTCTGTGATTGGGTTCACTAAGAAATACAAGTGAGTGTGTTTATATATGGGCTATAACTTATTGGCCATTTGACTTGTATAGAAGTTTGTATTATCTAATGGCACATTTTAAAGTAGTTATAAAAGTTTAATTCTATGTAGCTTAGAATCTTTACAGCATTATCTTTACACATAAGCCCTTAAGACATTATTGCCAAAATGCATTGGGCGTATTGAACAATAAAAATTGGCATCTTTGAGATATATTTCCGCTTTTGTTTTGTCAGCTTAAAACCAAACTAACCTTCACACCCACAGAAGAGCAGCAGATCTAGGGAGAACTCTGTTGTTTCAGCATCATGGACTAGTGTGTAGCAACCTTTGGTCCAATGCCTCAGCTCTCCAGTACACAGAGGGACACTTGAGTCTGAGGAGGAAGATGGCCAATAGGACAGATGACTGGTGAGCAGGTGACAGACCCCACAAGTCTCCTATATAGAGCCTAGCATAGCTTCAGATCCCAAGGATGCCCCATTCAACTGTGGACCCCAGTTTACCTCCAAGCTAAATGAGAGGCAAAACACTCTCTAACCCTCTCCAGATCTAGTAAGAACAGTAAGAGGTTTTGGGGAAAAAACCTCTGCAGTTATGTGCACTTTTGCTCCCCACATGCACAAAGGCAACAAAGAAATGGATGCAAGCTCTGAAGAGGCCCTTTCAACATACTCCAAAATAACACAAACTACTATTTTTGCCCAGGCAATTCAATTGTGGTACCAAGGAAAGCTCAATTCCACAATGAAGTGCAAAATTTCCTCAATCTATACAGCTTCCCTATTTTGCACAGTTCCTTCTGATTTTGCTAGTCAAATCACCAGGAGGGGCAGGAAGTTATCTGCAGCATCCAGTCACACTTCTGTCTTTGGAGATTCCAGCAGCTGTTGCCTAGGCAGCTTCAAACATACCCAGGCAACTTTAAGGGATACAAACTAGGTTATAAATATTAAATCTGTGTACAGTCTTACCTGAGTTTAAGTACGCCTCGGTTTGAGTATTTTCAGTTTAAGTACTCTGTGGACCTGTCTGGAACGGATTAATCCACTTTCCATTACTTTCAATGGGAAAGTTCGCTTCAGGTTAAGTACAGACTTCCGGAACAAATTGTGTACTTAAAACTGAGGTACTACTGTACTCCCAATGAATCATATATGCTTGTCTACTCTTAATAGTAACATATTTAACAACTCCCACAAAGACCCTCTAATATAGAAATGCAGGACTTGATAGTTTTTGGGCAAGTTTCCTCTTCGGAACTCACAACTTTCAGAATATTGATTTATTTTAGGTCAAATGATATCTGATCAGCAGATGCTAGTCTTGTGACAAAAAATGAACCCAAGAATATTAGTCCAGCCGAAGTAGAATGTAACAACTGTGGTTTGAGTTGTCTAGGAACTGGGCCCTGAGCACCAGGGCCGTCTTAAGCGGGTCGGGTGCCCGGGCGCCATGGTGTGCGGATCGCTCCGGCGCCCCCGCCCCGTTTCTTCCCGCGGCTGGTGGGCGGGCACAGCGCGCAGCGTGGTTTCCGCGCGGCTTCTCCATGCAGTGCCGACCCGGTGCCCTGCGCCACCCAGCCTACCCCTAGAGCCGGCCCTGCTGAGCACTTCATGCTTAAGGCATACCATAAAGCAGTGGCTATGTTGAAAAATAAGGTGTCATTGCAACTAGATAGCAATGATTTACACACCACACTCGCTGTTGACCTGGTTGTCAGAGATGCTCCCATGTGCCCCTGTGTACTCCCGACTGCCAGTTTCCTTTTGGCTGCTTTCTCCTTGTGTGCATCTGGAAGAATCCCCGCCTGCAGCAATTTCTCCTTCCGTTTCCTTTTCATCGTCTTCTTCCCCAGGAGCTAGAAAGTGCAGCTTCAAGCCTGTGAAGTTGGAAAGGAGCAGGAAGAAGGCTTCTGAGCGGAATAGCTCCATGCAATTTTTCAGGATGTCTGGCAGGCTCTCCTCTTCAGCTTTGTCATAATACCTAAAAATGACAACAAGCATTCTTAAGAGGGGCAACATCACTCTGCACACCTCAAAGATAGCCTGTTCAAATTCTGAACTAAGGCAACCCCAGTTATACAAAGAGATTACATTATGCAAATAAAGCACATGGTGGCTCATTTGTGAGGTTGATTCCAATTTAAGATGCAGGTTTTCAAAGCACAGATCATGGGGAGAGGAGACTTTCATACTTGTATCCTGCCTTATTTCTGAGAAGCTCAGGGTGGAGTATGTGGGCTTCTGTTCTACTTATCCTCCTGGTAACCCTATGAAAGTCTGTTAGTGCTCAGAGAAGGTGACTGGCTCAAGGTCACCCAGAATGTTTCATGGCTCAGAAGGGATTTGAATGCAGAACGTCCTGGTCAAAAGAACTGAATAATGCATTTTGTGTGGCATGGATCTGCCACAAAAACCAGTGTTCTTGGGACTCTGCCCATAACCTGTAGGCAAAGCTACCTATGCCAGGACATCTTTGCTTTGTATGCTTCCCCTGTCTCTGCTCCACATCACTGGCTGCCATGGGTGAGTTTTCCCTGCACAATGACATCACAACACAGGAAAGAGTGAGTGGGGTCCAGGAAGACTTTTTTTGCAGCAGCCTGCACTTAACATTCAGTTCTGCCCCCCAGCCCAGTAATCCTCCCACTGGGAAAAGCAAAACTATTGTATCTGTAGATGTCCATCCCACTTTTTGACTGGAGTCCTCAGAATGTCTAATAACTTTTTATATATATAAAAAAAGGTTCACCAAGAATTATATGCCCTCAAACCAAACCAAAACAAGCAGCCTTACTGGCGAGGAGCTAGCATCAGATAAGAACATATGAAGAGCCTGTTGCCAAAGGCCCATCTAGCCCAGCATCCTGTTCTCAGTGGCTAACCAGATGCCTGTGGGAAACCTGCACGCACGACCTGAGCACAAAACAGTCTCCCTTCCTGTGGTTTCCAGCAACCAGCAACCACAAGCATTACTGCCTCCAACAATGGAGGCAAAGCACAGTCATTGTGGCTAGTAGCTATTGACAGCATCATCCTTCATGAATTATATATAAAGGGGTGGGGGAGAAGGAGTGGGAGAACGGTTCAACTGGAATACACTTTTATGTCCTGTGCCTGCCTCCAACATTACCAGTTGTGAGGGACATGAAACAAGGCAGGATGCTGAAGCCCTAGATCAAATCTAAAGGAGCCCTGCTCAGCCCAATCTGTCTTCAGGGATTTCAAGCAGCGTTAAACATAGAAGGCACTCTCTTGTAAACGTAAAGATTACCAAATAGATTTACTGAAGTTCTCAGCAAATCAAATTCCACGAGATACACCCAAATTACAATCGCAGAACAAAATGAGCTCAAAACACACAGCATGGGTGAGCTGGCATGAACACAGTTGACCATAAGAAGCAAGATGCAAGAGACAGAAGCAGCCTGAAATGGCCCTACCTTTTGTTAGGGGGCCCCCTGCTGCTCCATTTGAGTCCTTCCTTCTTCAGAGCCTCACAGACGAGCTGAAATTTCTCTCTCTAGGAACCAAGGCACATTCAAACTGCTTTTGAAGCAAGTCCCACATTTCTGCCTAAGTAGTACTAGCTTTCTGCTTTAATTTGAGTGCTGCATACCAGGCTTTCTTTAGAAAACTAGAGAAAGCAAGTTGGTCCAAATTGGATTTAGTTAAATCACACGTGGTTTTTCGTTTTCTTGCAGGGGAATGCCTCACGCAGCTGATCCTTGGGCCTCCATCTGATTAATTGCACCAAAGTAATGGCATTCCCAGCAGTGAGGATCCTTAGCCCAAGGACTGCACCATCTTATGGGCAACCTTCTGGACCATGCCTTAGTGGTAGTGGGGCAAGAAGCAAAATTGGGGACAGAAATTGACCTGCACTACCTTTATACCACAGGCTACATTCCAGCCACACAAAAGTCAAAGGTTTTTACACACAGGTGCTGCAATATGATAACTGACAGGAGTGAGACCCTGTCAGAGTATATCTCTGCTCAGATGTGCACTGGCTGTGATTTGTCACCAAGCCAAATTCAAGGCATTACTATTAGTATATCACACCCTTAACAGATTAGGATCTTATTCTATATATCCCAACTTGACCATGTCAATCTGCAGAACTAGCACTTTGACAAGTGTCATGTAATACCCTGTTTCTCATATTTTAAGACATACCCATAAAATAAGCCATAGCAGGATTTTTAAGCATTCAAGGAATATAAGCCATACCCCGAAAATAAGACATAGTGATAGGCGCAGCAGCAATGCCGGCCGTGGCAGGAGGAGGAGGAAAAAAATAAGACATCCCTTGAAAATAAGCCATAGTGTGTTTTTTTTGAGGAAAAAATAAATATAAGACGTGTCTTATAATATGAGAAACACAGTATTTGTATCTCATTTGCAAGAATCGATCCTTCAGGGTGGCAGCACCTCCTTTTGGGAACTCCGACACATTATTAAACCGTCCTTTTGCCCACCCCATTATCTACAAAGGACTCAACATTGTAAGGTGGGAAATGACTTTCCAAAACCCACCTTGAGAAAATCCTTTAGCAGGGTCTCAGACCGATCTTCAAACTCCTCTTGGATCTGGGCCTGAGAATCCATGTCTAGATAAACTGGATTGATCCAATCATATAAAATTTCATGCTAGGGAAAAATGAAACAAGGAAAGACTAAGAAAGAAAAATCCAACAAAATATCCATTATGAAGAAACCTCCCTCGCCAGGAATCCCCTTTAGGTCAAGAATCTGGAGTAATTTTAATGTGTGGACTCTATATCTGAAAAACTTGCCCTCCCTTTTACTCTGAGCTAAAATTTGATGAAAGTTTTGGCATGGATGCCAGGAAACATATAACACTGGTGTCCCCTCATTTGGCCTGTTACAGGCACAGAATTTCCTGCCCCCACTTGAGTGGAATTAAACTTCAGCCCCAAAGGATTCTCTCTTGTGTGGCAGCCTAGTGGCAGAAGAGAAGCAGAGACCAGTGTGGAATCTGAAAAGTAGGTGTTTGTGCTCCTCCGTCCCATACAGCAACTGAGTGGTGAATATACTGTTGAATTAGGTCATAGAAAGAGCAACATTTATCTACATCACGAGGGAGGTGGGGGCTCCGTGGCAAAAGCGGTTCCACATAGCGCACTGGCCTTGCCACCGAGGGACCATGAAACCAGCCGCTCACAGACAAGCGGCACTTCCCTTTGGAAACAACTTCAGCCACCTGGAATGGGAGAAATCAAAAGGACATGCTATTAGCACTTTTGTCTTTGGTACAAGGACCAAACAGAAATCACAAAGGGGCTTCTACTGATTTAGAATTGTGTCTTACACCATCCTGAAGACTGGGCCATAGCAGGATTTGAAAATAAATCTAGTATCAATTATGAAAAATCAGCTAAATGAAATGTCACAGATTAAAGCTGCACCAAGCCAGATTAACTCAAGTTCCGAACCAAATAAATAAAACATGTCTGTGGGGTGGCCAAACTATTATATGCAACTGAGGCCGTGGAGATCTTAAGGACCCCTAGCACTAGGGGATCTGGCTAGGGCACTGAGTCTGTCTGGTATTCCTATTTGTTTCCTGCTCCCAGGTGCTCTAGATGAAAGGCAAACCTACCCCAAAGCACAGGGGGAAGGTTACCTAAGGCTTAGGCCAAAGGCAGAACGAGGCCAAAAGCAGAATGAGGAGCTGAAAATTTAGGTTTGGAGAAGTCTAAAAGCTGGGCCCACAATGAGTTTGGCTTTAAGGTCTACCTCCAGGCTAACAAATCACAGGAAGAGGGCGGGCCTCAAGTAAACTGGAAGACCGAGTTTCCTGGAACATAGGGTATATCAGAGGCTAGGAGAAGAATGTGGAGGAGTATTATGGGCACATACACAGAGGATGTAAAGAACAAAGAGAGAAGTTCCTTGCCTGATGGAAAGAGACTGGTGATACTTCAAAGAAAGTGAGCGAGTTCCATGAAGGGACCACAGACTTGACAATCTCCAACGGTTGGAAGTTATCTGCCAGGGGGGAAAGTATCATACAACGTACACCATTGAGTATGCAGTTCTAGCACCATAGTGCAGTCACATTTCTACCATGACATCTCCAGATCAACCACAAAGCCAGGGAGAAATTGCCGGTTTTGAACCAATATTTTACCTCCTGCTCCTACAGTCCATTAACCACCACCTGCGTTTGTGCAGACTCTCACTATGGACAGCATTCATGACCCACTGAGGTAGATGGCATCCAATCCAAAGTATTGAAAGAGATGGAATGATCAGGCTTACAAGACTCAAGTGTTGCCCTGAAGGTACATACCATGACCTATTAGCAACTATGCCTGGGCGATGTATCGAAACATCGCCAGGACCAGTAAGAGGGCCAGAGCATGGTGGCTGTTTCGCCTGGCAGTATTTAGCAGGCGAGGAGATACTGCAGTATTTTTAAAGGCACCACATAATATTCGCACCACATCTGTTAAGGACTCAATTGTTTAGTGTGGCAGCACCAACTCCCTATTGATATCAGGCAGGTGCCTTCACTGTATCCTTTTTGGCACCTGCTGAAGACATTCTTATTTAGACAAGCCTACCCAGATGTTTAGAAGGTTTGTATGGGTTAATTTGTTTTAGTCTATTGTGGTTTTTTACTTTCTGTATGTTTTAAATTATGGTTGTGAATTTTTAGTGATAATTTTATTATTTTATCTTTTTTTGTAAACCGCTTTGAGGTTTTGTCTGCAATCAAGTAGTACATAGGTAATACTAATGAAATAATAATAATAATAATAATAATAATAATAATACTACAAGGCTTTAAAAATGCCTAGATGGCTGCTTGTGGCTGCTTGTCCCTTGAGCAGTCTGCTGGCTATCCAGATGCTGCAATATACATACACTCTAATTTGTGATCAACCAGGGTTGGGAATCGGTGCAACTGCTATGATGGAATCAGATCCCTTGAGTTAGAGTGGCAGTGAGGGGGGAATCACAGAGTGCTTAAGGCTAACCGGGATTGTGTGGTATTCATGAGAAGTGGTAGGTGGTTCTCAGGATACCAAACATGGGGGAGGGGGTTACAGGAAAACGCTGGAGAGGTGAGGAGCATTAAAATGATGTTTCTCACAGAAAATATGGTTTGTCACAGAAAAGGAAAACCTTACAAGCACTATTTTGGCAGCACTCTAATGTAGAGTTAAGATAGCAATACTGCTATTCAAAAGAACCAGCTAAAAGTAGCATGGAGATTTTACTTTTATAGCTTGCTTGCTTGCTTAAAATCTACAACAGTAAATACTGCAGGAGGAACTGGATTACTGTATTGCACCTACCATCTGTGCTGAACAGATCCAGGGTACCTCCATCACTTTTATCCCACGGTGGTACAAGGTAAAGGATGAAAGCAATTCGCCGTCCCTCCAACTCGTCATCGTGGCAGAGCAAGGCATCTGCAACAGCATGATTTAGTTGAGCAAGATCAATGCGGAGTGTACTGGATGTGCCAGATAAACTACCAGGCTTCAGTCTTTTGCCCCAACCCTAGGTCAACAACATCCATCAGAGATACTTTCCCAGACCCTCCTACCAGCACAGCGAACTCGTCTCTGCAACAGGTCCTGCAGGTGGGTTGCTTACCTGTATATTCATATTTGGCACAGGACAGATCAATGGTTGGCTCCAGCTCCACTTGGGTTACATCAGAAAGCCAAGACTGGAACTCTTCAAAGAGAACTTTTCTAAAAGGAGGAACAACATGGAACGTGAGGCTGCTAAACCTCAACCATGTATGTTGCATGTGGAATAAAACCTGACCTCTTGGCACCTATCTTTACTGATAAAAAGACCACGATCCACCTGAAAGGACACCATGTTAAAAAGCAAGCAAAGGTTGAGTAGGGTGTGGGGGCCAATGATTAAAGATACAGTAGAAGTCCAGTCAGCACATATCACAGTCAACCCACACATTCTTCAGTCCACCCCCACCCCAAATCTTGTCTTAAGGACAGAGACCTGTTAGATCAGACCAAAGGTCCATTTGATCCAGCACTCTGCTCTCACAGTGGCCAACCAGATGCCTCTATAAAGCTCATAAACAGGACATGAGAGCAACAGAACCCTCCTCTCTTGTGCTCTTTAGCAATGGGTATTCAGAGACATACTGCCTCCAATACTGGAGTTATCTTCACATTTAAAAGGAAAAACAATTAAGATGGACATGCCTAGTGCTCAAAATCCAACACTGAAGCGTGGCTTATGCTCGCTGACCCAGAAATAAGTCCCAAAGAAATCAGATGGGCTTACTTCCAAGTAAGTATGCATTGCTTTACAACTGAGGGGATATAACTAGCATAACACAAGCAAGCAGGCCAAATTGCCACTACTGTATCTTTAAGTATCTTGGAAAATTAGGTTGCAGCAGTTGCTGTTGTTCTCAACATACACAAGAACACCCCTGCATCTTTGCCTTGGCCATCATAATCCACAGTAGCCTTTGGCACATTACAAAGCAGCAATTTTTACCTTAAAGCAGCGATGTAAGGCCCTCCACTGTTCTTCAGGTCATCAGACTATGCATATGCAACAAGAAGCAACAAGAGTTACAACTTTTACCCTACACTCCAAATGGCTTTTATGGTAACAGCAAATCTCATTTATATCTGGATGATCTCCCTAAAAGAGCTGGTCAAATCCAGTCCCAGGTACCCCCACCTCCCACCGCATGTCATCTAAAAGGTGTGCAAGGAGAGTGAAGAGTCCCCTGTGAAGAGGGAGCTGACCAAGTAAGCTTTCCCCTCCTCAGTATGGTCACTCCAAAAAAACCCCACAACTATACAATAGCTAGTAATATTTCCTTCTGATTTTCCCCAGAAAAGTATGGAAAGGAGAACCCAAACACATGAACAGAACTTGAGGCCATCCTGGTCTCCCAGCAACATTCTTAGTGGAGAGGTTGGGCAGTGGCTGCAGCTGCTGTAAAGAAAGTTCTACCAGCCTGACAGGTTGTGCATAAAAGTGATCTGAGCTCTCGATCATTACCACCACTGATGGTACTTCTGAAAAATAGGTGTTGCACTTTTATCAAATCTATTGAGCAATACTGGGTATCATGCAAAGATATGTGAAGCAGAGGTAGACTGATGAGGAAAAAAATGTGCAATTCTTCTAGATACACCCCAAGACTTTGTTTTTGACAAAGAACCATAAGCAACTGCTTGAAGTTTACAGGTACACCCTATCCAATGTCCTGTCATCAACTGACCCTGATCAGCCTTCATTTTCCCTTCATGAAAATCACTATCACATTTAAAAAAAGCAAAACTCCCAGCAATGCACTTTGTTTGCCCTTGGATCTGGCTTGGAAACAGCCACTCACAAGGTCTACTATGGCAAACAAAAACTGCCTCTAAACAAAAATGAAAATGCTATATAAATGTCCCTTCCCTTCTTTTTGGTCACAAATGAGCAGCATCATACAAGTAGATGAAAGGGCTGGATACAAGCCTGGAGGATATTTTTACAAGGCAAGTGTCACAATGATTCCGTTTTTGTGATTGTCCTGTATAGCCTTTTGTATACATACAGTTTACATGATTAAAAGCAAAACAGAGGCATTCAAACACAAATAATAAGCAATAAACAGTATGAAGGAGGGACACTGATGTGAGACTAAAAGCTCTGTTGTCTTCCCCACACTCTACCTCATATAAAACAAAGGTTCAGTGAGAGACAGGATTTGTGCTAAGTTCCTGCCCCCACAATATGACAGACACCTCTGCACTCTTTTCTACTCATTTCTTTGGTGGCAAGGCAACCATTTCTGACTTTACACAGCTGCTGCTTCCTTCACAATCCAAATAGGACTACCAGACGTTTTCTCCTTCCCCATTTTCTGTACATTGTGGATACTGAACGTCAGCCCATGACGTTCAGTATCATTATTTATTCTATTTATATTCTGCCTTTCATCCCAATGAACCCAGGGCAGTCCCATTCCAAAGGCTCAATGGGTCTTTGCAGTCTTGCTGTCAAATAACCTTTCCACCAGTGACTTCTGCTGCAAAACATGGCCCTATTCACTGCAACTATCACTACCCCACACAACCAGACGAGCTGGTGAGAGGTGTAGTCCAAAACATCTGGAAGACAAGGCTGCAAAAGGTTGTCCTGTTCAGTAATCATTCCAGTTGTGTGGGCAGAAACGGGGCACTCTTGATCCCACCCTGTCACATTCCAAATGGCATAACCCTGCAGCACTTCAAACAACTGAGCTGAAGCTAGTGCGGAGCTAGCTTTACCTGTGTTAAATCCCTGCATGTTCAAGGTTTAATACTGTGTGTGAAGCAAACACAATAGGGCTCATGTGTACCTGTCCTCGCAAAGGGTAAATGCACATCTACAGGCTTATTAAAAACTATCTTTAAGTTGTTAGAATTATGTTGAGAAGCAGTGGTGTTAGCTTTTCTTTACTGCACCTGTATCAGCAAAATTGATTATCTTGGCTTTATTTGCAGATATGTTTCTTCTGGGAATCATGTTCTGTGTTCAGTGAATGAAAAATGAATCCGATAGTCATGCCCTACCCTATAGGAAAAACACCATCAGAATCCATCCAAAGTAGTGAATTTTGTAACTAAAGAACTAGTGCCAGAGTTTGCTTTTTCTTCCATTCTCCCAATCCCTTTTCTTTTTGTGTCATGTATTCTAGACCATAAGCTTGGAGGGTAAGGATTGTTGATCATTCTAAGCTACTTTAGCAGCCTTCTTTAGTTAGAGCAGAGTAAAAAACAAACAAATAACTAAATATGCCAAATAAAGCACCTGCTTGAATTTGTACAAGTCATTGCACTTTTCATGGAAATCCAGGCTCAAAAGTTCCTTTTGCAGACCTTCTGAAAAGTCCTCATTTTGGAAGAAGTTTGGGATGACACAGTGATGGAAAGGAACAGGATCTAAGACAATGGCCTCTGGAGAAAACAAAACAGACAACAGCTTCCTGAAGCATATAACACAGTCCTGTATACATTTTACTGTGCTATCTAGCTGCAGACATGCAACTCTTAATCCTGACAAAGTTGGCCTTTTCATCTTCAATTCTGATACTTAAACCAAATTATGGACAGCATATTTAGATTATAGTTAGCTTGCAAATAAATATCACTGGGTGACCTTGGGTCAATTTGTAGGGTTTTCTCAACTATTTTCACACTGACAACTTCAGGGGATTAATGAGAGTCTGGCTGAGTCCCAGAACTTGCTTTCAAGGACAGCATTTGTCCCTGCAGTCTCAAGCAGTTTTTGAACACTCTACCATCAGATGACTCTTCCCATATCAATCTGTGAACATATGGAAGTCCCTGCTGGATCAAGCCAAAGACCCATCTAGTTTTGCATTCTATTCCCACACCTGCCAAACTATGGGAAGCCCACAAAAAACCATGCGCCCATAGAACACCCCCAGTCATGACTCCCAGCAACTGCACACTACCTCTGATCCAAAAAGTAGTATGCAGGCATCACAACCACTAGCAATTGATAGCCAATCCACTTTTAAAGCCATCCAATCCACTTTTAAAGCCAATCCACTTTTAAAGCCATCCAAGTTGGCAGCCACCATCACATTTTGTAGTGGTGAAATCCATAGTTAAATCTGGGCTGCGTGAACAGGTATATAGACTGTCCTGAATCTCAGCTTGGCCCTGAGTTCTAGCATTATAAGGAAGGGAGAAAGCCTGCTGTCTCCCTTGCTCCACATGTGTAATTTTATAAATACTGTACACATTACCCACCCCTTTTCTAAACTAACAAATCCCACGTGTTGCAGCCTTTCCCATAAGAAGCTGCTCGAGACCCTTGATGTAGAACGTACAAAAAGTTATTAAACCCAATTTGGCTATTATTAGGCAACCGACAGCGAGGCATAAACACAATAATTTGGCTTCTGATAGACAAAGGGCTGTTCTTTTACAAATTTAGAGTTCTCGACCGTTCTCCGATATTTTATCCTCACAACAGCCCTTTAAGGTATGTTATGCTGAGACAGGTACCAGCCCAACATCCACCTAGCGAGGTCTACGGCCGAGCGGGGTGTGTGAACTCGGGTCCAAGCGCAACTTTCTGCCCCAACCCACCACACCATCTCGCGAAACCGGTTCTGTCGCCGCGCCCAGCTCCCGCACTTCCAGTCTGGGGCAGTACAAGGCAGACACTGGCTTCATACTGTACTTCCGTGAGGACTAGAGTCTTGGAGTCGCCCATGGGAAAGGAGCCCTAAGACGGAGGGCCCCGCCCCGGTCCCGCCTCCCTCGCTGCTTGCCTCCCTCGCCTCCGCGGCAAAGCCTTGTAACAGCCTACCGTGGTCGAGCGCTTTCTGGGAGGCCCAAGCCGCGGTCACCTTCTCCTTCAGGGCCGGCTCTCTCAGGGCTGCAGAAAACTCCGCGCGAACCTCTTGCTTGACCCGCTTCTTGACCGCTTCTCCGTTGACGGGCGAACGAGAGTTTTCCACACGAGCCGAGCGGCTCCTGCTGCGCTTTCCACTCATCTTTCCCGCACGCATGTGCACACTAGGCAAGAAACTACGGCTCCCGTCATACTTCACGCTTTAAGGCGGGCCTTATTCCTGATCTAGCCAATCGCAGCGGTGGGCGCGAGGCGAGAGCGGGAATGAGCGCGAACGAGCGAGAGAGGGTGAAGGAAACCACAAAGAGATAGGATACGTACTCTTACGCACCCTAGAGTCTTCTAACGACCAACTGCTAGGATGGTTAGTTGAGAGGCGGGGCTGCCGCGGGCTGCTTTCATTGGCTGTGGCGTTTCTCATTTCCTCTCGAGTCATGTGTGCTTTCTCTATGGTACGGTTTGCTCAGGATAGTTTGACACAGATGGGCGGACTCGGCTTCATTCAACCTTCGTCTCTATGGTTCCCGGAAGTGTGGCCTACTGGTTCCGGTGTAGGATTCGGCGGGTGTGAGGCGAGTGGTGTGCGGGACGGAGCGGAGGTTCAGCGCGGCCGGGGAATGCTTGTGGCCTTCTGAGCCGCTTTCCGCTTTCGCCATGTCCGTCGTGCCGCCCAACCGCTCCCAGACCGGCTGGCCCCGTGGGGTCAACCAGTTCGGTAACAAATACATCCAGCAAAGCAAACCCCTCACGCTCGAGCGGACCATCAACCTGTGAGTGGCGCTCGGTGCCCCCCTCCTTCTTCCCCTCCCATGAGCAGCGGAGAGCCACAGCGCCACGCCTCCTCCGCCTCTTTCTCCCGCGTCTTTACTATACTGTACTAGGATTCCCCCCCCCAAACATCCTCTCCCTTCCGCCGACGTCCCAGCACTTTTGTCTTGCACCCCTCCACGCGCGATAAAAAAGTCGAGGTCCTATTCACACGTGCATGATTTCGCGCGGCTTCCCTGCACTTGATTATTATCGGCGCCTGGTTCTTTTGTGCATGTGTCGTAGCTCAACGGTAGAGTAGCTTCCTGCCGTTGCATGTCGGGCTGGGAATACTTGCTGCCTGAAACCCTGGAGAGTCGCTGCCAAACAATATAGGCGACCGTGAACTAGATGGGGGGTCTCACTTTGCTTTAAGGTTCCCTAGGTTCCTCAGTCGCCCACACTTCCGCTCTCGGGGGCACCTTAATCTGCCTCCACCCAAAGGGTTTTGCAGCTTGCAGACCACATCCCCCCCCCTTTTAAAGGATGTGTACCTGTTTACTGATGCACTTCTTTTCTGCATGTATCACTTGGGGGATTTTCAGTAGAAAAATCGTATGGGGCGGGGAAGGGCAGTCTGGATCCCCTTCTAGCAACACAAAATTACAAATATAAGCAACTGAGTAAGAAAACAGATCCAATGATTTCCTTTGACACCGAGTCTATATGTGGCATTGTCATTTAAATACTGTATATATTTCAGCAAGTGCAGGACAGGTGGAAAAAGGTCTTGACCCCCAGCCGATAAGAAAGGTGTGGGGAACAGCAATATATTAAATGTATGGCTCCAGGTAGGGCTGTGAAATACTCTTCTCTGAAACCCTGGAGAACCACTGCCAGCCGGAGTAGATCCCCTGTCTGAAACCCTGAAGAGGTGCTGCTGGTCATTTTGTAGACTAGACTGAGCTAGATGCAGCAACTGTCTTGGTTTAGTGTAGGGCAACTGTCTATATTTTCTGCACGTTGTTGCTTTGTGCATGTGGGACTGCAGCTCCAAAGCGTACAGTGAAAATGGATCGTGTAACACAGCTCAGAGTCACTGGCTATACCCTGCTCTGTGTTCAATTTTTGAACTAGATTGTCAATATGCATGAAATACTGTATTTAAGGTGTAATTCCTTTTAGGTATCCACTCACAAATTACACTTTTGGGACCAAGGAACCCCTATATGAAAAGGACAGTTCAGTGGCTGCCCGGTTCCAGCGCATGAGGGAGGAATTTGACAAGATTGGAATGAGGCGGACTGTCGAGGGGGTCCTTATTGTGCATGAACACAGGCTGCCTCATGTGTTGCTTTTGCAGTTGGGCACAACTTTCTTCAAACTGTAAGTGAGCTTTAACAAACCTAGCAATGCATAATGATAAATGTTTGAAGCTCCACAGAGAAAGTAAATGGCTTGTGGATGGAGGGCAAAGGCGGTTTTAGGGTAGCTCAACCAGTGTGGCTGCACTGCAGCGAGCGCCATAACAATGCTGTAGAACAGAGTGAGAGACGGGGGCGGGGTAGCATTGCGCAGAGCACCACTGCAATTTGAGAGCCCTGGTCCATCACTGTGGAGGGGGAAATTTGGAGTGGAGAAGCAGCTGGGCCTGGGGATGGAAGCGCCATTCTCCCCCTGGAGAGCTACTGCCAGTCAGAGTAGACAGTACTGGCCTGGATGGCCAAATACAGTCCAACCTGATATAAGGATGTACCGTAGCCAATATTCCTATGTATTTGCTATAGCATGCGGCTTCTAGTTCCAGTTCTGGTGAGTTCAAACACAGTTTAGGCAACTAACTGTGTTTTTAGCTGGCCACAATAGTAGCTTTAGACTGCAGGCTACTGGGGAAATCTGAAGATGATAAATCCTACCTAACTGAGGTCCATTGATTTCAGTGGGTCTGCCTGAGTAATACTTAGATACAGACCATGGCCTTCCATTTTAAATAGATTGTTGTTGGTCCAGTAGTCAACTCCAGTGGGGCTTTCTCTCAGGTAATTTGGGTTACTTCAGCTTTATTCCCTCTACAAATTACAATGTAAAGCAGTATATAAATGGTTGAAATAAATAAAATGCTGCGTTTTTTCATCTATCCTTTCTGAATATTGCTCATCACCTTCCTCCTGCTTCTCTTAGAAAACTAAAAGGTGATGGTGATCTGACTGCACCACACATGACTCTTCTAATCTCTTTGCAGCATTAGCTAGTCTAAATTCTTGGGAATAGTTTCACAAGTTTCTGAAGTTAATAGATAAGCCATTTCTAATGCCCGCAGCCAACTAATTCTGGAACAAAATCCCTGGGTCCATTTTTTGATTGCAGAATTTGCACAGAAGTAAAGCAACAACATAGTTCTTCTAGGATATTGTCACCCGCACAGTAGTAAACTGCAATGCCTCAAAGACTGTCTCTCATATTAGCTGACCCCGACCCTGCAATGGAGCAGAGTTATGGCTCTTCTACAAGAGGTCTGGATAGTGGCAACACGAGAACAGGCCTTTTCTGCAGTGGCTCCTCTTTTGTGGAATGCTCTCCCCAGGGAGGCTTGCCTGGCACTTTCATTACATATATTCAGGCACCAGGGGAAAACATTTGGCTGAGGTAGTAAAACATTCTCAAAACAGCTTTTTGGACATTTACTGCAGTGTTACTTTAAAAAATATTTTAATTATGACTGCACCTAAAACATATCCTTTATCATGACTTTATTTTCCACAGGCCAGGTGGTGAACTTAATCCAGGAGAAGATGAGGTAGAAGGTCTCAAACGTTTAATGACAGAGGTAGATGTCACAATTATTTGCATTTTTATCCTGAGGCTTTAGGATGGATAACAATAAGCCTTTTATGGTTGCATTCACATGAACAAGGTGAATAGCATTCAACACACCTGTAAGGTAAATTCAGGAATTAAAACACCTTAATTTTTAATAAACTCTTAGGTGCGGAAGTATGTTTGCAGTTTTGCCAATCCATGAAAAAGTCCAGTGAGTATGTACTGTATTTGAGTTCTGAGTTTTTCTGGTTTTCCATATGAAAGCTAACAAACCCTCACTCTAAGGCAGCTGTGGCGAATCTTTCCTAGCTAGCTGGCAAGATCCTTCTCTCCTCACCCATGGAGAGCCAAATTTGACAGGTAGTCAGAGCTGCTCACCTGTCAGGTACCTTGACAAGCAGAACATCATGCCATATTAATACTTCGTTTCCTGTTCTTTTCAGCAAGCTTGTAAGGCACCCAGCTAATTGGCCTCCGGTGCCTCTCTTTCCTAGTATTTGGTGCTGGTGCTGGCCTCATCTGAGGCTTGTGTGGGGTTTAGGCTTTGGGTAAGGTGCAAACATCTGTTGCTGCTTTTGACTGACCCTTACATAGGAGTGCTAATTCTATCTTAGTTGTAAACTCAATGTTTACTGAAAAGTGCCTCTTCAGTAAAAGGGGCCCAGCCTTCTCCATAAGTGAAGCAGGGAAGGCTCTGGGGCTTCTGTAATAGAGACTTCTGAGTCAGAGGATGACAATGGAATATTCTTCAGTCTAATGTGCTCACTAGTTGTTCCTGGGTCTGACCTTCCATGCAATTCCGCTTCTGACTCAAAAGTCATCAGTTTCACCTCCTAAAGAAGAGAGTCATGACAGCTCCATGCCTCTCAACTCACTGTCTTTCTCCTTGGAATGCTGTGCGCTAGTTGCATTTTCCTTAGCTATATTTTGTTTTGGATTTTTTTCATTCAGCTCCCGCTTTCTCTTCCCTTCACTGTGTGTGAGCTTCATCTGCCTCCTGCACCTTTCCTGCACAGCTGGTGCTCAGCTTGTTTATTATTTTAGTTATGCAAGCAAATTATCTGTTGTTTTTTGGAAGTGGAAAGACAGCAAATAAACTGTCTTGATATTCTCATGGGGCAGGGGTGGCATTGGACAGTGGAGATTTGCTTTGATGGAGATCTGCATACTCAGCAGCATCAATTGCTACTGGGAAGGGAGAGGGAGGGTTAGGAGACAGGAGCTCATGTACTTGGCATTGACCAATGCTGGGAAGGTGCATGCAGGAAAACGTGGCAGCAGCTGCAGCTTTGCTCCTTTAATGCCACATTGTCTTTCTTAATTTCCTTCTCTTCTCTCCCCATCTCACTCCCTGGTCCAAAAGTCATTTCTGATGGGGTAATACACACATATTCTATTACACAAAGAGAAGTAGATGGAATGCCAAGTGTTGCAGGGACACAGGTGAAGCTAAGCTAGTGAGCTTCTCAAAAGCAATACTTGGCCATTGTTACGAACAGGCTACTCTACCATATGAGCAATCTGCCTGAGCAAGGTCGTTCTTAGCTACAATTCTTGAGAATATCCACTTAAAGAGGGACTATACCTTTGAATACCAGTTGTTGGGGAGAAATTTTTTTGCTTAATGTTCTGTAAACAAAGTATGGCTAGCACTAAAGAATACATCTATTTTTTTTGTTTATTATACTTTTCCTTAGTCCAACAATCTTTTAAGTAGCAGCACCATTGCTTATATTTCTGTACTCACTCTTTTGTGAACTAGTGAAAAAGTTAATAAAAAGTATTACTTTCTTAAAAAAAGACCACTTTATAAACAGTGTTTTCTTAGTGTCATACTGTAAATGATACACTGTAAATTAATGGCCTGGTTTGCATGTAATGCTAAATCATGGTTTGTTTAATGAAACCATAGATTAACCACGAGTTGTCCCACAGACTATTTTTTTTAACAGCTTGTTCTTCCAAGCTTGTTTTGTTTTCCACCCTTGTTCCTTTGTAGCTTGATGAGTGTCTAGGTTGGGGGTGGTCAAAGAAGCCATGGTTCAGGAAGGGGGCTGGGTTCTCACATAATGCTAAAACAAACCAAAGTTCATAAGCAAACAGCAATTTGACAAAAAACAAATAGTAGTTAAACCGTTGGGCAGGGTTTGGATGATCAAACAAACTATGACTTAAATCATAGTTTAATAAGCCAGGTCTTTGTGTTATATATGAATCAGGTCATTCAATTAACAGTATTTGTTTGCACTTCTATATTGATTAAAGAAATTTAAGAATTTAGACTATAATTTTGGGCTAGCATTCTTAATATATGACATTCTGCTATTGTGAAGCACTGGCATAGAGCATATCAGGATTTTCCTTGCATTTCTATTTTGGCAGATCCTGGGTCGCCAGGATGGAGTGCAGCAAGACTGGGTCATTGATGACTGCATTGGTAACTGGTGGCGACCAAATTTTGAGCCCCCACAGGTGAGAATTGAAGTAGCCACTAGCATTTTCATTTGATTTATTTTTTGGACTTACAACAAAACCCCTCCCAAGAACTAATTAACCATCCTACTGCATGACTCTATTGCTGGTAGAAGACTGGCAGGCTCAGGCCTCTGTAAGTCAGAGAAATAGAATTAAGTCACTGAGGAGCAGCATAGTTTCTTTGAATAGGATGAAAGGTTTTGGAAAATAAAAAGTGCATTAAATAAGGAGCAATGGCATTCTCCTCCCAGAACAACTGATGGCCTTTTCAGAAGCAGATGGCATTTGCTCTTGAATTTCCTCTCTTTTGCCTTCCCTCAGGGTATGTAGGCCTTTCTTAAGCAGCCCCAGGGAATGTGGGAGAAGAGGCTGCCTCAGATGTTCTCTCCTCAGGGTATTGATAGTCAAACAGCCAATGTTGTATGCTTCCTTTTTTCTGCAGAACATGAACTGATTCTATTGCAGAACATGAACTGAAAATGACCTGCTGTGTGCGTGTTCACGCTTACAGCCTTTTAGTCCTGGCACTTATTTTACAACAGAGGCTTGACTTTTTTAAACGTCAGACTGTACGGTAGCTATGTGAAATTTCTATGCCAAACCCTGAACAGCTTTGAACCTGTGAAAGACTGCTAGCCCCCATGGAGACCTGGCAGATCACCTGGGGAACTTGTATCAGTGGCACCTCATATTGCAGACCATGGTGGGGACCCACAAAGGTGCATTTTCTGCTGTCACCTCAATTCTCTAGAACAGTCTTCACCCTGCCATACAGGAAGCATCACTGCTTACTAGCTTTAGAAATCTTTTGAATACCTCATCCTGCCGCCCCCTAATTTGTTAAAGATGGAGCCTGTTGTTTTGCACATTGTAATGCTTTATTGCACCAGTACTGTTTATTTCAGTCTTTAGTAACTGGTATTATTAGTGTATATTTTTGTAATATATTTTTCTTTAGCTGTAAATGATTTAGTTTTATATACAGGTGGTATAGAAACAAGCACATTTTTTAGAATTTGCAACCTAGAATTTGAAAGCAAGTGTTTTGAATCTGACTTTTTAAAAAAGCAATTGTTCATGATCCAGTGACATGATTGGCATCATGTCTAGTTTGACCCTTGGCCTGTGTTAGAATCTACGGTACCTACCGTATATTTTGCATTTGAAATATATTTGGAAAATACCTAAAGTGCTCTGGCTGTGGATATGATTCAAAGCAACTAGATTCTAACTGTCCTGCTTCAGCCCCATGAACTCTCATAACATGTTAAGTACTTCGATTTCAGGAAAGCTGTACACAGACATGAACTAATCATTATTTTTTATTGTTTCCCACAGTATCCGTATATTCCAGCTCACATTACGAAACCAAAAGAGCACAAGAAGCTCTTTTTGGTTCAGCTTCAAGAAAAGGGTAGGCATTCTGTCACATCTTTATTTTCCATATAGGTTTCCATATAGGTTTTATTGAGAGATGGCAACAAAATCCTGGGCAAGGTGGTTTATACTATCTAAACTTAAAGAGAATTCTGAAAACTTGTTTCTACTGTAGTGGTTTATATGCTGCTCAAAAGCTCCAGTGGTGCTCCTCCCCCACTCCTGTGCCATGGATGAAACAAGCTAGAGTTGTTGTGAGAAGCGAGGTTACCGGGAACCAGGCAGAGGGCCTTCTTGGTAGTGGCACCCTCCCTGTGGAACGCGCTCCCATCAGATGTCAATGGAATAAACAACTATCTGACTTTTAGAAGACATCTGAAGGCAGCCCTGTATCGGGGAATTTTTAAATGTTTGATGTTTTAGTATGTTCTGATATATGCTGTGAGCCGCCCAGAGTGGCTGGGGAAAAACCCAGCCCAGATGGGCAGGGTATAAATAATAAAGTTGTTATTATTATTATTATTATTGCATTACAGTATGATGGATTTTATTGTGGGAGGTAGCATTTCTTCACATCTTTTCTGTACACAGTTTCACTTAAAATTGCTTAAGTTTGGATGGATGTTGCCTTAGGTTTTTATGACTCATTCCAAGTTGCTTTCAATTTGCGTGGTTTGCCTGGATAACTTAGAATAGCCTGAGGAGTCCTCATGCCAGGCATGCTATCTGTATATTCAGACTGTACAAACCAAAGTTCTAAATATTACTATTCTGCATATGATGCAACCTAGGAATTAAGAAAACTAAACTTCGCTCAATATTTGTCTTGTCCTTGCTTGAAGCAGATTTTTATTTGATTAGATCTCTCTTGATTTGTTCTAGCTTTGTTTGCCGTCCCCAAAAATTACAAGCTGGTAGCTGCTCCATTGTTTGAGCTCTATGACAATGCACCAGGTTATGGGCCTATCATTTCAAGCCTCCCCCAGCTTTTGAGCAGGTAGAGTATGCTGTGGGTTTCCATGCTGTGGTTTCATACTGCTACAGCTGCTACAGAAAAGCTTTCTTTAGCTCTTTCACTTGCTTGTGTAGGGAATAGCTGACTTGAGTGCTCTGAGGATTGTGGTGCTTATGTATCCACATTGGCTTGGATCATAGGATAAATTGACTTAAGGAAAACCACAAAAGGAAGGTTTCTACCCTCCCTACAGCCCCTGATGGGTTGGGCCTCCTGAAAATGTATGTTGGGGTGCCAGGAGGAAGAGGGGTTAGAAATTCTACAAACTTCCTTAATTTATCTTAGGATCCAAGCCACTGTATTTACTTCATATCATTCAGCAGAGTACAGTACGGTACTTTAAATTAAATTAGTTTTGAATTACAAACAGTACTTCACATTCCTTGTATGTCCCCTTTCACTTTTCCTTGCGTATCAAAAGCCAACAGAAGGCACCCTACAAAAAGTGCCTTCTGTTGCTATAGTCATTGCCTGCCTTACCGTATGAGTACATTACCTCAGGAGATTAAGCCTTGATGTACTTTCTTGAACCTTGCTTGCTTGCTGGGCTTCCAATTGATGTATTATGTGCTGGCTGTCTGGTTTTTTCAAGCTGTGTTCTTAGAAACCTAAAGTTCTAGCAAGCACTGTCTGGGTGCATATAGAGCAGGGGTAGTCAATATGGTCCCCAGATTTTGGACTATAATTCCTCTCATCCCTGATGGGAGTCATGTTAGCTGAGGCTGGGATTTGTGGTCTGGAGAGCACCACATTGGCTACCCTTATGTAGGGCAATGCTAGGCTCAGTAGGGTAGAAAAAGGAAAAAACCATTAGCCCATGGGTTGGATTAAAACTAGTCAAACTTCCAGGGTGCACATTCCAATGGTAGGTGGGGCAAAAACCCAAATAAAGCAAAACCACTTGTCCCCTAGTCATCCATTCCTGCTTTAAACATATTGGAAATCAACACAGTGGGAAAAGGTTTGGGGGGGGGGAAGCAAAGCACACACACAGCCACCAGCACCTCAACAAAGCTATGATCAAACAGAAAACTATGTTCCCCACCGGATGTGGCAGGGTGTGTGGAGGTGGGCTTCCTGTTCCTTTCTGCACCCCTTGAGATTGTTCAGCCAGGTGAAGGAGGAGCTGGAAGCAGGTGCACAGCTTCTGCATGCTGTGAGTCAAAGGTGGGTGGAATTTCAGGTTATTGGCAACATTCTTAGAAGCAGCAACTCCTTGTTGCTTCCTGGAACAGGCCAACGTATGCAACACCACAACAGCAGCTTCCTCCTTCCTAGATCATAGCAAATTCAAAAGTAGGTCAGCATTTTATTTAATAAAATGCCTGCCTCATGTCAGAGAGCAATTCCCAAGCAGTGGCTTGCATACCAGCCAATTGCTCTGAATTTGCCAAGTTAACTGGGATTGATGTTACATGATGGACAGGTGGATGTCATTTGACCAAAATGACCTCAGGGTCCAAATGGGGAGTCCTGGCAAGCCTAGTAAATTCCATAGGCCAGAGGTTGCCTACCGTTGCAGGAGGACCTCTGGCTAGTGATCCAAGTATGTACCTATAACCTACTGGTGCATCTTTTGCAATTCATAATAGCAGATCTGTTATCCAGCCAATTAAGAATATCTGTGTGTAGTTCATGATCTTCAGTGTGAGTAATCATTACTTATTTTCCCCCTCTGCCAGGTTCAATTTTATTTACAACTGAATTTCCTGAAGTACGTGGTAGAAGCCGTCTCTGTGAGAACAGCTTTAAAATGTAGAAGAGAGAACCTGACACAAAGATTTGTTTTTTTATGTGTCCCCCTTCCCCAAACTCTCTACCATCTGAATAGGAAAGTGAATCTTGACTGTTTAGATAGTGGAATGATGAGTGTATTTGCATTTTAATCACCTATGTTGTAATAGTCACTTGACTTGACTTTTTTTAAAAATAACATTAAAACAAAATGATCTCCTTTCTGTTTTTGTGTGTTCCTTTTTCAAATGGGACTTGATGAGAGATTTCTGCTCAGGGATTGATACCACAGCATTGCATATGAGAATGAGGATGAAAGAGTACTGTCTGCATCCATCTAAATATACCTTTGGAAATGTAGGCTACTTGTTAACTAACTAAAAGCAAGGTCTTTTGTTCACAGGAAACATAGCAGGGTGTTGGGACTCAGGCTGGCAGCAGGTCTTGAAACAGATGGGGGGAATTGATAACTTTTGTTCTATCACTCAGCGCAGCCTGAAGGAGGGAACTAAGCTAGGCTAGCAAGGAAGTGTCTGAACAATAAAAGGACACAGTGTTTCAGGTGATGCTGCCTTGCCACATAAAGGCTCCCAGTTTTGGTTTGATTGCTACTCTTGGAATAACTTCTGTTTTGGAAAGCTCTGCACTAGTCAGTCATGTGAGGTTGTACTGAGAATAGCTGATTGACAGGCCGGTTGTCTCAAACGGGCATAGTGTGAGGGGTGCCAGGGCCCCAGGCGCACAATTTTTGAGGTGGCATGAACCAGGTGCCCCCATGCAGGCGACCCTGGCACAGCCTGGCGCTTCTCTCCACCCACTAAGACCTGCATCGACTGGCTGGGCTCCCCACTATGTGGGCAGGCGGCTCAGCACAGCCCTCCCTGCTTTGCTCTGGTGGGGTCGCTCCAGCAGCATCTGTGGTGAGGGCTGGGGTGCCCCCCCCCGCCTGGCACGTGTGCACCTGCTCTGGGTGCTGGCAAATGCTCTGGGTGCTGCTCTCAACCATCTCAAAGTTTAGCCCCACCTGTTCTGCTAGTTTCTGGATACAGTATTGTCATTTCTGCCCTGTGTCCATTTTATTAATTTAATTTATCGATTTGATTTATTTATCTACTACCTTTCATCCAAGGATCACAGGAAATTTTACAATACACAAACACCAGAATACATAACATAGTAACAAAACAAAAACAATAACCCCTCTTTCATTTGCAAGGAGATTGGCCTCCACATTGGGAGATGAGCAGGCAAACAAACTCATGACACTGTGGCTGACGTAATTAGGTCCTATGATAGTGTTTGCCATTTGCTGTTTATAAACAAATACAGACCTACAACACAAGACTTGTGAAGGAGGGGTCAGAAAACCTTTCTGTTTTGGCGGGACAATCCAGACACCATGAATTGGTTACAGAAGTTCTTAAATTTATTTTAGATGCTTTTTTGAGGGAGTGTAATAATAAATAGTCCATACTGATGCAAGTTCTTTTGTCAGACAGTTTTGAAAAATGTGAGGGGGCGGGGGTGGAACTGAAATATGAAAAATGGGTCCATGCTATGGGGATTTTATTATTCATAAAGCTTGCAGAAGGCTCCAACCCTGATGTCAACAGATGGAAGAGTTGCATGGTGATACCGGTATCTTCCAGGAGATAAGTACTGTATCCACTCAACTACTTTGATCTGCACAACTGGCTCTTTTACAATTGTTCTGCACTTGCAATGAATTGCTTCTTCAAGGTGGAAGCATCAGCCCTTTGGAACTCATTCCCAATTAATATTAGACAACCACCTTCTCTCTATTGTGTTTTGTGTCTGCTAAAAACTTAAAAAAAACAAACCCATAGTTTCATCTGCAGGGGAGGTTTTTTTTTTTTTTTTTTTTTACAAAGGACTGGAAATGTAAAGGATTGTGTTACAAGGCAGGGGATTAGTTGGCAATAGAAAGAAAGAAACCTCAATATTTAAAAACCTAACTATTGGTCAACAGGTATGCACTATATTTTAATAAGATGCGCAGAAACACTTGGACTATTCTGAACTGTAAGAAATGTGTGTGTGTGTTTGAATATTTTGTGTCATATACATACAAACCCATGTCTCACACAATATATTTATTTAAATTTGCTCTTCATGCTTACAAGACACCACCAAGGTTACAATGTTAAAATCAAAAGCTGTATTTTAAACATTTAAACAAACTAAGCATTATACACCCATCATGCATTACATTGAATATATAATTTATACACTTTAATTAGAAGTATAACTTTTGGCATAGATTATGCCTGATGATAATAATAAAGAGTGCGTATACTGTACTGTCCGTAGTATTAGTTACAGCCGTGTTGGTCTGCCATAGTAGAAACAATATTAAAAAAATTCTTTCCAGTAGCACCTTAGAGACCAACTAAGTTTGTCATTGGTATGAGCTTTCCTGTGCATGCAATTACATACTTAGTTGGTCTCTAAGGTGCTACTGGAAAGAATTTTTTTATTTTGTCCGTAGTGTGTGTGTCTAACATAATATTTTGTGTGGGTAATATATGCACACAGCACAAAACGTGCGTGTTTGCATGTGTCTAAAATATATGTAGGGGGTGTGATGTGTTAGATGTGTGAGCATATCCCGACAAGAAACCCGCCCCGCGCGGCCTGTTCCCCCAAAATCCACCCACCTTTCCCTCTGTCCGTCCCCTTTCTGTATTTCCCCTTCCATATTTCCGCGCCCGCCGGTCACTGCCAGGCAGGGGAAGGCTCAGCTGGGCAGCTTGTCCCGTCCCTCCACCCCAAAGTCAGCGCCGGCCGCCTTCTCCCGCCCCAGGCCGGAGAGGCCGCCGCCTCCGCCGCCGAGTCAGTGGGCCGGATTCGCGACGGAGCGGGCGGGCTCCTGAGGGAGGCGCTCATTCGCTCGGGAAGAGGCCCCGGGGCGGCCAGCAGCGGGCGGGCAAGCGGGCGACTGCGCGGTTTTCGCTCCCGAGTTCCGTGCGTGTGAGCCGGAGTCGGCGGGAGTAGGCCTCTCCCTGCGGGCGCTGGGCCGTTGCCGGGAGACCCCGCGGACCGCGCTAGCGAGCCCGGGCTGGAGCCCGCCAGGCCTCCGCGATGCCGCTGCTCTTCTTGGAGCGCTTCCCTTGGCCCAGCCTGCGCACTTACACGGCGCTCAGCGCCCTGGCCTTGCTGGGCAGCAGCCTCAGCGCCTACCGCGCCCTCAGCCAGGCCGCCGAGCACACGGAAGAGCCCCCCGGGGTGCGGCTGCAGCAGGAGACCGGAGGAGGAGAGGAGGGCGACCTGTCGCCGCGGACCGGGCCCGCCGCCCTGGACGTCGCCTATTACTTACTCTCCGACAGCCTCTGCGTTTGGGTGAGCCGCCCGGGAAGGGAAGGCGAGGTGGGGAGGCGTGACCCCCGGAGTCAGTGGGAGATAGACGGCCTGGGGAATAGGCCCCGGGTGGGGTGTGCGAGGGGGATTACTTCGAAGAAAGGTGTGAGGAGGACGGGGCTGCTGAGGGTGAATTAGGAGACGGGGCAGGGGTGGGCGCCTGATTTGGGGGAGAATGAGAGAAGTCATGGGGCACAAGTGGCCCACCTGTAAAGGAGGAAGACCTCTAGGCAACGTGGGGTGGGAGCCAACAACCCCACTCAGGCCGGTGGGCTAGATCCCACGAAGTTGTCCTCGGAGTAGACCGTAGACCTAGTGAAATTAATGGGTGCCGGTTGGACTAATCCTCCATGGAAGGTTGAGGGACTAGGCCCACTGAAATCGCTAACACTTAAGCATGTCTGAGTCTGGATTCAGCCCCGCTGGTGAGTGTTTTGTTTTTTTAGGGAAGAGAAGGTGCCTGGAGGAGAGGAGGAGAGTATTGTGGGGAGTGGGCACCTGATGTTTGGAGGGAGTAGGGCAGGGGCCAGCAAACCTTTCCAGCAGGGGGCCGGTCTACTGTCCCTCAGGCCTTGGGGGGGGCAGACTATTTTTTGGGGGGGGGGGGAGGAAACGAACGAATTCCTATGCCCCACAAATAACCCAGAGATGCATTTTAAATGAAAGGACACATTCTACTCATGTAAAAACCCGCTGATTCCGGGACCATCCGAAGGTGATTGGGCCAGATCCGGCCCCCAGGCCTTAGTTTGTTTACCCTTGGAGTAGGGTGTATCTCCCATCTTATTCCTCATAGACACCCTTCACAGCAGTAATTCCCTTGCCAATACAGTATACTCCTCCCTCTCAAAGAGGCCCAAAGAAATGTGGGTCAGAGGGTTGGATCTTGCAAGGTGTAGAGACATAGTGGGACACACTGGTGAAAATATTAGGAACGAGGATACTGCATAGGCTTCTCTTTCCCCCACATTATGGGATGTGTGTGTTGTAGGGGATGTTCAAGGTAGCATCAGGGTGATGAGAGTAACTCCGCATGGCATGGTGTGGGTATAATGACAGGGAATAGGGTATGTGTGCCTAAGGATCAGTGCAGGAATTACATGTGCTTGTTTGGGGAAGAGGGTTGCTAGTCACCCACTGCTCCCTGACATTCTGTTCCTATTTGCACATCTGAGTAGGGGGGGGGCATTTTTTTGGCAGAGTGATATAGCTGACAGAATGAGAAGGCATCTGAAAGGCAAATGTAAAGATTGTTAAGGGTCAAAAAGTGTGGGGACAGAGTAGCAGATAGGGAGTACTAAGGGTTACTCATTGTCCCTAAGGAGATATTTAGTGGAAAAAAGTAGTTGCTGGAAGCTGGCCTAGGAGTTTTGGGGATACATAATAGACAGCACCTAGAAAAATAAGGGGACAGTGTACTAACTAGTATGTAATGGTGCTAATGAAGAGTTCATTTAATGTTGGTTCCAACGTTGTCTGGTCACCTTGTATTCTCTTTCTTGCCTTGTTCTGAAGGGGTATCCCTTATTCCAAAGCATCTTGATGCCATAGTTGTCTGGTTCAGGGGATTTGCAGGACTGCAGGACTATAATTTTATTTTGGCTATTTGTTAGTTGCTTTTCAGGACCAAGTCCTCACAAAATGACAGAGAGAAAGAAATACAATAAACTTCAGGCAGAATATGAAGCATTGAGAGGATGTAGACAAATAGATGTATTGGAGATAACTGAACTATCAGTAGATTACCAAAGTGCTCTTAAGGAAAGGCAGTAGTAAAAATATAAGTTGATGGCTTTCCTGAATGTCAGAACTTAAGGGGCCAAAGCAAATGTTAAGTCGAAGACAGTTCTCCAACTGCAGAACTACTATTGAAAAGATGCTGTGCTGTGCGCTCAGCACCCTAATTGATTTCCTGCCCAGAGTGGCTGGGGCAACCTAGGACTCAGCTAGACTGGAAAAGAAAAAGTGATTTATATGCATTGTATGTGCGATATAACATTGTACCACCAGATGGCGACATAGAGTCTCATTTTTCTCTACGTGTTTTCCCTGTTTAAATTTACAACACTTTAAACTGAAACGCTTCTTTGATGTGTCTAGATCCAGCCCCAGTCAGCTGGGAAGCTAATAAATTAATAATAATAATAATATAATTTCACCACAAGGAGAAACCTCAGACACACAAGGAGGACCTCAGACACAGTTCTTAAATTTACAAGTAGGATCATATGAGAGCAGGCTTCAGTTTAGATGATACAGTCCTGAACCATTTAGGACTTTGCAGGTCCTAAATGGTTCATTATTTATTATTATTTATACCCCACCCTTCTAGCTGGGTTTCCCCAGCCACTCTAGGTGGCTTTCAGCATATCTAAAAACATAATAAAAACATAAAGCATAAAAAACTTCCTGATACAGGGTTGCTTTCAGATGTCTTCTAAAAGTTGTGTAATTCTTGACATCTGAAAGGAGGATGTTCCACAGGAAGGAATTGGGCCAAGACGACAACGATGATGATGATGCTACCATAGAATGTTAATCAGTCAGAAGCCTGGTTATAGAAAAATGTTTTTGCCTGGCCCCTAAAGATATGTAATGAAGGCACCAGGAGATTTTTGCTAGGGAGAACATTCCACAAAGAGGAGCTACTGCAGAGAAAGCCCATTCTTGTGTTGCTACCCTCCAGACCTTTCATGGAGGAAGCACACAAGGGCCTAAGATGATGATTGCAGGGGATCATATGGGGATAGATGGTTCTTGAGGTATTGCCGTCTTGAGCCATTTGAGTCTTTATAGATCAGAAGCAGCACTTTGAATAGGGTCCGGAAACTAATTGGCAGCCAGTGCAGTCAGGCCAGGATTGGCGTTACGGTATATGCTCAAACCATCTTGCCCCAGTTAGCAACGTGGCTGCTGAATTCTGCACCAGCTGAATTTTCCAACTGTCTTCTGAGGCAACCTTACATATAACATGTTGCAGTAATCTAAGACAGAGGTTAGCAGAGCATAGATGACAGACCTGAGGCTATCCCTGTTGTCGTGGTAGAGCACAGGGTACCTTTTGTCTCTCCCCCACCTTGGCACACCAGCTCTTCCTCCGAAGACCACTGGGCTGCCCCCTTTCCGGGGAGCACCAAGCTATACCCCGTCGCTCTACTGAAGTTACTGGTAGTCTGCCACCACCAAACGCTATAGCCAAGCTGTTTGGACAAATATTTCTCTGGTAGAGGGCAAAGCAGCAAGGACTGGTTTAGCAATATGAAGCCAGAAAGGACCAAAACCCACAGAAATCTCTCTTAACTATTTATTATAGAAAGATAGTTAAACAGACAGAATATAGCAGTTCTCAGGAAAGGAATTACAAAGATAAAACAATAAACAACTTAACTTACGAATACAAACTTAAGAAGGTGTTGAGAACAAAGCTGCATTTCTCCATCCTGGCAACTTGCAGCGGAGAGCCCAGCAAGCTCGGCATTTCTCAGGCTCTTTGAAACAGCAAGACAGCAGGCAGAATTTTTATTTGCAGAATAAAAAACACTTTCTCTTTACAGACTTAAATCCCCCCAAACCCCCTCAGGGCGTACACACAGCACACGTGGGATTTCAGATAACAAGCCAATCCACATTAGCTTTACTTTCAAATCAACCTATCAATAGAGGACAGTGCGTTTGTCTTGTCAATCAATTAAGAGCTTATGCAGATGTTCGGTGTTTACACATCAATCACTCCAGGGCAATCCAACCTTCCTGTTCTCAGACACAAATGAGAGTCCTTAGTTCTTATCAAGAGGATGTGAGATAAAGCAGCTGCAAGCTGTGAGAATTAACACTTAAATCAAAGGCTGGGAAGAGACAACTGGAATTCCCTCCCTTAAGTTGAAAAGGTGAACTTCCCAGGCCCAGGCTGTTTAAAGCTGAACCAGGGTCCCACAATGCTTTGCAGCTTTCCCTGCTTACTTTGCGGGGTTAGGCATAGAGATGCTTGTAATATCACGACACCTGTTCATATAGGGATGCAGTTGGGCCCCCAACCAAAGCTGATTGAAGACACTCTGCACTACTGAGGGTACCTAATCCCCAGGCTATGTACTCACTCCTTCAGAGGGAGTGTAACCCCATCACGAGCATGCAACCTCTCTTCCAGTCAATCTAGGGAACCACCCACTAACAGTTACTTAGTGTTACCTGGATTGAGTTTCAGTTTGTTTGTCTCATCCAGTTCATTACTGAGACAAGGCAACAGTCCAGCACATCAATTGCCACACTTGTAGATCTAAAGGAGAAGTAATGCTGTGTGTCACCAGCATATTGCTGATGACATTCTTCAAAACTCTGGATAACCCCACTCAGTGCTTTCATGTAGAAACCACTGAGTGGGGATTAAACAGCATAGGGGATAAAATAGAACCCCAAATTGAATGTTTTACAGGGCCTCGCCAAGTATCACCCTCTGGAAATAATCCAAGTTGAACCGGAACCACTGCAATGTAACAGTGCCACCCAGCCCTTAAATCGGACAGCTGTTCTAGAAGAATATCATGGTCATTGTTATCAGCCAAGATGAACAAGTGTCCAGAGCAAACGTGGTTGCCCTGACTGATTCAGGCATTTTGTGCACATCCTTGAGCCTTAATAACCAAGACACATCCAACACAAGAGGACTAGACAGTGCCCTGGACATTCATTGAGATTCATCTGCTGTAACAGCAGAGTCAAGATCCCAGTGGATGCAAGTGATTTTTTCCTCAAATGCTTTGCAAACAAGTCACAGCAAGCTACTGTCAATTCTCCCACCTCATTTGCACACCTGCAAAAGCTCTGCCAGATGGCACACTGAGGATGCAATGGAGGCAGCAAAGTGCGCTTCAGGAGGCATCAGCAGCTGCATAAAATGACTTTGGCCCCTGAGTCATAGGTCATAGAGTTTTGTCCTACTCGGTGCTTCATAGATCTCCCCGGCATAATCTCCCACAGCTCTTACACAAGTTCAGTGTTGGCAATTTGTTACACACACCACAGGCATGGTACGAGCAGGCTAGAATTATAGTTCCTTGGTGTCAATGAAGTGATCTGCCTTCCAGAACATTCTCTGGCCAGTTTTAAACTTGTAGAGCAAGGTCATTGCCTTGGGGTTGTTGTTAATGGTTATGCAACCTGATCAGTGGCCTCAGTCCCATGGCTACAGGCTAAGATTATGCTTGAGCTATGTATCTCATGTTTGCCCAGAGTGTGTGGAGAAATATACAGGGGTTACCTAGATTTTGCTGGCTGCATTCTGAAGCTAACATTCAAAAAGTGTGCACCTCAGTTCTCATCTGCTTTACCTGATTTTGTAAGTGAAATAAGACAGTGTACTTGATGCATTTGATAATTGCCTATAAAAACTCATGCCAAAACAGCAGGTAGAGTTCAGTTCAGCTAGAGTTCAATTCTGTACATCAGAGGTGGAGAAACTCATGCCGGGGTCTGAATGTGGTCCTCAAGGCCACTCTGCCTGGCCCTTGGGACTTTCTCTATGCCACACACTCACCAGGCCTACTCTGGACATTCTCAAGTGATTTTTCCTTTCTGAAATGTGTCCTTGAACTGTGATAATGCCACTTCCTTGTCTAGATAGAGAGATAATTGTGTGTGCGCGCATGCACCTTGCTGTATAAAGTTAAGAGTTGTTTCCATTGCTTTTGCTTAGGGTCCTCTGTTCATTTGTGGTGCCAGGGCAGGATCTGGGGCCAGAAATCTAGGGCCACAATATGCAGCAAGACTGGCTGACCACATTTGAAGTAATATACATTACCATCTTGTGGGACCCAGGTGGTGCTGTGGTTAAACCACTGAGCCTAGGGCTTGCTGATCAGAAGGTCGGTGGTTCGAATCCCTGTGACGGAGTGAGCTCCCGTTGCTCGGTCCCAGCTCCTGCCAACCTAGCAGTTCGAAAGCACGTTAAAGTGCAAGTAAATAAATAGGAACCGCTACAGCGGGAAGGTAAACGGCGTTTCCGTGTGCTGCTCTGGTTTGCCAGAAGCGGCTTTGTCATGCTGGCCACATGACCTGGAAGCTATACGCCGGCTCCCTCGGCCAATAATGCGAGATGAGCGCGCAACCCCAGAGTCGGTCATGACTGGACCTAATGGTCAGGGGTCCCTTTACCTTTACCTTTACATTACCATCTAAGAGGAGGGGGCCTATGACTATTAGGTTCAGGTAACCTCATCACTGCCCCTGTCTAGTAACAAAACATTCTGGCTTTGCCTTGGTTAGGACTGAAGACCCATTCACGTTGTATAGCTATCTCAATCTGATTATTTTGTGCTGTAATGGTCGCTGAATTGAAATTACACACTTGACCCAAAATATCACTTAACTAATAAAGAGATAGAGCGCTTCAGTTATTTCAGTTTTTGAAACAGAGTTTGTAAGCCTTGAATATCCTGCACTTTATTTATTTATTTATTTATTTATTTATTTATTTATTTATATACTGCTATGTAATTAAAATAATAGTGGTTTACAGCAATAAAACGCAAAATCATTTTAAAAACTGTATAAGCAAGTTAAAAGGATGTTAACCATTGTGGAAAGGCAAGCCTGCACATGAGTCTTTTGGGGGGTATTTCAGATGCAAGATGTATTATCCTGGGGAGGTGACTTAGTCTTGTTAGTCTTCAATATTCTTCAGCAGAGTTCTACCATATGAACACCCGAAATGCCAGTTGCATTTGGCCAGCCTTCAACAATGGCATGTATTGTGCAGCAGGAGCCACGTGTGATCATTGTATGACATTTGAACAGTGGTGATTCTGTAAATGATTGCTAATTGAAGACATTAACCACTCACCAGGAATACTGGTACCCACATCCCTTACAATTGTGTCATTCAAAGTCTTTCCTTTCTCACAGCCTTTGGGGAAGTCTGCAGTGTTCAGTGAGGTTTTCATCACTTATTTATTTCTCATCACTTGTTTATAACTGAGAGCTGCCCCAGTATTAACAGTATCAAGAGTCTTTTTTAAAAAAGTTATAGCAAAAATGTTTTTCTTTTTCTCACCATTCACTTTAAATACTATGACTCCTAAACATTTTTCAGTGTATATGAATAGTCATCTACAGTATGTGACATTAATAACAATAGTTGGATAACTTTGACAAAGATATCTCAATGTCTACTATGTCTTGCAAAGGGAGTCTTGTGTTTCATCTTTGCAGTAGAAATTGGTAATGTTTATACATTATGACAAACCAGGGTTGCTGGATTTTTGTGGTTTATTTTGCACAGGCAGAAATCTGCTGCAGATGGCCTGATTGCTCCCATTTGCTCCTCCACTGGCGAAGCCAATCAATAAGCTGTAATTCAGCTTGGCTTCCCATGATGTTCAAACTCCCCAGGATCATGGTTTATTTCTTAAAAACAAGCCAGGACAACAAACCATGGTTGGAGGTCAGCTAGTGACCCCGGTTTGTTAGGGAGCAACAGACCACAATCCCTAGTTAGATGTCATGGGAAGCAGAACTTAAATGCAGCTTTCTGACTTGTTTCTCTTGCTCATGCCAGAAGCAAATGGCCATTGTGCATGAGCACACATGATTAGTTGGCAACCCTTTTTATAATGATGTGCGAATGCAGTCAGTGAGCAAAGGTCAAATTGCAGGTGGATGAGAGAGTTGGAGCCTTTCCTCTGCTTGCTTCATTACCCCATGAACCCCCCCCCCCCCCGAGACTGACTGAGAAAGCTGTAGGCTGTTGTAAAATCTTGTTCAATTGATTTAAAATCTTGTTTAATTCTGCTATTATGAATGAAGCAGTAAACTTAGTTATATACACATCTTGCTGGTAAGTGAGACTGTAATTTAGAAATTTAGAAATTAGGTCGCACAGTTTTAAAGAAACATAGCTCTTTGCTTTCAGAATTGGACATTTTGGAAATGCATTGTACTGTTGTTCACATTGCGCTATCTGGGCTACAAACCACAAACCTGAGGCTTGAGGTCTGTTCAGCTGGGAACTTTGAGTAGCATTCATTTTCATTTAAAAAGGCAGAGGCAAACTGGCTCGGCCACATTTTTATGTTGTTTGGTTCATGCTCTTATTCAACTTATTAAAGTGATGTATGGAAGTGAGAGCTGGACCATAAAGAAGGCTGATCGCCGAAGAATTGATGCTTTTGAATTATGGTGCTGGAGGAGACTCTTGAGAGTCCCATGGACTGCAAGAAGATCAAACCTATCCATTCTGAAGGAAATCAGCCCTGAGTGCTCACTGGAAGGACAGATCCTGAAGCTGAGGCTCCAATACTTTGGCCACCTCATGAGAAGAGAAGCCTCCCTGGAAAAGACCCTGATGTTGGGAAAGATTGAGGGCACTAGGAGAAGGGGACGACAGAGGATGAGAGGGTTGGACAGTGTTCTCGAAGCTACGAACATGAGTTTGACCAAACTGCGGGAGGCAGTGGAAGACAGGAGTGCCTGGTGTCCTATGGTCCATGGGGTCACGAAGAGTCGGACATGACTAAACAACAACACCCCGTGTTACAGACGGGATCCGTTCCAGAGGCCCATCTGTAACGTGAAATGCCTTTAACTCAAAGCGCTGTGTCTGCGCAGACGTGTGGCACGATTTGGTACTTCTGCGCAGGCACAAAGCGCAATTTAGCGCTTCTGCGCAGGCGCGAGCGGTGAAACCCGGAAGTAACCCGTTCTGGAACTTCCGGGTTGCCGTGGGACATAACGCGGAAAGACGCGACATGAAGCGGATGCAACATGAGGTCTGACTGTATGGAATTTTAAACTGGGGGAAGTATTGTTTTTGTTTGTTACTGTGTTATATATTTTAATATTGTAAACAACCTTGTGATTTGTTGAAATGTGTTGTAGGATACAAATATTTGTATAAATGAAACAAAATAACATGGGTTTCTGGAGGTATTTTCTTGTATCCTAGGATGGCCTCTTTTCCAGGGAACTTCCAATGTAGCCTTTACCGGTAATATTATCTGCTTAGGAGGGAGAGAGCCTAATAATCACCATTTTACACCGCTAAACACTTGAAGGAGGCAAAGGCTGATCACAGTTGGGAGAAACATGGTTCTTGATCAGTTGGGCAAATTGGCCAGGGGGTTCCAAACCAATGAGTTTTAATGGCAGAAAATTCATGTTGAGACTCAAGACAGGATAAGCATAACATACAAATATATTTTATTTTTTGTTCCAGGTACTCGTGAATACGGCTTGCTGTATTTTGATGCTGATTGCTAAACTAATACAGGGTGTTGTGTTTGGTCCCCTCCGTGTTAGTGAAAGACAGGTAAGAAAGTCCTGTAGGTCTTGCTGGTGGGTAGACTTAACAAAGAACTTTGTGATAGGTGGATTAGTGATTTTCATTTTTCATCTGGGAATATTTGGTGTTACTCAGGATTAAATTTAACCTCCAGGAATATGTTTGTACGTAACCTTCCTCCTTATTCACTATATATAGAAAATAAAGTCTTGCTTACAGGTACATCTTTATCTGACCATGGTATGCAGATCAATTCGGGTAATTATAGAAAGTACAGTAATTTAAAACTTAGGCTGTGTTGCTTAGAGAGGTACTGGCTCAGCTCCAAAGTTGAGAGGTCTTTGATTATACTAGATTAGAGAACAGATGGGGAATCTGTGGCTCTCCAGCTGTTGTGGCTCTCCAGATGTTGTTGCACTAGTGTTCTCATCATCCCGGACCATTATCCATACTGGTTGGGACTGATGGGAGTTGTAATCTAAGAATATCTGGAGGACCACAGACTCACCATCCTTGTATTAGAAAGTGCTGCTGAGATCATAGCTGTCGAAGTTTTCCCTTTTCTCGCGAGGAAGCCTATTCAGCATAAGGGAATTTCCCTTAAAAGAGGGAGAACTTGACAGCTATGGCTGAGATATTTTGATGAAGGACGGTATATAAATCTTTTTTTTAAAAAAAATAATGTTAATAAAGGAAGATGAGTTATGCTTATGCACTCTAAAATTAATTCTGGGTTTGAAAATGAAACCTAAGAGACTTTGGTCACCCTCATTAAGCCATAGATTAGATTTTTTCAAGCAGCCTAACAAGCAACAACATCCTGATTACTGAGGAAAACACCCAATTTCTCAATACGTATTCTTGAGCTTGCAGCATATACAGTACATGTGAAATCTGAGTAGTAATGCATAGCCTTGTGAGGTTTGTGTAAACCAGGCTGTTGACTAATTAAAAAATAATAATTCTACTTTACAGTGAATTTTATTTGAGTCCTTGTAGTTACACAGATAAGTTTGACAACATAACAGAACAATCCTACTAGAATGGGGAAAAATGGTGTAATAATAAACTCAAAAAATGTTTCAAAGGCATCCAAGTATCTTGTCAGGACACTTGTAATTTTAGAATAAACCTCAAATAAGTGATGTATATTCACTAACTATAGCATCCAATAGACTTATGAAAAGAAGATGCTATGTTGCTTATATGCAAGTAAAGATGCAAGTTACTTGTGGCTCACTCCATCACACGGTATTATATACTAGATTTGTATTGCATTTTCAATATTAATCAAGCATAAAACAAATGGTGAATAACAGAAAAGCATTGTACAATTCAAAGCGGAAATATGAGGATGGCAAATCCTAACAAATTGGTCAATCATTGTGTGCTTATTGTACTCAAAATTGCATTTCTGTGCACTCTGGCACTCATCACGGTCCTCCGTGCGCCAGTAGTGGTTTAGCCATGCTGGCTACATGACCCAGAAAGTTGTCTGTGGACAAACGCCAGCCCCTTAGGGCTGAATAGCAGGATGAGCACCCCACCCTGTAGTTGCCTTTGACTGGACTTAACCGTCCAGGAATCCTTCACCTTTACTTGTACTCAAATACCTTGATACACTGGAGGGACAGGATGGTTGTGCTGTGCGTAAGAAATAATTTATTTGCAATTTGGTTTTATTATATCAAGTCTGCTTTGTCCTCTGGCTACTTTTAGTTTATGTGATAGTTTCCCTCATAAAGCTATTTACCAAACTTTAGTATACCAGAAATCAAGATTAATTATGTTTTTAATTATATATTTAGTACTCCATGTTGAACAAAGTACCTGTCCCCAGATATTCACTTAAAAGATTTCCCACAGATTAAAACCCTCCCTAAGAAGCAATAACAAAAAATGCTGCCAAATATCCTTACTTCCTTGTACACTATCCACCATTTTTGTAGTGTTATCCAGAATCTGTAGCTTACAACTATCATTATCTGTGACCATTGGCCAAGTTGTCTGGGGTTGATGGGAGTTGTAGTCCACACAATCTGGAAGGCAACACTTTGACTAACCCTGTCTTAAGAGTATAGCCTGTGCACCATATTTTTCTATCTCTTACTTCCTAGTAAGGACCTCTTGCATTTTAAAGAATCAGTGTCTTTGCGGGTTAATGACACCGCTCCACATCTAAGGTAGATTCTTAGCTAAGAATGTGGGCATAACCCCTCAGCATAATAACTTGTAACAGCTGTTTTCATGTGTGTGCTTGTAGCTCCAGTTCTTGAAGAATTCTTTTTAACTACATGTACAAATCTATTTCAGCATCTCAAGGATAAATTTTGGAACTTCATCTTCTACAAGTTCATCTTTATTTTTGGTGTACTAAATGTTCAGACGGTGGAAGAAGTGGTCATGTGGTGCCTTTGGTTCTCCGGGCTCGTGTTTCTGCATCTTATGGTTCAGCTCTGCAAGGATAGGTTTGAATATGTAAGTTTTTGGCTGGTGGTTTAAAGTTGAGGATGGGGGTTCTTTTATACAGGAGTGTATGTATTCTCTTGCCAAAGAAATCTAAAGTTGATACGTAGAATAAATGATGGAAATCAGTTTGAGTTGTTTGTTTTTGCTTGAGCTTGTCGATCACCTCTATGGTAAAGAACAAATAAATGCTGGAACGCTTTTCAGCATACACCTCCTGTTCAAGTTGTACTTCAGTCTATGTGCCAGTTTTCTGTGCTTCTTTTCAAGTTCTTTAACATGCTTTGGCTCTGCAGGAATTCAGTGTGTTTTGGAAGTAAATAGGAGCAATTGGTGTTTTCTAATGCCTTCATTTGTATATTTCAGCTCTCCTTTTCACCCACCACACCAATGAACAGCCACATCAGAGTCCTGACCCTGCTAGTAGCTATGCTTCTTTCCTGCTGTGGACTAGCAGTTGTGTGTGGTATTATTGGCTATACCCATGGAATGCACACATTATCTTTCATGGCAGCAGAGGTGAGATTTCTTGTTAGTGTGAGATTAATGTGCTCAACATTTTCTGGTTAGCCTTGTTTTATTTGTGCAACCTTGCTTGTGTACGCTCTAATTCTCTAGGCAGAATACATCAGAATTTATTTTTGATTCACAGAGTATCCAGTGAATAGGATACTGCATTTTATGCTCAAGATTATTAATATTTTTTGCAGAAAGCAGTGTGAGCAGTAACATTCTGTTGTCTGGGCTTAGGAAAACTCAAGTCACTGTATGAATTGGTGAATGTAGCCTGTTTGAAATAATTGCCCTCTGTATTAAGTGCTAATACTCTTAATGGTTCTAAAATATATTTTATTTCAGGATGGTTTACAGCATTCATTCATAATGGAGTTTGTGAGCCCTTTGATCTCCAGGAGTCCCTAAACTAAATGAGTATAAGAGAAGGAAAGGAAAGAGAAAAAAAATGTAAATTTAAATGAATAACCAGTTGTATAGAAAAGGAAATAATGGTTGCAAGAGCAACCTTCTACAACCTTCTACAAAACACTTTCAGGTGTTTTGGACTACAACTCCCATCAGTCTCAACCATCATAACCAATGGAATTATGCTTATTTGAACATAAGGTAGCACATGCAAATGGTCTCCTCCCGTAACTTGTGAGGAGGGAAGTTGCCCAATACTGCCTGTAGTAGCAGTTTTGGTGAGCAGAGGAGGAATTACTGAAAAAAGATACCAGACAATGTTTTTAAAATGAAAATTTAATTAATTAACAACACCACCACCACCAGAGTTGTACCAAATTCAGCCATCAAGGACATCTCTTTTTATACATGGCTTATTATTTCCTTATACAACAAGCTACTACTTGTGGCACTGACCTTTTAAAAAAATAAATGGAAATCTGAAGGAAATATAATCCTCTTATGTCTTATGACAAATGATTATATCAATTTTCACTACCATCTCTAACCATTCTTAAGCTTCTCCCTAGAACAATAAGAACTATTTGCTTGCAAGAAGCTCCCTTCCTGCCCTGATCAGTCTTCCAAGGGGGAGAGCTTACAGACCATCTATTGTATGGTACCATTCTGTTTCCTTCTAAAGGAGCCCTTCTAATTCCTGGAGCTTATTCCTTCCCATAGGAAGACAGCATAGACTTGTTAGCAAAAGTTTAATACTGAAATTTAAGAAGCACATTTTGTCCTGCCTGTCTGGAAAAGCAGTTTTCTTGTTTTTCTAGTTCTCTGCCTCAGGTTTCTAGTTCTCTTATCAGGTTTCAAACAATTCCAGTGAATTGTTTCCTCTTTTTGTTCCCTACAGTCCCTACTTGTTACTGTGAGAACTGTGCATGTGATTTTACGGTAAGTAAAAGATTGGGGTTTAGGTAGGTAACAAAGGGCATGTGTTTGATTTCACACACAAAGCATGTGTGTTGTGAGGAGCATGCTTCAGTTGCCCAACTGTTCTCCCTTTTCTGTTTTATTTTCAATAAATGCAATTATTTTCAATAAATTATTTAATGGGATTGGGCGACCTTTGGCCCTCCAGAAGTAGCTGGACTACAACTCCCAGCATTCCTGATCCTTGACCCTATTGACCGGGACTGATGGGACTTGGAGGCCAATATCTGGGTTACCTCTGAATTGCAGGATGGTATGATTTGTTTTATGTAAAAGGCATAGAATAAAACATTAGTATATTAAAATATAATGGTGTTATTCTGAAACTTCGGGTTAAATTATGGTACTTAAAAAGGCATGCAGTAGGACTAGGATGTACAGATTGATCAACACCAAGGGCCACATCAGAGTGATTATCATGAGATAGAAGACCACATCATAGCTGCCAATTTTTCCCTTTTCTCACGAGGAAGCCTATTCAGCATAAGGGAAAATCCCTTTAAAAAAGGGATAACTTGGCAGCTATGGACCACATCTGATTTTCATATTTTTTTAGTACTTTCTTCTTTTAATGGTATAGTGACTGCTTCACTCTGGCTGGTGCACCTGTTCTTATATTCTTACTTATTCAGCAAATGAGTTAAATGAGTCAGTCGTAAGAAGATGTCTGATTTTATCAGCATTAAAGTTGAAAAATATAATGCACTTAAGTCCCTTCTCCCTTCTCCTTTAACATCTTAGATTGTTTGCCTCAATATTTTCTATTTTTTCTTTGTAACTTTATTGACTTCAAATTTCTGTAGAAAAAATATGCAGTTAAATCAGAGTGGTTTATGGAATTTATATACCGGTAGGTTCCTTTGATCATATCTCTGGTGCAGTATGTGTTTTGGAGGCTTTTTTTTTCCCAAATGGATTTTTTAAAAAATTTAAATGAAAGTTTTAAAATTTAGATTCATATTTTAAAAACTCAATAAGTGCCATGGTTTAAAATCAAATCTGAATCAAAATGTTTAATATAAACTTGTTATCTATTCATTCATAATCTCTTCCATCTCAATATGAATCTCTGTGAAACACATGAGTTTAAAATATATATACGGTATGTAGAAGACTGATTCAGGAATGGTGGGCTGGCATTACGCACATGATACAGTAGATTCTTGTATATCTTCTTGTGTGAGCTGTAAATATTTACTTAAATTGTTAGCCACAATTATTTTATTAAATTTGTATATTGCCCATCATCCAAAGATCACAACATAAAAACACAAAATTAGAACACAGATACATAATAAAAACAAACCAATAACCCCACTTCCACAAGCACATCTAAAAGGCCATAGATTGCTTAATCAATCAAAGGCCTAGTTATAGAGAAACGTCTTCTCTTGGTGCCTAATGATATGTAATGAAGGCATCTGTCGAGCCTCCTTGGGGAGAGCATTCCACAAGTGGGGAGCCACTGCAGAAAAGGCGTGTTCTCCTGTTGCCACCTTCCAGACCAGGACTGGTGTAATATGCTGAAATCACATTATTTACCTCAAATAAGGACATTCAGGTCTCTGAGCTTTGACTCCACCTGCCTTTGTCATTCCTAGCCTGGCCAAGTAAGGGGAGAGGGGAGAATAGAGCCCACATGATGTATAACCCTTTTTTACAGATGTGCTTTAGGTGAGCAGATATGTACTAGTTTGTGTTAAGAATGAGTCTTTCATTAATGTTGATATTTCTAAAACTGGCAAAATGCTTTTCAAATAGCACAGTGTTCACTCCTTCCCTCACTTAGGTATGTCATTCATCTGTGGGATCTCAACCATGAAGGTACCTGGGAAAGCAAGGGAACGTACGTTTATTACACAGACTTCATCATGGAGCTAATGCTTTTGTCACTGGATCTGATGCATCACATTCACATGCTGGTATGCATTGTTAACTGATGAATCATGGCCTATATAGAATGGGAATAATATAGAACTGGCTTTTATAGAAGTGTTTAAAAACACCTTTATTGTTACTATTTATGGCTTGTTACGTCCTGCATCCTTAAGCCATACTAAAGAAGGATTGTGAGCATGTGGGGAGAGAACTGTGTGGGAGAGAACTTCAGCTTTGATTGCTATTTTTGCTGCAGTATTTCCTGCTGTAGAAGAGAAGAGCCACTTTCTCTTCTGGACTCTTTGATTGTGGGACCTGCTGTGGTAAAAACAGCAAGTGTAGCTTTATTTATGGATAACTATGCTGCTTTTCAAAATTAAAAGTTTTCCCAAAGTGACATACAATTGATATCATAAAACATTTAGTAGCAGCTAAATGTTATAGCCCAGGGATGGAAATAGGGTTCAAATTTTACAATCAATAGCTGGCTCAAAAATATTTTCTCTGTAAACCAGGCATCCCCAAACTTTGGCCCTCCAGATGTTTTGGACTACAATTCTCATCATGCCTGGTCACTGGTCCTGTTAGCTAGGGATTATGGGAGTTGTAGGCCAAAACATCTGGAGGGCCGCAGTTTGGGGATGCCTGCTGTAAACTCTGGGGGCCTGCAGTGGCCGTAATCTTTGTTTGGGCCTACCTTTAAAACCAGCCTGAAACATGGGGCCCATTTTTACTTTCTATCTAAATGACCCCTTGCGTCACTTTCAGCGCTACAATTCCGTGTTTCTATGCTGTTGTCACTCTAGTCAGGTCTTTCTCCTCCTTCCTTAATACGGGGGGAGGGGGGGGAGGAAGTTTGTTGCTGTTTGGAAGCCCAAACTAAGCAGCACTCTGAATGAGAACTCAATGAGCAGCTTGTTTCTAGTAAACTCAGAGAGAGTGCTGTGGCAGCTTTTAGGATGTGGCTGCATTGGGACTTCAAAGCCATATGCACAGTAGGCTAATTTCCGGCATTGTCTTTTTCTTGCCTGGTGTGTTTGCATGCCATTCATGTCATTCTCTTCTTTCTCTCCCTGTCCACCCACACCTTCTCTTATGTGCTGCTGGATTACTTAATGCTCTTTTAAATATTTGTTTGGAAGCTGTTTGGCAATATCTGGTTGTCAATGGCCAGCCTGGTGATCTTTATGCAGCTGCGTTACCTGTTCCATGAGGTTCAACGCAGACTTCGCCGCCACAAGAACTATCTCCGTGTGGTTGGAAATATGGAAGCGAGGTGAGCAAGTTACTCTTAACTGCACAAGAGTAGGAGAGAGTCCAGTCTCACAGTCTGCTCTTTTAGGATTGTACCCAGTGTTAGTCATGCTCAGAGTAGATGCATTGAAACTAGTGGGCATGACTAACTTAGGGCCATTAATTTCAGTAGGTCTGTTCTGAGTAAAACTTAGTTGGAGACAACCCTTAATTTCCTTGCCATCTGACTGTTACAAAACTGGTTTGCGAGGAGTAAACTTGCTGATCTTCGCAGTTCCAGTGATGATATGGTAATTTATTACTTATACCATGCCCAATTGACTGGGTTGCCCCAGCCACTCTGGGCAGCTTCCAGCATAATAAAAGAACAGCATAATGTCAAGCATTAAAAATCTTCCCAATACAGGGCTGCCTTCAGATGTCTTCAGAAAGTTGTGTAGTTGATAATGAGGATAGGCTTATTATTATTATTCCTTATCAGTGTTTCTTTTAAGGCTGTCACCGGATGAACTTAACCTTGGATTATTAATTTCACGAGTCTTAATTGTTTTCAAATCAATTGGGTGGTGGCAGAGTGGGAGCCTGAAGCACCTCAGGGTCTGTTGTAATGACCACCCATGACCTGGTGTTATTTCTGAAGAGGCTCTTGGTGAACTAGCTGAGCAGCTATTTTGAGTCTCCCAGTTCCAGCATAAATAGGCACTGAAATGGCATCCTCTTTGAGTCGCAGCTGGATATCTTTGCTCAGGTGGCATTTTGGTCTAGCTAGATACCGTATGCTGATGGTGATGTGACCATCTTGGCTGTCTCTTAGTGCCAGACCCAGGTCATCGAACCGCCACCTGTCATGAACCACCATTTGCAGGATAGTCAGCAGAAGCAATGTTCTATGCTTATGATAATATCTTATTTTCTTGTTAATTATGCTGTTTTATATGCACATTTTATATTTAACTTCCTTTAGTAATGTCTACTTATGAAACATCAAAGATAATTATTTTTGTTAACTTTGCTGTGTTAAATTGTGCGTTCTGTAGTTGCCCTTTTATTTTGAAATCTTTATGATAATACGTTAGTTTCCAGTTAATTACCGGTATGTTGCTTTGAATGTATACTTTTTATTTGACTTTCTTCAGTAATGTTTTATCTGATGTTTTAATGTTTTGTAAACCGCTGTGAGATTTTTTATTAAAAATACAAAGTAGTTTAGAAATATTATTATTATTATTATCAATCATAATCATAATCTTCACTTCTCTTCTAGGTTTGCGGTGGCAACACCTGAAGAGCTGGCAACCAACAATGATGACTGTGCCATCTGCTGGGATTCCATGCAAGCTGCACGTAAACTCCCTTGTGGGCATCTTTTCCATAAGTACGCACCTGGGGAGCAAACCAGGGTAGAACAAGTAGTGTGCTCTAATTGTCTGTAGTTAGTGGTTGAATCTCACTACACACTCATTTTGTCATTTTCATCTTTTTTTTTTAAGAAAACCAATTCAACAACATATATACTGGTTTTCTTTGTTAAAAGACACGGAGGAGTTGCCTGTCCTGCTCTGGCTGTACCCAGTGTAGACTGTGACATAGGAATGTAGTCTTATAACAAAATTTGCGGGACAGAATTTTTATATACTTATCCAGGACTGCAAAAATTAGTTTAATGTGCAGAAGCCAACATTGATAGTGCAGTCTTCTCAGTACTTTAAAAAATGCACATTTTTTCTCTACATCTTGCATAGTACAAGTGGTCTCCAACATGGCACATCTCCAGCACCTAAATACTTGCAGCCCAGATTTTCAACATTGTCAATGACTTCAGGTCAGAGATACAGTTTTAAAGACTCTGGAAGGCTGCACATAGTCTACCCTACCTTGTAACCCTCACAAGGTGGTTTACAGCAGTCAACCAATGTAGCAGCCCAGCCACACTTAATAACAAAGCCAGCAAATTAATGATTAAAACCAGGCATCCCCAAACTGCAGCCCTCCAGATGTTTTGGCCTACAATTCCCATGATCCCTAGCTAACAGGACCAGTGGTCGGGGAAGATGGGAATTGTAGTCCAAAACATCTGGAGGGCCGAAGTTTGGGGATGCCTGATTAAAACATTACCTGACCTCATATCAGATCATTCTGTGTCTGCATGTAAGGAGAGAGCATATTGCTTGATTTGGTATTCATGCCCCCCAAATACATTTGGATACTGGAATAACTCTATTTACCAAGGACATACACACACCCTACTGGTTTACAGTGCAATCTTAACCATGTCTGTTCAGGAGTAATTCCTATTGCATTAGGTGGGTCTTACCTTCAGGTAAGTGTAGTTAGGACTGCAGTATTAGATTTTTAAAAACTGATTTATTAGCCACATTCATGAAGGATAGTGGTTCTTGGCCATGTTCTGCTGAATGCCTCTTGCTGGAGGGGCAAACTTAACGGCAGGCTCTTGCCATCATACCTTGCTGCTGGGCTTTGTGGAAGCCTTTGTCTGGCCACTCTTGGAGGCAGGTTGCTGGACTGGGTAAACATTGAGTCTTATCCAACAGGACTTGTCTTGTGCAATATATGAAGTATTCCTAAATAGGTGTGTCATTTTGGTTGGCATCTTTTGGCGGTTGCTTCTACTTATGTCATCAGTAACAAACTGGAGGAGAATAGAAACCAGGGACCAGTTTGTTGTCATTCATTACAAGCCGTGTCAAAAGTGGTATTTGTCAATGTTTCAAGGAGCCTCTAATAAGATAATTACCCACTACCAGCAGACACATTTACTCCTCTGAGAAACTTGGGCCACACCCCTTCAGAGCTGCTTTTCCACATACCTGAAAAAGTGGCATTGCTTTTCTATGAAGCCAGCTTATGCTTCGAATTATTGGGCTCTAGTATAATGAAACAAGAGTGATTTTGGTTGCCATAAGTCACAATATGCCTTGAGAGTGGGCCAGCATGCTGGTTATAATATGAGAAAAATGCCAGTTAACCCTTTTCCTTACCCATGGGAGCCCACACATTTTGGCCTTGGTTACTCCTATTTTGCGAGAATGTGGTAGGTAGCATATCTTGACTGCAATGCACAGTGCATAGGAGTCTAGAATAACCTATTAAACAATTATTTGCATTGTAGGTGGCAAGTCAATTTTAAGAATGTTATTAATGGGAAACAACTAGTGCAGCAATAAGTCTCAAAAATAACTACCCCAAAAGGTTGCACTACCTTAAGTTTGTTGGCTTTCCAGGGGTACCATAATAATTATAATTATAATCATGTTTAGCCTGGAGGAGACTGAAAGGTGATATTATGACCACCTTCAAATATCTAAAGGGCTGACACATGGAAGAGGGATCAAGCTTGTTTTTTCCTGCTCCAGAGGGCAGGACCTGAACCCAATGGCTTCAAGTTACAAGAAAGGAGATTCTGTTTCAACATCAGGAAGAACTTTCTGAGGGTAAAAGCCATTCAGCAATGGAACAGACTCCCTCGGAAGGTGGTTTTTGAGCAGAGGTCAGGTGGCCATCTGTCAGGGATGCTTTAGCTGTGATTCCTGCATTGCAGGGAGTTGGACTAGATGACCCTTGGGGTCCCTGCCAACTCTACAATTCTATGACTCTATTCTAAATTACTGCATATTCTTTTTCTTCTTCTGAGAGCAGATGAACATTCTGTAACTTCTTCCCAGGAAATTTAATTAAACCTCTCATTTATTGGTAGCTCATGCCTGCGCTCCTGGCTTGAACAAGACACTTCCTGCCCTACCTGTAGAATGTCCCTGAATATCACTGACAATCACCGTGCCAGGGAAGATCATCAAAGGGAGAACCTGGATGAAAATTTGGCTCCTGTGGCAGTAGCTGAAGGCCGACCTCACCTGAACCAACACAATCACTTCTTCCACTTTGATGGTTGGTTTATTTGCCTTTGACTAGTTGACTTGGCCAGAACATCTTTGGAAATGTAGGATTCTTTTTTTTTTTGAGAAGCCGCACCTTCCCCCATGAGTAGATGAAACCTAGATGAAACAGTCCCTATGTGCAGCAGGAACAGGCTTTTTGGTTTCTTTCAGGATAATTGTTTTCTCTTCCATGGATGAGAAGGATGTGTCACAGATGCAGGGAAGAGTTAATCCTTCCCTGTACACTGTCGCCCCTGCTGGAAATACTCTCATACTTCACCTTTTTTAAAAAAAGCTTTAGATTGGCTCCAGTAGCAGGCTTCTTGAAATCCGCCTTACTGTGACGAGGAGGAGTAAGAGTGAGAAACTCTTTCTGTGTGTGAGAGAGATAGAGAGATTTAATGAACAAGCTTGAAGCACATGCCAGCTCTGTGTGCTGGGCACCTGAAATGTGGCCAAGAACACTCACTCTATCCCTGTAGTACTTTTAAAGTTTGATTTTTATACTATAAGTGCAGATTATGTTTAATCATATATAACAGTTGCTTTTCAAGAGAGGAAAATAAAGGGGAGGAGAGAATTGATAAGAGCATCTAAAATGCTCATGACATCTATTGAACCTTGTAATAATAATTAAGAACCGAGGAATCATTAAAAATATAGACAGAACCATAGGCGATTGTGGTAATAACTCAGAAGCACATTTCGCACGCCTTAACTGCTGCTTTCTCTTTCCCAGGTTCTCGCATCGCTAGCTGGCTGCCCAGCTTCTCAGTGGAGGTGATGCATACCACCAGTATTCTTGGTATTGCGCAAGCAAGCAACTCTCAGCTCAATGCCATGGTAATTCCTATTACTATTTTGCACGCTGCTCTGTTTATTCATTTATATGTCACCACCAGTGTATGTGCTGCTTTAGAGAGTAAGTGCAAAAAGACAGGTGAAACTTGGAAAATTAGAATATCGTCGAAAAGTGCATTTATTTTGGTAATGCAACTTGTTGTTTTTTATTTTTCTTTTAATTTTTACAAATGCTTTCTTTTGGAAATTCCACAGTAATAAAACAAATAGTTACAATAATACAAAAATAAACATCGCTATTACATTCCATTTATAATTGACCCGCCTAATGACAAATTATTACAATTACAACAAATAAAGGCTTGACATATCTTGCTTTCCGTGTCATGCATCTATCTCATATATTGGTTTCACCTTTTAAGTTGCATTACTGAAATAAATGCACTTTTTGACTATATTCTCATTTTCCGAGTTTCACCTGTAAGTCCCAGTTCCAAGGAACGTAAAAGACTTCATCAGTGTGGCGGTGAAGACAAGGAAAGGAAGAAAAAAAGGTAACTAGGGACAAAAGTGAGCAAATGCAGTTACATGTACTTCAGACCCATTTTCATTGAGAATGGAGAACAAAGTGTTAAGTCAAAGACATTGTGGAAGAAGTGAGTTTTGGAGAGAGATTTGAAAAAAGAAGCACACACTGTTTCAAACATACACTGTCTATCTTAATAAACTGTGATTAAGATAAATCAGTGAACATGAATGGAATGAAACCACCATTCTGGATTCTTTTGTGCTCTAGTAGCAAAAGCCTGACCTTTTGAGATTTTAAATACTTTGGTTTACTTTAAAGTTTTATAAGGTATTTAGTGTGTCACGGTTGGGTCCCCAGATGGTCACAGTGGATACATTTTCTTTTTTAGGCACATCAGATTCAGGAGATGTTTCCTCAGGTTCCTTACCACCTCATTCTGCAGGATCTGCAGATGACGCGTTCTGTAGAAATAACAACAGACAACATTTTAGAGGGGCGTATTCAAGTGCCTTTCCCAACTCAGGTTGGTCAAACATTACTGAGGCATATTTCTAGTAGCAATCCATCAGCAGCAGACTTGCTGTGTTTATTTTGCAACATTAACATTGTGAAATGGTTATCCTGATGTTTAAGGTTTTTTAATGTGTGTGTTATGTTTAAGTCACTTAAGTTTAAGGACCTAATGATCATGAAAATGGAAAAAAATGATTTTATATAGCTTTTGCTGCATTGTAAAAATGAACAAAGAGGTCTATCATAGCAAAAAAGGCCCCCAGAAATTCTTGTGGTACTTCAAAGACTAACAAGCTTATGTCACAACTTTATAAGGTGCCACCAGAAAAGTCTTGGTTTTGTTTTTAAGTTTCCTTTGTCTAGTTTTCAAACTTCTGGCAGTAACAACAAGGAATGGATAAGAAAACCCAAACATCCTCATTATTCTTTTGTCTACCATGAAATCATTTATATGGCAGCCTCTGCATATTGGTTACATTTGGGGTTTACATGTTGGTAATTATTTTGTCCCTGAGGATGAATGGATAAAAATGCACCTCTGTTATCTTCTGTACTCGAGTTGTGATCTCGTCGTCATTTCATGAACTCATCCATCTTAAACGACCACAGCTTTTCTGTAGCACTTTTAATATGCAAAGTCCTTCTCAAACACATATGCAAGTTAAAAGCCCTGCAGAAAGTAGCCTGTTCCCAGGGCAGTCTCGAGCAGCTCGCGCGCCCTGATGCTGAGGGGCGGAGATCGCTCCGGCGCCCCCGTCCTCGCAGGGCGCAGCATGGCTTCTGCGCAGCTTTGCCGCGCAGAGCCCTGCCTACCGGCCCGGCACCCTAGCGCCCCGGCGCCCGCACCACTGGGACTCTACCTAGAGCCGGCCTTGCCTGTTCCCATTTCATGCATGAGATCACAGTTTTTAAGGAATCAGTTACAGGTAGGTAGCCGTGTTGGTCTGAGTCGAAGCAAAATAAAAAAATTCCTTCAGTAGCACCTTAAAGACCAACTAAGTTTTTATTATGGTATGAGCTTTCGTGTGCATGCACAAGAAAGCTCATACCATAATAAAAACTTAGTTGGTCTTTAAGGTGCTACTGAAGGATTTTTTTTATTTTAAGGAATCAGATAGTGATGTGCTGTCAAACATAGACTGGTGAAGCCTAGTTGCAAGATTGCTGCAGGAGAGTCTATTGAAAATGAGATGATTTTATGGATTGGTCTATTTTAGTTTTATTGATAGGATTTTAAATGAAGTGTAGTTCTTACTAGTAGGTTTTTGTGTCTTTATTTTATTTTTATTATGGCATTTATTACCTGCACTTCACCGTAAGGTCCCAGGGTTGGCTAGAACAACATAATCATACTATTAAAAGCATGAAACACAATGATAAAAATAAGTAGTTAAATTGTTAATTCATTTGGTATTTGTTATTTATTATTTAAAGTAGATAAACACAACATACATATAGAGCACTACAGAATTCATGGACAAGACCACAAATCTTACAAATGTTGAGGTTACACCGTCCCATTAGTGTTTCATAAATGTGTGTATTAAATCATATTTATTTCACCCTATTTGAGCTTTATGCTGCATTTTTAATTTCAGCATATGGCTGAAAGAGGCTTGCACAGTAAGCCCATGTGACAGCTAGGTTTTGAACATGGGTCCACCAACTTGCCCTGCAGCATAAATTCTTCAGAAAGATGGTTTGTGGGGTTTTTCTTTTCAATTCATATCAGTTTTGTCAGTTTTATTTATGCTTACAGCGTTCAGATAGCATCAGACCTGCATTGAACAGTCCCCTGGAAAGACACAACACTGATCAGGAGGACACAGAAGAGGTTACTCAGGTAAACTTGACAAAGGGAAAAAAGGTGCATCATAAAGAGGGAAATTTGATAGTTAAATATCCACAAACCTTGGCACGAAGTCCTCACAAGAACTCCTGGTACATATCCTTCTGTAGCTTTGTCACTAGTGCATTTGGAGACTTCATTGCAAAGAACTTTTGTCTTAAAGGTGCAAGTAGGTTGCCATTTGTAAGCATAATTGTTCTGGGTCTGACTATGGATTCTTACTTGCATTTCTCTTGTTTTGATGGGGAAGGGATCTGGAGATCTACAGAAAAGGGAACAGTATTTTTTGTAATTCAAACGCCTCAAGCAGTTAAGTCAGGGATAGCCAATGTGCTGCCTTCAGATGTAGTTGAGCTGCAATTCTCCTGCTCCCCATCCAGCATGGTCAATGCTAACAAATGATGGAAATTGTAGTCCAGCAATATCTGGAGGGCACTGCATTGGCTATTCCTGAGTTAAGCTACTGGCTATTAAAGAGGATACATGTAGGTCTTTGTTCCTCAAGTAGTGGTTTACTGACCATAAGGAGGATTTGAGCTTCTCCAGCTTTTGCCTTTCCCCCCATTTATTTTTGAAAAAATATTAATAATTTAGTACAAAAGTTTAAAAGGACACAGAAGGAAGTTATACCTAACAAAGTCATGACACTTGTGCAACACCTTCTGCTTGTAAAATGGAATTTCCCTCTCTCCCCGGAGTATCTTACATAGATAAATAGTAAGATGTAGATTAGTTTTAACATAGGGAAGACATAAGGACAAGACTGTTTTGGAACACATTGTTCCAGTCCATTACAGATACCTGTAAGTAAATGTGTGAGTGTTTGTAGTTCAGTGCAATTCCTCATAAAGTAAAATGATCTTTACCCAAGTGTTATTTGCCAGAGACCTTCTGGTTTCTCTTGCTTTCTCCCATAGGACAATATACATATGTAGTGGCCATGAGTAACTCCAGATCAATGTTTACAGTCCTTTTCAGAAAACCTTCCACATCATCATAATGTAACCATATTATCAGATGTCCTGTTATCATCTGTTAGTCCAGTTGTTTCTAGAAAAGGTCTATGTGGAGGGAGAAGTGTTCCTTATCTTCTTTAGTAGTTTATGCTTTTGTTTTCCGTGCACATTCTTCACAGTATTATTCAAATCAGCCGCACCAACAGGTTAAAGAACAATTTTTATTTGTGGGCTGTTGGGCTACTGTATGGAAAAAAATAGTGGTGCAATTGACTTCTGACAAGCACATAGAGTGCGAACAAGACTGAGTGTATGGGGGGGAGGGGGGGCTCGTTTAATTTCACTGCACACAGGTGGTGTAGTGACAAAGGTTTATTATTAAAATAACGTGTGAAAGGATAACTGTCTCTGCCTGGCTGTCACCTGAATGTCTACCCCAAATGTGCTAAAGAATAGTGCCTTCACTTATTTCCTTCCACACATTCATAAATGGGGACAGGGAGAGCAGGACTGCACTTTCTGGCCCCATCTTGATTGCTCTCCTGGTTCTGCCACCCCACCCCAACCCAACCTCCACATGATCATCAGATATCTCCCTTCAATGCCTCCTGTCAGACATGCAAAAGTTGGGATAGCAGAGCCAGCCCAGGTAGCAATGATGTGGGTAATTTGTTCACGTGTGTCTGGCCTTGGAAAACCCATGTTCCAGCACAGAAAAGAATTGGCTTTGACCCGGAGTCTTTGGGTGTAGGCTAGAGCTTTCCAAACTTTTCACATTGGTGACACACTTTTTAGACATGCATCATTTTGCAACACAGCAATTCAGTTTTACTAGCAAGCTGGAGGTTAAACCAACCCCTTTCTAGCCCCGGGAGTAGTGTGGGGAGCGTTTGGGCAACACACCTGCAAACTGCAGCCAGCACACTAATGTGTTGTGACACACAGTTTGGAAAGCTCTGTTGTAGGCCTCCCTGGTTTCATCTGTGTTAAATGCATGCTTACCCTTCCACATGTTGTACATAGAATAATAGAATCATAGAGTTGGAAGAGACCACAAGGGCCATCCAGTCCAACCCCCTGCCAAGCAAGAAACACCATCAAAGCATTCTTGACATAGCCTCTGCTTAAAGACCTCCAAAGAAGGAGACTCCACCACACTTCTTGGCAGCAAATTCCACTGTCGAACAGCTCTCACTGTCAGGAAGTTCTTCCTAATGTTTAGGTGGAATATTCTTTCTTGTAGTTTGAACCCATTGCTCCATGTCCGCTTCTCTGGAGCAGCAGAAAACAACCTTTCACCCTCCTCTATATGGCATCCTTTTATATATTTGAACATGGCTATCATATCACCCCTTAACCTTCTCTTCTCCAGGCTAAACATACCCAGCTCCCTAAGCCGTTCCTCATAAGGCATTGTTTCCAGGCTTTTGACCATTTTGGTTGCCCTCCTCTGGACACGTTCCAGCTTGTCAGTACATGATGCTTCTTGTCTAACAGGAGTTAATAGGAAAATATTTTGTGGGTTGCTGAAGTTAGTCTTTGGCCAACTGAATAGCTGCCTCCATTGTAGGATTGAGTGACAATGAGTCATGGGCATGAGAAGTATCCCCTTGGCGCTAGCCATCCAGTCTTGGGTTACCTATCTCAGGGGTATGAAACCCCAGGCCCTCCAGCCCTCTCTGGCCCTTGGGACTTCATCTGTGCCACACCCCTTCCTAAGTCTGACACACCTGTTTCTGGTCCTCGTCCATGCCTTCCTTTAGCACTTTTGCCTGGCTGGAATGTCTCTATACTGTGACAGTGCTTTCTGCTTACCTGGATGGAGGAAGGAGCTGTATGTTTGACTGACTTTTTCTTGGCTGGAACATAAGCTACTATAAAAAGAGTCACATCTATTGCCCTGCCTGCTTTTTGCCTCTGGCCTCCACTCACCACTGGCATGTGGCCCCTGAAGGTTGCCCATCGTGGAAGGTGGTCCTTAGGTTGAAAAAGGTTCCCTGCCCCTGGCTTATGTGAAGACAACTTCCTCCCCCCCCCAACAACAACACTGTAGCATATATTTTTGGGAGAGAGGCAGCCTTTCTGTTTACTTTGGCAGTGTTTGCACTTCATATCACTTCAATAAGATGAACTTAGTTTGGACCTCCCCAGTTCTTCTGGTAATGTTGAATTAAATTATGGAGATCTGTATTAATCCACTTCCCCCAATTTCCTTTTGTATGAAAGACGGAGAGAGACTCACTGGAACTGAACTCATGGTTGGAAGACGTGGCAGAGTTCAATGAGGCAGAAGCAGAATCCACTGAGACAGAAGACTTTGAAGTGAGAGGGAGCCGGTTTTCCAAGTCAGCTGACGAAAGACAGAGGATGTTATTACAGCGGAAGGAAGACCTTTTGCAACAAGCTCGCAGGTGTGCATGTTTTGTGGGTTCTAGTTACAAAATGTTGGAATAGCCCAGGAGGAGATTTGAGGAGGTGTTTAAGGGAAAGTCATTCAGAGATCTTTTGCCTAGCTAGCTGGCTACCTCTCACTGGTGCAACTTCTCCTTGATCATGATGCAGTAGCCCGTTTTGTGTTGCCCAAGGGCAGGGATGGTGAACCTGTTACACCGACTCTCCGAAGTCCAACAGCTTCCATTAGTTCCCGCCACCATGGCTAGTGGTCACAGGTGAGGAGAGTTACAGTCAAGCAGCATGTGGAGGGCCGTAGATTCTCCCACCCTCTCTTAGTGGCTCAGAGGCAGTTTTGGAGTGGTGCAACCAGTGTGGCGGCACTGGGCGCTGTGCTGCAGGGGGCAGCACAACAACGCTGTAGAACAGAGTGCAAGATGTGGGGGTGGTGTCAAATTTTAATGTCGGAAAGGGCACTGCTGAAGTTTGAGACCCGAGAGTCTGCCACTGAGTAGCTGAATGGTGCTGGCCATATGAATGGGAGTTGGACTGGAGGGCCTTTTGAATGCTATCTGAAGCCGAGTCGCTAAGGCAAAAGGAGCCGGCTGGGTGGCTCTCCCAGGCATAGCAAGCAGGTGAGGCCGAAGGTGGGAACTGGACTGGAGAACAGAAGGGGATCTGAGAACAACAAAACAGATCTGTCTTTGTGTAGGAACAGAGCATTATAGGATAGGATTCAATAATTCTGTAGGTTTATCAGCTGCTCATGTAGGGCTGTGTTATGCCACCATTTCTTGTGTGCACGCACATGAGTGGTCTGAACATGATATTGAGCACGGGATTCAATTCTATCAGAATATCAGCTTTCATTAATGATAAAATGTACAGAGCTTTTTATGGCTGAGAAGAAACATTTTCAGATGTCTTAGCATCACCTCCTGAAGTATTGGATGCCAGAGGTGTGGATCAACATTTCCAGTTGTTCAGGATGAAGCTTCAGAGCTTCTGACCTCAATCAAACTAGCAAAACCAGAATAAAGTGGTCAACATAATAAGCACATATTCACAATTTGCAAAATTCACACAGGCCACAAGATCCAGCTTTTCTTGGTGCATTTTAAAAAAATGTGTGTTAAGACCTTTCCCCTCCTGCTTGGAAAGGTTGAATGCAAACCAGGCAACCTCTATATTCAGAGTGAACTTTATGTTACTTTCCCTTCAGCCATTTAGTTTTTCTCCCTCCAGGCGTTACCTCAACAAAACCTCTGATGATCCTAGCACAGATGACTACTTGCAGGCCGAAGGAGCGACTTCAGACCCTATCACCCTGCGCCGGAGGATGTTGGCCGCTGCAGCAGAGCGAAGACTTCAGAAGCAGGATCCCTCTTAACACTTCCTGTCTCCTCCTGTTCTTTTTCCACACAAGCAATGTTTATGCCATCCTACACTCTCCCTGCCTACAAGGAGGGTCTTTTCAGAACTCCGCAAATGTGCCGAGGATGACTGATCTGGCTGCATCTTCACTGTATAAAGCATGTGATATCTAATAAGTGTTTGGACAGCTGACAAATTAACCTTTCTTGGGTACTTTTTTTGAGTGACACACATTTTCCTTTCCCCCACCCCCTTTGCAAACAAAAAATGCAGTCTTTAAAGCCCTGGGCCTGGTGTGCTGTTAATGTGAGTTGCAGAGGGACAGTGGCTGAGAAGCACCAGGTCCATTTGCTGCTTCTGTGCACTGAGCTTGCTGGTACGTCCCATTTAAGCTCTTTAAAGTGGAAACTGAACAAGGAATGACAAAAGCACTCTCCTAAGTAAGTAAGCATCACTGCCAAGTCATTGCATGTCTCGAGAACGACATGCTTAAAATAAAAGAAACACATTTTGGATGCTTTTGCAGAGTCTTTTGGTCAAAACTGGCATTTCTAAGTGTTGGAGCATGGAAGTGGAGTGCACCAACAGGAGGAGACATCTTAAAGAGTGGAAAATGTTGAGCTAAATTTTAGAGCGGTGGCCCCCAGACAGTGTGAACATTCCTGGATTATTTTTCTACCAGGAGGCTGGTTTGGTTTTTAATGCATTTCATTGCTAGTAACAGACATGTGGCCAAGGGAGAAGCACCGGAAAAAGGGGCGTGAGCCCCCAGCTATATTCGGCATCTTGATTCAGCATTTCAGTAAGCAGGCAAACGGGGGTGGTCTCATAGTTTGGTGTCAGAGGCCATCTGGAGAGAAGGCTCCATTCAGGAATGGAAGTTGGCTGCTATTGGAGAGGCAAGGGAGCGCGCAAAATATCTTTATTTTTGTAATCTTGCATCTGGCCCATATGCCCATTAGCTTAATCAGAATTGAGAGAATTGAGGGCTACTAGATCTTAGGCTAGGTGTGCTCATTTTTCCCCCTTTAGTATTGTAAAACTCTGGTAGCTGTATTAGAGATCTCTGGTCTTAGGTCTGTAAATGGGTTTTATGATGGCAGCCAAGTAATTTTGAAGTGTTTGGTGAGTATCGCTATCCTTCAGAAGGCGCCCAGTATTTTAAAAAATATATTGCAAATTATCTTTTTACAGCAGGTTTTTAGTAGGGCTGTGTACCAGATTTGGCCAAGGTCTGAATCCCGAGTCAAATCAAGCCTATTTGGAGGAATCCTGGCTTCACTCAAGCCAGGTTGAAATAGCACTGGATCACTACAGGTTGGGTTGTGTGACCCACACCCACCCAGGACTGGTGGGGTGGGGCATCAGGCAGGAAGGAAGGGGCAGCGCGTGTGAGAAGAAGTCTGAGAAACGGCAAACAGGAAAGGCCTGTTTTGTAGTAGATAGTGGGGGGTCTTTCCTGCCAGGCTGTTCCTAATTCTCACCACTGCCTCTTCTCCATTCTGCCACCTGAAATACATTGTGTAGGATTGGATAACCCTGCGTAATGACTTTTAGGCAGGAGGATCCTATCTTGTGCAATGCTGCTCCTTTGTGTGTGGCTCCAATTCGATGCAGGGAAGCTGCTTTTGAAGGAGCAGCACCATGCAGGATCAGATTCTCCTTAATAGCTCAACAGCTGTTAAGATCCTGCCACCACCTGTTCTCGACCTTTTTTTATAAAAAAGTAAGGTTTAAAAAACCTTTAGCCACCCCCCCATCCCTATTACTTTGGGGACAGATCCAGGGTGGAGTGAGCGGTGCAGATGAATTGGCTCAATCTGGGAGCTATAGGGCAGATGGAGGGCAGTCTGTGCACAGCCCATTTTTAGAATATTTGAAGGTGACTATAAGAAAACTGAATTGTGTAAGTGTTAAGTGAAGATAACTTATTTCAGTAACCCCCTTTGGGAAGCCTTACCTTGCAATGCTGTTAGTAAACTATGGAAGAAGAAAGAAAAGATTCTTGTCATTCATTTTTGCTTAGAGCGCAGCTCTTTGTTTTTATTGTTTTTTAAAAAGGAAATAAAATTCTTGATCAGTGTTGGAAATATTTAACAAACTTCTTTTTTGAACACTTTGCACATCTTCTCTCCCCATCACTCTCAAGTCTCAGTGAATCCATACAGATAGTTTGTCAAACTACAAGCTCTCTTACCCTGGAGGAGGGGCTGTATCATCCTACCAGAAGTAATGTTATAGTTGAAGTTGCCGATGTGTGGTAGATCTCCTATGGGTTCACTATTTGGACACTTGATCTGAAAGCTCTTCCTCAAATTGCTTTGAAAGCGAAGTACATTTCCTGGATATATTTGAAGACATCAAAGTAGAAAAGCTGTTTTCTGCTTACTCTCTTCCATCAATGCCACCTCAGTTACCCACATGGTGGCAGTCTTTATATTTGGATTCTCCATCCGACTGACCCACTTCAGTTATCAGAAGGGTGAAAATGAGAGGGAAACAAAGGGATTGGGAATTTTCCTGAACTTTAGATCAATTCTTTTGGATGAAGCAAAGTGAGGTTTGTATTGTGCTCTTTTGCTTCATAATATTTTTTTTTACTTTCTGGCTGCACTTTCAGGAGGGACATAGGTGTGCTCGTTCTGTCATTTATGCCCCAGTGTGTGCTGGAAGCTAAAGCTCAAGTCTGGTTTGTAACCTATTCACACAACCACTCAGGTGTAAGGTGTTCAGTTTCTGTCACCAGCTGTGAGGTGGTTGCACAGGGATATCCTGGAAGAAGACCTTTTCTGGCTTAAATTATTGAAATGAGTGTGGGAAGTTGTATGTGGATTCTGAAATGAGAAGGGGAGTGTGGGGGGGGGAAACAAAGCATAAGTCTTGTGTTGCACTCTGTGCAACTGCCTTGTTCCTTCTCTACTCCCTGAAAAACAAGGCCTAGCCATAAAGAGAGAGTAGCCAAGCAATGCTGAGGATTCCCCTGAGAGCTGGAAGGGGATTCTACTCTTGCCTGTTGCAGCTGTCATCCAACCGGAGCCTCCCATAAAAAATCTGGTTCATGAGCTCCTGTGAAAACCAACGCTTAAAAAACTCTGAATTCAGTGATGCTTAGTAATAATCCTTCTGTTTTTAATATAGATTTTATATCTAGATATCTAGATTTATATTTACTTATTTCTTTGATGGTGTTTACCGTATATGGTTTTGTCATGGCCTTTGACTAGTACAATAAAGCTTATCTACACCTAGTAATACAAAGGCTCCAGCAGCAACACAAAAAACCTGCTATGGACACTTCGTTCTTTGCAAAGACACAGTAAACTCTTTCACGAGTCAGAGGAGGTGAATCATCCCAGGGACAAGGAAAAGCACAGGGTGGATGTTCACAGAATCTTAGGGTTCTATATGGATAGATTTGAGAGTTAAGAGCAAAAGTTCTTACTCTGTTTCTGTTAGGGAACGGAAATGCCTGCATCTGCCATTTTCAGAGGACTGAACGGGTCCATTGTCACCCCCCTGAATCACACTTGAAAGCTGCAGCATCAAGAGAATTCCAAGTCTGAGTAAGACAGTACAGTAACTAATTAATTCCCAAAAGAGAGTTTTCATACCACCTCAAAGACTTTTCAAAGTGGCCCCTACCTTCGGCTGCTATACAAGTGAAGATGAATCAAGGGATGTAGATGCATGTGTAAATACATCTGCACACATCTTCAGCCTTTTTAGGCCCAGGACTCACTTTTTTTACTGTATCCTATGACACTTTCAATCTTTGGCCCCATATGTATGCATGTTCAAACTGCTTCATTAGCTGTAAAGGAGAAAGAATTCTTGCAGAAGAGGAAGAGGGAAGGAGGTGTGGCATCTGCAACTATATTGGTGTTAATGGTTAAATAGTTTTGCCTTCCTTTGCCTTTGGTCTCTCCAAGTCTTTCTGTTTCCCCTTTTCCTCTCCACTTAAAACCAAAAGGGTGCTGAGGTCATTGCTGTGAGACCCAGCAGCTAAAGCCCATTGTCTTTTAAAGTCTATCACCCTTGGGGGATTCTTGTCCCTTCGCCAAAGGAGAGTGAGCACCTCTGTCTCTTCTGGAGAGCTGTCCCAGTCCCCAGTCTTGCCAGGAAGGCATACAAAGACCTTCACAATACATTGCATATCTTATAGGGTTGTGGAACCTCAGGGCTAAGGGCCAAATAGGGCCCTCCAGGCCTCAATAGCCACCCCTCCCCAGGTCAAACCCTTCACTAGCTCCCCTCCTTGAGTTCTTTTGCCTGGCTGGAGTAGGTATTGTGTCCATTTCACAGACAAATAAGTCTGGGACTTGGGGTATTTTCTGGGTAAAGCCTCCTGCAACTGCTGTTAGCTTCTATGAGCCACACTTCCCAAAATAGGACTTGAAAGCACTCTTCAAATAAAGGCTGTGTTTGGGGGTGGACGGGTGGACCGGCACCAGAACTCTTCAAGTGACGGACACACAAAGAAGAGCTTGCTAGATCAGGACGGTGGCCGATCAAGTGCACGATCCCATTATCACAATGCATAGTAAAATCACTGTTCCCGGGACTGCCAGGGGCACGGGATGGAATGATACCTAAACTGCAATCGTATGCACACATACTTGGGAGGCAAACCCCATGAAATTTAGCATGGTTACTGCTGAGTATACACAGGGTCCAACTGCACAATTACAGTTTCTTAGCGCACTTAAGAAATCCAGTTTTCAAGATCCTTGTCAGGTTGCAAGACGGGGAGGGAGGATGGCGGCATTTTCTGTTTTGCCTCAGTCAGACGGCAAAACCTCTTGGGCCGGTCCTGGGCTAGATGCCTACATTATAGTTGAAATCCACTGTAGAGTCAGGCATATCGAGGCCCATTGAAATCAAAGGATTTACATATATAAATTGTGTGTCAGTTTTAGCCTCAAGAAGTGAGAGCTTGAACTGTGTCATCTGGCCATGCCCTGTTCCTAGGTACCCCATTCTGTTTCACCTCCTTTTCAGTTTTCTCTCCGCTCAACAGACACTCGGAGAAGTGCACTAGGACAATGTACACACCATACATTTAAAGCGCACCCCCCAAAAAAAGAATTCTAGGAACCGTGTTTATTCTTCAAAGAACTACAATTCCAGCACCCTTAACAAACTCTAGTTCCCATGATTCCAAGCCCCCTCCCGCCTTTTCGGAGGGGCAATGTGCTTTAAATGAATGTTGTGTATGCAACCTTAAGTTAACCCCGTGTCACCCTCCATAACCTGGAAGGTGCCTCTCCATGTGAAGTCACAGTACTACCTTGCAGGGTGAGGTCCACAAGGACAGGAGGCTCCTCACTTCAGAAAGTCACCTTCCAACTTGTGGAGGGCGAAGATAGCAACTGGGGGGGGGGAGAGTTATTGCACTTGTCTCTGCTGCCTCCCCCACCCCCTTGGGTGCTTGAAGAGGGCAATTGGTACTCACTAAAAGTGGCTGACCACCCTAGGTATCCTCGGGGGTGCCAGTGTGAGGGGGGTTTGTTTGAGGACTCTATAAAAGATCCCAGGATATGTCTATCATACACATATACTTGCTCAAAAGGAAAACCAGTGAGGGAACATAATATATATATATTTACAATAAAACGACTGTAGAATCAGAAGGTGAGAGAGAAAGAGCCTCAGAGGTACAGACAAACATTCTCTTTATTAAGCTACACATGAATTTTTTTCCATTAGTCAGAGAAAGAAATTGGCAGTGTCTAATAAGATCACAGAAACCTCACCGATTGGTAATAGAAAGGCTTAGAAAGACCTGGCGCTTTTAGAATGAATGAATATATATATATATATATATATATATATATATATATATATATATATATGCATATGTGTGTGTGTGTGCATGTGTGTGAGTGTGTATATATATATATATATATATATATATATATATATATATATATATATATGAATTTCTCTTTATTTTATTCTGTTTTTTAGACAGGTGCAGTTGGCTTTTTCCAGCAAAGGTACCTCTTAAAAGTGAAACCGTGAAGACATCTGATCGCTAACCAAAAAGTAGATATGACAAAGGGTCATGAAAATGGTGGCTTTTAAAATGATGTAAACACTACATTCGATTTTTGTTTTTGTTTTACTTTTTTTGGTGGTTTTTTTCTGGTGTATTTTTTTATTTTTTTAAAGAGATTATTTTATTTTTTTCTTTGTTTTTTGTATTTTTCCCCCTTTTGTTTTTGCAGCACAAACACCCCCACATGAGAGAAAGAGAGAGAAAACACCATTCACTAAAAGGAAGGATTATAAGGGCAAGGGTGCGAGGGAGGAAGAGGAAGCATCATGAAAAAAAAAGTATTCACAGGGAAGTATGGTGGGGGATTAAAAATGAGAATGGAACAACAAAAATAATGCCCTCCCAATTTAAACTAACCCACTTTTTAAAAAAATTAAACAGAAAAAGGAAAGGACATTGGTAATGTATAACACAGTGTCATTCAGAGGGGAAAAAGTCAAAGACAAGAGCATTTAGGGAGGCCAAAGACAGCTGTGCTTATTATTATTATTTTTAAAAATACAAATCCAGAGAGTGAACAAGACAATTCAGAACAGTGAATCATTATTAAACGAGAAAGTTAAAGAGACATCCCTCTCTGCTTGCCTGGCCCACTCTGAAGGCAGGTGTGTCGGATCATCGTGTAGACAAGAGGCTTTTGGGGAGAGAACGTTTTCCTGGAGCGGGCAACAATTAGTACAGCAACGATTAAAATACAAAGAGCCACTAACAATTCCCACTGGGATTCTGTTGCTGACAATCTTTTTGCACCTAAATGTTACCACCTACAAGGTCATGGCTAAGGTGAGTAAGATGCAAGGGGAAAGGAAGGGACTTGCCTCCGTGTTATCCAATCCCCCCTGAGCAAAAAGCAGCACCTGTAATAGTAGAATGGGAGAGGGAAACGGGGAGGCCCATAACTCCTCCGTTTTATTTTATTTTATTATTTTGCTGCATTCCCCATAGATGTAGGGTGTCTTGTTGGCTGGGCAAGCAGCTCCTGAACTTTCTCGGCTGATCCCCGATAGCTGGCCACCCACTATATGAAAGGTTGTTGGGTTCTGCGTCTTAATGGCCATTAGAATCTGCCAAGACCTAAGATGGCAGTTTGTATGGATCAGACTTCTGCTTGCTCAAAGCTTTTACCCTACCAGCGCCAACAAGCAACTGGAACCAAGCCCAATAGAAAATGTCTCTCTTAGAATGGGTTCACAATGCCAGTGTGTGTGTTTGTGTGTGTGTGTTTATAGATCTTTGTGTTTTGTGTGTGTGTGTTTTAAATAAAGCAAAAGAGGAATCAGGGGTGGGGCGAGACCTTTCTGTTATTTTCTTTCTTAACAAAATCCGCAAGGAAGTCAAATCTTTAATTTCTCTTCTTTGCCCTTTCATGATCACGATCATCAACATCATCAATACAAAATTCTCTTTTTGTTTGTCTTAGGTTCTAAATGTAAAGACTAGTCTAAAACCAGGTTTTACACAGCAAACCTACAGAACTGCACAGCCACCATTCCAAAAATCCAGGACATCAGACACCGAGGCGATATGGAAGGCTGCGTGTCTTTATACAAAGGCTCAAAGTTCATGCTACTCGTGAAGAGGATCTGCACTGGAGAATCAGATATGGAGAGTTGGGGGGAGGGGGGCCCCATAGGAGGCCTGGTCTGAACATAAATATGGGGTGGGTGGGAGCATGGAGACCCAGAAACAAATATATTAGAAACGGAGTCATCCTCCAAACGAGAGCCAAATAAAAGTTGTACTTAAATCGTGATAAAGGGTGGGGGGATGTTCTCCCCACCATCTCTCCTTCATAAAGAGCTTGAGCACGGACTGTTTGTGAGAGACAACCTGACCTGCGGGGGGTGGGAGGGATACAACTATACAACTTTCAAATTGCTGATAGAAATTCCCTTTGCCAGTCTCCCATGCTGGTTTAAAGAAGCAGAGACAGAAGCAGGCCCCTTTCTTTATACTCCTGAAGGATTATATATATATATAAACATGGTCAATGAAGGGTGCTGGCCTGTCACCTCTATTCTAACCCTATTCTGTTTCTTTCTCCCCGTAAGCCCCCCCCCAGTTTCCCCCCTTTTAATAGGTTTTAACTACTCCATAGCTGAACGGAACTGAGGACCCCTGAAAGCCCAGTGCCCCTGTGGCAAATGATGCAGTGCAACAGCAACTTAGATGGTGGCACATCTTTTTTTTTAAAAAATCCACAGGAACTGGGCAGGGGAAGCCATCCTTCCCCGCTCATACCCTAAAGCACCCTATGCACAAAGGAGTCTTAAAAAAAGTAACATTACCACTTTTTTCTTTTCTTTTTTTTTAAGAAAGTTGATTCCTTTTAAAACTCACGTAGTATCTTATGCTATGTGGACGGCGAGTTTAGAAAAATTCGGAGTATGGTCTTTTTCTTTCTTGTTGTTTTCCAAAAGCATCTTTTGCAATGAATTACCTGCCATGACTTAGTGCAATCCGATGCATGTCTACTCAGAGGTAAGTCCTGCTGCGTTCAATGGGGGCTTACTCCCAAGTCAACAGGTATAGGCTTGCAGGCGACGTTACTTTAGCAGAAAGGAAGGATTTTAAGGTGATGTCAGGGGCGTCAGTGCTACCCATTACTCTTTTGAGGCAAACTAAAATAAAAAAATAAAAGGAAAAGGAAAAATGTTTTTATATAAAAATTTTCATTATGCCTTTTTATTTACCAACTTGCATGATTCATCATCATCATTATTAATATTATTATTATTACTGTGTTTGTGTTTGCATGTGTGTGTGTGAGAGAGACTCATATTTTGTTTTGCCTTTTTTTTCAAATATTTTATTTTATTTTCCTCTCGCTGTGATTGTTTCCAAATAAGTTGCTTGCTATACAGGATGGGATGGAGAAAAGGGAGAGGGGTCAGTATAAGCCGCAGCCTCGGAGGTTGTTGGCAATGATGATGTCGGTGACGGCATCGAATACCACCTGGATGTTACCCGTGTCTGTCGCACATGTCATGTGACAGTAAATCTCCTTGTTGGGCGAGCGGTTTTTGCTTTCAAATTGTGCTTGGATATAGGCTGCAGCATCTTCGTATGTGTTGGGACCTGCATAGAGAGGGAGGGAGGGAGGGGCAGGAGACAGATTTTTTATTTATTTAAAAAATTAAAATAAATAAAAACGTTATAAAAATAAAAATACAAAAACTCAGCACAAGTTAAGCTCTAAAATAAGAACAGGAGAAGAGCCTGACAACCCAATCAGGTCAAATGCTTATCAAGTCCAGCATCCTTTTCTCGCAGGGGCCAACCAGATGGGAAGCCTGCAAGCGGGACTTCTCAATGAACTGCAAGCAAAATGTATTCACGGGAACGATGACTAATACAAGCCAAACATACTCCTCTGTGCATACGGTTCTTAGAACTTAGGAAACGGCCTCAAAAAGGTCAGATCTTCCTGTTCTCATAGTGGTCGACCGGATGCCTAAGGGAACTTGTGAGTGAGCACTCTCCTCACTGGTATTCTAGAAGTAGGATTCGTAAGGATGTGGGAAATAAAGTTATTGGAAATGTGATCTGATGCTAATCTGGGAATTGGGCTCAGAATATAATGAGCTATTTTCCTGAAACCAGCTTTGTTTGCCAAATCCACTTCCAGATCAATCTGAGGTGAGTCCACTAAATTAGGTGGACCTGAACCATTTCTCCTTAATCTGAATGCATATTTGAAACACACACCCCTAGTATGTATTGAGGCTCAATGATCACTCATTTTCTTGACATGCTAGTTTTTTAAAATATATATTAATAATACTGGGAGTGTCTTTATGTTGGGGAGGGGGGCTTTTAAACATGCAACCCCCCACTTGCCCTGTGAAATGGCACAGCCTGGCAGAAGCTGCCTTACATGATTAGTCTGATGCTTTTTCTCTGCTCATAGATGGACACTTCCTTCCCTTCCCACTGATGAGAATCTGCCAACTCTCTGTGACATCATGGCAGCTCAGCTGATGCCTTGGGCAGAAAACAGGAAGGCAATCAGCCAGACTATGTAGTCTGTTTTCTAGGGGAGTTACAGTATCTCACAAGCAGGACTGGATCAAATATCTCCTGGTTTACACTTGGGGTTCCCGCAGACTCTTCTGCATGGGCCAGTCTGTTGTTTTTCGTTTGCTCCAAAGCTGGGATCTTTAGCACCTCAGGCGCAGCCATCACATACCTGTATATTCAGGGAAGCAGATGGTCAGAGGTGATTTCTTGATCTTCTCACCAAACAGGTCTTTCTTGTTGAGGAAGAGAATGATGGAGGTGTCAATGAAGAATTTGTTGTTACAGATGGAATCGAAGAGCATTAGAGACTCATGCATGCGGTTCTATGGCAAGGCACATATAGGAAGAAAAGAAAAGAAAGAAAGAAAGACAAAGAACAAGAGAGAGAGAGAGAGAAACAGAGAGAAAGAAACAGAAAGTTAGGATTAGAGAAAGAGAATAGTTACCAAACCAGCAACTGAGAAATGGTCAAAGATCCACGTGTACCAAAAACCCAAAGAATTACATATCATGAAGAAGTGAAGCCAAGAAAATGGGTGGTGTTATGATGTCTTCAGCACCTATTTCCCGCCTAGCTTTGCTGTGTCATTTGGACAAAGCTCTCCTGGAAAGATATGCCCATGAGAATTACAGAGAAACAACAGTTGCCATATCTGTCAATTAGGTAAAAGGTAGGTCCAGTCATGGACAACTCTGGGGTTACGCGCTCATCTCGCTCTATAGGCCGAGGGAGCCAGCGTTTGTCCGCAGACAGCTTCCAGGTCATGTGGCCAGCATGACTGAGCCGCTTCTGGCGAACCAGAGCAGCAAACGGAAATGCCGTTTACCTTCCTGCTGGAGTGGTACCTATTTATCTACTTGAACTTGATGTGCTTTTGAACTGCTAGGTGGGCAGGAGCTGGGACCGAACAATGGGAGCTCACCCCGTTGCGGAGATTCAAACTGTCGACCTTCCGATCGGCAAGCCCTTCCCAACCTGCTGCCCCCCAGATGCTTTGGGCTACAATAGCCATCAGCCGCAGCTGTGACGGCTGAATGATGTTCGTGCTGATAGGAATTTTGTAGTCCAAAACACCAGACCCTCCAAGTGTCCCTGTTGTCCAGGGACAGTACCGGATTGACACACCTGTATGGCAAGTAGGCTGCCCGGAGAAGGCTGAGCAAAAACATCTCAGAGCAATGAGCTCTCAGAACCCTTCATGATGGTTGATTGTTAAAGAAACAAAAACATGATGGTTGTTTGTTAAAGAAACAAACAAAAAGGGCTGAGCCTAGGTGGAGAGGACAGAGAAAAGATATTGCTGGGGGACATGGGAAAATGTCCCGTTTCATTCTGATTTGTTTACAAGGAGATTAGATGAGCATTCAGTCTGATTTGTTTTCAGGGAGGTTAGATGGAATTGTGTCAAAGGAAAGGTTATCAGTACACTTTCCCAGGCACTTCACCATCACTTTTCTTCTTGCAAAAACCCACTCTTTGGGGGAAGCAGGTTTGTTGTGCAAAACAACCCAATCAGCTATAATGAAAGAAAACTGAATTTGCCAGTGTGTGATTGGACCCCACCTGAAAGCAGCGACAGTCTGGAAGCATCAGACTGGCTCAACATGGCGTGCAGGAGGTGTTGCACAGAAATCATTAAAACTTAGGCTAGGGCAGTTTTCAGGTTGCTCCAAGAGCTTCTGGCTCAAAGAAATACAAAAGTCAGCCATTACCTGGAACTATGTCTAGCGCTAATCATTCCATAAACAGATGCAGCCCCAAACAGGCCTCATTTATTTGAGGGACTGATACCCTGCCTTTCAAGAAAGCTATTTCCAATCAGTATCTTCTCTAACCATTTGACTCTTCTTACTCCCAAACCTTGGTTCCCAAGGGCTTGCCTCCCCAGGTTTAAAACTATATATATAGTTTTATGAGACATATACACCTTTATTTAGAATATTTCTAGGATTTCTTTTAAGGATATAATCCTCACAAGCCAGTTTATAATCAGAATCTAAAATACTTTAAAGCATAAAAACAACTAGCGGATTTTATAACTTTTTATACATTTTTATACTTGAGGGCACAAGGAGAAGGGGACAACAGAGGACGAGATGGTTGGACAGTGTTCTTGAAGCTACCAACATGAGTCTGACCAAACTGCGGGGAGGCAGTGGGAGGCAGGAGTGCCTGGCGTGCTCTGGTCCATGGGGTCACGAAGAGTCGGACACGACTAAACGACTAAACAACAACAACATACTTTATAATGGTATGAAAGTATAAAAATGTATAAGAAGTTATAAAATAGCATCTTAGAAAGAGTCTAAAACATTTAAAAAATGGTCCATAGCTTTCAGGAATTTCACACACAAAAATTAACCACTGAAATCTCCCCCAATCTGGTTTTGGACCAGGTTTTGGACTACCTAGGTTTTGGACTACCATGTCCACCAGCCGAAGTCAGCTGGAGTTGTAGTTCAAAACATACAGAGGGCACCAGATCAGGAAATGCTGCTCTTTGAAATACATGAGCTTTTAAAAGCGCCCTGAAGATCTTCATAGCGAGGGTCAAAAGTGCATTTTGCTGGAGGCTCAGTTATGGAGCTCTCTTTGAGTTCCAGTACATAACACTGAAGCTGATCAGTATTGACATCTCAAAAAACCACAGCAGCACAGAGTCTCCTCCTGACTTTCCCCATCCAAGCCATAGTGCCACCACTTGCATATCTCCTCAAAAGATGATGCAGATAGGCATAAAACATGCACGTCCAAAGCGAGATAAATGTTCTTATATGGTCACAGACCCAGCATAAATAAATTAATACACCAAAATAATACACTGAGTTAAGAAATATGATACATATAAGGACAGAAGCAAACAAAGACACAATTAAATCAACAAAACCCCTTTATGGTTTTTGCAGCAGAAAGTAGAAACCTATCAACCTATCAACTGTTTCCATTATTATCTTGTTCATGTCAGCTAATAAGTAAGTTAAATACCATCCAAAAGTCCTTCTTGAGTTTCCCATTTTTTTGTATTCTTTCTTAGGGCACTTGAGAGAGTCATTCTTTATTATTTGGGGGAATGAAGGGTTGAGCTTAATTTATTGTTACAAGATGGCCATGGGTGGTGTTTGTCCCCATTCCCAACATTTCCACAAAACATTTCCTTAGTGCTCCACAGCTTTCCTGGCTGCCTGCACACTTCCTGATTTAGAAAAGCTCTGGGGGGGAAGTTATGCTGTCTCCCGGAGCTTTAACTAAAACGTTTGATGACAGGAAGGATGGCTACCAAGTAGAAAGAGGGAAGAAATTTGATTAACTTCACATTTAAAGGTGAAACCTACTTAATCCACACTTTCTGAAATAACACACAAACCAAAATAGAGCCAACTTTTAAGATGGACACTTCTCTGAATTCTACAATGCAGTTCTCCAGCCAAGTAAGGACACTTCCCAAAATCAACACACCCTGTTATAAGTGCTGGGGAAGGGGAGGGCATATACTAAGCCAGAGGAGAAGTGGTCACATACTGCTGGAGTGAGAGTCCTTTATAGCATGGAACTGTGCTCCTCTTGGGTGGGTGATGGAGAGTGAATACTTGTCCCAGGTGACAACTAGGGGTGGGGTAAGCCTGACCTTGTTGTATATTAGGTATCTCCCGGTTGGATGTTTCTTGACATTGACTGATAGAAAACCTGTTGGTTTTGAATAGCTGGCTGCGTGAGAGTGTACTTGTCTCTGGTATGCATCTGGGAAATGAGGGGGTGGGTAGGAATGGGGTGCCTATTTCCAACCCAGTGATCATGGGGAGCGGGGCAGCAGGATTCTATCATAAGACAAAGCATATTTTTTGGCACAGTCCTAACGTACTAATCTACTGCTCCTGTGTCTTTCAGCAGGTGTAGAAGTCAACAGGTGAGAAGGCTGTTCAGTGTTCTCCCGGCTCATGTGTGCACACTGCGTGCTGCTGTTGAAGGAACAGCTACGGGGGCTGACTGAGAAAGCTGGCAACCCTGACCAAAAGGTACCAGTCTCCTTGAAGTCACAAGATACCTAACTTGGCTTCTTTGGCTCCTAGCTTCCCCTCTGCCTGCCACCACTTGTGGGGTGGACATTGGCTTTAAGCCCTGTAGCCATAAGAAAAGCCTTGTTGAATCAGATAACAGGGATATAATTCTAGCCCTGCTAGATCAAGCCAAAGGCATATCGAATCAAGCAATCTGTTCTCACAGAGGCCAACCAGATGCCCCTGGGAAGCCTGCAAGCAGGACAGGAGTGCAGCAGCACTCTTCCTCACCTGTAATTCCTGGCAACTGGTTTTCAGAGCCACTGATAATCTTATCCATCATGAACTTGTCTAATCTAAAGCCATGCAAATTAGTGGCCATCGCTATCTCTTGCGGGAGTAAATTCCATAGTTTAGCGATGGAGAACAGTTCCTTTTGTCTGTCCTGAATCTTCTAATATTCAGCTTCATTGGATGACGGCCCTCCATCCCTATTATGAGGGATGGAGCAAAACTTATCCTTCTCATTTCTGCAACTATACCGTGCAGAATCCTATCTGCCTCTATCTGCCTTCTATCACATGTTCCCAAAGAGAGGGGACAGACTTTCATCATTTTCCTAAACTAAGCTGGCACCAATACCTTCTAGTGCATGGCAGATGGAAAAAGAAGTCTGCAAATCACATGGCTACCCTAAAGTTAGTCTTTGCTGGCTCTCAAAGAGGCATTGCCCTCAAGGGAAGCATGTATGTGTCAGGGCTGAGCCCAAGAGAGAGTTTTAAAGGGGCCTCTTTGACCTCCTGTTCCTGTGAACAGCTGGGCCATTTGGCTTCTCTACTGCATCACAATTAAACATCCCTGCATTAATTGAAAGAAGAGTACATTGCAACAGTTCTGGCTATTAAAACCCGCCGAAAGTCAAACACAAACCACCCCATAAAACAATTTGCCAAGTCAGAACCAGGAAATGGGATTCAGATACTGTACTGGGAATTGACTGTCCAGAAACCCTATAAATAACACTTGTTACACAGAGAATTTCTTGCTTTCCTGCTTTGAGTGCCACCATGTATTAATGGATGGGGATCTTATGTAGGAAAAGAGCAGGTTGGCCAAGCAGGTCGGCCAACTAGTGAATGCATCTTGTGTAAGATAATGACTACTGTACTATAGGTACTTTCAGGCACAAAGCAATCTCCCCTTTGGAAGAATGGTTTGGGATGGTGCAATGAGGAGAATATGGCAGGAAAGCGGAAAGCCTTGCAGGCATTTGCATGAGCAGGATTTAGGAATGTAGAGCTTGTCTACAGAAGTCTCCTCAACATGCAGCCCTCTAGATATTTTGGGCTACAACTCCCATTAGCCCCAGTCAGTGTTGCCCATCAGCCACCATCCAGTAATACTGGTAATTAATCTATTCCAGGGATAGCCAACATGGAGCTGCCCAAATGTTGCTGGACCATCCCTAACCACTGGCCATGCTGGTTGGGGCTGATGGGAGTTGGTATCCCATCTGGAAGGCATCGTGTTGTTTGTCGCTGGTCTAATCCTTTCAAAAAGACACCTGCAGCACAGCCCTATTGATGTTAACTCCAATGTTAGTCCCACTGTGGTCCACAGAGTCCCAAGTAAGCGTACTTAGGGTTGCAGCTTTACTTCAGAGTTTCTACGCACACACAATATGTACGTCCATTGGCTTTGTCCAGAACTTTAGCTGAAAGTGTATTCATTGGGAGTCACCAACTCAGTACAGCAGTCACCAATCCAGTTCCTTACCCCATGCATCCACTTAATGCGCAAAAAGGATGAAACATTCTACTTACCATGGAGGAATCCTCACTGGGCAGAAATTTCCTTATGAAGAAACATGTATTATGCCACTCACCAACATTTTTACAGCCCTGTTGGATCAGGCCAAAGGCCCATCTAGTCCTACATGTTGTTCTCACAGCAGCCAATGAGATGCCTATGGGATGCCCATAGGTAGGACCTGAGTGCCACAGTGCTCTCTCCACTTTTGATTCTTAGCATACTGCCCTTGGCAGTGGAGGCAGATCAACATCATTAGTAGCCATTGATAGCCTTATCTGCCACAAATTTATCTAACCCTCTTTAAAAAACCATCCAAGTGAGTGGCCATTGCTACAACTTGGTTATGGGCGTCTTCTAGTTTTAACTATGCACTGTGTGAAACAGTACCTCTTTTCACCCAAAACAGACAAAAACTGTTAATCATTCTGCGATTTCCTTGAGGCTTTCTCAGAAGAGGAAAACCCAATAAAATATCTCAAACGCTAGAAAAGAGCTGGCATTTTATTAACATTTGGTAACTAATAAATACATTACGGACAGCCAATAAATTATTACAATAAGAATCAAAAGACCTATTAAATCAACAGACGGTCATTTGCACTCCATACAAAATGACAGTTAATAATGGTTCAGAACAATCAAAGGTGCAAAAAAAATTAAAAACAAGATCCAGCAACTAACCAGCAAAGAAAAAGTAGGATTTAGCAAGCATCAAGGCCCCTTCAAAATTCTTGTATTTATTTATTTAAAGCATTTTTCTAAAAAAATAAAAAAATCTACTGTGGGGGGAAAAGGGTGGAAGGCCATTGACGACCAAGTATAAAGATGGTTGGAATGCAAGCTTAGAGAATGTAGCCTAATTGTTACATTAGGACAAGGGCAAAATGGTTTGTGCCAATCTAGTGATTCACGCACACGAGAAGCAGGCTTTTTAAAAGTGTATAGCTAGCCTAGTCTTCCCCAACCTTTGGATTTTGTGGACTACAACTCCCATCAGCCCTAGCATCATATAGCAGTGCAGGATGGAGACGATGGGAGTTGTAGTCCAAAGCATCTGGAGCGGACCAGGTTGGTGGAGGTTGTCCTAACTGGATGATGAACTGTGTCTGCAAACTTTGCATGTGGGTCATCCCCCAGTACTGTTGCCAGGGGTGCATGTGTGCAACCAGGGTCAAAAATTGGGCAAACCCACCAGTTTAGGCCCTCCCCCCCATCAAACAACTGATAGGTGCCATGACTGATTTTCTGACAGGGACTCCATCTGCAGGCAGTGGGACTGAAGTCTTGGCTTGAAAGCCTGCTTCAAGGTGCAACTCAGAGTGCACTCTGGTTTATATCAGGGATGGGGAACCTTAGGCCTCTTCACCCAATACTCTCTCCAAGCCACACCCACTTCCACTCAGGAAACACCCCTCACTGGCCTTGCTACACACTCTCCTTGAATGCTTTTGACCAGCTGGAGTGTGACTTAATATAATGTCTCTAGCTTGGCAGGATGAAGGACAGAAATTGTGTGTGAGAGAAAGTGGAAATCTCTGGCATGTGTGGCTTGAATATAGTTTAAAGGTAAGACTCATACCTGTTAGTCTGGCCACTTTGGCCTCTGGCGACACCTTTGGCACATGACCCCTCAGACAGGAATGTGTCCCTCAAGCTAAAGAAGCTTCCTTACCCTACCCCTGGTTCCCTCTTTAGAGGAGTCTATAAATGAGTGAGGACTGAATGAATATGAAGAATCTCTCCAAGCCATAAAGGAAAATCTAAGAGAAGCACAAAGTACAGTCATACCTTGGTTTTTCAAACAGTTTAGTTCTCAAACGTTTTGGCTTCCGAACGCTGCAAACCCGGAAGTGACTGTTCCGGTCTGCGAACTATTTTTGGAAGCCGAACGTCTGACGGGACTTCCGTGGCTTCCGATTGGCATCAGGAGCTTCCTGCAGCCAATCAGAAGCCACACTTTGGTTTCTGAACATTTTGGAAGTTGAACAGACTTCCGGAACAGATTCCGTTCGGCTTCCAAGGTACAACTGTAGTGTGAAAAGCACGTCTACTTTATTACCCTGGCTGTCATCTTGCAAACGATGGGTTGTAAAACGGAACCAAATCTACAGAGAAGAAAATAGTTGTAAGGGAAATCCTCTGTATTAGGTGGGGTGGGGGTGGGGGGAGAGACACTTTTAAAATAAACTAATTAAGGCTAAGATGCAGAACCATAAACCCATGGTAGGGGCGCTGCAAAACACAAGGATTCCCAGAAGAGTGGGAGGGATGGGGTGGGGTGAGGGAGACAGGCTACCCCAAGTTCTTCAGCAGTTGCAGCAGTATTATTTATGTGCTGCACATAAAACCTAGGGTTCACAGCCAACCCCCCCCCCCATATGCATCAAGGCAGATGTGTGCATGTAGAAACAGGCTTCCACATGCACAAATGGCACAGTGCACATTTGGTACGCATCAAAATGGCTGGACACATCTTCTGTTGCCAAAAGGAAAGTGCTGCTCTGTCCCAGAGACTCTAGCTCAGCAGTCAAGCACCTGCTCTGCATGCCAAAGATCCCAAGTTCAGTTCCTGGCATTTCTAGTTTCGATGATCTCATGAAGCAGGTGATGAGTAAGCATTCTCTCTGAAAAGGACCCCGGAGAGCCACTAGCAGCAGCCAGAGGAGGTGGCTACTAGCAGCCAGAGGAGCCACTAGAGGTGGAGGAGGAAATCAATTTTGCTTGCATTTTAATGAGAAACTATCTAATTCACATTTTCTGAAATAATAATATGAGTTTGGAAACATGGATATCCTTAGAGATTGGCGCGTCTCCAAATTTTGTGATTCAGTTCTCCAATCAAAAAATATTTTAAAAATGCATATTTTAAGGGAAAACATGCATTAAAAATGCATCTATTAGTGAAAATAACATGAACAAACAATTATTTAAGGGGAATCATTTGCAAAAGTGTGTGTATTAGTCAAAACTGCACACGAAAATATACTTATTGGGAGAAATTTGTACTGTGCTGATGAATTTTCATTAGGATTTGTTATTTTTAATCTCAAATTGCTGCAGAAATGTGGAGAACTGAATTTGAGATGGGAAAAAATGAAAAACTTAAGAGAAAGGAAATGGGCCGATTCAGCCATCCCTACCTTCAACACTGGTGATGGAGCAGCTTCTTCCACCACACTTCGAAAGCAGCTTAGGGAACAGAGGGCAGGCTTCAAGACACAGAGCTCTGTCCTTCAGTACCTCATGGCTGCCCCTGTGGCAGATGCCACACCCTGTTTAGTGGTAGGGTCGGCCCCGACCCTATTCTATTTCACTTATATAGGACCCTGCTTGCCTGGAACACAAGGGAAGTTATATTGGAGATCTTGCATCTAGGCACTAACCACAACTAGGCTTGCTTAGCTTCAACAAGGTTGCTGCATCAGGCTCCTTCAAAGTCATAATCAAAACTGCAGGTTGCTGAGTTGGCTCACTAAAAAAAGAAAGATAAAAAGAAATCCAAAAGCTGCAGCTTGGCGATCCCTTCGGTTACGACAACTGAAGAAAGGTCACAAAGGAATGAGTGAGCTTTTGACTTCAGAAAGACTCCTTGGCCCCCATCCTAGACACACACAAACCCACTGAACTCAATGCAGCTTATTTCTGCAAAGACCTACAGAGGATTTTTTTGTTTTGTTTTGTTTTGCTTAACATCCAGACTGATTAAGAATTGCTGGCCACCACCTTGCTGAACCTAAGCAGTGCTTGGGGGTGACTGCATGTATCCCACCTGGGGCTCCAGGACTGAAGAAAGGTGAGTTAAGAGCAAATTCGAAAGATTGCTCACTGCTCGGCACAGTTGTCCTTTGTGACCATCCACTGGGTTTCAATAAAGAGATTACCTTGCTGTTACTACTGATGTGGTGCTATGTCAATTTCACGCATTAAGATGAACGTAACTGAGCAGACCAGGCGTCAGGAGGCAGCATTGTCAGGCAGCTGCCAATGGCAAAACGCTGACTCAAAACGCTGGCTACAGCCACTCAGGCTCCAGCAGAGGAAGATGGAAAACCACCACCCTCCCAGTGCAGAAGCCCAGTTGGTTATGGCTTACTTGCACCCACCATTTTAATCCCCTCCCCTCAATGCCTCCAAGGCCCTGAAGTAGCATTGCTCTGGGGCTGGATACAACCCTAAGTCTTTAGACAATTCATACAACTTCTGTTTTCCAGTTTTGCCTTTGGCTTAGTAGATTTTCTTTTTTTTACTGCGCTTCTTATGGTTTATGATACTAATCCTATGTTTTAGCAATGTTATTAGAATTGGATGATTGATTTTAACACTGGGAATCCTCTGCTCCAATCTAACCTAAGAAGAAGGCTGCAGAGATTCTACAATTATTCTCAATAGCCTTTCCCCCTAAAGAAGACTTAATAGTGTGTGTTGTTTTTTTAAAAATAAACCCCCCCCCAGCTTGGAAATTGCTGGTCACTGCCACGCTAAGGCCTTGAATACTGCCAAAACTTTCTTTTCTGCCATCAGCTGAAAACAGAATTAAAACAGTGGTTCAAGACGGCAATGGAAATAGTTTTTATCCTTCCAGTACCAAACACAGGTGGTATGTGCCGACAGGACAGTAGTTAAATGAGGCTGCTGAGTAACAAGAGGGGTGTATGTGTGTCAGCATGCTTGGAGGAATCCCAAGGTTTCTCAAATAATAATAATAATAATAATAATAATAATAATAATAATAATAATAATAATAAACAACTAAGATGGCAACTCTCCAACAGAAAGCAGCTCAATGAAGAATGATCGTGAGCACTAAACACAGGTGATCACGGGATGCTCTGTTTTGCCAGAATGGCTGGTTGGGACCCTAAAATTTTCTTTTAGAAGGATACAATGCAACATTTCATACAGGCCCCACTCGTTTTTATCCAGTAACACCACCCTATGACTAAGATCTTTCTTTAATGTTTATCCACCCCCCACCTCCATTTTTCTAAATAAAAAAGCCGCACAGGTCATAGCCTTTCTTAGGAAAGGTGCTTCAGTCCTCTGGTAAGTGGCTAACTCATAAGGCAGTGGTAGTGAACCTTAGGCTTGAGGGGTGTGTGTGTGCCAAATGCAGCCCTCCTGGCCTCTCAATCTGGACCTCAAGACTCTCCCCAGGCTTCATCTGGCATAGCACCATTTTTTTCCAGGCCACACCCCTCCTCAGCTTCACTCTGCACCTTCTTGCCCCGCTGGAATGTGTCCCTGAACTCCCATAAGTCCTCTTGCTTATCTGGACATAGGATAATTATTGGGACATCAGTATCACAGGAGGAATTCACAGTCAGATTTGCACAACAATGGCTGTGCAATTGCTATCCATGAATATAAGGTAGATACATACATCCTGCTAACTCAACTTTCATTCAAACCAACCAACCAACCAACCACTAAGTTTATAGTTCTTATGGCTGTGACAATATGCTTGAATTTGAACATGCGTGGGTGATGACTTTAAAGGCTTTAATGTCTTTGCCCCTCCCTTGTTGTTAAAAAGACAACTCCAAAAGGCATTATGCGAAATAATAGAATAAACTGTGCACATATGCTAAACTTACATAATTCATACAGATTGTGGCGTCCAGTTTAACTTGACGCAGAAATTGGATTTACTGGATGCAGAATTTCAACTACTTTAAAACACAGACTATGTTTACACCCATAATCTGAGCCTCACAGGCACATTAATGTTGGAAAAGACATAAACACTAAAGAAACAAGCTGGTTTTTTTCTAAGTGACCCCACAAAGGGATTTACTTTGGTAATGAATGTTGAGTTATTGCCATTTCAAGAACATCAGCGCTCTATTCTGCCAATGGAAAAGAGGAAAGGAAGAGCAGAGTGGAATGAATATGATTTCTGTGGTTAACAGAGGCGGTTGGTGCCTACTGAGATGGTAGGGAGGAAAGCAGGGAGGTCAACAGTAGGTGGCGCCAGAGGCAATGACAGGTGGGGTCAACTATAGTTTTATCTCCATTCTCCTCCACCTGGCTGAATTCTACAAGGGCAACACTGAGACTAAGAAGGGGAAAGCTGACAGGCAGTTCCAATGGTCACAAATAGAAAGACAGGCAGCTTGGCTGAGAGCAGACTGAGGCTGTGGGGGCAGGTGGGCACTGCCTCGTTCGCCCTTGTTCATAGATCAGCCTCCACTGGTGATTAACAGTCCTTGTAGAGGGCCATTGTAACATGAAGAATTTTGGTTGAAAATTTGGCACTAAATTAATTACACAGACACACATCTGGTTTTAGTAGTGGCACAGCTTTACAAGGGCAACTAGTATATTGCTAGTTACAGGTAGGTAGCCGTGTTGGTCTGACGCAGTCAAAATAAAAATAAAAAATCCTTCCAGTAGCACCTTAGAGACCAACTAAGTTTGTCATAGGTATGAGCTTTCGTGTGCATGCACACTTCTTCAGATACACTGAAACAGAAGTCACCAGACCCTTATGTATAGTCAGAGGTGTGTGTGATGGGAATGGGTGATGGGCTGATAGGAGTGGTAAACCTGTTGATGACTGTTAACGACTGTTAATGACTGCAATTGGTCTTGCAGGAAAAAGCAAGGGCTGAGGTGCTAAAGAAAGCTTGATCATGTATAATTGCAGAGAGAAAGAGAGAGAGAGAGAGAGAGAGAGAGAGAGAGAGAGAGAGAGAGAGAGAGAGAGAGAGAGAGATCAAAGTCCTGTTCAACTGCCATGAGATTAAGGCAATAGCAGATTAAAGAAGAGGTCTCAGGACTCTGTTAATCTTGTACAGGTGCATATTCCAGGCAACATTTGCTTTACTAACAATTACCACCTGATTTTGTGCTCTTAAAAATGAGCACAACTAGGATTCCCCATAAGTTTGCTTTGAAAATGTGGGATGAAGAAATCCAAGAGTTCTTCCCTACATCTCCGTGGATTCAAGGCCCATTATGGTTTGGGATATTGAGTCCCGTCTTTTAATGCTCACATTTTGGTGCCTTGCTACAAGGTTTGGCAGTGAAATGTAGGGCTTCTCAAGCCTTACTCACCTTCTGCTACCAATAATCCATAATGACATAGGGACTTGAGCTCTCAGACAATGTTATAGAACGAATGCAAACAATTCCATCTCGAAATTTGTATTTTTGAATTCACTCATCAGAATAAACATATCTATTTTGAAATTTCACATTCATATATCAGGCATGCACATTTCAGTCCATATTAGCTTCAGCTCAACTTGGTTACTATTGTTGCTGTGACCCAATGTCCTTTACCCATCTACGTATTTGAGTCTGAGGTCTTTTCCTATTTCTTGTTTTCTCTCTTTCTGTCACCTTCACCTACCCACACATCATTCCGAAACTGCATTTGGCTTGCTGACACTCCAGAGGAAACCCAAGTTGAAAAGTCCACATGGGCATTGGTATAACACTGCAAGAACAATTTGTGGATGACTCATTGGAGTTTGGGTATGAAAACTTCATCTAATGAAAAACTAATCCCAACGTATTAGTATTTCGCCAGAAATCAACAGACAAATCACTGAAGGTGCCCCTTGTTCTATTGACATATTGACTTTATACCACATTAATGGCCACAACTTGGCTCACCCTCAAAGAATCTTGGGAACTGAAGTTTGGTGAGGCTGCTGAGAATTCTTCATTAGGGATCCCTAGTGATGATGGCTCCAAATCCTTATGTGGAGGTCAACACTTTAGAAAGTTTCACTTCCTGCCTTCATCTACCTCCTCATTTCACTCTGCTTGCTGAGAAGAAGGGTCAGCCTTGATCCCAGGACAATTTGCTGACTACAGTCCCAGGATTTCTGAAGACCACATGCGGCCCTCAGACTAATTTCCAGCCCTCTGCAAGCAATCAGTTCAGAAATAGAATCTGTCCCGCCTCCTGGCAGCCTGCTGTGCTAGGAGAGAGAGATCAAGGGAAGGAATAGAGAGAGGGGGAAAAGGGAAAGAGATGGGGGAAAGGATGGAGCAAAGCTCCATTGGCCCTGGCTCTACCTACCACTGCCTACTGAAGAGGGATAAATAGGAACCTAGAGAGCTCCTTACACCAAGTCGGACCACTGCCCCATCTAGCATATTAGGGTCTGCACTGCCTGGCAGTGGCTCTCCAGCCTTGCTGGGAGACGCGGGGGATTGAACCTGGGTCTTCTGGCATGCAAAGCAGGTGCTCCACCTCTAAGCTACTGCCATTCTGTCTACAGTACAGTTACTGCCTTCAGGCGTTAGCATGTGTTCTTTTTTCATTTGGGGAGCACACATCTGTTTTAACGAAACCTACCTTCCCAGGTACTGTGTACTTTGTTAAGAATGCCAGGGATAACTTTGGTGAAGGCTTCATGAAAGGCTGAGGAAAGCCTTAACGAGAACACACTTGGAAGCATGCCAGAGTGGTTTCTGCAAAGCTATGCACAACTCCTGGGATGAGGCGGAGCTGAAAGGGCCATAGCTCAGTGGCAGAGCATCTCCTTTCCAAGCCAAAGGTTCCGAAATTAATCCCTGGCATCTCCAGGTAGCACTGAGAATTCCCTCTGCTTGAAACCCTGGAGAATTGCTGCCAGTCTCTGCAACCCTGTCCCTCCCAAACAGGGAGGACTAACTCGTGCATTGAGTGTGCCTTATGCTACCTCCTGAAACTTCCAAACCCACCAACCTGTCCTTGGACTTCTTCTTCTCCTTGCCCAGCCCTTCCTACAAGACCTTCCTTGAGTTCCTGGCCCTTCCTTCCTCCTTCCAATCTTGCTTCTTTGCCTACTTGTCTCTTGCCCACCTGCTCCACCAAGTCCTGCATCTGACCCCTCTCTGCTCTGGATCAAATCCTACTCTGTCTTCCATTGGACCTGATTCCATCCTTGGATTGTTTATTTCTTCACTTTAAGCCTGCCCATGCACTAGGCTCACTGTCCCCCACTTCCCAGCAAGCTACTGAGAAATGGTATTCTTGGAAGTGTGTGTCACATCACAATGTTTCTTGTGTGATTTGGCATGCTTATGGCCCTATTGAAGCAAAAGTGCAACCACTCTAAGCAGGGCTGGTTCTGATCACTCACCCTTGCCCACAATGCACCAAGGCAATGAAGCATCCCTCTGGGACATTCAAGGCAATTGCAATCATGGTTGCCTGGCACTCATCAGGGCACTGGAAAAGGGGGTTGAGGATAGCAGCAGCTACCTGAAGACACAGGATCTGCCCGGTCCCTCCTTGAAAAGGGGGGGGGGGAAGGCCTCAGCCCCTCACCTCTGCATGATACCAAGACACAGTGGCTGCATTCAAATGGCGGTTTATTCAGTTTCACAATTCCCCCCTATTAACTTCTACATTATATTTGAGCTTTGACATGTCATAAAAGCCACTCCCAGAACTATAGTAGAATGTACTGCAAGCCTAGTGCTAATTTCTGTGTCATCTGCTTCCAGAAAAAAAATCAATTTGGAAATAATATAGAAATGAGTGCACTGTTCTATGACCGGGAGGGGGGGAGCTTATAATACGATAGATCAACAAAGCTGCCTGAACTTTTGGACACTTCAGAATTTAGCAGTAACACCGCTGTCTCTGGGCCTCTGTACTGGATCAAACACACAATGTGTGAATCTGCCTCTTGCAAACATGCATGCACCCAGACCGCACAACCCACGCCTCCTATAAATCTGATTACTAAGCACACGTAACTGAAACCACACAATTCCTACAAGGTGGATCACAAGCACTTTTACCAATTAATAGCTGAGGACTGTCTAAGAAAGAATAATTTATCAGCAAGCTGCCCCTCATAACCCTCACAAGACTGTGGAAAGGGTTATAAATAGAAACAAAGCAAAGCAAATCTACCCCAAAGACAGATTTGAAACGATGATGAATACTTTCAAAAGACTGAGGTAAAAACTGTTATTAGCAATGTAGGTACATTTGGCATCTGGGTTTTTCTAACTTTCTACTTCCAGGCAAACTGTTGCAGAAGAACCTCTGCTCCCTGGAGGGAACTCTGCAACATGTCCCAGGGCTGATCTATGTGGGCTTCCTTATCATCTGAGTGGGGTACATTAAGAATGGGGAAGTTCAGGCCCACTTAGAATATAGTCTTGAACTTTGGCAATGCCTCTTGAGTGCCTCGATGGAGGATAGAGAAGGGTGGGTGAATTTTCAGAAACTTCGCCTATTGCACAAAGGTCAAATTAACAAGTGTTGCTTCTACCATTTTTGCCTTTGTCCCTGCCCACCAGTGGCGTGTGCCCCCACCCCAGGCTGCCCAGAAGGAAATGTGGAGAAGGATCCCTACCACTGGAATCCAAACTAGAGCACAGCCCACGCTGGGAGTTTCTAGGCAAGGGCGAAATTTGCAAGCAGGTCATTGAAATTATCACAGGCGGGTTATTTGCAACAGGTTTTGTGTTTTAGCTTATCAGATTCCAAGTAGAAATGGCAAATGCAGGTTAAATGGAGTGCGGGGAGAGACTGGCATTCTGATGCAAACAATGCTGCACAAACAAAAAAACAAATGTGCATTTTTGAGGGACACTGATCCCATAATAAACAGCTGTCATTTGCCTTTCTTCCTTGTGGCTGTGCTTGAAAAAAGAAAAAAAGGTGGCGGCAGCAGTGGGGGTGGGGCAAAAATCTCTAAGAGAAATGTGTTTGCCATTATTGTCTTTTGACCTTCTTAAGGAACTAGGAAAAAAAGAGATGGAAACTGGGGAGGTCCCTGTTGGCTTGCTTTGGAGAGTCAACATTTCATGATGCTCCAATACGTATTTTGGGCAAAACCAGATGTGATACTGGGAGATCTGTAAATAGGTATGCGTGCATCTGTGTGTTTATGTGGCTGAGAATCCTTTTCAATGTGCAATCATCAAGCTTTAGGCAGTTATACAGGAACTTGCTTTCAACATAGTTTGTTTCTGCAAAGGTTCAGGGGTGTACATATTGCTTTGTTTGCAATGGGTGCTATGCCTCATCACTTCCTGCTAAAATCCTGTAAGTTTTCATACCATGAATGCTCCTAGTTCCTCCACCCCTTCCCCACACTTTTTTTTTGGCACTATAGTACAAGAATGGCCTGGCGGGTGACAATAATGGGTTCGTAACACTCACAAAGCATCTCAGAGCAACTAATAAAGCAGAATGATGTGCAGACAGTCCACTATAAATCTGCCACTAATGCACTATTCAAGTGTCCATGACATGGTGCAGAAGACACAGGCAAAAACAAAACAAAAACCCAGCTCTGGAGGGGTGCTCAATCTGAGCCGTTTTCATTTTTTTTTTTGCTATTTATTCTGTGAAGCAAGACATATAGATATCTGATACCAGTATGTTTTACCTCACAGATCAAACGGCAGCTTTAGTGTTTTCTCTTTTTTTGCCCGGGGGGGGGGGGAGGGCATTAATTGAAAAATTGAAACAGAACAACAAAAAGAACTAGCCTTCAGTCCTCTTCCCAAATCAGCCCCTCCATCTTCGGAAGTCGCCACTAACACGTTTTTTTTTTTAAAAAAAAACCCACTGGAGATCGTATCCGCACATCTGCCACAGTACATTGAAGTTTGTCCCTTCAATGTCAAACACTTAAGGCTTTGGATTGCCTTCTTAGGAAATAATGATAGCAACTTGGCTCTTGAAACACATATACTGAGGGGCTTGGTGAAGCCTCCTTTGCATTAGTTTCAATATTGGCTCCTGTTGCATGAAGAGAAAGCCAGAGAAAACCTTTTTTAAAAAGCAGGGGAAAGGGGAAGAAGTGCTGGATTTTCTTCTGTTTCTTCCTCTTCATTTCAGAAGGGGCAACAGGCTACCTCCCCACTCCCCCTGCCCCCAATGTTTGCATGATAAAACTGTCCTGTGAATGCAAAGCTTTACAGTGACAGTGTTACCTTCACAGCATCTTTTTTTCCCGCCGCATGAATACTGAAGTGGGTACTGGACTCCTCCATCTCAAATACAGTTGTAGGCCTAACATTTGAGAGGGGGGAACGGAGAACAAACCGGTTGATCTGACCATGAGATTGCTTCCCCAAAGGATGAACGGGAAGGAAGAGAAGAAAGGGAGAAGAAGAAAGGAAAGAAGAGGGCTTTAATATAGTCCACAGCCACGCAAATTGTTGGCAATGATGACATCAGTTACAGCATCAAAGACAAACTGGATGTTGTTGGTGTCGGTGGCGCAAGTGATGTGTGAATAGATCTCTTTGCTGGATGACTTATTCTTGCTCTCGTATTGGGACTGGATGTAAGTCACGGCTTCGGTGAAAGAGCTGGGCCCTGCAACAGAAAGAGAGAGACAAAAGCCAGGAGCAAGGTTGTCCTGAAATGCAACGCAAAGCCCACCCAACTCAAGTTGACTCCACTTGGAGGTGGACCCAGCTTATGTGGGAATGGGGATAGAAGTTGTGCAGAACCAGAGTTTGGGTCTTTGCAACACTCGCAGCAAAACTTATTTACACACACACAGAACACACACACTCTGTGCAAACTGTGCTTTATAGCCCTCAGTTCAGTTAGTAATACTGATGAGCTCTGGATGATGCAATTCGTGGTCACCCTTAGCATCTATACAGTGCTCAAAACACTTCACATATGTTATCTGGAAGCCAAACAACATGTTACGTTAATTGTGTGAATGCAATGAACATGCTTCATTTTTCCAAGTTTAAATTGCAGTTACTGAAATGCCTGGTTAGGATTGGGTTTGCAGTTTTGTGGGGGAAGATAGATTTGACCTCATTAAAATCCCCACTCCTTGCAGTTACCATTAGTGCCAGTGTAAGTTTCCATCCCAGAGATAGCAGCAGGCCTGTGTGGGGGTCCGAGGGTGGGGAGAGAAGGGATTTTTCTCAGGGGTTAGGGAAGCTTCCCCCACACCCCACCCTCCTAATCCTAATCATCCCACAATTGCAATTTAAAATTTATAAAATCCAAAGCACTTTGACTACAGGCACACAATTACAGTGGAACCTCGGTTTATGAACACCTCGGTTTACAAATTTTCGGTTTATGAACGCCGCGGACCCATCTGGAACGGATTAATTCACTTTCCGTTACTTTCAATGGGAAAGTTCGCTTCAGTTTATGAACAGACTTCCGGAACCAATTGTGTTCATAAACCGAGGTACCACTGTAATGTAATGTGTAGCTTGCCTGCCAGTAATTCTCATTAAAAGGCTGTAAAAGAGGCCAATATTACAGATGGGGATAGTGGCTCACTTAAGAGCTGCTGAGCAAATTCAGAGAAGATGTGAGATTTGAACATGGAGCTTAGAGGCTGGTTTTCAGCAGAGTTCCCCTACACTCACTCAGCATTCGAATCGATTTATTGAGAAGAAGCATGCTACCTTATTGAACATCCTGCCTTCCTACATGTCCTGTCTTACTCATCTTTTCACAGAGCAGCCACTAATAAGCCTCCAGGAAGCCCAGAGTTTATTGGAACACACTCTGAAAAACACTGTAATTTCACCGAGGGCAGGGATTTCCCTTTTTGCCATATAACCAGTCATGTAAGCTGATGGGATGTCATCACCATCATCTTTGCTAATGTATGCATATTAATAACAACGTTAGTATTGTGGTACTATCACCATTGTCACCAAGACAATGTAATCATAGTCATAACTGACATCAAGAAGCATTATGGAGCTGACACACACATTTCTGCACACCCATCCTTAAAACAGGGGTGTGGATCCTGCACCCCGGGGGGCCAATCTTGGCCCACCAGGAGGTTCAATTTGCCTCTAACCCTAACTCACTACTGACATGTGGCCCTCAGAAGGCTGCTTAGAAGAGAATGTGGCCATCAGGCAGAAAAAAGTCCCCCACTTGCAACAGGGAGAAGCAAAATAGGAGTGCTTGGACTACATGCATCAGCCTGCAGCTCTCATGTGGGCTGATTTCTTAAGCCAAGCTTCTTGGCTCACTGTTTGTGCAAATGCAGCCTTATTTCCAACCCCTCCTGATGCAAACCTGGAGCTAACTCAGCTCATGTTGGTGACATGAATTTTGCAGCAGCAAAGCAACCTTGATGTGAAAGCTTTTGTGTCTGATTACCATGAGCCACTCCCTCTTTGGTCTTCCTCATCTTCCACACAGTGCTGTGAGCATACAGTGCCTAAGAAAGCTGCCCTGCCTAATCAGAGCAAGAGCCGTTTAGTCCAGTAACAGCCAGCCAAATACTTTTGGGGATAAAGAAAACCCAGTGGCCTTTCATTACTGCTTGCTACTAGAACAGTGGAACCTCAGTTTTTGAACGTAATCCGTTCCAGGAGACCGTTTGACTTCCGAAACATTTGAAAACTGAGGAGCAATGGGCAGTTGGCAAAATCCATTGAGAAAAAAGAAAAACACGCAGCGGAAGCCATTCGACTTCCGAGGTGCATTCAAAAATGGAAGCAATTACTTCTGGGTTTTTGCCTTCCGAGACACTGGAAAACCGAGGTTCCATTGTATCTGGAATTCAGAGATATACTTCCTTTGAATGTGTAGATTCCATGGAGCCACCATGAGGAACACCCATGGCTCAACTCAGTGCTTTTTTTCTGCAGGGTGGTGGTGCAGGGGTACGAATACCCCTAAACATTTTGTGAATCTAAGTTTGGCCTCATTGAGGGGCAGTATTTCAATATGAGTAGGAAAATGAGAGCACCCCTTTTTAAAGGAAAAAAGCACTGGCTCAACTGATCCTCCACAAATTGGTCAAATATTTTTGAGGCTAGCTAAGTTACTGCCCAAATTCCCATAATAACCTATGGGTTGTTTGGGGCACAGAGCTAACACAAGGGTGTGTACCCTGTGACCGTCCAGATGTTGATGGACTTCTGCTTCCATCAATCTCCAGCCAGCATGGTCAATGGTCAGGGATGATGCGAGCTGTGTTCCAGAAACATCTGAAGGACCACAGTCTCCTCATCTTACCACTGAACTAAGGAGAGCAGTGCTTTTTGTACAGCCAAAATAAAGGTATCAATTACAGGGCAAGGGTTTCTGAATCACAAAGCAGTTTTTCTGCAATATATATATAAGGTTTTTCTCACCTGTATAATCTGGAAAGCAGATAGTCAATGCGGATTTCTTAATCTTCTCTTCAAAGATGTCCTTCTTGTTGAGGAAAAGAATGATGGAGGTATCTGTGAACCACTTGTTGTTACAGATGCTATCGAAGAGCTTCAGTGACTCGTGCATGCGGTTCTGCAACACAAAGGAGATGGCAAGTCAGGCAAGAGCTTTACTACCATCTTCAACGTGTAGGGAAGCATCTAAATTTAATAATTAAGGGGGGGTGTAATAACACAAAAGGAAGCAGACAACAGTGGATGTAATAAATCAATGTATACATACTGAGAAATGTGTATACATACATAAAGAGATGCAATCCCTATAGATCTGAAGTACAGTTAGTAGCACTGTAGCAGTTTTTATTTTTTACAGAGCTGTCGATTTTGCATAGCACATCTTTTTTTCTTTTTTTAAAAAACAAGATTCCAGCTCAGCTAAATTTCATCATGCACCATGCATGTATGGCAAATGGCGGCGGTGTAAACAACTCCTGCCCTTAAAAGGTCAGAGATCGAAACCGAAGTGTGGGTCATGCAGATTTTCTAGAACATTCTTTGTTAAAATGCTGATCATTTCATTGGTGTGTGCATGTGTATGGGACACGTATTTGGTCAATACATTAACCAAGGACTGGTAAGATCCTTGAATTAATTGAGAGTTGAAAGCAGACCACAAGGCGACATCTTCTTGGCAGTGACCTTGCCGTGAGCTTTGGTCTTAGTAGCTTGTTATTTCGTTTAGTACTGACATTCCCCAGTTGATGCTTTTTAGTGTGAGTCTTTGTTTGTTTAATTTTTTGGAAGATGGTTTGATCGAAAGCAGATCACAATAAAACAAAAATAAATGAAACTGAACCGAAGGAGAAAAAAGAGAGCGGTGAAGGAAGGAAGGCAAAAGATAGAATACTTAAGAACAACCAAAACATTGATCAGCTGAGAATCTTGCTGATGTTAGGTCATGCCTTTAAGAAAAAAGATTAGATTTGGGTTTGGGGAAGGGTCTTTTTTTTTTTTTTGGCAAGGCCACAACAACAAATGCACAAATAAAAGGAAGGCAGCTTTTTAGTTGAAATTCATGCAACAAATAATAATTATAATGAAGTAAAACAAAAGATGTAAAATAAAAATGGCCACATTGGTTAAGAAGCTGCAGGGTTTGGTGTATACCGAAAGAGCTCACAGCAAAGTCAGCCTGTTAGCGTCATGTTCCTCCAGCTGCTTTCAACTCTTTATTTTTTTCTCGGTTCAAGAGAAGCTTCATACCTGCCAAATTTGGAGGGTCTCTCAATATCTCATTATTTTGGCCTTTGTTTGGTTAGAAAAGATCAGACGGCCGAGGAAAAGTGGTGATGGCGTAGAGGCCTGCTGGAGTTTGGTGCGAGAGCTGTGCCGCCTCTCCCGGCCGGAAACGGAATAGCAGAGAGAAGCAGCCGCGACGGAGGTCGAAGCCAACCCAAAGAGCCAAGGGGTTATCAAAAGGCAAAGCAGGTTACAGAACAGAGAGCTTTCCTGTTTGACATCAGCAGCAGCTCCTCAAAGTGTGGCAGTTCCCCGCCGCAAACGACTGGTACAAATTGTAACCGACAAAAGAAAGAGGATAGACATAAATGTGTTCCGGGTAGCTGATGAAAGTGCCTTTGGAATAGCAGGAACGTAACTGACTCCCCACCCAACCCGAAAAGATTGCATAGTATCACTTGACTGGCTGTCCCCAATTTGTTTCCCTTCAGACCTGCTGGCTGGAGCTGACAAAAGTCCAAATGGTGGTGATGGCTGTGTGTGTGTGTGTGTGTGTGTGTGTGTGTGTGTGTGATGCAGTCGAAAAGGGCTGTGCTGCCTGAGATGGGTGGAAGTTATTGTTCAAAACGTGCAGAGAGCACCAGGTTGGGGAACACTGGGCTAGACTGTGGTTTCTTAGTTGCAGTCACCAAGGCATTGGTTTCCAAACTGTGCTCCAGGGAGCCAGAGTTCCTTGGAAGCTTTCCAGGGGTTCCTCAATGAGAAGATGGCCAGCAATGATGAACAAACTTCCCTGAGAGACATCTTGCTTACCCATCCAATGGATAGCTTTGTGGGAGTACAGGTCAGGATGGACTGATCAGCTGACTGTCACATGTGTCCATTCTGTCATAAGTCCATTCTGTCCTGTTTTCTCAGCAATCTGCAAATTAGTATTTTTTAAAAAATAAAAAAATCCATACAGAAGCTCATATTTAGAAAGGCATTTTAATATGAATTTCTGTATGTTTTTTAAAAAAAGATATTCTAAAATATGTATTTTGAAAAGCATTTTGGTATTATTTTAAGCAGAGAACTGTATCATACAATTCAAGGAACTGCAAAATCCTAAGGATAATGACATTTGGATCTGTGTACTAGTCCAGGAAGATTAGGTATGTTCACTTTGCAAGGCGGACCAAAGGAAATTCTTCTCCAGCCCTAGTCCTGGGTGCATTATAGGGTTTACTCTCTGTTAGAGAAGCAACATTGAGGTTCAGGAGTCTTAGCCAGTGCCCCATGTCAACTGTTTGTGCTACAACATGCCCCAGAAATCCACTCCAACATCATCTCTGACATGTTTCAATGTGGAATGTGGGTTCTCTGAAGTTGCTACACAGGCAAGGCATTAATTTGCTCCTCTCAGGTTCTCATTTCCACACTCTCCAGTTCTCCACAATTCCACATCAGTTTGAGATATATATTTTAAAGCCTTCATGAAAATTAATTACTATTTTAGTGCAAATTTCCTACTAATTTACACAGTCTTGTAAATAATGTTACCTAATATGCTCATTTTTGCAAAGCAGTTTTCTTGAATAGAATGCATTTTTGTGTGTTATTTTCACTAATATATATATGGCACACTTTGTTTATAGTGTATGCATTCTGTATGCATTACTTGGTTGAAGAGCTGCAGTGCAAAATTCAGAGGAGTGAGAATTTCGAGGAAAGTCTGTGTTTTGGTTCACATATTGTTTCGCAATGTGCAAATTCTGTAGGCCTGCCTTTAAATGAGAAATGAATCAAATTTCTCCCCCATCCCTCATTATCAGGTGAGACTGCCTTGTTGCCACATCTATGGCCACCAGCCATGTCCTATGCCCACATCTATCTGCAGCCACAGCCAAGGATCAGTTTGAGATCCCTGAAATATACATCACATTTTTTTGCAGGGTCCAATCTGATAGTCTTGCTTCCTGCTGCTATGACTACCTGGGTCATTGCACCTACTGGTGTAAAGGGCCCAGGTGTCATCATTACACACCAATTATCAGTACCCACTTCCAATACCCCCAGCCTTGCTTTAACCGGTACAAAACGTTTTCTTGAGATTAAAGAATGATTCTTGAGAATCATTTGAGATGTGCTAGGTCCCCCTTGTCATTTAGATAGACAGATCAGATCAGAACGAACATTAACGCTGGCACAGTGTTTTCACTGCTGTCACAGATATGACTTCTAAGCATGTGGCTTGATGTCTGTGTGCTCTTATATATTTGCATAACATCTGTTTATATACATATGGATGTATCACTGCTTGCATTCTTAATTTTTGTTCTTGCATAATAACAATAATAAGAATAATGCAAAGCTAAAACCCAGCAAGACTGGATCATTGTGTCTGCACGAAAACAGAAGAACCAAATGGTCAAGGAAATATTTCAGCATCTCGCCTGCAGGGAAGGAAAGAGCAAGGACAACACCCATTGAAACATACTACAGGTGGAATTCTGGGTTGTACAGCAGATGCAGCACTACAAACGATGCCTCTTAATAGCACTCAGTCAGGTCATTTACTGCATAACTAGAAACTTGAGAGCATCGTGTCTTTTCAAGGGAGAAGAAGAAGAGGAGTTTGGATTTGATATCCCGCTTTATCACTACCCGAAGGAGTCTCAAAGCGGCTAACATTCTCCTTTCCCTTCATCCCCCACAACAAACACTCTGTGAGGTGAGTGGGGCTGAGAGGTTTCAAAGAAGTGTGACTAGCCCAAGGTCACCCAGCAGCTGTATGTGGAGGAGCGGGGAAGTGAACCTGGTTCACCAGATTATGAGTCTACCGTTCTTAACCACTACACCACACTGGCTCATCTCAGAAGAAGAGATGAGGAGATGTCTGATCTCTCACACCAACATTGCATCTTCCCATGTGTGGGCTGCAGCACCAATATATGCTCTTTGTTTCTGGCATCTACCCTGAGGATAGGTAAGGGGTGGCGTTAGCCTGTTTTCAGACACTTATACGACTTTCTAGGTGTTGGGTGTGCTGAGTAAGTCCAGGTTAATCCCCGCCCCCATCTTTATGTGAAAGTATGCTATGTGCAGATTTGTGCAGTGCCCCCCCTTTTAAACTAGTGTGCAATCTCAGTTGTTGAATTTAGGCAAATCCAGTCGGAATCTAGTTTGCCTAAATTTTACCTGCAATAAAATCCACTGCCACCATAGTTTCCCAGAGCAAGATTTCTTGGGTTTTCTTTAGTCTTTCCCAAAGAGTGATGTGGTTGCTTAGTCCAAGGAAATTGCCTGTCCAATAAATTTTGCTGTCTGAGGAACAGCACAAATTATTTCCCATACCCATTCCATGAGACCAACTGGACTGGCAGTTAAATGTTCCTTTAGCATGGTTCCATCACACCTGAGGGGAGCAGAGCATGCTGTTCTGTTCTCCAACACCTCACCCCTGCTGCCAGCCTCACAGAATCTGCCACCTGAGGTGCCTGCCTCAGTCTGCCTGATCGTAGGGTTGGTCCTCCCACAAAATTTTGAGCTCAGTGCTATCCCAGTGGATTCCCATCCCTTAGTGAACACAGACATCTTTGGATATATATATATATATGGTTGCCTGAACACTCAATAATCTGATTTTACACCCCACATCTGACACCTGTAGCTGAATGGAGGAATTTTAAGACACTGCAAGACAGCCATTACAATTACTTGGCCTACCCCCTACTATATTATCCAGCAGCTCTATCCCAGGCTCTCCTGGACCAAGTTGCCCAACGGACCACATCAAAAAGCTGGAACAAGTACTAAAGGCAACAGCTAATACAAACAGGGGCCTGAAATCCTTTCATGGTAGAATTACCCCAATGTTGTTTTGTTTGACAGGGATGGGAAAATCCACTGTTTTCTTAACTGGATGAATCCCAAGTTTATTGGTTTTCCTGTAAAGTGTACCAAGACTGTATATTCTACATAAGCAAAAACACAAGCAAGTCTCCTTACAAGTGTATTAGAGATGTTGACGCCCCTTGCCAGGTTTCAAAACAAGTATTGGGGGGGGGAAACATCTTAAAATGGTTATTTCAACTGATCCTGTTAAATGGAGAAAAGAAGAGAGTTGAAGATGGTAAAGCATAATATACTTATAATATGTTGGAATTGCCACCCCTCAGAGAAGAAATATTTGTGTTGTGTTCATGATGGTATCTTTAGTGTGGACCAAATGCAGGTATCTTTAAGGTAGAGTTCATAAATCACTGCTTGGGTCCATGCTCCTTGTTTCCCACCATTTGGCAAAGTCATGAATGTCAAGTCTACAATGACATTAGAAGCACCTTCATTTTTGTTCCAGTTGGAAACCATAACATTCCTGTAACGGTAACAATACTTACTGTTGTTTTAGTTTTGCTGCCTCCAACCATATTAGAATTAGAAAAAGAATCAGAAGAGGTTAAAACAGAGGTGTGAGTACAGATTATTAAATATAAGCAACTTGTACTGCAATCACACTGCCTGCATATGACGGGTAGGGGCTGAGAGAGCTCCCCCCGCCCAGTCTTTCAAACACACCATTCAGCAAGATTGATTATACCTGTACCTTTAGATTGTGCCACCCAAGTGCCCGCATCTTGTTTTGATACTATTTGAGAGACCTCCTGTTTCTTTCATAAGAACATTCCTTATAGCTAAGGAAGGCCACAAAGACACCAGCTGACAGGTAAAGAAAGAGCAACGCCATGGTCCCCCATGCACCTTAGTTACTCGAATGCAGACTGGACAAAAGACAAACACACACAGAACCCGCGTTCGGGGAAATCATTCGTAGGTCCTTGCAACGGTACAAATCCTGCTCGCGGTGAAAGTGCATGATGCAGTTCAGAGAGGAAGATAAGAGGATTCTCAGAACAGATTGTTGTAAGCAGTGGAGACTGGGCCATTAGAGTGAATGGGCCATGGCCCCACCAACGTCATTCTGCCCTCAGCCAGCCTTCCTATTTGCAACCAATGGAACTGCCTGTCCTCCTCCTCCTCCTCCTCCTCCTCCTCCTCCTCCTCCTCCTCCTCCTCCTCCTCCTCCTCCTCCTCCTCCATCTTGGTGTTGCCCTGGTAGAACACAGCAGGGAGGAGGAGAGGGGCACAACTAGAATGCGCCGGCTCTGCCTGTCATTGGTACTGGATCCACCTAGTGCTGCCTCCCCTGCCTTCTGCCCTGCCAGTAGGCACTAGTAATGCTCAATATGTCTTGAACATAGATAGCGAGCAGAGGGACCCAGGCTCCTTACTCTCTGTGCTAATGTGGTGGTAGCTTGATCTCTGCTCCTCTTTAGCACTGAAGATGGCCAGAAGGTAACATTGCAGTTAGCAGTGTTCCATCTGGACCTGTGAATCTGTTTAAAAGCAGAGGAGGAAGAGGAGGAATAAGAGTGGAGGCAGCATTGGAGGACACATCCTACAGTGCTAAGGTGGGTGGGTCATGAGCGTGATTTGCTCCAGGCCCTGCACTTCCCTAGGGGTGGCCCTGCCACAGTGCCTGGGATGGTTTATGTGGAAGATACTTCCAATCAGAAGCACACTTCTATCCCCCCCTCCTGCAGTTGTGTGTGTCTGCAAGCATAAGAACATCAGAGGATCCCTGGATCTTGACCAAGGCAGCATCCTGTTCTCGCAGCGGCCAACCGACTATCTTTACTGGGAGCCCACAAGAAAAACAAGAGGGTAACAGCACTCTCCCACCTGCGATTCCATATGTCTATTTCACTATCTGTGTTCCATACTTATTTATAGTTCGAGTGAGCTGTAGTTCAAAGGGGTTAAAAAAATGCAAGGCGAATGTGGGAACAATGCCTCTTCTAAAATGCTTATGAATGTAGCAGCAACCGTGAAGTAGTGTGGAGGAAGAGCTGAATCACAGAAGGACTCCTTGCTATCTTTGCCAGCTGAGCACATAATGAACTAACCTTTGCTGCAAGCATCACCAGGCAATTCATTCCCTCCTCTTTTTCCTGATGTATTCATTTTGAATGGCTTCAAACCATTAAAAAAACAAACCAGCTTACTTTTAAGAGAATAAAACCTCTGCCCTCTGATCTTCCCCAGATTCTAAAGAGGTGGCAGAACCTTGATTCCAATTCTGCTAGAAGCAAAAGAGATGTGCTGTGGTTGAAGTCAACTTGTACAAAAGCAGCACTGATCACTTGTTTTTAAATCTCCCATGGTCCTCTTCAGGAACTTCCTTTGAATGCACAGAGGACTGTGGGCTAAATACTTAAGCCCCACATCTATCGCCCCTGTTCCCACAGGAGACTTCCCCCAATTCAGCAAGAAGGTGTGAAGGAGGCCATAGCTCAGCGGCAAAAGCTATTCCCCCACGTAGAATGCATTTCTGCATGTTATACCCACCAATATATAATTATATATGCAGTTCATCCTAACATATACAGCCGTACCTTGGTTCGCGAACAGAATGCGTTCCGGGAGTCTGTTTGACTCTTGGAACCGTTCAAAAACCAAGGTGCAGCTTCCAATTGGCTGCTGGAGCGTCCTGTAGCCAATCAGAAGCTGTGGAAGCCGCACCAGATGTTCGGTTTCTGAAAACCGTTCAAAAACCGGAACACTCACTTCTGGGTTTCAATGGTTTGGGAGGTGATTTGTTTGGGAGCCAAGGCATTTGAGTTCCAAGGTATGACTGTACATTTATGGATGAAGAACCATATTGCAAAATTTGGAACAGTGCAAATTTTGAAGGACAGCTTTGTTTTGGTTCACATATTGTTTCAGAAAGTGTGCATTTGGTATGTTTGCTTTTAAATGTGAACTGAATCAAAATCCTCCCCTATCCTTAGTTCAGACATAACACTCAAACATGGCAAGTAATATACATTTAAGGTCAAGACTACACAGCTGCAATCACATTACATATATACAAACTTGTTGGTCTCTAAGGTGCTACTGGAAGAAATTTTTTTATTTTGTTTCGACTACGGCAGACCAACACGGCTACCTACCTGTAAATATAGTTTTGATACATTCTTTGCTTAGTGTCTTCTCATGGGAGCTAAACCTCAGCTCGGGCTGCTCCTCTACCCCTGTGCTCTCCATTTACAGTATAGCTCTCCTCTTTTAAGCATTTTGAAACACTGCTGTAAAATTCTTGCAACCATCAGACAAAATAAGAGTTTTTACTGCTCCAGAGATAAGCTTTCTCTCTACCTTTTATTTTCCATTTCCTGATTCGGCACCAAAAAGACCCAAGAAGACATCTCTTGCGCACGGGACACAATTCCAGACAACTGCGAAGGTCTTGTGGCAATTATTTGTTACAAAAACATAGGAAAGCATTTACACTGATTCACTTAAATATTCTCCTTTTGGTTATTTTGGAAGGAAGGTTGAGTGGCATTTCATACGAGAGTTGTGTTTGTCTGGTTGTTACTTAAGCAGAGTTAGAAGCTGTACAATAAGAATTTCAATTGTGTGATTTTTATAGAGATGAAAGCACCAGACTTGCTTGTCCCTTGTCTGCTCCCTTTCCCAGGAAGGGGCAAGGGACCTGCAGCCTTCCAGATGCTCTTGGACTACAACTGCCATCATCCCTGAACATTGGTCCAACATCTAGAGGGCCATAACTCCCCCCCCCCCGCCTTTACACAATCTGATGAAACTGAATCAGTTGCAAAGTTTGTATTCTGAGCTATAAGGATTCACAAACACCTTTCCCAGAATTGTTATGGGAGACTGGTTTTTGTAGTGTCCCAGTCATCTTTCATTTTTGTTTAGCAGTGATATATGCACTGTTCAGAACACAAGAATGCTAGAAGAACCCAACTGGATCAGGCCTGACCATAGCTGTCAAGTTTTCCCTTTTCTCGCGAGGAAGCCTATTCAGCATAAGGGACATCCCCTTTAAAAAAGCGAAAGCTTGACAGCTATGGGCCTGACTAGCTCAGCATCCTGTTCTCACAGTGGCCAATCAGATACCAACACACAGGAGTGGGCTGTTAGTGGGCTTCCTTGTATTTTTTGCATTCCCCCCCCCCCGTTCCTGTATGTCATCAAACATACGTTTTGAGAAACTAAAGGTCTGTGGACTATTAATAAACTTAAACCGAACAACTGCTATACAAGTCAAAAAGCCAATGGACCTGTCATTTACTTTTGGTAGGCCATAACCATAACAACAACTTGACAACCAACAACGATTCCATTTTGTGACTCTCCTTTCAACATGGGATGGAACTGGTGTGGATCTCCAGGTGCTGCTGAACATCTGGAGGGCAACTGTTTGCTCCCCACCCCCACTTTAGGAGAAATTCACAAATGAGGGAGAAGCAGAAATTTGAAAACCAGCAGCCAAAGTATGAAATTCTAGTAATCTCATCCCTGGCATTGCTCAGGAATCATATTAAACAAACAAACAAACAAACAAACAAACAAACAAAAACACAGTGCAGTTTTGAAATCTGTGGTAAAAATCAGTGCTCTTTTGAAAGGTTCAGTACACCATCTTGATTCAAAATAGTGTAAATTATATCCAAACATAGACAAAAGCCTGTTCCTCATGAGCAATCATGCAATATGATCTCTTGCCAAATGCATAGCAAACTGACAAATGAACTACTTCTCAGCCTCCTCTTCAACCTATTGGGAACACCCCTTTTGCTCACGTGCACCTGCCTTGTTATTTGTTTTTACAGTGGAAAAGTGATTGCATGAATCCACCCAAAGAACCAAAGAATAGGCACCACCAGAACTTCTGGGTAAAAATGTCACTTGCTCACATTCAACCCCCATTTCTTAGGCCTGTCCTTTTCTAACTCTCTTCTGGTTTGTTGTCACACTATAAGCACCCCGGGTCAGGAACCTATACCCACCCCCTCTTTTGTTTCACAAGTTCTCTGTGAGTAGAACCGTAATCAAGAATAACCACTCTTTAGGGTTCCTGAAGAGCTTCTGTTCAAAGGGAGACCCTTCTGCACAAGGGGCACATGGCTTGGGGTGGCCAAAGAGAAAGGGAAACAGATTTTGTGGTCAAATTCTGGACCAAGTGAAAGTGTGCAAGGAACAGTTACCTGTGCTAACACCATCTTGCGGAATGGAAGACTTAAATCCAGCTGTTGGTGGTAGAATGGGGTCTCCATAGCATTTAAGAGTCAAAGGAAGACATGTGAGTAATAAAGTATATCTGTTAGATCCTTTTGGTCTCAGAACTGAGGACGGTTTGTGAGATGACCTTGGAACAAATGCAGTAAGTAGAAAAGCAAGGCTATCTCAGGGAACTCTTCCGCCCAGAGAATACTCACCGTAGTTTCATCTTCATGGAGCACTTGGTCATACCCGCTCAGCGCGACACAGAAAATGATTGCTGTGACATCCTCAAAACAGTGGATCCATTTCTTACGTTCTGACCTCTGACCTCCAACATCAAACAGCCTGAGGAAGAAACACAATCCTTCATTATGCCCAGCATCCAAAGAATTGCATGGCTAGTCCCACAAGACCAAGCATCGTTCTCTGCTGCGCCAGAGCACAGGACTAGAATTGATGGTGGAAATTACAGCGGAGTTGTTGTTGTTTTCTATAGATCAACCTAAGGAAATGGGTGTGGTCTCCAGAGAGTTCTAAGGGACAGGTAGAGAGGCTGCATTCAGTTCCTGGGCCTCAAGCTCCTCACCTGTCAATTCCCATCACATTTTCTTTTTAGATTTCTTAGCAGTTAGAAAAGTGACAGGAGAATGATACTGGAAAGTGTGGGCTAACAACCAACTTTTGCGTGAATAAACAGCCCACCTGGACTCGCCCTTGGTCCTTTTGATTTTGGAACTTTTTGTGTGTGAAGGTGTGTGAAGTGCTGCTGTTTAATCTCATTTGCTGTTTAAAGCTTGTTGGTTTCAGAGTTCTTTGATGCTATTTGGCACGCTTCTACCTCATGTTCCATTGTCCATTCCTTTTCTATGTCTTTAGACAGGAAGCTTCAAAGAAAGTGTATAAATAAATAAAGTTTCATGACACTGTCATATTACACATTTATAGCATGAGCCCGCATTTGCTAATTCAGGTCGGATTTTCTTTGTCAATTTCTGCTCTGTGCTATGTTGCACGATTATGAAATGCGAGGGTTGTTGCCTGGCTTGAGCAGAAAGATTGTAATCCCACACAGCTGAAAGTTGCATAGTCATGACAATCTGTTTGCATTTTCACATCATACTAACCGGAAGTGGAGGTTTTTGAACGTGAAATGGGTTTCTACAATGCCAGTTGTTTTGACCCTGGTTCGAAGGATGTCTTGCTCTGTAGGCTGGTAATCAGCACCTCCGATTCGATCTAAGCTGTCTAGGTAGCTGTAAAGTGGAAGACATTAAGGAAAAGCATAAGGATATATAAGTTATAAGGATAAAATATGCTGTAATGTTTTTCACTGATGCTTAAGGTGAGAAAATTCTCTTCGGGAAAACATACTTCTAAATGTCAGAAGTTATTTAAACAACAAAGAACAGAATTAAACCACATATAAATATACTGTGTGTGTGGAGGGGTGTTTTTGTTTGTTACTATATTACATCCTCTTTTGGTTTTATATTGTAAATCGTCCGTCCAGTGATCCTCGGATGAAGTGTGGAATAGAAAATGAATGAATGAATGAATGAAATAAGCAGTGCTATTTTTTCTAGAAAAAGAGATGCCAGAACTCATTCTCTTAGAATGGCAATGGCACCCACCTGAGAAGTGCCAGAACTGAGTTTCCATGAGTTCAAGCTGAAAAAAGCCCTGCATGTTATTATACATTACTTATGCAGTTGTTCGGAGAGATCTAACAGACATGTAGATCTATGCCATTTTCCCTCCACTGCCACCGCTTCCTCTATTCAAGTCAATAGAGATCTCTTGCTTCCAGGGGAAAGTGGATGTATCCCCTCGCCCAAGTCTATGATGGAGGCTTGGAGGCCTCCAACATTTCCCCATTCCAGTCTTTCCTGGGATATATATTCCCTTCTCTGCCCTGCTCCTATGATTCCTATGGTGCTGATCCCCAAGTGATAAAGCATGGAAGGAAAACCTTTTTCAGTTCAAGGGCCGCATTCCTTTCTGAGGGCCACATGCCAGTGGTGGGTAGGGGCAGAGGCAAAAGTGGGTGGAGCAATGGATGTCAATTTTACCTTTGAACCGTGGGCTAGTTACTACACATGCTCACATATCCCCCATATTTTGTCCAGACAAGTAAGAGGCATTATCAGAATTCATTGCAGCCAGGAAAAAAACCTCTTAGGATATGAAGCAGTGCCAATGGGGGGGGGGTTGGTCTGGAAAGAGCTTCAAGGGCCAGATAGGAAGGCCTGGAGGGCCATATTCCCGTGGCAGCCTGGAGAACAGGTGCAGCTATAATTCTGAAATTTTGCAGGCTTTGTGCCCTCAGAGGGGAAAGGGTGATCATACCTGTAAATTGCATAGAAGTCTGGCAGAAAATAAAATAGATTTCCTTTCTTTTCCATTTTAAAAACCAAACTTTGTGCAAGCTGCCCTGCACAAAACCCAATGATTATATCTGCCTACAGATTGTACGGCTTAATCCACTGGAGGGGCTATTATGCCTGCAAATTTGATCCACTTCTATGAGAAAGGGAAAAAAGAGCTTTGTTTTTAACAGATCTAATTTGGTCCTGAATAATAAGTTGAACTGGAAATACAGAGTGACTCTGAAACCAATCGGGATGCTTCTGATACAAGTCCTCAACCCATATGAATAGCCTGAATGTATTGATCTTATCTTCTTAAATGTTTTGTATTGCAACAGAGTACCATTTTATGAGTCAGTCGCTAGTGGGGTGAGCAAGCGGAAAGCTTTATTGCAGTTTGCTGCTGAAGGCAAAATTATATCTCTTGGGGCACAGTAGGAAAGAGAGTGGCTGAGATATAGGGAAAAAAAGCAGGAAACCATATCAGGAAATGCCCTTTTGGACATCTTCACATGTTAGCATTCAGCCTAGCAGAAAGATTTCCCCCTCCCTTTCAATTTTTTTAGACTGCACAAAGATATTATTTAAGTGAGTTGAAGGTGGTGTGGTAGAGGCACCACTTATAAATGAACACACACACATTTCTTCTCACCAACATCATCTTTGTCCAACGAGAGTTTCTGAAGCACTTTGCCAGCTTGTGATAGCCTGGTGCCCTCCAGACATTTTGGACTACTTCCAGCCCTAGCCAGCAAAGCCGGTGTGGCAAAGGACATAGTACACTAACCAGCAAACACCTATTTGCCAGAGAGGACTGTGGCTTGAGGGTACATGCCCAGGGCAACAAGGATTCTCATAGAATTTCATATATCATATATCTTTAGCAGAGAAGAGTCATAACCACTGGCATCATCATATGACTCCTTATTATTCACATGTTAACCTCTGCTACAGGTGAAACTCTTGGAATATCGTCGAAAAGTGCATTTATTTCAGTAATGCGACTTAAAAGGTGAAACCAATATATGATGAGATAGATGCATGACATGCAAAGCAAGATATGTCAAGCCTTTACCGTGTTTCTCATATTTTAAGGCATCCCTACAAAATAAGGCATGGCAGGATTTCCCTGAGGTGGAAAAATATAAGGCATACCTCGAAAATAAGCCGTACCGGGTGGTGGAAGAAGGTCTGTGGCAAAGAAGGGTTGCTGCTGCCGCGTTAACCCCCGAGACCTGGCTGCAGCCTCAGCGCGCAGCGCGTGCAGCCCCAGAACCCGGCTGTAGCCTTTGCGCGCGGACACCCGGGACCCGGCTGCAGCCTCAGCGCGCAGCGCGCGCAGCCCCAGGACCCGGCTGCAGCCTGGGCCTGCAGCGCACGCAGCCCCAGGACCCGGCTGCAGCCTCTGCCTGCTGCGCGCGCAGCCCCAGGACCCGGCTGCAGCCTCTGCCTGCCGCGTGCGCAGCCCCAGGACCCGGCTGCAGCTTCTGCCTTCCGCGCGTGCAGCCCCAGGACCCGGCTGCAGCCTCTGCCTGCCGCGCGCGAAGACCCGGTGGGAGTAGGTCTGTGGTCTGTACAGATACCGGTACCGGTACTTATTTTTTAATTAAGACATCCCTTGAAAATAAGCCATGCTGTGTTTTTTTCAGGAAAAAATTAATATAAGACATGACTTATAATATGAGAAACACGGTATTTGTTGTAATTGTAATCATTTGTCGTTAGGCGGGTCAATTATAAATGGAATGTAATTAATGAAATGTAATAGCGATGTTTATTTTTGTTTATTTGGAATTTCCAAAAGAAAGCATTTGTAAAAATAAAAATAAAAATAAAAAATTAATACGTTGCATTACTGAAATAAATGCACTTTTCAACGATATTCTAATTTTCCGAGTTTCACCTGTAGACTGCATTGCATGTAATTAATTTTTTTAATTACGGTATAAGTACATTCAATGCCGTTAATGTAATCTACATTGGGAAATGACGGGAAGTCTGTTTTCATATAATTTAGTTTATTGGAATTTGGTTTACTGGATTTTTATTACTATGGTTTATCTTTGGTTAGTTAGTTGTTGGTTTAGTTGTTTAGTTAGAAATTATAAGAAAAGAGAATGTACAATTACAAGTTGAAATCAATATTTAATGATATATGTATTTAAGGCTTTACATGTACTTAAGATTGTGTATGGATGTAAATTAACAAATAAAAAATAATAATATATTTTTTTAAATTACAGAATGGCTTTTGAATATATTAGCGCTGCTGGAGATGACAGTTCTGTTAAGTAGCTGTTGGCGTATGGCTCATTCGACTGTCACATCGGGGCACTTGTTGGGGCCCTGAGCCATTAAGGCAGAATATTCATCCAAACCACCCCTCCCCCCAAAAGGTATAGGCTAGTTTGGGACAGAAGAGTTCCTGCAACTGTATTACATTTTGGCTTTGAGTCCTGGAAGACCTGTTCCCTGCCTTTCAGGCCTTTTCCAGCCAGCCTGGGAGGGCAGGGCCCTGACTGCAGTGTCTCAATGACTGTTAGCAGCTCCCCAGGGTTTCATGTTTGAAGCCACCCAGAGTGGCTGGGGCAACCCAGTCAGATAGTAGTAGTAGTAGTAGTAGTAGTAGTAGTAATAATAATAATAATAATAATAATAATAATATATTTATACCCCGCCCATCTGGCTGGGTTTCCCCAGCCACTCTGGGCTGCTTCCAACAGAAAAATAAAGTAAAATAATCGATTAAACATTAAAAGCCTCCCTAAACAGGGCTGCCTTCAGATGGGTGGGATACAAACAATAAAATTATTGTTGTCATTATTCATACAGAACCCAAAACCTTCTGCACACAAAGCAGCACAGCTCATCCCTACTGCTCTCCCAAACTGATAGAGGAAATGCCCAGATTAAAAAAAAAAGGACAGTAAAGAGATTATGTTATCACATTGCAGAATCTTGTCCTTTATCCAATTGAGGTGACATTGTGACAGCCATTCTTTGCTCCCTAGCTAATCCTCAAGGCGGAGGCCGGTCCTTGGGCAACACTGATATATGGGCCATACCAATGGAATCTATTAGAACCGTACTGAACTGCTTTGCAACTTGAGAATATGTAAGCTTTTGAAAGTGATGAACCAAATGCATGTTGTACGAGACAACTGGGAGGATATTATCCTAATGAGCATCTCAGCGGCTGCCTCAGATGAAAATTGGAGTTGATACAGTCGAATGATGCAGACCTGCTATTACCACAGGGGAACATCTGCAGTGTGGGCTCATAAGAGTTCAGTCTGCCAACCATGCACTTAAGAACATAGGCAGAGCCCTGCTGCTGGTTCAGACCAAAACACCATCTAGTCCAGCCTTCTGCTCTCACAGTGAGGCCTCTGGGAAGCTCCCAAGCGGGACCTGAGTGCAGCAGCAGCAGCAGTTTCCCCACTTGCGATTCCCAGAAATTGGTATTCAGAGGCATGCTGCGTCCAGCAGTGGAAGCAGAATGCAGCTAGCATGCCAGTCTTATCCTCCACGAACCTGTCTAATCCTCTTTTAATAATAATAATAATAAATAAATTTTTATTTATACCCCACCCTCCCCAGTCAGAACCGGGCTCAGGGCGGCTCACACCAATAAAATTACAATAAAACAGAAAAAAAGCAATTAATTAAAATACAGATTAAAATACAGTATTAAAATTTAAAATGCAGCCTCATTTTGAGTAGTCAAATTCAAGCCATGGGGGAGGAAAAACGCAGGGGTCAGACTAAGTCCAACCCAAAGGCCAGGCGGAACAGCTCTGTCTTGCAGGCCCTGCGGAAAGATGACACATCCCGCAGGGCCCTGGTCTCCTGTGAAAGAGCGTTCCACCAAGTTGGGGCCAATACTGAAAAAGCCCTGGCCCTAGTAGAAGCCAATCTAGCCACCTTATGGCTCGGGATCTCCATAATATTGTTGTTTGTGGACCTTAAGGTCCTCTGCGGGACATACCAGGAGAGGCGGTCCCGTAGATACAGCCTCCAAGTTGGTGGCCATCGCTACATCTTGTTGGAGAGAGTTCCACAGCTTAACTGGGCTCAGAATGAAGAAGTACTTTCTTTTGTCTGTCCTGAATCTTCCACCATTGAGCTTATTGGGTGGTCTTGAATTCTACTGTTATAAGGAGAAAAACTTCTTGGCTGCAGTGCCCATAACCACCACTAACTACCCCAACCTTCATGTGCACACAGATTCCTATGGGAACAGAGGTGTAGTGGTCCAGGTTGAGGGGGCCCCTTACTATTTCTTAAGCAGGGTCCCTGTCTCCAACATCCCAGAGCTATCCAGACACAGCATGAAAAGGGAGCTTCTTAGCCACCGAGAGGAAGTCTCCTCACTCTTTGTGTTGACAGCAATGAAAGCAGGTGAGTCAGTCACGGAGGATTGGCTCTTCAGTAGGAGCTCGGGAAGAACAATGAAGAGTTGCTGTTCTGTTTGCTCTGAAGCTAAGCATTTACAAGCATCAAAAACACACGGTGCTTCAGTTTCAAGAGAATGGTGTGCAGGTTCTATTATATACCATGGCATTTCAATGAAAACAACCGAGGTCACTCCAAAAGAAGATACTGGAACCCTCAAAATCATTTGCCCACGTATGTGCACAGAAAACAGTAACTCTAGCTGAAAGGCAACTCTACAAGTCTATGATTCCTAAACACTTTTATTGTAGAAGATTATTGTACAATCTTAGAAGCGGCCCTGACTATGACTATCATGAATTTGCACGTCTGAATTTGCCACTATACTACTGCATTTTACCATCTTTCTCAGCTTCTGAGATTCTCCAGGGGTATCTGACTGCCTGCAATCAAGAGAGGCAGCACACTAAGCTAAAAGCATTGCTCTGACTCAGCATCCCTTCAAAAAATTGAAAGGCAAAATGTACTCAACTCTAGGACAATGAAAGCTCTGCTCCCAAGAAATCCAAATTGTGGGCCAGGAAAAGCTGAATTCTCTGAACTGTGAAACCATTGTGGAAATTGATCTGATGTGCATAATTTTGCTTCCTTTTCATCATTTATTTTGGTTTTTGTTAGCCATGGAGAGGAATGAGCATCATGAAGTGGAAGACGCTGTGGGTTTTGAGGAGTCTGAATAGGCATTTACTTACAACAACTCAGGGAGGAGTTGCTGTGCCGCTCAAGTCCTGCTCAAGTCCTTGTGGGTTTCCCATTAGAGCACCTGGGTAGCCATTGTGAAAAAAAGACACAGAACCAGATGGTCTTTGACCTGATCTGGCAGGGTTCTTCTGATGATCTTAAAGTAGACCAGTACTTTAAGTACTTTAAGCCCCAGTCCAAGTGTAGGGCCAAGAGTATATTAGGCTGTGGCTCAGATGAGCCTTAAATTGGGGCCTTCTAGCTTTGCTGCTCATACTATTGTCATTTCACCCTCTCCCCCCTCATCTTCACCTTCACAACAACCTGTGACAGGTAGATTAGGCTAAGAGCTTGCTGGAGCTTTGTGGCCTAGTTGAGATTCACAAGAGCTTGCCTTCCCCCAGACTGAGTGCAACACTCCAGCTCCTAGATTACACTGCCTTCTTTCTAGGCTTAAGAACTTTGGCCAACCTTGCAATATCTCAACCTCCATTCCTCCCTCCGGGTCACCCAGCCAGCTGGAGAGGCCCACTGTCAACGATTCTCTCTTTCTCAGCTACTGTTTTATCCTGGTTCACTGGAAAGGTTAAGCACGCAAGATCTCACTGGGGTACGGTCTGGTGTATGCCACCAGCCAGCTCTGGGGGGGCCTGACTGTGTGCCAGGATAGGACGACTTCTTGCAAGCTAGTGGCCTGCATGAATTAATTCCTGGCCTCAGTCCAGTTCAAAGCTGAAGGCTGTCTGTGCAGTACTTTATAGGCAAACATACAGCGCTCACCATCAGAACTGCAGCTTGTCTCTCTGTTGACAGACAAGTAGGGGCAGGGCGGCCAGAAGTGTGACCTTGTACCCCTCCGCCATTTTCTTATTTGAAAAAATAAATTGTGTCCTCCCTCAAAGAGGGCACGTGTTGCGGTGAGACCTGGCAACCAAACCCTGTGTTGTGGGTGGGTACGATCAGATAGCCACAATACCCTATTGGTAGGTCCCTCGCTGCAGGGTTCAATCAGGCCAATGGGATGCTGTCTAAACGGATTGAGGGACCGCATGCACGTGATCCAGAGCTTCCTCTTTCGGTGCGTGCATCGGAACACCCACCCACCTCTATTTTTAGGGTTTTGCGCTTGACCTTGCTATGCCGTCATGTGTCGTCTGTTGTTGGGACAGCGGCACGGCAGGAATTTTCCCCACTTGGCTGGTGCCATTTGGGTTTCACCTGCCGCATAGCAAATCGTCACAACTTGTAAGGTTGCTCTGGTTCAGGTGATAGGGATGGGGAAACCCTCCTGCCATCTCTATGTGAAGGGTATTCCGTTAAAGGAATCCAGGGACTCAATGGTTTGGCCAACCCTGTGAGGGGGTTGTGCCTATGCCTGAGTCCAGGGGGACATTTGGGTGGTGGACATAGCTTGTTCCCGGCTTTCCTCCTTTCCAGGTGTTCACCCTAGGCTGACCTATGCTGGTGCCCTGGGTCAGTGCCACCTACAACGGTGCAGGAAGCTAGTCGAACCAGAGCCTATGCAACCACTCACTTGCTGTAATCAATAAAGTTGTGGCCTAAATTCTGCCAAAAACCAAACCAAAATTTGAGTCTTGTCTGAATTTATTTAAGGGCGAGGTTTAAAGGTCTTAACACGCAAATAGGTGGAACCTGCCTGCCCTTTCCATTGTGTATCAGACAAGCACTGTCTTTACCGTCTTTTTGGCATCTACTAAAGACCTATACTTCTATTGGACCCGAAACTATTCTTATAAATGAAAATTGTTTTAATTGGTTTTATATATGAAACTGTTTTACTGATGCTGGAACTCCGTGGACAGAGAAAGCATAACATTTATTTATTTAAGGATATTCATAGGCTGCTTTTCAGACAGAGCTCTGGAAGTGGTTTATATGAAAGCAAAAGACAATTTGGTTGCTTTTGAAGAAGCTGTGAATAACTGGAGAGCTGGAGAGGACAAAGGGTGCAGAAAGAGTGGTGAGTACAGAGGGGCCCTTTCCCCATCCTTTGGACCCTCTGGGAAACTTCTTTTTTCTTTCTCTTTTTCTGTTACACCATGTATAGTGATAATGCCATAAACAGTAAGTGTGCCACAGAAATAAGTACCGGTAACCAAAAGTGCAATCCTCACCGTTTCTACACAGTAAGTCCAACTGAATTCAATGGGGCTTACTCCCAGGAAAGTGGGGTTGAACAGCAGCCCAACTAACTAAAATAAGGATAAAAAGTGTGGCATTGTGCAATCCTAACCATGTCTACTCATAAGTAAGGTAAAGGTAAAGGGACCCCTGACCATTAGGTCCAGTCGCAGACGACTCTGGGGTTGCGGCGCTCATCTCGTGTTATTGGCCGTGGGAGCCGGCGTACAGCTTCCAGGTCATGTGGCCAGCATGACTAAGCTGCTTCTGGCAAACCAGAGCACCGCATATCTTCCCGCCGAAGCAGTACCTATTTATCTACTTGTACTTTGGCGTGCTTTCGAACTGCTAGGTTGGCAGGAGCTGGGACCAAGCTACGGGAGCTCACCCTGTCGCGGGGATTCGAACCGCCGACCTTCCGATCGGCAAGCCCTAGGCTCAGTGGCTTAGACCCTAGTAAATGGGGTTAGAATTGCAGTCTTACACATCTTTTGCAAGTCTAACAAGATACATCATTTTGTCCTCTTTAAAAAAATGAGATAATAACAGTGTGTTCTGATCTGAAACCAGAGTTAAGCCTTCCGGGAACTGCTCAGAAAAATGGCGCCCGGGTGGATTTTTGCTGAATCGGCAAAATGTCTGGGAAACCCCGGACATATGGCAAGTTGGGCTAAGAAAAGCCCCCCAAATGAATGTGGTTTTATTGGGGGGGAGATGTTTCCCCCCCCCAAAGTCTCAAACAACCTAAACAACTTTTGGAATATGGCAACCCTAGTCAAGCCTCCATGTTCTCAGTGAAGCCATGGTGTTGTTCCATGTCAAGCCTCTAGGGGGCTCTCTGTGTATGGGATGAACAGATCAGCCTATTCCTAGCCCACTTCAGTTTTGCATGAGTTCATTCAAAAGCTGCTCTGTTCTGTTTCCATGTTAGTTTTTTTTTAACTGCACGAAAATTTGCACTATATGTACATGCTTGTATGCATTTTACCCTGAACGCACATTTTTGTACACATTCTGAAATACACATTTTTAGATGCAGGCGGGCTTTTTTTGTGACTGAAGACAGTACTGTAATATTAGGAGGAGTAACAGTGGGTAACAGTGTTCGAATCTGTTGTCTGGGAAGTACAAATTTGCTTAGTTCACTTAAAAACGCAGGCTGAAATCACTCCTCAAGCATCTACACTGTGTATATGCAAAAACAAAGCAAGCAAGTAGACCAGGAAAAAGAAAAGACCCTGTTGAAGAAAGTAGCCACTATGACAGGGTATGACCAGGAGTTATTAATGGGACATACAGATAAAATAAACACTCATGTCTCTGTTTAATCTCCTCCTCCTCAAAAAGTAGGGAAGGGGAAAAAACCGTCAGTATCTTAATTTCAGTTCCCCACATTTCCGTTTGTGGTTTTAATTTATAAAAAAAGCAAAATCCTCCTCTACATTTCAGTGTGAAATTCTCCTCATATACACACATTCATGTGTTACAAACCTGCCTAATATGCACACTTCTGCAAGCAACTTACCACCATAGAATCTATTTTTGTATGCCATTTTCACAAATATATGTATTTTATGCACGCTTTTAATATACACATTTTTGTACACGTAACTTGGCTGCAGAAGTGCACTGCAAAAGTCAGGAGTGCAGATTTAATTTCAGTTCACATATTCTTTCAGAATGTGCAAATCATGTAGGTTCGCCTTTATATGAGGAAATGAATCAAATCCCTAATTATTGGATAAGACTGCCTTATCCAATATTGACACCCATCATCCTTGTTCTGTGCCCACATCTGCATCTGAAGATTAGCTTGAGAACCCCTGAACCAGATCATTTGCATATATATCCTTGTATAGCGCCAATGTGGCTTAGTGGCTAGTGTTGGACTAGGACCTGGAAGACCAGGGCTCCAATCCCCACTTGGCCATGTAGCTCACTGAGTGACCTCTGGGTCAGCCACTGCCTCTCAGTCGAGCCTACCTCACAGGGGTGTTGTGGGGATTAGATGAGGAGGGTGGGGGAAACCGTGTGGCGCCACCTTGAGCTCCCTGGGGGAAAAGGTGGGATTGAAATGCAGTAAATAAAATATGCCATTTTGTACACGTGACTCGGCTGGAAAACTGCATTTCAACATTTAGAGAAGTGTGAATTTCGATGGATTTTGGTTTGCGTATGTTTCGGAAAGTATGAGTTTGGTAGGTTCGCCTTTAAATGCACACTGAACTGAATTTATCCCAACTCTACTCCTTATCCAGCCTTCCCTGTGCGTTTGCTCTCAACTTTAGTTCACTTTTTTCCATTTTAATTTTTTTTTTACAGTTCCCTTCTTCCTTTGCCTAGCAGGAACAAACTCCCTTAGCAACCAACTATCTGAAAATGGCATTTGTTTCCTTTATGGCAGACTTGTGCTTGTTAGCTGGTCTCTGCTGAATAAAATGCTTTAATGGGCCTCTGTGAATGAGAGCCAGAGAGAGGGAAGGAGCAAAGAGGGGCAAGGACAACAGCCTCATTGGGAATTCCCAGGTTGTAAAGGGAAAAAGAGAATAGGCTTGTCCAGCAGGCCTGGCACAGCCAACGCTTCTGCAAATGCCGACAATACAAGGCACTTTGGAGCGCTGAGGACTGCATACAAATGATGGAGTCTCAGAGGCTTGAAGATGGCAGGATCAGGGATGATATGTCTGCAGGAGTGGAGGAAGGGAGGTCAGAATGCCAGGCCCATCTGCAAGTGTTGAATTGCGAGCAAGGAGGGCCCTACAGCATCGCTCTGTATGCAGCGTTGCCATATTTCAAAAAGTAAAATTCCTGACACCCGCAAAGTTGTTGAGCTTTATTTAGGAAGATCCCAAAATTGTTGAGCTTTTTAAAGGAAACCACCAAAGTTGCTGAGCTTCTGGCTGCTTTTTCCATCGCATTGCCATACATCCAGGTTTTCCCTGACATTTGGCCGCTTTGGCAAAATTCAACCCTGACGCCCTTTTTACACCTGAAAACCAGGACGTGTCAGGAATTTTCCTGACGTATGGCAAGCCTACTCTGTATGCAGTCCAACAACATCTGGACGGCCACAGGTTTCCCGCTCGGGCAGATTCCTGCCTGTCTCAATAACTCCCGAAACAGGAATAGGGACCCCTTTTCAGCCATACTTGGCCAGAGATGGGTTGGCCAGGGGCAAAAGCATGGAGAACCAAGAATGTGAATTGTACCTTTGCACAGTAGGCTAGTTTCTAGACACACTCGCCCACCTCTCACTATCCACCATCCATGATCCAAGCATGATCAGAGTTCAAAAATCACATTAAGACAGGGGGGGGGGAATCCTCTCAAGAAGGGTGCAATGCAACACTGCTGGTGAGGGGAAAAGAGGCCTGGAGGTTTGCATTTGGGCCTTGTGTTCCCCATGCTTCTCCCAAAATTGGCAGCCCCAAATCCTCCCCAAAGAGAGCAGAGAATAGTTTGCAAACGAAGGGCTGGTAGCCATGTTCACTGCAGAGCTTACGTGAGTGCAGATGGGGGCAACTGTAACAAATAAGGTAGGCTTGATGTGTATTGATTATCCATTCAGTCTCTGGCACAGGAAGGTGCATGTGCTCTTATGGGGAGTTTGTTTCTTCTGTGTCTATGGCCAGGGATGATAAATAGAGATGGCGGTCCATGAATGCCTCTTCTTTCAGATGCTGCCAATGCGCAAAATCATATGTGTATGTTCTCTCACTATCTATAGCATCCCTGATCTAAGTAGGAGGAAGGCAGTCAAAGGACTTACCCATCTTACCGATCTTAAATGGACTCACTCATTCTGACCTCCTCCTGCCAAAGACCCTTGAAGTTGGGAGTCACTGTCTTGATATACCTCAGAGAGACGGCCTTCGAGGTATCTGGACCACACACCTGGCTGGCCTTTGAGATCACCAGGAGATGCCCCTTCTCACAGCACCCCAGATCTCTGAGATGTGGCATGTGGTGCAGACCTACATTCAGTGAAGGGTCAGAATTGGACCAAACTCATAAATTAATGAATTTGGCAAGGGCTGGAAATAACAACAAGTAGCTTCCTCGTGATGCCAGCCTGGTGATGGCTCACTTTGGGGTGGGCAAGAAATTCCCTACCGTTGGTGAAAGGAATTGCACTTCTTTTTAAATTAAGCTTTTTCTAAATTGCCATCTATGCATACAAATTTGCATATGCAAAAGTTGTGCAAATCTGTGTCTGCTTTTTGTTGATTCCCTCCCCTCTTTTTGGGTGATGTGTCAAAGGGGCAACCTACCTTGGGCAGCCTTCCCTTCCATGGATTGTTGCAGCCCCTTTTAAAGGTCACTGAATATTTACTTATTTGATTTCTATGCTGCCCTTCATGCGAGGATAACAGGACGGTTTACAATATAAAATCACAAAAATACACACCATAGTAACAAACAAAGACAAAAAAACCCACACCCAGTTTAAAAGGTTCAAAAAATTGTTTAGTTTGCCCAAAACTTGGGAGAAGAGAAATGTTTTTGCCAGTCACCTAAAAATATGTAACGAAGGTGCCAGGCGAGCCTCCCTGGGGAGAGCATTGCACAAGCGGGGAATAAGTCTGTGCTGAGCGTTCCTGCAGGATTTCAAAAAGGGGTCTTTCCTGGCCCTATGCAGAGAGGTAAGGGATTGAACCTGGGACATTCTGCATGCAAAGCACTTGCTCTGCCTCTGAGCTGCATTCCCTTCTCCTAACAAAGTGTTTAACAAATCCAATCATTTGCTGTTGTGCAGCTGCCGCTGCTTCCTGTAGGTGACGTATCGTATAACTGGCCAAACTCCTGAATCTTTCCTCCCCCTTTTTCGTGTAAAGCTGTGGCAAATTAAGATTAAAGGTAAAGGGACCCACTCGCAGACAACTTTGGGGTTGCGCGCTCATCCCGCTCTATAGGCCGAGGGAGCCGGCATTTGTCTGCAGACAGCTTCCATGTTATGTGGCCAGCATGACTAAGCCACTTCTCGCAAATCAGAGCAGATACCTAAATGCACAGGATCTCACACTTTCTTCTGTGGCACTTTCACAAAGTTACATAATTATTATTATTATTATTATTATTATTATTATTATTATTATTATTATTATTTATACCGCACCCATCTGGCTGGGTTTCCCCAGCCACTCTGGGCGGCTTCCAACAAAATATTAAAATACAATGGTCTGTTAAACATTAAAAGCTTCCCTAAACAGGGCTGCCTTCAGATGTCTTCTAAAAGTCTGATAGATGTTTTTCGCTTTGACATCTGGTGGGAGGGCGTTCCACAGGGCGGGTGCCACTACTGAGAAGGCCCTCTGCCTGGTTCCCTGTAACTTGGCTTCTTGCAGTGAGGGAATCACCAGAAAGCCCTTGGCGCTGGACCTCAGTGTCCGGGCAGAACGATGGGGGTGGAGACGCTCCTTCAGGTATACTGGACCAAGGCCATTTAGGGCTTTAAAGGTTAGCACCAACACTTTGAATTGTGCTCAGAAACGTACTGGGAGCCAATGTAGATCTTTCAAGACCGGTATTATGTGGTCTCGGCAGCCGCTCCCAGTCACCAGTCTAGCTGCCGCATTCTGGATTAGTTGTAGTTTCCGGGTCACCTTCAAAGATAGCCCCACATAGAGCACATGCAGTAGTCCAAGCGAGAGATAACTAGAGAATGCACCACTCTGGCGAGACAATCCGCTGGCAGATAGGGTCTCAGCCTGCGTACCAGATGGAGCTGATAGACAGCTGCCCTGGACACAGAATTGACCTGTGCCTCCATGGACAGCTGTGAGTCCAAAATGACTCCCAGGCTGCGCACCTGGTCCTTCAGAGGCACAGTTACCCCATTCAGGACCAGCGAGTCCTCCACACCTGACCGCCTCCTGTCCCCCACAAACAGTACTTCTGTCTTGTCAGGATTCAACCTCAATCTGTTAGCCGCAATCCATCCTCAAACCACCTCCAGGCACTCACACAGGACCTTCACCGCCTTCACTGGTTCTTATTTGAAAAAGAGGTAGAGCTGGGTATCATCCGCATACTGATGAACACCCAGCCCAACCCCTCTCATGATCTCTCCCAGCGGCTGCATGTAGATGTTGAAAAGCATGGGGGAGAGGACAGAACCCTGAGGCACCCCACAAGTGAGAGCCCAGGGGTCTGAACACTCAACCCCCCCCCCACTTTCTGAACACGGCCCAGGAGGAAGGAGTGGAACCCCAGCTGAGAGATCCAGCAGAAAGCTGCTGAGAGATCCAGCAGAACTAGGAAACAGCTCTCACCTTTGTCCCTAGCCCGCCAGAGATCATTGACCAGTGCGACCAAGGCAGTTTCAGTCCCATGATGAGGCCTGAATCCTGACTGGAAGGGATCTGTGAGGGACAGGAACTATAGACTGCCCCCTCCCATCGTGACAACGAGTTCCTCTCCAAGCACCAGCGGGAGTGGGGAGGGAGATGATTCCAGCGGAGAAACAGGAAGCAGAGGGCAGGGGTCTGACAGGGTCACAGAGCCCCTGCGCCGACCAGGAGAGGAAGGAAGGGAAAGGGAAAGATGGAGGTCGGAAAGCACAGCTAGGAGACCCATCCCTCCAGTTCCGGAGTTGCGCGTGAAGAAGAGGGGGAGGAGATTGGGGATTCCCAGACTACTTTGTTGGAGGAAAACACGGGAATCCCCATTCCGGGGTACTGACCCAGACTGAGAACATGTACATTGTATAGCTGCTGCACTGTAAATAGTCTGCACATAATAAAAGCATGAAAAGGCAACGTGTCGGCGTCGTTACTCTAGAGTAGCCACCAGCGAACCTGTGACAGGATCCAAATGGTCCGCTTCTTCCAGGCGTGCCTGGAGTTGTTCAGCAACCACTCGCTCAATCACCTTGCCCAAGAATGGTAAATTTGAGACTGGGTGATAGTTGGCCATATTGGCCGGGTCCCAAGACGTTTTTTAAAATAAGTGATTTAATGACCACCTCTTTCAGTGGGTCTGGGAAGGCTCCCTCGCAGAGAGAAGCATTCACCACCCTGCAAAGCCTATCACCCAGCCCTTCCCGGCTAACTTTTATAGGCCAGGATGGGCAAGGATCAAGGATCACATCTGATGGAGTTGCAGTTGCCAGCAAAAGCGCATGCCAGCTCTGCTCAGCAAAATATTGGATAAAATTAATTTTTTAGACATCACGCTGGTTGCTACTTCCAATGTGCAAAAGCATCTTTGCCAAGTGAAAGCTTGAGGTTTGAAACGAGTTCCCATCTCGTATGCCATGAGGCATTGTACTCTTCCCAGCAGGTCCAGCCTAGGGCATTTTGCAGCTGGAGGCAAAACAGAAACTGCCACCCTCCCACCTCCACCTCCTCCTCCTTTTCCCGAGGCAACTGGAGACACCCTGGAGAAGCCCTGGCATGCTAAAGCAGTGGGGTAGAAAAAAGGAGGCTGGAGAGGAGCAAGGAACAGTGATGGGGGTCCGGAAAAGAACAGAGGGCAGCGAGTGGGGTGCTTCTGCACTCCCTGGGTCTGCTGCCCCACCCAGCTGTTCCCAGGATGCCACCTGAAGCAACTGCCTCTCCAAGTCTCCTGGCAGTACTTTTTTGTTTGTTTGTTGAAAAAGAGATGTTGGTACTCATCATTGTTACACTAATTGCCACGCTTTGGGCAGGGGGAGGGAAAGGTACCCTTGAGTACCTCTAGAAAAAAAGCACTGCCTCCTGGGCAGGTAGCCCTGGCTCCCAGCCACTTAGGGGTAAGATGATAAGGGACATCACTGGTCCATCTAGACAGGTATGGTCCACACAGGCCAGCTGAGATTTTTGGGCAGAAGTTACCAGCAGTGGCTCATGAGTTGGGGTGGTGATGGTGCGGCAGTCCTGTGCTCACCAAGATGGGGATGGGACAAGGCAGTGGCAAAGTCAGAGGAACTCTGGGTTGGCCATGGTGGCCCTGCAGGTATGTGTGTATCTGCCAGCCCCCCCCCCCGGCCAACCCAGAGCTCTCCTGACCTCACCACAGGCATGTGCCTGCAGAGCCACCACTAACCTGGAGCTCTCCTGGCCTTATCACTGTTCCACCCCACCCTATTGCTGCCCCAGTGAATGGCAGCATTTTCGCCACTGGGAAGGCACTGCTGCTGCTCTGCCCCCTTCATGGGCCACTGCTGGAAGTTGCTGCTTCCAACAGTCCTGCTGTTTTGAACTCTTTAAATGAAAATACCTTAAAATGGGTGCAAAGCTTGTGGAAAGCTATAGCCTCTCCTTGAGACCTATGGGATCTATGGGATACTCACTACTGAGCAGAGTCGTTGAGCTGATATTCTCGGGACCGGTTGAAGCATTCTTGGAGGCCAGAGTCTGCCCAAAGTCTCATCATTGCTGAAAGGAGTTCTGGAGAGAAGGGCTCTGTGTCCTCCATCCGACTGACAACGTCACAAACCATCTTTGCATCAGCCTGGAGAGAAAGAGAGAAGAAGTGCGACATGTCATATTTGCACAGTGGTGAAGAATCCTTAGGAAGTAAGCATGCAAAAACGGGGGAAAGCATTCAGTTTCTTAAACCATTCATTTTCCCTACAAAACTCATTTGCTTTAGTTTCATGTAGTTAGAAAGGCACTCATTATCTGAAGAATTATCACCAGCTTTTGTCACCCCCATTCATTTCCCACTGATACTCATGTGAGTCTCTGGTGACCCACCAATTGTGAATTTTGAAGCAAGTACAGAATTTCACATCTGTTGTTTTGCATTAGAAATGAAGTTTCTAGTCCTTAAGGATATAAAAATAGGCACAGAACCTTGTGAGATTTTAAAATGGCCTGGGGAGTCTAGAGAGAACCTCTGAGGTTTCAGGGTGGCACCAGTGGCCTGCATAACTCTGTGCCCTTCTACCCAAGCCATACAGATGTGGGATACATTGGACCAAGTAAGGAAATACATGCAAATTTGCTGACGTTTAACAATTGATTATGATGATGGTGTCAACTGCAGCCCAAATAAGGCATTATCGATGAGCATATGTTGCTTCACCTCTGCCAGAACAAAGGAGGAATTGATAGTGCCTGTTGTATGCATACATAAACTCTGTAATAATAGTACTATAACAACCAATCACCCATTTACTGAGTACTCATCGTGGTTTGCTTGCACGAAGTTTGCAGGGAGATTAGACAACGTAGCAAACATTATTTCCCACTCCCCACTGTGTTTCCCCACCACTTTCCTTATTGCAAGAAGTCTGATTTTGCAGGGCAAGCAGGTTTGCAGTGCAAGAGCTCCAATCAACTATAATGGTGCAAACTAAATTTGCATGAATGCGATTCAATCTTACCCCCAAATAGCAACTATCTGGAAGTTCTCTACATGAACTTTTCTTATCCACCAGGTATCTGGTTGCTAATATACATAATCAGAATATTCATTCTCTCTCTCGCTCCCTCTCTCTCCTCCCCCCATCTTCCTTCTTCTGTTTTCTACCTTTGAAGCATGACTGCAGCGTTTTCCTTTCTGGCAAGACCTTCACACAGTGCTGTAGCTCTGCTGAGGAAGCTGTTTGCTAGAATGCATCAATTTGTTTTCTTCAAACTGCAGAAACACACAGTTGGAAGGGGCAGGTGTTTGTTCGCCAGCAATGGGTTGAGTGCACATGCCTCTCAAGCCAAGCAGTGACAAGGTGCAATTTATTGCAGCGCTACTATAATTTGGGGGAACTGCATGCCAAGGAAAATACGACGGCAATTGATGACAATGATCCTGTGGTCAGGAGTTGGCAATGTAAGGCCCCACAGCCTATGTCTTGCTTGCCAAAGCTTTCCCTACACAATGACTTAAAAGGAGGATGAGCCATTGCAGAGCAGCAATGCAGGTCTGGGGAGAGCCTGGTTGAGCCAGACAGGCTGCCTACCTATACTCTAGTCTGGTGATTCCCAAATTCTCCCTGCCCCAGATCACTTGTTGAGGGTTGAGGAGGTCTGTTTAATGATTTTTCTGTTTGTTGTAACAATTGCAATGAGCTGCGCTAGATGCTGTATAGCCTGTCATTTTTAAAATAGAATTTTAACTCGTAAGCAAAAGAGATATACACAATAAATTAATTTATTGTTGTTTTTTTAAAGAGAGACTTACAAAACAACTTTGCAGCCAGGAAGAGAACTGTATGGCTTTTAACTGGATGAAGATTCAACTCCTTCATTATAGTCTCCCCTTAACTTTGCTGGCAATTTTCTCCACACCTTTCAAGTGCCTCCCCCTCCTATCAGTTACTCTTTAACTTCTGGACAGACACACTCCTCCCACCCCCAACACACACATACTAAAACCCCACAAGCTAATGAAGATTAAGCATGCTTAGTAGCCATGGAATGCCCAGTGTTAGTCGAAAAAGAAAACTGGAAAATGGAGAGTTGAAATGCAAACAGAGAGAAGCATGTAGCTGGCTGGCTGGAAACCAGGAACACTCTTGTTAGGAAGTGAGGATACGCTGCAACATTTTGTCGCAGATCACGCTTGAATGCTAGCAGGTCTCTATAAGCAAAATAGAATCACAGAACTGTAGAGTTCGAAGGGACTCCAAGGGACATTTAGCCAAACTCCCTGCAATGCAGGAATCACAACTAAAGAATTCATGACAGGTGGCCATCTACCTGAAAATCTCCAAGGAAGGAGAGTCCACCACCTTCTGAGGGAGTTTCTTTCACTGTCGAAGAGCTATTAGTGTAAAAAAACCCTCTTCTTAATATTTAGTTGGAATCTCCTTTATTGTATTTTGAATCCATTGGTTTGGGTCCTACCCTCTGCAGCAGCAGAAAACAAGCTTGCTCTATCCCCCATGTGACAGCCCTTTAGATATTTGAAGATGGCTATCATATCACCTCTCAGTCTCTCCTTCTTCAGTCTAAACATACCCAACTTCTTCAGCTGTTCCTCATAAGGCTTGGTTTCCAGACCCTCTGTCATCTTAGTCCTCCTCCTCTAAGCACGTTGCAGCTTGTCAATGTCCTTAAATTGTGGTGCCCAGAATTGGACACAGTATTCTAGGTGGGGTCTGACCAATGCAGAATAGAGCAGTACTGCAGGCAGTGACAATAAGCCCACCCTGTCCCCATTCCACTCTTGTCCTGCCCTTTTCCAGGTCCAAAAGGACCCACACGTCAGCGGTTGTGCACCAATTGGACATGTGCAAAATGGTTTCCAGCTGTATTCCTTCCCTTGATCTGGACACTAAACTTCTGTTGATACAGCCTAGAATAGAATTAGCTTTTTTGCTGCTGCATCAAGTTGTTGACTCATGTTAACAATGCTGTCTGCAGCCTTGGTGTACCTCAAGGAGACCTTCACTTGTAATAGCCTGCCACACATGCTTATGCTTGCCCCAGGTAGGCAGTTTGGGGCATCAGTCATCAGGTTGTTGGCTGCTCTTTCTACAGTTGCTAAAAGTTCTGGGCTTCAGACTGAAGTGTTTAAGGAAGATGGTTGGGAAGAGTGAGAGGAGAAGGCATCTCACAGCCAGCAAAAATGTGTGATGAGTTGCTTTGGGAGGGGCTTGTGGTCCTGGAGGCAATTTAGCTGTCAGGATATCAGTTCTTTAAGAACCAACATGTCCTTAAGGACTTGTCCTCAATCCTTCAACTTGCACACACGCTTAAATAAGTGCTGTGCCAAAATCCATCCTCCTGTTTCTCAAAACTTTTCCTCCCCTTGCATTTTTCTACCTCGTTCTCATAATGTCTGTGGGGTTTCAAGCTTATCTTATCGTTGTGAGGTGGCCAAGACTGGCGCACGTTTTCTTTCTTTCCAGCAAAAAATGACTCCAGGCCTCTGCAGCCTCCCCAGCCTTCCCACCCACGCTTCCTGATCTGAAAAAAAAGCCCCAGGGGAGGACTTACCCAACCATGCTGCCTTCTCCTGGGCTTTAACTGAAGTACAGATAGCCAGGGGGAGGCGATGTAATGTGGAAAGCTAGTGAGACGGTTGTGTAAAGGAAAGAAAGGACACTCACAAGCCCCCCTTGGCCACCTTGACATTCAAGCAAATGCAGCAGAAACCCCAAACTCTCTTCCAGAGAATGTCACTGTTTTTTTCCTTTGATAATTTTCAAGTGTGATTTCTTTTTGGAATTAATTGATGAAGAGTGGGGCTTTTTCTTTAAAGGGAAATTTTCCTCTGGTGCAGCACTTGCTTTGACGACATGGGACTAAATGACTAAATGCGTGTCTATATCAATTTGATTTTTAAAAAATACCTTCTCTAAATAGCTCCAGTGAGGTAGACGAATACTTCACAGTTGTGTGCGTGATATTCTGCCTTCAAATATTGCATTTTACAACCTCTGAATGTTAATTCTTTCTTTCTCTTGCCAGCGTTGTTTCTGTGTTAGTCTTGTTGCAGCTAAGGATGGCTGTCAAGCATCGCATCTCCCCTCCCCCCGGGAGCGCCGTGCTTTTTGACGCCATCATTTCACCCACTTGGAAGCCAGTCACGTGGGCCTGGTTTACCCATACACGTGCACCAGTGGATCTCTTGGCAGACAGGAGATGGATGTGTGATGCGGTTCTGTTGAAAAGCATGGCACTTGTAATGCTGTGAGAAGACATGAACGTTCCCTCCTGGTGGTGCTATTACCGTAGCAGAGGCTCATTCGTGCACGCAAGTCATTATTTGGTAATGCTGCCATCGTATGCAGAGAGGAACCTGCCCCAAGTGTATAGTATCAGGCACAGAGAAACCAAACATTGTGCGTCTTCACGAGCCCTTAGCTAAGGCCATTGGGGCACTTTTGCTGCTTTCAAAAGCTTTCCCTCCCACAACTATATTTTAGAATGTGCCCAGCAATTTAAAATTAGGTCAGGAATGAGAGGTTGGTAAGTGCTTCCAGGGGAGGAGGCGTTTTTTGCCGATTCCTCCTCCCTCCTTGCTCTACTGCCCACTTGGTTCTGGGCGCTCCCCTATCCCTAAATAACAGGTTTTTCTGGTGTGGCAAATGGAACGAGAAGCTGAGACTTAAGGGCACTCCATTCTGTGAACAGAATTTCACTCATGGATCTTTGGGTCCATCCCAGGCTCACAGGGAACAGGTACACAGCTTGAGGGCACTCTCGCATGCCACATTCTCATTGGAGGCAAATGTGTTTGAAACCATTTTGTTTAAGCAAGCCTAACCAGACATGTCTTTTTTAGCCCATTGTTGATTTTAATGATCTTTTGAATACTTTTAAATACCTATTTTTAACATACACTTATTGATTGTTTTAATGCTATATTGTTGCTGTTTTAAAGCTGTTTACATGTGCGTAGCCAGGATTTTTTTGGGGGGGGGGGATTATGTTGGGCCCACCCAGAAGTGAGTTATCTGCAACACAATCAGTCAGATAGTTAAGTATTTCTAATAGTGAGAAACTGAAGCAAGCAAGGCGCAAGAAAGAATTCAATGGCACGTTCCAGTCAGGCAAAAACATATGGGGGGCATATAGAGGGGCCAGGGGGCCACATTTGGCCCCCAGATCTGAGTCCCAGATTGTTGCTGTTTAAATCATGGTGAACCGGTAAGCGTCCAAGGTGTTGCAAAAGGTTTACGCTCCTGTTTATGCCACGTCCTTCCTATCTTCTTCCATGAGAAATGGTATTTTCTCTCCACTTTCTGCTATGTGGACAGAGCTTGCTTATCTTAGGAAAAGGCACCTTATTCAAGGAATGCCAATTGTCACAGATCTGATTTATGATACAAGGGAAGAGGAAGGACATCAATGGACAGTGATGATATAGCAGAAACAAAATCTAAATAGGGATGCACAACAGGGACACATCTCTAGTGACGCTGAGATCCTCAGCTTGGGACAGATGCTGAGCTAATGTGTCAAGACAGAGGAGTTATTTTGGAACCCACTGGATCAGCAGAAATGGCACCTTCCATCCACTCATTTAAAAAAAACAAAAAACCCCACATGATGGTTTTCACTTTTATCGCCTTTCCAGTGGAAGTCCTTATGAAGGAACTATCAAAAGTCAATGGAAAGGAGACGATGACATAAATGTGTCCTTGGCACATTTCCTCAGAACAGAGGCCACCAATCGCCCCAAAGAGAATTCCCAAGCTCCTGAGGTCCTTCCCCCTGTTACTGCCCCTTTGATCCCTTGATGAGTACATCAAACCATAGAATCACAGAACTGTAGAGTTTGTAGGGACACCAAAGATCATGTAGTCCAACTGCCTGCTATCCAGGAATTTCAACTAGATTGCACATGACAGATGACCACCCAACCTCTGCTTAAAAACCTCCAAGGAAGCAGAGTCCATCATCTCTTGTGGAAGTCTGTTACACTGTTGAGCAGCTCTTACTGTCAGAAAGTTCTTCCTGATGTTTAGTCAGAAACTCCTTGCTTGTAACTTGCTCCCATTGGTTCAAGTTCTGCCCTCCTGAGCAGAAGAAAACAAGCTTGCTCCATCCTCCATGTGACAGCCCTTTAGATATTTGAAGATGGCTATCATTATCTCCTCTCATCTCCTCTTTACCAAGCTAAACATACCCAATTCCATCAACCGTTCCTCATAAGGCTTGGTTTCCAGGGCTTCTATCATCTTGTTCGCCCTCCTCTGCACACAGTCCAGCTTGTTAATATCCTTCTTATATCACAGTGCTCAGAACTGGATGCAGCACTCCAGGTGTGGTCTGACCAAGGCAGAATAGAGTGGGACTGTTACTGTTATGTACTGCTGATTGGTCCGCAGGAGCCACCCAATCCAGCTCCAGGTGGAAGTGAATCAGCAACCTGATTGGCCTGCAGAAGCAGCCAATCAGGCTGCTGGCAGAAGTCAATCCGCAATCTGATTGGCTCACAGGTGCAGCCCTGAAGTAGCCAATCACGCAAGGCCCATAGTGTAAATAATGTATATAAGCAGACGTTTTGGGGAAAGAGACATTCTTCTCTTCTTCTTCTATTGCTACTACAAGCCGAATAAAGAGCATGAAAGTCACTCTTGACTCCGAGTATATTTCAGTTACTTTCCTTGACTGGGACACTAGGCTTCTGTTGACTCATGGAGTCTACCAAGACCCCTAGATCACATGTCCTACAGACACGTCAGGTGTCTCCCATCTTATATTTGTGCAGCTTCCTGCATAAGTGCAGAACCTCGTGCTTGTCCCTATTGAAATTCATTTTGTAAGATTTGGCCCAGTTCTCTGATCTGTTATGGTCATCTTGAATCCTGATTCTGTCTTCTGTGGCATTGGCTACCCCTTCAGGTTTAGTGTCATCTGCAAATTTAATGAGCAGCCACTCAATACTTTCATCCAAGTCATTTATAAAGATGTTGAACAAGAACAGGCTCAGGACACAACCCTGCGGCATCCCACTTTTTTCCAGGTTGATGAGGAACCATGAGTGAGCACTTTTGGGGTTTGGTCAGTCTACCAGTTACAAATCCACCTAACAGTTACCTCTTGCAGTCCACATTTTACCAGCTTCTGTGCAAGAATATCATGGGGGATTTGGTGCAAAGTCCTACTGAAACTGATACACTACATCTACAATGTCGCCCTGACACACCAAGCAAGAGAGATTTGTCTGACATGACTTGTTTATGAGAACCCCAAGCTGGCTCTCAGTAATTATAGCATTGTTTTCTAAGTGCTCATGGACCAAAGGACCTTAGCTGAAGGAGCACATTTCTTTCCATTTCTTTATTTAAATATTTCTAGAACACACCTTTCATAAAAATACAGTGATGTACAAAATTACAGTGCCTTAGATAAAAGCTTCAATAAAAGCTGGTTGGTGGGGAAAAACATGTTTCAAAGACCTGCCTGAATCTATTGGATTCAACTTTCCCTTGGAAAAGTGACATTTGCATGCACATATAGTGGTACCTCTACTTACGAATTTAATGCGTTCCGAACGCACATTTGTAAGTCGGAAAAAATTGTAAGTCGAATCCCATAGGAATGCATTGGGAGAAAAAAATCGTAAGTAGAAGCAACCCTATCTAAAAATTCGTAAGTAGAAAAAATCCTATCTAAACCACATCCAAGATGGCGGGCGGAGCTCTATTCATAAGTAGAAACCTTTGTAAGTAGAGTTATTCGTAAGTAGAGGTACCACATACATATTTTGCTGGTGAGGGGTCTCTCTCTCTCTCTCTCTCTCTCTCTCTCTCTCTGGGGCAAGGGAAGTTAGAAGGAGGAGAGAAAGTGACCAGAGACACTCACACAAAAATCCAAATGTGCCTGTGGACCTAAAAAAGTTGCCAACTCCCACCTTAGCAGATTGGATTGAAAAAGGCGGAAGGCTTTCTCCCCTGAAAACTTGCTTCCTTTAAAACTGAACAAGTTTGAAAAGGAAAGAAAAAATAACAGCCAAACACATGCACCAAAGGATCTCTCTCCACACAACACAGCCACCCACTGAAAGGGCACTGAGCCCAGGCCTCCACGATATGCATTCGTTAGCTGATTTAACAAGCAATTAACAGTCCAGGCAGAGATGATGCCCCTTCCTTTTCGAGCTCTCCAGGACATGCCTCAAACTGTGAGTGACCTTAACATCTCTCCCCCTCCCCTCTGGGCCCAGCAGGTAAGATTTTGAAATGCGACCTGGCTGGGTCCCGTCCCCCCCACGTCTCTTTCCAGGCCAGCCTTCCACTCTCTACCTCCCTCCCCAGCCAGTGGGATTCAAACCTCCTGCCAGGCTATGCCATCTGTACCGAAGTGCACAATTAAATAAGACAAAACAGGGAAAGGGGGGGGGAATCCACCACCCCTCTGCATCCTAGCAGTTTCCATCCCACTGGGGTTTTGTTTAATGAATACCACGGTGGTATTTCAGACAGGAGAGAGCTAAAAATATATAAGTGGGCACTCGAGGGATGGCTGGACCAGGGCGGAGGGGAGTGGGAGAAAAAAGGCAGCTTGTTGAAAGGTGCCACAATTATTCCTTTTCCCACCCTGGCTGTTTTCCCATTTTCTTTCCTTCTTTTTTTTTAAAAAAACCACTCTGTTTTTCAGCTGCTACAGTCTCAGGGTTCTCTGAGGCTTATAACTGCAGAGCAATGCTATTTATTTACATACAGACTGTTGGTCCACCCCTCCCTTGGCCCCTTGGCTTATCTTGCAGCAGTGGCTGAAAGGCAGTCTGCCATCTTGAATTTCCCACAATTCTCCTGGAGTGACCACTATTGGCCAAGGGACTTCCAGTTGGATAGGGTTTCCCCTCTCATCTGGAGCCACCGCTGAAAGGGTGTCCCCAAATAATTTTTAACAGAATTGAAGACGCTTGTTTTCTTTATGGTGTCTAGAGTGGCCAGGTGAAAAAGAAGACAGGGCTCCTGAAACTTTAATAGTTCAGTGAGTGGGGAGAGAGTGAGAGCTATTAAAGGTACAGGAGCCCTGCTAGTACCCTGTTTCTTCTATTTTAAGACGTAGTCATAAAATAAGCCATAGCAGGATTTTTAAGCATTCAAGGAATATAAGCCATACCCCGAAAATAAGACATAGTGGTAGGCGCAGCAGCAATGCTGGCCACGGCAGGAGGAAAAAAAATAAGACATCCCCTGAAAATAAGCCAAAGTGTGTTTTTTTGAGGAAAAATAAATATAAGACAGTGTCTTATTTTCGGAGAAACACGGTAGCTGTAGCTTGTCACAAAGCTATTAAAGGTGCAGGAGTTCTGTCCTCTTTTTCACTTGAAGCATTGCAACTATTCACATGGTCTTGATTCTGACCAGCAACTTGTGAAATGGCTAAAACAGGTGGGAATACTTTTGGTACGTGGAATAAAGCTTCTAGCTAGGACAAAAAAAAAGGTGACATTTTAAAATCTGAGGAGTTTTTAAATCTGGCAGCAAGGTAAGCATTGCCCTCTGAGATGTACTGTTTGGTCTTTCTCTCACACCCAGTCAGGCTGGTCAAATGGGGAGGGCTAAATCTAACCCTTTCCCTCCATGCTATTTTGCTGATCAAGTTTGACCCCCCCCCTCCATAACTGCTGTGATTCTCTGCAGGAGAAATCTAGCAACATAAAGGAAAACGCCTCCACATCTCAACATAGCAGTTATATATATATATATATATATATATATATATATATATATATATATAGTCGCCCCCCCCCCCAGCTCACTGGAACTCAGCTCCAGCACCTCTCAGGTGGGTGCCATTGCCATTCTAAGAGAGCGAGGAAGAAGTTCACGGTGAGTTCTGGCAACACTTTTCCTAGAAAAATAGAACCATATATATGCACAGTGTATATTTATTGTGAGTTGACACAAGGTAAAGAAAGGAGGGCATGAGCATTCTGTAACGACAGGGGCTCCTTCCCATGGGCTGTCCATTGCAGCCTACAGATGATGTTCCCAGATCTCCCATGCGCTGACAATTCTGCTACATTAATTACAGCGTGAATATTTGTCCCCACCTTCCAGCGCTGAGCTCTGAGCAGGCAACTAATTACTGGGTCCTTAGCACGGCGCGGCTTCCCAGCATGAAGGGAGCACCCTACAAATCATCTAACGTGAGCTGTATTTAACTACAGATGTGTGTCCGATTGTATTTTTAAAAAAGAGCAGACCACACCACCCATATCTTCTCTAAATTTGCATTTTCTCATCTTACTGCCTCTGATCTGATCCCCTGCTCTTTTTCAGTGGCTAAAACAACTTATTCCTTCCTTCCTTCCTTCCTTCCTTCCTTCCTTCCTTCCTTCCTTCCTTCCTTCCTTCCTTCCTTCCTTCCTTCCTTCCTATGAGTAGTGATGTCTCGCAGGTTACCAAATTTGGACCGAGTGCTGCAGCCTGCTAGCCAGCTCCATTCGCTGGTGGAACATCTGCCTTTAAAGCCAGTGCATGCAATCATTCTACACACACACATACACCTGAGATAGATCACTGCCAGGTGACATTTTTCCATCAATAATTTGCAGACCATTTAACATGGGTACTATTTTGGATTTTGGTTTGAGAGTGGAGATTTTCTCCACAGGGGTTAAAAGCCCATCCTTGGACATGTTCTTGATAAGATACACTGCTCTGAGTAATTAATAATGATAACAGGACATATTTAAACCTTTGCAACAGTGCTCAGCCTGGCCTCCGAACCTTTGGAGTTGCCACTGTTTATAGCTGCTGCTAGAGATTAATTGGCTACATGGAAGCAATCAGGGTGAGGTTTTTTTTTTTTAAAAAAAAACACAATTCAACTTCCTAACTCCACTCTGCCCACTAATTTGAGCACTGCTTTAAGTTTCCATGGTGCTTCACAGATACTGCTGCTGTGATCCTTATAACAAGACAAGTTTGTATTATTATCCTCAGGCTGGCCCAGGACATTTTGCTGCCTGAGGCAAAACCCCTGGTGCCGTGCTCCACCACTACTTCCTGTCCTCACAGCCGCCAACTGCCCACCGCTTGCCCCCGCCAGGTCTTCGCTTCTGCTGGATGCCTGCTGCTGCTTCCTGCTTCTCAGCAACTGTGCCATGCCCCTGCCTCGGCTTCCTCCACAGCCATGCTCCCCTCCTCCTCCTCCTTCTTCTTTGGTGATCACTTGTAGCCGAGTAAGATTGTCTTCCATAAACACGATTTTAACAATGGGTCCGTAAGTGACTGTGGAGGCCAATTCTGGATTCACACGTCCTTCCATAGTGGGGACATTGGTTTCCAGGCGGGAGTTGATCACGGTGTGGATTTGCCAAGCGCGCCTTCCTCTTAGCACGTTTCTCCCTTGTGTTCTGAGTTCGAGTGTCTTCAAAGCCCATGACACCTTTGGTAAAGGCTGTTCTCCAACTGGAGTGCTCGCAGGCCAGGGTTTCCCAGTTGTCAGTGTTTATACCAAATTTTTAAAGATTTGCCTTGAGACAGTCTTTAAACCTCTTTTGTTGACCACCAGCATTACACTTCCCATTTTTAAGTTCAGAATAGAGTAGTTGCTTTGGAAGACGATCATCAGGCATCCACACAACATGACCAGTCCAACGAAGTTGATGTTGAAGAATCATTGCTTTAACACTGGTGATCTTTGCTTATTCCAGTACACTGATATTAGTTTGCCTGTCTTCCCAAGTGATGTGTAAAATTTTTCAGAGACACCGTTGATGGAATGCTCCCCTCCATCTGGAGGGCACGCGGTTGGGAGAGTTCATGGGAGAGACCAGTTTTGAGCTGGTGGCTTCCTGGTTCACAGCTCAGCCCCTTCTCCAGAACACTAGGGGTTTCTCTCTCTTTAGACCTCACAATAACTATAAGGAGATTGTCAACAAAGGTCAGTGCTCCATAAGGGGAAAAGAAAATCCTTATATGATATAATAAAGGGAAACAGAAAAAGGAGAAGTAATTCAAATTAATAAAAGAAAGTGAAACTGAATTAACACTATCATGATATTGTTTGCTTCAATACCTTATATATACTAGTCTTTTTAAATTGCCTAACCTGTTGAGATTATTTTATAAACTCATAAAAACAAATATCAGACAACAAGTTGCTTTGAGAGCAGACACCTGTGGACACAATCAATTATGTTTAGTCATTCTGTTGGTGCCTCAGCCAGAACAATAAAAGGTTGTAACTGTTTTCATCATTCTAGAATCATGAGCTTTGGAAACGCACTCAGAGAGAAGTGGGATGATCAGGGTTTGGCCGAACACAGGAAGGATCCCCCTGGGTCCTTCCGCTCAAGGTGGGAAGGGCAGGGGCTGAGCCAAAGCATCTGGGGTGGGGTTAGTGTGCATGACTCTGCTCCTCCCAACATGGGTTTAGACAACACCACCTGGCTGGAACTCAAGTCTTGTTGCAGGAGAACCTTCTGCCAGTGTTAGCATAATCTCAAGGCGAGTCCAGTTTCCTCGTCCCCAAGGGTGGGGTTCTCTTTGAGCCTTTATTTCCAGAATAATTAAAAAAAATAGTGAGCCAGTGTGTGCTTTTGTGGATCCCTGGTAGCAGAACACATCAAACAGCAGGTTCGTATGCCAGTGATGTTTGCCAGTATATATGCTTTAAGATATAACTGATCCTGCATGCTGATGGAGTACAATCCCCAGTTTCCATCCCCAGCAGCATCACCAGGTAAGGCTGGGAATGTCCCCTACCTGAAACCCTGGAGAAGCACAGCCAATAGGTGTGTAGACAATACTGAGTTAGATGGACCAATGCTTCAGACATCTTGTGAAGGATTATCTTTTTGTCCACAAGACTGGGCCCCATTTTGTGTGTATGAGTCCCCTGATATTCTGTGTAAGCTGCTTTTATACTGCTGTTCTGTTGTTGTGGGTTGAGTTTTTGCTTTGATGTTGTGATACATTGTTTGCTTTTCAGCTCATACACAGCTTATACATACAGTATACATACATATATGTATATATATATGTATATGCGCGCGCGCGCACACACACACACACACACACACACACACACGTGTCCAGTTCATAAATGCTTTTGAATGAAATAAAGGGTTTGACTCAAAATAAAGCAGTTTTCTGTGTTCAAGGTACATAATAAGCCAAGCCAGAAAAGGGTTTTTTTCTGGGGAAGGGGCAAAGCTCAGTGCTAGAATATCTGCTTTGCATGCTGGTTTCAATCCCTAGCTGCTGCCTGTCAGTGCGGACTCCCGTATTCCCTTGAGCTTTCCTCAACTGGGCACTGCTCTTCCCTTAGCTGAGCTTACACACAATAGCCCACCCCCCTTCTGATCTGAGATATTATTCTTAGAAGTTGCAATTTCCTTGCAGACATTCTGCCGAGCAATGTGCTGCAGAGAAGGGAGGGAGGGAGGTGCTGGTGACGGAAGGAGTGCGGTCAGGGACGGCAGGCTCCTCCCCTCCATCTCCCTTGGTTACTGCTCCATTAGCAGTGAGCCTGATGGATCTTTGTCTGGTTAATAAAAATAACATAAAAAAGAGAAAGTACTCAGGACTGAGCACAGTGATCCCAGAGCTTCCAACCATCTAAAGGGCTTTGTTACCAAGGCAACGCCTTGTCTCCTAGCTGCAAAAGGCCACGAGAATGAAGGCAGCCGATGGAAAATGAATAGGGTGACGGCAAGACAACAACAACAACAGAAAAGGAAAATCTGCCAAGTAGAGTGTGAGGGGGCAGGGGAAGGGAGGGATGCTTTTTTGGGGGGTGGGCATGGACAAAAATAAAACCCTGCCAAGGTTAGTTAATGAAGAGCTCAGCAAGGCCTTGGTACCAGAGCCGCTGAAAAGTGTTGATGATGAAGGAGGGCGGGAATGGAGAACAGCAAAAACCAACTCCCAGTTTGTTAAAGGGCAGTATTCAGAAGGGCAAAGCAAAGCTCAAAGGTGGATGCCGTTTCCCAATATTCTAATTGCATGGCTTTTATTGAGGTGGGTACTTTATTCTACCTGATCCCTCCAGTCCATGACCTGGGATTCGGAGAGGGCACCAGCAGAAACAGAAGAGGACAACACAGGCAGCCACAGCTTCACTCACAGCATTAGTTCTCACTGCCAAACAATGGTGCAGTAGAGTGCAGGGGATTTTTTTTTAGAGAAGGAGCAATTCTGCCTCTGCTGGAGCAGCAAGGTGCTATAATTGTTCTGGAAAGTGACCAAAGGGATAATGAAGCTTTCAAGTTTGTTTGTGACATTCTGGCATTGGTGAAGTCAGAGAATATGGAGAGTAACAAACAAACATAGACTGGATTCTTCTTTCCTTTTCTTTGATGAGGTTCCTCCTTCGCGATAGCAATTTAAACGGTAACACTTTTTTTTTTGCAATACACTTTGCATTCCTAATTAAAACCCAAAGGTGGTGTTTCAGCTGACTGAAGATCTTTTGCTAAAGGTCAATACGTAAAGCTCAGAAGTCAGCACTGTGGAGTTCAATAAAGCTCCCGCCCAAGAAAATCCGCATAGAATTGCAGTTCTGCTGCTAAACTCTGTATTCTGCTACGTACTATTGCTCTTTGATTCCTGGGTGTGTATCAAAACATATAAACACATCAGAGCCTGTATTTTTTAAACTCTCCCTTAGGCATGCCTATGCAAGCTGTTATGATGAGGTCCCACACTTCAAAATTTACCACTACACTGCTGCCAAAGAATCAAGCCACTTTTCAAACCAGACAAGAGACTTGACTCTTTGGCCATAGGAACCTGAAACAGCGTGAACTGGACCATCAAGACTCCATATTCCCTGTTCCTGAACCTCAAACTGCCTGCAAAGATGTAGCAATGACCCTGACATAGAAATCTGGATGGAGGGTTTACTGGCCGTGCGTGGAACATTCCCTCACTCCCCGAAAGGTCAGTTTAGGTGATGATGCCTGATGTTAAGCCCTTTCCCATTTTCCAAGTCATCTGCTGTACAATACCCCTGTTTCACTCGATCAGATGGAGTCGACAGGGGCACTGGCTCACCTGGTGAGATGGATCACTTCCTGCCTGCTCGCTACGGGTCTGGAGACTGTACAGGAGAGCCAACCCGCTGGCTTCCATTGCAGGTGATTTACTGTTGATTACAGAGGCAATTACAGATTGGGTTTTCCACCCACCTCTTCTCTATCTGCCTGCAAGGGAGGGCCTAGGGTGGTTGGTGACTCCCCTTCCCCTGCAGACAGGAGCTTAAGAGTGGGGATGGTGGGAGTGCTAATCTGATGGGAGTTGTAGTCCAAATCACCCAGAGAGAGACAAATTGGTGAAAGCTGGTTTATAGCTTCAGGGGTGAAAACCAGCAGCTTGGTGTGGTGTAGTGGTTAAGAGTGGGAGACTCGTAATCTGGGGAACTGGGTTCACATCTCCGCTCCTCCACATGCAGCTGCTGGGTGACCTTGGGCTAGTCACACTTCTTTGAAGTCTCTCAGCCCCACTCACCTCACAGAGTGTTTGTTGTGGGGTAGGAAGGGAAAGGAGAATGTTAGCCGCTTTGAGACTCCTTCGGGTAGTGATAAAGCGGGATATCAAATCCAAACTCCACTCCTCCTGTGTGAGTGAGAGTTAAAACTAGCCTCCTGTATAAAGGTGAAATGGGCACCCAGTGTTCCGGCCACTTTTGCCTCTGGCCCTGCCCACCAGGGGCATGTGGCCCCCAGAAAAGAACGCGGCCCTTCAGCCAAAAAGGCCTTCCCCTCCTACTCTACATCAGTAATCACTGCCCAGTGACTGTCTTCTTTCCCCGACAGCTCAAACCGGCTTGGAAAGCTGTGTGCCGCCCCCCCCCCCATTTGCTAGAAAGTCCCAGAGACCAGTAATGGGGCCATTGAGAGGGCAGAGACATGTCCCCATGTTCCCGCCAACATCACACTTGTCTCCATTCAGGGCTTCCAGATGGAAAGCTCCATCTCTGCCAAGTGGCAGCGTCTCTTGCCAGAAAGCAAAAAGCACCACAGAAATTAAAGGAAACCACGGGAGCGGAACTGTTGCCCCAAGCTGGCACTGGAGCTCCCAGGACGGAGGCAGGCTTCTCCTTTAGCCCTCGGGCAGAAAAATAGCGCAGTTCAATCTGGGGCGGCCACGTTCCCCAATTTGCAGGGCTGGCTGGCCCACCTCCAGTTGAAAGAACTGGAAGAAGGGAGAACAGGAAGGGCTTTGAAGTTAAGAACATGAGGCGAGCCCAGCTGCTGGATCAGGCCAAAGGCCCATCTGGTCCAGCCTCCTGTTCTCACAGTGGCCAATCAGATGCTCCAAGCAGGACTGGAGCAAAACCACACTCACCCCATTTGTGATCCACAATGGAGGCATATCATAGCTATTGTGCTTCACATTCACCTGTAAGAACCAACTCCTAGGGGCGGAGGTCCCTTTGCCCACCCCCCAATAAAATATTTGAGGGGGCCAGCCCTCCCCCAGCTTATGGGCATTGCCATTCAAATGAACCACATCTTGTGGTCGATTATGCGGGGTGAGGATTACCTGCCCCCCCAATATTTTATTCAATATGATACCCCTGCACCCATCGATAGCCTCCTCTTCTTTGAATCTGTCTAATGCTCTGTCAGAACCAGTGAAGTTGGTGGCCATCACTGTCTCTTACGGGATCAAGTAGCCATAGTTTAGCTACAGCTGTCCATGGTTACTCGCCACAATGGCTATGTTCCACCTCCACTGGCAGAGGCAATAATGCCTCTGAAAACCAGTTGCTGGGGAGCACAGGAAGAGAGTGCTGCTGTGCTCATGTTCTGCTTGCAGGCTTCCCAGAGGTATCTGGCTGGCCACTGTGAGAACGGGGTGCTGGACCCTTTGGCGTGACCCAGCAGGCTTCTCTTATGTCCTTATGGGGGGCGTGGCAGCTGGGGGGGGTGCAGTGTCACTGGATTGGCTGTGCCCACGCTGTACCAATCTCCCCTCATGTTTTGGGTTACTGGCAGCAACCTCCACACTGTGATGCCACACCAGCCTCCTCTGCCAGCCACACCTGAATCCGAGGGAAGGGACAACCTTCTTCACACCCAACAGATCAGCCTTCTCCACCCTCTTGATGTTTTGGGCTACAACTCCCATCGGCCCCAGACATCACAGCCGTTTTGGACAACAACTCCCATTTCCTCCAAGAGAGCATGGCTAGCTGAAGATGGCTGCTGTAGATATTATCTACTGAAATCCTTTGAAAAAAGAGAATTGGATGGATTCATGGAGGAGTTTATCACAGGTTATTAGCCGTGATAGCTAAATGAAGCTTTCACGTTCAGAGGAAAATCTGAGCACCAAACATAAAGGGAGGAACCTGCTCAGGTGCTTCTCATTGGGGCACCTGGTTGGCCACTGTGAGAACAGAATGCTAAACTCTATAGGTCAGCCTTCCCCAACCTGATGTTTTAGACTACAACTCCCATCAGCCCCAGGCTGCTTTGGATTTGTAGTCCAAAAAATCTGGAGGTCACCAGTTTGTAGAAGGTTAAGACAGCCCTCTGGTCTGATCCCACAGGCCTCGGACAGCTGCATATGAAAGATCTACATTGGCTCCTAGTACGTTTCCGAGCACAATTCAAAGTGTTGGTGCTGACCTTTAAAGCCCTAAATGGCCTCAGTCCATTATACCTGAAGGAGCATCTCCACCCCATCATTCTGCCCGGACACTGAGGTCCAGTACCGAGGGCCTTCTGGAGGTTCCCTCATTGTGAGAAGCCAAGTTGCAGGGAACCAGGCAGAGGGCCTTCTCGGTAGTGGCGCCCGCCCTGTAGAATGCCCTCCCATCAGATGTCAAAGAGAAAAACAACTACCAGATTTTAAGAAGACATCTGAAGGCAGCCCTGTTTGGGAGGCTTTTAATGTTTAATCAATTATTTTATTTTATTTTTCTGTTGGAAGCCGCCCAGAGTGGCTGGGGAAACCCAGCCAGATGGGCGGGGTATAAATATATTATTATTATTATTATTATTATTATTATTATTATTATTATTATTATATTCCTGCATTGCGGGGGGCTGGACTAGATGATCCTCAGGGTCCCTTCCAACTCTACAATTCTATGATTCTTATGTACTAACCAAGGACTTTCCATGTGCAAAAGATGGTTGTTCTGCTCTACCAGTGAGCTTTCAGGTTTTTGAACACACCCTGGTCATAGTTCCAGCCCCTCTGTAAAATCCTGTGAATGATTTCTCTTGCTGTGTTCACATGAATGGGCTATTTTCAGAGTAGTTATTTTGTGAGAAAGCCCTGAAAAGCTGCACCTGCTTCAGTTCTTAGAAATGCAAACCTTTCAGTATTGCTGAAGTCCACCTGCACTTTTAGGCCTCGAATCAGTTCTCTCTCCTTCTGTCAAGTGGATGGCTTGGACCAAACCATCCCTGTTTTTTGTAAGGCAGCAGTAAGCCTCTTTATTTAGAAGAGCCGACGCTAGCTTACACAAGGCCTCAGAATCCAACCCTCTTTCAAGGGTTGCATCCCGATGCAATCCCCCCCCCAATCTCTTACTTTACTTGATTCCAGTGGCATCAAATATTTACAGCCTAAAACAACTAATCTCTTTTTGCTGCAGCCACATTTTCAGGAGAGCTGGGAACTGCGAAAGTTATTTGCCACCTACAGAATTTGCAGCCTAATGAAAATATCTAAAGTGTTCCCATCCAAAGCTTCGGCCCCCTGCCAGTTGTTTTCTTTTAAAGCCAACAAACGTTGCAAGCTTAGCATGGCTGGAAGGCCAATAGAGAACAGGCCCAGCTGAGCTGCTGCCAGCTTTGATCACTAGGCAATACCGCCACACATCTAGGTGAGGGCTGCCCTTGGGCCGGGTCTGGGAGCTCCAGCTGATGCAGACTGCGACGGCAGTTACAGTGTGGTGTGCTTAATGCCAAGGTTGCAGGTTCGATCCTTGTATGGGACAGTGGCATATTCCTGCATTGCAGGGGGTTGGACTAGATGATCCTCAGGGTCCCTTCCAACTCTATGATTCTATGTGGAATAAAGTGGAACCGTTACTTTGCATGACTTGGGAACTATGGAATAAATAGGTTACTCTAATGGTGTTGTTCCTTTAAAAACAACGCTCTGTGAGCTTCATGCCACCCTGATTTTTGAATTTATTTTTAAAGAAAACTATTTTCATTACATATGTTATTTTAAAAGAATGCATCCTGATTTTTAACGTGTGCTTTGAAAACAGATTTCCTCCCTAAGATTTGCGTTTTTCATTGACTGCATTTCCTGCCTCAAGTGTGAAAATGACGATGAGGTGAATTTGTTTGTGTGCGCATGTGCGAGAGCATGAGCGAGGAGGGGAGGGAAAGAGAGACAGAATTCATAAGATATTTCCGTGGTACTGAGAAATGTTGTCTCCCCCTTTGTTCACATTGTTTGCTTTTTAAGGTGATGGCTTCCATGCTGTTGTGCCATACAAATTTAATCACAACTGGATGCCTGTGTTGTACATAAATATGAATATGTTTTCATCTGAGAGAGATCCATTAGTGGAGAAGATGAGCCCTTAAATGATTTGAAGTGCTGAAAGCATCTTGGGTAATAAAGGGATTTTTGTTTTGTTTTTTTAAATGGCTCAAGGAAGAGAGATACACACATAATTTGTGTCACCTTGATTATGCTGCTTAGCTAATGTCTTGAGAGTAAACGGTAGACTAAACCCCAACAGGGGATGAAGACATATCCTAGTGGGCTTCTCTCTCGCTCATGCTCTGCCAACTAGGGACGGTTGAATTGGCCAATCTTTATTTTTCTCCATTTCACATTTTTCCAATCTTAGGTTCAATTCTCAACATTGACAAATCAGTTTGCATTTTTTTTTTTTTTTAAAAAAAACCTCATGCATCCATCCGCCCTTAGGGCCTATTTCTCCTCATGGACACATTTCTGTACGATTATTTTTGCCTAAAACACAAAATTTCACAAAGCAATTCCCCCCGATACGATGCATTTTGTACATTATTTTCTCTAGCGTATGCATCTTCATGCACACTTTATGCATTTTTGTACACATGACTTGGAAAACGGCATTGTAAAATTCAGAGAATTTTGAAGGATGGCAGTGTTTCTATTTGCCTATTGCTTTGAAAAGTGTGAATTAGGTATGTTTGCCTTTAAATGAAAACTGAACCAAATTTCCCCACCCCACCCCCATTCCATGCAAGGTGGGGCTGATGGGAATTGCAGCCCAAGATATCTGGAGAGCTGTGCTTTTCAATCTTGCACAACATTGCAAAGCTGGAAGGCTGCTCAGAGTGGGGGAACTTGCACAAAACAAGGGGGCTCTTGCCCTGGGTCCTGTGCATATCATTGGCCACCACTGGAGAGCGAATGCCATCTAAGATTTCCAGGCAAGGTGCCACTGGAGACTAATGTTCTGCGACAGTTACCACAGGAATGAGCCAGGACCTTCCTGAGTGAGTAGTGGAGAAGACCGGCAGCAGGCCACAATCCAGGAAGCAGAAAGAACCTCTGCCAAAGGGGTTAGGATTTGAAGGAGTTACTAAGGAAGAGTACAGTCCAATCCTTACTCCCTTATCCACATATAATAAAAAAATGAAGCACATCTCTCATTCTGTTTGATCACAGGGCAAAGAGCAGCTGCAGGGGAGACTTTGTAGTCCATGTGTGAAATAATTCCTGCATGCGCCTCCCAGCTTTGTATATACACGTGTGCCCCCCCCTCCCAACATCACAATTGCACCAGGCTGTATCAACCCTCTGGGTGGCTCTGCAAAGCTGCCTGGGGAGGGGGGGGGGACAGGCACAATCCTTGCCAGGGATAGTATTTACCCCAGGGTTGGCCCTGGCTAGAGGGACCGGTGGTCCAGCTCAGCATAAGGCAGTTTCCTTGGTTGCACAAAAGAATGCTTTACAAGTAAATCATTCAAATATGTTCGCAACTTACATGCTAACATTGGCCTCTCCCGATGGAGCAGGAAGAGATCCCTGTGTATTTAAATTTTTGTATTTATTCATTGAATTTTTATACCGCCTTTCAGCTAAAGATCTCAGGGCAGTTCGCAGCATGAAAATGCAAAATGAAAACACAAAGTGCATAATAAAAATAAGAACGAGAACAAAACGAACCAATAACCCCCTTCCTACAGAAACATTTAAAAGGACATAGAATGTTAATCAGCCAAAGGCCTGGTTGAAGAGGAAGATGTGTAATGAAGGCGCCAGGCCAGCCTCTCTGGGGAGAGCATTGTACAACTCCCACCATCATTGACCATTGGTCATGCTGACTGGTACTGATGGAAGCTGGAGTCCAACAACATGGGAACATAGGAAGCTGTCATAGACTGAGTCAGATTATTGGTTCATTCAGCTCAGCACTGACAGTGTCTTCCTAGGGCAGGCACCCCCAAACTCGGCCCTCCAGATGTTTTGCGACTACAATTCCCATTATCCCTGACCACTGGTCCTGTTAGCTAGGGATGATGGGAGTTGCAGTCCCAAAACATCTGGAGGGCCAAGTTTGGGGATACCTGCCCTAGGGTTTCAAAGGAGCCTTTGGAGATACAAGAGCCACAGCCCTTCCCAAACCTCTGAAAGGCCGTAGCTTCTCTATCTTGGGTCTGATACAATGAGACAAGTTGCGTGTCCTGGTATCCTTAAGAAATCAACTTCTCCTCCTAGCCGGATGTGCTACCCTTCCCAAAAGCGTTTGGAAATTGCATTTGTTTCCAGGAGATGCTGGAAAGCAGAGTGCCTTATGCAAGGAGCAGAGATACACCAGTGGAGCTGATTTGTCTTTCATTAACCCGTGGGGGCAGCCAAGGAGGCGGGCTTGTCAGGGCTAAGTGCTAATCCATTATGCATTGAAAATCATTGTCAGGTCCAACAGAGCTGGTGGGTCAAAAGGAGGCTGCATCATTCCCCCCCCTTTGTACACTGTACAGCAAAGCAAGGAGGAATTAGCGGAGGCTGATTTCACAGGTTCAAAATCATCTAAGCACCGTGCAAATCCCCCCCCCCCCGGGTCACCATCTCTGCTGCAGCCTCAATGAAGCAGGGAGCTTCCTTTACTTTAGGGAACTTCATGAACCTGATTTCCCAGGAGGCTCCCTGCTTCAGACAGTCACTCTTCACCTTGTGTGGGGCAATGGAGAGGGCGATGGGAGGCGGAGTCAGGGCACATATCCTCACAGACCCTTCCCACATTTGCTTATTTAACATGCAATCCAAACTCCCGGTAAGCCTAGACCATACTTCCCACAATGCCATCCTGATTCTGCAGGCATTTCTCTGGCCCGGATTTAACTTTGGCCTCTTTACTTTGGGATTAGGAATGGGTGGCAGGAAACGGGGTTGCGTATTAGCACACCGCGTTGGGATAATTCCTAAAGCATTTGGAATGGGTTGCTGTAAAAACCCGGCAAATGACCTCACTTGTCTGCCCTGCATTAGTACAAGGTCAGGTTAAAAAGCTTCCAGACACCGAAGGATTCTATTTCAAGTCTGATTTTGCTTGTTTTACCATCTGTTTCACCTCTTGAAGAACCTGCTAGATAAATAACAGGAAATGGAAAATGAGAGATCTGAGAGGCTTTCCCCTTAAGGAAAAACCTGCTTTTGTTTCCAACGAAGGCGGAACACTTAACACACACAAGTGGGCATCTAATTTCTAACTTGCTGTGGGCGGCATGTACCAGCAGGCTGGCCAGTTGCGGAGGTCCTCAGTGGCTTAGCACTTCTGCACAAATGAGAAAAAGTTTGAAAGCATCTCTGAGGGAAGGGAAAGAAGGATGCGCAAGCCTCATAATGATCTCTGCATCATGCATGGTGGGATGTAGTCTTTGGGGTGGGATCCGGCTCAGCAAGGGCACCTCTAATGAGCAGACTGGAGCAGGAGGGAGGGACCTGCAGCCCCCAGGCATCTCTCTGGCCAACGGGACCCTCCACAGGCCACACCCCTCCCTTGCCTTGCCTTGCTTTGCACCCATCTTGAGTGTGCATCTTGCTTGCCTGGATAAAGGATAGATTTACGGCTTGATTTATGTTTTAATTTTTGTTTGTACTTTATACTTTTATCATATATATATATATATATATATATATATATATATATATATATAAAGACAGGAGTGCCTGGCGTGCTATGGTCCATGGGGTCACGAAGAGTCGGACACGACTAAATGACTAAACAACTATATATATATATATATATATATATATATATATATATATATATATGCATGCTTCCCCCCCCCCCCTAAAAATGTTTAGGGGTACTCTCATTTTGACTCAAGAAAATCACCATTTTATAGTTCAAATCGAGGAAAATAAATACAATAAATGGACAAAAGTACAAAGATTCACAAAATGTTTAGTGGCATGCGTCTCCCCGCGTCCCCCAGAAAAAACACACACTGTGTGTGTGTGTGTGTGTGTGTGTGTGTGTGTGTGTGTATGAGAGAGAGGAGAGTCCTTGCCCTCTGATAATGCTTATCATTTGCCTGGGTGGAGAATACAGTGAGGGGTATTCGAGTGCCCAGTGCAGTTTGCTCAAACTGGCAATGACTTCCCAGGGTCCCAAGGCACAGGACCTTTCCCATCCCTTGTTATCTGATCCTGATCCACAGAGGGGCCAATCCAGCAACTGAACCTGGGACCTTCTGAGTGCAAAACACTTGCTATGCTACTCATACTATCCTTTCCTATGCCCTAGGAGCTTATCTCTTTAAGGAAGCTGACCACCTTCTTTCAGAACAGAGGCGTCCTGACAGCCACCACTGCACCTTGCCATCTGAGATCAGCTCCTTGATCACATGCAAGTTCTACAGCTGGTTCCCCCAAGTTTCTCACCCCAGGACAACCTGCTGTCTACCTCTAGTCATCCACCCATGGGGCTTCTTCACCAATAGCCCAGCAAGGGAGACTCTTCGTAATTTCAAAATTACCAAAAACAAGCGTCTGACCAGCACAAAACTTTTCACAGGGAGTGCCTACTTGTGAAAGAGAATAATATCACCTGCTATGTAACATTCTCTGTAATATTTTGCATTTATTTGAATGGTCACGAATGTTCATTTCATAAAGGGGATGATGTTGGGAAATACTTCCTTGGAACAAATCCAGCACAGGACTCTAGGTCAGAAGAGTGAGATATTTGAGCGCTTTAAGGCCATTTCTTTTGCTTTTTCTCTGCTGGAATTGAGACATCTGAAGTGTCTTCAGTTTACCTTCATTGCTATATAATGTGGCTAGGCCAGAGTGAAATCCTGACTGAGATCTTATGCTTATTAGAATAGAATTTCTTACTTTGTTATCATTATCTGTCATGTTTTATATACTGCAATATGAGGGGGGGGGGAACAGGTTATATTTTAAAGTTTATCTTGTATTCTTATTTTGCACAAATAGGTTCAGGCATTTAATTTTTTTAGAACTGGAGGTTGTAGTGTTACTTTTATTTTTTAATTCCTGTTCCCCCCTCCAAGGGTTTTTAAAATTTATGGCTCAACCCCAACCTCAACCCCAACCCCCCCTTTTGTTTCTTTTTTTCTTTTTCTTTTTATAGCCTATCAAATTCCATCAGTGGCTACAAAAGATTGGCCTTATTTGTTCATTCAGCATGGATTTTTGTTATGGATGTTTACATTATAAAGATAAAGTAGTTTTCAGCAAAGCAATACAGAGGCTGGGGAAGTGTCCTCATGGCGCACCCGCTTTATGATTCATATGGATTGCTATTAGAAGATAACAACAACAACAACAACAACAACAACAACAACAACAACAACAACATTGTTGTTTAGTCGTTTAGTCGTGTCCGACTCTTCATGACCCCATGGACCATAGCACGCCAGGCACTCCTGTCTTGCACTGCCTCCCGCAGTTTGGTCAAACTCATGTTCGTAGCTTCGAGAACACTGTCCAACCATCTTGTCCTCTGTTGTCCCCTTCTCCTAGTGCCCTCAATCTTTCCCAACATCAGGGTCTTTTCCAAGGATTCTTCTCTTCTCATGAGGTGGCCAAAGTATTGGAGCCTCAGCTTCACGATCTGTCCTTCCAGTGAGCACTCAGGGCTGATTTCCTTAAGAATGGATAGGTTTGATCTTCTTGCAGTCCATGGGACTCTCAAGAGTCTCCTCCAGCACCATAATTCAAAAGCATCAATTCTTCGGCGATCAGCCTTCTTTATGGTCCAGCTCTCACTTCCATACATCGCTACTGGGAAAACCATAGCTTTAACTATACGGACCTTTGTCGGCAAGGTGATGTCTTTGCTTTTTAAGATGGTGTCTAGGTTTGTCATTGCTTTTCTCCCAAGAAGCAGGCGTCTTTTAATTTCGTGTCTGCTGTCACCATCTGCAGTGATCAAGGAGCCCAAGAAAGTAAAATCTCTCACTGCCTCCATTTCTTCCCCTTCTATTTGCCAGGAGGTGATGGCCACCTCATGAGAAGAGAAGACTCCCTGGAAAAGACCCTGATGTTGGGAAAGATTGAGGGCACAAGGAGAAGGGGACGGCAGAGGACAAGATGGTTAGACAGTGTTCTTGAAGCTACGAACATGAGTTTGACCAAACTGTGGGAGGCAGTGGAAGACAGGAGTGCCTGGCGTGCTCTGGTCCATGGGGTCACGAAGAGTCGGACACGACTAAACGACTAAAAAACAACATACCCCACCCACCTGGCCAGGCCTCCCCAGCCACTCTGGGTGGCTCCAAACAGAATATTAAAAACATGATAAAACATCAAACATTAAAAGCTTCCCTAAACAGGGATGGGGGATATGCTCCGGCTTTTGGAGATTTTATGAGTGTTGCAGTGATAGACAGTCACAATTATTTCATGTACACAGGTGGCAGTAATATCCTAGGTATATCAGTGTCTTTAGAATGGCTTCAGATGTTCTTATACAAAGTGTTAAGGGCTGAGGTTCCTCTAATGAAAGACAAGAGAGGTTCTCCGAATGTAAAAAAACTCAAAAGGGAATGTGGTGTTATTGCAAGAGACATATTTTCTGGTGGAAGATAGAGACTTTATGAAGACTAGGTGGGAAAAGTATATGCTAATGTGTTTTCTAAGAATTCCAAGGGTGTGGCTATTCTTATACAGTGTTTGCATAGATGGTGTTGTAGCGTTACAAACAGTAGATGATCCAGCTGGGGGAATATTTTAATTTGTTGGAGAAGACCTCAAACATGATAATTACTGTAGTGAACATTTATGGACCAAATTTTGATTCTCCTATAGCATTTCATGTGTTTTTGAGCTATTAGACTGATATGACTTATGATCAGGTGGTAATGAGAGTAGATTTTTCATGATATTCTTGAATCAATTTTAGATAGGAGTACTTCCCCCTCCCTGCAAAATCCAATCTTCAGCAAGTCCAATGCTTAAAGTATACCTGTCTGAATTTGAATTGATGGATTTTTGGCACCTACGGCACCCTACATCCAAATGATTACAGTTTTTCCATCAGTACACTAAAATTGTTTCTAGTTAGATTACTTTTTGATTTCTTCTCCCCTGCTTCAATATGTAACAGCATGCCATCTAGATACAAGTGCTATTTCAGATTATGCTACAATGTCTCTTACCATGCAGTCATCCAAGGTGGTTAAAACTTCTGGCTCTTGGTGCTTACATATTACACTTTTGAATGATGGAAATGTTAAAACACAGAAGGGGGCTGAACTTCTGGAATATTTTGAAAGTAATGAGGGTACAACTTCTTCATGAACTGTTGAATAGGAAGCATGTAAAGCCTATATTCAAGGTTGGATTGTATAATATGGTTCCCATAAGAAATGAGTTAGAGTTTAGAAAGAAGAAAACTTGGAGTTAGTGCTGTAGAGTGGAAGTGGAAAGGGCCGGTGAGGGGGAGAAAGGGGTCTTTTGTGTTTTTAAAGAAAGATGTTGAGGTTCCAGAGTGACGACCGTCCATACAAGCAGAGGAAAAGTTTAGCCTCTCGGATGAAGGAAACAACTGGTGTCAGGACGAAGTATCCAAGCAAGATTCCGATTATCCTTGAGCGTTACCAGAAGGAGAGGACACTCCCTCCATTGGGCCGGGTCAAATTCCTGGTTTCAGGGGATCTATCTATGTCTCAGTTTGTCTACAGTCTGAGGGCCCGCCTGTCCCTGACAGCCACTCAAGCCTTCTACCTGCTGGTGGACAACAAGAGCCTGCCCTGCCTGAGCCTGACTGTCTCGGAGGTCTACGCAGCCCACAAAGATGACGACGGCTTCCTCTACATTATCTATGCATCTCAAGATACGTTTGGTGATGTCGGCCCATGAGCCCAATCCGAGGAAGGCCTCTGCAGTCTCCCCCCTCCTCCCTTTCTCTTTGAGGCATAGTTATCACAACATGGATTTTTAAACTGCTTTTGTGTAAGAGTGGCATGGGAGAAGAGTATTCACCATCGGGCAGGCTCTGCTTTATTGTCATTATCCCTGAAGCAACTGAACTACCTTCTATGTTGTATCTGCCTGAAAAGGCGCCCAGATGACACAGGGTGTGTTTTAGGGTCATGTACTTTCTTAACCAACTCTGCAGGGCCATTGCTTTAACCCACTGCCAGCTTATTCTTTTAAACTAATTTGTTCCCTCATCTCTTTAGACGAATATAGACATAGATACAAAAAAGAGCATCACTACTATTGCACAGGAAACTTTTGTCTGGTTTTCTTTCTTATTTTAAACAAAGCCGATTGGCCTAATGGGGATCTGGAGGGTTCCACGAGTGGAAATTTTAACCGCACAGCTGTTTTTGTTACTTCATCTTTCTTCCCCCTTTTAAAAAAAGCCTTCTGACAAGACTGCAATAAAGAAATAAATGGGCACAATTACACTAAAAAGAAAAAAGAAAGAAAAAAGAAGAAGAAAACTTAGAGAAACCAGTGAAGTCTCATTTGAGTCAAATTGCAGCAACCCCTTCCCCAGATCTTTTTTCTCTTGCCAAATAAATTTTTATTGGTTTTCCAATATTATTTCAATAATAGCCAAATTATAACAATAACAATTAATACCCAATTAATACAATTATTCCATTTCCCCTGATCTTTGTCAACTTGTTAAGTATGACTTGAATAATTTCTGCTGAAGCTGGATTTGCATTTGCGTGTGTGTGTGTGTGTGTGTGTGTGTGCGTGTGTCAGAGGTACTGAGAAAAAGATGAGAGGCCAGGTAAGATTTGGTGGTTTTTTCTGTTTAAAACAAAAACAAAGTAAGAATTACCGTATTTTTCGCTCTATAAGATGCACTTTTCCCCTCCCAAAAAGGGAGGGGGAAAGTCTGTGCGTCCTATGGAGTGAATGCGAGAGCCAGAGCCAGCGCAAGAGCCAGAGCCGCGTGCAGCAGGAAACCGGCTCTCGGGTTGCTTCCGTGACAGCAAGCGAGGTGAGAGGAGAGACGGAAGGGAGCCCCTTCCGCCCCTCCTCCCAGCTTCCATACTTCCTTCCATCCTCCCCCCCTCACCCCTTCCTTCCTCCCTCCCTCCCTTCTCTCTGTCTTCCCTCCCTCCCTCCCTCCCTCCCTTTCTCTCTCTCTCTCTCACCCCTTCCTTCCTTCCCTCCCTCCCTCCTTCCCTCCCTCCTTCCTTCCCCCTCTCTCTTTCACCCCTCCCCCTCCCTTTCTCTCTCTCCCCCCTTCCTTCCCTCTCTCTTCCTCTCTCTTCCTCTCTCCCTCTTCCAACTTGAATGAAATATTGGGGAGGGGGTTTGCAGGTAATCCCCACCTCACATACTGTATCAGCCTTTCTCAACCTGTGGGTCCCCAGATGTTGTTGAACTACAACTCCCTTCGCCCCTAGCTAGCAAGGCCAGAGCTCAGGGATGATGGGAGTTGAGGGATGATGCCAGTTGTAGTCCAACAACATCTGGGGACCCACAGGTTGAGAACTGCTGCAATTGATCTCAAGACAAAGTGCATGCACACTATATGAATGAAAATGCCCATCAACATAGGGGGAGGGAACGACTTCCTCAAATATTTAAATTTGGGGGGGGGGCAAAGGCACATAGGCCTCTAGGAGTTGGCTGCTATGCCTAGGACAATTCAAGAAAGCAAAATACTTTCCCCCCTTGTTTTCCTCCTCTAATAACTAGGTGTGTCCTATGATCAGGTGCGTCTTATGGAGCAAAAAATACGGTATATTCCACTGATTACAAGAGAACACAATACGCTATACACAACAGCAAAAGAAACAAATTCAGAGTTTCAGAAGTATGATTCTAAATTATATAGGAAAAATAATGATCCTTTTGGGCTGTGCTTTTAAATCCTTTTTCTCACAGTTGGGTCTCCCACAGCTCAACAAGCAGCAGAAGGAAGTTCTTTGAAAACCATTACAGATGGAAGAGATTCAGAACGATATTCACAAATGAAGACCAGGAAAGTGCCAGGGCCAGACAATTCTTCTGTAGAATGGTACAATACATATTTAAGAATTTTGGCTCCTAAACTTCTGTGTGCTTATCAAAAGGCCTTTGAATTAGATACCCTGTCAACTTCAATATGTTTCTAATACATCATAACTGTGCAGATTATAACTCAATCGCTAGCTAATATAGATGTTAAAATAATAACAGTGAGTTTGGCTACTGGAGCTCAGGCAGGAATATCAACAATACTGCATTTGGTGCAAGAGGATTTCACTCAACCTTGGAAAGCTCATCACCTAAGATTGGTAACCAAGAGGAAGGCCTAAATGGTCATATAATGGCATTTGACAAAGTATATTGGAAGTTTATGTTTGGTACTTTGGGGGGGGGGAGGGATTTCATCAAGAATTAGAAAAAATATATATTTTAAACTCCCTCCTAAATCACAGGAAAGAGCAAATACAATTCTTTTGAATAGGTTTGGTATGGAGAGAAGTACAAGACAGGGTTGCCCTCTGCTCTGTAGATATATATGTTTGGGACCATGGGGATGTACCCTTGATGAAAGCAGAGCCTGACCCCACAAAGATGTAAGGGTGGCAATGGTGCCATCAGGACTTTGGGGCAGACACTCTGTAGATGGAGCAGGAGGTCTCCCTATTGCAGAAGGGCTGCCTTATTACCGGGGTCACCAGGTGTCAAAGGATGATCAAGTTCAGCATCCTGTTCTCACAGTGGCCAACTTGATGCCTCAGTGGGAAGCCCACATCTGAGTGCAACAATGCTTTCTGCAACTGCAATTTCCAGCAGCTGGTATTCGGCAGCTACCCCCAACAGTGCAGGTAGAACACAGCCACACTGGCAAGTAGCCACTGAGAGCTTTACAGAGAACAGTCCTTTGTTTGCAGGACCTTAAGGGGACATTTCTGTATTTAAAGGGGTTCTCTACTTGAAGGGCTGTCCAATCTGACTATCTGTACCCACTTTTGTCCTCTCTTTTTTGGTGACACGTAGCCACCTTGCTTAAAATATTTAGAAGTACACAGAGTGATGCATATTACCATACAAAGAGGGGTCTCCCTGTAAGATCATTGAGTCTAGAGTCTAAAATTACCCAACTGCATCGCTGATGTATGGGCACTCTCCTCCACACAGACAAGATAAAGGAGTCTGATGAGGATCTGTGGTCCTATTCTATGGTGAAACCCAGCCTTGTCTCTGCAGACCTACACTTTAGGAAACCTGAACACCAAGCACCTTGGATGACTATTTGCTTTTTTCAAATTGGATAGGCTCTGAGAAGTAACACATGATCCATGGCAGGCTCATGGTGGTATTCAGTCATTTATTTAGGATGTGCGTTGTCTTTTGTAGGAAGGCACTTTGTCAAGTCAACTTGCTAGTCCAAAAAGCTCTGCTCGTTTCCAATGCTTGGCTCATAGCTGTCAAGTTCTCCCTTTTTAAAAAGGGAAATCCCCTTCTGCTGAATAGGCTTCCTCGCGAGAAAAGGGAAAACTTGACAGCTATGAACTTGGCTGCCTTATCCTGAGATGAGGCCCTGCAGAAGTTGCCCTGGAAATCCTGCCACTCGGCCTGTCTCCTGCTGACTCCCCAAGAGATAATTTCTGAAAATGGCTGCCATGTGATTGGAAGCTTGCGGAGAAATTCCTTCCTTTCTCCTCTTAATCTGAGACCTCCCAGTCCCCGAAAGAGGCTGATTTCAAGTGGTCAGGCCTGCATTGGGAATGAGCCAGAATGGCTTTGTTAGGGCCACTCTGCTCCCATTCACAGTAGGCATTCAGTGCTACTCAAAGCATTTCCTAATAGCTGAAGCAAGGAAAGAGAGAGTTGGGGTGTTGCTGTGATTATAACATTCCTTGGCAGGGAAAGGGGATCATATGGATTTGTTTATCTGATATTTGGAGGGTAACCTCTGCTCAAGTTGTTGCTGGTCACTTGTTTTCATACCACAGGCTCCAGGAGGAAGCAAAGCATCATTGCCAACACATTTTCTTTATTAAAACAATATTATATGGGTTTTTTGGGGGAACACAACCTTTGGAATGGGTATTTATTCAAGGAAGCAGGGGGATTCTGATAGCAACTCTATCTCTGTGCTGCAGAGACCCCCCCCAATAACCCACACACTTGAGTTGCAGAAAGATAACCGAACCCCACCCCCCACACCCACCCCTCCTGTCATTCTCTCTTAAAAAACATGCCAGTTTCCCTGTTGCATGTGTTGGACAAAGGACAAAGTTTATAAAGGATTAATACACAATGATTTGTCAATGAAACTTCCCCTCTACACACTAAGTATCTAGTACGTCAATTTCACACAAAAGGTTATACTTGAAGACAAAATATCAAGTTCCAAAGGTTTTTGTGTGTCCACTTCAGTCTGGAGCAAAAGGCTTCGCACTTGAATGTTTCCTCAGCACAAAGAATAGTAAGCACACCAGGGAGAAGTCATGGTGTGTATAGCACAACCCTACTTATGTCTGCTTGGAAGTTTAGAAACACAGAGAGTTGCACAGGACATCTACTTCAGTGCTCAGTAGTAAGTGGCTTTAGGAATACAGGTTGAATCCTCCCCCTTGCTAGCTCATTTTTCTCTGTATAGGGTATTATTATTATTATTATTATTTACACAATCGCCCAAAATTCACAGCCAGAAGTGGCAGAATCCAAGAAAAGATATATATTTTTCTGTTTGCGCCAATGCATATCAAACCCTTCATGATTACACCCATGTTATAGGGGGCAGGACAGGGCTGAACCATTCCTGGGGGAACTACAGTAAGAACCGGACGTTGGCTAGATGGGCTACTGGCCTGATCCAACAGGGCCCTTCTAATTGAGAAGTGAGGTCACTTCATGAACTGTTTGTACTGCAAGGTCCCTCAGTTCACAAGCTCTCTGCAGTAGGGGAGCTGGTGCCAACCACAGTTGACAACGTGGGGCTACTAGATACGTACCATTAGTATGGCTTCCTTAACATGGGGGCAGTCCTGTCCTAGAGAGGGTGGTGCGACTTGCCAGGGCAGCAGCAGCAGCAGCAAGCCATAACAGTTCTCACCCACCAGGGGTCACTGTGGCACTTGCAAATTTCTGACAGCAAGGAGAATTTGGGACCCAATGCCTGCACATACAGGTGGGATGCTTCCATATCCCATGGCCTGAGATCTGCCCGGTTACAGGCTACCTGCCTGGGCAGCAAATTCTATCAATTTTTTCAAGCAGCCTCCTCTGGCAATAACATGTTTTTGATAGAGTGATGCACACTCCCCCCCCCCAGCTGTGTCCTTGGCTCCAGCTAGCTCTGGTGGAAGGTATATCACTTAGGAAGAATAAGGCGTCCCTCTCTCTCTCTCTGCACAGAATGAACTTTCAGGGAACGGCATGTATGATGATGATGTCCTCTTTAGTGCCTCTGCGTCAAAAGCTGCGGAGACACTTCATCTGAAACACATTCAAGGTCCTTAATGGGACTGAGGCGGTCCTTTTTGAGATCATTTTTCTTAAGTGAGGAAAAGGGCCTCTCAAGGCTTGCCCCCTTTGGGGATGGCCAGCTTTTATCTGGGTTCACCATTCTCCCAACGGTTCTCTAAAGAGAACCATACCCACACTAAATTGGGGGGGGGGCATGAGTCTGGTTCCTTTGGGGATATGTCAAAGCATCCATTGAATTCAGGACAGAAAAAAGGAAGCATTTCTTCCCACATCAATGTGGTGAAACTATGGAATTCCCTCCTGAAAGATGTAGTGATGGCTAGCAACTTGGGTGGGTTTAAAAAAATGGTAAGACAAATTCATGGAAGATAAAGCTGTCATTGAATTAAACCACAGAGCCTAGGGCTTGCTGATCAGAAGGTCGGCGGTTCGAATCCTTGCGATGGGGTGAGCTCCCACTGTCCGGTCCCAGCTCCCCCCCACCTAGCAGTTAGAAAGCATGTCAAGTGCAAGTAGATAAATAGGTACCGCTCTGGTGGGAAGGTAAATGGTGTTTCCATGTGCTGCTCTGGTTCGCCAAAAGTGGCTTAGCCATGCTGGCCACATGACCCAGAAGCTGTCTGCGGATAAATGCCGGCTCCCTTGGCCTATAGAGCGAGATGAGCGCCGCAACCCCAGAGTTGTCCGCGACTGGACCTAACAGCCAGTGGTCCTTTACCTTTACCATTAAGGTGGTCATTGAATACAGGCCATGTTTCCATATCCATCATCAGAGGCAATATGCCTCTGAATACTAAGTGCTGGAAATCACAGGTGGGGAGAGCACGGTTGGGCTAAGTTCTTGCTTGTGGGCTTCCAACAGGCATCTCATTAGCCACTGTGAGAACAGGACACGGGACTGGATGAGTTTTTGCCTGCTCCAGCAGAGCTCTGAACGTTCGGGAGGGAAGGGGGGGGAGAGAGAAATCAAGGTATGCCATATATCCCCCAAGCAGGACATAGGAGCAACCTGTGGTTGTTCCCAGTTGTACCTTGGAAGTTGAATGCCTCACAACTCGAATGTTTTGGCTCCCAAACACCACAAACCCGGAAGTGAGTGTTCTGGTTTGTGAACGTCTTTTGGAACCCGAACGTCCGACCCAGGTTCCATGGGTTCCGATTAGCTGCAGGAGCTTCCTGCATCCAATTGGAAGCCGTGCCTTGGTTTCTGAACGTTTTGAAAGTCAAACCGGCTCCCAGAATGGATTCCGTTCAACTTCCGAGATACAACGGTAGTATACAGTGGAGGTAATACACAGTCATCATGCCTAGTAGTCACTGATACCTTATCTGTCATATTGTCTAACCCCCTCTTAAAGCTGCCTAAGTTGGTAGCAACTCTACACCTTGTGGCAGCAAATCCCACAGCTCAACTGTGTGAAGAAACACTTCCCTTTTGCCCTCTCTGAATTTCACAATATTCAGTTTCATTGGCTAACCCCAAGTTCTGGAGTATTACACAGCCTGCTGGTTCTTGTTACTCCCCTGTTGATTTCTATCTATATCTCTTTTGAAGAAATGTTGCAGATGATGAATTGTCCTAAAAATCTAACCAGAATTAAACTGGAGCCAAAGCCAAAAGGATGTCAGAATCCCGGTCAATAACCAAGTAATTTTGTTTTGCTTAGTTTTGCCCTGATGGGATACCTGCATGGGACACCCTGTACAGCATCTGGGGTTCCATTGTGGAAGAAAAGCAGGATACAACCAAATGCTGATGGGTAGTTGAGGAATCAAGTGGAAGGAAACCCTGGGTAAGAGAGGGAGAATGGAATGACATTAAGTGGTTGGCATTTTCTCATGCAACCTTTCCTTGGGAGTCTCCCTGGCTCAACATGCAGGCTGACGAGCCACTGCTTGGAATATAGCTTCCACAATGGACATGGAATTTATTTTTGTTTTCTTGTCTTTGGAAGGAGATGGAGCCAACTGTTATTACAGCAGCAGCAGTAGCAGCAGCAATTAAGCCGAACTTGCAAGATGCAACACCACCAGAGGCCCAGAGGAATTAAGACGGCTGCAGGAAAAGCACAATGATTTGAGGGTTTAACCCCTTGAGAAATAGATGAGATCAGCCATGGCTTTAATGAGCTCCTTGTGTCAGCTCCTGCGAAGGTTTCAAGGCTTTAGGTTTTCGTTTTTTTTAAGTGCCGCATTGCCCACAGTGGTTGCGTGCAGTGGCTGCTGAAGTTGCAAGATCTGTGGGATGCAAGGAAGATCCTCCGTAGAGCCCTTTAGCGGATGCCTATCAAAGGAAGTGGTGTGGCCCTGTTGACAGGTTGAGTCAACTCCACAGGATATTTTGTCAGTTTGGTTTCTTAGCCACCAGGTTAAACTTCACCGCACTGCAAACGATTCCCTTTTAGAAAACAGCCTGGGCTCTTCCCCCCAACCCTCCTTGGTCAAGAGAGGGAATGGGGGAGAAGTTACACCAGATGGGTGGGGTATAAATAAATAAATACATTAATGAATGAATGAATGAATAAATAAATAAATAAATATTACTATTACTATTGTACCATGCATCCTCCACAGATCATGGGGCTTTGCCCAAAGATTCCTGAGATCCGTAGTTTTTGAAGAATTCGGCAGAGATGGTAACTCTGGCCAGCCAGGGAAATAAGTAACAATATTGATAAGCGATGCCATATTTAGTTCGGGATCCTATCTACGCTTAAGATCCAACAGGATGAGAGCCAATAGGATTTGGCGGGGGTGCTACTGCAAACAGATATGCCATGACAACGCCCAAAAATAATGACTACAATGAGCCATTGTCCCACAAGATGTGGCCCATCAAGGGGAAACACACTCATGTCCAAGTTTACACCATTCCCAGACCTATCATAAAACATTTTCCTCCTACTGTATTAACTTCTATGAACGCACAAAGCAATACAAATAAAATAGCTGCCTCTGCACCAGCTCATGATGACAGAGTATAGCAGGAAACAGGATACCCCAGGTCTACATGGGGCCCTCAAGCCCTCTATCTGGCCCAGGGACAGTCAGTGAAGGCAATACCAAGCCTATGTGGTGCAGTGGTTAGAGTGTCAGGCTAGGTAAAGGTAAAGGGACCCCTGACCATAAGGTCCAGTCGTGACCGACTCTGGGGTTGCGACACTCATCTCGCTTTATTGGCCGAGGGAGCCGGCGTACAGCTTCCAGGTCATGTGGCCAGCATGACAAAGCCGCTTCTGGCGAACCAGAGCAGCACACGGAAATGCCGTTTACCTTCCCGCTGTAGCGGTACCTATTTATCTACTTGCACTTTGACGTGCTTTTGAACTGCTAGGCTGGTCAGGCTAGGACCAGGGTTCAAATCCCCCACTCGGCCCTGAGGCTCGCTGGGTGTGTCTGGGCCAGTCACTGCCCCTCAGCCTAACCTACAGTACCTCGCAGGGTTAGTGTGGGGACTAAATGAGGAGGGAGAGAATCACATGTGTCACCTTTAACACCCTGGAGCAAAACGTGGGATGAAATAAATTAATATATATAAATGAACCAACGGTCTGATTTGGTGGAAGGTGTGTCTCCCTATGTTCCTCTGTGCCTGTCTAACAGATGGGAGTCCACTCCCTTCTCCGGAATGCTAAAACAGCCATCAGGATTCAGATGCATCTCTTCCCTTATTGGGAGGCTAACCTGCACAGCAGACAAATCAACAAACACACTGATGAGTCACAGGAGGAGCAGGAAAGTGAACCGTCACATTTCCAGGGGGCAGAATAGTGCATGCTAAAATTATCATCTCCATACCTCGCGGGCTTTATTCAAGAGTTAAATAAAATAAAAACCCCTGAGTCAAAGCCCCACCGCCTGAAAAGCATGACATAGAAAAGGCATTCTTAGATCCATGTGGAAGTCCCAGCGATTTACTTAAAAGTCAGGGGTTGCAGAGGCGAAGGGTGGAAACTTGCGCCAGAGTCCCCTTCAGTAGCACAGAAGACATTTTGAAACGGCAAGTATGTCCAGAAATTTGGATGACTCAGCAGGATGACTCAGCAACTATTTTAAAATGTTTGTCCACACAGGGGGAAATGACAGCTCTTCCTACATGAAATGTCTTTCGATGCAAATGGCTGGGCAGCCTGCAATTCTTTGGAAGCAGAATGAGACTAACTGGCTCACCATGGGGTCCCTGGGGATCAATTCAAAATTGTTCTGAGCAGAGAGGCAAAGATGGATGCTATGGGGTAAGAGCTCTCTGCTTCTCCAGGCAGCGGCACGGTCACTCAACCGCTGGGACTGGGATGGGGTGGGGAGGCAAGGAGGGTGGGGCAGCACATGTCATGTGCATGCACAGATGTGCCTGTTGCCACCAACCCAGCACTGTGCTGCGCTCCCTGCCCCGGTGAGTAGCCCTCAACCTTGCTGGCTGCGACTGCTGCCATTTCCAGATTCATTCTGCAGCAGCTGTTCCCTTTCTCTTCCACCAAATACTGGGGGACTCCAAACAGCCACCAGACAACCGAGATTTTTTTAAAGCAATTATGTTATTTACTGAACTATGCAAAAGGTTGCCTGGAACAGTTAAAGAGCGGACAGCACTTTTTGAAGAGTGTGCTTAGCATAATGTTTTGGCCCCTGGCTACCAAGATGGCCAGCTTACAGGAACTCTCTTCTCCAAGTAAGGCCATATCCAAAGGAGTTACGATCAATTCAATTACGAGCTGGGCTTGGCAAAGCAAGGTATTGCACAAATATTAACTGAAAATACAGTGGTTGATTTGGAGCCAAATTCAAGGTTTGTTCAACCATCAGTGCAGTCATCAGGAGTCTAATGGGGCCTGCACCCCTCATCTGAATTTTGCTGCAAACCCCATCACTCAGAAGCCCCCAAAACCTCTTTCCTTGGCTGCTGCTGCAGCAGTGAAATTGCCTACTGCTATGGCTGCTTCGGCAGTGATGGCCCTTAAAATGCAGCTTCATCAGCATTTTTGACATTAGGGACTGTGGGAAGTATAATTTTCCTATGGCAGCTGATAGAGCTCAGGTGCCCTGGAAAACTATTCCCCAGTTTCTCCATTGCTCCAAGGATATTGCTACAGCACTGTGTAGTTTGGGGAGTAAGAGCTCTCTCTCTCCCGCCCCCCCCCCGGCGTCTCTTTGCCATCACTAGGGATAAGCGAACGTGTCAATTTTGGTTCCTCTCAGTTTCTCATTTTTCCAATCTTAGGTTCAGTTCTCTGCAATTCCACATCAGTTCACTACTTTAAACATTCACCAGTAATTTAGTGCAAAATTCTTCTAATATGCATGTTGGCATGCATTTTTGCCTCATACACATATTTTTACAAAGCAAGATTCCCTAATACAATGCACTTCAATATTCTCACAAATTCATGCATTTTTATGCACATACTACCTGCAATATGCATTTCTTCCCCATGACATTAACTGCATTACAATATTCAGAGAACTGGCTGCACATCAGTTCGCATATTGTGAATTAGGCAGGTTCAACCTTAAATGCCAAGTCAATCTCTTTGCCAACCCTGTGTGGCTCCCACAATTGCTGGTCTTTAGTGGGCAAGTGAGAAAAGAATTGTGCAGGTTGAAGTAGAAAATGGTCTGGTTCTGAATGCCAATACACTTGGTAAATATGAATTCTAAATTTATATTCCAAACTGGGAAATTATTTAGTTCAGTAACATCACTTCCTCTAGATGCTGCAATGGGAAGAAGGGTTCCCCAACCCATCCCGAGAATGTAGTTGGTTCAGAACCAGCTTATTTGCCCCCTACATCTTCTTTCGAGCTTTCTGCTGCACCTTCTCACGTGGCCGATGCTTTATGTCCCTTGGCCTTTATTCTCTCCTGGGTGCATCAGAAGCTGCTGCTATCTTTGAAGGAGCAAACAGTGAACACTACAGTCCCCTCATCATTAATCCTGTGTTAGTGTCACAAGCTTCTCAATATCCCTTCTAGGTCTCTTTTGTTCTGCCTCACAATCTCCCTGTGGCAGCGGCTGTATTTTAATATAGGAAGCACACTCAGAAAAGCCGCCAGCGTTTATGCAAGTGGAAATAGCTGTGAACTTAAAACCAAGGAGCAAAGCATATTCTCTTAGGAATCCTTTGCCAATCCATTTTCCTTCAAGCCCCGCACCCCTTCTCCCACTCCTGCTGTTGCAAACCCCTTGCTTGCCAAGTGGAAGAGGAGGCAATGACTGGGTAAGATCAGCCTTCCCCAACCTGGTGTCTTCCACATGTGTGGAGACTGTGGTGTTTGGGGCTGATGGGAGTTGTAGTCCAAAGAAGCTGGTGGGCATCTTAAGGCTGCCTAAGATGGAAATCTCACGCCAAAGGTAGCCACTAACACTGACAAAGACTGCTACGTTGTGCTTTTTAAATTATTATTATTTATTTAAATTATTATTTATTTAAATTATTATTATTATTATTATTATTGGCAATGCACTAGTGGACACCCTGCAGGGATGCCTCAGAGCAAGGCTTCAGCAAAGCTCCAAGGGATGCCTTCCTTCCCCCACAAAAGTCTGACACATTGTTGATCTCATCACTACCTTGGTGGAGCAGAGGCCCACAGGTATGGCAAGTGAGTGCAACGCAACCTTGGCCCAGGGGCAGCTGCAGCTCTTACTATTTTTATTTATTAAATTTGTATACTGCCTTTCATCTGACAATCAGGCAAAAAGCACTCAGGGAGCAAAGAAGGGTCAAGTGAGGAGTGTTGTTCTAAGAACCAGATAGAAAGGCTAGGAGGGCCACTCTTGGCCCTTGCGTCTGAGGTTCCCCACTCCTGGGGCATCTAAATAAGCCTGACTTGACACAGGGGCATTGCTAGCCACTTTGGCACCTGGGGCGTCAAAGCGGAGGCACCCCCCGGGGGCGGGGCACCGCTCTGCAGCATTGTGATGTCACAAGGCGCAGGCGTGACGCCCCTCGCTGGCCCGCCCCTCTCCTCAGTCCAGGGAGAGCGTGCTTTGGCTGAGCAAGCCCTGGCCTAGCGAGGTTTTCACCGGGTGGCTGCCAGGACCAGCTTGCTCCCTCGGCCGATGCGTGCTCTCCCTTCCTGCTGCGGTGCACGCTCTCCCTGGACAGAGTCGAGGGGCGGGCCAGCGAGGGGCGTCACAAGCGTCGCCTCACTGGCCTGCCCCTCAACTCCACCCAGGGAGAGCGCGTCGGCCGAAGGAGCAAGCCGGTCCTTGCAGCTGCCCGGCGAAAACCTCGCTAGGTGCTGCAGGGGCTTGCTCAGCCAATGCATGCTCTGCCTGCTGCGGCGCTCCCTCTCCCTGGACGGAGGCAAGGGGCGGGCCAGCGAGGGCGTCACGCCACCCACAAGCGTGACGCCACCTCGCGTGCGTTTTGGGGTGGGGCGCGCTGCGCGCAGGGGCGGGGCATGTGTTTTGGGGGCGGGGTGGGCAGCCGTGATGGCGACCCTGGGATCGCGCCGCTCAGGGCAGTCCGCCTCCACCGCCCCTATCTTCCTACGCCTCTAACTTGACATGAACTGGGTGTGTATGCGATTAGCATGGAGTACCCTCTTCACACCTGTGTGGTGGAGGAGAGAGTGCCCTTGTGCTCCCACACCACTTCCCAAGTGGAATGCTGCACCAGGTGCTGTATGAACTGGGGGGGTCAGCAAAGGGGATCCAGGGCAGAGCTATGATCATGATAGAAAGTTAGTCATTTACAGACAGGACATGGCCTGAGCCAAGGAAGGGGGTCACCAGAGGCAAAGGAAATGCCAATCCATTAGCTGGGTGATGCCTGAGGAAACCTCACCATTTCTCCCATGTAGGTGGGTGGTTGAGAGCAAGGCTTTCTTATTGGAGATGCACAATTCATGATGATCAAAGAACACCAAGCAGGTGCTAGACACGTCCCTGTCCCCCCTGAATATTGAGTCTGTCACTCTGCATCATGTGCTGATGGACACATGACCACTTTCCCATTAGTAATCCCTCAAAACATCTCGTTCCTGGTAAATTGAAATTAAAACAATAATTTCAAATGGAACCATCTGGACTGTTTGTCCACCAGTTATGCAGATGTTCTGGGCTAAGCCCACTGCAGATTCAGAAGGGGAGGGAGTTAGCAGTCTCCTCACTGACAGATGAGCACAGGCAAGACCAATCTCTCTTGGTTTGGACATCAGGCAGGAGATGGCACCTAGCACCCAGAGGTTCCTGCCATTGCTTCTGCCTTGGCTGTTAAGAAAGGAGACACATCTGAGAAAGCAGGTTTGGGTCCATGAAAGCTTTCACAACAAAAAATAAGTAGGTCCTCAAGGTGCAGCGAGATTCTTTTAATTGTTTTTTTGCCACAAGAGACTGACATGGCTACCTCTCTGGACATTTTTTTTTTTTATAAAATACAATAATAAACATCTAGGGTGCATTCAGATGTGGGAATTCTTGTGCAAGTTCTCTTGGTTATAATGTCCCTGTTTCCTTTTATCTGTTGCATTTTGAATTGATATACCACCATGTGGCGTTAAATATCATGTACATCAGTGGGCGCAGTGTGACACTTACGCCACCAGATTCGCTGCGACATGCGCGTCTATTCCCCCAAGGCAAGAAAGAACTGTATGTCAGAAGATCACCCCCAAATTCACCCCACAATTGTTTGGGTTAATGGGGTTGCAAACGCATAGCAATTACTGCATGAATGAGCACTGAGAGTTCACGAGATTCTGTTGGGAAAACAGAACAAGGTGCTGTATGAATGCAGCCCTAGAAAGAAGTTTCAAGTGTTTACAGCACTCCACATATATCATTTCAGACATCTGTACAACAACCCTGCAAGCTGGGTCAGGATCCCAGGTGCTGAGGCTGAGAGAAACTGGTTCCTGACTAAGGCTACTGAAGGCTACTATTTTAGTCCATGCTAAAGGCAAGGTTAATCAAATTCAAAGCTCAATCTCCAGCACAGATTTAGGTGCATTTAAGCATGCTGATTTCAATGTACCTAACCTGGCTGTATCATCACTAGACACTTTTTGTATTGCCAGAGACTAGAGTGGCTCATTCCTCAGGTGCGTGGGGCGGTGGTGGAGATGATTCTACTCTTGCCCAGGGAAGAAATGAACAAGAGTTGCTAGGCAACAGCAATGTGCTTGCTACCTCCTGCAGACCTGATTGGCTCTGAATTTGGTGGCATGTTCTGGCTGTGCACATGGGGAAGTGCGCTCTCTGGAATCCCAGCAGCCTCCCTCCCGTGGCTAACTCCAGAAAGAGGAAAGAGCCCCCAGGGAACCAAAAGAAGTGAGAAGACTCACTGTGGTAAGGACTCACGTTGGTAAGTGGAACAGCAGGACTGGGCTGGGCTGGAGCAGTTGATGCTGATGCTTAGGTGAAGTAAGGTCCCAACCATACAAGAAACAAAGGTATGGATCCTAGGAAGGCTGATGGGAGTGTGGAGCAGACCAGGTGGAGGATGAAAATAAGGAGTGGAGGACCTCAAGCTTGGGGGCCCAATGCAGTTCTCAAGGTCTCTCAAACTCTCTCCAGGCCATGCCCCTCAGCAGCTCAGCTCTGCATCCTCCGGGCGTGATTTTGCCTGGCAGGAACATGCACATGAGCTGCAGTAATGCCTCTCACTTGCCTGGATGGAGAGGCGGGTGCAGTTGTGCAGAGACCTCCGGCTCTTGCAATAGCTTACTGCACAATGATTGAATCTGTTGCTCTGCCCACTTTTGTTTCAGACCACACTTAGTTTTGCCTCTGGCCATGCCCACCATTGAATGTGGCCCCTCGGGCTGCGAGAAGCTTCCCTCTCCATGGAAGAACTGGTGTGCTTACTGGTCTGCACTTACATGAAATAGATTTTTTTTTTAAATGCAGCAGTGTCTACACTTCGGAACTCCCTGCCTGTTGACGTCTGGCAGGAGTCTCCGGGAACCCTTTTTCGGCTTCTGCTTAAAACATTTTTTTCCTTTAGGCAAACATGAAGATGTCAACATGTTTGAATCTTTGTTAATTTTAATTTTCCATCAAATGTTTTAAGTGCTTGCTTTTAAACTCTTTTCATAGATACTTTTAATACTTCTTGTACACCACTTAGAGGTTTTATTACGATCAAGCAGTATATAAATTTTGTTTTAAAAAATAGCCATAACACTGCCCCTCAGTGGGGCAATATCTGGTCAATGATAGGAAGTGCCCATCTATGACACCTTGTGTTTCACAATGGGAACAAAAGTCGGCTAGAAATGGAAGGGAACTAAACACAAAATAACATGGAAGGCTTTGCTTGGGAGGAAAAAAAATGTTTGAGGCTAAAACAGCCATTTGACAAAGAGCTTTCCCCCCTTTGCAGTTTAATCAGTGGACTTCCCCCCCTCGATGTTGCCACACTCAAAGGTGGCTAGAGAGAGAAGGTCTGCCGTATCCTGGCCCTGTCCAGGTTCATATTTTACGTTGCTGATACCAAACACTCCTTTCTTTATTCTCACCCTGATAAATGCAGTTCCAGGTTCAAAGAGAATCAAGGAAGCGGGCTTAAATGATTACTTCTAAGTGAGGATTAGAGATGCTGCCATGACGACAGAAGCTACATTACCAGGATGTAGAGCAGACTTCAAAAACACCACACTGGTCGGCACTCCAGTTACGTTTTCAGGAGAGCCACACAGACAAGTACAGACACACGACTGCACGTCCCTCCTCTGCCTCCATCTGGCCTTCTCACACAGTGGGGGTGGCAGAGTGGGAAGCCCCCAAGGGTTCACAGGCCGACGGCTCTTGATCCCACCTGGACCACTCTGTGGAATTCAGGCAAGAAGCTGGGCTCTGCTGTAGAATGCTCAAAGCTACAGAGGGCAGATCTACAAAGAACCATAGAATTGTAGAGTTGGAAGGAACATTGAGGGTCATCAAGTCCAACCACTCTACGATGCAGGAATCTCTACTAGATCATACATGACAGGTGACCATCCAACCTCTGATTAAATACCTGCAAGGAAGGCGAATCCCCTACCTCCCGAGGGAGTCCATTCCACATTTGAACAGCTCTTACTGCCAGAAAGTTCGTCCTGATGTTTAGCTGGAATCTCCTTTCTTGTCATTTGAAGCCATTGGTTTGTGTCCTACCCTCTGGAGCAGCAGAAAACAAGCTTGCGGTCATATCTCCTCTCAGTCTCCTTTCCCCCCAGGCTAAACTTATGCAGCTCCCTCAACCGTTCCTCATAAGATATATTTGCATAGCCATTTCTCCCAATGTAATGCTTGTTTTAGGGTTATGTTCACTGACTTATCCAGTTTTCACGCACACTTTACTTGTATGCATTGCCTGGCCTGTGAACCGCCATGCAAAATTTGGATAAATGTGAATTTCAGGGGATGGCTGTGTTATTGCTGGGGTACTGTATCAGGGAGTGAAGATGAGTCAGGTTCACCTTTACTTGAAAGCTAAATCAAATTTCTCCCCTGTGCCTAAATAAGCCTTTGTGGCAGCAACTCTCCTGGTGTCAGGCAGGTGTATTCCCACCACTTGCCACTTGGATATGCTAGAAATGGCACAGCAGGTACATTAAGTGTACTGTCACTGGACTCTGTCCTCTGACTTTCCTGTTTTATTTTACCCTCTCATTTACCCTCCTCTGGGTAAATGGAAACATCACATTCTTGAGGCAGGGTTCCTTTGGGAACTTCTTCTCCTTTGGCGATCACTCGTAGCTGAGTAAGATTGTCTTCCATAAACACAGTTTTAACAATGAGTCCGTAAGTGACTGTGGAGGCTAATTCTGGACCCACATGTCCTTCCATAGTGGGGACATTGGTTCCCAGGTGGGAGTTGATCACGGTGTGGATTTGCCAAGTGTGCCTTCCTCTTAGCACGTTTCTCCCTTGCATTCTGAGTTCAAGTTTCTTCAAAGTCCATGACACCTTTGGTAAAGGGTGTTCTCCAACAGGAGCACTCACAGGCCAGTGTATCCCAGTTGTCAGTGTTTATACTACATTTTTTTTTAGATTTGCCTTGAGACAATCTTTAAACCTCTTTTGTTGACCACCAGCATTATACTTTCCATTTTTAAGTTCGGAATAGAGTAGTTGCTTTGGAAGATGATAATCAGGCATCTGCACAACATGACCAGTCCAACGAAGTTGATGTTGAAGAATCATTGCTTCAACGCTGGTGATCTTTGCTTCATCCAGTACACCGATATTAGTTCGCCTCTCTTCCCAAGTGATGTGTAAGATTTTTCGGAGACACTGTTGATGGAATCTTTCGAGAAGTTGGAAATGGCATTTGTAAGTGGTTTATGTTTCACAAGCATACAGTAAGCTTTGTAGTACAATAGCTTTGCTAACAAGCATTTTGGTTTCCCTGCAAATGTCCTGGTCCTCAAACACTCTGCACTTCAATTGGGAGAAAGCCCACACAGCTCAGGCGATGCTGGATTTCGGCATCAATGTTGACCCTTGTGGAAAGAGAACTGCCTAGGTAGGAGAAGTGATCAATATTTTCCAACCTTACACCATTGAGTTGGATTTGTGGTGCTGCAGAGGGGTTACTTTGTACTTGTTGGTGCAGAACTTTGGTTTTTTGGATGTTGAGCGACAGGCCAAGCTTTTCATAAGCTTCTGTGAAGATATTTAGGATGGTTTGGAAGTCATCCTCTAAGCATGCACTAGGGAACTAGTGTGTGGGAACTAGGCCACATTCACACCGTACATTGAAAATGCCATGATACCACTTTAAACAGTCATCCCTCCCCTCAAGGAATTATGGGAGCTGTAGTTTGTTAAAGGTGCTAGGAGACCCCTATTCCCCCCACAGAACTACAATTTCCAGAGTTTCCTGGGAAGAGGGGTTGACTGTTAAGCCGCTCCAGGTCTCTCAACAACTCTTAACAAACTATAACTCTCTCAGAATTCTTTGGGAGAAGCCAGGACTAATTAAAGTGGTGTGATACTGCTACAGTGTGAATGTGCCCCACATTCTACGCAACAAATGTTGACTATTCACAGGAACATAAATAGTTATATTTCTGGGGGTGGTAGCAGATTCAAACAAGAAAGGAGATTCCAACTCAACATTAGGAAGAACTTTCTGACAGTAAGAGCTGTTCGATGAAGGAATGGACTACCTCAGAAGGTGGCGGACTCTCCTTCATTAGAGGTTTTTAAGAAGAGGTTGGATGGCCATCTGTCAGAAATGCTTTAGCTGAGATTCCTGCACTGCAGGGGGCTGGACTAGATGACCCATGGGGGTTCCTTTATATTTATATATTTATATAATTCCATGATTCTATGAAAACCTGCCCCAGGAAAAGCTGCAACCTTTACAAAATGTACCAAGTTGGCAGATTTACATAATATATCTTGCATGATTTCCCTCCCTCCCTCCCTCCCTCCCTCCCTCCCTCCCTCCCTCCCTCCCTCTCTGTATTTCCTATTTTATTTCAAGAGTGGCAAAGAACTCCAGGTTCTGAAAGATTTGTTCAGCTTCAGGCATTTGAGTTGGCATTGCCCAGGCACTTTCAAGAACCGGGCCCCCCCAAACTAAGGCCCGGGGGCCGGATGCGGCCCAATCGTCTTCTCAATCCGGTCCGTGGACAGTCCGGGAATCAGCATGTTTTTACATGAGTAGAATGTGTCCTTTTATTTAAAATGCATCTCTGGGTTATTTGTGGGGCATAGGAATTTGTTCATTTTTTACTTTCAAAATATAGTCCGGCCCCCCACAAGGTCTGAGGGACAGTGGACTGGCCCCCTGCTGAAATAGTTTGCTGATCTCTGTTCAAGAAGGACTTTGCCACCATAAGGTCTAGAAACTTGCTTTTAAAAAAAGGGGGGGGGAAGAAAATCGAGATTCGTAAGAAAATTAACATTCAAGGACACATTCAGTGCTTCTTCCATGGAATTCATCCTAACAACCCCAACCACTAATTTGAGCCAGACTACTGCACTGCCTCCAAATAGCTTAACAGAATCTGGCAAAGCTACCATTTGAATGTCTACTCTGGAAGATTTCTCCCTCCCATCAATTAATATCAAAGCCCTATTTGGCTGTTTACATAATCCAGTGTGCATTAAACATGATTGATTCCGGTATTATTGTGTACCAGCTAGCTGATGCAACAGCTGGACTGCAGTCATTTTGACCCTAATGTCCTCCCATTTCAGAACATTTTGCCATCCAAAGGTTATGAGGTGCACTCCCTGAGGAAACAAAATGAGGTTGCATCTCCCGCATGGCCCAACTGATGTCTCATGATTGGGAGATGTGGCCCATGTCACCATTTTATCAACTCTTCAGTAACTCTTCCACATTTTAACTGAAGTGGGGCTGTCAGGGTGGGGCTTTTGGGCAGAAGTCCATCCCATCCCCAGAGAATGATGATGAAGGACCTCAAACACAGCAGAGTGGGCTTGTCACATTGTGAAGCAAATTCTGAACTCTTGGGAACGTATACAAGAGAGGAGAATGAGGGCTATGCCACTTGGCGAAACCCCCATCGCAGCCCAGCTAATGGATGGCGAGAAAAGGAATTGCGCAGCCAATCATGGGCAGCAATAAACAAAGGGGATGGCAGAGCACAGAACGAACAGCTGGCCATGGGGCAAATGATGAAATGCCCCTTAGAAAAAGCCTCCCGAATAATGAACAAAGCGGAAGAGATCATGATGGGCACAACAGTGTCCCTCAGGCTAGAAAAGAAAGCTGCATTATGGTTAGTAAATTATTTGTTTCATTCGAGAACTGACATACTTGGAGAGCCATAATGAACATGAAGGCAGTCCAAAGGCATTGCCCAGCATTCTTCACTCCCATTTGGAAATAGCTTGAAAATCAATTTCCTATTTCTACAAGTCCTCAGACCTAAAGTGCTGCTCATTCATTTTCTCTCTCTTTCTCTCCTTGTCTTTCTCTCTCTCTTTCATTTAGGTGGCTGGCCTTAGAACTCAGGTTTCGCTAAAGAATGACAATAATCCACTTGATTATGACATGGAACGCCAGAGGAATTTTCCCTTGACCCATTTGCATTTTACAGGGCTGCATGAACTTCTCCTTTTATGCTACATAATGTGTATTGAACTTCATTTCATGCTGGATAATCTTCCTTGAACAGTAAAAGCAATACACGGAAAGTACAGCTCCTGCCCGATGGTGCTTTCCTCCCCTGATCATCCCTAGCTTGCAATAGGAAAACGAGTGGGAGCTGAGTGGATGCACCAAAGAACATATCAAGAGCCTGGCCACAGGATCAGACCAAAGACCCACTTAGTCCACTATCCTATTTAAACATTGGCCAACCAGAGGCCTCTGGAAGGCCTGCCAGCAGGACCACTTTCCCCACCTGCAGTTCCCAGTCCAAATGCGAGTGTCTGGAACTGGGCCTGGAAAGGAGCAGCAACCATGAACTGCAAGATCATAGGTGTCAAGTTCCGGATTAAAAAATCCGGGATCAGCAGCACCGCAGCATCGGAAGTCGCTTCTACGCACTTCCAGACATGCGTAGAAGCGACTTTTGGCGCTGCGGACATTTTGGAAATGGGCACAGCGGCATCGGAAGTTGCTTCTACGCATGTCCGGAAGTGCATAGAAGCAACTTCCGGTGCCGGCACGGCACCAGAAGAACATGGCCGCCAGCAGGAGCTCCGTAATCTGGGGGTATACGGGGTATTTTGCCATTCGGGACACCTGCGGGAAACGGTAAGAAAATACGGGGGGTTCCCGGGGAAAACGGGGTACTTGGCAGCTATGTGCGAGATATGGAAGCAGACAGGATAGAAGTTCAGTAAGCAACATGAGCCTAACTCTTCCTCCCTCCCTCTCCCCTTCTGCATTGTGCACCCTTTCTATCCTCCATTGGTGAAGTTCCCATATCTACCACGTGCAATTTCCACAAAAAAGAAAGGAACTGTGAGGGGGGGGGGGGTTATATCTGAGGTGTTGGCAGCTTCTTCACTGAAGTCTTCACCACCAGCAGAGTATTAAGAGACCCATCTTTCCTTCTGCCCGCCCCCCCCGTCCATAATTTTCAACACCATAACCACACGCCTCCACGTTCAGCACTTGGTAATGGTCGCATTAAGTGCAGGCCTGCATATGCCAGGAATTTGCCAAGGCAAATCTAATGCCACAGTTCCTCATAACTTTTCATGTTGACTCCAGCCTACAAAGCTCTTGCATCAGTTCACACATTCAGCTGTGAGTCATTCCCACTGAGCCACTGATCTGTGAAAAATCAAGTGATTGATGTGCATGTGCATAGCTCAAAATCCCACAACAGAGTGCAGGGAATTGATTTTTTGCAACACAACCCTGCACCGCAGCAGAATGATATGGAAAGAGCTGACCAGGAGATAGAAAACTGCTGGTGTTTCCAGGAACAAACTCTCCACTAAATAAGCTCCAGTAATGAAGGGATGCAGCAGAGCCGTTTGAAATGGGAAATCACCAAGCAACTTAGCTAGACACTCAGAAATGAAGTCTACGAGAGCAGAACTAAGAGTCACATGGGCTGGATCTAGACACATCAAAGAAGCGTTTCAGCTGAAAGCATTGTAAATTTAAACAGGGAAAACAGGTAAAGAAAAATGGGACTCCACATCACCATCTGGTGGCGCAATGCTATATCGCACATACCCTGTTTCTCATATTTTAAGACATACCCATAAAATAAGCCATAGCAGGATTTTTAAGCATTCAAGGAATATAAGCCATACCCCGAAAATAAGACATAGTGATAGGCGCAGCAGCAATGCCGGCCGCGGCAGGAGGAGGAGGAAAAAAATAAGACATCCCTTGAAAATAAGCCATAGTGTGTTTTTTTGAGGAAAAGATAAATATAAGACATGTCTTATAATATGAGAAACACGGTACAATGCATATAAATCAGTTTTTCTTTACCAGTCTAGCTCCCCTAACTTAGGCACCTCAATGCCACAGTTCAAAGACAGTCCTTATGCTTCAGGTGATTATCATTCTCTACAGCAGGCATGGGAAGTGTCAGGGGGCCTGGTATGGCTACTCTAGAGTAACGACTCCAGCATGGTCTTTTAAGGCTTTTATTAAGTGCTGATTATTTACAGTGTTCAGAGCAGTAAAAATGCATCCTTAAGGTGAGGTGTCAGAACTCCCGAATGGCGATTGGCGCGTTTTCTTCCAGCACCACAACTTTGGCAGACCCAACCTCTTCCCCCTACGTTTGCGTCGCAATTCGGGAGTTGGGGGGATTGGCCTCCCCCCCGTGCGTCCAACTTCCTGTCCCACCTGAGGCATGGGCTCCACAACCCTGCCTGAGCCTCGGACACCACTTCCTGACTCTCCGCTGGAGGCAGAGCTCTCCTTACTCTCTCCAGCGCTTGGTGATGGGCTGGAACTTAAGATGGGAGGGACTTCCCTGTATCCCTTGTCCCTCACATCCACCCCCCTCCCAGGCTCCTCTCTCCTCCTCCCCAGTGGCTCTCTGCTTGCTGGGGACGAGTGAAATCCCAAGAAGTCTGTGGCATCCGAGCCTGTGGGTGTGAAAATTTCCCCCCAATCCTGCGATCTCTCTCCTTCCCCCTGAGAAGACGGAAATCCCAAGAAGTCAGTGGCATCAGAGCTGGTGGGAGTAAAAATGTTCTGCCAGTCCTCTCCTGCCTCTGACGTCGTTGACCTCGGTGAAACCCACACCTCTTCTTCCGTGTCCTCAAATTCCGCTTCCCATCTCCATGGGGAGCTGCTGCCTGCTATCCCTTCCTCCTGCTCCTCCCCCTCTCCCTCCCTTTCCATGTGCCAGGGCTTGGGCCTGTGGGGGAACAGGGCGTGGAATTCTTCCACTAAAAATTCCTCAGGTACTTCCGTGGCCGGTATCCACTCATTGTGGGATGGCGGAGTGTCCTCCCATGCTATCAGGTACTCCAGTCCTCTCACCCCTCTCCTTGAGTCTAAAATCTCAGTTGCCTCATTGAGCTGTCGGGCGTTTCCCGTCTCCCCCCCTCCCTCTGGAGGCTGATCGCTGTCCCTGAACCTGGTACTTTCCCTGTACGGCGACAGCAGTGATCTATGAAACACTGGGTGCACTCTCATGTCCTCCGGCAGTGCTAGCCTGAAGGCTACCGGGTTGACCTGTTGCGTGACCGTGAAGGGGCCCAGCCTCCTGTGTGCTAACTTTCTGCATCGCCCCCTGGTGGGAAGACCTTCCGAGGATAACCAAACCTTGTCCCCCACCCTTATGACCTCTCCCGGCCGCCTGTGGCGATCTGCCCCCTTCTTATACGCTTCCTTGGCCCTCTCCAAGTGTTCTCTGAGCTGTTGGTGCACCGTCTCCAGGTCCTCTGCCCACTCCTCGGCCTGTGGGCCCTCTTCCTCCTCCTCCCCCTCCCTCTCCGGGAAAGATCTGAGGTCGCGCCCATAGTTGGCCTTAAAGGGCGACACCCCTGTGGAGACGTGCACCGCATTGTTGTAGGCAAATTCTGCCAGTGGCAGGCGATCCACCCAGTCCGTTTGCCTCTGGCTGACGTAACATCTCAGGTACTGCTGCAGAATGGCGTTGACCCGCTCCGCCTGTCCATTGGTCTGCGGGTGCCGAGCCGTCGACAAGCTGACCTCCACCTGCAGGAGGTTCATGAGCCGTCGCCAGAACCTGGAAACAAATTGGCGGCCACGATCCGAAATAACTCTTAAAGGCAATCCATGCAGTCGGAATACGTGGTCCACAAACAGTTTGGCCGTCTCTTCTGCCGAGACCGCCCTGGCACACGGTATAAAGTGGCACATTTTGGACATGAGGTCCACCACCACCAACACTGCGGTCTTGCCCCTGGACGACGGCAGGTCTGTGATGAAGTCCATGGACACTACTTCCCACGGCCTGTGCGGTGTGGCTAATGGCTCCAGCAAACCTGCTGGTGGCGCTCTGACCACCTTTGCTCGCTGGCAGGTGTCACATCCCCTGACATAATCCCGAACATCCTCCCGCACCCCTGGCCACCAGAAGTGTCTCATGACTAGGTGAGTGGTTTTGTCCCTTCCGAAATGACCCGCCGTTGGGTTGTCGTGCATCTGCTTGAGAACCTTACCTCTCAGCTGTTTGGTCGGGAGGTACAGGGCTCCCCTGTAAAAAAGCAAACCCCTCTTCTCCTCAAAGTCTTTGGCCTGCTCCCTCCCCCCTCTCAGGTCTCTGAAGATGCGGGTGGCAAATTCATCCGCTGCCGTCAGTGCTGTGAGTTCTGCCTCGCTCACCACTGCTGCACCGCATGACCATGCAGATGGGGGGAAAACGTGCCTGGGTGCTGGTGGCAACTCCTCCTCCATGTACTCTGGCTTGCGGGAGAGGGCATCCGCCCTGACGTTCTGCTCCCCCGGGATGTAGTGGATGGAGAAGTTGAAGTTCGAGAAGAACTCTGCCCACCGTATCTGCCGCTGGTTGAGCACCCTGGCCGTTCTCCAGAACTCCAGGTTCTTGTGGTCTGTGCACACCTGGATGGGGTGCTTGGCGCCCACCAGGAAGTGTCGCCAGTGCTGGAACGCCGCGTGGATCGCGAGAAGTTCCCTATCAAACACTGTGTAGTTGCGTTCAGGCTGGGTCAGCTTCCTGGAGAAGAAGGCACAGGGTCTCCACTCTCTGTTGGCGTCCAGTTGCAACAGAATCGCTCCCACAGCTTTATCAGAAGCATCTGTCTCCAGGCGTAGGGGCGCATCCTGCACCACGTGGAACAGGTGCTGGTCTGACGCGAACACCCTCTTGAGGCTTTCGAACGCTGCTTGTGCCTCTGGTGTCCACCTGAACTTCTGCTTGCCTCTCAGGCAGTCGGTGATGGGAGCCGTGACCCGAGAGAAGTTCTGGATGAACTTCCTGTAGAAGTTAGCGAAGCCTAGTAGTCGTTGGGCATCTTTGCGCGTCCTGGGGCTGTGCCAGTCCAGGATGGTCTGCACCTTGTCCTTGTCCATTGCCAGTCCCTTGTCTGACAGCTTGTAGCCCAAGAAGTCCACCTCCTTGGTGTGAAACTTGCACTTCTCCAGCTTCACATACAGGTGGTTGTCCTTCAGGCGCTGCAACACCTCCCTGACATCCTTCACATGCTGCACTGGGTCATTGGAATAGATAAGGATGTCATCCAGAAAGACCAGGCAGTTCTTGAAGAGGAGGGACCCCAGGACGTGGTGCATGAAGGCCTGGAAGCAGGCTGAGCCCCCTTGCAACCCGAAGGGCATCACCAGATATTCAAAAGAGCCCAGAGGCGTGAACATCGTGGTCTTCCATTCATCGCCTTCCCGGATCCTGATCAAGTTGTACGCCCCCCTCAGGTCTAGCTTGGTGAAAATCTTGCCCCTGCGTGCCGCTGTCAGGAGATCATCCACTCTGGGCATGGGGAAAGCCACTGGCTCTGTCACCGAATTCAGCCGTCTAAAATCCACCACCAGGCGGCGCTGTTGCGTGTCTTTCTTGTCCACCCAGAAGACCGGGCTGCCCCCTGCTGCCTTGCTTTCTCTGATGAACCCCCGCTTGAGGTTCTTGTCGATGAAAGCGCGCAGATCCTCCAGTTCCTGGTCTGACATGGCGTACAGCTTGGCTGGGGGTATAGTTGCCCCTGGCACCAGGTTGATCTGGCAGTCAAAAGGCCTGTGTGGGGGTAGGTGGTCGGACTCCGCTTCGCTGAAGACCTCCTGCAGGTCCCAGTACGGCTTGGGTATCGCCTCACCCCCTTTGACGTGCATGGTGGCCACCGTGGCTATCGGAGGCCCCTCCCCTGGTTGGTGCTGCATGCAATGTTCCAGACAAAAGTCCGACCCAAACGTGATGCATCTCTGGTGCCAACTTATGGAAGGGTCGTGGCGCGCCAGCCAGCTCATTCCCAAAACGATGGGGGGGTCTGAGATGGTCGTGACGTTGAAAGCCAGTGTCTCTGAGTGCCTTCCCACCGTCATTCTCATGGGGGGGGTTTGATGAGTGATGGCCCCTCCCAGCAACTCTCTGCCATCAATGGTGGCCACATGCAGGGGAAAATCCAGCTGCAGAAGTTGGATTTGGTGCTCTTCTGCAAAGTTTCTCGAGAAGAAGTTGGCAGATGCCCCACTGTCAATTAAGGCGAGGACTGACAGGGGGTAGCCATTTGGGAGCGTCAGCGTGACTTCTAGAACCACTCCTGCTCTGGGAGGGGTGGGCTGGCTCTGCTCCTCTCTGTGCGGGTGGGCGGGCTGGGGCTGTTCACTGCTGACTGTGCCTGGCTGCTGCCCCTTGTCTCCTGCAGCCAGGCTGTCTCGTTTCCCTGCTGTGGTGCTACGTCAGTGGGGGAAGGTACAACCGTTCCCGCCTTTCCTTGCCACTCCCTGCGATGAGGGCAGTCTCTGACGCGATGCCGGGGGGAGTTGCAGAGAAAGCAATTCCCTCCTCTTCCCTCCTTGCGTTTTGGCGCCGCCGGGGTTTGAAAAGCCCGCGCGCGCGCTCCCCCGATCTCCATCGGTTCCGGCTCTGGGCTTGGTCTGGGCGGGTCTGGGGGCGGTCCCTGGGGTGGGTTTTGGTGATGTGGTCTGTCCTGAGAGCGTGGGAACCAAGGTTTTGCTGCACGCGTCGCTTGTTTGTCATACCATCTGGATTCCTGCCTCACCCCCACCGCTAGCGCCGCTTTGCTGAGCTGATCCATAGTCTGCGGTCTAGGACCTCTTGCCAGCTCATCCTTAACGTCTGCATGCAAACCTAGGTAGAAGGCTGATTTCACTGGCTCACTGTTCAGATCCCACCCCAGTTTGTGCACCAGCATGGTGAATTTCGCCCAGTAGTCTCTAACTGTCGATTTTCCTTGTGTTAGGTCATGAAGCTCCTGTTTAGTGGCCTCCATTTCACTGTCGCTAGCGTACATTAATTTTAAAGCTTCTAGAAATAAAGTTGCGTTCTTCATGCAAGGATTTTTTTGCGCGATGAGCGGTCTTACCCATTCCCGGGCGGCCCCCGTCAAATGCTCTATGATAAAGTAGACTCTGTGCGCGTCATCTGGGAATTCTGCTGCATGCAATTCCAGCGCATAATTTATCTCAGTCTCGAATCCGAGGTACTCCCTCGGGTCTCCGCTGAACTTGGTGACTAGGCTCTGTCCCCTTCTCACTTGGACTAGCTGCGGCTGGGGTGCCCCCCCACCTCTAGCGGCTTTCTCCTCTTCCAACTTTTTCTGCAGGTCTAATACCATCACCCTTAGCTGTTTCTCAGTCTCCTCTTTTGTCCTCACCTGGTCCACCAGCTTGTTCAGCTCCTCCTGCGCCCCTCGCGCTTCCTCCTGAGCGGCATGCAATTGCTGCTGTGCGTGCGCTGTGAGGGTCTGTAGCTCCTGCTTCGCTGCTTCAGCCTCCAGCCTCCAATGCTCAGCCTCTTGAGCGCTCATCGCTGCACTCCAAAGTAGCCAAAAAAGATTCGGGAGTTGCTGTCAGGGGGCCTGGTATGGCTACTCTAGAGTAACGACTCCAGCATGGTCTTTTAAGGCTTTTATTAAGTGCTGATTATTTACAGTGTTCAGAGCAGTAAAAATGCATCCTTAAGGTGAGGTGTCAGAACTCCCGAATGGCGATTGGCGCGTTTTCTTCCAGCACCACAACTTTGGCAGACCCAACCTCTTCCCCCTACGTTTGCGTCGCAATTCGGGAGTTGGGGGGATTGGCCTCCCCCCCGTGCGTCCAACTTCCTGTCCCACCTGAGGCATGGGCTCCACAACCCTGCCTGAGCCTCGGACACCACTTCCTGACTCTCCGCTGGAGGCAGAGCTCTCCTTACTCTCTCCAGCGCTTGGTGATGGGCTGGAACTTAAGATGGGAGGGACTTCCCTGTATCCCTTGTCCCTCACAGGAAGACACCTGGTTTGTGGGCTCTATCTTGTTTTTGAAATAAAGACCCCGAGGTCCAACAACTGGAACCAGGTGTACAATGGCAGCTTGGGAGGGGTGGCAAAGCCAGTTACCTAACTGTGTTCTAAAAACTCTACGCTGGGATGATGGGCCTAAGACAACTTCAAATCTACATCCTGAGTTATTGCAGGTCAGGATTCTAATTTAGGGTCAACGGGCTTGGTTGTTAGGGGACTCCATTTTTATTTTTAAAATTTATTTTGGGAAATGGCATAGGCGCTTTACCTGTTTGGGAAGGGGTTCTGAGCCCCACTAGTTTTTCTTCTGTGAATAGGTTATTTCCGTGGTGTCCGTGACTGTTTTTTAGACCTCCAAATGTGCCCCTGGACCCAGAGCAGGCTGCTAACCTCCGATGCAAAAGAAATAATGTGCTTAAAGTAACCAAGAGCTGCTTTGTTTTCTATGGGAAAGAGTGTGGCTTTGTAAGAACACCAAAGACATTTTCCTATGGTAAAACAAGGAGTTCCACGCTCACAGGATTGTGAAAGTGGTACCTTGGTCAGCAGCTAGACATGCCAGAGGGCCACTGTGGGCTGCTCCTCAACATCCTTCTTTCGCATCTGAAGTTGGCTATTGGAGACAGCAGATGGCCAGGGACCACGGCAATGGCATCATCAGGGACGCCAGCAGGATTTCCTAGGCCTTCTACATTGCATTCAGATTGCAACCCTTGCATTAACATCCACCCCCACCCCAAAACTATACTGACAAAAGCTGCTGCCTACATACATGTATTAACTTAGCCTAGCCCACCTCACAGGGCTGTTGTAAAGGGTGGGGAAGATAAATATACACCACCTTTGGCTCCTGGGTGGAAAATCAACATACAAATATATAATGCCGCTGACATATCATATAAACAAAGCCAGAAAAAAGGAGCCTCAACGGTTACACAGTCCTGATATTTGCAGGAAAACACCAAAGCAAACAAGTTTGTCAACCCCAGTAAATAACAACCGGGGGTGGGGGTGGGAGTTGTGCAGTTTCACAATTTTGGCATCTGGACAGCCAAGTCTCAGCCTAGCCTTCCTCACTTCAGATGTTCCCCTACCAACCCATTGAAGACAGTGGGGCTGAGTGAGGATGGGATTGGGGGGGGGGGCTAGCAAATGCCGTCCTGCTCTTGTGCAACTGTAATGGTATGAGCGCAGGTGCTTGAAGAAGGCTCATGTGCAGAGAGTTTTCTTGCAAAATGGAGAATCCTTTGACTGCGCACCCCGAATGATATCGTCAGGGAGAAAAACAGCAACCCTGATCGTTTGCTACCTGCCACTCATTTGTTTACACCTTTAATAGCCAGCCTTATTGTGCCGCTGTCTCCAACCTGGTGCCCCTCACTTGCCTTGGTCCAAAATAGGTGGAGAATGCCAGTTTGAAAAATGGTGCTATAGCGGAATGAGCTTATCCTGCAAAAATCACTTAGCATTCAGTAACACATTCTACCCAGGCAGCAAGACTTTTCATACTGCAATAACACCTGAAATGATAGTTTCTAGTTGTATACCTGCTGGTGGAGAGACAATGAGCATGGCTGTGCAAAATGTGCAAATTAGTTCCAGAATCAGCTTGCATGTGCAACTGGAACATTGCAGTTTACATCCTATAGGCTTATGAGATATTAATTACTTAAATTTATATCCTGCCTTTCCTCCCAAAGGAGCCCAGGCCAGCAAACAAAAAGTGATAAAAAATTAAAAACATATTTAAAATGTATGTGTACAAGTTGGTGGTTTTTTTTTTCATGTTCCTGTCATTGCTGATAATCTATTTATTGTTGCAACTTATAAATTGGGACCAGCTTACTTATGAGATTGTCTTACCCCACATATATGCCTGCTTGACCACTTCAATCTGTGGAAGTGTCACTGTTACAGGTGCTACATAAAAAATGTTCTGCATTTGTAAGATATCTGTCTTTTAGTGTGGCAGCCCCTACACTTTGGAACTCCCTGCCTATTGACATCAAGCAGGTGCCTTCACTGTGTTCTTTTCAGCACCTGCTAAATCATTTTGGTTTGAGCAAGTCTAACCAGATGTGTAGAATGTGTAGAATGCTCTAGTTATCTCCCGCTTGGACTACTGCAATGCGCTCTACGTGGGGCTACCCTTGAAGGTGACCCGGAAACTGCAATTAATCCAGAATGCAGCAGCTAGACTGGTGACTGGGAGTGGCCGCCGAGACCACATAACTAAGAGACCTACATTGGCTCCCAGTATGTTTCCAAGCACAATTCAAAGTGTTGGTGCTGATCTTTAAAGCCCTAAACGGCCTCGGTCCTGTATACCTGAAGGAGCATCTCCACCCCCATCGTTCAGCCCGGACACTGAGATCCAGCGCCGAGGGCCTTCTGGCGGTTCCCTCACTGCGAGAAGCAAAGCTACAGGGAACCAGGCAGAGGGCCTTTTTGGTAGTGGCGCCCGCCCTGTGGAACGCCCTCCCATCGGAGGTCAAGGAAATAAACAACTACCTGACATTTAGAAAACACCTAAAGGCAGCCCTGTTTAGGGAAGTTTTTAATCTGTGATATTTTAATGTATTTTAATCTTTGTTGGAAGCCGCCCAGAGTGGTGGGGGATACCCAGCCAGATGGGCGGGGTATAAATAATAAATAATAATAAATAGAATGTGGATGTATGCTTTAATCTGTTTTCAGTTTTGCTGATTTTGTGTTTTGAATGATTTATAGAGTTGCTTTGTGGCTTTTTCGCTGATGTTACTGTTTTATTCTCTTTGTAAACCACTTTGTGGGTTTTTAGACAACGAAGCCGTGCATAAATTCTATGAAACAAACCAAACAACCAACAAACAAACCAGCCCACTGCAAATCACTTGTTCCTGGGGATCTGCGGGGTTCTCACTTACCCTTCTCTCCTTGTCTCCATATTCCACGCCCAAAGTGTCCATTGCACGGACAATGGCTGCCAGTGACTGGATAGTGTTGCTATAGACCACAGGCTTGTACTGCTTCACATCTTCACCAGAGAAGCCATCTTCGTGGATGATCCTTTGGGAGAGGGGAAGGAAACAAACGAGCTTGTAAAAGTCTGAAAAAGACAGGGCTTCATTTACAATGAAGTTATTCCCAAACCAATCCCCAAGATTTTGCATAGGCAACGGACATTGCTTGCATTGTGTGAAAACTGGCTCCAACTTGGCTCTGGCTACTGAAAATTCTGAAGCATTCATGGAAGAGAAGGCCGTTGATGGCTATTAGCCATGATGGCTATCTTTGGCTTCCAAGGCTTCAGAATCATAGAATCATAGAGTTGGAAGAGACCACAAGGGCCATCCAGTCCAACCCCCCGCCGAGCAGGAAACACCATCAAAGCAAAGAATACCAGTTGCTGGAAACCACAGGAGCGGAAAGAGCTCTTGTGCTCCAATCCCGCTTGCCAGACCAGGGTGCTGGATTAGATGGGTCTCTGGCCTGATCCAGCAGACTCTCCTTGGGTTCTGACCCCCTGGAGATGGTCACGGAAAGCTGGTGGGGATGTCAGAGCTGCTGGCCATATTCTTCCTTCTGTTGTTTATCAATTCTCATCTGATCTCTCCATAGCTGCTCATTGTCCCTGCTCCCCCCCTCCCAACCCTTAGGGGAAATTAGCAGCTAAAGGAGAGAGATAATGAGCACAGATAAACAATCAGTGGCTCTGTGGTCCCCTCCAGCGTCCTCTGCTCATCTCTGAGGGATTCTTCTAAATTCACAACACTCAAAGCCTGGTTTATATGTGGCTTCATTTCATGTGTCAAGAAGGGGTGAAGAACATGTGTCCCCCTCCAATGATACTCAACTACAATGCCCAGTATCCTGATCATTGGCCATGCTTGCTGAGGATGATGGGAATTGGAGTTCAGCAATATCTGGAGTTCAGCTCCCCACTCCTTCGCATAAAGTGCAGCCAGACTCTCAGAGCAAGAGGTCCTTACTTCTGCCATAAAATCACTATGTGAACGTAAGAACAAAAGGAAAGTCCTGTTGGAATAGGCCAAAGGCTCATACAGTCCTCCATCCTGGTCTTACAGTGACCAACCAGGATGTTAGCACAACAGCACTCTCCCACCTGAGTGATATTCCGGAACATACTGCCCCCAACATACAAAGAGTCATACAAATAAAATGAATGAATGAATGAAAAGTGAAGGCAGAATGTGAAAGCAACCAGTGGTAACTGAGGCAAACTTGTTGCCCTTCTTTGCAGCTTGTGGTCATGGCGGCAACATTAGTGGGCATTTTCAGCTCTCTAGGCAGAACGCAATGACAATACACCGATGCCTCAGTATCTTCTCCTCTGCCCTTTCAAAATAAATCAGCCAGTCTTGCTCAGGTGAAGCTCAGCCTGGCTACTGGGAATAGGCATGCCACAAAATAACAAGAGGACAAGAACCTGCACCACGACAACTCATCAGCAATTTTCATTTATGGGAATAAGCAAACACATTGCAGATGGCAATCACATGTTGGCACAAACAGCAGGTGGTGCCTGGGCCTGCAGAAACTCTGGAGGGAATTAACCAAACAAATAAAACTGTGTACAAGATGTTTTTTTTTTTTAAGGGGGAGGCGCAGAGACCATGAACACTGCAACAGCTCAAGAATGCACAAGCAGGAGGACAAGGTGCGTTGCTTAGGATGAGCCCCAAGGGTCAGACAGAAAGACTAAAAGGTTGTATCTGGGCCCAGGGCTTAAAGTTCCCCACATATGCGCTAAAAGGGTGGGATACAAATGTCTATATGCCAAAATAAAATAAAATACACATCCATTCACATAGCTAGAAAGCAGAGTTCTGCTAACTATATTCTCCAGAACACCATGGCATCTTGGATAGCTGTTCCTTCTTCCCAATAACAAATCAAACAAATGGATATTGGATGCCTTCAAAAGACAAATCCAGGGAGGTAATGGCTACTGTTCTATGTTCTACCTCCACTGTCAGAGGCAATGCACCTTCAAATGCTAGTTTTGGGGAATTGCAGGTGGGGAGTGGCACTCAAGTCCTGTCTGCAGGGTTCACATAAGGGCATCTAGCGGGGAACTGTGAGAACAGGACGCTGGACTAGATGGACCTTTGGCCTGATTGAGGAGAACTCTTGTTTTCTTTTGCTGTAAAGTTAAGTGGAATATTTTTTTAAAATAAAAATACAGTTGTTGTTTTTTTATAAAAAAAACCTTCATCTTTGGTCAAAATGGCCACTTTCTTGCATAAGGAAGTGTATCACAGAATCTGTAGAAGTGCAAATTTCGTCTGGGTTTGGGACCATGCATTGTTGTTGGCAATGCAAATTCCGCAGGTTTGCATCAAAATGTGGACTGAATTAACACTGTCTCCTATTTCTAACTGTGCACACGGAAAACCGTAAGAACTTGTGTGTGTGTGTGTGTGTGTAGGTGTGTGTGTGTGTGTGTGTGTGTGTGTAGGTGTGTGAGAGAGCTAGAGCTAGAGAGATACTGGCAGTATAACATAATTCCTCTTGCTGATTTGTGGATGCAATTGCACAGTTCAGCGTTCAGCTGCCGTTCACTGTGCCCACAAAACTTACAGCCACAATTGATTGTGAGTGCAAAAAATTGAGGCTGTTTAAGTAATAAATGATTCCTGGTATTCCCTCGTCAGACAACTGCCTTTGTTTTGAGTCACTCCTCAGAACTCCCTGTTCTAATACATCAAGGGCTTCTCTATACTGGTTGTGGGGAACCTTTGGCCCTCCAGATGTTGCTGAACTGCAACTCCCATCATTGCTGGCCATTGGTCATGCTTGCTGAGGCTGATGGGAGCTGTAGTTCAGCAGCATCTGGAGGACCAAAGGTGTGTGGGAGAGAGTGTGTGTGTACAGGTATAGGGATGTAGGTTAAAGGGACCTTGTCTGCAGTGCACATCATGCCAGGACACATTCTATTACCACAGGTAGGAGAAAACACTGTCAAAATTCATTCCCAGAAAACAACAAATTTATGGAGTATAGCACTGCCAATGGCTACTAGTCATGACAGCTATGTTTTATCTCCATTGTCAGGGGTAGTATGTCCCTCAATACCAGCTGCTGAGAATCTCAAGTGTGGGGGGTGCTGTTGTGCTCTGGGTCCTGCCTGCAAGCTTCCCACAGGGATCTGGTTGGTCACTGTGAGGACAGGATGCTGGACTACATGGGCCACTGGCCTGATCCAGCAGGCTCTCCTTATATGCAGGGTTTGGTGGTTTCAATTCCCTGGTGGCAAAGTTGACTCAGATTGTAGTCTGTTTACTCTGTTCCATAGAACAATATGTCAGCATACTGCTGTCTTACGTCCCTCTGTTATGATGCATTTGCCAGCCTGGCACCTACCAGATATTTTGGACTACAGGCTAGCTGTGGCTGGTGGGAGTTGAAGCCCAAAGCCTCTGGAGGGTTGGTGAAAGTTTTGTTAAAGTTTGACTGAACCCTGAGACTATACAAGGTATGGTGATGTTGATTCTTCTGCTTTCCGAATTTCTGCATGTTATATTAAATGTGTCAATTCCAAATTTCTGCATGTTATATTAAATGTTTTCTCTCTTTAAAACTAAGCATCTCCACCTCCCATTTCCATGAGAGCATGGACTAATTACAACATACTGTACTGCAGCATCAATGGAAATGGGGTGTGTGTACGAGGATTAAAGTGTGTGGCGGGGAGTGGAACTGATGTAGCTGCAAGCAAAACATTTAATGTAACATGTAGCTAGGCCCTATGATATGCAATGTGCAGGTCTTGCTCAACCTGGCAAAAAGCTCCCCCCTCCCATGTCCCAAGCTCAGCTCTTGCAAAGTTTACCCTAGCTTTGTTGCTGATAACAATGGCTGCAGCATGTCTTGGCTGAGATATTTTGGGCAAGGAAAGTTACAAATAAAACGATAAAAAAGTCACGTGGTTGGCAATATCGACTATTTGTTGTATCAGTAAGCCCCATCCTTTTCATGAGCTTCTGTGATACCACAGAATGTCCACAAATATCCCACCTGCTCAAAGAGAAGTCTCAGCCAGGTAAAGCTGACACAGGAGCTGTGTTCAGATGGCTACCTTAACATGGGGATGGGGGCAATGGCACACAAGCCCTGCCCCTAACATTCCTTGTTAGCCCTGATCATACAATGTTGAGTTGGGAATGCCTGCAATGCATCAATGATCACCTGTAGGGTTCTACTTGTGTTCAAGCAAACACAAGTAAGATCTTCCTTCATAGATCTTCCTCATGAAAGATGGGAATATCGGGGTCTGAGTGAGCAGAGCCAACCCCCCACTTTTAAATATCTCATGATCAAATGTTGGGTTCGTGGAAGCAGAGGATCAGTAGGGCTTGGCAAAGGGAAACCTCACACATGGCCTATAAGGCAGGGCTAGGCAGCATGTTGCCCTCTAGATGCTGATGAACTGCAACATCCCTGCCTGTCAGCCATGCTGGTTAAAGCTAATGAGTGGTGGGTTCCGATAGCATCTGGAGGGCATCCCCTTGGCTATGCCACGCCTTAAGGATAAGGATAAGGAGAGATTGCGTGCTATTGGAGGAGAATCTAAAGAGGTGTTGGAAGGCTGGATTCCTTAGTCTAATTCAAAACGACCAGTTCTGTGGAAGGGTTGGCTACAGGTTTCAAGAAATGCAAATATTAAAAATTATTCAGCTGTCAAATGCATGCTTAGCAGGGTTTAAAAGAGTGCATTTCACAATCACAATCTGCCTACTGAGAGCCTCATCTGCATTCCCTCAGTGTGCACCCAAGACCACACCAAGTGCTACCATCAGTAGCGTCCCAATCCTTGCTTATTATTCCATTGGCTCATGGTGCAGAATACTTGTAGTCAGTGGGAAGACTCAGCTGTATCCCATTGTCTCTTAATGGGCACTGTTTCAAGCAGCACGTGATCAGCTGCTCTGTTCTGACCACGGAGCCTTTGTTAATGCCCATGATACAAATGGCCAAAGGGCCCAGCTGTCTTTTTCAGAGCCCAGAGGATGGACCTTTAGAAACATAATCTTGGGTTTTGTAAAGTATTCAAATCTAAAGCTGATTCACAAACCCCAGAAATCAGAATATAGGAGATGCTGCTGAGAAAGAACCAGAAATCTGCTCCGTAGTGGACTTCACAAGCACACAAGACTAGCCTGATGGATCAGGCCAATGGCCCATCTAGGCCACCATCCTGTTCTCACAGTGGCCAGCTGGATGCCTGTGGGAATCCTGCAAGCAAAGCCTGAGTGCAACAGCATTCTCCCCTCCTATGGTTCCCAGCAGCTGGTGTTCAGAGGCATGATGCCTCCAAGAGTGGAGGCACCAGAAAGGCTTCAATAAAACATTTTAAGCAGTTCAGATACATCTTGAAATGGAAGGGAAACAACAACAACCACTCATCCTTAAAAACAACCCATAATGGCCCAAGAAGGCACCACATGGGTTCCACACATGGTCACAGTAATACTCCTATATGTAACTATCTCCATGTTCTCATCTCATCAAGATCCCAGAGAGAAATCCAGAAATGCATGAATTACCAGCTTTGCACGGTTCCCCTAGGGCTAGGGGTAATAACATGAAAAGGAAAGCATATTGATCAGCTCAGGGTTTTTTTAAGGGGGGGGGGTGCAGGGCTTGACAAGTCATAAAAGGATGCCTATGTTAGACCAGCAACCATTGAGACTCGAACCACCCTTCCCCTAAAGACCTGGCACTCAAGTACAGCTGCCCAGAGAACTTTTCATTATGGGATGGTCTACATACAATATCGATCTACATATTGATGTATGTACATATTGATCTGAGCAACCCTAATCTCCAAGTGGCAAGAGACTCCAGGGATACTTGCCTTTTCTCAGGGTTTGGTGTCCTTGGGATGAAGGTCCATGGAGGCTGTGGGATCTTTGTTTACACATATATACAACCTGAGTGTAGGATGGAGGGGCTCAGAGAATGAAAATCTTGCTCCCTATTAGATTTCAAGGGAAGCTCCAAGTCACAGCTTTGGGTCTGGCACAGAGCAAGGCATGCCTCTGCTTCTCCAGATTACAGCATCACCAATAAACTCTCCTTCTCCCTCTCCCTCTCTCTCCCACACAGACCACCTTGGCTTATTGTTTTCCACCCTAGTATGATGTGGCATCCAGACAGGTGAGGTGCAGATTTTATGCAAACCTATCCTCTTATTTGGTGATGTGTTAGAGATTCATGCCTTTCTTCATAACTACTGGTAGTACACCACAAAAGGCCTTGAACTTAGTGCTACATTGAATTCCTCCCAAAATCTTTGTAGCTTTTAATATTTCTTACAAGCCTCGCATCAACACCTGATTCAGCAGTTGCCATTAAGTTTCCTAACAGTGTCCCTGAACAGCATTATGCCAGAGGCACTTTCAAATTGACTGGATGCTGGATACTTTATGGAGGGCTCAGTCAAACCTGGATCTGGTCCTGATTTCTGAAAGTGCTTTATTATTTAACCTGTGACTCTCATGGCCCTAGACCAGCCTTCTCCAGTCGCCTGGCCTCTGGATGTTTTGAGCTACAATTCCCACCATCCCTGATTATTAAAATCATGTATCCATTGGTGGGTACTAGGTTGGGGAAAGCTGGTTTAGGACCATCAAAGAGGAGGGCAGGGTTGGTGCAAGGCATTTAAAACTTTAATTGCACTGGCCACCACTCGCTTCATGTTACATCAGACTTCTGATGCAATGTCAACAATAAAAACTGTTTTGAACAGCTAGAAGGTTTTTAGCGGGGATAAAACGCCTCCAGTCACAGAAGCCTCACCTGCTCCTATTTTAAAAATTAACCTCAGACGTAGACCAAACAAAGTTGATTGGAATCTTCAGCACATTAAATGGCTGGCACAACCTCTCCAGCAACAGGGCTTTCAAAGTTAGCAAAAGGTGAAAGGTTGCACATCCAAAATTCTGCCTCTGTGTGCACAGAGATAATTATATTGTACCAATCTTTGCCAAAAGGGTGGCCTCCAGCTGTTCTATACGAACAGCTCTCACCAGTCCCAATTCAGGTTGGGTTGGAGAAGACGGAGTCACACCATCTGCTCTGCATTCCTGATCCAGATTGCAAGAAATGCAAGAAATGCATAGATAGGGGTGCTGCTTTGCCAGGAGGTTGAAGGAGGGGGCAGAAGACAGGGAAAGGAGGAGAGCTGGTCAGAGAGCTAAAACGTGGATAAGAAAAACAGAGCAGGACTGGATTGTTAAGCAGGAGGGTACAATGCAGTGCTGCTTCGGGAGGCCTGGCAGGAAGGGCACCCCCTTCTCCCACAAAAATGCCAGGAAGGTCTTTCATTTTCATGGTTTCTTGGCCTTCTTCTCCGTCATGCCTGCCTTTTCTTCCTGCTTGATGTCATGCCCTGACAGCCCTGGATGGCTCTGGGTCACTCAACCCAACTTGTAGTGATCAGGGGCTGTCTCACCCTGACACCAATAAAATGAAGATCCCCTCCAGGTCCAATCCGGCTCAGGATTTGGACCTTGGATGAATCTGGTGTACAGCCCTAGATTTCAGTAAGTTTTACCCCATGTAACTGAGCTGAAGCTGCTCTGCCTGGTGGAAAACTTCATCGCAATGACAATTGTATTACTGTAGCTCAGACGTTGCTGGCTGCTGTCCTCTTGCTGCTTTGAACTACAAAACTTATCAGCCCCACCAAATCTGGCTACCGGTATGCAGGAGGGAACCAGGTTAGAGATGGCTGCGGTAGTTACTTGCTCATTTACCTGCAGCTCAGAATCCAGAGTCCTGAACATGTAAATATGTTTTGCTGTTGGGATGCAAAACTTAGGAATCACCTCTTGACAGTAGCTTTGTCCTCTGGGAAGGTGAGCGCCCAAATATAATTTAGCGATGCTGCATATTTTGAGAAGGTGCCTACCTAAGCATAAATTGGTCAAAGGGTGTGCCCTTGGAAGGAGAACACCTTCGGTGTCAATCAAAGAGAAGACACTTTGGTAGTTTTGTATTAGAAAAGCAACTGCTCTCCCAAAATAGGGAAATGATACCTTCTCTTTGGTAAAGGGATCAAGTGTCCTATCAGGAGAGCAATTCCTGGAATTCTACAGATTAGAGATGCACAAAAATTTCCTCTCTGAAAGCAATATACAGTGGTACCTTGGTTTATGAACTTAATCTGTTCTGGAAGTCCGTTCTTAAACAGAAACCATTCTTAAACCGAGGTGCGTTTTCCCTAATGAGGCCACCCGCTGCCGGTGCCCTTCCACCATTCGGATTCTGTTCTTAGACTGAGGTAAAGTTCGCGAACTGGGACACTACTTCAGGTATTGCAGAGTTTGTAAACCAAATAGTTTGTAAACAGGGCTGTTCTTAAACCGAGGTACCACTGTACTAAGATATACTAATGTTCTTACCACTGTGCCAGTATGGATCCTTGTCCCATGGAGACCTGTGATTACTACTACTAGTACTATTATTTAAATTTCTATTCCACCCTTCCTCCCAAAGAGGCCTAGGGCAGCAAATATAAAAATGTTAAAAAGATAGAATTTTTTTTAATGGAGTTAATTCTTTTTTTAAAAAAAAAAAACTATTAAAAAGCATCTAGAAACATTTAAAAATAAAACATCTACAAAAAATTGCAAAACAATTGCATATTATAGCCCATATTATAACTATAGCCCAACCTCAAACAGCACAGAGGGAAGCAGATATTCCTGTTAGCAGCAAATGGATCTGTGTCTTGGCATGTGTGATTACAGTGGTACCTTGGTACTTGAACAGCTTGGCTCCCAAACAAATCGGCTCCCGATCGCCGCAACCCCGGAAACAAGTGTCTTGGTTTGCAAAGATTTTTCGGAAGCCGAATGTCCGACGCAGCTTCTGCTTGCGTGCAGGAAGCTCCTGCAGCCAATCGGAAGCTGCGCCTTGGTTTTCGAATGGTTCCGGAAGTCGAACGGACTCCTGGAACAGATTTAGTTCGGCAACCAAGGTACCTCTGTAGCACATGCAAGCATTTAAAAGCAGTGCTTCCCCCCTGGGGGGGGTACTCAAGAGTACGCAGTACCAGCACCTCATTTTGTTGTTAAAAAGTGTGGTTCTTGCTGTAATAATTTCAAGGTGAGTGCCTGCACCTATTTTTCTAGAAAGAAAAGGCACTGTTTAAAAGTTAATAACAGGTACAGTCAAGAAAGCCCAAAGGATTTCCCCCCTTGGCTCCTGCCCTTCTCGTCCAGTTTAATCAGAATTTGTTATTGTTAGTTTTAAAAAGTAGGACTACCACTGAACTATGGCTAGCACTTACTCTCTAAAACAGCATCACAAATCCTTTTAAGGCCAACAGGTTCGCACCCAACCAAACAGGTTCACTGAGAAACAAGAGTGAAGTATCGGCTTAACGTTGACCAAACATGCTCAGTGGCCAGAGACAGCTGAGTATCTGCACTAGCATTGGGAGACTGGGAAATCGGGGCGGTGGGGGGGGGGGAGGTAGCTAGAGGAACAGAAGTGGAGGAAGGCAAATCTGGCTTGCTGGCACACACAACAGGAACATGCCACACTGCAACTTTCTTGTTGCAGTTTCCCACCTGAACAGGATTCAAGTGGTTAAAATATAGAAGTAAAGGCAAGGAGATATTCAGATTCCACAATGGCTATAGGCAAGAGTCCAGATTATGAAAAGTCGCTGGAAGTAAGTTCACAGTATTTCAAAACAGGACCTACTAAACACAGCAACATGCCCCAGCCTGATGCCCTTGATATGTTTGGGGCTGGTGGTGATTGTGTTCTGAAACATCTGGAGGGCACCAGGTTAGGGAGGCTGAATATAGGGTCTATCAGGGTTACTAAGCAATTTCAGAAACTGGTGCATTTATTTACTTATATTTATTTATGAGGGTATTTATAAACCACCAACTTGTAAGAAAAAACATCACAGCAGTGAACACCGGAAATACAATCCAAACTGTTAAAACGTCATGGAATCATAAAATACAGGGTCAAATGGCCAACAATTAAGGGAGTCTCTAAAAAGGCCTGACAAAACAGAAGCCTTTTCATCATGAGTCAATTTCCTTGCAATGTTCCAGTGGTCCACACTGCATGCCTCACAGGGCAGATATATCCTTCCGCAAGTGAAACAGAAGTCCTGTTAACTTCCCTAGAGCACTTTGAAGTTCATAAAGCCCACTTAGTGGTTAAAAGCTTTATAATTCCATGAGCCATGAATGATGCAAAGGTCCTGCATGGTGCACTCCTTCCAAAGTCACCTATATCAATTCCAGAGGTTAATTTTTTTTTTGCAGAGACTGAGACAGCTGCAAATTCCACCAGCTGCCTGCCAGACTTCAGCCTCTGCGTGTCCTGGGTTACTCAAGGAGCCGTTACCCTATTTGCCTATTTAATGCAACTGATCACATAGGCTGATGCCAAAAGTGGCCAATCCATCTCCAAAATGTCATTGCATCTCCCCATTCTCAATCCCTGTGTCCTGCTCAAGTTGATAAAATAACTCTCTCATTCTCCTACGGAGAACGCAAATCTCATTGGGGGGAAGGGAGGGTGGTCTCTGCGAAGTAAACATTGGGCTAATACAAATCTTAGAAAAACTGTACTTAATCGGATAAGCCTTCTTGGATTATCTGCTGCTATCACCTCTTCCTAGACAACCATTAATCACCAGCTGATGCCTGGCACCCTTAACTTCTATCCTTTATATATAAACTTGACCAATTGAATCAGCACATATTTGGATGAAGGACAGAAACAAAGGAACGGAACCCTGTGGGGCTGGTTTCCTTTGATTGGCAGAGCAATTAAGATCAACTGCACGTCAATCAAGAATTCCAAAATAGGACAGTACCTTTAGATAGGTCAATCAAAAATGTTAGGGTGTACATTTTTACATTCTCCATAACTCTTCATCCAAGGCTTCAACATGCTGCCCCTCAAACTCTGTTGATAAGTGTTCCAGAGAAACCAAAAGACTGCATATGATTTCATGACATTTTGGCTGTCCTAATAAATTTTGTTGGCCATAATTACAAAACATTTTTTTCCACCTGGACTTCGGCTTTCAATTATTCAACCTCCTTGAGTGAATAATTGGGTGAGATGTTTTAATCCTGCTTCTTTAAAGAATAGAATGGTCTTTTAGATTTTAATGTAGTGGTTTTGCTTTGTTTATTGTAAGTTGCTTTGAGTTACATTTGTAACTCAACTAATAAGTTAATAAATAATAATAATAATAATAATAATAATAATAATATGGATTTTGATTTTTTCTCTCTCAGTCAAACTTGTGTGACATGGAACATTTTAACTCAGGTATTTCAGCCAATAATTTCATTTTTCCAGTTCCAGTTTTGTTGCTGTACAAAAAGAAAGAAAGAAAGAAAGAAAGAAAGAAAGAAAGAAAGAAAGAAAGAAAGAAAGAAAGAAAGAAGGGTCCCATGGTGCCTAAAGACTAACATAATTGTTATGGCAAAAGACTCATTCATGTTTTTAATAGTCAATGACAGCAATTTTTGAAAGCAACTGGAACCAATGGGACTCCCAACTTTGTAGCGTTCTCTTTCCAATATTAAGAAATGACATGGAATATTTAGGAACAACACTGGAAGATAGAAGTCAGAGCAGTGGCCCATTTAGCTTAGATTGCCCATACCACATGGCAATGGCTCGTCAGGGCTAGGTAGGACTTGGTTCACATTTTAATATAAGACAAACTGAATTTATTCCTCACCCCCACAGACAGCGCAGTGTAGACTTTGCTACCTGTGCAAATCTAAAGAACACACCTGAACACGGATTCATACAGGAAGCTGCCTTTTGCAGAGACAAACCATTGGGTCCCTCTAACTCAGTATGCTGTCCACACTGAAGGCTCATTACCTTTGCCCCACACTTTCTAGGCACAAGTCTGCACTTTGAAGCTGACCTTTAAAGCCACACTTTGAAGGCCAAGCATTTGTTTGTTTCTGCACCGTCACTTTCCCTGCCTGCATGAACCCACTTTTAATGGCTGAATCGGAGCTAATGGCAATCGGGGGGGGGGGAATTGCTGTCGGTTTCAATTCAGCGTTAAAGAGTGAAAGCAGTGGGACAAAAATAAAAATAAATAGAAGTGCTAGGACACAGACCAAGAAAGTGCAGACTTAGAAAGTATGGGGGGAAAGATAAGTCAGTGTGGACAGTATGAATTAGATAGCAGAGGTTCTCCAGGGTTTCAGAAGGGGATATGTTCCAGCCCCATCTGGAGATGCCTGGGATTGAACCTGCAACCTTCAAAGTAGGTGCTCTAGCACTGCACTATGGCCTTTCTCCCCATTTTCTGATGCTATGCAGTTCCAGAAAGGCAACTCTTGCAAGCCATCCATCTTGGCTCAGCTCTTGTGAAATGCATCGATTTCGTCAGCATGGACCAAGGCAGCCACTGAATGGCAGGTGGGTGATTGCTTTTGCTCTGTATTTTGTGTGTGTGTGTGTTTCAATTCAGCCACTCAGCTGGCGCCTCGCAGTGCTAGCCTGGCATCAATGCGAGAAAAAAGCACAGATTGCATGTGGGAGACCTAGCCTCAGTACTAAATCAGAATTGCTGGAAGTCCTTGTCTGAAATGCACGCAGCCCATTGTGGGCAATACCAGGACAGGTGCCACATGCAGAACTCCAGTTGCCAAGACCCCATCCTCAACATGGGAAAGCAGGGACCTAGGAAGCTGCCTTAAACCGTGTCAGATGCTTGCTCCATCTAGCTTGCTGTTGACCACACTGACTGGCAGCTGCTCACAGTTAACAGGCAGGTCCTTTCCCCAGCCCTACCGGGACAAAGGATTGAACCTGGTAGATGTTCTACCATTTAGTCTCCATGCTGAGTGTCTCCTGATGGTATCAAAATGAATTCTACAGTAAGACTCAAAATGGGGACCAGGAGAGAAGAAAGAAGCAGGCTATATAATTTGCCTGACTTTACCTGTCCCAACATGTAATGGCTACGTTAATGTTTTCATTGCTTTTCTTTTCTTTTTTCAAATTAGGCCCTGCCTTTTTGGTCCTTCTGAGACGGTTCCAAACTGCCTCTTCTCAGAGCTGCATTGTTATCTTTACTGTCAGCCCAGAGTGGCCCCGCGTGGCATCCTGCATGTGCCAAGGCTTTCCGATGAGGGCAGGAAGGCAAGCATTCCAGGGGGCTGTGTCATGCTGAGAGCACGTCAAGGAGATAAAGTGCAGGCAACCAGGATGGAAGAGGCGAGGCTTCCGAGATGCATTGTACACACACCCCTCAGCCTGCAACCTAGATTTGAAGGGAAATGGGGAGAGAAGAGGGAGGTGCATTTCCAGGGCTTCAACCCCTCCAGCCCAGAAGCTCATTAGCGGAGTCAAAAAGGGCACGACATCTCCCATCCTTCATCTTCACGTCCCCGTATCTCTGGTTCCCCTTTGTTCGCTCTCCATGCAACATTGACACAAAAGTCTGCTTTTCTCATCTGGTCTGTTTCGCAGGAGAAGAGGTCAGTAAATAACATCTCAAGGCTCTCTGGAACAAGCAAAAAAGCCTGCAGAAACCAGAGAAGATGTTTTGGAAAACTATCTCTCCTTTTTGCCTCCCTTCTCTGTTCATGTTCAGTCATGGCCTCCCAGGGCATCAAAAAACATTGGTTCAAAAACCCAATCCCTTTTCACTGTACATTAAAACAGAAAGTAATACTATACACACCCTGGGTGTACTTGCAGGGGTGACTTTGTTGTTCTCCCCCTTCTGATGCCATCCCATTCTCGTTCTGCTTCCTTACTGTTTGTGGGCCACGCAAGATCAGCCTTTGACAATGTGGTGCCCTCCAGATGTTTCCCACCAGCCCCAGGGCACATGGCCAATGGCCAATGGTCAGGGGTGCAGCATCCTTAGGAGAGTGCCTGTTTAGGTTTGGATGACTAAAGTTGTTAAGCTGGATAACAGCAGAGGAAACTGGTACCTCTGCAACCACCTAATTATCTAGAGTAAATGCCACCAGCACGTCTTGCAGAAGTGACTACTCTAAATGGGTTATATAGACTGGAAGTGGGTACTTTCTATTGTCTCTCCGGACAAACAATTTCATTGAATGATCCTGAGCCCCAGTATTCTCTATCCACTTTCTTCTTACAATTTTACAATTTGATATATTAAATATTTTATAATTCCAAATCTCCATGGTTCAGCGGTCCATCATTTATAGTTACAAATCTCCATGGTTCAGAGGTCCATCATTTCATGAACTACCATGGAAATTGAAAACTCTCTGCTCAGAATGAAGCACTCTACATTCAGCATGATCACAGATTGAGGGCATTTGTGTCATGGATGTCAATAAGAGAGTTAAGCATCTTCCTGCCAGTGGGGCTTCAATATGCTTACTTTAACTTTGGCTGGAGAGTGTCCATTATGTTGATTTAAATGCATTTGCCTCTACAATTTATACTTATTTGGTAAATCTCCCATGTTATTATGGATAAGAAGCTTCCTCTTTGACATATACTGCAGTTTTTTCTCTGTAAAAAGGTAAAGGGACACCTGACCATTAGGCCCAGTTGTGACCGACTCTGGAGTTGCGGTGCTCATTGGCCGAGGGAGCCAGCATACAGCTTCCAGGTCATGTGGCCAGCATGACAAAGCCGCTTCTGGCAAAGCAGAGCAGCACACGGAAATGCTGTTTTTCCCCCCTCTGAGTCAAAGTGCAAGTAGATAAATAGGTACCGCTACAGCGGGAAGGTAAATGGCGTTTCCGTGTGCTGCTTCCCCCCCGTAGGAATCCTGTATTTTTTATTGAGTAATAATTCAATGAAGGTACAGTCCATTCAAAAAAGGTAGCAGTCCAGAAACGGTTCCAACGTGTGATGAACAGCTATTCTCATGAGCCTCAGATAAGGAGAGGGGAATTAAAATAGGAAAAAGAGAGAAAAAGTTACATTCGTTCCCTTTAATATCTGGCACTTTCTAAGACAGTCTTGTGATCTGGGGCAAGGAAAGTGCCCCTAGGAAAGTAAAGCAAGGCAATTTACTGTGGGAAAGAGGTGTGGGGGAAAGGTATAAGATGTTGCAACTTTGTAATGCAGGGGTGGGGAACATCAGGTGCTCAGCCCCCCCCCCTCTGGCCCTCAGGACTCTCTTCATGCATACTGCCATCCCTTAGGCCACACCCCTCCCTGCTTCACACCCTGAGTGCTTTTGCCTGGCTGTGATGTGTCCTTGAACTCTGAACATGGCCCTTGCTCGTCTGGATGGAAGAAAGAGAGGTGCATTGGTGAGTGTCTGTGGAGACCTGCCTACTGTACAACAGTGATATTTATATTTGTTGCTCTGCTCCCTTTTGTTTCTGGCCCCACTGACCACTCGCATGTTCCCCTCCCGCTGAAGGTTGCCCAGAAGAGCACTTGGCCCTTGGCCTGAAAAATCTTCCCATCCTCTGATGTAGAGCCAGGAAGGAAAGCGGGGAAAAAAGAGTCAGAGACTCTAAGACACCATGGAACTGGTACTAAGCACAAAAGCTGCAGACACCCCTGCTTAACATTCATTGTCAACTGTGTGCTAAGCTCTGAAGAGAATACAGAAAACGTCCTCCTTCCTTACTCCATTCCCCCACACCAAATCTACAACCTGATGGTCAGACAGCACATGATGGCAAGAGGCCCATTCATTTCCATTCAGAGCCTGCCCTGATCAGTGGGTGGCAGTGAGGGAGAAATTTGACGCACTTCACATTTAAAGGTGAACCTACTTAACTGTCCACTTTCTGAAACAATACGCAAACACAGTTTTCCTCTGAAATTCGCACTTCTCCGAATTTTGCTGTGCAGATCTCCAGCCAAGTAGCGCTTACAATTCAAGGCACTGGTTTTGTACTATAAAGCCTGAGGACCCCAATATCTCAAGGACCACCTATCCCCACATCAATTGACCAGGGTCTTGTTTACAAAGATTCACATGTATTAGGAGAAAGCATGGATATGGGGGCAGACCTTCTTCGTCCCCAAAATCAACAGATTGATGTGGAAAGGGGTTGAACGTCACTTAAGGTTGGAAAAATGAGAAACAAACAGATTTGTCCATCCCTGGATAAAGGTAAAGGGACCCCGACCATTAGGTCCAGTCGTGACTGACTCTGGGGCTCATCTCGCTTTATTGGCCGAGGGAGCCGGCGTACAGCTTCCAGGTCATGTGGCCAGCATGACAAGCCCGCTTCTGGTGAACCAGAGCAGCACACGGAAACTTGTCCTGTTGTAGCGGTCCCTATTTATCTACTTGCACTTTGACGTGCTTTCGAACTGCTAGGTTGGCAGGAGCTGGGACCGAGCAACGGGAGCTCACCCCGTCACAGGGATTCGAACTGCTGACCTTCTGATCGGCAAGCCCTAGGCTCTGTGGTTTAACCCACAGTGCCACCCGTGTCCCTGGATAGATAGCCCCAGAATTCCCTGCTCCACGAGAATTGATATGCCAGATTTTGTCTGCAGTATAGCTAGATCCTTAGAGAGACCTAAAAGTCATTCAGGTTTGTCATGGACACAATCCCTTAGATGCTTAGCCCAGTAGACTGACTTGGTGGTCCCCTAGATAGGGCTGGCTTTGGGTTGAACAGAAGCCAAACCTGTCCTTTTGACAGGGAGAGGGCAGGGGGGGGGGCATAGGTCCTATTACATTGTCACCCACCATGCAAGAGCTCCTAAAATAACCAGAAGGTCTGAGGAGAAGCCTGACCGTGGCTACCCCGATCTCTGCACAAAATGAAGAGTTCTCGTTATTTCTCGGGTAATGTTACATAATTGCATTCTGATGAATTACTCGTTCCACTAATCCTCTTAGAGGTTTCTCATAGATGGGCGGGGGTGGGGTGGGGTGGGGGTTTGAAGGGCTTGTGGATGATCCCTGCTCTTCCAATTCAGCTTCCTCACCTTGTCTCCAGCGCTCAAATGGAGGCTGGTGCTTTAAAGCTTCTCTCTCTGCAAATCAGCCTTTAAACTGGACGGAAATAAAAGCAGCTTTGTAATGCCCCCCCCCGCTCCTCTTTCAACAATTCCGCCTCCTTATGTAAACCCCTAAGCTGTCATCAGCCACCATAAAAGCCCAGAACGCAAGACAAATTGGATCAAATGTCCATTTTGCTGCTACAGCCCATTGATAACATAACCATTCTTTTTATTCCTATCAAGCTTGAATTGACAGCGGATGAAAACGGATAAGGTGGCATTGGCTCCCGCTCCCTGCAAAGACTGGGGTTTAACTACTTTGTCTCCAAGAGTGTGCTGTGTGTCTTATAAAATACTGATGTACTCAATATACGTTTGAAGGTGGTTGCGCAGGAGTAACCTCCAGTAACTTGCATATAGTGGAAAGCAAAGTGGGGGAAGCTAATCACATTAGGTTCTGGAGAAGGAGCATTCAGATTCTTGTATCCCTACATCAAAAGAGCTGTCAAGAGAGGGAATGACTTCATGGACCATTACTGCTCAAGCCAGAACAGGTGACTTCAAGGCGAACACAACTCATCACTCCAGAGCACACTCTATACACATGTAGCCAGCGTGGTGCCCTCCAGATGTGTTGGACTACAACTCCCATCACCTCTGACCATTGTTCATTGTCCTGCCTCTCCCTATCAGACTCACAACTCCAACTATCACCATGAATGGAAGGTTTAAAGGTCTTATTCAATAAGTCAGTACAGTCTCCCAACATGGTCTACAACTACGTAAGGCCGGGGGGGGGGGACCATTGTACAACCATAAATCTTTGGGCTGGCAGGGTGTGTTACTCGACACTACTTTGCATGCAATTCTTGAAAGGGATCACAATCCTCTGACATCCCCCCCCCCAATTGGAAAATATCAGATCCTCTTTGGAGGACTTTATCCAGGTGTCATGTTTTTGGAACTTGTGGAGGGTGGGGTGGGGTTGTGTGCAAAGGATAGCACTCTCCTCCATATAACAGCAGGATAGCACCTATTTTAATGGGGAATGAAATGGTTTACAGGCTTGGTAAAATAAAAAGAGGGGTTGCGTGGAGTCAGAAAGACATCAGATAGGCAAAACATTTCACAGCAGGGAAGCCACCACTGAGAAGGCCCTCTAGAACAGGCATGTCAAACCTGCGGCCCTCCAGATGTTTTGGACTACAATTCCCATCTTCCCCAACAACTGGTCCTGCTAGCTAGGGATCATGGGAGTTGTAGGCCAAAACATCTGGAGGGCCGCAGGTTTGACATGCCTGCTCTAGAACATAAGAATACATGGGTAGGTGTAGGTGTCACAAAGCTATATAGTCTTAAGATTCTCTGTATAGAGTTACTAATACAGTATAGGCCTACTTTAAGGGCCAACTGGATGCCTCCAATATCCATTCGTTTCCCATGTTGTCAAAGGTAAAGATTGAAGCCCACAGGTTCTTAAAACAAGGAACATGGTATCGTTCTCTTCACCTGAAGCCTTCAGATTTTATAATCCTGCAGTGGAGCCTGAATGGAAAGAAAGATTTGCTTGGGTTTTGTCTCCTGGACACAAAGCTCAACAAAGAGGAAGGAACAGTGCAAGGCAGTTTACTCCTTAATGTGATGGAGAAAGAAACCAGCAATGTCTATAAATCCTCTACCTTGGCCCTAAACACAACTATGGGACTGTTCTAGCAAAGACTGATGTCCAGCATCATCCCCAAGATGAATGAGCTTGATGAAGGACCTGCTTCTGTCAAAAAGCTCAGGAGGCCTTTGGAGAAACTGTCGAGTCGTTTGTCAGCATATATGAATATGATGAATATTGCGTAACATTTTAGAGAGACAGTTTGTTGCTTGGAGTTCTAGACAAAGGGCTTTCTGAAAGGAAAAAAGTGGCACCTGCAACAAAATGTTGCAGCATGCAGCACTGCTTTTCAGGTTTCCAGTCATTCAGTTTAATCTCTCCCTGTTATTTAGGTTTTCTCCTCGTCCTCCTCGTCCTCCTCCATCAGTTAGAAATCCAAGCCTACTGAGCATGCTCAGTTATCGTTGAGCTGTTTCTCCGCCCCTGTTTTTCCCTCTCTCTTTTTTGTGTGGGGTGGGGTGGGGTTCATGCTGACCTTTCCTCTCATGGGAGCCCAGGGCTCACAAAGCTACAATATATACAATTTAAAAGCCCTTTAAAATACTTCCATAAAAATAAAAATAAAACCAGCAGCTGAGGGCTGAAATTACAAATATGTCTTTAATCTGGTCTAAATGCCAACAATGTGGGGGACAGAGCATCACCCCAAGAAGGGAGTTTCACAAATGGGGCATCCCCACTAAGAATACCTTGCCCTGAATCGCCACTCCATAGGCCTTTCTCATGGACAGCAATACTAACAGCAGATCTCAAAGCGAGGGCTGGCAGCTGCGAGGAGGCGGCGATTCTGTAAGTAATTGGTTTCTCAGTTAAGTCATCCATCAACTTCACATACGATTCAGTTAATAGAGGACTTTAACTTGGAGGCCCTTACCATGTTGTGAAGAATTAAGTCCTGTGTTAATTGCATTGTTTTGTTGGCACCCGTCCGTCTCGGGGAGACAATGGAAGAGCGCATCTTTAGGGGTAAAATCAAACTGTTGGGAGAGTTAAGAGTGTCTGCTGTGGCTGTAGAGGGGTTGAGTGGGGGTTAGGATCCTGGTCTCTCATGTCTTAGTCCACTAGACGACACTAGCTTTTGGGGCAACTGTTTTGTTCAAAACCTATTCAGGATCCTGCTTGTGGGATCCATTCCCCAAGGAGGCTCATATCTTTAGGTGCCAGGCAAAACCAGAATGGCTGGGGCAACCCATCCAGTTGGGTGGGGTATAAATAGTAAAAAAATATTTTTAAAATTATTATTTCTCCTCTACCAGGCCTTTGGCTAATTAAACAATCTATGAGTTTTTAAACTAGGGGTTATTGTTTTTGTGGGTTACTGTGTAATGTATTTTTATGTTTTTTTTATATTGTAAACCACACTGTGATACGCCTTATACTAGGGGTAGGGAACATCTACCCCAAAGGCCAAATTAGGCCCACTGGTCCTTCCTATTTGGCCAGTGAGGTGAGGGGCAGGTAAAGGCACAGCTGGGTCAAAGGCTGTGTACACCGTCACTTGCAAGCCCCAACTATCAGCTGATCGCCTGCATGGCAAAAAGAAAAAGATGGAAAATGATGTCATTTTGATGCCAAACCCCGCCCACTGTCATATCTGGCTTCCAGGGGGTGAGGGAATTAAGGATCTGGCCCACCGGTTCTCCACCTCTATCTTACCCTGCCTTGGATGCTCAGACACACCCACAAGCGGCAGAGAGGAAAAGTTTGTGTCCACTGTGCCTGTAAGGCAAGGGCATCACCTGGATCATCCCCTCAGTGCCAGGATGGGACTAATGAAAAGACTAGGAGGGCTAGAATGCATGGAGACACCTGATCTACTCAAAGGAGAACCTGTGGACATTGTTTTCACACCTGAAGCCAAACCATGCAGAATCTATACCCTCTTACAAGGCAAGTTTGAAATGGAAGCGGAAAGATTGAAGGAATGCTGCTTAGAGACTATAAAGAACATAAGCAGTATATAAATGCTTGAAAATAAATAACTAAATAACTAAATACCGTATTTTTCTGTGTATAACACACACACACCCCGTGTATAAGACACTCCCTATTTTGGGGGACTCCAAATTAAGAAAATCCCCCCAAGCACTATCCGTGTATAAGACGAGCCCCAAAATTTTAACACAATTACTTAATAAAAAAACCCTAGTCTTATACACGGAAAAGTATGGTAACTAAATAACTAAATATATAAGCATGGCACAATTGAGGAAATCATGCTGTGTGTCAGTATAACTGCAATCATCAAGAAAATAAAAAAAATGGGTTTTAAGGAATCCATCCGTGTAAGTTTAGTGAGAATATGATGTACTTTGCCCACAAGAGAGCCTTTTCCTGAAAGTGACAGATTCCCCCCCCCCCCCATTGGATGCCTGGAATGGGTCACAGTGCATATTAATGCTTAAGGCTTAAGCCCATGCATTGCTCATTTCTCTGCCTGCTTCTGAAAACAGGGTTCATCAAATTCAAATGGCTAGCCATGAGCCACCACTTCAAGAAACCTTGTGAGAAACAGATCAGGATGGCTCTTTGCAGTGCTTCAGAGACGGCCAGGAAGCATTTTGCTGACCACAGACAACAGATAACCAAGCAACTAGGAAGCTCTAATAACAAAATGACCGTAGATTGTTGTGAGGAAAGAAATCCTATGCCTTCCCCACCAGGAACACGGAGACATCTTGTGTGACTGACAGCAAGATTGTCACTTCATCCAGCTCAGTTATTTGTAAGCCTTTTAAGATTTAGAGGAGTGGGCGATTATCTGAACTATTATATGTTTCAAAGGGAATGTTTTACTGAATTTAAAGAAAGAAAGAAAGAAAGAAAGAAAGAAAGAAAGAAAGAAAGAAAGAAAGAAAGAAAGAAAGAAAGATAGATGTGGGATACTGCCATTATATAATTTAGGCACTAGGTGGCAGTGGACTTAGTGGCATCACTAAGAAATGTCCTGTTCTGCTCTTGCTTAAGAGAGACAATAAAGTTCTTGTCAAGTTTCCTGACTGGTGCAGTTACTAAACCTTTCCTCCCATGCTGATTTTAATTTTTGCATGCTGCACTATTTGACTAAATTTGTAATGAGTAGTTTTGTTGCATTCTAGTAAAATTTTTGCATGTCTTTCAGGAATTGCAGGTGAGGAGTGCTGTCATGCTCAGGTCCTGCTTGTGGGCTTCTCATTGGGCCATTTGGTTTGCCATTAGGAGAACAGGACACTGGACTAGAGGTGTGTGTTCATAGAGGTGTGTGTTCAGTAATATTCCTGGGAGAAGGGTATAAAAATGACAGCCATGACACTGGCTCTATAAACAAAGGCACTGGTGCCCTGCAGCATCCAATACTTTTTTAAAAAATTGCTTTACATTTTGAGAGTTTGTTTTCCCCTAAGTTTCTAGCCCTCATGGTTGTAGAAGATAAATCTGAAGATGGGATGAGAAACCTTTCCCATTCAGCCTTGAGTGCTGAAGAAGTTGCCTCGCTTGTGCTTTTAAAAGCCCGGAGCACTAGCGACAGGCTGAAATGGTGAGGTGTAGCAAGCCAGAGCCCTCAGCATGTTGCAGGTACAAACTCTACTGGCAGAGTCTGGGTACGTGTGCAATATGCCAGGACCAAGCCGCTAAAAAACCTTGGCTCTCATTGTAACAATGGCAAGCGGATGTTCCTTTGTCACCAGCCCTCTGGCTGCCAAAGAACTAAAGCAGATGCTTGTAGCGAATGCACGAACTGCCAAAAGGCTATAAATAATTGCTTCCACCAGATGTGAGTGGCTGTCATAACCGGATTCCTGAGCGCAGCCATCGCACAAAGGAATCAAGACCGGCCGCTTGTTCACCGGAGGTGCATGCACCCCCCTCATTTGGAAGGCAATTAATCAGGACTTTTGCCTTTCAAAATTCATAACAGCAAAAGAATGGCCTCTCCCTCCTCCACTTCAAACCACCTCCCTTTTCCTGGCTGGATGTACAACAAAGCACAGCTAGAGCTTTTCAAAGGATAATAATAAACAAGATTGTTTTGCTCCTTGCACAGTCTATAGCCTGATAACTAAGAGCTGGCCAATGGGCATGCATTGCAAAAGGAGCACTTAGATGATGGTGGGGAGGGGCAGAGTAATTTTCAAACTCCTCCAAGGCTCTGGAAACTATGTAGATTTTCTGCAGTCACAACTGCATCACAATGTACATTCAAATGTTGGCATTTGGTACAGAATTCAGTCCCTGTCTCACTTGGGTAGAAGGTCCTTCTGAATTACATTTCAACTGGAGCTTTTCCTACAACTCTCTCAGTTTGAGGAGGACCTGTTTCTCCTTAGCTCCCTATGCAATGCCTGAATAATATACAACCACCTGCATTTGTATGAAAAGATCACTAAGACTTGGGACCGTTCAACAAAATTGTTGGGCAGAAGAGTTAGAAAGCACTTCTTCACCCAATCTATAATTTATTTAGAGAATTCGCCACCACAAAATGTGTTGATGGCTGCTTGCTTAGATGGCTTAAAAAATGGGGAAGGAGAATTATGGAGAAAGCTCCATCATCGGGGGCAGTATATATTTTAATGCCAGAGAGAACTGCAAGGGAGGGCTACCCCTTCCTTGCTCTTGTGGGTTTCCTGGAAGCATTGGTCTTTTGATGCCTTTATGTTGTGGAATTTACACTAAGTGCATTGGGAGCGAGGACTGCACTGGAGACAAGGTGCTCTTACCAATATTACATGTTCCAAGAAAGCCAGAATCAGCGAGTAAAAGGCATCCCCCGAAACAAATGTACTGTACTTGAATAATTCCCTAAGGAGGAAGAGGGCAGGGAGAAGGTCCCAAGCCATGTGCCCACCTCTATTATACAGAAAAGCTGCATTATACACCTCTGAGTCTAGACTTGATGTTGTGGACAGAGGAGGGAACAGCCTCTGGGTATGGGAAGTGTCTCCTCTAAGAGCTTGGCTTATCTCCACTGCTGCACTTAAAATCATCTCACTGAATCCATATTACACTAATGGCAGTAATAGAAGTTCTGGTCTACCAAGAAATAAGTTAGGAGAAGAAAATCCATGGAGGAAAAGTTCCCCCTTTGCTTTCTCTAAAGATAGTTCCCCCCCTCCCCAAATGTATACTCGTTTTATTGGGTAACATTAAAAGCTGTGCTAACAGTCTTCTTCCCCCACTCCACTCAAATATTTTTTTGCTCAGACAAGCCTGGCCAGATATTTAAAATATTGATGTGCTTTTAAATCTGTTTTTAGTTTATTGTCAGCTTTAATTTTTTGAATGTTCTATTGCTGTTAATTCTTTTCATTGATAATTTTATTGTTTTGTCTTTTTTTGCAAAGCACTTCAAGGTGTGTGTGTGTGCTGTTGTTTTTTACTAGCAAGCAGTGGCTAAAATATGCTAAATTATGCTTATAATGTTATGCCCAGCTGTGGGTACAGCCGAATCAGAAAGAGAACTGAAAGGGCTGAGAGTGTTCTCAACTGCGGCAGTTGTGAGGTTAATACCCATCGGTACAATTTCTGTGATAAGAACGAGAGAGTCTGGGCTGTAAGTGGCTCTCACATGTCAGCGGAACTTCCAAGCATCAGTTAGAAGTTCTGCTTGTCTGCCCTCTTAAATTCCTGGGCACCCTTTTAATGTCACACACTCAGCCTCTCGCCCTTGCCCTCATCAGCTTCCATGGCTCTCTACGGTGGCCAACAGGAGAGAAACTGCTCATCACTGACAAATTTCTTTTGAAAGATGGATGTCAGCCATATCTGTCCAAACACTTTGAGGTCAGCTGGGGGCAGCTATGATGTTGGCTAAGCAAGTCAAACGGCCCCAGTTGAGGGAGCAGCCACTTTTCCTACAAGCCTTCTAAAATCTTTTAGCAGAGTTGGTATCTGTCTTGGATTTGAAATGAATTTGTGTGTGTACAGTTGTTGTTTTAAACTGTGTTTTACATTTATAATCTTTTTTTGAAACATGCTTTCCTGCATGCAATTGTTTTAACTATTATTCTTATATATGTAACTGCTTTATATAGATTATTATATTGTAAATTTCTCTGGGATGTCTCATTGTGTTTCCTAAATTAAAATGACAATTCCTCTGCCAGATAGGAATTCGGAATCATGGTGAGTTGAGGCCATTTTTTTTAATTAATTGGTTAATGCTGCGAGTTAGAACCCAGGCAAATGAAGCATCTTCCTCACTACTAACCAGCTTGGGAGTCAAGATCTCTCGGGACATCAGTGCTGGTGGCCCCTTCCTTGTGGATGGTCTGGGAGGCTGCTACAAACAACAGAGCCTTCTTGGTGGCAGCCCCTGGTTTCTGGAAGTCCCACTACAGGGCTATTATGCACAATGTAGGAACTAGGCGTTCAATGTGATGCCACCTCCCCTTGGGAATTCCCTCCCAATACACATCAGAGAAGTGGAGTCACTTCTCTTTGCAGAAGACCTTCCTTTCCCAACAAGCCTTCTAAGTAGATTTTTTTTATCCCCGTCTGCAACTGTATTGAACATGAAATTGTTTTAGATGTGTTTTTGTTGTGGATGTTGTTATTGCTAAACTGTTTCTGGGTGTCTCATTCTTTCTTTCTTTCAACCTGTTTCACCGCATTATGAAGTACTTCCTATAAAACAACTCAAAACAATGTAACCATAAATACATCAATGATAAAAAATATACATTAAAACAATTTCATAGAGATATTTTCATATAAATACATAAATATTTAGATTGATGAGGAAGTGATCAATTAAACAAATAATATACCCCTTCCTTGGGGTATCCTTGGAAGAGATCGGCCAAAGATCTTCCTCAACCTTGTTCAAATCCTTCTTAATCCCACCACGATGTACAAGATGTCAGCTCTCCAGGTTAACTGAGCATGACATCTCCCTTACCTGAGGAAACAACGATCCTATACTCACTTACTCGGGAGCAGGGATTTCACAGAATTCCAACAGAAAAGGAAGCTGGAGTGGAAAATGATTGTCTGCTTACCCATCCATGTCCTTAAGAGAAATCAATCCGGCAAATACAATTGCTATTTGCTGCTGTTATTGTTTTCAATGATATGTAGCACTATGATATGTAGCACTATGTAACTGATGGTGTCCCCCACCGCCACAATTTGCACTGTGTTCCCTTTGCATTGCAATGAATGGTGTGGAAGAACGTAATGATATTTGATTATGTAACATTTCCCCATAGTGGGCGGCAAGTCAAATAATGTCATTTTTGTCAGAAGCTGAACTGCAGTGGAATAGAAACAATGTTGCTTGTGATAAATATGGGGTGGGATGGTAATCAAAGCCTTCTTACACCCCTAGGTAAGGTAAAGGGTAAATGGACCCCTGACAGTTAAGTCCAATCGCGGATGACTCTGGGGTTGCGGAGCTCATCTCGCTTTACAGGCCGAGGGAGCCGACGTTTGTCCGCAGACAGCTTCCGGGTCATGTGGCCAGCATGACTAAGCTGCTTCTGGCGAAACCAGAGCAGTGCACGGAAACGCTGTTTACCTTCCCGCCGGAGCGGTACCTATTTATCGACTTGCACTTTGACGTGCTTTTGAAAAGGATCCCCAAACTCTGGGATTCACGTGGTACCAGGGTGAGGAGAGTAAGCCGATCTGAATCATCTCACTAGTTGCACAGGTTTGTCTTTTGGATGCAAGCAGTAACAGTCCCCCCACGCCCCTAGCAAGCTGCAAATTACACAGTCATTGATAGATAGAATGGTTTGCGCTCTCTCTCTCTCTCTCTCTCTCTCACACACACACACCTTAACCACAATAAAGCCAATGACAGCAAGGTTAAGGTAAAGGGACCCCTGACCATTAGGTCCAGTCGTGACCAACTCTGGGGTTGCGGCACTCATCTCGCGTTATTGGCCGAGGGGGCCGGCGTACAGCTTCCAGGTCATGTGGCCAGCATGACAAAGCCGCTTCTGGCGAACCAGAGCAGCACACGGAAACGCCATTTACCTTCCCGCTGGAATAAATTACCTATTTATCTACTTGCACTTTGATGTGCTTTGGAACTGCTAGGTTGGCAGGAGCTGGGACCGAGCAACGGGAGCTCACCCCATTGAGGGGATTCGAACTGCCGACCTTCTGATCGGCAAGCCCTAGGCTCTGTGGTTTAACCCACAGCGCCACCCGCGTCCCTGACAGCAAGGTTAGATGGCAACTTAAAATGGAAAAATAGCTTCTTTAAGGCTTATGCGTACCAAATCCAAGTCTATCTTACTCGACACCTTATATCAGTGGTTTTCAATCTTTCTGAGTCCATAGCCCCTCAGTAGGGAACATTCCAACTACACAAGAGTCAGAGGTACCTGCAACTCCCCCCATCCAAGCAAGGGGCATTATCGTAGTTCAAGGACAAATTCCGGGCAGGCAAAAACACTTGTGGAGGGTGTGCAGCAAGGCTGATGAGGGCTGTGGAGGCAGGGCCTGAGGGGAGTCCCGAGTGACACCTAACTGAAGAGGCCTGGAGAGTTGCAATGAGTCTCTGGACCCATGGTTGGTTCGCCCACCCCTGTCCTGAATACCCCTCCCACTGAGATCTGTCAAGCTTCCCCTCTAAACTCTATTCAACAGCAATGTATCTGTTTCATCAGGCATTGCTTGGATGCTGCTGCAGATCTGCTTTTGTTTTTAAACTATGTTTTGCTTTTAATTGGTGCTCTAGGCCCCGAATGGCATGGGTTTTAATTGGATTTATTTAGTATTGTACTTGATGCACTTCAGACGGAAGCTGCTGTGAATACCATTGTAGAAGAATATAAATAATTTCTTGCCTACTTACAAGGCTCGCTGCATCCTCAACCCTCCGCCCAGATTCCAGAACCTTCTATTTCAGGAGCTGGCAACCCCAGCTTGGGTGGCAAATTGCATCCCATAATAATGCCCCTAATCAGTGTTCTCTCAAACCCCTCCCCCATTTAGCTGTGAAGGTTTGATGCTGATGCACAACCACCACCCAAGGTTTCAAATCAGCACAAAGAGCTCGACCCAAGGCATGTTTACCCACTGGGACTTACTCCCAGGAAAAGTGAACATGGGTTTGCGGCCCGTGAGTGTGTCTTTGTGTGTGGAAATGTCTTATATTTGGGAAGAGGAAAAGCTCAGATCAGAGGCCTATTAGAAACAGCAGTGAAACCAGCCTGGGAAATAATCAGAGGAATGTTTGAGTTTTGTAACTCAACTGAATCCTACTTCTCAAGGCATTCTGCTGAAAATTGACTAAGTCCAGAATGGGAACAGGAGAAGGATGGCTTCCAAACACAACAATTCATCCCTGAGGGATGTTATTAAAATGTCCCAGGGCATTTTGGCAGTTTCACAGTACAAGCATTCCCTTAAAAAAAAGAAGAAAGAAAGAAAGAAAGAAAGAGATCAGTTAAAAACATGGGAGGGGTGAGGGGTGAAAATCCATTTGCAGTCAAAGTATGCAGCCTTTTACAACTCCTCCGTAAATGCTAAGGCCACATTCACAAAAATCTAAATTTGAAGCATTATGATACCAGTTTAAATAATCATGGCTTCCCCAAAAGAATTCTGAGAGTTGTAGTTTAAGAATGCTTCAGTCCCCATAGTGATTTAACCACCTTCCCAGGGGACTCTGGGAATTTTAGCTATGTGAAGGGAATAGGGATCTCCCCCAACAATTACAGCTCCCAGAATTCTTTGGGGGGCACCCATGACTGTTCAAAGTGGTATTGTAGTGCTTCAAATGTATGGTGTGAATGTGGCCTATGATAAAAAGTAAGAGGTGGCTCAATGAATCCTCTTGCTGAGTTGTAGAGCCCATTCAGGAAGGGTAGAGTTGCAGGTTCAGCATGGACACATTGGAGACACCTGGCTCTTTGCTTGGTTTAAAGATCTTTATCCAGGGCCAACATGACCACCTGGCCCTTATTAAGCCAGGCAGGCTCCAGCTATTTGCCTTCCAGGCCACCTTGAGCAAACTTTGCCTGCCTTTCCTGATCTCCTTGGAGGAAAAACTGGGATATAAAGATAGCTGTCAAGTTTTCCCTTTTCTCACAAGGAAGCCTATTCAGCATAAGGGAATTTCCCTAAAAAATGGGGAGAACTTGACAGCGATGGATATAAATGTAAAAATAAATGAATGCATTACATGGAAAGCTCCAAGCGGTAGCCAAAATGAAGAAGAGTCAGCAGCACACTCTTAAGTGTGCTCCAAATTCTCCCTTTGAATCAAAGAGTTGGTGCATTTTTCTGCCGTAGTTGCTTGTTTGCATATGTTGATTAATTTCAAATGGCAAATTTCCAATTGCTCACCGCCTAATGTCAGTAAGAGCCCTACTGGGCATAAGCAGCAGATCTTCCACAGATGTAAAAACATGTAATAGCAGCTGAGAGGAGGGAGGGGGTCTGGATTAGAACAATGATGCAGAGGGAAAGTGGTTTCAATCCTCTCTCCATGCATTTTCCCAATTAAAATATCCTCTCCCCTAGAACTGCTCTCTGACCATGACAGAAAGTAGCACAAGGAGGTCTCAGTTGTTACTTAGAATGAAGCGGAAGAGTTCGGAGCCAGTGCTCTACTGGGCTGGGAAACGAGGGTGGGGTACAAGCCAAGCCCTTCAGATTACTTGTGGCTAAAATGGCCAACATTATGTTCTTCACATGTTGTTGAGCTACAACTCCCAGCAGCCCTAGCCAGTGCTGCCAATGGTTAGGGATGATGGAAGCTGTTGTCCAACAATGTCTGGAGGACATCGTTTTTGCTACACTTCAGCCAGAGTCGATAAACATCATGCAGCCAGAGTCATTTCATGAAAGCATCTTGCAACATTAGCCGATTTCGGAGGGTGTGTGTGTGTGTGTTATTTATAGTGAACCTGATACAGTTTGATACATTAAAAAAATACATTTGCAAAAGTGTTTATATACATAAAACACCATAAAAACAGCACAAAGGGATTAAAATTACTGGCTAATCAATTAACTGCATACAACTGTCTTCCGAAAAAGTATTCAGAGATACAGGAAAATCAAAAGTGAAGGTGGCTGCACTTAATGCCCAATTTGTAGTTGAGGCCAGTTGGGTCTCTGTAACATGGGCAATGCCTAAGAGCACCCCTCCAGATTATCTCACTCATCAAGATAGCAGGTAAAGGCTCAAGCAGCCCTTAAGGTATCCTGGGCCCAAGTTGTCCATGGCTTTGTGTATTAATTCAAGAACCCTAAACCTAACCTGGTAGATACTTGGACTTCTCCAGCACCTGACTCCTCTTCACTTGTTTGTGGCCAAAGACATACAGCTTTGGTCACAATCAAGCACTTCCCACCCATCCACGTCACAGGGAAATCCCAAGCAAGTTCTTTTTTTAATCCTGCTTGTGGCCGGCAGTGGATTCCACTCCTGCCACTCAAATCAAGCTTAGCAAACCGAAGACCGTTTGGAGATCATGCCTTAATCTGGCTTGCCCTAAAACCAATGCTAGAGGAGATAGAGAAGGTCACCAGAATACAGCTCTAGTGCTGCTGCCAAGCTGTAAATGTCCTCGTTTAACTGAGTTAAGCCGTTCTCAAATGTTAACCCCTTCCTTACCTACGGATGTAATCAAGCCCATCCCTCTAGTGGATTACAATGCATCAGGGCGAGTGAGGCCCCAGACACTTCTGAAGCTTGGTTTGGTCCAAGGAGCTTTATATATATCCCCCAATCTCTATTTAGATTGTTCTTAATGGCCTGGCAGTGTATTGCTGGGTTATTTCAATCCCACCCAATGCTGACGGCTTGAAGAGGATCAGAAAACAGTCTGAGGGCAGCTACTTACACCCATCTCTAACAGAGATGCACCACCACGGCCAAACTTCAGTTCCCAGAAGTCTTTGAGGAAAATCAAAACAAAGGCTATATAGGCCTAGTGTAAGAGATATCACACCTATTAAAATGTAAAGGATTGTATGATCAGACGAGTTGGAATTAATCAGCATTAAGCCCCAAGAAGGAAGTGTTGTAGCATTAGAAGATGCTTAGGGTCTGGTGCATGTTGTTAGAAGGGCCCAGACTCAATCCAGGGCATCTCCAAGTTGGGCTGGGAGAGACCTCAGTCTGAAGCCCTGGAGAGCTGCTGCCAGTCAGTGTCATACCAAGCTAGATGGACCAACACTCTGATTCTATATATGGCCGCTTCCTGTATTTTCCTATGATGAATCTCAGTGGGTAAGTGCAGCCACAAGGAATGGTATCAGTGCATGTTCTTTACATCTGTTGATAGCAAAGTCTAGGTTGGACCCACAGAAGGGAGATTCGCTTTGGTTTACATTGCCTAATCCATGTTTCCTGAAGCAATACACAAACTGAAACATGGCTATCCTTTGAAATTCGCACATCTCTGAATGTTGCGATGCAATCCTTGAACCAAAATATGTGTACAGAAAAGGGGAGAAGTGTACATTAAAACACACACACACACACACGTATAACAACGGCATATAAAAATGCATTACACTGATTGTGTTCCTATGTCTGTGTGGAAATGCTTCCTGCACACAGAAAAGTAGCATGCTGTAAAAATGGCAAGGCTGAACTCTTTTCTGTAGCATGCTAAGCCTCTCTATGCAGGATGTTTTTTGTTCACAGGACTGCTGCCCCATTCAGCCTGAAATGGCACAATCCAGGAGAAAGCTTTACCACTTGATTTGGCTGAATGTATTACCTGGGCCTCACTGTTCTCTGACAAGTGTAGAGGCAGTGATTAGAGTGTTGGTAACAGCCAGCCTCTAGCTTACACATTCCTCACTCCTCTTACGCTCTGGCATAACTGCAAGGAGATTTGGAAGTTTCTGTTTCCATTTTAGACGAGCCACAGTTTAGTGTTACATCCAAACGTTAAACTGTTTTTGTCGAAGCAAGGCAGTTTCTTAAACTGTGTTGTGAAGTTGTCTTGTTTCAATAAACCGTAGTTAAGTTTAACCACCGTTTATTGGGTTTGGATGAGACGGTAAACTAGGTAAATTCCAAAACATAAGCCAAAGTTCCCGAATTCTTTGCTGCCATGTTGGAGATGGGGGGGCATGTGAGACAGAGGGTTACCTAGGCTCACTCTCAAAATGCTCAACTATGGATAGTACTGTGTCCAAACAGTCCATATGAAATGGGCTAACACAGTTGCATGCTGGAGCTGAAATTCTTTCTTGTTCAACTGTTGCCAGATCAAACATTTGAATGCTCTTTTTGGGTGTGTCGGGGTGTTTTTTTTTGGGGGGGGGAAAGCACACTCCCACAGTCAATATGACATCTGTAGTGGGAAATGACACAGCCCAGCAATGGATGAACCACACAGATTTTTTGCTTGTCTCCCTTTGCTCTTAAATCCTGTACCAAATCTGGACTTGTACACTCAGGAAGTTGCTAAGGGGGAAAAAGTGAGAGAAAGCCAAACCTGAAAATGAAGCAAGATTTCAGAGTAAACTGTTAATACTTCCACATCCAGTAAACGCTTTAGGTGTTATTTACTCCCTGTCCAGACTCTCACCACCTATGAGTGGAAGTGATGAAAAGCAGAAAATGTGCCAGCCTCCATTGTGAAAGGCTGGGATGAGGGAAAGGCTGCTTTGTGGGAAGAAATGAGCATTCTGCTATAGGAGGAGACAATGTTGAAGAAATATGTGTAAAATAATCCATTAAAGGACTAAAAGAAGCTGTAAAAAGGACTCGTAAGAAAAAGTTCATAAAGTGCCCTGCTGGCTGGGAGTGATAGGAATTTTAGTCCAAAACACCTGGGGGGCACCTAGTTGGGGAAGGAAGCATTAAGTCTGCTGCAATCTCCACTTTGTCCATATGAACACAGTTGATTAACCCAAAACTAAAGTGAGCCAAGGAGGGAAGAAACTCCTGGGTTGTTGGTACTGGTTTGTCTCAAGAGACAATGAAGTGCGCCTCTGGGGATGAAGTCAAACCACTGTGTTAGCAGCACCAAAGTGACCTCCCCAGAACTCAAGCCTGGTCAGTGTGTATGGAGATCCTGGGCTGCCCAGGTGACAAGACCGCCCTCTTGGCATCGCTGATGTGGTCCAAAGAAAAGCAGAGCTATATGTTTGGCACCAGCTTGGCTGCAGGAGTTGCCAGAAGGAGGCGTACGAGATGCCATCCAACCATCTTAGGGACTCCACTCTGGATTGTGTAGGGTTTAGCCCATAGCCTTTGCTTCTTTTGAAGATATAACACAAGGCAAGAAAGGGTTAGGATCAGAGTTTTCCTTCTCCTAGATGGGCTACTTTCCCAGGTTGACAAGCCCCAATACTTCCCTCTACAGAACATGCAGAAACCACCTTCTTGACCGTTGGACCCACTAATGGTCTCATCTACTCAATCTGCTGAAGTCTGTCCTGGATGACATTTCCCAAATCCCCACGATGCTCCTCAAATCTTCACTTGTTATGTATTACAATTTCATGTGCTCCAGGAGTCTCTATTTACTAAGGATCGCCCCAGTTTTCTGGTACCTGTCCCCAGTAAATTGCTGTCTCAGCCTTAGAGCAATTATTAGTACGTTCTTCTGTTCCCAGTTTTTTAGGCTTCAGCAACCTTTTCAGAGCTACATTCCAGTGGTAGGTGGTACAACTGATAAGAGTCTTATGTTTGTGCAGTCATATATTCTATGCACATTCCCAAACACACATCTCTCCACCCAAGCAAGGAAGAGGTTTTATCACAAATCAAGAAGATGCAAACATACTTGAGGAAGGGGTGGGGCATGGTCAGCAAGAGGTGTGGCCTAGGGAGTGGGCATGGTCTGAGCAGAGTCCCAGGGGCCAGTTACAGAGTCCTAGAGGGCAGCATTTGGATCCTGAGGTTCCCCTTCACTGAGTAGGTCATCACTGAGTAGGAAAATGCTATGCTAGACCAATCACAAACACTTGACTTACTAAAGCAGGGGAGAAACAAGCTGCTCCCCTGGGGTGAGTAGCCATTATCACTGGGCAAGTAAATCAAGGGTGCTTCTATACAACTAAGCAAGAAAAATACTGTGTGTGGGAAAAATAGAAGGGGAGACAAAAAGCTGTGACTGAGAGAATGAGACTGCCACTCAAGCTGCATCAACCAGCAAAGTGTTGGAGGATTTGGCTTGTGGTTCGCATTGCTGTCAAAAGGGAGTCGAGTGTGGAGAAAGGCAGCTGCCATGATGCTGGCAGGCTCCCCAACAAAACAGAAACAGAAAACTACTCAAAACTCTCTATTGTTTATTCAGGCTGAATCCCCACCCCCACCCCAGAGAAGGAAATGGCAAGTGACCCAAGCAGAGGATCTTGAAATCCCTTGGAAAAACACAGAGCAGCCTTTGAGGTTATTCCAGGGGAAACGCAATCAGCAAAGCCAAGTACATTGACGGAAGATTCCCAATGCATTTCAGGACACGGCATGGCATTCCCTTCCAAATAGCTATCATAAGAGTAACAGAGATATCAAAATGCACTGGTAGTTACTAGGGATGGGGAAGAAATTCATTTGGGTTCCGACTTTAACTCGCACCTAATCGCACAAGCTGAAACAATATACAAACCAAAGCACGGCTGCCCTTTGAAATTTGCACTTGGAATTTTGTGATGCAGTCCATCCAACAAAAGTGTGTACAGAAATGTGTTCAATAGTTGACACCGTGCAGAAAATGCATCATATTGGGGAAATGGCTTGCAAAAATGTGTATACCAGACAAAGTTGCATGCCGAAATGTGCATATTAGGAGAAATTTGCAGTAAAATGCTGGCAAATTAATCACAGGTAAAGTAAGGTAAGGTAAGGTTTGTGTATGTGAAGGAAAGGTCAATATGTCATCTTTATTTGGTTCAGATTCCAACTTAAATTAACGGAGGTGAAAAAAATGTCAAGCAAATTCTCTCCAACTGACTTTACTTCTGCATATTTATGAAGTTTCACAGGGCAATTCTATAAGTGTCTACTCAGAAGCAAGCCCCATTGAATTCCCAGGTAACTGCATACAAGATTTTAGCCCTGGTATGCAACCCTGGGGAAGGTAGGGGTGGGCTTGGGGCAATGGGCATGTGCTACCATATTCCTGCCAGCTGGGGGGCAGGTGGGCTGGGGAAACAGTCTTGCCTTCCTTTCCTGTCCTTTTTTGTTTTTGTTTTTAAAAACTTATTTCCCTGCAACTGAGAACAATGGTAATTTTTTTATATATAAAAAAAGCTGGCATGGTAGATTTGTGTATGTCCTGGGGGATTGTAAAAGTACTGGTACCTTTGGATCCATGTCTTCCCCTGGCCCATTCCCAGCATAACCCCCAGATTACCTCCTGGCACACCCCTTATTTACCCTGATGAACTGGAACAACTATCTCACACCATTTGCCATGTCTATATTTATTTGAGAGACTTGCCCCAGAAAGAGATTGACCAACCGCCTTCAAGAGACAGGCAATGGCTCTAGTTGTATGAGAGTCAAGGCAGCCTTGCACAGCAGGCTGGGCAAAGACAAATCAATGTCTTGAACTGTTTTTTGCAATGCCAGTCGTTAAGAAAGTACAGGCCCCAGGACCCCTGAGAAGCCTGTCAGTACAGTATTGTGAAAGGGAGCTGCTCTCCCGGCAAGCCCAGGGCCCCTAAAGGAGGCAACTCTCTTTTGGACAAGAAGTTTACAATGCCTTATAAATAGTTCAGCACAAGGGAGGGCTGTGTAAACTAGCTGTGGAGAATCTAAATATTTAAAGCGTTAAATAAATGACGCTCTAACACATTTTCAAAATCCATTATGCATCAAACACTGTGGCCTGTGTCAGCTTGCATAAATACTGCAAGGAAGAAGAAAAGGTTTTTTTGGTGTGTTTTTTTTTGGGGGGGGGGGGAACTCGGCTGCTCCAGAAGACACAAGGCAATGCTGATCTGCCTGCTCGTCCAATCATATCAAGCCTGGCCCATCAGATTACTGCGGATGATCACTCGCCATTTCTGCTCTGCATACTCAACATTAAAAGAAAATTCCATATCCAGTCAAAATTCTGTGTCAAATTATGCAACGAGCAACACTGAATTCTGAGACCTGAATAAATTAACAACACGGACACAACTTCTCTTATTTTGAATAATGCAGCCTGCTTATTCACGGAGAAGAGCACTGAGCAATGCCGAAGACTGAGGTCTGCCCTTCTGATAACAAGAAATTTTGTTCAACAATGCCTCGGGTGTCATATGTGTCCTACTTTACAGAGGATAGTCCTTTATTTGAAGGGCTCTCTGGTCTCCACATCCAGTTTAAAGGTATTAGTAGCATTTATTTATTTGACTTAGTAGTTGCTTAAAAGAGCAAAAAGTCTCCAAGCGACTTACAAAAAACTAAGAGTCAAATGCATTGCATAAAATAATAAAATTAAATAAAATACCTCTCTGGAGGGAGCAAGAGGGAAGCCACAACTGAAAAGGCCCTCTCCTTAAGGAATTATCACAAGGAAATCTCCTAGGGAGAGCACATTTGATGTTGCCAAACGAGAGCAGATGGAGCAGAGTCACATGTCACCTGGTCACAACCTTCTCCACTATGGAGTACACACACCTATGTTTCTATCTAAATTATAGCGATTATTTCTAAATTTGCACCTATATGAATAAATTGGCATCTATAGTTTTTATGCAAATATGCACCTCTGTCCTCTTTTTTATGATGTTTTAATGACCTCTCCGCCAAACACACTTCTGGCGTCACACCAGATATACCCTATCCTACACAACCTGATGGGTTGAAATTATAATAAATATTGAATAAAAGAAAACAAACAAACAGTTGCATCCAATGTTAGCCTTACTCAGAGGAGGCGTGCTGGTATTTATGGGCAGGATGAACTTAGGTACATTGATTTTAATGGGTCTACTCTGAGTAGAACTTTTAGCAGGATAGAACCTAAAAATTCTGTAGTACAAAAACGATGTTGGTAGCAAGACTGAAGGTCTTGGATTATGATATTCGCTTGTCTTTACACTTTATATGATTTACATTAGCATAAGGCAGGCACCGGTTGGGGGTTATTGGGTTGTTTTTATTTTTATTACCGGTACTGTATATATATTATGGTTTTATATATTTTTTCTGTGAATCACCCTGAGACCTTTAAGTATAGGGCTGTATATAAATTCAATCAATAAACAACAACAACAAAAACAAAAACAGCAACAACACTGTATAGACACCTGCTGAAAACATTTGTTTTAGTGGGTCTATCCAGACACATGATTTGGTTACACCTTTCTTAAATTTATTGTTTTTATAAAATTTTAAAGGTTTTTAAATATTTTAAATACGGTATGCCTTTATTTTGATTTTAATTGTACTTTTGTTTTAATCACAGAAGTGTTTGCCTCCTTTGGTGGCATATAAATGGTGGCATATAAATAAAACAAAATACATTATTTCAACAGAAATCTCTAAGGGGTATTCAAATCTCCTTGAGTTGCAGGCAGATCTCTGTCATGGCCATTTAGGAAATCTACGAAAGAGCAAGCGAGGAACTTGGTTCAAAATAGTGATTTAAATAAACCAATCCGTATTTGCTGGACTAAAAAATAATGACCAAGAATGCGTAAAAAGCTGGATCACGCGACCAACACCATGCTCCACGGCTTTTATGAACTTCTGTTGAACTTGGCATATACACAGCTGATGTGCTCATTTCATAGAGTGAAAGTAGCAAATCTCAGAGACGTTTCTCTTCTTGAGTTGTTTGGTGCTGTGCTATGGCTGCCAAGATCTTGGCTGTACTGCTAGGAGTACTTTGGTCTCTCTCGTTCCAAATGCCCAAGTTTCTGTCAACAGAGATGGGTTGGCTTGCCCTTAAGCGGAATACAGAACATTTGGCAAATGTGTCTATGTTCCAAGAAATCCAAGAAGAAGAAGAAGAAGAAGAAGAAGAAGAAGAAGAAGAAGAAGAAGAAGAAGAAGAAGAAGAATTTTGCACTTTATCTAATAACCACTGCTGTCAGGACTTCCACAGAACTGGCTTCAGAATTAGTACAGTGTGGCCAAGTGATACAGGAGCTTGTGACGGTTAGAGCTACAAAGTGTTTGACTTAGATATATGAAAATCAGATTCTCAAACCCCTGCTCAGCTACACTGGGCGAACATGGCCCTAGTCACTATTTCTTAGCCTACCTCACAAGGTGTTCTAGCCCCCAGCTCCCAAAGAAACAAGGTTAGAATAAGAAATCCTTTCCAAAGGTTTCGATTTTTAGGATACTGTGGTACATAAACAGCCAAAGGCAATTCAGCTGATACACATTGCTAATCCATTCAGTGCTACACAAAAGCGCCCTAACTAGCGCAAAGCCCTAGAAGGTGATCTGATGCTAGCAACCTCCCCTCATCCTTGGTTAATAAGAGGAGGGGTTGGCTTTCACGAAGGCTGAAGTTCTATCTGTAGACACTCATCTCATATGCCTGCCTCTGATCCTGACTTGGCCAGCCCAAGTTTGCTGTGGGGGTAAAATGAGTGTTAACTGCATGAATGCAACTGACAGTGAAATGGGGGGGGGCAATTTTACCAAATATTCTCCAGGGGAGGATGGAAATTCTCCAACCGTTCAGAAGAAGCTGGAAAGGGAAAACATCTAGAAATTTCACCCTGGCCTTAGTTGCCACAGAGAAACTGGTATCCCCTGGCTCTGGAGGAGAACATTTCACTGAGCTATCAGCAAGGATGGATATAGCCATCAACTGCAGTTTCTATCATTTCCTCATTTTTCTAACTTTGCATTCATCCAATTTCTGCATCAGTTGGTGGATTTTAAAAAGTCATCTTATTCGTATGCATTTTTGTTTGCACATCTCCTCAAATATATATATATATATATATATAGAGAGAGAGAGAGAGAGAGAGAGAGAGAGAGAGACTCAGTTTTACCCAATAGATGCATTTTTGAAAGCAAATTTCCCTAATGTAGCACATCTTTGTACATTTTCATCAATATACACAGTTTTGTATGTGCTTTACCCCAATAAAACAAGATTTTATTTATGTTACTTTGTGACTTATTTATTTATTATTTAAAGTGATTAACAGATATCTATATATCTCTATCTATCTATCTATCTATCTATCTATCTATCTATCTATCTAAACAAATATAGTAATATAACCATTTTGGACACATTTCCCCCCCTGTTGGGAGTACTGCTTCACAAAATTATCCTCCCTATTTTTGTCTAATGCCCCCTTTAAAGCCATCTAAGCAAGTGGCCACCAGTTCTTTTGTCAACTAGCTCCATAAGTTCATTACACATCACATGCAGGCCCCACTGCATGGACCTAATCCACTCTTGAAATGCAGTTCACAAGTTGAGCATTTGTACATCAATCCGAACATCTCCATTATTTCTTTTGTGAAAAATTACAATGACTTCTTCTTTTTCTTCATAGTTCTTTTCCCCTTTATCTCCTTTTTGTCCAGTAATTAATTTTGCAGGTATGCCTGGGGTAACTGACACTTGATCAAGAACCTTTTCCAGAACAGGTTCACCTTAAAATGATTTTCCAAAAACCAAACCCCTGAACTAACTTCTCCCCCTCCTGCTCCCTACTCTCTTTGAACATATGCTTCTTCAAGTTCTTTCCATCACTTGCTGTTGTTTGCTTCTTGTATCCACATTAAGCCCTGCTGTTTGCCTATCCATCGCATAGCTGGTCATCGCCTGGGTCTTTTAAAATTGTAGAGACTCCATATAAACATGCTTTATTCGAACAGCCTGAATCTCCTCTTGCCACATGGCTTGAATATGTCCATCTTAACGTCACAGTCCATTCCACTACACCCGTGACTTTCAATCTTTGTTGCATCCAGTTATTAGTTTTGCTATCTTTTAATGATATTCCTGGCACTGTGCATTCCATGGCAAGCCGTGTTATCCTTAAGCTGCTCATGTTTCTTTGTGTCATAGTCCAGCTCTCTGCCCCATAACACATCACAAGTAATATTGCATGAACACTTTAGCTTTTAAATCTAGGGAAATGTTTTTATTTTTCATTATAAAGATGACTTTTCCAAAGGCTGCCTACGATTGTTTTAATCGCCTCTTTATTTCCACTGTTTAATTTTCCCTTCCCAGCATGATTTTCTTTTTTTGCCCTAAATAGTCATTCAATTTGCTCTGCTTCTTTATTTTCTAATTCTTTAAATATCACTTTAGTCTTGGCTGGAGTCATCTTCATCCCACTTTTTCCATTCTTTGTTTAGTTCTTCCGGAATTTCTTGTTATTCTTGTCAATCTTTGGTTATTATGACTATATCTTCTGATTATCATAGATTACTTAGATATATTCTATTGATGTTGAATCCTTTTTAAAAACCATTCCAGCATTTTAAACACATCTTCCAAGGTGAGTGTAAATAGCTTAGGTGATGAACTCTCTCCTTGTATTATGACTCTTTTCAAGGGTATTGGATCGGTCTTTATATGAAGATGATACGTTGCTGTTGTCTTGAGTGCAATCTCTTGCAGTAGTTGGTTATATCTCCTGTCAATTCTGGGCCAAGTTCTCCAATCTGTTAGGTCATATTGAATCCTGATTCTGTCTTCTGTGGCATTGGCTACCTCTCCCAGTTTGGTGTCACCTGCAAATTTGATGAGCATCCCCTCAATACCTTCTTCCAAGTTATTTGTTTGAGCAACAACGGACCAGGACAGAACCCTGTGGCATCCCACTTGTCACTTTTTTCCATGATGACAAGGAACTGTTAGGAAGCACGCTTTGGGTTTGGTCAGTCAACCAGCTACAAACCCACCACATACTTCCCTTGTCCAGTCCACATTTTACCAGCTTCTCTGCAATGGGGGGGGGGCGGACTTTGTAGAAAGCTTTGCTGAAATCAAGATACACTACAAATAACATATCACAAATTAAAAGAAATAAGCAATGGTGTTAAAACAACCATAGCAAGAAAACGAGAAGTACAGTCATACCTCGGGTTACAGCCACTTCAGATTGTGTTTTTTCGGGTTGCGCTCCGCGCCAAACTCGCAAATACTGGAATGGGTTACTTCTGGGTTTCAGCGCACGTGCAGAAGCGCTAAATCACGCTTTGCGCATGTGCAGACGCGGGTTGTGAATGCTGTGGGTTGTGAACGTGCCTCCCGCACGGATCACCCTCGCAACCTGAGTGTTCACTGTACTACAAATTTATGAAACCACTTTCTATAGATCAAATTAATGAACACGGTTATTAAAATTAATGAAGATTATTAAAATGAACAAAATCACACAAACATCATCACTGTTACACTATGCACCTATATTTATTTTGCAGGTGTTGCTCTGTGGAATTTATTGCAAGGTTGACATCTTGAATAATTTGACACTGCTGCTTATTATGTGCCATTGTGTATTGTTATGTAATGCTCATTAGAATGAATTATATAAGAGTTTTAATTTTTTTGCATTTTAGGGATATTATGTTACGTATTACATTACATTGTTTATTATGTTAAAGGTAAAGGTAAATTTACCCCTGACCATTAGGTCCAGTCGCGGATGACTCTGGGGTTGCAGCACTCATCTCGCTCTATAGGCTGAGGGAGCTGGCATTTGTCCGCAGAAAGCTTCCAGGTCATGTGGCCAGCATGACTAAGCCACTTCTGGCAAAACCAGAGCAGTGCACGGAAACGCGTTTACCTTCCCGCTGGAGTGGTACCTATTTATCTACTTGCACTTTGACGTGCTTTCGAACGGCTAGGTTGGCAGGAGCTGGGACCAAGCAACCGGAGCTCACCCCATCGCGGGGATTCGAACCGCCGACCTTCTGATCGGCAAGCCCTAAGCTCTGTGGTTTAGACCACAGCACTATGCTGTAGCCCCCCCCTGTCACTTTTTGACAAAGGGCAGTATATACATTTCTTAAATAAATAATATAATATAATAATGTGTGAATAAGGCGTGTGTATGACACAATGCCCTGGAAACATAAATAGAGAGAGGAGGAGGAGAGGGGATCATTTTTATGAAGCTTTTAATATTTCAATACTTAGAAGATATTTGGGCTTTGGATATTTTGTGTTCTGACTTTTTGGATAGAGAGTATTTACAACTTTGGGAGGTGGAGGATGGAAAACTAGATTAGCTCCAACATAGCAAATGGTGTATCTTACAAGATGGTACATATTCAAATGGAAGGTCCACTATATAAAATGGGCAGTGAATTGGATCCAGGCTCCTGCTTACTGTAGCCCAGTGGAATCAATAAGTGGTCAAGACTCAGTCAAGTCCCACTGATATCAATAGGTCTCCTCTGAGCATTAGTTACTCAAACGCAAGTCCTATTGAATTCAATGCAGCTTACTCTCAGGTGAATGAGGTTACGATTACACCCTCAATCTGACCCCTGAGTCAAAAAGTAACAAGGCACATTGCGACGGCTTTATGAGATTAGAGGTTGGCTGGATTCTCTCTAAGGCATCTAATGCACCTGTTTGACCTGTCACAAATAAAAACAGCTCTGGCTGATTCAAAACAAGAGAGATTGACTCCCCCTCCCCCAGGCAATTAAAACACCAGCTTCATGTCATGGCCAGGCATGTTTTCAAATTGCTCTTGCGAATGTGATCATTCACATCGATTGAGAAAACAGGACACCTCCCCTCTCTAATCCTACCAGAACGGGGATACTCAACAGGCTGGACAAACGTCCCTTGCCAGTGAATCAAGAGAGTGACTTAATGAGAACCCCACTGCCTAATGACTCACTTTCACCACCATTAATCCACTGGAAAATAACGTTGTTGAAGCATAAACATCTCTCTGATCATCACAACTAGTAGCCCAGCTGCACATTGGCTTTTTATTGTCAATCTATCGGCAGGGGACCGCAGTCCTGCCACTTCAAGTCATCCTGCCCATTAACATTACCTCTTAATTACATGACATGCTTAACGCTTGGGCGTCAAATGGGCTGTTAACCCTTCCCTGCATTAACGGCACGGCAGCCCAAAATGTGTATGTTGCGAGGGAACGATACACGTTACCATTTTTAAAACCCAGAGGGTGCTGGAAATAGAAAAGAATGTAAAGGACATAAGAAGCACCTGCTGGATCAGGCCAATATCCCATCTAGTCCAGCAGCCTGTTCTCACAAGAGTCAATCAAATGGCCAACTTGTTCTCATTCTGATCCCTGCTAATTCAAACAGATTAGCAAGATCAAGATAGGTGGGGTGGTAGAACCAGTCAACTACTACACTGCCAAAACTCTGTGCTAAGAAGCATTTCCCCTACGAGGTGCTCCTTGTGCTTGCCATCATGGGGCAACCACTGTCTAGAAAGCTATAGTTATTTCTAGTAAATGTTGTACTCCATCCTAGAATGCCACTTCTTCTTCTATTTCTGAACCAATTTAGACATGAAATTCTTTCCATCACCATTTTACCATCTAAACTCAATGGAGATCACCGGGGGGGGGGGGGGGGAGATTATGATGTAACTCATATCAGCTCTTGAGCCAAAGAAGGCTCTTGTGACTTTTATTGGTTCTGTACTGATGTCACAATTTTACAGGTATTGACAGAAGCACACCTTCGGCCACATGCATTGGCACCACAGAGCTAGGCTCCCGACAGTGCAGACCTCTAACTTAACCCGTTTCAGTCCAGTTCAAGGATGGAAACCAGAGCATCCGTTAGGCTACCCCAAAGTAATTGTAGGACTGTGTCATGTCGTATCAGATGAGCTCTGATTTATGAGATGGCAAACAAAACTTAGAACAGCTGATCAACGTTTAGTGGGGCTGAGCTAGAAATGCAGCTCCCTCCGTGGGTTTAAAAGATAATGTACATGAGGCAGCCCAAGACAACTGCTAATCCATCGCAGCCTCAAAGTCTAGAGTCACTTTCTGATGGCGGAACAAAGGCCAGTCATGGAAAGAAGCCGCTCATTGTTTCATTTAGCATAGCCCTGCAGAAGGAACCTTGAATGGTAGCATTCTGCTGTAGGAGGCAGCAATGCTTTGCCTTTGCATCTCCCTGCCTCACCAACACTAAGGCCACTGTGGTGATCACACAGGGACCTCTGGACATTTAACGGCCGATTGATCCCTGTGCCACCACGGCAACTCGCTGCCACCAACCAGGTGCTTCCTGGTAATCACTGAGTCCAGTCAGGGATTTTAAAGTGAACTAAAACTTCAGTTTATTTCTTAGAAGTATAACAAAGATCAAAGGTGGTGTTCAGTCAATATTAGCTTATTCCGGCCTATACCTTCCTATACCTTCCTACTGTATACCTCAAGTTCACAATTCAACCAACCCACAGACTTCCCTCAGCTCAACAACCACAACTCTCAACAACTCTCTCTCCTCTCATCATCTATCTCATCTGTCTTAACTCCCCCACCCCAGGGCTTGTCTTATACTCTCGCTGACTCCGCCCCCTGGGTTTTCATTGGCTTTCCATTTAACCCTTTCACACACATACCGGGGAAGACATCACTCTCTTCATAGGCAAACGCCACAGCCACAAATTACCTGCATGTGGTAGCTCAGCAGCTTGACAGAACATCAGTCTGCAGACTGTAAGTGCTTGTGGCAGACCTTTGAACATGCTGACTCGAGACTATTCCTGAAGTAATTTATCCATTCTCCCCTCTTGTAATATTTATCATCTCCAGCCACCATTTGACCACCTAATTTACAAGCCATTACCTGAAAGGGAAAGCAGCTGTAAGGTAACGATGTGCATTTATCATCTCTCTGGTGCAATCCACTCTTTACGCAAAGTATTCTCCAGTGACACCCCCCCCAATAACTCCTTGTTTAGCTTGCATCACAGAATCCTTAAGAGCTTTGCCTGGGATTTCAATACCTATGAGCTCACGGGGAAGGGCTGCAGCTCCATGGCAGGGTGTATCCTTTGAGTGCACAAGGCTCCATATTCAGTACTCAGACTCATCATTTACTCTTCCAGAGACCCCGAAGAGCAACTTCTGAGTTAGATGGTCTGACTCAGTAGATGGAAGCTTCATACAAGTGTGAGAAGGGATAACTCCTTTGTCAACTTGTAACTGCCAACCAGAATATTTGTAGTCCACCTTCTGGAGGGAAGGGAAAGTTGTTGGTTTGGGTGGGGTAAATTACTATTCCATAGTTATTGTTGTTGGGGTCCCCCACCGTCAGACATATGACAGGCAAGTGCCCAAGGCAGAGTGATTTCATTTCTTGTGCCCAAGATTTGGAGTAGGCTCTGAACAGGGGAGACCTTGGACTTACTCCTTGCTTTTGAATGGGAAGTGCAGACAGTTTGATTTCCGCTTTTTCAGGGTTTCATTCTTACTCAGTTTTTATGCCCTTGGTGCCTTTTAGACTTAGTTTTTAGACTGCTTTATTTGATGTTATTTGATAGAGTCTTTCCTGTTTCATTATAGCCTGTGTACTTTCAACCCATCTGAAAGCTTTTGGATATTTTCTAGACAGGCAGGATGCAAATCTTTATAAAATGTAACAAAATAAAAAAGAGACTACCACACTTAGAACACACACACCTCTTTTGAATGTTCAGGGCACTTGGCAAGCATGGCCTTGTTGCAACCATGCCAGGTAGGTTAGCATGAAATTGCTGGAAGAAGACTGAAAGGCCACATGGCCACCCAGTGTGTTCATGGCAGAAGTGAGATTCAAAGCAGGGAAGTCTCGATTCATTGCTCAGTTTCTTGGCAACTTCAGTACACTAGCTCAATAGCATGAAGCTTATCAGATCAAATTTAAGTGCTCAGATTCCATACCAGATACAGAGAACTCCAATGATATAGAACATGCATCAAAGCATCCCATACTCCTTGATACTGTGTTGGTAACCTTTGATAAGCCACAAGCTTCACTTCAGAAAACATCCCATACCTTTCTAAGCCTGTTGTTGTTGTTGTTGTTGTTGTTGTTGTTAAATTTCTATTTCCAAAAAATGATATGTATAAATTGCAAAAAGATCTGATAGGAGAGTCCAAAAGAGATAACTGATAAAGAGATAAAGAGAACATTTGGCTCTCCAGATGCTGCATAAATAAACTCCCATCAGCCCCCAGCAAGCATGATCAATGGTCAGAGGTGATGGGAATTATAGTTCAGCAACTTCTGAAGGGCCAAAGGTTCCCCACAGCTGATTTGCCTCCTGCCCAAATGGCAAGGCGGTGTTTTTATTTCTTGATAATTTTGTGCGTCACACCCTTCTTCTAATGAGATAAGGACAGCATGTATGGGACATGTACCACCAATTCCATTTTATCCCAATTCTAACCCTGTGAAACACATATAATACACATTTGGTACACTTTAAACTTAAAATGAACCAGTTTTTATACCTTTTGGCACTTTTTAAAACTCAGAACTTTATTACAACATTCAGAGAAATATGAAAAGCAACAAATACAGTTACTAGGGGTACACACAGACCAGATGTGGTTCAAACTCCAATTTGGTGCTTTGGGAAGCAGCTCATCTCAGTTCAGAGCACTTTGGAGGCTGTCTAATACAGCCTGGAGTCTAAGGTAGAGTCTACATCAGAAAAAAAGCAAGGATCTCTCCCTGTCCCCTACATTTACTATTGAGACATCAAAGAACAGCTGTAACTCCTTTCTTTTGACAGAAGTGGATGAAATTTGCAGGCATAATAGTCCCTCCAGAGTTGATGAAGTCTACCAAATTATAGGCAAAGAGGTCCTCGGCTTTTTGTGCTGGGCACCTTTAACATTTGGTTTTTAAAAACAGGGTGAAAGGCTCATATCCCCCACTAGGATCCTGACGTAGACCCCCCACCCACCTCCCACTTCCTGCTATTTATTTTTAAAAACCATTCACAGAGTTACTAACTGTGAGCACGACATCACTCTAGTTTTGCTCTGAGGCAGCAGATAGCACACAGCCTGCCATTTTGTACACACTGCAGCTGCTGAGATAAATTTTGCAGAATAATAGATTGCAGGACAATTGTGTTTGTCCTAGTATATCTTTCATCCAAAGAACAAGCCCTCTGCTTTCAAATCAAGGGAAGGCAGACAGTTATAAAGTAAATGAATACAGCAGATGGAAGGGAACCGCCAGCAAAGTATAATGGTGATGGGCCATACAATTCTTGGTAGGAGGTAAAACAGGGTGTTAAACATGTGTATCTTGGCTAAGGTAGACCAGATGTTTGTTATGTAACTTGGCCTTGTGTGGCTGATTTCTTTTTAAAACAAACACCCAGTACAGAAATGGGTGTGGGCCTCAGGTTGGATCAAGACTGTGATTGGGGAAATGAAACATTAATCCTTTGACCACACATGCTACATTCCCAGTTGGGATCTTGTCCTTGCCTGCTATTAGAGATGTGAAGGCCCGGAAAAACCCTGGAAAAATTCAGAAAAAAGGGTTCTCTCCCCCCCCCCATTTTTTCCCCTGAAGCCTTTTTTTGTTTTCCCCCCGAAAAATTGGAAAAATAAAAAATAGATTATAGAATATTTTATTTTAACATGATGAATAAAATATTTTAAGATGAGGGGTTCAAATATTTTATAAATCATTTTTTAAAAATATGTATGGTATCTGATTATTCTAATTTCTGTGAGGACAAGCAAGTCCTAGGTTACAAACTGAACTCTCCAAGCAAGAACAAGAGACATTTCTTCCTTTGGAGGTGCTGTTGTCACCAGAAAAGAAAAAGGTTTCAGTTTTGTTTTTGCATACCTGTGGTATGCATTGGTTCTGTTCCTCTTCACTAAGCCTCAAAGCACTGGAAGAAAATATAGAGCAACAAAAAGGGCCTGGAAGTATATGTGTTGTTGTGGCAATCAGAGAAGTGTTATGAAAGAAAAAAAGAAATGAAAAATTCTAAACATTAAATGCTGTAAAACAGTCTTTAAAAAGTGAAATAAACTAATTTAAGCATATAGTAGTAGCTAAAGTGGTTAACAGACCACACACATCAGTATGAGAAAATACATAAGGTCTCATGGGCAAAACATGGGAGGTGGAGTAAGCATGTTGCATAGCAAACAGTGATGAATGACAAGTTAAATTTCAGTTCCTGTTTGGATACACTATATTTTTAATATGCTAGTTGTGATAATTTTATGCCTATTAAAATTGTCCATAGTTATATTTTAATGTTTCTAAAGTTACAGAATGACTTTCAATCTGGAAAACAAAACAAAATGCTAATGTAGCATTTTTTTCAATTTTTCTGAAAATTTTCGTTTTTTTGGGGGGGGGGAACGGGTTTTTTCCCGAGCTTCAAAATTTCTGGAAATTTTACATCTCTACCTGCTATTCACAATGGGAGGAAAGCTCTCAGTGGTGCCCACTAGAAGATCCAGACTTGCAAGAAGCTCCCTGTCCACTAAAGCCCTCATCATTATTGCTTCATCATGTGCTTTAGTGGGTTTACACAATCTGACCTTGTTGGCAAGCCTGCCTTTTTTGGCTAGGAAATTTTTATTGTTCCATAGTGGGGTGGGGACAGCAAGCAAAAAACTCAAGGATTTCAATGTGATCTCAGTACATGCCACAGGCTCACAAACCAGAAGACAACATTAAAATAACTTCAAAGAGATTGCTGCATTTACATCTTATGATTTCTCTGGCACTGCAGGGCTTGGATGAGCCACTCTGCAAAAGAAAGGACCTCCTAGGACTACAGATCAAAGAGAACAGTTTACTGTTCCCCCAGGGGCACTTTCAAAACAAGTCAGGATCTCCCAGGCCCAGAGAGTCCGCTGATCTTGTAGGGCAGGGCTTTGTCAACCCAGTGTTCTCCATGTGTCTTGGACTACAGTACAAGTCTCATCGGCCGCAGTCCTGCACTGACTCCACCAACCAGAGCCAGTTGCAAAAGTCACACGGTTACAATTAAAGAGCAGGACGCCTCTGAGTGCCTTCTTAGGGAATGAATTAGTTTTCAGTACCAGAATTAATCTGAGCTCATGGCCCTTTCACACAAACACCTACTCCTTCCTTGCAGCAGCTTAATTTAGGTGAAAAGTCATTTTGCTGTGACTGGTGTTGAAACAATTGGCTCCCAGAAACCCTTGATTATTTACTGCAAATCAGCAAAAGATCTCAAGTAGATTCCGATCTGTTTTCTACCCACACTGTGTAGAGCATCACAATGCAATGTCTGCATTGTGCAGTATTTATTTATTTATTGAATTTATATACTGCCCTATACCCACAGGTCTCAAGGCGATTCACAGAATAAAATCAAAATATAAAACAACGAAACACATAATCAAAATAAAAACAACAACCATCCAATACCCCCCCCAAAACCCACATTTTAAAAGTGCATAGGATGTCAATCAAATCAACAAAAGGCCTGGTTAAAAGGAACGTATTTGCCTGACGCCTAAAGGTGTATAATGAAGGCGCCAGGCGAACTTTCCTGGAGAGAGCATTTAACAGACAGGAAGCCACTGCAGAGAAGGCCCATTCTCATGTTGCCACCCTCTGGACCTCTCGAGGGGTATCTCCTGCTTTCCCAAGTGCACCCATGTGCAGCGATGTAAAATCAGTGAATTACCTTAAAATAGATTTTATGTGTTAATTTATATCCCACTTTTTTGCCTGACAGGACTCAAGGCGACTTACAGATTTAAATAAAACACATGGGTGTGGAGAAAGTGGATGGGGAAGCTTTTGGCCCTCTGTCATAATACTAGATTGCAGTGGGAGCATCCCCTGAAGCTGGAAACAATTCAGGGCAGACAATAGTTAACACAGCACATGGTTGGGATGGCCAACAACTTGGGATGGCTTTAGAAAAGGATTAGAAGAATTCATGGAGGATGAAGCTATCAATGGCTATCTGGCAGGATGTCTACATGCTACCTCCAGGTTCAGAGGCTGGAGGACTCTCCATGCCGATAGCTGGAAATCACCGTTGGGAAGAGTGCTGTTGTACTCTGGTCTTGCTTGCGAGCTTCCCACGGGCATCTGGTTGGCCACTGTGAGAACAGGATGCTGGACTAGGCGAGCCACTGGCCTGATCCAGCAGGACTCTGCTGAAGAATGGGGTCTGAAAACTAGGTAAATACGCTCCTCCTAAATTACGCTCTCTCTTGACCTCAAATTTAGACAGAGGAGTGGGAAAGGGAGTAATGGTCACCCTTTGACTCTCTTCGTTTTAAAAGTGAAACAGTAAAATGTTAAAGAGCAAGGACTCATTGGACTCGGAAGAGGCAGCAAGGCAAACAAAACATTCTTTATGAGCAGATCCAACACAGAAACTCATCCTTCATTTATCTACCAACACTGAAGGAGTTGATTCTTCTCCATCTGAAAAACAAACCGGGCACCACCCCAATATATATAGCAGAGTGTGATCTTCCTTTTCTGCTGAGAGGCAGTACATGTCGCATCGTCCTACCACATAGAGAACCTCCGTGCCAGCCACAGTTGGGTACCAAGTCTGCTTCAGCACACAAAGGAGTCACTTGCTCATTGCTATCAGACGGAACTGCAAAGTGGCATGGGTAATTTAAAGCAAAATTAAAGAAGCCAGTGCTTTGTTATCTAATTGAGATATATATCAATAACTGTCCTGCATTGTCGCTTTTTATCTATCAGTATCACTCCTCACTATCTTGCTTGAGTTGCCCGCATCCCTGAGCTAGAGGTGAGCTATATAGGATGGGCTCTCTATCGCTAATCCAGTGAGGACAGAGCAGACACAGTTGCCATGGAATGTTAAGTGTCAGCTGAAAAAGAAATATAGAAGGAGGGGGGGCAAATCTGTCTACTTCAGTTTCCCCCCAGTCTTAAGTTCAGTTCCCCACATTTGCATATGAGTTTGCAGATTTTTTTTCTTACAAGTCCTTATGAAAATTCATTTGGTATTGATGCATTTTTGTGTGCAGTTTTGCCTATTCTGCCACATTTTTTGCAAAGCAATTTCCTGTAATATAATGCATTTTGTATGTGTGGTTTGGTGGGGTTTTAAAAAATGAATATACACGGCACCACAAATTTCAGAGGAATGTGAATGTCAAAGGATGGCTGTTTCAGTTTGAATATTTTCCTCCTCTTGAATGCCCAAGTTAGGTAGGTTCACTTTTAAATGAGAACTAAATTGAATTTCTCCTCCACCCCTAGTATGTGTTTGTAAAGTCCTGCTTCAGCCCCCTCAGTTTACAGTATCGTGGAGGAAGGCATGGCTGACTGGCTGAAAACCTGAAAAGGAGCACTCCTGTTTGGGATTATGGTGATGGAACATTTTATTGCATGCCTCAGTGGTTACAGTCTGAAGAAGTGTGCATGCACACGAAAGCTCATACCAAAATAAAAACTTAGTTGGTCTTTAAGGTGCTACTGAAGGAATTTTTTTATTTTACTTCGATCCAGACCAACACGGCTACCTACCTGTAACCTGGTTACAGTCCTATCATCATTTGTGTGCATTGAATTCCACTGCCTTTCTTCTTCCAGAAACATCTTTCCTTCCTATCTTCCCTGGCTCTACTCCTTGTTGTTTTCTCACAAGACTTGTGGCTGCTCTCCGTTCTTTCCACAGTCACTGGTAGCCTTGGGCAGGGAGTCATTGCTGCCTTGGATTTTTCTGCGCCTTCTGTTTAATTGAATTTTCTTCCATATCTCCATAAGTGATTTTCCTCCCAGGCTTTTCCCTTCCTTCCTTCTCCGTTCATCCATGCATCATTCAGATGTTTCTAGCGAGCACCAGCTGCAGACATTAAGATTTCTTGAGCATCTTCTACATTTAGAAAACCACCAAGCAACTCAACCACACCAGCGATTGCTCCATGAGGCTTGAAGACTGATGCTTGGGAAGGTTTTTTCCTCCCTTTGTAACAAAAACCTCCCTTGCAACAAAATGTGAAGGACTAGTTACCTTCTACAGAAAAATGTGACTCTACTACAGACTAAGGATAGAGAAATTCAATTCGGTTCGCATTTCAAGGCAAATCTATCACACTTTTCAAAACCGTGTAAAAACAGAAACACAGCCATGCTTTAAAATTTGCTATACAGTTTTCCAACCAAAGAATATTTGCATAAATGCATATATTAGGGGAAAGTCTGCATAAAAACAACTATATTGGTGAAAATTTATAGAAATCCATTATATCAGGAAAAAATGCTTGCACATTACATTATTCAAAACTGCACACTAAAAGCTGTTTATTGAGAAAGGAATACTAAAATGCTGAAGAATTGCAAAACACACAAAATCAAAACTCAGGAGGAAATAATTAACAAATTTTTGCTTGAGAGAACAGTTTTGAATTAGTTATGGTCCAGGTGAGATGTCCATTTGATTTCACTCATCAGATCTTCAGAGATCCCAATACCAACCTTAATAAGGAAAATCATTTCAGGTTCCTGGGCCCACAATGGACTTATCCAGCTTAGCCATACTCAAGAGTAGACCTACTGAACTCAATTGTGCTAAGTTATTCAATGGCTGCTTTGAGTATGACTTAGCCAAATATAACCCACAGTTGTTTTCAGGGTGAACGTTTAAGAATTCACCTTTCTTATCTTGACTCTGTTACAATGATCCTGATCCATTTCAGACAAGTCATCATAATAAAGAATGCTGTCAGCTCTTGCATCTGATAAAGCCCAAGAGGCTGAGGTGGAGGGTATTTTTGTACTTGAATGAAAGACAGCCATGGTACCAGGCATTAATTATTCAGTGGGTCTTTCCTATCAGATTAATATCTTTTCCTTCCTGTCTTCTGAAACTGTGATAGTAACTCCTGGGGCCAGATTCACACATGCAAGCCATTGGCTTTATCCTATCTGATCGCTACTGATTACCACAGGTAGGGGATCAAGATTTTTTTTTTTAAAAAAAAGTAGTATGTGAACATGTTGCTGTGATTTCCACAATCACGGCAACACCATTTTGGAACCGCTGCAGACCACAGAAGATACCCATGTGGCAGCGGATTCTGTGGAATGTCCTCCTGGCTGAGATCAGACAGGGTTTTATCAAGCGCCTGTAGTTCAACAGGGAGGGAGCCTATTTATTCCAGCAGGCATTTTAAGGATGCTTGTCATTTTTGCGATTCATTTTATCCACCATATGCCTTTTGCAATTTTTAAAAACACCATTTGGAAACTTTCGGTGATTACACCATATATAAACAGCTGAAATAAAATAACTAACGAATACAGTGGTACCTTGGTTCTCAAATGTCTTGGTTCTCAAACGCTGAAAACCCGGAAGTAATTGTTCCCGTTTTCGAACATTTTTTGGAAGCCGAACGTCCAATGCGGTCGTTGGCTATTGTTTCCGGGGCACCTGCACCAATCAAAAGCTGCGCCTTGGTTTTTGAACATTTCGGAAGTCAAATAGACTTCAAGAATAGATTAAGTTTGGTGCTTTTGGTTTTGCTATTTATTTTGCATTTTTGTTTTTGAGGCTTTTTCGGTTACAGTGGTGCCTCGCTAGACGAATTTAATTCGCTCCATGGGTCTTTTCTTATAACGAAAAATTCGTCTAGCGAATCCCATAGGAAGGCATTAATTGAATTTCAATGCATTCCTATGGGAAACCGCGATTCGCTAGACGAATTTTTCGTAAAACGAATTCGTCTAGCGAGGCAACCTCCACTAGAAAAATCCTTTCATTAAGCAGAAATTTTGTTAAGCAGGGCATTCGTTAAGCGGGGCACCACTGTAATTTGTTTTTGTGACTGTGTGGAACCCAGTTCAGCTACTGATTGATTGATTGTGTGGCTGCAGAAATGGATAAAAGCCCCCCATCCAAACAATGGCTTTCATTAGTGCAGGTAAGAAATTTTTATTTTATTTTTTAATCATCCACAATACTGTCTTATTAATTTTATAGTACAGTACATTGATTATTGCTTTCATTTTATGGATCAATGGTCTCGTTAGATAGTAAAATTCATTGCTGTTTAGGGGTTGTTTTTAAAAGTCTGGAACAGATTAATCCATTTTGCATTGCTTTCTATGGAAAAGCGCACTTTGGTTTTGGAACGCTTTGGTTTTGGAACGAACTTCTGGAATGGATTAAGTTTAAGAACCAAGGTACCACTGTAATAATGAAAATAAATTTCTGAGAGTTATAAAATCGCAAATGGTATAAAGAAAACATACAATGCCAGGGGATGCCCACTATTTCAAAGGACAAACATTGGTTATCCTCCCCAAAAATGGATGCACAGTAAATTTAATACAAACAATGTTTGTTTTCAAAAGGCATGACCTACGGAATGCATTGTGGCAGCTAGCATAAGTTATTTGCTTTTTAAAGGGGGGGGAATTAATACAGGTACAGACAGAGCTGCATACAGAACAAGACCCCCACTGGTCCATGTATTGTCTTTACACTGACTGACAGCTGCTCTCCGGGACTTCCGGCAGGGTTCTCCCCCAGGCCTACCTGGAGATGCTTGGGTTTGAATTTGGGACCTTCCGCCCACAAAGCAGATGCCCTGCCACTGAGCTGCAGGTAGAGCTCTTGCAACTGCTTGCGACGATGCGCCAATAGCAAACCTTCAGAGACACTGAATTCGTTTCTTCACTAGAAATGGGGTGGTGCAGAAGAGGGCACTCTACAACCAACGCACCCTGCTTGTAAATTTCCTGAAAGCTTCTGGCTACCAGATGCAGAGGAACTGGGTGCCATGCCAGATGGACTGATTCAGCACGGCAACTTTCCTATCCTTCGTGAAAACCTGGCCAATTGCCTCCCTATTCAGTGGATCAAAACCCACTCCTGCCCCCTAAACAATAAACAATATGTCCATGGCTGCTTGGGTAAGGTATAAAAGGATGCCTGGATCTTCCAGCTAATCCCTGTACAGCAAGTCATTTGTTCTTGCATCTAATGAACTCTATCTGATAAATATCAATGAGAGGGTGACGTGCCTCCCGGGTAACTAAGGAAACACTTTGTGCTGTTCTCTTTCTCTCACCTGCAAGATAACCAAGCGCACACACGAGTAACTCTGCTGTCCTCACCTACGGAGGAAGTGAAGAGAGGTGTGGATTTCCCCTTATCGCTCTTCACATCCAGGCAAATGTCCCCCCTTGGCCTCTCCTTAGCCTCATTAAATGCTCCGTAATTCTGATTTGCTGCCTCTTCAACACTTGCTGTTCACAACTCTCAAAAGCATGGTTTTCACAATGCCATGTATTCAGATCTGGGAAATATTGTGTTCATTTTCCTGATTATAAGGCTAGTGTTTGTGTCCCACTTTCTAACGTTCCTTTCACACTGCAGTACCTGTTTTGGTGTGGAGCTGTGGCTGTTTGAATACTATACCAACCTGTTATGCTGAATTTCATTCACACGGGCCTGTGGCATGTTTATCACTCCTGCGTCACCCTATGCGCATATGTGTGTTTTCCCCCATGAAAACAGCAGGAAAGAACCATATGCCAGTATCCTGCTCCAAATTCTGTCACTTGACTCCAGTGATTTTCCAGACCACACATATGCTATATTCTGCTAAATTTCCAGAAGTGGATGCTACATTGTGTAAAAGCTCAGATATCATTATTTAAAATTAGCAGCCAAGGGAATTTGAGTGAAATGAAATAAACTGCTTTGTTAATTCAGCCAAAGAGGTTCCCCCACAGCAGGTGAACTACAGTGGAAATTGTACCCCTCCCCAAGGCAGAAAGTCCAACACCCTCTGGTTTAAAATGAAGGCAACGGGTGACATGCCCTCCTTTCTGAAATGTGCATTCCCCAGGCAGAAGACAGTTTCAAGGACCATCAACTTGACTTCCCATTTCAATCAAAATACATTATAAATGCAGACACTTAACAGAATCAGGATTCCCATTTAAAAACTGGCCATGCAGCAACCACCTTGAAAATCACCAAGTTGATACAGCACTTTGGGTTTTTCTGCTGAGCTGTAAAACAGGAGGCTATAAATTCACCCCCTAGCTAAAGTACGGGGAAACAAGGATATGTACCCAGAAGGCTTCTGCTTTGTTAAGTCAAAGATTCTCATTAGAGAAGAAGGATTTCTCAAGTCAGGTCCAGTAATCAATCAGGACACGGCAGCAATAAAATGCAAGATGACTTTGTGGAACATTCACCTTCCACTGCTGCAGCTTCCTCTGCCCAGAGGTTTTGCACAGATCCTGATGCACAAACATTGCTCAACATATTTATCAGTGTGGATTCATATATCTTAACAGAGGGGTAAGCATTATAACCTGTCCTCTGCCAATTACATGGGATCATAGGAAGCTGTGTTACCATTGATCTACCTAGCTCAAGGTGGTGCTGTGGTCTAAACCACTGAACCTAGGGCATGCCGATCAGAAGGTCGGCGGTTTGAATCCCTGTGATGGGGTAAGCTCCCGTTGCTCAGTCCCAGCTCCTGCCAACCTAGCAGTTCGAAAGCACATCAAAGTGCAAGCAGATAAATAGGTACCACTCTGGCGGGAAGGTAAATGGCGTTTCCATGCGCTGCTCTGGTTTCGCCAGAAGCAGCTTAGTCATGCTGGCCACATGACCTGGAAAAACTGTCTGCGGACAAACGTCGGCTCCCTCAGCCAGTAAAGCGAGATGAGCGCCGCAACCCCAGAGTCGTTCGCGACTGTACTTAACTGTCACGGGTCCTTTACCTTTTTTTTTACTTATCAAACAAATTTACAGACCACTGCACAGGGTGTACATCAAAGTGGTGTGCAGGGTATTATCTATAAGAGAAGGAGCCTGTCTGGACTGCAGGACATTTGGCTTGCAATTTCAGCCACACCATAACCACTTGCCCCACACCTGATGTCATATTGGGCCTCAGATGTGGGGCAGATAAGGATGTGGCTGACCCAAAATAGGGTTTTTGGGACCTGTGGATCAGCTAATCCCATGTACCAGGCATTGCAAACCCCATTGCAATCAGCTGATTCGCAGACTAAGTTAGTTGCACTAAGCTTCAGAAGACCCAGAATTCTATGTGGTGGCAACTGGAACCTGTTAGGGCTGCCATTTTTAACTTTGCTGTTTTCATAAACAATAAGACTTATACAGCACATATTGAGGAAAGTGTCCCATTACACATGTACAGAGTGCCATTGCCTTCTCAGTAAAACAACAACAGCAACATTCATTATTCTTTCCACCTCTGTGGACAGGGAAAGTGCTTCCATGTAAGAGCCCAAGAATCATTTTCAGACAAGATTGAGCCCAAGCCTTTTGTGCAGAAATTCAGCCATACCTCATGACCTAAGTTTTTGAATTTGTGTGTTGTTTACACTTACACATGTTGCCCACAAACTAAAAACACACAAAAAACTTTCAAAATGTGAGGGACACTTTCTTCCAGTTGCATGCAGTTCTCTTCAAAAAATCAATTTAGCTTTCATTATCCAAAACACTTTTTCCTTGGAATTAAAAGAACAAAGTATTCTAAGCAATAGACAAAAGAAAGAAAGTGGTTTTATTTAAGCCAGGGCACAGCAGAGCACAGAACAGATTTGCAATACATTGCTCAGTCCTGAAGTAATAATCTCTGCTCATGTGCATATTCTATCATACCGGACTACTCATAATTAGTTACAGGTAGGTAGCAATGTTGGCCTGACATAGTCGAAACAAAATAAAAAATTCCTTCCAGTAGCACCTTAGAGACCAACTAAGTTTGTCATTGGTATGAGCATATATGGTGTTGCCATGATTGCATTGGTATGTGCATGCACACGAAAGCTCATACCAATTACAAACTTAGTTGGTCTCTAAGGTGCTACTGGAAGGAATTTTTTATTTTGTTACTCATAATCAGTTTCTCTTATTCCGGAGATTGGGGAGAATATCTTCCAGGTTCAGGGGTGTGGAGTCATCATATCCAGGCAGGCATAGAATCTGAACTTTTCATATAGATATCCACCAACAAATTCATGAAAAAGCAAGCTAGAAATAATAGTGATAGGATTGTCCTCCATTCTCCTGTATTAAAGATCTTCTGAATTTAAGATAGGGAAGAGGCTTGTTAGAAGCAGATCCGCACACCTTTTCTGCAAATACACTGAAATTGAATGTGGCTCAGATCTACCTGCCCTGCCCCAACCAGCAGAGTTTGCAACACATACACAAACCACCCACTATTTCCCCTCCCAATTGCTGAATTCAAAAAAATAAATGCAAAACGATTAAGTAAAAAATAGTTATTATAAAGAAAGGCTAACTGTTGCTTGCTTGATCCCTGCCTCCCTCTTTCTAGTAAGGCCAGAAAACAAATACTAACAAAAAAAAAGTAGGAAATACTCCCTGTTCCATCTCTGGTGACCTATGAGAAGATTCAAAATGTAAGCAGGAAAACTTTTCAGCACAAAGGACCATGCCTAAAAGAATATCATGAGTGGGAGATTATATGAAATCTGCATATTTTGGTGCATGACTCACATCATTTGCAAAAGCTTTCCAGAAACATGGGGGCCCCCTGCCAAATAAGAGACATCTTGCCCCCTTTTTTTGCAATCCAAGTTTCTTAAACAGTTTCAAACGGTTCTAAGGAATATATTATATATTATATATTTAACAGTATACGCTGCCTTTTCACTTAAAGAAGCCTCAGCACTGCTAACAAATACATTTTATTATGCAATTAAATACATAATCAAATACCTCCATTAAAAACTACAAAAACAGAAGCAGCAGATTAAAAGCGCAACAAAAAGCAACTTGTTAGAAGAAAACACATTGACTTAAGATATCGTTAAACCAGGGACTTACCTCATCAAGGGCTGATGCCGCTGGCACCGATCACGCTGCGGGCTGGAGCGCGCAGGAGCGTGCGCCCATACGCATGCGCACACACGATTTCTGATGCACTTCCAGGTCGCCGGAACACCGGAAATAGCTTGTGTGCATGTGCATGGGCCTCCTCCGGCCCGGAAGTGCGCCAGAAATAATGCTTGACCATGTGCACAAGCTATTTCCGACTCTCCGGCGACCCGGAAGTGGGCAGCTGCACTACGCCGTAAAGGGTGGGCAGCGGGTGGCAGGGGTTGCGGGGGGCCGCATAAAAGAGCCTCACAGGCCGCATCCGGCCCATGGGCCTTAGTTTGGGGAAGCCTGCGTTAAAGGAATGAGAGGACAGGGCAGACTTTGCCTAGCACATAATTCGTATCAATGATGCACCAGGCCAATATGTCTAGGAGGGGCATGTGGTGGTTTCAGCGCCACAGCAGAAGAACATGCAGCTCTATGATTGCATAATAGTTTGCCAACTATTAATGTCTATTTAGAAGCTGCCCCAATGTGCATAGGACTGCAACATTCAGAGGAAAATGTTGTAAAGCTGGCTAGCCATGGTGTATGAAGTTGCAAGTGTGGCAAGCAAAAAATAAAGACAATTGCACTCCAAGTCTTCCAAAGGTACACACGACCTCCCCAAGCCATGAATACATATTTAGAAAGAACTCTGATCTCAGATAAGTTTGCCTACGGTTGCAAACTGTTTTGAAATTCTCCTCCATTTCTAGTTGCATCTCGTGCTGGGTTGCAGCATCACAATGATGACCTTGGCTGGATAGTGGGGTCCTTGCCGCAAACTCAAGATATACCTGGACCATCAAAATGTCCATTTCCCCAGCCTATTAACTCTCCTATCTTTATTTATTTGAGTTGTTGCCTTTCAAAACAAAATCTTCCAAGGACCGCTTACATTTCAAATGAATTAAAATCAATCTACAATACAATATATCCTTCCAATAGCAATGTTAAAAAGCATTACAAATACTTCCATGCTATCAAGCTGGACATTCCAATATGAGATTTAAGAACAGAGGTAACTACCCATCAACTCACTCTCGTTACTTTTTAAAAAGAAACATTTTAGAGTCTCTTCTGTCATGTTTTCAGGTAACACCAGTACTTTTTTTCTGGGGGTACGCAGGAGTACACATACCCCTAAACATTTTGTGAACCTTTGTACTTTTTCCATTTACTGTATTCATTTTCCCCGATTTGAACTATAAAATGGTGATTTTCTTGAGTCAAAATGAGAGTACCCCTAAACATTTTTTTTAGAAGAAAAACAAAGCACTGGGTAATGAAATTCCTCCGTTTTGGAGAGGTATGAGTCTGTAGCATAGTATTTCTAAACAGTCAGTGATTCCATGGCATAGTATTCTTAAGTGGATTGATCTGTCCTCATCACCAAGCACTTGCAGCCTCTGCTGTCCACATATTAAGAAGAGCTACAGTTCCTTGCACCCCCCTCCCAAGACACATAGGCCACTTTCACACCATACATCCAAGGTTTCCCAAACTTGGGTTTCCAGCTGTTTTTGGACTACACCTCCCATCATCCCTAGCTAGCAGGAGCAGAGAGGTCAGGGATGATGGGAACAGTAGTCCAAAAACAGCTGGAAACCCAAGTTTGGGAAATCCCATTTTAAACAGCTGTGGCTTCCCCCAAAGAATTCTGGGAGCCTTAGTTTGCTAAAGGTGCAGACTCTTGACCAGAGACCCCTATTCCTCTCACCAGGGCCGGCTCTAAGGCAAGGCTGGGTGGTGCAGGGGGCCAGGGTACTGGGCCGCCAGGGGGGCGCCGCACGGCTGCGCCCGCCAGATAGCCGCGGTGGGAAACGGGGCAGGGGGCACCGAAGCAATCTTCGCACCACGGCGCCCGATATGCTTAAGACGGCCCTGCCTCTCACAGAGCAACAAATCCCAAAGTTCCCCGAGAAGAGGGGTTGGTTCTTAAACTATTCTGGGAATTGTAGTTATGGAAGGGGACTAGAAGTCGTCTAACAACTCTCAGCACCTTTAACAGACTGCAGTTCCCAGAATTCTTTAGGGCAGCCTTGACTGTTTAAAGTAGTATGATGTATGGCGTGAACGAGGGCCTAGAAACAAGTTCTTTCTTCCGATGGCCTTAGACAGCATATTCAACAGAAGCAGTTCTTTTCCTTCCACCAGATTAATTATCATCATCAACAACAACAACAACTCCCAGCTTTTCTCCCTCACATACACTCTTCCCGTTCCAACAGCCCAATTCGCAATATCAAGACACTTCCTTTAGGAACAGCTTTCCAGCATAATGGAAGAATGCACTTTGCACTGTCAATATCCATTGGATGCAATTGATCAACACATTGAAGGAGCTGAGAAAAGTCTGATCCTTGCCATTTATTTGTGCAAATCCTGCTCCATTCCACTCCCGCAGCACCACCTCATTTCCCCTCAATCACACTGGGCTGGGAGCAGCGGTTGACACTTGTCAAGGCTTTGAAAAGCAATGTTATGTTCAGGTAGGGGGGGGGGATTGCTAGAGCATTAGAGAAAAACCTTCTCATGTTAAATTTGTTTCAATTTGTTTTAATTAGCGACCAATTTGTAAAAAATTGAAAATCATTAAAAAAAGATTTGGCAGAGAGAGAGAGAGAGAGAGAGAGAGAGAGAGAGAGAGAGAGAGAGAGAGAGAGAGAGAGAAAGGACTTTCTTTGCAGTGATCCCTTGTCTCTGAAATGCCTTATCATCCAGGGTCCAGCAGGCCCTGGTGTTACCAGTCTTTCGAAAGGCTCTGAAGTCCCGTCTATTTTCCTCTTGAGGTGTGCTTATTGGACTGGAGGAATTAATGTTGTCTCTTGCTATTGCATAAGAGCAGCCCTGCTGAACCAAGCCAAGGTCTGTCTTGTCCACCGTCCTGTTCTCAAAGTGACCAACCAGATTGCCAAGGGAAGCTTGCAAACAGATTGTGAGCCCAGCAGCACTCTTCTCACTCGTGGTCCCCAGAAACTGGCATTCCTATGCACATTGTCCCCGACAGTAGAGGCAGAACATATTATAGCCATTGTGATTGAACTCTTTGTTTTTAAAGCTGGCCGTTGTTTTAATGGTTATTACTGTTTTTATCCAGCTGCCTCGACAGGGGTTTTGCCTGCCCCCCAAAGCATGTAAATATATATGTATATTTACACCAGTTTATTTGCCCACCTCAATGTGAATGTAGAGCTATGTGATCAACAATTCGTTTTCAGCAGCATCATAAAGTAAAGGGCATTAAAGATTAAGTGGCTTATATAGTGTTTTAGTAGACAATCCCCGGGCTCTGCCTTCTCCTGAGGTCAATTTTCATTATCAATCAATCAATCAATTGCCATCCAGACATGTCTCAAGGGGGCATACCCTTGGGATGTAGGGTGGGATATAAATTGAATGAATATATAAATGTTCAAAATGCAGTAGAACAGCTAAACCAGCATTTAGCTGCCATGTAGGGCAAAATAAATGAATAAACCAGTCCCTTCTTTAAAAGTGATATAGGATGGAAAAAAGAAAGGTGCCTTATACCCCAAGTTAGCCCATTAGGCTGCCTAGCCTTCAACCAATCTGATACCCTCCAGATGTTTTGGACTATAATTCCCATCATCCCTGCCCAATGACTGTTCAAGCAAGGATGAATGGGAGCTGTAGTCCCTACTAACATGATGGAACAGACTGCTCTCCTTGGTTAGAGGTTTCTCAGCAGCTGCTACATGGGCACCTATCAGCGATACTGCAGTACTGAGTTCCCTGCATGAGCAAGGGGTTTGACTAGATGAGCTTACAGGTCCCGTCCAACTCTACGGTCCCACCTGCCCTATATCTCTAAAGCAATGTCACACCATTTTAAACAACCATAGCTTCCTGCAAAGAACCATGGGGACTGCAGTCTGTGAGTGTTGTTAGGAGCCAACTCCTAGGGGCCAAGGGGGCCTTGCCCCCACATAAAATATTTGAGGGGGCCAGCCTCCCCACCCCAGTTGATGGGCACGCTGTGTGTGCAACGTATCATGTGATCAACTATGCAGGGTGTGGCTTACCTGGGGCCCCACATCATTTTATTCAAGTTGGCACTCTGGTAGGAGACCCCTATTTCCCTCACAGACCTCCATTTCCCAGAGTTCCCTGAGAAGAGGAATCGACTACTATACCACTCTGAGGCTTGTAGCTCTGTGAGGGGAATAGGGGTCTCCTAACAACTCTCAGCACCCTAGACATATTAAGCTTCCCAGGATTATTTTGAGAGGGGCAGTAAACCATGACTGTTTAAAGTGGTATGATACTGCTTTAAGTATACGGTGCAGATAGGGCCTATCATTCTATGTTCCCTCCTGCTCTGATTTTAGCAGTATTTTGCTCTTGCAGAGCTCTCTCAGGGAACAGAGATCTTCAGCCTCTCCAAGCAATGCCACAAACAAATCCTGATGGTGGAATGGAAACATCCATGCAGAAAAACTTTACATGCCTTTGTAATCTTGCAGATAACACCCAAGACCTATTTTCAGCTTCTGCGAATGGCCTGTGTGGAATGCACTTTCTGATGCAAACACAGCACAGACTAATGAGGAGACTAGCTGTATTATTTGTAGCAGTGCTACACCACCTCAGAGCCTCAGCTGCCGCTGCTATTGCTTGCAGCAGTCTGTTTGACTGGATATATGAAATCCATTGAGAAAATATAAGGGAGCGTGCAAGCATACAGAGAAATCCCAACTGTGTGCTACTGAGAAAGGCAGAAGCCAAAACGAGTCACTAAAGACTGCAAAACATATTCCCTGCTTGACCATCCACTTATTTAAGAGTTGGTGTGGTGGACAGGTTAAAGGAGTGGCCAGCTCTCAATGGCCAATTGGGAGGATGAAATGGGGGTCTTGAATGAAAGGTGAAATATAAATGTATATGGTCAGGAGCTGCAGAATTTATCTAGATCAGGGTTTCCCAAACTTGGGTTTCCAGCTGTTTTGGACTACAATTCCCATCATCCCTGACCATGCTCCTGCTAGCTAGGGATGATAGGAGTTGTAGTCCAAAAACAGCTAGATACCCGAGTTTGGGAAACCCTGGTCTAGATGAACCTTTCACAACAAGGAAGGTGATCTGGACTACAGCACCCATCATCCTTAAACTGGCTGCCTGGAACTACTAAGAGTTGGAGTTCAAAACATCTTGTGGGCACCAGGTTAGGGAAGGCTGATCTAGATCTAGATACATATTGAGGTATGCTGAACAGAAAGAAAGATCCAAAAATTAATGGACCGAAGTTAGCCATGTTTCTTAAGTTCTGTGTTCTATCAAAGTCAAACTTAGTTGGCTACAACTAAGTCAAACTAAGTCAAAGTCAAACTTAGTTGGCTACAACCCCACAAGGTGTGAACTAGGCCACACAACAGATGATGTTGCCTGTTTGTGGCCAGTACCACTTCAGCTAGCAGGTGGGGCTTATGTAATTGAACACTACTCCATTTAAAAACAAAACAAAACCAGCAACCCGTGTCAGGGAGAAAATGAAGCTAGAAGTTAGTTTCTAACATAGAGGCAATGAATGTGGTGTGGAGGGGCAACGTGAGCCCCCTCTTACAGACCTGCACAGTGAAGTGATACAGGTTAACTGCTTTGTCTACTTTTTGCAGAAAGTAGGTATCACAGACTAAATTCTAGAACTAGAACTTCCAACTATCTATTCCCCATCTTGGCAGCAAGAATCCTACAGAAAGATACCTAACCACATGGAAGGTGACACTGTCAAATTGGTTAATCCATTCCTGTTCTGCAACCAATTCCTGGTAAGCTGATTTTGCCTTATATAACAAATTATGTCTATTAGATGCAATCTGTGCATTTCTACCAGCAATATATGTGTGTGTGTGTGTGTGTGTGTGTGTGTGTGTGTGAGAGAGAGAGAGAGAGAGAGAGAGAGAGAGAGAGAGAGAGAGAGAGAGAGAGAGAGAAATCATCTCCCTGGAATTCAGCTGAAAGGTTTCCTATCCCCTCTCCACTCCCACTGTTTGAATTAAGTTACAGGCCAATCCATATAATAAGGAGAATAAATGCAAATGCCTTCCCTTCAAAACATCAACTCCAAATAATCAACAGGTCCGTGGGACCAGGTGGGGGCCCAAAATAACAACTGACAAAAACAAGCAAGATTCCAAATCTTCCACCAGGAATAAATTTAGGAAGCTGCCTTGTACAGCTCAGGACATGTTCTTGGTTACTGCGGTATTTTACCGATTATCCATGTGTACTGGATTCTGTTGTGCTTTATTATGGCGTGAACTCTTTCATAAATGAAAAGCAATATAAAAATGTTAATAATAATAAAAGTTGCTTTTTATACCTCATAATAACAATGGCAATGGCATACAGACTATGCAGTGCCTCTTCCTTCTTTTTATTTTAAAGAAAGTGGATGTATAGAAACAAAAAAAGAAGGTCTGTAGCTCAGTAGCAGACCACACACTTGGCAGGCGGGCTAAATCAGTTCCACTGAAATCAGTGGAAGAAGCTCCTTAATGATCAAAGTCAGCCATCCCCAAACTTGTGCCCTCCAGATGTTTGGACTGCAATTCTTATCTGACCCAGCCAGCAGGGCTGCTGAGAGCTGCATCTGGAGGGCACCAGGTTTTTGAAGGCTGGGGTGGAATGTGAGAAGATCAGATACCAATAAATAAATGCATGATAATCCCAGATTTCTTTCTTTTCTTTTTTTAGAACATAAGAGCCTGGTGGATCAGGCAAAAGGCCCATCTAGTCCAGCACTCTGCTCTCACACTGGCCAGCAGCAGTGATCCCTAGCATCTGGTATTCAGAAGTATACCACCTCCAACAGTGGAGAGGCAGAACACAACCATTGTGTGTTCTGCCTCCACTGAGAACCTTCTCCTCCATGAATTTGTCTAATCCTCCTTTAAAGTCACCCATGTCGGTGGCCACCACTACAACTATGTGCAATACCGACTTTTACTTTTAAATTTTATTTCAGTACAACCCACAAAGTCCTCAGGCTAGGATAGCTCAGAGCATGAGACTCTTAATCTCAGGGTTGTGGGTTTGAGCCCAATGTTGGGCAAAGGATTCCTGCATTGCAGGGGGGTGGGGGGACTAGAGGACCCTCGTGGTCCCTTCCAAACCCTACGATTCTATGATTCAAACCATCTGGAGGGCTCAAGCATCTGGGAGGCTGGCTTAAATTGTGAGTAATTTGTCTCATTGATTCCACAGTTCAGCTGCCTTTGTCTGCTGCATCCAACTCACCTGTTTCACACCACACAAACCTTACAATATGTGGCTCTCCATGTATTGCTGGATTGAAACTCCCATAATCCCAGACCATTGGCCATGTTGGCTGGAGCTGATGGCCTCTGCCCATGCTTAGCAATTCCTTATTAGCACAGCCACTGCTGATGTCTGGCTGTTTCCCTAAAACACTGGAAGTTTAAAGACATCTACCCACCCTCATTAATCCCATGAGACAGAGAAGGCCAGGATCTGATCTGGATTCTACCACACACACACAAGTCCCCGACCAGACATGAGCTCACCCACTAGGCATCTCTCAGGCCTCTGTCTACAAAATGAAGATAAAAGTGATCCACCTCACGGGGACGTTGTGAGGATAAACAGATATAGAATAATGTATTTGAACTATGAATTATTTGTGTTGTGGAGCACAAGCCATTGCACAGATGTAAGATGCCTTTAAGTCAAGGCGGCTTCCTCCCAGTTGCATGCATAAGGAAGGAAAGGCATTGTAAAAACTGTTCATAATGGCAACATTCAAATTGTCAGGGTTTTAAATTCCTTCCCCAGCACTAAGGGCAGCATGTATAAACAGCTTTATCCTCTAGGCCAGGGTCTTCTGGAGCAAATATTTCTAGTCAGAAGGAGGGCCGGACTGCAATTCCAGTCAGATGAATCACAGCTAAAGGCAAATTATACATGTGTTCAAATCATGGTAATCCAGTATCCGAACTGGGCCGAACCTTGCCGACGCATTTTTTTTTCTTTCAACCGAACGCTTTCGAAGACAAGAGAAGCGCTGCGCCCGACAATAGCCGAGACAAGCCGAGTCTTGCCGATCTCCCAAGAGCCTATTCGAGTCTCTTCTGGGCGCTGTCCACCACTTGCACAGCCTGAAACCTTTACCTGCCACCCCAGGCACAAGCGAGCGGATAATAGAGCCAAGGGGTGGGGGAAAACACAGTGGTCGCTGTAGGGGTGTGTGTGTAAGAGAGAGAGGAAGAGAGAGAGGAAGCGCGCAGCTTTGCAAAGGAGTGTGCTTTTCTCCCTCTCTCTTGCTTAGCAACACGCAAGCCGCCTAAAGGGCGGGGAAGGCTCTTGCAGTCAGCAACAGCAAACCTCGCTCTCCTTTTCTTGCAAGGCAAACGCCTTGCAAACAGCAAGTGGGAACCCAAAGCATTGCATTGCAATGCAATGCTGGGATTCCTTCCCCACGACCACCGCTTGGCTTCTTTTCGTTCTCTAAAATGGGAACACTCTATCCCATCGTCCATACTCCTCACTCCCGACCGATGTCCTCCTTCCCAAAGGAACATCATTCGTCCACCTCCCGAAGCAAGATGCAACTAGATGCAGCGACTTGTTTGTTGCACGGGCACCCTCACTCGCTCGGCCTGGGTGCGCGATGGGGCCACAGAACACCTGTGCCCAGCCAGCTGCCCAAACACAGCCTTTCTTCCTGGCGCGCGCGCGCGCACACACACAGAGAGACACACACACTTCATGGGATTTTCAAATCAACATCATAGATCTTTAGCAGAGAAGGAAGTTGACCGGAATAGCTCCTGTGGGGCCCGTTAAGGTGTTGGGAACGAAATTAAGCAGGGTTTGGGTGTCGTGTCTAAAAAAAAGTGAGGAGGGAGCTGCATCCTTCGTTAGCTGGCTGCTGATTTATTTCCTCCCATATTCCAGCTTAATTTGCAGTTCCAAGCCATAATTAATTAAACGGGGTGGGGGTTAGAGGCTCAAATCTAGAAAGGAGAAGAGGGGAGGGGGGAGAGGATGATAAGCGTCTGCGAGGCTTGCTTTAAATCTGCCTTATGAGCAGATTTCCACCACCCGCTAGAAAGAGAGAAATGAAGCAGAGATAGGCGATCCTGCCTAAGCAGCCCATGTCCGGAGATCAAATGAGGGAGGAGCTCAGGAGGGAGCTCAGGGAAGGAGATAAGATCCCGACATTAAGCTTCATTGACAGTATGATGTTTAATGGCTGCGCCTGGTTGGACGATCTCGGCCATGCACATCCTTCCCAGGACCCTACCGGCCCCTCCCTGCTCCCTCCTCCTTTCTTTGGGGTGGCGAAGGAGGGAGAGAAGCAGAGCAACCACACTTCAGCACCAAAGCTATAGAACAGCGGACACCTGGAGCTTCCCTGGTTAGCATAAAAAAGAGAGAGGGCGGGGCGGGGCGGGGTGGGGCTGGATGCCCACCCACCCTCTTGCCCACCCGCCTTCCCAGCCTTCTCAATCCCTGCTCCAGATGTTGGCCTCCCCGCAAGAGGGCCCCTCCAAGGCAGCCAGCAAGGAGCAATCCCCAAGCAGAGCTTCCCACTTCAAACATGGCGGACGCCCATTCATACAACCAAAAAAGACCTGTTCGCCTTTCCCCTCCCCGTCGGTCTCTCTTTTCCCCCACCCGAGCCCACCCACCCCCTTGCCAATTCCCACAACAAGAAATTGGGGTGTGTGTGCCTGGGTTTCTCTTTTGAATGGCAACATGGTAAAATCACTGGGATAGGCACAACACATACACAGGCTAAATAAGACTGCTGTGATGATGTAAAATCCTCAAAGGGGGACTTACTTCATCTGCTTCACGATGGTGCTTTTCCCGGATTCCCCAGCCCCTGTTAGGACAAAAAGCCAAAAATAAAACCCCGATAAAGGCAAGATCTGCCGAGGGTGATAATATAAGGAGATCAAGGAGATTACATAGGAAGGAGCAGCTGCACTAATGGTTGCCACAGCCCCCCGGGGGGGGGGCAAAGAGGAGAGATCATGTTTGTGCCATTGAGGTTTCCGTGCAAAAGGGATAATGGTAGGGTAGTTTTCAATGCAGAATAACAGGGAGGTGGCACAGAATCATACCTGTTGGGTGGGTGGGTGGCTATCGAAGGTTTCCATTTGGGCAATACAATTTTTTTATTTTACTTTTTTTTTGCACATGATGCAATGAGGCTCAGCAAAATCATGCCTAAAAGAAAAGGGCCTGTCAGTGTACGTGTACGTGTGTGTGTGTGTGTGTCTAAGAGATGAGGAGAGGGAGGGAGATAGCGGAAGGGAGAGATGGAGCATAGTTGTACAATAGGTGGGGCAGAAGATGGAGGATGGAAAATAAATCACACCTAGTTGGTGGAAGGGAATGGGTGTCCGCGCCTCCCCCCCCCGCGCCGCCCTTTTAACTGGAAGGGGCAGGAGGGAGAAGATCGTATTTGTGCTCTAGAGTTGACAAGGCAGGCAGGTGGGGCGAGAATGGCAAATGTGTGTGTGTGTTTGTTTCGAGGGAGGGGGGGGGAAGCGATGGCCAACAAATGTGGCAAGCAGAGCTGTAATCATAGCTGCCAAGTTATCCCTTTTTTACAGGGATTTTCCCTTATGCTGAATAGGCTTCCTCGCGAGAAAAGCAAAAACTTGGCAGCTATGGCTGTAATGTCAATCTAAATAGGAAGGTGGCCGGGATAGGGGCTCTCACACACGGGAGTGTTGGACCTGGGGGTGGGGTGGCTGTGTCAGAATCCTACCTGGGTGTGGAGGGCGCGGGGGAGGGAGGGGGGCCGCTGGGCTCGAGCCCGCTTACCTAGCAAGAGCAGCTTCACATCTTTGGCCGCGCTGATGCCGTCCTCCTTGAGGTTCTTCTCGATCGCCTTGCTTCTCTCCAAGGCGGCTCTTTCTTCGGCGCTCAGTGTACATCCCATGGTGGCCGGGAAATGTGTTCTCCCGGGCTGGCGGACACTTCTCTCGGTCCCCCCCAACCCCCCTTTTAATCAGACACTCCGAGGAGGAAAAACGGGAAGGGAAACAAAAATTAAAACACAACCACCAACGCAGCAGAAAAGCAAGATAGGAAGAAGAGGGGTGGGGATGTAGATCTTTGCTTAGATGTCAAAAATAAATTAAAATGAAGCACCAGGGGGAATATAATATAGATTCTCTCTCTCTCTTTCTGGCTGGCTGCCCCTTCGCTCTTCTCCTTCCTCCTTTCCGGCTCTGCGTCTCCGTAGCCCCAGCAAATCAATGCATCCAAATGAGAGCCGAGCCTTCGGGGGGCTGGCAGGCGCTGCTGGGGCGGGGGGGTGCGCTGGAAGGAGACCAGGGATATTTCTTGCGATGGAAGAAGGAGCAGGGCGCGATGGGCTCTGGGCGCCCCCTTCCCTTCCCTGGTCTGGAGCTGGGCGGCCTCTTGCGGGACGCGGCAGCGGGCGGATGGCGAGCGCGCTGGGACTGCTGCTGGCGTCGGAGCGAGAGCCGAGCCCTTTCCCCTCTGGGCGGCTGTGTCGCCGGCGGGATGCCTGCCTTCCTCGCTCGGCTGCTGCCTGGACGGCTCTCGGGGCGAGGCGCTTCCTTCCTCCTCGCGAGTCTTCCTCTCCTCCCTCCCCCGAACGTGGGGGTCTCTAATGGGCGTCGGCGGCGATGGCTCCGAGCGATCGCATCGCTCAGCCGATCCTAATGGCAAGAAATGCAGAAAGGGGCGACGCGAGCTCGCGGCGGCAGCGGCAGCAGCAGCAGCCAGGCGAGGAGGAGGGAGGGAGCGGGGAGGGAGCAAGCGGGGAGGGCGGGCAAGTGCGCCAGGGCTGCGCCGCGCCGAGGCTGCCTTCCCTTGCACAGGCGAGGCTGGGCTGGCTGACGTCGGCTGCGCCGCCCGCGCATGCGCCCGCCCGCCCAGCCCAGCCGAGAGGAAGCTCGGCAAGGAGGAGGAGGAGGGCCGAGGGAGCGAGAGAACGGGCGGAGGAGCTGCTTCAAGATGCGGCGGCGGCTGCTGCTGCCTCTGCTGCCAAGGAGCCCCTCTCCCTCCCCTCCCTTCCAGTTCACGTCGCTGCAGTTGTGCAACCGAAGTGGGAAGGGCTCGGCGGAGCTTACAGATCAGGAATGGGGAGGCTTGTTGAGTCGGAGGGCCACATTCCTTCCTGGTAAACTATTTGGGGGCCACATGCCAGATGTGGGCGGGGCAAGAGGCCGAAGTGGGCGGAGCAATGGGGCACGCCTTATCTTTGTGTAGGATGCTAGTTCTCTCTCTCTTTCTCTCTCTCACACACACACAGGTGTGCCAACTTGAATAAAATGATCACATGATGTGGTGCATCCACACTTTTTGAATGGCAATGCCCATCAACTTGGGGGGAAGCCCCCTCAAATATTTTATTGGGGAGGGCAAAGGGACACACACACACCCCTTCATCCAGAGGAACCAAAGGCATACGGTAAGAACATTAGACAATCCTGCTGGCTGGGTAGCTCAATTGGTTTGAACATGGTGCTGATAGCACCAAGGTTGCAGGTTCGATCCTCATAAGGAACAGCTGCATATTCCTGCATTGCAGGGGGTTGGACAAGGTGATCCTCAGGGTCCCTTCCAACTTTACAATTCTGCGATTCTATAGCAATTGGGCCAATGGCCCATCTAGTCCAGCATCCTATTGTCACAGTGGCCGACTAGACACCTGCTGGACACCCCCAAGCAGATCACACTCCCTGCTGTGGTTTCCAGCAACTGTTAGCCAGAAGGATATTGTTTCCAACTGACCATGGAATATTCTTTCTCATAATCTGAATCCTAGAGGTTTTTTTAGATGTCTTAGATGTTTTAATCTTGTACTGAGAAATGTATCTCTTCTGACTGACGGTTGAATAAAGAATAATGATGATGATGATAATCTGAATCCATCGATTTGGGCTCTACCCTCTGGAACAGCAGAAAACAAGCTTGCTCCATCTTTCACGTGGCAGCCCTTCAGATATTTGAAGATGCCCTTCAGATATTTGAAGATCACATCACCTCCCAATCTTCTCCTGGCTGAACACCCCAACTTCCTCAATGATTTATCATGAGGCTTTGTTTCCAGACCCTTGAACTTATTGCCTCCCACCCCGGATTTATAAATAATAAGTCTTTCACCTAACCTACCTCATAGGATTTTGTGAGGATACAATAGGGGGTGAGAACCATGTATGCCACCTTGAGCTCCTTGGAGGAGAGATGGGATATAAGTGGAATAAACAGATAAAATGAAGAAAGAAGAGGAAGCTAAGTCAAGCTACAAGAAATGAGATTTCAGCTGAACATCAGAAGAACTTTCTGACAGTTTGATAGTGGAACAGACTCCGACCAGAAGTGGTGGGCTCTCCTTCCTTGGAGGTTTCTAAGCAGAGGTTGGATGGTCATCTGTCATGTATGATCTAGTTGAGATTTCTGCATTGCAGGGGACTGTACTAGATGACTCTAGGTAGGTGGCCTTTTTGACAGCCTTTTTCTCCCCCACAAATCCAAATACAGACATGTCTGAGGCATTTGAAAAACAACAACATTTGTTTGTTTGTTTTGCAAATGCAGTACAGAAAAGAGAAGGAATAACACCAGCTGATAGTAGCAATAAAAAGATTTCATTTATCTTGAGTTTGGCCACATTCACCACATACATTGAAAGCACTATACCATTTTAAACAGTCATGGGCTCCCTCAAGGAATTCTGGGAACTTAATTTGTTAAATGTGCTGGGAGTTGTTAGGAGACCCCGATGCTACTCCTAGAATTATAGTTTCTGGTTGCCAAGGCCAAGAGAGTTGGTGCTGAAACCACCTCTTCAACCCTATATAGGGTTACTACTTATGCTTCACCCCCAAAAGGATGAGAGCAGAACACCAATTTTCATAAAATTTGCATGTGCATACGGATACAAATTTAGAAAGAATTACTATAATTTAAATAGAAATGCAACACATCTCACTATGAAGCCAGAGTGTCACGGTCCGGTCGGCGGGCGTCAGGACCAGAGGCAAGATGGTGGTGAAGAAGCAGGGTCGAAGGCAGAGGCGAAGGTCCACGGGGCAAGAGCAAGGCGAAGGCGAAGCAAGGGTCCAAGGAGCAAGGTGAAGGATCCAGGAACAGGCCCCAGAGCCTGACTCCTGCCCCACTACAGGCCCCCACTACAGGCCCCAGAGCCTGACTCCTGCCCATACTCCTGACACAAAGACCAGGTGACAGGTAGCCCTGCTCAGTTTGCAGCCCATTGTTGATGGGCAACTTCAAGATCTCCCCCCAACCCTCCCTTCATATGGCCTTAACCCAGACTTGGACAATAGAGACCTTTAGACCAGCATTTTCTAGGTATGCGTCTGAGCAGTTTTCCCTTTGCCCCCACTCCTTTCCCATGGAAAATTTGCTCTTTAGTGCTAAATCAGAGCAAACGTCAATCTGGAGAAAACTGGAATTGCCATTTGCTCCAATTGAGCACTAAAGAGCAGCAGGACAACAGGAAATATGGATGAGCTTTCAAAGAGAATTAGACAAATACATGGAGAATAAGGCTTCTATGATGTCTATGTTGTTCCTTCACTGTTGGGGGCAGTATGCCTTTGAATACCAGTAGCTGGGGATTTCCTGGTGCTCAGGTCCTGCTTGCAGGTTTCCCATTAGGGCATCTGGTTGGCCACTGTGAGAACAGGATGCTGGATCAGATGGACTTGGACTGATCCAACAAAGCTCTTCTTATGCACTTACATTACATCCTTGTGCTGGTCGACTTTGACTTTGAAAAACAAACAAACCTTTTTCCTTCCACAATCCTTTCACTGGAGGAATTTCTTTTCAGGTCCATGGCTGCTTAGGCTCCCAAACGGTGTAGCCCCCCCCTAGCACCTAGATCTTTTCTGACGGTGTTGTTTCGGCAAGCAACCATGACTGACCCCAAATTCTTACCACTTGAGAGTGGATTGCATTAGGCTTTGGAAATGCAGTATAAGCCAACACTCCTAGTGTGTGTGTGTGTGTGTCTTTGAATATCAAGGCTGTGCTAAAGTGGAAATGAATAGAAATCACGATTGGCCTTGGGAGGGGAGGGAAATAAACCAGCAAAAACAGTTTTCAAAAAAGAAAGGGCCTCCTGCAGCGCTAACCACCATATTCTTGCAGCGTTTTTTTAATGGGGTGTGATGGAGATAAAAAGTAGGAAGTTTAAGTTGTGTAGGGAGTAATTGAGCAGCTTATTTTCATAAGCCAGGGTGTGGAAATGGAACAAAGAGCTCAGGTGGCGAAAGCGTGCTACCCATTTAAGCAATTAACTATGCAACAGATGATGAGGAATATTATTCAAGAGAAATATTTAGCTTGGCAGCCATTAATAGTTCCATAGTGCTTAGTTCCTCAGCACACATATGGCATAGTTATGCTGCTGACTTACACACACACACAATTAGCTGCCATGGCTTCTCCAAAAGATCATGCAAAGAGTATTTTGGTGAGGGAGGCTGAGAATGTTATTAAGAGATCTTTAGGACTCTCCCAATACAGTTTAAATGACTGTTAAACCTTTTAAAGTCTGTAACGTAGGGCCACATTCACACCACACATTTAAAGCACTATGATACCACGACTTCCCCTAAAGAATTCTGGGAACTGTTACAGGTGTGGAGAGTTGTTAGGAGACCCCTATTTCCTTCACAGTGTCCCATGTGAAAAAGGAGTGGTGGTTATACCATTCTGTGAACTGTAGCTCTGTGAGGAGAATAGTTATCTCCTCACAACTCTTAGCCCATGTCCCTTGTGCTTCAATTTGTATTTGCATAGCCTCTCCACATGGTTGAATGTGTAATGGCTGTCACCACCACAAAATTCCGGTGCTCAGAAGCCTGCATTGGCTTCTCACATGCCACCAGGGCAGGTTCAACGTTCTTGCATGAATTAACAATGGCCTTAACAAGGACTGCCTAATCCCTATTATTCCTGTCCAATCTCTGAGGTCTTCAGGTGAGTTACTGCTTGGGGTCCCTCATGGCTTTGATGCATGGCTTATATCTAACAGGAGTGGGGGTTTTTAAGTATTGTGGGCGCGATTTTAAGGAGCTGTCTTTTAGTTAAGGTCAGACATGCTCCCTTCCTGCTCAACTTCTGGCGCATAATGAATACTTTTTTATATATTATTACAACAGGTATTTGAATTGATGTTTGATAGTTTAAACTGATTTTTTGGGGGGCGGGTATTTCATCTTTGTAAATGACTTAGAAATGACTGTACTTAGGTAAAGGTAAAAGGGCCTCTGACCATCAGGTCCAGTCGTGTACGATGCTGGGGTTGCGGCGCTCATCTCGCTCTATAGGCCGAGGGAGCTGGCGTTTGTCCGCAGACAGCTTCTGGGTCATGTGGCCAGCATGACAAAGCTGCTTCTGGCAAACCAGAGCAGTGCACGGAAATGCCGTTTACCTTCCCGCTTGGAGTGGTACCTATTTATCGACTTGCACTTTGATGTGCTTTCGAACTGCTAGGTGGGCAGGAGCTGGGACCGAGCAACAGGAGCCCACCCCATTGCAGGGATTTGAACCGCCGACCTTCTGATCAGCAAGCCCTAGACTCTGTGGTTTAACCCACAGCGCCACCTGGGTTTAAACTGATTTTTTTTGGGGGGGGTATTTCATCTTTGTAAATGACTTAGAAATGATTGTACTTAAGTGGTGTATAAATTGTTTAAATCAATCAATCAATTTGCGGTTATGGGAAATTGCAATTTGGATGCTTATTTCCTGAGGGGGTGAATCAGGAAGCAGCAGACAGACTAGCATGACCCAGAAGGGAGCCCTGTCCTACAGGATGTTTCCACTGTGGATTAATGAGGGTGGTCAAAGCTGGCTTTAGAGAGTCACCAATGGAAAATCACTGTTGAAGAGGTTCAGCTCAATTGTACAGAGTTGGCCTGACGAAGAATGGATGAGAAATTCAGTTCAGTTAATGTGAACCTATCAACTTTTCACTTCTTGAAACAACATGGGCTTAGCCACTCTTATTTTGCCATGTTGCTTGCAGGCACAGGTCTATGCTTTAAAGCTCTGTGTTCAGTGTATGTAGGGTTGTGTTGTTGTTGTTGTTGTTGTTGTTGTTTTGCCTTTTAGCTCTTTCTGTGAAACCCACTCTTTAGTGCTAAATCGGAGCAATTCAGGTTTTCCAAAATGCAGCTACCCTTTAAGATTTGCACTTCTCCAAATTTTGCAGTTCAGCTTTCCCACCAAAATATGTATATAATAGGAGAAAGTACAGGAAAACAATATTTTTATTGGGGGGAAATGTGTATATCTCACATTCAAAAATGTGTATATGAGAAGAAATTGAAAAATACAAAATGCAGAGAAATTGAAACTTATAGATTCATCTATCCTAATGAGGACCAGAGACAACCCATCCATTTTGGTTTTGTGGGGATTGTACTTTCCTAGAAACTATAGGGAGTAGTCCTGGACTCTCCCCAGTTGTTGCAACTATTAACTTTGGATCTACTTCCAATCTTTTTAAAATTAAACTGGTTGCTTTTTTGCTCTGAATCACTGAGCAAATGGAGGCAGTGGTACTTAATTCCTCTAGCTGGGGTAAGCTTTTGTAATACCTTTCATTTTCTGATCAGGTTTCTAGCTGCTAAGTGTGTGGGATACAGTATTGATGACAGAACATTTTCATCTTTTAGCTTGGGAAGACTTTCTTTTATTCTTGTCCTGTTATGTTGTGATTTCACTCCATCATTTTGATTGATGATTTACTGCATGGCATCTATTGTTGCATTAATATGCCATTCCCTGGCCTGAGGACCTTTAGGCCCCAAGGCAGGATAAAAACAAACTCTACTACAAACTCTAATATGGATATGCTTGGCCCGGTTCTGCCCCCCTCCACCCTCACCCCAGAAAACACTTCTGTGGTTTCTGAAACTGCTTCAAAGGCATCCCAATTTGCCCGCAAATTGCCCCAGTTTGTTCTCCCACACACAGCATAAGGAAAAACCAAATGGAGAAATGTTGATGGAGAAAACTGGTCAAATTCTAGGCAAGCGTCAGAAGTCAGCGCTTGCTGAAGTCCAATCTCTGTAGCCACTGCTAAGTGCCCTATGTTCAGGATGCTTGTAGAGATCCAGATGCCATTGTGCTCTCCTATCAGCTCACCTAGAAGTGGAATAGGTATAGAAATAGAACGTAGGGCCGGTGACTATTTGAAGGGTATTTTCTGTGCTACATTGCCCCTGGTTGAAGCAGGAGGTGCGGGCATCACAGAGCTGGGAGTCAGCTTTGAGCACTACTGGAGCTGGACAGAAGGCAGAGGCAGGAACACAGAGTGAGTAACTGGGAGAGTGAGAGACTGAGAGAGCACTAGAGAGAGAGGTGGAGATGCACTGGCTTGGGGCAAAGGTGCAGGAAGAAGGGCATTGGGGCTGGCAAGGAGCTTTGGTGCAAGAGAGCTGGAAGAATTTAGCTAGTTGAGAGTGGAGTAAAGAAAGGAGAGGATGGAAGGTGAACTAGGAAGGCAGGAATCTGAGCAGGAAGCTCAGTGGTGAGCCAGTAAATTGTTCCTTCTATCCACCTGCCAATGAGCTAGGACTGGAGCTCCCATGGGAGCTTGGGGTCACCCTGTCAAACCTTGCAGAATGGGAACAGTTTGCGGTTCTGGGGGACCCCTAACTCATCTACCACTAGTCCCGCTTTGAATGCTTGCTCCTGTGGATTTTTCTTCTTCTGCACCTAGGAATGACAAACCCATCAGTTTCAGTGTCTCTCTCTTCCTCACATTTCTGCATCAGTTTGCAGGGGTGGTGGTGGAAAAAAGCCACCCATCAATTCACCCCCATTTAAATGCACATTTCTCTGAATTTTCGTAAGCGGTTTTCCCTTATGCATTTTTCTACATTGCTTTCCACTAATACATGCATTTCTATGCCTACAGTCCCATAATAAACACATTTTGGAAGATCCCTTTTGTAACTTCATTGTACACCAATTAGAGAACAGAATGTTAATGTTATGTACATAAATTGTTGAAGTAAATAATAATTTTGGCTGGGAAATTTTTTGCAAAATTGAGAGAACTGCAGATTTCCAAAGAACGCTGCATTTTGACTGTGTAGTATTATGGGAAGTGTGAATTAGTCATTTCACCCTCATTCCTAGGCACACCCTTAGTGTGAGATGGTCGGGCTTATGTGGGGGTGGGGGGTGGGGTGGGGGCAGAGCTGTACTGACCATTCCTTTCCTGGCCCATCAAATTTGACAGGCGTTTCACTACTGAAATATAATCCACCTGCAAATTTAACAGCAACAGCTGTGTGAGCTGCAGCTGGAGCAAATGGGGTGTCAGGAACATAGATTAGGCATTAGGTTTCCTCATACGGCTGCAGCAATTACAACCCCATAGCATTGATATATATCATGATAACAGAGTGTCGTATATGGATTTTCAGTGTTTTGACTAGAGATTAATGGGTTACTTTGAAAGGATTAATGGAAGAACGGTTGTAACAGCACACACAGCTTTCTTTGATTTGTTGCTTTGATTAACAATGTAATAGTAATAAGAATAATACTTTTGCAGAAAACATGGTGACAATGTGAAAACTGATCAATCATGTCACATGGTCTTGGAAATCGGTTCGGTGGCCCCCTATCTCTTGCCAAAGAAGAGGAAACACATCAGTCCGTCCCCCCACCAAAAAGAGGAGAAAAGAATATTCAGATTTGCATAAAATTTGCAGATACTAATTTATATGTAGAGATGCAAATTTAGAAATAATTACTGTAATTCAAATAGAAACACAATGCATCTCAACACAGTGGGGGAGGCTGTGACCAGGAGACTTCTGTGCCTGCTCTGTTTGCTACTCGGGTGCTTTTATTATTATTAGAATCATAGCATTGGAAGGGACCCTGGGGATCATCTAGTCCAACCCCCTGCAGTGCAGGAATATGCAGCTATCCATACAAGGATTGAACCTGCAACCTTGGCATTATCAGCATCACGCTCAAACCAACTGAGCTATCCAGGTTGACTGTTAATCAGCATCTTCAAGGGCCCCCCAACACAGCTCTCCCTTATTCGGATTTTTATCTTTACACCAGACATGGACCACACAGCCCGTGGTGCATGCACTACACACACCACAAAACCAAGCACACCCTGCAACCTACTCTATTGACTACAAGAGAATGCTTCTTTTGAGCCTCGAGTCAGTGCAATGGGGAAGGCGCCTGGGGAAGCGCAATAGAGGACTTGTCCTCTGAACAGAGGCTTTGCCCTGGACCCCTCAGCCCCATTGGGATCTGCCATGGTTTGGTAGCAGAAGAAAATCAGGGAGAAGGAGAAGGAGAAGATGTGTGATTGGAATCCAGGGATAGAGGAGGGAGGTCTTCCTCTAGGTGCCAAGCAGATCCACCAACTCTCCGTCCATCGCTCCTCCTGAAGAGAGCAGAGCCTCCTCCTGAGGGAGAGGGGGGATTTCACCTAGTAAGAGGGAGAGTCAGAACAGGAGGCCGTGGCAACTGAGGTGGAGGCCAAGAAGCAGGACACAGCCTTCTTGCTGAGAACCATGTGCTGCCTTCCTTGATGGGATTAGGCACTTCTGCTCAAATGGAATGACGCATGCATAGGGCAACAGTCCACCTCATCATTAAAAGGGATGTGTCAGTTGCCAGTACATCTTGGTAGCTGCCGTTCAGGTATGAACCTCTGGCCTCTTCATGGGCCTTGAAATCTTTACCTTTTGGATGTTGCACATGCTGCAGAGCCTGCACTGATGATCTTGATGATGATGATGATGATGATGATATATTTATACCCCACCCATCTGGCTGGGTTTCCACAGCCACTCTGGCCAGCTCCAGCCACTCTGCTATTAGCCTGAATTAAGCGTTCTTCCTTACCCCAAAGTAAGAGCCACTCTCATGTTTTAAGACAAAGGTTTTGGATGAACTTTCTCTATTAGAAGTACAGTGGTACCTTGGTAGTCAAACAGCTTGGCTCCCAAACAAATCGGCTCCGGAACACCGCAACCCCGGAAGTGAGTGTGAATGTTTTTCGGAAGCCGAATATCTGGCATGGCTTCTGTGACTTCCGATGAGTGCAGGAAGCTCCTGCAGCCAATCAGAAGCTATGCCTTTGTTTTTTGAATGGTTTCAGGAGTTGAATAGTTCAAGAACCAAGGTACCACTCTATCTGATTGGGCTGCCCTGGGCAAAGTAGGGCACATGGTCACCCTAGAGCAGGCATGTCCAAAGTCTGTTTGGGGGGGCCTAATCCAGCCTGCTGGTCGGTTTAATCCGGCCCCTGTGGCAGTTTTTTTTCCTGGGGTAAAATCCTTAAAAAACCTCAACAACTTCAATCCTAAAAAAAGGTCAACAACTTTGGTTGGCCCATTGGTCAGCCCCCACGGCCCTTCACTTCATCAAATCTGGCCCTCTTTGAAAAAGGTTTGGACACCAATGCCCTAGAGCCTAGAGACTGAATGTGAGATAAGATCATTGGAGGAACCTGCTGGATCAGACCAGTGACCCATCTAGTCCTGCGTCCTGTTCTCACAGTGGGAGAAGTCACCTCTGGGAAGTCCGCAAGACTGAATCTCCTGGCCATCTACATTTTTCCCCCACAGGGAAAGAAGGTAGCAATGTAGATTTGCTACGAGCAGTGAGGAAGGGTGGGAGTTTTCCCCTTGCTGTTTTTCCAGTTTAACTCATAAAGCCATAAAACAGCCGTTGGCCTCACAGTAGAAAAATTCAGCACATTTTGCTTTATCAGTCATGTATTGTTAAGTGGTTGTCCTCAAACGAACCACACAAATAAAAAAGGCAGTTAAACTGCACAGAGGAGGACATTAAATATTAGGGAGGAAACTCCTATGCGAGGGTGCAGTATTAGGGATCAATTTTGCAATAGATGCCTTTGTGTGCATGAATAAAACAACTTCCATTAATGGAGACTGTCAAGTTACTACCAAGAGAGCTTATGGAATCCATAAAGTGTGGTTTAATGAGTGGAGGGAGAGAAATTGCATCCTGGTTTTATGTGCAGGAAGTGGGTCAGGTGAATCTAATCACTCCATCCTCGCGGCAAGAATAGTGGAATGCCTCTTAAAGGGTGTTTTCTGAACCCAAATGAGATGGCACTTGAGTGGTTAGAGTCAATAGCTACAGGACTGTTAATGAGGTGTTGCTCATTTCCTCCTTAGCAAGGGTGTGTGTGCGCACGAGTGTGCAGCTTCTGTAAAATATCTTCATAATATTGCACCATTATGAAATCTTACATATTAAAGGATTTTGCAGTCGCTGTAAAAAACAACAACAAACAAAACAACAACAGCCTAGTGGCAATCTAAATCACAAAGAGGGTGCCATAATTATGTTTGGCTGCATACACATGGCAATTTATTCCATTTTCACAATGCTTCCTTAACTGTTAATTTCCAAATTATATTTGAGCTTTCTCATGATGTTAAAGCCACGTCTGGAATTCTAGTGGAATATAGTGCAAGTTTTGCGATCATTTCTGTGTTATTTGCTTCCGGGGGGAAATCAGTTAGCAAATATGGAAATGAGTGCTAAAGCTGCACTATATTCCGCTTTAGTTCCACTATATTCCACTATATTTCACTGAGGTGATAGCCTCACCCTACCTAATGTTTGGGCCAGCGCTGACTAATAGATAAGCCCTTTCCAAAAATAATAATTGGGGGGGGGGTATTGTTATTCCAACAGCCTCTATTCATCATAAAAGAAGAGAAATGTAAATTTTCCACTTTGATACAAGCAAGTAGCAGTTTTTAAATAAAAGTTCATAGTTCTGGTAATAATCTTATTCCCAAATAGCAAACAAATTTATTTGTCCAATTATATTGAAATTTCTCTTTTATCTACTGTCTTAATTCTGCTGGTATGTTTATTTCTACAACTCTGTTTTCCCTTTAGTCTGATTTAGGGCTGCCATATGTCTGGGTTTTCCCAGACACATATGGGAGTCCGACTGTCAAAATGGTGTCTGGGCAGATTTTCGCCAAATCGGCGAAATGTCCGGGAAAACTCGGACATATGGCAACTAAGGCGATTTTTTAAAAAAGAAAAATGCTGTAAAAATTCAAATAAAGCCCAAAGACTTTTTTTGGGGGGGGGGAGATGTTTCCCAAAAAAGCTGAACAACTTCACCTCCCCTCAGAAAGCTCAACACCCCCCCCCCAAAAAAAGGACCAACAACTTTGTCCAGATTTTCACTTTGGGGAATATAGCAACCCTCTTGTATCCTAATTCCCCATGATTTGAAATATTTTCTTTCCCTATAAATATTGAGGGAGGCTGTCTCGCCAGAGTGGTGCGTGCTCTAGTTATCTCTCACTTGGACTACTGCAATGCGCTCTACGTGGGGCTACTTTTGAAGGTGACCTGGAAACTGCAACTAATCCAGAATGCGGCAGCTAGACTGGTGACTGGGAGCAGCCACCGAGACCACATAACACTGGTCTTGAAAGACCTACATTGCCTCCCAGTATGTTTCCGAGCACAATTCAAAGTGTTGATGCTGACCTTTAAAGCCCTAAATGGCCTCGGTCCTGTATACCTGAAGGAGCGTCTCTACCCCCATCGTTCTGCCCAGACACTGAGGTCCAGCGCCGAGGGCCTTCTGGCGGCTCCCTCGCTGCGAGAAGCCAAGTTACAGGGAACTAGGCAGAGGACCTTCTCGGTAGTGGCACCTGCCCTGTGGAACGCCCTCCCACCAGATGTCAAAGAGAAAAACCACTACCAGACTCTTCTAAGACATCTGAAGGCAGCCCTGTTTAGGGAAGCTTTTAATGTTTAACAGACCATTGTATTTTAATATTTTGTGGGGAAACCCAGCCATCATCATCATCTTTAAACGTCCAGGTGGAAAAGGGGTGGGTGGTAGTGTGAAGTGTTGAAGAAGGCACACAGTTCTTAGAAATTACCGTATATAAGAAATGAACCACAAGAGGAGATGGAGTTGGGGACACACACACACACACACACAAGTGAATCACTTAGAAAACCATCTTTAGTGTTAAGCGGTATATAAATTAATAAAATGGTAATCATAACAATGAGATTCATAGGAGTTCTGCTAGGAAAAAAAGTTTGCCAATCCTAGGAGTTTAGAAAGCGTGGAGGTCTGTTGCAGCTGACACATGCAGTTGCCCAAGGGGTAGGGGCCTCCTTGCAAGATAGAAACTGCAGGCTTCGATTCTGTTTCTAGAATCGCAGAAAAGCTCGGGGATGAAGCTTCTTGCAGGATGCCCAATTATGTTCTCCAGTTGCTGGGTAGTTCTTAATTATTTCATTAGCCATGCAAATTCAGTCTGAGAATTTTTGCATGTTGAAATCATTACGCCAACAATTAGAAGGCAGCGCTGATTAGCTCTTTTCACGCGGCATCGAGCACAGAGGGCTCTTATCTGCCCTCTTCCGAGGAGACAACTGGTTGGCCTGTGGTGTTGTAGACAATGCTTGAAATACTTGCTAAATTATGCCGCTTAAATCCCATTGACTTCTATTATTAGCAAAGTGAAGTTAAGGAGGATGGAGAGGTATACAGCAAGGTTCAGAGGCCTGCACTTAAATATACCCAAGATTAAATGGAGAGAGGGAAAAGGCAGGGTATTTAAAGAACTTTATTTTGATTTCATTTGATTTTTTAAAAAATATCTCATCATAAGTTGTAACACTGTTCTTGACATGAGGTCAATGACATTTACCTGCCTCTTTTAAGCTAAGGGATTTGTGTACCCCATGTACATATGGTAGTATTCAATTATGTTTCATTCAAAGTAGATGTGTTGAAATTAAAGAACATGAGTAAGTTTGGTCCATTCATTTCATTGAGTCAACTCTGAGGAAAAACCTGAATACCACCATGCCTGAAAGGGGGCCCAGACTCTCAGCTTTCCCTTTTTTTAAAAAATAGTGCATCAGTTGGCCTTTTAGGAAAAAAAGTTAGGAAGCAAACATGCAGGCAGATGAGCCAGTTCGGCTGCTGTCCCATTTTGGCATTTTTTCATCAACAAGTGAAGTCAGAGTTGTGATTGGCAAGTGATTTGTTTGAACACTAGGGGTAAAAAAAACAAACTTAAAGAGCTGAAAATTTCCCTTTCACTTTAGGACACTTAATTTTCATTTCCTGGTCAGTTAGTTAAGGAAATGATATGTGTAATTAATGTAGTACAACCTCATATACCCTAGGTGTTTGGGGTATGTCCACCCCACGCTGCATCACACACAAAGCAATCTAATAGATGGGGAGAAAGTTTGGAGGTTTGGGGAATAGGAAGCAGAGTTAGGTCTTTGGCTAAGTATAATCTTAAGAGGTCATGTTAAGTTTTGTGTTTGGTTCTTGTGCAAAGTGCTAATGGTGAAAAGTGTGTGTGGAGAAAGTGGTTGATTTGGGAACATACTTTTTTTATCATAATGATTTGTCTTATTGCTGATAATTGTAAGCTGCTCAGGAAACAGTTTTGGGCTGACGGGAGATAAAAATGCCTTATCCACCCAGTATAGTATGCAAACCTTTGTATGTTTGCTATGAATTCAGTCCCCCAGGACATCCTACAAAACAAGCTATAAATTCAGAGAATACACTATAAAAACAGACCGCTGTGTCAATTAATTTCTATTCAATTAGTCATGTCTATAAATTTCAATGGGCTTACTCTGAATAGAACTAATATTGGCTGCAACTGAGAATAAGTGGGGAGGCTCCACCGGGGGTTAGCATTGCTGGTCATATGGCAAGGCCTCCACTCCAGCAGAGATCTTACTAGGATACCTCTGCCAGAGCATATGAAGAGTGAAAAGAGCATTGGAAAGGAGCATTAGGTTCCACATATCTTGACCCTCCCCCCTTGCGTAGTGGCATGGATTGGGCCCAGACTGCAGGGCAAATGAAGGGCAGTGGCAAGAAGGAGGAATCTACCCAGGAAAGGGATCCACCGGGGCATCTTAGGCAAGGACTCCACAAAACCCACAGCTGGTTGTGATGATGCCCCCCCCTCCCATCTAAAGATCACAGCCTTGAAGCATGTGGCAGGCAATGAGCACACCCAACGGTGATGCCATAGCACAGTGGTCATGACAACAATCCCCCTGGTGTAGGAAGTCATTGAAATGAACAGAAAATTCTGCTGGGGTAACCATAGGATTTTTGAGCTGAGAAATTTCACCTCCTTCCTGGGTAAGGGAGGACACCAGTCACGTTGGACATGTGTCCTGCAGAGGGTGCAGGGATAGATGTGTGTGCCTGTGGGACCATTCAGCTCCCACCAAAGTGGAATCCTTCTCTAATAGGGCAATGAGATAACAAGAAGAGGGATGCCAAGCTTTGATTTCCACATGCAGGACTAATCTCCTAAAACCAGTGTGTGTGTGTGTGACATTATCAGGAAGCAGGTGGGGATTGTAAGGGGAAAGGGAGGGGATGAGAGAATTGACCATGTTGTTACCATTAATATAGTAAATAGCTTTGGTAAGCTGACTTTGGCAGTGGAACAAACCAAGGTCTTCTCTGCACTCTCCCCCCCCCCCCCCGTCACCGCCTCTCCACAATCTGTCAAAGGATGTGTGTGCTGGAGTGTCGCATGAGTAACATGCACTGGAAGCAGCCAGCTGAGGCAGGGACAGCATCTTGTTTGGTTTAGCCACCAATATTAGCAGATACCCCCCTTCAATGAATAAACCCCCAGGTTTCCTCCAAGCAAGAAACGGCTGCCTGCCATTGTGTACTTAATCTTCCCATTCACAGGCCTCTGTGTACAAACACCATTCAGAAATCAGAGCAGCTCTCTCTCTCTCACTGACAGAAAGGAGCTTCAGCTATTGGGGCTCCAGGGAGGGGGAGAAATTCAGTTTTCTCCCAAAGCAATACATGAATGGAGATGCAATTCTCCATATTTTGAAGTGCAGTTCTCCAACTAAACGACGCCTACAAAATGCATATATTAGGGGAAAGTACACACAAAAATACATATCTCCGTGAAAATAATATGCAAAAGCTGGTTTATATTAGGGGAAATTGTTTGCATAATTGTGTGTATTAGTCAAAACTGCATTAAATCAGAACCGTAGCTATTGGGGGGGGGTAGCCAGGTTTTTTGTCCCGGGTGAAACCTCCAGAAGGGCACCTTTGAGGGTCCCAGCCTGTGTGTATATGTACACAAATGTGCATGGTGTGTGTGTGTCAAACTAAGTCTGTAACCTGGTTTAAAAAAAAGCTTAGTTTCACCGCTGATTAAATCTGTGTTCCTTAGGAGAAATCCATGCTAAAATGTTGGCGAATTTTCAGGAGGATTTTTTTTCCTTAAAAAATTGCAGTTTAAGCTGAAATGTGGAGAACTAATTTTTGCACTGGAAAAATGAGAAACTGGGGGAGAATGACATTGAGAGATTTGTCCATCCCTACTGGGCTCTAGTAGAATGACAATGCTTTTCAACAGCCGATGGAAATTATAATAACTGTCCCTTTGCTTCTTGTAGGCTAAGATGTTTATGCAACCAAAGGCTCTGCGAATTGCTTAATAATCTGGTTCAGAAAGATGCGTTTTGAACATGAGAGAAAAGAGAGCAAGCGATTGCTAGTCCTTCTCATTAAGGCCCCCTGCCTCTCCAAATGTAGGCTGCTTTGCCTTTGTAAGAGAGAAGAAAACACACCCTGCTATTGAGCATCAAGCCAGCGACAGCAAAGGATTGAAGCTGGAATATATCAGTGTGATGAGAGGTTGGCATTTCTCAACTGCTTGCCCATGACAGCCACTTGCAGGGAAGGACCCCTCAAAAAAGCCTGCTTCATGTTCTCATTTGTGCCTCTTAGGACGTCTCCTAATGATGTTTTTCAGCATAATGATTGCAGAAGTGTGATTCTAAATTATCCACACACCGAAGGCCTGTTCATGCATGTGAAGCGTGTAGGATCAGAACTCCCCCTCCCAAGAGACACTATCACTTCTGTTAAGTGGAAAAATCATAATGTGAACTGGGTCATGAACAAAGAGAACCCATGGCCATTGCTGCGTTTGCAAAAGGTCCCCCGTCCCAATCAGGAAGCTCCTCCTTAATGTCTCTCTCCCTGTTACTCCCTGGTGCTCTCTGGGAACCATGAAGCATGCAAAATCTGATCACCCCACATAGCAGAGCAGCAAGCAGCAGAACCTGACAGCCTCCAGATGTTTTGGACTACAATTCCCATCATCCCTGGCCAGGGGTTGCCACCTGAGGCAAAACAGAATGGTGTTGCCCTGCATGCATGCTACCTACCTTGTTGTCCCCACTGCCACCTCACTTACCGGGGTCAAATGGCTGCAGTGGCTTCCAGATTCCAGTGAGATCTTGCAGGGCCACCACAGGAAGCCACCACAGCCACTCCTCTGGCATATTTCCCCCTTACCCTCACATTCAGCTGAGGGCCCTCTCGAAAGTAGCTGCCTAATCCATTTGCTGGCAGGCAGCAAAGCAAGCACAGCAGCAAATAGACAATTCCCACCATTCTTCCCCAACCTCCCTCTTTTCAAAAAGCCCCTCAATAAGTCCTTCCCTGGCTAGCAAAGCAAAGAGAAGACAAATGGGCACCACTCCCCACTTTTCAAATTAACAAGGTTAATCAACACACACACATTTTCTAAGAAATCAGGTTGGTTGTTTATTGCTTCACATTGTGTTTAAAAGAGGATGTGTAAATGCAATTTTTGCTGCAGTTTTTTAAAAGTATTTTTTATTAAAGATTTCTTGAATTACAAAGGTGTGTGCAGTGTCTCTCATATTTTTACACGTATCATTTTTGCAAATCAGTTTCATTTGTTAAGACACTAAGAAGAAAGAGGGGAAACGAGGTAGATAGGAGATGGGAGGGTGGATGGGGGTGGGAGTAGGTGACGATGTTTCTGTTTTGCTTAATATATGTAGGGCTTGATGCCAGCTTTGTTTGTGTAGGTTCTCTTTTATTCGCTTGTGTTCTTTTGGTGGTGAGAGAGATTGGGGTTGGCCAAGGGTGTGGTTGTTCATTTGTGATTGGCTATGGTGGTCTTTGTTTTCATGTGTGAGTGGGGTGGGTGGGTGTTTTGGATCAGGTTAGCCATACTGATTTGTATGCTGGTGGTAAATTTTTGTCATTATCTTGTTGGGCTGTGTGTGTGATAAAGGGGAACCATACCGGGGTGAAGGCTTCCTCTTCTATTTGTCCCCGTGTCAGTTTCAGCTTGTTGGTTAGTTTTTCTAGTAAGGCTGTTCCCCATACTATTTTGTACCATTAGTCCATGTTTACTCCTGGCAGGTCTCTCCAATGTCTGGTTATGACGTTTCTGGTTGCTGAAAGTAGGTGGGTTATGAGGTCTTTGTGGTGTAAATGGGCACTATTATCTTGGAAGATGTTTAGTAGGGCCAATTCTGGGGTAATTTCTATTACTTGTTTGGTTATTTTACATATTTCTTGTATAGTTGTTGCCCAAAGTAGCCTCACAGGCTTCCAGAGTGCTCCACTTATTGCCTCTGCTCTGTGGCCTCATTGAATGCCTTTGCCTGAATAGAGAAACTTTGATAAGACCTCCTGCTTGCATTGATGGAGTATGCAGAAATGTGTGCATAGAGCCTTTTCCTATTGCACATGTGGATTGTCGCCTGCTTTACAAAACTAAAGGGTCATATGCATTGCTCCACCCACCTTTGCTTCTACCCTGCCCACCACTAGGATTCAGCACCTGGTTGCCAAAGGAGGAATTTGGCCCTTTGGCCAAAAGGTTTTCCCACCTCTGCCCTAAGGGGTTATTTATCACAGAGATCCATGCAGTCAATATTTTGGTGGCAAAGCAAACAGTTAAAAATTAGGGGAAACAAAATAAAAAAAATCATTCCAGCAGTACCTTAGAGACCAACTAAGTTTGTCATTGGTATGAGCTTTCGTGTGCATGCACACTTCTTCAGATACCTCAGGGAAGTGCATGCACACGTAAGCTCATACCAATGACAAATTTAGTTGGTCTCTAAGGTGCTGCTGGAAGGAATTTTTTTATTTTGTTTCGACTACGTCAGACCAACACGGCTACCTACCTGTAACAAAAATTAGGGGGTTATCCTCTGGCTAAACTTGATGATGATGCCGCTCCCATCAAACTGCAGCAGATATATCACAAATTACTTCTTTTCTATCTCCAGCTGCCTGCTTTGGAGGTTATTAATAGCTGTTTAACCTTGGGCATGGGGCCACAGACAATTAATTAAACTTTGTTAAACAAACAATCAAAAAGGTTCAAAGAATGGAAAGCCTTTCTAGAAAACAAACTGAAAACTTCATTAGGATTCAGTTGTGACTCTGGTGCAGATCTGTCATTTAATAAATGGAGGTCCAGAATGGTGTATGGCAGGCATAGCCAAAATGATGCCCAGAATGTTGCTGTGCTACAGCTTTAGCCAGCCCTGGCCATGTTGGCTGGAGCTGATGGGAGTTGCAGTCCAACAACATCTGGGGGGCACCAAGTTGGCCACCCTGGGATTATGGGATGTTTGGGACTCAGGCAGTGTAATGTAATGGCTATAACCATGGCAGTGGAATTTGGAAGAGCGAGAGGAGCCAGTCAGGCGATCCTTTTTGCTAAGATGTGGGCAATGGAGATACCAGTGCATTTTTGCTAGATAGTGCTTCCATTGCTGGGAAAGTGCATGTGTCCAAGAATTATCTGATAGATTTTGTCCCTGGGGAAAGCTAGCTGATCTATTACCATGCAGAGTGTGGTGTGCATGGTAGACCTGTGGGTGCCTAATTTTCAGGGCTCTGCATGTCAGTGTGTGGAGAAAGTTTCCTGAATGTGCTCTTCAGTGTAAAGACCACACCCCATGCTATAGCAGCCAATCTATAGCAACAGCAGTGTGTGATGGTATGAGGTCCAAGGCAATTTCCAAACTTTTGAGGCCAATTGAGAGGAATCTGTTGGCTCCAGTGTTTTTTAACCTGAATCTGAATCAAAATCTGTCTGTACCTAACTAATACATTCTAGCAGTAACCAAAGGTGGCAACTTGCACCCCTTGCAATATGCAATATGCTGTTATGAATTTAAAGCCTCTTCCACCTCCTCTGCTTCCACCTGATGACATCAAGTATCTCCTGAAGAGAAAGTAGCTTATCAGACGCATAATGTGCACACACTTTTCATTTTAAATTTTCAAGGTCCCAGTCCTGCAGATCTAGTCTGTGGAGTTTTTGAGTCTGCTATAACACTTCCTGGAAAGGCGAAGAATACATTGATTTCCCTTGTGGTGATTTGCAGCCTGATTCAACATGTTTACTCAGAAGTAACTCCCAATTTTAGGGAGGTTTTGCTCCCAGTAAAGACGCTTAGCATTGGTAATATTATGCAACCTGCTCAGGGAGACTGTTGAATGTCTCACGTCGACCAAAAGTGACAATTTGGGGGAGAGACGATGCTTGACTGCAATCTACTCTGGGAACAGTTGGGCCGGGATTATGCTCAGTCTCTTGACCTCATCACTATAATAAAAAGCAGTTATGTTTATCAACTCATCGTCAGCCATGCCCATTTAGAAGATTACCATATTTCCAATCCCATTTCTAGTAAAAGAGGATTGCTGTCCACTTTTGAAGCAGGGGTGGGGGGTGGGGTTGTTTATCTGCTCCTGGTGTTTATGAAGAAAGAGGCTGTGCATTTATTCTCCCTATCATCAAACCCAGCTGGGATAATTATTTCCCCAGAGAGCATGAACAGAGTTTTGTGGCCCGGGGCTTTTTGCTAGAAGAATCAATAATATTTGTGCACCTTATGAGTTCAAGGCTGGGAGGCAGACTTTTGAGAGATATTTCTCCAAATAAAGGTATTTAGGACCAAGGTGCTAAAAGAAAAAAAGCCATTGGCAAAGAAGCCAAGTCTTTCACACATTCAATATGTAATTTTCTTTACTCAGACTAAAGGATTTCTTACAAACTGGGCTGCCTGCAACAACATTTTGCACCCAGGCAACTCCAGATCTGTGAGCAGAATAAACCATGTACAGTATTTGATTTATTTATATTCATTGTGAGGCCATTCCTTCCACTACTCAGGGTGCCACAAGCTAACAATACAATTGTGAGTGACTGGTGGTGGCTTGAGCTGGCCTGCACACTTCATCAGGTCTGGCCTGACTTGGATGCAAATATGGGCGGAGCCAAAAACAGTTTTGCACAGTGACAACCAGTTGCTGGGAACACCTTTGCCTTCCTTGTCATCATGCAAAGGGGGAACACAGCTCACAGCTGGGAGAGACAGAGGCCGCATTCACACTAATACGTTTAAAGTACTGTGATACCGCTTTAAACAGTCGTGGCTAGGGTTGCCACTTGCCAGACCCTGAAATATCATGGGGAGGGGGCTGTGTGCAGTGGTTAATTGAGAGTGGAGGAAGGCAGAACCCACCCCCACCTTCAGAGTGCCTATGCTATAATTTGCAGCTGGCTAAAGCTTGCAAATAGCATGCACAGTCTTCTTCTTCTTCTATATTGTTGTTACAGGGCACCCCAATCTCTGCCGAGAGGTGCACAGCAATCCAAGAGTCTTGGTTTCTGGCTATGCCCACGAGTCAATGGTGGATGTTTTTCGCAGCCCTCCTGGAGAGCCACTGCCAGACAGTGCAGATAATACTGAGCTAGATGGACCAATGGTGTGACTCCGTATAAGGCAGCTTCCTAGGTTCCATTTTTAAGATGCCAGGGAGTCAGGACATTTTCCCACTCTCTGCAAGTCACCAGGGAATGTGGCTCGACTGGCCTCCTTGCGGAGCTCACTGGCTAGCAAGAGCTTGCTGGCTGAATGGGGAACTAAATATGGCTCTCTTATACTCAGAGGACCGTGAAGTGGCTAAAGGGAAACCAATCTTTAAAATAGAATTTGTGGAGTGATGGGGTCCAGGAAATTACAGGCTGGTCAGCTTAACGACTGTTTCAGGAAAATTGCCAAGCTTATAGATGAACAAGACTTCCCGAAATAAACATGGTTTTCACAAATGTAAGTCCTGCGTAACAAACCTTATGAAGTTCTCTGAGAGTGTCAGTAAGCATGTGGTACATAAGGCAAGCCTGCTGGGTCAAGACAATGGCCCACCCACTCCAGTGTCCCATCACAGTGACCAACCAGATGCCCCAATGGGAAACCTTCTGAGCACCGGAGCCCTCTCCCTTCCTGTGGTTTCCAGCAGCTTGTATTCTGAAGCATACTGCCTCCAACCATGGGTTTAGTGATTTAGTAAGCGCTGTATGCTTGGATTTCCAGAAATCTGAGCAAGATGGACCAATATACTCTGACTCGCTATAAGGCAGCTTATGATGTGAGCAGGTTTGCTGGTGACAACAAGTTCTACAGGATGGCAAGAACAAACACTTGCTGTCATGGGAAGATTTTTACAAGGAACGGCAACATCCCAACCTACCACCAGTTGAGATTGAAGTTCAAGTCCAGGACTTAGAGGATAATCTAAATTTGGAGACTGCTGACTCTGAGACTGTGTGTGAGGAGAAACAACTGGAAGAGGACTTGGACTATGACAAATTTGTTTGGGATGAAGCAAAATATGACTTCCAAAAGGAAGAAAAACAAGCAGAACAAGAAGATGAGAGACAAAGGGACTTAAAGTCTAATGGAATTGAAGATCCTGGAGGGGTTAAAATGTGGAGTGGGGTTTTTGTGGGATGGGAAGGACAGGGGCAGGGGGGGGCAAAGGCCTGGAGATGGATCTGGGAAAGAATGGGTGTGGGGTAAAAACTTTAGTTAAAAGGTATTGTTTTGGTTTCTGAATGACGGTCTTCGAAATCTTGGCATGGCAATGGAAATGCTGAACCAATTGGGGGAAAAAGACTTAGGGAGAAGAGATGGAATGTAAAAAAGAAAGGGAAAAAAAGTTATGTTTCCTTAAGGGAGTATAAGAATGGTTTGGAAAGAATTTTTAAGTTACTGTAAATTATTGTAGGTTAAGTGAAGTGTTTAGGCAGAAAGCTGCCTACCCCCCTCTCCTTACTCTGAGGCACTCAGTGGCAGGGGGTGCCCAGATGGGTGAGGAGGAAATGGAACCTTGGAAGTGCTGTGCTCTGCAGGCACCTCTTGTGGCAGGAGGGGACCTGTGGGAGGGCAGCATGAAAAAGGAGGAGGATTGAGTTAATATTATAAGATTAAGACTTGAAACTGAGTTGGAAAATTCGCCACAAGTAATCAGAATTTGTTAGGAAAACCATGAGGAAGACTACCGAGGGAGTCGCAATTAAGATGTTAAAATAATAAGAACTGGGAAGTTTGAATTCTTCCCAATTTTCCTTTTGTTTTTTGTTGTTGTTTTTCTTCTCTTTTCTTTCTTTCTTCTTTTTTTTCTAGGTTTATTAATATGATTATGAAAGAGTTGGGGGATGCAGATCCCCATAACCCCTTCCTCCCTGTTCTCTCAGTGGCAGGGGGGGGGATATGGAGGGAGGAGGGAGGGGGGAAGCAGAACTCAATTCACAATTGGACCCCTTTGTTTCCTAAAGCACACGGGTCCTACTGGTGGCAGAAGTGGACCGGTGTGTGGAGGGAAAATGAAGGGACAGTGTTATATTATATGTTTTGTTTGTGTATGTCTTATTTGAAAAATAATAAAAATTTCTTTAAAAAAAAAAGAACAAACACCTGACACGTGATTTATAGGGCAGGAGGGCATAGCTTGGCTGATATGGCCCAAATGGGGAGGCTGGACAGGCCTGATTTATGGCCATTGGCCAGAAGTTCCTCACTCCTGGTGCACTGAATATAGAGTTATGGCCATTAGCTACTATGCCTATGGCATTTATTTAGGGTTACCAGTTTTCAAAAGGTAAAAACCAGAACACCCTGAGGAATTTGCCAGGGACAGATAAAAAGTCCAGCATTTGTGGAAGCAAGGACACCTCACCCAACACATTAATGCAGAAAGAAAAGGTGAAGGAATCTTGTGTTGCAGAATATGGCAGTAATGGATTTCCTGCAAAGGAACAACCATGTCCTTTTTATCAGAATCCAGGGCTAGTTCAAACATTACATCTTTCTGCTAACCTTACTGGCTAAAATTGTGCTAAATCGGGAAGGCTTGACTAGAAACCAAGTCATGAAAGGAACATTAGCATAGAGGCTGGCTGCTTTTTCAAACACTATTAATGGTACCCCCAAAGGGAATCAAAGAAGGCCATATCTTGGAATCTAGGTGCACAGTTGACAGTTTATGTCCTGCAGTTGAGTCTACAGTGGAGGGGTGTTCTCACAATCTAGGGCTTTTCAGGCTGCCTGACTCAGAGCTTTCATTGTTGAGTTACAACATTTCTCTCTTGCCTTTTCTGCAAGTAGCTCAAGGTGGTACATGTGGTTCTCCCCCTCCCCATTCCACCCCCACAACAACCATGGTAGATAGGTTAGGCTAAGAGGCAGCGACTGGCCCAAGGTCACAGAGCAGGCTTCATGGCTGAGTGAGGATCTGAACCCAGGTCTCCTCCAGGCCCTTGTCCACTCTAACACACTGAAGAGAAAGACATTGCCCAGTCCCCTGTGTTTCTGGAGCAAGCATCCTGGTTACCTATTAAAATGGCCATTGTGAGCTTGATCAGTCATCACAGAGATCAGTGATTAGCAGATGTTCTTGCTTAGCATGCTCTTGGGCAAGAAATGTACACACAGACCATCTTTACATTCAACCACCTTTCAAAAGGAGCAAAGCATCCTTTCCCAACCGTTCCAATTAATGCTATCAGTGGCAATGTCTTAGCTGAGTGGTTTCCCAGGAAATGTCAGTTTCTCAACCAGTTGTTCTACCACCACCAGATAGGACAGCCACTTTTGCAAGAACACCTAGATTAACAGCTTTCTAGCAAACAGTATCCCCAGCTAAAGTAAACTTTGATTACATAGACAAGCGTGTCCGGTTCGGCGATAGAAACTCCAGCTTCAGCAGGTTGCAAACTACTGGGCCAAGGGAACCTTTCTCAGCCTGAGGGCCACATTCCCTTGTGAACTAATATGGGGGGGGGTCACATGCCAGTGGTGGGGCATGGCCAGAGGCAAAATGGGGGGAACAGCAGTTGCGACTCTGGCCTTGGCACTGAAATCGTCAGTGGGTGCACAATGGTCAGAGTGATGGGTTAGGCCTGGGAGACCAGATTTCAGATGCCCACTCAGTCATGAAGCTCTCTCTCAGCCTAACCTTCTTGCTATCAGAATTCCTAATGGGTGAGGGGAAGAATGTAACTATGGGGTGGACAACCTACACCTGCTCCATGGATAAAAGCTGAAGGATGACTGAATAGGGCTAAAGTGTTTGAGAAAACTAGTTCATATTCCCCAGATATGAGCATTTGAGTGCCTAGCTTCAAAGTAGCTCTCACCCTTCATTTTATCCTGTAGTTCTTCAGAAACCTCATATCAATACAGGCGACATACCCAGCAAAATCAGTGATGCCTGAATACCATTTCTTCCTCTGATGAACACAAACCTATGTCATTTAATTATTGACCATGCAGATTTACTGCACTATCCATACATTTCAAAGATCCGTGCTACTCAGAGTGTAAATAAGCCCTACCCAGCTTTGCAGTTTAAGTGTTCCTCCAGTCCATTCTGCAATAGGCAGTGTGCATGTCCCATCACTAGGTGGCTGCACATGTTGAGGCTTCCTGTTTCTAAGCAATTCTGTCTGCCACTGTGCATGACAGAAGGCTGTGGATGGTGATGATGTCACAGCATCTAGTCGTGGGCACTTGCAAATGCAAACACCTCGGATCAAATATTTGCAAGCAGGGCTGGTAATGAACTCAGTCCTGCTTGTAAGGTCATGCTCACCCTGATCTGACAGGCTGCCTCCACCAACCCTTCCTTCCCTAAAACAAGCCCAAAACACCCCAACCCACAAAAAACCCTATCTGAGCAGGGGAAAGAAAGAGGTGGGCTATGGTTTCTGCTGGGGCGTCCTGTTTTTTCCTGAGGAGCCGCATTTAGCTGTTGGTTCTGAGGGGCCACAGATTGAGGCCAGATCTGAGGCACTGTAGAGGGTCCAAAATGATGGCCAGGCTGCTGACACAAGAATTGCTGCTGTCATTTGCAGCAACAAAACAAATGCAATATTTGAGCAGGGCCCCAGAAGATGTCTTGTTGCTGCTGCTAATGGTAAGTCCCAGCCTGAAAATGAAATTTGCCCTCTGGGGAAATTTGTTACATGTGCCCCTGTAACCCACCCTGACCCACCCTCAGCATCTGCTCAAATGTCGGGCAAATCATTTGGAATGGCCAGTTGTCATGGTACCCGGATATTTTGCCCTTGCCCCAGACTTGGGAATGGTTTCTCATGTTATTTTATTTTGCCATTCAATGATGATGTTCACTTTGTACGGAACGAGTCAATGATTTCCAGGTCTCTGACAGATTCCTAATTTGCTTGGCATGCCTAGCTTAGGAGGCTTACAGCTGATAAAAACTTTCCTTTGGGTTTACAGAGAGAGAGAGAGAAACCCTGAGATTTGGGCTTTATCCATGAGTTCAAAATAGGATGCTCTGAAGTGAAATGAACAAATAAAAAACCAAACCTCAAAACTGCAACAATTGGCAAAAATCTGCTGCCACGTGAATTCATAGCTCCTCTCTTATGAAACAGTGGATATAAAAATATTAAAACAAAAAAGGCCCCTTGGTGTTGGCTACATCCTGCCAAAGTATTAGCGAGATAACCTTTTGTGCTTGATGAGGGATTGCAGAGGGTGCCCTTCTTCCCCCAGGAATGACAGTGCAAAAACCATCTGATTCCAAGACTCAGTTATCATGCAGCTACATCAGGATTTGGATCTATGATAGGGTTTTTTTATATTTATATTTATTATTTTATATTTATTCATACCCCACCATTTTCCCTGACAGAACTTAAAGTGGCTTACGGATATAAACAAGAACTGCTAAAAATGTAGAAATTCCAGTCATTAAAATACCATTTAACAAGGATAGAATTAAAACCATAAGCATTATACCCTTTAAGTGTCGCGAATTTTCCTGGGACATTCCCAGAATTTCAGAAGTCATTCCAACTTCTGTTTTGATCCCTGAATGGCCTGTTTCCCGCCTCCAGAGTCACTGCCGAGCTCTGGAAGAAAGAGGAGCCTTAGCAAGACTTCTTTGACAGGATTGGTCAATGATACTCCTTGACTTCAACAGAAGCTTCTACAGTAGGTGGTGTGTTCTTGCAGCAACCTTGGAAGAGAGGAGGCCTGAGCCTCCCAAAGGGCAGGGTAGGCAGGGAACCCCCTTTGCAGTGATAACCTGGCCAAAAAACCAAAGCTGCTACTGTAAAAGGTAAAGGGACCCCTGACCATTAGGTCCAGTCGCGGATGACTCTGGGGTTGCGGTGCTCATCTCGCGTTATTGGCCAAGGGAGCCGGGTCATGTGGCCAGCATGACAAAGCCGCTTCTGGTGAACCAGAGCAGCACACGGAAACGCCATTTACCTTCCTGCTGTAGAGGTACCTATTTATCTACTTGCACTTTGACGTGCTTTCGAACTGCTAGGTTGGCAGGAACAGGCACCGAGCAACGGGAGCTCACCCCGTTGCGGGGATTCGAACCGCCGACCTTCTGATCGGCAAACCCTAGGCTCTGTGGTTTAACCCACAGCGCCACCCATGTCCCTACTGTACTGCTATTGTAGTCAAAGTTAATTGTTACTGTAGTCAAAGTTAATTGATAAAGAGGAAGGAGAGGTCCAGCCCAATTTCAAGGACCTGACATTCAGCATGGTGTTGATTGCTAACCTTCTGGAGCACAGCTTTGCTGCAGAAGGAGGATCTGAGCTGAGCACAATGTATGCAGGCCCGGCTCTACGTAGACTCCCGGTGGCGCAGGGCACCATGGCCACCTGCCCACCGCGCTGGGAAACGGGGCGGGAGGGCGCCGGAGAGATCGCGCTGTGCCTGCCCGCCCGCCCGCCGCGCAGCAGCGCCGCGCCCACCCGCCCACCGTGCTGGGAAACGGGGTGGAAGGGCACCGGAGAGATCCGGCGCACCATGGCGACAGGGGCGCTTAAGACGGCGCTGAATGTATGGGTCCAGGGAGAAGAAGAAAGAGTTGATGACATGGACTGGCTAGATGCAGAAGAACGGTGGGAGGCACCAAGGGAGAAGAGGGAGCAGACTGGGGGGAGGAGGTGTCAGAAGCTGAAGAGGCAACTGGGTTTAGTGAGCAGGAAAAGGCTGGGACAGAGAGCAGTCCTGATGCAGAGGCTGGAGAGGAGATTGATTGCTGAAGAGTCCAGAGAGTCTCCCTCTCCTGCTGTGGCCAGCTCCCCTCCTTCCCTGTCTCCCAGAGCACAAGGAGAGATGAAGACGATAGAGGGGAGATTGGTTGCAGATGCAGTCTCTGACTGCTTGAAAAATACACTGGAGAGGAGGGGACTTAGGCAGCTGTGGGGAGGGCGGAATCTTCAGTCCTCCCAACTGCCTCATTGGGGCAAGTCCTACTGGGATCGCTAGACCTGTGCCATTTTGGTTTCTTTGAATAAAGAGTTAACTTCACTGACACTGGTGTTTTTTTTATTGCTGACCTTCAGCTGACTCTAGTACCTGACAATTGAGGATGAGAGCAATGAGGTTGAGCCCTGGAAGGTTTGAGAGCAGAGTTCTCAGGACTATACAGAGAAAAATTGAAACAATATATGAGCACTGAGTGGATAAAAATGAACAGATGTGTGGTGGAGGAGATGAATTAGCTTACCTAAATGCTTTTTAAAAAAGCAGTAGTGTGTGTGAGAGAGAATATATTTAAGGCTTTTTTGAATCCCAGAACTGAAGGGGTCAAGTGAATTTTAACTAGGCATGTGCTCCACAACTGCAGAAATGGTACTGAAAAGAACCCATCTTATGCTTATCAAACTAACGAATTTCACTAAGGGGCACACAAGCAAGACTTCAGGCACATTTCTTAGTTGGTCTGTTAAGTAACCAAACCATTTAGGGCCTCAAGGTTAACAAGAAATGCAATTGGCCAAGAAATGATATTACATTCTTAGCTCTCCTGGTCCCCATTATGGAATCATGACAACTGTGTCTTGCACCAACTGGTGGCTCAGATATGTCTTCAGAGGCAGCCCCATGTAAGTGCATTGCAGAAACTCAGTATGGAGAAATCTAGGACATGAGTGATGGTGCTCCCAGCAGGGTTGAAGCCGGTGTATAAGCCCGAGTCAGTAGAATTCACTCCTGGCCACTACCTCTTTCTCGCCAAACCGTGATGAATGTAAGAGAGCCAGTGTGGCGTAACGGTTAGAGTGTCAAACTAGGGCATAGGGAACCAGGGTTCAAATCCCGACTCGGCCATAAAGCTCAGTGGGTAACCATGGGCCAGTCACTGCCTCTCAGCCTAACCTATTCCTCACAGGGTTGTTGTGTGGATTAAATGAGAAGGGGAACCATGTATGCCACCTTGAGCTCCCTGGAGGAAAGGTGAGGAATATAAATGCAATAAACAAAATAAAACAAGACATAAATTAATAATAAAGATGAAGTGGAAGGGGGAGGAATGTCGGGTGAAGTTTCCATACATGGAAGGAATTGTACTAGATAAAAGTTGGCAATAAAGGGTTAGTTTAAATCAAGTGGCTCTCGGGAAAGGCAACTTCAAAGTCCTGCCTGGATATAATTGGTGAAATGTTTGCATGGGCAGTGCTTTTAATACAGGGAGGCCAAGGTCAGATCAACACTCCAGCTGGAGATGGCAGTTCAGGGCCAGTAATCACATTAGCAAATATTCAGTGGAAGCCCTTAGACCCACCCACCCCCAAATAACACTGTGGGTCAAAATTCATTTAACAGATACATAACTGCCAAGTTTTCCCTTTTCTCGCGAGGAAGCCTATTCAGCATAAGGGAATTTCCCTTAAAAAAGGGGATAACTTGGCAGCTATGAACAGATATTCACAGATCAAAAACACTTGCCTTGTAAATTCTCTGAAATAATAGCAGCAAACAGAGCCTTGCATTTCTGATCAATTAGGTTTCAAATCCCTCTATATATCCAGGGAGCATTTATTCTACTACCACCCCATTACTTTTACTATAACAACCCCCCCCCTTGAATTGTGGGATAACCTGCTTCATATAACCAGCATGCTAAAGTTTAATTAATGCATGAAGAGGTTAAGACCATAGAGTAAGCCAGAGGTTTTCAACTTTTTTGAGTCCATGGCTCCCTTGACCAACTTACATTCTTTCTGTGTCACCCCTTGCTTGCAGGGCTGGCAGCCTCTCACCCTTTTTTTGAACACCCCCCCCCTTCTGGAGTGTTCCCTCAGCCTCCTCTCTTCTCCCCTCTCCCTGGGAGTCCTCTGGGCAGCGGCTGCTGCCCCTGTTCTCTGAGCTGACCCCCTGCCCCAAAGAGAGGTGCCTCCTCACACTGCCCCACAGGGCCCTAGGAAGCACCCCCCTGGCCATCCCTAGAGGCACCATTCACCTGAGAAGCTTGTAGCCAGGGCTGCCGCAACAAACAGCTGTGCAATTCTTGGGGAGGCAGAGATGCAAGAGGGAATCAGAGGAGGGAGGGAGGGAAGGAAAGAGGGATAGACACCAGTGTTGCCTGCGGCACTCCAACCATCATTCAAGGCACCCCAGGGCATAGCTGCCAAGTTCTCCCTTTTTTTAAGGGAAATTCCATTATGCTGAATAGGCTTCCTCACGAGAAAAGGGAAAACTTGGCAGCTATGCCCCAGGGTGCCATGGCACACTGGTTAAAAACCACTGGAGTAAACTGTCCTGACCGACTTAGTTCATCTTGGGAAGGACTAGGTAATCAAGCCTTTGTTCTCCCCCCAGTCTACCTGAGCTCAGTGACTGAAGGGACTATTCTGGTTCCTCCAAGTTAGCCACATGCCTCTCACAGTTCACTCTTGTGTTCCTATACCAATAATTCACGAACTTTCACCACTGTCACTAAGCCAAGATTTCCTGCCTATGCGATTTCCTGAAGCATATGAATCTGACCTTTGAAGAGTTTGTAAGTAAACCATTTTTAACTTACCAAACGTGTAGTCTTTTTCTATGCTGGAAGAAGAGAGAAACTTTTACAGGAAAATTTGGAACTCATTTTAAAGGGGGCACATCTTAAATGTCTAACAGACTATATTTCCATGATTTACTCTGCTGCATGTTTTGTGACTTTATATCTCTTTTGGGGTTCTCTCACCAAAGAGTACTTGCACCATACCTGCATCTTATCGTTCCAGGAATTCTTCTTTTTATACCTCCCCACCCCACCCCCGGAACCAACACAAACCCCATCATGGAAGAAAGGCAAATAAAGAACAAAATAAATAACTGGTTACTTGAAGAACTGAAACATCAGAGTTCTTTTAGAACTGGATGCTTTAGGAGACTGGTTGTTTTTATGTATTTTTGATTTATTTGTATTGCACATTTATTGAAGAAAAAATGTTGGTGTTAACAGTAAGTGCAATGGAATATGCTTATGAGGAAGGAGTGACATTCAACATGTTGGTTCTCTGATGCTTTATGTAGGGTCTCCATGCAAGTCTGAACCTGTTTAGTCCTGGGCTGCATCCTATCAGGAGTGAATTTGTTTTGTCATGCAGCGGCGGCAGGGGGGCGCTGTGATCTTCTGGCAAGATCACAGCCTGAGAAAGCACAGTGATAAGGGAAGTGGGTTTCTCTAATAGGCCATCAAGATACGGCACTGGACAGCTGCCAAACACCTCCATTGTATGAAGTACAAGGGGAAAGGTGAGCCGTCTCCCTTGGCCATTGGCCAACCCTTTGTAGTCACACGTTGGCTGTGCAGTAAATAGCCAGGAGGGTGGGAAAGTTTGGGTGATGTCATCGCTGATAGAGTTACATATGTTTCTGGATGGAAATTTAGATCTTAATCATAATGAGCTCAGTCATTTACTCTTAGCTGCACAATCAGTTGTGGCTCGGAATTAGAAGATGCTTCAGAACATAAATAACAACCAGTGATATCAAAACATTTAGCAATATGCTCATTTAGAGAAATTAGCACAAAAACTAAGGGTAACCACGGGACCAAAAATAAAGAACTCATTTGAAAAAATATGGAAAGTGTTAGTTGATTATACCATTGTAAAATATAATGCCTGCCACCCTCTTCTTATATACTCTAGACTAGGGTTTCTCTAACTTGGCTTCCAGCTGTTTTTGGAGTACAATTCCCATCATTTCTGACCACTGGTCCTGCTAGCTAGGGGTGATAGGAGTTTTAGTCCAGCAACAGCTGGAAACCCAAGTTTGGGAAACCCTGTTCTAGACTCCAAACCATGTAAAGAAAATATGAAGGAGGAATAAATCCTTAAGATTATCAGTGTGTATAGTCATTGAGCTGTCTTGTTAATAACTTATTACAGTGGTACCTCAGGTTAAGAACTTAATTCATTCCGGAGGTCCGTTCTTAACCTGAAACTGTTCTTAACCTGAGGTACCACTTTAGCTAATGGGGCCTCCCGCTGCTGCAGCATGATTTCTGTTCTCATCCTGAAGCAAAGTTCTTAACCCAAGGTACTATTTCTGGGTTAGCAGAGTCTGTAACCTGAAGCGTCTGTAACCTGAGGTACCGCTGTTTTTGCATCTGTTTTGTTTTGTTTTTAATTTGTATCTTCAAAAAAAGTTCAATAAGGATTTTAAAAAATAAAATAAAATAAGACACTCAAAAAATTTTATAAGCTCCGGTAATGTCCCTGCTTAAAGAAGTCCCAGTATGTGAACCATAGGCTGAAGGAGTGAGGGGATGAGCTGCTTCTCTGAATTAGCTTTCCCAGCAACTCAAAGGGTTGCGAGACCTCCGCTTTTTGTGCTTTCTGCTGTGTACGCTTACCTAGCAAATAAACATGGTTAATCAACTTGGTGTTTCCTTTGTTGTCTACTTGAATCCAAAAGAGCCCCCTGGCAAGGCAGAAAGTACATTCAAATCCAGCAAGGGCATTAAAGATCTTCAGGCTATTAGATAATAGATGGTGAGTATTTATCCTTCCAGGCTCAAAGTATAAGTCTCTTAGTGACCATAAGAGCATCACATGCCTCAGTGAGGCATTTCCAGCATCACACTGCCAGCAATCTGCGTTAGACGTTGTGGAGCCCAGTATACGCAAAACATCAATTTTTGCTGAATCAGTCTCGATTTTAAATCTAATTTTGTTGCAATGTATTTTATGTTTTCTTGCGTCATTTTGCCACAAGTCATTTTGGGTGATTTGCAAAGAGTGCAACAGAGATACATTTTATACACACAGTCCTGCAACAAAACATTGTAGTGTAGAAAGTGCCGACCACTCCATTTCTCCCACCCCATTTTCACCAACAGTCAGTCAGTATTCTATGACCAATGAGCATGCTGCTCAGTCCTCATTCCCCCCACCCTCGGAAGAGGGATCGATTGTTAAACCACTCCAAGAACTGTATCTCTGTGAGGGGAATAGTGGTCTCCTCAGAACTCTCAGCACTCTTAACAAACTACATTTCCCAGGATTCTTTGGGGGAAGCTATTGCTGTGTAAAGTGATATGAAGCTCTTTTAAATGTATAGTGCCTTAATGTTGTTGTAGAAAATACCCCAACCTTTGTGCATATGAAGCATAGGTTCACACAGTTTCACAAGCACCCCTTCTTCACATAGTCCTCATTTCCTTCATTGATATGGCCCCCCATAAATAAGGGCTGGCCAGGATCTCACTCCTCTGAAGAGATGCGCTCCCCCGCTTTGTATGGGTTGACCGGAAGAATCTATTTTGACAGCTCGCTATGTCTCCCCCGCCTGCTCTCATGTATTTCTATGGGTTGACCGGAAGAATATATTTTGACAGCTCGCTGCGCTCCAATCAATGGTCACTCCTGAACACAGTGTCCTTAGCAGTTGCATACCGATTACTACAACAGTATTCCAAAGTCTTCCCATTCACTTACCTCAGGTATTGATACAATGTTTCCGAGCCAAATTGGCTGTAACCAGAATTTGTTAAAACCACTACTGTTGAGATAGAGTGTTTCTATTGATGATACTTAAATTCATGAGAAAAACCAGCCATGAGTCAGATTTCTTTTATTTCACTTTATTATACTCTGTGTATAAAATTTATCAAAGGGGGGATCTTGGAAGGACTCAGGCGACGGCCATAATCCGGCAAGCATGACCACACGTATGCAACCTGCTCAGGGACAGGAATTTCCACCTCCAACTGTGCCAGACAGCCGACCATCTTCTATACTGTACAATGGATTTTCCTCTCAAAGTGGATTCAACCCAGGATCTTCTCAAAGGACAGCCATCACCTTCATAATGACTGTGAAACTTCTCTTTGTCCTGTGGAATTTAACAGGGAGGGGGTGAGAAGAGTCCAGGAGCAGCTGGCCAGGTGCTCAGATTTCTACCTGTGACCCCTCCTTTTTGTGATGTTTCAATGACATACCAGTGACATAGTAGTGATGTATCTTTAGGGGTGTACCTTGGTGGTGGGATGCTAATAAAAGGAGAAGACCCCCTTTGTTCGGGGTCTCCATCTTGCTTCACCTTGTTGCAGGTGGGGCCCTGTCACAACAGTATTTTTCTTTAATAAAGACCAAGCCTACTGGCTGCTGTTTTGCTCTGATATTCTTGGCTGGAGTCTTGTTTTGTCCAAGGGAGTCCTCAGATTTTCCGTTGACAGTGTGAACTTGTTTAATTCACATCAATATTTGAACAATAAACACAGCTATCCTTCAAAACCTGCACTTCTTGAAACATTGTGCTGCAGTTGACACCCCCCCCCCCCGTGTTTTTCAAAAAGTGTACATTAAAATGCATTCGGCTTTGAAAATAACATATAAAAACGCATCCTATTAATGATAACTGTTTCAAAAAATACTTATTTGTCAACATTATTATTATTTACTTCTGTAGGCTGCTTTATACCTTTTAAAAAGTGTTGCGGAAACTTAACAAGATAAAACACAAACTGAGAAAGGTCAGAAAATTTTAAAACAATGCACAATACGAAATTCCCCAAACACTTCTCCAAAACCACAAAGACAAATCTTGCCCCCTGCTCAAGATGAGCACCACAAAAGACAGCAGCTCAAAAACCAAAGGCCTAGTTAAAGAGACCATGCCTTAGCCTGCTGCCAATAAAATGGGCAATGATGGCACAAGGCACATTTCCCCAGGGAGAGCATACAACATGTTAGAGGTAGCATACCCCACAACGAGGGATCACTAAAGAAGAAGACCCCACAACCACCCAGATCTCCTTGGGACACTCCAGAATTACAGAAACCACCCCATTTTCTTATTATATGCTGGAATGTCCTGTTTCCTCCCTTGAGTGCCACTACCACCGAGCTCAGGGAGGAGGATGAGCCTGCAGCTGGCTCTTGCAATGGTGCCATGCTGTCTCATGCACAGCACTGAAAGACGCACATCCTGATTTTCTTCAGCAGAATGTTGGAGGTATGGGGTAGGTTAGGCCAGTGTAATGCTTTTTAAGAGAGACAATGCCCAGATTTTTCTACCCGTCCTCAAGTGATGCACAGTCAAGTCATGTGAGAACTAGCCCATAGACCCATCAAAGGCAAATAGATGTGCGTCGATAGTAGAGGACTTTGAGAAAGTTCCACTGTAGCAGTTGCAAACTGTCCAATCGGTAATGGTAAAAATCAGTCTGAAAACTAAGCAGGCACACACACGTTTGCACACGTAGACCCAAACAGTAGATGCACAGCTTCTCTTGCCGGGTAAGTAGTGCAGAGTTTAGTCAACAGGTGTGAACTCCTCAGTTGCCATGGAAACCAAGTGGTGGGAATTCTTTAGGAAGATGGAGCAAGCTTGGACCTTTTCGTTTAAATAATAAAAATGGGGGGGGGGAGAGAAATCACAATTTAATTATGGTAGAGGCTTGCAGTTGGAAGCCCTGTCCAAATGCAATTAAGGTGCAGCTGCACAAATTATATTAAAGGAAAGCCACTAATGTATTTGGCTATATAACGATTTCCGCCTCTCCTAGGATGGTTTTATGTCTTCATTGCTGTTTTCCATATAAAGCAATGCATATGATTTGGTTTTCGAACGTTTTGGAAGTTGAACGGACTTCCGGAATGGATTCCATTCGACTTCCAAGGTACGACTGTATTGGTTTAGCGTATACGTAAATCCAGCACTGGATAAGGAACTACAGCAACCTCTACAGCAAGGGTGGGGAACCTCAGTCCCAGGAGCCAAATGGGGTCTTCCAGGGCACTGGGACTCTGCCTGGCCATACCCCTTCTCAGTCACATGCCTCACAGACATTTATTGACACCTGTCTTGAATGCTTCTGCTTTGCTAGCTGGTGAGCAGCACACTCTTCAGGTGCTCCCGGCTGTCCCCAGCCTGCCACCTGAGGTGACAGCCTCACCAAACCTCATGGGAGGACCTGCTCTGTGGATGAGGAAACCCCTTTCAAGAATCCACCCAGCCTCGGAGCTCACTAGTATCTGTCAGAGTAACCTACCTCCCAGGGTTGTTGAGATATTAAAGGAGAGAACTGTGCATGATGCCTTTTACTCCAGTGGCAGAAAGCTGGTGCACAAATATAACAAACAAATAGGCTTTGAAGTCTGTTTGGCCATTCAGCATCTGAGTGGCTCATCCCAAAGTCCAGACCATTCTGAGTCTGATCATTCATTTGTCTTATGGACTCTGGTTTTAATGAACGGGGAAGGGACCGACATGCTTCCTTATCCATTTTTGCAGCTCAAAAGCAAATGCACACGATATGGCCTGCGTACTTCAAGGAAAGCTCCCCCCGCTCCCATGCATTGCAAATTACAAATCCGCTCAGCGGTGTGCGTACATGCGCTTGCCTAGTTGCCTGGCATCTCCTTCTGTCACCGCCGCTGCCACGTACAGTCTGCTTAGAGCCAAAAGCATGAGAGCAAACAAGGAGCTGGGAGTGCAATGAGGCAGACTGTTAGCGCAGTTTGCAGGGCTGGTGATGGGAGCTCAGTGTGAAAATGGGAACCCTTAACTGCCTCTATCCAAGCCTTTGCTGCCTTGGAAGCAATTCCTCTCTGTATCTGCCTGCTCATGTGTTGTGAAACATCCCCCTCCCTCCTTTCTATTTTTAGCTTCTCGTGGAGGAATGGCAAAGGCAGCCGTACATAAGGGCTAGCATAGTGGAAATGCCAGGAAGTATTTGAATCAAAAGCAGGCTGCCTGCAAATCCGTGAGTCTGTGGGTCTGTCTGTGCGTGTGTAGTAATATCACAGAAGGCAAGGGAGAGGAAGCGATGGCTTCTATCATTCATTTCTCACGTGGAATCCAGGGCAGACAGCTCTGGGGTTGCCACACAGAAATGGCTCTGCTAGGGTGATTGCTGGCAGCTGTGCAGTGGTGGAAAGGGAGGTGAGATGAAGAGGAGGACAAGGAACCTTCTGGTGTGGATCATAGGAGGCATCTGGGGACATCAGATGTTCACCATAGTACAACCCTAACCTAGACTGGCCTGTGCCTTGCCAGGGCTCACATGCATGGGTGCCTTTTGCCACTGCCAACAAGACTGACGTTCACCTTTCTAGGGAAAGAGGGAGGGAGAAAAAATGGATGAAGAAAAGCACACACACACACACACAGTTGCTAGGCAACCACAACATACTCGTTCTCTTTCCCACCCCAAAATAGATCCCAGTCAGACCCAAGACATGCAGATTTATGGAGGAGAAAGCGAATTTCTTGTGGTGGCTGCTGAAGCCAGGACTCCTGAGAGACCAACACTGGGAACCATCTGTGCCTCTTTCTCCCCTGACCTTTCAGCCTGTGTTGCTTGGTGCTTCCTTTCTTCTCTCTTTCTAAAATAATAAGAATAGCCTGCTGGATCAGGCCATCTAGTGGAGCATCCTGTTCTCACAGTGGCCAACCAGATGCCTGTGGGAAGCCCACAAGCAGGACCCAAGCACAAGAGCCTTCTCCCCCCCCCCATAGTTTCTCGTCTGTGGATGCAGAGCACAGCACGACTGAGCGCTATCTCGAAGGAAAAGCCTCGCCTTTTCAGCAGGGTACAGACGGCTGGGAGAGGAGAGATTTCTGGCAGGAAACTTGGTGTGATGGTCCAAATCAGTTTAGGGGCATGCTCTAGATCAGGGGTTCCTGGTTGCTTTTTCTGTAAAATAATAGTGACTAGTTTAAGCATGCTTAAAAATAAATAAAAATAAGTTAAATTAAAAGACCTGAGTAACAAAATGGGTACTCTGCTCCTTATAGGCCTTAATGGGAAGTTAACTGAGCCATCTAGGCTCCATTCCACATCTGGCTTTTCTGGTTTTCCATGTAGCAGTGAGGTGGTTGGCTGGCTTTGCTGAATGAAATATTTAAAATCAAGGGAGCACTAAGCAGAGCAGTGGGGAGGGGCTCAAGCAGCGCAGGATGTTAGAAAAGGAAAACTCATCTGGGCCTCATTGCCTGGGTGCTTCTTCTTCTTCTTCTTCTTCTTCTTCTTCTTCTTCTTCTTCTTCTTCTTCTTCTTCTTCTTCTTCTTCTTCTTCTTCTTCTTCTTCTTCTGGCTATACTTGGCAATAGCATTTTTTTTAAAAAAAATTATCCTGGGGGGATTCTGAAAAGGAACTCCCACTGTACCCAACTACAGAGTTCATGCTGATCTTCCTCAGTTGGCAAATTCAGCTGTCTTTCAGCTAGGGATGGTGGTGTGGAGGGGGAGGAGAGAAATTTGATTCACTTCGTATTGTAATGGAAATTTGCTTTCCCTGGAATTATATGGAAACTGAAGAAGCGCAGCTATTCTGAGACATTTGGACTTTTCCAAATTTTGTGATTCTCCAACCCCCCAAATGCATACATTTTAGGGGAAAGTTGTGCATATGAATGCATATATTGGTGAAAATAATGTGCAAGGAATCAAGAGTTGATTTTGTTAAGGGAAATTGCTTGCCAAAAATATGCGTATTGGGCAAAATTGCATACTAATATTAGAAGAAATGCACACTAAATTGCTGATGGTTAAGAAGTTAAGATTTGAAAAATGAACAACTGGGAGGAGCCAAATTCGACAGTCCTGTGCCCCTACTGCCAATTATCCAATTCTCTGAGTGTTTCTGGAAGGGGTTGGGGTTGATGGGAGTTGCCATCCAAACATCGGGAGGGCACCAAGTTTGGCAAAGACTGCAGGGAAAAGGTTAAACATAAGTTTTTAAAAAATCAGAAGTGTGCAGAATGTAGCATGTAGAGTGCCCTCCTTGTTCTTCTGAGCTTAGCTAGATGTGATCACGACAACCAACCCAACTGATGCAAACTACTGGGGTTGGGGTGGGAGATTCACACATAGAAGGGAGCAGGAGGAGGGATATGCTGAACTCAGCTGTTCCACCTATGCTTCCTCCTGTCCTAGTCTGACACTTTAACCACTGCACCACACTGAGGCCATGCACATATTGCTTGCCCAATTACAGACTGGGGCAGAGGTGTTGTTTGTTGTTTAGTTGTTGAGTTGTGTCCGACTCTTTGTGACCCCATGGACCATAGCACGCCAGGCACTCCTGTCTTCCACTGCCTCATGCAGTTTGGTCAAACTCATGTTCGTAGCTTCAAGAACACTGTCCAACCATCGAGAACACTGTCCAACCATATTATGACAGGTGTCATAATAATAATGAAATTCTCTAATTCCAATACATTTCTCTCCATCGCTCTTCTTCTCTTTCTCCCTCCCCCCCTCTCGCTTGTGTTTTTTGTAATGCTCACGTTTCCTCTGCTCCTGAAGATGAAAGAAGCAACGTCCCTGAAAATCAGGGCCATAACTAGCTTCCCTTTCGGTGTACAGTTATCATCTCTTCCTTTCTGAATTGTGAGATTGCAAGATAGTGAGCTTGGAGGTGGTGTTGGTGATGGGGCACCCGGTAACAGAGATGCTAGAAAGATTTGATCTTTATGAATTTGAATCATGAGACTGCACGATGGAGCTTAGAAGTGGCAATTGGGTTGTTGGGGTGCTTTGTTAGTAGAGATTCATATGCAATTAGATTTTTGCAAATTTCAGTTCCAGTGAACTTGATCCATACCTCACGGACTGATTTGAGGACTGGAGCTTTTCATTTTGCACCTTTGCAGCCTAAGTGTAGGTTTGTTAGCATGTGTGTGTATTTTAAAATTCCAGGGGAAATATATTTAGAAATATACATTTTGAGAGAAAATGCATGCAAGAATCAGTATTCAAACACATATTAAAATTGTGAATTTATGTGCATACATGTTAAAAAATCTCCCCACAGGACTTTCAAGTAAACTCATGCAAAAGACAAGAATAAGTACATCCCTACTGTTAGCTTGTATCTCCAAATCTCCCTCTAGATACCTGTGATACATAGGGATGAATATACACTGTCAACCAGCCTTGCAACTCATTGTCTTCATTGTGAACTTGATTGTATACAAAGTATTTAGCCCTTTTTTTGTTTGTTTGTTTAGTCGTTTAGTCGTGTCTGACTCTTCGTGACCCCATGGACCATAGCACGCCAGGCACTCCTGTCTTGCACTGCCTCCCGCAGTTTGGTCAAACTCATGTTTGTAGCTTCGAGAACACTGTCCAACCATCTTGTCCTCTGTTGTCCCCTTCTCCTAGTGCCCTCAATCTTTCCCAACATCAGGGTCTTTTCCAAGGATTCTTCTCTTCTCATGAGGTGGCCAAAGTATTGGAGCCTCAGCTTCACGATCTGTCCTTCCAGGGAGCACTCAGGGCTGATTTCCTTAAGAATGGATGGGTTTGATCTTCTAGCAGTCCATGGGACTCTCAAGAGTCTCCTCCAGCACCATAATTCAAAAGCATCAATTCTTCTGTGATCAGCCTTCTTTATGGTCCAGCTCTCCCTTCCATACATCACTACTGGGAAAACCATAGCTTTAACTATACAGACTTTTGTCAGCAAGGTGATGGCTCTGCTTTTTAAGATGCTGTCTAAGTTTGTCGTTGCTTTTCTCCCAAGAAGCAGGGGTCTTTGAATTTTGTGACTGCTGTCATCACCTGCAGTGATCATGGAACCCAAGAAAGTAAAATCTCTCACTGCCTCCATTTCTTCCCCTTCTATTTGCCAGGAGGTAATGGGACCAGTGGCCATGATCTTAGTTTTGTTGATGTTGAGCTTCAGACCATATTTTGCGCTCTCCTCTTTCACTTCATTAAAAGGTTCTTTAATTCCTCCTCACTTTCTGCCATCAAGGTTGTGTCATCTGCATATGAGGTTCTTGATATTTCTTCCGGTAATCTTAATTCCATTTTGGGATTGATCCAGTCACTTCATACCCACTCCTAGCTATCGTCTTCCTTTAGCAATGTAGACACCTGCACACAATATTATTATATTGTTGTTAAGGAAGACATAATGGGGCTAAACGTGTGGCCTTGTTCTCATCTCCACTCTGATATGTCCTACATGTGAGTAACACATGCATAGGGAAGGTCCCTCATTGTACATTGCAAAGTTTTGCAAACTTGATATTCAGCAAATCTCTCCTGCAGTCAGCAACAGAATTCTTAGGCTCAGTATTTTATCTCACCTGCAGAATATGCTAAAAAAAGAAGGTCTTTTGAAGCACTGATACACTGAAACAACATTTGTGTGTTGGGGGTTGTAGGAAAACGGTGACAACTGCAATGATGGAGAACCACTGTTGTTTAAGTTGACAGCATATATATGATCATGAAAGCTGGTGTGGGAAAATCAAGAAATCAGCAGAGAGCTATAAATTTGCCTGTCCTCATAACATTAGAGTTTGGGAGGCACTGAATGAAATGAATAATCCATGAATTTTAGTCTGGAAAAAAGGGCACTACAGTATATTCCCCCCCTCACCCCATATAAATGTAGAGAGGTTGTGTTTTCTACTGTACACAGAGCAGCTCTCTTTCTCTTTCTTCTAAATCACCCTGACGCTGCTCTCCTGATCGCAAAGCACTAGAGTGCGACGAGTTGTAGTTCTGTGTTTAAATTATAGCGATTATTTCTAAGTTTACCTCTATTTGTGCGTTTTATGCAAAATTCTGCCCTCTGTTTTTGGAGACAGAATTTATCTGCTGTGGGGTTCAGTGATAGTCCTATGTACTATCTCCAGGTAGGGGCTGGAAATGTCTCCAGTCTGAAACCCTGGAAAACAACTGCCCGTCAATATAAACAATGAATCTGACTTGGCAGAAAGCATCTGTCTATCTCCCTCTCTGTTTATGGGGGCAGGGGTCCTGGAGATCACTGGCATGCTGAAGACAAAGGGAATTAAAAGTTGAAGGCTTTGGTGCAGGTTATGTCACTCCCGCTGGCCTCTTTAGTATTGTTTACAGTGCGGTGCTAGCAAGGCACCTTCTCCTCCCAATTAAGAGTGAGCAGAAGTGGCTGTGGGGACGTGCGGCAGGTGCATCAACCCTGATATGCTCCCCTGCTGTCTCCCATGAATTACCCAGCATGGCTGCATTTGTCCCTGTAGTCTGTGCAGCTTCAATGCCAGCCTGTGCCCACAGCCATTACTTTCCTTTCTCATTCCTCCATCGCAGTTACAAGCCTGCGGTTGCTGCTCTTTCACCCTACTAGGTTGCAGAGGCTAACCTCAGACCACATCTTCTACACACACACACACACACACACACACACACACACACACACACACCTTCCTCCTCAGTTAACTGGTGGAGCTGGGTTTCAGTCTGATCCTTCCCTGGCAAACGTCTAACAAATACGTCCCCTCACCCCCAAATTGTTGTGCAGATATGGCGAATGGAAGCTAAGATTGAAGAGGGGGCGGGACCTAAATTGACAGAGTCATTCATCCTCCACCCTCCACATACTTTCCCTTGTCTTTCAGGCTCAAGTCCAGATGGGGAAAATAGGAATCCGCAAGGGTGCCCAGTGTTGTCCCAGTGCCGTAGTGTCTTACAAAGCGCCTGCACCGAATGGTCTTGCGAGAGGAATCTTCCTCTGAGTTGACCCTGCACCTCTTTGGAGCATCATGAGCAGGCCTATAAAGGGAGAGAGGAAAGTAGCAAGGGGCTTAGAAGCCGATGCAAAAACAGGCTGCGTTCAGCTTCTCTCTCAAAATCCGATTAGGTGGTAAGAGGGCTGATACTGAGAAGGCAGCAAAGCGTCTTTCCCCCTTTCCTCTCCCCTCCCCACCCCCACAATCCACCCCGATGCAAGAATTGATCTATTGATTTATGAAATGCTCTATTGGCATGTGCATGACAAAGCAGGAGAAGGGAGGGAGGGGAAATGGATCAGATTGTTCTGCCACTCCTTCCATCTCAGCAAAGCCTGGGCATCCAGTATTAATTGAAAGCCAGATCAGAGGCCTCGCCGTGCCTTTAAAATAAATAAATAAACCCAGAGTCCATTTGCTAAATGCCTTGAACATCTGGAGCACACAGCCATTCCAAAAGGCATTACTGTGGCTGAGCGGCGAAAGGAGAGTTTGCACATGTAACTAGCTTAAAGGGATAAAGAGACCCAAATGTTTAAAAGGCTGATGAAAGCATTTTGCAGATGACTGGTGGTGGGAGGGGAACCCTTTCGGAGTTTTCCCCTTTTTCCTTTTTTGAACAGATGATGGTAGAGTGCTCTTCTCAAGTGCGAGAGGGTCGTACTGCTGAATCCCATTCCCCCCCCCGCTGATTTGGAGTACAGTTCTCACCTGTTCTGGCTGCGGCTGATGGGAGTTGTAGTCCCAAACTGCTGGAAGGCATGAAGCTCGAGGAAAGCTTTCTGGGCTTAGGGCCATGAATCCCAGACACCATCCAGCATTGTTAGAGGGCAAGACCCATTCATTGGATGGAGCTCCCTAGTGGCGTGTGGCAAGCTTCCTCAGATGTTTGGCTTGGTGACTGTCATCAGATATTGGGAAGATGAAGTAGGGTCATGTACTGTCACGTAAATCAGCTGGCGCACTGGCAACAGCACAGCAAAAGAAAACGGCAGGGTATTGCAGGCCCCGCCAAGTCCTCTTAGGCCGCCTTCCCAGATCACTTTAATGTAAGATATCAGATATGCTCTTCAGAATCCCCCGCTGAGCATGGATTGGACAGGAGCCAGCACAAATGTATGGGTGTAAGGTAGAACTGATGCATGGGGGTCGGCAGGGAAGGCCGTATAGAACACTTGGCTGCATCTACCATTTTTATCCAGAACTGCAGAGATGAAGGGCGATACAGTCAGGTCTCTCCCATAGGTAGGAAAGCATTGGGATACTGGAAGAGTACCCCCCCCTCAAGCCACCAAAATATTTCAAACAAAGAGAAAGTGACAGATAAGCAGAATTAGCTTCTTCATGCAGCACAGAGCTAAAATATGAAACTTGCTTCCACAGGGAGCAATGATGGCTCCAAACCTGGATGGCTTTTTAAAAGTATCCAATGGATTCATGGAGATGGCTATCAATGGCTACTAGCCATGACAGCTGTGCTCTGCCTACACAGTCAGAGGCAGTAGTGCTTCACAATGCCAGTTGCCGGAAACCGCAGGAGGGGAAAGTGCCTTGAATTCCGCTTGCGGGTTTCCCCCAGGCATCTCTGCTTGGCCACCGGAGAACAGGATGCTGCACGACATAGGCCAATGGCCTAATCCAGCCAGGCTTTTCTTTTGTTCTTACACTGGGCTCTGGCCCTAGACTCACCTGAACCTGCTCAACACATTTCCATAGCGCCATCCTGCCACTCAGGGCTCCAGCCCCCGACCCACAGAGCTCTGCCTCCTGGTCCTACCCAGGCACCAAAATGTTTGATTTGAGAACACGAGAAATCCCAAAAGCCCCACAGTCAGGGCTTTACACAATGACCTTAAGTGGGAAGTATAGGAACTCCTGTCCAACACTTTCCTGTCAAACACAGGAAGTCAGGCCACTCACCCTTCTTGCTCACTACTTCCAATGTTGACCAGCAGTTGGCTCTCTATGGTTTCAGGAAGGAATATTTCTTTATCCTCCCTGTTCAGGATGGAACCTGAGACCTTCTGCATGCAGAGCTTGTGCAGCATCACTGTGCAGCATCACTGACAGATGGGTCCTAACCTGTCTGCTAGGTATGACTACCATGGGTCCAACTATATCAGTATTGCCCACACTGACTGGCAATGGCTCTCCAAGGCTTCCCAGCTCCATCTGGAGATGCTAGTGGTTGAACTTGGGGCTTTTTGTATGCAGAGCAAGTACTCTATCACTGAGCTATGGCAATGTTGCCTGACCTGCTCACTGTCTGGGTGATAGAATGGCTCCCAATAATACATTGCATGGCCACATCGTAACATATAGTACTGTTTAGCCACAAGTATGACATTTCCAGCTTGCCAAAATCATTGACTGGCAGTGGCTCCTCTGGGATTTCAGGCAGGACCCCTCATGGAACCTGGGAACTTTTGCGTCCAAGCCATGTGCTATACCACTGGGTTATAGCTCTTCTCCAAGGGTGTTCTTTTTTTTAAAAAAAAGCTTTCAGAAGGGTTACTGAGAGTGGGAATGACATGGGACACGTGGCAATGACAAGTTGCCAAGCTTTGCTACCACTTGGATCCCCAAGGAATTCCCTGCCCCCATCTCCCTGGCCTGTTTTGCCCTATTGTCTTCCACCGCAGGCAGTGATATTCCAAGACTGACCCTGATGGGTATTGATAGAAGTCATTGTTCATTCTCCCTTGGTTCCTCTCCAAAGTGCTTATTGTGAATCCTCTTGGGGAGCTGCCTGCTGTCTTCCAAGCAAAATGGAATGTGTGGCATGACTGCTTTGGGAGCCACCACCTGCACTTAGAATTCTCTTTTGCCTGGTCCCCATCCCCACCCACTACAGATATATACAAACAACTCCCATGGGTGTTGCGGGGACTGTGTTCAGCAGAGTCAGCCACAGCTGCAGCTCCAGCTTGTGGCTTGTGAAAGTGATGACACTGGCCAGTGCTGTCTGGAATGGGCCACGGATGCAGATCTCCAAGGCTCTATACCAGGCCCTCAGAACTCTCGCCAGCCCAGCCCCTGCAGCCGCTGCCACCCCCTCGCCCCAGGCCATGCCCCTCGCTGACCCTGATTCAAGGAGATATTCTAGACAGGCAGAAACATGCATGGAGGGTGTGAAGCAAGGCCAGTGGCTGTGGGAAGGATGAGGCGTGACAAGAGTCCCAAGGGCCAGGTGGTGAGGCTTGGAGGGCCACATCTGTTCTCCAGGCCTGAGGTTAACAACCCCTCCTCTAACACTGCTTGTTGGGGACTCAGGGAACAACAGCAGGAGATAAAGTTATTGCTTCTATGTTTGCTTTGGGACTTTCCATTGGGGCATCTGGCTGCCTGCTATGGGGAATGGGGTGCCAGTCTAGAGGGACCTCTGGCATCCAATAGGGGCTGTTATTATCAGTTCCGCCTGCTAACCTGCATAAAGGGTTGCTGTTCATAACTCAGATGCTCCAAAGCAAGGGAAGATTCAGCCTTATCTGGTTAAAGGGATAGATCACCTCAGATGGCTGTCTGGTATGTTTACAGCCTCTTCTAAAGCAATGGGAACCCAAGCAGTATGGTGGAAGCATGTGTGTGGAGTGGAGGCTTTTTGCAACCAGAGGAACAGATTAGCTGATTTGTAGGGTCCTCCTCCTCCTCTAGCTCCAGACTACACCCCAAATCTGCCACTGTAAGCTCTTCATGATAAGGTATCACAGATATATTAAGTTGCTGCAATTCACTGTGGAACAGAAATAGGTCAAAATCAAACAAGACTCTCAAACAGCAATGAGTCATCTAACTTCAATGGAATATTTATGACAACTTCAATCCTTCATATATATATATATATATATATATATATATATATATATATATATATATATATAAAAGGACCCAGAGCTCCATTGCAGAAAATAACACGTTGCTCACTAAAGTTAGCTTTCTTCAACCGAGGACCCTCCGGATGTTTTGAACTACAACTTGCACCAGACCCAGGAATGTTGTGTGAATGCAGCCCGAGGAGGAAGCTGACAGGCAGTGCCATCCCTTGGACCAGTTGTAAGAAGACTGGGTGGGGGTTGAGGGTGAGAGGTGGCTAAGGGCAGGTTGAGGTTGGTAAGGCAATGCTCCATTTGTCCTAATGGACCAGCCACCACTGCCCTACTCTCAGCCTTACAGTCTGAAAGGCTGGTATGGCTAGAGTTGATGAGAGTTATAGTCCAAATTATCTGGACAGCACCACGTTGGCAAAGACTGATCTGGTGGTTTCCCCATTTCAGGGTGTGTTTGGCAGGCAAGGAAGGGCTGTGCACAGTTTCTCTCTTCTTCTTCTTCTTCTTCTTCTTCTTCTTCTTCTTCTTCTTCTTCTTCTTCTTCTTCTTCTTCTTCTTCTTCTTCTCTCATTAAGCAAACTGGGTTGCTTATCACGCCCATAGCTGCCAAGTTTTCCCTTTTCTCGCGAGGAAGCCTATTCAGCATAAGGGAAAATCCCCGTAAAAAAGGGATAACTTGGCAGCTATGATCACGCCACAGTTATGAGCATAGCTGCCAAGTTATCCCTTTTTTAAAGGGATTTTCCCTTATGCTGAATAGGCTTCCTCGCGAGAAAAGGGAAAACTTGGCAGCTATGGTTATGAGTTGTGATTGGATAGGTGAAGACTAAAACTGCTGAGCTGACTTAAATTATTTAGGATAGCAGGAAAGAGACAACTATGAATAACGGAACCGAGGGTTGGGGGTGGGAACCAACATAAGCCAGAGTGTTAAGTTAAAATTCATATTTTATGGCAGGGAGTTCTATTAGAGGATCCGCAAGGAGAGTGGATGATCTTGATGCTCTTTCACTCAATATGTTTAAAACTCACTTGACAGAGAACCAATGATTTTACGATAGGGATTTTGCAGATACTGGCAGATATAAGATTAACAGGCCCTTTTAGCCTAGTAGATTGATCCTCCACCTATGCAGGTTCTTCTAGATTGTTGTCCTAAGCACATAGCATCATCCAAAGCATATTTACTCCACTGCTTTCAGTTGGATCACTCCGTCTATAGGCAGAGCTCAGGTTTTTTAGTGCCATTGTTTATGCAGGGCACAAAAACCTATACAGTATTGTCTTCAAAGATCGCTTCTAGCATCAAGAAATGGTAATGTGCATGATGGTTCCTAACATCAAGGATCAGGTTTGAGTCTCTGTTTGGATACAATTAGACACCGTTTTGCATCAAGATGACAGACTGAACATTTAAACTGCGCTGATTTTAAACCTCTGATTATTTGTTTCTTACCATTCCCAAGCAGGCTGGGTATGAGAATGTTAGTAACTTATAAAATACAATGTCATTTTCTTGCTGTTTGAGGGACAAAGCTCCAACTAGAAAACAAGCCAGTCCTTGCAACAAAATTGCTTTTAGAAAATAAAATAAAATAAAAGCAGAATGTACTTCTCTCCCTTTCCCAAGGGACAAAGGAATAATTGATCTATCAATTGAATCCAGATTACCTCCTTCAAATTAAAGGTAGAGGTAAAGGGACCCCTGACCATTAGGTCCAGTCGTTGTGCACTCATCTCGCATTATTGGCCGAGGGAGCCGGCGTATAGCTTCCAGGTCATGTGGCCAGCATGACAAAGCCGCTTCTGGCAATCCAGAGCAGCACATGGAAACACCGTTTACCTTCCCGCTGTAGCGGTTCCTATTTATCTACTTGCATTTTGACATGCTTTCGAACTGCTAGGTTGGCAGGAGCTGGGACCAAGCAACGGGAGCTCACCCTGTCACAGGGATTCGAACCACCAACCTTCTGATCAGCAAGCCCTAGGCTCAGTGGTTTAACCACAGCGCCACCTGGGAGCAACCATATTGAAAGAGGCAATCCTCAGCACAATCAACATCTGATCTCATTTCTTGGCAAAGTGTTGTGTTTATCGCTTTAGCAGTACTCAATGGGGATGTTGTCAGCAGTGGGGGGGGGCGGCATGCTGCAGGGGGTGATGCCCCGTATTTGGGTGAGAAAATGTTGGAGGATATGATATATGTTACATATGGGGGTGGGGGTGGGTAGTAAAAAACAAAATAAGGTGTTGATATTCATACTTTGATAAAAGTACCATGGGTCAATAGTAGAGGTGTGTGTGTGTATTTGGTGAGCCTAATTTAAGAACCCAAGATCATGGCCACTGGTCCCAACACTTCCTGGCAAATAGAAGGGTTAGAAATGGAGGCAGTGAGATATTTTACTTTCTTGGGCTCCTTGATCACTGCAGATGGTGACAGCAGTCACAAAATTAAAAGACGCCTGCTTCTTGGGAGAAAAGCAATGACAAACCAAGACAGCATCTTAAAAAGCAGAGACATCACCTTGCCGACAAAGGTCTGTATAGTTAAAGCTATGGTTTTCCCAGTAGTGATGTATGGAAGGGAGAGCTGGACCATAAAGAAGGCTGATCGCCGAATAATTGATGCTTTTGAATTATGGTGCTGGAGGAGACTCTTGAGAGTCCCATGGACTGCAAGAAGATTAAACTTATCCATTCTGAAGAAAATCAGCCCTGAGTGCTCACTGGAAGGACAGATCCTGAAGCTGAGACTCCAATACTTTGGCCACCTCCTGAGAAGAGAAGACTCCCTGGAAAAGACCCTGATGCTGGGAAAGATGGAGGGCACAAGGAGGAGGGGATGACAGAGGACGAGATGATTGGACAGTGTTCTTGAAGCTACGAACATGAGTCTGACCAAACTGCGGGAGGAAGTGGAAGACAGGAGTGCCTGGCATGCTCTGGTCCATGGGGTCACAAAGAGTAGGACACGACTAAACGACTAAACAACAGCAGCAACAACAATTTAAGAACATTTAAAAAAATGCTCATATGTATGCTTTTGGTAAACATCTTAGGATGCGTTTTCTCTGCTTTTGGTGTTGCTTTGAGTTCCTTTCTGAAAAGAAAGTGACATGATGATGATGATGAAGAAGAAGAAGAAATAAGTAGTAACATTCTTTCAAAAATTTCAGATTGTTTTCCCTTCTCCCCTCCCCCAAATGATGTTTTAGAAAGGTTTTGCTTTTCTCAAATGGTAGAAAAAGATATTTTTGATATCTAACAATAAGCAAGAGCTTGTGTCTTTAAAGGGGGGAAATTGTATATTCTATTTCCTGGGAGGGAATAGTTGGTTCAAAGAAACACCTGTGTCGCAGGAGATCGCAGACTCTGGATTTCCTTAAATGGCTTCAGAGCACACAGAATGCGAGTGAGAGCTGATTTTGTTGCCTATCAAAGGAAGCCACCCCAAAGCTGCACAGCTTGTTGAATAATTCAGTGCCCTAAAAATACTGCTGCCTGCCCGTTTGGCTCAGGGTTAGCAGCACAGAGATTTCACATCAGTCGCCATAAAAACGGACCCCGCACGTCCTGTAACATGGGAATCAAAGGTGCAAATAATAAAGAGAAACGCAGCACCATATGAATCCCAAGTACAGAGATTATTTATTTCTTTGGATGCCATACCATGAGGAGTTTTGCAACAAAGTCAAACAAGAGAAAAATAAAACATAAAAAATCCGCAAACTCTGATAGTCCTTAAATATCCAGATCTCAACCATTCAAAATGATTCAGTAAATAGTAATTTACTAATCCTTTTTAGTTGAGCATGTCTCTCCTCCAAATACCAATGGGAAAAAAGGGGTGTCTTAACCAGCTGCCTAAAAAGAGATGGAACCAGACAGACCTCAGTAGGGAAGGAGTTCCAGATGAGATGAGCTCCCACTAAGGTAAGGATGTGGCTCCAAGATTGGGATTGTAAACTGAGCTTCCAATTGCTGCTTTGCAAGCAGGGTTTCTGGTTGCAATGATCAGCAGTTACGGCCAGTCCTGCTGCGATCTCTGACCACACACCTCCCAAAGGGCTCACTATAACTTCAAATCTAGAATGATAAATACCATCTGTGGAGGATGCCTGTTGCTTCCTTGGGTGGAGGATAGAGATGGGTGTATGGAAACCAGCCTAGTGTACAAAGATAACATTCTCATTTGTTGTTCTGCCCACTTTGACCTTTGGCCTTGCCCACCACTGGTGTGTGGCCCTGAGAAGATTTCCCAGAAGGCCCTTGGGCTGAATTAAGTTCTCCAGCGCTGCCCTAGCATGAGGTCTTGCGTGTTTAGCACCCCAGTCCTCAGCATTTTCCTTCTCAATGCTCCTCCCTTCTCTCCCCTCCCCTTAATGTACAGTATGCACTGGGTCTACCCCCCTTCCAGATCGCTCAGTTTTTAACCATTTCTTGTCACCTTCAATACCCTGTATCAGTGTCCATGACAGATCCTTTCCCTCCCCTGTGGGCATTCTTTCCAGAGCTGGCTCTCCGAGCCCATGGCTCACAGGAAGATAGCCAAGCTAATCTTCTCCATGCTATCCCAGTCTTAGTACATGTACCAACAAACTGAGTGTTCATATGGGCTCATCTGCTGCGTGTGAATGTAAGTGGAGCAAGGACTGGAACCTGAGGAGGAGGCTCTGATTTCAGGGCCAAAGATGTGCAGAGTTTTGCATATGAAAAGACACTTTTAACGCTAAACATTGGCACACGCCGTTAGGATCACTCATAGAGCTGAGCAGGCTTTTTGCTTTGGGAGCCTCCTGCATTCATTCATATTTTATTAAAATGTCTAATGATAAAGCAACATGGCAGGCTTATAAATAATGGCAATTCGTGCACTCATGCATTAATGCTTAATGAACCTGCTTGCATGGCATTGGTAAAAAAAAAAATGTCTGCATCCTACAACTGCTGACATTTCCAAACTGCCCACCCTCCCGGGTCCTAAAAAGCCAGCAGACACAGCTTAAGAGCTGTTGCGCACAACCATCATTGAGGGGGGGGGTAACTTCTGGCCTCTGTTTCTGCAAGGTGAAAGGCCTTGTGAAACAGTCTTTCTCTTTCACACACCCCAGCCAATTTGGAAAGAATCCACATGCTTTCAAGAAAGCAAGGCTCAGAATGTGGCAACCTATAATCTTGCCACATGGAATCCAAGTTCTGTTGGTTGTCAATAAACAGCTAGAAACCTATTTTCCAATGCAAAGCATGGTTGCAAGCAGTTTTCCAGGGTGCTTAGTAGGATTTTTTTTTTAAAAAAAAGAGATGAGTGAGGTTACAAATTAAAGTACAGAATGTGTAAGTTTGTGGCAAAACAGTATTTATGTCAATTTATTAGTTTATTAGCTTTTCCTCGCATCTCCCTTTGAGTAAACTTGACAAAAGAAAACCTAACATAAGCTTGGAGTGCAGCTTTTGATGTCTCTGCAGCTATTAGCTGAGGGAGCACATGTGCACATTTTACAGAAATATATGCATTTTTGTACCCATTACTTGGGTGGAGAACAGCATTGCAAAGTTCAGTTACGTGCAAATTTCATAGAATCGCTGAGTTTGAGTTCACATATTGCTTCAGAAAGTGCAAATTTGGCAAGTTTGCCTTTAGATATGAACAGAATGGAATTTCTCCCCATATCCCTAGAACTGGCCTGATTTGTACCTCCCGAATTAATTACCTAGTTGGAAATCCATTGGCTTTTGTGCTTCCTGAATATTCCAACATAATTTGACAGCTCCAAAAAAGTGTCAAAATATTTCTAAATATATATTTTGAGGCAAAATAGGCTTAGAAAAAAACACATTTTGAGGAAAAATACCCTTAATAGATGTCTTTACATGTGAATTTCATGAGGATTTTTTAAAAAAGTAAAATACATAATTCGCAGATTGATGAAAAAATGAAACAAAATGGATGCTGAAATGAACACATGCATATAGTGACTTGGCCATCTGTCATTATGTTCCACCTCCACTGTTATGCCTCTGGATACTAGAGTCTGGGAATCTCAGGTGGGTAGAGTCCTGTTGCACTCATCTCCAGTTCTTGGGGTTTCCACAGGCATTTGGTTGGCCATTGTGAGAACAGGATGCTGGACTAGATGGGCCATTGGCCAGATCCAGCAGGCTCTTTTAGGTTTTTATTTATGTGTGTGGCACTGTTTGCGCCAGCCTTGCCTGCATGTTCAACATCCCTGCCAGTCCCACCCTGCCTCCACTTCTGCTAACTTTTTGTGCATTGAGCATGAAGAATGTGAAGGTCTGCAGGGAGACCTCCAACTGAACATGGTTAGAATCTGCCTTTCAATCAGGAATCAGCTGTGCTAGCACACACCACCACACCTTGAGCCTAAACCCCAGGGGAAGTGGTGCCCTACTGATTTTGGACTCTACCTCTCATCAGCCCAAGCCAGCATGTCCAACAGTGAGGAATGATGGGCATTGCAACTGAGCAACATCTGGAGAGCACCACGCAGTGATACCCATGCTTTGAATGCTTGAAGAGGGCTAGCAACTTGGCCGATTCCTCATCCCCCCCCCCAAAAAAATACAAGGAAACAGTACTGGACTACGCAGAAATGGCAAAGCTGACAGTGAAATTATGAGATCAAAATGATGAACTTTTCATGGAGGAATGGAGGTCTTTCATGGACTATTTAAAAAACCACGATAGTCAAATGAAATTGTGGGCAGGATTCAAGATAAAAGCAGCAGAAGAAAAAATGATGAAATAATTGTTGGAGACAAAACGTTTTGTAACAGATAAAGATATAGTGCAGTAGAAAAGGTTTGAGTAAAAACGCTTTGGAAACAGGGGTGGGAAGTCAATTTATGAAACATGGTAACTATTTGATATGAAGATTATTGTGAAAATGTTTGAAAATTTAATTTTAAAAAAATACTACAAAAAATTACAACGAAACAGCAAGAAGGAAGTCAGAGTACAGAATGAGTATAAAAAAAACCCCACAGAAGATTCTGAAAGTTTGGGGCTGGGTGCCTCTGAGGTGAGAGACAAGCAAGCGAGAGTACGTTCCCCGAGAAGCAGTGTGTGAAGCGTTTCTGAGAAATCCCAGCCTTCACCACCAACACATTTCACTACATGCAAATCAAACGCTTTGCCTTCTTCGCTGCTTCTACAGGAGAGAGGCGACAGAATTAGAACATTGGGGAGGTCTGATCAGCGCTGCAAAGGGAAATATTGGCATAATTAGGAAATTTACTGACTGTCACGGCTTCAGTCGGTGACCCAGAAGCTGACTACCTGAAGAAGGGTGTGGCCTTACATGAGCATAGTGGACCCAACTGGCTCTGCTGGGTCAGATGTAGTCCAAAAACAGGTGGAGGGCACCGGGGAAAGGGGAAGGCGGTTCTCATGTGTCATTCTGCCCCCCTTTTTTAACAATTCTCATCTGGCAGCCTCCCAGTTTCCCAACAGATAAGGCTGTGGTCACAAATTGCTTTGTGAGTGACTAACGTTATCCCCTGGTTCTATCTGGTGAGGGGAGAGGAAGTCAAAGGATTCTGTTCAAAAATCGTATCAGGCCAATATTTCTGAAGAAATCTGCTGGGTTGTGTGTGTGTGTCCCCCTTCACTTGAAAACATGCCTTAATCTCAGAGCGGAATCAGGTTTTAGGCCTTCATTCTCGGTTACCTAGCAACCCTGTTTGCTTCTTGTTTATGGACAGCATTCTTCTGTTCTCTCGGCCATAGTGATGCATTGTCACTTAAAATTTTTATATATATCAGCAAAAGCCCAGAGCTTTGAACTTTGCCAAAACATACAAAGGGCACCAAATTGCCACTCATCAGCAGCAATCCCTTTTAAGCCTGCCTTATTTTATTTTTAAGGGATCAAAATGCCTCTTCTGGAGTCATATAAATCAGGGGCTCTGATCAGTGAGACTCACCAAGTCAATCTAAGTCCTTCAAAGGGTAAAGGTAATGTTTCTCTCTTGTGCAGCAGCAACAGATTGACTTTGTTTTTACTGCTAGAGCAGGGGTAGTCAACCGAGTGCCCTCCAGGTATGGTTGGACTCCAACTCCCATCAGCCCCAGCCAAGATGGCCAGTGGCCAAGAACAATGGGAGCTGGACAACAATGTCTTGGGAGGGACCCCTGTTGGTGAATCCTGTCCTAGAAGGAAAGTCCAAGAGACAGCCCCACTTTTTAATCTAATTTATTTTGCCTTTATTCCATTTATTTATTTCATTTAATGAAATTTCACATATAAAAACAATTTCAAATTCAATTCAGTTATGGACTGGGATAAGAACATCTTTCCCGCCCCGTGTGTGTGTGTGTGTGTACATAGGAGACATTAAAAAAGATGGCTTGATGAAACACTTCATGAAGGCATTAAATACTGAAGGTAAATGTTTTCAAATACAAGCGCAAATTCTTACCTGAATAACAGCAGCTTGTATATCCAAGGGAATACATTTTTTGCATACCTTCAACTGTATATTGGAGTTACATCTGCAGTTGTTCTAACCTAATTTCAATGTGCCGATTTCATATCTGAAGTTGGTTTTGTTCTGTAGGCTCTAGTTTTTTTGCAATTCATGTGGTTGAGAAACGCTGATTTAAGGAATGATTTCCATTTGTTTTTCTTAATGGTAGCACTCTTGCTCAGGGCCGGCGCGTCCATTTAGGTGAACTAGGCCATTGCCTAGGGCGCCAAAATGGAGGGGGCGCTGGCCTGCCGCCGCCCGCCCCCACCCCCGTGAGTGAGGCGAACAGGAGGGGGCGCGGGGAGCGTGAGCCTGGGGCCGCCTTGCCGCACCTCTCAGCTGTTCAGCGGAGGTGCCCCAGGCTCCCGCTTGCAGCACGAAGCCAAAAGCCAGCCGCGCCCACCCAGCGGCTCTCAGCCAATGAAAGGGCTGTATCTGCCGCTCGGCACTCTTTTTCTTGGGAGCCTCACGTGGGCGGAGTGGTGCGAGGAAGCAGCGAGTGCCGAGAAGTGGCTCCCACCGGCTGCTGCAGCACCACGCCGAAGCGCCGCCCCTGGCCGAGAGGTCCCGACTGCGGACAGGCACCCGCTGGTGGCAGGTGGCACAGGAGGGAGTGGGTGCTGGGGCGCGCAGCTCCTGCCGGGGAAGGGGAAGGGAGGCCCTGCGGAGGAAGGGCCGGCACCACTGAGGACTCTCTCCCTCTTTCCGTGGGCCTGGGGTGGGGCGTCGAGGGGAAAAGCTAGTCGACGTTTCCTCAGGGACGGGAGGCTCTCAAGCTGCTGAGTTAGGCGCCCCTTCCTCCGCACCCCTGATGGCCAGGTAAAGAGACTGCTTTTTACCCCTTCCCCCTCACCAACAAACAAAGAAATTTATTTTTATTTTATTTTTTATTTTTTATTTTTTCTACTTTTCTACTTTTTATATTTTATATTATATTTTATTTTATTATATTTTTAATTTTAATTTTAATTTTTTTATTTTAATTCTTTCTAATTTTTTTGTATTCCACTTATATTTTTTCTAAAAAAGGTCAACAACTCTGGGAAATGTGGGGGTGGGTGGGGGCGCCAGAAGGTGATCTTGCCTAGGGCGCAAAAAACCCTAGCACCGGCCCTGCTCTTGCTTGCACGCCATCCTCTTAGTACACAGTTGACCAAAAGTGGTCTCTATATTGGAGATTACCTTTGTTATGCTTTAAGTCAATTTCAGATCAGCAGTGCCAACAAAATTAGAAAAATCATGGCCTCCTTCAAGTACTTGCTGACATCTCATAATGACATTTGCCCACAGAAGCACTCCTGTGAAAAACAAGGTTATGGACACATGCTCCTGTTTGTAGCACAAATAAGTGGCCTTTGCTCAATACAGAATTGTGCATGACTACCTCAACATGCTGTTTTCAGTCAAGATTGATTCTAATCCTGCAGTCCACAAGCAGGTGTGTGGTTACTTGTTATGCATTTGAAAACCTTCCCCTTTATTAGGTTATCCAGGCGTTTTCCTCCCTACACATAGTGAATGAAGAAGCGAATGGTAATCTTGGTATACACCCACCCACAACATCCTTGTGCAGGTGTGGTACACACACACCCCTACATTGCTGGGTCTGCCTCCATCCATTTTCAAATGGACACACTGGGTGGTGTGTGTGTGTGTAACGCAGAATCATTCTGCATTGAACTTTTAATTTTGAAATGAACCTTGTTTGGGTAAGCGCATATTTCATGGATATGCAATAGGTACAGATTGTGGGGGGGGGAGTGTGAGTTCAATGTAGGATATAATGTTGTGTGTACACAACCCAAGATTAGGTAGGTTCCTAGAGAGAACACCAAAATAATTTTTCAAAAGGTAGACTTCAGCTAAGAAGGAAGCATTCCAGGAGGTTAGATACATTTTTACAGAATCTCTGAAATCTGTGTGTTCATTGATAACATATATAAATATGCCCCCGTGTGGTGAAAGGAAGCCATAGCCATTGCCTTTTTATCCCTGATTTTCAGCAGCCAAAACCACCACAGTGGCAGCATTATTGGTTAGATTGTATTATTATTTCCGAATCATATAGTGCTCTGATGAAAGTAAAAACGTTGCTACCTGAGGTACCCCTTATAGCAGCCTGTCCTCCAGAGGTTTTGGACAACAACTCCAATCATTCTCAGCCAGCGTGTGGGGCTGGAGTTGATGCAAGTTGCAGTCCAAAACATCTGGAGGGCACCAGATGTCATGAGTCCCATGGAGACATCTTAGAGGGAGTGACTGGATGCTAAGGAGGAATGGGAGGAGATTGGGGAGCCGGAGATGAGGGGCCTGGATCCTGGGGAGGGACCTGGTGGGTTGTCTGGTCCCATGACATTAGATACCCCCAAGACAGACATCATCCTTTGATGTCTTACCCTGTAAGCAAAGATCTCATCTCTCTTGTGGAGGCATCTGGGCCAAAGTCAGATGTCAAGTCAGCACTGACTCTGCTCTCATCTCCATGGATGTGTCAGTGCCAGTGGAAAGAAATTTCATGGAGTCAGCTTCTATGGAGAAGTAGCTGCTTGCTTACCCTGTCCTGAGGCTCAGAGCATAAACAGCACAAACAGAGAGTTGCCTGCCCTGCTCTTCAAAAGGAGATTGGGTGCGAATCAAGGGTTGGAACATTGCCTTAGCTATATCCAGCTAGGTCATGCTAGAGTTTGCCATGCTTCACTTGTTTATAACCTGTAGACCCATGTTCAGCTGCTGTAGTGATTTGCTCAATAAAGCTCTCCAAACTTCCAGATGTGGCAACAACTCCAGTTCCAAGACTGAAGAGGAGAACCAAGTTGGTGATGACTGCCTTATAGGACATGGCTTATGGACCAAGCCTGTTTGTAATGTTGGCAAATGGTGTGGGGGTGGAGGCATCTAGTGCCCTGCATAGCAATATGCCAACCCCACAGCAGCCCTTGGAAAATGGCTAGTTTTCCCAAGGACTACCGACGTTACATTAGGCCTTGAGGAAAGTACATCTCCCAGAAGCTCCTGGAACCCTGGCATGTCACTCAAATTCCCCACCCCTTCTAATGATTTCAAAACTGTGGTGAGATCTGAGTGGGGACTCCTTGCTTCTAGGGCTCTCTTTTAGGCACCACACCCAGTCGGATCAGCATTCATTAGCTGCATGAGCCACAGAAGGACTGCAGAAGATTGTTACATCTGTGGCTAGAATTCTGTAAAGTCTGACTTACGATGGCCTCACCAGTCATATGCTGGCCTAACATGACAGGCAGAGGCAACTCCAGTTTTGCCCTACCTTTCTCTCTAGTGAGTTCTATAAGGGGGGCACTGAAACTAAGGAGGAGGAGGAGGAGGAGGAAGCTGACATTTGCAAGAAGACAGAGCTGAGAGCAGACTGTGGTTGGTGAGACTGTGGCCCATTCGCCCTAATGGAACAGCCTTCACAAAATGTCAGAGTGGTTGCTCAGAAGATGTTGGTGTAGCACATCATTCTTTCACAACCTCCATTTCTAGCACATTTCCCAAGTCGCTTCTGTGCCATTTGGGTTCTTCCTCATTGAAAGCACGACAGCGTTTATTGTGGGTAATGGAGCACTGCACTTTTTAAAATGGTAGTGGATGGCTTTAAATGCATAGAAAGATTTATGAAATAAGTCGAGCATGAATGTCTAAGAGAAGATTACTGTGAGTAAAAACAATTATATACTTAAACAAAGGAGGGGAAGGGTTTTAACGGCATCTTAAAAGTTATTTCAATCTGGTTAAATGTGTGTTCGGGTTTTTTTGAAGGTTAGAGGAAAGATTAGTTTCAGCAAATTACTCAACAAGTTTTTTAAAATAGGAAAATTGCTGACCAAGACATTTATGGGTGGATAATTGTACTGCATAATTAGAGGTGTTTTTGAGGACCAACAAAACCCCTTATATTTAAGATGGACAGCTTTAGAGTTAAAAAAATATATAACCCCTTCTGGAAAGTGGAGCCAGGATAAGCCATGGTGGAGCCAAATCAGAACTTGGTGGATCTTGGAAAGGAGGCTTGTAGATCATTTACCTGCGTAGATCCTGGGTAATGGAACAGAGCCTGTTGGGTCATAGAAAGAGCCCTGATGTTTTTAAAATGGGAGGGCATCCCCCAAATATTGGTGGGCCCCAAAGGGTTGGGCAACCAGGATTTGGTGCCCCTGGTAGCTGTTCTGGCTTTGCTTTGTGGAATGACAGTGGTGTTATTGCAAAGGAACTGAGGGAGGGACATTGGTTTGAGTTATATGATCTCAAATAGCGGCAGCAATAACATTCTGGGCAGGCAGGTGCTTAATCAGTCTCCAGAACCTTTGCCATATCTAATGCAAGCACACGCCCTGATACAGCCATTAATTTTCCCTGAATGGTTTCCTCCAGCAACCCTCTTCCACTGGTAATTAGACTGAATCTCAATTTGCATTTCCTGGAAAAGTGCCGCCTCCTCCTCCAGGACTCCTATTCACCTAGCTGTGAGTTCTGTTTAGCCAGAAACCCATCAGGACCACACTGCAGCAGGGAACTTGCACTGATATGCCTGGGAATGACTCAAACTTCTTCAGTTATTGATCTATTGATCAGTTGTGTTTATAGATTGGGGTTCTGCCAAGGCACCCAAGGTGGTTTACAATTTTAAAATCCTAAGACAAATGAATGATATACAGTAAAATCTAAAATTGGTTGGGGAAGAAGACAAGAAGGCATTATGACTGGAGCAGGCTCTGATGTCGTATTGGCTTCCCTCCCCAACCTTGCTCTCCCCCCCCCCCCACAGGGCATATGTATAGTAGTAGTAGTAATGATGATGATGATGATAAAGTTGATAGCTCAGTATTTGAGTCTACTAGCATTTAGTGACACTTCCATCCAGCCCTTTCCTTAAGGGAATCACAGTTTGATTTAAGCGTACTGCCCATTAGGAAGTCCCCAACCAGATGAGCGGGGAATGAATGAATGAATAAATAAATAAATAAATAATTTTTATTATTAGTGACCACCCAGCAGGTCTGCTTCAAAAAAATGGGCTAAACAAATACCTCCTTCATCTCTAATTATAAGGCAAATACATGTCAATGTACTCAATATAAAACTCATTGGGGGCAATAAAAAATAAAATAAAAACCCCCAACTTTTCATATGCCTGGATGGGGACTCAGCCAGGGCCTTTTCTGCAAAAGCACCTGAAATTCCCATATCACACCCACCAGGCACCTTCATTATTACCTTTTAGGCAACTTGCAAAGTCCTTCCTGTTTCCTTGACTTCTTAATGTCATTTATTGATTCTATGTGTAATGTGAGCAGGAGCTAAAGTGGTTTAGAAGTGGTTGCTTGGGGGGGGGGTTCAGTTCTGGGTAAAACTAGTCAGGAGCGGAAGCTCATGCACATGTCCCAGAAAAACTGGGAAATCCTGTTTGTATTAGGAGAGCACAGTGGCCATTTTGATTGCCATGATCTTGCACAATTTTGCAACACAATTCCTCCCTTGGGGGGGGGGCTGTAATCTCATCTAACACCCAAAAACACACATTTTGGGGTGACATGCCCAGAAAAGCTTTGGAAGGGGGGGGACCACAGCATGAAATTGTGCGAGATCACGGCAACCAAAATGGCTGTTGTGCTCTCGCAATCAAAATGGGAAGATGGTGTCTGAGAAAATGGTGTCCTGGATTTTGGCTTCAAAGTGTTGGAGCGTATAGATGCTACAAAGGCACGACCAGCTTCAGTTTTGTATATAGTTTGGTAGTAGCATGTGCTCAGTAAAGTTTGTTCCGAACCTGACTGTTGATCATTTGTAATCTTGTAAATACTGCACTATGTCTCTCTCTTCCTTCCCTCCCCCACTGGATTCTTGATTTTTGACTGCTCTAGCTTTGTGTTTTATATATTATCTTTTGTTATCACCCCCCCCCCACTTCCACATTTTTATATATATGGTTGATAGTGGCCATGATGCTGTGTGGAAAAATACACCTCACGCCCTGGCCGAGATGACAATAATGGTCACCATTCAAAGGACATGGCTGCGTCCTGCCAGGCAATGCCACTCTGGAGGGAAACACAAGAATCAACATATTGAAGAGGCCTTTAAATTGCATGGTTAAAAAGCACCAGCCCCCCCCCCCCCCAATTCTCCTTTAGAAGAGCAATTTTATTTCTGTAATCAGTCCTTTGTGCAAATGTTAGAGAGTTAAGAAGAAGTGCAAACAAATGCATATTTCCAATGGGCGTTTGACATTGGCAAGTGACACATTGGATGTCTAAAGCTGCTAAAACGTTGAGGCGCACACTCAGAAAGCCATATGCCCAAAGTTCATTCCCGAGGCTGGTTCCATTTAAGGACTTGTGAACACTAGGCGGGTTGGGGGCATCAGAAGTTGCCTAAGAGTTGGTTGGTGTGAGAGCATTTCTGGAACCAGAGGACCAAGAGGGCTTTCTTAGATGTGCCTGACATTTAAGCTGGCACGCCAAAGTTATTGGGTGTTTTTTAAAGTACTCTCAGTCAATCTGAGATCTCATGTTGAGGCCTAACAAAGACATATGTTGAGCTTAAAATGTTAATTTCTTTATAAGGCAAAACCAGCACTTATGGGGATGAAACAACTTCCTTTTTATAAAGCTTTGCCAAGAGTTAGCATTCAGTCAACTATGCATTGTATCATGGCTTCAGTACATCAATACTATACTGCAAGTGTCCCGGAAAAACTAGAACATCCTGTTTTGTTTTTGTTTTACTGTGAAAGCACATTAGCCATTTCGGTTGCCATGATCCTGTGTGATTTCGTTGCACAATTTCCCCTCAAAAAAGTAATTTTCAGAACTGCAATCATGTGTGGTGCCCCAAAACACATGTTTTTGGGCACCGTGCCCAGAAAAAAATACACTGCGAGATTGTGCGAGATCACAGCAACCAAAATGGCCGCCATGCTCTCATAATAAAAAGAATGGGAAGATGGCATGCAGGAAGACAATATTCATTACTTTGGCTTCAAAGTGTTGGAGGGTATGCTCTAATCTGCTTGCTCTAATCTGCTGCCACAGATTACACACAGTCCTTGTTTAGACTTTGCCAGCAAAAGAAATAGGGTTGACGAAGTGTTGTTGTTGTTGTTGATTACATTTGTATCTCACCTTTCCTCCAAGGAGCTCAAGGTGGCTTACATAGTTTTGATCCCCACTTTATCCTCACAACAACCCTGTGAGGTAGGTTAGGCTCAGAATAAGTGACTGCCCCAAGGTTAGCCAGTGAGCTTCATGGCTGAGTGAGGAATTGAACCCTGGTCTCCCAGGTCGTAGTCTGATAAGCTAACCGCTATGCCACACTGACTGGCTCCAGAGCTGAGACAGCCCCTGCTTCAGACCTCATACATTTCCCCTCCCTTTCTTTCTTAGTACTAGGAATGCAACGGAAAGAAAGTGACCTGGCCTACTCCTCTGCCTTTAACAGGACCTTGACGGACAGGAATCAACATGTGAAATCCTTTCACAGCACAGCACGGCCGCCCACTAATGTCTGTTAAAAACCAAGCTGCTTGTTAAAACCCCATCAGCCCTCTGGTTCAAAAACTGACAAGCTTGGTAGCTCAGTGATGGCACATGAGCAAGTGATGAGTCAGGCTGTGGCTTTACTTATCTGTCCAACAGGAAGGCCTACAAGCCCAGCAGCAGCTTCCCTTCTGACTGCTTGAGAATGGCTATGGGGAAGGATGCAGCTCAGGGGCAGAGCTTGGCATGCCAACGGCTCCAGGTTCCATTCCCAATGGCAGCCCCAGGTAGGTGTGGGGAATATCCCCTGCCTGGTACCCTGGAGAGCCAACTGAGCTAGATGGACCAATGGTCTGCTCGATGTGACATTAAGGCAGCTTCCTATGCTTCTGTCCCAGAGCCAACCCCATGTTTGCGGGGCATTTGGCAAAGTGGCCTTCTGCTAGGTCCTCTCCTCTGTCAGTGGGCCCAGGAGTCCCATCCATCTGCAATGGTCAAAGTAATGGGCAGCTGTGACTGGCCACCTTTTCCCCAATGCTCTGAGAGATGCTAGGTTTGGCAAGGGAATCATTGTTTGAAACTAAAATAATGGCTACAGCCTGTTGCCCGGCCAGTTGCTTAGAACGCCAGGCCAGGATAATATATGAAGATGGGGAGCAGGGCAAGTTTCAGCAGGGTTGGCTGCCAGGTGCCCAGAAATGTCACGTGCTGCTTGCATCCACCCTGGCTTTCGCTTCCATAACTTCCACTGAAACAGGTTGTGTTCATAGCTCCGCAGAATACAAACACTAACCTCCTGTGTTCTCTTTCTTCTTCAATAGATATATGGGAAAGGACTGGAGCTCAGGGGAAAGCATCTGCTTTACAGGCAGAAGGTCTTGTGTTCAACCCTTGGCATCTCCAAGTAGGACTAGGAGAGAACCCATTCAGAAATGCTGGAAAGCGGAGTGTAGACAATGCTGAGCTAGATGGAACAATGGTCTGGCTCAGGGAAAGGCCACGTCCTGAGTCCATTACATTGCCGTAAGCATTTTTTGGTAAAAGCCACTGCTTAGTGGTAGAACATCCAGGTTCAATCCCCAGTATCTCCAGGTAAGGCTGGGAATGTCTCTCACCCCAAACCCCAGGGAGTTGCTGCCAGTCAGTGTAGATAATGCTGAGCTAGATCACAGAATCATAGAGTTGGAAGGGACCTCGAGGGTCATCTAGTCCAACCCCATTGCAATGCAGGAATGGACAAGTGGTCTGACTCAGTAGAAAGCAGCTTCCTATGTTAACTCCCATTAATACCATCCCTAAGAAATGTTCACTTGCATTTTATTTTGGGCACATCTGCATTGTAGTTTGCAAAGCATCTAAAGGACACCCAAAATTAATGTTCAATCATATAATTCAGGCAACAATAGCCCATGGATTGTAGGTGAGGTAACCACCATGCCAGAAGCCGAATCACAAAGTCGGCCACCTCCGCTGGCTGTCAAGAGCATTGATGGTGAGGGCCCGAATGCTTATTCCTCCCCCCCCCCACCACCAGCAGCACAAATTCCCATTGGGCATCCAACATCTGCTGCCATCCTGCTATAAACAGCAGGGGAAATTTGGAGAACTGTCACATGGCTGCAATTATCACAGCTGCCATGTTTTACTCAGTGGCATCACATCTGCCTTGCTTTGCATCAAGCCTGCCAAGAAGATTGAATTGGAGACAGGGGATCTCCATCAGCATGAAGGGGGCCAAATTTAAAACACTGCAAATTCCAATTGACCTCTAGAGATGGGCAAATCTGTCAGTTTTGGTTTCTCTCGTTTTCCCAATCTTAAATTCAATTCTGAAGCAATTTGAGGACTTTTTTAAAAAATCCTCATGGAAAATATGTCAGAATTTCGGTGCAAATTTCTGCTACTAAACACCGCACATAATTTTGATTAACACGCACCCTTTTGCAAGCATGTTATTTTAACTAATATAAGCATTTGTGTATACAGAGTTTGGTTGGAGAAATTCAACACAAAATTCAAAGAAGTGCAGATTCAGGATGATAGCTGCCTTTCTGTTTCTGTATTGGTTCAAGAAGTGCAAATCAGGTAGTTCCTCCTTTATATATTATAACAACAACAACAACAACTATAATAATAATATTCTACCTCATCCATATTGATCTTAAAGCAGTTTTGTTTGTTTTTGGAGTTCTCAAACTGTTTAGGTTATTCATTGCACTTGCTTTTTGGGATTCTGGGTTTGATCCAATAATTAAGTCACACTCAGACTAGACCCATTGAAATTAATGAACTTTGCTAAGTCTATTCATTCCAATGGGTTTGTTCTCTGTAATTTCTGCACATCATCTTTTCCTCCTCTCTCTATAAGTGCAAATTTCCCCCAAAAATGTAGTTTCTAAGCTTTTAAAGGAAATTTGCCCCCAAACCACACTTCCTATATGGGTTGCCATATGCCTGGGTTTCCCCAGACATTTTAACCACTATCAAAAAATTCCACCCGGACGCCATTTTGGATAAACATATGGCTGCCCTACTTATTGGTATTTTATTGCTTTGTTGAGGTTAGGGTTAGGGGTACTTTCTGAAACAATATGCTAACCAAAACACAGACATCCCGTGAAAGTCACATTTCCCTGAATTTTGCACTGCAGCTCTCTACCTATGTAGTATGCCCCAAAATGCATTAAACGGGGGCAAGTACTGTAGCTTGAAAAATAATGTGCATTCAGTAAACTTACATACAAATATGTGTATATTAGGAGAAATTCACACAAAAATGCTGATGAATTTTCTTGAGGACCTCTATCTAAAAATGGCAAACTGATCTGTAATTCTGGAGAGCTGAACTGAAGACTGGGAAAATGAGAAGCTGAGAGAAACCGAAAATGACAGGCGCACATTTTGTTGTAAACAGAAAATCCACTGCTTGGGAAAACACAAGAAAAATACTCATGGTCTGTTCCCACTGTGTCTCATTTTTTATGACAATGGACTCTCAAAATATACTTTCATTTGGGCTTTTGCCAACACACGCACACACACACACTACTGCTTGGTGTCCTGCCTCCTTCAAAAAGATCTATAAGGGGCCATCTGGAGAAGACCGCAGGTTTGCTGTGGATGGAAAGTACTGCATGAAACACACCTGGGCCTTGTGGTCCTAATTCAATTTTGTAATGGCAAGGGAGTACAGTCAGCCTGGTAAAAAACAAGGATTAATCAGGCCAGGGGAGGATGAAGGAAGCAGAATTTAGAGAAAGGCTCCCCATCCCTCTGTATGATGCAGAGCCCAACAAGCCTGATTATTCAGCTCAAGAAAAATGGTCACTGAGCTCTGGAGTGTTGCTGAGTAAAAAAAAACTGGCACAGGGAAAAAATATATTGGGGGGGAGAGAAAAACTGGCACAGAAAAAAACAACGGGGGGGATCTAGCCCTCTGTCACCATTATATCCTAATCTTCAATTTACATACAGAGAAGTGTTGTCAAAATGTGACAAGCAAAACCTACCCACTGACCCAGACATTTTGTTATTTTCCTCTTTGCAGTTTGTGACATGGCTGCAACTTTTAAAATGTTGATGTCTTTTTTTTCATCTCACTCTATGCTACTTTGATTTAGTTCAAGTATCCAATACTTTGGACACCTCATGAGAAGAGAAGACTTCCTGGAAAAGACCCTGATGCTGGGAAAGATGGAGGGCACAAGGAGAAGGGGGCAACAGAGGACGAGATGGTTGGACAGTGTTCTCGAAGCTACCAACATGAGTCTGACCAAACTGCAGGAGGCAGTGGAAGACAGGAGTGCCTAGCGTGCTCTGGTCCATGGGGTCACAAAGAGTCGGACACGACTAAACGACTAAACAACATTCTTTTATTACCCTATTATACACATCGGGATAATGTGTTCTGAGTGTTTCTTACTTGGTTTCCTTAATGCTGGCCATTGACCATAACAATAAAGATTTGATTTGATTTTGTGAGGGACAGGGGATATCGCGAAGTCCCTCCCCTCCTGAGTTCAAGCCCATCCCCGAGCACAGGGGAAAGCAGAGAGAGTTCCGATTCAAATGGGGAAGCAGGAAGTCGTGTCCGAGGCTCAGGCAAGGTAGAGGAGCCAGGGTCCCAGGTGGGACAGGAAGGGGCGAATAAGGGGGGGAGACCCATCCCCCCAACTCCGGAATTACGCAGAAAGAGGAGGGGAAAGAGGATGGGTCTGCCAAAGCTTTTGTGTTGGAGAAAGACGCGCCAAAAGCCATTCGGAGGTTCTGGAACCGACTGACCACATCACTCCGTGTAAATAGCAATGACTTCAGCACTGTAAATACGCAGCACCAATAAAAGAATAAAATGCAGAGCTGCGTAGCGTCGTTACTCTGAAGTAGCCCACTCCGGCCACTGTGACAGCAACCTCCGAATCCTTTTTTGGGCTACTTTGGAGTTGCCGGGATGAGCGTGTCAGAGGCGGAGAGATGGCGGCAGATCGCGGAGAAAGCCCAGCAAGAACTGCAGCAGCTGTCGCTGCAGGCGCAGGGGGAATTGAAGGCAGCTAAAGAAGAGACTAAGAAGGTCCAGGACGACCGGCTACAACTTGCGGAACAGGTGAGAGCGCTACAGGAAAGAGAGCAGGAATTAAGGGCGGTGGCGGTAGACCTCCAAAACAAGCTGGATGCAGAGAAAAACAAGGCGGGAGGGGCACCCCAAGTCCAAGTGCTGCCAGGAAGGAGAGCCGGGACCCTAGTAAGCAAGTTCAATGGAGACCCGAGGGAATATCAGGGCTTTGAGACTGAGATTGTGTATGCTCTTGAGCTGCACCACGATGAGTTCCCTGATGATGAGCACAGGGTAGCGTTTATTGTGGAGCACCTTACCGGGGCAGCCAGGGAGTGGCTAAGACCGTTAATCGCAACAAAGAATCCTTGCATGAAGAATGTCAAACTATTTCTAGAAGGTTTGAAAACGATGTATTCGTCCGATAGTCATATGGACCAGACTAAGGAGGAACTTCATAATTTACGCCAAGGAAATATGACAGTTCGCGCGTATTGGGCGAAATTCACCATGCTGGTGCACAGATTGGGGTGGGAACTAGAGTCACCCCCAATGCAAGCGGCGTTCTACTTGGGGTTGCATGAGGAGGTGAAGGATGAGCTCTCGAGAGGTCCAAAGCCCAGTAATATGGATCAGCTGAGCAAAGCGGCTCTGGCGGTGGGGGTGAGACAGGAATCCCGGTGGAGCGACAAGCAAGCAACGCGCGCAAAGCGGGCTTGGTTCCCACGGTCGCAGGAGAAGCCACTCCCCCAACAACCCTTTCAAGCCACGCCTGGGGCCAGCCAGGACCAGGAACCCATGCAGATTGATAGCGCGCGCGGGGGGGCTTTTCAAACCCCAGCGGCGCCAAGACGCAAGGAGGGAAGGGGTGGGAATTGCTTTCTCTGCAACTCCCCCCAGCATCTCGTCAGAGACTGCCCACATCGCAGGGAGTGGCAAGGAAAGGCGGGAACGGTTGTGCCCTCCCCCACTGACGCAGCACCACAGCAGGGAAACGGGAAAGCCTGGCTGCAGGAGACAAGGGGCAGCAGCCAGGCACAGTCAGCAGACAACAGCCCCAGCCCACCCACCCGCACAGAGAGGAGCAGAGCCAGCCCACCCCTCCCAGAGCAGGAGTGGTTCTAGAAGTGACGCTAACGCTCCCAAATGGCTATCCCCTGACGGTCCTCGCCCTAATTGACAGTGGGGCGTCAGTGAACTTCTTCTCGAGGAACTTTGCAGAACAGCACCAGATCCAGCTTCTGCAGCTGGATTTTCCTCTGCACGTGGCGACCATTGACGGCAGAGAGCTGCTGGGAGGGGCCATCACTCATCAACCCCCCCCCATGAAAATGACGGTGGGAAGGCACTCAGAGACACTGGCATTCAACGTCACCACCATCTCAGACCCCCCCATCGTCTTGGGCATGAGCTGGCTGGCGCGCCACGACCCCTCCATCAGTTGGCACCAGAGATGCATCACTTTTGGATCGGACTTTTGCCTGGAACATTGCATGCAGCACCAACCAGGGGAGGGGCCTCCGATAGCCACGGTGGCCACCATGCACGTCAAAGGGGGTGAGGCGATACCCAAGCCGTACTGGGACCTGCAGGAGGTCTTCAGCGAAGCGGAGTCCGACCACCTACCCCCCCACAGGCCTTTTGACTGCCAGATCAACCTGGTGCCAGGGGCAACTATACCCCCAGCCAAGCTGTACGCCATGTCAGACCAGGAACTGGAGGATCTGCGCGCTTTCATCGACAAGAACCTCAAGCGGGGGTTCATCAGAGAAAGCAAGGCAGCAGGGGGCAGCCCGGTCTTCTGGGTGGACAAGAAAGACACGCAACAGCGCCGTCTTGTGGTGGATTTTAGACGGCTGAATTCAGTGACAGAGCCAGTGGCTTTCCCCATGCCCAGAGTGGATGATCTCCTGACAGCGGCACGCAGGGGCAAGATTTTCACCAAGCTAGACCTGAGGGGGGCGTACAACTTGATCAGGATCCGGGAAGGCGATGAATGGAAAACCACGATGTTCACGCCTCTGGGCTCTTTTGAATATCTGGTGATGCCCTTCGGGTTGCAAGGGGGCTCAGCATGCTTCCAGGCCTTCATGCACCACGTCCTGGGGTCCCTCCTCTTCAGGAAATGCTTGGTCTTCCTGGATGACATCCTTATCTATTCCGATGACCCAGTGCAGCATGTGAAAGATGTCAGGGAGGTGTTGCAGCGCCTGAAGGAGAACCACCTGTATGTGAAGCTGGAGAAGTGCAAGTTTCACACCAAGGAGGTGGACTTCCTGGGCTACAAGCTGTCAGACAAGGGGCTGGCGATGGACAAGGACAAGGTGCAGGCCATCCTGGACTGGCACAGCCCCAGGACGCGCAAAGATGCCCAACGCCTACTAGGCTTCGCCAACTTCTACAGGAAGTTCATCAAGAACTTCTCTCGCGTTACGGCTCCCATCACTGACTGCCTGAGAGGCAAGCAGAAGTTCAGGTGGACACCAGAGGCGCAAGCAGCGTTCGAAAGCCTCAAGAGGGTGTTCGCCTCAGACCAGAACCTGTTCCACGTGGTTCAGGACGCGCCCCTACGCGTGGAGACAGATGCTTCTGATAAAGCTGTGGGCGCCATTTTGTTGCAACTGGACGCCAACAGAGAGTGGAGACCCTGTGCCTTCTTCTCCAGGAAGTTGACCCAGCCAGAGCGAAACTACACGGTGTTTGATCGGGAACTTCTTGCGATCCACGCTGCGTTCCAGCACTGGAGACACTTCCTGGTGGGCGCCAAGCACCCCATCCAGGTGTGCACAGACCACAAGAACCTGGAGTTCTGGAGAACTGCCAGGGTGCTCAACCAGCGGCAGATACGGTGGGCAGAGTTCTTCTCGAACTTCAACTTCTCCATACACTACATCCCGGGAGAGCAGAATGTCAGGGCGGATGCCCTCTCCCGCAAGCCAGAGTACATGGAGGAGGAGGCGCCACCGGCACCCAGGCACATTTTCCCCCCGTCAGCATGGTCCTGCGGAGCAGCAGTGGTGAGCGAGGCAGAACTCACAGCACTGACGGCAGCGGATGAATTTGCCAACCGCATCTTCAGAGAACTGAGAGGGGGGGGGAGCAGGCAAAAGACTTTGCAGAACGCAGGGGGCTGCTTTTCTACAAGGGTGCACTGTACCTGCCCACCACCCAGCTTAGACGTACGGTCCTCAAGCAGATGCACGACAACCCAACGGCGGGTCATTTTGGGAGGGACAAAACCGCTCACCTAGTCATGAGACACTTCTGGTGGCCAGGGGTGCGGGAAGATGTTCGAGACTATGTACGGGGCTGTGACACCTGCCAGCGGGCAAAGGTGGTCAGAGCAGCGCCACCGGGATTGCTGGAGCCCTTAGCCACGCCACACAGGCCGTGGGAAGTGGTGTCCATGGACTTCATCACAGATCTGCCTTCTTCCAGGGGCAAGACCGCAGTGTTGTTGGTGGTGGACCTCATGTCCAAAATGTGCCACTTTATACCGTGTGCCAGGGCGGTCTCTGCAGAAGAGACAGCCAAACTGTTTGTGGATCACGTATTCAGACTGCATGGATTACCTTTAAGGGTTATTTCGGATCGTGGCCGCCAATTTGTTTCCAGGTTCTGGCGGCGGCTCATGAACCTCCTGCAGGTGGAGGTCAGCTTGTCGACGGCTCGGCACCCGCAGACCAATGGACAGGCAGAGAGGGTCAACGCCATTCTGCAGCAGTACCTGAGATGCTACGTCAGCCAGCGGCAAACGGACTGGGTGGATCGCCTGCCACTGGCAGAATTTGCCTACAACAATGCGGTGCACGTCTCCACAGGGGTGTCGCCCTTTAAGGCCAATTACGGGCGCGACCTCAGATCTTTCCCAGAGAGGGAGGGGGAGGAGGAGGAGGAGGGCCCACAGGCTGAGGATTGGGCAGAGGAACTGGAGACGGTGCACCAGCAGCTCAGAGAACACTTGGAGAGAGCCAAGGAAGCGTACAAGAAGGGGGCAGATCGCCACAGGCGACCGGGGGAGGTCATTAGGGTGGGGGACAAAGTTTGGTTGTCCTCGGAGGGCCTTCCCATCAGAGGGAGGTGCAAAAAGCTGGCGCCCAGAAGGTTGGGCCCCTTCACGGTCACGCAACAGGTCAACCCGGTGGCATACAGGCTGGCACTGCCAGAGGACATGAGGGTGCACCCAGTGTTTCATAGATCGCTGCTGTCGCCATACAGGGAAAGCAGCAGGCTCCGAGGCAGCGAACAAACCCCTGAGGGAGGGGGGGAGAGAGAAGGCAGGGAGCAACTCAATGAGGCCACGGCCATCCTGGACTCAAGGAGGGGGGTGGGGGGCCTGGAGTACCTCATGGCATGGGAGGATGCTCCACCGTCCCAGAATGAATGGGTCCCAGCCACTCAGATACAGGAGGAATTCCTGGTAGAAGAATTTCACGCCCTCTTTCCCCATAGACCCAAGCCCTGGCACATGGAAAGGGAGGGGGAGGGGGAGGAAGCACGGGAGAGCAGTTCACCATGGCGCTGGGAAGCGGAGTTTGAGGAACCAGAGGATGAGGTATGGGTGTCACCGAGATCCACCCAGTCAGAGGAAGGAGCAGATTGGCAGAACATTTTTACCCCTACCAGCTCTGACGCCACGGACTTTTTGGGATTCCCGTCCTCCCAGGCGGAAGGGGGGGGCTCGCAGGACTGGGGGGAGGTGTTCACACCAACGGGCTCGGAAAGCACTGAGTTCTTAGGCTTCCAGTCGTCACCGACACCTGGGGGGGACCTGGGGAGGGGTGAAGGAGAGCTTGGGAGGGGGGTGGATGTGAGGGACAGGGGATATCGCGAAGTCCCTCCCCTCCTGAGTTCAAGCCCATCCCCGAGCACAGGGGAAAGCAGAGAGAGTTCCGATTCAAATGGGGAAGCAGGAAGTCGTGTCCGAGGCTCAGGCAAGGTAGAGGAGCCAGGGTCCCAGGTGGGACAGGAAGGGGCGAATAAGGGGGGGAGACCCATCCCCCCAACTCCGGAATTACGCAGAAAGAGGAGGGGAAAGAGAATGGGTCTGCCAAAGCTTTTGTGTTGGAGAAAGACGCGCCAAAAGCCATTCGGAGGTTCTGGAACCGACTGACCACATCACTCCGTGTAAATAGCAATGACTTCAGCACTGTAAATACGCAGCACCAATAAAAGAATAAAATGCAGAGCTGCGTAGCGTCGTTACTCTGAAGTAGCCCACTCCGGCCACTGTGACAGATTTGAAGAGTCTAAATGTGATTGCATACTGATATCAAGGTTTCTCTTCATGCTGGTAGCCTATAACACAGGAGGTGGTGGGGGGAAAGGCAGAAACTGAAAACAGCAATACTGTACATGGTACACCTACTAATTCAGAAATTAATCTGAGGTATTTTCCAAGTTAAACCAGAAACTGCAGCAGAACAGAAGAGAGGAAATCCTCTTGACCTTAAGATCCTGACATCCAGTCCCACTCAGCTAACGTGACACAGGCCCGCACATCCTCTAGTCTGGCCACTGCCACAAAAGTGATTTCAGCAGGAAATCCGCCACCTCACACTGAGTCCCCCTTGCCTCCAGAGTTGCTTCCGGTGCCAGTAAGTAAGGACAAGGCTGCTGCAACATGATTCAGAGTCTCCCCCGCCGCTAAGCGGTAAGTAATTAGTATGGCAGAATTTGCAGCCCAACTGGGCTCTGCTAAGCTTTTATGAATTAAACCACAAATCCAGGCTTTGTTAGCTACAGTGATTAGTTAAATACTTGGAACTGATTTTCAACGATCCCGAAATGACCCCACCCCCCACATCATCTCCACTCCAAGCAAGGCCCTGAAAGGGCTGAGCTGGAGTTCTGGGAAGGAGCGAAGATCAGACAACAAGGCCTGCAAAAGCTATGGCAGCACAGCTTTGCTTCATTTCTCTCCCCCACCCCCCGTGCATGTGAAAAAATTATAGGCAATGTTGTGTGTGAATGGTTCATGAGACACATTGCCCCCTGCAGAAAACCGCCCCCTCCCCAACTCACTGCTTTCCCAATAGGAACTGCTTACCAAATTGCAGAAAAATCACATTGTCTGTTTATCATGGGGGGAATAACTTTCATGGAGGGTAAGGCTATCGGTGGCTAGTGTAGGGGAGTCTGTGCTTTACTTCCCTGCCTGTAACACAGGAGCAGTATGTGTAGGGGGGTAAGCAGCCTCATGTAACGCACACAGATGGTGGCAGTGTCCTGCGGAATCACACTTCTGCATCTTCTGCCACTTCCAGGGGCTGTTTTGGCTTTCTTTTTAAGGGCTAAAAATTAAGAAGGGAGGGGGAGAAAAACCCAGACTTCTTCTATCTGCTTTTCATGCATTGCATCTTTGGCATCTCCAGGGAGGGCTGTGGGAAACCTCTGTCTGAAAGAGTCATTGCCAGTCAGTGGACAGTAGTGAGCTAAATGGACCAAAGATCTGACTCAATAGACGGCAGCTTCCTGTGTTTCTAAGGACAAGGTAGTGAGCAAGATCAAACAGTGAATCAGGAGTGTAGGCCGACCAAAGGGAACAATGTCCAGGAAGATCTTCAAGCAAGGTTGAAGAGAAAGGCCTTTATATTCCTTCCAGCATAACGGCCAGCCTGAGTGGGGGGAGGCAGCTCCTGGGCCTGGGGGGGTACTGAGCTGCCTTGGCAGGTGCTGCAACATGCTGTCTGATGGTTCCCCACATGTGGGTTTGCTGAAGGCTCCCACTCTGAGCCCCGGCAGCTCCTGACATTCACATCCTCTAGAGTCGACGTTTGCTGCCAATGCATATTTAATAACTAATAATAGGATTTCTCTGTTGATATACTCCTTGCAGTTTCCCTTCCACCTTGATAGGCTTTCAGGTTAAGTGTATGTGCTTCACTGGGTTCATTTCAGCTACACGGGAAGAAAAGAGCCGTTCCTTCGGAAAAGAGAAAGGCAGAAAGGATTAGCTTTAGAACATTTCTGACTGCTTCCTTCCTGCTAGTGCTGGCATTCGCTGGAGAGTTTGCTGAGTGTCTGCAGAAGAAACCATGCTACGGTGGGTCTTCCGAGCTGGCTCCATTCCTTATAAATTGGAACAGTGCAATGAGATGGCAACAGGAAATGCTGTAGCAGCAGGCAGCGATTGCTACTCATGCAGAGAAAATGGGCATGGCACTCCCTGTTCTAAGATCCATTTGGCAGCTTATATAGCCAGTTGACCATTGCAAGCCTTGGGGGAATATTTTTGGTGTTAATAGCTTCTGCTAGGACCTGACTGACTAGGTCTTGCTTGGCCGCCAGGTTTAACAGGGGCCTCTGAACTGACTGAGATGGTATCTTAGAACAAGCTCCTTTTCCCACATGGGCTTCCTCACACAATCAGATCAACACTGAAGGCCCTTCTCTTTTCCGCCAATGTCCAAGGTATGACAGGTAGACATTCTGCATAGAACCTTATCGGTTGTTGCACTCTACTTACAGGATTCCAGGTTGTGGAATGCCCTCTTGAGGGAAGCCAGCCTGGCCCAATGGCTAGAATTCCATAGCAGCATGCATTGCAGATATATCACACTCTGGAACAGCTTTGGGGAAAGCGTTTCCCCAATGGCATCTACAGGAAGGGCTGGGATACTACTACTACTACTACTAATAATAATAATAATAATAATAATTTATTATTTCTACCCTGCCCTTCTGGCTGGTTTCCCCAGCCACTCTGGGCGGCTTTCAACAGAACATTAAAAACAGAATAAAACTTCAAACATTAAAAACTTCCCTAAACAGGGCTGCCTTCAGATATCTTCTAAAAGTCGGACAGTTGTTTATTTCCTTAACATCTGATGGAAGGGCGTTCCACAGGGCGGGTGCCACTACCGAGAAGGCCCTCTGCCTGGTTCCCTGTAATCCTTGTCTGAAATCCTGCAGAGCTGCTGCTAGTCAGTGCAGACAATGCTGAGCTAGATGGACCACGGGCCTGACTCAGTAGAAGGCAGCTTCCTGTTTCCTGCCCCTCCACCCACCCACCCCATTATGCTCCCTCATTAGAACATTTCTGGCTACTGGCCTGCAACACAGTGAAAGCTAAAAGCCCAGCAAGCCTGACTTCTGTCTGAATGATGGCCCAGAAGCATTAACATGTGCTTCTTTTCCGCCCAAATCCAAGGTCACAGATCACTGTGGGTCACTTTTAAAAGGACAGGACAGGGAATTCCTCCAAATTCCGTTTCCAGGGTCCCAATCCACTAATAGCAGAATAATCTTCTTACGAGGGCCAGATAAGGGCACTGACAGGAATTCATACATATTTGCAAATTGGCAGAAATTACAGCTACACTCCCCCCCCATCCCTCTCAACACACACCCAGCTACTGCATTAGTGAGATGTTCTAATATACCGTAGCACACAAGTTCATGCTGTCCACTTATATAACTCAATTTGAGCCTGGGCTGGTGTGCATTTTTGGACATCAAAAATCTTGATGGAAGAAGGATTAACGACTGCGATGGTCATTTCCGTGCCTTTCGTTTGGTCATTCGCCCCCACTCCACCAAGCAGTTCCCCAATGGGGTAGTTTTGTCAGGATTCAAGTCCATCATCATGCAAAATCAGCTCACTGCCCAGTGCGACAGAGCCGCAACACCAGCTTCCTGGCAGCAGGATTTTCTTTAGGGTGCTACTTTGCAGATTTAAGCTCAGTCCCTAACCTTGAATTTCAACTAGGGGTAAGAGATATTGACACAGGTGCAGTACTTTTCAGTAGAGCTGATTCATACATACAGCTGCCAATCATCTAATGCAGAAAATAATCATGGGGGGAGAAAACAAGCAGTCTACACACATGTGTGAAACAACAACTCACCATCATCATCTTAAGGTATATTTGATACTTTTAAACACTCCCCCCCCCCTTGCAATTTTTCAGAAAGTTACAGTTTTGCTCACTGGCAGAATGAAAGGATAGCTATCTGATTATTAAAAATAAAAACTGGCATCCAGCCTGCAACCTACTTACACATTAATCTTTTCTGACAGATGCTGACTAGAAAACACACTTTCAGCTCCCAACAGGAGGGCTGGTCCTCTCTCTGTGTTTTATTATCCTTTAAAAGCTATCGTCTTAGTCTAATTATGAACTCCAAGCTTTTAAGGCCTTGGTGCCAAGGATCAGGCCTCTGTGAACATACCAGGTCTTTTTGAACCAAGAAGAGGGGCAAATGAATGCAGGATCAAGCATGCTTCCTATTCTCTGCAGGGGTGGGGGGGTGGGATTGTCAGCAACATATCAACCTTAACACTGTAAATATAAAGGAAATGGGAAGCATTTGTTTGGCTGACTTTGCATGATTTTGGTTGCATTATCTTGTTATGGATTGGGGGATTTCTTTTCAGCTTTAGAGGACTGGTGTTCCAAGCTGTGCTAATGTACGGTTACCAGACGTCCTCGTTTCCCAGGGATAGTCCCCGGATTTACAAATCAGCCCCCATACAAAATCCTTTGAAGTTGAAGTGTGTCCCTGGATTCATTGGAAAAAAAAATCTGGTAACCTTAACTAATGCCTCTACTTAATGGCAGGGATCAAGTTCAGGCACGATTGGGGACTCGTATTTGGTTAGTTTGCATTTTAAAGAGGACCTACCTAATTCACACTTCAAGAACCAAAGTGCAGCTCTCCCTTGAAATTGGCACTTCTCTGGATTTTGTGGTGCCGTTCTCCAATCAAAATGATCTATACAAAAATGGATATATTAAGGGAGAGTGTACACAAAGATGTGAAAATAACATACAAAAATGCATTGCATCAGGGGAAAGGGTTTGCAAAAGTATATTAGGCAAAACTTGTTTATTCTTCCTAATGGTTCTTCTACCATTACAATCATATCATCGGCAAATGCCCTTATCTTATATTCAGCTCTTCCTAGTGTTACGCCTCTAATCTCCTCCTCCACCCTTATAACTTGATTTAGAACTTGTAATGATAAGATAAATAGCAAGGGGGATAGGGGACATCCTTGTCTTGTTCCCTTTTCTATTTTAAAATATTTGGTCATCTCCCCGTTAATTATTAAATGTGCCTTTTGAGCTTGGTATATTGCTCTTAGTCCCGTTGACATCCTTGCTCCTGCTTCCATCTTTTTGATTATCTTCTCCAAAAACCTCCAGGATACATTGTCGAAAGCTTTTTCAGCATCCACAAAAACAAATGTAGCCTTTTCCCCTGGGTTCCAGTCAAGGTATTTGATAGCATTGATCACAAGTCTTACATTATTACTCATCTTCCTTCCTGGTAAGAATCCCGTCTGATCTTGGCTAATAATTTCATTCAACACTGTTTTTAATCTCTGAGCCTATATGTCCACATAGATCTTGTAATTGTTATTAAGTAAAGATATTGGTCTGTAATTGTTTATATTATCCTGATTTTTATCTTGTTTAGGAAATACTGTTATATGTGCTAATTGCCATGGCTCTGGAATTCTTCCTTTATCCATTATTTTATTTATGAGTTCTTTCAGCGGAGTAGACACTACTTCTTCCATTTTTTTATATAATGCAAGGCGGTAAGGCCATCTGGGCCTGGTGGCTTCTCCTGCTTTGCTTTAGCGATAGCCTCATGTATTTAGATATGCTATTTTTTCTTTTCCCACTGGGTGAGTCTTTCCCCTGCATATAATTATTTATCTCTTCTTCTGTTTCCTTGCCTATCTTGTATAAATGTTTAAAGTGTTTAAAATGTTTAATAAAGCACTTGCTTATTTCTTCTGGTTTGTCTATTATTTTCTTCTCCTCTTTGATTTTATCTGTTAACCTCTCTTTCTGTCTTTTTTTCAGTTGCCACGCTAGCATTTTGCTGGGCTTATTCGCAAACTCAAAGGATCTCTGTTTCATCCATCTTATATTATTTTGGATTTCAATATTTAACATCGACGAGAGTTTGTGGGTTTTTTTTGTTATTTCACTAATATTTTTTCATTTCTTGCTATTTCCTCTCTTAATTGTTCTAAGTTCCTTTTGTAAGTTCTCCTTTTCCTTGCATTTTGCTATATATAAAATCCTCTAACAAATGCTTTGCTGGCATCCCAAAATATTCTTATATCAGTATCTTGTGATTTGTAAGAGAAGTTTAGAGTAATGATGCATATTTTAATTTCAATGTAGGCAATTTAGGAAATGGACCTATGTTAGAAAATGAATTTGATGTCTGTATTTTTGAAATTGAAGTTTGTATTATGTTTCCCCCCCCCTGGATTTGAAATAAAATTTAAAAAATTTAAAAAACACAAAACACAAAAGTATATTAGGCAAAATTGTGAACAACAGTGCATATATTAGTAGGAAGCAGATGGAAATGAGCAGGTACAAATGGGGAACTGAACTGATGAATGGAAAAATGAAGGACTGAGATAAATCCAAGTTCACATATTCACCCATTCCTGCATCAGAAGTACCAGACTAAACCATCTTAGTTTTAAGACGTAACAGAACAGGAGTCCCTAATGGAGCCCTTCCTTCGCAATAAGGTACTCCCTTTATCAGAAGCAACCAAATGTCCCGAATTAGTGATCAAACTTCTGTGATCTCCAGAAGTCTTCTTCAGACTGTAAGTAAGATAAATAAAAATAAAAAGTAGAGGAAAAATGAAAGAGAGATTATAAAAAAACTATTATGTCAAACAAGACATGTATCATATGCCAATCATTCAACAACAACAACAACAACAACAAAACCTTTTAAGTGACCTGTATGTTCCAATTAATTAGTATGATTATTTATTTTCTCACTTTTACATTCTGCTTTTCTTCCCTCATGATGTCCGTGGGCCCGACAGGCCCTTCAGTTCCTTAGTGGTATTCTGCGTGACAAAAAATAAAAGTTGGCAACCCTGTCCACTGTCCTTAGCTTCAATTGAGAAAAAGCTGTGGTTACCACAGAGCAGATCTCTGTTTGGATGCAGTTCATGCCTGATGGCCATATTCAATAAGAAATGTCACCCAGATCTAACTATTGCCCAAAGCCACAGAAGTCCCAGGTAACTGATTCCTTTGGAGGTTTGACTGCATGAAAGCAAAACATTTTGAATTTCAGGTTTGTGTATATCAGTCGAAACAAAGTAAAAAAAAAATTCTTCCAGTAGTACCTATAATAAAATAAAAAAATAAAAGAAATTTATTTTGTTTTGACTACGTATATCATGTTTGCTTTGACAATAGGAGAACTTTTGTTAGCAATATCATTTGACATGGCAGCCTATTGCCCAGTGTTCCTCAAGAATATGACCCAATGTAGACAGGAAAATCCAATCTTCAGCAAGGCTGATGCTTAATGCATATACATCTGAATGTGCAGTGACCGATTTTGCTGTATACTACACCCTACACAATGCAATTGCACTTTTTAAAATCAGTACATCCAAATTGTTCCCAGTAAGATTATTTTATAGTTTATTCTCCAATATGGAGCAGTATGTCATTTAGATATTCCTGTTTCTGTGAGACATTCCTCCAGATACAGGTTTGTATTTCCCTATGGCCTTCACCACCACTGCTTAATAAGCATCACACACAAAAGGGAGGGAGGGAGGAGAGCCCACACAACACAGCACCGACATAGCTTCATTCTGGATTGCAGGAGAAATTAGGTTCAGTGTGCATTTTAATGCAAGCCTGCCTAACTTAGCGGAACGTGGGTGGTGCTGTGGTCTAAACCACAGAGCCTAGGGCTTGCTGATCAGAAGGTCGGCGGTTCGAATCCCTGTAATGGGGTGAGCTCCCATTGTTCAGTCCCAGCTCCTGCCAACCTAGCAGTTTGAAAACACATCAAGTGCAAGTTGATATATAGGTACCGCTCCAGCGGGAAGGTAAACGGCGTTTCTGTGCGCTGCTCTGGTTCTCCAGAAGCGGTTTAGTCATGGTGGCCACATGACCCAAAAGTTGTCTGCGGACAAACGCCGGCTCCCTCGGCCTATAGAGTGAGATGAGCTCCGCAACCCCAGAGTCGTCCGCGACTAGGCCTAATGGACAGGGGTACCTTTACCTAGCTTAGCACTTGCTGAAATAATACACAGACTGAAATGCAACTGTCCTTCAAAATGCACACTTCTGTCATGCAATTCTCCAACTAAAAGATGTGTGTATTGAGGAAAATAGCTTGCAAAAATATGAATATTCTGAAAAAATGCATATATTAGGAGAAATGTGATCTAAAATGCTGATATTTTTTGTGACGACTTAAAAATAATAATCACAAACTAATGCAGAAATCTTGTGACTTTAGAGTGGGGAAATGAAGAAACTGCTCATCCCTAACCCCCATTAAGACCAGTGCTTTTTTCGGGGGTGGGGTGGGTGGGTGCAGGGGTATGCATACCCCTAAACATTTTGTGAATCTTTGTACTTTTGTCGATTTACTGTATTTATTTTTCCCTGATTTGAACTATAAAATGGTGAGTACCCCTAAACATTTTTAAAGAAAAAAAGCACTGATTAAGACTAATTGCTTTGCAAGTTGTGTGGCTTCCCAAAATGGAGCCTGATACTTTTGAAATGGAAGCAACTCAGGTTCATGCCAGCCAAAATTTAGGAATCATGGGCAATATATGCCCAGGCCTTCTCAAGTGGTCCACTGAGATGTCAGGATCTGTCAGATTCTTTTCTTATTTATCAGGCACTAGGCGGAGACAGTACTTGTGTTAAATATTTAAGAAGCACGCAAAGCTACATCGCAATGTTTCTCCTGTAGCACAGGCTTGGAAGCCATGATGGAAAACTGCAGGCCTCATTGCCTGGCCTTGCCGAATGTCAGAAAAACACCTGCATGTTGCATCGATGATAGCAGCCTAAAAAGATGAGGTAGAAATGATCCAGAGTGTAGGCTTCATGACTGGAATGCATGCAGGACATGTGCGGAAAGAATGCATTTCTTGCCAGTGCTGTATTCTGAGCTGCTAAGATTTGACACATCTGTGGAGAACGGCAGCCCGAGAGGAGTTGGGAGTAGGCGGATGTGAGAAAACGAGCCCAGATTGCCAGTAAATGGACGACGGGTGGCAATTCCAAAAAATCATTGCTTGGGGTTTCGGTAAAGCTTTTCAAAACCTCTTACTCAAAAGCACTGCACTGGGTCTCTCTCCCCCTTTAGCAATCTGTGCATGGGAGGCAAAATGACAGCTTCCCATATGGCTTGTGAAATGTCTCTCTCTCCCATTGACCTTGAGTGCAGGAAGGCTGTATAGATCAACATTTCCCAAACTTTTTTCTGGGGGGGGGGGGCGGACACAAATTTAGGTGCGCACGTTGCTCCTATACCCAATAATGTTTAGAGCAGGGGTGTCAAACTCAAATTCATCGGGGGCCGCATCAGCAGTTTGGTCACCCTCAAAGGGCCGGTTGTATCTGTAGGACTATGTGTCCACTCTTTATTATCATAAATTATTGTCACTGCATTCAATTATTACTGTTTTTTGTAATAATGTAAGTAATAACTAGCTCTGAAAGCAGAAACATAGTCAGAATAATGGCAAGTAGATATTCAAATGTACAATTATTGTACAATTTATTGAAAAATGATTTTTGGTAACTGCACTGGGTGGTGGAGGCTCGCTAGGGTTTCATGCAGGACCTTTGCAGAGCTACTAGTACCTGGAGATGCTGGGGTCCTTCTGCATGCAGGACAGATGTTCTGCCAGTGAGCCACCACCCTTCACCAAAGGGACTGGCTAAGGTTGACTCACTGAAGCTGCTCTCCTGGTTCCAGGGTTTAAGGGCCAGAAGTATAAAGCAGCACCCTATGTTTCTGAGGAGAGGGAGAGGGAGAGGGAGAGGGAGGGGAGGGGAGGGACGGAGGGGGGAGGGAGGGAGGGAGGGGAGGGAGGAAGGAAGGAAGGAAGAGAAGAGGGAGTGGGAGGGAGAGAGGAAGGAAAGAGGGGAGAGAAAGAAGAGTAGGAAATAAGGAAGAGAATAAAGAAGGAAAGAAAAAGAAAGAGGGAGAGAAGACGGAAAGGGAGAAAGAAGGAAGGAAGTAGAGGGAAAGAAAGAATAAGAATGAGGGAGAGGAAGAAAGTTGGGAAGGACGGAAGGAAGAAAGGAAGGAATTAAGAAAGAAAGAAAAGAGGGAGCAGGAGGGAGAGAGGAAGGAAAGAGGTGAGAGAAAGAAGAGTAGGAAAGAAGGAATAAAGAAGGAAAGAAAAAGAAAGAGGGAGAGAAGACAGAGATAAAGAAGGAAGGAAGGAGAGGGAAAGAAAGAAGAAGAACGAGAGAGAGGAAGAAAGAAAGGGAGGGGGGTCGCCGCCTTGATTCAGCACCAGAAAAGAGCGCGAAGGGACCCAGGGGCAAAAAGCATTTCCCCGGCCCCAGCTGTTTGTCGGCGCTTTGTTGGCGCGGCGCTTCAGCAGCAAGGTCCCACTGCTGGGGCCCGCTGGCTGGGGCGCTCGGCGGGCCACATGACGAGGTCTGGCGGGCCGGATTTGGCCCCCGGGCCTTGTGTTTGACACCCGTGGTTTAGAGCATATAAAAGGACTGCTACTCTAGATGGGTGTAGGTCTGCTCCACACATTTTTGGTATAATAATGATGATGATGATGTGCTGGTACTCATACATTGATAACTTAGGACTGCTGTACCTACTTGCTCCACCCATCAGCCAGCAGCGGAGGAAGCCGCTTGGGTGCCTGGGGCGGCGCGCCCAGGGGCAGGGCGAGCTGCCCATAGGGGCGGGGCGCACTGCAGGGCTTCCAGACTCTGTCTGCCTCCTCCCACTCAGCTGCCCTACATCTGGGGGGGGGAGGCAGCGGGCGGACTACTTGGGCAGCGCGGAGCCTGCACGCACTCAAGCCACTGTGTCTCTCCCAGGAGAGATGCATGGTTCATGCACACTGCAGGCCCTGCGGTGAGTGCCGCCCGACATTTTGTCACCCCCCTCAGTGGTGACACCCAGGGCGGCCCACACCCACGGCACCCCCTTCCTCCACCCCTGCCATCATCCCCCTCACTCCTCCCCCCCCAACCTTACTGAGAAAACCATTTCTGACTGCATGTTAGTTGGCTTTCTTCAGCCTCAGTGGCACAATCTAATTGGCTATGTAGCCATGTGATATCATCCCATTCACCTGATTGGTGGGGAATGCCATGTCTCTGATCCAAAAAAAGAAAGAAAGAAAGCTGCAATTGCCAAGTATGTGACCGTGTGAGAGAGAGTAATGGGGGCAGGATAGTGCCAAAATGTCAGCCGATCAGGAGAACAACTGTACCAAAGAACATAAGGAAATAAAGAAAAAAGAAGTGGTATACAACTACGTTCTACTCAGAGTAGATGCATTAAAATGAATGGCCTTGTGTCATGTGCCATTACACCCAACTAGAAGTTGGAAAGACAACTGGAAAATGATCCTTGAGTGGAACAGAAGGAGAGGAGATGGGAGCAGGCTGCCCACAAATGCTACTCCAGGAAAAGTACAAGGAACCCCGTTCAGAAACAATTTTAGGAGCAGTTTAGGAAGTAGGCAAAATCTCTCTTTGGGTTTTCTGAAAGATCCAATTCTGTGGTTCACATTGGATTTTAACCAGAACATGCAATGGAGTAAAAATAAACCCCTTTCAAACCCATGTCAAGAAAGCAATCTAGAATTGCACACCACATCAATCTCTGAGCGATGCAAGATTCCAGGGGTACCTGGCTCACATACCAGGGTCTGAGTTCCCTTTTGGGCAAGGTGGTGTCTTTAGGATATATGGTTTATTTACACATATATACCACCTAGGCCTACTGTGGAGGAGGTTCTGAGCATCACATCCCAAGCAGCATTACCTTCTTCCAAAATTAGCAGCATCCCTGCCCAGCAGCTTGCCTTTCCCAGAGAATAGTAACTTCCCACCTGTTCTAAGCTTGCTACCCTAAGACCTGGTCTTTTGTAACACAGAGAGAAACTATCACTACAAAGGAAATTAGCTTGACTCCATTACCTTTGAATTCATGTTGATTTCGCAGGATTAAGGAGGTCTGGCAAATGGTCCAGCACACAGGGTCTGACATAATTAGCCTTCACACATGCTAATTAAAGGATTAACAGGGACTATCACACAGCTTAAATACACGTCTGGATCTATATTAAATACACATGAGTCTAGCTACCCGGTATCACCTCCAATGAAATTAGCCTTGACACCCCCAAACCTTAATCAGATTCTAGCACCTATAAATCTATAACAATAATGATTAAAACACGGGTCAAATGAAAGTGTGGGTGAGCCTTTATGGACATTATGTTATGCCCATTAACTTAAACAGGAAGAACTACCGGTAGTAGTGGAGACAACCTCAGGTGAGTATTCTCATCATCAAAGCACTAATCTCCCAAATCACTATTTTCAACCTAAAAATCAAAATGAGGAAATTCAAAACACAGTACGTACATAAATGAAATTTTCCCTGTTCTGTCAACCAACAGAGGAAACACAATTCCATCTGGATCCAGAAGTCAAACAGCATCACTTATAAGCATCTTGCTAGTACCAAAAGGTTATTTTCAGTGTTACACACTCAATAGTGCAACATCACATAGCAGCATTTTAGTAGGAAAACAGATGGGGCAAAATTTTGTTATCTGTCTTCCAAACATGCACATGCACACACACACACACACACACACACACACCACATTCGTGAGTAAGAAGCAGCTCTGTGCAAAATTCCTTTATTGGCCATTATTACTGTAAGATGCTGTGCTATTGTGGTCCCAGGAGTGTTCCTTCCGAGAGGGTCTAATCCAGGTTCTCTCTTCCCTTAATTACTTCTGGTAAGGGCAAACTGTAAATATCTAAAGAGCTTGAGAACTCTGGCTACAGCACCTCATTAGTGCCGTGATTAAAGCGCTGAGAGAGCCTTTTATGAGACCTGCATGATGAGAGTAACACACACACACACACACACACACACACACACACACACACACACACACCCCACATGGATCCAGCATCTTGGATACAGTGCTTGAGCCAGCAGCCTCTCAGTTTGTACCATTTCAACTACGTGATGAGCAAGTTAAACTCTACCTTTAATGAGAAAGTGAGTTGTAGGTCCCAAGAGTGTGATCCATCTGGAGTTAAATCACTTTTAAGAATGTAAGAAGAGTCTTGCTGGGCCAGGCCAATGGCCCATCTAATCCAGCATGTTCTTCACACAGTGGCCAACCAGATAGATGCTTATGGGAAGCCCGAAAAGAGTACCTGAGGGGAATAGCCCTCTCCCCGCTTGTGATTCCCAGCACTTGGCATTCAGAGCAATATGTCCGATTGTTTAACTCTGCTACGGAAATGATTGCTGACATACGGTAAAAATATATGTCCATTGGTCAAGAACCAGGCAATGCTATTTATTAATGATGCTTAGAGACGTGGCCTTTAGGGCAGAAGTGGAGAAGCCTTTCGCCTCCAGGTGTTGTTGGACTGTAACTCCCACAATCCCTGCTCCTTGGCCATGCTGGCTGGGGCTGACGGGAATTGGGAGGCCAATAACATATAGCTCTCAATTCCAAAATGGCACCCTTGAAGTAATCCCCTATTCCGTTTTCTGATTCATCAATAATGGTTGATTCTATTTCATATCCAGACTCATTTATTTCTTAACTACCAGCCATCCGCAGCCTTGCTTTTGATAGCTCATGACAGCCAGGATTTTCTGACACATGATGATGCAGGTTCAGTCATTAACTGTGTTAACAGCACATTTTGGATGCCAAAGGCTGAAAGATGCTCTAATAAGGCCAGCTGCTTTGCTAAGATGATACAAGCAAGTCCCCGGTCGATGAAAATGTGAAGTCCCTCCTCTGTAAAACACAGGCCATAACTTATAATTAGAGACTGACAACAAACAGTGGACCACAGTACACCCCTCACAAGTGAATCATCCCTCCAGAAATAAATGCAGGGCGGCCTGAACCCTATAATGAGTGCTGAAAGGTTCAATTAAAGAGGGACAGACCTCCAAGATGTGCTATGCTGGCAAAGTACAATATCTTTCTTTCCCCTCAATAACAGCAAGGGGCAATTATGGCTGGCCCTCTTCAAGGGCTTCATTTAATAGTCCTACCTGCTGAGCTGCCTGAGTGCACCTGGGATAGTTGCAAGCCAGCCAAGTCAACACACACACACACACACACACACACACACACACAGCTCCTTAGACTGGAATAAAGCCTGAGCCATTTCTCGAAAGCCTCTGAATGGTATCTGAAGAAGTGTGCATGCACACGAAAGCTTATACCAAGAACAAACTTAGTTGGTCTCTAAGGTGCTACTGGACAATTTTTTAATTTGACTGCGTCAGACCAACACTACCTACCTGAATTGAAGTCTCTGTTGAATTTAAACTGGAAAAGTGTGTGTGTGTGTGTGCGCGCGCGCGCTACTGGTTCAAATCTTTCCAAAGTTTGATCTGATATGCATGTTAACAGGTTGTGGGACTTTTCAACTGCTCCCCAATTAACAAGTGTCTAAATTTGAGGCCTCTGTTGCACTTGAGACTCTAGGGAAAATCCCCCTCTCTGATGGGCCCACTAGTGCTTTGGAGTGACTAGCAGAGCTTCATAGTTTGGGCTCCGTGGTCAAGATGGAAGCCCCAACCCCTGAAAGCAGCATCTGACCAGTTTAAGGGCCAGTGCAATTTTTCTGCAACTGTTGGCTTCTTTTAAGCAACAGGGTTTCAAGATGTGATGACATTTCTGGGAAATGTTCCTGTTCCTCTGAGGAGTCTGTGGCCAAGAGTAGCCCAGTGGCCAAGGTGTCTCCTCAGGGTTCAGGGAATGTGGTGCAAGTTCCAGTACCAACAGATTCACAGGGAAGGACTGGGCTGTCTTCTCAGGGCTCCTGTCAGGGCCCATCCACAGGGGCACCAGATCCTGATGCAGATCTTTATACCCACCTTGTTCCAGGTAGATCTTCACTCACCTCTACCTTCCTGGTGAGGAGGGGGCACCAATTTGTGGTTTGCCTCAGGTGCCAAAATATCTTTGGCCATCCCAAGATATTTACCATAGGTCGGCAACGTCCGACCCATGGGCCGGATGTGGCCCACTAAGGCCATTTATCTAGCCCACGGACCACCCGTGAACTGAGCTGCCCACTCGGCAAGCCCCCCGCGTGCTGCGCTAAACCGGTGTAGTGCGGCTCAGGGACTCGCCGAGTGGCGCCGAAAATGGCGCCTGCGCAGACGCTGGAAATCGCATCTGTGCAGCTGCGGACATGCGCAGAAGCCATTTCTGGCGTCCCTGACATGGGCAGCGTGGCGCCAGAAATCGCTTCTGCGCATGTCCTGCCCATGTCCGGCCCATGGACGGTAGTCCGTTTGAATCCTCCGGCCCACGGCTGGAAAACGTTGCCAACGCCTGATATTTACTGTCGTATGAAGACTTTGCATCTGAGGATTCCTGGTCTAGGAGCATAGCACACCTGCTGGAAATAACCAGTGACAGTCAGAGACATTTTGCTCCTGCCAACTCAGTCTTAGTGTATTTATTTCTACTGCAGAAAAAGAAAGATCTTTGTGCATATTCACCTGGTCCCATATGTCTAGAAGAGAGAGCAGTTTTGCTGCAGTAGAGACGCACAGTTTTTGCTCTGGGTGGACAGCTCACCCAGGCCCATCTTTTATGCTGGATGCTCTCATCTTCCATTCCATTTGGCAGGAGAACTGAGAAAATGTACTGCGTTCCAAGTGCTTTGTTTGGGAATAATTACCATTAATTAGTTACAGAGCAATGCTTATTCCTCTGTTACTCGGAGCGTGTTAGGGAAATTAGCTGCTGCATTTCATTTTCTCTTTTAAGTTTGCAGTGGTTCCCATCTGCTTTCACATCATCTCATATGGAGAATGTGCCCTGGCTAATTTTAGCTGATTTGAGTGTTGCTACACTATGATTGCAGGCGAGCAGTTCTGCTGGGCTCCCCGCACCGCTCCCCTAGGGTTAATTTTTGTGTGGGGGTAGAAATATTTATACTTATACTAATGAGGTGTTATTTAAATGGCATGAAACAGGGTTAGGGGAACTTCTAGGCCTGGGGGCCACATTCTTTGGGGACCACATGCCAGTGGAGGGTGGGGCTGTAGATATAACTGGGTGGAGCAAATTACGCAACTCTTGCATTTGTATAGAAGGCTACATTCCCGCCCGACCCCAACTCCCCACCCTCTATTCAGGCAAGCAAGGGGCATCAGCACAGTTCAAGGGCAAATTCTAGCCAGGCAAAAGTCCTTGAGGAGTGTGTGGAACAGGGTTGGTTCAAAATGTGAGGCAATTTTGATGAGGAGCATAGGAAGCTGCCTTATACCAAGGCATCGGTCCTTCTAGCTCAGCATTGTCTACACTGATTGGCAACGGCTCTCCTGGAACTTAAACAGGACACATTCCCAACCCTCTCTGGGGATTGAACCTGGGACCTTCTGCATGCAAAGCGAATGCTCTACCACGGAGCTACGGTGCTTCCCTGAATAGGAATGGAGGAAAATTGCATTAGAAGTGGACACGTGCAGAATTTTGCACAAAACAAAACTAACCCATCCATCCCCATTTCTGATCACAGACATTCAGTTTGCTTTTGGGCTCAGTTTTAAATTCTGGCATTAACCTTTGAGGCCCTAGCAGTCTGGGCCCAGGCGCACCCTTCAGGATGAGCTTGCCCAGCTATTCCATCCAGCAACTGGGGCTCTTGTCACTTTCCCTCCATTTCCTGGGTCAGGTTGCAAGGCAGAGTCTTTTCAACTGCAGGGCACAAAGCAGCTTTGGGCAACCTGGTGACTCCAACCAGCCCCTATAGCCTCCCAAGGAGGCAGTGAAACAGAAAGGGCGATGCCACTATGGCATTGATGTAGATGAAATAATGGCTAGGTTCATACCTTCCAACATTCCTCAGATGAAAATAGGTATCTTTCTCACTCCCCCCCCTCCCCAACTGACCTTCCACTCTATCCCCTGGATCCACAGTGGTGGCAAACTAATGGCAATGTACTGGATGTAACAAAGATCACCAGAGTTGAAGCACTGATTCTTCAACATCAGCTTCATTGGACTGGCCATCTTGTTTGTTTGGATGCCCGATTATTGTCTTCCAAAGCAACTACTTTATTTCCAATTTAAGAATGGAAAGCGAAATACCAGTGGACAACAAAAGAGGTTCAAAGGCACTCTCAAGGGAAATATAAAAAAATGCAGTATAAGCATAGATAATTGGGAAACACTGGTCTGCGAGCGCTCCAGTTAGAGAATAGTCTCTACCAAAGCCGTCATGGACTTCAAAGAAGCACAAACTCAGGACGAAAGGGAGAAGTGGAAGGCATGTTTGGCAAATCCTCGCCGTGATAAACTCTTGCGTGGAAACCTATGTCCCAATTGTGGAAGGACATGTTGTGGATCCAGAATTGGCCTCCACAGTCACTTATGGACTCGCTGTTGAGACCGTGTTCATGGAAGACAATCTTACTCGTCTATGAAGAAGAAGAGAGACATTATACACTTCCGCTCATGCTAAGTTGGTGGGTCCCTTTGTCTTTCTTCGCCTCTCCCCTCATTATCCTGACAAGGGGAGACCCAGGCTATTCATCAATAATGCACACAGCTCCAGGTGTGCTCACATACCTGTTTGCAGACAATTGCCCTGGTGGCTTGATTGCACAAGGGGATTAAAAAGTTACTCATTTGGATTGACCTTTAAACAGCTGGTGAAGAGCCTGGAAAAACAGCACTTCTAGTCAGCAACAAGGTGCTGAGGGCGCCTTGTCTCCAGTGTATGGGCAGAAAGATAATGGGAACCAGAGCACTCTCAAAGGAAAGTCTTTGGCTGCATTCACATGACAGTTTATTCCATTTCTCTGATGTTTCCCTTAATAGTTACATTCCACATTATATCGTAGGTTTCACATGACATAAAATCCACTTCTGGAAAATGAACAGTGCATGTTTATCACTCATATCTATGTTATTTGATTACAGAAAAAATCCATTTGCAGCCCCCTTAACTTGGAAAATTGTCGGAATTAAGTGATGAAATTTGGGGTGGTCTCCCAGCATAATTCCTGCTGTTTCTACGGGGGGATCTTGGGGCACAGAAGCACACATGCATTGAAAGGGTCGGGAAATAGCAACATTGTCCAATGACATTCAGGGACCCAGGTGGCGCTGTGGTTAAACCACTGAGCCTAGGGCTTGCTGATCAGAAGGTCGGCGGTTCGAATCCCTGTGACGGGGTGAGCTCCCGTTGCTTGGTCCCAGCTCCTGCCAACCTAGCAGTTCGAAAGCATGTCAAAATGCAAGTAGATAAATAGGAACCGCTACAGCGGGAAGGTAAACGGCATTTCCATGTGCTGCTCTGGATTGCCAGAAGCGGCTTTGTCATGCTGGCCACATGACCTGGAAGCTGTACACCGGCTCCCTCGGCCAATAATGTGAGATGAGCGCGCAACCCCAGAGTCGGTCATGACTGGACCTAATGGTCAGGGGTCCCTTTACCTTTACCTTTTTTACCAATGACATTCATTGTTGTGTCACAACATACCCTATGATGTGCATGAAATTTAATGCAACATGTCGGTATATCAATAAATATTGCACAGTTCTGTAATGCAACAGGTGCTTCAGTGTGAAAGGAACATTAGAAAACAAGACAGAAGTGCTGGTATTATAACCAGGAAAATTAACACAATGTTCCCCATATCTGAATACACCCTTGATCAAAACAGCTGATTGTTATTTCAGTTTTGTGTTGCTCATTGTTGGTGTTTTCTGCCACTGATGGGCTCCCATCTTTGGTTACAAACTAAGGATGAGATCCTATGTATAGATGGGAACTAAGACCACAGGAAGTAAGTTTGGCAAGCTGAAAATGCCAAACTTGTGGTTGGACAATACTATACATTAGGAGGTGGCCAGGTTTAGTATTTGAGGGGGCCATTTTGTCTTCTGAACAGTGGGTGGATCAGGAATGATAACCTTCAGTTCTGTGCAAGAGGTCGCTTCCATCATCAGGTGTCAGGCTGCCAGAAAAGCTTGCACATTGGGCTGTAAATCAGGAACAGACACACGACTTGAAGGCAAAGAACTTTATTGCTCTCAGGGTATGAAAGTTGAAGAAGCTGGAAACCCCTCCCCTCCTTCCCTTATTTGAGTGTTTCTGTCTGTACATTCCTCTGGCATGATCCAGCTTTTCTTATCTGCTCTTTCCATTTTTCAGCTCTCCTTTCTAGCACTGAGAAAAGGAGGGGGGAGAGAAGGGGCCGGAAGAGGACTGTCCCCTTCACCCCCACTCTCTGGCTCCAAGACTTTCCTGATGGCTCCCTCCGTTGATTTCTCCCACCAGTCTGCATTAGGCTAAGAATCTCCCTCCTCCTGTCACTCCCTAGTGCTTCTTGGGCAACTGGCAGCCACCACTTCTCCTCGTCTAGCCAGTCCCTGACATCAGGCAGAGCTGAGAAAGACTATTCTCCGAACCCTGAAGAGCTGTTGGCAGTCAGCATTAACAATACTGAGCTAGATGGTTCAGCTTCCAAAGTTCTCCTTGAAAATCCTGCAGGGTAAGATGTGTTAGCATGTCAGACCCTCGTGTATGTGCTCTAGTGAGTCTGTAGCTGAACTAAGGTAGTTGTTTGAAATACATTTCTTAAAAAACAAAACAAAACATGAATTGATGCATTAATCTAGTCTTAGCCAACCAAGTGCCCTCCAGCTCTAATTTGAAATGATGCTACATCCATGATGTCTCTCTACTTTCCGTGTTTGGCAAAAGATTCCTGCATCACAAAGGGTTGGACTAGATAAGCCTCATGGTCGATTCCCATTCAACAATTCTATGATTCTACGTTTTGGTTGGCTCCCAGTGCAGGTTAAAGCCCTTGATCCTGCCTATAGGTCGTGTGAGATTCAAAATCAGGGCTTTTATAGCACAACTCAAACTCTTCTCCACAAACGTGGAGTTAATTCCCTACTGTTAACTGTGCTTTCCTATATTGTCCATGCTGATACTAATACGCCTGTCTTTGAATGGAAGTGATGAGGTCATCACTGGGACCGTGTTCAACTTAAAGAGAAAGATATGCTGCTGGTGACCACATTGACTCAAATGACAGCAGTCCGCCTTGTTTCTTGCAAATACTCTGCTTGGCCAGGGCTATTTTGGGAGGGTACCAGGAGGATTTCAGATTTCATTTTTTGCATGACTACACATACTGAGACAGAAGTACAAATGAAAATCAATCGGCATTCATATTTAATTGCCCCTTTTCTTTCCAGTGCTTCCCTCTCCCGTCCATGGCCAGTTGCATTTGGGCTAGCAGGAAGTCTGGACGGGAAGACGCTCCTAAACTTTTGAACTAACACGCCATTCTTACGGCAGATGTTTAAAAGCCATGGTGGACCTCTCCTTCCTCCGGACAATGTATAAAATAATAAAATTATTTTGAAAATGGGGCTCTGGAAAACAGTCAGTCTGCAGTAGGAGCAGCAAAAGTTACTGTTTGGAGATAGGACCAGGGAGGACCAGGTTTTGATGAGTGATTGGCTTGTAAATCTGATCAGTGTTGTTGGTTGTACAAGAACAAAACCAGTGGAGGTAAGGAGAAAGTAGGGAGCAGGGTTCAGGGTGAAGGACCCTGAGATCTGTGTGCCACGGTCCCCGTATGTCACAGAATTGCAGATTGGAGCAGCTGCCTGAGCAGTTTAGGACCTCTAGGTTAGGATTGGGCAAATCTGTCTGTTTTATTGGTCTGTTTCTTGTTTTTCAACTGTTAATATTCAGTTTGTTTCAACATCAATTTGCATTTTAAAAAACAAACTAGTCCTCATGAAAATTCACCAGCATTTTAGTGCAAAATTATCCTAATAATACAACTTTTTTGCAAAGCAATTTCCCAAATATACTGCATCTTTATGCATGTTGTTTCCTAGTATATGTATTTTTCTATACATTACTTGACTGGAGAATTGCATTGCAAAATTCAGAGAAGTACAAATTTCAAAGGATAGCTGGGTTTTGTGTACTGTTTTAGAAACTTCAAGGTTCACCTTTAAATGCAATTGAATTTCCCCTACCATGCTTGCCTGAGGCCCAGAACTGGTCTGTCCGTGAAAGCTGACAAGGTAGAGAACAGACAGGACCTTGGACAGCTCCAAAAAGTCCAGCAAAGGTAGCTGCAGGGGATAGTGTCTCGGCAAGGAGCTAGAACCAGCTGAAGCTTTGTGCAAGCTGACCACACCTGGTGCATGGTTACATGTGTGGTATAGTGGTTAGAGTGTTGGACAAGGGCCTGGGAGACCAGGGTTCAAATCCCCACTCACTCTCAGCCTAATCTAACCTACCTCATAGTGTTGTTGTAAAGATAAAATTGAAGTGGGGAATATGCGCATCACCTTGAGCTCCTTGGAGGAAAGATGGGATACAAATGCAACAAATAAGCAAACATATAGCTTGTTGTGCAGACGTGCCTGAACAAAAGATAGGTTGAGGTTAGCAGACGTTAAGAACAGTGCAACGAAGGTGCCTGCCTAAATAATATTGCAGTGCCCTGACTGGCAAAAATGGAAGTGATCACCTTTAAGGACTGTAGAAGAGGAAAATATAAATCAGTATTCCTGAATTAAAAGTGACGGTTAAACCAATCACTCCGTCTTACACACCTGGCATGTCTGTTACCACTTGCAGTTAGGCTGTACACCTGTACACAAAGACAACAGCAACGCTGTGAAACTAGGCCCATCCCTTCCTTGATTTTTCTACATTTGTTTCCAGTCTGCACACTTGAGAGCTGGCAGCATAGCATGGGAAGCAACTCTGTGTGAAAGTGAGGTGTCTCAATGGGTGTCTCTTTCATAGGGCTCTCTAGTCCATGTCCTGTTTAAATATAAGCAACCATAAAAAAAGGCGATCGCAGGGGGAGAGGTCTCTTGAAGTTGCCCATCAAAAGTGAGCAGTCCCTGGACAGCAGAGCGGCAGGTACACAAGTCACCGGGCTGCTGCCTTTCCCACTACAGTGAGAGGTACTGTATCTCCATGTAAATTATAATCATAATTTCTCACACTACATCTATGTAATATTGTCCTAAAGTTGCCTAGTTAGCCTTTGAAGGTTCTGATGCCCCATTGACTGGGGCAGGAAGTACCATTCCCACCCCCACCCCCACTTCTCAAAAGAGCTGTTTAACGTTCATCCTTCTCGCCTCTACAACCACCAAAAAGTGAATGAAAGGAAACCTTTAAAAGATCAGTGGCTGGGAAGAGGTGGTTTATTGAGTTTCCCCTGCAGTACATTGCAATCTCTTCCATCAGTGCGGCAAGGAACCGGTAACAGATGCTACTTGTCGTGAGTATGGATCTAGCTGAAATGTATTGCTCAGGCAAATGGGGAAACCTTAAGTCTTCATTCAGGTAAGTTGTCCCTTGAGATGGAGCCTGTCAGAAGACCAAAAGCAAAGAAACGTGGGTTCTATTTCCCCACATTTTTTAATAAAGGTTTGGGCTGTATATCAGGGAAGGAAGTCCTTAGGGTATTCATAGCTCACTGATGAGCAGTGTTTTTTTAATAGATGTTACTGATGAATATGAAGCTCCATCATCCCTCCTCTTTTTGCTGCCATCCATGGCAGCCATTTTGTGCTGGCACAGATGACTTTTTTTAATCAATATGAGAACTGCTGTTCTGTAGCATCTGGTTCTCTTGTCCTCCTCCTCCTCCTCCCTCCCACCGTGTTACACCAGCTCTGGCATTACAAGGCTGCCAAAGCACATTGAGGACTCAAGTGATGTGTTTCTGGTTTCATGTTGCAGCTACAACTGCGGCCTATTTTTTTTAAAAAAGCCAATAGATCAAAATAGCTTCAACCCATAAATCAGTTAACCGATTGATCGGATCTATACAGCATTACATATGGCAAAGACAACAACTGTGAAGAAAATAAGCTTTCTCCTTTTTTAGATGTGCCCTCCTGTGTGAAGGCGAGATGCCTTTCCTAAGGTATTTTTACAAGAAAATATAAATTGCTTGCCAGCTCAACCACCAACTGCCCTCACCAACCCACCCCCCTTGCCAAACCCCCTCGCTTTACACTTTGCTAACCCTCCCATCCCCTTACAGATCTCTTTAACCCCCCACCCCATACCTCTTCAACTCCCATCCCATCACAGCTCCTTCAACTCCCACATCCCAAGCTACTTGCTAAATCCCCACCCTATTGTCAACCCAACCCCTTCATGGTTTGTCCCAAACCTAAGATCCCCAGGTCACTGCTGCCACTGGCAAAGGGGGGAAGAATGAAGAGGAGACATCTTTTTTCTCTCTTTGCCCCCCCCCCCGTTTATGCTACCAACAGAGAGAAGAGTACATTTTAAAATGATAGGAGCAGAATGGGAAGAGAAGAAGAAGAAGAAGAAGAAGAAGAAGAAGAAGAAGAAGAAGAAGAAGAAGAAGAAGAAGAAGAAGAAGAAGAAGAAGAAGAAGAAGAGTTTGGATTTGATATCCTGCTTTATCACTACCCTAAGGAGTCTCAAAGCAGCTAACATTCTCCTTTCCCTTCCTCGCCCACAACAAACACTCTGTGAGGTGAGTGAGGCTGAGAGACTTCAGAGAAGTGTGACTAGCCCAAGGTCACCCAGCAGCTGCATGTGGAGGAGCGGGGAATCAAACCCGGTTCACCAGATTACAAGTCCACCGCTCTTAACCACTACACCACACTGGCCACCCCACACTGAACCGCCCATCTGCCTCTGGTTACCTCCTCTTTGCCCCTGCTGGGGCAGCTCCCCATCACCTGCCCTGGTTTGTTGCTGTTTTCCTCACCCTTGGCCTCCAATGTGATGAGGCTAAAATGGCAGTGCTCGCAACAGTTGTGCAGCAGCAGCAGAGCCGTATGGTTCTGGGGAGCTACCCTGGCCCATCCTGGCTCATGTGGGCCCTCCACTCAACACCATTTGCTTGCTCACTTGCTCACCTGCACCCACCAGCCTGCTGCTCTGACTTCATGCTACAGTTGGCATGGCCATTCTTCAGTGGCCATAGGTGTTGCAGCATAGTATAGAGAGGAATAGGAATACTGTTTTGACTGATTAACTGTGGGTGCCTTTTGTGTTGATCACCATATTTCTTTGGTTGGAAGGAGCTCTGGAATATATGAGGACAAATTTAATGAAAGGAGGGGTGGGGTTGTGTGTGGTGTACATTTACCTCAGGAACAGCCTTGTCTGTTACCTTCCTCCTCCTAAGTCTGTGTTTCCCTTGCAGAACTCAGCACAAGGAAAGATGGGGACGAAACTGGCATGTGCCCCCTGGAAGGCTGGGAAAAAGCTGCTCTGGGCCATTGCCTTGGCATTGGGGGTGGCAAATATTAACTCTTGAAATAGAAGCTCATGTTGTCTTTGTTAATTTTTGAATCAGCACATTTGTAGAGGAAGGGAAAAAAATGGTTCAACATGGCTGTTCGCTCTGGGAACTCTGCCAAAACATACTACTATAACAAAGGCCCTTGAATTGAAACTATCAAATCAATATAGCATTTTCATATATGGTTGCTTTAAGTCAGAAGAGAGGCTAGAGAAGGATCAGGGTCCTGATTTGAGGCAGAATGGAAGCATTTATCTTCTCTGCCTTAATTTCCAAAGATGCTGGTTAATACATCATCAGACTCAGTGCTGGGGAATTTGCAGGCAAGATCTTGGAGATAAAACGCATTTTTTTTTTATCAAGCAGTTGTATAAAACTTCCATGTATCCCCATTTAGAAGACAGGGTACCATTCTATTCTCCAGTTAATACAAATTTTTAAAAATGTTGAAACTGCAAAAGTTTAAGAAAGGGGCAACTCAAAAGATCAAAAGAAGAGAAAAGAGAAAAGACTGAAGAGTTTGGGCTTTAACAGCATAAGAACACAGTAAGAGTCTGCTGGATCAGGCCAACGGCCCATCTAGTCCAGCATTCTGTTCTCACAGTGGTCAACCAGATGCCAGTAGGAAACCCAGAAGCAAGACCGAAGCACAAGAGCGCTTTCCTCTCCTGTGGCTCCCAGCAACTGGTATTATTAAATAGCCATCATGGCTAGTAGCCACTGAAAGCCACCCAGGTTGGTAGCCTCCTGTGGGAGACTGAATGAATGAATGAATGAATGCATTCTTATAGAATAAGCACCATTAGAAACAGTGGGTCCTGCTTTTAAGGAAACACGCATTGGGTTGTACTATAAATGACTTGGGAAGTGACTGACCAGCTAGCAAAAATGTGCTAGGTAGGGATGGGGGTGAAATTTGATTTAGTTCACATTTAAGGGCAAACCTACCTAATTTGCACTTTCCAAAACAATATGCCCACCTGTCAATCACCTGGCATCACAAGGGATAGCCCATTTTGCGCTGTGCAGGCAGCTCAGCTGATTAGCGGTGCATGCAAATCCCTTTCCCACGAGACACATCTTTGCCTGCCCCCTAAGGAGGGAGGAGAAAGATAATTCACTTCACATTTAAAGGTAAAGTTACCTAATTTGCATGGTCTGAAACAAAATGTGAACTGAAATATTGGCATCCTTCGAAATTCAGACGGCTCTGAATTTGCAATGCAGTTCTCCTTCTAAATAATGTGTACAAAAATGTATATATTAGCCAAAAGGATATTTAAAATGCATTATACCAGGCAAAAGAGATAGAGATTGCATAGAGATCATAGCTGCCAAGTTTTCCCTTTTCTCGCGAGGAAGCCTATTCAGCATAAGGGAAAATCCCTTTAAAAAAGGGATAACTTGGCAGCTATGATAGAGATGTGTGTCTGTTACAAGAAATGTACACTCAAATGCTGATGAATCGACATGAGGACTTAAAAACAAACAAGAACATACAAACTGAATTGGAAACATGGAAAATGGAAACATGAAAAAGTGAGAGAAACCCACTGGCAGATCCATCTATTTCCCATGCTTGGTTGGTGAGAGACCCTGTGTGAGGGAAGGGAACACCACTTTCTTTTCTCTTTCTCTTTTTGTTTTTATTTAGGTTAGTTTTTCTTTGATGTATTGTATTATTAAAAAGCCTTAATAAAATCTAATTGGGGGGGGAGAGTCATTTGCACCCTGACTTTTGGTCTATAAAATAAAATTAGAACCCACAAACAGATTAGCAAAATGTAAAATCCACAACCCAAGATTCAGCAACGTTTGAAACCAGAATTTAAAAGCACAAGCGACAGGACAGCCGTGGATGAATAATTGATTTAGCAGGAGGAGTGAGAGGCCCGATGGGAAGAGCAGACCAAGGAAATGTCAAACTGAAAAGGTCCCAAAGGCCCAGAGAGAGAGGGAGGGAGGGAGGGAGAAGCTCTGCCTGTCTTGTCCTGGCATCTCAAGTTCAATAGAGAAGGCACAAGCAACCAGTTTGGTGCCAAGAAAAGCCCCATTTTAGTCAATCCACCACTGTGAATCCCGACTATTTCCCCCACCAAGACCCTAGAAATTTATGAGTGCCACTTAGGTGTTTTTCTGTTAAGGATCTTCACTCTTCAAAAATGTGTTTGTTTGTTTGTTTGTTTAAGTGTGAAAATGTAGAGGCATGGGGAATATTTATTTGCTAGATCCTTTCCTTCCTGCAAGGAGCTCAGAACAGCCTTGTTAGTGAAGCGTTTAGCTCTATTCTGCATCACCCTCAAATTTCCAACATACCTAAAACAAAAAGCTAATGCTACAGTGCTGTGTGCTTGGAATACACCCTAATAATGGCCTGTACAGATTTTTCTTCGAATGCTCAGCTTACAAAAGTATTTTGTGGAACACAGCACCACCCCCTGTTCAAAATAATTATTTGGCATTTGCTTAAATGGATTTGATGAACTTTTGAGATTTGGCAGATGTGTTAGCTATCATTTATGCTGCTTTAATTATTGTAAAAGGGAACCAGGTGGTGCTGTGGGTTAAACCACAGAGCTTGCTGATAAGAAGGTCGGCGGTTCGAATCCCTGTGACGGGGTGAGCTCCCATTGCTCTGTCCCAGCTCCTGCCAACCTAGCAGTTCGGAAGCACGTCAAAGTGCAAGTAGATAAATAGGTACCACCACTCCAAGCGGGAAGGTAAATGGCGTTTCCGTGTGCTGCTCTGGTTCACCAGAAGCAGCTTTGTCATGCTGGCCACATGACCTGGAAGCTGTATGCCGGCTCCCTTGACCAATAACGTGAGATGAGCACCACAACCCCAGAGTCGGTCACAACTGGACCTAATGGTCAGGGGTCCCTTTACCTTCACCTTAATTATTGTAAATGCACTTTCGATGCCAGAAATTCTGATTCCTGCACAAGCAACAGTGTGTTCAAAAGCTTATTGTTTGAGCTTGGTCACTGATGAACTTGAGAGTCCATTGTTTAGTGCTCTCAACTTCGCTGGCTTGTGACAACTTTTGGGGGGCTGGGCACTATAGGGTTTGTGTCAGTTTGGGTACCCAATACAAATATTTCAGATACCCAAGTGCATCTGAAATATTTGCAAACTTGCAGGCAGGGCCTTTGGGGGCAACAGATCTACAAAAAGCAACTAAAAACATAAGTGCATAAAAAGAAGTCCAGCTGGATTTAGAATCATAGAATCATAGAGTTGGAAGAGACCACAAGGGCCATCTAGTCCAACCCCCTGCCAAGCAGTAAACACCATCAAAGCATTCTTGACATATGCCTGTCAAGCCTCTGCTTAAAGACCTCCAAAGAAGGAAACTCCACCACACTCCTTGGTAGCAAATTCCACTGCTGAACAGCTCTTACTGTCAGGAAGTTCTTCCTAATGTTTAAGTGGAATCTTCTTTCTTGTAGTTTGAATCCATTGCTCCGTGTCCGCTTCTCTGGAGCAGCAGAAAACAATCTTTTTGGCCAAAGGCCCATCAAGTCCAACTTTCTTCTTCTTATGGTGGCCAACCAAATGCCTCCATGGGAAGTTTGAAAGCAGGACCTGGAGAACAACAGCACTCTCCCCTCCTGCAGTTTCCAGCAACTGGTATTCAGGAGCATAATCCCTCTGACACTGGATATAAAACATAGTCGTCATAGCTGGTAGCTACTGATAGCCTTTCCCTCCATGAATTTGTCTATTTCAGTAGCCCATGCGAGTCTATATCCAGCTTGCAAATATCTCTAGAGAGAGCAGGCCTGCTTGTGGTCTACATAAAAAACTGCTAAACTGCATGATCATTTCTTTCTGTTGCTCCTTTAGGCACAGAGTCTGTCATCTCAGACTCCACCCTGACAGGTAGCCATCCACACGAGACATCCTTTTTGTCAAGGATCTTCTGGCCACTCCATCGTACTCAGCAAAGCCAGTCAGAATTGTCACCCCAGTATGATAGAGGTTCTTTCATCTTTCACTTGGATTGTGATAGTTGTTTTCTATCCCACTGCAGGCACTGATTAACTTGGCGATGCTAGGATCCTTGCATTATCATCCATTACTGCAGCTGTGAATGGTCACTTTCTTAGTTTGTCTATGCTTAAGCTTGAATGTAGGGACCTGGGTGGCGCTGTGGTCTAAACCACATAGCCTAGGGCTTACCGATCAGAAGGTCGGCAGTTCGAAACCCCATTGATGGGGTGAGCTTCTGTTGTTCAGTCCCTGCTCCTGCCAACCTAGCAGTTCGAAAGCATGTCAAGTGCAAGTAGATAAATAGGTACCGCTTTGGCGGGAAGGTAAACGGCGTTTCCGTGCACTGCTCTGGTTCACCAGGAGCGGCTTAGTCATGCTGGCCACATGACCTGGAAGCTGTCTGCGGACAAACACTGGCTCCCTCGGCCTATAGAGTAAGATGGGCGCGCAATCCCAGAGTTGTTCGCGACTGGACCTAACGGTCAGGGGTGCTTTACCTTTACCTTTAAGCTTGAATGTGGTTGTCACAAACAGCATTTTTTTACACTGCATTTCCCTCTGACTGTACCACTTACTTTGCCCTGTTTTACACCCACATATATGGGCTTACTTATGCCTTTTATGCATCTGATGAAGTGCTTGCTACTTAAAAATAAAAGCTTATCCCATAATAAATCCGTCAGTCTTTCAGGTGCTACAAGACTACTTGTGGCTGTTGTGGTTGTTGTTTTGCTACAACATGTGCATGGCTTCTCTCTGGATAGTGTTCCTGGCTTCCTTGCTGCCCTGGGGGAAAGCCAGAGCTGTCCATAGAGCAGATATTCTGGCCTAAGCACATCCAAGTAGTACAGAGTTGGGAAACATCTGAGTGCCTCTCCAGATGTTGCTGGATTCCCATATTCCATCAGTCCCAGCCAGCATGGCCAGTGGTCAGGGATGATGGGAGTTATACATGTGGTAGGAGTGCAGTTTCTCGTTGTTGTTGTTTTTTCAATTTTAAATTCAGCTTGCCCCATTTCTGCATACATTTGTGATATTTTAGAATGAAGTCTACATGAAATTTTTATGCATTTTCATGTGCGTTGATCCTAAAATAGGCATGGGTTTGCCTCATATGTGTATTTTTTGCAAGCAATCCCCCCGCTCCTGTGGATTACATTTTTGTAGGCTATTTTCGCTAATCACTAACTCTTTGGCTGAAGAACTACACAGCAAAATTCAGAGAGGTGTGGATTTTGAAAGAGAGATGTGTTTTGGTTCACCATTTGTTTCAGGAAGTGCAAATTTGGAAGGTTCACTTAAAAAAAAAATTTTTCTTCCTCATACCTAGCCCACAGAGGTTAAAGATAGTTTTGAATCTTCCAGAGCTCACGGCTTGTGTTGGAAGAGAACGAAAGAAAGAAAAAATGGATGAGCCAGGAAATACAAATATGTTTTTGTTTCCCATAAATTGATTTTTCAGCAGAATTGGCTGTAAACAACAACTCCACACCACATCATGACTTTCTGGCCCCTGCTGTGCAATAATCACAGGCCGACCAGTATCTCCCTGCCACATTCCGCTTGTCAGGTGGTTAAAAGCAACGGGGGGGGAGCACTCTGTCAAGCGCGCCTGCAACCCAACAGAGTGTTCTTGTCTAAGCGAGATGTTTATAGTTGCTCCAGGAAAAACGTGTCTGGTTGACGCCAAAGTAATAGCTGGGAATAAAGCTGTCCTTGGGCTGGCCAGCATTAATATGAACTTACATAACATGCTTAATGCAGGGGAAACAACTAATCCCACACCATGAGGTTCACAAGCTGGGGGTGAGAAGCTGTTTCATGCACTAGGACAGGTTTTTTTGTTTTGCTTTGCTTTTTTGCAGAGCTCCTCCTCCCGTCTTCTTGGGTACATGGTTTGAATTCCTGAGACTCCCAGGCCCAGATGATACAGATTGGTTTGACAGTGGGACAACCCATGGGTGAGTTCAAGGGCTGAATCAAAATCCACCCCTCCCCCTATTTCTCCAGCCCATAGCTCACAAAAAGGGGGGCGTTTTGGTGGTTTTCAGCAGGGCAAATTGGTGTGGGTGGCTTTGGAGGGGAGAGGGCATTTGTAGTAGGAGCCAACAGCTTCCTTTCTCTTTTCTACGCACTGTTTTCAAACGCTTCCTGTCATTTTCTTCTACTTTTAGCAACTGCAGGACAAAGGAGAACTCTTCCTTCTGCCAAGTAGCCACTCCAATACCAAGGGAATGATGGAAGCCTTGTGGCAACAGTGCCATTCTGTGGGCATTTGAAGTGAAGAAGCATGACGGCAGCTGGTGAAGGCTGTGGGGGGAAGAGGGTGTGTGTTTGGGGTGAGCTGGGTGGGGGACAGGCAAGCCATGGAGGAAAGGTGGGGGGTTGGTCAGGTTTAAAGAGAGGGAAGACAGGTGGGGCAAGGGGCAGAAGTGTGGTTGGCCAGGTTGGCGTGAGCAGGGGCAGCAACCCCTAGTTAATAAAATACTTTTTTGTTTCTGATTTGTTGAGTATTTTTCCTTTTTTTTTAACCTAACATCTGAACACACCTCATTGCTTGAAGAACCAAGTAGCCTCCACTGCCCTGAGGCAGCATTGCTGTTATTTTGCATACTATACAACTGAGAGGAGAAAATTAAGGCATTTTTACCTCCGCAGTCAAAAGAGGCTGCAAAGTTTTGGAGTGTCTTCATGCTTGTGAGAAGAAGTGTTTACAGCTCGAATTACCTGTTCACCCAAGCAAATGTGTGCAGTATATTACCATAAACATGGTTGCGGAGACAATTTTTCCACTGGAGGGCAGCATACTTGTGCGTTTTTTTAATTGTTGTTTTAATTTTTATTTAAAGCATTTTTACTCCACCTTTTAGCCACAAAGACTCCCAGAGTAGCATGCAGAAACCAGTAGTCAGACAGTCCCTGCCCTGAGGCTTACAACATGATGTGAACAAGATTTCATATTCAATATTAGGTGTCACAGATCACATTCTGAAATGCCAGCCTTGGGTATCAGATAAGAGTAACTGTAAACTCTTTCATATGAAAATATATCAAGGCAAAAGGGGGGGGGAACCAACTAAAAAAATCTGACTTTGAAGTACTAATGACTTTGGAAGGTGCAAAGGGCTTAATTAGAAAAAAAAATCTGTTGTCTACTTTTGGATTAAGATAATGATATTCGCCACAATTATGTTTAAAGTGGGGAAAGAGATCAAGGAAGCAGGATTCCTAAGAATGAGTGGAGGTGGATCTGGGAAAAACGTGTGGTTGGATACCAGTGGCTAAAATTTTAAAGAAAACTTCCTAAACTTTCCATCCTGGTGTCATTGTAGAAATTCTTGAGGACTGCAGCCTTAGGAATCAAGTTCTCTCTTGACAAAATGTTTGAAACCAGTTTAGCATTAGCCAGCCAACATTCTCCCAGATGACAGGGTCTAAAAGGTCAAGCTTGTAGAATCGTCAGAAACCCCATTCAAAGTGTTGCACAAAACAGCACTTTATAGGGAGCTTCTGAAGACCTCCATGGGCATTTCTTTTTGTTAAAAAAAAAATCACTTGGCATCATTGTGAATTTCCCCATCTTTAGCTTAGTTCACCTTGTTTCCACATATGCTTGTGATTTTTTTAAAGAGTAAATCATACGCACTTGCATGCAGTTTCATGCACATTTCTCCAGCTAGACACATTTTGCCTAGTATATGCCTTCTGCTGAGCACTTTTGCATTTTTGTACATTATTTTCACCAGTGGACACATCTTGATCTGCATTTTTTCCTACCATGCACTCCCCCCCCCCCGTGCTTCTTTGGTTTGATGGACTGCATTGAAAAATTCAGAGAAGTGCAAATTTCATTTTTTAAAAATAATGATTTTTATTAGTTTTATATATTTATATATATATATATATATATATATATATATATATATATATATATATGAATACATAAAAACCAAGCATAGTCCACACGTCATTATTCATAGCAAAAACCAACAATTAAAATAAAATTATAAAAATAAAAAACAAATAAAATTTCAGCATTTAAACATTTCATATCATTTTCCTTTGGGGACTTCCTCAAAGTCCCCCCCTCTGCGTTTCATTACTAATTTTTCCAGCAAATTCTATATCTTAAGTTAACTCATTCAATTGCACTAAATTTTTTCACTTATTTTATCATAATTCAAAATCTGCATTTTCTGTATACTTGCATATCTATTTCTCAATTTCTATTCTACAATAATTTTTTTAATATACTTTACATTTTTTCCAATCTTCTTTCACCGCTTCTTCTCCCTGGTCTCGCAGTCTTCTGGTCATCTCAGCAAGTTCCATAAAGTCCATTAGTTTCATCTGCCATTCTTCTACTCTTGGTATCTCCTGTGTCTTCCAGGTCTTAGCTAGTAATATTCTAGCCGCTGTTGTGGTGTACAGGAAAAAAATGAAACATCTTTCTTAGGTATTTCTTTTCCAACTATACCCAAGAGAAAGGATTCTGGTTTCTTGATAAAAGTGTTTTTCAACATTCTTTTTAGCTCATTAAAATGCTTTTTGCATTAAAATGTGATTGAAACAACTTTCTTCCCCATTGCTACCCCCCCTTCCTTCCCACACATCGGCTTGCCAGGTGAGGGACAGCTCCCTAGTGCCAGTGGTCTGGACTAATCACTTTCAGAGGCCTTTTGAAATGACTTGGAGGGCATCTGGAGGGCTGGAGATGTCAAAAAGAGATAGGTAGTTATATTCATTTATGGTGGAGATGTATTGAAATTAAGCCTTACTGAGATATGATATATAAGGAAATGAAAAAAATACTTAAGTATTCCTTCAAAAAGAATCCTGAATTATTCCTCCTTGGTATGCTCCACGATGAAATTCACCCAAAAGACAGAAATATTGTAATGTATGCAGCGACAGCAGCTAGAAATCTAATTGGTTCAAATTGGAAAAGCAATAAGATACCGACCAAAGAGGATTGGCAGAATAAATTGTTAATATATTACAATTCAGCAACAAAAAATGCTGAAGTTAAAGGAATCAATGAGGAAACCAGAAATAAAGATTGGGGGAAATATAGAAATTATTTAACAACAATGGTGGAAAATCCCTCACTTGCAGAAACCATATGAGGGCTCAGAAATAAAAGGTTCATAAATAGATCTATAATAAGCAATTAGGTATACAGTTGGTCGTGAGAACATGAAAGGCGCAGAACAAAATATGGCTGGAAGTATCAAATCACGCACGGTGGGTGGAGGGAAGGGTGGCGGGATACAGGAACACAGGAATACAAGAAAATATTTGCAATTTGAAAAAAAAAAGAATTGTTATTATGTTTTGTTTTCGTTTGATGTTCTGTTATCATTTGGTGTTACTTTGTTTTGTCTTATTTTCTTTGCTTGTACATACAAAGTACATATTATGTTGAATTTTATGATTATAATTTTATATGATTTATTATTATTTATTATTTTATTTTTCTTCTTCTTTCTGTTTATGCTTTTTGTGGCATTTTGATTTGTAATGTTGAAACATAAAATAAAAATTATTTTAAAAAAAATGACTTGGAGGCCCACAGGCTCCCCACCCTGCCCCACAGAACTGGCAGCAGCAGAGAAGCGTCATGTGCATCTGAGTAACTGCCGTTGCCTAAATATCACACTGGAGCCTTGAATCCATTGTGCCATGTGATGGGGAAAGTTGCATGATTTCCGTGGGGTGTTGAGATTTATTTCTGCCTGCTTGTTTCTTTGGATTCACAGGAAGGATCCCTCCCCCCTTGCATCATTTATATTAAAGTCTCCAAATTAAAAATAATTATTAAAGGCACTCATTTACTCATAATGTTTCTGCAGTGATTAACTATTTTGCTGAAAGCATCTTAGCTGCCTTTGAATGAGGATGCTTCCCAGGCTTTTCCACCCATGACACCTTCATTTAATTGCAATAATTAAAAAGCCTTTTCTTCCCAGTTCTTAATGAAACTGGGTTTCTTTCATAGGAAAATATTCCTACCCAGATCTGAAAGATAAGGTGTGTGTGTGTGTGTGTGTGTGTGTGTGTGTGTGTGTGTGTTGCCTGGTGTAAAAAATAGAACTGCTTGGAGGATGAAAAATAAGGTTCATATTGAAGAACCCCTTCGTATTTCAACACAATAGGTGTGATGAGAGTTGCAAATGTCAGTTGGAAGAGTTTTGTCATTAAAAACAGGCAAATTGTTTTCTTACAGCAGTGAAATGGTTTGCTTTTTTTTCGTCTTGCAAAATCATTCTGACCGAAAAAGCAAAGAGCCCCTCCCGCTCTCTGGGCTAAACCGGGATCAATGCTACTGATTTTGGTGACAGAAACCAAACAGTAATTATCTAATGTGTTGTTGTTGATGATGATGATGATGGTGGTGGTAATGTTTGGTTTGGTTTCCTGTAACTAACAGGGAAGAGGAACACTGTCTGGCCCATACAGGTAGGTAGCCGTGTTGGTCTGAGTCGAAGCAAAATAAAAAAATTCCTTCAGTAGCACCTTAAGGACCAACCCCCACCACCCTCTGTATATATATAGGGTCTGACACTTCTGTTTCTAGTGTATCTGAAGAAGTGTGCATGCACACGAAAGCTCATACCAAAATAAAAACTACCTGTGACACTGAAGTCCTAGGTCAGGCACCCCCAAACTTCGGCCCTCCAGATGTTTTGGACTACAATTCCCATCATCCCTGACCACTGGCCCTCTTAGCTAGGGATCATGGGAGTTGTAGGCCAAAACATCTGGAGGGCCGTAGTTTGGGGATGCCTGTCCTAGGTAGATTTCCTCCAATATTTGTTCTCTCTTATAAAATCATAGCTTCATGGAGTTGAAGGTTCCTCAAAGGTCATCTAGCCACCCTGTGCCAATTCAAGAGTTTCACCACTACAGAATTCCAGAGGGTGAAACTTGCACTGGAAAATAAGTGTGTGTTGCAGGGAGAGGGGAACTTTCTAACTATTACCCCTAGGCAGGGCTGGTTCCAAGTCTGAGAAGGCCCTCAATAAAATGCTCTTTGGTGACCCCCTTCTTCCCTTGATGGTTCTTTCCTTGCTTTCCTGACAATGTCCCCTGCTTCACTCAGACCCAGGCAGGAGTTCTTATTGTATTCTGCAGCCTGTAAGTTTGTGTTTTAAAAGTTTGTACCTCAGCAAGAGCCAGGAGGAGAGAGGGGCAGCAGAACAAACCAGCAGAAATCACTTAGGTTAAGGATGTGATTAGATGCAATTAATAAAAATCTCCTTAAGAATCAATGAAATATATTTCTCATGGATAAGGGGGTAGATACCAAACCCCCATTTCCCTTTCCCACAGTGCTCCTGAGCAATGTTATATTGTTAAGTGGTGGCTTTGAGACCCAGCTGCTTCAAGACTCAGTGCAGGTGGGGCATCCAGGACCAGGACAGGTGAGCCACACCAGGTGCTGATGCAGGACATGCCCCTTCTCCAAGATGCATCTTCCCATCCCCTGTGAGGGGCATGGGACCCTCCACCTTGCACAGGTCCCATTACAGACTGGGGCTTCTGTGAACTCAGTTCAACACACTGGTACCAGTGTACCGAGTCCTATGCTAGATTAGGATCAGGCTACTTAAAAGATTGTCTCACTGCCTTCCAGGCACAACCAATCCATCACAGCACTCTGCAGGCAAGGACCTTCTGCAGATCCCATCTTACCAGAAGGTCCATTCTATGTGATGCCAGAATTTCACAGGGGCTCTGCTCTGCCTCTATGGTCAGTGGCAGCAATGCTGCTTAATATCATTGCGCGTCGAGGCCCCGCACCCCCTCCCTCAAGGAATGGAAACACGCAGACGCCAGTATTTAGGTTAATGGGTGAATAAAGGCCACAACTTTTACTGGTTACAGAATGTGAATGGTATTGACTTTAGGCATTGGACCCATTCCGACTATACCATGCAGGAAGTCTCAAAAGGGTTAACCACCTGTAGGGGGAGCCCTGTTGATGTAAATCAACTAGGAGCTCCCCCGGGGTCACCCAAAAAGTCATGCCATGGCCCCAGCCAACACCCGGGCTTCGGACAGGAACCACAACCCCAAGATTCCTCTAACGGAATACCCTTAAAGGGGAGAGGCAGGTGATGGTCACAACCTCCCCTCCCATAAACCAAGCTTTTCCAATGCCTAACCGCCAAACCTTACAAAGTTGTGATGATTTGCTATGAGGTAGGCGAAAACCAAGTGGATGGTGCCAATCTGCCAAGTGGAAAAATTCCTACCAGGCCCCTTCAACAGGCAGCCAACCGAAGTCCATAGCAAGGTCAAGGTGACTAATGCCAGAAGAAATGGTGGGAGGGCAGTGGATCCATAGAAGCCGGGAGCATAAGGAAGTATTCCCAGTTGTGCAGCCGCTTAAATGCGGCTTAGCCACACACCCCAGCTAGCCGGATTGGTTGGCTGGGTTGTGATGCATGCCGGGACTCCCTGATGACACGGGAACCAAAACATGCCCCCCGCATGCAACCGCTCCCCTCCCTGAAGAGGAGAGGCCTTGCTGGAAATTACGGTAGAGGGGATGCTTTGGTGCTCAGATCCTGCTTTCAGGTTTCCAACAGGCATCTGGACAAGATGGGGCATTGGCCTGATCCAGCAGGCTCTTTTTGTGTTCTTCAGTCTCTTAGCATCTATCACATTCTGCACTTCCTCCCATGACATATCAGTCAGACGTTATCTTAATTATCCTTCTGGCGTCTGTTAAAGACTTTCTTCTTTCAACAAGTCCTTCAAGTGTAGATCTTTATCCTTTCTGTATTTGTATTGGAGTTCAAGTTGGTTTTATATGTGAATGTGTTTTTAATTGTTTTTTTAATTGTTTTTATTGCTGATGTTTTTATTGTGAAATCACTTTGAGGTATTTATGAGAAGTGACTCATAAATTGAATTAAATAAAGAAGAAAATTTATAACAGAAGAACCTACGATTTGGCATATAGAGAGAGACTTTTTTCCTGCATGGGTTTTATTTTAGAGGTGGGGAGGGGGCGTTCAGACATTGAAAATATGACTTTCCAATTTTCATTTTCTCTGTTTGGAAAGGGAGAAAAACTACACACAACTTAATGTTTTTTTGTCATTCTGCCTTTAGGTGCTCCAGTGGGTAATGACCCCCCCCCAACACACACACACTTCAGTTCTGATGGTCAGGTAAATTACCAATTTATCCTTCTGTAAGTGCTCCCTAAAGGCTGGAAAAAATAAAGGCATCATGGAAGAGGATGAGCTTGATTCAGTTTAAGTCACATATGAAGAAGCTGGCAGAAACTGATTAACAACCTTCCTTTTCAAAGTTATTCAGACTGTCTTCAGGGCACGTTCAAAATATCCACCTCTGCTACCCACCTCTGCTTCTGGCACAAGGTTTCCCAGCCTGCAGCTCAGTGGAAGAGCATCTCCTTGGCATGCAGAAGGTCCCAGTTTTGGTCCCAGGCATCTCTAGGGAGGGCTGAGAGAGACCCTTCTGTGAAATCCTGGAGAGCCACTGGCAGTCAGTGTATATAAGCTCAATGGACCGAGGGTCTGACTCCATATAAGGCAGCTTCATGTGTTGCTATGGCAACAACAATGACCAGAACAGATGCTCTGCTGTGATAAAGAGAAGCATCTCTTCATAATTGTAGTAATTGGTTGTTGTTGGCGTCCATTTGTCTCTAGAGACATTGGAGTGCACCTCTGAGGGTGGAGTCAAACGTCTGCATTAGCAGCAACAAAGTGACCTCCCCAGGCTTGGATAGTGTTTATGGAGGTCCTGGGCTGCCCAGACAACAAGACCTCTCGGCCTCGCAGACGTGATCCAAAGGAAAGCAGAGCAGTATGTTTGGCACCAACTTGGCTGCAGGAATTGCTGGAAGGAGGCGTATGAGGCACCATCCATCTGTTTTAGGGACTCCACTACAGATCTGTGCAGGGTTTATTTCTTAGCCTTTTCTTCTCCTAATGATATCCCATTAGAGTTTTCCTTCTCCTTGATGGGCTACATTCCCAGGTGGATGAGCCCCATCTGCTCCTCATTTCCCTCTACAGCACATGCAGAAACCTCTTTTTTTGACTGTTGGACCCACTATTCATCTCATCCACTTGTTTTTGCATGCAGCAGAAGTCTGCAATTCACCAAGGGTTTGAGACCCATCATTGAGACCCTGGTTTAGCCGACCGGTTGAGCAGAGTCAAATACTGTCTCCATTGAGCTAAGACTCCATCCTTTTTAGCGTGTTTATTCATTTTCCAGTGTAGTTGTGTATTAGTCTGTTGTTCCTCAATAAACAGCCTCTTGTTCTGTGCCTGCAAAGTGGGTAATCAGGCCCTGATTCAATCCCCAGCATCTCTGGGTAGTTCAGGGAATGTTCCCTGCCTGAAACCCTGGACAGCCGCTGCTAGTCAGTGCAGACAATACTGAGCTAGATGGTCCAATAGTCTCTTGGTACAAGGCAGCTTCACATGGAGTCCTATGTTTCTTTGTACACAGAATTTTAAAGATGCATCTGGAGATATTGAAGGAGATCTAAGTGTCACGGCTACATATGATTCTGGGAGAATTCTGACTAGTTTAACAAAGCAGATCAAGCTAGAACTTGATGGAAGCCTATCTTAATGAAATGTTGCAGAATCTGGCTCTATCACCTTTACATCTTCTCCACCTCATGGGAAATCTCATAGGAGCAATTAAGCCTCTAGCTTCTTTTTGTGCTGCCAAAAAACAAAAAGCACAAAACCTCACCTAACTAACGCGAGCAACAAATTGTCCTCAGATAGTGTACAAACAAAGTTACCCTTAGAAGAAGAATCCTCCTTTCCCCCTTCTGGAAAAGTCTTTTTCTAAGAATAACTTTAAAAATCTTTCATGCTTTCGAAAAATCTGTTTCCAAGTTATTCTTACGTGAAGCAGAATGATTTAATATTAACCATTATTTCTATTTCCAGTGCTTTAGCTGTGAGTGCCGTTAACATACATAGCTAAAATATCATGTCCATATATAAGAGGGCATATCAGTTGAGGAAACACAGAGATTTGCAGAAGTAAATAATAATGATAACAATAACAATAACAACAACAACAACAACAACAACAATAATAATAATAATAATAATAATAATAATAATAATAGGGAACCCCTAAGGGAGTGGGACACAAACAGCCCTTTGCTTAGTGGCCACAGAATGTTAACTGTTTCAGGGAGGAGGAAGAGAATGAGGTGAGGTAGAATCAGGGCTTTTTTTCAGTCGGAACTCTCCAGAACTCAGTTCTGACACCTCTCAGGTAAGCACCATTGTCATTCTAAGAGAATGAGGGAGGTGTTCGTGGTGAGTTCCAGCACCTTTTTTTCTAGAAAAATAGCACCAGGTAGAATGGAATTATGTGCCTGGGATCTTAAACAGGGACATTGGTGGTGGGGAATGGCATTTGCCAAGAGGATCCACAAGTATTGGCAACAATTAATTAATTAATTAATTTTTAAAAAAGGAGAAACTGCTATCCCTGGTGACCCCTGAAACATTTCAATATAATATGCACCCCCTGAAAAACCATTTTGATGCTAGCCATTTTCACCACCTGCAAATTGAGGTGGTGATTTGATGGGGGGAGGATTTCAGAATTGCAAAATGTAAATGTTATTCCAGTGCATTTCAAGTGTGTCTACCTATATTAAACACTTAGATTTGTGGTACTGAAGCTCAAGCACCTTTTTTTTGTCTTGGAGAAGCAGATCACAGCCATGCTGCTACACCCTACTTTTCTTTAAAGGAAAAATCCAAACAGGTTCCTGGTCAGTTTTGCTGGTAGAATGTTGCATCAACTGTGGTAAGGAAGGGCTAGTGTGATTGCTCTTGTGGTGCCTGGCAGGAGTGCCAGACCATGACCATTGAGAAATTGCTGTGGCACCCTCTGAGGTAAGGGAAGACAAAACTACTCTTTTGCAGTTAAAAAACGCTAAAGTTGATCCAACAGTCCCCACTAGGTGTCCTCTTCCCACCAAATAAAAGTTTCTCGCAATTGTGTACAGTACTTGAAAAAACCACTTCTTTGCGAATTTGCAAACAGAGCCCTGTGGAGATATCAGCTAAATCTATGCATGCAGACAAGGTCTGGATTGGCCCCTAATGGTCAAGAATTCAAGCTGATAACTTGCACAGGGGCCTGTTTGAATACACACAGGCTTTCTCTATCTGTGTTAAAAGGGATGGGTAAATCTGCCACTTTTGATTTCTCTCTGTTTCTCATTTTTACAGTCTTAAGCTCAGTTCTCCACATTTCCACATTAGTTTGCAGAGTTTTTTTTTTTTTTAGGTTCTTGCGAAAATTCATCACCATTATAGTGCAACGGTCTCCTAATGTACATATTTTTGTATGCAGTTCTACCTACTATACACATTTCTGCAATGCAGTTTCCCCTGACATAGTGCAGTTTGCATGTTATTTTCATTTTTATGTGAACTTTACCCCAGGATATGTATTTTTATGCACACCACTTGACTGGAGAACTGTAATACAAAATTCAGAGAAGGATGAATGTTGAAGCATAGCTGTGTTTTGGATTGCTTCCCTCCCACACCCCAAAAGTGCCTAATAGGTATGTTTCTTTTAAAATTTGAACTGAATAAAATCTCTCCTCCATCCCTGGTTTTGTGCCCCATGCCTCTATGCATATGCTCCTGCGCTAGCAAGACATGGAACACATGGAAGATAGAAGCAGAGCCCCCCCCCCCGGTCCATGAGAGGATTGGGTCAATTTTTCCCTTTCCAAGTTGTGTCACCATTGCATGATTTCACCCATAATGCCATTCCATTCCCTTTCTGCATTAACCTGCACTTTTTAAAAAAAATCCCCTTATACTGTAATAACATTTTAATACATATTCAAAACTGTATTTTATTTCAAAATACATATTAGGCAGTACAATCCTTTACATTACTCAGAACAAAAGTAAGCCCCGTTGAATTCAACATGACCTATTTCCAGCGAAGTATGTGCAGAGAAACAGGAAGTGGGAGTCACATGCTTCCTGTTCCATCCTCTTACTGTCACATCTAAAGTGAGTCAAAGAAAACGCTAGGCCTAGAACTAGATCTCGGCTGTGATAAATAGGATAGAATCTTGGGCTCCCATTTCAGGGGTGGGGAGACATCCAGATCCTGGCTCTTAATTTAGGTGAGGTAATGTTCTCCTGTCTGTAAATAGATTGTTGTGCGGTACGCAGGCTACTTCAAATGCCAAAATAGCATCTATTCTGCTGTCCACAGGAGAGGCTCGTGACCTTGCCTGCCGCTTGTCAATTTAAATTCTGCCATCTGTGTATTGACTTCTTCTTTGGCCTTCTTAATGCTCAGGACCTTTCAAAGACTAACCACAGCTTTTGAAGAGAAATGGATTTTATGTGATAGCCTGACAGAGCAATCCTATACTTAGGTTATTTCGGGGCTTGTGCAGATGGGAAAGAGATGCTGCTACTCTGCTGCGGAACAGCCGCAAAATACAAGGCGTGCTCAACCTGGAAAGGGGAGAGGGAAAACACTACAGGCAAAAATACAAAAACAGAACAAGAACATCCCTGAGGTGCCTTATTTAGGAATGTGAAAAGCTGCCTTATACCAAAGTCAGACCACTGGTCCATCCAACTGAGGACTTTCTGCCCTGACTGTCAGGGGCTCTCCAAGTTTTCAGACAGGGAGTCTCTCCAGCCATATTTGGAGATGTTGGGGATTGAACCTGGGACCTTCGGCAAGCCAAGCATGTGCTCTACCACTGAACAATTGGTCCTTCCCCCGAAACAGCTCTTTCAATTGGCTACCTAAATTCAGGAAAGCAAACTTCAATGCCTGATGCTCAGAACTTTTAGGGTCCAAAATAAAACAAGCAGCACGCAAAGGCACCAAATTCAATCAAGTTTCAATCAAGTATTATTAATCCAAAGAGAAAACAATAAGAGAACCATATACAAGTGCTGACACAAGAGCCAAAATCAAACGTTAAACAGATAGCATGTACAAATTAAAGGCAAACCAGTCTTTATAGTCTTTGAGGCTATCTAGCGGTCAGCAAGTGGCAGCAGGTCGAACGAGGTGTCAATGGTAGTAAGGTGTCAATGGTAGTAGACAGGCTGCCGGCGTTTTTTTGCCTGTTTCGCCCATATGACGGGCTTCTTCAGTAGTTCTCCTTGTACTTTTATGTTTAGTGCATTCACTGGTGGTATAAACCAGGTCTTATTAGTATTCGAATTAAGACACTAATATACATATAAACAGAACAAATATCAGAAACAGTACTTACAATTTGTATGAAACCACTTATCTTGGCTTAGGCCACAATGCTCAGGTGTTTTTTCAAAAGGTTCTCTCATTTACATATCCACTGGTAATACAAATCAAATTCTAATTATTGTTTGAAATAATACAGTAATACAATTTCTAAAATACATGTACACATAAAGAGATACTTACATTTCTTGTATTCAGAGTATTTTTGGTTTGAGCATGTATTGACTAAGCAAATATCCTGTGTTTGGAGCACACTTATATACAAAAAGTTGGTTCACAGGTGATAATAATTAAAGATGACAATTGGGAGGGGGCAGAAGAATGTGAGTACTGATAACACTTACAGTATCTCTATGATTGCTGTATGTTATACTGCTGGTGTGTTCGTTTAAATGAATACAGAAAGGTCAAGATCTGAGTTTAAACCGTCCGGTTGTAATGTCTTAAACATAAAAATCAATTTAGTTTCTTGTTGTCTCAATATTTTTAGGATATCCTGCTTGTGGTATTTCTTGGGTGTGTACTGCCATAAGCCAAAAAACATTAAATCGGAGTCACTGTGTTTCATTTGTAAAAAATGAGGTGTAAGAGGGGCTTCCATCACTTTATTGCGGATGCGTGATCTGTGTTCTCCTATACGTACCTTTAGTGCCCGCGTGGTGCTGCCTACATACAGTTTGTTGCAAGGGCACCGTATGCAATAAACTACGTTCTTGGAGTTGCATGTGTCGAAAAAATTTGCTTGAAACACGGTCTGATAGCATTAAAAACAGAAAACCCAGCCGCCTGGTCATGGGGATGGATTTCACACCCCTGGCCAGCCACATTAGAAACATTATATATAAACATTGGCATATTGTGGAAGACATACCTGGCTGTAAAGATCCCCCCCTTTTAGGGTTGAGGAAGAAAGGAACTTTGCGCAATCAATTGGTCAAAGCTGATTGTTTGGAATCACCATCCATTGTCACTAAAGGCCACTATAGATGCGGCTCATGCAATATGTGCCCCTACAGTTTACAAGTAAAAGAAATAAAAAGTGAACATATGCAGTTCACTTTTAAAATCAACTCCATGACCACATGCAACTCCAAGAACGTAGTTTATTGCATACGGTGCCCTTGCAACAAACTGTATGTAGGCAGCACCACGCGGGCACTAAAGGTACGTATAGGAGAACACAGATCACGCATCCGCAATAAAGTGATGGAAGCCCCTCTTACACCTCATTTTTTACAAATGAAACACAGTGACTCCGATTTAATGTTTTTTGGCTTATGGCAGTACACACCCAAGAAATACCACAAGCAGGATATCCTAAAAATATTGAGACAACAAGAAACTAAATTGATTTTTATGTTTAAGACATTACAACCGGACGGTTTAAACTCAGATCTTGACCTTTCTGTATTCATTTAAACGAACACACCAGCAGTATAACATACAGCAATCATAGAGATACTGTAAGTGTTATCAGTACTCACATTCTTCTGCCCCCTCCCAATTGTCATCTTTAATTATTATCACCTGTGAACCAACTTTTTGTATATAAGTGTGCTCCAAACACAGGATATTTGCTTAGTCAATACATGCTCAAACCAAAAATACTCTGAATACAAGAAATGTAAGTATCTCTTTATGTGTACATGTATTTTAGAAATTGTATTACTGTATTATTTCAAACAATAATTAGAATTTGATTTGTATTACCAGTGGATATGTAAATGAGAGAACCTTTTGAAAAAACACCTGAGCATTGTGGCCTAAGCCAAGATAAGTGGTTTCATACAAATTGTAAGTACTGTTTCTGATATTTGTTCTGTTTATATGTATATTAGTGTCTTAATTCGAATACTAATAAGACCTGGTTTATACCACCAGTGAATGCACTAAACATAAAAGTACAAGGAGAACTACTGAAGAAGCCCGTCATATGGGCGAAACAGGCAAAAAAACGCCGGCAGCCTGTCTACTACCATTGACACCTTACTACCATTGACACCTCGTTCGACCTGCTGCCACTTGCTGACCGCTAGATAGCCTCAAAGACTATAAAGACTGGTTTGCCTTTAATTTGTACATGCTATCTGTTTAACGTTTGATTTTGGCTCTTGTGTCAGCACTTGTATATGGTTCTCTTATTGTTTTCTCTTTGGATTAATAATACTTGATTGAAACTTGATTGAATTTGGTGCCTTTGCGTGCTGCTTGTTTTATTTTGGACTTTTGAAGAAATTGGCAGCATTAGCCCATCATCTCTGTTTTTGTTGTACCTATGGCTTCTGGCACTCATGTGTTTGGTTACACTGAAGAAGAACAATCCCGCATTGTAGGGGATTTTCCCTTAGATGAGGAAGAAGGGAGGGACATGGTGAATGCTTTAGAGGATTTAATGGACTTGGGGAGGAAAAGAACTAGAGCATATTCACATGCATCTACGCTCTCGGAATATGTTAGATCCAATATGATTCCAAGGGGATTGAGGGTTCTTAAACAACCCAGTCTTTACAAAGGAGATGAAGAATTTGTCATGAAATGGACTGGTATACTCAATAGATGCGCCATTGATTTAATGTTACTAATCATCGAAAAATCTAAGTCCGAAATGAACAAATTTGACCATGAAATAGAGAGGATTAAAAAAGATTTCAAGAAGGAAAGTGACAAAACCACATTTGATAGAGAAATAAAAATTTTTGAAGATTCTATTAATGAATTTAGTAAAGAGTTAAAATTATACAAAAGGAAAAAATTCAATAGAGATAAAGATGATTATGCAAACAATAGAGTGTACAATTGGTCTAAATATGAAAATAGAAACAATAGGTTTTTTGACAGAAAAACCAAACATCCACAAACAAAAAACGACACTACTATTCCAGATGAGAACAGTAGCATTTCCAGCAGAGGATCATCAGAATCAACATCTGAGTTTAGACAATTAAGACCCAGACAACATACACAGTTTGACCCTCACAGGCGCAGGGGCAGAGGGAAGAACAGATAACTGTCGTTAATCTGTCAAGCCGGATACTCTCCTCGGATGAGTTGAGAGTACTCAGTTTAGGCTTAAATTTTGCTCCCACCCAAAAATATTCGGCCCTAAGCACTCGCATTGATGTGTATAAAATGATCCGTCAACTGAAACTAAAATTATTATTTCAGTCCAACACTGATACCTTGGACACTAGTACTCCTTTTAAAACCAAATCAACCTTCATCCCCCATAACCAGGATTTTAGGATAGAAGCTTTTCATCATGAAATTATAAAAGACTTAGACAGATTGGAAAAACGTCATATCCCTACTAGACATAATATAACTAGAGAACAACAAGAGCTAATTCATAACTTGGCGAATGACCGCTCCATCACAATTAAACCTGCGGACAAAGGAGGGGCTATTGTCTTAATGGACACAGTCACTTATGAACGGGAAATAAACAGGCAATTGGCCGACAGAAGATATTATTTACCTCTTAGTTATGATCCCACTCAGAAAGTTTCTAACCTTATTCGTATCACGGTCAATGAGGCTCTAGCGCTAGATTATATTTCTATACAAACCGCCGAGTTCCTACTTTGTAAAAATCCACGGGTCCCTATCTTTTACACTCTCCCCAAGATCCATAAAAATATCACACCACCCCCGGGTCGTCCTATTGTCTCAGCTGTTGGTTCACTCACTGAACCCTTATCCAAGTACCTAGACTCATTTATATTTGAATACTCCACTGCCACCACCACATATATCCGAGACACTAAAGATCTTATTGCTAAACTGGAAGACCTTCCCGTGCCTAGAGGAGCGATCCTGGCAACACTCGATGTAGGTTCTCTCTACACTAATATCCCACTAGAGACCATAAGAGGGACCATTGAAAATTTACTACGTTCCAGACAAGAACAAACCCCTCATTATTTTTTAATCCAATTACTGGATATTGTTTTTGAAAATAATTTCTTCAGGTATAAAAATGACTTCTACATCCAAACCAAGGGGGTTGCTATGGGCGCGGCATTGGCCCCATCGGTAGCAAACATTCACATGATTGACTTTGAAAACAAACATTTTTTTTCTGAATCTAACCCCTTTACAAATGACATCATTCTGATTAAAAGATACATTGATGATTTGCTCATAATTTTTAAATCTGAAGCAACATGTATTGCATTCCAAGAATGGGTGAACACATTGGATTCCCATCTAAAATTTACTTGTCAGTATCACAAAAAAGAAATTCCATTTTTGGATGTAGTGGTCTACATTTCAAATAGAAACACCTTGGCATTCAAACCGTATAAGAAATTAACGGATTGTTACTCCCTACTCCATTACTCTTCAAGTCACCCTTCTCATTTAAAAAGAAATTTACCATACGGACAGTTAATCAGACTGAAAAGGAATGCTACGGACAAGAGAGACTATAGAAATGCGGCTCATCAGCTAGAAAAAGCTCTCGTTAACCGGGGCTACCCTAATTGTATCATACAGGACGCATACAGACGTGTAGACGGTCGCAATCGAAAAAATTTGCTTGAAACACGGTCTGATAGCATTAAAAACAGAAAACCCAGCCGCCTGGTCATGGGGATGGATTTCACACCCCTGGCCAGCCACATTAGAAACATTATATATAAACATTGGCATATTGTGGAAGACATACCTGGCTGTAAAGATCCCCCCCTTTTAGGGTTGAGGAAGAAAGGAACTTTGCGCAATCAATTGGTCAAAGCTGATTGTTTGGAATCACCATCCATTGTCACTAAAGGCCACTATAGATGCGGCTCATGCAATATGTGCCCCTACAGTTTACAAGTAAAAGAAATAAAAAGTGAACATATGCAGTTCACTTTTAAAATCAACTCCATGACCACATGCAACTCCAAGAACGTAGTTTATTGCATACGGTGCCCTTGCAACAAACTGTATGTAGGCAGCACCACGCGGGCACTAAAGGTACGTATAGGAGAACACAGATCACGCATCCGCAATAAAGTGATGGAAGCCCCTCTTACACCTCATTTTTTACAAATGAAACACAGTGACTCCGATTTAATGTTTTTTGGCTTATGGCAGTACACACCCAAGAAATACCACAAGCAGGATATCCTAAAAATATTGAGACAACAAGAAACTAAATTGATTTTTATGTTTAAGACATTACAACCGGACGGTTTAAACTCAGATCTTGACCTTTCTGTATTCATTTAAACGAACACACCAGCAGTATAACATACAGCAATCATAGAGATACTGTAAGTGTTATCAGTACTCACATTCTTCTGCCCCCTCCCAATTGTCATCTTTAATTATTATCACCTGTGAACCAACTTTTTGTATATAAGTGTGCTCCAAACACAGGATATTTGCTTAGTCAATACATGCTCAAACCAAAAATACTCTGAATACAAGAAATGTAAGTATCTCTTTATGTGTACATGTATTTTAGAAATTGTATTACTGTATTATTTCAAACAATAATTAGAATTTGATTTGTATTACCAGTGGATATGTAAATGAGAGAACCTTTTGAAAAAACACCTGAGCATTGTGGCCTAAGCCAAGATAAGTGGTTTCATACAAATTGTAAGTACTGTTTCTGATATTTGTTCTGTTTATATGTATATTAGTGTCTTAATTCGAATACTAATAAGACCTGGTTTATACCACCAGTGAATGCACTAAACATAAAAGTACAAGGAGAACTACTGAAGAAGCCCGTCATATGGGCGAAACAGGCAAAAAAACGCCGGCAGCCTGTCTACTACCATTGACACCTTACTACCATTGACACCTCGTTCGACCTGCTGCCACTTGCTGACCGCTAGATAGCCTCAAAGACTATAAAGACTGGTTTGCCTTTAATTTGTACATGCTATCTGTTTAACGTTTGATTTTGGCTCTTGTGTCAGCACTTGTATATGGTTCTCTTATTGTTTTCTCTTTGGATTAATAATACTTGATTGAAACTTGATTGAATTTGGTGCCTTTGCGTGCTGCTTGTTTTATTTTGGACTTTTGAAGAAATTGGCAGCATTAGCCCATCATCTCTGTTTTCAGAACTTTTAGGGGGCTGATACGACAAAGTTCCTGCAGAGAACAGATACCGTCCTTGTAGCAATGAAGAGGTAGTGTCACAGTGGCCGGAGTGGACTACTTCAGAGTAACGACGCTACGCAGCTCTGCATTTTATTCTTTTATTGGTGCTGCGTATTTACAGTGCTCAAGTCATTGCTATTTACACGGAGTGATGTTGTCAGTCGGTTTCAGAACCTCCTAATGGCTTTTGGCGCGTCTTTCTCCAACACAAAAGCTTTGGCAGACCCATCCTCTTTCCCCTCCTCTTTCTGCGTAATTCCGGAGTTGGGGGGATGGGTCTCCCGCCCTTATTCGCCCCTTCCTGTCCCACCTGGGACCCTGGCTCCTCTACCTTGCCTGAGCCTCGGACACGACTTCCTGCTTCCCCACTGGAATCGGAACTCTCTCTGCTTCCCCCTGTGCTCGGGGATTGGCTTGAACTTAGGAGGGGAGGGACTTCGCGATATCCCCTGTCCCTCACATCCACCCCCCTCCCAAGCTCTCCTTCACCCCTCCCCAGGTCCCCCCCAGGTGTCGGTGACGACTGGAAGCCTAAGAACTCAGTGCTTTCCGAGCCCGTTGGCGTGAACACCTCCCCCCAGTCCTGCAAGCCCCCCCCTTCCGCCTGGGAGGACGGGAATCCCAAAAAGTCTGTGGCGTCAGAGCTGGTGGGGGTAAAAATGTTCTGCCAATCTGCTCCTTCCTCTGACTGGGTGGATCTCGGTGACACCCATACCTCATCCTCTGGTTCCTCAAACTCCGCTTCCCAGCGCCATGGTGAACTGCTCTCCCGTGCTTCCTCCCCCTCCCCCTCCCTTTCCATGTGCCAGGGCTTGGGTCTATGGGGAAAAAGGGCGTGAAATTCTTCTACCAGGAATTCCTCCTGTATCTGAGTGGCTGGGACCCATTCATTCTGGGACGGTGGAGCATCCTCCCATGCCATGAGGTACTCCAGGCCCCCCACCCCCCACCTTGAATCCAGGATGGCTGTGGCCTCATTGAGTTGCTCCCTGCCTTCCCTCTCCCCCCCTCCCTCAGGGGTTTGTTCGCTGTCTCGGAGCCTGCTGCTTTCCCTGTACGGTGACAGCAGCGATCTATGAAACACTGGGTGCACCCTCATGTCCTCTGGCAGTGCCAGCCTGTATGCCACCGGGTTGACCTGTTGCGTGACCGTGAAGGGGCCCAACCTTCTGGGCGCCAGCTTTTTGCATCGCCCTCTGATGGGAAGGCCCTCCGAGGACAACCAAACTTTGTCCCCCACCCTAATGACCTCCCCCGGTCGCCTGTGGCGATCTGCCCCCCTCTTGTACGCTTCCTTGGCTCTCTCCAAGTGTTCTCTGAGCTGCTGGTGCACCGTCTCCAGTTCCTCTGCCCAATCCTCAGCCTGTGGGCCCTCCTCCTCCTCCTCCCCCTCCCTCTCAGGGAAAGATCTGAGGTCACGCCCGTAATTGGCCTTAAAGGGCGACACCCCTGTGGAGACGTGCACCGCATTGTTGTAGGCAAATTCTGCCAGTGGCAGGCGATCCACCCAGTCCGTTTGCCTCTGGCTGACGTAGCATCTCAGGTACTGCTGCAGAATGGCGTTGACCCTCTCCGCCTGTCCATTGGTCTGCGGGTGTCTAGCCGTCGACAAGCTGACCTCCACCTGCAGGAGGTTCATGAGCCGCCGCCAGAACCTGGAAACAAATTGGCGGCCACGATCCGAAATAACCCTTAAGGGTAATCCATGCAGTCTGAATACGTGATCCACAAACAGTTTGGCTGTCTCTTCTGCCGAGACCGCCCTGGCACACGGTATAAAGTGGCACATTTTGGACATGAGGTCCACCACCACCAACACTGCGGTCTTGCCCCTGGAAGAAGGCAGATCTGTGATGAAGTCCATGGACACCACTTCCCACGGCCTGTGTGGCGTGGCTAAGGGCTCCAGCAATCCCGGTGGCGCTGCTCTGACCACCTTTGCCCGCTGGCAGGTGTCACAGCCCCGTACATAGTCTCGAACATCTTCCCGCACCCCTGGCCACCAGAAGTGTCTCATGACTAGGTGAGTGGTTTTGTCCCTCCCAAAATGACCCGCCGTTGGGTTGTCGTGCATCTGCTTGAGGACCGTACGTCTAAGCTGGGTGGTGGGCAGGTACAGTGCACCCTTGTAGAAAAGCAGCCCCCTGCGTTCTGCAAAGTCTTTTGCCTGCTCCCCCCCCCTTCTCAGTTCTCTGCAGATGCGGTTGGCAAATTCATCCGCTGCCGTCAGTGCTGTGAGTTCTGCCTCGCTCACCACTGCTGCTCCGCAGGACCATGCTGACGGGGGGAAAATGTGCCTGGGTGCCGGTGGCGCCTCCTCCTCCATGTATTCTGGCTTGCGGGAGAGGGCATCCGCCCTGACATTCTGCTCTCCCGGGATGTAGTGTATGGAGAAGTTGAAGTTCGAGAAGAACTCTGCCCACCGTATCTGCCGCTGGTTGAGCACCCTGGCAGTTCTCCAGAACTCCAGGTTCTTGTGGTCTGTGCACACCTGGATGGGGTGCTTGGCGCCCACCAGGAAGTGTCTCCAGTGCTGGAACGCAGCGTGGATCGCCAGAAGTTCCCGATCAAACACTGTGTAGTTTCGCTCTGGCTGAGTCAATTTCCTGGAGAAGAAGGCACAGGGTCTCCACTCTCGGTTGGCGTCCAGTTGCAACAAAATGGCGCCCACAGCTTTATCAGAAGCATCTGTCTCCACGCGTAGGGGCGCGTCCTGAACCACGTGGAACAGGTTCTGGTCTGAGGCGAACACCCTCTTGAGGCTTTCGAACGCTGCTTGCGCCTCTGGTGTCCACCTGAACTTCTGCTTGCCTCTCAGGCAGTCAGTGATGGGAGCCGTAACGCGAGAGAAGTTCTTGATGAACTTCCTGTAGAAGTTGGCGAAGCCTAGTAGGCGTTGGGCATCTTTGCGAGTCCTGGGGCTGTGCCAGTCCAGGATGGCCTGCACCTTGTCCTTGTCCATCGCCAGCCCCTTGTCTGACAGCTTGTAGCCCAGGAAGTCCACCTCCTTGGTGTGAAACTTGCACTTCTCCAGCTTCACATACAGGTGGTTCTCCTTCAGGCGCTGCAACACCTCCCTGACATCTTTCACGTGCTGCACTGGGTCGTTGGAGTAAATAAGGATGTCATCCAGGAAGACCAAGCATTTCCTGAAGAGGAGGGACCCCAGGACGTGGTGCATGAAGGCCTGGAAGCATGCTGAGCCCCCTTGCAACCCGAAGGGCATCACCAGATATTCAAAAGAGCCCAGAGGCGTGAACATCGTGGTTTTCCATTCATCGCCTTCCCGGATCCTGATCAAGTTGTACGCCCCCCTCAGGTCTAGCTTGGTGAAAATCTTGCCCCTGCGTGCCGCTGTCAGGAGATCATCCACTCTGGGCATGGGGAAAGCCACTGGCTCTGTCACTGAATTCAGCCGTCTAAAATCCACCACAAGACGGCGCTGTTGCGTGTCTTTCTTGTCCACCCAGAAGACCGGGCTGCCCCCTGCTGCCTTGCTTTCTCTGATGAACCCCCGCTTGAGGTTCTTGTCGATGAAAGCGCGCAGATCTTCCAGTTCCTGGTCTGACATGGCGTACAGCTTGGCTGGGGGTATAGTTGCCCCTGGCACCAGGTTGATCTGGCAGTCAAAAGGCCTGTGTGGGGGTAGGTGGTCGGACTCCGCTTCGCTGAAGACCTCCTGCAGGTCCCAGTACGGCTTGGGTATCGCTTCACCCCCTTTGACGTGCATGGTGGCCACCGTGGCTATCGGAGGCCCCTCCCCTGGTTGGTGCTGCATGCAATGTTCCAGGCAAAAGTCCGATCCAAAAGTGATGCATCTCTGGTGCCAACTTATGGAGGGGTCGTGGCGCGCCAGCCAGCTCATGCCCAAGACGATGGGGGGGTCTGAGATGGTGGTGACGTTGAATGCCAGTGTCTCTGAGTGCCTCCCCACCGTCATTCTCATGGGGGGGGGGGGTTTGATGAGTGATGGCCCCTCCCAGCAGCTCTCTGCCGTCAATGGTTGCCACGTGCAGAGGAAAATCCAGCTGCAGAAGCTGGATCTGGTGCTCTTCTGCAAAGTTTCTCGAGAAGAAGTTCGCTGACGCCCCACTGTCAATTAGGGCGAGGACTGTCAGGGGATAGCCATTTGGAAGCGTGAGCGTCACTTCTAGAACCACTCCTGCTCTGGGAGGGGTGGGCTGGCTCTGCTCCTCTCTGTGCGGGTGGGTGGGCTGGGGCTGTTGTCTGCTGACTGTGCCTGGCTGCCGCCCCTTGTCTCCTGCAGCCAGGCTTTCCCGTTTCCCTGCTGTGGTGCTGCGTCAGTGGGGGAGGGCACAACCGTTCCCGCCTTTCCTTGCCACTCCCTGCGATGTGGGCAGTCTCTGACGAGATGCTGGGGGGAGTTGCAGAGAAAGCAATTCCCACCCCTTCCCTCCTTGCGTCTTGGCGCCGCTGGGGTTTGAAAAGCCCGCGCGCGCGCGCTATCAATCTGCATGGGTTCCTGGTCCTGACTGGCCCCAGGCGTGGCTTGAAAGGGTTGTTGGGGGAGTGGCTTCTCCTGCGACCGTGGGAACCAAGCCCGCTTTGCGCGCGTTGCTTGCTTGTCGCTCCACCGGGATTCCTGTCTCACCCCCACCGCCAGAGCCGCTTTGCTCAGCTGATCCATATTACTGGGCTTTGGACCTCTCGAGAGCTCATCCTTCACCTCCTCATGCAACCCCAAGTAGAACGCCGCTTGCATTGGGGGGGACTCAAGTTCCCACCCCAATCTGTGCACCAGCATGGTGAATTTCGCCCAATACGCGCGAACTGTCATATTTCCTTGGCGTAAATTATGAAGTTCCTCCTTAGTCTGATCCATATGACTATCGGACGAATACATCGTTTTCAAACCTTCTAGAAATAGTTTGACATTCTTCATGCAAGGATTCCTTGTTGCAATTAACGGTCTTAGCCACTCCCTGGCTGCCCCGGTAAGGTGCTCCACAATAAACGCTACCCTGTGCTCATCATCAGGGAACTCATCGTGGTGCAGCTCAAGAGCATACACAATCTCAGTCTCAAAGCCCTGAAATTCCCTCGGGTCTCCATTGAACTTGCTTACTAGGGTCCCGGCTCTCCTTCCTGGCAGCACTTGGACTTGGGGTGCCCCTCCCGCCTTGTTTTTCTCTGCATCCAGCTTGTTTTGGAGGTCTACCGCCACCGCCCTTAATTGCTGCTCTTTTTCCTGAAGCGCTCTCACCTGTTCTGCAAGTTGTAGCCGGTCGTCCTGGACCTTCTTAGTCTCCTCTTTAGCTGCCTTCAATTCCCCCTGCGCCTGCAGCGACAGCTGCTGCAGTTCTTGCTGGGCTTGCTCCGCGATCTGCCGCCATTTCTCCGCCTCTGACACGCTCATCCCGGCAACTCCAAAGTAGCCCAAAAAGGATTAGGAGGTTGCTGTCACAGTGGCCGGAGTGGACTACTTCAGAGTAACGACGCTACGCAGCTCTGCATTTTATTCTTTTATTGGTGCTGCGTATTTACAGTGCTCAAGTCATTGCTATTTACACGGAGTGATGTTGTCAGTCGGTTTCAGAACCTCCTAATGGCTTTTGGCGCGTCTTTCTCCAACACAAAAGCTTTGGCAGACCCATCCTCTTTCCCCTCCTCTTTCTGCGTAATTCCGGAGTTGGGGGGATGGGTCTCCCGCCCTTATTCGCCCCTTCCTGTCCCACCTGGGACCCTGGCTCCTCTACCTTGCCTGAGCCTCGGACACGACTTCCTGCTTCCCCACTGGAATCGGAACTCTCTCTGCTTCCCCCTGTGCTCGGGGATTGGCTTGAACTTAGGAGGGGAGGGACTTCGCGATATCCCCTGTCCCTCACAGGTAGAGTCGGTTTTGCACATTTTCTCCAAACACAGTTTTTACCAGGGGGGAGAGACACAATGATACACTCTTTTTACACAGCCGCCCACGGGTTCAGCTTCACAGTCTGTGTTCATGTTTTATTGGAACTTTCTACTTTTTTAAAATCAAAGAGCAAGTTGCACAATGTCTAAATAAATAAATAGCCAGCCACTTCATTTAGACAATCTAAAATTGCTTTCAATTTTTTTAAAAACAAACAAACCCACTGCCTTTTAATGGACTTTTATTACTCTGTTTTACTTGTGGTCAGCTGGACTGTAAATAAAAGCTGTTTAGCATGCATACTCCATCTCCAGCAGCCAAAGATGGAGAAGCTCTATACAGTCAGCAAAAACAAGACCTGGAGCTGACTGTAACTCAGATCATCAGCTTCTTATAGCAAAATTCCAGCTTAAACTGAAGAAAGTAGGAAAAACCACTGGGCCAGTAAGATACAATCTGAATCAAATCCCTTATGAATACACAGTGGAAGTGCGGAACAGGTTTAAGGATTTAGATTTGGTGGACAGAGTGCCTGAAGAACTATGGATGGAGGCTCGTAACATTATACAGGAGGCAGCAACGAAAACCATCCCAAGGAAAAGGAAATGCAAGAAAGCAAAATGGCTGTCCAACGAGGCCTTACAAATAGCGGAGGAGAGGAGGCAAGCAAAATGCAAGGGAGATAGGGAAAGATACAGGAAACTGAATGCAGATTTCCAAAAAGCAGCAAGGAGAGACAAGAGGGTCTTCTTAAATGAGCAATGCAAAGAAATAGAGGAAAACAATAGAATGGGGAAAACCAGAGATCTGTTCAAGAAAATTGGAGATATGAAAGGAACATTTCGTACAAAGATTACCATAATCAAGGACAAAAGTGGTAAGGACCTAACAGAAGCAGAAGACATCAAGAAGAGGTGGCAAGAATACACAGAGGAATTATACCAGAAAGATATGGAGGTCTCGTACACCCCAGGTAGTGTGGTTGCTGACCTTGAGCCAGACATCTTGGAGAGTGAAGTCAAATGGGCCTTAGAAAGCACTGCTAATAACAAGGCCAGTGGAAGTGATGATATTCCAGCTGAACTATTTAAAATTTTAAAAGATGATGCTGTTAAGGTGCTACACCCAATATGCCAGCAAGTTTGGAAAACTCAGCAATGGCCAGAGGATTGGAGAAGATCAGTCTACATCCCAATTCCAAAGAAGGGCAGTGCCAAAGAATGCTCCAACTACCGCACAATTGCGCTCATTTCACACGCTAGCAAGGTTATGCTCAAAATTCTACAAGGCAGGCTTAGGCAGTATGTGGACCGAGAACTCCCAGAAGTGCAAGCTGGATTTCGAAAGGGCAAAGGAACCAGAGACCAAATAGCAAACATGCGCTGGATTATGGAGAAAGCTAGAGAGTTCCAGAAAAACGTCTACTTCTGCTTCATTGACTATGCAAAAGCCTTTGACTGTGTCGACCACAGCAAACTATGGCAAGTTCTTAAAGAAATGGGAGTGCCTGATCACCTCATCTGTCTCCTGAGAAATTTCTATGTGGGACAAGAAGCTACAGTTAGAACTGGATATGGAACAACTGATTGGTTCAAAATTGGGAAAGGAGTACGACAAGGTTGTATATTGTCTCCCTGCTTATTTAACTTATATGCAGAATTCATCATGCGAAAGGCTGGACTAGATGAATCCCAAGCCGGAATTAAGATTGCCGGAAGAAATATCAACAACCTCAGATATGCAGATGACACAACCTTGATGGCAGAAAGCGAGGAGGAATTAAAGAACCTTTTAATGAGGGTGAAAGAGGAGAGCGCAAAATATGGTCTGAAGCTCAACATCAAAAAAACCAAGATCATGGCCACTGGTCCCATCACCTCCTGGCAAATAGAAGGGGAAGAAATGGAGGCAGTGAGAGATTTTACTTTCTTGGGCTCCTTGATCACTGCAGATGGTGACAGCAGTCACGAAATTAAAAGACGCCTGCTTCTTGGGAGAAAAGCAATGACAAACCTAGACAGCATCTTAAAAAGCAGAGACATCACCTTGCCGACAAAGGTCCGTATAGTTAAAGCTATGGTTTTCCCAGTAGTGATGTATGGAAGTGAGAGCTGGACCATAAAGAAGGCTGATCGCTGAAGAATTGATGCTTTTGAATTATGGTGCTGGAGGAGACTCTTGAGAGTCCCATGGACTGCTAGAAGATCAAACCTATCCATTCTTAAGGAAATCAGCCCTGAGTGCTCCCTGGAAGGACAGATCGTGAAGCTGAGGCTCCAATACTTTGGCCACCTCATGAGAAGAGAAGAATCCTTGGAAAAGACCCTGATGTTGGGAAAGATTGAGGGCACTAGGAGAAGGGGACGACAGAGGACAAGATGGTTGGACAGTGTTCTCGAAGCTACGAACATGAGTTTGACCAAACTGCGGGAGGCAGTGCAAGACAGGAGTGCCTGGCGTGCTATGGTCCATGGGGTCACGAAGAGTCGGAAACGACTAAACGACTAAACAACAGCATGCATACACAGTACTCAATATGACACCGCAGGGGCCCAACTCCATCAGCCCTTGTGGGACAGAGAGCAACCCTGCTGCTCTCCCCCCCCCAATATATTTATTATTTTTATAACAAACAAAGACACAAAAGCAGAAACATACAGAATACAGAATACAAAAAAAATACAAAATACAAAAAAGGGGGGGGGGACAAAAATACCAAAACTTCAAGTTGTATCTATTCTAATATCAGTGACTTCCTCATGTCCCTTCCAACTGTGTTACATTGTATATCCTCTTTAGTAATTTCTAAATTTTATTCTTATACCTTATTTACCATATAACTATTCTTTTTCTAATCTTATTTTATATCATAACACAAAATCTCACACTTACTATTTATTTATAACTACACCTCAATATCAATACTTATCTAAACATTTTTTATTTCTACAACCTCCCTGTACCTCCTAAACTTCTATTAATTGTTTCCAATAATATGTTTATTTCTTAGATACACTTTAAATTTTTTCCAATCTTCTTCCTCCGCTTCTTCCCTCTGGTCTCGGAGTCTCCCGGTTAGCTCCGCCATTTCCATAAATTCTATCATCTTCTTCTGCCATTCATCTATCGTTGGTAATTCTTCATTCTTCCAGTTGCTAGCTAATAATATTCTTGCTACTGTTGTGGCATACAGAAAAAAAATGTAACATCTTTCTTGGGTATTTCCTCTCTAACTATCCCAAGTAAGAAGGCTTCTGGTTTCTTAACAAAAGTGTTTTCCAACACTTTTTTCAATTCATTATAAAGCAACCCTGCTGCTCTTGGCAGGGAAGGGTCTCTGTGTGGGCCTGCCAACGCCATGGTTTCCTGGAGGCCCCCAGGTGCAGCCTCCCTCATGGGACCACCTCCATGTTAGCAAGACCTCCACCTCTGTTGAAGAATATCAATCATGGAATCTGCAAGCATAGAGGAGGATGCCTGGATCAAGAGGAACAGCCTGGTGGGTGCTGCTGGTCATGGGATGACCTCTCCCCTGGCCTGCAGGTGATGGATCCTGTACCTTTGGGAGAGCTGTCTGTGGAGCACAAGGAAAAACAGGTAGAGAGCAAAGAGCAAGAGGCAGGAACAGTTAGAGGGTGTGATCTTTTGGCCCAGCATGCACAGGCGGTAATTGTGAGTCTCGGGGGAGAGAAGAGGGAGTGGTGGTAGCTGAGTTGTGCTGTGTAGGGATGGGCATAGTTGTCGATTTTGGTTTGTCTCAGTGTCTCATTTTCCCATCTTAAATTCAGTTCTCCACAAATCAACATCCTCCCCCCCTATTTCTTAAAAAGCCTTTGCCCTAACAGATGGCAGAATTTATACATGGTGCAAAAAATGAATCCAGTGCAACAATTGCACTAGCAAAAGCTTGCTGCACGACAGCCAGTTGTTGTGAAACAGCCGCTTCTGGTTGTGCAGTTCATTGCTCAAAAAATCTTTAGTATTGTGGTCTCAAGAAATATAGGCTATGGTGTAAGTGTGCCCCTGTGCCCCATCCATCTATCCACCACATTTCAGCCACTCTATAGGGGTATGTTGGTGGACTGTTCCATCAGTACACTGGGAGATTTTCATCAGCCCATCTGTCATGCTGATGGTGCAAATGACTTCCACAAAACCCTAAAATCCCTCAGCAACGTAATTCCAGCATAGGATGGTACCTTTAACAAATGAGGGGTTCCCCCCGCCCCCATCAACTCCTCCTCTCCACTCCCCTGCCAGCAACCTTGAATATTTTTCCATGAAAATATGCCTGGCATTAATGGACTATGTATACATGAAATAAAATCACTCCATCATGCAGCACTCTTCCCTGGGTAATGCAATCCAGCCCACTGAGGTGCATTGTTCTTAAAAGAGTCAATGAGTCTGCCATAGGAACATAAGCTGGGGTGGGGTGGGGGTGGTCATTGCACAATTTCCTCTGCTGCCTTGGAAAAAGGAAAAATATATCATAAACACCTGGCTGAGATTCTTGTGAATTTAGCTGTGTATATATTCTTTGCCAAAGAAGAAAATACAGATTTCTGCGCTCAGAATGATTTGTGCAGATCAGTAATGGTGATTCCAACTGCTTTCAGTTAGTGTGCTTTACTAAGAACCCGGATAGAGTGGGGCAGAGATGCCTCTCCTTCTTCTTGCAGATGAGATGCTGCTGCTTACTGGGAGGGGGAGTAGCAAGGCAAAGGGAAGGGAAGCATGGTGCAGACCCACCCAGAAGAGGAAATCAAATGGAATCTAGTGAGAAGTTTAGCACTCATTTCCCTGTTAAGTGTTCCGGGGGGGGGGGACACATTGTTTGCAACCCCTTTAGCTCAGAAAATAATGGGAGCTTTACGCTGTAATTTCACATGACAAAATTTGGAGTGCGATCCCAGCATACAGTTGTTTCCTGCCATTTAAATTTAGCACACCGTGGTGGTGTATCTATCAAAAATCAACAATACAACAGGTTCCGCAGTGCAAAAGGGATATTAGAAATATCAGAAACATTAGTATTATTACCAGTTAAACTAATGCAATTAATTCCATGTCTGAATGTAGCCAATTTAACTTCAAGTACATCACAGGACTATTAAGCTTCCAGTTGATTCCAATCCAGACCCCCCTGCCCCAAGAGATCTTCTTTTTGCCAACCACCTGTGACCCATTATGTTACACCCATCTAGCAAATTTATACCCTGCCCTTAGGCCTTCCCCAACTTGGCTTGCCTCTCTGCTTGGGTAGCCCAATACCGGGGATAGAAATTGTAGCTCAAAACATCTGGAGGGCACCAGGCTGGGAAAGGAGGGTCCTGCTCTTTTCAGGTAATGATTCTGATCTTCTCCCAACTAGATCAAAATTAGTTCCTGCCCTCCATAAAGTCTCCCAGTTTAATGCTGGTTTGAGATTGAAATTTACATGCTAAAGAACTGATTTGCCCCACTGCTGCCAAATCAGAATGTCAGTGGTTTTCTGTTTAATGAAAGATATATAAAAACGTTTTTTTAAAAAAGATACGTTCATATCTATACACTGGCAAAAAAGAAGACGAGGAAGCGAGTTGCTGTGCAAATGAGCCATCTTTTTCTGGCTTTTTCTATGTTTCCTCATAAACATGTCTTGTTGCTCTTCAGTTCTCTTAGTATAAAGCGTCTCACCTCTGCCCTTATAACTTGGATGTGTGCATAATTGGGAGAACTTGTGCAAGGCCAGGCCTCTTGGGGTGAGGGCAGATAACCACCAGAGACAAGGTGAAGAATAACTCTTCCAGCTTAATTGGATTTTCCCAGAAGCCAACCACAGATATCTCATTATCTTAGCCAGGCTCTTCCTTCTGCACAGAGCATCTTCCTCCCACTACCCCACCTGCATCCTGCTCCCAGAAGCCCTCCCTTCTCCTGTGTCTTACAGCTTAGAGATGAGCCCAACATCCTTCCCTGACATTCCAGCACAGGAACTCTCCGTCATAGAAGTTCTGCTGTTAGATGCCATTGTTCCTCCTCCACCAAGGCCATAGCTCTTCCTTCGGCCTACAAGTCATAAAGTTTTTGCAAGCCTGCCAGAAATGTCAAACAAGAAGAAGATGCATCCAATGCAGGGCTAAGTTTAGTGGCTTGGCAGTATACTTGTTCCACAGGCAAGGTGCTACTGTGCAAGAGGACACAGAAGCAGGTTGCTGCACAGCGTTTTCCACTAGAATTAAATTCCTCTGTTGCGCAGCATTAAAACTCACCCATCTGCTAGCAACAGGAGCCCTGTATGCACCAGAGTCCTGCTGAACCCAGCAGTGTTGGGAGCTCTTGCAAGTACCGTAAGGTGTGAACAAGACTAAAGTTTGCACTGGGCAGAGGATGGCGTGGCAGCTTTTAGTGCAGCATTTGTCAGGTGACTCCAGGGGGCCCAACTCTGGTCTGGCTTCTCCATCTGAACTTGAGTTGAAACCAAGAGGACCCCAGACTAGCCAGACCTGCCTATCACTTTGCCTGCCAATCTGGCATCATGCCTGGTGATGCAACACCCAGAAGCATAGCTGTGTTAGCCTGTTGCAGTAAAAAAAAGCAAACCAGAGTTTTGTGGCACCTTAAAAACCAACAGAGGGGCTAATGGCCTGAGTGTTTTTCCTGTCCCCCTACAAGTCTTAATCAACATAGCAAAACCCTGCCCTAATACATGCATTCTTGTAAACATTTTTTTGCTGGAGAACTGCACCAGAAAATAGCAAAAACAAAACTACTACTACTACTACTGTACTACTATATGCCCATATGGTTTGAAGGAGCATGGTTTGAAGGATAGTTGTGTTTTTGGATCACGGGTTGTTTTGGGAAATGTAAATTAGGTAAAGCAAAGTCAACCGAATTCACACACACACATGCACTGCTGCTGCTGGGAGTGGTCACTTTGCTTTTTGTAAGCTTTACACATCTCTCTCTCTCTCTCTCTCTCTCTCTCTCTCTCTCTCTCTCTTGCATTTCGCTGCCGTTCTGATGATTCCCTTCCCTGCTTCTCATTTGTGACCATGTACATAGCATCCCTCTTCACGCACATCAGTTACTGTGTGCTAACTCAAAGCAGACAGACCAGGGGAAAAGAACGGCTTGTCCTCCCTTGATTCTGTACATACAAAGGGAGCTTTCTCTGGCAAAGAAACCAAGCAACAAGTCTCAAGCACAATAAATACCGGCAATGTGCAACTCTAATTGACGTTCAGGAATTTGCATGCAAAGATCGTAAAGCTGGCAGTGCCAAGTTTCGTTTTGTTTCTCATTACTTAACTGCTTCTGAAATTCCTGCATTAGGGCTGCTGTTCTCTGACACCTAAGCCACAGACTGCTTGCCAAGTCCCGGAAAAAGGGGCTGCGCTCAGGCCCCAAGCATGGACTGTTTCAGACAGCTCTGTGGCTTTTCCGTTCTAAGCCTGGGTGGAGACCAACCAGACTTATCAGTCGGTAGTAATCTATACCTTGCTGGCCTCTTTCCCCCTACAAATGCAAAACAGGCAGCGGCAGCCCCTTTGCCTGCAGCTATCACATTTTTCTCGAAATCTCTTTATCTCACCGACCCGTGCGATAACTTTCATTTGCGTAGAGCAATGGAAGGCTGGCGTAGGCAGCAGCCCCCCGTTGCCGATTCCAGGCGGCCCATCACGTTTGAGATGCTTACCCAAATCCATAGGCATTTGAGGACTCTTTGTTGGTCCAAATTTGAAGCGCGGCTGTTTTCGGCAGCCTTTTCGTTAGCTTACTTCGGGGCCCTTAGGGTTGGGGAAGTGGTGTGTGAGGACCACCCTGATGGTATTACCCGGGGTATATTATTACGGGATCTATCACTGTCCGAAGCCCAAGCTATTGTGCACGTCCGCCACTCAAAAACGGACCAGAGGGGGAGAGGCGCTAGCATTCGCCTCCCGGCAACAGGTGCCGCAGGTCCTTGTCCAGTGAAGGACACTAGACGGTATCTTTATCTCCGACCGCCGGGTCCTGGCCCGTTGCTCATTCACCATGATGGTGCTCGGCTCACTCGCCAGCAATTTACCAGGGTACTTCGCAAAGCCATTGCATTTTGCGGGTACAACCCCGCGGAATTTTCTGCCCATTCCTTTAGAATTGGCGCTGCCACTTCCGCTATGCATCTAGGCTTGTCATCGGAAAGGATCCAGGAGATGGGGAGATGGAAGTCGAATGCTTACAAAAGGTACATTCGCACGTAGGTTGACGCTGGCAACCCTGGTGGCAGTGCTGATACGGCTTTCATCTTTACTTTTCAGGTTACCATTTCATCCGGGTTTGGATGGCAGGGCACAGTATAGTGCACTGGGCCCAGAGAAGAGCAATTGAAGTTGGTCTGGGATGCGGGCTCGGCCTCCCAGATAATGTGGAGGTTTCCTGGATATCCAGAAGGGGTATGCGGTGGAACGAGTTGCTGCCGATCATCCAGGCCCGGGCTGCTTCACTTGGCCCCCCAGATTTCCTGATTGTGCAACTTGGCGAAAACGACCTGGCTTACCGCAACGCGGTCGAGTTGAGGAAACATATATTCAAAGATCTTGACTTGATGAGGGAGAGTTTCCCGCGGATGACGTTTCTGTGGTCCTCTTTGCTGGAAAGGCGCTGTTGGCGTGATGGCCGTTGCCCTAAAGCCTTGAACAAGTCCAGGAGGCTTTTGAACTCAGTCGTGGCCCGCAGAGTGTTATCATTGAATGGCCGGGTTATACAGCATCCCACCCTGAAGCGAAGTGAAGCAGCCCTCTATCGCGATGATGGCGTTCACCTTTCTCCGATCGGGAATGACGCCTGGCTGCTGAACATTATTGCCGCCATACGTGATGTCCTGGATAACGTAGATCTTAATTAGGCGAATAAGAGAGTAGGGTCACACTCCCCCGGTAATAATTTAATTCATATCTTACAACGAATTAACAGAGCGCTAAACCTCTAATTAGGGTTACGCTGAAATTAATACCTAGGTTATTATAACATGTGAGCGGATTGGCGGCGAGCCTGGGGGGGCTCGAGTGGCGGTTAGGCGTTGGAAATTTGCATAACAATAAGATGGAGGAGGGGCAGATTGCGTCATCACCTGCCCAAATTGGGAGAAGTAATTCCGTTAAAGGATTCCGGGGGCGAGGCTTGGTCCAGAGCCGGGAGTCGCCAGGGCCGTAAGGCACGCCCCGTACGGTGGCCACAGTAGGAGTTCCGGTTGATCGGCATCGCCGGGTTCCTTACTGGTGGTTAACTTCTCACGGACTTCAACACACGGGTTGGAGTCGGATTTAGTCTGATAGGTTCCAACGCCTAAGCCAATTCCGCTCAACATGCATATTTAATAAAGTTGTGGCCTGAACCACCCAATTTAACCTTTAAATTCTGTGTCACGTGTCATTATTATTACACTGATCGGAGGGCATTGCTACACAAAACCACTTCCGTGCCTTTGCCGGAGGTGGAGTTGTGGGCAGCCCGACGAGCCCATTGCGTGGGGGCTGCAGTGTCAGCCCCTGCGCAATGGAAGCTCCCGCCTGCGTCACCCACGCCCCTGTCCAATAGGGATGGGGGGGCGGGGCCGCAGCGATTAACCCACCGCGCTGCCGGAGCTCATTCTCTTTTTCCCCAGTTCGCCGGAGCGAACAGAAGCACCCGCCCACCCGCCCCTTAAAAAGAGAATAGGGGGCGCTGCTGCGGACCTGGTCGGTTGCCTGGTTAGTCAGTGGACCGGGTAGGACTTTTCCCATACTGGGCTAGCCATGATGGGTTTTTCGCCTACCTCGTAGCATGTCGTCACAACTTAGGTTAGGCGGTTAGGCGTTGGAAATTTGCATAACAATAAGATGGAGGAGGGGCAGATTGCGTCATCACCTGCCCAAATTGGGAGAAGTAATTCCGTTAAAGGATTCCGGGGGCGAGGCTTGGTCCAGAGCCGGGAGTCGCCAGGGCCGTAAGGCACGCCCCGTACGGTGGCCACAGTAGGAGTTCCGGTTGATCGGCATCGCCGGGTTCCTTACTGGTGGTTAACTTCTCACGGACTTCAACACACGGGTTGGAGTCGGATTTAGTCTGATAGGTTCCAACGCCTAAGCCAATTCCGCTCAACATGCATATTTAATAAAGTTGTGGCCTGAACCACCCAATTTAACCTTTAAATTCTGTGTCACGTGTCATTATTATTACACTGATCGGAGGGCATTGCTACACAATCTATACCTTGCTGGCCTCTTTCCCCCTACAAATGCAAAACAGGCAGCGGCAGCCCCTTTGCCTGCACCACAAATGAATCTGTGAGTTATTTGCTTTCTGGGCATCCCTTAGACTGGTCAGGGCATCGTGCACTTTGCAGAAGTGGCTGTAGCTCTGACTGATCAAGGTATCTGGAGCCAGGGCGGAAATTCTCCCCAGCTAAGAATAGGGATGGGGGAGAAAATCAATGCATGTTGCATTTAAAGGAGAACCTGCCTAATTTGCACTTTGCAAAACAATACACAAACCAAAACACAGTCAACCGTCAAGATTCACACATCTCTAAATTTTGCCGTGCAGCTTTCCAAACAGATTATTTCTACAGAAATGCATAAAATGTGCATTAAAAAATACAAGTAAAAGTGAAATGGCATTACATTAGGGAAAATAGACTAGCATGTGGCAGAGTTTAAAGGTGTGCAACAAAAGGAATCCAATACAGCAGCTTGTTGCACAACAGCTTATTCTTAGTGCACAATTATCTTTGATAAAGTACCTGTGTCTTCTCTGGAGCAACAGCTGACTCTCGCTGTGCAATCCATTACACAACAATATTGGGTAATGTGCTTGAGTTTTCTTTTAAGCAGCAACATTGGATACAACCCGGAATATCCCAATAGGGGGAAGAAAGGTCATTTGGCCAGCATCTAACGGCCATCAGGGTCAAGGCAGATAACTGGCAGTGCTTGCTGTCCCTTCCATTTGGCCTGATGCTTCACTGTACCTCCTGGTTCCTGAACTCTCAGCATTTACTAGAACTTCCTACCAAGCTACTCTTTGCTTGATTGACTAATAACATTAGTACCGGTACCGGCCTCATTCCAACCCATTGAGTACAGCCCTGTCTAACAACAGGATTTTAGACAGGGATTTTGTGTGCCATAGGAGCCAACTCCTAGGGGCCGTAGGGGCTTTGGCCCCCACAATAAAATATTTGAGGGGGCTGGGCCCCCACAAAGTTGATGGGCATTCCCATTCAAATGGTGTGTGTGCACTTCATCATGTGACTGATTATGTGGGGTGGGGCTTACCTGGGCACCCACAATATTTTATTCCAGTTGGCACCCCTGTTGTGTGCTCTACCACTGGGTTACACCCTAATTCTCCTAATCATCACAGCTGGCCCCCAGATCCCAGAAAAGTGATTGACACAGCAATGTTTGTTTTCCCTTAATATTTAGACGTACAAATGATAAACTCCGGGTTGGCAAATCATTCACTGCAAAACCACGAGTTATGAATTATTGCTAATTAGAAACTCAACGAATTAATCAAAGTCAGCCAGAGTTCATGATGGCTTTCCAAAAAGTACAAAAGCAAATTCCAGGAACCATATATATGATTCACAAATTTGGCAAGCACAGATTTTAAACTATTTTCTTTTCATTTTAACAAAAGGTAGAAGAATTCAATTACAGCCAGGATACAATTAATTAAAATGCAATCAATGCAAAATGAAAACATGACATGTTATCAGTGCCAAGATCTATTTATTTTTATCAGCTTCAAAATCTAAAAGGATTTGTTCCACAAACAAGTTAAGTCACTCCCACTTATCAACTTTAAGATGATGCCTTTACATCCCTGTCTCATTTTAAAATCCTGTGGTTTTATTTTCATTTTAACACGAATGCTGCCTGTCACCTTACCTTGAATTTCATTCAGTTCATTGAGGGTAGCAAACCAATCTTTTGCAATACAGTACCGTTAAATTATTTTTCCAGCTTTTATTTCCCAACTTTACCGGTTGTTCGGGCACTATTTATTGCAGCTATGCAATCTTCCATCTTTCTGTTGGCTAGCCTATTAGTGCTGGGAACATCCATTTAAAGTGAAGGGCTATCATCTGGCCTCAGCAATGCTCTAGTGACCTCCCACTTGGACTACTGCAGTGCGCTTTGTGTAGGGCTGCCCTCAAAGGCAGTCTGGGGACTGCAGCTAGTGCAGAATGCACCTGCTAGGTTGAGCAGCCCAATGGGCCCATGTGGCACCAGTCCTGAAACCTACACTGGTTGTCAGTGAGCTACTGTTCCAAATTAAAAGTGTTCATATTAGCATACAAAGCCCTAAATGGCTTGGGACTCTGGAAGGTTAAGGAGCACCTTCCCCATCTTGGACCCTATGATATGATTGGCAGGTCAGTGGGGGCTGCCTACTTGGTGCTGACCCATAACAAGGACTTTTCAGTGGTCTATTCCCAGAACTTCAGGACTAATTCAGATGAGCAGAGAAACACCGGGGGGGGGGGATAACCTCCACCCAGCTCTACATTCAAAGAAAACACCGGGGGGGAGGGGTTGTCATGTGTAACTGATGACTCTAGCTTCACATCACAGGAAATTTTACCAAAAGGTAGGTGGCGCTGTGGGTTAAACCACTGAGCCTAGGGCTTGCCGATCAGAAGGTCGGCAGTTCGAATCCCCACAACGGGGTGAGCTCCTGTTGCTCGGTCCCAGCTCCTGCCAACCTAGCAGTTCGAAAGCATGTCAAAGTGCAAGTAGATAAATAGGTACTGCTCCAAGCGGGAAGGTAAATGGCGTTTCCGTGTGCTACTCTGGTTCGCCAGAAAGCGGCTTTGTCATGCTGGCCACATGACCTGGAAGCTGTACACCAGCTCCCTCGGCCAATAACGCGAGATGAGCGCCACAACCCCAGAGTCTGTCACGACTGGACCTAATGGTCAGGGGTCCCTTTACCTTACCTTTATCCAGTCACAGTGCTTTATGGAGGGATATTGACGTAATATATCAGAACTAAGCAACTTCTAATATGTATTTATATTTCGATACATGTTGCTCACAAGACGTGGGGAGGGAAAACAAATCTTTTCCCCAATTCAATTTTAAAGGCACTTATCATAAACACTCAACATCTGTGCCTATCTTTCTGGCAGGACTCATACCCTCAAAAGGGCCCGATATGCCTTCAAATTTCATTGAACTCTGCCAAAAAACCAAAAAAGCTATGTCCATTTGTTGGTTTTTTCCATTATGTCAATGGAAAGACGTGAAGCTTCCAAAGAAAGGATCCGGTTCAGAACTGATGTAAATTGGGTGCCCTCTGAAGTCCAAACTGAATCTTATTTTTATTGCACATCCTTTCTCTTGGGCATTTCCCACTGTGGGAAATGGCCAATGGCATTTTCAGTGCTGAAGTGAAAGCCACCCAAATTGTAATGGATTCAACTCATTCATATGACACGCATATGTCTCTCGAAGAAATTCAGGATCTGAATCAAATACAAAGAATGTATTGCTGCAGGGCAGCCATTACATTTTGTGATGGCCGGGGTTGTTGTTTTTGAATATATATATATTAAAAAGTTTTTATAAAAAACTTTCAAAGCTTCTAAAAAGTAAGACAACTTCACAATAATCCAGTTACGGAAAAGGAACTGGAAATGAGAAGCCTGGAAGTCGAAAATGTGAATGGCAAAATTGTGCTAGTTTTAGAAGAAGAGTGTAAATCTTGACCAAATCTTTGCAAAAAAAATTTTTTATTAAAAAGAAGTTTCTCAGGGGAAAGGGTGCTGGTTGGGTACAAGTCACTCTTAATAGCCTCTCATAGGAGCACAGCGATGGCTGGTGCCCATGAGGACTAGTAAGTTGGCCAACAGTAACTCAAGCCAATGGGTGTGTTCAGGTGGGTGGAATATTGTTTTAGTTTTCCTGACTATAATGTTAGGGCTTCTGCCCCATTTTCTAATGTTCCTTGTGACAATGCAGTATCTGTTGTGCTATGGAGCTGTGGCTTTTTGGCCAATATATTGTCATGTCCCACCAGTGGGCATGTTGTGACACAACAACAAACACCATTGGACAACGTCACTACCCTCTCTGCACATGTGGGCTTCTATTCCCCCATGAAAACAGCAGGAAAGAACTGTATGCTGGCATAACACCTCAAATGTTGTCACTTCTCTCCTGAGATTGTCTTGGTTAAGGGGATTTTGAACCTGTCCCCCCCACCCCCCTGGAATCAAGTAGCATGGAAATAAGCACTAAAAAAATTCTGTATTCCATTAGTTTTCCAGAACTGATTTTTATATTGTGTGAAAGCCCAGATATAATGCAGAATAGGGAAATATTCACTGGGGGTCTTTTATAAAGAGGTTGGATGGCCATCTGTGAGGGATTCCTCAGTTGTGGTTCCTGCATTGCAGGGGGCCAGACAAGAGGACCCTCGAGATCCCTTCCAACTCTGCAGTTCTATGATGTTAGGTGGGGTTGGAGGAACAATATCTGGGGTTGGCGGAGCAGTGCCCCATTTGGCTTAACAAACCAGCCTCCACTGGAGGAGCAGCAGCTTTCCTTCAAGGTCCTCATTAAATTCAAAGCAGTTCACAGGGCATCAAAGCTCACCCCTCCCTCCAAAGCCTGACATCACTGCAGGAGTTCGAGCATCATCCAGCCCTGGCATTTGCTAACATTAGCAAGTTACAGCAGAGCCTCAGGGGTGGTCAGACCACACCAAAAAGGAGGAGAAGAAGAAGAAGAAGAAGAAGAAGAAGAAGAAGAAGAAGAAGAAGAAGAAGAAGAAGAAGAAGAAGAAGAAGAAGAAGAAGAAGAAGAAGAAGAAGAAGAAGAAGAAGCTTGAACGGCTTGCTCAGACAACCCCTCATTTGGAAACAGCAATGAATGTGGGGTTGGGGGAGGAAAGAGTGCTAAGTCTCCTACTCAAGCTCAAGCAAAGATTGTGTGCTGCAAATTATAGGGGGGGATTTTTTAAGGGATCTGTAACCAGAAAGTAGCCATTGCATTTTTGATGTTTAAATATTTGGAGTGGCGATCTTCAGAATACTTTGTAGCTGACGCCCACATGGAGAAATACTTTCTTTGGCACCCAGCTGCCGCCTCAGCGATGCATGTCTGGAAAGGACTGGAGGAAATAATTACCACAATAAACAGCTAATTAGAGGGCCCAAACCCCTACTCTGAACACATTTTTATGTATTCATATCAAAGGCTAAAGCATGAAAGCAGGCATGGCTGTATTTAGTTCCACTCTTCACTACTGTAATTAAGATTTTATGTTTACCGCTGCCACCCCTCCCCTCTTTCTCTAAAGTTTGGGAGCCAGACGAGAGCTGGGAATTTTGGACAAAGCTTTCCAAATTGCATGTGTTTCTGGTAGACTGAAATGCCACCAAAGCTCGGGTGTCAGGCCCCACAAAGGTTTGCAGATTGAAGAACACAGTGGAGGCTGATCCATTAGGGCAATGGGGCACTGCCCCAGCAACCTCAGTCTTGATTCTTCCAACATTGCCTGCCATCTTACAGTACTTGCATCTAGTCTAGGGGGTGGCCCTGGCTGTCAGCTTCCTCCTCCTCAGTCTCAATGTTGCCCTTGTAGAACTCAGCAGGGACAAAGACGGGGACATAACTAGAATTAGTTGTCTCTGCTTGTCATTGACTGTTGGATGCCCTACCAGTCTTAATGGGCACCAGCCATCATGGATAGCCACCTAGGAATAGGGCAGAATCTCGAAGAAGAGAAAGGAGGGTGGACATTAGATTTCTGCTCCCTCGTTTCCCTTTTATATATCTTTCAAATGGCCAGACCAGCTCCAAGCGGATCAGTTTCAGTTTGTAGAAGTGGCCCAATGCTTTCTTGGTTGCTACGCCCATCCTGCAAATTAAGGTGGGAAGTGGCCACGGAGAGGATAGGTGGAAACCAATGCAACAGTTTTCAAATGCCAGAGCCTGGATACTGTTGTGAGCATGCCCAGCAGCACTGAAAGATTCCAGGAACCACGGTACCCCTCACCTGAAAAAAAGAAATCAAAAGCCTGGCTCTGGGCTGACCTGCAAGAGAAACATCCACCGACTCCAGAGACAGAGCCTCAGCAGGATGGCATGGGAAGGAGATTCATGGGGCTCAGTGACACTTTTATTTGGGCAAATGTTTGCAAAAAAAAAGTGTGGTTGATTGGTCAGAGCTGCATGAGACCTTATAGTAGTTTAGCACAGTCCCCCCCTTTTCAGTATATTTATTATTTGTTTCATAAAATCTATACACCACTTGATTGTAAAAACAACAACCCCTCAAAGCAGTTTTCAGGCTCTGATCCTTCCAGCAGCTCAAATTGTCAATGAGACCGTGGTGACGATAGGCAAGAAAAATAAAAAAGACATATCAATTGGAAACTGTCTTAAGAATGAATGCATTGATTTCTTAGGACTGTTTGCTCTCTTTCTCACATGCTCTCACTCTCCAATATGCCAGGGTTTGTCTGACATCTGTTCCAGAAATGTCTGTGGACAGGATAGTGACTGCAGTGGCAAGTCAACATTTCCTGCCTTTGGTGACAGACACGGCCGGGTTGGGGTGGGGTGGGGATGCCAAGCCATTTTCTTTGAATTGCAGGGAGAGAAAGATCACCATACCCAAGGGTATAAAATTTCAGTATACTTCAAAGACATTCAGCCCTAGAGTCATGGGAACATTGGTGGAGGCTGGTTGCCGAACCCACCACAGCCAAGCTCCAAATTGGTTTAATGTACAATTTTTTAAAAGGAAGTGGGTGGCACCCAAACAACCCTGGGTCTTTGCCAACACTGGCGAATCCTGAGTTGATGGTACAAGCCAAATCTGAGGACAATCACAACTGGGCATTCGCTGCTTCAGGAGGAAAGGACTTCTGAGGATGTCTGTACAAGCTTCCTGCATTTCCAAATGCTTCCAGAAACATGCAAAAACCAGGCATGATGGTCTCTTATTTGTTCACTGCATCTGGTGCCCTCTGCCCATCCTGGCTGGAAAAAAACCCATGAAGTTCAAGCTTGCCTGCTGTGTGGTAAGAAGGACCCCATTGCAATTGGTTGTTGTAAGTACAGAGTTCACTGGTGCTGAAGCATCATCCATCCATTCATTCAAAGCCCTCCAAATAATGTAATTGATAGGGCATCTGCAACATGTCATCGAGTAAGCCAGATTTTGAGCTGTATTGACTTTGTGATGGATCCCTAGTTATGAAAAGCCACTACAGCAAACACACTTCTGAGCTTCAATATCTTTTGTAAGATGTTTATGTTCAAAATGGCATCCCTATATAATTATTTTCTAAATTTGCACCAAAAATATAAATTAACATATTCAAATGTAATGCAAATAAACATCCTTTCTTTTTATTTTGTTGGCACATTTTCTCTTCTGTGGCAATGCTTAAGTAGCCACACTAGTTATATTTCAGATACCCTTCAGTCTCCTTGGGAGCAGGAACAGTGCAATCCTATGTACATCTATTCCAGGCATCCCCAAACTGCGGCCCTCCTGATGTTTTGGCTTACAACTCCCATGATCCCTAGCTAACAGGACCAGTGGTCAGGGAAGATGGGAATTGTAGTCCAAAACAACTGGAGGGCCAAAGGTTGGGGGTGCCTGATCTATTCAAAAAGGTCCCATTGAGCCCGATTGGGCTTCTGGGTAAGTAGTTATAGCACTGCATGCTAAGAACAAGACAACTGCTTCACAGACAACACTGCATAAAGCCTGAGAATCCAGTATAGATCAGGATGACCCTATACTTTAGCCAGCTCCAAGGGGCGGTGTTCACTGTCATGTCTAAGGGTTCCTTGCCAGCAGAAGAAATGTAAGAATGAAACAGTCTGGGAAGGGTTTTTATTATAATAGTGCATAAATGCTTAGTGGTTTGCCTTTAAACTTTGTGCAGGCTATGTATGTGTTTTCATGTCCAATGCTTGTTGAATAATCACAACCATTGCTTTTTTTTCTTAAAAAATGTTTAGGAGTACATTTTCCTACTCATATTGAAATACTGCCCCTCAATGAGGCCAAACTTAGATTCACAAAATGTGATTCACAGAAAAAAGCACTGATCACAACACCCAAAAGCATGTTTATTGTCTACAAATCCAGAAGAAAAGCTGCCCTCCACAGAACAGTGGCCTACTGCATAAAAGTAAGAATCACATCCTTGGACCCACTCGCTTTGAACTCTGCCCTGCCCATGTTTGCATCTGGCCCTTCTCAGCCCTGGCATGTGGCCCTTGGAAAGATGCCTATAAGTGAATGCAGCCTTCAGAGTGAAATAGGTTCCCTACTCCATCCTAGATCTCTCTCTGGCTTGGGGTGTGTGTGCATTTTGTCCTGGCTCTGCTCCCTAGGCCCACAGAGGAAGCCATCAATAATGTCATAGATGAAGAGTTCGAAGCTATCAAAATGGAAAGACCTTGAGTTGGATTTTGTTACTTTAATAACAAGGAAATAATTTCAGCCCCCGCGCCTGCCGTTCAGATTTAAGATCTATTTTTACAAAGTCATTGGAAAGCGCAGGCCTCACTCTCATATAGTTTACCCAAAGAAAATCAACCCAGCTGCAAATAGCGAAGCAGGCAAAATGTGAACAGTAGAGTCTTGTCATGGGCAAAATACCGGTAGCAGGTTGGGTGAGAAGAGAAAATAGCAACCAAGAATCCAAAGTGAAAAAGGTTTCCCTAAGGTCAGAGATACTTGAGCGGTTGCCAAGTGGTTTGGCATCCCCTGTAATGAGATACAATCCAAAAATATTATTCAACCACACACATGAAACTCTCGCCTTCAAGGAACGTTAAGAAACTTCCTTGGTTTTCCAGCGCAAGATGTTCCATGCTTTCGTGTGTGCTGACAACTTCCCGTGCCCATTGCCTTGGTAGTTGGGCATGCACACAAAATGAATCAGTCTAGCTGTGACAGCTGAAAACGTTTAAAAACCAAAAGAACCATTAGCAGGATTGTCTGGGCTTGTGATTGCCATGGGGACAGGCTAGGTGTGGAGACCACAAGACTCGTGGCAAACCATACCAGTGGTACACCTGCCACCACAAGCCTGGGATTTGGCCCTCAGCAGAGGCAACTGAATGAATACGGCTGATGGTCCTCAAAGCACAGAAGGGCTGAGGAAGCTTGTCTGTTTCATTCCCCCAGCCCACGAAGCTGCTCTGGCAAGTCCACTCATCGCAGTCTGTTTTTTTTTTTTTAGCAAACCTTGCTTACCAGAATCACCACACAGCCAAAAGTATATTGATTTATATTCATCTTGAGTTCCACCCCCACTCTTCAAAGTGTCATGACATTTTGTGATTTCCATACTTAAGGAATTCCATAGTTAATTAACAGCACAATTAATTACAGTGGTACCTCTGGTTATGAACTTAATTCGTTCCGGAGGTCCGTTCTTAACCTGAAACCTTTCTTAACCTGATGTACCACTTTAGCTAATGGGGCCTCCCACTGCTGCCTCGCCGCCTGCACACGATTTCTGTTCTCATCCTGAGGTAAAGTTCTTAACCCGAGGTACTACTTCCGGGTTAGCGGAGTCTGTGACCGGAGGGTTTGTAACCCGAGGTGTTTGTAACCTGAGGTACCACTGTAATTGATAAATTAAACTTCAGTTCATCTAGGACAGGGGTGGGAAAATGCATCCAACCAACAAGACAGATCCTTATCTTCCCCACCCCTCACAGGCCAGGTCTGACAGGGGTGCTGGGCCACCCAGCTGTCAATTACCTGATGTCACGATGACATCAGGCGACCCAGTTTTGCCCTTGCCAATGATCAGTTGATATTTGGGGCTTGCAAAGCCCCAGGCACAGAGTTACGGGAGCCTCTATGATCAGCTAATTGTCAGGGCTCGAGTGCTGTGCACATTTTGCTATGCAAACTCTGAGGACCAGCTGATCATTGGAGCTTGCATAGCACCACACACGGAGCTGTGCAAGTATCAAAGATCAGCTATATTATAGGAGGGTGTCCAATTAAAAACAGAGGCTCAGTCTATGCATGAAGCAAAATGAGGAACAGAATGAGGTGGGAACATTCCAATCAACCTGATGTAGCGGAAAGCAGTGCACCACTTCAGAACTGTATATGTTTGGGGCGGGGGGGGGGGGTTGATGCATTTTTAACCAGGAGATTTCTAAAGCAGTCTTTCCCAACCTGGTTTGGACTACAACTCCTATCAGCTGCAATCCAAAACATCCGAAGGGCACCAGGTTGCGGAAGGTTCTTTTAGGGTTAATCCTGGAACTAGTGCCTGCACAATTTACCAACTTTCAGTTCCTTCAGTTCATTAGTATCTCCTCCCTGTGCCTTTGTTCATGATGAGCAGGCTCTGTAATGCACAGAGCTCTAAACAAAATTCAGGGGCGGGGGGAGAAAACGACAGTGGTGGAGAATTCCTGAAGTGTTGATTCCGTTTTGTGGATGAGATCATGTGATTAGGAATTCCAAAATCCAGGAGAAATTTAGATGATAATTTCATCTACAGCCCAGGTGACCTTAGTGCCTCGGAGTACCTTCTACCAGGTTTCGTAGAAGAGAAACACCAGACATTGATTTATCGCTTGTTGCTTGCTGCCCTGGGTGCTTTGGGGAGGAAGGGTGGGATATAAATTTAACAAACAACAAGGAAATCCAAGCAATCTCTACTTGAGAATATTTCTAAACAGATCTCTTGACGTATCTCACTCTGGAAAAGAAGACATTGGTTATTCCATAGATTACATTGTAGCTTCAGAACCCAGCTAATCAAGCAACAGCTGTGATTTCTCCAGATTGACTGTTCTTCATGATCAATTAGACCAAAGTTGTAACTCCTTCTCCTTGAGACCAACTAAGTTTGTCATTGGTATGAGCTCATACCAATGACAAACTTAGTTGGTTTCTAAGGTGCTACTGGAAGGATTTTTTAAATTTTGTTTCAACTACGGCAGACCAACACGGCTGTTTACCTGTAACTAGAACTCCTTCTACTTGATTCATTGATGGATGGATAGGGGTTTTCCAGTCATGGGTGGCTTGGCATACAAAGTGACATTCATTATAGACCAAGACCAGCTTGTGGGGAAAGGGGGTGGTGGGTGCCTTTTGCAGCTGATTGCAACATGTGAATACCCCGTGACTATTTTAACTAGAATACAAGTGAACATTTGGCATGTTTCCTGGCTACCCAAAGGAACCTCGAAGGCATCCCTTCCTTAAAGGGCCCCCTGCTTTATAATCTTTTCTTCCTACACAAGGAAGAGCCAACAAAATTATCCTCAAGGCACTGTCTACACAGTGTTCAATCTCTAGTATCTCCAGACATTTCCACTGAGACTGGCTCCACACGGGTTTCATGTCTAAACTGGCCTGCATTCACCAGGTGCCCAGAGATTTCGTAAGGTCTTCCCCCTACTGGGGAGAATGCCTGCCTTCTGGAACTCACCCTTCATTGGCATCATATCCACACATCGGCACACGAGAACATGGGCCATCTGTTCTGAATGTGGTGATTTTGCAACATTGTGATGTTTCAATGATTTTGTTCTACTTTCGTTTCACATTCCCAGCATGTTCGCACTTCTGTCTTAGCAACGTCTAGGCTGGTTTGGTTATGTCCACAGGATGGAAGATGGCAGGATCGCCTGTGCTCTAAAGGGAGCTGGGTTCAGGTAGCCAACTCTGCATTACAAAGATGTCCAAACATGACATGAAGGCTGGCAACATTAACCCTGCCGTATGGGAATCCCTTGCTGATGATCACAGTGCCTGGAGACAGACAGTAAGGTCATGTATCCACAGCAGTGACCAGATGAGGAATGACCACTGGGAGCAGCACAGAGAGAAGAAATGCACTTGCAACAGCAAAACTGGATGGCTTTATCTGCTCCACCTGCAACAAAACATGTCTCTCCTGCGATTGGCCTCTACAGCCACAGCAGGTGCTGTAACTCTCCAGTGGTTTGACTTTACCCCCAAAGGCACACTCTTCCATTGTCTCCCGAGTCAGGTGGATGCCAACAATAATGTCCTGCTCTGCCATTTTTTGTTATGAGTCGGTGGTTTTTATGGCTGGGGTAACCCAGTCAGATGGGCAGCATATAAACAATAAACAAATAAGAATACAAACAAACAAGACCAAAAGATTTCAAAAATGTTCAGTGACTTCCTTTCATCCTGAACAAGTTAGGAAAATACTTGTTTTCTATGTTGCTCCACCCACCGGTATTGTGCTTATTAGGTTTTAACAGTATAAAGCACCTGCCCTGGACAAGACTGTGGTCTGAGACATTTTGCTGCCTGAGGTGAAAGTCAAAATAATACCCCCCATGTATATGTACAGAAGCAACAGTAAAGCTGGCCCTGTTAGAGCTGCAACATGGGCATCCGAAATTACAATGCAGAGAAGGCAGTGAAATGATGCCGCAGACAACCCTTGCAGGACAGAGGATGGTGGGGAGGTTTGGGACTGGGCATAAGGGGATGGATCAGGGAGAGTCAGTTGCAAATCAGTGCCTGATTCAAGAAATCAATCTGGAGGGGAGCTGGAATATCAGGCGGTAAGCAGGCAGCTGGCAAGTGAGAGGTGGGAGCCAAATAGACAGATACTTGGACATAGCTGCCAAGTACCCCGTTTTCCCCGGGAAACCCCCGTTTTTACTTACCTTTTCCCGGTGGTCCCCCGTATCACTTCGTCTCCCGTTTTTCTCTGTTATTTTCTCCTGCTGGCGGCCATTTTTTTCCTGATCTGCCCTTCTATGGGCACCAAAAATGGCCGCCACCGGCTTCAAAAGTTGCTTCTACGCACTTCCGGTCATGCGTAGAAGCTACTTTTGAAGCCGGCGGTGGCCATTTTTGGTGCCCATAGAAGGGCAAAGCGACACCGGAAGTTACGTCAACGCAACCTCCGGTGTCACACGGCTGCCGGTCGCGGATTCTGCAGTCCGGGACTTGGAAGGTAAGTTGGGGGATCTCATGCACAGAAGTAACTCCCACCAAATTCAGTGATTCCCATGTTACTGTGCAACTTTGCAAGTTGGATCTTTGCCTAGTTTGCACAGTTTTCGGAAGGGAAAGTCATAGTACCCTAAGAAGAGCCCGGCTGGATGAAGTCAAAGGCGCATCTATCCCAGCATCCTGTTCTCCTAGTGGCCAACCAGAGGCCTACTGTCGCCACTGCACCATCCCCATCAATCCATATTTATTATTTTAGAATAACAGCCCTTGTTTATTTCCAAATGTAAAGCAGCTATTTTTAACAGGGGCAGCAGCAATGAAATCCAACCCAAAAACTAGCAGCAGAAACACAAACCAGCAGATGGAAGACAGTCTAACAACCAGCCTCTGTCAAAACATGTCTAAAGAAGAAGTTCTTAGGCTGCAATTCTTTACCACCCCAGGGTGGGGAGCCTTTCTCAGTCCAAGGGCGGCATCATGACCTTCCGGGTGGGCGGAGCCAGAGGCAATCAGTGGGTGGAGCAACATAGAAAACTCTCACTTTTCTACAGTCAACTACATTCCAGCCACTGTACACCCACACATCTACACCCATCTCTCCACCCTCCATCCAGGCAGGCAAGAGGTGTTATCAATGGTTCAAGGAGACATTCAATGGCAGCAAAGGCACTTGGGAAGGGTGCAGAGTGGGGCTGGTCAGCTGTGTGGCCTGGGGTGAGTTGCAAGGGCCAGATAAAAATGCTTTTCTTCAGCCCAGCTTTTGGGGCTTTCAATTTCTTTTTTCTCATTTTACTCCACCTTCTTTTCAGCCTCAAATCTTTTCACCTGACAAGGAAACCTCTCCTTGACAAAGCCCCCCCTTTGACATTCCCATTTCCACCTTCCTTTGGCGCTATGTTTTTTGTGTGTGTGCAACAGTGAAAAATGGCCTTGGATTCTTCCCAAATCTCTCACCTTTTCCACGCTTTGCGGGCGCTTTTTGCAGCACGTCTGTCAAGTAGTGTGTTATTGCAAGATGGTTGAGATTAGAGGTTGACCCAAAGGGTACAAAATGAATCGACTGTCTTAGTTGAAGTTTGTTAGAGGGAGGGGGAAGGAAAGAGATTTCGCCCCCCCTCTGCACACACACACACACATACTGACTTCAAAGAATACAGTTTATTCTTCTGTACTTTTAGCTGCCAGCCAAATGGGCCCATTCAGTCTCTTCATATTTCTTACACCTCCATTATCGGTACCCAAATCAATTGGAGTTTGATGGTTGGGCTGTTTCAGGCCCCAAGTCATATCACTGCATGTGTTGTGCGGAAAGCATGAATAGCCTCCTTGTTGGAGTTGTGCTCTGTTCCCCTTCACTGTCAGAAAGCCCAGGTTTTGATTCCACCCCCTTATTTTCATTATGAAAAACTATTGCACAGCAAAGAGAGAGGGGTGTGTGTGAAAATAGCCCCTTGGAAGAAATTAAATGAATTTCTTATTCTACTTGGCTAACTAGATGTTGCACTATATGGCACAAAAATAAATTGTAACGAGGCTCGTGGATGGCCTGCATAAAGCATATTAAAGCATAAACAGCACAATAAGCTCATAGAAAGCCGGGTAACTCTAAATAAGGCATAAGACGACAGTCTCTATTGCTGAATAAAGAGTTAAACATAATAGAGCAGAAGGCAAGACCCTACTGCTCACATAGTTGTTAAGACTCTGGGACAGCAATAGCAAGATCCTGGTTTCTTTTAAACCTAACAAATTGTTCGCAGGGAAGGCAAATGCCAAGGAAGTCTCTTTTCTTTAAGCAATGGATTTCATATTTATGGATGCCTTATTGCCATCACCTGGCCAACAAATTTTCTTTTCAATTTTGCTGCCTCTGTTGCAAGCAGATTTTTTTTCCCAGGAAGCAAATAATGCAGAAGTGGACATTCAGCTTGTGCTGTATTCTGCTGCATTTCTGGAAAGCTCAAATATCATGCAGAAATTAACAGTTAGAGAAACATCAGGAAAACAGAATAAACTGGTGTGTGAATATAGCTCAAATTTCCCCAATAACATGAAACTTGAAAAAATCAGTAATGAGCCTTTGGGGCCCGTTTGCCTTCCCATCGTTCCAGCACTTCAGTCCTATGATGGTTGGTCCGACGCTTTAAAACCATTAAATGTTGCAAATCCCAAACAGACTTCTTACTGACAGCAAATATTACAAATGCGCTTCTCCGCCTTCTGAGTTCGAGGGTCGTGCCTCTTGCATGCCTTCTTTGGCATCTGATTTCTCCCATTCTAAGCTCCTATAAAACTACCCCACATCTGTTTACACCTCCCTCTTGAGAAGCCAGGCTTTCTGCTGAGGTTTCTGCAGGCAGGGACGGGAGCCAAAGGCATCAAACAGAATGTTTTCTATATAAATATATACGTTGGAGACGATTACTTGCTTCTGAAGCAGGCCAAAGAAAGACCTACATGCACTATACAATCGTGCATAAGAACTGCGGCAGAAGGTGCGGGTTGTTGTTGTTTTTTAAGATACACAGCCAGGGCTGGGGCAAAGCATGCGCATCTTGGGTAGCAATGTGCCTAAATGGATAGCAAGCTCAACTGTATTCCTTCTTTGTTTTAAGTACTGTACTTGATTTTCTACTACAGAATAGCAAAAACATGGAAATGATTCTCACATGCATGCCCATCACTTGATAACTGTAGCAGCAACAGAAAATAAGAAGCTGCCTTATTCTGAGTCAGCCCATTAGTTCATCTAGAGCAGTATTGTCTGCACTGACTGGCAGCAGCTCTCCATTCCCTGCCCTAGCTGGAGATGCTGGGTGGAGAGTAAACCTGCAACCTTCTGCATACAATGTAAAGACTCTTGTGCAAATTAGACGCATCAAAGGATAACAGTATCCCATGCAATTGCAACAGGGCCTGCAAAGGAGAATTTTCTGGTGTTTTGTCCCCTACTGGGTATACAGAGAGAGTGTTGCAGATTTCCAGCTTGCGATCACAACGTGAAGCTAGTGTTTGTCACAAGCTGAAAGGTAAGCATGTCCCTGCACACAGGTGACCAGATGTTAGCTTGGATTGAAATAGAGGCTCCACCGCTGGGGAGGAAAGATGTGAAAGCAAATAAATGTGCCTCTCATCAAAAGGAGTCGGAATAAGATCTAGTTAAGAACATAAGAAGAGCCCTGCAAGATCAAATGAAAAGCACATTTAGTCCAGCAAAATGGCAAATGAAACACCTATGGGAAATCCACAAGCAGGACTTAGGTGCAGCGCTGCAGCACTCTCGATTCTCCTGATTCCCAGGGGCTGCAACTCAGAGGAGTTCTGCTGGACAGCTCAGTTGGTTAGAGCATGCAGCTGATAACATCAAGGTCACAGGTTTGATCCCTGTAAGGCAATGGTTTCCAACCAGTGTGCCGTGGTACCCTGGGGTGCCTTGAATGATGGTTGGGGTGCTGCGGGCAACGCTGGTCTCTGTCCCTCTTTCCTCCCCCCCCCCTTTCCTCTGATGCCCTTTTGCTTTTCTGCCTCCCCAAGGCTTGCATGGCTGTTTGTTGCAGCAGCTCTGGCCACAACCTCCCCAGGCAAATGGTACCTCTGGGGCTGCCCAGGGGATGCTTCCCAGGCCCCTGTGTGCGGAGGCACCTCTCTTTGGGGCAATGTGATGGCAGCTCAGAGACCAGGGGCAGCAGCTGCAGCTTCCAGAGGACTCCCAGGGAGAGGGGAGAAGAGAGGAGGCTGAGGGTGTTTGAAAAGGGGTGAGGGGCTGCCAGCTCTGCAGGCAAGGGGTGACATAACAGGGCTCCTGAGCCCCACAGGGGTGCCACAGAAAGAAAGTAGATAGTCAAGGGAGCCGTGGACACAAAAAAATTGAAAACCTCAGCTTTAAGGGACAGTTGCATATTCCTGCATTACAGGGGGTAGGACTAGATGATCCTCAGGGTGCCTTCCAACTATGATTCTATTATTCTAGCATGATATGGGACTCAATTCAGAACTTCAGAATGTCCCTAATCTGACTGACCCAGATTACTAAATTAGGGGTCCTGCAGATTGTTTAATGAAAGTTATAAACCTTAATTAAACACAGTCTACTTTGCTACCGCTAACCCCCCCATGTTTAATCATGAATTAAAACTCTAATTAAACATGTGGGCAGGAATGAAGGGGGAAGGAGATGCAGGCTGCCTGACTGCATGTTTTAACATGTTCAATCAGGGCCGTAAACAAGAATTGGGGGGGAGAGATGCAGGCAGGCTGCCTGTCTGTCTCTCCCCCCCCAATCCATTTTGTTTAGTTAGTGTTAAAATCCCTGATTCATCATATGCTTGGGAGTTGGGAAGGAGGAGATTCAGGCTGCTGTGTCTCCTTCGCTCTCAGCCCCATTCTTACTGCCAGACTGCGGCCTCACCAACTCTTGAATGACCACCAGCACTCCTGCAGATGATCTCAGTGATCGAGTCGGGATATAAGGGTTCAGGCGATCCTTGAGGTATCCTGGCCCTCAGTTGTTCAGGGCTTTGTAAATTAATACAACAACCTGGAGCCTGGCAGCCCTTGTAGCTGTTTTAACAACTGTGTTGCATCTTCTTGACCAGAAGCTCCCATTAGCCGCATTCTGCACCCACTGGAGTTTCCAAACCAGTCCCAAGGGCAGCCCCACATATGGTACAGTACAGTAATTTAGTCTCAAGACTGGATTATTTTACCATAGTGGGGAAGACTGTGACCAGGTGACCTGAGTATAGAGATGAGCGAACCTGTCAGCTTCAATTTCTCTCTCACACTTTTCCAGTTGTAAGCTCGGTTTCCCACATTTCCACATTGTGGCCTTCTTTTAAAAGCCCTCCAGAAACTTCGCCGGCATTTTAGTGTGAATATTGCCTCACACACACATTTTTGCAAGGCATACATTCCCTCATATAATGCATTCCCCTATGTTATTTCCACTAATATGTAAAATGTTGTGTGCACTTTACTTTAGTCTAAAACAAACCATGGATTCAGCTGCATGCCTCTCTTCCAAGCTCAAGGTGAGGAATATGAGAAAGGCTAGTGGGAAGGCTGAGTAATAAAATTCACCTGGAACGAAATATTGCACCCATTCCCCCACTGGGTGACCTTCCGTTGTTTTGTATGGTGTACTGTAACGTCTAGAGCAGGCATAGGCAACCTTGGCTCTCCAGATGTTTTGGAACTACAACTCCCATGATCCCTGACCACTGGCCCTGTTAGCTAGGAATCATGGGAGTTGTAGTTCCAAAACATCTGGAGAGCCAAGGTTGCCTATGCCTGCTCTAGAGGATGCCATGTTGGGAAACACTGAAGTAATTTTAGGTTGTTGTTTTTTATTAATCAATTAATTGCCTGCCCTTCACTGTAAGGTCTCAGGCTGAGTTATAGTGTTGTTGTTGTTGTTGTTGTTGTTGTTGTTGTTGTTGTTAGGTATGTAACATACCTGTGAGGTATGTTAGTCTAAGAGGGAGTGGCAGGCCCAAGTTCACTAGAGCAGGCATCCCCAAACTCGGCCCTCCAGATGTTTTGGGACTACAAATCCCATCATCCCTAGCTAACAGGAGCAGTGGCCAGGGATGGTGGGAATTGTAGTCCCAAAACATCTGGAGGGCCGAGTTTGGGGATGCCTGCACTAGAGAGTTTCATGGTTCGTTTCCCCCTCCCTTGCTACAGTAAGCTGTTGACTCTACCTCTCAGTAATTATACACGGGCAACAGTTATACATACATACATACATACATACATACATACATACATACATACATACATAGCAATTGTCTGCTTCTTCTGAATGTCATACATAGGATCAGAAAGCAATCACCGTCATTATATTTTTCTCAAAAAAAGAAAATAAAAACATGAAACACTTTGAATTTAATTTTGGAGATATTTGGGAGGGAAATTACAGCAATATTTGATGGCAAGAATAAAAGGAAAAGAAGTGAAACAGAATAAAACTATGATACTTCTAGAATTTGGGGGAATTGCCATCTTCTGGATGAAAGTGTTTGATCCCAGTCCTGTGTAGATTTATGAGTTGTATCTGAGAACGAAATAAACAAGAGGGTTTATGAGGATACAGTACCTTAAACATCTAGAGGAATGGCATTTCGTAATCCTCTAAGAAAGGCAGCTGCTGTTTAAATCCAGGCTTGCTTTTCATCTGGCATGGCTGTAGTCCCTCACCACTAAGTTTGGTCCAAACCTGGGCATTTTTGACAAACAAATTGGATCCTAGAATACTGACAAAGTCAAAACTCCAAAGCTAGGGGTTTTAGCAAAGCAGTACAGCATGCCATAAATCAATAAAGGGTTTTTAAAAACACATTTCATTTGAAGACATCTACATAATTCCCCCACCCTAACTAATCAAAACATAGTTGTGTGTAATGCCTACTCTCAACTTTCAGTGCAAACCCAACTGAAAATGACAGAGGTCCAAGCTACACGTGGTGCTGACCATGCCTTTGAAAAAGCATGCTGAAGTTGGCCATTTAAAACAGCCTTGGGCCCGATATTGAACATGCTTCCAATCCAGATCAGTAGACTGCATCAGTTTCCTACCGAAAGCCACAAACACACACACACACACACACACACACACACACTGCAATTTGCTGTTAACTGGAAATAGCACTGGGGGGGGGGGCAACTAACAGCCAGGGAGTTTCATTTGAGACCAAATGAAAAGTGGGATCTTTAAAAATAAAAAAATAAATAAAGATACATCAGGGAAATTAACTTACAGAAATGCCTAATACTAGGCGGAATTGCTTACAAAAAATGTGTATATTAGGATAAATTAACCCTAAATGAGGATGAATTTTCATGAGGGCTATTTAATTTTTTAAAAAAATAATTATTATAATAATCACAAACTATTGTGGAAATTTGGAGAAATGAACAGGGGACTGGCAAAATGAGAAGCTAAGCTGAGCCAAAACTGACATCTTCAGTCTGCTGCCCAAGTCCTAACTGCTGAGGCTCAATTTCACAGTCTCCCCACTCTCTCAGGAGATGCAAGTTAATGAGTTAAGCCTTAGTCTCCATGCGAGAGAAGGGCCTTTAAGAAAGATGATGTGTTGTATGAGGAGAATGAACATTTGGATTTGCTTGGAAGGGGATGGTGACTGAGATTAAACTGCACTTGGTTTGGCCCACGCTAACATCCCTGACTTCAAAGCCCATGACACCTTTGGTAAAGGCTGTTCTCCCACGCTAAGAGGAAGGCACGCTTGGTAAATCCACACCGTGATCAACTCCTGCCTGGACACCAATGTCCCCACTGTGGAAGGACGTGTGGATCCAGAATCGGCCTCCACAGTCACTTAACATTGTTAAAATCGTGTTTATGGGAGGAGACTCTTGAGAGTCCCATGGACTGCAAGAAGATCAAACCTATCCATTCTGAAGGAAATCAGCCCTGAGTGCTCACTGGAAGGACAGATCGTGAAGCTGAGGCTCCAATACTTTGGCCACCTCATGAGAAGAGAAGACTCCCTGGAAAAGACCCTGATGTTGGGAAAGATTGAGGGCACTAGGAGAAGGAGATAGAGGATGAGATGGTTGGACAGTGTTCTCGAAGCTACGAACATGAGTTTGACCGAACTGCGGGAGGCAGTGGAAGACAGGAGCGCCTGGCGTGCTCTGGTCCATGGGGTCACAAAGAGTCGGACATGACTAAACGACTAAACAACAACAACATGGAAGACAATCTTACTTGGCTACGAGTGATCACCAAAGAAGAAGAAGAAGAAGGAAGAAGGAAGAAGGAAGAAGGAAGAAGGAAGAAGGAAGAAGAAGAAGAAGAAGAAGAAGAAGAAGAAGAAGAAGAAGAAGAAGAAGAAGAAGAAGAAGAAGAAGAAGAAGAAGACCCCTGACACTGGTTTTGAGTCAGAACAAACCATCATTTCCCATTCCTCAATGCTTTTCCCAAACAATGGGTTCTTTGAATTTATACAGGCATTATTTTTTGAAGAACTAAAAGCTGCTTTCACCTCTTCCTGTGTCGAGATTAAAGACTTCACCTCTTTGTGCTGGGAAGAGAAGGCGCATTTCGGAAAGTCGTTCCAGTATTTAGACATGTCCAGTTTTCCTTGAACACGGTTGCAAATTATGCACACTTTTTGCAGCTAATGACTACAATTTAATGCTGAGATTACAACCCCCACCCCACCGCCTTTCTTAATTACAGGACATTTCAATATTATTTTAAAACAATGGCATTGTGAAAAGGCAGCTACTGTTTCTCATTACGCGGCCTCTTTGAGACAACAAAAATGGTCTAAGAAAATCCCTCACGTACTTTAACGCGGGCGGTAATGGCTGTTACCGCAAGCACTCTAAGAAAGTGCCTTCCTGTCAATTCAGATAATAAGCTTGTTTGCTTCTACCTCTCCCCAGCACACACATACCTCCCCCCAATCTTTTAAGAAATACTTTTCACACACAGCTTCCAAGCCAACCACAAGATTATGGCATCGAAAGGATGTAATAATTAGAATGGGCTACAAGCTTGTGCTTCTCCTATAAAAGAAGTTTCTTCTGATGCCTCAGATTTAAAAACAATTGCAAATATTGCAATGGACTTGGTGAGTTTGCATGGCCACTCATGCAGAGGGTAACTTGAATTGATTCTCACGTCTCACTCCTCTTCCACACGGGTTGCCTCGTGGGATGCCGCCATATTGAATCAGCAGTTTGAAAGTTCTAAGGTGGGTCTAGTTCAGGGCGGATCATGTCCTGAGGAGCAGTAAAGTGCTTAAAGTATGCAATCGCTGCATGTCTTTAAGCAGCAGGAAAAAACATTCCTCTTCACCCAGGCCTATGGCTATTAAATTATGGCCTGTGAAAGTGCGGGGGGGGGCTGTTATTATGACGACTATTTTATTATTAGAATGTCTGTCAGTATGCTTTTTATTATGTTTTTTATCATTGATGTTCTGTAATGTGTTTTTACTGTTGTACACCGCCCTGGGATCTTCTGATAAAGCGTGGTATATCAATTGAAATAATAATAATAATAATAATAATAATAATAATAATAATAATAAATTAAACATACTTCAGGTAGAGGGTAGAGCCAAATAGCACCACTGGTCTCTCAGCAAGGCTGAGGAAGTCAGTCTTACTCTCAGTGTCCCATTTCCCCCCTCTGGCAGCCAGGTAGCAAGGCCACTGTTGGTCAAAATGTTTATACCTCCCTCTCCAGGTAAAAAGTAAAAAGGTAAAGGACCCTGGATGGTTAAGTCCAGTCAAAGGTGACTGTGTGGTGTGGCGCTCATCTCGCTTCAGGCCAAGGGAGCTGGCGTTTGACTACAGACAGCTTTCTGGGTCATGTGGCCAGCATGACTAAACCACTTCTGGCACAATGGAACACCGTGACGGAAGCCAGAGCACACGGAAATGCTGTTTACCTTCCTGCCGCAGCAGTACCTGTTTGTCTACTTGCACTGGTGTGCTTTCAAACTGCTAGGTTGGCAGGAGCTGGGACAGAGCAACAGGAGCTCACCCCGTCGCACGGATTCGAACTGTCGGCCTTCTGATTGGCAAGCCCAAGAGGCCCAGTGGTTTAGGCCACAGCGCCACCCGTGTCCCTATATCCTCTCCAGGTAGACATGATGGGGACCCACTGTCTGAAAGCAGTTTTAGACCATGGCATGGGGTAAGAAGACAAAAGACTTCTTCACACAGCACATAGATGAAGTGGAATTTGCTTCTGCAAGATGTAGTGATGGCCAGCAACTTAGATAGCTTTAGAAGATCAGACAACTTCATGGTGGGCAAGGCTATTGGAAGATGCTAGCTATGTTCTGTCTCCACTGTCAGAGGCATCACGAATGGGAAACTGCTGTTCTGCTTAGGTCTTGCTTGTGGGCTTCCACAGGCTTCTGTGAGACCAGGATGCTGGACTAGCTGGGCTTCCGGTCTAATCCAGCTGCCAGGCTGTTCTTCTGTTCTTACACAAAGAGCTCCTCCAGATGACCAGTTTATTAAGCACCCATCCAGATTTGCATGCACAAAGCCTTTGTGGAGATTAGACTGTGTCCAGTTATTTCCAGAGCATTCCTTCTGATTTGTTTGCAGGAAGGTTATATACGACGACAAATATTCGTCCTGTATTCATCCCGATCACTTTCTTATTTTTCTTAGCCTACAAACTCTGACAATTTTAAAAAAGGCTCTTCTTTAGCCTGAATGTCACACAGAAAACTGCACTGCAACCCTCTTGACTCCGGTCAGAGCATGGGTGTGGCGTTGGCACACTGAGGAGCCATCAAGGCCGGTGCCAGCAACTGTCACATTCTTCCCCTTTCAATGGGAACCATTTGTTTAGCTACCCATTTCTCCAGTTTCAGCCAGAGTGCAGGCAGGACAAGCCCTGCAATCAGATACAGAACTGGCTTGAAAACTGTTTACCTCTTTTCATGCTCATTTTCGCGAGTGTTGAAAAGTGCTTCACATTTTAGGGGCATTGTGGGCACTTATTGCAAACATATGCACATTGCTTTGGTTGCTGGTCTTGGGGATACTGTTTTCTTTTGCTGTAGGAATGCGAAAGCTGAATCAGACCAAATGCCCATCTGGTCAAGCACCCTGTTCTCACACCGGCTAACCAGATGCCTGCAGGAAAGCAGGACCTGGGTGCAATAGCACTTTCCCCACCTGTAATTCCTGGCAACTGGTATTCAGAGGCATACTCTTGAAAGTGGAGGGAGAACATAGCCATCATGGCTAGTATCCATGTAGAGTAGCCTGCCATTGACAAGGCTGCCCTGCAGTTGGGCAGATATATTTATATGTTGTATAAGTTAATAACAGATTAAAAATTCATACAATAAAGCAAAGAAGGGGCATAAAAAACTTATCACAGAGATCAAAATAAAACATGGGTTCGCTATCAGATTCTGATAATCACATCTGTCAACATCCAGTTTTTTTCTTGAGTGGTTTCTTGCAATTTCGGGCTGCCATCTCATCCTAAAAGACACTGGGGGGGGGTTGTAATCTCATAACCTGCGTGGAAGTTTAGCCCCAGAAGATGGCATCCCAGTTTGGCACTACTTTGTATTGGAGTGTACGTAATCAGCCCTGGAGATTGTACACAGTCATCTTGACTACTAATACTTGATAGCCTTATTCTCCATGAATTTGCCTAATGCCCCTTTTAAAGCTATCCAAGTTGGCCATCATCACCATTTCTTTGCCCTCAGCCCTATATGCACACACTGCCATTGAATCCAGCTGCCTCCGGTGGCCTATGTGGTTATATCCGAGAAAGCCTGCTACTGGCTCTGCTACAATGATGTCACAGCTGCTCATGGATAACGCATAGGTCATCCCCTGCCAATCAGATTAAACAGCAAAAAGTGGGCAGATGTGGCTGAAGCATAGCTGCCAAGTTATCCCTTATTTTAAGGGATTTTCCCTTATGCTGAATAGGCTTCCTCGCGAGAAAAGGGAAAACTTGGCAGCTATGGGCTGAAGGCAGTGAGGGCAAAGAAAGACCCCGAGAAGCAACAAGGGAGATGAAAGGGAGTCTTGTGACATAAAAGAATGAAATTTCTTGTAAAAAACCAGTTCCTTTGGGGGAGGGCTAAGTGATTTGTTCAGCTGTGTGCTACTCCCAAAGTGACTATTGAAATCAGAGACTATGCCGCACATCCCTAATCTGATGCAGCTAGTTAAGCCGCCTCAGTGCCGTGTTCCTGTCGCTGCTGCTGCTGCTGCTGTTGTTTTTGTTACATCAGCCAACAGACAGCAACTTCTCATGAATCAAAGACACCTTCCCACAGAACTCGAGGATCTTCCTGCATTCCAGGCCCCTTGGTATTCACTCCCCACCTTGATCTTCCATTTGTTTCAGCTGCTGCAGCCGCTTGTCTGCCTTGCGGTTCTCAATCAAAGGCTTCCCTGCAATCCCAATAAACTGTAGCATATGCTGACCCCGGGACGTAACAGCTCAGGCATGCTGTGCAATGAGATTGTCCCGGGAGCTTCCCCGGGAAGCGGCAGGGTTTGCCTATTTGCCGCCTCTTTCCATATGCTCCCCACAGGCAATAGCATCCCATGCTCCATTTTTCAGTGGGTTGAACCCCCAGGAGGAGGAGACCGTATGTCACCAATATGGAAATGCCCATTTCCTTTACTTTAAGGAGCTCAAGGTGGCATACATAGTTCTTGCCTTCCTCGTTTTATCCTCACAACAACCCTGTGAGGTAGGTTAGGCTGAGAAGCAGTGAATTTCATGGCAGAGTGGGGATTTAAACCCTGGTCTCCCTCCTAAGCATGCTGCCAAGACCATTGACCATGTATGGGATAACAGCTGCCATAATATTAGTGGCAAGATACTGGAAGAGTCAATCCATACCCAGTATAGTGGATTGGCAGAATCTAATGGTAGAATACCTGCAGCTACGGTAGCAAAGATGACAGGAAGAGTTAGAGGTCAGACAAAACAGAGAGTCTATAGGGAATGGAGAATATATAAAGAATACTTAAAAAATTATGGTGTAAACAGAAATCTCCTGGCAGAATTAGACTGATCCTTGAAATACATAAAAGGTAACTGAGGTATAATGAAAAATCACAAGGAACAGGTAACTGTGCAGTATAATGTACATAACAGATAAAGTACAATGAGAATACTTGGAAGTCTTTTTAAATGTTTGCAGCACTTTTTATTTCTGATTGTGTGAATAATCATTGTATTAACAAAATACTTAATGTTGAGGAATTTAATAATTACGCATGTTTTTTCTCTTCTTTTCCCCTTGATTTTTATACACTTGTCCTTATCTTGCATTTTTCTTTTCTCTCTATGTTGTAAGCTTGTAATGGCAAATACTGTATGGATGTATTCATTTTAACTCAATAAAGATTGATGAAATAATGAACCCTGGTCTCCCAGGTGTAGGGCTTCTACTACTGGCCCATTGTTTGCCTGTTACTGGGCATTCAGAAGCTGTATGCCTCTGAACACCCATTGCTGAAGTGCACAAGCGGTGAGAGAGAGTGTTGTTGCTGTGCCCAGGTCCTGCTTCCAAGTTTCCCACCATGGCATCTGGTTGGCCACTGTGAGAACAGGATGCTGGGATGGAGGAGCCCAGCTGATGAGAGCTGCCTGGAGTTCAACATCAAGTTCCCCTACAGTATAAAGGTGCCCTATAAATAAATATCCCAACACAGCTGAGGCATCATTTGTCAGAGGCACAATGGGAAAGTTTAATAACCATCTCAAAAACCCAGCTGGATTGATGAATGGTTGTGAGAGAGTACATTTAACTGATATTCATCAAAAACCCTTTTCTAATTTTTCAGGGAAATGCCTTTGATTAGCTTTACTGAAGTTTAAAGGGTTGCTGTTTTAGATTTTCACTTTTAATGCTGCTCGCAGTGAATACAATTCCATACGGTTTTTGAGAGCACATTCATGGTGCAAGCTGGGTTTTCTCACTAAAGTTAATTGTGCAGAATATTGATGAGCACCTGATTCTGGAGGTTATAGAAACCTTGAGTTAGAGGATTCCCCTCTGGAGACGACTTAAAACCAATGAAGCACAACAATAAAAACCTAAAAGCACAGCTATGCGAAGGGAGAACAGCAGGTCCTACCACCCGACAATTAGCCACAATGCTACCCTTCCAGTTAAGGGCCGGAAGTCCGGGTAGCATGAGAAGGCCTCTGCCTGGTGCCTAAAGCTCTTGCACAACAAACCCGCTTCCCCAAAAGAGCAGACATTTTGCAATAAGGAAAGTGATGGGGAAACGCACTGCAAAGTGTGGGAGAACCCTGGCTGGGACACAATGTCAGCTGACCTTCCCTGCAAACCAATCAGAATGAACGCTCATGAAAACCAGTGTTACCATTTCTCCCTGGAAACAAAACAGAGTCAATGCTCACTGGCCAGGTTGTCCGGAAGAACGTACACACCCACTGAATAAACTTGAGTAAGTCAACAAGGCAAAGTCTGTAGGCAAATAAGTCCCAGACAAAAGGAAGTCTGGGGACACAGCCTTTGCGAAAGTGGGACGAATAAAGAGATATTGTGTGGAATATGAGCACCTTTCAAGGCACACCAGCGTAAAGAAGTGTGAGGAGAGAGGGAGGGAAATCCTGGGGTCATATGCCACTAAATCCTATCCCAAGGAGGCCTATTGAAATGAATGAACCTAAGATAGTCATGTCTCTTATCTTCTGAGTAGCACTAGCATTGAACACAATCCCATGGCTATTTTACATGCATCAGTTTTCAGTTAAAGGGAGGTACTGCTCCTCTGCTCTTTCCATTACGGTGCCCCCCTCCATAACTCTGGCTATTCAAAAGCAGCTACAACAGTGGAACCAGTGGCACTCCAGATGTTGTTGGACTACATCTCCCATCAGCCCCAGCCAGCACGGCCAATGGTCAGGGGTGATGGGAACTGCAGCCCAGCAACAACGTGAGAGCTGTGGGTTCATTGCCTCTGAGCTTAAGCAAGAACGAAATAATACAAAATTGTGCTTGAGCTTGCTTTTCCCTCCCCCCCCTCCTGTGCCTTTTTTTCTCGTGTGCCTTGTCACATTGGAATGTGGTCCTGAGGGAAAGGATTGGCTTAGTCTTAGTACTCAATTCTGAAAGCCACTCTGGCAACCTCTTTTTTTGTGGGGCAAGCAGGAAGGGAGGAGGGAAGAGAACCAAAGAGTATAAATGTCACAGATCAACAATAAATAAATAATGCTTCTGGAAAATACTCAGGGCTCATTGTGGCATTAGCACACTGGTGCAATTGCCCCTGAAAAAAGTTCCCACATGTTGGGGTTCCATGTGCTTGTCCTAATTTGGGGCATCCTAAGATTTTGGCCTCAGGAATTGGGCTTGAGGACTAGAATGAGCCTTCTGCAATATTGTTACACGCTCCCTGCCCCCTATTCTCCACATCTAATTAACACAATGTATTTCTCCTCTCCTCTACCCAGCACATTTCCTTTTCTGCCCTGTATATGAGAGATGCAGCCAAATGATGAGATAGCAGTGTTGTTGTTTTTTGTTGCCCAGACATCAACAGTTAAACTGAGCTTCTCCCTTGAAGCTCAAAGATCAGCAGGAAAATATTTACAGGAAAATTCCTCCCAGGACCTTGAGAGATTGAGTCAGGACATCCCTCAAAGCACTGTCTGCAGCAACACCACAACGGCACCCTTGCCTGGATGGGTTTAAAAAAAAAAAAACCTGGTGCCCTCCAGATGTTTTAGACTATAACTCCCATCAGCCCCAGGATGAGAGTTGTAGTCCAAACCATCTGGAGGGCACCAGACCAGCAGAGGCTGTTTTAAAGTGCCAACAGGTCATTGAACTTGCACTTAAGAAAGGAGATTCTGGCCAAACATTAGGAAGAACTTCCTGACAGTGAGAGCTACTTGATAGCAGAATGGACGACCTCAGAAGGTGGTGAACTCTCCTGCTTTGAAGGTTGGAGGGCCATCTGCCAGAGATTCTTTAGCTGTGATTCCTGCATTGCATTGGGGGAGTGATGATCACACATTCTAGCATTCAAGGGTTCAAAGACAAGCTTTCACAGCATTTATCCTGGGGAGCATCCACAGCTCACAGCGAATGCATAGGAAGGTGGTGGCAGGGGGCAGGATGATCAGGCCCAATCCCTTCACCAGTTCCATGCTGATACAGCAATCAGGGCCCTGTTCTGTTACATGGTGGCAGGAAGACCAGCTGAGGATCCAGGAATTTCTCGGCTGGCATAGCCCTGCCACCTTCCCATCCTCAAAGCACCTTGTCTCACAGCCCTTGCCAGCTGGTCTTTCCCTCCACATTTGGCAGGTAGAAAGGGGAAAGGGGTTGGATGGCCCTGTGGGAGTGTTCTTTAGACTAGAATGAAGCATAGAACCAAACCAAACAGGTGTGCGTGACCCTGGTCATGTATTTTTACAGTGATCTGCTGTGTAGTTCTTGTCAGGAGTATGGGCAGGAGTCAGGCTCTGGGGCCTGTAGTGCTTTACAGGACTGGGGCCTGCCTCAGCTTGTGCTGGAGAAGCAAGGAGTGGCCACTCAGGTGAGGCCTCAGCTTGTGCTGGAGAGACAAGGAGTGACCACTCAGGTGAGACCACTTGATATCTCACTGCACCTGGTGGCAGGAGCTGGGAGGGATAAAAGCTCAGCATTTCCCTTCAGCTCTTTGCCACAGCAACACTATCCCTGCCTGGTTGCATCTGGCCTCTTGCTCCTTGGACCCTCGCCTTTGCCAACGCCTTGATCCTAGACCCTTGGAACTCTGCCTTGCCAACGCCTTGATCCTTGACCCTTGGACCTTTGCCTTGCCGACGCCTTGCTCCTTGACCCTGCGACTGCTGCTGGACCCTCAACCCTGCACCTGTTCCTGCTTCTACACCACCATCTTGTCTCTGGTCCTGACATCCTCAGCCAGGGCTTCAACCGCCCGCCGACCGGACCGTGACAGTTCTGAATGAGTTTCTCCTCTGCATCTTTGGTTGAACATCTCCCTGCTGTGTACAAGGCCTGACCTAAGAAAAACAAAAGCTCTCTGTTTCTCCTCAAATTATACACTGTTTTGGCTCAGGTTCCTTCAGTAAAGTGTTATCAGCATTTCCGTTCTCTCTGTACTCTGTCATAGTTAGTTAACAGACTGCAAATAATAATCATGACTGCTGAACATTCATCACCTGCCTACAATGTAGCTGGACAGCAGCAGTTAAGTGTCATCAACTTTGCATTTCTTTCATGTAGAGATTTCTGCCCCACCCCTTACAGTGCTAGATTCCCTTCCTGACTCAAGAAATGGGCTGTCAGTGAGAAATTGTGTGCACCAGCTCAGTGAAGTGTGAAGCCATCATTTGTGCTTTGTTTAATAACTGGGAGTGGGGAGAGAGATTCTTGCAGAAGATAACAGTGGGGAGGATTTTACTATAACATCTGAAACAGAAAAGAGAGGCAGTCCTAAGGCAGGAGGGTGATCATCATTCCCCCAATGCAAGCCCCCACCCCCGCTGCCACCATGCAATGCTCAGGAGTTCAACACCCCAGTCTGCAGATGCCAGGAAGTGGAGTCTCGGTTCCTGCATCTACTTAATAATTTATCTCCCATTGCCAACAGCACAGCCTGTATAGCTCTATTATGGTTTTCCTCCTCGTCTTTGTTATGCATAAGTCAAATCACAGACAAAGAGGCACCATGTGTATAAAGACTTGTTGCATCTTGCCCAAAGGCACTTTTAAAAGGAGATGTTGCAGAGCTTGCCAGTGGGGGGGGGGGTTTGCTTGCCATAATGCTCACATGAACTGCTGTACAAAGTAGGAGCATTTGGTTGCATTTACATGCTTGGGGATGAGGGATCTAGCCTTTTTGGGGGGGTGAAAAGTGATGGGGTATGAAGGTTGGCGCATGGGAATGCAATGAATAAGCCAGTCAGGTGCAATGGAAGAGTGTGAGACTTGGATCAGGAAGACTTCTAGGACCAGGCTGCTGCATCAGGCTGCTGGGAAGAGAGAGGATGCAAGAACACTCCCTTGGCACAGCAGAGGGACCAGCAATGTTTAGTGCCTCCTAGTGATGGGTAAATCTGACACACTCAGTTTCTCATTTTCCCAGTCTTCAGTTCTTCATATTTCCACATCTGTTTGTGATATATATTTTTTGCAAACGATTTCTTCTAATATAACACATTTTCATGTGTATTTTCCACCAATATATGCTCTAGTTGTCTCCCGCTTGGACTATTGCAATGCGCTCTAAGTGGGGCTACTTTGAAGGTGACCCGGAAACTACAACTAATCTGGGTTCAAATCCCCTCCTGGCTTTGTAGGTCACTGTGGACTAAGGATATTGGAGAATTCTGACCAAAATGGAAATGGGAATGTATATTGCCAGTGTTCACTTTTTAAACCCATGTTCAATAAAAATGTTGCTTTCAGTCCACAAACAATATATAATTAATTATGCCCCCCCACACACACACACCTGCATTGTGTTTCCTTTGCATTGAACTTAATTGGATAGAATAATGTTAAAGTCAATGTAATGTATGTAACTTATATAATTAGTTACATAAGTTGTGTAATTTTGCCACAGTGGACAGCAAGTCAAATAACATCTTTTTTTTCTGGTACGGGGGAGATGAACTGCAGCAGAATGGAAATAGTGCTGTGTGCAACAAATAGATGGAGAAACAGAAAACAAGACCTTAATTCACCCATCTTGTGGACCAGTTGTCCTCTCTCAGCCTCACCTAGTCAAAGAGTAGTTTGTTGGGAGGGGAAATAGGAAAACTCAGCATAGGCTACCCCGAGGAATGGTGGGATATAGATATTAATCCCATTACAACTCTTGAAGAAACACTTCAGAAATAATTTGTCAGATTTCCCAATGCACTTACTTGTGTTATAGGTTTCAGGGAGGAAATTGGCACTCCTTTTGCAAAGTCCAATTTCTGATACGGCAATGCACGCTGTGCCTGCACAGAACCCCAGATGTTTCCAATGCAGAACAAAAGCTTGCTCTGCATCCCTGAAATCAGCACTGACACACGCTCCTCCATTCCAGGAAAAGCTTATAGACATTTCAATCATTGTTTTCTTTATGGCCAAACACTGTTTATGGAACGCCAGGCAGCGGGCCAAGACCCCGAGCCACACTCAGGTTTTATGGAGTAATACAGCATAGGCCGACCACATTGCGTGCACTTTGGGAGAAAGCTAAGGCGGGCCGGGTTCTTCAAGTGTCTTTCCTGCAGCTACTGGACATCTAGCAGCAGTTGTGCAAATTGGCTAGCTCACACATGGACCCCTGGCCATTAGGTCCAGTCGTGACCGACTCTGGGGTTGCGGCGCTCATCTCGCATTATGGCTGAGGGAGCCGGCGTACAGCTTCCAGGTCATGTGGCCAGCATGACTAAGCCGCTTCTGGCGAACCAGAGCAGCACACGGAAACGCCATTTACCTTCCCGCTTGGAGCGGTTCCTATTTATCTACTTGCACTTTGATGTGCTTTCAAACTGCTAGGTTGACAGGAGCTAGGACCGAGCAACGGGAGCTCACCCCGTCGTGGGGATTTGAACTGCCGACCTTCTGATCGGCAAGCCCTAGGCTCAGTGGTTTAACCCACAGCGCCACCCGTGTCCCCACACATGCAGGTACATTGCTTTATTTCTCATCACTTTCATTACTTGCAGCTCTGCATTTAAACTAGGCCAGACATAGACAAACTCCAGGCCTCCAGATGTTTGGGACTACAATTCCCATCATACCTGACCGCTGGTCCTGTTAGCTAGGGATGGTGGGAATTGTAGTCCCAAACATCTGGAGGGTCGGAGTTTGCCTAGTTTTGTACCAGTTCTACATGAGGCAACACTGTATTGGTGGTAAGTAGGAATGGAGACAGGCAGAGGCTGGCTAAGCCAGGCTGAGGTTGGTGGGTCTGTATCCCATTTTCCCAAATGAACCAGCCTCTATGCTTTAGTTCAGGTTGGACGTTCAATTCATCCAGCCCAGAAGGACAACGGGGAAAACTAACACCATTATGTCCTGCACACTCAGAGGCATCTTGATGGCCCTTACTGGAAGTGGAATGCTGGATTCGATGGTCGTGGTCTCATGGTGATGATCACCTGCCCTTCAGACCATCTGGTGCCAGAGCAACTTTCAACAATTTGACAGTCACAGGATCCAGCAAAACAAGTCTTACAACAGGGGTTTTGGACCCCCGTCAGCATGGCCATTGGTCAGGGACGCTGGGAATTGTAGTTCCACGTTCTTGACACTGGGTGAGGCAGCGATACAAGCTTTCCGCCCCAGTTGCATCACTTTCCCCCCATATTCCATATGGAATATTCAGGCTCTTCTTTCTTAGAATATTCAGCTCGTGAAAAAGGCCGGAGTGTTTTATTTTTAGTCTGTTGCCAAGTCAAAATTTCAGAAATGAGGCTCCCTGTGGACCTCTGGTGCTGGAATAGGAATAGAGAGATGTTCACGGAAAATGCAGCAGCCCCATTCTTCTGTAACAAATAGCTGCAGTTGCATTCAGCGTACAGTGGTACCTCGGGTTACAGACGCTTCAGGTTACAGACGCTTCAGGTTACAGACTCCGCTAACCCAGAAACAGTACCCCGGGTACGATGAGAACAGAAATCACGTGGTGGCGGCGCAGCGGCAGTGGGAGGTCCCATTAGCTAAAGTGGTACCTCAGGTTAAGAACAGTTTCAAGTTAAGAACGGACCTCCAGAACGAATTAAGTTTTTAACCCGAGGTACCGCTGTATTTGGAGACATTCTGAGCTAATCTCCAAATAGACTCAAACTAGAAAGCTGCTCTGAAAAAAGGTATTTCCCATATCAAAGATTTTGCTGTGTTCATAGACAAATTTGATACATTTTTCCGAGGGGCAGGGAATATCTTCCTCATTGCCTTGATACATCTGATGAACTGGCTAGCAGTATTTTTTTCCTCTGCTCCTTTCAAGTTTGTATCAACAAGAGATTTATACTCACCTCTTTCTGTCTTTTTTTTTTTGGTGGGGGGGTCCATGTGCCCAGATTTTCTTTTTGACAGCTCTTTATAGAAAAGCTGGAAACCCCCATGATAAATTGTGTCCTGGCTCTTGCTCGACTAAGAATGCAAACTTGGATGGTGGTTTTTTCCCAAAACCTTTACTGCTCAGATCAGTACAGTAAGGCAAGGCAAGGGTTAAAAAGGCACTGCAGGTGAAATGCATGGCTACCAAGCTAAGAGTTGATTCAGTGAGTGACCGACCCCTGGCTCTTTGCTCTTAAAGAGTGGGGTCGGCCACAGCTTTAGCACCATAGCTGCCAAGTTTTCCCTTTTCTCGCGAGGAAGCCTATTCAGCATAATGGAAAATCCCTTTTAAAAAGGGATAACTTGGCAGCTATGTTTAGCACAGTGAGTGAAATGTGTCTTTAGACCAGGTGAGCAAATGGGCCCTCCTTTAAATGGGTCTGAGTGGTCCATTCACATTGGTGCTGGAATCTCCGTGTCCTTGGATATGGGAGAGGAGAGGTGCTTAGTTAGCATCTTGCTCAAACTCACATGTTCTCCAAGCAGGGAAGGCTGGAGGGCTTAGGAAGCTGCAGAAGCACAGGAGGAATCTCACACAAGGTGTGTTCGCTCTGACAAGGAGCCAACAGCACCAAGCCACTTATTATCGGTTTTGGAAGCAACCATTTTTCACAACAATCCCTACCTCAGCTACACTGAGCGGATTGAGGACAGTAGTGTCCATTGATATTTTTCCCTGCCAAATTTAACTCATATAGCCAAATGTAACAAAGGCGAGGCATGGTCCTGCAAGCTAGTCTACATAATTTTCTGCTCATTTACCATCAAGGCCTCTCCAAAAGCCCTCTGGATGCTTTGAAAAATGGTTGGATTGACATCAGGGCCTTTTTCTCCTTTAAAATTACCTCTCTCGTGGGACATTTTGAAAGGCTCCACAGGCAAGTGTTGTGGCCCAGCCCTTTCCACAAATAAATCCCTCCAGAGAGAGAGACAGACTGGGAAAGCCAGCTCTTTTCATGGTGTCTGATGAAAATTATAGCAGTTACATTATTATACTCGCCTGCTTGGGCAAAGCATCAGATTCAGATAGCCTACTGGGGGAAAAGATTCAAAAGTGGAGCTCTCGGGATCTCTGCAAACTATGATTAAGATTATTATACATGTTCACTCATGCAATCAACCAAAGGCAACTCTTGAGAACACCCCAGACTAGCCCAATTCTCTCCTTAGCAGAATCACAGATAAAAATCCACACCTATCCACCCCTCCTTTAAGCTCAGAAAGAGATAGGGCAGGCTTAGTTTGGATGGAGCAAACAGCAGCCGCAGCTGCACGCCTTGATGATGAAGCTGGCATGCAGCCAGTCAGATTAACATCATCCAATTTACGTTGAGCCTTCAAAATTACAGAACAACCTTCTCAACCACTAAGAATGCGGCATGTTCATGAATAATGACAGCAGCAATGCTTCCATTGACTTGCACAGGACAGGAGCCAAACCTCCATTTGATTCTTGATTTATTTGTTTGTTTTAATTAAAGACCAGCTTTTTCTTTCAGTGTTTTCATCTGGGTTGCTCTTTTGGTAGGAGGATCCCTGAAACATCTCCTGCTTCTTTCCAGTTAGTACCGGTAGTGCAGCTCTCTGTTTATTGCGATGATTCGTCAAGATGCAGCTCAACGCAACTAACTGGGTCCAGCAGCTTTCAGCAACCTGGCCCCATTGCAGAGGTTCTGGACTCCAACCCTAACCCCAGTCCACCCTAAGGGGAAGAATTCCCAGGTTTGCAAAGACAATGCACCACGGAGACATTTATCAGAAAACAATCAGATTGATGTCATTTTAATCTAGCACTCGCAAGTATTAACAGCGGGAAAGGTTTTCAACATGCTCTCTGGGTTGTTGGTTTTTTTGCTGTGGTTTTGGGGGCCACCAATGGTCCACAGATCAAAACATTGGAATTGCTGTTGCAGCATCATCGTGGTACCAGTACCATATTTGAACTGAAATTAATTCACACACACAGACAGAGAAATTGTCTTGGAATGACCCTCTGGATTTTTTATAGCGAATATTCTCTGGGTTTTTAAAAACTGACGCAGAGCCCTGCCCTCCCTCTTCTGTGGCCTAAGTTGCAGCTGCCCTGTGACACTGATGCTCAGCATTCCGGATATTTTTCAGAGCTCAAATTTAGCCCTGGACACAATAAGCTCATTGAAGATGCTGAGCATCTCAGTGTGGTTTTCATTCCTCTCCTGCCGGCACCACCGCCCCTCGTCGCTTGCGGTTCTCTGCATAGAGGAAGGCTGTGTGCTGAGTGTTCTGAAGTCTCATCTTGTTCCATCTCTGATGGAGGTTGACCATCATCCCTGCAGAATAAGACCACCGATCAGTTTCCAAGGGGTGGGTAGGGGAGGTCCAATAGTCTGCTGGATAAAGGGGGCATGCCTTCAAGAGAGTCGGCGGGCTGCAGGTGTTAGTATGTCAGCCTGTAGTGACCCAGGTTTGAATCTCCACTCAGCTGTGATGCTGGAGTGCCCTAGGGTCAGTCACTGTCTCTCAACTAAGGATGTTGATGAATACCAACAAGTTCGTACACTCATCTGTGGTCAGGAACAGAAATCAGCTGGGAAAATACAATCAATATTTGCTCACATCATTGTTGCTCTTGTTTTTAAAAAAATCTGCAAGCAATACACAATCACAGGTACCATAGTTGGTTTTTGCTTTCTCAACCTTGTTTTCACGTTTCCCTTTACGTTGAAACGAATGCTAGTTATGTAACTTACATTAAACAGCAGATGGTGAGATGCACCATGTACTAGTACAGTGGTACCTCGGTTTACAACCACAATTGGTTCTGGAAGTCTGTACTTAACCTGAAGCGTACTTAACCTGAAGCAAACTTTCCCGTTGAAAGTAATGGAAAGTGGATTAATCTGTTCCAGACGGGTCTGTGGAGTACTCAACCTGAAGCATACTTAGCCCGAAGTATGAGTGTAATTGGTTCTGAAAGTCTGTACTTAACCTGAAGCGAACTTTCCCATTGAAAGTAAAGGAAAATGAATTAATCCATTCCAGATGGGTCCGTGGTGTTTGCAAACCGAGGCGGTTGTAAACCGAGGTATGACTGTACTTGGCAAAAAAAAAAACCACTGGTGAAAAACAGCGCTGAATACTGGATGGAGCAGAATTTGCTGCCTCCTTGCAACTGTGCTCTCCAACGACATCACAAAATTGTTGTGAGGATAAAATGGGCAGATGGGAGAATCATGTTTGCTGCTCCAAGGTCTTTGCAGGAAAGGGAGGGTAAAAAAAAAAGTAATAAAGTGATGGGATTGATGGTACCCAGCCAAAAACCTTATTGGAAAACAATGAATAAAAAAATGAAAATTCATTTCCTGAAACTAGAGATCATAATTACCGGGTGGTGAGTGTAGTCTGCTCATTCCTTTCGCCCCACAATTGTTTCTGGCAAGGCGGATTCAGATAAGTACCTCAAAAGTTATTTAATCAATCTGTGAAGGGCTTGATGTACAAGGACCTGATTATTTCTCTCTTAGCTGCAATGGAAATGGTCCTTCACTGGAAACACCCAACACACTTTGCTATTCAGGGATGCTGGGCCAAGGTCTATTGCTCTGGCAAAAAAAAACCACACCTAACCCAAAACAACAGGGATGAGAGTTAATGTGTCAAATTTGCAGGCACTTAGGATTCCTTTTGCATTATATAGCTAGGCAGTGAGGCATTATAACATCCTCAAGTATTTAAAAAGCAACAACCCATTGCGACTGGACCGATTACCTGAATACCTTCCTGATTAAGTTGTTCCTACAGATTCTCTCAAACTTTTATCCAGAAGTGACCTTCTGGGTGTGGCTCCTTATGCTTCGTTGATTAATTGATGTTATGATTCTGTTGTATTTGTTGTGGTGGAGCCTTATGTTATGTGCCATGCAATTATTATTACTTTATGAAGATTTTTTTTAAAAAGTCATTTAACCAGAGATGATATTGAGCAACGGAAACAACCAAGGACGAATGAGCTAGAAACATCTGGAGCCCCACGTAGTGTGCCCCCCACCTGCTTTAGATGATTTTGATCTATTCATGTGTAGGAGAAAAACTCCAAACACTTTGGGATCAAGTTGGGCTCCCATGGGGAGTGGGCCCGAGCATATTCCACAGCCTGCTTTTAAGAGGTTGGATCGGGGATAGCAACCCTCCAGGTGTTTGTGACAGCATCTCCCATCATCCTTGCTAATTGGCCATGCTGGCTGAGGTAGAGAGCACCCTGATGGAATATTCCTGAGCTGGAGGAAAGTTTGCTCCGATATGTTCCAGCTGCACAGTTCAGCCATTCCCTTTCCTTCTCTGCGGTCAGGCAGGGCAGCCAGGGTGCAGCTCAGCTGGGCCTGTTTGTGACAGCCTGCCATAGCTTACAGCAAGTTCCTTCATTTAAGGTCCGGCCATTTCAGATCACAGCGGGAAAGCCATACAGCCAAAGTCTCCCAACCGCCACCGCTTCCTCGCAGACATGTAACAACGTAAACAAAAATGTGCTCCAAAAGAAAACCTCAGAAAAGCTGGTGTCAAGTATGCATTTTTTTATTATTTATGTATCTCCAACTCCTGGTTTTCAGATACCAGCAACTGAAACTCCTTTGAGAGTCACTTGTATAATGTGCAGTCAAATAAATAGCTTGCAAACAGAGACCGTGGCAGAGGAGCCAAGAGAAGCCCACACCAGGGCTTCTCCCCATGGGCTCTTTCTCTGGGGTTTAGGAGGGGCTTAAACCGCCCCGTCCGAATTCAGGGATCAGAAGCAAGTTTGCATCAGAACCTTGGAAAGACGTGTTCTGGGAAATCTTGTCAGTTACAGATGCATGGGAAGGCTGCTTGGGCTTTGACGGGGGAGCCTCGAAATTGGACAGCGCCTGCTGGAATCCAGCAGCATACTTCTGAAGGTCATTGCTGAGCCAGTTCACCACATTGCCTTCGTCAGAGGAGCCTTGCTTGAAAAGGCAAACGGTGTTGATGGCGTTGTTCCGCTCGTTGTCCTTGATCACAATGACGTCTTTCTCTTCCAGATTCTCCAAGGCCAGGTCAAAGTCATTGGAAGAGACAGACACGATGCTGGATTGGCTCGTGGTCTTCTTGGCTTTGTTGGGATCTTTCTCCTTCAAGTTCAGGCTGGAGACGTCGATGAAGCAAACCACTTCGCAGTTCTTGTCTTTGGGGACATCATGCTTGTACAGGTCGACTCGGCACAGGCCCGCCTGGCTGTTTAACCAATCAATTTCCTGAGCCATCTCTGTGACTTCAAAGTAGAACAATAGCTTGCTCCCGGAGGGTTCGGGGTTTTTTCTGTCAGTTGACGGGCCTGGGTGACTCTGCCAGACATGAGGTGCTGCCTACTGTCTCAGCTTTCTGGTCTCCTTTGGGCAGAGAGCAGCTGTTTCCTTGTGAGGGCACCTGGTTTCTATAACAGCAATGACGTCACAAACCACCTGTGTCCTCCACCAACCCATGATGCATTGGCAAGAGGTTGTTGTGCAACTTTCTTCTAGGGAAAGGATGGGGAAATTTTTCCAGCTCAAGGGCCACGTTCCCACATGGACAATCTTTTGGGGGCCACATGGCAATGTTGAGTGTGGCCACACACAAACACACACACGTCATTCTTCACCCTCTATCTAGGCTAGCAAGAGGCATTATCACAGCTTGAGGGTACATTACAGCCTAGTAAAATCACTCATGGAGAATGAAGAGCAGGGCCAGTGAAGTGGACAGCCTGAAGAGGCAGTCCCAAGCCTGGAAAGAGAAAGTTGGAGGGCAACTTTTGCTCCCGGGTTCCCTACTGCTGTTCTGGGACACAAGGCCAGGAAGCAAACCACATCCCAGTGACGAAATCCTACAAATGAATAGCAAACTCATTCTCTGAGAATGGATCCTTATAAAACAGGAGTTTGTTGGCTTTTTAAATGATCAAGTGATATGTACATTTTACAATATTAAATAAATACACAAATAGCATATATTAATATCATGATTTCCATTTGTTTGACGCACAGAAGAAGGAAGAATACAGGAGAGACAGAGACCATTACAATCCAAACCTATGGGTGATAACTCATAAAGCAAAAACAGCTTGCATTAGTCTGAATGTTTACAGTGTGGATCTTACTAAAATAAGTATTGTTAATGTTACTTATTTATATTATTGAATCAGATAAAAATGAATACATTTTTAAAGAAAATTATATTTCCAGTAAAATGATTTTTGCAAACAAGTGGTGTTTTATTTGAAAAAGCTGAATGTAACATTTTTGTTATTTAAATGCTTATGTGAAATAAGTGGTGCATTGATTTCATTTCCCTGTTGTTATATGTTTTCAATAATCTTTGCTGGTGGCTCCTACTATAGCATTAATCCATGCAGCAATGGCCAAAGCAATGGCCAAAGTTAATTATGTTTTTCCAAGAAAAAGTGAATATCATCCATTATATAATAGGTTGGCTATGCCGCCACAAGGGAATTAAACAATAACAATATTTCTGCAAGTCCCTATACCGTGTGGAAATCATACAAATTTACAACATGCAAACTGCTATGGACCAAGTATGAGTAGTGACCATGTTAGGTTTAGCGCATCTCCCACACAAGCTGGCAGTCCTTTAGCTTTATTTGGCAATTACAGGCTTACAGCAAACAGAGCCTCCCACAGCTCATTCTTCACTATCGGAGTCAGTTGACTCGACTGGCCTCTGGCCCCTTCCAAGGCCAGATATATGCTGAGCCCGCCCTCGCTTCCAGCTGGTCTTCCTTTGCTGTAAACGCTTGCTCCGGCTCCTACTTCTGGGAGATTCAGGTGCAGCCAATTCCTCCTCCTCCTCTGGAGTTGAATCCAATCCCCTACTAGCACCTGCTTCCTGCTCCTGCATCTCAGTGGTGCTTTGAGAAATGACAGATGAGGGGAATGCTGTGGATGTAGCCTATCTTGATTTCAGCAAGGCATTTGACAAGGTGCCCCATGATATTCTTGTAAAGAAGCTGGTAAAATGCGGGCTAGACAATGCTACCATTCAGTGGATTTGTAACTGGCTGGCTGACCGAACCCAAAGGGTGCTCATCAATGGCTCCTCCTCATCCTGGAGAGTAGTGACTAGTGGGGTGCCACAGGGTTCTGCCTTGGGCCCAGTCTTATTCAACATCTTTATCAATGACTTGGATGATTGGCTTGAGGGCATCCTGAGCAAGTTTGCAGATGACACCAAATTGGGATGGGTGGCTAATACCCCAGAGGACAGGATGACACTTCAAAATGACCTTAACAGATTAGACAACTGGGCCAAAGCAAACAAGATGAATTTTAACAAGGAGAAATGTAAAGTACTACACTTGGGCAAAAAAGAAAAAGAAAGGCACAAATACAGGATGGGAGACACCTGGCTTGAGAGCAGAACATGTGAAAAGGATCTAGGAGTCTTGGTAGACCACAAACTTGACATGAGTCAACAGTATGATGCAGCAGCTTAAAAAGCCAATGCAATTCTGGGCTGCATCAATAGGAGTATAGCATCTAGATCAAGGGAAGTAATAGTACCACTGTATTCTGCTCTGGTCAGACCTCACCTGGAGTACTGTGTCCAGTTCTGGGCACCACAGTTCAAGAAGGATACTGACAAGCTGGAACGTGTCCAGAAGAGGGCAACCAAAATGGTCAAAGGCTTGGAAACAATGCCTTATGAGGAACGGCTTAGAGAGCTGGGTATGTTTAGCCTGGAGAAGAGAAGGTTAAGGGGTGATATGATAGCCATGTTCAAATATATTAAAGGATGTCATATAGAGGAGGGAGAAAGGTTGTTTTCTGCTGCTCCAGAGAAGCGGACACGGAGCAATGGATTCAAACTACAAGAAAGAAGATTCCACCTAAACATTAGGAAGAACTTCCTGACAGTAAGAGCTGTTTGGCAGTGGAATTTGCTACCAAGGAGTGTGGTGGAATCTCCTTCTTTGGAGGTCTTTAAGCAGAGGCTTGACAGGCATATGTCAAGAATGCTTTGATGGTGTTTCCTGCTTGGCAGGGGGTTGGACTGGATGGCCCTTGTGGTCTCTTCCAACTCTATGATTCTATGATTCTATGACAGGCAGCCTTCTGTTTTCCTCTGCCTCTTCCTCCTCCTCTGCCGATTCCTCTCTGTGGGTCATGTCTCTGACAGATAACATGGTGTTAAAAAAAACCCAAGTAGCCACAAAATAGAAGAAGAAGAAGAAGAAGAAGAAGAAGAAGAAGAAGAAGAAGAAGAAGAAGAAGAAGAAGAAGAAGAAGAGGAGGAGTAGTAGTAGTAGTTTGGATTTGATACAGTATCCCACTTTATCACCTGAAGGAGTCTCAAAGTGGCTAACATTCTCCTTTCCCTTCCTCCCCCACAACAAACACTCTGTGAGGTAAGTGAGGCTGAGAGACTTCAGAGAAGTGTGACTAGCCCAAAGTCACCCAGCAGCTGAATGTGGAGGAGCAGGGAATTGAACCCAGTTCACCAGATTACAAGTCTACCACTCTTAACCACTACACCACAGCAAACCCCATCCCTGGTTGCAGATGCCACTTGCTTGAATTAAACAGAGCAATTCTATGGTTCAGCTGTGCCAGCAGTTGTTAACGTTGGCACAATGTAATCAGAATCCTAGCAGCAAAGTGAGCAGTAAGATGATATCACTTCAAATTAGTGACAACAATTTGGGCAGCCTTTGTGGCAATGCCGCCAATAACCACTAATTACCACATGACACAATTCAGTGGAACTCAAGCTGGCATATATGGGTCTCTCCCTCCTCATTTAATGCCCACAACAACCCTGTGAGGTAGGTTAGGCTGAGAGGCAGTGACTGGCCCAAGATCACCTGGTGAGCTTCATGGCTGAGTGACAATTTGAACCTTGTCCTAGTCCCACACTCTAACCACTATGGGATCCAAGCTCTCTGCAGTACTGCCCTTAGAGTTGCATGAGTAACTTTGCCAGAAATAGGCTTAATAAGGGCATTTAAAATTGAATATATGATAATGAAAGTTAAGATATTTGGCAGTTCATTGTGCCACGTACTTAGCTGCCAAATAGCAATACAGTAAAATGCAAGAATGTTTTATTTCCCCGTGATGTCCTGTTTATCATGAACTAGCAGAGAGTGGGCGGACGTGGGTAGCGCTGTGGTCTAAACCACTGAGCTTCTTGGGCTTGCCTATCAGAAGGTTGGTGGTTCGAATCCCCGCAATGGGGGGAGCTCCCGTTGCTCGGTCCCAGCTCCTGACAACCTAGCAGTTCAAAAGCACGCCAAAAAGTGCAAGTAGATAAATAGGTACTGCTCCGGTGGGAAGGTAAATGGCATTTCCATGTGCTGCTCTGGTTCCGGTATTCCATTGTGCCAGAAGCAGCTTAGTCATGCTGGCCATATGACCCGGAAAAACTGTCTGCAGACAAACGCCAGCTCCCTCGGCCAGTAAAGCAAGATGAGCACTGCAATGCCTGAGTCGTCTGCGACTGGACTTAACTGTCAGGGGTCCTTTACCTTTACCTTTAGCGGAGAGTGTAACTGTATTTTGTAATGCAGTTCTTGGATCAAAAATCATGACAAAATGGATATTAAAATGCATATTTTTGGTTAAATTGTGGGTGGGAATGTGTATTTTGGGATAAAGTGAGGACACAAAATTGGTATTTTAGGATTTAAAAAGCTTATAAGAAATTCCTGTTCTGTGAAAACTATGGTACACATAATGCAAATTTCACATTGTTGTTATTTTAATTGCAGTGATGTGGAAATGGGAGTAAACAGATGTATGAATGAACATGGAAACTCTTACATGGACCCGAAATACACTGATCCAGCACTCCACCATGACTACGCAACCTTCCTACTCCAGAGAGCAGCTCTCTAATGTTACTGCTATCCACAAGAGAAAGACACAGGATGAGGCCTTTGTAATCTCCATAGGTTTGCCCAAAATGCTCCAAAAGAGACAGAGGGTGTCTCCATAAGATTGGCAGCAATCTATGGGTGGTAGTGATCTAGTGCTGAAGGGGGGGGGCATCATCTTGTTGCTGTTCCAGTTCTCATTCCAAGCCTGGAAAAATCAGCCAGTTTTCTCCCACTTTTGCATTTGTCCAATCTTAAATTTGTTTTGCACCTGTTTTAAAAAGAGTCCTCAGAAAAATATACCAGCATCATAGTGCACATTTTCTCCTCATAATGGACTGTAAGCGATGTCACTTCTACACACACCGTAAAGGTAAAGGTAAAGGGACCCCTGACCATTAGGTCCAGTCGTGACCGACTCTGGGGTTGCGCGCTCATCTCGCATTATTGGCCGAGGGAGCCGGCGTATAGCTTCCAGGTCATGTGGCCAGCATGACAAAGCCGCTTCTGGCAAACCAGAGCAGCACATGGGAACGCCGTTTACCTTCCCGCTGTAGCGGTTCCTATTTATCTACTTGCATTTTTGACGTGCTTTTGAACTGCTAGGTTGGCAGGAGCTGGGACCAAGCAACGGGAGCTCACCCCGTCACAGGGATTCGAACCGCCGACCTTCTGATCAGCAAGCCCTAGGCTCAGTGGTTTAACCACAGTGCCACCTGGGTCCCGTAGACCCTACACACACCGTAGACCCATTTAAATTAATGGACATGACTAAACCCTTTGCCGTAGTTAACCCTTTATGTGCTTCAAGTCCTCTGTGCATTAGACCTGCCTTCCCTCATTAAAACAACAGCAACGTTGTATTTGCATATTGAGTTTTTTAATAATCCATCCACAGCTCTTTGAGAACTAAAATAAAACGAGAGATTTTTCAACCCATTTGCTGCTAGAACTACAAAGGGGCTTTTGTCCCCCTTCGTTCTCCTTTTGTCTTTGTTTCCGTGGAAATGCATTTAATTACAACCAGTGGGCAAAAGATGTCTCAGGAATACTCCTCTCTGGAGAGTCATTTATCGGAGGCAGGAATGCTATAACGGCATATCTTTCTGTCCTGGCGCTTGCTTTCAAAAGGCTTTCCAGATTTACCCTAGCTCTCTTGACGCACATACACCCCACCCCAGCCTTGTCTGGGCTTTATGTCTCGGGACTGCTCTTTCTAACTTGTGCACTGCAGATCATAGGAGCCTATGACTGATCTCTCTGGATGGTGTGTGTTAAAGGAGTAATCCTGGCAGAAGGCCAGCTGTGTACAAGAATTACCCCTGCAGCTCCTGGGCTGGAAACATTTTGGAGAAAGTTGACAAAGTGGTTTGTGGAAGCCTCTCTTTCCCATGGTGTACATATGATTAGTAGCTATTGTTGTGGTATCTGGTGGACCACTGTGAGAACAGGATGCTGGACTAGATGGGCCACTTCTGCAGGGCTCTTCTGATGCTTTACAAAACTCTTTTTAAAAAACAGAGTACCAAAAGGTGAGCAAGAGCATATTGGCTTCTCTGTGCCATGAAAGGTTCACCAGCCAAATCTCTTGCCCCTCTTGCAGCTCTGAAGGGCGTGGGCGGCTTCCTGGAGAAAGGAAGGTGTCACTAAAACATTACATAACTCTCGGGGGCCCAAGTGACGGAGGGGGAAGTTAGGGAAGTGACATCCCACATAACAAGGGTGCCGATGCGAGGGAGTCAGTGTGTGAGAGAGCGATTAAAGTTCCCTTCAGATGAATACCAGATGAATATTGGCAATCAGGTGGAAACAAATGGGAGATGGGCCGAAGGCCAACACCTCTAGGAAACAACACGTCTTATAAAGTACAAAGCTTCGCTCACGGCAGAATGGGGGGAAATTGGAGACAGAGCATCAAATTAATTGCACTACAAGAGACGACGTGGTTTTGAGCCACATCTAAAGATAAACTACCTGAATATGGAGCCCATTAAGATGAGAGAACGGCTCCACATATTAAAAAGGCTTGGGGGGGGGGGAGCTGTTGAAAGAGCTCTGGTGGTGGGTTGCTTTTTGTTTTGTTTTATTAAATGTCCATTCCATGTTAGAAAATACTGGATTTGATTATGAAAGCAGCAGCACAATAATGGCTGTTTTTTGGATAGGCATGGTAGCAATGGCAAGCGAAAATTTGCTGATACGTAGTGATGGATCTAAGTTAAGTTTCATTTGGGTCCTAATGCGAAAGTCATGAATTAAGTCCCAATAACCTCAGGAGAAACTAAGTGCAATTTACTTAGGATCCAGCTCTTAGTTTTAGTCTAAAGCTCTGGAGAAGGGGGTGGAGAAGACAGATTTAAGATCTAAGGTTCCATTTGATGGGTCTGCCTTGCTACTTAGATGATGGTGGCTGGGATGACTAAATGTTTATACTGTCCTTCCAGATAACTTTAATGACAGATTTTTTGATTTAACAATAATAATGATAACAACAACAAATTTATTATTTGTACCCCACTCATCTGAATGGGTTGTTCCAGCCACTTTAGGTGGCTTCCAACAAATATAAAAGCATAATAAAACATCAAACACTAAAATTTGCCTATACAGGGTTGCCCTCAGATGTCTTCTAAAAGTTGTATAGTTATTTATCTCCTTGACATCGGATGGGAGGGCATTCCACAGGGTAGGTGCCACTACAGAGTAGCCCATCTACTTTGGATCCCTATAAACAGAACAAGTGAAGGAAGACTACATCCATATTAGGAATATAGGGATGAATCTTTAGATTTGCTCAGTTTCTAAGTTTTCCAATCTTATTCAGTTCCCCATATTTCTGCAGCAATTTGCAATTTAAAAAATCCTCATGAAAATTCACCAGGGTTTGGGTGCAAATTTCTCCTAATATGCACACATTGTAAATTAATGTCTGGGCACCTGTAATTAACATCCTTTTTGCACCCCCACATCCTGGATATTTTACGTAAGCTTCCTGTAAACTGACAAACTCTACCTTCTGGTAAAAAAAGGGAGAGAAAGGGAAAGTTAGAAGAACCCAACACCTGTGAATTTCTGACACACACAAACCCTTTCTCTCACCTTCTCTCAGATATTAACCACAAGTTTAGTTTGGAACAACGTCCACAAAGCAGGGAATATTTTTAGCTATTAATGATCTGCAGATATTTGCAAATGGCGCAAGAGGGAGAGACGTAGAACAGGACACAAATATAAAACAGCCCAACAACTCTTGCTTTTAGCTCTGTTAGGCAAACAAACATATTTTAAAAGGGCACAAATTATATTCCACTATATTTGGAGAAAGCAGACACGTTGTCCGCCATGGGCCCTATCAAGCTGGCAGGCTCCCCACCCTGATGAAATGTAGACCTCCCGCCTTCTCTGGAAGCTGTCCAGCCAGCAGGATTTATGGCCAACCACTGACCACCTCTTTCCTGGCAATACGGGGAGGGGAAAACTATGGTTTCTTTTGCTTGTGGCATTTGAAATACCTCCAAAGTGCTAATTCAAGACGGGTTAGGAAAGGCATGGGTGAGGGGAGTGTCTGCATAGACAGATTTATTTACACTCTCTCTTACTTGTAACACTCAAACCCAATTAAATAGATTAGCAGCAAGTTTGGTAGAAAGATAAACCCAAGCACTTCTTTGAATAGCACACAAGTCTTGTCCACGTGCTTCACTGAGCAGATGTGGAAAGATACAGAAAACCTCAGAGAGGCACAGGAGTCATTTTTGTGTGTGGTAAGACAGTGAAGGCAGTTCTGACACTCAACACAAACTCCAGGGCTCCAAATCCTCTCATTTGAACGATTTGTCTCTTGCACCTGGATCTCAGGGTGAATCTATAGCAAAAGAATGAAGTGGGTCTCCTAAGCCTGAAGTCTGCCCATCCCTGCCTTAGTCTATATGCTGCTTTGATTAATTTGGCACCCACCCACTTCCTTGTTTCCAGCAATAACGCCAGCATTAATGTGATAAATAACACACCTTCCCCCTGGTAATGTTAATGTGTCCCCCCACCCACCCAAAGGAACACTGTGTGCTAATACCTTGAGGCATCATTTACCATCAGAACAGCTAAAAAGCACAATAACTGGTATTAATACATGAAAATCCCACACTCACACTGTGCTTAAATGCCACGGTTTCTAAAATATGAGCACCGAGATTTTTTTTTCCAGTCAAAGTCGTCTGGCATTCCCCTTACCAGTAGGAAATCCAGAGTTCCTCCCTGGCTTAATAATACTCCAATGGCCAACCATTCCTTGCAATACCCTTCTTTCGTCAGAGTGATTGCCAGAACAGGTTGGGTAGCGGCACATTTTGCCACCCCATCTAAGGGGTGATTTAAAGACTGGATCTGTAGGAAGAGACTGCAGTTGAGAGGGGGAGAGAATGTGTGGTATTGACTAGCTGTGAGCTCTGAAGGCCCCCCTTTGTGTTCGGATAACTGAAATTTATGGACAGGGGAGTCCAAGTTCGTCCACACTCACTTCCCCCCTTATTGCAGCCTAACTGATCAAGTGTTGTTGACCAAGACACTGTTTCAGTGTTTCCATTTGTAATGCCTGCTGCACCTTTACTTCCATCACTTTACATCAGTGCCTGTATCCTGGGCAGCTGATGGGAGACCAGAAGGTGCTTCATCATGTCCTCTGGAATGCAAAGCCTATATCAGTCAGATGCCAGGCAGCTAAGCTGACTCTGCCTGCCTCATCCACAGTGCAGTCAGTGTCTCTTCTTCCAAGACATTTACATAGCTGAGGCAACAGGCACCCCTGGAATCCCAGAGCCCCAAGGTGGTTGTCTCATTTGCCTCTATGACTGGGCTGGCTCTGTGCTAATTATATGTATCTGCACATGCCAAACACTCGTTTTAAGGTTCCTGCGATTTTGGAAGCCCTCCAGCCTTTGGGGCGTTGGCAAAAAAAATATGCATAATATCATGGATAGTATGTAGCCCAAACAATTTTGCATTTTTCTGGTTTTGTGTGTGTGTGTGTGTTTAAGTTGTGTTTTATTTCTAATGTCAGTGCTGGAAACAGAGAAAACAGTTGCGCTTCCTTTGCCAACATCCACATAGGTAGCACTGAATCATGCAGATGGATTCCTATTTACCTTTTTGCTATTTCTAAGAGTGAATAACAGGCAGAGTCGGGCAGCTTGTTTGGAACATCTGTTAACATAAGGTAGCATACATGCCATGTTACATCATCAGGTCTGAATAGCCAGCTCTGGCATTCTCTGGGCGCCATTCCATCATGGTTACTGGCAGAGCTAGCAAGCTTTAAGCAATGAATGGATGTGATTAATTGAGACCACCTTTAAATGCAGATTTCTTCTGAAAAACAAACAAACCGCAGCAGTTAATTCACTCTCCTCCTCCTGGACAAACTCGATGTGTGCTCCAAAAATTACCCACCCGACCCAAGCCTCTGACAGTGAGTAAGATATGGAGGGGAGCCGTACTGATGATGGCAGAAGCAGGCTGTCCTGGGTCTAGTGGAGGCTGGTCCATTAAGGCAAATGAAGAACTGCCCCACCAACCTCAGTCTGCCCCCAGCCAGCCACCACTGGCTGGATCTTGCAACTTCTACAAATGTAGCTGCAAGGGAACAACCCCAAGTTTCCCTTTCTATTTTCTGATGATGACACCAACACAACAGGAAAAGCCATATCCGGCCTCCATTTCTCATTGTATCATGGTTGTTCTGCACTTTCCAGGAACCAATCCTTTTGTGTGGCAGGACTTACACTTAAACTGGAAATCCCCGCAGTTTTATTAGGCAGGCATCTTCCCTGTCCTATACCGGTTTTTGCACCTGTTAAAAACATATTTGGCTACCCAATCATGTTACTTCAGCATGTATTTATTTTATAACATATGTTTTGTAAACTGTTGTTTTATTTTGCAGTGGGATTTTTAAATAACTTTTACATCTGATTTTATCAGTATTTTTATGTATATTTTTTGGAAACAACTTAGAGGTTTTGATGATTAAGTAGTATATGAATCCTGGCTACTTTCCAGTCCTCAGGTATGGAGTTTCATCTGAGGAACAAGTTTCATATTTTTATTAGAAGGTCAACAAATTCTGGTGGATGCCATCTGGACCTGGTGGTTTGTTAGTTTTTATTTTGTCAGCCAGTAGAGCATGAGACTGTTAATCTCAGGGTCGCAAGTTTGAGCCCCACATTTCGCAAAAGATTCCATTGCAGAAGGTTGCACTAGAAGACCCTCCCGGTCCCTTCGAATGCTACAATTCGATGATGCTATGATTCTGCACTAGGCCTAGAACTTCATCTCTCATCACCATGGTATGTCTCATTTCCTCAGGTGCGTGAAGCCAGTCTATAGCCTGGAGGCTGAGAGGCTGCAGTTATGTCTTTCACTGCATGGAGCAGTGATTATAGTGTTAAAGTTGTTCCGTGGAATCCCTGATCTGAATCTTGTGTAGAAATATGTGAGCTTTTCATCCCAAGAAAGAGTTTCAAAGCTTTACTGCACAACTGTCTTAAATACTGGTTACATATAAACATTACGCTAACAAAACAAAGCAACATATTGCACTCAAATAGCAAGCAACATGGTTTAGTCCTTTACAGTATTCAGTTCAGTAAACTTTCTTCTCTGTGGTCCCAGAGACAGAGGACCTAAGTTTGTTCATTATTGCAGAGCTTAGCTGCAATTGTTGCTACTCGCCATCTCTGACTTTTCAAGTTTCCTCTCCTACTGTCAGACTTGCAGCTCAGATTTCTAGGTGATGAGAGTTGTAATTCAGCAACATCTGGCTCCCCATCTCTGCCTTAGAGGGATAAAGCAAAGCTGGTCATTTGAAAGGATTCCACCACTATCCCTGCCCACCGAGTTGTTCCATGTCTGCAGGACTGAGATGAAAGTTAAACGGGTGTCCCTAGGAGTGATATTGCTGGAATATGACCTGAGCCAAACCACTACATGATATTGCAGCAACCTGCAGTGGAAGGCTGGCAGGATGACAACCAGGTGGGAAAATAGGCCGGGGAAGTGAGGAGATTCAACCCATTGCCACATTCAGGGCTCAGGTGTGGTGATTTTAGCCATTCATCTTTCCTTTGTGTGATCCAGTGACTGAACCCAAATGCACAGGCTTTAGGTGGGTGGGATGAATTTCACGCTAGCTGCACATAATTGCACTTTGCAAATAGCCTATTGTCTTCAACTTGATCTGTGTATTGCGTGTATGTACATGCCACCGGGATCAGTCTCCCGCTTCAAGTGTCACACGTCAGTGGCTTAAGAGTACAGAGAGACACCTTGTTGGTTTTTCTTTCTTCTCGTTAATATATGTAATCCTAAGTCTGTAAATAAGACAAGACTATACCCGTACCAGGTAGTTCAAAGAAAGCCGTCAAAAACAACTACTAGGAAGATTGGCTGTTATACACAAACAACCACATGCACACTTGGTGGAAATGAATTTAGTAAAGGCAAAAATTACAAAAGCCGTAAGTTGTTTTATATTTGGCCAGATCAATGGTCCATTAGGTGTTGAACAAGCACCAGGTGTTAAATGCAAGGCAAGTCCATTGGGAGAGCACCTGCTTTCTTTGCAGAAGGTGTCATGTTTACATCTCCGGGTACAGGGATCTGACTTGATAAAAGGGAGCTTCCTTTCCCCTTTTATGCTGGCAGTGAATCTGCCTCACCTATGAATCAGTCTAGGTGGATTTCTCAAGACTAACCAGCATGAAAGCAACATCTTCCTTGGAATCAGTTTGTCTGAAATGAATAAATAAGCAAGCAAGCAAGCAAGCCTTTTGCATTGAACCAAGGTGCTCGCGTCTGTCTGTCTATACAGCTTCTCTGATGAAGGCCTGATCTCAGTTTCCCCCCAGACTTCAGTGAATGCTGCTGAACTTCAAAAGTGGGGAGCTGGAATCGGTGATCAGAAAGCAGGAAGTTTTTCAGAATAAATAAACAAATAAATAAAAATCCCACCCCACCTCTCAGGCTGGTTTCTTAGGCTCTCTCCTTGGATTGTTACATGAACAAGGACTTGTTCAGAGATTCCGATACAGTAGTGAACATATTACACACAGCGCCACCCAGTGGCACTTGCCACAAGATGATCCAAGCATTTGAACATCACTCTTCCATATAAGCTCTTCAGGTACTGTACTGTATAAAAATGTATACATCTTTACTCATCATTAAAGCATTTACTGACAGTTACATTTGATAAAATCAGTTCAAAATTTAAGACAGTTAAAAGGATATTTAAAGGGTAATTATGTTGTTACATTTTAAAAAGTTCCTATTCTCTTTCTTAGAAGCAAGAACTACCGGTACATATAACTGACATGAGTTTAAATGCTGCTCTTCCTTACAATGAGCATCCCAATCTATTGATCTGGTTTACTTAAACAGTATGGCACAATCCTGGAAAACATTTGGATTTCAGGACCCTAACCCTGAACATCCTGGTGGATCTTGCTATAGGATTGCTCCCATATTTGCTTTTTGTTCTGCTGGGCTCAGATTCCCTTTCCGCGGAGTGGAGAAGAAAATCTGAAAAGAATGTGCATACAAGAGGAGTTGTACTGGCCCTCAAACGAAATGCTGCCTGTGTTTTAGAAACACAGAACACCACATGCCACAAGGAGGCTTTTGCTGGCAATGGCATGGACACGAGCGTCATTTGCCACATACATGTACAGTGGTACCTCGGTTTACAAACTTAATCCATTCCAGAAGTCCATTCTTAAACCGAAACTGTTCTTAAACCGAGGCGTGCTTTCCCTAATGAGGCCTCCAGCCGCCGGTGCCTTTCCACCATTCAGCTTCCGTTCTTAGACCAAGGTAAAGTTCGTAATCCAGGACACTACTTCCGGTTTTGCGGAGTTGGTAAACCAATTAGTTCGTAAACAGGGCAGTTCTTAAACCAAGGTACCATTGTACTAAGGCTAGAGGTGGCACTCCAGATACCTGCTGGGCTCTGGATCATGTCCATTGTCCCTGGAAAGTGCCAAATCAACCAATAGCAAATTACTAGGCAAACAGAAAATCCTGTTTTTGACAATGGCACAAGCGTTTGCTACCATTATGCAGAGACAATGTTAAATGTAGTAAACGAAGCAAATTGGAGGGGATCATACATAGGGTGGGAGGATTACTGGTGATAAAGATCTGGTTGGATCTCCAGGATGAAAGACTTTGGCTGATCTTGTGCAGATGCCTACTGCTGGCAGGTAACATTGATCCCAGAAAGGTTGGACACATCTGTATGTGTTTTAAAAAATACAGTATCTACTCATTATTCATAATAAGGAGCAAATCCTGAGTATGGGGGAACTTCAAGGGAAATGTGTTTGTGTTTACCAAATGTCCTCAATTGCTGGCTGTGACCAGGATGACACACTACGAGGCCAGTGCAAAATTCCTGAACTCGTGTTTGCCTGACAGGGCTAAAGTAGAGAAAGGAAACATTACCAAGAAGAATTCTGGGAAGTAAAGAATGATTTAATGCAGGGGGGAATATCGTGCCTGAGGACCAAATGCGGCCCTCCATACCTCTCTATCTGGCCCTTAGACCTCTCCTCAGTCTATGCACCCTCTTCACATGCCACATCATTCACAGGCCCTTGTTTCACACAAGTATTTTTGCCAAATGTGCAAGTTGTATCCCCATTCCTTGCGTTGCAAGGTCGAAGGGTGAGAGTTTTTATGCATATTCCCACAGAAGCTTGGATTAGGCCATCCTTCCCCAACTCATTCACTCTTCTGTCTGGTTCATCTAAACCTGCTAGATTTAGGCTGCAGTTCTAACCATGTCTACCCAGTAATATATCCTGTTGAACTCGGTGGAGATTTCTCCCCGGTAAGTGGAGTTAGGTTTTCAGGCTAATTTTTTTTGGAAAAAGAAAAAAGTACAGTAATAAATGGAGCTTCCGCACTGCCACTCTCTTAGAGAGTGATTCAATCACAAACAGGCAAATTCAGCTTATACAATTAAAGTTGTTGTTTTTATTATCGTTTTATTATCTTCGTCATTATTATTATCCTGCCCTTTTCCCAGAACCTGGACTCAAGGTGGCTCACAAAAATGGAAACAGATACAAATAAAACACACAAGCGAAAAACATATAAAAAGTTATGGCTAAAAAGGAATTAAACAATGTAAAAAGAACATACCTATTAAAATGCAATATTTTTTTAAATAAAAATACAGGACAACGTAAAGAGCTCTTTCCTTAAAGGCAGTCAATTCTCAGCAGCCTGCTGGAATAAAATAGGCTTTACCTGCCAGTGGAAAGACAAGGAGGGAGCCAGCCCGCCTGGGAGCCAGTCTAGCCTCTCTAGGAAGGGAGTTCCAAAGCCTAGGAGGAGCCACTGAAATTTGATTTGTTGTTCTTGTGTGGCAAATCTGCTCCCCCTGACACATCCATTATTTTTTACTATAAGGAAAGTCATAGGCAGCGCAGTTATACTATGGAACTCCTTCCCATAAGAGGTTGTGGTGGTCACCAACTTGGATGGCTTTAAAAGAAGATTCAACAAATTCATGGAGGACAAGGCTCCCAGTGGCTACTAGCCGTGATGGCTATGTTCCACCACCACTGTCAGAGGCGTTATTCCTCTGAATGCCAGTCACTGGAAATCACAGGAGGGCAGAATGTTCTTGTGCTTGGGTTCTGCTTGCTGGTTCCCCACAGGCATCTAGCTGGCCACTGTGAGAACAGGATGGGCCATTGGCCTGGGTCAAGCAGGCTCTTCTTATGTTCTGATGCATCAGAAATGTGGGGTGACAATTGCGTGCTGCAACCTCTTATAATGTCCCCTGGTGGCAAATCGGAATGTCCCCGCCACTTCTTAGGGAGAGCATCATGACAAGGGGAAGAGCAGGCTGGCTCCATCCATCAACCAGAAGAGGGGCAGCTGCAGGGAGTTCCCTGCCACACTCTGCTCCAGCTGCCAGTTGCCCTGGAGAGAGAGGAAACACATCCTGACCCCTGTCATCAGTCAGAGGAACAAGGCCTGCTGAGTCAGATGCAAGCAGCAACTCTGCCCAAGGAAGATCATTATCAGAGAAATTCCCTAACTCACCATTAGAGATGGGCAGATCTGCCAGGTTTGGTTTCTCTCAGATTCTAATTTTTCCCTTCTTAATTTCAGTTCCCCACGTTTTCACATCAGTTTGCAGGGTTGCTTTTTTAAGTCCTCATGGAAATTTGTCACCATTTTAGTGCAAATTTATCCTGACACACCCCTGTTTGTATGCAGTTGCCAGTATACTTTTTCAGAAGTCATTTTCCCGAGTATAATGCATTTTTGTATGTCATTTTCTCTAATACATGCATGCTTATGCACACTTAACCTTAGTATATGCATTTTTATTTTTATTACTTGGCTGGAAAACTGCATTGCATAATACACGTTTCCATGAAAAGTATGCAAATTTTTAAAAAGCAAGTTCTCATGAAAACTCAGCATTTTAGGCTTAATTTCTCCAAATATAATTTTATTTGTTTAGTAAAATGTATATACTGCTTGATTATCACAAAACCTATAAGCAATTTACAAAAAGTATTAAAATGATCAATAAAAACAGTTAAAAACAAATATTAAAAGCATTTAAAAACAATTAAAATCAACAGTTAAAAAAAGAGATTAAAACATCTCTGATGCTCAAGAGGCACATTTCTTCAGCACTTGATAACATTATGCTGCAGGGGAAACAGAATTCCTTCTCAGGGTGAGTATACCCATTAGCCAACCTTGATAAAAGAATTTGTTGTTGTTTAGTCATGTCTGACTCTTCGTGACCCCATGGACCAGAGCATGCCAGGCACTCCTGTCTCCCACTGCCTCCTGCAGTTTGGTCAGACTAATGTTGGTAGCTTCGAGAACACTGTCCAACCATCTCGTCCTCTGTCGTCCCCTTCTCCTTGTGCCCTCAAATGTTTCCCAACATCAGGGTCTTTTCCAGGGAGTCTTCTCATGAGGTGGCCAAAGTATTGGAGTCTCAGCTTCAGGATCTGTCCTTCCAAGTGAGCAATCAGGCCTGATTTCCTTCAGAATGGATAGGTTTGATCTTCTTGCAGTCCATGGGATTCTCAAAAGTCTCCTCCAGCACCATAAAAGAATAGAGCTTCCTTATTCAGAAGCTTTATGGGCCAAAGACAGGATGACTTTTCTGCACCTTTGTCCTGCTCATGCAAGTTTCCAGGAGGCCCTTGGCTGGTTTGTTAGAATGATGTGCCGAGTTTGACAGCTGCACTCCTGACTTGGGAGACTTGATCTGTACTATTGAAGAGATTACTGTACTGTGATTTTGTGACTTTATTTTTCCTCCACTGCATACAATGTTTTGCTTTCCTGCTGCCCGCAGGGTAACAAGGGCAGGTAGCATTATCACGGATGCATGCAAGGCGTTTCGGCTGAGCCGTCTGGACCGCTGCCTAACAGCAGCTCCCAGGACTCAAAGCTGCTGCTTTGCTACTGCCTTCTGCCCGTTGCAGGCAGGAAGCCGGAAACCAGCGAGACAAGGCGACTGTGTGAGAGAGCTTTATGTGTGAGTTTGTGCGGCGGCGAGTGGGGGGGGGGGCGGTTGAAATGACTCAACTCCACCCTCTTCCTTTTCTCCTTTATCTGCAACCAGCAACAACTTAAGAGTCTCTTCCCCGGTCAACACATACCTTCTAGTCCGACCTCATGCATGTTTACTCAGAAGTAGAACCCAGTGATTTTGATGTAGCTTCATTCTTCGTAGTTGATGTGCGTTGGAACTGCAATCGGGCAACCCGATCCTACGTTTACTACGAAATCAGCCCATCCTTATTAGTTAGTTACCTCTTTATTGCCTTCTGTATTTATATACCGCTTATAACGCCCAAACGGCTGATTTCTGGTCTAACGCAGCTTAGAAGGCGTTTGTGCAATACAACTTCCCAATGCGGTGTGTGGAACACACTCCCTAAAATATGCAGACTTAGGTCGTGTCTAACCTCATGGGCTTAGCCAGGGGGGTGCAGGGGACGGAAGCTGCCACCTATGCCCATCAAGTAAATAAAAAAAAAATACAGTACAGTACTTAACCAAGTGACCAACCGCGTAGCATATAGCTCGGTTCCGCCCCCTAACATAAATCTTGGCTACACCCACACGTCTAAACTTATTGATCTGAACGGTGTGTCCCCCCCCCCCGGCTTGCATATTCGAAGATCACGCTCTAGTGTGGCTTGCATTAAGCTTGCGACGGATCCAGATGCAGGAGCAAATGCCCCACCTGGCTGCAAAAATCAGGCGAAGAAAAAGCTCCACTGAAATTAGCGGAACTGATTTCTGACCAAATACGCATATCAGGATCAGGCCGAGGGCGCGCGCAATTTATTTGCGTGTGTTGAAGCGGCTGAGGAATTAGCAGGGCTCACGTCTGAGCAAAAAGTCCTCGGCTGGCTGTTAGGGCTGCAGAAGACCCATCCCAAACATGCTTCCTAAGAAGTAAAAGGCACCCGTCTCAGCGAAGGAAGGCACACAGTGGCGCAACTTGGTAATTTGTGATGGTGGTCTTCATAGTCTACATCTCCAGTTTCAGCATGTCTACTCAATGGGGCTTGCTCCCATTTAAATGGGATTAGGATTGCAGCCTCGGATGCCAAATATGCATCACCTACATTGGCATGGGGTTCGTTCGACTAGATAACCTTTGGACTAACTTCCATATTTCTACTTAGCAATATATTAACAATAATAAAAACTAGTCGCGATAGTAGTACGGTATAAGCGGGGTATAAGAAACAAGTTATTAACATAGAATCATGTCATTGTACGTTTGGCAGGGCACCCCAGGGGTCATCCAGTCCAACCCCCTGCCATGCCGCAATCACAGCTCAACAAGAACCCCTGACCGATGGCCATTCAACCTCTGCTTAAAAACCTCCCAGCGAAGGAGCCAATAATCTAACAATATAGCAACAACAAATTATAACAACGGCGCGATGTAGCGCACCAGCTCCACGGTGCATTTAGCGCAGGGAGCCCTCCTCCTCCCTTCTCTCCTGAATGAGTGAGTAGGGGGCGCTGGACTCCCCCCCCCAAAAAGCCCTACTTTCTCCGAGATGAGCACCAGTACGCGCGTGTGCTGGTGATGGGACCCTCGCGCCCTCATCTAAACCCCAGGAAGAGGAGGCGGCGCATGCGCGCTCGGGCAGCCCCGTCTGGAAGTGGGGGGGGGAATCCCACGCCGCGCGCTCCTTCGCCTTAGGAGCAGTTAGTTGTGAATGGTTGAGGGTGTTTGGCCGGAGTACTCCGGGAGGGGAGGGGCGAGAGGGAAGTTGCTTGCTTTCTCTCTCTCACTCGCGCGCTGCGAGGAGAAACCGGGAGGAGCGAGGGAGAGAGAGAGAGAGAGACGCCGCTCCTTCTCCCTCAGTGGCTCCAGAGACGCCTCAGCGGGGCGAGACGCGACCGTTTGCCGCCCGCCCGCCCGCGTCGAGTCTCTCTTCCCTCTCTCTCCCACCCACCCCTTTCTGGGTTGTGTGAGGGAGGGAAAGAAAGACGGAAGCGGCGGCTTGAAGAGGGGAAAGAGAGAAGGGGGGGACCCTCACAAGATATATATGTATATATACAAAAGCAGTTGGGCTTCGTTGTAGTGCCGCCGCCGCCGCGCCCTCCTCCTCCTCCCCTCAGCGACGGCGACAAAAGCCGGCTTCGCCTGAGGTGAACGAAGAAAGGCGGAGGTGGGGCTCGAGCGCCGCTGAGGGAAAAGCGGACGGTTTCATTTCAGTCAGTCGCGGCGGCGGCTCTCGCTGCTACTGCCGCCGCCGCCGAGCTCACTCCTTCCCGAGACCGCTCGCCGCTTCCTGCTCGGCCACACGATGCCGCGGGTCGTCCCGGACCAGCGCAGCAAGTTCGAGAACGAGGAGTTCTTCAGGAAGCTGAGCCGAGAGTGCGAGGTGAGGGAGGGAGAGAGAGAGAGCGGGGCGGAAGTGGAGCAGGGAGACCGAGAGAGACGGAGGGCGACTCAGCGCCCAGCGGGCAGCCGGCCTCTGGCGGACTCCGCCGGCAGCGGAGAGAGCAGGGAGCGGGAGGAAGGAGACGGGCAGGCGCCGCTTCTTCTCCGCCGGAGAGGGAGGGAGGGAGGGAGGGAGGCGGCGGAGGAGGAGAGGAAGGAGGAAACTTCGCGCCGGCGATGGCAGCGCTCTGCTGTCCTGCTGTGGAGTTGCGCTCAGAGAGGGGCGCGGGGTTGGTCGGTGGGTGGGAGTTTAATACTGTATCGCGGAAAAGATTTTAAAACAAACAAACAAAACCAACCCAAAACTTTGTGTTAGTTATGAGATGATGGGGGCTCCTCGTGGTTTGCCCACTTAATCCAGATTTACCCGTCAAAGGAGGGGGGGGGCGGAATCTGATAAATCGAAGAAAAAAACTTGTTGCCAAGGTCCCCTCTTTGATAACTGAGTGACCTGTTTTGCAATGGTTACCACTCTCTAGAAGCACCCACCCACTCCTTTTTTAAAGAGAAGTTACAGGCCATGGAAAGAGGAGAAAGGTGACATTTTGATGGCAACGGCGTCGTGTGGATGCTGTGAAAAACCTGCGTGCGTGAGCGTTGTTCCCACAATAAGTACCCATTTGGAAGCACCCTTGGGGAGAGAAGCCACTCCCCAGGCAGCCCAACGCATTATTATTGTGTCTTTTAAAGTGTTTTTCTTTTTTCTTTTTTAAAAGCCCAGTTTTCAGGATACGCTGCCATCACAAGGTGATTTACAAGACTTAATATGTACTTTAATTATACTTAATTAATTCAGTTTTTTAAAAAATAAAAAACCTCACTTTTCAGTAGGAGGAGATACTCCCAGAGCAGTTTACAAATGTCAGTGATAGAACAGTCGCTGCCCTCAGGCTCATAATCTAAAAGGAACAATCCAAAAGGAAAAGGAATTGAAAGGGAGGAGGAGGGGGGAAAAGAAGAAAATACATGAAAGCAGCTTTACTTTTGTCAAGAAACAACATCAGCCTCCCAACCCAAGTAACAGTACTATTGAACCAAACAGACTTGACTGAAAGTACCTTCAGATTTTTATTGGCTTCTTTATAGTAGCAGCACCACCTTTTCAGTATTGCAAAGATAGAGCCATCACTGAGTAAAACCTATCTATCCCTAGTACTTTGGAGCAACCCGCCACAGCAACTAGGGTTTTCCAATGAGTATGTAGCAGGAATGCTGCCCCAACCCTAGAGAGGTCTAGGATCACATGCTTCAAGATTGTGTGTTGATGTTGAACCCTATTCAGGTTGCATGGGAGAGGGAGTGCTTACTTCCAAGTAAGCAGAAGGCAGGGAAATGCAGTCCTATATCTGTTAAGGCAGAGACTTCCTATACAGCCAATACATCAGAATGGGGATTACTACCAAATAAAGATACTAGTCCTTATTGGAGTTACTGTGTGTTTGTGTCTGCTCTCCCCAACATCACTGGGGCACCCAGACTGGTCCTCCTTATCCTCTGTGTTCCACACCGAAAGAAAAAGTGACCTATATTCTCCTCCCACCCGCTTAACAATGTGTAGTGTATTATATATGTTGCTTGTTCTTCGTAATTGATTAGGTGATAATAATGACTTGAATTCTGTTGCTAATATGGGTTACTAGCCACACATAAGTATGTGCTGAAAAAGAATGGGAAGTTGTTCTTTAGACAGACTGGTATAGTTTATCAGATAGTGACAATGTAGTTGCAACTTATTTCACAAAAGTGATTTTGAACATTTGTCCAAAGCATGTAGTGAAAGAAGAAAAGAAAATCCACTGCTGTTCAGTTGCCCTGGTTTTGAGTTCAAGGGCCCTGGGGTGTGGGTATCAGCATGGAGGAGTTTAACAATTCATATTATGATTGTGTCTGCGCAGCTGCCATAGGATGCTATATCTTTCGTACTCGTTCAAGGAAGAGATTTTTTTTGGGGGTGGGGGTTCCTGGATCGCATGCAATTTTATGTTCCTAATCACCTTTTCACACAAATATGTGGTTAAATACTGTAGTACTTTTATGTCCCTTACAATGTATGCTTATGTTAGGTAAAATATAAAATTATAAGCCTTGTGTTGATGGGTACATGCATGTAGAACCTGGCAAAACAGTAGTTATTCCAGACTGATTAATTTTGGCTAAAGATTAATAACCTTGCATAGGATGGTTGCAGTGGATATTGGTTAACTCAAATATTTCAGACTTTTTGTTTCTCTGTAACAAATGTGCTCAGTGCTAATTAGTTGGGGATACTGACCTTTTTCATTTCAGAGGGATATCGTTTTAACATTTTAAAGGAGAAAACTGGAGCGAGGTCCTGTACTGACTTATACAATACTCATTAGCATGGGATCTTGTGAACATGTTCCATATGCAGCGGTGGAGGGACTTCCTGAATTTGGAGCACATTTGGCAGCTCTTTATTTCCCCTTTCTCATTATGTGCTCATAGTGCCCGTATCTGGCATTTATTGCATCAGATGCTACTAATGCCATTAAAACTAGAAGTTCAGCTTCCAGTTTCTAGGCTGGAGTAGTTCACACATACAAACCTTTTAATTTCTGCTGCTGTATTTTCTCTTTTCCTTCTTTCTGCCCCAAAACTGAATGGTAAATTCTGTGCTGGATTGTGCATTCTCTTTTGTCTTGCTTTCCATTTGCGGCTGAATCTATGCATCATGAGAATTCTTTATATCTACATTTGCATTGTTTTCTTATATATAATATGCAGTTGCACAAAGAAGTTGCAGGATCTGAGTGCAGCTCTATTAATTATTGTAATCTTGTTAAAGTGTTTGGAAGTGCATCACTGCAGTTTTGTTTTTCTTTCCTTTTCAGATGCAAACTAATTGTGAAAATTTTAGTGCCTGTCCACCATGGGCATTCTTTACACACGTGTTTGTGGTGTTGTCGAGTCAGCTGTCCTCTTTGTGCCTTCTGTCCTTTCTGTGGAGATGTTGAACTTACATATTTAATGGCCAATACATTCTATCCCAAGTACTGAATTTTTAGAAGAGCCTTTGTGTCATTTTTCGCTTGCTGCATGGACAATGTTGGCATCTCTCTCCCCAATAACATTTCCTTGCTTGTCCTTTTCCATTTCATTGTCTATGAATATTTTGCTCTTACCACTTTTATTCAAAGGTGGGCAAATAAAAACCTGGGGATCATAGTGTGGCTTTTAAAATAATGTCTAAAGTTGAATTGTATACAGAAGTATTTCTTGCGGAGGACAGCACCCTCTTCTCTGCCTCTCTGGAAGTAGAATACTGTATTCAATTTGTATCTGTGTAGGCTTGCCCTTATCTCTTTCCTGGTATTGTAGAGAAGGCAGGATTCAGGTTTTGATTTGGCTTGTGTTTATTGCAGATTAAATACACTGGCTTCAGGGACAGACCACATGAAGAAAGACAGGCCAGGTTTCAGAATGCGTGCCGAGATGGACGGTCTGAGATAGTAAGTATATATGCATGGGTCCTATACATTGGTAAAGTTTACTTATGTGTCTTCCATGCCTCCGCTCTGGTCATCTTGGAGCTAGTCTCACCTTAACAAGCATAAACTGCATGGTGTTTAGATCTAATTTTCTTATGCTAGCAAGCCAGAATGAAATAAGTGGTCTGAGCTGCTAGGACTTACAGAGGGGGGGAGGGGAATCCCTTTTTTTCTGCTGTCTTCACAAATGTATGGGAATTTGGGAAGTACAGACTAGATAGCTAAAGCCTAGATCTAGACTGTAAAATGTTATTTGTTCACATATGGTCATTGTCCCTGGCACTTTCAAGACCGTTGGTCATTCCATTTCAGAAAGGCTTTCATCCTGCTGTTTGAGGGTGATTCTTACTGCTCAAGGTGAAAATAAACTTGACTAGACTTCCTGATTTCTTTAAATTGTAGGTTTATCAATTGTTTTTAGTTATAAAATGCCTCAAATTACTAGGTGCTGTCCAATAAATTTTGAAAAAGAGAATTCTGTACCTGCAGACTTATAATCTAATTTTAATAAAGTAGGAATTAGTGTAAAAAGTACATAGAAATAGAATATTTTGTGTGCTTAAACTAAATAAGGTTTCATACTCTACATTTATATACATCCAGTAATGGCTATGTCAGCAGGAACATTTAAGTACTTCTGTGCATGAGTACTAAGAGCTGTTAAGAGAGAACTCTTGTCTATCAGTATTTAGCATGCAGCTAAATACAAAAAGCTTTATGATGGTGGAAAACAGCAACAATCATATTTACCAATTTAGTTGTATTTTGTATTAGGTTTTACAGCTAAAAATATTCCTTCTGTGAGCTTGGTTGTAGTAAAAGCTAATTCTTCATGTTTTAGAACTGTGTTATACAAGGGAGTAGGTTGCTTGCTTATATCATTGCACTGTGGTGTAAGTCAATCTGTGGAATTTTGATGCATTAAAACTGCCTAGAACTTACTTTTACTTTACTACTTTCTTTTTTCTCCCCCCCCTCCCCATTTTAGTTTTTACTTACTGTTTTTTCTTCAATGAGACCTGTGTGCTCACTACCCAGTACTGGCTGATTTTGTACAATGTTCACTTTCTTGAATTATGGCACTTAAAATATGACATTTTTGTATCCACCATTGTCTTCATGTGCATTGTTATTATGTGTAATGAAACTGGTAGAGAAAGTTCCATGTTTGAAGGCTGGAATATGATAGGCAATAAGTACATGTGTTGTAAGACAGCATACCCTTTAGCACTTGTGGCTACTGGGTCTGCTGCTGTGGACCTATGATTTTAAGTTCATAAATGGTCACAATTATCCTAGCTTGTGCAGTGCTACTGTTCAAACAGAAGTATGATTTTTCTTTTCAGTTTGACAGAAACATTCCCATTGCAGCTGGTTCTTATGAGCCCCATCTGTTGTAACAAAAAAAGTAGATAGTTGCCTTAGAGAGAAATTGCATTGATCTGAATCCTCTGATTTTTGTCCTGAGCACGTTGCCTGTCTTTTTAGTTCTCACATTGACTGTGTTTGGATGTCACAATAAACCATTTCTTCTTGTGATGGGGATGAGCCTAGGCAAGATCATGCACTTCCCCTCCTCTTAGTGCCTCTGGTGTACCGGTAGTTGCAAGGAGGAAGCATTTATTTCCATTTTGATTAACTGCAAGTCACCATTTTGTCCACACTCAACAAACTGTGGTTAGTCTAAACTACAGTTTGTTAGAACCAAACCGACTTCATACCAAATCTTAGTTTAGGGTTTTAGACAAGATGATAAACTGTGTATAACCAAAAAATGAAAGTAAAAGCTGATCTCCTTTTGACTGTGTTGGAAGAGAATTGGGAGAGGTGGAGTGTGCAAATCAGAGGCTTATGTACACTTGTTCCTGTCACAATAAACCATTATTATAGTAACATCTGGTTTATTGTGATGTCCAAATATAGCCGTTACATTATTTTAATGGTCAAAACTAACAAGTAGAAAATGCTTGACACTCATTCAGACTTAACAATTAATTAAATTTCTAAACCACCCTTCATCCAGGAACCACAGGGTGGATTACAATATAAAAACACAAAAAATAGATAACATAATAACAAGCAAAAAAACAAACATATTTTGCTCTTGAATACTACATTGTTGGTCAAGCATGTTAAATTTTCCATTTAAAAAATATATATATCAGACTCTGCAAAAGCAAATAGTTAACATTCCTAGGTTTGCTGTACATTAAAATTACCTCTCACCATAAGCAGGAAGCTTTATATTTTATGATATCCCTAAAGTTCATTTGAATCAGCCTTCTGTAACCTGGTACCATTCAGATATTTTGAACTACAACTCAAGTCAACTCCAATCATTATGGGCAGTAGTCGGGGTGAAGGGTGATGTAGTTCAAAAAAATATGGAGGGTACCAGGTTGCAGAAGGCTGCATTACATCAAAATGAAACTCACTTATTTTTATAACATATCCCCAAAGCCACATAAAATTCTTCTTATGATAGCTAATATAAATTATACAGTAGATTAGTTTTATAATCTGCTCTAACAATATTCATAACTAGTGTCATTCAGCCTGTTAAGTAAACGGGCGCTAGCCGGGAGGGAACGGAGGGGAAGCCCTGGGACCGCGCAGGCGTCTCCTCCGTCGCCGCCTCCACTGGCGGGGATGTGCGTCGAGGGCCCCAGGCTCCCCCTGGGTGGTTTGCTGTGGTGGCGGGCGGTTTGTGTGTGTGCGAGTGAGAGAGAGAAGCAAGTGGGGCTTCTCCGGGACGCGCTGCCTGCGCGAGCTAAGGGAAAAAGAAGCAGCGTGAGAGGGGAAAGTTGCGGCTGCGCTTCCCTCCAGTCGAGCGGGGAGTGGCGGCCAGAGCTTGAAGGGCGGGAGGGCAAGGGAGGGAAGGAGGCAGGCAGGAGGTCCGACATGGGGCAACTTCCCCTTCCCCTCAGAGTCGGACTCTGCCCCCCCCCTCCCCAAACCGTCGCCAATTTCCGTCACAATTTTGTCTCCTTTCCTCTTCGGACACTACCCCCCCTCTCATAACTCCACCTTTCTTTACTTTTTCTTGAGGGGGGAATTCCCAATGGTGCCTTCCATTATGTCCTCTCAACACTGTTCAGGGGGGTGGGGTGGGGAGAGCGTGTGTGTGTGTGCGTCCAGTCTCTGCGTCCAATCCCTGTGTCCGTGGGGCACATGTGCAGTAGCGCAAACCCAGGGACACAGGGACTGGGCGCAGAGACACTTGGACTTTATTATATAGGATACCTAGTAACAATGTACAATTGCTCATTGGTTCTCATGATAGTCATATTTATTTAAAAGTGTATTCATATACCGTATTTAATACAAAGGTCTCGGTGTGGGCAACACAAGTTAAATAAATTAAATATGAGTATAATAATCTCAGTAAAAAATCAGTATATCGAACAATATTCAGTTCGATGACCTGCAAATGATTGCATAAAAAGCTAAGACTTTATAGTGTCAAGAATAGGCCCTGAGCATTATTTCGTGGAAGTACTAAAGATGATAGCTGATGGACCAAAGAGTGTTGCATTAATTAGGAGTGGTCACCATCATTATTAAATAATAACAACTGTGACCTACTCTTGAGCAAATTCTGCCATTGTCATCAGTCAAGCTCATGCATGATACGTCTATTCGAAGCTTCCACAGAGACCTAAGGCAGCAACAAGTTTTTTAATTAGATTTTATGGGTAGATGCTGTTTGACTGACAGTCTTAGGCTAATATTTTAATTACAATTTTGTTGTTTTAGGGATAAACATCCACACAATATTTGGCAAAATTTTACTTATTAGCAATTTATTCAATATCTCATTCATAGTGATTCTAATGTGACATTCTTGGCATTTAAAATACCAATATATTTACAATACAGCTCATTTGTATTATATAAGATAATTGTATCAAATAGTATATACACTATTAAATACTTTCATGCCATGTTTGTCCATGTTCTCAAGAACCTTGAGAATCCTTGCAGGCTCCAAGCTTGTAACACAGGTGCCTCATTTGGCAATCTACCGTATGTAGATTATTGGGTGTGTTCCGATTCTGAAGCATAGCTCAATATTTAATCTAAATAATAAATAGCTTATGAACCTGATTGAAGTTACAGTAAGAGTGTCATTTTCTGTACTTGAATGAAATGATACTATATATCCTTGTGTTGAAACACTAAATTCAAATATTTAATCTTACAAGTGCGGACTTGCATCAAAATGTTGCAGTATATCCTCAGTCATAAAAAAGAATGCTTCGGTTCAAGGCTCCAGCAAAGAGGAGCCATGTGATGTTGTGAGTTTGCAGAGCCCCTCCTTTTTTTTCTTACCTTCTTGAAACTTTCCTTCACTGTACTATACAGTATAGTAATAAGGCATTCATAGCTTATTGCCAGCCCAGAGACCAAGTGCTTTATCATAGGTTTGGGGGTGAATATCACGGAGATGGATGCTTTTTAAAACAATGTGGCATGCATTTCCCCCAGCTTTAATGGTCACCTTTAGGATACAGGCGCTCAAAAGGGCAGAACTCCTTCTATTTCTCTCTCACACACCCCTTAAACACTGCATGGTTCAGTCACCCTCAGCCATTGAATTAACTGATAGATTCACACAGACTACCTAGCACACCCACCTCAGCATCTTTTATGTCCCCTGGTGCAGAGATTCAATCTTTTGAATTTGCTATTAGAGGGGTTAAGTTTAACAAACTGGAGATCAGGAGCGTGACTACCTTTTAGCATTGAAATCTGGGCCCACCTATCCTGGCAGAGATTTTACTGTATATTAGAATGCTTCTAAAGAGTTCTACTCTGTGCTCTTCCTAAAATTGATTTTGAAACTTTTTTGAAATTAGATGCCTGATATGTAGGTCTTGATTTGATGGTATAGTAGCTATTTCACCTATTCCCTCTTTGTTGTGGACCATATAACGAGGCATTATTTGACCTGAAATTATTGACTTGGTGTAGGATAGAATATTTCTGGTGACTGTCATTTTATTAACTTGGGACATAACTTGAACATTTTATCATTACATTAATAACATTTCTATTTTCTATCCCTGTTAACTATAGCTGAATCTTAGGAAGAATTGCAGATTTTTTACTACCTTCCTATAACAGTCTTTATTGGCTGGGATCCATAGCCATGAATTTGAAAGGTGTTCAGTATTTAATGAATGCTGAAATAATTAAAGAATGGCTGATATTTAAATGTGAACTTTGAATTATTATAGCAGTCAATTCTTTAGGCATTGGTGGTTCTTTTATCGGGTCACCACATTAGGAAAGTAGATGATGATGAAACAAAATAGTAATCTCTTCTAAAAACCAAAATAGTGAATGTGTAAGGTGGCGCTGTGGTTAAACCACTGAGCCTAGGGCTTGCTGATCAGAAGGTCAGCGGTTCGAATCCCTGTGACGGGGTGAGCTCCCGTTGCTTGGTCCCAGCTCCTGCCATTTTGACATGCAGATCGAATGCACGTCAAAATGCAAGTAGATAAATAGGAACCGCTACAGCGGGAAGGTAAACAGCGTTTCCATGTGCTGCTCTGGTTTGTCAGAAGCGGCTTAGTCTTGCTGGCCACATGACCTGGAAGCTATACGCCGGTTCCCTCGGCCAATAATGCAAGATGAGCGCGCAACCCCAGAGTCGGTCACGACTGGACCTAATGGTCAGGGGTCCCTTTACCTTTACTATTTTTTATTTAAAAAAAATCAGTGAGAAGTACATTCAAAATTAGGAATTGATTTAGTTGTGTTATTCAAAACAGTTGGGTTCTTTAGTTTAAAAAAAGACAGTGTCTGCCTATAAAGACTGGCTTCTAACAAAACATTAAGAAATGCTCTTGGCTGCTTATCTGCAGCTGCAACATTTGAATCAAAATGTTACTTTCAATATCTACATTCATTTCCCATCCTACTGCTGTACTTCCTCTAGTGAGTTTGTATGGTGTACATTAATCTTGTGTGTGTTCATTTGTTGCTGGGGATGGAGACAGCTTGAGATACATTTTCTTTTCAAATGAGAATTCACAAAGCTTTGCTTCACATTGAGTTTTCCCCATTATAAAACTGTGCAGAGTTAAGGCTTTTTACTTATAAGTTGCACTTAAAATATAAGCACCCCTTAAAACATTCAAACCACTTAGTCAGACTTGTAAACCAGTGTAGAATTTTCAGAAAGTAAAGTATTGATTATGTGTTGTATCTTATATCTGAGACAGCCAATGGCAAATGTTGTCAAAATGAAATCAGATTTTTGTAACTTAATATTTAAGAAAAATGATGAGTGCATGTTTTTTACTTTGAGCATTCTCAGTGCTGCTCAGCTTTAAAGACATAAACTGATGTAAAAATAAATTTCTGCCTGCATAATTTATGTAATGTCTTGCTCCCTGATCCTGTTTGTATTGATTTTTCTAAAAGGCTTTTGTGGCCACAGGAACCAATCTGTCTCTCCAGTTTTTTCCGGCCAGCTGGCAAGGGGAGCAACGGCAGACACCAACCCGAGAGTACGTTGACTTTGAAAGAGAGGGAGGCAAGGTAAGGTCAAAAAGTATGGATCGTGGTTATACAGGTATATATCACAGTGGCTTTAAAATGTGAGCTAGAGGTTTATGATATAAAATGAACTTGTAGTAATACACATTGATATTCCTTTATTTTTATGGTGGCCAGTTGCCTATTGCTTCTTTAAAACCATGCAAAAAGTGTATGATATGTACTATTACCATACATGTTGTGTAAATGTGGCAAGAGCTTAGTGGCTCCTAAATGGACTTTGCAGTACTCCCAGGATCTCAGGAAGGGGAGAACATTTAGCATAAAGAATAGAATAAAATATTGCTACTGCTTTCTAATAGTTTTCATGTTTTCTAATAGTATTCAAATGTGTTTCACAATTTTTAATTGATATTCTAAGGCCACCTAACATATGGCATTTTCCTAACACAAATGTAGGAAAGTGTGTACAAAAAAACCCCACACCATCATGCGTAAGACGTTTTTGGAATAGGTAAGCATTAAAAAATAAATAAATAAAGGTATTCTTGTTCTGTACTATTTTTCTAGAGATGTAAAAGTCCAAAAAGAAACTGGAATTTTTTTCCCCTGCGGGGTTTCCCAGGCCTTCTCATCTTTAGTTTTTTGTACACCTATATGTGAAGAAAAATGTATGAATCAGCCCTTCAAAGAGCACAGTAAAACTTAGGCATCTCAGACAGATAAGCAGACAATGGAAAGTTGAAGTTTTGTGTGCATTTTTATAACTCTAAAAATAGATACTGAATTGTCTGTTTGGTTTTGTCTGCAATTGTGACATGCTGGCATATTGAAGAGTTTGGTATGGTCACATTATTCTAGATAAAATCTACACAACATGGAGTTGTTTAGATATCCTTGGGCAAGTTCTTCTCATCCTAGTCTACCTCACAAGGAAAAACAACAACTTTGTACCATGCTTTTTACAATTTTGGGGTAGGAAAACTAAATTTAAAAGGTAGATGTGTTTAAATATATATTCCATTAGTTACTGTACAACAGTGGTTGCCAACCTTTTTGGGTCTGGGACACATTTGGAATTTTGAGGAAGTGCCAAGAACACTAGTCACAAAATGATTGTCAACAGGGGTGTGGCTTAATGCACAATGGCTGCCGCCTTCAGAAGAACAGGAAAAGAAAAGAAAAGAGACAGGAACATAAAATGGTTCAAATATGAAGAAATCTATTCAGCTTTTTTTTGGTTAAAATCTTTGAAAAACTTCCTTCTTTTCCAGGCTTTGTTATGTCTTTGTTATATTGTCTGTTGCTGGTGTCCTGCTGTAGATTAGAGATAGCAAATAAAAGATAACTGAATCCAGGAATCATTTTGAATTACTAAAGCCAGCCATGAACAGGCATGGCCACAAATAAAAAAAATACTTAATGCTGGGTGGCATTAAGTAATTTTTTATTATCTTTTTTGAAAGAAAAGTTTAGAAATGCAAGGAATGCACAGAAAATACACTCTACAAACAGGAATCGCCCTCATACTTGAATGCCATTGTACATCTATTTCGTTCATTCTTCATATGTCAAGAGGCAATACAAGTTCTATATCAATAGCTGAATAGATTTACAACAAGTGATTTTTTTTCTATTGCTGGTTCAAACTTTTTTTGTCCTGAGCTTTACTGTGCTGTTTTGTTTCTGCTTGGTCTTAATGATGACATATATTTTAATTCTGTGCATTGCCCTGATAATGTTTATAAAGGGCAGCCTAAAAATCTTTGAAATAAGATAAATGAGTTTCCTTCAAGTTTTGCCTAAAATGAAGTTTAAATAGTGACTATAGGGCTTTCCACATCAGAGGAATTTTGAGGGAAGCAAAGCATTTAAATAATAGCAAAATGTATTGGGGAGGAAGTCCTGCACATTTCATCACTAAGGATTAAAAGAATGTTTGCCTTCTGTTGCAAACTGGCAGATTTCAACTTCAAGTACACACACACACACACACACACCCCACACACACACACACACAGAGAGAGAGAGAGAGAGAGAGAGAGAGAGAGAGAGAGAGAGAGAGAGACTTGAATAGTATTTAATATATACCGTGTTTCCCCCTTTTTAAGACACCGTCTTATAACTTTTTTTCCTCAAAAAAACACAGGGTGGCTTACTTTCGGTGGGATGTCTTATTTTTTAATTACTGGTACGGTTTTTACGGCTCAGGGCGCTGCTGTGCTCTCTTGAGTGCTCAGCACTGCAGCAGCCACCGGTTCCGGGCGGCAGGGCAGCAGGCGTCCTTGGCCAGGCCAGGCGGAGGCCACTGGCTCAGGCGCTCCCCCCGCCGCTGCAGGGTGCTCCAAGCTCCTTGGCTGGGCCAGGCAAGGAAGAAGCAGTGAGCCCAGCGGTGGTGGCAAGCGGTGGTGGCAAGCGGAGCACGGGGATGCAGCCAGCAAGGCGGGAGCGCGATCAGCTGTTAAGCAGAGCTCTTGGCCGCATGGAGTGACTCTGTGAGTGGAGGTGCCTGTGGGGGTTGGTTTCCATGGCGCGGAAGTATGGCTTATTTTGGGGGTATGTCTTATATTTCTCAAATGCTTAAAAACCCTGCCATGGCTTACTTTATGACTATGTATTAAAAAGGGGGAAACAGGGTAGTTATTGTCTGAGTATATAGTTGGATAAATAAAAGTACTGAAGCATCAGAAGCTTATTGTTGGAGGCTGAACTGGATGGGGCAGTGTTCTAATCCAGTATGTCTGCTCTTTCATACATCCTTGTCTCTATATGAATATTTATGGCTCCTGGCTCTCTACATGGCTGTTGGACTGGTACAGGCTATGTATACAGGCTGTTGGACTGGTACAGGCTATGTACCAAAATGAGCAGAGAACATTCTTCAACATTGGGAAATGGCATTAGGGCAGCTTCGAAGAACATTCAACAAAGCAGGGGCAAGGAATGTGGGAAATGAGGCAAGGAAGCAATCTAGCTAAGGTTAAGAAGAAAAAGAATGCATACCCGCTTGCATTCTCCTTCCAGAAAAGCAAGAGGCATTATCACAGTTCAGTAACACATTCAAGCCATACAAAAGCAGTCAAGGGGAGTGTGGCCTTTGGGAGGCGAGTGTATCCTATGGAGTCTCCCAATGGCCAAATAGAGAATCCTGGAGGGCCACATTTGGCTCCAGGGCCTGAGTTATAGCATGTCTGAAAAAGAGTGGCATTGAGCAGCCTCTAGGACTGATTCCAAAGAGCTGAATATGCAGGGGATGCCATGCCCACCCAGTTACAAGGAAAATGTACCATATAACCTTCCCCTGAATATGAAGGAGCTTTTTGCAAATCTTATGGGTCATTCTGAGTCATGTCCATTATGTGTCATGATACGGGGCTAAAGCCAAGTCACGGGTACATTTCACCCTCTCAAAATTAATTCCCGTAAGGTGATCTTGCTCTTGCTACAAGAGGGACATACTTGTACTTTTCAGGAAATGCAAAAACAGAGTAGTTGGATCTAATTAAGCCAAGATGTGCTTGCCAGCTGGCTCTAGTCATTCTCTGGAGATGATTTGATTAATGGCTAAATTATAGGTGTTGCGTGCATTAGATATGGCACTAGATTCCTGAATTAATTAGGGCAATTGCAGTCTCCTCCTTGTGGCAGGCATGTCCTTAAACCAGCACTAACACAATAGGAACTTTCCCTGATTCACCACAATGACACACTCAGAGCAAAGCCAATTCTCTCACACAGTTTCAAGACATGCACAGAGTTCCAGCTGTTCCAACCTGTCAATACAATTCAGACTCTTAACTCTTTGGCTTCCCAAGTTAATAGTTGATGTATTTCTACAAGAAGATGCAGGCATGCTGCCTTGGGAGGGTGAAGTTGTGTGTTATATAATTACGCTATTCCTTTTAGCTCTCTGTAGACTTACACTTTATAACCATTATGATCAGGTTCTGGAAACTTTCAGCTATGGCTTCATTAAATGTAAAAGTACCAAAGCATGAATAAGGCAAGAAAACATCCTCCTATCTTCTCACTCAGTCCTTCAATCTTTTTTCAGTTATCCTCTTGTATGTAAATTACTATGTAATTAATTCCACCAGAAGTAGAAATACCCCACTAGTTCTATTGCTTTAAAAATATTGCCATGGTTTGCTATTGGGTGGGGGATACTTTCAACACCTCATTCAGTATTTCAAAGGCCCTGTGTTTTCCCTAGCTTCCCCTCCATTTCCCCCTATGAGAATGAATATTAACTCTTTGGGAACAGGAGATAGCCTATCTGCTCATGATTGCTGTTATTCGGCATGAGAGAAAATCTATAAATCCAAATAGATATGTGGCAACAGTCTTTGGAAAGCTGAACTGTGGAAAATCTAGGAAAGGAAATGGAGTTTGATGTTACTCTTGGCAATTTCACTTTACATATGTGCCCTAAATCCATTTTTTTCTTGATAAGCTGGCAAGTAGGTGCTCATTGGGAGACTGCTGTGTGCTTGATGGTAAAATGATTTCTGCTTGAAGGAACACGATGTTCTGAAACTGTTTATCTTTTCTTTTTAAGAAAATATGCTGTAACAATAGTGTTTTCCTTCAAGGAATCCCTTTGCTGTCTCTTCACTAGAGAAAACCTACTTAATCTTCCATTCTTAGTAGTCAAAATGTCTCCTCTTGAGTGACATTATTCCAGAGCTGTGTAGAACATTGGCTATTCCTGCCTGGTTTGTTGTCCAGATGTATGGCAGAATGCCAGCTGGCAATCATGGTGGTCTTGCCATGAATAAGTGCTTCAGGGAAAACATTGCAATTCATCTGCAGACTTCTATTCATTCATTCTTCCTACCTACCTCACTGAGTTACGCTACTTCATTTATTTATAGATTAAAGAAAGCAATTTTAATAGGTTTTAATTACAATTCTATGTTACACCACTTTTACAGACTGAAAAATCAAATGCATTTCCTTGCTCGTTTCTATATTGAAAGCATTTGTTATAGTGGTCAACACAACATTACAAATCCCTTCAATCCCTTCTGGCTGCCTCTGTCAGTGTTAAACATACAGTCGGGTGTATTTCTTATAGTTGTAAATCATGATGTTGGACGGTTTTGAGTTCCTTTTGTCTAGCTGGTGAAAAGAACAAGATATACACCCAGCACTTTTTTTCTAGGTACTTTCATTTTCCTACTCATATTATACTGCCCCTCAATGAGGCCAAACTTAGATTCACAAAATGTTTAGGGTTATGCGTACCCCTGTGTCCCTGTCCCCCCAGAAAAAAAGCACTGGATACATCTATTTGGCTTTTTCCTTTTTGTAACTTCTCTGTGCTGACTGCAGTATGGCAGCATGCTTCATCTAATAGTATAAATTAAACATGGAAATGTTTGACTTCACACATTAGGGTACTTTTCCAGTAATGATACTTCATTATAATGTATCTCAACATAAAACAATTATAATTATTCCAAGAGGCTTCAGTTCTGTCAAAGTTACCAACTGCCAACTTATTAAATAATGAAATTCATCATTTTGAAAAACAGTATTATCAATACATTTTCTCTTGCTTAACATCAGCCACTAACTGACCATCCAGTAATCAACATGTTTGATCATATAGTTACGCTTTGGAAGTATTTTTCCTGTTAATTTGATATTTCATTTAAAAAATTCAAACAAAATAAAGGAATGCTTTTCTCTATTGTAGAAATGTCTTCAGTTTTTAATACATACAAACTTCCTTATTTGTGAAGAATTAAAAACACCACCCAGCCTATTTAGTACAGTACTAGAACAGAGAGTTGGAATAAATGGACAATTCTCCCGACAGAGGGACGAAGAAAGTAGTGTCCCTCAAGGATCAGTATAGGAAGTTCTGCTTTTTAACTTGTTTGGTAAATGATCTACAATTAGGGGTAAGCAGGAAGCTGGCAACAGTTGTTGATGGTACTGAATTGTTCAGGGTCATTAAGAGTGTAAAAAACTCCAGAAGACTTCTCCAAACTGAGTGAATAGACTGTAAAATGGCAAATGCAATTCAATGTAAACAAGTGTAAATAGTGCATGTAGGCAAAAGAATCTTAATTTGACATATGTATTCATGGGGTCTGACCAGGAATTAGACCTTGGAGTTGTAATAGATGCTGCAATGAGCATGTTGGTTGACCCAGCATGCAGCAGCTGTGAACAAGGAAAATACCATGCAAGGGATCATTAGGAACTGATTTGGGGTAGGGGTGGGGAAATGACATTTTACAAATGTATGGTGTGATTGGATTTGGAATACTGTGTACAGTTTTGGTCAGCACACCTCAAAAAGGATATTGTTGAGTTGGTAAGTGTTCCAAAAAGGGCAATAAAAATTATCAAGAGAACAGAGGGACTCCCTTGTAAGGAAAGGTTACAGAATAGGGGGCTTTTTAAGTTAGAGAAAAGGTGAGTAAGCAGTGATGGTATAGAAGTGTACAGAACTATCATTTCTTGCATGCAGATAATATTCCAGGAATGGCGTGTATATGCAAAACTGTTTATATCTGAACAATCCCTTGGAACTGTCCCCACATAACAATCTTTGCCAAGCCTTATTTACTGAGCTCTGGGATGTTCTTACACAGGCTTCCTCAACCTCAGCCCTCCAGATGTTTTGAGACTACAATTCCCACCATCCCTAACCACTGGTTGGTTGGGGATCATGAGAGTTTTAGGCCAAAAACATCTGGAAGGCCAAGATCTCATGGGACATTTCAAGTTCCCGAGATTGCAGCCCAGAGCCCACTTGAGAATATCCCAGACTCCCAGAGGCCAGTAAGCAAGTCTGAGAGTTTAAAAGCTTTTTCCATGTTGGGGAAACCTGACACAAAATGAGCTTTTAACCTCTCCAGTTTGCATGCAATTTATGGGATTTCAACTATGCAAGGCTGAAAATTGTGCAAGCAAATTGCGCACAAGATGTGATTGTACTGTACATTTATTTATATGGAGAAAGTGGATAAAGAAAAGGGTTTTCTCCCTCTCTGTACTAAAATTTATGGAAATCCAATGAAGCTGAAGATTCAGGACACACAAAAGAAAGTACTAATTGATGCAGTGAAGGAGGCAGTTTTAGCAGTTAAAATATTAGACAAATTTATGGAGGATCAAGCTATCAGTGGCTAGTAGCCATAAAGCCTATGTCCTTGCTCCAGAGTCAGAAGCAGTAAGCTTCTGAATAACAGTTGCTGAAAACCACAGGAAGGGAAGAGTTCTCTTGTGCTCATGTCATGCTTACTGGCTTCCTATAGGCATATGGTTGGCCACCATGAGAAGACGGGTGGATGGATCATTAGCTTGATCTAGTAGGCTCTTTTTAGGTTCTTAAATACCATCTCCCAAGGGCTTAGGGTGGCATTGATGGGACTGTTTATTTTTCAACAAACTTGTGACAGAGTTTAGGAGGATTATGATTTACCCAAGGTCCTGGCACTAGAAAATGTTCCAAGTATTTGAATTAGGGGGTGAGTGTCTCCTTGTGTCTCTGCTGATATTATGGGAAATGATCTTATGTTCTGCTATTGTGTAGCCAAGTAGAGAATTGGGCTTATAATTAGAAAGGATTTGTTGTAATCTTCTAATAATCCTTTAAAAGGGAATCGTGATTTAGTGGCCTCTGGCAAGAAAATTCAGAGTGGAAATTACTTTTAAAATCAGGGTGTTAACTTCATTTCCTTACCTAGCCCCTAATAAGTTTCTAATACAACAGTCCTTGAAATACATGCCAGTTCCTTACATGCTACTATGTTCAGATTCATTGTTTGCTTCCTTCCTGAGAAAGTGGTCTGTTGCCCCCAAAGGCTAATGTCTCAAACTCATCAGTATGTTAAAACAATGAAATTCATTTATACTAAATGCTCTTATTTTAGCTGAGATTCCCCACCCCCCATGGCTGCAAAGTGGAGTTACTCTATAAACTAAAGCTACCCTTTCAATCTAATAGTTGGGTCACTATTGATGAATTGAGATAGGTAATGAATTTTTCTTCTCTACTGTGGATAAAATATACCCTAGTCCTTTCAAAGTGTAATATGCTTGGGGGACCTTGGGGGATATCCAGTATTACTCATGCTTAGAGTAGATACATTAATATCAATGGACTTAAGTAAATTACATTCATTAATTTCAGCCGATCTGCTGAGTAGGACTTAGTTGTATATCACTTCTTATATTCTATAAAGTATTATGAAGTATATTATTAAATTGTAAACTTGTTGTGGCGTTCGCACAGAGCCGCCAGTCGTTCCACAGACTATTGACCCTGCACCACCACGGCTTATCTCTTCCACTGCCACCAACCAGGTTTCCCCGGTAATATATTCAGACTCAGTCAGGTTGAAACGTATTAACAAAGATTCCAGTTTATTGTGGATGCAAACAAGTTTTAAATACTTTGAAACACTGTAATCCGATTCACTTTCTCTGTCTCCCCTCTGTCTCTAACTCACTCTGACTCCTATGCCCCCCACCCACAAGAAACCAACCGAACTAACTGCCAAAACCCCTGTGTTGAGCCTTAAACACAGTTAGGCTCCGCTCCTGGGCTTTCTTACTGGTCAGCCTATTAACCCTATCTCTCCCCCAGTACGACATCTCCATAATGAGTGGGCAAATGCCACACTTGATGACAGATATAGTTCCCAGTCTGTTTCTGTATTGGAGCTGTAGTTAATATGCTTTAATTGTTTTATTGCCTGTGTGTGTGTGTGTGTGTGTTCGGAAACTTTGGGGTGATGGGCAGGATAGAAATTCAATAAATAATCACTCATTGGTTCATTTGACATGTTTATAAATTATCTATGCATAAATTTATTATGAAGTATCTAAAATGGCTACGTGATGAATAAGGGAGTATTAAAATCTCTATTTAAAAGGCCTGTTGAAAGAGGTAGGTCTTCAGGAGGCTCCAAAAAACAACAGAGATTATGCCTGTCCAATATTTAATGGGAAGGGTTTCCAATTCTTATATCATGCAGAATGGTCCTCCTGATAATATATCTTCAGGATGTCCTTTCCTGCAGAGCATAGTGATTGATTGAGTATATCAATATGAGACTAAATTTTATGTACAGTGGAACCTCGGGTTGTAGACGTAATCTGTGATGGAGGCACGTCTGCAACCTGCAGCGTTCCTATCCTGCAGTGCCGCGTCTGCACGCGTGATGCGATTTGGCACTTCTGTGCATGCGCAAGCGGCAAAACCCGGAAATAACCCTTTCCGGTACTTCCGGGTTTCCCACGGTACACAACCTGAAAAAGCGTAACACGAAGTTTCTGTAACCCAAGATACCACTGTATTCTAATCTCAAACCATATAGGGCTTTGTAAACAGAATTGATACCTTGAACTTAGCCTGGCAGCTAACTGGCAACCAGTTTAATACTTTTCAACAGCAGCGTAACATGGCAATAGCCAGCCCCAGTGACTGCAACTGGTGTGGGTCCAGTAGCGACCATGTGGGGATCTCTGGATGCCAGGTTGGCGACTCACATATCCATCTGGCTGGCTCCTCCAGCTTTCTTAAGCAGGTAGGCAGAAGAGCTTACCGTATTTTTCACTCCATAAGACGCACCTGACCACAAGACGCACTTAGTTTTCTGAGGAGGAAAGGGGAAAAGCCCCGTTTTTGGGGGGATCAGTTCACAGTTGTGCAGGTTCTTTTTCAAAGAGGAATCACCCCATTTTTAAAGGATCAGCTCAAAGTTGTTGAGTTTACTTTGCAAAGGGAAAATATCCTGTTCAACTCACAGTTCTGCAGCTTCTGATATCTGATATCAGCCAGATAATCCAATCAGCCAGTCACATGTTGCTGGGGAAAACAAACAACCTCCCTCTGCAAAACATTCAACAATGGAGGCCTGGGCAAGGGGAGGGGCGGAAGTCCCTTATCTCCCTCCCAGACCTCTTGCAATCAGCTGTTGAGCGGCTTCCTCTTTCCCTCTTGTTAGCCTTTAGCTCCTCCTCCTCCTCCTCCTCCTCCTCCTCCTCCTCCTCCTCCTCCTCCTCCTCCTCCTCCTCCTCCTTCTTCTTCTTCTTCTTCTTCTTCTTCTTCTTCTTCCTTTTTAAAAAGCATGATCTGCTTTTCCCCCTTGGGCAATTCGGCTCCAGGGACCATGCATTCGCTCCATAAGACGCACAGAAATTTCTTCCTTACTTTTAAGGAGGGAAAAGGTGCGTCTTATGGAGCGAAAAATACAGTGTTTGTTGCGTTTTTCTCAAAGGAATACATGGTTCACCCCTCCCCCTCAGTTAATGCCTACAGCAACCCTGTGAGGTAGGTTCAGATGCTGTGACTGCCCCAAGGTGAACTTCATGATTGAGTGGGGATTTGAACCCCGATACCCAAGTCCTAGTCCATCACACTAACCACTACACCACACTGGCTTCCTATAATACCTCTGGTATGGGTGACGTTTAGTAAAACTACATCATTTGAGTATCCGGTTACTGGTATGATTCAGGGGCAGGTGGGATCAACACTGAAGCTTTATTACTGCTTTACAAGCAGATAGGCAGTTCACTATGTGCTTATGAATAGGGAAAGTTGCATGTGATGAGAACTGGGTAGTGACTCACATGTGAGTGCCTTCTACAAGAATGCCTGATGGGCATGTTTGCTGGGAATATGATTGAAAACAAATTTCAGTGCAGTGGTATGTTCTTGGCTTTCTGTTTCTGTGTGGTGACTGTTAGTATGCTGACTCACTAACTGATGGGTGGTAACTGGTGAACTACATACAATCTGACTTGAAATGATTCAGTTGTCTTCCTGAAAAGACTTCAGTGGTAACACTGCTATCTTGTGCCAGTGTTATCATGTACACATTTGCTTGTTCCTTACCACATTGATATTTCCAGTTGTAACATATATCCTTGATGAGATAAGGTGTTCATCAATCTTTATGAGGATTTCCTCAAATTCTTCCTAAATTGACTTGCTAAACAATTGTGCGGGGAGGGGGAGAGAGTTTGATTTGAAAAAATTCTAATCAAAGCTTCTTTCTAATTTAGATCTGTTTATGATCATAATCATGAGTAAATACTGTTGCCAATGCCATTAATTAAATCTCATCATCATTAAGTACCATTTATTTTCCTTCTTTTGAATTTTGTAATCACTCTTTTTATTGTAAATTATCTGCAATCCATACAATGGGAGATTTAGGTGGAGTTAAGCTCATCTCAATTCCTTAGGAAGTTAGATATTAAGGTGTCTTCATTGATTAACAGAATTAAGCACCTACCAGCATATTTGCAAGAGTGTCCTCAGATGTAGCCGATGAAGAATGAATTGTTAAAACAACTTTGTACAAAGTTGTTTTTACCATGATAAAACGCATTTTCATTGGCTAGTTATTTTTGAGACATACATACTACCTCATTTTGGCAGCAACTGTTGGGCAATGGCTTATAGTGATTTGGATGTGTGTTCAGGTAACTTTATTTGATAGCTACTTTATTTTGAAAGATTAAATTGGCATGGTGAGTCATATGACAGCTGCAAACCAAAAATAGGCTTAGAAATGGAAAGGAAACAGTTTTTATCTTAAAAAAGGAAATGTGGTCAAACGGCTTCAGCAATAACAGCAAACAGTTTTGCTTCTTACAAAATGTGCCCCTTACTTTCCCTGACGGAAGAAATTACAATAACATGATTTAAAGGGATGTTTGGAGGAAGAAAAAGTCAGAGCAACGGTTCACTAGAGGTGGTTTATGCACTTGCTACAACTGGTAAGAAATTTACAGGAATTTCAGGTTGAGGGATCACTGTAGGGATGGGTAAAATATTATTCTACAAGTTTAAGAGATACATTTCAATATATTCTGGTTTGTAGCAATATTATCAGGCTAAAACAATCAGAAAATATGTGTCCTTCAGACACAAAAATGCAACTGAGTGTATGTAAGAGCATAAAATAAAATAAAACAGGAGCATGGAAAATCATGGAATTTAAAAGAAATCAAGACATCTACAATTCTCAAATATCTGCAGCAAGATGAATTTCTGATATTTGGCTGCTGCAAATGCAAACTCAGCCATGGACTTTATGATACGGACTCTAATTGCAATGTTTAGGGTTTGCCTTGCCTCTATTGTTGATATTACGGTGGTGGTGGTGCTGCTGCTGCTGCTGCTGCTGATTGTTGTTGACTCTTCCAGAAGGCATTTGGACAGGGGTAACTGGAGCTTTGTGCTGCTGCTCTATAAATCTGTGCTGACTGGGTTTATAGTTGGCCATGTTTTGTATTCTTATCTTATTCTTACTTTGCTGATGTTGTAAGTCACTAAATGTGTTAATAGGTAATGTGGAAAATGTTTATTTTTTTATCTCTTCACTACATTCTAGCAAGCTCTCTCAGATCATTAGCCAGGTCATTTGGGCCCTGTTAAAATTTGAATTAATGTATATAGTAATCTACAACAGAAGTATATAACTCAACCTCTGAGGTTCATTAGCATATTTTATTAATTGAAGAGAGCTGTATTGCTACATTTAATTACAATAAAGCTTTATTGTTAAAATATACAGTGTTTTTTTTTTTAAAAAAAAATCATTTTCAGTTAATCATGTTTCACTGGAAATCATGGCACTCACTTTTCTTTCTCTGAAACCTATTAATCTCCCTGTTTTGCATGTGTTTTCTCTTTTCACCATAGTCAGTAGCTCTGTTACTCCATTCCTTGTTTCTTGTGTCAAATGTATTTAATTCCCCCTCCTCTTGTTCTTCAGGCTCTCTGTTCTGTCTTCCCATTTGTTCTTCTTTTTCATCATTGAGTTTAGCAAACACCACACACACACAACAATTTATCTGTTTTATATAAATACCACCATAAATACCATAAATATCAAGGTGGCATACATGGTTCTCCTTCCCATTCAGTCTTCACAACAACCATGTGAGTGTAGGTTAGACTGATAGATAGTGACTGGCCCACGGTTCCCTGTGATTTTCATTACCCAGTGGGGATTTGAGCCCAGGGCCTAGTCCAACACACTAACCACTACGTAACTAGTGGCTTACTGATGTTGTTGCTGTTTGCAGCATGGACAGTTGACTGAAATAGTTTAGAACTGATAGCAACTCCACCACTTGTCTCTGGATCCACAGAGGGGGATTTGTACACCATTTAACAAAGGAATTGTCCCATTTTCCTCCCTTCCCTATAGCTGTTGATCCCATGTATGCTGCAGGTGTTTTCATGTAGAGGTGGGGAAGGAGTGCAGATATGGTTATTCAGAAGTATTAGTAGCATAATAATCTGATAATAACATGATTATCAGCATGCTTCACTGTTAGGCTCCCACCCCCTTTCCAGTCTTGTTTGCTTGCATCAGTAAAAAAAAGTTCCCTTCTTAATAACTTTCCTGTTGAGAGAGGCACAGTTAGAAATTGAACTGAACTGATCTTGGCAGACATTTAATGCTCCTACTGGCAGGATCAGTTTCAAAAACAATCACAACTCATTTTTCATGCTGTCTTCACAACCGTTGGCAATGCAAACAGGGATTTAACTCCCACTCAAAATATAAAAGCTGTAATCTGTATTACATACTACAGATCTCATTACAACCTCCTTAGTGACAATTTAAAGGAAAGCCTCTGAAAATGCATTTTACCATATATATAGTTCCACTTAATTGTTAGGCCTTGTCAATGTCACTTAATGCCTTCTGCAGGTGTGTCTCTAACTATGGAGATCAGGTTCATGCCACCTGCCATGCAAGAAGACTGATGGATCAGACCAAAGTCCTATCTAATTCAGCATTCTGTTCCCACAGTAGCCAACCAGGTGCCTATGGGAAGCCCAAAAGCAGCAACTGGTATTTGGAGATATGCTGCCTCTGATACTGCAGATAATATATAGCAATGACTAATAGCAATTGATAGCCCATTCTTCTATACATTTTCTCATCATGTTGTAAAGCTGCCCAAGCTGACAGCCAGCTTGGCCTACAGTGTAGCCTGATTGCTGTTTCTTGATTTTGAGAGGCAACATTTGTACAGATCAGGCCTATGTGTTTGGGGCTACATATGTATAAACTTCTATTTGAATGTGACTCCATTGTGCAAACATCAGCCATAATAATTGCAGCCTGAGATATTAACAATAGCTCTATAGATGGTTTGGTGTAGTGCTTAAAGTGTTGGGCTAGAAGCTGGGAGACCAGAGTTCAAATCTCTACTCAGACATAAAGTTCAGTGGATGACTTTACCCTAATCACTATCTCTCTGTCTGATATTACAGAGCTGGTGTGAAGATGAAATATGGAGGGGGTTATAAATGCAGCAAATAAATAACCATAAATAAATAAATGGAGAATTGGTGGCATATAAACTTGGGTATTTGCAGATGTTAACAAATTCCTGAATAACATGTTGCTTTCAGAAATGTATATCAGTAAATACTTGTTAGATGTTTATATGCTGCTTTTAATCCATAATTGTTCTCAGAATGGTTGACAATAATGAAATCAGATCTATTAGCAATGATTTTCATAGGAATGGATCTCATAATATGTATCCTGTATTTGAAAATACATTTTGAATATTATCCTGCTGGTCCGGGGGAAAATAGAGAGAAATGAGCTGCCTCCCTAAGCTACCCATCTTTAGAAAACCAAGTGTTTTCATTGGATGGTTTTAAGCAAGAATGATTCCACTCATCCGCAAAGGTGGTAGTAAAAGAAGATTATGGGAGACATTATCTAGTTTCTCTTCCTCTGATGCAGTCAGGTAAAAATGTAAAGTGTAGAAACCAGCACTGGAGACGTTTTTGAGACTCTCAGTCTTCATAGGATGCATATATACCTTTGAAACCTAGGTGCTAAAGAAAGCAAGGAATGACCACTATCTTCATTCCATGTTTTGAAAACATAGAAGTATTTGCCTGGCTGCTCTTTGAAACAGAGGCTGGGAGCCAAAGAGCTGCATAGGTTCTCATAGGAAACATGGGAATTTTTTTTACTCCCCCTCCCCCAGTTGAACAACTTTTCCAGGTTTTTGTTTTTGTTTTTTTAAGCAAATAAGTTTTAAAATTTCGCTTAGTTTCAAAAGCAGTTTTGCCCCAGATGTAGAGGATGTTGAACAGAAATGTCTAAAACCCTGTTGGGCTCACAAAATAGGCTTCATAGTTATGAACTACATTAACTGTGCTCTGATTCAACAAGGCAATTATATTACTTTTTATTCTCTGCGCTTAAGCCTGGGGTAACTTAGCTGTGTCACCTTGACTGTTTTGCAACTATTTGGAGGCAAGAGTTTTTACTTACAAGCAGTTTCTGGGAACATCATTTATTGTGCCAAACCTCATTGCAAGGATAAGCTCTTTCAGTAAAACAGTCAAGATTTGAGCAGTTTGGGAAAATGTAATGTCCAAATGTTAGAAGTATGCTCTCCTCACAAACTTGTTTATTTCATGATTCTTGCTTACTACCGGTACTAATAATTCCTTTGCTTTAAATCTCATTGGCAAAATGAGTGGCCACTTGTATGTGCATGGTATATTTGCATGGTTGTATGATATTTGAAAGAAGCAAAAAACTGTATAAATTCAAAATCTAAGTTCACTTCTTTCAGTGACCATTTTTAGTGCTACCAAGTGTCACATATTTGAAACTGATTAAAGTTGCAGTGTTTCATGATGGTAGTTCTACATCTAGAATAGCATTATGGAAAGCAGAGGAGAAAAAATAGATAGCTCCATGAGTAATTACGTAAGAGAGCTTGTTTTGGTCACTTTCTTGCTGGCTACTAATCAGGTTAAAACAATATTTGGATATAGTGAAAATGGGGAATACCCTTTTAAGGATCATCAAAGTACATAACCATTGCTTAATGCAACAGGGATTTTCTCTATTCCTCTTCCCTTCTCCACAGCTGTCCCCTCTCTAGCATGCAAATTACCCCCTCCTACCCTTAACTTTGATTCATTGTGGCGCTGTGGTTCATTGTGACACGGGTGGCACTGTGGGTTATACCACAGAGCCTAGGGCTTGCTGATAAGCAGGTCGGCGGTTCGAATCCCCGCGACGGGGTGAGCTGCCATTGCTTAGTCCCAGCTCCTGCCAACCTAGCAGTTCGAAAGCACATCAAAGTGCAAGTAGATAAATAGGTACCGCTCTGGCGGGAAGGTAAACTGCGTTTCCGTGTGCTGCTCTGGTTTGCCAGAAGCGGTTTAGTCATGCTGGCCACATGACCCGGAAGCTGTATGCCGGCTCCCTTGGCCAATAATGCAAGATGAGCACCGCAACCCCAGAGTAGGTCACAACTGGACCTAATGGTCAGGGGTCCCTTTACCTTTACCTTACCCTTAACTTTGATTCATTGTTATGTCTACACAGATTTTAACCATGGTTAACATTAACCGTTGTGTGATTATGGTGTAGAATTTGAAGCTAACCTCATTGTTGGCAGTTAAGGAATTATGCTCAAAATAATTTGGCACATGTGACTCATAACTTTAAGAAATCTCTATATATGTTGGGTTGAAAAGACCTCATTACAATGGTTGGAGCAAGTTGGTTGAAAAAAACTCTTCCTCCACCATTGGTTCCTTTCTTTTCGGCCACACTCCTTTTTCTTTGATGCTTCCCCCACACACACACTCCATACGGTGGTCTTTTTATTTTCCTTATTTGCCCATTTCCTCTCATGCCTCTTTTGCTGCCACCACTACATATCTGGTAGCTGAACTGAAAAATCTCATGATAAGGTCTAACAATTTGCTTCTTTAGGTTGGCACCATCTTTTCCAGATAGAGCCTGCTATATTAAACCTACCATAGTCATATTGGTTGGGCTTTTCACCTGCCACTAGAGGTGGTGACAGTTAGTACCTCTGCTGGTGCAGAGTAAAGGGAGGACAGGTAGGCAGACAGCAAGGAAGGAGGAGGGAGCTTAGAATCTGGTGACCTGGTCATGGCACAGACATACTACTTTCAGTGACTGGGTCAGCCCTGATTGAAGCTGCCATGGATATGAGGTTTGTTTTGGCTTTCATTGTGACAAATAAATACAATGTTGAAAACTGTGTTTTTATTCATTTGCTTTTATATTACACTTTCCCCTGGTATACTCAAAATGGCTAACAAAATTACAATTGAATATACAGAGTGTGTTTGCATGTCTTGGTAAGCCATGGACTCACAGATCATCCCCACTTCACTCCTTCTCACTACTGAGCAAGAGCAAGAAATTATGATCTTTGGCTTAGTAGAGCATATGAAGGCTTATTCTTGGCTTACTAGTTATGGTCTGTTTGAATGAAACAAACTATAATCCTCATTTCACAAGGAGTCCTAAGTTAAATCGTGCTGTGGGTTAAACCACAGAGCCTAGGGCTTGCTGATCAGAAGGTCGGCAGTTTGAATCCCCGCGACGGGGTGAGCTCCCGTTGCTCAGTCCCAGCTCCTGCCAACCTAGCAGTTCGAAAGCACATCAAAGTGCAAGTAGATAAATAGGTACCCCTACAGCGGGAAGGTAAACGGCATTTCCGTGTGCTGCTCTGGTTCGCCAGAAGCAGCTTTGTCATGCTGACCACATGACCTGGAAGCTGTATGCCGGGTCCCTCAGCCAATAACACGAGATGAGCGCCGCAACCCCAGAGTTGGTCACTGTAACGGTCACCCTACAGCTGGCCCAAGTTTGAAAGGGTTAACAATTGAGGACAGATGGAACCCAAAGGGGCGGGATTAGGCTGGCTATATAAACCCACCCTGGAGGGGGGAGGGGGAGTTAAACTGTGAGTTAAGATGAAGTTAAGTTAAAACTGGTGGAGAGTTGGTGTGAGTGAAGTTACATTTGAGCTGGGTTTAGAATCTGAGGGGAGGCATTAGTGGTTTATTGTTCAGCAAGGATAAAGTGTTAGACAGAATAAATTAGTGGACTTTAGCGGTAATAGGCCGGTAATATAGTTAGCAGTAATAGGCCGTTACAGGAGAAACTGTTTTAAGAAGTTAACAAACGTTATTTTTGAAACCACACACATTTGTACTTTAAAGAAACTATTTTTATTCAGCAACATCCTTGTCTGGAGTAGTGATCGGGTACCAGTCCAATTTACTGGTTGGTGGCAGTGGTGATACCAAAGGTCGTTTGTGCAGGCATCAATAGACTGTAAAACATCTGGGGGTCCTGCACAGGTAAAGGAGACCGCGACAGTCACGACTGGACCTAATGGTCAGGGGTCGCTTTACCCTTTACTAAGTTAAGAGTCATAGTTTATTGCTCTTGATAACTAACAGGGAGGAGTGAAATGGGAGTGGACTTTGCATTCACAGTAAATTATCAGCCATGGCTTACCTATAATGACCATGGGTGTTGATTCATGCCTATGCATACAGTCTGCATTATCAGTATATGTCTTCTTATATTTCAGGTCTACCTAAAAGCACCTATGATTCTTAATGGTGTTTGTGTTATTTGGAAAGGCTGGATAGATCTCCAAAGACTGGATGGCATGGGCTGCTTAGAATTTGATGAAGAACGGGCACAGGTAAAGTAGGGAGCTTCAAACTTCCCAAATCTCAGTTATATTGTGAAGCAAAATTTGTAATTTTGGCATGCAGTACTTTATAACTTTGGATGGGGAAATTGTATAATGAGAAATTGAAAGCATAAGCAGGATCACTGTTTGGATTTAGTTGTTGCATTTTCAATCACATATGATCAGCATATTTCAATCTGTCTTTTTGTCCAAGGAAGAAGTCTCCCCACTCTCCACTTTTCCTTCAAAGAAAAGAAGATAGTAGAGAGTAGAAAAACCTCTGTCATGTTCTTTCAGTTTCCCTTGTCCTTTCTAGGAGGTCTGCCTTTGGTCTTAACTTCTTTATCTTTTTCCCTTTGCACTTCTGATTCTGATCTTCCATGTCCATAATTTAAAATGCATGCAAACCCTGTGCCTTCTAGTTCCACAGTCATCCTGCTTATTCTGTACTTAAATGAAAGGAAAACTGAAGCTTGCTTATACCTACTTGGGTAGCAGTAGGTTCACTTGCACTTGGGGCATTGAATAGTCATAGTGTACTTTACTGGTTATTAAACTAATCATGCATTTGTCTGTGATAACTGAATTCTTCATTAAGAAACCCTGAAAATTCAGCAACATAAAGCCTCTTATTGACCTAGACCTTGTATTAGGCTTTTCTTTGATGCTTCCATCTCATTCTCTTTTCTCAACTTTGGCCCCCCACCACCTCTTTTTCCTATAGTTCTGTACCTAATCCATGCATATTTTATCCAGGCCACCACCTCTTTTGTCTATGACCTAGCTTTCACAACTAACCTAGCACTCCTGACTCCACACTTCCTCACTCTTTTCATCCCATGAAATGCTAGAAACTGAAACAGTGGCAGATGCAAGGCTCACAGGTGACAATGAGTAGTTTTCTTAATAGAAAAATAATTGTCTTTGAATATAATTACATGGTAAGAGCCTGCTGGCATCCTGATGCCCATGGGAAACCCACAAGGCAGATTTGAGCACAGGGCACTCTTCCCTCCTATGGTTTCCAGCAAGTGATTTTTAGAAGCATTGCTACCTCCCAACTGCAGAGGCAGAGCATACCCATCATGGCTAGTAGCACTCAGTAGCCCTCTCCTCCATAAATTTGCCTAATCCTCTTTTGAAGCCATCTAAGTTGTTTTCCATAGTTGAACAATGCATGGCCTGTCCTGAATCTTCCAGCAACCAGCTTCATGGGATGTCCATGAGCTCTAGTGATATAAGAGAGGGAGAAAAACTTTTCTGTAACCACTTTCTCCATACTGCACCCTATTTTATATCATCTTACCTCTTATTCAACTTCTCTCTAAATGAAAAAGTCCCAAACACTGCAACCTTTCCTCACAGGGGAGTCACTTCATCCCCTTGATTGTTTTGGGTACCCTTTTCTGAACCTTTTCCAGGTCTACAATATCTTTTTTTCAAGTGAAGTGATCAGAACTATACTGCAGTATACTCCAGTATTCCAAATCTGTTCACACCCAAGATTTGTATAATGGCATTATGATGTCCTCAGTTTGGATTTAATTACTAATTAAAATACTTGTGCAGTTCACATCTATTTTACTTAAAAGTCATAAAACAGCTTCTACCTATGAAATGAATTCTTCTCTTAGAAAAAGAGGGCTTTTATTTAATTATGGCCTTTTATTGAACATCCTGCTTTCAGTTGTTTGGGTCTTGCTTCTCTATTAAAAGATATTGATTTTTTTATTTTAAAAAATCGTATCCCTGAAAGACCTTGTATTATGCTGTTCCAACATAAAAATTGCCAAGGAGAGATGGAGCTGCTACTAAAAGTATATCTTAATGAAAAATTTGCACATTGCCCTTCAGTGCATGCTGCTTGGGTGTAAGCTGATGTTTATTGATTGACAGGTGTTTGTATTAAAACTAAGCAAGGCCACAGGGGGAACTCTTCCACATCATTTCACAAAATAGCTTTAGGGTGCAGGAAGTGCCCTAGGCAAAAAAGGCAATTTGACAATTTGACATTCTCTCACTACAGACATTTTATTTTAAAATTTAATGTACTTAGTCCCTTGGTATATTAAAATGTAGCTGGATTCTGTGGTGCAGGACTTATTTAACCTGCACATCTTTGCAAAGCCACACTATTAAAGGAATATCATCATGCTGAATGTAGCATGCTGTACTTTGACAAATGTAGCTTAAAAGTTTTGATTATTTTTAAAAAAGACAAGATGAAGAAGAAAGGGTGTAATTCTGCCTGGGAAAAGTGCAAGAGAATTTCACTTTATTGCATATTGTTAGACAAGTGGCTCTTTAATATAGGTCAATTAGTTTGTGGGGAGGAGCAGGAGAAACTTGAACAACCTTGCTGCAATAAATGTTCAGAAATAAATGTTCTGAAGAACATTTAGAAATGTCTTTAAATTTTAAAACTTGGAAAATAGTGGGAAATAGTTTAGCATTTTAAAAAATATGACATTCCTATATTAGCATTTTATCAATGGGATTATGAGGAATTTTACTCTTAATATGGACAATATTTTCTTCTGGCAAAATAGCCTTATCAAAGAACTTAACTATTTAGTTCTGCTTGCCTAATATAAGTGTAGGAGAGCAGTTTTGCTGAGAGTTTTATTTGTAAACTAAATTTCTTCTCAAAAGAGTTTATGGTGGTAAGATTATGCTTTCTTTAGAAAGTTTACAATTTCTGTATTTGAAAATATTATGTAACTTTGGTGGATGGTAGTTCTAGACTTACTCGTTTTGTATTCTGATTTGCATATTATATTGCAATTCTTATTTAAGTACATCATGCTAACATGTTTTCAGAGTCCAATATTTTCTAGTGGCTCTTAGTTATCATCTTTTGTTATGTTACATTATTTACCTAACATATCTATCTATCTAAGGTGCTGTCCTCTGCTCACATGCAGAAGATTCACATAGAGCTTCTTTGTTGCCTCTCTTAATGGTGCTTTGGGGACATAGGCCCTTCCTAGCACCCTCTTCCTCAGTGGCCTCTTTACGACACAGGTTTTTTCCCTCAGCTGACTTATTACCAATGCAGGCACTATCTGGTCCTGATTCCTGTTTTCAGGATGAGCAGGACACCATGTCCTCTTCTTCTTTCTTCCCTCTCTAGTGATATGGTATGACTAGGGCTCCCTCTAGTCATCTGAACAGGAAGTCTCTATGGTTTTGAGTCACTGATGAGAGGTGAAACACTAGGACTATCCAGCAGGCCCTTCCTGTGCCATTTCAGCTAACCATGAAGCATTAGCAAATGCCTGCTCCTGCTGGCCAGCAGCAACACCAGCAGACTTTTCCAGCAGCAGAGCCATTGCTTCCAACTGGTCTGTGGAAGGGTGGTTTATCCTTTGTCCTCAGACAGGGAGAAGGGGAAGCTGTTGACTGATGACCATGTAAGAGCACCTTGCCTGTTTTCTGCTGAGGCTTTCAGTACTCTCTGTAATGTCCATAAAACTTTGAAGATTTCTCTACCCAAGCATTTTGGGGGGGTTGGGAGGCTGAGGAGGAGGAAGTATTTGAAGTGAGGGCTACCCCTGATGTCCAGCCAAACGTCCTTTTTCCTTCTAGTTTTAAGAAGACCATTTCTATGGGAGTGGGCCAAACCTAATGGGGTGCACTATTTGGGCTTGGCTCCTAAGAGGCTTGGCTCCTTGCCCAGATATAGCATGGCAAAGCTCAAGGTTTCTTTGGTAGATGCCCCATTTTCCCTATTCTGGCCTGGTGGCTGCCAGAGACATAGGAATGATTTCCCCAAGAATGTAGTGGATAGTTGTCCTGAAGTCTTTTGCCATAGGGCACATCAGGTCATGCCTCTGGTAGTGAGGGTCATTGCAGCAGCTTCTGTGGTGGCATGGTGGGCTTCTTTTCACTGGCCCTGCTTGAGGAGGTACCCTGTGGTTGCCATAATCACTGCCAGGGTCTTCATAAACTAAAGAAAGATTTTGCCTTCATGATGGAGGTGGGGCTGGATGCCATGCAGTTTGCCACCAGGGTTATGGCTACTGGTGGGGCCATTGGGAGACACCTGTAGCTCAAGACCTGGAATGTTGGTGCAAAATCCAAAACTAATCTGGCAACTGGGCATTTCTTGTGGGAGGTAATATGTGGGGATCCTCTGGAGGAATATCTGATGGAGACCAAGAACAAGAAGACACTATCTTCAGGGTCCAAGAAGGAGGAGAAAAAGAGATGTCACGTAGAGTAAATCTTTTTGCCCCTTTTGGGTGCCTATGGTCCCCAAAAATAGCAGGAGCCAGCGGTACCAGTGCAGGGGGCAGGGAGAGGCAGAGATTTCCCTCTTCTTCTTCATGATTCTGCATGATCAGTAGCTCATCTCCTTAGGTGGTCTTGTTGCTCCGTTTCTTTAAAATAAAGTCACCTAAATCCAGTGGTTGCCCATATAGTGGGACAAAGCTGCCCTCCCAATACTAGCATTAATAGGATAGGACTGCACAGGTATACCAACAGAGCCTGCAGTGCTCATGCAGGTGTGCTCATGCAGTCTTAATCTCACCACAGTTCTGCCCCATATGGGTAAGCTATGTCAGTGTTTGGAGGGCCACGCCACAGCCCACTGCTGCCTAAATGATGTCTAGAGGTGAGCAATTGGAGAGGTTCCCCCCCCCCCAAAATCAGTGTAAAGGTGCTTCTTGTGTGACCCTGTACTTTTGGTTGGTAGCAGGAAGATGCATTGGCACAGCAGGCTTTTGAAGAAGCTCGGAGAAGAACTCGTGAATTCGAGGACAGAGACAGGTCTCATCGGGAAGAAATGGAGGTGAGAGTTTCACAGCTGCTGTCAGTTACTGGTTAGTACTCTACCAAAAATCTAGATTTTTTTCTCAATAAACTACTGCCTGGAGCATGTTGCTAAAATCCTGTTTTATTTTGATGTTGTCATGCGAATGAATCCTGTTTGGGTTAAAAGCATTATATTAGTACATTAAGGGTACAATTTCTTCAGTCAGTGCAATTTTGCCACTTGAAAGTACATTGCTGCTGATCTTAGAATCCCTAAGCTAAAACATTTTTTAATTTAAAATTATCTAAGCCAGCATTGTTAACTTTCACCTCTTGGACAAAGTAATTCAGACTGTGTGTCCTATTTCTGCATGTGCCACAGTAGTTACTGCATATGATAGAATTTTGCATTGAATTATGTATGTACATTGTTAAATAAAGAACCAAAGTTTGTCCTATCAATGGTATAGTAGACTGGCAGAGGGTTTTTTATAGAGCAATGGGGATAAAGAGACAAATGTGGTGCATATCTGTTGAAATATGCATAACATGCATCTACTATAAAGATTATTATTCTACATGCAGAATTGATAAAGTTGATTTGATTTGATATACACAGATTATATATGTGTTGTGTTGGTGTTAATATTCTGGATACAAATGGCAGAAACATTTCTTGCTGTGACAAGAGTGAGAGAAACAAACTTGATATGGCATATTTACATGACTACCACAAATAGCTCAGGGTTCCCTCCACCTCATGGCACTTCCAGTATAAATTAGACCGTTTAATAAATTTTCACCAATTTGCTGAGTGTCAAGTACCACCGGTACATAATCTTTTGTAGGTTTTCCTTAATAAGATAGCAGGCAGAGAAATTCATGGTTTCCCCCCATAATTTTTCCCATGCAGACAATTCTGTGTTGTAACCAATATCTATGGCCCATTTTGTCATTGTCGCCTTCACCATCTCATCTTTGGTCTCCTACTCCAGTAGCAATTTATAAATTTTCTAGATTAGTTTATCATCCTTTCCTATTACAATTTTTCCGAATTCTGAACTCATTTCCACAAATCCCTTTCCCTTATTGTCTCTTTTAAATAACAAAGTACTGAAACCAATCTATAATATGATCCAAAATATCTTCTCTTTTTTTCGGGTGAACTCCTTCTCTAAACTCTATGAGTTCTTTATAAGTGTCTCACTTCTTGTCCATGTTCAACCTTATCACTGAGACCGCCTCAGCTGGTGATACCCATCTTGGGGGTTTTCTCTCTAAAAGATCTTTGTCTCTGCCAAACCGTGTATATTCTTCTTCTTATGACATGGACACCTTTGTGCACCCTTGATTTGTTATAATGCAGATATACATGTCATCCAAAACACAGATCAAAACCTCCCAACTCTATAAAATGTTGGTATCTCTTAGCTCCATCCATTCCTTCATCCACCAGAGATATGCTGCCTCATATTAAAGTCTGAGGTCTGGAAGTGCAAAAACCCTTCTTTCTCTTATGTCTGCCAATTTTTTTTACTTAATTTGGGGGGGTTTCCCTGCCAGATAAAGTTTGTCACATCTTTCACTCTTTGAAATATTTTGGGCTAACAAGTTATGGCCTTTTAAATGTGTTTTGGGGAGAGGGGTTATTTTTGCTTTTGTTGGGTGGTATACACATTTACATACATACATACATACATACATACATACATACATACATACATACATACATACATGGGAAGTAATACTTGTTTAAAAATACTTCAAAACCAAATTAAATATTTTCCCCTTGTTCATTTCCCCCCAACTTTAATACATTTTTAAAAGTAGTCTTGATCATGGAGTAAATTATCTTGGCTAGTTTCAGCATTGTTTCTGTTTTCATAGAGGGAAGATATAGAAAAGTTCATTTTAAAAAATCTAACCATGAAACATTGCTTTTTTTCACATACATATACAAAGTAGACCACTTAAAGTCTGGAATGATGAAGATTGAAAGTCTCATTGTTATAAATCATACCTTGAGCTGATGCAAAGTCTGCATATATATATAATGCATAGTTTAAATGGCTTTAATAGATACCACATTTGAGTTCAATGAAGACAGAGAAACCCTTGCAATACTTTGTCTGCCCCCTACCAAAAGAGAGGCGCCAACCCTTGGGAAGCATTCAGCCAAACCTTAGCAGCATATGAAAATGATCAGAATTTATTCTTTATTTATACAGCTTTCTTTCCTAGAAAAGATGTTCCTTTATTTTATAACATGCTGTGCAACATTTTTTAACTATTAAGAAGCCAGTAGGTTATTACATCTGCAAACAAATGCAACAAAAAAATTATTACTGAACCATTCAAGCATAATCAGTCACATTTTTAAAATAATTTTGCTTAAGTGAAAGATTTCACAAATAAAATTATAAGAGCATGTTCAAATAACATTTGTATAAAATAGCAAGTCTCTTTTAAAAAAATACAAGACTGACATGTGCTTACTTGAAAGGAGAAAATATATGTACAACACAGAAATAATATGGAAACAAGTTATGGCACATAGCTTGAAACAGTATTTGAAAAATGTTTTCTAATTACAGCAGGCAATTTTTTTCTGAGCAAATAAGTTATATTAGTTATTGATTAAGTTTACACATCTGTGTTAAATGCAGCTGAGACTTTTTTTCAGCTGCTGAATTCTGCGGCTGGTACCTATTCTGCTGCTTTTCTGCCCTTTCAAAGAATTGCAAAATACACCAACCTAAACAAAATCCAACATTTCTGGAACTGCAGGGTAAACTAGAATTTTATGCTAAACACCTCACCCAGCATCCTTCAATCTCTGTAGCAGGGATTGAGAGTTGAACTAAAAGTACTTTGCATATCTCTCTGTCTCTCCTTATGGACAAGCCTGCACAAAATAAGCATATTTGCATACAACTGCTTTTTATGCAAATTTTAAACAAGCCATTGAAATTAGTTTTTCATGGTAGAGAATGAAGAATATTAAGCCCCTATGCTATTTGATAGTTGACAGAAGGTTGACAGTTTGAGAGCAGGAAGGATAATAAAAATAAATGTCAAAATGATTTTCAACAAACCATCTTTGATTCTTTGCTGGTCATGCTTCAATAAGCATAATATGGCAAAATGTCCAAATCAGTTCAGACAAGAACATTACAAATGCTCTGTTTACTGTACAGTGGTGCCTCGACTTACTAATTTAATCCATTCCGAAGGCACCTTCATAAGTCGAAAAATTCGTAAGTCGAAAAACGCCATTGGAAACGCGATTTCCCATAGGAATGCATTGGAAACGGAAAAATTCATAAGTCGAAAAATCCCTATCTAAAACTGCCGCGGTTTTTCCCCGGATGTCGAGACATTCATAAGCGCAAGGCCATTACCCCCATTCGTAAGTAAAAAAATTCGGTTGTCGAGTCGTTCGTAAGTCGAGGTACCACTACTTTTGGCTGATGTCATGGACAGGAGATTTCCCAGTGTATTTGTTAATATTGTGGTAGCACTCTTACCCCAGCATAAAGGTAATGTGACAAAAAGTTGTTTTCTGTTGTTGAAAGACAGTAAATGTGCTAGTCACTAAAGTTTCCAAACTCTTTTCCTATCCTAGTGTTTTGTATAATTTTAATAAAAACAACCAAAATAAGAGTCAAAGCTTTAAAGGTGTACCTATTTAACAAATGTATGTTAAATTAAATGTTCTAATTATCACTAGCTGTAATTTATTTTCCATAAAACTGCCAACTAAGATTTCACTACATGCATCTGATGAAGCAGGCTTCAGTCCACAAAAGCTTATGCCAGAACTGTCTTCAAGACGTCACAAGAATCCTAGAAACAAACCCCTCTGAATTATTTTTTTAAAAACCCAGAGTTTTGCAAATAAAAGTAGCTATAGAAATAGAATTCAACATGGCTCAGATGACGCTTTTCATTGGACCAGTTGTGTCTAGGGGAGGAGGAAAGCAAGCTTTCAACATGCAGCCTGGAGGCATCAGAAAGAAGAATGCAGTCCAGAGTATGAATATAAGAAATAAATATGTCTTACCCCTTGATGGATTTTTGTATAGAGAGTTTGAGAAGCTGGCATGTAACATCAGAATATATGGTGATAGAAACATTACAGTGGAACCTCGGTTTATGAACACCTCGGTTTATGAATTTTTGGTTTATGAACGCCGTGGACCCATCTGGAACGGATTAATTCATTTTCCATTACTTTCAATGGGAAAGTTCGCTTCAGTTTATGAACGCTTCAGTTTATGAACAGACTTCCGGAACCAATTACACCCATGCTTCAGTTTATGAACATTTCAGTTTAAGTACTCCGTGGACCTGTCTGGAACGGATTAATCCACTTTCCATTACTTTCAATGGGAAAGTTCACTTCAGTTTATGAACGCTTCAGTTTAAGTACTCCGCGGACTGTCTGGAACGGATTAATCCACTTTCCATTACTTTCAATGGGAAAGTTCGCTTCAGTTTATGAACGCTTCAGTTTATGAACAGACTTCCGGAACCAATTGTGTTCATAAACCGAGGTACCACTGTACTTTGCATGCTTTAAAATTCTGAAATTACCAGGTGGTCATTTCCTTTAATAAGGAAACTTTATCACAACATGAAATTGTAGCTGCAAATTGAATCCTAGCCATCTAATACTTTCCAGTTTCACTAGTATCATATCTTTATGTCTATGAAAGGCAGCTAAATATCCTACCTTTCTTATGGGTTTTCCCCACTAGGATAAAATGTACTTTCAGTAGAGAAAGTATTGTTTCATGTCTGGTGGAGATGCTATAAATATATAATTACTATTGATCACTGTCAGTCACTGTCTCACTGGTGCTCAGCCTCTTTCTAACCTGCATTGACTGGAAGAAGTTGCTTATATTACAGTATTGCTTGACTTGCAAAATTGATCTGCATTATACCACACTCAGCATTGATTTTGGACAAAATGTAAAAGGGTTTCTTAGTATGGCATTCAGTTGCACTTTTTATGTATACCATTTGCTGCTAGATAACATCTTTACAGTGCAATCCTTTGTGTGCTTACTCAGAAGACGTAAGTTCCAATATGTTCAGTGGGGCTTACTCCTAGGAAAGTTGGATTGCAGCCGTACACAAATAAGGCTGTGCTATTCTGTTGCCATGATGTATGAGAGAAAGTGAACCTTGATTAAGTAACACAGAAGTTTATTTTTCCCCCAAAGCGTTTCAGTAACAAAACAAAAATGCTTTTGTTTTGAAATGCTAATATATGTGACTTAATACTGTATATATGTAAATATTTTATTTTGCATTTTTAAAGAAATGTCAAATTGAAATTTACTGTGATACAATTCAAGTTACAGTATTTGACATTGCAGTATGTATCTGCCATCACCATCACAATCCAGTGCTTGAATACCCTTAGCAAAATGGTTGTAGCTTCTGTCTATTCTATTTCCCACTGCATTTCGAAAAAAGTGTCCTTATATGGACTACCTTTTCATTCAGTTTTTCTTCGCCATTTGTGAAACAGCACCAAAAACCTGCTTCTTACACAAAAAGCTGTGTTTGGTGTCAGTTGAAAATGAATGACACTTACAATGTAAGTCACTATTTTTTCCTTTTAAGTAGTGATTTATATCCAGGTACACCCTTCATATCTCTCATGGATACCAAAAGGTCATATAAAAAGCAGCCCTTAGCCTCACATCATCTACTTCTAGTACAGATTTGGGCATTTCCCCACATCAGGTGGGGCAATGACATTTATGTACAAATTGAGAGAACAGATTTGAATTTTCTGTGGTTTTGCAGAGAATTCTGGGTTATACTTGGTTTGTAAAGTCGCACACATTAAAAGAAGCACAAGAAGCTAAAGAACTCCAGTAAGAGCACCTTAAATTGTGTGTCTCGGGTAGCTGCCTGCCTAATCTGCCTGTATGACACAGCCAGCAGCATCTGCAGGAGTTGCCATGAACTGGGTCATGGGGACTTCTTTGTTCATGCTGAAAATTGATTAACAGTACAAACTAAGTGCAGTTGCTGAGGTTGAATTTCATACACTCAGACCATGAAACAAAGAACTGTCTGTAAAACACTTTGTTTATCTTAACAGAACTAAAGCTTAATTTGTATATATGGAATCTTGCCTTATTTATTTGCTTTGCTAACTTGAATTGCTTAAACAGTTATGGTAATTCATAATTTTTCATTTTGAGGTAGCCAAGACAATAATATGCAAGTTGAGAGTTAATTTAACTAAAAATCATTTTAAAATTTTACAATTTCTGCCACATTCAGGGCCCCACAAGACAACTCCCCTGGTGCCAAACAATGTCCACCATAACTAGATGCCTATGATGGTCTTTGTTTTTTACTAATGTACATTTTGGAGTTTGGCTAACAGGCATGAACTAGTTTTTAGTTCAACTTACGTTACTATGATGTGTTTTAACTATTTCTACATGTACTGCCTCTCTCTTCCCCACTTCCTTTTTTTGCTAATACTGAGGACCAATTGGTATATAATAATTACCAAGGCCCTGTCCCAAGGTATTTTTTCCCTTAGGAAACTGCCAGTAAAACTTGGTTCCATGGTATGATGCATTCTACCAGATCAGGGGTGCTCAGCTTCTTAAACACTGAGAACCAAATATTTCAAGGAAGTAATGGGTTACAATAGGTGCCTATATCAATCTGAAGTTCTGCCAGGTAGTACTAATATAGAGATGTTTGCTTTTTTAAAGAAAAAACATTAATATGATACACAAACATGTTATCTTGGTTTTCAGGACAGTCTTGGGCTACAGAAAGGCGGGGGGGGGGGTTTTCCTAAGGGAAGGGTACGTTAGAATTCAGATGGGCAATGAAGACCACCAAAGTTGCTCCTTAACAGGTTTTTTATTAACAGGATGAGGAAAATAAAGAACAAAGCATGAGGAAACAGACAATATCTTATGGTCCCTTCTGTTGCCAGAGAATCCTTTCCCTTCTTCTGCTGGCAACTGGTCAAACTCCTTACAGTCAATTTGTGCAGCATCAGTGTTGACAATGGTCTTCACTGAGTTTCCACTGGCCCTTGGTGGGCTTTGGCCTGATATAAACACTTGAGCACTTGTTCTTGGGATCAGCTTCCCATGACCTTGTCTATGATTATCTGGGAAGGCCAGAGGAATAGTCATAACAAACAGCAGACTCCACTTCTCTTTACCCACAAAGAGTGCAACTGTTAGGAGGAGAGATTTGCAGCTCCTTGTAGCATACAGAAAAAATGCTGTGACTGATTTTCTTTTGAGGCTCTTTTGTAGTCTTTTGTGGGTATAAAAAGGGATAAAAATATAATAATAATAATAATAATAATAATAATAATAATAATAATAATAATTTATACCCCGCCCATCTGGCTGGGTTTCACCAGCCACTCTGGGCGGCTTCCAACAGAATAATAAAATAAAATAATCGATTAAACATTAAAAGCCTCCCTAAACAGGGCTGCTTTCAGGTGTCTTCTAAAAATCTGGTAGTTGTTTTTCTCGTTGACATCTGATGGGAGGGCATTCCACAGGGCGGGTGCCACTACCGAGAAGGCCCTCTGCCTGGTTCCCTGCAATTTGGCTTCTCACAACGAGGGAACCGCCAGAAGGCCCTCGGTTACTGGACCTCAGTGTCCGGGCAGAACGATGGGGGTAGAGACTATTATTTCTAGTTTTGCTTAATGATGTTTGCTTAACTTTTTAAACAAAATTCATTTTTTCAATGAAAGCAGGTTGTCAAAAATGTCACTTGCCATTTAGTAAATGCATCCTTGGTGCTGTTTTTAAGTTTTTGTCAATTTCCTCTTTTTTTTCTTTCTGAATAAAATCAATACTAGCCCAGGTCAGGAATAAGGGGAACCACTGGTTTCCCCTCTATGACTGAACTAGGCCACTGTTTCCTTCATGATTTATAAATTCCTGTCTCAGCCAAGCCAAGAAATGACTTCTACAGGTTTTCATAAGGTCTGGGTTTTATATTGGAATATTTGGATGAAGGTGAGTACATGGAAATGGTCTTTATGCCCCCACTAAAAAGAAAAGTACAATTTCCATTCCTGTGGCATAAGTAGAAACTGCTTACAACCGAGTGACAGCAGTGGCAGAGAAGCTTGTTCTTCCCTTTCCCAGGGTTAAGGCTGCCATCTCATATCCTAACCCTTTTAACAGCTGGGAGAGCCAGCCCTGCTAGCTCTATGGAGCCCTTTTCGATGCCAAGGCAATTGTGGGGAAGAGCATGGGGATAGAGAGGACCATTTTTGTCAAGTATTCATAGTGTTGGTTTACAATGAATATTGATGTATAGCATTTGAAGCCATCTTTTGATTTAAAATATTCAATACATTTTAACTCTCTTCCTCCTTTCTCCACCTTTCCATGTTAATTCAGGCAAGAAGACAACAAGACCCTAGTCCAGGCTCAACCCTAGGAGGTGGTGATGATCTCAAACTTCGTTAAGTGAACAACAGCTGTGCCATGAGTGTGACGCTTAAACTTGGCAAATGATGGAATTTAAAGACCAGAAACTGTGATAACTGGGTATATACTATAGTCTATTCCCTGACCTGCGGCAACCAAACTATCATGTCCCGCCATGGTTTGCACTATGTTTGTGTTGTATTATCTGCATTTCTTTTCTTTAAGCATGTTGCCAATGGGAATTTGAAATTCTTGTTTCTCTATGCAAGCTTATAATTTTGTTGGCACTATTTTAGTGACAAGAACAATTAATGCAGCGATAAAAACAATTCCTCAACTGTAATATTCATTCATTTCAGAATAGGTCAAACATTGCAGAATAAAGTTTTTTCTGACTTTTTTTAAAAAAACAAAAACTTTCAAAATAATTTTTATATGGGCTTTTGGAAGTTTGTTTGTCATAGTGTTCTTGCTTTTACACATGCGTTCTTTGTGGTATTGTCTTTTTATGCACTTTCTCTTCTCTAACTTTCAACACATTTATTTCTTTTTGCATTATGCAGCCTAGACCAAGTAACAGTGTTGTCAATTGATTTACTGAAATACATGTTTATAAACTTTAAAAAAAACACACTCCAATATACCATGAAAGATTGTTAACTTAAAGCTAATGTTTTAGATGGCAAAATGTCTAAATGAGATTTTAATCTGTCCGCACATTCTGTTGTAGATTCTGTTCTGTAGTTAATGTAGTTCAGATAACCTGCTGAAACTCATTGGAACTCATTGCAGTATGGCTCTTCAGGGACTCTGTAACATAGCTGCCAAGTTTTCCCTTTTCTCGCGAGGAAGCCTATTCAGCATAAGGGAAAATCCCTTTAAAAAGGGGATAACTTGGCAGCTATGCTCTGTAAAAATCTGAAATGGGATACTCCAGCTTTCTGATTACATTTGACATTACTCTATGATGGCTGAGGGTGAAGCTGATATCTTTAATACAATCATGTTGAAAGTAGCTGCTTAACTCTTTTTGTATCCTTTTCTTTAGCTTAGATTAAAATATGAATTGATACGTTTGAATTGTATGCAAAACAGTCTCATATTGGCCCAAAGTTGCCTTTGGTGTTTTTTTTTGTTACTTAACAATTTTGTTAAGATACTTTCCAGTGGCGTAAGATTTGGAGAAAATAATTATTAAGGATTGTTCACTTTTGCACTTCAGTCCCTGCTTTCTTCTATTATATTACTCAATAATACTGTTTACCAAATCTTGTGTCAAACCAGTTTTGTTTCTCCATTTGTTATGTGGCATGAACATCAATCTAATCTAAATTATTATTTTAGACTTTAAACCACAGCATTCATTTTCTGTGTTAATATGAGTAGAATGCAACATTCCTTGTTAATGCTGGTAGTTGAACTTATAACAATTACAGATATCTGAACAACTTCCCTAGATATGACAACTCTGAATCTTTTTTAATACTCTTAACAGTCATCCATAGGTACTGTCCCAAACAGATCAATTAGAAGAAATATGTTGCTCATGTTAATATTTTTCCATGCACATTTTCCTCATCCAGTGAAGAAAGAATGGTCCAAAAAGTGGCTTTCTGTTGCTGTTCCACTTTTGTCAGGGATGTTCCTTTCCTTTGTATTTCAAATAGAATGGTGTTTCCTAATTACTTCTGATAGTAGTTTCAAATCATGACTACACAAATTATACTATTGCATATAAACATTTGCTGTCAGTGTGTAAATAACCTTTCCCCCCTATTATCTAGAATTTGGCTACTTAATGGCCATGTTTGAATGATCATATCTCAGCTTAATAGCCCAATATAGAAGTAGATGTTTTGCTCATGCACACAACCCCTTTGCTCCTCTTTTTGCAGTAATGGATATTAAACCCGGAAGATTCTAGTTAACCATCGTTTTCCTGTTTGCCCAAACCAGGAAATGATAGTTACAGGTTTCCTGGTTTTACTACCTGCATCATCAAGGGACGAACAGAGGTGCTGTGTGCCCAGGCAATAGACTCATTCACATATTGGCTTGTTGAGCCAAGATACAGTTGTCCAAACTGGGCCACTATGTCTTAATGCTGGCATTAAGATCACAAGCCCTCTCCCTGTGCTAGCTAGTGCAGACCTGCTAAACTTAAAAACTTTAAGTTATTGATGCAATTTGATATTTTTCCATAATTTCTATTTAAACGAGTTGCATCATCTTCAAACTCATCTCTTTAAGAGTTGCCTTAAGCTTCAAGATTGCTTTTGCTATCTTTTTGTGCTATGTTAACCTTACGTTTATAATAAACATATGTGAGTGAAACAAAGTGGTTGTAAATTACTTTGTAACATGTAACTGTCAACTGCTTATATGTGCCATTGTATGCTTAGAGATAAAGGACAGTTCAGCAAATATTCCAAAGTACTATCATTTTTAGGGGACTTGTGGGTTGCTTATTGTGACATCTTGGGGTTTTTTTTAATCCTTTTATTTTCCTTTTAAGAATTTTGCTAATACAAGTTGAGAATAAAGAAGTTTAGTCGTGTTAAATCATACAATTATTAGATATTTAAAAGTTACATTTTGTATCTTTTGATTAGGTTCTGAAACATCCAGAAACCAGTTTTGAAATCTACAGTGGTACCTCTGGTTAAGAACTTAATTCATTCCAGAGGTCTGTTCTTAACCTGAAACTGTTCTTAACCTGAGGCACCACTTTAGCTAATGGGACCTCCTGCTGCTGCCGCCACGCCACCAGAGCACGATTTCTGTTCTCATCCTGAAGCAAAGTTATTAACCTGAGGTACTATTTCTGGGTTAGCAGAGTCTGTAACTTGAAGTGTTTGTAACCCGAGGTACACTGTACTTCTGACAACTTCCCTCCCTCCATTGCATTGCATTGATAGGTAGGAGTTGCTCATCATCACCAGAGAGCAAAAATGTTCTTCCTCTGAGATCATTTAGCTTGCCCCACAGATCCAATTTAAAAACAAGCAGTCTTTGAGGTCATGGGGCTGTATGAAGAACCCCAGACCTCCCCTCCATCCATTAGAGTTGCAGAATGCCTATTTTGATTATTGATTATTTAATTTATATACTGCTTAATATATTAAAAATATATCTAAGCAGTGTACAAAAATCTAAAGCAGCAACAGACAACTTAAACAAAATATTACAAATACACTACACACACACACACACACACACACACACACAGAGAGAGAGAGAGAGAGAGAGAGAGAGAGAGGAACCTTGGTTCTCAAACCGCTCCGTTCCCGAATGTTTTAGCTCCTGAACGTCGAAAACCTGGAAGTAATGGTAAGTGCCAATCAGAAGCCACGCCTCGGAACGTTTTGGAAGTCGAACATCCTTCCGGAAAGGGTTACATTCTCTCACTGCTTTTTATGGGCAGACCCAAGGTGCGTGGTACTGTCCAAGGCTACCCATAGCTGTGTCCCATTCAGCTCCACTCTCCACACCCAGCTCCAGGTACAGCAGATTTGTTGAGTTCCCCGGGGAGTCCAGAGGATGCGGAAAGGGCTCCTCTCCACTCGCAGTTCTTTCTTTATGCGCTGTCCTCTCCTCCTCCAGCTGCTTTACTATCCCATGTCAGGGCATGCTTTTATTTTGCATTTGTTTTGACTGAGGTACTCAATGTCACTTTTATACTGCATCCTGCTTTTCAATACACTACGGTATATAAGGGCTTGGGATGACACTTCATTAAGAATTTAATGGCAGAATTGATCTGATTCTCACTAAACAATCGGCAAATCTGCTTCTCAAATTCAAACTCTAGCTTTTTTACTGCAGTGGAGAAAATACATTCAATATAAAGACTTTGGATAGGTGGGTGCATAAGGTATTGAGTTAGAACAATACCTTTAAAACACAACTTGGAGGTGAAAATATATTTCAAGGAAGACCCTGGTGCAAGTGTTTTTTAACCTGTTTCCACAAATGCTTATTGAAAATTCTCACTGTCTCAGAGAGATTTGAACACTGCTGCCCTTCTTTTCTTTTTCTCGTAATATAGCCCTGCTGTTCAAAAAGCTGGCAGTGGGCTGTTTTTATGTTTACAATCAATGAAGCCACATGCCAATGAGTTCACCTGCTATTCTATTCGTACAAATAATATAACTGTATACATAGCTTTCTTGGATAGAAGGTGTCAAAAATAGCCAGATATGCACAGGTGCATACTGAAAAGAACATTTAGCAGCTTCTAAGCACTACACATTTCTTTAACTTTACATATTACAGGGAAATTACTCTCATGAAGACTGTAGCAGGAAATTCATGGAAGCAGTGAGGATTTTTTTTGTTGAGAGCTTTTTTAAAGTATGTGGGAGAGGTGCCAAGGGCGGTGCTTGTACACACTGCCCTTGGGTCTTCGAATGCCAACAGAAAACAGTACATACAATTGTAAGCAAGGAGGAGGAGCCAGTCCTGTCTGAAATTCCAGAGAGACACTGCCAGTCAAGTGTAAATTGGGTCAGCAAGGTTTACCTCGCCTGGGCTGGTTCACTCCAGCGGAGATCCCTCCATGGGCTGGATTGTGCGTGTGCATGAGCACATGCGCCTGTGATTTCCGGTGTCTGCATCTGCAGGCGCAATTTCCAGCGCCGCAGAAATGAGGCCCTGCGCAGGTTTAGCGCAGCGCATGGGGACTCGCTGAGTAGGCGGCTCAGTTCAGGGGCGGCTCGGGGGCCGGTTTAACAACCCCTGTGGACCTCTTGTGGCCCATGGGCCTTAGGTTGCCAACCCCTGGTGTAAACCAAATTGAGCTAGATGGACCAATGGTCTGGTTCAGTAAAAGGCATATTCCGTATTTTTACAATTTCAGTGGGGTGTATATTTGAATACATTCCCACTGGTTTGCACATACTGTACTGTAGAACAAAAGTCAGCATCTGAACTTGATTACACATTTTGACAGTGCAATCTACTTAATCTGTTCTTTCACGTGCCACTGCTTCACTGAATGGTGATAAAATGGAAAAGGAGAGTGAAATGTTTCTTTTGGTGTTAAATATTAACTTCAAATTTGTATTTGATTTGTAATGTTTAAAAGTGCAGTGTAACCAAAATGCAAAAGATAGGAAGAGAATGCACCAGCTGCTTATTTAAAACACACACACATACACTGTTCTACATTGTCATTTCATTTTTGTAAAAAGCACTTACTTGTGTTTCTTCCTGGCCAGTCTCAGGACTTTTTTTTCTTGAAATTCCAAATTCACCTTTCTCTTTCTCCACAGTGAATTTGTTATTGTGGGATTTAAGATCCTCAAAGGTATTCAGCCACATTAGAAATGTTACTGTGGAGATTACAAGCTTGCTTTTTTCTATGTAAAAACACTAGTCCCAGTTCTCCTTATATTAACCACAGAAAACTATTTTTGTGACCAAAGCCCACATGCTAAATAAGATCAAAACTTAGAGCAGTTCTCTTAAACAGTGGCTGCCTGTCGGGGGGACCCGCAACAGCTTTAGGAAATGAGTCATGTGCTTTCCAAACCAAGGGATGCTACAATACACTGCCATTCTCCCACCCAGCTCCTGTACACTATAAGCTGAAAGAATCTACCATGGGAAAAGTTTTGTAAAATAGTTTCCACACAGGAGGAGGAGGATCATGATTTAATAATAATGCTGATAGTGTATATGAGCTCTATTCAACAAATTCAGGGTTTTATCAAAGCAACTAGTCCCAAGCACTGAATGATTACTGTAAAATAATGTGCAAACGGAATATGTAGACCTGATTCTTCCCCAGCTCTGCCTTTATATTATAACACCCCATTAGGCTGTCTCCCTTCCGTGAAGGAGCTCAGAGTCTGTGTATGGCCACAGGTCAACAGTATAGGTGACAGAAATAGTGGCTGCACCAAGGGAACACAGCAAGCTTCACAGCTGAATTGGGGATTTGAACACAGGCCACCTTGTTCCAACACACGCTGCTTTATTGTGCTGGATCTCCACTTGTAAAAAGTACTGTAAGCCCCATGGCTGTTGTTCATGCATGACCAAGGCAGATCAATTGCCATGGAACACAATATTACATATGTTAAAGGTAAAGGGGCCCCTGACCATCAGGTCCAGTCGTGTCCGACTCTGGGGTTGCGACGCTCATCTCGCTCTATAGGCCGAGGGAGCCAGCGTTTGTCTGCAGACAGCTTCCGGGTCATGTGGCCAGCATGATAAAGCCACTTCTGGCGAACCAGAGCAGCGCACGGAAACGCCGTTTACCTTCCCACCGGAGCGGTCCCTATTTATCTACTTGCACTTTGATGTGCTTTCGAACTGCTAGGTGGGCAGGAGCTGGGACCGAGCAATGGGAGCTCACCCCATTGCAGGGATTCAAACCGCCAACCTTCTGATCAGCAAGCCCTAGACCCTGTGGTTTAACCCACAGCGCCACTTGGGTCCCTTAAATTACATATGTTAACCTTGCACAATAGTCCAGTTACAATCCCCTTGCAGATAATTGAAATATTATAAAATTACAAGATCATAAACATGCACCAATAAGAAGAGTCTGGTGAAACAAGCCAATGTTCCATCTAACCTAGCATTTTGTTCTTATAGTGGCCAACCAGATGCCCGGGAAGCTCACATGCAGAACTTGAGCGCAAAGCACTCTCCACTTCTGCTGTTTTCAGAAACTGGTATTTTCAGAAGCATATTGCTTCCAACATTCAGCTTCATCGGATGTGCCCGAATTCTAGTGTCAGAAGTAGCTCTGTAGTTCTGTCCTACCACACTGACTGCTACTGGTGGGCTCTCTCCCTCATGGGAGATCTTCAAGCAGAAGCTGTGCAGCCGTTTGTTGGCATTCTAGCTCTGGGTTTTCAGCATCAGGTTGGACTCGACAGCCCACAATGTCCCCTCCAAATCCTTTAATCCAAGATTTGGGAACAGGTTTGGGAACACAGGTTTGCCGAGGTTGTGTGTAGATCCACCCTGGGTTTGTAAGTTGCTCCACCTTAAACGGGCCGCCAAGTCACAGGATCTGCTTGCATTGCAAGCCTCTTCAAATGCCCTTCTCATGTGTCTTGACAAAGTTTAATTTCTCAACTGTACCTGTCCAAGTGAGCAAACAAAGGAAGAAAGAGAAAAAGGGATTCCTGATTTGCAACTTCCTGCTTTGCATATCAGACAAAAGTTGCTTTTGAGAGAGAATTTGTTTTTCTTCCTGCTCAGATGGGCTGGGCATAGTATGCCTTTGTCACCCTATCCTTTGTCTCTCTCAACCAGGGATGCCCCAGAATATATTTAAAATAGGACAGGGGGCTCATGGTTTTTAATTCTTTTGCTTTAAACGTGTTTTTATTATTATTCTACTGTATGGTAGTATGGTTTTATGTTATTGCAAACTGCTGTGATATATTTGGATAATACAGCACTATATGCATTTTTATATAAATAAATAAAAATGGTGGCCAAAAATAAAATTGAAATTTAATATCAGCACCAGTCACTGCAAAGTACCTTCTCTGAACAGAAGGCATTTCCTTGGGTTTGGCAATGGTGTCAGTAGAAATTACAATAGAAATTCTAAAGAATCTTCTGCCTTCCTAAATGGTCGTTGGCATTTGCCTGCAGCTACGCTTGGATAAGGAAGGTAACGCTGAACTTCCTGGCACAGGAACAAGGATTTGAGTTCCCATCATCCCTGACCATTGGTCATGCTGGCTGGGGCTTGATGGAAGCAGGGGTCCAGCCACATCTGGACGACCAAAGGTTCCCTGTTCCTGACCTAGGAAACAACCAGGTTGTTAGAAGCCGGAAGTGAATTAAAAGGAATGGGGCACAACATATTTTTTTGCCTGCCACATGCCCTCTTGAGCCATCCACAGTTGGAAGCAGGATACTGGGTTACTACCGGTATTACGTATCGGCTTTTAACCTAGTTAACCCAGAGCTAGCCATCGAGGACAGGATTTCCTTTCCTCCAAGTGGCCAAAAGTATAAGCGGTGCTAGCAGAGAAATATGTCAGCAGCTACTGTATGGAGTAAATGCCTTATTAATTTAGTAGGGGGGGGGGGAATCCATCCTTCTATCAGCTGCAGATCTCCCAGTGGGTGTTCGCTGAGTAATGCAGCAACACCCGGTCTATTTTACAATGTGCCACATCTGATATCTGTGTGTGTCTTACCCAAGCCCCGTCCTCTCCTTTCTTGCACAGAAACTCGAGCCTCTGTGTTCCTTTACGAGACTTAAAATTGAAGATGAAATGTGGCCAGCCAAATTCTCCCTTTAATGTACGGCACAGCGAGCATCGTCTCCGACGCAACATGCAGTATATATTATCTGTAAAGTAAACCCTCTTTGAAAAATCAGGAGAAACCCGGGCATCTGTTTCTAATGAAGGGTACAAATTTAGATCTAACTCTGCATGAATCACAGCTTTAAATATATCTGCCGAGGCCAACTTTTGCTACATTCATGCTGTTGTAATGAGCATGAATGGGGAAGCGCTGCGGAAGAAACGGGGAGTTTCTGGATCGTGGCTTTAAATAAGAAATGGGGTGTGCCAGGGAGCAGTTTGCAGGAGCCGCTGCGGTTGACAGCCCTGCCCAGAGCTATTTGATGACCTCACGATCCTTCCACTCACAGAAGCAGGCCGTCCCCCCCCCTCTCTCCCTCCCTTCCAGGCCCACAGCTGGTCCAGAGCCTTGAAGGCTAACCTTGTCCCTGGGTGGGGGATGATGGATCAGCAAAGTTCCCCCAGCATCACGTCAAAGCTACCGATCATCAGCACAGCAGCAGGAGGCGTCTCGCTCTTCCTACCACTTAATGGGTGGGATGAATTCTGCAGAAATCAAAACCAGATTGCCAGGGGTGTGGCGAAGAGAGGCTGCTGCTCTTGCCGTCAGTTTCCCTCCCAGGGCTTTCTTCTCCTCCGGCCTCCCCCACCCCACCCCCATTGCCCGCATTCCGCCCCACTGGGATCTTCATCAAAAGATAATCTAATAAAAGCAGATTTTAGTATTATTTTTATTCTTTCTTCATTCAGAAGGCATGAAAGAGGACCTGAAAGCTTTTGGCTTGCTCTTGATAACTTTTGAAGTAGAGAATTTTGTAGAGGCATTGGTGGGGGGGCGGGGGGACACGACAGATTTTGAGGCTTCCTTGACAAGATAATCCTCGCTTTGGAGAAACATAAGGGATGTCCTTTTCATGCCGCCGTTTTAAATGCAACAGCCTCAAAAAGGATACAGTATTGTAGAGTTGGGGAAAGTTCAGTGAAAGGGCAAAGTAAAATGATCAAGGGGAGCAACTCCCCTATGAGGAAAGATGACAAAACCTAGGGCTTTTTAAGTTTAGAGAAAAGGTGAGAAAGAAAAGGCAGGGTAGATGTATGTAAAATTTAGCAAGGCATGGAGAAAGTGGATAGAGAAAAGTGTTTTTCTCCCTCTCCCATAGCACTAAAACTTCTGGACATGCAATGAAGCTGAATGTTGGAATATCCAGCACAGATTAAAAAGCATGCAGCCCATGGTTAAACTATGGAACTCACTCCCACAGGAGGAGGCAGGGATGGCCACCAACTTGGATGGCTTTAAAAGAGGGTTCAACCAGTTCATGGAGGAGGCTATCAATGGCTACTAGCCACAATGGCTAGGCTCTGCCTCCACCATGGGAGGCCAAGTTGCTTCTGAATACCAGTTGCTGGGAACTGCAGAGTGGCTTTGTACCCGGGTCCTGCTCAGGGCCAGCTCTAGGGGTAGGCTGGGTGGCACGGGGTGCCAGGGCGCCGGGATGGCAGGGGGGCGTCGGGCGGCAGAGCCGGAGCGATCTCCGCACCACGGCGCCCGGGCACCCGACATGCTTAAGACGGCCCTAGTCCTGCTTCTGAGCTTCACACAGGCATGTGAATACAATAGGAATACTACTCCCCCCCTCCAACACACACAGCGTTGCTCTGGGGTAGCATATCCTTCCCCTGCTCCCCCACACCTACCGGTAGTTCTCATCACCATCTTCCCACCCATCTCACTCCCCTGAATTCTGTAAATTCAAGTATCTCCCCATTGCCTGGCATCTTCCTTTCTTCACACTGCAACATTTAGTTACACTTCCCACTTGGTTAAACAAATTCCAGGGTGGTGGTGGTTGTTTGTGGCTTTTCTTACAAAAGTAACTGAAAGCGACCTACATTAAAAACCAATGTAAAACAGCAATAGAAACAAAAAAGGCAATAATAATAATAATAATAATAATAATACCCCACAGATTTTTTTAAAAAACAGGTTGCCCAGAAGGGAATGTAGCCTTTGGGCTACAAAAATGGCTTCTCACCTCTGGCTTGGAACAGGCACAGGAAACACAGAGCTGGTGGGGTGACCAGAGAGGCAGGCAGTCCTGATAAAATGACCCATCACCCACATTTTTCCATTTGCAGACGGGCTGGGAAAGGACTTTGGGGAGAGATCTTAGATCAGTAGTGACGCAATGGTTCACACACCAATGATCTGGGGATTGATCCCTGTCAAAACAGGTCCCGGGGAAAACCTCTGCCTGAGACCCCAGAGCAAAGATGGGGAAGGTAGTGGACAAATGTCTAGAGTTGAAAGGCATGCTGGCATTTCCTCCACATTGCTCTCCATGTCCCTGCCATCCATTTGCTGCCCTCCCTGGAGTCACTTGCATGTGTGTTTGCTGAGACCTGCCCTTTCTCCTTCTCCCTCTTCCCCCTTCTTGCCACTTATCGGAGCTCTGTGGGAAGCCAGGAGTGAGAGCTCCCCCACTCGCTTTGGCTCAGCCTGGCTCCTGTACTTTTCATCACCTTTCTTGCAAACACAGAGAGTTGGGGGGGGAGAGAGAGAGAGAGAGAGAACACCCAGCTGTTGTGGAAATTCACGATTCGAAGCAGATGTGCTCCACACAAGGCCCCAGAGCCTCTGAAAATGCAGCCCACCGCACTCTGCATGTTCACCCAGAAGCATGTCCCTTTGAAATTCAGGACCTGCGCACTGTGGTTTCCTGCAACTGGTATTCATAAGCATGACTGCCGCCTAGGAAGAGCGTAGTCTTCATGGCTAGTGGCCCCTGACAGCCCCCTCCTCCATGAGTTTGTCTAATCCTCTTTTCAAACCATCCATCTTGGTGGCCATCACTGCTTCCTGTGGGAGGGAGTTCCATAGGTTTACTATGTGCTGTGTGAAGGACTTTCCTTTGTCTGTCTTGCATCTTCCAACATTCAGCTCCCTTCAGCTAGATATCATGAGCACAAATCATGGTGAATGCTCAATAAGAAAGATGTCTGGAGGAGTCTTTGCTCTCTGGTAAGTGCATTCAGAAATGGAGCCTTAGGGAAGAAATATCAGGGAGAATCTGAGAACATCAGATTCCTAAATTGGTGTGATCCTTACTGGTCCCCTGGCAGGTGGGTAGGGGAACTTTAAGCCTTTGCCCCAAGCTTTGGTCCTGATGTGGATTGGGGGCTGCAATTTGCATAAGAGGGAGAAAGTTCTCACTGCAGCAAAGAAACTTACCCACAGAATGATTTATGCTCAAGATTCACCAGCCTTTTCAGACCTGGGACCCACCAATGCCCCAATGTGCACTTAGAATCATAGAATGGTAGAGTTGGAAGGGACCCCAAGGGTCATCTAATCCACCCCCCAATAATGTACTTGAAGATCTGCATACTTTTTATAGTGGTTCCTGTTGATGTTATGACCCACTTGAAGTGTGTGGCCACTCACACATTACTAAAATAAAGAAAATGCACCAGCAAGTTTTGTTCTTTTTTAGAAGAAGAAGAAGAAGAAGAAGAAGAAGAAGAAGAAGAAGAAGAAGAAGAAGAAGGAAGAAGAGTTTGGATTTGATATCCCGCTTTATCACTACCGGAAGGAGTCTCAAAGCGGCTAACAATCTCCTTTCCCTTCTTCCCCCACAACAGACACCCTGTGAGGTGGGTGGGGCTGAGAGACTTCAGAGAAGTCTGACTAGCCCAAGGTCACCCAGCAGCTGCATGTGGAGGAGCGGAGACGCGAACCCGGTTCCCCAGATTACGAATCTGCCGCTCTTAACCACTACACCACACTGGCTCTCACACTGGCTCTCAAAACCTATGCTAATTTATACACGTAGCTGCAAATTTAGAACTAATTACTGTAATTCAAATAGAAATATACAGTACATTCCATCTGGTAGAGAAAACTGATTAGGTGACCAGGTTGCCTGCTCAGCCTGCGGTCTGGTTGTTAACTGTGAATAGGTGACACCAAGGCCCCTCCTGCTCTTTCTTCTGTTGGCTCTTGGTAATTAAACTGGATTTGATCCAGAAAACTCTTAAAATGGAATCCACACTATGACCTGCTAGTTGGAGACCAACAGCACAGTACTGAATATGTGAAAAGTACTGTAAATATGTGTATCTGAAGAAGTGTGCATGCACACGAAAGCTCATACCAATGACAAACTTAGTTGGTCTCTAAGGTGCAGCTGGAAGGAATTTTTTTATTATGTGAAAACTTGTTTGCTAAGTAAATGGCTGGCCTTGCCCACAAGGTGGCTCTCTAAACCAATGGCAACATCTCTTCTCTTGCAGTGGAGGGGGGGGGGCGAGGCTTCCTTCCCTGCAACAGTATACATATTGTATTTCCCCTACACTTAAGCCGTTAAAGCTGTGCTCTCAGCCACCCAGCTCTAAACAGAGACAAGCTGTGGAAAAAACCCAGAGAAGCAGCAGGCAAGGGTAAGGCATGACGCCCACCAAACGCTTCAACAGTCTGCTCATGTGATGTGACAATTCAGTTCTAATATTGTGGATAACCAAAGACAAGTGGCTCCAGTCGCCTCTGCAACCTCCCTCTGTCTGCCTTGCCAGGAGGCTGATCATATTGGTTGGATGGAGGCCACCTACATATTCAAACACCCTCCAGCATTTTACTGATGGCGAGTGGGAAGGAGAAGGAAACATATGTTGAAACATCCTTTGTCTCACAGCAAGGCTCACTGTCAGCCATTGCTTCTAGCCTCTGCAAAATGTACAACATGCATTGCATTGCATTGATTTATAAGGTTTCAATTGGCCTGTCTTTGAAGGTTTGGAAACTACAACTGGTGCAGAATTCATTGGCCAGAGTGCTGGCTGCAAAAGCTCACCTTGTGGGGCAGAGTTGCTACGTTCACTTCCTGGCAGGTAGGTCACTGCTGCTTACCAAGAGGCGGAGGAGAGAGGCAGTGGGGAGGTTGGTATGGTGCAAGAACCATGGCAGGAAGGGCTCTGCCAGTGTGTTTGCACCATGTTGACCTCCCCACCACCGCATTCCTGCTGCAGAAGAAACCAGTGAGCAATAATTCAAATTCACACAAAGATGCCATTACTCCCCATGGCCACTAGGTGCCAGCCTTCTTCTACTTTTCAGATATTTGCCGGGCAAGAAAGGAAAAGGGCAGATTATGTAGGTTACAGGTAGGTAGCCGTGTTGGTCTGGGTCGAAGTAAAATAAAAAAATTCCTTCAGTAGCACCTTAAAGACCAACTAAGTTTTTATTTTGGTATGAGCTTTTGTGTGCATGCACACTTCTTCAGATACCCAGATTATGTAGTTTCACAGAACTTGGAGGCAAGTCTATTCATCCTGATGGCCTTTCCCAAACATTCTTACTGGACGTAAACTCTTATTACCTTCAAAGCCTCCCTTGTTTGATTGCATCAATCTGGGGAACCCGCACCATCCATTCTGCCATCGCAAACAATGGGTGATTTAGGGTGGCAGGACCGGCGCTGTGGAACTCCCTGCCTCTTGACATTAGGCAAGCGCCTCCACAATCCTGTTTTAGATGCCTGCTGGAAGCATTTCTCATTCAGCAAAGCCTATCTAGATATTTGATTTAGTTGCACTTGTTTTAAATGTTTTATTAATTCTTATCTTTTGTTTTTAATTATGGGGCTCTGTACCTTTCCTTTCTAATTGGCTTGCCTGTCTGAGATCCTCTGGAGGAGCACTGATAGGTATCCTCTGTGTTACAGAGGCGCTACTGGTTTTAACTGGAAGTGTGGGGTGGATATTGGAGGCACTGTAGGCTACTATACTGGTTCCATTCCTCCCTTCTTACATGGATGACTCCAAAGGTCAGCATTAGGGGAGTGCTCTTTGACTCTCTGGCCCCTGTGCCATAGGGTTCTATGGGGCACTGTTTTGTCTCCACTGCTGTTTAACATGAAGGCAGTGGAAGAAGTCATTGGAAGTTTTGGAGTATGGAGCATGATCAATATGCTCAGGATACACAAATCTTCTCTATAACATCTGAATCAGGAGAAGCTGTGCGAGTTCTAGACCAGAGTTTAATGCAAATGTGAGCTGGACTAAAAAGAAGTACTGTATATGATAATTTATATGCTTAGATGCAAATGGAGAAATATTTGCTTTCGTTTAAACAGGCACACAGAAGTACACCTTGCCCTAGAGAGGAAGACTCTGACCTGCTCAGTCTGACACCTGATGTTCACTGTTGCTGGGCAACCACTTCAAAAAAAATTGTGCTGCTCTCCCTTATCAGGGCTCTTTATTTTTAAACTAGACTTGGACAAAAGAGCCCTTCCAAGGGAAAGGAAATAGGCCCATCGACAGGCCTTCAGATAATGGACTGTCCTCAGTGAAGTATAGCACATGGGCTTGTCGAGTACACCCATTGGAATTAATAAATCCAAGTTAGTCAGGGTCATTAACTTTGATGGGTCTACTCTGAGAAGGACTAGGATTAGATGCCGCCCATAGTCACCCTAGCTGCCAACCTGATACATTTCAGTGTTTTCTGTTCTGTCATATTCCTCCCAAACCTGATCTGTGGCCAATTTTTAAAAATTCCTTAAAAGTTCTTAAAAAGCAGTTGTAGCAGCAGCCTATCTAATGGCAAAACACGAGAGTAATTTTACAAGTGGGGACGGCAACAAAATGTTGCAGTGTGTGGAGTGCCCCATTCTTTGCCCCCTCCTACACGTTTTCCTCCCCCTCTTCCAATAGGCAGGATTTTGCAGCTGCTGAGTAAAGGGGGTACACAGGGGTGCCGACTTGAATAAAATATTGGGGGGACCCAAGTAAGCCCTGCCCCACATAACCGATCACATGACACGGTGCTCACACACCATTTAAATGGCAATGCCCATCAACTTGGGGGCACAGCCCCCTAAATATTGTATTTGGGGAGCAAAGGGACCTCAGAGTTGGTTCCCATGGCAGTGCATCCCGTTTTTGCTGCCTGAGGTGAAACGGGAAGCCATTGCCCTGCCCTAATGCCATCACACCGCCCTCTGTCAAAGCCCCTCTTACCTGGGTAGCACAGCACTGCCCACAAAGAAATGAGATCTCGTGCAGTGCTTACAAGATCTTGCAGAGTGCACAAGATCTCATGGGAACTCACCAGAAACAACTGCCAGCACCGCTTCTCTGTTGGTGGTGGTGAGGTGGGCAGGGCTCCCACGGGAGTGCCACCCCTTTTGGTTTCTGCCACCCGAGGCAGCTGCCTCAGCCTGCCTCAAGGGAGGGCCAGTCCTGCTGCTGAGGATGCTCAGCTCTCAATGGGCTGTTTGTGGGGTCTTCCCCTCACTCCCTTTTGCCTGTGACATTTAGGACAAGTTCCTTTGAAATGATTCTTGGTTTCACATTTATCCACCTCCCTGTGTTATTGCGGGGAGGGTATTGCATAGTAATTACACCAAATTCACTTTTCACAGGCAGTGTATTCTCACACAACGTCCTTTCATATGACATTACTAGTTGGCCTGCCACGCGTTGCTGTGGCTCAGTCTGTTAAATGGAGTCTCAGAGTCCCCCTTCAGACTCCCCTCACCTTCAGAGTCCCCCTGTTTTACATCCCGGCCCCTCCTCCTCCCCCAGCTCATCCCTGTCATTGGCCCCACCCTGTCCCAACCCATTACCTATCCCCCTCCCCCCCAGGCGAGCCCCCACCTCCACTCGGCCCAGTCTGGAAAGCCGAGGCGAGAAGTTTTCCTAGGTGCAGTACCAGTGTAGCCTTCGCTAGAGGGTGCTATTCTGCAACCTCTGCTGTGCTCCCAGCATGCACTTTCATCTTATTTGTGAGTTCTGGACACATGGTTTTTGGGGTTTTACATTGCACAGGTGTGACATCTGTCTTTGAAAACGGTATGGGCTTGCTCTCGTAGTCACATTTGACTTAGTATCGAAATTTAAACGCAATCGGTCAAGCGGTTTCGTTGAACATTGGAGACAAACACACATCCCCAGTTTACACTTTTATATTTATAGATTCTGAAACATCACCTATTACTGCTATTATTGTTATTATTCACAGGTAGGACTGGGAGATATACTTTTCTAAAATTCTAGAGAGCTGCTGCCAGTCCGTGTAGAACAAGGGTAGGGTGTCAGTTTGCAGATTTTCTTTTTTAGAAGTCCTCATGAAAATTTGGCCTTGTTTTAGTGTGAATTTCTCCTAATGTACACATTTCCCTCTATTATAAACATGTTTTCAAAGCACATTTCCCCTAATATAATGCATTTTTATATTTTTTCACTAATATATGCTTTTCTATGCACACTTTACCTTAGCATACATATTTTCAGACATATTACTTTCCTGCAGAACTGCATTGCAAAATTTGGAGAAGTATGTTTTGGTTTGTGGATTGTTTCAGAGAAGTGTGAATGGGGAAGTTTTGCCTTTAAACATGAAAGGAATCAAATTCCTCACGCCATGCCTAAAACCAAATATATACACACAATTAATCAACAAAAATATAACCCCTCTATATAATTTTAATTTGGAACCGATGAAAGTCTCAAACAGATGTCAGTCAGGCCTGGCAGCATGGTGAGGTCAATAGCTTTTCACCTCTGTCTGGGTGAAAGATTTCTCTTTCGCTCAAAGGGAGGGCATAGTACTAGCCCCAGCTGCTTCAGAGAGCTAAGTCCCAACCTGAGGTCTTACTTAGTCCAATGTAAAATCCTGTGGGCAGTGACCTGGGCTAAACAGCCCAATCAAAAACAGAGTCCTACTCAAGACGGAGCAGAAGATGTGTCAGCTCACACCGGAGATGCTTGGATCACCAAAGGGAGGAGATTAACGACAGTGATTAACTGCTATTCATACTCAATCCAGAAACAGGTAAAATACCTAGAATGCTGCTAAATCAGTCCCCTCCCAATCCAGGAGTTGATTTGATTATGTTAAGAGTTGGAGGGCTCAGGTGTTGCAGTTAAGGCTTACTTCACCTGGTATGTGGGGGAACCTACAGATCTGATGCAAAGGTGCCCGTGTGGCAGAACCACCAAATAAAAAAATCTACAGTCATTTGGCTGTGCTTGTGTGTTTTAATGGGCCTATGTAGAATTGAAGTTCCAGAAGCCGGTTTACATTGCAGCAGCAAAAAGATACAAGTGCCAAAGCTCAGCTCTGAGACTAATTCATGGCAGGCATAAGCAGCTGAAGACAGCTGCCTACTCTTCTGCAAACACACAAAAAGGCACCAATTAGATTAGGGAGCAGCAACTAGCAGCCCTGGGGCCGAATCTGCTCCCCTAAGGCTTCCCCACTGGCCTCCAGCACAGCCCTTGATCCTCCAGCACAGCCTTTGCCTCTCACCCTGCAGGCAGAGCATAACAATTGTCACTAACAGTCACTTCCGTGAATTTGTACAATCCTCTTTTAAAGCCATCCAGGTTAGCTGCCATCACTATCCAGTGCAACCGCAGGTTTTGTTTCGGGTCAGTCACTGCTAGATCAGGCCCCATGATCATATCATCATCATCATCATCATCCAGAATGGAGTCATTAAGAGAGTTGGATGACACTTTGTATGCCTCCTTCTGGCAACTCCTGCAGCCAAGCTGGTGCCAAACATATTGCTCTTTTTTGGATCACATCAGCGAGGCCAATAGGGAGGTCTTCTTGTCTGGGCAGGGCAGCGCATACACACTGGCTAGGCTTGCGCCTTGAGAAGGGCACTTTGTTGAGGGGTGGCCGCAGGGAAAGGCCCAACCATCGGCACAGAGCAATCCTTTGGGCATGCATAGGCTAGTCATACGTAAGGGAAATTCCTTACATGCCATGGTTTTAGGGGGTAAAAATGGTGTCAATGTTTTTTGTTGAATTGGCAAAATGTCATGGAAAACCCAGATGGATGGTAACGCAGTGGAAAAAGCAGTGAAAACAGCTCAAAAAGCTTAAAAGCAGTATTTGGGGGTTAGGTTCCCACCAGACAAAAAAAAAAAAGCTCAACAATTTGGATTCCCCCCACCCCCCAAAAAAGACAATCAATTTTACTTTTAGAAATATGGCAACCCTGAACATGCACTTAACCAGCCAGCTCCTTGGCAAGGCTTTGGCGAGCTTCCTCGAACATATCCTACCCTCAGGCGCAGGATCGTAATAGCAGGGTTTCAATCACACATAATAACAAGGACAATGCGGGAGGTTTCCTCTGAGCGCATGCAGAGCGCCCTTCCCTTTGATACTTGGAGGGGCAGAGGAGGCCAAGGAGCAAGAAAGGAGCGGGGCTGTGTCCGAAATAAGCAAGGGGAATGCGGAGATGCCTCTGGGCGCGTGCAGAGTTCCTGCGTGCGCCCCTGGATATAAGCGGGGAGGAGAAGGGGCAAGAGCAGCAAGCAACCGGGAATCCCAGCACCTTCCCCGACCCCCTGGGCGAAGGGGCGGGCACTGCGCTGCTCCTCCTCCTCTCCCGGGCCTTCCCTCCACCAGCGCCGGCCTCCTTCTCCTCCCTCTCGCCTGACGGCCGCGGCGGCTGCAAAAGGCATTTCCCTTTTTTATTTTTTCAGCAGCCGCAAGTGAGGTGAGTCGCAGCCCCGCCAGCCCCCTCCCCCCGCGGGCCCCTCCGGGGCCCCCCGCCCGCCTCCCCGGGGGAGACGAGCGGGCCCCCTCGGCCGCCTCTCCCCCCGGGGGTGTCGGTGGGGCACTGGCACGAGGGGGCGCGAGGAGAGCGGCGGGGGGAGGCTGCCTTCGGTCTGGGGCAGGGAGGGGGGTGCCTCCTTTGTGAGCCATCCTCCCCCCCCCACCTCAGAGTCTCTTTTTGCGCGGATGGGGGTTGCAAAGAGAAAATGGGGTTGCTCCCCCCGCCCCATTTATCAACAGCCTCCTTTTTATTCCTGGGCTTTATTTTTATTTTATGAAGGGAAGGGGCATGTAGAGGAATCGAAAGAGACCCTCCCGCCCCACAGCCGCCTCAGATAACTGTGTTTCTTCAAGGGGGGAGAGAGAAGATGGTCAACCCTCTGGCCCTCCCCACGAGGAGGGGAAATAGGTTTGAGAGTCTTCCCACCAACACTATGGGGGAAAAACCCCATAGTAGCTGGGGTTGAGTGAGGATTTTTTTTGTTTTAAGGTATTGTGACTGAGTTTGGGGGGGTTTTCTTAAGAAATTCTGTTGCCGAAGAGGGGTTGGGTGCCCCTCTCTCTTCAAGGTCTGAATCTGGGGGCTGTAGGGTCCAGGAGTTTGCTTTCCCTACAGCATGAAGGGAGGTATACAAATTAATAGATGGTGATAATGATAATAACAAGTCGGGTTTTTTTTCTGGATGGGTTGGGGGGGTGACAGGAGTTCAGCCCTGAGGGCAGGTACGGTAGTTGGTTTCATAATTGGGAGAGGTTTAATAGTGCCTAAGGGTAGTGAGCTACAATATGCATTCATGGGATGTTGAGCACTATGGAGTATTATTTGGTAGGGTGGGGGAGTTTGTTTTGCATAGGGGGGAATGGGTGGGCCCTGAGGGTGTGTGTCTGGAGTGAGTTGGGGGACATTTGGGGGTGACTTTCTTGTATCTCATGGGCAGGCAGATTATTTACCTGTGTGTATGTGTGTTTGGCTGTGGCTGTTTTGAGGAAGGTAACAGCCCACAGTGGCTGAGTTCACTCTGTTTGGTGGGGTCTTCCTGGCTTGCCTGTGCATATATACATTTTTTTTTTGCAGAGAGAGTTTCTATTGCCAGGTTGACATTCTTATATATGCTGGTGGGGAGGGGGATGTTTTTGGACCCTCTGATCACTCCTCCCCTCTCCTGGGCAAATAGTTTTTGCTGAGAAAGAGGAGACCTGGTGCCTATGAAAATTCGTGAGAAGTGGGCCAGAGCCAGGTGTTCTCAGGCCTTTGGGAGAGCACATTTGCCTTCTGGTTCTGTTTGAACCAGTATTTCATGGAGGGGGTATTTGTCTCCCACATTGCCTACTCTGGATAACTCCCTCTCTCCCTCTCTCCTTGTCCTAGGGATTCCTCCTATGAGGGAGAGAGCCTTTGGAGTTACCCTTTGCTACTCTGGTGCCCTCTAGCTGTTTTAGACCAGGCATAGGCAAACTCCGGCCCTCCAGGTTTTGGGACTACAATTCCCATCATTCCTAGCTAACAGGACCAGTGGTCAGGGATGATGGGAATTGTAGTCCCAAACATCTGGCAGGCCGGAGTTTGCCTATGCCCGTTTTAGACCACAGCTCCAATCAGTTGGCCTCAAGCGTGAGAAGGGAGATTGACCTTAAGCAGAGTGGCAAGGCCTTTTGGCTTTTGCACACTGAGTATCTTAGGAACAGTTGGAGTATTCAGAAAGCCCTCTCCATTTCCACCTGCATAAGGCACTCACTGAAGGGTTGGGGAGAATTAGGAGGGTTATCCCAAGTAATGGTTGTGAGGAAATCATTATAGCTCACTTGTTCCTGGCAGAAGGACAAGGCAAAGTAAAAACAGGCCAGATTGCAAGCCTATCAGTTCTCAAAGCACTTATCCTGTATATATCTGTTGTTGAATATGGATGTAGCCTGAAAGTGAGCAAGTTCAGAGGGAGAGATACACAGTCTATGATGGGGCCAAAGTAGCCTGATCAATCAGTGTTGGAGAAATATAATTAGTGTGTGTGCTTAAAGCTTTGGATGTTTACGGGAGTGGGAAATCCTTCAAAAATCTTGCACAGCATAGGCAGAAGGGAGATTAGATTGTGTATTGCTACTAATTAATAATAACATTATTTAACAATAACAAAAGGCCAGCCTTGAGGATCAGCAGTTTCCTCATCAAGAGTTTGAGCAACAAGGAGTGTTTACATGTTGCTTTGGGTTATGACCTTAGATTAGAAGGATGACACATAAGCCTGGGTGTGTGTTCTCTCTCCCTGTTCAGGTCAAACTGCAGTAACGTTGTGACTCTGCTGTGTGATTACTGGGCCGTTCCTCTGCCTGGGCCAATGCTAGATCTGGAAGTGGTTCCCGAGCGATCTCTTGGGAATGAACAATGGGAATTCACCTTGGGTAAGTAACTTTGTTGCCTTTGTCAGCATCTTGTTTATAATGAGAAGTGATGGGTATATTGGGACAAAGGGGCATTCCCTCCAGTGTTGTTCTGAGAGTTAAATTAACATGTTGAAGCATATGATGATAATTTCAAGGAAGGAATTATTTTGAGTGACATTCTGAACATTACACTGAATGTGGTAGACTGAGAGGGTAATCTGGGCTGTACAGCTTCTTCCTCATATAGAAAGCTCTGAACGTGGTAAGTTAGCACCCCAGGAGAGAACACTATGCTGAATTTTTCTTCACTGAGGTGCTAACGCTACTTACTACATACTAGCTTACTACATGTAAGGATTTTTACTGCGTTAGGGGAATTAAAAATAGGGCTTCACACCTGAACTCTTCAAAAGGGATTGTGTCCAGAATTACCTTCCACATTATTTGTCAAATGAGTTTACCAACAGATGCTTCTGTGGATGCCCTTAAACGGGGTCATGTTTTGTTTATGCTTTGCTTTGGCACTTCTTCCTCAAGTAATTCTAGCATGTTTAGCAACAGCCATCAGAAGTCACATGGCTATTGCTCAGAACAGCATTTAGCCTTGCTGGAAGCTGGGTGCGTGAAAGGTGCAGAGTATTTTTCCAGACAAAGATTTTTGCCCACAATACTAATTTGAATGATGGTTGTTAAATGCTGTGATGCTATTTAGAAGAATAATTTAAACAAGTTTTTAAAGTGATTTGAGAACAGGTACTAGTAGTTGAATCTGGAGTTGCCTCCAGTCAGAGAAAGGACTAATTGAAGTGATTTTTAAACTATTTGTTGTGACCTGCCTTAGAAACCTGTATGGAAAGGAATAAGCAAAAGTTTTGAATTGATTTATTTTCTCGGATCACTTACTCTGCATCAATCTATGTGGCAGAGTGTTGGATTTGGGTGCAGGAGATGTGAGTTCCAATTTCCCCATGTTGCTGGGTGATCTTAGGTTAAACAATAATGACTTGCACATCTAGCCTCACAGGATGGCTGTTTTCAGCGCTTTTTTTCTTTAAAAATTGTTTAGGGGCACTCTCATTTTGACTCAAGAAAATCACCATTTTATAGTTCAAATAAGGAAAAATAAATACAGTAAATGGACAAAAGTACAAAGATTCACAAAATGTTTAGGGGTATGTGTACCCCTGCGTCCCCCCCAGAAAAGAAACAATGGCTGTTTTAAGGATAATATGGAATAATCCTGTGTACACCACTATAAGCTATTTGCAGGAAAGGCAGAAGCAAATGTAATCAATAGAACAATCTATACCTAACTGAAGAATCCTTTTTACTATTGTCTTGGTTTCTGTAGTAGATTTGCATTACCAGACTTTCATGTCATACAGGATGTTTTCCCACAGTGTACTGCTTCCAGCATCTGGTGATAGTGGTAATGAAAGCCTTAAATGAAGGCATGGCGGTGTTTTACTGAGCTCTGTAAAAATTGGTTTCAGAACTAATATGAAAGTCAATAACCTTTTGTGTTTTTAGTTCCTTGTGTTGCTTCAGATTAATAGGGTTTTACTAGGAATTTAATACTTTGAGCAAACAAAGTTGATCTGCTGAAGGGTGGCTGTATGTTGTTGGGCCCACAGATAAGTGTATAAATGTAAGCTGGTTTATAGATTATGCATATGTTAGGCAGATTACTGTGTATAGTTTCTTCTCCGCCACACAGCAGACTTTTACACACTCACCCACTGTCACCCACTCACTCACACCCAACCCAGTTGTACTACATGGGGAAACCAGTCTCTGCATTTTACTTGTGTTTAGTTATCGTTTATACACAATTTTAAGACTGGGTGGGAGCCAAATTACACCTCAGTACTAGGGCTTGCCGATCGGAAGGTCAGCAGTTCGAATCCCCGCGACGGGGTGAGCTCCTGTTACTCGGTTCCAGCTCCTGCCAGCCTAGCAGTTCAAAAGCACGTCAAGTGCAAGTAGATAAATAGGTACTGCTCCGGCGGGAAGGTAAACGGCGTTTCCGTGTGCTGCTCTGGTTTTGCCAGAAGCGGCTTAGTCATGCTGGCCACATGACCCGGAAATACTGTCTGCGGACAAATGTTGGCTCCCTCGGCCAGTAAAGTGAGATGAGCGCTGCAACCCCAGAGTCGTTATCGACTGGACTTACCGGTAACTGTCAGGGGTCCTTTACCTTTACATTTTACATACTTCACAGAGAAATACCAGGGTCTGATTCCCAAATATTTCAGGCATCCTGTGGTGATGGGATATCAGGAGCTGAGATCTCTGCAGTTTTTGGCCCAGATCAGGAGTAATGGTCTTGGTCCAGTAAACCATGGTTTATAGACTAAGAACGAGCAGGGTGCCCACATTCTCCTTCTTTTTCTGATGCAGTGTAATGGAAAACTTCCAGGGTTTCTTAACAATTGCCTATTACATCTGGACAGAGAAAGTGTGGTTTAATCTCCAGCAGGAAACTGTGATTTAACAAAACTAAGGACATTTTCCATTAAAGTGCACAGTACAAGGGAGGGAGGTGAGTTGACAGCATGTAGGAACTACGCTTATTCTTGGTCCAATGAACTATGATTGATTGGACAAATCCTTTGTGTTTCAAAGCCAGTGCATTTTTTGCTCCACATCCTAATGCCAGAGGAATTTTGAAGAGATAGCAGCAAATGGTTCTGGTAAGAAGAGGAGGATTTGTATACCAGCAGTACTATCAGAGAAAAAAGGCTCCATATCTTCACATTGTCCCTGTTCAGACATCACACTAGACCACAGTTTAAAGCATGACATGAATGAGCTTGGGTGAGCCTTGGGCTCACATGCTCCCACCCCACTTTTCTACCTCCCAGAGCAGCTGTGAGTAGTTGGGAAGTTCTTGCTTCCATTTTTGCTTACCTACACCTTGCTCTTTCATTCAAATAATCAAACTCTAGATAATGTTAACAATAGTTGGTTTGAAACAAGTTATCTTGAAACTTTTGTTTCATAGTGAAGATTATGTGGGATTGGCTTATTTGAACAGGAATAGTGTATCCAGAGTTGAGTTGATGGGGGGAGTATTTTTAAGATCTATAGGGTTGTAGCAAATGTAAGAGTTCCACTCAGAGTACTCACGTTAAAATTACGGGACCTAAGTTAATCATGCCCATTAATTTTAGTTGGTCTACTCTGAGTAGAACTAATATTGGCAGTAACTCATTATCTAGATTCTTATTCTAGTTACAAACCATTCTTGAACTAAGGTTGCTTTGGGTGTTCAGAGATGTATGTTTTCAAACGTACACTGTATGCAGAGGTTATGCATTTCTGCTTAGATCTTAATGTGAAATGGTGGTTCTGGACCAGCTTTACTTGCTGGACAACTTTTTTTTAGTCACATCCATTATGTTGTTGAAGTGTGTATTTGGTACAGCTTGTTCCTTCCATACTTCATCTCTTTATGACCTTTACAGGTCATCAGGTCGTTTTGTTATCTGAAGTGAATAATAATTCATATGTATGTAAGATATATCTAATTCTGTGTGTACATAGCTACCAATCCCAGCTTGTTTTTCTTTGCTTACCGTACTTTTCCTAAAAGCAAATAAATAAATGAAAGGTGATTGGCACTTGTCTGTTATTGGGGTGCATCATTCTCTTAGTTGTCATTATCCTTTTAAATAATGTTGCAAAATCCACATTAGGGCAATACTAAAATATCACAATAGTAGTGTGCAAGCTTTGCATGCCATAATTAGGTATTGCCCTAGTGTGGATTTTGGATTATTGTCTTAAAGCCAATATGACTGCTTTTACTCTTTAGGTAATGTTGGCTGAAAGAATATGAATTCTTCATCTTTTCATCTCATTACTTAGTATGTATGCTCACAAGCGGGTTTAGTGTATCAGCCTGTTTTTGTTTCATATAATTATTGTTATTGTTGATGGATCGCTTCAGTTTTAAACCAGATGCAGCCACATGTGAAATCTTTCTGTTGTTGCAGCATCTGCAGTGGACTGTTTTATCATGTTGCTACCTTGGCAGACGACTGCAAATACATTGCTGTCCACCTCAAACATTTTAGTAATGTGGTGATGATGATAAATCCTTTCTGCAGAGCAATGTTGTTCTGTAGCATTCTAAATGCTGGCAATGAATCTCCTCTGGGATTCCCCAAGTAGCTAGTGGGACTGATCCATTAGTAATTCTTCCTGAATTCCCCTGGAGTAGCTGATACTCCACTGGTTTTGATCTCTGGCTTGTTGTGTGACCAAGATGTAACTAGATCTGTGCCTGAACATTCATCTTAGGGTTAAATATACCAGTCTTGCAGTTTCTGTAAGATCAAACTTTCCTAAAACTATGCCTCCTGCAAATAGGGAAATATAGTTGCTTTTCTTTTGGTGAGTCCATGGTGCTCTAAATTTCCAATAACCTTGTTATGCAGCACTCCTCACTTTATTTATGTTCCTACTCCCCCACTGTCCTTTACAAAACTGTAGAATGAATGCTAAATAATAAGAGAACTCAAATTTAGACCAATTGGTGGCCTAGAAGACCCCACCATTCTTTTTCTGAAGCTAAGGGTGTTTGACTCTGGACAGTGAAGGAATGGCAGTCTGCTTAAGAACCCCATGCCAGCTCCTAAAAGCTCCTAGATAGAAGAGCATAAATAACACAGGAGAAAATTTAAACCCACAGCCTGGGGAGATCTATTGAAAGGATAGGATACTGGCCTATTAGTTGGACATGTCAATTTTCTTTTATATTTTCTTATACAGTATATGATTACAAATAAAGAAGCATTTAACAACTTTTCTTTATATTCTGCATAAAAAAATTATACAGTTAAACATGCTTTTCAAATAAATATAAATAAATATCTTTTGAAGAATCCACTGTAGTGTGCCGAAAATTAATGAAGGTCTCCCAATCCATCTTTTTGAATGATTTGTTTAAAAAGCCAGTTCCCAGCAGACCTTTTGTCTGACAAGGAATCTGAACCCAGGATAGAGTAATGTAGAAAGGTCTTGGTTCTTGGGGGGGTAGGGTGACTGAGATTTTTACCTCCCCCCCCCCCAACACACTCAGATGGTTTCTGAGCACATTACTTTAGTTTCTCGTGCATAAATGAATGGCCATTCCTTACTATGAGGAAAGGACTCATCACAGCATTTAGGAGGGGTGATGTGAGGGCAAAATCTCACCTTCCACCTTTGGCCCTCAGGGATGGAAATCCCACAGTATACATTCTTCATATGCATGTGTCTTGTAATAATGGCAGTGTTTTATATTTATACCCTCTAGCATCACATCTAGAAATGGAATAATGCAGGACAGAGAAATGTAGGGTAGGGTTTGGTTCTGATTGATTGGGTTTGATACTCACCCCCAATATTATGGGTGGTATTCAACTACTGTAAATTTTACTCAGAGTAGACCCATAGAAATTAATGGACCTAACTTAATCATGTTCTAACAGTCATGTTCAGTGGGCCTACTCTGAGTAAAACTTAAATTGCATATTACCCAGTGTCATGGGTAGGGGGGGGCAGTCTTAGCCCCCGGTTCAGTGGTGACCCATCACCATACAACCTACTCATCTTTTTCATTAGGGTGAAAACACTAGCAAGTAACATTGCAGCGCAAACAAAACCAGTTCTTCACCCCTGGTATTGAGTGGACAAGCTTCATTCTGTATGTGGGGTGCTAAGCAGTTTTGAGACAGTTTCTGCTTACCATGACCACCTCTCTGGCTAGTTGATTACATTGACTAGGCAATTTGAAACTGGCCTGTTTAGCAGTGTACTGTATCTTTTTGTAGGCATGTGGATTGAATTTATATCCCTTTTTGTGTTAATATTATAATTGATATTGAAGCCCTGTGAACTTCTGACTGTGGACCAACCTAAAGCAAGAAATTTCTGGTTTAGTTTGCTGAAAAGCGTGTAGGATGCTGGAAGCTTCTGTCAAGCATGCTCAATCTATTATTTGTTAAAATCTTGCAAAAACTACTCTTATATCTTGAAGTGGTGAAACTTGGAAAACCAGTGAGTTCAAAAGTTGCTATTTGATAGAATGATTTAGGCCTATTAGGAAAAATGATTCTCTCATCTTTTGAAGTGTGGTTTGGTATACTGTATACATTTTGTTCAGCAAATAAATAAATAAATAAATAAATGATGTGTATGTGTTTTGCTCTAAAGATAAAGGCATTTCTTAATGGTGAGCTCACTATGAAAGTTTAATTTGTAACCTGAAGAAAGTCTTGTACTCCAAACCAGGATATGAGATGATGCCAGAAACATGGGGATTCATGTGTTGTCTTTCCTGTCAATGCAACTATCTGAATAAAGTTGGACAACCTTTACCTGTATGCCGGCCTTTTTATAAGGAGGGAGACCTGTGGTAGAGTCGGAACCCGTCAGGGGCCTCAAACTCTAAAACTAAATGCCAAATCTTCATTCTGTTTACCACTATATGCCTCCAAAAATCTTATTAGGCTCATTTTCTGAAAGATTGGGAAATACTTTGAACTTAATAACATCTCATGATCTTGTAGTTTTAGGTTCTAAATTACTAGTGCTCTTTATTTGTAAGATAATAATCCTCCAGGATAAGTTTACAAGTGGCCGGCATAAGAAGCAATTTGAGGGAAGTTTCTTGTCCTTGCCAATAGACTCCCAACCACGCAAACTTCAGTTGGCTCTCAGTCTAAGTGTCTTCATTCCCCTTTTCGTATTATGGGTTTGAAAAAATTGTTCCGTTCCTTGGATTATTACAGTCACTTGATAAGCAAGAGATATTGAGCTGAGTGCAGATAGGTTACCTAGCACTGTTAGAATTCTGTTGCTAGATCAGCTGGCATGAGCTTATTGACAATTTACACACAGCTGAAAAAGAAGAAAAATATGCACAAGTTTGGTTGTCATGGAGTCTTGAATTCATCAAGAAATTTATTTGCCCACCGATAAGTAATTGAAGGATCAATATTGCATCAAATATTTCTGTTCTTTATATTATGTTTTTTACCTCATAGATCAGTCCTCTCCAACCAGGTGCTCTCTGGATATTTTGGACTATAATTCCCATAATCCCTGACCATTCATTATGGTGGTTGGAACTGATTGGAAACATAGTCCAAAATATCTATAGAGGGCCCCAGGTTAGAGAAGACTGTCATAGACTTTTAAGCAATTCAGCACCAGGGATGTTTGAATGTTAAGAAGAGGGTTTATTTTCAGAGTCACAGGATACCTTATCCAAATAACTCAGAGCAGGTAAATACAGTTGTACATTGGTCACATAATAACAACTCTAGAAATTCTTCCTTTTGCTTACTCTCCTCCTTTCAACAAACTCGTCATAAGCACTGAAGATCTGGGATGACTCCGCTGCCAATATAGTAGCATCATAGTAGCTTCTGTGCATGTTATGGGTGATATCCAACATGAGTCATACTCTAGAGTAAATCCACTAAAATCAGTGGCCTTAAGAAACTCAAGTCCGTTGATTTCATTGGGTCTGTGTGAGTACAAATTAGTTGGATAGCACCCTGTATTTAAGCATATGTGTTTAGGCTTAAGTGTATACCTAAAATTGCAAAGTATGAACGCTTTAAGTAAATGTTTGAAAACTCATGTACCAGTACAACTTTCAGAGATCTGGTGAGGGGATACTTGCTAGTAATATATGAAATGGTCCCGGTGAACTTTTTGTTAGAGGAAGTAGAAAGCTGTGAATGTGTACTTCAGACACACTTATAAGTTTTAAGAAATGAGGGATTAGGTTAACTAGTAAGGGTTCTGGGCAAAACGAAACAGAATAAATGTATGGATATAAACAGGATTGCCATCCTTACATGTACTGAATACAGTGAAGGGATGTAAAACTGTATTTGATTTAATGTGTGATTTCATGCTCCTGGGTTAGCAATGCTGTCTCATGTCTAGCTTCTTAGAAAACAGTCTGGCATAGTGGCTTAACATGGCTGTTTCTGTTCCTGTTCTGGAAACACAGGTTTCTTCTAATTTGACAAGAGACTAAGTTTAGTCACTGGCTGGAAATGCTTGTGGTGTTCAACTTGTTGTTCTTGGCCACTGAGCCAGTACTGCCACATGTTGACCCTGTTGAGCAAACACATTTTTGCCAACATGGCTAAGTGGGAGCAACATCTCCAACTCTTGTTGTTTTTGTCCTTGCAGGAATGCCATTGGCTCAGGCTGTAGCAATTCTTCAGAAACACTGTCGTATCATAAAAAATGTCCAGGTTCTCTACAGTGAACAGGTAAGTTGTGACCCAGCATGCTTGCTTCAAAGTATTCTGTATGTTTAATTGCACAGAAAGGATGGGAAGATATGTAAATATTGTGTAATGTCATTGTGTTTGTTGCCTAGCCACATGCCACCTATTCATCCTTTACAGTTGCCACATCCTGGAGGACGTGCCTTTCTAAAAATAGCATGCTTTTTCAGATACAGACACACATACACACATGTATACATTTAAAAAATAATTGACAGTATTTGTTTCTTGTCTAGACCAGTGGTTCCCAACAGGTGGTCCGGGGACCCCCAGGGGTCCGCGAGCTATGCCAGAGGGGTCCGCAAGATGTTATTAGAATAAAAAATATATTAAATATATTTCGTATGATAACAGATTTTTTGTTTTGGCCACTTCCTGCATGAGCAGAGTCTAGTGCAAAACTAGAATTAGATAGAGGCAGTAGTTCTGCTGTATGCCGTTAGGTGGCGCTTTACAAACACTACTGTTTTGCAAAGAGGCAGCGTGCGCATTCTACTAACGCTCACCTCCCCAAGATGCTTTGCGCGTGTCGGCTTCATTTGTGCGCTACTGTGCAGGTACCCTGTCTTCTCCATTCCCCTCCCTCCTCCCTGGCGCGAGCTGCCTGTTTGCAAAACAGTAGTGTTTGTAAACAAAGCGTTGTTTTTCGCGGAAGCTACAGTTTGCGTAGTTAAAAATGGACCGTTGGTTAAAAAGTGGTTCGTTAAAACGACAAAGGCCTACAGATGAAGAGGAAGAACTGTAAAAAAAGTATAAATATAAAATATAAAAAGACTCTTAATTTGGCTCTCACTTTTTAATTTTAGGATTAGGAATTAATGGGGGTCCTTGTCACAATAGCGGCTCGATGAGGGGTCCTCGAGAAAATTTTGTTGGGAACCCCTGGTCTAGACATTTTCTTTTGTGACTTGATGTTATTGCAGCTTGCGGTTTTAAGTGACCGATCAAAATACAGCTTTTTACAAAAGCTGTATCCTACTGTAAGAGAGGGAGTTTACAAAATTGATGTGTTGGGAAAGAAAGGTTGCAAAGTCTTCCTCTTAATCAGAAAGAGATGGGGAAAGATGAAAGATACTCATTCTGTTCTAGGAATTGAACTGTTGAAAGCACCATGAGTGGTTGTTGTGATTGTTTGGTTGCTGGCTTCTGTCCTTTTATCTGACTGGACAGCCAACAGTATTTGAAACTAGTCAAAAGCAAGTTTAGTCCTAATGTTGAAATAGGTAAGTGAAGTCTTGCCATAATAAGGAGGAGTACTGGGAATAATAATAATAATAATAATAATAATAATAATAATAAGGTGGCAAACTGGGACCCAGGTGGCGCTGTGGTTAAACCACAGAGCCTAGGGCTTGCTGATCAGAAGGTCGGCGGTTCGAATCCCTGTGACGGGGTGAGCTCCCGTTGCTTGGTCCCAGCTCCTGCCAACCTAGCAGTTCGAAAGCACGTCAAAATGCAAGTAGATAAATAGGAACCGCTACAGCGGGAAGGTAAACGGCGTTTCCATGTGCTGCTCTGGTTTGCCAGAAACGGCTTTGTCATGCTGGCCACATGACCTGGAAGCTATACGCCGGCTCCCTCGGCCAATAATGCGAGATGAGCGCGCAACCCCAGAGTCGGTCACGACTGGACCTAATGGTCAGGGGTCCCTTTACCTTTACCTTACATCTGAAATGCTACCCCTTCTCTCCAGCGTGCTCTAGAAAATTCAGGCCATTATTATAGTAGCACTGTTGCTATTGAAATCAGACAGGCACCTGCAATTGTGATATCTTGTCACCTGCTGAAAACTTCTGTTTTGCCAAGCATCATCAGAAAATTAATATGATTCAGTGTTGGTCATGTGTTCTGTATTTTATTATCTAATAATTTTATGATGTTTTAATGTTTTTGTTGTAAAAGGTAAAGGTAAAGGGACCCCTGACCATTAAGTCCAGTCGTGACCGACTCTGGGGTTGCGCGCTCATCTCGCATTATTGGCCGAGGGAGCCGGCGTATAGCTTCCAGGTCATGTGGCCAGCATGACAAAGCCACTTCTGGCAAACCAGAGCAGCACATGGAAACGCCGTTTACCTTCCCGCTGTAGCGGTTCCTATTTATCTACTTGCATTTTGACGTGCTTTCGAACTGCTAGGTTGGCAGGAGCTGGGACCAAGCAACGGGAGCTCACCCCATCACAGGGATTCGAACTGCCGACCTTCTGATCAGCAAGCCCTAGGCTCAGTGGTTTAACCACAGCGCCACCTGGGTCCCTACGTTTTTGTTGTACACTGCCATATTTTTAATAAAGGTTCTAAGTAATAACTCAAAATAAAAGCAGGTGCTGTAATTTAAAGTTCATAGATATTTTAATTGTGCTGCTGTTGCATGTTTAAAAGTTCAGTTAGTGTTACAGTAATCTGCTCTTTTAATTACTCCTATTTTACTGGTCTGCAGCAAAAAATCAGAACAGTATAGTTCATGAGCATATAAACATTGCATTTTTCCATCTCAGTAATTTTGTCTGGAGGGGAAATGGTGAGAATTATGTGTGTTTGTGTACACACACACACACACACACACACACACACACACACAAACTGCCCATTGCTACCTCTTGCTACATGTACTGTACTTTCTATGAAGAAGCAGATGAAAATAGTTTATATTCTTATTATAGCCTCAGACTTCAATTTGTATTAAAATCCTCAATATCTGAGTGATTTGTTTGGCCAGTATGTAACAATAACTAGCATAATTGTGAGTAAATACTGGCCTTTTGGCTCTCTGCCATGTATATACTCTCTTAATTACCGTATTTTTCAGACCATAGCATGCACTTTCCCCCTCCTAAAACAGAAGGGAAAAAAGTTGCGTGTTATGGAGCGAAGGCAGCCAATTTTGCGCTGCCCACTCCTCCCCCTTTGATGTTGCTGTCGGGAGGGGGAGGAGCGGACAGCCCGAAAAGCGCAGCTTTCCCGCTGTCCACTCATTTCCCTTCACCGTGGTGGGGGCAGGACCAGAGAAATAGAAATATAGAAATATTGCCTCATATTACTATTCCCCCCCTCCCCGGTATTGTTACTCATACCCAAAGTAGTGAAAATTCCAGACCTTTAAGAATAAGAACGTTAGTACCAAGGATATAACATCATTTGGAGCTTGTTGATACAGTCAAAGCTTGAGAGTGGTATTTTTCCCTTCAAGAAGAGATCGGAAGCAGGTGTCCCAATGTGAGGACAAGCGAAAGAACAGATCAGGGTGATCCCATGTCGCTGTTGGTTTTAAATAGGGTGCCTCCCATTTACTTTTTTCTAAGAGAAGGGGAACTGATGGGGAGCAAACAACTTAAGTCTTTAAATGGAAACTAGGACTCTCAAGGTTTTTTGGTCCTGCTTTTCTGCTGACTGTTTAGAGATCACTCGGTGCTTTCGAGGGAACTTGGCACTTTCAGCAAACTGAGATGACAGCCCTGTGATTGTTTACATGATCTCTTAACTAGGGATAAAACAGATGAAAGAGAAGAGTGTCAAGCTCTTGACTTTGCAAGGGCTGCTGAGTCAATCAACCCTTATCAACCCTTTTCAGCCCATGAGTTTCTCTTCACTTCCCCCCCCCCCAAGTGTAGGTTCAAGTGGTTGTTTATCCTACACTGTGCTCACTGAAGTTAAGGTAACCTTAGTAATCTGATCTTGTAGCAGTTTGTAAGGAACTTTACTGTCTTGGAGGAGGAGGAAGTAGACTGTCAGTGTTGCTTAAACCTCACTACTGTATTGCTATGTGTATAACCCTTCCTGGCCATTTTAACTCTAGGAGGTTTTGCAACTTCCTGCTTTTTTCACCATATCTAGGCTATTGCTGGTAGTCACATCCACACTGCCATGACAGTGACTCTCCAGGCTGTGTTAATTGCATCATTTTGGCCGTGCAGTTGTTGAGACAACAGCACTTGTGGTGGTGGCTATACAGCAGTGGCTCAGCTTCCTGTCTCTGGAGTCCTGTTGACCTTTAATAATATTTGGGCCTGGCACCTTGACTTGCCTCTGGCTAGTAAGAATTACCTCTGGTAAGCACACAGGGAAGGCTGTATCTGTTTTTCTTGAGAACTAGAAATTTCTTTCTTAGAAATGCACTGTCAGGTTTCATTTTGAATATCATGAGGAGTTAGATACCTAACTCCCATTCATTCCTTTGGAATATTCCCCCATTTTCATTGACACACTTGAAGTTCTGTTTTTATGCTTCAGAAGATATACTTGTTTCTTTTCGGAATCAGTTTTTGCCTGATGGAAATATTTGCTGAAGGAGGAAAATAAGATTTAGGCAAAGCTTCAGATCAAACAATCCTTCAGATCTCTTCTGCTATCCTTGAGGAGATTTTCAGACCTGGCATAAATTCATAAACATTCTGTACAGGAGCCTTCTAACAAGGCTTGCGTCATCAGTACTTAGCCCTGTTGCCTGCTAATATTCTTCCTGCATCTAGTCTAGCGCTGTTGAGATGCTTGTTGACAGTTCTCATTGCTTGGAGAGAATTGCTTCTGTTTCTTCATAAACTTAACATGCAAAGCAATAATAATTCCTGAAAAGGGCATTCTCTTGGTATTCACAAGAACTCCCATAGGAAAAAATACATATTTGTTTTTAGTTTCATTTTATAATATAAAATGTACCCATAATATTATTCTTTATTTCAACAGATACAATAATTATAACATCAAATGGTAGTATATGTTTTCTTGCTTTTAGGAGAGAGGGGGGGAAAGCAGGGGACTGCTTTTAGGGCTGGCCTGAAAGTTGCAGCTAGTATAGCATGCAGTGACTTGGGTATTCACTGAAGTAGCTTATCGCATGTAGATCACACCACTTCCAAAGGAGCTACACTGGCTGCCAGTTAGCTACCAGGCCAGCTTTTAATATTTCGGTTTTGGCCAATAAAGACCTTAACAGCTTTTGCTAATGGTATACAACAATAGGATGGATGCTTTATGCTTGAGCTTTGTTCATTTGATAATTGGCACCTGCATGCATGAAATTATTCTGTTGAAACACATTGTGGTTTGATGTGATGTGAAATTTCTGTTGGTGGTAGCAGAACTGTGATGGCTCATCCCAGGGTCATTCCCCATTTGGCCATTTGGGCAAGTCACTTTCTCTCAGCCTATCCTGCCTCACAAGGTCCATCTAAATCTGAGAAGTGTATGATGCCTTTGGTACCTTTATTAGCTAGAATATGTTGGTGGTGCAGACCAGGGGCTCTCTGGCTTTCTTTTTCCTCAAAGCACTAATTTTCTTTTGTGCTAAGAGGGTGGCAAACACTCTTTCCTCTTTGCTGTTCAGGCTGAAGTACAAATGCCATATTTGGATTCCTTCCTTCCATGAAAGCACTGGGCTTCTAATTCAAGTGGCATGTGAATCTTGAGCCCTTTAGTTTCATTTAAATAGGTAAATGGGAGGGAATTTGGCAGCAGCAGCTTTTATTCCAGTCATGTTCATGGAACAATGAACTGTTCCTTCTGTCAGCTGGGAGAAACCAGTGTCAAGGTTCTTTTTCCTTGGCTTTCCATCGTGGGAGAGCATAACTTCACAAAAAACCCAGCTGCCACCAACTAATTTCTCTCTTTTTGTTTTCTAGTCTCCTCTTAGCCATGACCTCATCCTTAACCTGACTCAGGACGGAATCAAACTGCTGTTTGATGCTTTCAATCAAAGACTCAAGGTAAAAATATGATTTGAGAAATGCAACTCTGCTTCTGCTTCCCCCACCTGAGGCTTAAATGTGCATGCATGCACTCCCAAAATGATACCAACAGTGTTCTGACTAACAACTGTGGGACTGTATCCCCATGGCAACTGCTTATGTCAGTTATTTAGGTCTTGTGTGTGATTGTCTGAATATAGTGAACTGATTTTTTTGCTGAAGTGTGATGATGGCATTATAAACTTACATTATTATTATTATTTATCTATTTATCTTGCCCTGAATAATGTAATTGTATTTCGGTAATGTGCCAGTGGAAAGGCGATCATAGCTCAGGGAACAGAACACTAGTTTTGAATATATGAGGTGTCAGATACAATGCCTGGCATCCTTCACGTCCTGGATAGCATTATCACTTTGTTAGGAAGAGGCCTACCAAATATTAAAACGTGTATAAATGGGGTGTGTGCCAGCTCTGACTTTCCTTTGTGTGGGATGTGCCAGTCAACTCCAACATTCCAAGAAGGACCAACTGTCATCTCTGTGTCAGTTTCTTTGGACCGTTGAACAGTTAAGCTGCTGCTGCTGATAGATGCTATGAAGAAGTTGTTAAGACTCACTAATATGTAACATATAGTTTATTTTGTAACCTAAGTATGAATCTGACAGTAAACTAGTTTGTTTTATTATAACACAGATTCATGTGCATTGTTTTTAAGAGGGATAAAAGGGATTCGCAACTAAGAAAGACTCTTAACGAGTCAGCAAGCCGTTTTGCTGCTGTGCAGACCTCAGTAAGGAAACGTTTGACTCTGCAACTAAACTAAAGTATATTATAAATGTTCCTGCACTTTGCAGCCTCCTTTACCTACCCTTTATTTCCTCTCTCTCTGCTCTTTGGTTCCTGAACTGCCTGTCCATGTTCACTGCCTCATTTGCACAATACTTTGGGCATTTTTCTCCTCCCTACCCCTAGTCCTGTTCATCTTTAGTCTGCCTTGGTCAGACCCCACCTGAGGTTTTTAAACAGAGATTGGATGACCATCTTGTCAGGGATTCTTTAGCTGCGTTATCTGCATTGCATTGCAGGGGATTGGACTAGATGACCCTTGGGGTCTCTTCCAACACTACTGTTTGAGGGTTCTATTATTCCTATATCTCTGTTTTATTTATTTAAATATTTATGTACCACTGTTTTATAAATACTTCATCATCATCATCAATAAAATTAGTGTACCACCCTATACATGCAGGTCTCAGGGTGGTTCACAAGACAAAATCACAATATAAAAACACAAATACATAGCTGTAGGGATGTTAAGAGGCTAGTGGCCTAAACACAGCTCAAGAATGCGCTCAGGAAAAAGCAGTTTTAGAGAGCACACAGTGGAAGAGAGTGTTTGTATGAGCTGTGATCACCATACCAGTCCCTTTCTCTCATTATTTTAGCCCTTATCTTGGAGCGCTTTGTTCTTTTCCTTATGTCATATTGAATCCTCAGCTTATGAAGAAATGCTAGCTGAAAGTTGTAGATGACTGTAATTCTTGCTGAAAGAAAAAAAAAGGCATAATCCCCCCCCCCCCCAAGCTGGAAAACCAGTTCTATTTCCCATCTACAAGTTCTCTCTCTCTCTCTCTCTCTCTCTCTCTCTCTCTCTCTCTCTCTCTCTCTCTCTCTCTCTCTGCCACAGACACAGAGAGAGAGAGAGAGAGAGACCGAGAGAGACCGAGAGAGACCGAGTCTATCTCTCTGCCTAAGTGGATCTCTCTGAATCACATACAACCTTTTCATAGGAAATGCCCACTACCAGCTTCATGTAGCTAGCAAACAAGCAACCCAGACCAGCTACAGCAGTGAACCCAGCCATGCCAATTCCTTTCAAACCAACCAGAATGCAAAGTTCTGGCAACTGCTCTGCACTGTTCTACCATTCCACCTGTCTGCCCCCCCCCCGTGAGTTGCCAACCCAACACCCATGGGTGCCAGGAAAGACCATTGTGGGTGCCACAGGCGCTGGGGTGGCAATGCCCACATTACATGTTTGCTTTTTCTTGTGCAAAGGAAGTATTAATATGATTAGCATACTTGTTATTCTTCCCCCCTAAACACCTAAACCAAATTCTAGCCACATAAATTGCATGGCGCTACCTTCTGTTTCATTTCTTTTCCTTTTCCTTTTCTTAAAAAAAAATGACATTAAGTCACTGAGTGTTCTTTCATTGAAACTGTCAAAAAATGCTTTTCGTTGACAGTGGTTCTCCCCCCCCCCCCAGTTTTGCCCGCACATTAATTTGCTTAGTTCCCCTTTCTTTTTAATGAGAAGCTTTTCTTTCTATTGCTCATAATGCTTTTTCGCTTCTTACTTGGTAAAGCATAAAGTGCTTTGGTAAACATTCGCTTGTACATGAATCGATAGTATGCTGTTAAACATTCACAATTGATTTCTTTTGCCACTCCATTGTGTATAACACCCTTTCCCAACCTGGCACCCTCCTGAAGTCCAAACTACATCCTATCAATCAGATTTGCTAGGCATTGCAGTAGGGCTTTAGTGAACTAAAATACAGTGGTACCTCTGGTTATGAACTTAATTCATTCCGGAGGTCTGTTCTTAACCTGAAACTGTTCTTAACCTGAGTTTGTAGCCTGAGGTGTTTGTAACCCGAGGTACCACTGTATACTGTTTTGTTAAATGTTCCCTCTGCTTAGTCCAGGATAGGGAAAACTTTTCTGTGCTGGACTAATAACTGCAAGCCTCAGGTGACCTTGGTCCTAGGACTGACCAACATTTGCATTTCCAAGAGCAAAAACAAGTAATATGTGAGCTATCCAATGGTTAACCACTTAAAGCGAAATGTCTTGCAATAAAGAGGTTCATTTTTTCGTATAAAAGCAAGCCTGCTCAATTACTGCAGGCCAGTTCCTTGAAAAGGGACTCTAGGGTAAAATGTTGCTTGTGGGAGGAACATTGTCCAGTTTCAGAGCTCTTAAATGCAGAAACCCTATTTTGGATGGAGTAGCTACCTAGTGGCATTCTTTATAGATAATTAACCCTTGCTGCAACACTCCATGGCACATAACGTTATGTCCATTTTGCCAACCTTGCAGTGGGGCATGTGAAGGAAGCTGTTCTTTAGCTGGGTGGGATCTTGGCCATTTAGCCAAGTTAGATATATAAGTCAGAAATAACAGAAGCAGATGCGCCAAAAAGCTATTCAACTTATTGTAGACTTGCACAACATCACCTAAAGTACATGGGTCTACATCAGCCACAACAGTCTGTACTAGAAACAGCTTCAGAACAGTCAGAGGTGCACCATGCAGTGTCTGTTACAGTTGCCCAGTCTAGTGGTTATGAAGGCATGAAAGTGGTTGTAGTTCAGACTGCAAAGGAAATTGTTGCAGCCAACTGCTCACCAAACGAAATCTACATTTCAGCATTTTGTGCAACCTCTGGGTGAAGTCATTTGGAAATGCTTATGATGCTTAGGACTATTCTCAGTTTCATGAGATCCTAAAGAGGTGGTGGAAACTCTTAGCTGGTGTTAACTGGCAATGAGGACTTGAATGTTGGGAGAGCAAACTTAAACTTAAGCCAAGCAACCAAGCAAATTGTTCAATACAAGGCTGTTGTATTATGTCTTGATTTGTTTGTATTTATGATTACTTTATTATGAAATGGAATGGAAATTCTTAACTATGCTAAAAGCAGTCCCGGACATGACTTCATCTTAATAGTAGATCATCTATTCTCCCACCCAGTTCTTTCTCATGAAACCTGTTGACTTTTATGGACACCAGTGGGAGCATTTCTCCCAGTGCTAATAGCAGCTTTTAAGTAATGGGTTTTTGTTTTGCGAATATGGTAGGGAGGAAGAGTTAAATTCCCCCTCCCATAGCAAAAATAAAAATAAATATATGTGCCTAGTGTAACGTCTAGTTAACCAGCAATGCGTGAACCCACTTTCACTAAAATCATGTTCTAGCCACTGACTACAAGCTTCTTCAAGCAATGATTGGGGGGTGGGGGGTGGAAATCACTTTTCAAATATAATACTCCAAATGTTTCCAAATGTTTTAGCACATGCTCACAGTGCCACTTGGGAACTGTGGAGCTGAGAAAGACATGCAGCAGTGTGTCACCTATGCAGCTGAGCAGTGCTCCTGTTAACTCTGAGCTCTGGGCTCACTCTTATTGACTGTTAGAATGTGGGTGCTGCTGCAGTCTTGCCTACCAAGCGTAAGAGTGGAAGACAGCTGCCACTCTAGATCAAGTACCTGTTCCAGCGGCATCTCTCTTACCCTCCCCTCCACACCCTATATACCCACATCATGGCTGATCTTTTGATCAGTGGTACCAAAGGCTGGCCGTATAAGCTGCAGTTTCTTCCTGCGGTTCCCCACTTTAGAGCATGTTTGGCAGAACCTCAGTATTTGTAAAAACACAAAGCATCCTTATAGAAAGAAGAGATGGGGGATCCCAAGGTCCTATCACTGCAAAGTCTGCACTTGGTTGGTTGTGGGCAACCTTTTTTATTCAGATAGAAAGTAAACATATAGATTTACAATCAGATTGTTACCAGAACTGTTTCATATAAGGAAGATGTTAGGGATGAAAGCATTGCTGCAAACAGATCTGTTCATCTTGAACTAATATTTTTTGCCAAAGAATTTTCTTTTCTATATTTTTTGTGTCCGCGGAAAACTGTTACCTTCATTAAATCCTATTAAAATGTGTGGGTTTTTTCTTTAGATGCTATAATGGACATTTTAATTAGTTAATTAAATTAATATGCTCAATAAATGTCTGATGTCCTTAGTGAGATAGATAATCAGCATGGTTTGCTTCTGCCCCATATTTTGGTCCTTATTTTACCTTTCTTTTCTCACTCACTTCAATGCATTTATTTTTGCCCTCCTCTTCCTATTTCCCCCACTGCAGCCTCACTCTGGTACTTACGCTCACATTCTTTCCTATTTTCTTAAGACTTTGGCCTGGTTTGCAGATACTGTAATGCTAAAGGATGGTGGTTACTACATTCATGAACTTCTAGACTCACATGCCATTTCTCTACTTCCTCTAGCTGTGAAGAGGATATTGGAAGCTTTTAACAGTTACTTGTTATGTCCAAACCTGCTATGTCCAAACTCTATTGCTTAAGGAAACAAACTGACTTCAAACTGTGGTTAATTAGCCTGAGGTTATTTCCTCAAACTGAAATTCTTGGTTTGGACAAAACCAGAGTTTGCTGAAAATGGAAGCAGAAGCTCTGGTCTTCTATCTGTGGCTACAGCAAAAAAGAAGAGCCCATAAGCCTGTGTTTGCCAGAGTTCATACCTGCAGTATTAAACCATCACATACTTATTTATTTAGAAAACTTGCATCTGCCCTTCCAACACATTTGCCTTGCTCAGGGAAGCTTACAACAATATTTTAAAAACCTGCCCCATAAAATCATAAAGCAGCAGCATTCGAAACAGAAAGAGACACAGTGGACAGACTCTTATTTTAGAAAGTTTTTATTATATAACCATCTGCATGGCAAGGTTTGGGCGATATCTTGGTTTTCAACATTATGATATGTTGATATACCACAGTGTTTGCAATGTATCTTGGCTGCTTCTTCCTCCCCACCACCCAGCTGGAGGGGCATCAGGGCTTTACTGAACTGCTCAATGGGGTGCGGGAAAAGTTTTTCAATACTTCTCAACAGTCCTGCTGTTTGTGTGTGTCAGTGCATGTAATAATGGTATTTTTCCTGGGTTTTTTTAGGTGATTGAAGTTTATGACTTGACTAAAGTGAAGTTAAAATATTGGTAAGTGGTCAGTCAAATAAATGTAGCCACTTATTCCTTTCCCCCCCTCTTAGGGTTGGCAGGACATCTGCCATTGAGAGAGAACAGCTGAAAAGTCACTGAGCTAAAAGATACCCTGTTCAGCCTTATCCCATCTTGGCTTAAGAAACGGAGACGAGATCACTCATCTCATATTCGTAGCTAACATAAGATGTATGCTACAGTCCTCAAAACTATGGTTTACCTGAAAGAATCCTGGAAGGGTTTGGAGATCTCCAGCTGCCTCTCAGGCAAAGGGAATGGTCTTTAATAAGGATCTGTCCTCAGCTGATCTTAAGGCTTAAACTATGCTCTTCTACAAATTGTCCCTCAACTAATTTTTTTGTGCGCTCTTGTGTGACAATGCAGATATAACTGCTGAAAACAAGGAGCGGGAAGGCAAACTGGCTTTAAAAGTGGCTTCATTTCAGGCCCTCAGAATATCTTACTCTACTCAGTGAAGCTCGTAATTGAAATAAAAGCCTTTCTTTTCCTGTGTTTAAAAATGTATTGAGTATATTTCTGCTGTGTTTTTCTTGGTGACTTTCCAAAATATCTTCATTCATAAATTTCACAAAAGGCTTCATAGTCCTATTTGTGGGCAGAGCATTCCTATAGGTATTATTTCATTCTGTAGAAGGGGATTAGCGACCTGCTTCTCTGAGTGACTGTAAAAATAGTTAAATTCGGAATGAATTGTGAAGATGAAAGAATCATGAAGCTGTTTTATAAGTGACTTTGAATACAACAAATATTTAATCCAATGCTGATTCAGAGACTTACGCCTGGCAAAGCCCCAGAGAGGGACATGTTACCATTTTAATTTTTTCATATTGACTCAGTTAAGGGGGCTTCAATTTTGGCCACTTTGTTTCTGATAATTCAACTGGAACATTGCCAACTGTCTGGATATCTAATATTTTGGTTTCAATCTTTAAGAAGTGTGATCATGATTACAGTACTTTCAAAATATCTCCAAATAAGGCTTCTTGATATTCACACAAAAAATATGCACACTTCTTTTAGATAAGTTAAAACGATGAGTCAAAGAGAATCAGGTTATGTCCCCAATGCATGTAGAGGCTTTCACAAGAGACCTTGCACATTGTTCACTGATTTGTTTTGAATTACCTTATTCAAAAGTACATTAGCTGTCCACCAACAAAAGCCGTGTGTTGTGTTTGTTGATCTCTCATCTGCCTTTGACTCCATTGACTGAAATGGCTATATTGATTTTTTTTCTTCCTTCCAGTGGTGTCCATTTTAACTCTCAGGCTATTGCTCCAACCATAGAACAAATTGATCAGTCTTTTGGAGCAACACATCCAGGAGGTGAGTTGGCAATTCTTGGCACTGTTCACATGTGGATACTTGGTTGGTTGTGCCTGTGGCTGTTCTCTATTCTTCACTGTTTATGAAGGAGGCTTAAACTTGGTTTTAGCTTTCTATGTGCTTCATGATCTATCTTGCCAAGTGTGATAAAAAAGCTTCTAATGAGTTAGAGGCATGAGACTGACAATATATATATTTTCAGAGAGCTGAGAATTGTATAATAGAACCATTGGTGCTTATGGTGGATTTGCTTATGTTGTCAGAGGTTCCTGGAAGGCAGTCATCAGTCTGGGATAACTCTCCCCACTGGCTGGACAGGCAGGGTCCCAAACCATGATCCTGCCCAAGGGAGAGGCCACCCTACTCTTATCAGACAAGGTGGTACTTCAGCCTGATATGACCTTTGTCCTAAAGGAGGGGTGTCCAAACTTTTTTCAAAGAGGGCCAGATCTGATGACGTGAACATGCATGAGGGCCGACCAAAGTTATTGACCTTTTTTGAGTTGTTGACCTTTTTTTAGAACCACGGGGAGGAACTGCCTTTGGTGGCCAGATTAAACCGACCGGCGGGCCAGATTAGGCCCCCCAAACAGACTTTGGACATGCCCAGGAGCCAAATGCAACTCCAACTCCGCAGCCTCTCTATCTGCCAAGGCAATACTCCCTCTTTTCCTAGGCTACACCAGTCAGTGGCCTTGCTTTACATCCTCCTTGAGTGGTTTTGCTTGGCTGTAATGTGTCCTTGAACTCTGAAACTGCTTCCTGCTTGCCTGGCTGGGTGATTGAGAGGGGTGCAACAGTGTGTGTAGACACAAGCCTACTGTCCAAAGGTACATTCATTGCTTGGCCCACTTTTGCCTGTAGCCCCATCCACCACTGGCATGTGGCTCTTAAAGGTTGCCTAGAAGGCAGTGAGGTTCTTGGGCTGAAAAAGGTTCCCTATACTTGCAATAGTGCTTTAGAAACTTGAAAATCCTGTTTGACTAAAGCTGTGAGTACACCAAAGGAAACAATGCCTGTTTCAAAACTCCTTCAACTCATCAAGTATTATCTGTCTGCAATCAGTGTCATATGAATATGTTCGGGATGAGACGAAAAAGCAGATCTGTGCTAACAGAATTATAAAACCATCAGATTGTAATGATATTGCTTCAGACCACATGCAGAGGCAATAGTCCTCATAACAATTGCTGGTTATATCAGGTGTGCGACCTCCCTCCTCTCATAGTAGCAATGAATTGTATCCACTGTTAGTTCTACTCAGAGTAGACTTGACTTGACTAATGGATCTACTCAGAGTAGAAGTTAGTTGGCTACAACCTAATATTTTTCTATGGCAGTTTACACTAACTAGGTTTAGCCTTCTAACCAGGATTTGTTAAACAACAGCAAACCCTGGTTAAGAACAATCCATGGTTATTCTTCATTTACACATAATGCTACACTACAATTTTATCAAGCCATGTGAGGAAAGCGGGAGAAACAAGTAGGATGGAGCCTGTGCCTGATGGGTTTGCCATGTTTTTTTCAATCCTACAAATTCCATAGCGGTAATGAGAATAGAAAAATATTGTGCTGTTAAAGAAACAAAAGGTTAGTTCATATATCTGGCACTTGAGCATTTGAAAACTTCCTATCTGGCCTCATTAATTATCCCTGTTGTTCACCCCATAGGTTTTTGCCTTTAGACAGGTTGAAGCCCCAACTGCTGCTAGAATGTTTCATAAGCACTTTAGGCATACCGGTAGTTTAATGAAGAGCTAAACTGCTTGATAGTACTGTCAGATTGGAAAGAGATAATTTGCTGTTCTTATATGCATGTGTGTGTGTTTCCAGTGTACAACTCTGCTGAACAACTTTTCCACCTCAACTTCAGAGGACTGTCTTTTTCCTTTCAATTGGACTCATGGACTGAAACTCCAAAGTATGAGGTCTGAAATCTTCTTTGTGAATAAATACATGGTTAAACAAAGCAGTCACTGTGTTTTGAAAGACTTGTAACTGTCTTTGTGCCTTAATTTATTGATTTTTGAGAGATGTTACTTCCCCTTTAGGCCTAGTTCAGCTATCATTGGAACTGATTTCCAAACTATGGAAGTATCCTGCAGGCTGACACACACTCCCTCTCTTCATCCCATGTGTTCCCCCCTCTGCCTTTTCCTGGTTAGTGATAACTATAGGTTTACTGTGATGTCTGAACTGGGATTATCATAGTTAACCACTAACCATAGTTTAATCTCAAATCAGAGATTGGAACCAGAGTTGTTTCAAACTGTTGGCGGTGTTAACAAAAGCAGCAAAAAAGAAAAGGAAAAAAAGTGAATGCTTTTTCTAGGCTGCATCAACAGAAATATAGTGTTCTGGTTAAGGGAAGTAACAGTCCCTCTCTATTCCGCCATGGTCAGACCACACTTGGAGTCCTGTGTCTAGTTCTGGGCACCACAATTTAAGAATGATATTGACAAGCTGAAACATCTGCAGAAGAGGGTGACCAAGATGATAAAGGGTCTGGAAACCAAGCCTTATGAGGAACGGTTGAGGGAGTTGGGTATGTTTGGGCTGGATAAGAGGAGACCGAGAGCAGATAGGATAGCTATCTTCAAATATCTAAAGGGTTGTCACATGGAAGATGGAGCAATTTTGTTTTCTCCTGCTCTGGAGGGTAGGATCCGAACCAATGGCTTCAAGTTATAAGAAAGGAGATTCCGACTAAGCATCAGGAAGAACTCTCTGATAGTAAGAGCTGTTTGACAATGGAATAGACTCTCTCAGGAGGTTGTGGATTCTCTTCATTGGAGGTTTCTAAGCAGTGTTTGGATGGCGATCTGCCATGGATGCTTTAGTTGAGATTCCTGCAGGGGGTTGGACTAGATGACCCCCCAGGATCCCTTCCATTTCTACAATTTTATGATTCTATGAACACTGGATAAGGCATCACAGTTAACTACAGTTGTCACTGATTAGGAATGAAATGAATGGGGGGATAAATGTTTGAGTTCACAGGATCTTCCCATTCATCAAACCATTGTTTTGATTATCAAGCTGTGAGATCTTCAAACTGGGCCATAGTGTTTGTAATCTGAATGTTTTCAGAGGATTTATTTAATTGAACAAAGTACATGTGGTATTACAATAGGCTCCCTAAATCTTCAAATCAAGATTTGCAAATAATTTTTATGAAAATTACCGTATTTGAGCTACATAAACTGAGGGATGGATTAACCTTTTACATTAACTACACTGCAGTGTCTGACACATCTGAAATTAGGGACCCTGCAATTGGCTAACATTCTGGGACCACTGCAATATAGATTGGCATTCATCCTTGACCATGGATTGTTTCTTTTTAAATTCAAACTGCACTGCAAGACAAGAAAACAACAGTAATATTCCTAGTTGGAAGACGTTTAATGAACTACTAGCCTCCCAGCAGGAGGTACTGAAATTAATCTCCCATCCAAAATAAGAGGGGGAAGAGAGGATGATTAGTGGGGGGTCCTGTTAATCAGCTACATTCATAGACTACTGAGAAGAAATGGTTTGTGGAGCCCCAGAGAATGCATGGCATAGGATCCAGTGTGTGTGTGTGTACATGTACATGTAAGTGACTTCTGCAAGTTACTTCATGGGGTTTTTAACTGCTGCAAGACATGTGATGCAGGTTTTAATCTTAGTTTTGTTATGTAGAGAGAGAAAGTTTTGCTGGTTTTTGAAGATCATTCTGACTCACTTGGTTGTGGGTGGTACAAGATTTAGTATTATTGGACTTAAAACTATGTGTTGTGCAATCAAATATAATTTTAATTTAACCTTTCCAGCCAAACTTTGCCCATGGCCTAGCTTCCCTGCAAATTCCCCATGGTGCAACTGTGAAACGTATGTACATCTATAGTGGAAACAGTCTGCAAGATACCAAGTAAGTAGCTCTTATATTTTGAGAAATATCTTCAAATAGATAAATAGTGAAAGTCAAATCTCCTGTTATTTTATGTGCATATAATTATATATGCTGGCTATATTTAGCTTTATTACAGTATTCAAGTTTACTTGGTTATTTACATAGTCCATCATTTTGTGTTTAAGCTTCTTCAGGCAAGCCAATTTCCAGATTAAAAGTACAGAGCCTCTTCACACAATAACTTACCCTGGTATTTAAAAACATACCAACCAACTCTGCTGGTTAACATGCTCAAGAGTTAATTGAGCCAAGCCTAATTTAAGCATCTTCTCAAACCATGATGATCTGTAAAGACAATTTTTGAACCCAAACTATATTTTTATCTTCAAAATGTGCAGGCAAAAACCATGGTTTATAGCTGCTTATTTGCTTCCATTTTTCATTTGGTCAGTGCTCTATTCTGAAGATGCAATAGCCTCTGAAGGCAGAATGATGTTCATAACCACAGTTTATCAGTTCAGATATCACATCAAAGCATTGTTTGCACACCTATTGCAAACTATGGTTTCTAAGTCTTGTTTGCTGGTCAGTTACAAACTGTTGTGTTGTTGGCTGTTTAGCATAAATTTAGTAAATGGTAAGGTTCCTTTTTAAAATGCAGTTCTTCTCTTTTTGCTTCTTCATCTGTAAGTTGTGTTTGCGACACCACTATTGAGTTAGGGCTGTTTAGTCAGACAGCACTTGCTATTGGTATAGAAAAGTGAACCAGAAACAATGTGTTGCTTAGCACTAATCTGGGTATTGTTTAATTATACATGATCTTGCTGTTTCAGGGCTCCTATGATGCCCCTCAGCTGTTTCCTTGGAAATGTGTATGCAGAGAATGTTGATGTTCTGAGAGATGGAGCTGGGCCCTCAGGTTTACGGCTTCGCTTACTCACTGCAGGTATTAGTGAGCAGAGGTTTCCTTTCAAAGGCACAAATGTGAATATGGGCAACCTATATATCTCGGAATCTCTCAAGTACTTACTTCTGATTTCTCTCTCACCTCCTCTTTGGAGATGACTCGTACATTCCAGGAAATATTGCTTCAGTTGATTCCAAGTTCATTACAACACCATTCTTGATATAATGAAACTTTGTCTTATGTGTAGGGGTGTGGGTTCTCCTTGAGCAATAAGTAAGTGTCTGTCAAGCAAGAATTTCTGCAAAACTATGAACCAGATTCACAATCAGAACCTCTGGGAGATGTGGAAAGATTCCCAGGGGTTTAGCAGGGTTGCAAAGGGAATTAGAAGGTGCTCTTCACCACCATAGAGACATAGAAGCCTAAAACTGGATCAGGAGTCAGTCAGCCAGTAGTCAGGTGTGTATTGGAATTCAGATGTGGCCCCCAAACCATGGTTTGTAAAGTTACATTATAGCAATACCAACACCATATATCTGACCATCATTTGCAAGAGTCCACCAAACCAGGATATGAAACCATGTTTTGAAGCTGATTCGGGATGTTGCTCCATTCTTGAAGGATTCCGTTTTGGGAAGACATCTGGGGTTTCTAGGGGAGGAGGCTAACCATACAAGTTTGCTCATAAGTCTCATATGAACACAAAAGCCTGAGTGCAGTTATCCAGAGTTTTGGAGTACGTTGTCAGCAATATGCTGATGACACACAACTCTACTTCCCTTTACAACTGCAGGTGTGGCAGTGGAAGTGCTGGATGAGAGTCAACAAACTGAAGCTCCATCCAGATAAGACTGAGGCACTGCTAGTGGATGGTTCCCTAGACCATATGAATGGGAGGTTGCTTGCTCTTGATAGGGTTACACTCCCTCTGAAAGAGCGAATACACAGCATGGGGGTATTCCTGGATCCTTTGCTGTTGCTTAAGGCTCAGGTGCCCTAGTGGTGTGGAGTGTCTTCCATCAGTTTGGGTTGGTGGCCCAGCTATCCCCCTACCTGAACAGGGATAGCCTCACTTTTATGCTATGGTAACTTCTAAGTTAGATCACTGCAATGGGGCGGTCTCTGAAGGTGATTTGGAAACTTCGGCTGGTGCAGAATTTAGCAGCTAGGCTGCTCACCAGGGCAAGACTGAGCATATAACACCAATCCTGGCCCAAACTGCACTGGCTGCCGTGAGCTTCTTAGAGAAACAGCAGAATCACATAAGAAATAGGTAAAATGAGTGCAGTTTCAATCCAGCCTTTGGTTGAAGGTATGGTGATTGTTTATTTGTGGATACTGTAATGAATGATAAGTTCATCAAGTCTTGCTTCTGTTCACTTGAAGATTAGCTTCACTAAATGAAGGATTTTTGGTTGTCTTGATTACAAGATGAATAAAATGTAGCCAATTTTAAGTGGAATTTGCTTCTATTTTTACAGAGGAGGCGAAAGGAGAGCTGCCTAGGACAGGGATCATATATCCTGGTAATAGTAGGAAGGAGTTAGCTATTATCCAGAAACTGTAAATGGTTTTTCAAGGTAGAGTGTGAAGTCCAGATAACATATATACATGCCTGAAATTTAAAGAAAAAGATGTTGGATGTATTAGTTACTCATTATTAGCTTTATGCACTGAAGGGTTAACTCATGCATATCAAAACTCAGTTTTAAAGTGAATGTACTTCATTTGGATGCCAGTGTATCTAAAGAACTCCCAGTCTGAGAGCAGGACAATGGAAAGGGGGTTCATAATTAACAAAAATGTTGATCATGTTAAATTTATGTAAAATGTATCCTACACTTAAAATACTTTCACCTATGGCTTGAACAGAGATTGTGGATTTTTATTACACTTCGTGTGGTAATAAGCTTACTGAAGCCCGGATGCTGGTGTTATCACTAGCGTGGCCTTATTAATTGTCACCGTGTTGATTTTACCAAATTTTCACAGTGTGACCTTCTTTCATTTTGTTTCCCTCGGACCTAATTTATCCATTCCACACAGACATGTGTGCCAATTTAGGATTACATTTAATGCATCTGTTGAAGTGGACTCTGGTACATGAAAGCGTTTGACAGGGGTGGGCATTCTGTGGCCCTCCAGCTGTTGTTGGGCTCCCAACTCCTATCATCTCCAGCCAGGCATGGTGAGAGTTAATAGTCCTGAAGCATTTGAGTGTCACACATTACCCACACCTGCTGTGATGGCTGGGGTATTGGACTAGGACCAGGAAACTCCAAATACACAAAGTTCACTGAGTGATCTTGAGACAGCCACACACACTCTCAATCTAACTTGCCCTCTAGTATAGTTTCATTGTGAGGTTAAATGGGGAAGGATGTGTGTGTTGCCTATAGCCCCTTGGATGAAGGGTAGGATAAAAATGTAATAATCATTCCTGATAAAATATGGCTTAATCTAGAGTATTTTTTATAGAAGGGTGCTTGTGCATAATTGTGCAAATTATTTAAAATTTTAACCCACACTTCATGCAACGAATAGTATTGTACTGCATTGGGCCATTTCTAAAGGAGAAAGAGCACAACCCCAGACCCACAGAAAGAGCACTTCTGCTCTTGTGCAACTCCTCTTCATTTCAGTAGGACTCGAACAGAACGGGTGAAAATGTATGCTTCAGCTGCAAGCTAATTTGCACCAGCCTTCCCCAATGTGGTGCTCTCAGAATTTGCAGTCCAAGACATCTGGAAGCCACCGGATTGAGGTGGACTAGTGTACATGAATTTGAATAATCTGTCTTCTACAGGTTATTTCTGAGAGTTGCTCCAATGTGGCAAGTGTGTTTTAATTTTTTCTAATTGGATTCTGCTAATGTCATTTGCATCCTGAGTTACACCTTTCTGAAGTTGCTCATTTTTATTTTTATTTGTTGAGAGACTTTTAAAATCTGCCACAGTGCGATTTCTGTTCTTGTTTCACTCTTTTGGTTAGCTGGATGAGAGCTGAATGAAGGCTTTCGGCCATAGCAACATTTTGGAAGTGTGGTATCCCATCTATTAACACTTTCCCTTGTTTTTCAGGTTGCGGCCCTGGTGTATTAGCTGATGCCAAGATGCGGGTATTTGAGCGCTGTGTTTATTTTGGTGATTCGTGCCAAGATGTTCTGAGCACTTTGGGGTCTCCTCACAAAGTTTTCTACAAGTCAGAAGATAAGGTTGGACTACAATAACAAGTTAACACAGATAATCTGTGTGTTAGGCTACTAAAATTAACTGTTTACACTTTTCAATATCCCTACAGGTTTGGTAGTTCTTTAATAAATGTTAACCTTCTAACTGACCTGTGGCTTCAGTTTTAGGACAGAGTCTTGTCTTCTCATCCTGCCTAACCCCAGTTTTTACTAACAGTATTTTATTTATTTATTTAGTAGATTAGATGGTAAACTGATGTCTGCACTGTTCAGATTTCGCAGGATAATGGAAGGTTCCATCATAACAGATTCCCACATACAGAAAACTAGGATGTCAGGAAAAGGCTAGAGTAGAAGCAGTTTCCCTGACAATCTACTTTTTGTGCAGGGATTCCCCCCCCCCGCCCCCAAAAAAGAGTTCTGGTATGCAGGAGCCATGTTGAGTCCCCATCCAACTTCCCCAAGGGACTGGGGACTAATGTGCACTAATGTGCAGGAATAATAAGAAGGGAGGGAAAGAATAGAGGGATCTCCACAAATGCACTCAAGTTATGCAAGTTAGTGTTCATTGAATGCGCCCAAAATGCCCAGTAATCGAGTGGCAGTAATGGTTGTTGGACCAGAACAAATTTCTCATTCTGCCATAGGGGTAACTTAGTCCGTTCAAACCAGAGGAGCATATTGATGAAACTGGACGATCTACTTGTCTTCTTATTTCCAAAAGCTGATGTGTAGATTTGTTTTGTTTGTTTTTTAAAGATGAAAATTCATTCACCCTCGCCTCACAAGCAGGTTCCTTCAAAGTGCAATGACTACTTCTTCAACTACTTCACACTTGGAGTGGTAAGTTGCAAACGTTGAAAACAAGGGATCTCTTTTTTCTTTTTTTCTTCCCGTCTGTGCACAACTTTCATAATGTCTGTACCATGTTAATCCGTTAATGCAGGAATCAATGTTGTCCAAATCCTTCAGAGCTCCTTCGCTGAGAAATTTGAACCTTATATTCTTATCTTTGTCAGTTTGATTAGTGACACATTAACACAATTAGTATCTCATGGGGCCCATTCTATGTATTTGATATTCAGCATTTGCAAAATGAACCCCCATCATTCTGCCCGGACACTGAGATCCAGTACCGAGGGCCTTCTGGCAGTTCCCTCATTGCGAGAAGCCAAGTTGCAGGGAACCAGGCAGAGGGCCTTCTCGGTGGTGGCGCCCACCCTGTGGAACACCCTCCCATCAGATGTCAAAGAAAAAAACAGCTACCAGATTTTTAGAAGACACCTGAAGGCAGCCCTATTTAGGGAGGCTTTTAATGTTTAAAAGATTATTTTATTTCATTTTTCTGTTGTAAGCCGCCCAGAGTGGCTGGGGAAACCCAGCCAGATGGGCGGGGTATAAATAATAAATTATTATTAATAATAATATTAATAATATTATTATTATCCAGACTCAAAACATGAGTCTTCAGACTCAAAACATGCCACTGCCTGTCATCTTAAACACAAATGGGAGAAGGCAGAGAATTCCCCCCCTCCCCCCTATTAGTAAGGGCAGGTCCCAGGAACTTGGAGGTCTTAGCTTTCAGAGTGATTTTTCCATAATATTATATCCGCTTGCTACCAAATAAGAAAACATCTTGAAATCATTGCTCTCTGAGCATTTCTGCGTACATTTCAAAAAGCCCTGTCCAGGATTTTATATTCATTTGTGGGAAGCTGTTTAATCATTTCAACTTTGTGTGGCTCATTGTTTTTCCTTTCTTAATTTCACCCACAGGATATCCTTTTTGATGCAAATACTCACAAAGTGAAGAAATTTGTTCTACATACTAATTACCCTGGTCATTACAACTTCAATATGTGAGTAGAAAGAACTGTATTGCCCAAACCTCTGTTGCAATTTGAAGGCAAAGGGAAGGGAGCATCAAGGAGAAGGCAAAGAAACCGGTACCATGCTGAATACCCACCAGCAGTGCCTAAGCTCTTTCTGGTTTCTAAGCCTTCATCAGATGTTACTCACATTTCCACAACTTTTTCTGGTTAGAATCTTCTTTAAAACAAACATGAATTTCTCTGTATTTTGAATTCCTTGCAGTATACTGGATTCTTCTCTTTGGTTTCTGTGTTGTCACTTCTGGACTACAGTAGTTGATTGTTGTAGAGCCTGGAACTAATGGGTATCAAGAACCTCTTTTCCCTGTGCAAGATGTGTTGCTGTAATTTGTCAAAACCCAGTTTTTTTTTAGGAGATCAGTGAAGGTAGTGTGTGGAAGTAACACTCTGCTCATTCGTAAGACTAGATTTCCCATCTTATGCCCTGCAAAGAGGAAACGTAACTCATCCCCCCCCCAAAAAAATATCCACCCATAATTCATGCCTGATTTTTAAGATTTCTGCATGGGAATCTGTGAAAACCTAATTAACAATTATATTATTGTATTTATTTATTTATTCAAATTATATGCCACTTAACACTGTATTTTCTAAGCAGTGTACATTACTTTGAGATTACAAAAGCGGTACAAAGGATAAAGTCAATTAAAATTAACCATAGAATCAGAAAAGCTTACTTAAAATGCCTCCTGAACTCAAAAGTCTTCACCAAACACTTGAAGTTCCACAGAGAGGGGGACCTGTTTGATCTGACCTGCGAGGAAGTTCTGCAGAAGTAGGCCCACAATACTGAATGCATGGCTCCTTGTGGTAGAAGCAAACTGTGCTTCTGTGTCATGGGCACCATTAGCAATTACTTTTTTGGGGTAGGGTGCTTAACATTTGGATGGGAGGTTGTCTATAACTCAGAAAACGTACATGCTTTGAATGCATGTCATCATGGTTTCAGTCCCTGGTGCCTCCAGTTAAAATCATAATAATCACATAGCAACAAGTGATGTGGAAGACCCTCTGCCTGAGATCCTGAAAAGCTGCTGCCAGAGTAAACAATACTAGGGTAGATTAAAAAAATAGTTAAAGCCTTATGTCAGGAAGTTTTCAGTGTTCTGCATATTTGCTGTGGTATCTGGCATCACTCTGGTTGCCACCAATTAGGAAGCATAATTTCATGCAAAACTGGTATGGCTGGCAGAAAGCTATGGTAAACATTCAAGCAAGTACTAGACTGTACAAGAGTGGAGAATATATCTGTGACCAGGTCAGGTTGCCAACTTCTATTATATGCAATTATATTGTGCTTAATTTAGAATGGGCTACATTTGAAATAGTAAACCTCATTTATGCTTGTACTTTCTCACAATAACTCTGCAATTTAAATATTTCAGTTACCATCGTTGTGAATTCAAGATTCCACTAGCCATTAAACGAGGTAAGAAAGAGGTGCCTGAAGTAACCTGAAAGAAAAAGACTTAATAGGTGTGGGTGAAGGTGATAAACACATGCTAGTGGTAAAAATTAATGTGCTAAGCAATCAGAGTGAGAACAGGACCAAAGTTGCACAATGTCAGATAATTAGGATGGCAGATTCAGGTACTCCCACACTGCGGGCGTGTTAACAAAGAAACAATTTATAGAGAGGAAAACTGAATAGCAGCACTTCCGAGAGATGTCAGCACTGCTCAGCGCTCACACCCCAAAGTGTTATTGTAATACAAGAGAAAATATTTGTCTGTTCTTAATGTGACATACTTACAGGATGCCGGTGCAACTCAGTGGACAAGAATACTAGGTCTGGGTTGAAGTCCTGACTGAGCTTTGGACACATCACAGTTTTTCCCTGTTGAGGCTCTTTAACATGCAAGAGTTTGTGACAGGTTGTTGGGAGTATGAACAGGAAGGAAACCTCATTCATGTAGGGGTGGTTAGAACAGGACGTAATTTGGGTTTGTATTGTAGGTGAAATAAATTTCAGTTCAAACTCTGGAAACATTCAAAGGTCTTGGAACCAGGATGATGTAAGGGTGATTCAGGAAGCTCTTTTTGTACAGATGTTATTTCATTTATTTTCGTGGGGGCAATCAGTGGCACAAACCAGAAAATGCAAGGCTTTTTAAAAAAAGAATAAGAATGGTTATTATATAATAATATAAATAAAATTATAACACTATAACTCTTGGCTCCTAACTTAAAGAAATGAACCTGTTGTCAAAACATTTCCCAGTCAACCTTAGTTAGCACTAGGAAGGAGAGACATTTGGCTGATCTCATGCCTGGTAACTTATCTTTCCTAAAATTCTCAAATGCTATTTCAAACTATCTCATCGTGGATATATTTATTAATCAGCTTCTTATTTCAAAGGTGATTTCATGGAAATTATATTAAATATATCATGATCATGAGGGCAGAATAGCTCTAATTGCCTCCTGGTTTTGATGTGGAGTCCTCCTTGGAGATCAGCAGAGGAGCCTTGTCACTGCTTTCCAATACTTGGTGCTTGGTGCTTGTAGTTTCTGGGGAAACAAGGGCAGGGAGAGTTTTGCCTGTGGCTGGCAACATTTTGATCTCCTCATTCAAGTTCAGAATCAGTCTGGCATGTGAGACAACCATAGAAGAGTTGCTTGTACCAATTAACCTTGGCTTTTATTGACTTTTATTTTGGAGCACTGAGGTCAGCCCCCAATTACTTTCCTTAAACAAAGGAAATAAAGACATAAAGCAAACTAACAGCAACTGTTAAAAGAAGTAGAAGCAAATGTCAGGTTTTGGAGGCAACTTGGCTGTGTAGACAGAAGGCAAGTTCTTCAAGCGCCATGTCTCTGGGGGACTTTTGACAATATGAAACTGGTGATGACAGATACAGTTGGCACTGCAAGGAAAGGAGCCTCTGACAGCTGTACTCTTAGTCACCTGTTGATACCTGTGAGCACTCACCCAAGAAAGGTTCTCAGGTTGATGGGAAATCTAAGTGTATGAACAGGCAGTTTCAACACAGCTCTTGATACTCATGTCTATATAAAAATGTAGCATCTCCAGCCTCAGGTCTTAAAACTGAAGGGCCTTAAGAAGGCCATGCTTGCCCGCTTCAACTTTTCCTTCCCTGGGGGTGATTAATTTTGCCCTGTTGGGTGTGCTTGACTTCTCCAGTATTTCTTTCATGCACACAGTCCGAAGTGTTGGCTGTCCTCAGAGCAGGCTGTTGGTTGAGTCACTGTCTGAGCAACAACTAATGATATGGCTCCTTTCCAATGAGGAGGCATGCCCAGAACAGCAGTTCACAAAGAAACAAAGGAAGGGGGCTCACCTGGGGATGAGTAACAAAGTGTTGCCGGGGAGGGGGGGGCGGTGGTAGAAGAGTGAAACATGTGTCTTGTTGAAATAGAAGTTTAGAAAATGCTAATATGCCAAGACTCTTAGAATTAGCTTCCAGAATCACTTCCATTTACTGAATAGTACCTAACATGCTGTTGGTGCAGAAAGGCAATAGGAAGAGGAGGAGTGGGATGTTCTGCTGAAATGTAACCTTATAGGTCATTTTCTTTGTTCTTTCTCCAAACAGATAGCACCGATTCACAGACAGAAACCTGCACAACCTATAGCAAGGTAAATTGAACCCCCCGTCATGCTTGCTAGAACAGCCCTTTAACTTCAGCAGTGGCACCTTATTTGCACAGGGCTAAGAAAGGGTATGCTGGAGCACTGTGCTTAGGTGGCCTCTTTCAGGCGGCAATTGAGGTCAGTGGCTGGGAGTCATCCCACAAATTGACCCACTCCAGGCATTTGCAGATTTAATCTTCCAGCTAGGTGGAATGGGGCTCAAAGCAGGACATACACTGGAGAAAAAATTGGGCAAGCAGGATGATATGAGAAAAGACAATGCTTGAAATACCATGGTTCCAAATCCAAATTTCCTGTTGTAGCAAGCCACAAGTTAGCACCTGAATTCTAGAGGTAAAATACACATATCCAACCTTTGCTACCTTAAAAAAGTTTTTATTGCATTTTATTATAAGTACAGAAACATACAACATTAAACCAACATGAGAGAAACAGCCCCCCCCCCAAAAAAAACCCTCATGGTATCTCTGGGCTTGGTATATACTGTATAACAAAGCAAAATTCCCACTAAAGTCCAATATATCAGGCTGTATATATATCTGCAACAGCTGCCGACAATTGACCCTTTAAGTTTTTACCATTTTTTTTCTACAAAAGTTTGCAAATAAAGTCATATGTTAGTCCCATCCATCTGTGAGTGGATTTTAGCTGATGTTTGCTTTTTCTTAAGTGCACCTGTCAAAACATAGATATACTTGACATGCTTCATTCTCTAAGGAATTTTCATATACTTACAGTGGGACAATATTCAGGACCTTCTTGGACATCCTGTAGAGAAGCCAGTGGTACTTCACAGGTAAATATTTTATTTTATTCTGTCTTTTGGATAGGAATCAATTGGATTCAAGTGACTACGAAAAAGAGAGGCCTAATAATAAACAACAGCTTCATTGAATTAAATGTGCCATGAATATAGAACCATAAAACTAGAAACCCTTGTTTGCTTGAAGAGCTAAATGCTGTCCCTAGAAGGGGACAGTGGTAAGACATATAAAAGATTCATTTGTCACCTTGCAAGTTGAGAGGCTGGAAAAGCAAAGAATCTGCCTTCATCATAGTTACCTTGCTTGTGTAATATGTAATGTGTAATGTTTTGCAGTAGTTCCGCATTCTACTTCGCTGGAAATTTGCAATGTACACTAGTGGTGGAGGAAAGCAAAACATAGTTGAGCATTATACCTTTGTAATGAAAAAATCTGTTTGATTCCCTAAAAAGATAGGTTTTGTTGTTTATGCTGATATTGAGTGTTACAAAAATATTAAATATAAATCTTACTGGTAATTATTTGGTTACTTTAGCCTGATTTTCTTTTCTTTAGATCATCCTCTCCAAACAACACAAATCCATTTGGGTCAACGTTTTGCTTTGGACTGCAGCGAATGATCTTTGAGGTTAGGAAAGCTTACTTAGCTAAAAGATGTGATGGAGCACTGGATTTAGTTGGTTTGAAATAGTGGCTGGTTCTGCAAGACTGTGGACATTTCTCCCATGTTGTACTGTTGAAGCACTCTGTATTCTTGGCTGATGTGGTGTGGGATACACTTAAGTTCATTGTGTGTCGGACCAATTCAGCAGATGAGTCTAGCTCAGTAGTAGGATAATAAGAACTTGGATGCGGTGATAAAAGCTTGTTTTCCACACTGGGGTGGGAAAATTAATTGAGTGCCTCATTCACTTGTGGTTATTCTGTGGGGGTGGAACATAATGGGTGGAGCCAGAGGGGAAAAAGTGAAAAAGGCATCAGTTTTCACCATGGTTCCTTCAGATTAGAATTTCCAATCCTGTGCAGGTTTTTTCAGAAGTAAGCCCTACTGCAGTGGTGTCCAAATGATTTCACCCCCAAAGTTGTTGAGGGTTTTTTTTAGGATTTAACCCCAGGAAATAAACTACCACAGGGGCCAGATTAAACTGACCCGACGGGCCGGATTAGGCCCCCGAAACGGACTTTGGACATGCCTGCCCTACTGGGTTTGATGGGGTTACTCTCAGATTGGCATGCCAAGGGTTTGTTTATCTAGTAAATTCAACAGATGAATACAGTTGCTATTTTGGAAAATAAGTTTTTGTCTTCTTTAGTGTGTGCTTTGCACAGAAGGGAAATTTACTTGCCTCCGGGGGTGGGGGGAGAATGTGAATCAATTTATTTTTATTCAATAAAATAGTGCCTCTTCCAGTTCTTAAATTATATAGGAAGGGCAATTTTGGGAGACTTTTAAAAGCCAAGAGAAAAGAAGAAACAAAAAGGAAGGAGCTCTGATGCAGTGGAAGAAAGGGGCTGCTTCGGGAGATGGCAAGGGCTGCATAAGGTAAGGTTAGGAGCCACATGCAGGCCCCGCTGTCTAAATGATCCAGTGAAAAAAAGACTAAAAAGGGGTTCATGTTTAAAACCAGTTTCAAATAGACTTTTATTTTGAAGCCACCGAAGGAAGCCCAGGTCACGCAGATCAAGTCTCTAGTCCACTGGGCGGTGTTAGCACTCCATATTATTTCTAACTTATTTGGGGGGTTTTTTGGAGGAATTTGAATTTTGTAGTCCTTCTGACGGTAAGGGCTGTCTGACAGTATTCCTTTTTGTTTCTTTGTACAGGTGATGCAGAATAATCACATAGCTTCTGTTACTCTCTATGGCCCAGCAAGACCCAGCAGCCAGTTGAAAATGTCAGATCTTCCCCAGTGAGCGATATCAGCTAATCAAAATGCTACAAAATTAGTACAGCGTGCCTTGATTTGCTGCCACTTATAATATGGAAAAGCACGGTATGATGGACTTGTGTGTGTGTGTGTGTGTGTGTTCAAAAACTGTCTTTTGCCATCTGTGCATGGAGCAGAATGGGAAATCCTCTTGACTGTTCATCACAGGGCATGGAAATGAGCAATTAGGTGCCTGTCGCCGTTGATTTTTCTCCTCTCGGTTGTTTACCATGTGGATGTAAACAGACTGGTCTATCTTTCCTGAGCTGGAAAAAGGATGAGCTTTAAACGAGAGGGCACACAAATGACTGCACGATTAGAAGCACAAACTTTCTGAGCCTTGGAGCATCTGGAAACAGGTATTGGATATATTTTTTCCAGTCTGTGTTTGTGTTAACTGTAATGGTAGTCATGTTTTTTAAAGGACAACAATGTATGTGTGGGTGTGTATATACACACATAGACACACCCCTTATATATAGGTGTATATATAAAATAAAGTACATGGGTATTTCTGTGGCTAAGACATCGTACCAAATGTGACAAGTATGTATATACGTGTCCATAATTTCAGACATCACATGTTTGTCTGATGTTGAAACAAGTGCAAAGCAGCATGTGCATAAGACTTGGTTGTAACATTTTTGCACTACATACACTTTAATTACTTGATAATACATTTTAATATTCACTGAGGAGCATCTGTGTACTGGGTGTGAGTGGGGGTACGATGGTTTATTTAATTGTTTGCCACGCATAAAGCTTATTTATACAGTGGGGAAGAATCCCACCTTTTCTGCACTAATATTTACTTGACATGCTGAAGCGACTTATTTTCTGCCATGCCTGGTTAACTAATGTGTTTTTTATATATACCGTATCCAGAAGGAGGGGGGGGGGAGTCAAGGAGATTATTCCTCTGAATTATGTCTTTCTTAAGGGTTTTGATACCATTTTTGCTTGTGCATAAAACGGGGGGAAGTATTCGGTCCTTTAAGAGAAAACACAGTTATCTCATCTTGCAATTGTGTGACAAGTATCAGTTTAGGATTTCTTACTTCCTTTTCCTCGTCCTGTAGAGTAGGGGTAGGAGAAGAACTGGGGTGCAGTACTGAGAACTGCTCCCACCCAAGTCTCATCAAAATGAAATTAAAGTTGTGCAGCCTTAATGCAAGAGAAGTTTCCCAAGAGGCTTCCATGGGACACAATCCTGGCAGATTGCGCTCTGGGTGATTACGTACATAGCACATTGGAGAGGGGAGGAATTGCCTCTCTTTCCACCCCTCCCAGCTCTCTCTCATCTTCTTTTTAAATTTAATGCCAAAATGTTAGCCAAAGAGATCCTTAATCTTGATTCAGCATTTCTGTACATACATAATTCTGCACACTCTGCCCCTCCACCCCCAGCAGACAGGATTTCAGCGGCTTCCAGTTAGAAACTCTGCAGTCATTATCTCAAGTGGAACTGGGGTTTGCAGCTCTCTTACCAGTCTTATTGTGGGGAAAGTAGATAGTCTCTGTCTGTCTCGGTCATCTTTGAAATATTGACCCTTTTTAAAATGAGAGAGAAAGAGAGAGAAAAGAGAAATGTATAATTTTATCCCATTTTTAATATTTTGGTGTAGCAACTTGTGATATATAGACGATTTTTTGTGGGTTTTGCAAATGCGTGTACAGATTTTGTAAATACGAAACCTTTTGTAATTTTAATGCCATGTACAGTGTAATCCTGTATAGTTTACCAACGAATGGGAAATAGGGAATTTTAGGATGTTTAACTAAACGTTTTGGATCCTGGACCAGTAGCAGGGATAAGTGTGTGCGTGCGTGTTGCGTGTATTTGTGAGTATGTGTGATCTCATTTTTGCCATTTAGTCTTCCTGTATACTGTGACATTCTATACTGTTTTACTTAAAAAGAAATAAAGGAAGCCCCACTGAGAATTTAATGGATAACAGGAAAACAGATTTTTGTTTTACCTTTATTTCTAGATGTTGCTCTTCTTCATAATGTACTGTTCCCTGCCCCCCATGATCATTGCTTGCTGAGAAAATTCCCCAATTCTCTTTCCTTTCTAACATGAATTCTGTTTTTCATAAGCCTCTTGTAAATTATATGAAATGAATAACTAGCATGTACATTGAAAGGACAAATAAAAGGAGTCTCAGTTACTGTGTTGTTTAAATGCAGTTGCTGAGTGTCTGTATTTTGCAATTAATGATGAGTCTTTGATTTGTTTCGTACCATGGATCTTATGTTTATTAATTGAATTTTGTGTCCTCATCCAAGAAACTCATGATTCCTCCTTGGAATAGCCTGCTGAAAGATAGTGATAGGCCCAAGGTCACCCTGCAAGCCCTTTGTGAATAAGTGGGGTGTTTGAATCTGAGTTTCCCCAGTTGTAAAATAACACTGCAATCACCACACCCCACTAAACAGCATCCGGGAGTCAGGGCACTGCAGTTGACCTGGCAGTATTGCAGAGTGGCATCTACCTTAATATTTGTAGGGCATTTGAAGGAAGGAGAAACTATAAAAGGTCTGCTGGATGGAGCCTACCAGCGGCTCAATGAACTACTGTACCTGTGTTCACTGGAAAAATTGATCGGTGGCTGCGTTCATTTTGGTGAGCCCCATCTTCCCCTGAATCGGTTTTATTGGAACATTTCTTACCCCAGCACATTACATTTGCTGAGGTTTAAAAGATAAATACACCAAATACAGGGATTTGGCTGGAATTTGGGGGTCTTTTGTCCAAAAAACTTTTAAAATGTGAACTGAGGTGGTACTACTGCACTGAAAGACTGAAAGATGCTGCATTATCTGACTAAAAGATGGGGACATGGCTTACTACCATGCAGGATGAGAGGTTGTAGGTCAACTTCTGTGTATTTTCTGCAGTGACAAGGGCTCCTGGTGTAGATACTAACCCCATTTTTTTATTGAATGTTAAATTGTAATGCTGTAGATATGAAAAGTATATAGCAATCCATAAATGTAAACAACAGAAATCTGCCTTATACAGAGTCAGACCATTGGACCATCTAGCTCAGTATTGTTTACACTGGCTGGCAGTGGCCCTCTAGGGTTTTGGACAGAGGTCTCCCCCAGGTTTACCTAGAGATTCTGGGGACTGAACCTAGGACCTTCTGCATGCAAAGCAGATGCTCTCCCACTCATCTGTGACTTTCTCCCTAACAATCTGAGTTCCCTAATCAGTCAGTATTGTCCCTTAAGGATTTCCACAGCATCTTACTTACAGACAAAGCTAACCTCTTCAAGAAATCTAATCTACCGTAATAATCTTTTAATCCCTACCAATTGCTTGGCAGGCTCTTCAGGTGTGCCACTTCAGTAGGAGTGAAAAATAAATATTTGGATGGAGAACATTGCAAAATTCTCAGTGAAAGGATATAAGTCTGCTTGTGGACATAGTTCAAGAATGAAAATGCAAAACAAACCCCAGCCTGATTAAGAGCAGTTGTCAGTCATTTCTCATACTTCATAATAGTGTTTTAATAACATAGGAACAATGTGAAAATATGCCATATATTAATTCAGGCCATCTGTCCACCAGGCTCAGTATAGTCTACAGAGATTGGCGGTAACTCTCCAGGGTTTCAGGCAGGGAACATTCCCAACCCTACCTGGAGATGCTGAGGATTGAATGGCACTTTCTGCATGCAAAGCAGATGTTCTAGGATGGAGTCTTCCACAATTCAAGCAGCCATCTTTCAAAGTAACGGGAGCTGTGCCTTTGGCATGCATATGCAACAGTGCAATGGCGTACGTCAACAGCAACTTACTTGCTTTCACCACAGTCACTCAATGTGTTAGCAAGTTGGACGGGATTACAGAGGCTCATGAACAAAAATTGTATGTGGCGTGAACTGCAGAGAGGAGCAATGCCCCTACAGATCCTATTTACTTCCTCATGTAGGCTACCCCCCCCCTTCAGCTGGTCCGGTCCTGTGGGGTAGTGGGGTAAGCTGGTCCAGTTCCCTTGCTGTTGTTTGTTCTCTTTCCCTCCCTGCTGCCCTGCTCTTGCCATCAGCCTTGCTGAGTATCGCTTATTCCAGGAACAATTTCCCCCCTAATTTGAAACAGATTTTTCTCTGCAGTGAAATAATCAAGCTGTGATCAGATTTTCAATTGCTGGTGCTAGCCTCTCTTCCTGAATAAAACCTTTGTTCTATATTCAGTATTGATAGGGTCACGGTGGGGATTTATCACTTTCAAACAATGATTTGAAAGATGGTTGTGGGTTTTTTCTTTCGCTAAGTGCTTATGGCAATGAATATATTAGGATTCCTCACTGAGTTCAAATAGAAACCAGAGAAGAAATCAAATGGGTCTGCAACAAAATGCTGCAGTGAGGTTGTGTGTGTGTGTGTGTGTGTGTGTGTGTACCAACCAACCACACGCTCTTTGAAGATACTCTATTCTCTTCCCACTCTCCCATGAACTACTTCATCAGTGTCAGATCTGACAAAGAAAATGCCTTCTGCTGTTTTGAATGAGATTTGTGTTTTTAGAGGCCGACACACTTCTCAATTTGTGCCTTAGCCCTGAGTGACTTTTTAAGACCAGAAAGGGAGCCAACTAATTGTACAATCCAAGGGATCTGTTTTCATTTTGCCTTATGTTTGTGTACAGGTAAGTAAAGTAGTGACTTCATTCACAAATCAATATAAATCATAAATCAGTTTTGAAAACCTGTAGTTCAGAGGCAGGGCATCTGCTTTGCATGCAGAAGGTCACGAGTTGCATCCCCAGCATATCCAAAGAAGGCTGGAGAAGACTCAAGTGTTTGAAACCCTGGAGAGCCACTGCCAGTCTGTGTTGGCAATACTGTTGCCAATAGTGTTGGCAATTGGCTAGGTGGACCAATAGGCAGCTTCCTGTGTCAGGGTGTTTCCCAGTGTCGGGGAAGGACCAGCGATTGGTGGTAGAGAACTTTCTTTTCATGCAGGTTCAATACCTGGCATCTCCAATTAGGACTGGGAATTGTCTCCTGCCTGAAACCCTGGAAAGCCACTGAGCCAGATAGGGCTGGGAAAGATTCTTGCCCCAAACCCTGAGAAAGTGCAACTGTGAAATGCATATGCTGAACCTGGCCAAGATCGATTTTTAGAACGTGTGTGATGTACAGGATTCAGGATCTAATACACCATGATCTTTTAACACCCACTGGAAGCCAAGGCTCCCATCTGATGTTTCATCTGAGAGAAGCCACATTCGTTATCCTGTGATGGCTGTCTGCTTTTAAAGGGTAAATACTGTGAAGGGAACACATACATTTGAAAGTCCAATAAATTAAGCAACAGACATTTTTGGAATGGTGTTGGATCCACCTTGATTACACCAAAAAGTCTACACACACTGTCTTTTATCCCAAACTGCTATTTTAAATTTGGCACTTTTAAAGCTTATCCTCGTGCATTTTGTTTTGAGTCTGAACATAATTTATGGAGGTCTTGTTGAGCTAGGAGGTGAAATGATTTTTGTTTCCTTTTTTTGCAAACAAATGAAGACAGAGTCAGAGTAATTTGATTTGTGTGTTGTAGTGAAACCACAACATAAGATATTCAAGCGCAGATTGTCCTTGTAATAGCTTTAGGTATATATGAACAAAGCTGAGTGGGTGTCTGTATTAACAAGTTCTTTCTATAGGCATTTGGGACCCAGGTGGCGCTGTGGTTAAACCACTGAGCCTAGAGCTTGCTGATCAGAAGGTCGGCGGTTCGAATCCCCTGTGAGCTCCCGTTGCTTGGTCCCAGCTCCTGCCAACCTAGCAGTTCGAAAGCACGTCAAAATGCAAGTAGATAAATAGGAACCGCTACAGCGGGAAGGTAAACGGCGTTTCCATGTGCTGCTCTGGTTTGCCAGAAGCGACTTTGTCATGCTGGCCACATGACCTGGAAGCTTATACGCCGGCTCCCTCGGCCAATAATGCGAGATGAGCGCGCAATCCCAGAGTCGGTCACGACTGGACCTAATGGTCAGGGTTCCCTTTACCTTTACCTTTCTATAGGCATTTACATCAGAATGGCCCTGCAACAGTGGACCTTCCTCTCAATGCTTATTCCTAACAAATAAATCTGTTATTCCTAACAAATAAATCTGTTATTCCTAACAAATAAATCTGGCAGCATGAGCAGGCAACATTCAGAGCCAGAGCACTGCTCCATCTCACTCAGTATTGTCTATCTATACCAGGGGTCCCCAGACTACGGCCCGCGGGCCAGATGCGGCCCAATTGGCCTCCCAATCCGGCCCGCAACGACCCCCGCCGCCCGCTGCTGCCGCCCGCTCTTGCGGCACGCTGTGCGGCGGCGCACTTCCAGATCTGAAAAAAATCGCCGAAAATCGTTTCTGCGCATGCGTATGGGCCTCTCCCGACCCAGAAGAGGTCATTTCCGGTGCACTTCCGGGTCAGGGGAGGTGCACTTCCGGGTTGGGGAGGCCCATACGCATGCGCACAAACAATTTTCGGCGATTTTTCCGGCCTGGAAGCGCGCCACCGCGCCAGTAAATGGGTGTGCGCATGCGCACTGGCACGCACTCCCCCACCCTCCGGCCCACTGCGCGCGCACTCTCCCGCCCTCCAGCCCGCCACGCAATCGGCGCAGCGGGCACCGGCCCAAAGGCGGGAAAGTCTGGGGACCCCTGATCTATACCGACTGGCAGAAACTCTCAAGGGTTTCAGACAGGTCTTTCCCAGACCTATGTGAGGTTCTTGAGGGATCAAATCTTGCACTTCATGTACACCAAAGTCTTTACAACCTTTGCAGACCTTTCTAAACATATGTACCGTATTTGCATGGGTGAATTTTGCAGTCTTTCTTTGAGCATATTCTGAGCATATGTATTTCGTATGTTTGGACCTCTGGGAGTTATGCTTGTTAAGTGTAGACAGTACTGAACTAGAGGAACCACTGGTCGGACTTCGTAGAAGACAGCTTGCTTCGCCCCTATGTTCCTAAGGGCTGCTTCTGTGATTGCAAACTCATTGTGAGCAAACAAAGGGAACTACATTGGATTCCACTCCATATATTTTCACCACTAATACAACTGCAGAAATTAGGGTTGGCTTAAACAAGCATTTCCATCACTTGATATCTCCGCCTAAAACACTGTACCTAGGTTTCAAGCAATGTCGGATGATGTGCAAGTCGCATCAGCAGTGCTAGGCCTGTGTGATGTTCCTTCACTCATGCAAGTCAATCCTTATGTCGCATAATCTTTGGTAGGCTCTTTAGTTTTGATTTTCCACCGGAAAGCCTTCTTTACATGCTTCTTTTGGGTGCAAGAGAGCCGTGGGTTGTGCAGCAGGTTCCACATTAGCCAGATTTCAGCTCCCTTCAGGCTGTGGACTACCATGAGATCTTTGTAAAAACAAGGATCAAAGGTCTGCAAGTTTGGAGCAGCAGAGGGCTTGGTTATTCCAAATGTCTTGAACCCTTCGTGCATGGTGGGCTTCAGGTTGATTCTTTGTAAGCACATGCCTAGGAAGACATCATCAATAGGAAAGAGTTCTACCTCCCCACAAGCCTGAGAGAGTTTCTTCATGGTGCTGCTGGAAAGTAAGAACCCGCCACCCCCAGCATAGGCTGGATACATGCTGAGCCCATACATGGTCTCCGGAATGTAGTATTTGCTCTTGCGGATTCGGATTGGGTGCGCATTATAGATGATGTCCCCAACAAATAGGTCATCGGATGGATCACGCCTCTCCAGGAAGTTGACAATGTTTTCCACGTTGACGAAGACGTCGGCATCGCCTTTGAATATGAACTTAGTACTGAAACAAAACTCATGAGCCCAGTTTAGGAAATGTATCTCCTTCAAGGTCAAATTGAAGAAAGTGTCAAGGAAGTCCCACAACAAGATGTCTCGATACATCTGGCTCTCCTGATGAACAAGACTCTCCCACGCTGGCAGCGCCGTTTTGTTCTTTGGGACCCCCAGGAGGAAAACCCTTTGCACCTGCGCCCCATTGACCAGCCCTTCTCTTCCCCAAGTTTTCCGTACAATCTCCCGGCGGTCAAAGTCCTCTACCAGTGACTTTATGGCGATGAGCAAGAAGGGGCCCCCTGGGTTCCTCTTGCATTTCTTTGGCTGGTTAATGAGAAGGTCAAACTTCCGGTTGTCTTTGTTCCTCAGGTAACGCTTAAAATCAAAAGCAGGCTGCGTCGAGGGGGGCAGAGTAGTGAGCATGGCATCTTGGCTTCCGCCCTCGCCAGGTTTCATTGAAGAAATCATTTTGGCCTTCTGCACTGCAGTCTGTTTCTGCAGGGCGATGGGAACGTGGAAGACCCTACGAGTCGCCACTAATGGTGGCTTCTGACCTTTCGCCTTTTCTTCTCTAAGGGAAGTGTGGCCCAGTTGAGAATAAAGTATGGTGAAAAGGACGACCACGAGGACGAGTGTGCAAATGGCATCAGCCTTGAATTGAACTCTCATTGTTCCCAGAAATCTCCACTAAGAAATATGCAGTATTGTGTTAGGGGGATTGTCTGTAGTCTACATCCATCTGCAGAGAAAAGAAACTGGAGGTCAGGGTAGAGTCTATAGCACATTTAGTTAGTTAAATTTCTCTTCTACATTTTGTTCCAAAGGAGTCCAGGATGCTAAATCACAAAACATCAAAACACTGGTTTTTGTTGTTGTTGAAGTCCATTTAATACAATTTAAAACTTCTGGAAACATTCAAAAAGGCACAGTGAATAATTTCAAGGCTGTTGAGAATATTTGAATTATCAAATGCCCAGTTGTTAGGGAAACAGATGCACCTCATGAAGAAGGGCACCCATAAATTGGAACCCTCTACCACAAAGATACTTTGGCCACCTCATGAGAAGAGAAGACTCCCTGGAAAAGACCCTAATGTTGGGAAAGATGGAGGGCACAAGGAAAAGGGGATGACAGAGGACGAGATGGCTGGACAGTGTTCTTGAAGCTACAAACATGAGTTTGGTCAAACTGCGGGAGGCGGTGGAAGACAGGAGCGCCTGGCATGCTATGGTCCATGGGGTCACGGAGAGTCGGACACGACTAAATGACTAAACAACAACAACAACAACCACAAAGACCCTCTTTTAAAGTTTAAACCCTACAAATTCACTGAGGAGGGAAAGCCAGAGTAAGTGTCACTGTCTGCCCTGGTATAAAAGGACTCAGTCAGGCCCAAACCATTGGTTGTGTACAGTTTTAATAGCTGAAGCTATTGGTGGTCTCAACCAGAGCTGGCATGAGGGGTCTGGACTGGGGGCTCCTAGTTTTAAGTTTCCTCACAATTTCACACATACATTTTAGTAAAGCTTCAAACTTGTTCCCAAGTTTTCTTTATTTCCCCCTTCCTAGAAATACATTTTGCTTTTGGTTGGTGTCTTCTTTATTGTCTTTTTTTAAAAGTCACCAGTAAGCTGCTATGGGAGCCTTTTTTTTTTAAGCTGGAGAGTGGAATACAATTTTTTTAAATAAATAAAACAGTATGTCAAGAAATCAGGTTTTTCCTGTTTAGGCCTTGTCCCCAAAGATGTCTTAATAGGTTGTGTCAGTATAGGGACAGGAGATTGGGTGTGGGGTTGACACTATATCATGGTGAATGGTAAGAACTCAGTATATGCTCAAAAAGATCTTTCCTGCCCGTCATATTACATGCAAACATTTTCTGGGACATGATGCAACTTTGTGACCCTGACTCCAGAGCCCAGCAATGTTGACTCCTGGCTCCAATTAAGTTCTGACTTGTTTTCATGCAAATTTGCCCCAGTATTATTTCAGATCTGAGATGCTAATGGCAACCTTAGAGAGAATTTCTGGCTGCTTTTCTCTATTCAGTTTCATGGACTCAGGCCTTGGAATAAGCCGTGCCGAAGATGGAAATCTACAGTTTCCATGACTTACAGATACAAGCCTGCCAATATTTAGACCAGCCATCAGCTTAATTTGCAAAAGTCAATAAAATCTGGTTGGTTCAGAACCTGTAACTTCTTTTACTTATGGGACAGGAGACCCATGAAGTCTCATTCAAACGACAAAACATCTGTTTAACAGCAACAAAATGACGACACCCCCTTCAGTAAATTCTACTGCTGAAATTTTAAAAGTTGGGGTAACCCAGAGTTGATTTCTGGGTGAATGGACTGCAAACTTAATGCAATCCTGATACTCAAAAACTAACTGCTAAGCTCAGAATTCTTTCCTTCCAAGTATATGCCTTTTGCACCAACCCCCATAGTGGATTTCAGGGAACTAGTAAAAAAAAGAGAGAGATAAAATCCCACAAGCCTGAAGCCTGCCCACTCTGAAATAGAGGGCTCTCCTCTATTAAGTAAGACCCCAGGCAGGTTATACCATTCCCCCATGGTGGGGGACGCCATTCGCCACGCAAATATAAAAATGTAAGGCAGGCACTTTGATTCTTCTGTGTGCAACAGGAAATCCCAGAAGGAAGAGAATGATGGAATGAAGCAGATCCAGATGTTCTGCTCTGCCATGACTCTGCATATCTGGCTCAAAGCAGGAGGGGCATTTGGGGGCCTTCCCAGATTTGGAGGGGAAGGGAAGGGAGCTCAGGAAATGGAAACAAATATGTTATCTACAGACTAAATTATATTCTGGCGTTAACTCCCCCAGTGACCCTGCTGTGCTCACTACAAACCTGTTCTCTGACTGGCCCTTTTGCCTCCCGTCAGCATCAAGATCTTCATGACTAAACAACAACAACATCAAGATTCCCTTCCTAAACTCCAGGCGATAACCCTAAACCCTGTTTTTCTCCTTGTTTAGCCAGATTCCTTCCAACGTGTCTTTTGGGTGGATGCCAGGTTCCGTGAAAAATGCAGGCTCTGGATAGACTGACCTGAGAGCTGTCTTGATGGGAAGGCCGCCACAGAAAACCATCGTGGTAATGCAAAAACAAACAAAAAATGCCCACTCTACTAGGTAGTAAAGGCTTTCTATGTATTCTTCCCCAACTGCCAGAAATAAAAAAGTAAACTCTTTGACAGCATCTGAATGCCAGGCAGAATGCCAGCATCGCTATATCGTCACTGCCCCTAGCAGGGGGAAGAATTCTGTATTGCAACAGCCCTTCCATAAAAAAGCAAGATATGCTACGCCTACTACCCAAATTCCTCTACAAGCACTTTTATAGTGCCTCCACTTCTGGGAGCAAAAATTGCAAGGTTAGTGCTCTGGCTTATATAGAAAGGACTCTGCACATGCCCAGAGGCCTGCCCTTACTGATAAGTGAACATGTTTCTAGAGCATGAGAAGGGAAGCTTGAAGTCTGCTCACCCTGAAAGAGAAGCACCTGGCCCTCCAGATGCTGTTGAACATCTGGATAAGGCTAACCATGACTGCTAGTTAGGATGCCTGCATTGTATACTGTCTGCAGGATCAAGAGTGACATGCCTCTGAATATGGTTCCTGAAGCACCACAGCAAGGCAGAGTGCTGCTGTGTTCAGGTTCTTCAGCATGGATGGAGGGATGTGTGTGGATTAATTGCATAGGACCCAGCCATGGGGAAACATTTTCAATCCAAGGGCCACATACCTTCATGGAAAACCACCCAGGGGCTGCTTGCCATCTGAGGACAGGGCCAAAGGCAAAAATGGACCGAGCAATGCACATAGCATAAGCTCTATTTCAGCCACACACCCCTCTCCATCCATCCTTCCAGGCAAGCGAGACACATGGTCACAATTCAAGGCTGTATTCCAGTCAGCAAAGCACTCAAGGAGGAGCAAACAAGGCCTTTGTCTCAGGGATGAATGTCCCAAGGACCAGATGGAGAGGTCCAAAGTGCTGCATCCTGGTCCTGAGGTTACTTGCTGCTTCCATAGGATGTATACAGTAGGAGGAAGCTGGCCCATGCAGCTCAATAATATATTGACTGCCAGTGGCTCTCCAGAATCTCAGAAAGGGGGTCTTTTCCCAGAGATTACCATACTTACCACGCAGACAGTTGGTGCTTAGCCACCAACCTTGGCTCTTCTTTGTTCCCCCAATGGAAAATGTGTGCGGGAGGATCTCGGCAAAAGCTGCATGCACAAACTTTCTCCCCTCCCTATATATTAACTGCAGCATTTGCACAGTCTAGCCGACACAGGTAAGGTATGCCTCTTGCAGTGAACGAGCCAGATGTGCAGACTGGGGAGGAAAAGGAGAGTTCGTTTGCTGCTTGTGAATGGCAATGAGAAATCTAACACAGGCGCAGGAAGGGTGGGGAGAGGTTTAGGTTAAAGCTGGAGGGCAGGCCAGCTCCTGTTTGCAAATGGGTCCCTGAACAAACCGAAAGGCTTGGTACTTACATCCAGTGCAATCTTGTCAGTAGCATTGCATCTCCCTTCGGTAACGTTTGGATAAAAGGTTGGCAAGTAGGCACATCTGGATCCGATTAGCTCTGGCATTCCTCAGCCTCTGATCATATAGCCCAGGAAATCCTAGCTGAGTTAAGCAATCCTGGCTCTCTTGCCTTTCTGTGCATTTTCAGGAGAAGCACCCAGTCTGTGTGCCGGATTGTGTGCAAACATGGCTGGGTCCTCCTCCTCCTCTCCCCTTGTCTTCTCTCCAAACCCTGTCTTTCTCTGTGTCTGTGTTGGCAAGAGAGCCCCCTCAGTGGTGTGTTGAGAAACGGAGCTCAGCTGGCCTCCAAGTGCTGGTCACATGACCTGAGCAGATGTTTCTGTCCAAAAAGAGTCAGGAGAGCTCTGGAGTACTACTGCTTCAGATGCATGCCAACAGCAGGGAGGGGGCGGGGGCGGAGAGGAGTTGGATGCACATGCGAAGGGTCCGTGTCTGTATGTGTTCACGCAACGACAGATTGCCTCATGAAATCTGGTCAGACTGAGCGCCATCATGTTACCACCCCAATAAAGTTAGCGCCTTGTAAAAGAGGAAATGACTAGCGTTGCAAAGTGTCGTTCCAACAAGTTCATTCTTGTATAATAGCCATTGGGATTTGGGGGATGTTGGTTAGTCTACTGACCCCACACTGAGGACAAAATGTGATGAAGTTTGCATTTAAAAGTGGACTTCCCTAATTTCCACCTTCCCAAATGATACATGAACTGGATTTTGAATCCTTCAAAATTCACATTTCTCAGAGTTTGGCAATGCACTTTTCCAGCCAAGTAATGCGTCCAAAAATGGATATGCAAGGGTGAAGTGTGCATAGATCAGTGGAAATAACATACAAAGATGCATTCTATTAAGCAAAATTGCATACCAAAATCGGCATATTAGGAGAAATTTTTATGAGGGCTTAAAAAAAAAATCGCAATCTGATATATAAATGTGGGGAGCAGGTCTGAAAAACAAGAAACCAAAATAGAAAAGATTTTTCCCTTCCCTATCCCAGAGTCTGCTTTTTCCTCCTCCTTTTTTCAGTGGTCTGTACTTTAGTTCATCAGAGCAGGCAAACTCACAGGCTGCTTCCAGCCCATGTACGGTAGTTGCTTAAGGTATCTCGCCAGCCCACCAAAAACTGGGCACGTCTTCCTTGACTCACCTTGCAAAGGAGCATCTTCTCGCTCTGGCATGCTGCTGTTGCAAGGAGGACTTAGGACTTAGGAAACAGGAAGAACTGCTTAAAGTGTCTGTTCCACCAACCATTTTATGTTGAAACTAGGTAGCAAGAAAGTGAAGGAAACTGAAATGGGCAGATTGGCCCTTCCTAGTACTAGGAGACGTGGGTGGCGTGGGTTAAACCACAGAGCCTAGGGCTTGCTGATCAGAAGGTCGGCGGTTCGAATCCCCGTGACGGGGTGAGCTCCCATTGCTCGGTCCTAGCTCCTGCCAACCTAGAAGTTTGAAAGCATGTCAAAGTGCAAGTAGATAAATAGGTACCGCTCCAAACGGGAAGGTAAACAGCGTTTCCATGTGCTGCTCTGGTTCACCAGAAGCGGCTTTGTCATGCTGGCCACATGACCTGGAAGCTGTACGCCGGCTCCCTCAGCCAATACCGCGAGATGAGCGACACAACCCCAGAGTCAGTCATGACTGGATCTAATAGTCAGGCGTCCCTTTACCTTTACCTTAGTACTAGGGCAGTACTCAAAGCATGTACTGTAGTCTTATGGACGACTAGGGTAGGTCCCAAATAATGGTGTATTTCCACCACCTATGAAAAACTTACCATACATACCTTTTTTGCCCTCGCGTTCTCTGACCATCAGTGCCAGTTTTAAACTGCCTTCTGTACTGCCTTGTTACGTTTTGCTACAATTGTCTTAATCTAGATGTTGGCGAACAATGTGAACAGGACCAGCAGTCCCTGGTGGTCTCTCTCCACACCCACACACCCATGTCAGTAAATCCTTTTGCTCAGCTTAGACCAAAGTCGTCTTCCCACGGTCAGCTTGACACTGCTCCAAACTTTCAAGTGCTGCTAAAACTATTTAAAAACATGAAACTCTCTTTTGGATTCCAACAAATTCCCGAGAGGTATCTCCACGAGTGCATTCCCTTTTAAACATTGAGCAGCATGTTTATTTGATTTTTGCCTTATCTTCCATGTGTTTAAAAATGAAAGCCACTACAAGGTGGGGAGAGACACAATTCGAAGATTGTCAAGACATACATTGAGAAAAGTGCTGCGATATAAAAGCAGGATTCTCAAAAGATACAAATCATGGTATTAAAAATCAGTGTCTATCAGAAGAGAATATTGTGTAGAAAACCTACAGGGCAGAAAACAAGGCAATACAAAAGTGGTAAAAATTCACTTTGCAAAAATATCAGCCTGTACCAATTGTGTTCTAATTTATCAATATCTTCCCCTGAGTTGCGGTTACTCTTCCACATGGTGAAGCAATTTTGCTGAAGCTAAAGATGATTGGCTGGATGAGGGAGACACATACACTGGGGAAATCCCGTGTAGGCTGCCTTGAGAACTTCCATCATGGAAAAACTCTAACTCTGCTCCCATTGCTTGGGGGATATCACTTTTCGTCGGGCAATTTTATGGGTTTTTAAATTGTACCATTTCCCATCATGCATTAGATTTTCAATAGTGCAGACTATCTTCCAGAGAAATTAATGCAGCAGAATTGAGTGGTTCAGGACACAGTCAGTCAATACCTTCGTAAACGCATGCATTCTCTTTATAACATTTGTAACTGGGCAAGGCAGGAGGGACCCTTGTACTGCCAGGCCCTCAGACAGTTTTGGAAACACATTACCACAATACCTATGGTCTAGAGGTATTGTATCTTTAATGAAGCCAAGCTGACTCTACAGAATGATGCTCTCCCTTTAGTTACCGTAATTGCCTTTACGCCCAAATGATATGCACCACTTGTCTTTGTTGATGATAGGTTTTTAAAATGATGTTTATACCCGTAGAGAAGGGCAGTAGCAAGGGGAAAGGTCCCTGGCATTGCCAGAGGTGGCTGGGAAAGACTTCTGTCTGAAACTCTGGAGAACTGCCAACTGATGGAGACAATCCTGATCTAAATGGACTAAGGTTCTGACTCAGTACAATATATCTTCCCATGTTCTGATTCACAGATTCAGGGCACTAACCATTCCTTCATTTGTATGCTATACCAGATTGTGCTGAAAACAGAATGGAATGTCGAATGACTAGACCCAGACATTCTTAGCACCAGCAAGGTTGCTTTGTGCATCCTCTGATATATAGCCCTGGTATCTGCTCCTGGAACAGCTCCCTTTGTGTGGCTACAGGTATTTGTGAATCTCATACATTGTCCATTTTTTGACAATGATGCCCACACAAACAATGACACTTTCCCTTGTGGCTAGCAAGATAGTACATGAAAAGTGGGCCGCCAGATCTAAGGTTCCCTTCCCTTGCTCTAAGCCAGGCATCCCCAAACTGCGGCCCTCCAGATGTTTTGGCCTACAACTCCCATGATCCCTGGCTAACAGGACCAGTGGTCAGGGAAGGAACTGTAGTCCAAAACATCTGGAGGGGCGAAGTTTGGGGATGCCTGCTCTAAGCAATTATCGGACTGGTTTACACATAATGTTTTGTTTAAACCGTGCTTGGTTCTTTAACAAACCAAGAGTTAACCACAAGTTATCCCACAGACAGTCACCATGGCTTGTTTTTCAAAAGCTTGGTTTCTTTCCCAGCTGCTCTTGCCTCGTGCATTTGTAGCTTACTAAGTGTCTGTGATGGGGTGTTCAAACATACCATAGTTAAGCAAGGGTGCTAGGTTCACACACAAGACTAAGCCATAGTTAAAACAAACCAAGGTTCATAAGCCAACAATAAACCATGGCTTCAGACTGTGGTTTGTTGGCAGTGAACAAACCATAGTTAAGCTGTATGGCAGGATTTATACATAATGCTATGCCATGATTTAATAAACTATTGGTTGATAAACAGCGGTTTAACATGTGTGAAACAGGCATCTATAAATGTGCAGAGGATCCAAGGGAGATAGCTGTCATCATGAACCATGGACAGCTACCAACCCAGACATGCCTCCTTTTCGGGGGGGGGGGGGATGGTGCTAAAGCAGACACAGCCGTAAGACTGAAAGCAAACGATGAGGCAAGAGAGAGCCTACTGTTCCTTCCTGGAAGAGAATCTGGGATACAATAACGTCACTGAGGTGGATCCTCTGTGCAAGGAACTGCAGACAACATGCTCCTGTAAGTAAGCATTGCAGCAGCACAATTGGTATGACACTCAAGAATGACTCCATAAGAAGTGTAAAATGCTGGTGCAGTCTGTTAAGGAAATGTTGCCTAGCGCTGGTTCACACATGCAGTTTCAACTCTGCTGACTGCAGCATCAAGTGGAGCTTGTAGGAATAAATAGGTCATTGCAGATCGAATACCCCTTGCCACCCAAAAAACCCTTTTCCTAGCCCCTGTTTCCAATGAGAGTCAGTTCACACATTCAACTGCATGCTAGATTAAGTTATGCCAATGATTTGCAACCCATTGTGTGAACTGGCTGCATTGGAAAGTACCACTTTTTAAAGTTGACTTTGGACAATATGACTGTCCTAGTTAGATCATTAATCTGAGGATAGCTCGCTTTTGTATGCACATTTCCATATAACATCATTATTTGATGCTACAGTCAGTTAAGTGCTGAGAACTACCTTTATTCAAGCACAGCCTAGCTAGTTATTTAGACCGTTCCTGAAAGTCACGCATCTTTTCCTTTTCCTGCTATTGCATTGCTGAGATAGATATAGATAAATCTTTATTACGGTCACCGACCAGCACGCATTGCTGAGATATTCTGAAACCGCTGAGGCCTTTGTCCAGATGCTACTGTAAGATGAAAGATGTTTCCCAAGACCATCCATATTTCAGCACTGAAGTAGTACACTGACTTTCAGCCTCAGTCCTGTGCTGGTTATTATTGAGGCAGGTTCTGCCAGTGGCAAGGGCCACAGCTGGTCTGGCATCAAATGTCTACAGTGTGGTCAAGAGGTGTAGAAAGGCACATGAGTGTGCAGCGTCACTGGCCCTGCAGCTCGTAGTCTCAAGTGAGGACTGCCCCCCCCTCATGTCCTCTTACAACGTTTTGTCATTCTGGTGGAGACACAGAAGCTCCTCAGCCAAGCTGATGAGGCCATTCTCCTCCAGGGCGGCAACCAGTCTTTGTATGGTGGCTCTCTTGCCTTCTGAATCAATGAACCTGCGGAGAAGCTGGTAGGCTTGCTCATAGAGGCCCTCCCGGTCGTACTCTATGGCCAAGTTGTCGATGACAGGATCCCGAAGGGCCCGGCAGTTGACCTGCAGAGACCGGCCCACCTGCTTCCACTTCTTGGACACGAGTTTGGCAAACGTCTGGTGGTCGTCTGGAGAGATTTTTCTGTTGGCTTGGGAAGGGAACAACAAAAAACAAATCTTAACTCATCATGTCGTTACGTACAAAACAAAAAAATGGGGTTGTATCCAGATGAATGGACTGATGTTAGTCAATGGGTTCATTGCTTTTAATGGGACTGCTCTAAATATGGAGAGCTCTGGATTCAACTCTCCCAATATGTGGGAGAAGGGGGACACTCCTCACTACTTGCTTGCCAGGACCAGCCCTGGACCACATGAGACTTCTGAGGTAGAGGAGGAGGATGCTGTTGACCCTACTACTGACCAATAAACCTCCCAAGACCACTGCCTGGGAAAATATCCCACTCAGAGAGACTAAAAGCTTGGAGGAACCCAACAGGCCCTGACTGCTTTCCAGTGGTGGCCGATGCTCATTGGGACTGTTGGGACAGAAAGCAGTGAGGTCAACAGTAGTCGGGGCCAGAACCAATGGCAGGCAGAGCCAACTAATCTGAGCTTTGTCTCAATCCTTCCTCCTGTGGTGTTTACTGAGGGCAAAACTGAGACTCAGGAAATTTTAGCCTGGCAACTGAGGTCACTCTCTAGTACTGGTTGTAAGTCACAGGGCAGGCAGGTGGAGGCTGGTTGAGGTTGGTTGGGGAAGTGCCCCATTTGCCTTAACAGAGCAGCCTCAACTGCTGGCCTCATCCCCTCATTCCTGAGGCACCAAAATCTCCACCAAGAGCAAGGCTGAACGGAAGGGATATCTGGGTGTGCAGCACAACTCTCCTTAAGTCCTATCCATGAGGAGGACACCTGACTTCTCAGCTGCTGTTCCAGAACAGGACTCCAATGAAAGCTCAGGGAGGGGTGAGGCAGCAACACCAACTCTTGAATCTGCTCAGATGAAACCTAACCAGTGCTCAAACAACATCTAACCTTGCAAGTACTCCTTGTGTGATTTCTGGCTGGACAACTCTACTACTCTCCTGAATCTTCTGATATTTTTCTTCCCCTTCAGAAACTTTACAATACGAAACTATAAACAGCAAACAGTCCTGCTGCAAAATAACACCACGTTTTCAGAATTTTCCTTGAGATGACATAGACAAATTTGTCCAGCTCTCTCCTTTTAGTGCACACCTGTTTATTTATTTTTTTTGTCTTGTAACTAGTTCTTATTCAAAGTGATCAAGTTCTCCCAATTTCCTCTTGGAAACACTTACCGAACTGCCGGCCCTGGAAAGTGAAGGTGTCTCCCTTTGGCAGAGACCCTGAGATCTCCACAGAACTGTAAGATGGAGGCAAAGAATTCAAAGATGGAGGTGAAGAACTCAAAGATGTAGGTGAAGAATTCAAAGAAGGACCCTTGTTGTCATTGTTGTCCAGAAAGGAACAGTTCCTGAGAGATTCCTCCAGCTCCGTGATCTCTTCATCCCTGAGACGGTTAGGCTGAAATGGAGAACCAACGTAGTACCGGTACAGTGGTTTTAAAATGCTGGGCTAGAACCTGGGAGACCAGGCCTCAAATCCCCACTTGGTGAGGAAGCTCACTGAGTGACCCTGGGCCAGTCACTGCCTCCCAACCTAGTCTACCTCATAGGGTTGTTGTGAAGATAAAATGGGGAGGGAGAGGGTTACCATATACATTGACTTGAGCTCCCTGGAGGAAAGCAAGATATAAACATAGTAAATACAATATGTAACATACCAAAAAAGCACAAATCACCTGCCCCATTAATTTTACCTGTAAACTAGCTGGTTCAGTAATAAGCCCTATAAAAAAATTCAGCACCCATGATGTCTACTCTGTTAGTTCCTACATTCAGGTGTGCTGCCAAATATATATGTTTGGGCTGCTTGCTGGGCTCTGGGAAGGCTGCAGGAGGGCCCTGGGGTGCTCTCAGTGCCTGCCTGTAACCTCCCCAAAGCTTAGTAAGCAAGGAAATCCCACTGAGTGTGTGGGCAGAAAAAAGCAAATAAATGGAGAGCAGGGAACAGCAGGTTTTCCACACCCTTCGTTTATTTATTTCACCTCACCACCTGCATAAGGTTTCACCTGTGTATGCAAAGTGAGTGTGAATTGTTGGCCAACTCAGTTCCCTGAGAAGGTAAACTGTCACTTTAATAAATAATAATAATAATAATAATAATAATAATAATAATAATAATAATTCTAGTCCTATTTGTTAAAAAAACAGAGTTCAAAGTGGATGAGCAATGCCTGCTGAGATCTGTGAAGAATTGCAGGGCTTGTGGGGTGGGAAAAGATGGGGCTTCCATGCCCCACATTGTTCCTTGCCTTTTCTCAGAAAGGCATAAAGACACATTGTGTCAAAGAAAAGTGGACACCTTTGCCCAAGCTGCAGAATCCAGCTTTCCTTGACGCAAAACTCGGACGGTTCGCATGCTGAATTTTCCTCTTAATTCTCTAACTTGGACGCCAAATAGCAGGAGTTGGGAAGCTCTGGCCGGCAGACCAAACTGGGTGCAGCACAAGTCCCAATTGGGTCCACAAGACTGCTTCTCCCAAACCATTCCCGCCCGTCCCATACGGGACGTCATGTGTGATGCCCTGTGTTCAGCCTTTTGATGAGCACAGGCCTGGCCACGCCCCTTGCGCTGAGGTTCCCAAGTGCCCAGCTGGCTCTCAGGTTCTTGGGAAAGCTCTGGACAAGAGACTTTGTTCGGTGAGTAAGTCAATCCACCTGTCATGTACTGGACATCAAAACAATGTCAGGTGATTGGCTGGTGGGCTATCACACCTCTCCAAGTTGGCCCGCAGGGACAAGTAACAATCCGGCTCACCCAAAGGTTCCAGGCTCCTGCCATATAGCCACCCACGCAGCCCAGCATTTCTCTTGCTCGCACCTTTTCATGGTAGATGCACTCAAGGCACCTCTCCTCCTCCCGGATCATGGCGTCCAGCTTCTCAGAGCCAGTTTTCAGCTCCATCTGGACAGGGACTAAGGTGGACATGGACAAGGAAAGTTTGAGGTGATTCTGGAGGGAGTCTTGGAGGTGTCCCTCGCGATAGCTTTGCAGGAATCTCCGGCAGTTATCTTCCTTGCAGAATTTGAGCTGGATTATCAGGTGAGGGTCGCTGCAATGGACCTTCAGCACGTCTACCCCATTGAGGCTACCCGTTGAATCTGGGGAAGAGAGTGGGGAGGAAAGTTAGCGGTGGCTGTCAGGTTTTCCACTTAGCGAACATAAGAATCCACTTTATTCTGAGTCAGACCATTGGCTTATCAAGCTCAGCACCTTCTACACTGAATGGCAGCAGCTCTGCAGATATATATTTTTCAGTCGTGTTCTATGCTGTTAAGTCAGGGGATAAATAAATTTTGTATAATCTTCCAAAATTCAACAAACAAACAAACAAACATACATACACACAGAGAGAAAAATAGCACATTTACAAGAAAATCTAAAGTGCTGCTGCAAGCTACAGTGCAGACAAAAGCTTCTCTATGTTCTACTTATTATCTTTATGACTAAAGCAAAGGAGAGGACTTTGACCACCTTGGCCTGTAAATTCTACAGGTTGTGAAAGAGACTTCCCTGGAGAGTTCCAATGAGTGGAAGTCTCTTAGCAAACAGAGCACAGATTCAGAAGATAAGTTGCTGCGTTCTAGGACTGCAGAGTGGTGTGCAATGTTTGGGGAAGGACTCAAACATTTTGGCGGAGCATCTGATTTGAATGCAGAAGGACCCAGGAAGGGCTAGAGAAGACCTGTGCCTGAAGCCCCGGGGAACTGCTGCCTGTCTGTGTAGACCAGGGGTTGTCAACCTGGTCCCTACCGCCCACTGGTGGGCGTTTCAGGATTCTAGGTGGGTGGTAGGGGGTTCTACGGCACAAGCTGAATCCTCCTTCCATTGAGCACTAGTGGGCAGTAAGGCAAATTTACCATCAAGAAAGATGCATTAGTGGGCAGTAGGTATAAAAAGGTTGACTACCTCTGGTGTGTAGACAATACTAAGCTAGGTGGTCCAATGGTCTGACTTGGTATAAGGTGGTTTCCTAGGCTCCCGTTTAAACCAGGACTGGAATCTCCCTTTATCTTTAGGGCCAATGTTCTAGCTCAGAGGCAGATCACCTGCTTGGCATGCAGAATGTCCTGGGTACTTGGCATCTCCAAGTAGAGCTGGGAATGTCCCACGCCTGGGACCCTGGAGAGTTGTTGCCAGTCAGAGTAGTCAGTACTGAGCTTGATGAGCCCAATGGTCTGACTCACCAGTTTGCAAAGATTTGGACTTGGGAGAAGCTTAAGTTGCAAGAGCAGCTCAGGGGTAAAGATGCTGAGCGACAACAGGCAAATGGTGCCGTCTTCAATGAGTTGCTGGCTTGGGGCACTAACGGCAACACAGAATACATACCCGCTAGTGCCAACTTGAGAGCTTTGAACACGCAGGGCTTCTGCTTTGGGTCTCCATACATCACAGGAAGAAGGACCTTTTCCGATGTTGACTGCACAAACAGGTAGGCGCTTCCCACCCAAACATCAGAAGCATCTCCCATCTTTCTGCCTCTGAAAGTAAACAAAAGAATTCGTTGACTTTTTTTAAATCTAACAATATTTATATAGAACTCAATCCACAAAGATAGCTACATAAAATAATATAAACTATTCATATAAAGATCAAACTTTTAAAACAAATGGACGTGAGATTCATACTAGGGGTCAAATCCCCACTCAGTCATAAAGCTCACTGGGTGACCTACCGGTAGGGCCAGTTAGCATCTACAGCAAGGGTCACAAACCTTTTTCAGTCGTGGGCCGGTCCACTGTTCCTCAGACCATGTGGTGGGCTGGACTATATTTTGGGGGAGGAAATGAACCGATGCCCCACAAATAACCTAGAGATGCATTTTAAATAAAAGGACACGTTCTACTCATGTAAAAACACGCTCAATCCGCAAGCCGGATTGAGAAGGCGATTGGGCCACATCCAGCCCCCGGGCCTTAGGTTGCCTACCCCTCATCTACAGTATTAGCCTAACCTACCTCACAGGGTTGTTGTAATTGATCAATCAATCAAATAAATAAGTAATATGGGAAAAGCTTTGGGGAGTCCAGTGCCATCACACAATTATTTTAAGGATGGCTTCCTGGACTCACGCCAAAACAGACTTCATAGGGGACTTAACCCATAATTGACCCCATTGTGCTTCTTCGATGCTTCTCTTGAGGTCGTTTCCCCAGGCTCATGGAAATATTGTGTATCCCTCATAACAAAGTCTAATAATGGCTTATATTAAGCAGAAGGCAGTACCTATTTGGGGACCTATAACAAAAGGATCCAACTTTTGTCAGAGTCCCAATGCCTTCTCCTTTGCGTTCCACCTGCTTTAGCAAACAATCAGATCTGCATTATTTGAAACCAGTCTGCCTTATTGATTTTAGCTTGCCCCAGTATCTTTTTTTCTGGTATTGCACCGCCACCTGGAAGAATGCTTCATAATCTATGCAGCCCGTTGCCCTCCCAATCATGGAACAGGATATACTTGTCAGAATGTCTAAATTATGGGTGATCAAGGAATGGGAGAAGAGAGGAAGCACTTGGAGCCAGTCTATCACACCGTCCTCTCCATACCGATGGAGTGGATTTTACAAATGCATTAGGTATAGCCTTTAATTTGGCCTAGGACACATGGAGAAAGGGAACTGGTAATAATTTTAATCAATTGACTCAACTGGAATGCTGCATGGTATAATTTTAAATCAGGCGTTCCAAGGCCAATTTTCCCTCTGGATCTATCTAGAGTTTTAAGTGTCACCTGACTTTGTTTTCCTCTTGTGATAAACCCATTAAGTAATTTTTTACTATTGGGTCAAATGTCCTTGTAGAACGCTAATAGGAATGGTTTGAAACAGAAATGAAAATCTCCACAATTCTGATGGGCTGTTTATTCATCCTGATCTGTTGACACAAAGCCTGCTGGGAAGTTATGCAACACTGGCAATCATTCATTCATTCATTCATTCATTCATTTGGGGTTGTAGGAAAGTTGGACAACATTGCATCAAGCAAATGCCATCCCACAGTGCATTTCCCTGTCACTTTCCTTACTGCAGAAAGTCCAATTTCATTTTGAAGCAAGTTTATGTTATTTATTTTAGAAAAATATTACAAACCACTTCAACTGCTCAATCAATCTCTAAGTAGTCTACAAGTATAGCATACATTCCATAAGCTATTGTGCCAACACCCAATTCATGCTCGAGCCCATGATTTAATGTTGACTTTAATTTATCCATTCATAGTCTGGTTATTATGAACTTTCATATTGCAAAGCCTGAAGCAGTCTTCCCCAAGCTGGTGCTCTCCAGTTGTTTTGAACTACAACTCCCATCATTCCTGACCACTGACCATGCTGGCTGAGGCTGATGGGAATCGTAAAGTGAGAAGGGGGGTAGGATGATCTGGAGAACACCAAGCTGGGAAAAGCCTGGCCTAAAATATAATACTAGTCAACTTCTGCTTTTGCCATAAACTTATTAAAACTAGTACCGTATCAGGCCCTCTCAGAGGTCCTGGACAACTTTTGAGGCTCATCTAGCTATAAAAAAAATTAACAATAACACCTGAAAACAAAAATAAGCACCCCAAAAAGCGTGAGAGGTTTGTTTATAGAATCAGCTGTTCTGAGAGGCCATGTTCAGCACTATATGACCTCGTGTCATCAGCACCAATATCACATTTCTTGTTTGTTCAAATTTGCACCTCTAAACAGAGAGAGTGTGCCACATTTTGGTCAGGTGCTCATAAAAACAAGTCTTGAAATGTATCAAATGCAAAATAAATAAATAAATAACGCCTACATTTGAGTTTCCTCATTTCCCCAGCCCTGCAATACTGGGAAAATAATGTTGACCAGACTTGCAGGGTTGTTGTAAAAAAAAAAAACAACACTGAGAAACTGTATAAGAAACACTCTGAACAAAGTTCTATATACAGTACCTGCTAAATAATACTTCGAAGTGGTGGCATTGATTTTTTTTGCCAAAGTAAAACGAACACTTCTCCGTTTCTCTTTTCCAGGTTTTTACCGAACAAGACAAACCTGACCTGCTTTGATGAGTGCATTTATTCCGGATTAAGTTATCCAAAACAGACACACATCCACCCCCAGTTTTGTAAAACGAAGTCTCTAAAACGGGTAGGTTCCTCGCTGGTCCCTGGAAGTACGGGAATATCCCACTTTTTCTCTCTTGAACACTCTCTCAAAATCCTTTTGCTACAAAAGCGAGATCCCCAATCCCAGCTGCACAAGATCCGTAGGAATGTCATGTCTGATCCGTCCCTCGGGCCGCGCAAGAGAGCAAAACATGCCCGAGCCCAGTTCCAGGAACGAAGCCGCTTCCCGGAACGCACAGAAACGAAACTGGCCTCTTTGGCCTTGGCAAATGAAAACGGATTTGCGCGTGGCTCCCCTCCCCACCCGCGCTTTTCTGAACTTGGAGGGAGAGCCTCGCCTCCCTACTTTTTTAAAATTGGCCACTTTCAACTTGGGGAAAACTCCTTGCCGCCCACTTTCTCCGTCGCGAAATCCCCGCGCTAGGCAGCGGGAGGCACGGAACGATTTGGGCCAACGGGGGGGCTCCCGATCGCTACCTCGAGTTGTCAGCAGCCGGAGCCTGCGATAGCGCCCACCCGCTTCCCAAGGCGGAGAGCGACCATTACCTCTTCCCTTTGCCCGATCCTGGCCGGTCCTCCTCCTCCTCCCCGCGCGCAAACAGAGTGAGCTACAGCGCTCGTCTTCCGCCTTTGCGCATTAGCCGCTCAGAAAGAGCAAAAAGGCACTTTGCTCCTGATCATGTGGCTATTAAAGGAAGATGACCCGATCCCTGAGCAATGACCCCCCCCATATGCCAGTCACGCCCCCCCACCCCATATGCTCTCTCCCACCCACAAGACCACCCCCCGGCCTTTCAAGCTTGCAAAGAATTCACAGGATTGTTTTTGCAGTTCGGGGATCTGGGGAAAGCCTAATTCCAACCTGGTGGAGTTTTTTGCTTTTTGGCAGTTTTCTCCCCGGAGAAGAATGAACCACAGTCTCTCCCCCTCCTAGCGTGTTTTGCGAGAGGCTACGTTGACCGGCTGGCAGACCTGCCAGTCCAAATCGAGCTCCGCTTCCCATTGGGCTGCTTGTTTGGAAGGTACCGAAGGATCCGCCCCGTTTTTATGCACCAGGAGGTTCAGGCTGCCAATCAGTGGACGCCCCAAAACTTGGCCTTGACAGGAGAGGCCGTGTGGGGGCTGGGCTCGTCTGAAATCAGGTAAGGCGCGGCGCAGGAATTCAGTTTGTCCTTGGCTGCAGCTCACAGCTCTGACCAAGGTGCTGTTTGATCGCCTTGTTTTTAGAAAGCAAAGGCGCCGTGTCCCAGAGCATCAGCAGAGTGCATATGATCGCATAGATTAGTCCCACTCCTGCTAGGAGGAGGAGAGGATATCTCTCAGCGCTCTTGGGAAGATTTGCTAGCTGAAAGCGGCTCCAAGGCAGAGAGGAGACTGCAGAGAGAAAAGGAGCCGTAGCCTGCTGGTCTCACGGGCAGGTTGGAACTTGCTGGTGATGACTAATGATCATCAGGAGCTCGTTTTGAGGAGCGCTGTTAGGCAACCCCTGTGCTATGGAGGCTGTTGCCGGTTGCATGCTTTGGAACACTATTCTAGCAGAGATGCAACAGGCCACCTGGCTTCTGACTTTCAGAAGTCTCTTTGAAGACCTTTTTTCTTTTGGCCAGCAGTCCTATGTGCAGTTGTTTTTAAAAAAATTATTGAGGAAGGCAGTCGTATTAATGATTTTTCTGGTGGGGTTTTTTATGTTGCTGTCCCTTGCCCTGATATTTTATGAAAGATGTATAAATCGGCCCACTTGTGGAATAATCTGCCAATAGAGATTCAGCAGGTGCTTTCTGTTTTTAGCTTTCAAGTACCTCCTGAACATTTTTCTTTTCCATTGGACTTACGTGGGCAATTAAGATCACATATTTCCATAGTCGTTGGCTGATTTCGACATTTTTATATGTCGTCTTGTATTTTATATATAATCGTTGTAAACTGCCAATTTTAAAAAAATGAATAGAGGTATATAAATATTTTAATTAATAAATAAAGAGCAGTCAATCACAGCAAACAAAACAAAACAAAACAACCCTCGACCTTGTTTGGGAGGCCAGCTGCTTAGCATACTTTTGGAATGAGATTTTGGCGTTTTCCTGGAAAAAACAACCACCTGCCGTCTCCAGTAAGGGAAGGTCTGCCTTGTAAATGATGTTAACATCTGGTTTTCATAAGTCTTTCATGCAATCTGTCATACTGCGGGCAGCCTTGGGCAGCAAGTGTCTCAGGAATCCTGCTGCTGATGCTTCAGAGGTCAAGGATAGCTGTCACAGCCTCAGTTTAAAGCATTACTGGCAAGGCTATAATGGCTGCACTCCTAAGGGAAAGTCTGCCTTGCAGAAAGGTTTAAGAGAGGGGGAAAGTTGGATTTTTGATTTCTTAATGGTGGGTGGGTTGCCCTTACAAGTGATGTTCTTTTAGGAACCTCTCTGCCTCTCTGCATCCTTGCTTCTGCAACTCCATGATACCTACTGAACCTCTATTTTTATTTGTAGTGGTTGGTGTGCTGTGCGAGTGTTGTGCTAGGACCTGGGAGACCAGGGTTATTGTTGTTGCTGCTGTTACTCATTTCAGTTCTATACCGCTTTCAATTATTAAGGGGGGGGGGTCTCAAAGTGGTTTACAGCACATTAACATGTCAAATAAAACAATCCAGAATAAAACATTACTGACAAAAGTCAAATATAAAGTATACATTCAAAGCAACACAATTCACAGGAAAATAAAATATGACCTTAAAGAGTTCAAGAGAAAACAATACTAAAGGAAGTCAAATAACAATAATTTATTACTTATACCCCGCCTATCTGGCCAGGCCTCCCTGTTCAAAAAAATTTCCCTAAACAGGGCTGCCTTCAGATGTCTTCTAAAGGTCAGGTAGCTGTTTATTTCCTTGACATCTGATGGGAGGGCATTCCACAGGGCAGGCGCCACCACCGAGAAGGCCCTCTGCCTGGTTCCCTATAACCACATATCTCGCAGTGAGGGAATCACCAGAAGGCCCTTGGAGCTGGACCACAGTGTTTGGGCTGAATGATGGGGGTGGAGGCGCTCCTTCAGGTATACTGGGCTGAGGCAGTTTAGGGCTTTAAAGGTCAGCACATTTAAAACAGCACAATTAACAGGATAGTAAAACATTCTCATATCCCCGTATTGGGAAGGTTAAAGAGTATTGGTTAGGACAGGGTCTGCAGGTAAAATTTGGTCTGCCAAGCCTCCCCCTTTGGCCTTTGAGGCCGTTTCAGGTAAGCCATGCCCACTCCTGTTGTCGTACATGTCAGGGCTTGGCCCAAAGGGACTTTCCAGGCACCTCCTACTGTAAGTGCTTCCAAAATCTCCTGCACAACACTTCCCAAGAGGCCTGGCAACCAGCGGGTTGTCAGGTGCTTGGAAAGCGCTGCGCAAAGTGCCCTGCAAGCTCTGTTCATGGCACCTGGGAAGCACTGGCTGTGGGAATGTTAGGGATGTGGATTAGGATATATTATTAGATAGATCCTATCCAAGCTTTTGTTATCAAGCTTCCAATATCAGCAGAGTGACATTCCCCTTTTGTGTGCAGCAAAACGTGAGCGTTTAGGTTTGCTAAAACCTCTACAATATTATACTTCCTGGCAAATCCCCCCTTTCCCTCTTAAAAGAAATACACGACACAATAGTCTTAAAATAAGATAGAGTTTACTCACATGACATCCTGAGCTAACAGCATAATCTCAGAAAGGCAGGCTTGCTTAGAAAAGTTACATTTATATACATGTGGAGACTACTTAGTAAAGTAAGGCTCCATTTGGTCTCTCTCTTGGCAGGAAGCCGAGAGAGACTCTAACGCTAAGGTGTTGCTTCTCTGAAGTGTGTGGTCCAAGAGAGGGAAATGGCTACTGGCCAGTGAATTTATCTGCCACCTTTCCCATCTCATTTGCATGTGTGGAGGAACAGGAAAATGACCTGGTCAGATGTTCCTCCATGTGGTCCTCCATGTGGACACTCTGGGAACTGTTGTGACTTATCTGCCCCAGTATTCCATCCCACACTAGGCACATCAAATCCCTGCTCAGCCATGAGGCTCATTGGGTGCCTTTGGGTGCCAGTCACTGCCTCTCAGCCTAACCTACCTCACAGGGTTGTTGTGAGGATAAAATGGAGAGAGGCGCGACCTATGTGCATCGCCTGGAGCTCTGCGGAGAAAAGGTGGCATATAAATGCAATAAGTAAATAAATAATAACGATTGAGCAGAAAGGCAGCAATGCTCTTTCTTTTAAAGAAAGAATTCCCCTTCAAGAGCCACTGAGAACTTCCAACTTCTCGTGGAAAGAACAACGCAAACTGTTTATTCTCCCCTCCCCACCCTGGGGTTTGCTTTTATGTTATTTTATTTCAGAATTCTGCCTCTCCCTTGCTGAGTCACTGCCAAGGAATTCTTGGGCAGAGGCAGTAAAAATCGCTGACGATTACCTTGACCCATCATGTTAACAAACTGAACTTTACCTTGGGGTGGGAGAAAAAGCCTCTTCTTTCTCAACATTAGTAAAATTAACTCTCTTTGTTGGGGGAGGGATGCAAGTGTAAATGTGCAGTGGGGAATTTAGATTCCTCCATGTGTGTTTTGGATACTTTTTGTTTCATCCAATTGTTGTGCCATATGCTTATCTTTTCATATGCAAAGTCATCTTGTCTTTTTAATCAGGGAGCAAAAGGATGCTACGATTACTAAGAGCCAGCATGAGTTTCTCAAAAACAAGTCATGCTAGATGAATCTCATTTCTTTCTTTCTTTTTTGATAAGCTACAAGCTGGGTGGATCAGGGGAATGCGGTGGGCGTGGCGTATCTTGATTTCAGTAAGGCCTTACACGAAATCCCCCATGATTTCTTGCAGAGAAGCTGGTAAATTGTGGCCTAGAGGATGTTACTACTGGATTTGTAGCTGGTTGAGTTACTGAACCTAACAAGGGCTCACTAATAGTTCCTGCCTTCTGAGGTGTTCAACTTCTCTCTCCCAGCTTTGTGTTGTCTGCAAAGGTGATCAAGATTCACCCCAACCCTTTATAGAGGTCAGGGAAGAGAACCTTTTTCAGCTGAGAACCTCAGACATGGATTTTTTTAAAAAATGGTGAGAAGTACTGGGGCAAGACAGTACCCTGTGATGACCCACTCAAAACCTTCTTTCATTGCCCTGGTTTGGAAAACAAAATAAAAATAAAGGAGAAAAATTCCTTCCAGTAGCAGCTTAGAGACCAACCAAGTTTGTCATTGCTACCGTATGAGCTTTCGTGTGCATGCACATTTCTTCAGATATCTGAAGAAGTGTGCATGCAGACGAAAGCTCATACCAATGACAAACTTAGTTGATCTCCAAGGTGCTACTGGAAGGAATTTTTCTATTTTATTTTTATTTTGATTCAACGGCAGACCAACACCTACCTGTAACTGGTTTGTGGAGTTTCCTTACGGCTCAATAGGGCCATCTGATTCTGATGCTACTTCACTGGTGTTGGTAAAAAAAAGAGAGAAAAGAACTGCCCCTCCCCTGCGCACATTGACTTGCTAGATCCATCCCTCCCTTCCAACTTTTAACACAGCACATGAATGAGGCCTCCTTTTTATATGAGGAGTGGCAAAGACGGTGGGGCAAGGAGTGTTAAAAATCAGTCACGACTTCCTTTTGCGTAAGGCTCCCTCCCTCCCCCCTGCTTTAAAAAACAACAACCTTGTACTGAATACAAGGAAGTGACTTCATGGTTTCAGAAAGGAAACAGAGTTTAAGAGGCCTTCCTGTTGCAGGTGCCTTCAGTGTGACCTCTGAGAGCTTGACTGATCTCTTTGTGCCTGGGAGGAAAGGAGAGAGCACATGGTGGCTTGAGCAAGCAGAAGAGGAAAGCACATCCAGGGGCTCCTGGTACGTATGATGCAAAATGCTCTTTCCTGGGTATACATCTGCTTAGCAGAGGAATGGCGCTTCCCTCTCCATCCCTGAGGTGCCTAAAAATAATAGTTCAGCATGCTTTTTCATTCTGCCAAATGCAGCCACCCAGTGCCAGGAACAGAGGAACTTGTTTTGCATGCGAGAACTCCTAGATAGCATCTCCAGGTATAGCTTGGAGCTAGGCAGCCTGTAGACCAGGCATCCCCAAACTTCGGCCCTCCAGATGTTTTGGACTACCATTCACATCTTCCCTGACCACTGGTCCTGTTAGCTAGGGATCATGGGAGTTGTAGGCCAAAACATTTGGAGGGCCGCAGTTTGGGGATGCCTGCTGTAGACTCAAGGCAGACAATACTGAGATGGATGGAACAAAGGTCTGACTCAGTATAAAGCAACTTCATCTGAGCCTCTCTCAGAGGGGACACCTGGAAAAGGGCTTCAGGTGAAGGTTGAAGGGTCCTGGGAGGTTCATACTGAGAGATGCAAGCCAAAATATATTTGTTTTTTTAAAAATAATCTTTATTCATTTTGCACATAAGAGATAACACAAAATACAAATTCAAAAAGGAGCACACAAAAAAAGAAAAGAAAAAAGAACCCCCTTACCCCCCCACAAAAGAAGAAAGAAAAATATAAAAAAGGTAAAAAATATAGATCTAATCATCTTATATCATTTCCATAACAATGAGACTTCCCCGGTTCCCCCCTCATTGATTTCCCAATTTATTTCCTCATCAAGCAGTTTTCACCTATATACCAAATAATTTTAATTACTTAACCTTTCGTCATTAATTGTCACCATTTAATTATCTCTATACACTCAATTTTTATAAAAAAATTCCTTCAGTAGCACCTTAAAGACCAACTAAGTTTATATTTTGGTATGAGCTTTCGTGTGCATGCACACTTCTTCAGATACACTAGCAGTGTGCATGCACACGAAAGAAGTGTGCATGCACACGAAAGCTCATACCAAAATATAAACTTAGTTGGTCTTTAAGGTGCTACTGAAGGAATTTTTTTATTTTGCTTCGACTCAGACCAACACGGCTACCTACCTGTAACTCAATTTTTAAATACTTATATTCTAATATATCTCCCCAACTTAAATTTTTTACCAACAATGAAACTATATTTTAATACTTCATTCCCCCCCTTCCCCTGGACCCAGATTCCCTAGATACCTCAGCAAATTCCACATTTCGTACCAGTGTTGGACTTTTCCAATCAAGCCAGCCTAAAACCACATGATTAAAACATTTTATCCCACTCCCACCCTTTCCAAGAACTTCCAGCAATATTTTTTAAAACCACTCTGCTGTTTCCACACTTTCCTTGCTGTTTCCCAACACCCCCCTTCTTCCTTCCCCTCAACCCAGAGCCTTCCCTGCACACCCTCTCACTGGGTGTGCAGAGACCTCCCCCTGGTTCTCCGTTGGAGAGTTCTTTTTTTAAGTCCAAAACTTGTCCCACATCTCCCACTTGTGGGGCATTTTGACAGCAAGCCAAAATATATTTGGGTCCCAAGCCATACAATACCTAAAAGGTCGTTTCACCTCCTTCAGTCACTGCAAGTAAGGGTTTCCTGAAGATACCATCTTATCAGGAGGTCTGTTCCACAAAGTACTATATAGGAAGTGAGCCTTTAGTGTTGTAGCACCTGCCCTTGGAATGCCATCCCATTAAATATTAGGCGACATCTCTTGTGTCTTTTCAGCAGCTACTGAAGAGCAGCTTCTTTCAACGAGCCTTTTAAAGCAGGGATATTTCCCAGTCTGTGTCTGTCCTGGACTTGTGCTTGCTGCCCTGGGCCCCTTTGGGAGGAAGGGCCAGATATAAATTTAGTAAATAAATAAGTTTTTTAAAAAACCAAGGTAATTTGCAACAATTATCATTTCAAATGAGATCAGGTTCAAGTCCTAATGAGACTACTTAACTCATTGGCATTTATTTCTGCATTCAGAGTATCTGCCCTCCCACTGAGCTAGGGAGCAGGCCCCCCCAGTGTTGAGCATTCATGTTTTGAATTTGGGTGGGTTCAGCCTTTTCTTCTGAATTTAATCTCACCTCCATCTAGGATAGCTGCAGATGGAACCTGCAGCAAAAAAGAAAACAACTGCTGGTGGCTTCCTTTAGGATTTGGCAACAAACACTGAATAGGGAACTCTTGTGGATATCCCTAGGATTCCTCCTGCCTGACTTTTTACTGGATGATGTCATTGATTCTCTATCTGCCTCCAAGGCTTAGTACACACAACCAGGTTGCTGACTGACAGAGTAACTTTGCCCTCTTGATATTCACACAGTGACATGTTCTTGTGAAGGGTGTCCACGTGATAAGTTCCTAAGTTACCGCATGAAATGTTTTCCCTGACAACCTAACTATATGTAGCCCCTTTTCACAAGACTAATTTGCCTGCTCAGAGTCATGTCCATTAACTTTAGTGGGTCTGAGTAGGACTAGCATTGGGTACCACCCTTTGACATTTTTCACCTCGGGAATAATGCACCGTTTATTGTGGTGCTTTCCTGGACTCCTTCACATTATTTCTGCTTATTTCATGTTTGTTCATCTTGGGTGCGTTTGTTTTCCAGCAAAGAAAGCTACATTCCCAAATTTGCAACCAGCTGCCCCAAGAGAATGCCGGAGCTAGCCCCAGATGCTTGGAGCTACATCCCTGAAGAAATCCTGGCCAATATATTTTACTACTTGCCTCTTAAAGATCGGCATGCAGTATTCCGCGTGTGCCGGCCCTGGGCTGCGGCAGTTTCTACCAGTTCCGTCTGGAGTTTTACAGAGGTCAGGTAAGAAGGGAGAGCTTAAAGTGCAGCCTCTGTTCGAAGGTCTCCTGTGAAGGAGAGGCCTCACCTCCCGAGGAAGCCTATAAGTGCCTCTTCCAATTGGAAGTTTATCCTGTTGTGCTGCCATTAGCCCACAGTGTCAGATCTTTATCACCTCACCCCAAGAGGCCAGTTTTCAAGTGAGGGGTGTGGAGAACAACCCACTTGTCCATGTTTGATGGCATCTTGACATCAAATGATTGGCAGGTGGGTTGTCCTATCCATATGCAGACATTGGCCCAAGGTGATGGAGTGGGTGGGACCTACTGCCCAAGCAAGATTGAACTCCCTCGTCAACTCAGTCTTGCTTCTTGCAAGGTTTGGGCTCACTAGCCAGTTCTCAGCAGAGAGCTGGGGCCACCTGAGGCTCTCCTTGTAGGCTGACAAGGCTTCTACTGCAGCCACCCCTTGCCCTCCTTGAGGAGCCGGTTGTGCTGGCTTAAAGGTTCCTTGGCCAATTCCATAGGTGCTGACTTCTGCAACATGGAAGGGATGTGGGCCTTGTCCATGTCCTGAGGAAGTTCGGACAGCTACAGCCTCAGGTTTGGAGGGCCCAGGGGGGAGTCCTGAGGTTCTTCCGCCCCACTGACTGGAGATTTCCTCCTCATCTGTATCTTCCTCAGGGAAGTTTGAGGAGTCTGAAAATCCTTATCAGAGAGCCTATATCAATGAGCACATTCCTGATACTTTGGATCACTATGAGTTTCTATTGAATTGTATTAATGCTGTGATGAATTTGGGATTTTTTTATTTTTATTTTTGCTTTATATGCTACTGTGCTTTTGATATTATTTTAGTGATTCTCATGTTTGTTAGTTTTTAAAGCTATTGTTTTTCTTGTGAGCTGCTTTGAGCTTAACATTTGTTGTTGGAAAAAGCAGGATACAAATAATAAATTGAATTTATTTATTTATTTAAAAAAATCCCCCATCATTTTTTGTCCAGTTGCAGCACAGAGGATGAAGATGGTGAAGGCACTTTGGAGAGCTTGCACCAGTTTCTGAGCCACATCAAGCACCTGAAGATAGCCTTTGATCAGTCTCAGGAGGAAACCCGGAGGAATGTCACTCAGATTTTGGACATGCTGGCCAAGCAGAACCACAAGCTGCAGGCTCTGTGCATTGTGTGCAAAGGAGAAAACCCTCTTTTCTATTCCGGCCACGACATCATGCAGAGCATCCGGAGAATCTGCCAGAGCCAGAATAATATCAACCTTCAGCTTATTGATTTCCGGCAAATGCCTTTCACTCTGGACGATGGGATCATCCAGCTGATTGCATCCAGCAGTCCAAATCTGCACACCCTGTTCATCAACAACCGCACCCTGGTTTGCAACGTCAAGCCAGAGACGACCTGTGAGGTTCTGAAGGCTTGTCCTAAATTATCTACCCTGGGAGTCTACTATGCCAGCCTGTCTGAGGATGTTTTCCGGGAACTGGTAAAGTCAAATCGAGAGCCTTTCAAGTGCCTGGTTATTTTCTGCGAGCGCCTGGACAAGTACATCCCCGTCATCCCAGAAGAGCTTTGGGCTATGGTTAGTGAGAGATATCCACAGCTGCAGGTGGAGATTGAATTCGACCACACAGTCCCTGCGTGGAAGATCCCTCGGATTCTAAAGCCCAATATCCCTGTAACCAGTTTGCAGCTTAACACTTACACGTACATGGTAAACCAGATTCGATTTGCCACCAGCAACTACAGCAAGACTCTGGAAAGGCTGGTCATCCGCACCACACCATCGGAAGACCTCAACTCCGCGCTAACAGATCTGGCCAAAAAGTGTGTGCATCTGAAAGAGGTCCACTGTTACTGTGTGGTTAGCCCAGCAGTAGTACAGGCCTTTCTTTTACACTGCAAGGGTTTGAGAAGGTACACTCTAAGGGTCTCCACAGGACACAGCATTTGGAAACCAATAATATTCTAGTGATTTTCCATCTGCAGTAAAGGCACATTCACACCTGTCCTTTCGGACAGTAACAGTTTAGGCCTTTGGTAGTGTCTGGGGTGTACATTTCAGTACTGTCTGCACCACTGAGGCTGCAATCCTAGCCCTGCTTACCTCTGAGTAAACCCCGCGTACTTACTCCAGAGTTGGCGTGATTAGGATTGTGGTGCAATTCCATTTCCTCTCACTTTGTTGCTAGATTTACTGCTGGAGTTGTATTTAGTGCTGTTCCAGAACGCAGGAGTCAGGTGGGTAAATGCAGAATCCAAATAGAATTACAAATAGAATTACACACTTACAGGTGAAACTCGGAAAATTAGAATATTGTTGAAAAGTCCATTTATTTCAGTAATGCAACTTAAAAGGTAAAACCAATATATGAGATAGATGCATAGCATGCAAAGCAAGATATGTCAAGCCTTTATTTGTTGTAATTGTAATTATTTGTCGTTAGGCGGGTCAATTATAAATGAAATGTAATTAATAAAATGTAATAGCGATGTTTATTTTTGTATTATTGTAACCATTTGTTTTATTACTGTGGAATTTCCAAAAGAAAGCATTTGTAAAAATAAAAATAAAAAATAAGTTGCATTACTGAAATAAATGCACTTTTCGATGATATTCAAATTTTCCGAGTTTCACCTGTACTTCTCAGCTGATATGGCTAAGATTGTGCTGCAAGTGCTACTGTATTCAGTGGGGCTTACTCCCAGGTAAGTACGGTTAGGACTGCAGCCTAAGTCCCATTACCTATTACAGTGGTACCTCGGTTTAAGTACACAATTGGTTCCGGAAGTCTGTACTTAAACTGACACGAACTTTCCCATTGAAAGTAATGGAAAGTGGATTAATCCGTTCCAGACAGTCCACGGAGTACTTAAACTGAAGCGTACTTAACCCGAGGTATGAGTGTAATTGGTTCTGGAAGTCCATACTTAACCTGAAGCATACTTAACCTGAAGCAAACTTTCCCATGGAAAGTGGATTAATCCATTCCAGACGGGTCCGCGGAGTACTTAAACTGAAAGTACTCAAACTGAAGTGTACTTAAACCAAGGTATGACTGTAGTGTGAACAAATCACAGTCTTTGCCCTAGAAACAGGTGAACAATGTTTACAGAGTGGCATATATTTTTCAGATTCTTGTAAAATCATAGCACTTTAAATCTGTGATATGATCATAATTCACAATAAATATTTGTATACAAAATACAGTGTTTTTATACCATAGTTCTGCTCAATAATATACATATGGGGATTTTTTGTCAGAAACAAGACTATCGTGCAGCTTGGGCCCCCCCACTCAAGTTCAAATCCTCTTCATCAGGGTGGTGTCAGGGAAGGACGCAGGATCAGAAATTATTAATTATTATTTTTATTCAATTTATATACTGTCCTTTATCGAAAGATCCCTGGGCAGTGTACAACATTAAGAACATAATTTATGGAGCATTGTCATAAAAACACAATACAAAACACAATGATAGACACCATAATGATAAAACAATTGTAAAAACAGCCCCACCCCTTTAACAGGCTATAGAATTATTTAATGGCCAAATGCCTGGATAAAAAGGTTATTGCCTGGTGCCTAAAGACATGTAATGATGCTGCAAGAGGAGCTTGTTCTTGGTTTGTAAGCTGGACTCAGTTCCCATCAGCCTTTGTAAGCATGACTCATGGCCAGGGATGATGGGAGTTCGAGTGGTGTCCAGCATCCTGGGGCGGGGCACAAGTACCCAAGTGGTCTAAACTAAACTTCTAAATTAAAACGGGGTGAGGGGGCATTGGAAGCATGCAAGTATAGTGTAAAGGCACAAGGGGGCGCTGCAGCCTAACAAACGAGGATTAAGGCATCCTTCAAAGCCAAGCTCATACTGTACTCCTGTTGCCCCAATGATGAGTCAGGCTTCATTCCCCCTAACTGAGGCAGGAAGTCTTGGGAACATCACCCCACCTGATGCAAGCAGGGAGCTGGAGACTTGTGCTCAATATAATTAATCATCACATATGCGAGGTGCCACCGTTCATTTGAATAAAACAGCAAATATTATCAAGAAGAGCTACTTCTATGTAAGCCACACCTGGCTTATTTATTCCCCTGTTAGGCAGAGATAGAACCTCCCTGGCCAAGAGCAATGTATTTAAACTATCATTGATAATATCCATTATCCAAACATCCAGAGTTTTCTTTAAATACAAAATAAGAACTTCTCCTGCAAAGTACAAGCTCCTGTTGTACAGAGAAAAAGACGCTGGGGTTGGGGAAGAACACAACAGGACTTGTTTCCGAGAAGAGAAAGAGTGGATCGTTGCAATGTGCTCTGCACGTGGCTGCCCTTGGAGACAACGCAGAAAGTCTTAACTGGCCAAAATGCAGCGGCCAGATTATTGGCTGGGTTTGCCTTGGGACGTGTATAATCTCTTGCTTCAAAACAGCTGCACTGGCTGTCAATTTGTTTCTACGCAGAAGTAAGCTCCACTGAGTTCCATGGGGTTTACTCTCAAGTAAGTGTCTACTGGACTAATAAAAATGGGCAAGCTATAGCTAAAGGTCCCACTCTCTTGGGTAGGGACAGTAGCTCCACTCTCTTGGAGGCTGCAAAAAAAATTAAAGAAAAAACATGGATGTACATTTCCAAAATATAAGATTAAAAACGAATAAAATAAAACCTACATACAGCAACAGTGTTTTGTGTTGTGTAGGCTCCTAAGATGTAGGTAATTGTATTTCAGTTCAACAATTACTTTGATAAAATACATATTTTGTTATCTGAAAATGGCTTTAGGTACCTATTAGGTCCAAAAATTACCATATAGCATGTATTCAACACAAAAAACGACAATTTGTTGTTGACAAAGGACAGCTGGACATATAAGGGTCCCATTACCTTCAGTAGCTTAGGGCTTCATCAAGCCTAAATCCGGCCCTGCCTTCAAGTATAGCCGGAGCCAACCCCACCACCCTTTTCTGAGGTGGGCACAGAACAAATTACAGCATCTGACCAAAATTTGCTTGGTTTCTTTTCTTTCGTCCTCGCGGCGTAGCGACTCCTCGCGGTCAATTCCTGTTGCCCGGAAGCGACAGGGTTAACTCTCCAGGTGCGGCGCTTCTCCACCACTACCCCGCGCGCGCCTGCGTACTTCAGGCTGCCGCTTCGCGGCCAGGTGTTAATTGCGCGCAGGTGTGGCGGGAAACACGTGGAGCTCCGGCTGAACAAGAGCGCGCGCAGCGCGTTGTGCTCACTTCGTGCTGGGCTACCGCTCACTTCGTGCTGGGCGTCGGCGTCGTTGCAGTTGCTCGCTCTTCAGGTTGCTGCAAGCGACGCTGTTTGCCGGGCTTCCCTCCTGCTTCCGAATCCGAGATTAAGGTGAAGGGGGTCTTTCGGGAAAACGTACCGTTTGCTTTCTGGGCATTTCCGGCTTGCTTCTGTCTAAGACGGACCCAGTGCCTGCTCCTGTCAGGTTTCCGTAACATGCTGAGTGGCATGAAATGATCAGCCCTGCAAAATTATAAATGAAACGATAATTTCAAATTGCGTGATTTCTGTGAACCTGGGTGGATGGAAACTCGGAAGCTCTTTTAGATGGCTGTGTGCATTGGAGTCAACCTAAGGGCTGAGGTACTTTCGGCTCTCCCCCGAAAATATTTGAGGGGACCGGCCGCCCCCCCAAAAAGTTGATGGGTGTTGCCATTCAGATAATGTCTGTGTGCCATGTCATGTGATCGATTTTGTGGGGTGGGCCTTACCTGGCCCTCCCCCCCAATATTTTATTCAAGTTGGCACACAAGCGTGTGTGTGACATCGCTTCAGCAATTATTCCTTTTAATGCTATTTAATGGGCAAGCTCTCTCAAGTGGTTTACATAAAACATAAGTACAGTACAGTATGCAATTGAAGTTTCTCTGCATGGCTGGAGTCACTGGGCTGCTTTGGAGTTTCAAGTCATTCTGCTTCAGCCCTGGGTGACCTTGGCTTAGTCACTGGCTTTCAACCCAGCCTACCTCATAGAGCTGTCCTGAGGATGAAGATGGAGAAGACTATAACCATTTGTGCCACCTTGAATTCCTTGGGGGTAAAGGTGGGCTATAGAATGTAATAATAATTCCTTCCTCTCCCATCTGTTCCATGCTTTACAACTTGTCATTTTGGTTTCACCCCACTGCTTCAGAAAGTGTGCAGGCAATCTGACTTAGAAATACAATGCCTCAGGTTTTAAAATTGGAAGGTGTTCCATCCCTGACCTTTTCAGGTAGGGCTTGTAGTAGTCACATGCTGGGAAACCTGTAGAGCTGCTGCCGGTCAGTGTTGACAGTACGGAACTGATGCCTTTCATCTTTGGGGAATTGTCTTTCAGTGAGGAAGGCGGCGCTCTAGAGACTTCAGCCAGCTGTTTCAGAGGATGCCTAAGCTGGCGAAAGTCCTTTGGAACTGTATCCCAGGGGAAATTCTGGCCCACATATTTTCCTTCTTGCCTGCCAGAGACAGATACAACGTTGTGCATGTGTGCGAGCACTGGGCCGCAGAAGTGCATTCCAGTTCTGTCTGGGATTTCACAGAAATTGGGTAAGACGCAGCGTTTGCGGCTGGTTGCTTGTAGAGTCAAAAAGGAACATTACGTTATTGACCATGCCTGCTAACAAACGTGTGTGTGTGTGTGGTGATGATGAAGATGATGATGATGAAGTAGTTTTAATCAGGCACCAGTTAGCATGGTCAGCCATTAAGGATGCTGGGAGTTGTAGCCAAACAACATCTGGAACGCCCCAGGTTCCCCTGGCTCAAAGCCGCCTTCTCATTCTCCGCTGAAAGGCACATGCTTGTTCTCTCCTCCACAAGTTCAGTCAGTATGGATTTAAAGGTGAATGAGACTCTCAGTAGTCATACGCATGCACCCACCCACCCCAATCTCCCCTTCTTGCTGTCAAGGGTGCTTCCCAGCCAATGAATGCACACATCAGATACAGTAGTTCAGTATTTGTTGTTAAAAATAATACAGGCGCTTCTACAGCTCTGGATATCTACGTACTCCAATTTAGCATCTAGGCAGCTATTCCCAGGTTAGTGCTCTGTGGAGCACTTACAGCAAGGGGGGGCACTTCCCCTCTACCAGTTTATGTGCCTTCCTCTGATGGGCTGCATGTATGGAGACTGTGCCTGTGTGGAAACTTCCTCTGCTCATCACTTTTCCATTCCCTCCTAGTTCTGGGGGACAGTGGTTCATGAGAGGGTGGGAAGCACCTGGCCCTTGCACTTGCCTGACCTGCCTCTTCCCCCCTCTACTTCTATTCCATCCTGTGCTCCAGCTTCTAAGCTTCCCCTGCCTCTGATTCTTGCCTTCTGGCTGATACATGTTCCCACATACCAGTGCCCCCCTCCTGTGCCAGACTCTAGCCCACCTGCTCCCAGGGAGCACTCGGCAGCAGCTTGCCAGTCCCTGACACTTGCTGTGGTTGTAATGAAAGACATTGGGACACCTTCACAGGTGTATTGAAATGGTGAGAGTTCTTCCTGGAAAGCCAGATCCTAGGAATTTGGCAAAGGTCCCCAATCAACTGAAAAGTACAAAAATTGTTTGTTTTTGCACCTCGCAGTGAAAACATGGTGTGTGTGTCATAATAGAGGACAGTGTTCTAGTGCAGGATTAAATCAAGCTGCACAGGGCATAAGTTGTGACTGGTGGGTTCCATTTCCTGCATGGTTTTGAGTGCGCATTTGCAGTAGTGTCCACAAACAAGCATTTATTTTTGCTCACAGAACGTACAAACTCTATTTGCTAGAGGTGTCTGATTATAATACAAGGATGTTTGGTCCTCCCTGACTCATTCTAACCTGGAAAGCTGAAACATGTTCCAAGCCACACTGTTTATACCTAGAAAAATCCAAATTAGTTTTAAGTGTACATTTCTCCCTCTAAAATGGGGGTGGGGCACAAAGTATACCTGAAAATGGTTAAAGCTCAGACTTAATAGTTGGTCAAACTTTTATGCTTACAAGCTGACCTTGGGACAATCATGATATCTCTCAGCCTATCCCAACTCACAGGGTTGTTCTGAAGGTAAAATGAAGGGGGCAGGGAAGAAACATGGATATTGCCTCAAGCTCCTTGGAAGAAAAGCTATTAAACATAGTTAAATAAATGGTTGCCGGGGGGGGGGGTGATGCTACAGCTGTAGAGTTGTCTAACCTGCTCATAGATCTAGAAGAAGTGCAAATTAGTTGTGTTCATCTGCTGCAACTCAAATTCAGCCCTGCAGGAGTTCATGGCTTCTCCCCAACATCTTATTTCAGTTTTGACACAGAGGATGAGGATGACGAGTGCCTGTTGCAGTGGCTACAGCCATTCCTAGGTCTCATCAGACACCTGCATTTGGTGGTTGACCAGTCCCTGGACCTGAACCGGAGACAAGCCACAGGCATCTTGGACGTATTGGCCTGTCGGAGCTGCAGGTTGCAGGGGCTCTGTATTGTATGCCTGGGAATAAGCCCCTATTTCTATTCCGGCCAAGATGTCTTGCATAGCATCCGGAGTATCTGCCAAAGCAGGAATGGGATTGATCTCCAGTATATTGACTTCCGGCACATGCCTTTCACTCTGGACAATGGGACTGTTCAGATGATTGCATCCAGCAACCCAAACCTGCATGCCTTGTTCATCAACAACCAAGCACCTGGTCCAATGATTCTCAAGCCAGAGACCATCGCTGATGTTCTGAGGACCTGCCCTAAGTTGTCTGCCTTGGGAGTCTGCTATGCCAGTTTATCTGAGAAGATGTTTTGGGAACTACTGAAACCGAACAGAGGGCCGTTCCGGTTTCTGGACCTTTTCTATGAAGGGCTGGACAGCAACATTCCCAAAGAGCTTTGGGCTTTGGTGAGTGAGAAGCACCCACAGTTCCGTGTGAGGCTGGAGTTTGCTCCAACAGTGCCTATAAGGAAGATTCCTGTGGTACTGAAGCCAACCATCCCTGTGTCCGCTTTGCATTTTGACACACCTCTGCACATGGCTGATCAGGTTAAGTTCATTGCCAGCACCTACAGCAGGACTTTGGAGAGGTTGGTCCTTTACAATGCCCCCTCTGCTGACCTCAATGCTTCACTAATAGAACTGGCAGGAAAGTGTGTGCATCTGAAAGAGGTTCACTGTTACTCTGCGGTTAGCGAAGCAGTGGTAGAAGCTTTTCTTTTACACTGCCCGGGTTTGAAAAAATACACCCTGTCAGCACAGAAGTTCTCTTTTGATATTCCACCAGCAGTAGTTCAGTGACTTGACCAAAATGAGAGTTCATGCACACTTGTGCCCTGAAAGAGCAGCAACATTATTTGGCATAAACAGCATAAAAGTACTCGGTTGCTGTTTCCACTGAGTCTCCTGTTGCAGAGCCACAGTATAGACACAGATAAAAAATAGGCAGGGCAGGAGTCAGTCCTATGGGTAGCTATAAATTTTAAACCCACAGGTCCAACCTAGAGTTGAAGATGTTACTTGAAATCAGTGTGAATAACACTGAAGTCTCTTAGTCTCCTGGATACAGGATATTTTAAATTTTACACAACTGCAGATTTTAGTATTCCCCACCCCCACCCCCAAACTCAGACATCACAGATAGCATTTATCACAGTTCACCTAGATCTGCACATGAAACAATTTTAAACACTTGCTATTCTATTTTGGTAAGAACCTAACTTTATTTTGCAGCGTGTATTCTCAACCAGGCATAGGCAACCTTGGCTCTCTAGATGTTTTGGAACTACAACTCCCATGATCCCTAGCCAACAGGGCCAGTGGTCAAGGGATCATGGGAGTTGTAGTTCCAAAACATCTAGAGAGCCAAGGTTGCCTATGCCTGACACCTCAACCATAGTAAGTCCAAGGTGTGATGGTTCAAGGGACAGAAATGAGCAGGAGCTTTCTTGTCCTACAGTTGACTGACAGAGGTTTGTAAAAGGTCTGTTTGTGTTAGTTAGTTTTAAGCTTTGTTGCATTTTTTAAAGCCTTGCCAAGAAGGAAGCACATTCTTCAGTCACTTTCTGGACTCTAGTGGCAATACCATTCCAAACTCCCCTACCATAGGTTTTTAGCAGAACTCATTTTGTATGCAGCTAAGTTCTATTCCAGAGTAGACACATCAAAATTAATGGATGTGACTAAATGGAGTCCTGTAATTTAATGGGTCTACTTTGAGTAGAACTGAGCTACCTGCAACCCAGGATTTAGAGCTATGCTATCCGAAGACTGCAGCTCTGATCTGGAGTTCTGACTTATCTTCAGGAGTGTCTCTGATCCAGGATAGTCAAAGTGTCAGGTCACTATTTCACTTTCTGAGAATTTTGAGGTCTACCTGGTTAGGGTGCCGATTATCATCCTTGTCAAGAGGATGGCTGCCTGGAATGGCAGCATCACAGGCTGGAATCCTATAGATGCAGCAACTCTCCCATAAAGATGGGGGTATGGGCAAATGGCACCTTTTGAATTTCTGCTGTGCAGCTGTGGCAGCAGACGTGGGTGCACATTACTTTCTACTGGGAACTGATGCACGTATCTCCATCCAGAAATGGTGTCCAGACACCCAAGCTTTGGACATCATTTCTGAATGGAATTACATGCATCAGTTCCCACTATGGCAGATAGGTGGGGATAGCACAGTCATGGAGTTCTTCCCATCTCACTGCCTTCCATATGTAACTGGGAGGTTGGGACATCTGCTTAGGGCTCTTGTATTTGCAGATCATGGCTCTGAAACCAGCTGGGTCCAAGGTTCCTGCAGTCAATTAGGGCTTATCCACACTTACCTTTTGCCCTGAGCTTTCCCTGCGAAAACCCACTCTTTAGAGCTCAATTGGAGCAAACTTCAATTCGGGTTTTCTACAGATTGATGTTTACTCTGAGCTTTAAACTGTTGGTTTTTGCAAGGAAAGCTTGGAAGCAAAAGGGGGGGCACTCGGACATGGAGCTTTAAATCACATAATGTGCTTGAAAAGAGCAGAGGAACGGTAAGTGTGGATAAGCCCTTAGCTGATGGCTGGATGGAGGAAGAGCTGCTTGTGAGCAGGGGCATCAGATGCAGAGGGTGGGCTCTGAGGCACATACAGGGATGATGTTCACCGCCTCAACTGTCAGTCTCCAGGTGGCACACCTTCAATTCTGCTACTACTATTACTATTCTGCTATTACTATTACTACTGTAATAAACACTTTGAAACATTTTCCTTACTGCTGGAATTCTCCTTGCTGTGTTTGTCCTCTTGGAAACCACAAGAAAAGCAGCCTAGAAGCTGAAAGACCAAATGAAATAAAACTTAAGGTGGCCTTCAGACAGGTCTGCTTCCACTATCGCTTCCTCAAAGTTGTGCATGGGGAAGGCAAATGGGCAGGAGCCACCCTTGGCCCTTTCCGGGGCTTCTGCTGACCTCCTGGCCTACTGTGTTTGTGCAAGCAAGTGTATTCTCTTTCCATGATGCTGCATCTTTATTCACGGCTTTGTGCAATGCAAATAGCGGTGCGCTTTCATTCTGTGCATTGTTCAACCCGAGGGTTGGCCATGCCTGCCCATTGTGCTGGGCTTGGAAGAGAGCCAGCAGCACTGCTGATGAGATTTTTGTGGGAGGAGGATGTTTTCTCCGCTCTGCCTGGATCGCTAAATGGTTTTGTTTTTCCCTCTGACACACGCACAGAAAGGAAAGGGAGCTTTGCTGTGAGGCAAGAGATTATGGCACTAGTGTAGTCACAGCACCACACACACAAACTATGCAGGACTCGTCCAGTTCCTTGGCTATGGATGGCTACCCCAGCAACGTACCAGCGTTCCTAACCAAGCTGTGGACATTGGTAGAAGATCCTGAGACCAACCATCTCATCTGTTGGAGTATTGTGAGTACAACTAACGTTGGGAGCTGCTAGTTTGCTGTTTGACAAGCCCTTGTAGGGCACTGTGTGTCATGCGCAACTTACAGGGGCTTCATTAGCTAGAAACTGGTATTGTTCAGGTACCTAACCTAACCAGTCTTATGCATGTTTAGTTACTTCTATGCCGTGTTGAGTTCAGTGGGGGTTACTCAAATGTAAGGTCTAGTTTGTGCATCAGACAGACTTGAGATGATGGAATTCTGGGCTACAGTGCTTCAGACTGTAGGTGGGCTGGAGTGTCAAGTTGGCTTGTTCTATGTTCCCAGCATAAGTTTCCTGAATGTAATAAGCTTAGTATATTGGGGAGAAAACGACTCCATCTCTGAGGGAGAAGGCTGTGCTAAACTTGATGTGCTTGTTGTCTGTGAAGAGCTTTCTCCACTGGGGAGCGCTTGGAAATGCAACTCCCCACCTACAGTTTGTGGGTCAGAATCCTAGCACTTCATTCTGCATGGTGCTGCATCAGTTGGTTCTCTACTGGGGAAGAGGGAGAAATTCAATTTGGTTCACATTTAAAGGTGAGCTAAAACTAATTCGCACTTTCCCAAACAATATGTGAACCGAGACATGGCCATCCTTCAAATTCTCCAAATTTTGCAATGAAATTCTCTAGCCAAGCAATGTTTGCATAAAGTGGGTAAAGTGCACATAAGAATGTATATATTAGTTACAATAATTACACAAATAATATACAAATATTAAGGAACATTGTTTTGCAAAAATGTGCATATTGGGAGAAACTCGCACCAAAATGCCAGTGAATAGTAAACTGATGCAAAAAACTAAATGAGAAATTGAAGTTTGTCAGATTTGACCATCCCTATGCGGGTGGCGCTGTGGGTTAAACCACAGAGCCTAGGGCTTGCCGATCAGAAGGTCGGCGGTTTGAATCCCCGCGACGGGGTGAGCTCCCGTTGTTCGGTCCCAGCTCCTGCCCACCTAGCAGTTCGAAAGCATGTCAAAGTGCAAGTAGATAAATAGGTACAGCTACAGCGGGAAGGTAAACGGCATTTCCGTGTGCTGCTCTGGTTTGCCAGAAGTGGCTTTGTCATGCTGGCCACATGACCTAGAAGATGTACGCCGGCTCCCTCGGCCAATAACTCGAGATGAGCGCCGCAACCCCAGAGTCGGTCATGACTGGACCTAACAGTCAGAGGTCCCTTTACCTTTACCTTTACTGTTTGCATGAAATTGTAGCTGCCTTCCCCATAGAGTTGTTCCTGGAGCTGTTTTGATCACCTGTTTGTTTATTTCACAACTGTCTGTCCATAGCTGTCATCTTGCATGGGAAGGCAATGGGCCTCACCACCTTTCTCAACCTGGTGCCTTCCAGATACCTTTTTTGGCTGCCTGATAATCTATGACCATTGGCCAAACTGCCAAGGAGCTCAGTGTGACATACACCGTTCTCTCCCTCCTCATTTAACCCCACAACTGTGTGAGGTAGGCTAGACTGAGAGGCAGTGACTGGCCCAAAGTCACCCAGTGAGCTTTGTGGGAGATTTAAACCTTGGTCTCCCAGGTCCTAGTCTGAGACTTTAACTTAACCACTAAAACACCCTGGCTCACTGGAAGCTGGGGCCCAGCAATATCGGGAGGACACCATGTTGGGCAAGGGGAAGCTGTGAGGATCGGTGCAGCACACAGACCCCCCCAAGTGTCCCTATTTTCCAGGGACACCCCTGATTTAGAGAAGCTGCCCTGGTTTCTGCTTTGATCCTGGAATGTCCCACTTTTCCTTAGGATGTCCAGATTTTCATTGAAGAAATGTTGGAGGGTATGCACAAAGGTTATTTTTCTATGGTGATTTTAATTCCCGATCAGTTATACTTTCAGTTGCTCCATTTTAGTAGCTTGTGAAGCATTTCTTGATGGCTCTAAAAATTAGTTTTTGCACATTACTGGCTGCTGTTTCATTTATCTTGTAACCTAAAAGCACTGCTAGTTTATTCTGATTACAGATAATGAAGTGTGTCAATGGTCATTGGCTGATATGGAGAAAATATAATGTTTGCTGGTTGTTTTTTTGTTTTTGCTGTAAGCAGAAATTAGTTAGATTTAACTAGTTTTACCTGACCTCTGAACATGGGATATATGTCTTGAATGCCTCTAAGTGTGGTGGTGCTCAAATCTACAGAACTTTTCTATAAAATTACCCACTAAATCTCTCAAACCAGACTTTAGAATCAGTAGTTAGATTTGTGGGTGAGAATTTTAAAATCATATTTTCACTGTGGATGTTTTATCTCTGGGTTGGGAGTAATGATGGAAAGAAAGTGAGCCGGGGTACTTTCTTTGGTTCATTCTCTTCTTCCCTCCTTTCAGACCACTCTTGTTTGTGAATTTGAAAGAGAAAAAAAAATCCTGCCTGCATCTTGAGCTAATTCTTACTGAGAACTGGTTCTTTGTCTGGTTTTTATCATTCTCGGTATGGATAACTGTATTCCATAAAAGTAAAAAATACATTAAATTTACATTCTGAAACATTGGGTGGTGCTCAGCTAAGTCATATTTAGAGCCATTGAAACCAATGGACTTTACTTATGTAAACCCAATGATTTATGTCTGTCTGCTCCATGACTAACATAGAATGCTGTTCTTTTGCAAAACTGTTTTAACTGTACTTTTTTAAAAAAAGTTTAAAATGCACTGTTTTGCTCTAGATACATATATGTGCACAAGCACACAAATATGATGTGTTGACAAATGTTTAATCCTACATGGGACTGAGTTGATCTCCCTCATACTGCACTTGGACATCACAGTAAACTGTTGTTTACAAGGATCCGTCCAGCAGACTGGATGTTGTGCTCTTGCACTCACCATTAACCCTGGTGTCAGCACAACACTAGGTGACTTGACTTTAAAGGGAAGAATTAGGAGTACAGTACACTTGATGTGCATTCCCAGTTCTTCTTTTTGGCCATGGCTTGAACTTTTTCATACTTGATGTCATATATGATGATAGGCCTGGAAAAGTTGAGTGGGATTTGCCAAGTACACCCTGATGATGTGGGTCTAATTAGGCGCAACATGCTGGAGGTTTTCCCGCTGTCTCACTAAACTGTGGATTGGTAAGATGTAAATGAACCTATCATCCTCTCCAGCCTCTTCCCTGATCGCAGGACTTAGAAGCATTTCCTTTTAGTCAACTGCAGTGTGTTTTGTCTGAACCAATAAACTGTCCTAATTTCAAACTAGCCACATTTGAAACTGTGGTTTCTGAAACTTGCTTGTTAGCCCCAGTTTTGAATCTGTACAGCATGGCAAGCCATGGTCGAAAGTTTCCCAAGTTCTCTACTTGCTTGAGGAGGAAGAGCAGGGAAGCATGTTAATATAGGACAGTGACATGGGGTGGAAAGTTTCTGCTGTAAACATCTAAATTTTTACTGTTCTTGTGGTTAAAAATTATTGGTGGTAATTAACAAATGCCATTGTAATGCTAATCAAAGTTGACAGTTTCAGTAAGTAATATTTTCAGGTGATTATCCATGAGAAGTGTATAAGTATGTGTTTTGTAAAAATGAGGGGTTGTGGAACTAAAACACAAAATACCCTTTAGTCTACAAGCATCCTGGGGCTTTTGGAGATGGTGTCGAGAGCCCCCCCCCTGCAAGGCAGAGAGTTTAAAGCTCTTTCTGTGCCTAGAAGACCCTTTACAGCCTTCACCCCAAACTTCTCCATTTTGGAGAAGTCATGCCACCTGACCTCTGCCACACACATCTGTTGTCTTACATCTAACATGAGATGTTAGGCAGGTATGAACTGGGAGCTAAATCACACACATGACCATATATGCTATGTAAGTGGCACATTATGGAGTAATGTTGATCTCAAGAACTTTGCATGTAAAACACATTTCAGGGAGCATCACATCTTGATGCTAATGAAATCAGAGAAGAGAATAAAGTTAAACCAGAACATTTTTCTTTTCATTTGGTTGGGGGGGGGGCATGTGTTTTTGTGACCAACATAAGCCACTCAGCCAACTAAGTTTTATTGTTCTAAACTCATCTGATTGTGTTCTTAACACAAATTTTCTTCTGTTTACCAAATTGGGAAAGCAAAACTATCAATACAATAAAGGATTATGAACCTATTGTCTATTTATTTGGAGAAGTCTTTAACTGAAGATTAGCTGGGGAAATAGAGACATTCTGGGTCACCTTGTGTCCTATGCTGCTGGATGCCGCGTGGAAAAACTGTTTTCAGATAATGAAACTGGGAAATTATTTTTACAGTGATACAGAACACTATAACTATATGGAAATGAAAAATGCTTCTGTAAGTTGACTTTTACATGGAATCGCCCAATTCCACCCGTAGCTGACAAGTCCCTCTGGGATCAGATCAGTCTCTTGCTGTCCACTACAACACAGTAGACCTCATTTATTAAAGTTTGTTTAATGGACCATTTGATAAAATAGTGGAGGTGCATATTTCACAGAAGCTTGTGGGCTACTTGCTTTCCTTTAGCACTATAGAACTACACTTGACTGTGGCAGCCAGTAAAACCAGTGCTTTTTTCTGGGGGGACGCAGGGGTATGCATACCCCTAAATTAATGCTGGTGGTCAACAAAAGAGGTTTAAAGACTGTCTCAAGGCAAATCTCATGGGCTTTGAAGACACTCGAACTCAGGACACAAGGGAGAAACGTGCTAAGAGGAAGGCACGCTTGGCTATTCCACACCGTGATCAGCTCCTGCCCGGAAATCAATGTCCCCACTGTGGAAGGACGTGTGGATCCAGAATTGGCCTCTACAGTCACTTACGGACTCATTGTTAAAACCTTGTTTATGGAAGACAATCTTACTCGGCTACGAATGATTGCCAAAGAAGAAAAGATCCCTAAACATTTTGTGTATCTAAGTTTGGCCTCATTGAGGGGCAGTGTTTCAATATGAGTAGGAAAATGAGAGTACCCCCTAAACATTTTTTAAAGAAAAAAAGCACTGAGTAAAACTATGTTCTTTTGTCAGTACTGGAGTCTGAACAGCAGCAGTGCACTGGAGGACTGCTAACTTCCACTGCTGACTAAGGAGGTCAGGAACATTAAGAAGACCTTTATTTAACAAAGTAATAATAGAAAATAAAATAAAAATAAAAATGTGCACCCCCACCCTCGAGACCATTCCATTGTAACTTTCCACCCTCTCAAAAATTCAACACCTCTTTCGGTGGTTTGACCCCTTTCCGTTTTAACAGTACAAATTCTACAAATACCTTCCATATCTCCTTAGAATTATTTCTCCTGCATATTTCCTATCTTACCTTAATAACGCATGTTAATTTATCATTAATAGCTATATCCCACACCTCTTTATAGCACTCTTCCATTTTATATTCACCTTGCTACTTCCACTTCCTAGCTATAATAACTCGTGCAGCTGTCAATAAAGGAAGAGCTTTTTGATGGTAAGAGCTGTTCAGCTCTGGAGCGGACTCCCAAGGATTGTGGTGGACGCAATTCCTGCTGAATGGGTATTGGGGGCAGGGGGGCTTGCTCTACCACCTTCTACTTCTAGTAAGGAAGCCTGATCCCTATTCAGAATTGGAAACTAGTAGTGTGTAATGTGCCGAGATCTATAATTGGGAAGAGGAGCCATATTGATATCCACACACACGGCTTGTTCATGCTTCCGTTTGCCCAGGTGCATTCCCCAGAGAAAACCCGTGGTTTAGTGCTGAGTCGGCCCAAATGGCAATTGGGTTTTCTGCAGATTGCTGTTTGTTCTGATTTAGCAGTAAAGAGTGTGTTTTCCCAGGGAAACCTGTGAGGCAAACAAAAAACAACTCAGATCTGTGCCTAGGAAGCACAGCACAAGTGGAAAACTTCTTGGCCTCAAGATTTCTTGGTGCAGGATGAGTAAAGTGTGAACGAACCCACAGTTAAGAGTATGTGTTATATCTACATACATATTTGCACAGTATCCGTGTGTACACATTTTGAGATTTTCAATAAATAACATACCGTACTTCAGTTAGAAAGAGACATAATCACACAAAATACAAGACCTTCAGATGTTGTACCACAGTTAATTACACAGTACAGTGTTTGTATTGTTGGCAGATCATAATAAAAAACCCAAGGGAAGCCCTTGTGGTCCATAAGAAAAAAAAGTTCCAAAAATGAAGGAAAATTTTATTAGGACAAACCAAGAAGTCACAAAAATGTGGCAACCTTTCCAGTTCTTCAAAACTTCCATCAGGCAAAATGATACACAAAGTGGGAAAGAGTTGGATGGGGATTTTATTATTATTATTTTGGTAGAAAAATCAGCTAGGATGTTGCAACAATGAGGTCTGCTTATGGGTTGGTGTTTCACGATGAAGACAGCAGACTTAAGTGCCTGTCAGGTGCTGAGGATCCAAATTACACAACTGGTTTCCTGGGGGGGGGGTGCTGGGCATGCTGACATCAGGTGCACCTGCACCCGTGACGTGCATGGTCCTGTGCAAAAATTTGTGGGTGCCCTGCCTCTTCATGGGGTAAGTTGTAGGGTCTGGAGCACCCACAGCCCCACTCATTTGCTACCTGTGGTTCTCTGCCAAGAGGCATTGATTGTTAAGCTATACTGACTGCGATTTTTGCATTGCATTGTCATTTAGCTTAGTTTTCTCCTTTCTATACTTGCCCACTAAGATATTGCTTAATGCATCTGACAAAGTGAGGTTGACTCTCCGAAATGTCACGATAAAATATTGTTACGTCTCTAAGGCACTCGCTCTTAGATTTTCCGTTCCCGAGCACAGTTCAAAGTGTTGGTGCTTACCTTTAAAGCCCTAAATGGCCTTGGTCCAGTATACCTGAAGGAGCATCTCCACCCCCATCGTTTTGCCCGGACACAGGTCCAGCACCGAGGGCCTTCTGGCGGTTCCCTCGTTGCGAGAAGCCAAGTTGCAGGGAACTAGGCAGAGGGCCTTCTCAGTAGTGGCGCCCGCCCTGTGGAACGCCCTCCCATCAAATGTCAAAGAGAAAAACAACTACCAGACTTTTAGAAGACATCTGAAAGCAGCCCTGTTTAGGGAGGCTTTTAATGTTTAATCCATTATTGTATTGTATTTTTCTGTTGGAAGCCGCCCAGAGTGGCTGGGGCGGGGTATAAATAATAAATTATTATTATTATTTATTATTTATTATTTCAAGTATCTAAATGTGAATTAAAGCACCAACAAACACACCTCAGAAATGGCAGCCAGGATGCAAATTTCAGCCCGTCCTTTGTTTGAAAATGCTGGTTTGTTATGAATCCGGTTTCACATATTTGTAGAATCTCAGTTTAGCATTAGAGCTTTATAGTAATGAGCAGGTAGCTAACATTGTTTAACTCTCTCTTTTTCCCCCTTTAAAGAATGGTTCCAGCTTCCATGTTTTTGATCAGAGTCGATTTGCGAAGGAGGTGCTGCCTAAGTATTTCAAACACAACAATATGGCCAGCTTTGTGCGACAACTGAACATGTGTAAGTAACATTCCCAAGATTTAGAAAGTACAGACTTGCTTGTATGATGGAGGAAAGGCCATGATTAAAATTATTTATTTATTTATTTATACCCCGCCCATCTGGCTGGGTTCCCCCTGCCACTCTGGGCGGCTTCCAACAAATACCAAAATAAATTAAAATATCACAGAAAAAAAACTTCCCTAAACAGGGCTGCCTGTTTTTAAATGTGGTTTTAGTACATTGCCAAACCTAAAAAGCAGAAGCACTAGAGCCGACTTATGTATTTGGCAACCTAGTAAGTTAATGTTTGTTAGAGACTTTTAAGTTTATTATATATTCACATATAATGACTGCCATGAGCAGCAAAAGAAGAAGAAAAAGGTGCCAGGTACTCTGTACTGGTGAGCAGCATCACAAAAAAGCACTGTTTAAAGGTGATACCAGTTTTCAAATCTCACTTCTCTTCAAAGAATTGAGATAAAAACAATAGCGACATAAATAAGAAGTTATATATCAGCAGCTAGCAAGAATTCAACATGAAGGAAGCAAGAGACAGAGAGAGGGGGAAGACTTGCTTTTCTGGGTCCACTTGCTTTTCTGGGTCCACAGCAAGGGACTCCTTTAATCTGGAAGAGGCAGGGTAGGCACACTGAGAATTCTCCACTGCCTCTCATCATCTTGGGGGCTTCACACAAAGTGGGAATAGTGGGAATATTGAAGATGTAGACTTATTGCTGATCTGGGATTTTGTCTCTCTGTCCTCTGGAACTGGCACACTGGTTCGCAAGCATGTGTTTGCCACATCCACACTTTTGTGCAGTCACAGGTGTATACCTAATGTGTAAATCAGCCCCACCCCCACCCCAGTCCTTCTGCTTCTCACCAGGCTTCTGTTTGTCCATTTAGATGGCTTTAGGAAAGTCGTGAACATTGAACAAGGCGGGCTTGTCAAGCCTGAACGCGACGACACTGAGTTCCAGCACCTTTATTTCTTGCAAGGCCATGAACACCTCCTTGAGCACATCAAAAGGAAGGTAGGAAACACAAGTCACAGAAACTATTAGTCTGTTGTGATCATGTGCTACGTATAGCCTGCTTGGGATAGGTTTACAAGTATAAAACCAATTACAAAAATATAGTCACATGTGATTAAAATATGCTATAAATAATTGCATCAAAACATTAAAATCAACATCCACAATTAAAATATTCAATGAACAAACCCATTAAAAGAACAAGCATTATGTTGTTGTTGCTGCTGCTGCTGCTGCTGTTGCTGTTGCTTTATTTTCCATCCTCTTTCCTAGCATGAGCTCTGTAGGATTATCTAAACCTGAGAGAGATCGTGTGACATCAGAGATTGCCCCTGCCATAGTCCAGGCTCCAGACAAGGGAAGGTGTCATCACCTGATAAAAATAACACTTGCCAGCAAATGTATTTGTTTCCCTGACATTCACCCACTGCATTTTTAGGAGTGCGCTTGCAAAAGCTCAGGAATGCACTGGGTGAAGAGGGCCTTGGTTGCATTTAGCATCCCCTGGATCAGGCATGTCAAACCTGCGGCCCTCCAGATGTTTTGGCCTACAACTCCCATGATCCCTAGCTAGCAGGACCAGTGGTTGGGGAAGATGGAAATTGTAGTCCAAAACATCTGGAGGGCCGCAGGTTTGACATGCCTGCGCCTGGATTGTGTTTCCTACCTCACACATTCACACAATTTATCCTTCTATTTCTGCTTCTTTCTTTGGTTGTTTCTACAGGTATCCATTGTGAAAAGTGAAGAAACCAAGATGCGCCAAGAAGACCTTAGCAGATTGCTGTATGAGATCCAGATCCTCCGGGGTCAGCAAGAGACAATGGAGTGTCAGGTGCAGGACATGAAGCAGTAAGTGAATGCTACCAGAAGCATCATGGCATTGCAAGGGGGTAGGACTAGATGACCCTCGGGGGTGACTTCCAACTCCACAGTGCTATGATTCTATGGCATATTACCTGTACCCAGTCTGACTACTGGGAGAATTCTGTGTACATGCAGCTGGAGTGTTACTTTTGGCCTCTTTGGATGAGACTTGCCTCCACAGAAGGTAAAGATACTGCAGTTACCTGAATATGGGCCCATCTTTACTCCAGATGTCAAACCTGTGATTTCTATGTCAAAGGTTAAGGGAGGTCTGACATTCAAATAACTGTAGACTCTCTCCAGTTTGGGTGAGCGCAAGAGCCCAATTTCGGCAGGAGCTGTAGCAGTGGGTCCAAATGGGCCCATAGAGAGAAGACAACAAAAATGGATGCAGCCTCATAGTTAGATTTCTATATATAAAACTCTACAGTTGCTCTAAGGACAACATTCCCCTCCCTTTAGTAAGAAACAAAAGTTACTGGCCCTTATGATTTCCATATTGTCAGTGCAATCCTATAAATGTTATCTTAGAAATAAGTCCCACTGAGGTCAGTGGTGCTTATTCCGCCGTAAGTATGTTTAAGATTGCTGCCAGAATCACGAAAGCCTACAAGTGCGCATTGACTGTTTCCTGTGATTCATTCAGAGACTGTGCCCTCAGCCTGCGGTTCTCTATTCCTTTCAGGCAGAATGAAGTTTTGTGGAGGGAAGTTGTGTGTCTCAGGCAGAATCATTCACAGCATGAGAAAGTGATCAATAAGGTAATGTTTCTGTTGATGCCAATAATGTGATGTGGGGGGGTGTTTGCTACTTGCAGAGCAGGGGGTGGTTGGCTCCACTGAAATTGGCACATGGTCAACAGTCGGCTTTCTCAAGGAACTCTGGGGAATGTGGTTCTGTGAGGCGGATGGGCCTCACAGAGGAGTGGGAAACTTTTTCAACCCAAAGGGCATATTTCCTCATGTCATTCGCACATGTGGCATTCCCACATGGGCAACCTCTTAGGTGCCACATGCCAATGCTTGGCAGGGTCAGAGGCAAAAGTGGGTGGAGCAATAGGATGGACTCTTGCCTCTGTACAATAGGTTACATTCCAGTCCTGCAAAAGCCTCATGTTTACACACACACACACACACACACCCATCTGTCCTGGCCCTCACAGCCTGAAGAAGACAAACTTTCTGAATTTGTGCAGATGCTTCAGGACCAGTGTAGCTACATTAAATGTCAGGAATCACCCAGGTTTCTGATCTAATGTGGCACAAAGTTGGGGTACCTTCTGTTGCCCCTGGGCAGGGTAGCATCTAACAATGTGACCACCCTCCCCAAATGTCCCAAATGAATGTTCACTGCATTCATATAAGAGTGCACACTTTTGATGTATGCTTACATACATGTCGTGGAAGATGGCCATGTCTGTGTCATCTTGCCTGCCCCAGTCCTTCATTTTTAGCAACTTGAAAGTTGCCTTATATAAGAAGTTGCCTTACATCAAGTCAGATCATTGCTCCATCTAGCTCTGTGTTGTCTACACAGACTGGATGTGACTCTCCGGGACTGCAGGTTAGGGAGTTTCTCAATGCACTACCTACATATATTGGGGATTGAACCTGGATCTTCTCCATGCAAAGCAGATGCTTGCAGCCCTCCTTCCCCTGGAAGGGAGCTCCTCCTTGTGTGAGCAGAGAGGTGGACGGTGGAGTGCTGAATCACTCTGCTGACTGACAAACACCTGACCTTGATTTCCCCTGACAGCTGATTCAGTTTCTCTTCGGCCAGCTCCAATCCAGCCCCAGCAATGCTGGAATAAAGAGAAAGCTGTAAGTACCCTCATGTGACTGCATGGACATGCACGGGCAAGAAACTAGTTGGGGGCTCACCCTTCATTTTCTCTCCCCCGCCCCCAGCTTAGCTCCAAGTGGCGTGGTAGGTCACCAGACCTGGGCACCATGGTGACAGAAAAATGAATGGGGCTGGGAACTGATGAGTCAGAGCTGCTGACAGGTCCCATTCAGTGCCTTTGGAGAACCACCCTGTCAGCTTGCTGTGACCTTTGTTTTAGTGGTATACAGGGGGATTGAAAGAAGAAAATTTGAAGAGAAAGGGGAGTGGAGGCAAGGTCCCCTGTGGAAGCCACAGAGAGGTTTTCCAGTAATATCATTACAGGGGGGGGGGAGAGGGAGGTGCATCAATGGGACTGTCAAGCCTCTTGGTCATGGGTGAGCTTATTAGGTGGCTGTAGACAGATGCAAAGTCTATGGAAGGCCTGTGATGGTTTGCCATATGGACAGCCTAGGAACATTAGAGCTGCCTTGCTGGAGTAGACCAAGGGGAGGTCTAATTTAGGACTCTAGTTACAGGAGTAGCAACCCCACAGCTCTGGGCTCAGAGGACAAGCTGCTGTATTTGTGAGCGAGGGGTGGTGTGACAAGTGTTGGCAGGGGCTGATGGGAGTTGTAGTCCAAAACATCTGGAGGGCACCAGGTTGAAGAAGGCTGGTGCTGTGGAAATTGCTTTGAATGAGTGGGGAGCCTAGACTTCATGGAGCAGTTTTCATGTGTTTGTGTTTCCAAGTGCCACCTGATCAGCTGAGAAGCCTCCTAAAGGCCAAAAGAAGCGCCAGCTGTTCTTTCCTCTAGCTGCCCCCAGAAAGATTCAGCACTCCCCCCCCCCCAAGAACCAGTGAGCTTGTGAATAGTGTTCTTACAAGTCACGCAGCAGAGTGACTGAGATGAAGGATTTGGGCTTCCTTCTCTCAACAGGCCTCTCATGCTGGATGATGGCAATTCTGCTCCACAAATGACAAAGTTCAGGAAGCATTTGTCTTTGGATCCCATTCATGACTCCTATTTCATCCAGTCGGTGAGTTTGGGATGACGTCCTGCTCTTGCCTGCTCTTATTTATTTGCAAGGTGCTAGCGATTAATCAAACATTTTTTAATTATTTTTAGACATACATCTGAAGCTGCCTTTCCCCCGAGTCAGATCACTGATCTATCTTGCTCAGTATTTGTTGTATACAGCACTGAGTGGCAGAAGCTCTCTGGGATTTCAGACAGTAGACTTCTCCAGCCCTTACTAGAGATGCCAGGGATTGAACCTGGGACTTACTGTATGCAAAACACATGCTTTGTCACACTAGGTTACCCTTTCAGTGCAGATACTTGCAAACACTGTGAGTGACAGCAGGTGCCATCTATGAAGAAGCAGGCATTCTTTCACATAAAGGAAACATTTCCTCTTTTGAAATGGTCCCTGCTGAAACAAGGGCCTGTGTGCTTCATCTGAAAGCAAAAGAGTCATGTTTCCACACACCCCTTGAAGATACAGTAGTTGCTTTATTCTTGTTTGCATCTATGCAAATTTAATCAATTATTCAGTTAAATTTAAATTCTAATTCATTTAAATCAGAATGCCTCCATGTTTTGCAAAAGCGAGTTGTAGGCAGCACATTTCTGTTTCACCAGGCCCTTTGGCTTTTAATTATCTGTGGCCTCAATGTTTTAATCCAGTTTAATAATAATAATAATAATAATAATAATAATAATAATAATAATAATATTTATACCCCGCCCTTCCCAGTCAAGACCGGGCTCAGGGCGGCTAACAACAAAAATATCAAAGCAAGCATAAAAGAAACAATTCAATTAAAATACAGATTAAATATAATGTTAAAATTCAATTTTAAAATTAGGAATCTACAAGTGAAACCTCATTTAAATATCTATAGGATAAAACCTTAGGGGAGGGTAACACCGGGGTCAGACTGAGTCAGTCCGAAGGCCAAGCAGAACAGCTCTGTCTTGCAGGCCCTACGAAAAGATGACAACTCCCGCTGGGTCCTAGTCTCCTGAGAGACTAGAGAGACTCCTGAGAGTCTCCTGAGAGAGCATTCCACCAGGTCGGGGCTAATACCTGTAATAGAATTGCCTTTTAGATTTTTCTTTGCTTTCTATTATCCCAGTTTCAATGTATCTGTCTGTTTGGTTCTTTTGTATTGTAAGTCACTTGGAGTTACTTTGTTTAAAAAACTGAGCAATAAAGTTAACAAATTAAAGAAACTTGACTGGAAAAAAACACTTTCCTTCAGGAAACATGTGCCCCCAAACCTTTGTTTATGCAAGTAATTTATGTGTTGAGGGTGGAGAGTTTAAAATGATTTCAGGGGAGATTTGGGGTGCAAGGGTAGTGTTAAGCACCCCTTTTTCACATACAGTACATGGATTTCCTCCTGCATATGTCCTGACATTAGCATCACAAGGCAAAAAGGAGGTTGGGAATTTGCTATGTAATGTGTGCCTGTTCCACACTAAGTGGGACCTTCTTCCCAGACCAATGTGTATAGATTCAATTGGCAAGAGAAAAAGCACAATTACCAGTAGCTCCATCAGGGCAGGATTTGAGGGCAGCCTCCTCTTCCCCTGCCCTGCTGCCTCAGAACTCCCCCCCCCCAAAAAAAACTTTAGCAGCTGGATACATTCTGAAGTAGAACCTTAGAAGACTGTGTCCTGTTCTGGGCACCACAGTTTAAGAAGGATATTGACAAACTTGAACGTGTGGAAACCAAGCCTTATGAGGAACAGGAGTTAGCTATGTTTAATATGGAGAAATGTAGACCAAGAGGTGATATGATCGCCATCTTCAGTTATCTAAACAACTGCCCAATGGAGGATGGAGCAAGCTTGTTTTCTGCTGCTCCAGAGGGTATGACCCAAACCAAAGGATTCAAATTACAAGAAAAGAGATTCTGACTCAACATTAGGAAGAACTTTCTGATGGTAAGAACTGTTCAGTACCTTGTAAGGTAGTGAGTGGACTCTCCTCCATTGGAGATATTTAAACAGAGGTTGGTTGACCATCTCTCAGGGATTATTTAGCTATGGTTTCGGCTTTGGAAGGCTAGGCTAGATGACCCTTGGCTTCCCTTCCAACTTTACAGTTCTGTGATTCTATGACTTGAAGTGGTCTCAAATTTAATATAGTCCAGTCTCCAATTGGTGCAGGTACTATATAAAGCACACATGACTTAAGTCTATAATCTAACGTTACCCAACTACACCGCTGACCGTTACAGCGATGCTTTACTGTTGCATTGTTAAAAAATATGTCTTTCCCCCCATCCTTGCCTGCAGCCATCTGCAGAACCTGCTTCGTGCTTAAACAGCCCTGCTGTCCCCGGAGGGCCAATAATATCAGATGTTACTGAAGTGTCGCCATCTAATGCTGTGGTCATGCAGCCTACTTCCAACAGGGAGAGGTAAGAAAAATCAAATGTTTTAGTGAGCAACATGGATGGACGTAGGAGACAGAAATAAATAAATGCCACAGGAGACTGAATAGGCCAGGGCCAGCTTTGCCATTAGGGGCTCCTCCAGATGGGTGGTTTTTGTCCCCCCCCCAATGTGTGTTCTGCAGCATGTGGGATGCTTTAATTGAGATGGCTGTATAGCAGGGGGTTGGACTAGATGACCCTCAGGATCCCTTCCAACTCTACAATTCTATAATTCTACATCACTGGTGCAATAATAATGCATTAGTGGTAGATTTATACTCAATCGTCTGCTTATAATGCTGCTTTTGCAGGATGGACTCTGCCTATAGTGAGAATATTGAAAAAGGTTTCCCCTGCCACTTCTGCCTTTCATTCCCCTCTCCCCCATTCTCTCAATTGGCACTTCCAATATTTATTTATTTTATTGCATTTATATCCCACCTTTCTTCCAACAAGCTCAGGGCAGTGTACATGGCCCTCGCCTTCCCCATGTTATCCTCACAACAGCCCTGTGAGGTAGGCTAGTTTGAGAGACAGTGATTGGTCACCCAGTGAGTTTCCTGGCTGCTTGGAGATTTGAACCCTGGCCTCTCAGGCTTCGTCCAACACTCTAACCACCATACCACACTGTATTCATGCCCACTGCTTCTCCACTCCATTTTGCACCCTCTCCTTGATATGGGGGAGGAACCGACTTTCATGCAGGTTGGTTTCTGCTGTGTGCCTAGTTTTGGCCCTGGAGTGAGTTGAAAGGAAGAAAGCATCAGGGTGGCGCTGAAACTTGTCTTTGGTTCAGGGAAACCTGCCTCCTGCTGGTCAAGGAAGAACCCATTAGCCCTGAGCAGAAAGCCGCATCCACAGATCCTGCTGTCCCCTTGATTGGCTGTAATGTCTGCTCAGACCCTCCTGTGTTGCCTGTTGCCATGGTTCAGTCTGTGTTAGACGGCAGAGGGAGCTGCGATGTGCCACAGCCAGCAAGTTTGCAGACACTTGACAGAAGAGGCAGAAGGGCACCTCTAGACAGGTGAGGGGAGGAGCGCCACTATGTGCTCTAGCACCACACTGTTTCATTGCTTGTGGATGGAGAGTATTGCATGAAGGCTTTAGTAGCTGCAGCTATGCAAATATTTGCTTGTGCTTGCAACTAGCAAAACACTGATTCTTTAGGTGTTCATCACAGCAAAAAGATCTATGGCAGAGATGGGGAGTGTGTGGCTCTCTACATGATCTGGACTACAATTCCCACCATCCCTGAGCATTGACTATTCCAGTTGGGACTGATGGGAGCTTGAGTCCAACAACATCTGGAGGGCCACAGGCTCCCCATTCCTGGTCTATAGCTTAACCTAATTTCAGGTTAAGCTAGGAAGCGGCTCCCGGCATGAGACTCATAGGATAATCCTATAACTTCCTTCAGAAACTTGTTATGAAGATAAAATGGGGGAAGACAAAACACCATGCCCTTGCTTTTTGTTTCTTGGACAACAGACGGAGGGAAAGAGTGTTGATCCACCTGTTATACAAATGCTTAACCTGAATCTCAGTTCCTCTTGTGTTTTCACAGAGCAGAAATCTCTGATCCTTTAGATGGTGCTGATTTGAATCTGGAAGGCCTTCAGATCCTTCTAAGAAACCAGCAGTATAATCTCGAAGCTGCCACTACTTTGGATGTAAGTTTTTGTCTAACCATGACAAGAGTTTTACAGTTCCATCATTCTTGTTTTTCAAAGTTGTAGAAGTTGCCCTTAGAGCAGATACAATTCTTCAAATCCATAAACTCCTTACATTGAACTAACTGGTTTCTGAATGGTAAATGGTAAAAGATACGCTTTGAGATGATTGGGTTTTGCTGGAAGATGTTGAGACTTGGCTGACTCAGTTAAGCTCACTAACTGGCAGAGATTTGTGGAATTAAAATGAATGCAAAAGTGCACCTTCCAGCACCAACATCTAATTATTTTTAACCCAGAAATTTGGCTAATGAAATATGAGTAAGCAAAATTTGGGCATTTCCTTTCCTTTTAGAAAATTTCAGGCAAAAGAAAGAAATGTACACAATACATGATTATTAACTTATGGAGCTCCCCGCGCCGCAATATGTTCCCATCACAATCACACTCTTCCTAGCCTGCCCCCCTCCGGTGCACAGAGAGTTTGAGTCAACAAAATTCAGCCACAGGTGGAATTTAGTTGCTTGGTCACCCACACAGGCTGCTCTGAGGGCCTCCAGGGGCTGCAGAATACCCACGTCTACTTTATTTTATAGCTTTCTTCTTCTTCTTCTTCTTCTTCTTCTTTCTTCTTTCTTCTTTCTTCTTTCTTCTTTCTTCTTCTTCTTCTTCTCTAGAGATGTTTTTAAAGAATTGGCAAAAACTGTTTCCTACAGTCTGAATAACAGAAATCACCGTGATTGAGATCCTACCTGTAGAATTAATTAAACAGTTTCACTCCACCCCAATATCTGAGTGAGATTCCAGGGGGTCCAGGCATTTAACCAGGGTTCGTGGTTCTTTGGGAATGAGGCACAGTGGAGACTGTGATGTATTTAGGATATATGGTTTATATATACATATATACAACCTGAGCCTACAATGGGGTGTGTGTGTGTGTATGTGCTCACAGCATTAACACCCTAATAGTGCCTTGCTTCCCCCATAGCCTTAGATTTGAGGAGAAATCAAACTTGGTTCTCTCTCTCTGGCTTCCAAGCCTGCCTCTTTTCCAGCTTCCAGCTCCTAGCTTAAATCACTGTACTCTCCACTCTGGCCTTTGTTTTTCTAACCAGTTGAGGAAGGGAGGCGCACCCATTTTCTGTCTGGCACAGATCCACTTCTTTTGTTACCTTAATGGCCCATTACCTAGGCTATCACCTCACCAGGAATTCGAATCCTTACATTTTAACACTTGCTGGATCTAGGGGTAAGAAGGGTATTGGCATACAGCCTACTTCCCCCCACCCCAAAGCAGGAGCAGGAATCAAATGAACCCCCAGAGTGGGCAGAGCAGGAATCAAATGAAGAAAAATTATATCCTCCTGATGTTTTTTATGCTTCATCTTACACCTTGTTTGTTTTAGGTTTTCAATCCCACTATATCTGCCAGTGAATGGAATTTGAATGATGTGGAGGCCAATTTGTCCTCGGTAAGACATGCATGTGCAGGATGGGAGAGGGAGGTGTGGCATCTGAACACCACCAAACACCTGTGGCTTTGAACTGGGGGGAACTTGAAGGAGACTCTGAGATAGGGCCGGACAAAGTCCCTCCACACAATACAAACAGAAACACATTCGCCTGGCCTTCATTCCCATGAAAAGTGGGGAGGGGAGAATTTCTAGGGCCTGGGCATAGCCAAGGGAGGATGTGGGGAAGGGCAGCCCCCCCATCAAGTTAATCAATACAAAATACTTAGCTGAGGTTCTTCCCCCCCTAACATAAAGCCTGCCCCCCCCCAAATATAAATCCTGGCTATGCCCATGTTCTCTAAGGTGAGTAGTGTGAATCTCTAAATACGTTCGGGTGTGGGATATGTTTACTAGAAGGCACTGGGTTGGCTTTTGCCTAGGAGCCCAAAATTTGTCTAAGGATGATGGAGAAATTTGATTCAGTTTGCATTTAAAGCTGAACCCACCAAACCTGCACAAGATTGAACAATATGCAAACCAAAACACAGCCATCCTTCCATAAATGAATTTTGCAATGCCGTTCACCAGCCAAGTAATATGTACAAAAGATACCGGTATTAGTGAAAATAGCATGAACAGAGTAGCTACGTGCCCAGACACAGCTGCTTTGGGTCTTAGACAGCCTCTCTCTGCATTAGTGATGATAGTTGCCTACCTAGAACAGCTATTTTCAGGATAGCAGATGTAATGTTACTGCTTGATTGGTTTCTCTGTCACAACCCTCCTCTCTTCCTGCCTTTGTATAATTGTGCATTGTTGTAGTTTGTGTTTTTGCATCAGGATGCAGATGCCAACTGTGGATCTGGAGAAGAATGCAAATAAGAGGTCCTCCCGAGTGTTAAATCCCCAAATTAATGCCTCTTGCTCAGGTACTGCTCATAGCTAACCTTCCACACAGAGAAGTGACAGTCTACCATGCAGAGGCTGATTTTGCTGGCAGAAGCATCCCTAATTAGGAGCTCTTTGCAAGCAATTCAGCAAGTTGTGACATTTCAGAGAGAAAGAACTTTTTGCTTTTTCATTTGGCCTCCTGTGCTTCCTTCTACCGCCTGTGCAATTTTCAGCAATGCAAGCCCCATCTCAATAACTGTCTGTGTTTGCACATAACACTTGCATAGCCAGGAGGACTCCAGAAGCATTTAATCTTAGGGTCTGTTCACATTGCTCAGTGTTGGTTTTTTGGTGCATTTCACAGCATTTTGCCCTCAGCAGTTCACATCAGCCTGCCTTAGTGTCAGATTCATTTCTGCTTGTCTGCGCACCGGGGACCCTTGCCAGGTCAGGGATGTCTTCACCCCTGCAAAGCTGTTCACCCCTTGACTGGAGTTGCATTAGAAATGGTTTGTGGAACAATACATCCAACAGTAGTCCTTTATAACAAAGTAGAGAATAAATGTGCATTATGGATAATGTTTTGTGAACATGGATCAAAAGCTCAGCACTGTGAATGCATGGTAACTGGAAATGTGAAACCAGCCCTTAATTTCCACTCATTTTGGCTTGATTCTAGTCAGTTGCAGACAAGTATTGAAGGTCACTTGGTGAGTTAGGTGTCTTTCTGTGATTCATGGTCATGGGCGGTCGGTGTGTGTGTGACTGGCACAAGAGGGGAATGTATAGTGCCTGAGGTAGGACATTGTAAAATTTTGCAGAGCTGCTAGAGGATTGTGAAACCCAGAGGTTCCACAGAAACAGAGTTGAAAAACACTGCATTAGAGTGAGTTGCTGTATGTTGTTGCAGCCTAACCTGACTTCTAAAATTCGAAGACTTAGCAATCCAATAACCTGAATAAAAACATTGGCTGGGTTGCTTGGTATCAGACACCTAGCACATGGACCATTGTCTTATTCATTGTTCATCCTCTCCTCTGAGAGAGTAGATGTTATGTCACGTTTTATTTAGATCTCTGCCAATTCTTGTTAACTGATGCACTGGTAGAAATATTCTCTATTTTCTATTTGTGTTCTTAGGGAGAGACGTCATTCTGGAAAGCATCTGTCTGCACTTTTGGAGGAGCAACACTATGAATGTACCAAAAAGTTTATCCTTGACATTATCAGGACCAGCTTGGCAAATGCCAAATCTAGCTTGGAGCCAGCTGAATGTCCTACTCATTCACACAAAAGGACTGTGCTAAAATTATAATTATTTGGGGAGGGTTGAATAAAAAAAATGGATGTGCTTCTGAGAATTCTAATATATATTCTTCTAGCTTGACTTTTTTCAGCATTCCCAACTATGGACATTGTTGAATTTGGGATTGTTGTTTTTTTGAACATGTGAAAAAATGTTACGACTTCACAGATAATTGTTGTACCTTTATATTTATTTATTTATTTTAAATCCTGCAAAGTTCAATTTCTAAAAGCAAACTTTGAAAATTTGTTAGTTTTTGGATGTACTGTATGTGATTTGTTTCTTTCAATTTGCACCTGCCTTTGCAAACCTGGGTAATCCTTGGAGAGTCATTACATGTCTTAAAATTGCAAGTGTGAGTGCAGTTTGCAGAAATCTATACGGCCTGTGGCTACAAATGCAGCCCTGACTTCCTGCTGATCAAAATACATTTGTGGGATCCAGCTTTGAGAACACATGGAACCTCTCCTCTCTTGAAATGACCCTTCCTTTCCTTATCATCTTACCCTGAACTTATTAACCCAAGATATCGGGGTCAGTCTTGGGAATATGAACTCATCTTACTCTCTCCTTTACCGCTTGCTTGCTTGCTTTGAAACCATGACTAATGCTAATATAGATTCCTCTCTTAATGTTTGAAACTTTGGTTTGATGTTAGTGTGTAACATCTGATTAAAAGGGAACAGGGTTAATCTAAACTATAGTTAGTTTTGATACAAATGTAATGTGTTGAATTATGGTTAAGGCTAATAAGGAAAAAGTGGAGGGTATTTGCATCAGAGAGGTGAGCTAAAAAGTGACCATATCTTTCCAGGGCTTACTCCTGATTGACAGGTTGTGCTTTGCTGGAAATCAGATTTATAAACCGTTGTTTGCTGGACTTGACTGTTATTTTTAGTCATCTAATTGTGCTACATGGTGTTCCAAAATGTATCTGTTTAGGGATATTTACATAAATCATTACCTAAGGATTATCTTGCATAACATTATGCTTTATTAAGCTGGAGTAAAGTGATAATGATGGATTCCTTGGGAGATGTTGCATCCAGACAGCAACTTCCTATGTAATAGGGTTGCATGATTTAGCATTGAAAGAAAAGCACAAGCAGCGGCACCTTTCAAAACGTTTGATGTGTATATTCCTGGCCAAGTCTTGCTTTGGACTGTCTTCCGCCCTCATCTTGTTGATTCCTTTGCCTGCCATGTGGTCCAGCAAGGATGAACATGGCATTCAACACAGTTCCTGGTTGGCTTGCAGGAATTTGGATCAGCATTCCTAACATCTGGAAAATCATTTGTCCCAGAAGTACCCACTGACAGGATTATCTCTTAGAAAGCTTGTTCCCATAAAATGTCCCTATGGAGGCAGCGGTGGGGCTGAAGTCACTGCAGAATTCCTCTAGTTAGCTGTAGATTTGTGCATGCTCCACATCTACACAAACTCCCTCCAGGATACTTTAAACTGTGTGTGATGAAAATAAAGGGAAAGTGAGACATATGCTGCTGAGTGAGAATGCATCAGTTGGCTTCCTTAGCTTTTACAAAACTTTGAGAGCAGCAGAGTCTAATTTTTACTTACTTACTAATATACTGCAATGCTTCTATACTGAAACTTTATCAGGTTTATTGCCAATTTAATGGCTATGGTTTCCCTAGATTGCTGGCACATGTAGCTTGGTGAGGATACTGAGATTTCTCTTATGCCACCCACTCAGAATGGGATTTTGCATGGTTAATTTGTGGGGAGAGAATGACTATTAAGCCAGTTCCGGTCAGTAGTTAGGCCTTTTAGAACAGAAAAAGAATGTGTTTAGGTCAGAATTAATTTTAGACAAGAGCTAAGTCTTGATAAACTATTTGTTAGAAGAACCTAGACCTAGAACATGGTACCTCATATCATAACAGAGTACCTCTCAGCATGTGCAACATGCCTTCCTCATTCCTCAGTAAGCACATATCTGTACTAGAGAGGCATTGATTTTTACCCTAGCACTTCCTAAGTTTAGAAATTAAGCACAGCCTCAGTGGTAGTGATGATTTATAAAGGGGCAGGTAGAAGGAATGCTTTAGCACCAGTGTGTGTGCCCGCTAACCATTTCTGTGCCAAAAGCTTCCTTACTCCATTGCAATCCCTCTGGGATCTGCATGCTAGCAGTTGACATGGACACACACACACACAGTATATGAATGCACATAACACAGTGTGCACACACCACACATTGTCTATATACCAAAGTATAGACACATTACAGATTGGAACACACAGCAGCACATGTGTACATGCACACAGAGCCCTCACCCTCGCTTCTCAGCTGATTTTCCACATCGTACCTTTGTTGGGCAGAATTATTTATGAAGGGTAGACAAGATGATTTTCTTCCCTTTGCAGCTTTATCACAATCTGTTTAGAAGCAATCTGTAATTTTTGTAGAATCTAGTGTTTGATACATTTTTGTAGCTCTCTTAAGACACCACTTGCAATGATACAGGTGCAGCATTTTTAAAAATGATATTGACTAAGAAGCAAATTAGCTCCCAACCCTTTTCTGATTATGAAAATGATTCACTAGAGTTTATACCCCTCTTACCTAGTTTTCTACAGAAAGTGGAAATCAAGGGGAATAGGATTATCTCTACTTCAATGAATTTTTCTTGAAAGGTGGTGTGTGTGATTGGTTTTCTTGGCTATTTTATGCTTTCATACTTGAAGTTGATGTGCTGAACCTGCAATTTTGCACTATGCTGTACATTTGTAAAGTTTTACAAGGTATGCTAATTAAAGAGGTTTTCTTTTGTCCTCATTAAGTTCTGCTTTCACAGCCTTTTATTTTCCTTGGATTCATTTCTCTGTGTATTAATATCAATATCATCCTATATTAGATAAACAGACTTGTCTCCCTATTTTCGCATCTTGCCTTTCCTCCAGGGAACTCGGAGGTATCTATGGGATTACCCTGTTTTATTTACCCTTGTGAGGTAGTTTAGGCCCACTCAGTGTTGGGGGCAGTGGGCTGCTTTGGCTTTGCTTCCCCTTAACACTGTCACCATGGGTTAAACTATAAAAAATCTTTATAGCAGTTAATGCATTTGTATAGGGGCAGGGATTGCATGTCTCACTTGCATTCTGTTAGAAGCTATCAACTATCCAGTCATAACTGTGTGCTTTTATAATTATATATACATAGAGGATCAGGGTGGTGATACATACTATTTTACACATGCTACTAGCATTTGTTTTGATTTGCTAAGATGCATATAAGCAGAAACAACTGTAAAGTATTCAATTCATTAAGCATCTGCCAAATTATAATTTACAAGAAATGTTCAACCAGATAGTCCTTAAATCCATGACCACAGCAGCCACAGGGCCTAAAAAGACCTTGCAACACTACCTGTCTGCAAGATTATTGTACTTTGGGAATGGCCGCCTTGTATACCACAAATAATATTTGTAGCCATATCAGGATCATGAGCCCCCAAATTAAGATGGTGACCTGGCCAGGAGCAAACACAAAAGAAGCTGTGATGCTTCATGGGGGTGGGACTAGGGCACTAAATGTAGAAGCTTTTGTAGGAAGGTAGAATCTAGCCAAACGTTCTGCAGATTGAGAGTGGATGCTTTTAAGAGGGATGGGTGAAAACCTCTGGTGCCTTTTCTGTGAAGGCTAGCTTGTTGGGTTTCTCTGTGCTGATGTCATGAGTGTTCAAAAGGCCCCACCACAAGTCAGTTAACAAATGATGCAAGAAGCTGAGAGAAAAATCATTTACTCAGACTGAATTACAAACAAAAGTAAACATGTAACCAAAATAAGCAAAACAATGGTAATGACTTTCTACAAACTTAGAGCAGAATCCAACAAAAGTGAAGAATGTGTGATTTCAGGGGGAGAAAGTTAAGCATGCGCTCAACTCTCACCAAAATAATGAGACTTAAATGATCTTCATTTTTGCTGGATGCTACTGATTAAACAACCTTTTCTCAACAGATGAAAGAAAATAGACTGAAAACTGAATTCATACTTTAAATGTTGGTTACCTGACTTGGTGGCATTGAACTTTCACAGATGCATACTGTGGGTGAGCTCGTGTTGCTTAGCACCTGGAAAGACCAATGGATAAGGCCCCCATCTGCACCATGGCACTGCCTGCTCTGCCATTGATCACAGCAGTGTGGTAAAAGTGTAAGGCACAACTATTGAAGAGAGACTGGACTTTTGCTTGCCTGCAAGTAGTGTCACAGAAAGCATTTGTGACTAATGATGCCAGGGGTTACAGCACCCGCTGTGGTGCAGTAATGCTAATGAAGAATAGGAAATATCTTGGTTTCTGTTTTATAAATTCATACAACAGGTCTTCATTTATTTTCAGGCGTACGCTGCTCTGTATCTGCTTCAGAGATATTCCCTGTTAAGAGGTGAAATTTCAGTTAGTTTCTGGACACAGGAGCTATACTCTCCCCAAATACCTTCCTGAAGAGAAGGACCAGCTATTAGGCCAGAAGCTACTCCAAAGATGGGAGTGGAAGCTGAGATTTGGTCTAAACTGGACCGCTCACTAGTCACTGCAGTTCATTTCTCAAATGGTCCCCAGCAGAGAAAGCACAGGGCACAATAAGAAACCCTTTACCATTTGGATTATCAGGGCAGTGAAGGCTTAAAAGTGTGAGCTATGAGCCAGGAAGGCCCCAGGTCAAATCTCTCAGCCACAAAGATGGCTTTAAGCCACTCACTATTTCTTATCCACAGCCCCTTTCCTCAAAGCTCTTAACTATTATTAGTGTTAGTGTCTGTGAACCTCATTTCTTAAAAAATGAGTGAGGACTTCCTATCTCAAGTAGCAAAAAACAACCAATCTCTGGATGTTTACATTTGAGAAGCTAAAGTACTAGGGGAATTGCTCAATTACCTTGTGCAAAAACACTGTTTAAAACACCCTTCCAGGTGCAGGACTTTGCAGATGTCAGGCAAGCTCAAATGATCCAATGGGATCAGTGCAGCTAGGACAGCAATGGTAGGGTCTCACCAGTTACCAGGGTGTGAATTCTATGCTCTTTGCAATACCTACCAGTCATAGGAGGATTTTTGCTGTATCAAGACTTCCATAGGCTCAGATTCTAGGTTCAATTTAGACTAACTTCTATATGTGGAATTATGTCTCTCATTTACCCACTGCATATGTCTATCCCCTGTCCAGATTTGCTAGTGGCAACCAATTGGCCATAATATTTATTTACTTAAGGCATCTATACACTGCTTAATAATTAAAATTTCTAAATGGTGTACATAAAAATGAACCATACCAAAAATAAAACAATAACAATTCATCATGAAACCAAACCAACCCAAACAAAAATCCATTTGCATTAAGCCTACACTCATAAAGTTCATGCTTGCACAGGGCCTACAGAATCCAAAATTGTGGTAGTCATTATGTGGAGAAGCATTATGCGTATCAGATATATTCAGCTCTTCTATGCATAGCCCCTATGTAAATGTGGTGTCCATATATGGACATCTCTTAAGGGAAAGATGCACACCTCTACACCCATAGAAGCTCATTGAAATTAGGCCCCAAGTAGCACTTCAAGCGCGGGTGGCGCTGTGGGTTAAACCACAGAGCCTAGGGCTTGCTGATCAGAAGGTCGGCGGTTCGAATCCCCATGACGGGGTGAGCTCCTGTTGCTCAGTCCCTGCTCCTGCCAACCTAGCACTTCGAAAGCACGTCAAAGTGCAAGTAGATAAATAGGTACCGCTCTGGCGGGAAAGTAAATGGCATTTCCGTGCACTGCTCTGGTTCGCCAGAAGTGGCTTAGTCATGCTAGCCACATGACCCGGAAGCTGTATGCCGGCTCCCTTGGCCAGTAAAGCGAGATGAGTGCCGCAACCCCAGAGTCGTCAGCGACTGGACCTAACGGTCAGAGGTCCCTTTACCATTACCTTTACCACTTCAAATATACTGAAATAAATGAGTTACTTTAAAAATAAATAAAGTTAGGCTTTAGGTGTAAGCATTCTTTAATTATAAGCCAGCCACATTAACTATGTGTGGACCTGGAAAGAGATGAAGCTACCATTAACTGTTTTCGTTAATAGCGCATAGTTGGATTGGAGCCTAGTTGTGAAGCTACAGGGCACATATACTGATTGTGATTTGTCTTATTAAAAAAATAAACAGGTGGCTTAAAAAAAAACCAAGCAGGTGGACCCAAAATCATGTCTATGTGAATTTACCTATGCAAGAAGATACAATGTGACTCTCTCCGTTTTCCACAATGTCTGCGATTAATTCATCTGCTTCATCATGTGTTAATTTTTTCAAAGGTCCTGGAATCTCTTCGATCAACGGTTTTGCTGGTTGTACTTTGGCTTCCAAGACTTCCTCTTGTGTTAGAAGGTCTGTTAAAATGGGTTCTATGGCTTCCTTTGGACAGACTTCAGGTATCTTACATGTGTTTGAAAAGATAGAGATTGGGATGTCTTCTGTCTCTATATTCCTAGAAGTGTCTGCATTTCTTTCAACTATGCAGTCTCTGTCATCAGTTGCTTCGGAAATCACTTCAATCTTTGGAGAACTTGGCTACAAAGGTAAAAAAAAAAAGCAAACTAGCTTGAAAATGTCTGTATTGGCATACATTTCCCCCAGTCTAGTCTTGATACTCTCTACCCCAGGCACCCCCAAACTTTGGCCCTCCAGATGCTTTGGCCCTCCAGATGTTTTGGACTACAATTCCCATCTTCCCCGACCACTGGTCCTGTTAGCTAGGGATCATGGAAGTTGTAGACCAAAACATCTGGAGGGCCGCAGTTTGGGGATGCCTGCTCTACCCCCACACTATTCTAAGGGACGTTGCTTTCCAAAGCACACTGAGAGTTTAACTCCTCAACAGTGGTGATGGGGATGGAAACTCTGGCCCACAGGCCAAATTAGTCTGCCAGTGGTTCTAATTTGGCCCATGAGGAAGTTTTTCCAGTGATGCCTAGCTCTCCCACATCTGATGTCAGTAAAGTCATGGCTACAAAGCAACATGTGAGAACCTTAAGCTGTGCTGCTGATGCTTCCTCAGCAGTGGAGCTTGCATTCAGTGCATTTTGCATTGGTCACTAAATATAAACCTGGTTCCACTCAGGAGCTCCTGGCTGGAGCTCGTGAGTGGAGCTCATCTCTGCAGAAAGTGGGGCTTGCAATTGAGCACCTAGTGTAAGTGTGGTGAACCTTTGGCCCTCCTGATGCTGCTAAAGTATAACTCCCATCATCCATGCCCATTGGGCCATGATTGCTACACCTGCTACATACATTTTGAAGTATTATGACCATGTATTTTATCTGCACATTTCAACTTGTTCTGAACACACATGCTTGTGCATATGTGCTTGAGGTATTCTGTGGCATCACCTAAAGAATTTTAGAGTGACACATTGGCTGATATTAGAATATCTCTAGAGTCTCCAGATCTACAAAAAAAGACGGTGGCTCTGTTAGGAATATACCTAAATTAACTGTAAAAACACAGGATTAAGAAAGCACTGTGCTATTAGAATAACTCACCTTTCTAGTGAAGATCTCTCCTGGTGAGACTTCACTGATATCTACATCTTCCAAATCAGGTAGCTCCTAAAAATTAAAGTTATCCTGGAGTTTACTGAAGGAAGTAACTTTTATAATACAAAATTTAGGAGTTTGTGGAAATACAAAACCCATTTATGAGATGCTTCATTTTGGCCACAACCCACCCTTTCTTCCCTCAATTAATACATACATCAAGAAAAAGTTTCTCTGGTACATCCAACTTAATTTGTTCTATCTCTGCAGGGTCAGGAAGTTCAGTGAGCAAAAGTCCAGGTGTAGCCATCTTATCTACTGACATCTCTAAAAGAAAAAAAAGAGAGACAAACAGCTTAACAGATTTAGGTATAAAAATATAGAAATGGGAAGGTTATACTGGGCTCTCTCTCTCTTTTCTATTATGCTCTGTCCCTAGTAAAAGGCTGTCAAAATTGTTCTGTCACTGAAGTGCTCCACTGCAACCTATATGACTGACTTTGCACAAAATCTTAACTGCAGAGTCAGTTTCTACATGAGTGCTGCACATTCCTGGGACTCTTCTGAATTGATGTGAAGATTTGCTAGGCAATTGGACAAAACTATGTCGAAAGTTACTCAAATACCGTATTGTCCCTCTTGTGGAATGCTGCAATATGCAAGCATTTTTGCAGCCTCCCTATAGAATGTTACCTATATATGTGGATAGAACTTCCCTAAGTAAACAAACCCCACCTTCAGAGCCCTGGTGAAATGAAATGGACGAACCTTTTCCCCAGCCAACTCTACAACCAAAATCTGGATGGTGTTTCTGAGAACACATGATGCAGCTACCTTGCTGAAGCTAAGTAGGTTTGTGGTTGGTCAGTATCTGGATGGGAGACTGTCTGGGAGTCCCCATGAATGCCACCTTGATTTCCAGGATAAAAGATGCACTAACAGCTAAATAGATGCATACATACATGCCTTCTGCAATGCATGTAAAATCTGAATGCATGTCAAAGCTCGATTCTTGTACTTCCTGTTCATGGTTACCTCTATGACCACTCTCTGGTCTCCCCAACTGATCTCTTAAGATTGCTCCTTCAGCCACAGCCTCCTTGTGGGCATCCATGCTGTCCTTCACAAATTTATCAATCTTCTCCTTTGTTTCCAACACTTCCAAAGTACACGAGTCCTTTCCTGTAGTGTCCGTCTCATTGCTGCTGCTTGAAGATGGGATTTCCTCTAGAACACCCCAAAAACAAAAAGAGAATGAGTGTGCATGCAAGTAATACTAATCTTTGGGTTTTTGTTGAGCAATGATTATTTTAGTCCATTTATTGGTTTTCTTCCAAAAGGATATGAAGATTTTCCTCTTCTGGGAAGTTCATCCTTGACTGCATGGAAGGTAGTAAGTAACTGGGCATAAAGAGGGGATAAGTTCAGCAAGTGTGCTCTCGCCCCCCCCCTACCCCTCCACCCCGAATTGGAAGTGTGTGAAGCTGGATACTCAAAAGAGCTATTGTGGCACAGTAGTTCTGCTCAAAAGTTTAAACACAAACCACCTTCACTGTCAGCTGATGTTCCATCTCTTTCTTCTGTTTCCCACTGTCTTTTCTTCTCTTCAGCTTTTTGCCGGATTGCAGCAAGAGCATCAATACTGTCTTGGATCTTCTTCCTTTCTCTCGATTCCCATGTTTCTCTTTCACTTTGTTCAGCTTCACGGCCACCCTTAGCCCAGGCTTCTGCACAGGCTCTGGAAAGTGTAAAGATGGCAATCATCGGACACATGGAATGATGTTGCATTAATTCCTGTGTAACTTATTTCTACATAATGAACTGACTCATATATTTGGCAGTTTCCACAGCCTGAAAGTGTGTAGTGCTGCTGTTGGGCCTATCATCCAGCTGCACTTGCAGGAAAGGGCAATTTGCTCTCCCTGGTTTGTGCTTAGTTAATATGTCGTTGTTATTAGGCTACTAATAATATTTTAGACTGGTCATCTCTTCACACTCTCCTTTCTCATTTTACCTGTCCTTTGGAAACACTGGCCTGTCATCCAAATATGTCAGATGTTTTAATCGGATGGTAAGCGTCCTCCTATAATAAGGAATTTTCTTTATTACTTCATTTCCCATTAAGTTCAATACACGCTGCAAAAAAGGGAAAAAAAGCAAAATAGCTTCAATTTAAAATACAACAGTAGAAATTATTTTTGTAAAATACGTGAAGCTATACTGGAACTAAAAATAGTTGAATATATATCTATTTAAATCATTTTCATAGAATCAGGTCTGAGTAAACTTTTGTTCACTTAACCCCCATAGCTACACTGCAAGCATAACTGAAGTAACGGCACCTTTCTTCTCATTCACTCCTGCAGAAGAAAGGAAAAAGGTGCACTCAGAGACATTACTGGGGTAGGAGCTAAACCTGCTACCTGTGCCTTGTGGCCCGTTCTTGCATAGGGCAGGTCGGAATCGAGCATACTCATATTGACATAACCCATCAAGGATTCTGTTTCTTGATTATGCAAATTTATTGCAGTTAACTCCTCTCCTACCACCTGGCTCTAAATTTTATTAAGGCATGTTAATGTCCCTGAAGCACTGGATACAGCATATATCCTTCCACAGTGCAGTAAGATCAGTGGAACAGAACCATTCTGTGCTTAAGAAATGGTGGATCAGATAAAGCAATCTTAGAGTTATTCTTTGCTTACCAAATCAGGCATGGTCTCTAGGACATCTAAAATGTTTGGATCATCTATCCTATTGTGAGAGAGGTCAAGGACACTGATACTTGGGCATTGCTGTAAGTGTTGTATGTCTTCAACTGTTTGCAGCTGATTGTGAGCGATCTGTAGAGTGTGCAGAACTTTCAAACAAGCTGTGGAAAGTAAGGATACCGTTAGAGTAAAATGAATGGGACTGCCAAATAAATTAAGGGATGTAGCATCATAACAAAGGCAACAAGATTATGCTGCCAGGACCAATTACAGCCCAACCAAGGTGGCCATTTTAGGCATAGGGGCAAGATTCTCAGCAAGTTCTGCTTGTGGATATACAATATTAAAATGCACACACCCACATATTGTCCTCTGAAATACTGGAAAGTCCTCAGTCATACTAAACTGAAAGCCCAGTTAAGTTCTATATACAGAGTACAGTGATACCTCACAAGACGAATGCCTCACGCAACAAAAAACTTGCAAGATGAAAGCGTTTTGCGATCTTTTTGTTGACTTGCAAGACGAATTTTTCTATGGCCGTGCTTCGCAAGATGATTTTTTTTGCATTTTTTTTTTTGCTTTGATTTGTTTAAATTGGAAAACCGCAAGACAAAATTTTCGCAATACAAAACGACTCGCGGAACGAATTAATTTAGTCTTGCGAGGCATCACTGTATAGGGGTCCAGGTTAACTGGCCACAGAATTGTAATTAGGAATGCTTGTTAGTTAAATGCAAGTATAGAGGTATGTCTGATGACAACAGTTTAAGGGGCATGGGGGTCTATTTCAAGGGGAATTTAGATTACTCTGCAGTTGATCAATAAAACACACATCATGAAGAGGCTGTAGCATTGCTTCTCTTGGGCGTATGACTATAGACATTAGTTCTGTTTCAGGCCCAAAATATGTGTGAGTTTTATTTTGTGTCCTTGTGTTACGATCCTTGTGTATCTCTTTCCCTTCACAAATTACAGGCACAGGGGCTCATTTGAGATTAGGACCCTGTGTAGAGCTAAGGGTTAAAATGCCTCAACACTCATCATCACCCCCTCCCCCCAACTGGTTCCCAATCTGGCTCACTCCACTGTTAGGAATTGAAAGAAAAAGTTTGCATTGAAGACTTTCAATGCCGAAAATGTTCCTCCTTGCTTCTTTTGATGCAGTGCATATTGCTCTGCTTCCTTTGAAGCACATCAGTGAGGTTGATGGGGGGGGAGTCTTGTTGTCTGGGCAGCCCTGGACCTCCATAGACACCATCCAGGCTTACATCCCAGGGAGGTCACTTCAGTGCTGCTAACACAGTGATTTGACTTAACCCCCAGAGGCAGAGGCACACACCATTGTCTCTCAAGACAGACAGATGCCAACAACAAAATTTAACTCCACAGAAGCCACCAGAAATTGCTGTGGAAATGTTTTGCACTGTGTTTTAACACATTGGTGCCCCTACATGTATGACAGTAACACCACTAAATAACACTGTGTTCAGGTTATGGATCTTATTTCGGTGCCGTTAGAATTCTTACAGAGGTTTTCAATTCTCTTGACATAATTGTTGCTGAGGTTGAGAGAGTCCAGCTTTTCCAAGGGTTCAAGATTCTCAATTTTATGTATTAAATTCAGCTGCAGATAAAGGCAACGCAAATCCGTCTGGGCATCCAGGTTCTCAATCTTAGTCAAGCCATTGCATTCCAGCCACAAACACTTTAATCCTGTATATTCTTCCAGGTTTTCCAAACGATCAAATCCTGCAGGAAGAAAAATGCAGTAAACACAATGGCAACACAGACCATATTTCAGAATGAAGTTGTTATAATAAAAGGAGTGGGGATATGGTTTTAAAGTGGGGACCCATGGACAAGAAAATAGTGTTGAATGCTTTCCTTTGCCTGCCCGCCACAATCTCTATCTCCATTCATGTTTCTCTTGGCTTTCTCCAAGGCTTGAGTATTGTCGAGTTCTGGGCATGTCACAATGTAACAATGATACCAACAAGCTGGAATATGTGCAGAGAAGGGTGACAAAGATGGTGAGGGGTCTGGGGATCAAGTCCTATGAAGAAAGTATTCAAAAGTAGGATATGTTTAGCCTGAATAATGAAGAGGCAACAGGATAGTCATCTTCAAATATTTGAAAGGATGTCACATAGGTGATACAATAAACTTGATTTCTGTCAAAGACAGGAGCTAGACCAGTGGGTTCAAATGACAAGACAAAGAATTTAGACTAAACATTAAGAGGAAGTTCTGACAACCTGAATTGTTCATTAGATGTTTTTCAGCAGAGCCTTGGTAGCTTGGAGTGTTGGAGTAGTGACTTTCCTGCATGGGCAGGAGGTTGGTCTAGATGACACTTGAGTCCCTTTAAATTCTTATGGTTGAGTAATTTCTATTACTGGAGCCTGGTTGGGCTATGGGGCTGCAAAAGGGGTTAGTTGGGGGAAAGGTTAAGTTCCCTCCTTTGACTGGTGCTCCTTTTATAGCTGAGTGACACAACATACATGTTAAATCACCGGTGCATCTGGTTAGGACCAAAGAGAAAAACCTGCAAGGGAGCATGAAATATATCACCAAAGTTCAGGCAAAATATTTTGGAGCCTGAAGAGAAGTTTTAATGAGAGTAAACAGAAATACCAAACTATTCCTAATGCAATCATTTTTTAAAGAGAGGAGAATTTTAGCGGAAGTAAAAGGCAGCAACCAGGGAAGGTTGCCAGAGTCCCCTTTTAAATGCACTGAGGAGACTGCAGCTGATACAACTCAAGATCCATTTACAGATGCTAAAAATCCTTACTTATGATGAACTAAATCTCATGGAACTGAGAGGGGCTCATATAAAGAAAGAAATAAGCCCCTCTTGGTTCAGTGAGATTTACTCAATAAAGATGCATAGGACCTGGTCTTACTAACTTTAGCTTGTCTTGATCTTCACTTATCGAATTACCACAAAAATCACAGAATTATCCTCCCTGTTAAGACTGTGGACATCAATGCCAGATACTGGTATATGCTGGAGATAAACAGGAAAAGACTATCCCCATCATGTTCTACTGGTTCGCTTCCAGAGGCATCTGCTAGCTGTTGTTGAACAAAGAATGCCAGAATAGATGGGAGTTGAAACGTGCACTTGATTCTGAAACATTTAATAAAATATTTGTATACATTGACCTAAATTTAGATTCTACAATGTTTCAACAAATTATATTTCTATGTTCTCAGGTGATCATGTTCAGTTCTTTTGCTACAATATAGCGAGCAGATTGGCCCTTACCTTTGTAATGGAGATAGAGGGTGTCGTTCAAGGATGGGGTCACATACAATTTATGCTGTTTGCAGAGGTCCCTCAGTATCTTTTTAGTCATTCTAAAACATTAAGAAGTAGTGTGAGTAGAGTACATACTCTAGAAGCTCCACCTGCTTATTTAGAAGCCAGATGTGCTGCTTAATATTTATATTTTCACCAACTTCCTCCCCATTGCATCACCTCTCACAAGGTTCAGAAAGTTCCCCAATCCTTGGATTATACTTTTGGAGGGGAAGCAGAGGCTCTGCATATAGAACACTGAATCCAGCCAGAATAGCAGCTAAAGAATGTTGTTTTAATTTCTTTTTTTTTAAGTTTGCCAAGAGGCGAGATTTAACAATAAAGAGGGTACTAATTTTGGTCTGAAATCTGTGATTTATGCTGGCTGCATAAAATGCATGCTCTCTTGAGAGAATTTTTACACAAAGGCTCAGTGCAGAACCAAACAAGTAGTTTGGATTTTATAATTATGTTATTGAGTTCATTACTGACACTGATCCAGCTTCCAAACCCTAGTTTTCAAACTTTAATTAAAAGCTAACTTTGGTTAACCATAGCAACACTGTAGCATAGCATGGCACTAATATTAACTCCTGTAAGGGAAGTGACTGGGGAATTCATGTGGGGGAGGGTAGCCTGAGACTACTAATGATATCTTGACTTGGTTAAGAGACTGGCAGCACTATAAAAAAATTCCCTGATTTGTTAAAGACTACCAATAAAAACTAAATTACCTCAAACCACCTTGTTTGTTTGCTTGTTCACAGGATGAGCCAGCCACCGGCTTTTGGTCACCATTTCTATTTTCCTCATTCTGTTCATATATGTTGGTCACAGAGCTGTCTCTCTTCTGTGGTGCTTGAAGATTATATGTGAAAATACAATATATTGCAGAATGTATTTTAAATGTATAGATCCAAGAAATTCACCTTAAAGGCAGAAACTAAAGTTTCTCCAATGAGCTAACTGTTACAAACAGTAAAACCTACTGATAGCTGCAGTATAACCAATAAATGCATGCCATGCTGAGCTCTTTGGAAGAAAAGGGAGATAAAAATGTAATCAAGAAATAAACAAGATACATTGCTGCAGGCTCTCTCTGGCCTCCTCCCACCTTTGCTTTGTGAAATGAATGTTCTAACTGGCCTTACTCCTTTCCCTGAAATCAAACATTAAAAAGAATTAAATTCCAAGAAAACTGAAGCCTCCTATGATCACAGACTTGAAATCAATCTTTTTGGTCTGACACAGCAAAGCAGTTCTTACGCTCTTAATAGCACCAAGACACTTGGTAAAGGCACAGGAGTAAGTCCCTCTCTCTCCACCCCCCCCCCAAGGGTGGGTGCAGTATGCAACTGTGGAGTAGAATAACCCAGCTAGAAAATACTTGAGAACAAAAGTTACATGGTCCCATCATTCACCCAGTCCATCACACCATATACCAACCACTTAATCTAGCTTCGACATGAGGGCAAGCAATGCACCCAGTGTTTTCCTGCTGACTAAGGATCAGAAAAATCCCCCATAGTAACACCCAGGGAGAGTATGTGATCCTGACGGGAAATTTAATGTGGCAATATCGTTCATAGGCCTGAAACTTATAGTATTGATATTTTTCATGTAATTTACCTGGTTCTCCATTACCACAGTCATTCCTAATAATTTCCGACTTCAGTCGCTCATTGGCAGGATCTTTTTCTGTTCCTTGTTCTCCTTCTGGAAGTTGAGGCTGTAGTTCTAAAATTCAGACAGATGGAAACAGGCTCAGTGGATGTTTAAATCTGCTAACTCAAACATAGAGATGGGCACTCCAGAGGGAGGCCTCTCATTTCATTTTGTTGCATGCATGTAATATCCCAGAATATACACATCTGTTTACAACAGAGGAATCTGTATCTGTAGTGACTGTAATTTGCACTGCAGTGTATGTCTGCATTAATTTAGTTTTATATGTGGCTCTCTCTCTCTTGCTGGAGCTTTTACAAGTGCAAGAAAAGGTCAGGAAAATGACAGGGCATGGCAGGGAAGTACTCAGTCCTCCTTGCTATTCTTAATTAAAAATAATAAATAAAATTAATTTAAACCTTTACATTGGTATTTAATATTATTCTATGCAAACTACTTCGTTTTTTTTAAAGTGTTATATAAATATTGCCAAATTTTAAAAAAATTCACAAAATGGCAGAAAGTTGTGCCTTGTCATTCATTTTAGCCAAGGTGTTGTCAAAATTACTTCATGTTGAAAATTTACACACCCACACAGCCTCTGATAGCAAGAACTACCTGATTTTGTTAAGTTGTCCTCATTATTGGAAAAGGTGTCCACCTGCCTGCAGTCTTTCATCCCTTGACAATTCTCTTCCTCTGCAACAGCCTCTCCTGACCCAGGTTCTTCATTGAGTGGATGCATTCTGAAGTGTTCCTACTGGGAGACAACAGAAAAGTTACAGCATGCCCTATAACACTCTGCCTTGTATTTATTCAGATCATTCAAGCATAATTGTATGTGCAAATCATAGTTTTAAATTAAATGTTTTATTATTTTGTATGATGACCGCGAACCCCTTTGAAAACCATTGTGTGTGAAAAGCAGTATACAAATCTTGTAAACGAATAAATGTGCCTGCATTTGGCAAAGGAAAAAATAGCACAGCAGACCAAATTAGAACCCCAGTATAATAGGCCCATGGGCCAGAGGCCCTTCATACCTGAAATAAAAAGACAAGGTAGCAAGATGCTGGTCCATGAACTCTTCTGCCCCACTAATAGTACATTGGTTTAATCAGAAATTACAGTCCACTATTTTATTATTTATAACATTTTTATCTGGCTCTTCTGCCAAAGAGCAGCTCCCAGGACAGCCTTACTTGGGCTCATAATTTAACAGGTGACAAAAAAGTGACAAGGACTAGGAGTATGTAGGAAGAAATAAAACCTAAGCCCCATTTCTCAGTTACATAATTATTGTGGAATTATCCATCTTTTGCCAAATGTTGCTGGTCTTCCAGCAGAGCTGTGGTCCCATCTCTCCCCTCTCCTATAGCCTACTGTAGAAAAACCACTACAGTGCAGCACCATATGGTAGATGGCAGATATCCATATGGTAGATATGCTGCAGTCCCACACTCACTTATATGCCTGCCTTCTGAGATATAGTGTTATTTGTTGCTTTTCAAGGTGCCCACAACGCTGTTGGTTATTCTGCTCGCTCCCCTACAACATGTGTTGAATTTTTCACCTTTCAAATTCCCAAAATGAGGGGCGCTAAAAAGTTGTAACATGACTTGGGAATTTAAAAGATATTTTGGTTAAATTAATATAGTTTTGTTTTGTTGGGGTAAGTAAAAAAAGGAAAATTGCATAGAGGTCATTAAAAATGATTGCCAAGAACTTGCAGCCATATTATTTGTTGTTATTATTTTTAGTATTAGCCGATACTTTCAGAAGGCAAAATGATAATTCTTTGGTTTTCCAGAAGCAGTTTACGTGCTTCCTCATCAAACGTGAAGTTACCAAGCTAAATGTTGTCCAATAAGAAAAACAATAGCAGAATTTAATTCCTTGCACCCAAAAACCCTCATTGAATAAATTAGCAAAAATTAAGTTTCCCCCCCTAAATGATTTGTGCTTTGCAGCAGCCCACTTAAAGTAAGTAACACAGGATGCCTCTCTGGGCATTGGCAGAGCACAATCCCTGCTCGGGAGCAATAGCTGCCGCCGCCCCGCCGTCCCCAGCTTGCTGTCCCCATTTAATACCCTCCTCTCTTTCTCCTCTTCGCTGCCCACTCAAGGTGTCTTCGCCATCCTTCCTCTCACGGAGGAGGAGATGCTACTGGGGGAAGCCTGGCTGCCCGAGCCTCTTCTTCACGCAACCAAACCGGCTTCTCCCTTTAACGGCTCCTTCCTTCCCAACGGCTTCCCCCCGTTGCCATGGCGACGGGCCGCCTAAGACACGGCTCGGCTCTGCGCACGCGCGGGAGAAGAGCTGGGTGACGCACTTGGGCCTCGCTTCCAGCCCCTCTCCCTCTCTTCCCATCGAATGGTCCTATAGAGATATTAAAAAAAGATATAGAGCAGCATCCGTTGTCTCTATAGTGAAGCTTTCCGAGTTCAAACAAAATAAAAAATAAAAAAAAATCCTTCCAGTAGCACCGTAAAGACCAACTGAGTTTGTCATTGGTATGAGCTTTCGTGTGCATGCACACACTTCTTCAGTTCAGTTTACGGGAAAAGACCCCTATAGTCAGGAAGGAAGAAGCAGACATTATAGGCAAGGGGTTATAGCAGATGACCTCTGAGGTTCCTTCAGATTTTTAAATGATTCTTTCCATCAGAGAAGTGGGGTTTAAGAAAGGCCACAAGCTTCTAGACCCCCAAATCCAAAGTCACTGTTGGAGGAATCATGAAAGTTGGAGGGGGCCGCAGAGGCCATCAAATCCAACCTCTGACGCTTTTAGCATGCGGTTTTAATAATATGCAAATTAATTTGAATGTAGCCCGTCGCTTACGACTTCAAAAGGGAGATTGAAATTGCGTCTGCTGTGAGGGGAGGGCGGAAGAACATAGCCCCGCCGCCCTCTTTCTAGCATTTCGACTGTCTTTGTTTGTAGTTTTAGCTCCTTGCGGGATCATATTGTCACGCATATGGAAGCCGCTCAGCCATTCGCCTGGAACCCAGAAGTGTAGTTATGATGTTAACTTTTACTTTATGTGGTCTTTTCGTGGAGTCCTTTAAGGGGATGAATATTTACATTAATATAATAAACTTAGGTTCATCTGGACAAAATTTACTTTGGGGCAGATAGTGGCGTTTACTAATTTTAGCTACAAGCGAGGTGTCCATGCAAGGAACAGAAGTGACACGGCATTTTCTGCGCTGCTCGTTTTTACAGCGCGCTCAGGACCCTTCCCTTGTTCGGGCGGACGAAGGGCTTTTGATCTTCTAAAGCTGGCAATACAAAAACATGGAAACTGGATCGCAACTTGACAGGTCGGTGATTTAGCCTACTTGCCAAGCGATTTTGAAAATCCGCTCCCCAGATTTTCCTCATAGCCGCAGGGTCGGGTGGAACTGAGAACGGGAAGGTTTCGTTCCAACTGAAGTAAAGTCAGGTCATTAAGTAAGACAGCCGCGCAGAAACATCGCAGACTGCATAAACAAACAGGTAAATGAAATATGGCAAAATGGGTTTGGCGGCATGGATTTGATTTACTTGCTTTTTAAAGACAATGGTTGGGGTTTTTTGTGTAAAACATTTATAGTATTACTCAGAAGCAAAAGCTCAAAGGTCAGAAGGGGTTGGAGGGTTGGGAATCAACAATATCATACTTTAATAATGTTATTTTGTTCTCTGCTCTAAAGAGCAGAACTGATATTTGGATTTATTAGGAATTTAAAGTTGACAGGTCATTTCTGGAACAGCAGAGACCTCTCTCTTTACATTTATTACTGTTTCATCCAAGAGTGCAAATTGTACCCTCAGTCACATGGAAGCAAAACTCAATTAGTGAGGCTTACATCTGAGTAAATATGCATCCGATCATGATGCAAGTCCACATACACCAAAATTGTCTGACATTTCAAGCTCTATGAAAAATTGATTAAGCTTAGGCTTAATCTGCTTAATTCTGTCTGCTCAGAATTAAGTAAAAGTGAAGTCAGTGGTGCTTGCTCCTAAGTAAGTTAGGTTATGATTTCGGCTGCAGAAAAATGGAAGAAGGGTGCAGTAGGGCCAGGGACAAATGCATAGAGCAGGCATCCCCAAACTTCGGCCCTCCAGATGTTTTGGACTACAATTCCCATCTTCCCCAACCACTGGTCCTGTTAGCTAGGGATCATGGGAGTTGTAGGCCAAAACATCTGGAGGGCCGCAGTTTGGGGATGCCTGGCATAGAGGATAGACTGAAATGGCTTTACAACATTTGTTAACCTCGTACCCTCCAGATGCTTTGAACTGCAGCTCCCATCATACTGGCTCGGGCTGATGTGGTAGTCCAAAACATCTGGGGGAGCACCAGAATGTTGTTGTTGTTGTTGTTAATAATAATAATAATATCCAACCTTACTAATTCATTATTCTTGTTATTCATTGGTTCATGACTTTATTATTCTGCATGTTGTCAGGTGATTGGCAGGTGGGGCTCTTTTCACCTTTTAAAATGGCTTGCAGGGGTTAAAAGGAAACATAGGAAACTCCCTTACACTGAGTCAGGCTGTTGGTCCATCTAGCCTGACTGGCAGCATCACTCCAGAAGGTGTCCAGATGGACAAGCTTATCTGTAAAATAAAAAAATTCCTTCAGTAGCACCTTAAAGACCAACTAAGTTTATATTTTGGTATGAGCTTTCGTGTGCATGCACACTTCTTCAGATACACTAGAAACAGAAGTGTCAGACCCTATATATATACAGAGGGTGGTGGGGGTGGGTGGGAATGGGAGATGGGCTGATGGGAGTGGTAAACCTGTAGATGGCTGTTAATGGCTGCTGATGGCTGCAATTAGTCCTGGGCTGAGGTGCTAAAGAAAGCTTGATCATGCATAATGAGATAAGAATCCGATGTCTCTATTCATCCCAGGTGCTTCCATGGTTTTAAGCTTGGTAATGATTTCCAATTCAGCAACTTCCCTTTCCAGTCTGTTCCTGAAATTTCTCTGTAATAAAACAGCTGCTTTGAGATCTTGTATAGAATGTCCTGGGAGATTGAAGTGTTCTCCTACTGGTTTTTCAGTCTTATGGTTCCTGATGTCAGATTTATGTCCATTTATCCTTTGGCGTAGGGTTTGGCCTGTTTGTCCAATATAGAGAGCTGAAGGGCACCGTTGGCATTTGATGGCATACACAATGTTAGAAGATGAGCAATTAAATAGTCCTGAGATGGTATGTTGGATGTTGTTGGGGCCAGTAATGATGTTGTCCGGGTGTATGTGGCAGCAAAGTTGGCATCTGGGTTTATTGCAGGCTCTGGTACCAGTGTCCATGTTAAGTCTGGTGGTTGTATTATTGTGGGTGAGGAGTTGTTTAAGATTGGGTGGCTGTCTGTAGGCAATGAAAGGTCTTCCTCCCAGAGCTTGAGAAAGGGAGCTGTCATTGTCCAGGAGAGGCTGTAGATCTCTGATGATGCGTTGTACTGTTTTAACTTGGGAGCTGTATGTGATGACTAGTGGTGTTCTGTTATTTTCTTTTTTGGGTCTGTCTTGCAGCAGGTTCTCCCTAGGTATCAGTCTGGCTCTGTTGATCTGTTGTTTAACTTTATCAGGTGGATATTTTAGTTCTAAAAAGGTTTGCTGTAGATCTCTTAGGTGAGATTCTCTGTCTGTCTGCATGCACACGAAAGCTCATACCAAAATATAAACTTAGTTGGTCTTTAAGGTGCTACTGAAGGAATTTTTTTATTTTGCTTCGACTCAGACCAACACGGCTACCTACCTGTAACTAAGCTTATCTGTAGTTTGGTAATGGCTGTGGTTACCGAATTTGCTGTTGCCAGATTGTCTGAGTCTGCAAGAAGGAAGGCTGCATAAAATTTGGCCTAATAAAAATCAGTGAGATGATAATGGCAATGGAGTAATAAGCTCTTTGTGGAAGTCTCATTGAAAGGGTAAAATAGCAACACATGAGCCAGAGTCTCCATACTTGATTTTGGAATGGCATTTTCTGAAAGGAGAGCTTTGTAGCCATCCCATTCTGCAGTGAGTGCTGCCAGACAGATGAAGGCAGTTTTGTTCAGGACGGCTGACTGTGTGAGTTTGGTGGGGTTACCCTGGTATTTTAAGCTGACTTGGTTGTTTTATTTTTCTTTTATTTATTTATTTTCAGACAAACAGCATTTATTCACATCAACAAAAAATACATATAATATCCCCAAAAAGAAAAACAGTACAAAAAAAGAAAAGAAAGAAAAGCAAAAATAATAAATAAATAGTAATAATACACCCATGTGACTTCCCTCCTACAATACTCATCCTCCTTTAAACTTTAGATTTATATTTGCATTGCATCTTGACTTGGTTGTTTTAATTATTTACCATGCTGTTGTTTTTTGATTAGGTTTATCATTATTCTTGTTGTTTGTTATTGTTTCATTGTGCTTTGAATGTTATCAACCACTTTGAGTTCTACTGGGATATGTTATGTTAATCAAAGAATAATAGATATATGTGGCAGATGCTCTTGGGTTTTCCTGAAACAAAATGAAATGGTCATTTTTATTTTTAGCATCTTATAACCTTTTGGAATATGAAATCAATGCTTTGGCTAAATGAAGCAATGGGGAAAAATGCATACTTCCTCCTTACAAACATCTTTTGCTTCTTCCCTTCTAGACATCTGTTTTACCATGGCTGCTGTGGACAGCTTTTCCTTCTTGCTCAGGGAGATTGGGCAGGCCTGCAGCTGTGTTGTAGAGACATTGGCTTTCATTGGAGCCTACTACATAATGAAGACATCCCTCACTGTTGCAAGCAACACATACACCCTGGTCAGGTTGTATTTCATTCCTCGGCTGGTCAGCAGGCCTGATTTAGTCAAAGTGTATGGAAGGTGGGCTGCTGTAACAGGTAAGAGACAGTTGGAGCAAACAGATTCTCTAGGGTTGCCATATTTCAAAAATTAAAATTCATGACACCTGCAAAGTTGTTGAGATTTTTTAAGGAAGACCCCCTACTGACATAAAAATGCATAAGCCCTTTGTTAAACGCTCTACAACTATCAGTTGACTAAGTGAATGCGTTTAGTCTCAGGGTCTAAAAATGATCTTCGTTGCTCTTTTGATCTGCTCCAGGTTGTACCTCAGGTATTGGGAAGTCCTATGCTAAAGAGTTGGCATGCCACGGGGTGAATGTTGTTTTAATTAGCCGGAACAAGGAGATGTTGGAAGCTCTTGCCAAAGATATTGAGGATTCCTACAAGGTCGAAACAGAAGTTGTTGTGGTAGATTTCAGCAGGGGCCGCCAGGTGTACCCTGCCATCAAGAAGGCCCTGGTAGGCAAAGAAACTGGCATTTTGGTGAATAACGTTGGCGTGTTCTATGATCACCCGGATTATTTTGCCAATTTGACAGAGGATAAAATTTGGGATCTCATCAACATCAACATTGGAGCAGCTAATATGATGGTGCACATGGTGTTGCCAGGAATGGTTCAGAGAAAGAAAGGCGCTATCGTGAACGTTTCTTCTATGGCATCTTACCACCCCTCCCCACAAATGGCGGCATATTCAGCCTCCAAGGTGAGTTTCAAAATATAAAATATATGTGTTCTCTTACGACGGGTGGGGAACCTCCAGTCCTGCAGCCTTGATCAGGCCCACAAGGTCTCCCTGTTGCCTATGAGGCCGTTTCAGCCAAGCCATAGCCACCTGCCCTTCACCATGGTGCCTGCAAATTCCCTTTCAAAGCTCTGTCTTGCCCTGTGCAGTGAATGGGGCTTCTGAAGATCCAACAATTGTCTGATCACTGCATCTTCAGATGTTCCAAGTGCAGGGCACTTGAAGACCCATGCAGGCAATCTGCTACTGTGGCATCTGCCCCCCTGTCAAACATGGCCTGTGAAGGGTGTGGGAGACAACAATCTGGCTTGCCAGGCTAGAAAGGTTTCTTAACCCCTATCTTATCGGAATCATTATTTCTAAGAGATAGTTACGCATCCTTTCTCTATGGAAATTGTTTTTTTCTGTTTCTGTGGATAAGGACTTTGAGAACTCAAAGTTTTTGAAGCTGGAGTGGGAAACTTCAGGTCCCAGGATAAGTATGCAGCTCTCTAGGACTCTCTCTCTCTCTCTGGCCCTCAGGCCTCTTCTCAGACCATTCCTCAGTAGCCCTGCTTTGCACCCCCTTCAAGTGTTTTAAAACAGCTGGAACATGTCCTTGAAGTCTGATAATGCCTCTTCCTTGCCTGGATGGAGGATATACTATCCTTGGCCTGGAAAGGATTCCTCATCCTTGCTCCAAAGGCTCTTGCATGGTTGAATTAGATGCCTACCACTCCGGCTCAGAGATGTAGAGGAATGGAAGGCAGGATAAAATTTAAAGGGTTCAGGAGCAGCTATGGTGGCTTTTCTGCTTCAAGAATGTATTGGCTTAAGCATTCTACTTTGCTCCAGTGAAGGCAGCTTTATAAATTGAGGCTGCAACCCTATACACGCTTACATAGGAACTTAAGGGGACTTATTAAAAGAGTAACTATGTACAGGGATGCTCTGTTTGCTGAATGGTAAAGCACTGGTGTGTGTTTTGTAAAGGAACCAACAGAGCAATGCTATACATATCTACTTAATGGTAAGCCCTGCTTGAGTTCAATGGACTGACTCCCAAGATAACTGTAGCCTAAATGTGCAATAGCAGTGTTCCCCAACCTGGTGTCTTTCAGATGTTTCTGCTGGGGCTGATGGGAATTGAAGTCCAAATCATCTGGAGGGTACTTGGTTGTGCAAAGCTATGCAAAAGCAGTTATTATTAAGTTGCAATTGGCCAGTCAGCAAGACATACAGAGCTGGGGATGGGTGTTGATTTGGTAAAGCTTTTTTCCATAGCCATCTATTTTGCACCTTGCATGCGTCGATCAAGAGAGGTTGTCTAAGCTGCCAATGTCTGTTCTCCACACCTCTTCCCCATGTTAGATCCAGAGAATCTTGATTGTCTGCTCTTAACCTTGACAGGCTTACCTGGACCATTTCAGCCAATCACTTTATTATGAGTATGCTCCCCATGGCATTTTTGTTCAGAGCTTAACTCCAGCTTTCGTCTGCACCAACATGTCAAAATACAGCCCCACATTATCAAAAAAGAGCTTGTTTGTGCCTTCTGCAGATGAATACGCACACCAAGCTATTGCTACCCTTGGACTATCCAAAAGGACTCCAGGATACTCCCTCCATTCAATACAGGTAATATCATTAATTCAGCTGCTTCTGTGTTACATTTTCTCTTAACTTTTCTTAATTTGGCGGCTGAACCATGCAGCCTGGATTGGTTTTAATGGGTCTTTTGAAGCAAATGCTCACACATGATCTTGGGGAACATGATCTTGGGGAAGGGATGTAGCTCAGTGGTAGAACATCTGCTTTGCATTCACAAGGTCCCTAAGTTTAATCCCCAGCCTCCACATAAAGCTGGAGAGACTGTCTGCCTCTGAAACTTCCACTCAGTGTAGGCAATACTGAGCTAGATTCAGTACGTATAAGGTCAGCTTCCTGTGTATGTTGACTGTCAGCCAATGCTCTCAAAACCCAATTGCTTAATTTTATTGCTGTGTTCTGTTTTGTTTATTTTATTATAGAGTTTTATTTGTTTATTCAATTCTCTTTTTCTGGACAAAAGAAATAAAAGAAGCATAGAAAGCAAAGTGCCGTTCTTACATTGCAACTTGTGTACGATTCTGTGTGTTGCAGGCCAACATATTTTTCTTTCATGAAGCTATCATGACTCTGGACCCAGAGACTGTGGTACTTCGTGTAATATCTTGTGGGTGGGAAAATACATCTCTTCCCTTAGTACAGGGGCGGAGAACTTTTGACCTTCCTGATATTGCTGAACTGCAACTCCCATCATCCCCAGCAAACATGGCCAATAGTCTAGAACAGGCATCCCCAAACTGCGGCCCTCCAGATGTTTTGGCCTACAACTCCCATGATCCCTAGCTAACAGGACCAGTGGTCGGGGAAGATGGGAATTGCAGTCCAAAACACCTGGAGAGCCGAAGTTTGGGGATGCCTGGTCTAGAATGATGAGAGCCATAGTTCAGAAACACCTGGAGGGCAAAAGGTTCCCTACACTTGCCTTAGTGCATCAATTGCTGCTCTTAGTTCTGTACTGCATACATTTTTATTTCTTTGGAACCATTTACACCCTACTTTTCTGCCTCTTTAAAGGAGGTTGCTCAAAAAAGTTTGCAAATCTAAAAGCAAGCATATAAACACATGCCCCACCATTAAAACACAAATCATCAAGCTAAGAGCAGCAGCAAATGAAGAAAAACACAAAGGGCAATACTCAGTATGTTAACCAGCAACGGGCACTTGAAAGTTTTCAGTTTGCAATGCAAATGAAGAGGAAGATAGCTGAACATCTTAGGGAAATGAGTGCCACATATGGGGTGCCACCACATATAGAAGACCCTCTCACGCTTGGCCACCAATCTTGCCACAGAAGGTACTGGCAAATGCAAGGATGGCACAACAGGATGGGGAGATTCACAGAACATGTGACAGCGCTTCAGAGTCCAAAGTCCAAAGCTTTACAGGAGGGGTGGGGAACCTCTGGCTCACAGGCTTACTTAGGTCATCCAGGTCCCATTTGGCCCACATTTGATGTCATATATAACATCAGGTACAGGGTGGGTAAAACATAGCTGGGCCAAAGGGGCTTATGTGGTCCTAAGCAAGCCCCGGTGATCAGCAGATTGTTGGTGCAGGCAAAAAGGGTCACCTGTCATCATTGTAATGCCAGGTGGTTGACCAGGGGTGTGTGCACCACCTGATACTTATGGTAGCCTACAGGAGGTGGGATAGACAAGGATGCCAGGGTGGCTGCAAGTAACCCATGCAAAATGTTGTTAGCCTTATTAAGTTTTAACATTTTTTATAGATGAAGTGCCCAAGCAGTAAACTTCCCCAAAGTTCTTTTTAAAGAAAGTATAAAACCAGCATGTTTGTGTCTTCTGCTGCACTTCCATCCCTTAAATATCTTTTTTAAAAAAAATATTAAAAATGGTAGGTGGGAAGAGTCATATCTCAGTGGCAGAGCATGTGATTTCCATGCAGAGGGTCCTATGCACAATCTCCAGGCAAGGCTGGGAATGTCCCTTGCCAGAGATCCGAGAGAGTCACTGCCAGCCAGTGTTGACAGTATTAAGCTAGATGGATCAATGGTCTGGCTCTATAGAAGGCAGCTTCCTATATTATGAACTGAAAGGAAGGAATGGGAGATGTGGATGATTCGCTGTCTGAAAGAGACTCTTCATGTTAGATCTTCTTGGGTTTTATTTCATGGTGATATTCTAATCTTGCTATTGCTTGTTGCCAAAGGAATACGTTTATGTGGTAATTCTAACCTGTGTTTCCTCTCTCGTCTTCCAGGGTTTTATTGCACAGATAATTCCAGAATGGCTCTGGGTTAGGGGAGTGAGCCGATTGGGCTTATTGTAAAAAAATGCCATCTTGGGAGGAAAAAACGGCATTAAGAATATCAGCTGGAGAACAGATAACATCTAGCAGCCTAGTTGGACAGTTATCACAAAAATCCAGACTCATTGGATGGATTTTCTTCAATAATAATGATAATAATATGTACCTTTTTAAGGAGCCTTCATCTTGCTTCTATCTTGTTGCGGGGCCCATCAAGAATGTTAGGCAGGCAGTGAAAAAGAAACTTGTTATTAGGAAGCTGGTATTCTTTTGTATGATGTCTGTGAGGTCCTGATTTCTACATAGTACTGAGTGATTCTTGCCAGAATCCTTCTGATTTGGATGCTTGGGTACTGAACCCCCATTAAGAGCTAGCAGCAAAGAGGTCATGTGGTGCATAAAGCTCTAGTCTGTGCAAGCCTGGTGCCCTCCAAGTGGTTTGGACTACAACAGCTGTGCTGACTAGGACTGATGGGAGCTGCAGTCGAAAGCATCTGGGGGGTACCAGGCAGACAAAGGCTTTTTCTATACCAAAACTGGGTACTGCTCTTCAAATGGAGTGTTCTTGACTTCTTTCTTGGAAGCGTAGGGAACACCTGAAGCAACTCAGAGCACTACAAAGCATACTGGCAGGAGACCACACAGATAGACTACTGAAGCAATTGGAAACAAATGCTTTCTAGATACTGTGATTTTTAGTGACTTGTTTCAGTAGTCTATCTGTGTGGTCTCCTGCCAGTATGCTTTGTAGTGCTCTGAGTTTGGAGCTGTGAGCACTGAAGAAGACATCTGCTTTTCTATATCCAGAGAAGACTGGTCTCCCCAGCTAGAAATAATAGTATATTGTTTGTCCATGAAATGATGCTCTATAAACTCAAATATTGTATTATACTATGTTTCAATTATATTGAATTCTGCAAATATATTTAGTTGCCTCTCTTCATTCAGTGTGTGGGAAAATGTGTTTGTGACATTTAAAAGATGGGAAGATAGATAGGTAAAACTTTTTTTCAGAACAAACAAAATGTCATAAAAATGTGACAAGCTTTCAGGTTCTCATCAGGCAAGATGTTACATGAAGCAGCTTGAGCAGCAGAGGGAAAACAAGGAACTAGAAAGTTAAAGTGATGCTGTAGCCATGAGATCAGCTTATAGACTAAATTTTAAGATGGAGATCGCTGGCTGAATAGACCCTTCCCAAGTTCTGCAGATACTGGCTTACACAGGATTCTAGGATGAAGAAGCAAGTGCTGAGTTAATTAAGCAAAACTTTAACTGATGAGGGCCATAGCTTAGAGGAAGAACAACTGTTTTCATGCAGAAGGTCTGAGTATCAATCCCTGTCACTTCCAGGCAGGGTGGGAGAGAACCCTGCCTGAAATCCTGGAGAGAGGCTATATGTCAATGTCACTTCTGAGCTAGAACAGTGGTCTGATTCAGTGCAGTTCCTATGTCTTCAGCTTCCAGGTCTTTTTTTGTCTTTTCCCTGGGCAGCAATATTTTTGCTACGTTCGTTACAAGCACAATAAGCTGATTAAACTGAACAATGGTAAAAGGGAGCACTGTTCACTCTGGGTCAAACAAAGCATGCCGCTAAATGCATCATTGTATTAAATAAATAAATAAGCCTAAGTAAATGAAAACAATTAGCATATATCATTAAAAATCACAAATATCCCCCACGTTACTTTACTTTAAAGCCCCACCGTCGTCGAAGGGGCTTACTCCCCAACTACGTGGGCACAGGATTACACTGCACGTGCCCTTAGCTTTGTGGAACTTCCAAATAATGCCTAGCCATTTGCGCATTTAAAAGCGCAAGGGCTCCGTGAATCTCCCTGCAAGGCTCCCTATCCCACCATGCACTTAAGGAGCAGATTTCTTGTGGCGTCGTCAGAGCAAAGGACTTCTGTTTACGTTTCCGAGAGGGCAGTTTCGATTTCTTTGACGGGACCAACGAGGCCTCCGTCGTTGGACCCGCAAACGAACCCGCTAGAGCCCCAGAGGCTCCTGGGAAATGTAGTCCATCGCGCCCGCCCGCCCTCCGAAGGGAGGGCCAGCGGAGACTACAAGTCCCGGCGTGCGCTAGGCTCGCGTTCATGGAAGGCGGCTTCTCCTCCGCAGCCCAGGCCAGCTGCTTGGTGTGGGGTTAGCGGGGGGCTGCAGGACGAGAGCCGCGCTCGCCTCACCCGGAGCTCCGGACCCGGCTGCCAGGGGAGGCCGCTACGCCCCGGGGCACCCTGCGGAAGCTTCGGTGGCCTGTGGGTCGAAGCGGGCGAGTGAGTTGCTGGAGGGGGGCTTCGGGCTCGCAGGGACGGGGAGGAAGGGGGAGCAGCCGCGGCGTCTACGCCTCAGGCCCCGTTCTGTGGCCGCCTCCCGGGCCTCCCCCTCACGGAGCAGGGCGAAGGAAACAGCCGGAGCCTGGACCGCCGCTGGTTTCAGGGGGGTGGATTTTGGGGGGCAGCACCGGACGCAGTTCCTTAGCGGATCCCGCTCCCTCGTCCTCATTGACTTCCTAGCGCTGAACGGCCTGGGAATTCGCAGAAGCCAAAAAGTGGTATTATTGTGGTGGTTTTGTTGTTGTTGCACAGTAGTAGTAGTTATGTTTTAAAAGAACGTTCGGATCTGTCACACCCAGAATCGGGTGAAGGCACGTTTCGGTCCGACGACTTGATTCGAAAAGGTATCGGGCATCCCAACATGGACAGAGGCGCCCACCTCGGGGACTCTGGTGTGGGGTTTGGCGACGACATCTCGAGGGGTGTCTGAGCCCACAGAGAGCAGACAGGAGACGATTATATTCACACCCCACCTTTCCTCCCAGGTGGCGTACATGGTTCTCCCCCGCTTTACCCTCACAGCAACCTTGTGAGGTAGGTGAGGCTGAGAGAAAGTGTGTGAGTGGGGCGAGGTGACCCGGTGGGGGCCTGTCCTCGCTGCGCATTCGCTTGGCGCAATCAGCGCAAGGGCCCAAAGCCAGAGTCCAAGGCAGGTGGAGGCTGTTGCTGTCCTTTCCCTTTCCTTTGCCCAGTGTATAACTGCAGAGGGTGTGTGAGCCAGTTGCCCTGCCGCCTTGGCCTGGACGTTGTCACAGCCTCTGCTCCTGGATCTGTAATGGTGGTGGGAGAGCCTGTGCATCTGGGGAAAGATCTGGGGCAAGATGGATGGAGCTACCACTTTGCTCCAGTTGCTTCTCACCCAGACAGCCAGAATCTGCATACACAAAGCTATAGAACTCTAATTAGAACTGTAAATGTTAAGAACTTACAGTTTGCTTTCACTTCCTTCCTCCTACAGTATTCCTTTTTCCTTGTGCTTCATGCCTTTTTGAGATTGTGAGCCTGAGGGCAGTGTCTGTTTTAGCACTGATTTGTGTAAGCTACTCCTAAGAGCCTTTTTGGCCAAAGGCTGGGGTATAAATGCTTTAAGTAAATAATAAATAACACTAATGTCTGCTCTGGGCTGTACTGCACAAGGGTAGGGTGTGTGTGTGTGTGTGGGGGGGTAACCAGGTGGAACACTTTCCCCTATTTATAGTTTACATGTTTTAAAGCTTTTTTTGTAGCCCACTCTTGTCAGTAAAGGCTTCCAAAGCAGCATACAGTAATAGATAGTAAGATAGTCTCTGCCCCCAGGCATGCAATTTAAAAGGGACACAATGCACAAGTGAAAAGGGATGGGGAGGAAGAAAGAAATAAGCATGATCAGCCTTTTTTAATTTTTTTATACTTGTAACTGTCAGCTAGAATGACAATAGTTCATATACTGTAGTAGTCTACTCTAGGGGAATGGCTGCTGCAAAGTGACAGTTTGGAAGGCAGCTAGCCTCTCAGCAGAGATCATGGAAGAGCCCTGTTTCTCTTCTCTCCCTCTCCCCTACACAGAGAAAGCTAGCATATCAAGGAAAAGTACCTTAAGGTAGTGTCTCCCCTGACCTGGCAGCTTTTGGTAGATGGGGAATATGAAAGCATCTTCAATAAATAAACAAACCTGACAACACAGAAAACTAGTGCGGTTTAGTGGTTGAAGTGTCAGACCAGGAATGGAGAGATCTGGGTTCAGTCCCTCACTGGCCACAAAACTCACTTGGTAGTGTTGAGCCTGTTGCCATCTCTTATCCCTGATGTCTGTTGCACAGGCATTATGAAGATAAAATAGTGATGGTAGGGAGCCATGTGTTTGTTCCTCTACTTCCTTTTCAGGAAATATGGCATATACTGTAAATGTAATAAATTGTGTTCTTAGTGGGGTCTTCACTCTGACCTAATTTAGTGTGTAGATTTTTTTTATTTTCTGCATAGCAGAGGGTTCAATGATACTAGGTTTCCTCTCTGAAGTAGTGCAGTCCATTCTGAAGTAGTGCAGTCCAGCACAGGTTTATCACAACAGCAAGAAGTGGAATTCTATCAATCAGCATTTACATGTTTTCTTTGATCAAATTTCCCTTTTGTAGGATGTATGAGGGCTAAGGTTATGTTCTAAAATGTGAAATAACCCCCAAACCCCTAAACCCCAAATAACCCGTGTAAATGTCCTATGCTGGTAAGCAGCTAAGCACACCTACGCAGCCTTCTTGAAGGGCATGAGGCAGAAAGCAGTGGATGTTCCTCCTCAGAGATAAACATCATGCAGGCATGGTGTTTTTGTGTGGTGTATTTGTGACTATGACAGTGTACGAGTGAGAAAGAAGGGAAGCAGAAATTCAGTGTGCTCGGAAAACATGCTGGGGTTGTAGGATAACTTGCGGATATACTCAAAAACATAATGCATTTAGCAACCATTAAGAGGAGACAAGGAAATGAAAGGAAAACACACAAAATATCTTCCCCCCACCTTCTGCTTCTTAATTGCCAGATCTCCCTGCTCTCCCTGTGGCCTTGTTCTCACTATAGTTGTAAACCATTTCAGATTGCAGATGGAGGCTCACATGACAAAATGGTTCTCTGCACAAACACATTGCCTGCATGTAATTTGTGCGCAAGGAGAACAATTTTGTCATGTGAACCCCTACCTGAGAAATATTTTGTCTGGTTTAACAACCTACTCTGATCAAGAGATTATCTGTTTTCTCCTAGAAGATGTTTACCCGTATGTAGTCTATATATAGAACAGTTCTGTATGTTTTGCCTGCAAGAGAACTCCAAACAGAAAGAACCAGTGTAGGTTCTGAGGTTTAAAAGTGTGCTCAGTTCAATTTTGGGAAATTTTGGTGTGCATTTTAAATAGCTATGGTACTACAATAAATTTGCTGCTGCTGATGTGCAGATTGCTTGCATATAGAAAACTAGCCCGCCATGGAGAAGGTTAGACTAGGGTCCTTCCCTCTGATACTTATTTTTCTATGTTGAATTTTTATTTTAGAATCATAGAGTTGGAAGAGACCACAAGGGCCATCCAGTCCAACCCCCTGCCAAGCAGGAAACACCATCAAAGCATTCTTGACATATGCCTATATTATTACCACCTTGTGGTTTGTCAAAATATTAAATTAGAAAATATTTCATTTATGTAACTGGATGTTTATTTTTGCAGGGTGTATTGCTAAAAACACCACTCCAACCCAGCAACGAAACAGATCTTGGCAATTCTGCTTTAGCCTTACGTCACCTATCCGAAATGGAGTACAGGACTCAGCTGTTGCATCCTGAGTGACAGAATCCTTTAATCAAAGATGGAGAAAAAACGTAGAAAGAAATGAGCCTGTTTACTAGGCTTCACTGGTAAAGACCATGAAGGCAAGACTTCTGCTTCTCTTGGACAAAACCTTAAGACTATCCACTTAAAAAGCACTTAAAAAGGCACCGTTTTCTGAAACCAAAAAGAAACGAGGGAACTGATTCATGGAAAAACAACATGTAACTTGATACATGGAATTTTGGGGATGAAACCATATTCTTTTATGACCATGAGGCTTACACACACCTGGTTGTTCCTCACTGCGATCCTTCTCTGCGGCAAACAACATCTGGGGACCAGACTAGGGAATTCTTCTCATGAGAGCCACCTGTGTTCCGAATGCTCCCGTCTTACACTGAAAGTGGAATTCTCTTCGACGGTAGTGGAACATGGTAATAGACATTTTCTTCCTTTTAAAAAAAAATAAAAACAATAGTTCAGGGGAAGGATGGCTGTCTGGACAGGCCCTCCTGTTTCCTGTGAATTTCCCTAACCCCAATCCCTCTGCTCAAATTCTGTGTTATGTGCCATGATCTGTGCTACATCACCACAGGCTAAATTGATTCCAGGGGTCTTCCTTTTGAGAACCTCATTACTAAATCCTGGTTATTGTCATGCCTTGGTATTGTACTTGGCTGTGTGAGCTGGGATATTTTAGTTTGTTTTTTGTAAAGTGGGACAAAGGATTATAACACAGCTTTTTCTGCAAATGCCATGCTTGCAACTTCTGATTCAGATGTATTTTCTAATGTGTGGTGGTCTCTTTTGCAGAGTATATTGTGGCTTTCAATGGTTACTTCTCAGCCCAAGCAAGAAGCAAATTTATTTCAAGAGCTCTGAAAAGCAGTGACATAGAGAACTGGAGGATTGTACCCCGTAATAACCCAGCCAGTGACTACCCCAGTGATTTTGAGGTGATCCAAATCAACGAGAAACAGAGAGATGGAGTGCAGACACTTGAAGATCATCCCAATATCAAACGAGTTACTCCCCAAAGAAAAGTATTTCGCTCACTCAAGTACACTGAAAGTAAGTAGGCTCATTCATTCTTCCAGTGAAGTGGCAAGAGATCATTATATTTACTTAAATTTCCTTATTATTCTGCTGCTTGTACAATGTGATTAGTTTCTAAAACATTTCAACTCTCAAATATCTAGCTGATCCAGCATTTCCCTGCAATGAAACCAGATGGACACAGAAATGGCAGTCGTCTCGTCCTCTGAGAAGGGCAAGTTTGTCATTGGGTTCTGGATTTTGGCATGCAACAGGCAGGCACTCAAGTAGGCGTTTGCTGAGAGCCATACCCCGACAAGTCGCTCAAACGCTTCAGGCGGATGTTCTCTGGCAAATGGGTTTTACAGGTATTCTTAGATTCATGGAAATTTGTACCCTTGATCACAGTAAGAGTACATCAGTGTGCATCTCATTTTTCTGACATGGTCCTTTTGTTGTGGGAATGACTAGCAAGTACATTCCTATGAGCAGAAAATATACTCCTTGCAAGTAGTCTTCCGGAGGATCTGTATCCCCTAATGAAGTTGTACATTCATAGCACTGACTTGAACCGTTCTAGTAGTCATTACCTCTTTCCAGGGAGCCCTAGGAACTGGAGCTCTCAGAAGAACCAAGGTTAGGGGTTTGAAGCATCCTCCCCAAATTGCAGTTGTGAAATAATATCTTTTGTGTTATGTCTCATTAACCAACTTGAGTTCCTTGGAAAGCAGATGATATGGAAGTTTTAAAAATAAGAATTACATTCTTTGTGGAAACCATGACAATATAAAATGGATATAAGTTTTTAAATGTATGTCTAGATCCCTGTAGGCTAGTTCTTGTGACCTTTCCTTTGGGAATATTTTAATCTTTGACAAAGCTAATTATTCAAGCTGTAATACATACCTCAGAAAGCAAAGTCAAAATAGGGCATAAAATCGTATTTGCCATTGCATCGCATTTGAGTGGCTTATCTGCATAAATATTGATAATCTTTTCCAGAATGCTAATACTCAAGTGGGGAAAATGATATTTTTTTTATTTTTACAATGTAAAGCAATAAAAGCCTTTCAAAGTTGACCCTGCTGAAGTGTTCTTAGTACATTATTTAGGCTCAATGAAAATATGTAGCAAGCTTTGTATGACTTGCTAGCTGTTAGGAAGAGAAAACATTTTACTAAGCAATAGATAAGATTTATGCACCTCTTAGTATCCATTTGCATTCAGGAATATGTTCCTTAGACTACAAAAGAAATGTCTCTTGCTCATCTGTAATTTTATAAATCTGCTTCTGTGTAAATAGGTGCTGGTGTAAAAGTGGCTGTATTTGACACTGGACTTAGCGAGAAGCATCCTCACTTCAAAAATGTAAAAGAGAGAACAAACTGGACTAATGAGAGAACGTTGGATGATGGTGAATTTCATTATTTCATTACTAGAGTTTGTTTCATTCAATATGAATTGTCAGTTGTGTGCTACAGTGGTATATAGGTAAGGCTAGAATGCAATGTCTGTTCCTTAAGGTCAGGGAGGGAGAACCTATGGTCCTCCAGATGTTGGACTACAATTCCCAAGAGTGCAATCCAGTGCATCCAGTGGTCAAGGATCATGGGAGCTGTAGTCCAACAAAACATATGGCGGACTACATGTTTCTCACTCCCTACTTTAGAGCTCTGGGGATTCCTTCAGTGCAGCATGTGATTAGTACTGGTGTTTTAAATTTAATTCTGCACCGTTTCTTTTATTTCTCTGTACAAATGGTTTCCGAAGACAGGTCTACGTGTCTGTACATTTATTAAACATTTATTTGTAAAAGCCTAAGTCATTTTCCAGCCATCAAAGCGGGCCTTGGAGGCATGTGATCTAGTACATTATTATAATTCAAGAAACATTTAAACCCAACCATTACAAATGCAGCACATGGTAAAAATTGTGAATTTACTCCAGCTTAACATCACTTCATGTGGCACATGGACCTCTGTCCTCTGCCAGTTCTTCTGCAACTTTCCCTTAATGTCGTTTGAATTATGTCCCAAGTGCATTTAGGAGCACAATATAAATGCTTACTTGGAGGTGCCATTTAAACATGCCACTTAAATCAGCAACCCTTAAATCAGCAACCCATTTAAATCAGCAACCCTGATCTAGAGGCTGTTTTGTACATGTGGGTGCTCCAATGTGTACATACCCTGTTTCTCATATTTTAAGACATACCCATAAAATAAGCCATAGCAGGATTTTTAAGCATTCAAGGAATATAAGCCATACCCCGAAAATAAGACATAGTGATAGGTGGAGCAGCAATGCCGGCCGCGGCAGGAGGAGGAGGAAAAAAATAAGACATCCCTTGAAAATAAGCCATAGTGTGTTTTTTGAGGAAAAAATAAATATAAGACGTGTCTTATAATATGAGAAACACGGTATCGCTCCTGTGCATAAAATGGCTTCACAGCCATGTTGGGGAGTGTCCTGCAAACTCATCCCCATTACAGGAATCAGGGTGCGTATGAAACCATGGATTGGGATCACAATATTCTAGATGGGTTAATCTTATGGCATCCATGTCTGAAGTGCTTTACAGGGCGACATGAGAAGCATCCCTTCTCTGAGGAACTTTATAATCTAAGGGAGGACAGTCTGCAAAAGCACATAAGGAAAAGCCTGCTGGATCAGGCCAAAGCCCCCCATCTAATCCTGTTCTCCCAAAGGCCACAACCTGTTGCTTATGGGAAGCCTGCTAATAGCACCTGCATGCAACAGCACTCGTGATTCTCAGAAACATATTCAGGGGCATATTGTCTCCTGACAGCGAGGTAGAACATACCCATCCTGTCTAGTAACCACTGATAGCTTTATCCTCCATGAATTTGTCCAGTCTTTTAAAGAAGGAGAGGCTATGTTAAAAAGGAATTGCTGAGGAAATGCAGCTGAAATATCTGTAAAAGCGATGTAACCTTTTGAGCTTTATTTTAAAGCATTATTTATGTTCAACAGGTCTGGGTCATGGGACTTTTGTAGCGGGTGTGATAGCTAGCATGAGAGAATGCCAGGGATTTGCTCCAGACTCAGAACTGCACATATTTAGAGTCTTCACTAACAACCAGGTATGCTGCCTCAGATAACATTGATGCAAGTTTTATAGGATAAGATGCTACATTATGCATGCTGTTCAGTTTGGTAACTACTGAGGGCTTTCAATCTGGAACATTCAGATTAACATATTTTGAAATCACCTACAGCAATTCTCAAATAAAATTTTGTTTTTATTATGAAATTGTAACTCCAGTTGTGTTTAAAAAGCAAAATTGTGGCTTTATAAAGTAATAATTGAAAATGCTAAGAGATATATGAGCTTTTTTGGCTTATGAAGTGGTTTTGTGGGGGGGTGGTGGTGGAACTCTGTTGTTTAAAATGTTTTCATTTCTTACAGTGTTTGGTTTTTTAAACGAGTTTCCCTCCTAAATAGGTCTCGTACACATCTTGGTTTCTGGATGCCTTTAACTATGCGATCTTGAAGAAGATAGATGTATTAAACCTTAGCATTGGAGGTCCCGACTTCATGGATCATCCCTTTGTCGACAAGGTATGTGTGAAGTGGAGGAAAGGCCTTGGTAGCATCCGTTTGTGGCTTTTGTAAATGTATCCTGCGCCTTTGAAGCATTCGGGTTAATTTTGTAGTGCCTGTGTACCTTTACAAGTATTACTGTAGTAATACCTCTGCGAACGTCTGCCTCATCTAGCGTCCATTCTGGCGAACGTCCGCAGCAAACCCAGAAGTACCAGAACGGGTTACTTCTGGATTTGCCGCTCACGCATGCGCAGAAGCGCAAACTGCTCCGTGTGCAGACGCGACACTTTGCCGTGCGTCCTTTTCGGCTAGTGGCCGGGGCCCCAGAACGGATGCAACACAAGCACGACTGTATAAGCATTGCAGAATAATCTCAAGTAGCCCTTCTGCAAATGGAAGGGCTCCTACTATTCACATAAAAAGACCCCCCCCCTCCTTTGCTGTCCCAGAGGTTCACCCAAGCCCCTGAAACAGATTTTGGGTTGGAGGTAGGTTCAGGAGGCTGCTCAGAAAAGAAAAAAATGGCAGGAGCATCCCATGGGGTCTTAGGATGTACACTATTATCTTTGTAACCATGCTTTCCTCTAAGGAATATTCAAAATAGGTCGGTGTTCACATGATCAAATGCCCCTTCTCCAACCAACAGATCTTTCTGCAGTGGAAACTGTCATGTCACAGAGGCGTTTCTCCCACCCAGTTCTCTGTGTGGAAATACTAGGTTTTTTTGGGAGGAGAGTTACCTACCTTCAGTGGTGCCGCCTAAGCAGAAGTTGATTATGTCAGTGAGAACTGTGGCTTAAAGGCTGCTTGAGTTAGCACGAATAAATTTATATGTGGGCCTCAATGTGGAATTGGAACATCAGGAATTTATTTCACATTTCTCCAGGCAGCTTGTGTTACAGTAGTGAGATTTTGGAAAGATTTAAATTTAAGGGTGTTGTTATTGAAAATACTCTTATTACAGCAATCTGGTATCCATTTATTGAGTCCATTAATTCCAACTCAGTATTGATTTGTGTAGTTATTTTGAATTTTAGGTCACAAAATGGGTCTCTCTCTCTCTCGGGGGGGGGGGGGGAATCTAACTAGGTTTTGCTTTGTTTTCATTGTTAGCATCTCCTGAGAGATACAAGTAGGTACCACCTAGAGTAGTATGTTACTGGTTGGTTTCTGAGACTCTCAGAGAGCGGGTTATTCGTTTGTAATTCTGGGTTGTAATGATTATGATATATCATCCTCATTATCATCACTTGTTTGTATGTTTCAGCAATCTGAGTTTCTTAATTTTCCAGGTATGGGAGCTGACAGCCAACAATGTGATCATGGTCTCTGCTATTGGAAATGATGGGCCTTTATATGGGTAAGTGCCAATGATATTACACGTAGGTAGCCGTGTTGGTCTGCCGTACTGTATTGGTATGAGCTCATACCAATAACAAACTTAGTTGGTCTCTAAGGTGCTACTGGAAGAAAAAAATATTTTGTTTTGCCAATGATGTGTTCTTTCAAAATAACATCCACAGATAAAATAACACCTTTTCCCTTCAAAAAAATGTAAAAAGATGGTTTTGTTTCTATGGCAACAGAGCTCATTCTGATGACAGGTACTTAGCAAAGCAGGTAAGGTTTAACAAAGTGGCTTAACAAACATTTTATGATTGTATATTTTATTGTTGTAACCGATCCTAGGACCTTTTAGGAAAGGGTATATGGTTTATACATTTTAGGAAAGGGACCCAGGTAGCGCTGTGGTTAAACCACTGAGCCTAGGGCTTGCTGATCAGAAGGTCGGCGGTTCGAATCCCTGTGACGGGGTTAGCTCCCGTTGCTTGGTCCCAGCTCCTGCCAACCTAGCAGTTCGAAAGCACGTAAAAATGCAAGTAGATAAATAGGAACCGCTGTAGCGGGAAGGTAAACGGCGTTTCCATGTGCTGCTCTGGTTTGCCAGAAGCGGCTTTGTCATGCTGGCCACATGACCTGGAAGCTATACGCCGGCTCCCTCGGCCAATAATGCGAGATGAGCGCGCAACCCCAGAGTCGGTCACGACTGGACCTAATGGTCAGGGGTCCCTTTACCTTTACCTATATGGTTTATAAGGCCTTGTCCGACTCCTTGATTCTAAATCTTGGTTGAAATCTCTGTGAAGCTCACCAGGTGATCAGGGCCTGTTCTCTTAGGTCTCTCTCTCTTGCTCATAAAATACCTGGGAGGATTAAGTAAAAGGGTGGGGAACAGAACTATGTAGATTTGCCCCCATCTTCTTGTAGAAAGCTGAGGTAGGGCTGTGATAAATAACAATTCAATACCGATTTCAGCACACTCAACAACCCTGCTGACCAGATGGATGTGATTGGAGTAGGCGGCATTGACTTTGAAGATAACATTGCTCGGTTCTCATCAAGGGGAATGACCACTTGGGTAAGCATCTTCAAGCATGAGCAGCTTTGGGAAGCATGCAAGACCTACCTGTTGGGTGCAGGGTTAAGACAGGAAAGGCTGTGGGAACTTACTCAATCTGGATTGGCTTTTACTTAGTTTTGCTAATTTTCCAGCCCTTCCTCCTCATATTCCTTGACTTGAGTTTTTGGTATTGCCTATAAATTTAAATAAGGAAATTTGCATAAAAGACGGAAACATCAGAATAATGGTAAGGGCCCATTATTTGTAAGTAGGAAATTGTTCATAATTATTATGGGAAAGTTTTATATTACAAAGATGCTGGGAGACACAGTGCATTGTGACTGAATAAATTTACTCATGATGATGTTGCACCAGCAGTAATGAGTTGAGTGAAGTTATAGTAATTTCAGGCCTCTAGTGCCAGAAGAACTAGAAACCCACTGTTTTTGCATCTTCATGTTTTAATTCAAAAATACAAAGTTGTTTATAAAAATGTTTGTATACATAGACAACATTGAACATAAAAATAAATTCAACATGCAGAATTTTTCTCTATTAAGTTTTAAATCATCTTGTTAATGATGCATATGATACATTAATGCTACATTAACATCTCAAAGCACCCCAAAGTTACCTTTTGATACAGGAAGCAGACAATTTTCCCTGCAATATTCAAACAATAGTTTTCAAGTTAGTAAAAAAATATTGCTGTTGCCCTTTCTTTTCTGTTTTCTGATAGCAGCAGCAGTGTGTGTGGTGGGCATAGAGTGACATTCAACAAGAAGCATCAGCAATCATCTCAGAATCTGAAAAATTGTGGCCAATGCTGAGTTTATAAAAGAACAGCAAGATTTTTGCCTATTCTGTTGGAGCAAGCTTTGCCAACCTGATGACCTCCAGATGTTTTTAACTGCAGCTGTGCTAGCTGGCATTGATGAGGGTTGCTGTGCAAAACATCTGGAGGATACCAAGATGGCAAAAGCTGTATAAATAACAGAAATTCTTTTGTTTTCCTCCCAAGGAACTGCCTGGAGGTTACGGCAGAGTCAAGCCCGACATTGTTACTTACGGCTCCGGAGTAAGAGGTTCTGGCATGAAGGGTGGATGCCGCTCTCTCTCTGGGACCAGTGTGGCTTCACCTGTGGTGGCAGGTGCTGTCACCCTGCTAGTAAGGTAAGTGGAGAATGCAAGCACCACAAAGGTTTACTTAAATAAAGATTAATTGGCTTAGCACAGGGATCAACAGCTTTTGGGGGCCTATGAGTACATATGCAAACTGAAGAAACTGCTGTAGGCAGCACATGGAAGCATACCACAAGTTTTTCTGCTGGCTACCAATTTCAGGGGGGGGGGAGTGGGAGCCCTGTGGCGACCAGGGGAAGGCCTCTGTGGGCACATGTGTGCCTGTGGGTACCATGTTGGCTAGTCCTGGTTTAGGATCAGTAAGCCTCAATTAGCCTTGAAAGGTGTCTTCCCCCCGCTCCTGAAAGCTGTTCTGGAAACACAGCATGCTCCGGGATTTCAGAGTAAGCGGGGTTTGCAAGCAAAGTGACTACTTGCTTTATGTTGCTGCGAGTTAGTGGCTGAAGGGAGATTTGAACTGAGGATATTCTGGCTCCACAGGTTTCAAGTTCAAAGGATACCTGTAGCTTTATCAGTTTTAAGGAATTGTTACAATCAGTATTAAAGCGCTTCCTTAGACTAATAGTTGTTTAATCAGCATAGCTGCCAAGTTATCCCTTTTTAAAGGGATTTTCCCTTATGCTGAATAGGCTTCCTCGCGAGAAAAGGGAAAACTTGGCAGCTATGTTAATCAGTGTCCTACTTCAAGCAAGCTTATTGCATGAATTGATCACCCATATCCTGTGTTGTCCTATGAATTTGGAATTGTTTCGTTAAAAAATTAATAGGCTTGGTTGTTGCATCTAACATTCCTACCATCTTATATTCTTTCATAACAACATTTTAAAATTTGAAGTAGCTAAAAAATCTGCTGTTTCTGTGACCTTCATTTTACTGAGAGAAGCCTTGATGCTTTAGGGGCAGTATTTCTTAGCTTATGAGTCACAACCTGAAAGTAAGTTGCAAAAGCTTGTGCAAGTTGGCCACAGACCACGAAGTTAATCCTTAACTGGTATAATGATAGTTACAGGTAGGTAGCCGTGTTGGTCTGAGTTGAAGCAAAATAGAAAAATTCCTTCAGTAGCACCTTAAAGACCAACTAAGTTTTTATTTTGGTATGAGCTTTCGTGTGCATGCACACTTCTTCAGATACACACAGTATCTGAAGAAGTGTGCATGCACACGAAAGCTCATACCAAAATAAAAACTTAGTTGGTCTTTAAGGTGCTACTGAAGGAATTTTGGTATAATGATACCTTTTCTAACTTTTTGTTTCATTGCTATATTAAAATGCTGTGTTTGTCACTTGTAACCAAGCATCTGAAAAGACTAAAGTCTTTTATTTTAACACTTGGGAACTGTTCAGCGGCGGCTGGCAGCAGATCCGGTGACAGTTTGCCACAAGGTGCTCATGCAGGGAGTTGTTTTCAGCAACTGTTAACTGCTTGCCTCTGACACACAGGCACCTGCACAACAGAGGCAAGCAGTAATAGTCACCCAAAACAATTCCCTGTATGAGCATCTTGTGGCAAACCATCACTGGACCTGCCGCCAGGGCTAGTTAATAGTTAAGCCAAAGGTGATTTGGCATTTGCTTTGTCAAAATTTGTCAACTGCTTTTCTGCTGAAGAAAAGTTAAAATGCATTTGAAAATCATTTGCAATGATGCTGTAAAGTTGTCCTTGAACTTATTAAACTGTCATGTGATTGGGTCCTCAAAAATAATTTGTTGGAAGTAAGGTTTTCTGAAAGTTGGCTTCATGTTACCAAAATTACTCCATTATTACTGAGTATCCTGAACTTGATAATGAAGCAATGCCTGTGCTGCTGATGTTTGGTGGTACATATGTTTGTGAGACAAACTTTTCAGCAGTGATTGCTACAATGGCAAAATACAGAAGCAGGCTGCATCGTTAATAATTATCTGAGACTTTGTCTTGCTATCATCAAACACCACTTGTGGGTTGCCATACCAAAAGGTCGGGAACCACTGCTGCAGGGACCAAGATATCCAAATCTGGGTTTGAAAATTCTACATTTGTACCCAGTTGGATTTACAGTACTTCTGTGTAATATGCATAGGATTGGACCAGGCATCCCCAAACTTCGGCCCTCCAGATGTTTTGGACTACAATTCCCATCATCCCTGACCACTGGTCCTGTTAGCTAGGGATCATGGGAGTTGTAGGCCAAAACATCTGGAGGGCCGCAGTTTGGGGATGCCTGGATTGGACTGTACAACAAAATTGTCTGAGCCCTGGTAGAAACTGTACTTCAATTTTCTGTGCCAATGCGTAGTCCAATTCAATGTTACTCTGTTAGCATTAGTGAATTATTCCTGGGATAGTAAAGAAGAAGACAAAATTTAAGTACTGTACTGTACTCCTTTTTGTATGTGTGTTTAAGAGAAGGTACTACTTATACCAACTTCCCCAGTGTTTACTTCAGTAAAACGTACTGGAAAAGGTTGCAGTTTCAGTAATAAAAGAAATTATCACAAGGCTGTGATTCATTTTTAACTTTAGCTTGGCTTGATCGATGCCAGGGCAGTAGTATAACATTACAACTATTTGTCATTTTTAGCACAGTTCAGAAGCGTGAAATGGTGAATCCAGCTAGTATGAAACAGGCTCTGATCGCATCCGCACGACGACTTCCTGGGGTCAACATGTTTGAGCAAGGGCATGGCAAACTTGATCTTCTCAGAGCCTACCAGATTCTCAATAGTTATAAACCACAGGCCAGGTAAGACTGTATGCCAGAGGTCTGTTCACCCCTTTACTAAACAATCTTCTCTATTTATTTATGAATTTAAAAATATGTATTGCTATTATTTCCATGACTGTATTGATTCAAAATAATACGAGCATCTTTGACTCTGTCTGGTGTATTTACAATTTTAATTTTAGTTTTTAAAGCCTGGGATTTAATGGAGAAGATTAAAACACTGGTCTTTTAGGCTCACAGCCTGTTTATTTATTTATCCTTTTTATGCACGTATTCATTTTTTCTTGACTGTTTAGTTTGAGTCCAAGCTACATCGATTTGACAGAATGCCCTTACATGTGGCCGTACTGCTCCCAACCTATCTACTATGGAGGCATGCCAACAATTGTGAACGTTACTATCCTTAATGGAATGGGAGTCACCGGAAGAATCGTAGACAAGGTAGACTTTGAAAGAGTTGAGCCTTATTCTACAGAATGTTAGCTTCTCTTTCCTCCTGTAGATGAGATGTTTTGAGAAGACCTGATCCTAAATATATGCATCAAATTGAAACTTAAGTCCATTCACCCTCTTTCAATTTTATACAAGAAATTTCAAAATCTGCTGTTAGGATAACATGACAATTAATTTTTGAGAACAATTAAGTGGTTTGATGAATGCAGCAACATGGTTGCAGAGAAGCCAGCATTCTCTATCTGCTGGCATAAAGCCTCTTGAGCTAGAAGACAGTTGAGTTTTTGTATTGCACAAGAGAGGAATCCAATGCAACAGTTATGCTGTTGCGCAACAGATTCCACAATATATTTCACAACAAAGTTACCAGCAACCTGCTTGTGCATTCTTTAGCACAACAGTGTTCTAGCGCAGAACATTTTGCCATCGTATATCCCTAAATGGCTTTAGCTTTGTGCTAATTGGGTACACGATTCCATGTTTTTATATTGTAAACTTTCAACATAAGCATTTTAAGGTTGTGGGGAACAGGAAGACTAGCAGTCTGCCTGACTGTTGCATCCAGTTCTGATGGAGTGCTTCCACTGTGGAAAATGGCAAAGTATATCAAAATGCTGTGTGTAGTTCCTGATCGTCATGTTGCTCTCTCTCCCTCATGCCTGCGCCTCCAGGATGCCATTAAAGGACTCTCCAGTCCACCTTTGTTAACCTGCAGGTCAAAGGTGATGTCATTCCTATTTAGTAAGCTCACCAAGGAAGAGCAGATCCAGAAAATGCATTGCTTTGTTTTCTTGAGTGCTGCCCATGGAAGTGGTGCTTTATTGATCCAGTGTTCTGATGAACAAAATGCAATAGGGATAATGTTAGTTCAGAGTCGCATATATATCCATCAGTGTTTTAACCAAACCTGTTTTGTTTTGCGTTATCTAGCCCGACTGGCAGCCTTATTTACCACAGAATGGAGATTACATTGAGGTGGCTTTCTCCTATTCCCCCGTTTTATGGCCTTGGTCAGGGTACCTAGCAATTTCTATTTCTGTTGCAAAGAAAGCAGCCTCATGGGAAGGCATTGCACAAGGACACGTCATGATCACTGTTTCCTCTCCGGCCGAAAATGAGGTATTTCTTACTTTGCTGTTTATTAAGCTGTACTCTGCTGCTGTTTACCCTAGCACAGTATAGCACATGACTGAGCATGCTACTAGGAGAGAAACACGTCAGTAATATAACTTTAACATCCCTATCCCTTATTGCTACAGCAGCACAAAATATAGTTAGACAATTGAATTAAGGTGCTTTAAAGATCAAGCAAAAGGCAAGTGTGTTCTCTTTCCATGTCTGAAAACTGACATAGAATTCTGAAGGTTGTAGCTCTGCTAGACCATGTGCTTTTCTTAGACTAGCAGCAGGAAGCACATAATCCAGGTGCCAATTGTGGCCCTCCCAGCCTGTCTGTCACTCAGGAATCTCCATTGCCCATACTCTGTTTCTCAGCCACACTCCCTAACCTCAGACCACACCTCTCACCTGCTTCACACACCCCTTGCATGTTTTTGCTTGGTGAATTATGTCCTTGAACTTCGATGAAGCCTCTTGCTTGTCTGGATGGAGGATAGAGGGTGTGTGTGTGTGTGTGTGTGTGTGTGTGTGTGTGTGTGTGTGTGTACGTGTACGATCTAGTCTGCTGCACAAAGGTAAAATCGACCTTCATTGCTCTGCCCAGTTTTGCTTCTAGCCCTGCCCACCACTGCCATGCAGGCTCCTGGAAGGTTGATCAAAAAAGGTTCCTCACCCAGTCTGTGGTTGCTTTCATAAATGTTTTTTGTTAATTCATACCAAGTAGGGCTGGCCTTGAGATCTAAACCTACTGGGCATATTGATGTATGTTAGGGGTGTGGGCACCAACGAGAAAGGAACAAAACAGTACAATCTAGTTTTAAAGCACATGGACTTGGGACCCAAAGGAGTGCTTTAGTTTTGCCCAGGTACTTGGACACACTTAGTGTGACTCTTGAAGATTTCTTCTCTGGACAGCTGATGATCTCTTCTTGCGCTATTTTATTACAAGCTGATTTTGAACACACAATCCTTCCTTTCAGTACATGGCATAAATATTGTTTGGAAAACACAAGCACAAAATCTGAAATAGTTCAGCGCCTGTATCCTGCCTTTTGTCCAAGGAGGTTGGAGGGTGCTGTAGTCTTGGAGCAACCTTGCAAAATAGGCAAGGCTTTAGATCTATTCCATTCCAGCTTTCACTCTGGTCATGGGGCCCAGACGGCTCCGCTTGCCCAAACTGATGATGTCCATGGGCAGCTGGACCGAGGTGGGTCAGCAGCCTTCAACATCGTCGATCACAAACTTCTCGACCACCGCCTCACCGACGTGGGGATTCGGGGCACAGTCCTTCAATGGCTGCGCTCGTTCCTTTCGGGTCGGGGACAGAGGGTGGTGCTGGTGGGGAGCTGTTGTTGTGCTACTCCTTGGTGTGTGGAGTACCGCAGGGCGCAATTCTCTCCCCGATGCTTTTTAACATCTTTATGCGCCCCCTTGCCCAGCTTGTCGGAGCTTTGGCTTGGATTGCCATCATTATGCTGATGACACCCAACTCTATCTGTTGATGGATGGCCACCTGACTCGGCCCCAGACACACTGATCAGCTGTTTGGAAGCCGTGGCTGGATGGCTGTGTAGGAGCAGGTTGAAGTTAAATCCTTCGAACCCAGTCCTTTGGCTGGGTTGGGACGATATGGGGTTGGGAGGAGCACCTCAAGGGGTCCTCGCCGCAGGAGCACATTCATCCAGTGCTATACCAGCTGCACTGGCTCCCGGTGCAGTACAGGATCAGGTTTAAGGTGCTGGTTTTAAACTTTACAACCCTATACAGCCTAGGACTCTTGTACCCACGGGACTGCTTCTCCTGGTATGCCCCATGGAGGACCTTAAGGTCTGCAAATAATAACACCCTAAAGATCCCAGTCCCCAGGGAGATTAGACTAGCCTTGACCAGAGCCAGGGCCTTTTTGGCCATGGCCCCTGCCTGGTGGAACACTCTCTCATAAAAGACCAGGGCCCTGTGGGATTTGACATCTTTCCGCAGGGCCTGCAAGACGGAGCTGTTCCGCCAGGCCTTTGGTCGGGGTTAAGTCTGATTTTTTTCTTTCTGTATAAGAACAAGCATTAAAGAGGCCTCCTAGTCCGCTCACAGTTCCTTTATAAGACCAGTGGTAACAGTTGGCCCTGGAGAATATTAACCACTCTCAATTTTACCCATGGACTGCCATCTGTCCAGATTTTAATTTGCTCTGAACTTATTTTAAGATGTATTTCAATTAATTGATTGCCTGTTTTTATGTTCTTATGTTCTTTGTATACTGTGTTAGTTTTATGATGTTAGCCACCATGAGCCTGGCTCTGGCTGGGGAGGGTGAGGTACAAATAAAAATTATTATTATTATTATTATTATTATTATTATTATTATTATTATAAGGTTGAGAGAGTGACTTGGCTAGTGTCACCTGGTGAGCTTTGTGGCTTATTGGGGTTTTTAAGCTGTATTTTCCATATTCAAGCCACTACACCACAGGATTATACTGTAAGATTGTGAGGGTGGGATAAGGGGTGGGATGGAATGTATTTGACAGTTTTTTAAAAAAATACCTATCAGTTGAATGTTTTATAGATTGGATTAATTTTTGTTTCCATTTATTTCAGTCGAAAGCTGGCGCTGAACAGACTTCAACCGTGAAACTCCCAATAAAAGTGAAAATTATCCCGACACCCCCACGTAGTAAGCGTGTCCTCTGGGATCAATATCACAATCTCCGCTATCCACCAGGATATTTTCCAAGGGATAATTTGAGGATGAAGAATGATCCCTTAGACTGGTGTGTGTGTGTTTTGTGCCTTACTGACCATTACTACTGTTTGAAATTGTTTTAAATATTGTTTTTAATGCTGTAACTCACTCTGGGACCTTAGGGTGCAGGGTGATGATGATGATACTGGCATGTAATAACATTGACAAAATAGGAAATACAATTCTGTTCTCAAGATAAGATGGGGATTTGTCTAATCTTCTGTAGTTCTAGGGAAATTATAAACTTGGGTTTGACATTCCATGAAAATCTGGTTCATTCATAAATTACAGTATTGCATCCTAGCTTAGAAAGAAAATAGGTCTTTGTCATTGTGACAGTAATAGAGATAAACTACATCCTCAAATTAAAGACTTGTATAAATTGGCATTTTCCTTTTTTGCCCTCCCCAAAATATATCCTAAAAATAAATCCCTATTGGGATTTGTTCTCCTTTAAGCAAGATATAAAGTAATTGAACATGGCAGTGGTCAGGTTCACACATGACGCTAAGCCATGACGCTAAGCTGTTGCACAAACCCCCAAGCCATATATCTCACTGACTCAGCTTTGCAACCCAAATGTTTTTGCCTGCTGAATGTTTCCTTGAACTCTGGTAAATGCCTCTTGTTTTTCTGATGAAGACTGCAGAGAGGTATGTATGGAAACCAGCCTACTGTACAAATGTAGTTTTTTCTTTGGCCCTGTCCACTGCAGGTCCTTGGAAGGAAATGTGGCCTTCAGGATACCCCCCCCCCCTTTCATAACTTGTGAAATATTTTTTTGTAGTTTATTACGGTATATGCACACAGTATTTCAATTTATTTTCCTTCTTATCTGCCATTGGCCCTGGACCACGTGATAGGCTTTGTCCATAAACTGTGTACATATATTGTTTTAAGATACCAACATCTTTAGAAAGTAATATGACAAGAAAATCAGGTTACATACTTCACTTGGTTTATCTTCTTAGGAACGGTGACCACATCCACACAAACTTCAGGGATATGTACCAACATCTGAGAAGTATGGGGTATTTCGTCGAAGTTCTCGGTTCACCATTTACTTGTTTCGATGCCAGTCAGTATGGTAAGTAATTGTGAGCTTGCTTTTTATATATCAAAGCAGTTTAGGGGAGGCGAGCTTGCCCAAGCTCTCAAATTGGCCCCAAAAAAGATTTAAGGCCAAAACAGGAGGGGAGCCACATGGAGGCTGCTGGTTTCCTTAAGCTGGAGGAAAATCACCATCTGAAAATTGGGAGTGAGAGGAGAGGAGGTAGGCCTGGCCAGAAAGCTGCTTGAAAAGGGTACAGGAGCCAAGAAAGAAGGATAAATGTGACTGTCTTTAGTCAAAGAGAGAACCCGGTATTACAGCAGGGAAAGGACAGGATGTGAATCACTCGCTACCTGCTCTCTGAGGCAAGAAGTTGGGCCAAACATTGTTCTACCTCCCTTCATAAAAAGGTCTGGGAGCAAGCATGGGGCAAAATGATGTTGGGCAGGTTTTTATCATTCTGAATAGTTGTTCCCCTTTTCCTGCAGGGACCTTATTGATGGTCGACAGTGAGGAAGAGTATTTTCCAGAAGAAATCACTAAACTGAGGAGGGATATTGACAATGGACTGTCACTCATAATATTCAGTGACTGGTACAACACCTCAGTGATGAGGAAAGTCAAGTTTTACGATGAAAACACAAGGTATGGATATTCAGGAACTGGCCAGATTGAAACCATTGCCTGCTGTATCCTATATTGTCCTTTATACGGCTCACCTAGAGGTAGATTTTTATTTAAGAATTTTCTAGATAGTCCGTCAGAGGATTTCAAAATCAAATGGTTGTTGGCTGATGTAGTTTGTTACTTGTAGGGAAGCTTTAAAATGTTAGTACAAAAATGGAAAACTTACTTAAAACTAAATATTTAAGTGGCTCAGGACCGCAATACTTCAAGGACCGCCTCCATCCATATGAAGCAACCTGGACCCTGTAATCATTATTTAAGGCCCTTCTTTGCAATACGTCTGGAAGGTGGCAACATAAGAATGGGCTTTTTCTATGATGGCTCCCTGTTTGTGGAATACTCTCCCCAGGGAGACTCACCTGGTGCCTAAGTTACATATCTTTAGGTGCCAGGCAAAAACTTTACTATTTCCCCAGGCCTTTGGCTAATTAAATGAATTCATGAACTATTGTTTTGTTCATAAACTGGTGGGGGACTTATTTTTGTTTTGTTATTATGGTATGTATTTTTGGGTTTTTATATTGCAAACCACCCTGTGTTCTTTGGATGAAGGGCAGTATAAAAGTTTAATAAATAATAATAATAAACTTCAGCGCTCTTTTTTTTAAAGAGCGCTAGGCACACTTATTCAGTCATTGGCAGATGTGCATGGAATATTGTAAAGCCTCTGCATATCTGAGGCTTCTCCAAATATGAATCCTGTTGTCTTTGGTGATTACTGTGTCAGCATGGACATTAGGTGTGGGTCGCGGCAGTTCACATTTACCACCAAAGAAATGACAGTGTTTTCTGGGTTGTGATAACTTGCCTTGTGGTGATGCATTTGTAGGCAGTGGTGGATGCCTGACACGGGGGGAGCTAATATTCCAGCTCTGAATGATCTTCTCTCGGTGTGGGGCATGGCCTTTAGTGACGGGCTGTATGAAGGGGATTTTACCATGGCAAGTCATGAAAGTAAGTCAACTGGGTGTCTTATTTATTTATTGCATTTATATGCCACCAGTCTGCCAAGGCACAATTTTAAAATACAGTGGTACCTCAACTTACGAACGACTCAACAACCGAATTTTTTGACTTACGAATGGGGCAAATGGCCGCATGCTTACGAATTTCTCAACATCTGAATGGAAACAGCGGCGGTTTTAGATAGGGTTTTTTCAACTTACGAATTTTTAGATGGGGTTACTTCAACTTACAAATTTTCAATGCATTCTTATGGGAAATCACGTTTCCAATGACACTTTTCGACTTTTTTGACCTATGAATTGACCTTTTCCAATTTTTGACCTATGAAGGTGCCTTCGGAACAGATTAAATTCGTAAGTCGAGGCACCACTCTACTAAAGTAAATCATACAGAAAGTAAGGTTCACACACGGGCGGCAGGGGTGGGGAGGATAGGGTAGGTAGAGGACAGTGTAACTGGGACAGGCCCTGATATCTCTGCTTGCTTGCCTCACTCTCCTCCATTGGCCCTGTGTAGTTTGACCCAAGCAGGCTCTCTTTTCCCTTACCACAGGACTGATGGACAGGATGTTTGCAGAGGGGGCCACCTTGATAGCTCCACCACTCTCAGAAGCTATTGTGGGTGGTGGCCTAGGAGAGTGCATTGTTTGTGCCAGCCCTTAATTTGTGGAATTCCATTCCCACAGAGGTGCATTTGGCACCTTAATTGTACAGTGTTTAGTATATGCACTTCTTTACCCTGGCCTTCAATATTGGAGATATCTATATATCTATATCTATATCCACAGAGAGAAAGAGAGAGAGAGAGACTCATTTGTATGAATGACCCACCCTAGTTGTGATTGAATTTGTTTTAAGCTATTTTAATGCAGAGTGGGTAATATAACAAGAACAAGAGCAACAACTAATAGTAGCAGTGGGAATAGTGAGGCAGACAAGGGAGTTGGAGTCTGTGGGACGTTGGGTTGCCAGATCGGGATCTTGAAAGGATACCTGTGTCTTTTAAGATACATATTGTGCAACTTTTAGGCTTCAATCCTGTATGCATGTGTATAAGGAAGGCACAAGAGCTTTCTCAGCATAGGCCCCAAACCTATTAAAATGGTAGTGTGCCTGGGTTGGGTGGCTAATTTGAATCCACCAGTCAAATTATGGCTGCAAGATTCTAGTTATAAGCTAGAATTGGTGAATTGCTCCCTTTTTTATTATTTGCAGTGAACTACGCCTCCGGATGTAGTATTGCAAAGTTTCCAGAAGATGGCATTGTGATTGCACAGACCTTTAAGGATCAAGGTACAGAGCTGCATTTCATTTCATATTCCTCCTAGGTAGGCACGGAATTACAGTTCATGGTATAATTTAACTTCCAGCAGCCCTTTTGGGCATGACGGGGGTTAACTTTTCGCTTAGTTTTTCAAGTAAAATAAAAGCAAGGAGCCACCTTCCATGCTGATCTTTGTTCATCCAAAGTGTCCAAAACTGTTGCACTGGAAAGGCTTACAGCCACATCATGACTCACCACTTTGAAGGTCTAAGTGGCTTCCAAATAACTTTGGGCAAATTTGTTTGCAAACTTGAGTCAGGTGGCTTTCCAGATGTGGATCTCCTGCCCTAAAGAACCACCCCATCCCAGGAGCACTCCCCCACCCAAAGAGCTCTAAAATCTGAGAGCAGAGCTGGTGGGTATGGGTTTGCTCATGGATAGTAAAGTATGAGAGGCTAGCGTGTGGCTCTTCAGATGCTGTTGGACTACAGCTTCCATCATCCATGGCTGTTGGCCATGCTGGCTGGGGCTGATGAGAGTTGGGGTCTGGCAACATCTAGAGGGCACAGCACTTAGCCCTTGGGCAGCATAGGTTTCTTCCTGCCTCCAGCCCTGCATCAGGAGCGCTGCTTTGTAAAATCACTGGAGTTTAAAAAGCAACTTGCAATTTATTGTGAGCGAGAAAGGGAGCTGCTATTTATTCCGTTAATCACTTTAGACCTCTGCTCCCAACACACACGTGTGGCTCTCTTCACGTGCAACTTTGGTACAAGGACTCTGCTACAATTCTTTTGATAACAGAGAAAGGCCAATGGAAGTAGCTTTTTTGTTTTTTAAAAATGGTTTCCCCAAATTAGTCTCCTAATCTTCTTTCCTTTTATGCCAAACCATTAACTATGACTGTTGATAAACCAGAAAGTTACAATTATAATGAAAAGTACATTTGCCTTCTTGTATACCCATTGCTCGCTGCTCATTATTTGCCCTTATCTTTCATGGAAGCAAAATGAAGAATGTTGGCAATTGTATTTGGCTTTTCAGTCCTGTTGTGACCTGTTTAGATCCTGTTTAACCATTTTATGAAGCTCTTGAGAGTTTCAGACAGGGAGTCTTTCCTAAGCCTACCTGGATGTGCCTGTGAGGATTCAACAAGGGACCTTCTGCATTCAAAGCAGATGCTCTACCACTGAGCAATGGGCATTCTCCAACACTCCATATTTCCATTGTAAATCCATTTAAATAAATGTGCATGAGAATTACAACTCTTCTGTCCTTTGGAAGCCATAGGAAATAATTAAAGTGTAGAGGCGCAGCATTATATAGATGAAGATACATAGGATTAAGGAGATGGGAGGGTTTTTCCATTTTGTTTAGACACACACACACACACACACACACCATCCTGTAGAAATGTAATGCTTCTTAAATATTTTGTTTGAGAGCCAGTGCTTTTTGACCACCCAAAGTCATGCAAGTTCATTGGGATGTTGCCATTTGACAATTTTCCTTTCCACCCTTTCCTTTAGGTCTTGAAGTTTTAAAGCAGGAAACAGCAATAATAGAAAATGTCCCCATTTTGGGCCTTTTCCAAGTTCCTTCAGAAGGTGGAGGCAGGATCGTTTTGTATGGTGATTCAAATTGCTTGGATGATAGCCACAGGCAGAAAGGTGTGTTACTTTTGCTAAGATAACATCCCATTACTCGTGTAAGTTAAAGTCTGTTGTCACAATGCCAATGCACAGTGGACAGCCACCCTACCATATGGTAAAATGACTTCATATCTGCCGTAGAACAAGTTCAAATCCCACCTTCACTAGTGGCAGGTCTCTTAATACAAAATCCTATGTGTGTCTGCTCAGAAACAAGGGGCAATTAGGTTTACTCCCAGTAATTGGGCACAGGAATGCAACTTTAGTGGAAGAATTGTTCATGAGAGAGAGAGAGCGAGGAGGAGGAGACAGAAAAGAATCTCAATCTTGCGAGCTAGGAAAAAAGATTTACTAAAAAGAGATGATCTGATTTGAGGTGATTCAGAGTTAAGAACTGCAAGATTCCTTGCAGTCATGGAGTGCTGTTATTTTTGCATAGCAAATTTGCATAGTAAATTTACAATCAAATTTTTAAAGACTTAAAGAGTAAATGTTGTCTCTAGCGGTTTCCTACCACTTGCTGATTTCTTCTCCCGCTCCAGCTTCCAGACAGAATAACTTCACTCGGGCTTGAAAAAGAAACTCCTGGAATGGTTCCATGCAAAGATGTGGGGGTGGAGAATTCATAGGACCAGAAGATCTAATAGAATCCTCAGAACTATTCCTTCTACTTTGTTTCCAAACTCTTTACATTTCTGGATGATATTGAAGGCTTGTCATACTCAAAGTAGACCTATTGTTTCCATTGGGTCTACTCCATGTATGACTATGGTTGGCAGTTATTTACTGTCCATCTTTTATTTGATGCCTTCAATTTGCAATTCCTGCGTTTTAGCTTTCATACCAAATATAGGGAGGCTACATTTTGATCCGTATAATTAATTGTTAGATTTCTTACTCATCCTTCATCATAAGGTCCCAAAATATGTTACAGCGGGAAAAACAATGCAGTTTAAAACAAAATATCAGTACAAAAAAGTAAAATAGATCAAAGACCTGGGAAGAGCTATGTCTTTAGCATACAATGAAAGTTGAATAAATATGGCATAAGGTGCCCCTCTGTTGGGAGGGAATTCCACCACTGTGACAGAGAGAGCCCTCTCCCATGTTACCACCCCTCGAGTCACTACTGATCTTAATACCTGGGAAGGTCTGTAGGGAACAGGACGGTCTTTCAACCATTTGGGACCTAAGTCATGGAGGGCTTTGAACACCAGTATGAGTGCCTTCAATTTGGCTTGGAAACAAACACCAGGACAGCGTCCAGAGGATGCTGTTAAATTCAAGGCTGAGTTCTTTGTATCAGTCAAAGAGGATAGCTTTAAATACAGTATCAGACTGGCTTTCATGTTGCAAATTGAAAGCAGTACCTCCTGCTGTGACATCAGTGAGCTTAGCTGTGTTTAAAATTCCTCGCATATATGATTTGTAAATCCTAAAAACGTGTCTGACCTCTGTTTCTTTTTAATTAAAAAAAATCAAAGGTGAGCATTTCAGTTACATCAGGATTATGCAGATTAACTCCCATTCCCACCAAACAGCTATGCTGGGTGGGAATTGTCTGACAGTGTTTTTTGAACTGTGCTAAAATGGGCTAAACTAGATCTCCAAGAGGTGCAGGTCTGAAAATTTGGCGAGTTAAAATTTCTCCAGCACAGTAGTTTTTGTTCATGCCTAAAAGATGCGTGCCTCAAAATAACCTATTCCCAATTTAAAGGCTGAAAACAATTACGATGCCCCTCTGGGCAGCCCTGTTCTGCTGCATTAATAAACATTGCTCTTGTAAATGAAAGCCTTCTTTCTGACAGCTTAGATTGACTTTATTGCACCATGTCAATTCACATAAGAGAGCAAACAGTTTACAATTCACTGGGTAGCCATGGATGAGACTTCTCCTTTCACAGGGCTGATGTAGTGAAGGCATAGAAGACAGACGTTGAGGCTCCATCCCGTCAGCTCACTAAGCTATCGTGATGGAAGCTTAACTTTCCTTTAGTGTCTGAACCATCACATTAAACCACTGTTTGTGATAGGCAACACCAGAATCAGAAAATAAGATTTGAAATGCATTTGCATTTTGAACTAACAGACCATGGTGATGGCTATTGTTCTACCTCTGAAGGACCCTGCATTATAGAAATGGGAGTGCAGATCAGAGACATGGTTTAAAGCTCTGTCATCCCTGGCTGGGACTGATGGGAGTTGAAACCCAGGCTCAGAGCATTCCCCATTCTGTTCTTGGTCCTAGCAAAAGAATTGGGCTGAGCTTCAGGAGCACAGCACGGAAAAACAGCAGCAATGCGGGAAAACAGGTGGCAGCAGTGGATTTAAGAGAGTCAATCAGTGTAGTTAATGTGTGGAGTTGGTTTGTTTGGCTAGAGGGAACTATCAAAACACTCGCTTTTTTATTTTTATTCTTAAATTCCAGATTGCTTTTGGCTTCTTGATTCTCTTCTTCAATACACATCTTATGGAGTTATGCCACCAAGCCTCAGCCATTCAGAAAACAGACAACGACCTCCAACAGGCATAGGCTATGCTCTTCCAGAGCGAATGGAAGGTGATTTTCATTTGATTTGTGCTGCTACAGATGAGCTGTGGTAGTATTTATTTGGTCTGGGAGTGGGGTGGATGATCCCATTGTTATTATTCTTCAGACTTAATAGTGTAGTTGCTTTTAAAAAAATAAAAATGCAAATTCAAAGTGACTTGCAGTGTAATGTAATACAAAAATCAAAACCAGTATAAAGCTGAAACATAAGCTAAAAACACTAATACAGTGGTACCTCGACTTACGAATTTAATGCCTTCCGAACGCACATTGGTAAGTAAACCCTATCTAAAAATTCGCAAGTCGAAAAAATCCTATCTAAACGGCATCCAAGATGGCGGACGGAGCTCCGTTCGTAAGTAGAAACATTCGTAAGTAGAGTTACTCGTAAGTCGAGGTACCACTGTATACATAGAAAGCAGTCTCGCATTCCACACACTTAAGAGGCTGTAGTGTCTAAAAATCTCTTTAAGTTGAAGGCCAATAATTTGGCTGGGGTGTGTGTGTTGTTGCCTGGTCTGGTTCTTAAATGTAGCCAGCGATGGTGCCAGGCAGGTCTCCCCAAGGAGACCATTCCATAAGTAGGAGATCTACCACTGAAAAGGCCCATTCTCATGTTGCCACCTTCTGGATCTCCCTCAGAGAAGGCACACAGAGAAAGGACCTCAGATGATGAACACAAGGTCCAGGTTAGTTTACTGCTCTTACCTCCCTCAGTCTGTTTGGCAGGGTTCATAACAGGCAGGGGTCAAATGTAAATGTGGTGGGAGGAGGGGAGGGGAAATGCAGGCTCTTGGACAGTCTCCCAATATCTGCGCCCCACTTCAGATTGACTGCTTCCATGGGAAGCATGAGGCAAATGTATCTGCCCTCCAACCAGAACACTTGCTCCATGCCTCCACCTACTGTAGAATTTGGGAGGGCATGTGTACTTCAGGAATGGCAAGTTGTGTTCCTCATGCTTAGAAAACAGCACAGGCAGCAGGCAGGGAATTATCTTCTGGTATAATTGTTTCACTGTGTGATTTCAGGTAACCATCTTCATCGATATTCGAAGGTGCTCGAGGCTCACCTGCGTGACCCTAAGCCCCGCTCACTCCCAGCGTGTCCTCATTTGTCTTGGGCGAAACCACAGCCTCTGAACGAAACGGCTCCCAGGTTGCAATTTCTGATTTTGCTAAATCCACCTTAAGTTTCCAGTTTCCAGTTTTAAATGTAATAAATATGGCACTCAATCAACACAGAACAGGTGAAACTCGGAAAATTTGAATATCGTCGAAAAGTGCATTTATTTCAGTAATGCAACTTAAAAGGTGAAACCCATATATGAGATAGATGCATGACATGCAAAGCAAGATATGTCAAGCCTTTATTTGTTGTAATTGTAATTATTTGTCGTTAGGCAGGTCGATTATAAATGGAATGTAATTAATGAAATGTAATAGTGATGTTTATCTTTGTTCATTTTTGTATTATTGTAACTATTTGTTTTATTACTGTGGAATTTCCAAAAGAAAGCATTTGTAAAAATTAAAAGAAAAATAAAAAATAAAAAGTTGCATTAGTGAAATAAATGCACTTTTCGACGATATTCTAATTTTCCAAGTTTCACCTGTACTTTGCCTGATTAACTTTCCAGGCATATGAATGATACTGTTAAAATAGAATTTAAAACATACAAAAAAAAAAACCCCCCATAGAACCAGCAGTTAGCTAAATTCACACACCAGATTCGCAAGAAACCTGTCTGCTTCCTCCTTTCCCCAAAAGTAGTTTCTAGCTCTCCTGATTGTGGAGGTGACCACCATCTAGAAGTGAAACAATATGGAATGCCAGACGTTGCAGTTGAGGCCAGGTGAAGCAAATGTGTGTATCCAGCATGCACTAACTTCCCAGTTGCTCAGACCATCAAGACAGGCCAGGGGTTTTCATAAGGTTTGGGGAGTATCACCTGACCCCTTCTGACCTATAGATGTAAGGAGACTCCTCTGTCCACTGCGGCTAGTCTCTGCAGTTTCCATGTGTCACTGCCCATTTCTGGCCAAACAAGGCTGAGTTGCTGCCTGACCTGGTTTGCAATCCTAGGTTGTATCCCACCTAAGATATACATAGAGTAGACCCACTGAAACGTTCAGATATTCAAAATGTTTTCTAGCAATCTTGATTGACTAATAGCCCAGTGTACAAATAGTTCTGGATGCTTTCATTTCTTCCAGCAACCTATGGAAACATCAGAAGTTACTGTCAATCGACCTGGACAAAGTGGCTTTACCAAGTTTCCGTCAGAACCGACCCCAAGTAAGGCCTTTGTCACCTGGAGAAAGTGGAGCCTGGGATATTCCAGGGGGTAGGTGCCAGAATGGTGGGACACCTGTTGCCCACAGTGTATCACACCACCCTAAATGAGATAGAAACATACACACATAGGAGTCTTGGTAGACCACAAACTTGGCATGAGTCAACAGTGTGATGCAGCAGCTAAAAAACCCAATGCAGTTCTGGGCTGCATCAATAGGAGTATCGCATCTAGATCAAGGGAAGTAATACCGGTAGTACCACTGTATTCTGCTCTGGTCAGACCTCACCTGGAGTACTGTGTCCAGTTCTGGGCACCACAGTTCAAGAAGGATACTGACAAGCTGGAACGTGTCCAGACGAGGGCAACCAAATTGGTCAAAGGCCTGGAAACGATGCCTTATGAGGAACGGCTTAGGGAGCTGGGCATGTTTAGCCTGGAGGAGAGAAGGTTAAGGGGTGATATGATAGCCATGTTCAAATATATTAAAAGGATGCCATATAGAGGAGGGAGAAAGGTTGTTTTCTGCTGCTCCAGAGAAGCGGACACGGAGCAATGGATTCTAACTACAAGAAAGAAGATTCCACCTAAACATTAGGAAGAACTTCCTGACAGTAAGAGCTGTTCGACAGTGGAATTTGCTGCCAAGGAGTGTGGTGGAGTCTCCTTCTTTGGAGGTCTTTAAGCAGAGGCTTGACAGCCATCTGTCAGGAATGCTTTGATGATGTTTCCTGCTTGGCAGGGGGTTGGACTGGATGGCCCTTGTGGTCTCTATGATTCTACACCTATGCAGAAGAAATAGAGACATTTGGAATCATCTTGATCCAACTTTTAGTTATCAAGATTACAGCTCGTGTATGCCTCTTTAGTGTATGCCTCTTTAGTATGTATTTTTTGGCCATAATTAGTGCTAGCACACCTGCCCACAGCGTTCACAGGCATAGCTTGTGAAATTTTGATATTTTGGAAAAGTAATTTTCATATTTCCAACTTTAATTGTAGCCACTTTCTATGTAGAATAGTCTGATATGGAGCCCCTGTATGTCTGCCATTGAAATTCCTCTTGGGGAGTGCTCTATGGCACATACCCTGTTTATGCACACTGATGTACACCCATGTGAACTCAAAAAACACCCTGGAGCAGGGGTGGGAAACCATTTTCAGCCCAAGGGACCACATTTTCTCATGGGCAGCCTCCAAGGGGCCACATGCTAGTGGTGGGTGCGGCCAGATGCATACCACTCTCCATACAGGCAAGGAAGAGTTCATAGTTCTAGGATACTTTACAGCCAGGTAAAATCAATACAGGAGGGCACATAGTAGGTTCAGTGTTTCATATTCATATTCATTTTCAAACTGGTGGTCTCCCCCACAAGGGAAACTTTAGGTAGGCCTATGCTTTTGATGATCAGCTTTAATAAAATTGCATGGAAGTGATCCCTGGTTGAAATCAGTGAGTTGTATCCAACTAAGTCCTGCTCAGAGTAGACCCATTTGAAATTAATGGGCCTAAGATGGCTGTGACTATTAATTTCAGTGGGTCTACTCTGAGTAAGGCTAGCAACCCAGTAGTTGTGTGGCAGTTTCTGCAACTCTTGTTTGCCCATGGGTTAATGCATCTTCAGCTTGCTTACATTAATCTCCTCCCTTTCCCATACAGGAATAATGCCTGGACGGTACAACCAGGACGTGGGAGGGACGATACCCGTCTTTGCGTTACTCGGTGCTATGGTGGTCCTGGCCTTCTTTGTGGTGCAGATCAAAGCTAAGAGCAGGCCAAAGAGACGGAAGCCCAGAGTCAAGCGGCCACAAATTATACAGCAGGGTCACCTACCAAAGACACCGTCTGTTTGATCACAGTTGCCAAAGATTACCTTCTACTGGCTGCTTCATAGAATTATGATGATCGTTACTAATGAAGATTGCTTGTGCCTGGCCTTTGGTGACTGATTCAAGCAGAAACCCATGTTTTCTTCGGCTACTGACAAAACAAGAACTCAGTGGATCATCACAGAATTTTTTTTATAAAAAACTACTATTATTTTCAGTAGCTGAATCCACCAAAGCCTTGAGCACTATTTAAAAAGAACCGAAATGTTGTTCTATTTCCCAAAAAGGGAGGAAAAGAGACCTTTTTTTTCTTTTCTTTTAAACTGACCAAACCTTTTCATTAGAAGCTATTTTCTATATTTATTTTAGGAAGAACTTGGGAGAAGATCCTCTTCAAGGCTCTTGGCTATCTGATAGCAGAACCATTTTTCTGAATGGAATGCAATTTTCTAATACTATATATTACAAAGAGAAATAGAACTCGCAACATGCTGCTGTAAGGACGAAAGAGCAAAACTGACAGGGAGAAGGGGACAAATCAGTGTGGCAAAATCCTTCTGTTTATTTTTATAAAGCAACTTAACCATGATGTTTTGTAATTTTTTGGCATGATTTCACCATTGTTGGTGGAGAATTTTTTTCCAATAAATATGTTACCTGTATCGAAGCTGAAACAAAAATGCATAGAAGTTTTTCCTCCTTTAAAGCTTGAGTAGGAAGCAGTTCTGCAATCCTTTCTTCATGTTTGCCAAAACCTTTTCATTTGTGAACGGAAGCACTTTGATTGGGTTTTGACTGCCATATAGACTCGCCTGGCTTGCACACTAAGCTAAACCACGGCTTAGCATGCAGACTCTGGGACAGGAAAGTGGCTGCTTACCACCTCCACCACCCCAATATTATTCTGATGCTGTGCTGAACTTAACCCATGGCTTTCCTTAGCATGTAATCAAAAACAGACTGCAAACAAACCACAAACTGCAACCAAGGTTTGCTTATGGTTTACGACTTGTGGTTGGTTCAAGAGAGCTATACCAGAGCCCGGGTTCATTTGACACAGTATGTCCCAGTGGTATCTTCTTTGAATGACAGCAGCTGTCCATGATCTCTGGTAAGATCCCAGCACATGGTCTGGCCCTGAGGTGCAACTTATATTGCAACAAGTTTCTGTAATTTCACACGCCTTCAAATTTGGATCCAATTTGGCATGTGTAAATTCAGTTTTGTTTTTTTAAAGATGGAGTGGAGAGAAGTTTTACCACCCATGCACCTCTTGATTATCATGCTGTGAATACTAAAGTGATGCCGTGGAAGGGTGTTGCATTTATTTACTTCCTTACTTTTCTATCCTGCCAGACAGAGAGATCTGGAGGGTTGTATTTCTCAAAACTGGGATAAATGAAATGCAAACTGCAAGGCACTGAAACCGTCCCTTTAACATGAGCTCATCGAGTTCTTTTTTCTTACATTTTGCTGTGCCTCAAAACTCAACTGTGCAACAGGCTCAAGAACTCAGCAGCTGAAGCTACCCCATCTGCATGCATAGCTGCCAAGTTATCCCTTTTTTACAGGGATTTTCCCTTATGCTGAATAGGCTTCCTCGTGAGAAAAGCGAAAACTTGGCAGCTATGTGCATGCTTGGGAAAAAAACAATCTTCTGCCAAATTTCTGCTTGTCAGGCTTTTAAAAAAAATGAGCCCAACCAGAAATGAGGGGAGCTCTTAGTAAAGCTCTTAACTCTTAAAGGCACAACAAAAAAATTCCTTCAGTAGCACCTTAAAGACCAACTAAGTTTATATTTTGGTATGAGCTTTCGTGTGCATGCACACTTCTTCAGCCAACACGGCTACCTACCTGTATCTTAAAGGCACAGTTTGAGAGGCCATTTGAAGGGCCCTCAGAGCTGCAGCAGTGAGCAAGTGATAATGCTGGAAAGGTAATATCTTTAGGGAGGCCAACCAAAAAGGTCAAAAATTATGACTAGCTTCTAAATTCTTCAGAGTTCTTTATTGAGCAAGATGTAACACAAATTGGGTGGGGTGGGGAGAAGGACAAAAATACAAAAAAAAGTGGTTGGATGTTGTAGCCCTGAGATCAATTTATGGAGATTGTGGGGCTGAGTAAGGTCTTCCTGGGTGCTACAAATACCCAGCTTAGGGTTTTCGGGGCAGGAGCATCCAAGACCCTGAGATTTCAGGGCCCAGACCTGAGACCTAGTGGCAACCCCTGGTGAAGTCATTAAGCATTAACCACAGTCTCTGGGAGCATGTCATTTGAAACACACAGACATACGAAGTCTTAACAAATGAGCAAATATGTCACTGGTTGGAAATTAAGATAGAACATTAGCTAAAGCAGGTGTTCTTGTAAGTAAGTACTGTATGCATTTAATTTCCTCCTCCTTCACTATCTCCATTTTTGTACTCCACAACTGCAAGGATCCTCATTTCACACCAAAAACAGAGCTTTCAAAACTTCTGCTTTACACACTGTGTTTAAGATGGGGCAGGGGTGGAAGAGAAGCCAAAAATACCAATGGGCTAGCAGAAGCCCCTTTTCTGCACCAATATAGCTCTGTCTTCAATCCAGATTTTAGCTGGGAAAACTCCCTTTCCAGAGAAGGGTACTTGGTAGCTTAATTCCTTTAGACCAGGCATCCCCAAACTTCGGCCCTCCAGATGTTTTGGACTACAATTCCCATCTTCCCCGACCACTGGTCCTGTTAGCTAGGGATCATGGGAGTTGTAGGCCAAAACATCTGGAAGGCCACAGTTTGGGGATGCCTGCTTTAGACGGTCTCTTGGCTGCCCTCCCAGCTTGCCTCTAAATAAAATAAACTAGCAGCTAATAATGAATTCTAGCTTTTATAAAGCATTCTGGCAATGTAACCAGATATTTAACACACACATACACCCTGGGGCATGTTTTAAGGGCTTTTTAAAAAATGTGCAGTTGGTCACAAACGTGTGGTTCGATAAATGGGGGTGGAGGGGAATTAAGTGTGTTGTGTGTGTGTGCTTATTAAGTACTTAAAGGCAGAGATGCATTTTAAATAAACGGACACATTCTACTCATGTAAAAACATGCTGATTCCGGGACCGTCCGTGGGCCAGATTTAGAAGGTGATTGGGCCATATCCGGCCCATGGGCCTTACGGTAGTTTGGGTACCTTGCTTAAGACAATCTGCCCAAACCATATAAAATGCTGCTACCTTCTTTTGGCTGGGGCTGCCACCTCTTCCTCTTCCTCTTCTCTCAGGTAATAGGCATTTGCATCCTTTAATAGTAAATACCTTTAAAGTACTCTTTTTTTAATGTGTCTGCTGGAGTCATAAATGAATGGTTTAACAGACCAATGCATTTTAGTATTTTATTGGAAGCCGCCCAGAGTGGCTGGGGAAAGCCAGCCAGATGGGCAGGGTATAAATAATAAATTGTTGTTGTTGTCCCTGTATAGTAAATAAGAACTAACCTCTCCTGTTGAGAAACTGCCACTGATCCAGGGTAAAGGAGCAAAGCACACTTCTCTTGGTTTGGCATTTTTCTTCTATTTTTAGTGTGGGGTGTCTGACTGGGAATTTGTGCAGCTGGAAAATCTGCTTTTAAAAAATCACTGGCATATTTCTGTGGGCAGCTGACAATCTTACCTGTAATGATCCAAGGAGTGGAATAATCTCTGGCCTCCATAATCATAAATGAGCTGTGGAGATGGGTTTTATTTCAGTGTGCCTCTTCAGAAAAAATAGATTTAATTTAAAAAGAAAGATTGAATTTATACTGCTTTTGAGTTTTAGTGTGGGCTGTGATTTATTTTTGGATTATTTAACAATGCCTGAGGAGTTACCGTCCCCCCCCCCCATTTTTTCTAACAGCTTCTTGATGACTTTATGGAAAGATGGTGGAAATTCCAGAATTAACAAACCAATTAATTAGCACTGAGGCGCAAGGACGTGACTTCTGCGTATGTGGGATAAAAATCTTGAGGCAGGCAGAATTTCCACTGGTGCAGCTCCCCCCCCCAATGTCATCATGCAGGGAGGAGCTGGGAAACAAATGACTCAAGCCAGTTTAAGCTTGCTGAATATTCCCCAAGCTCCCCAATGCTTAAATATGTTTTCTTCTCCTTCTTCTTTTTAACAAGGGGTGTCTGTTGAAAAGCTTCCCAAGCAGCCTGGCTGAGAAAACCAACTCTGCCTTCTTCAGTTGCCAGGTCTGCAAGGGATGGATGGAGTTTAGCTAATCAAGGATTAAGCCAGCAAGTGGATACAGCTGGAGGCTGTTTAAACTATAGGTATAGCCTACTGTCCCCAAGCAGAACATGAAGGCAGGAAGAAGGGAGTGGCTATGGGGAGGGAGAGATTGAGTTGCAATCTCAGAGACACAAACTGTATCCCCCCCCCTTCCTAAAGTCAGGAGACAGGAGCAAAAATCACCCCCTCCTCTATATTGGAGTTTCCTAAGTATATCCTCCATGATGGGACTAGTCCTGGATATCTCTTCTCCTCTCTGAATGCTGCAGAAAAGGTGTTCGTGGCCAACATGGGTATAGTTGCTTGCTTCTCTCTCTATATATACTAATGAAACTGATCTGATAACTTTGTGCTTCTCTTAACTCTTGTTCCTGGTATGCCTGTCTTTTGCCTGCACATTTTTTCTTTAAATATGTTTGTGGTGTTGTGGCTGTTGCTTGCTGGTTGTCTCCTGCTGGGAAGGTGAGCCTAGTGCTTGGAAGCAGAGGAGGTATTTTAACCCAGGAGGAGGAGAAAACTCCGGTTGTGTTTTTTTGGGGTCCATAAACAACAGGCAAAGGCTTGTAGCTGCATGTTTGAGCCTCCTCCTGGGAAATGGTGGTTTGGGGGTGGGTTTTTTGGGGGGTGTCTGGGAATACAGGATGGTGCTGCTTGAGGTGCCTGATCCATAGCAGATCTTTATTTGCATGCAAGTTTGTCCCTTGAGACTGCTACTAGCAATGGGGGAAATTTTGTTTTGCTTTGTATTTATATGTGAATTTCCTTAATTCACACTGCCTGAGAGCCAAAATGCAGCTTTCCTTTGAAATTCATACCTCTCTGAATTTTGTGGTGTGGTTTTCCAACACAAGTATGCATATTTAAAAAAGTACTGTATATGTTGTGTGAAAGTGTGCATAAACATGCATATGTTAAGACAACACTAAAATGCATTATATTGGAGTGTACATTAGGCGAAATAGCATACAAAAAGTGAATAGTGGAAGAAACATGCAATAGGTCCCTGATGAATTTTCTCAATTTTCTCCCCCAAAATGTGGAAATGTGGGGAACTGACCTTGACTGGAAAAACGAGAAAGCCAAATTGAAAGATTCATCCATCCCCGTCTGCAGATACTAGGTTTCAAAGCATGCATATGTACTTCCACAATTTCTGTAATAGAGTATTATGAAAGTTGGGTGCCTCCAATCACTGCTGACTCAAGTGGGGTTCCAGGTACTCACCCAGGGTCTGTGTTCCTTTGGAGAGATTGGGCACAAGGGAGGCTAGCGTCTTAATAATTTAGGGTTTATTTTACACCTAACAAATTGCATCACCTAACAAAGTTCACCTGACTTCATCAACACTTGTTGATTGACTAGGATTAAAGACTGGTGCACACTTAGGACATTTACCTAAGTTAATTAACTCTTCACATGCTAATTGCTGGTGCTCAAAATTAGGTCCATACATGGATCTTGATTACATTCTCAAGATCTGACACAGTCTTTACACATAAACACTAATTAAACACCTCAAACAAACCCCTTACATGGAGCCAGTGTGGTGTAGTGGGATACCAAATCCAAACTCCTCCTCCAATAATAATAATAATAATAATAATAATAATAATAATAATAATAAATAATTTATTTATACCCCGCCCATCTGGCTGGGTTTCCCCAGCCACTCTGGGCGGCTTCTAACCGAAGAATAAAATAATCGATTAAAGATTAAAAGCCTCCCTAAACATGGCTGCCTTCTTCTTCTTCCCCTTCTAATACACGAGACTGTCTTATAACATATCTCAGTTATAACATACAAGTTATAATTAAATCCTAATATTTACTAAACCCAAACATTTAGCACCACAGATCTATTACGAGAGAAAGAATGAGGAAGATTGGCTCTTGGGACTATCTGAAGAAGTGTGCATGCACACGAAAGCTCATACCAATGACAAACTTAGTTGGTCTCTAAGGTGCTACTGGAAGGAATTTTTTTATTTTGTTTCGACTATGGCAGACCAACACGGCTACCTACCTGTAACTAGAATCTTTGGACGGGGGAATCCTCCTCCTTGGTGGATCCCTTTAAAAATAATTATTTTGTAATTAAGTTGTAGATACCTCCTGCCTTGTAGGGATGTGGTGGAATAGGGTTGTGTGTCATACTTTCACTACATGCTAAGCAAAATGTCCATGGTGGTTATGGGGTGGAGAAAGAAGGGACATGTATGCTGCGAGACCCTATGGGTGTGGTGTAGCTCTAGGGCAGGCATCCCCAAACTGCGGCCCTCCGAATGTTTTGGCCTACAACTCCCATGATCCCTAGCTAACAGGACCAGTGGTCAGGGATGATGGGAATTGTAGTCCAAAACATCTGGAGGGCCGAAGTTTGGGGATGCCTGCTCTAGGGTAACGGATGCAGAAGGCATGTGACAATCTTCTCTCCCTTAGTTCCCAGGCATCTCCTTGTAGAGTAACCCTTTGAATTCCTGGAGGGATGTTGTTTTTCGGCGCAGAATAGACAGTACTGAGCTAGATGGATCAGAGGTCTGGCTTGCATCAAGGCAGCTTCTGATTTTCTCAGGTGGTGTTTTGATAGACATAAATGGTAACCATTCACTTATTACAGAATAAAGTAACTCATCGTTGTGAGAGCATATTGTTATACTTTTTTTCCGGGGTGTGTGTGTGTGTCAGGCTTTATGGTACCTGTGGGTCACTTCCAGGTGTGTGATTCTGTATCTATGAGGTTTGTATCTGTAAGAGAAAACCTGCTGAACCAGTCAAGCCAGCTCCTTTTACGGTATTAAGGGAGTGGCCTTAGTTGTTCAGTTGAAAGCTCATCCACACTTCTTCTTGCCACGACGCTTTTCCCTGGGGAAAACTTCTCTCAGTCGGAGCAAACAGCAATTTGGGGCTTCTCCAGATCAACATTTGCTCTGATTTAGTGCTAAAGAGTGGGTTTTCCCTGGGAAAGGAATGTGAGGCAAGGGGACCTGTGCCTAGAAAGCATGTGTCAAGCAAACACTGCTCAGATTGATGCTTTCTAGGCATGGGACAAGCCCTAAGAACAGTACCTGTTAGCAGCATCTTAAAGAGTGAACTCTGTTGATATAGAAGGAAATGGGTGGGCCTTCTCTCTCTCACCTGGCTGGATGTCCCATCATTCTAGGATAGAGAAATCATTTTCTTTCTTTCTTTCTTTCTTTCTTTCTTTCTTTCTTTCTTTCTTTCTTTCTTTCTTTCTTTCTTTCTCTCTCTCTCTCTCTCTCTCTCTCTCTCTCTCTCACACACACACACACACACACACACACACACACAACACACACACAACACACACACACACAATCATCATCTTGTTATATAAATTACTGGGAACTGGAAATATTTGCTGATCAGCTGCTGACCTGGACTCCTTTGAGAGTAATGCTGGGATATAAATTTAATAAATAAAACTAAAAATAAAAATCACCCATATACCTATCATTAGATCTTAGAGCTTTGAGGGTTTATTTTTATTTTTTAAAATAACTGGTATATAAATTTTAATAAATAAGATAGTATCCAAACTTTCTGGAAACAGACATTTTTGTTTCCCAAGCTTTTCTAGCTTGATGAAAAGGTCTCTGGGCCTGGATGTCCTCCACTGTATTGTTTTTGAAGTCATATTCAGTTGTTCTTGTACTGTTTTTATAGCTGTTTTAACTGCTTTCAATGATATGTCTGTGAAGCACCTGGGACATATGTGTGGAAGGTGGTTCACAAATTAATGGAAATGATGAGGGTGATTATAAGTGTTTGCCTGTCCTGTGTGGAAAGGCTCAAACTTAAAACAAAACAAAACAATGAAGCCATATTGCTGCCTCATTATCTTGTATAGTCAGAAGATTCGAAACTGTGATGTGTGTGTCATGGTGATGATTTGTGGAGAGGGTCGTCTCCTCCATCCTGGCCTCCCCCATTCCTGCCTGTGAAGTTGGCAGCTTAACCAATTTTCCAGCTAGGTTGACAAAGGATCGGCAAGGTCAAGGGACCTGCCAGAGGTTACCCAGCAAGTCATTGGCTCAGCCAGGATTACAGCAGAGGTTAAACAGCTTAACGAAGGCTGAAAAAAAAATGATTAAATAATCTCTAATCAGGCTGACATCTTGCATACCAAACTTTATACTTGGTGCAATTATAAATAACTAGCAGGGCGGGAAAAGCTCTTTCTCTTAAGAGTGAAGCTGAGGAGGCTCTGACCTGGATTTCTCCAATAACATCTTCTATAGTTGAAATATTTGCCCATAGTTGGAAATGATACGTGTGTGTGTGTGTGTGTGTGTGTGTGTGCTCTTTTTAAAATCTCTCCCACCCCCAATACTTTGTAAACAAGTTCATCCATTCATTTGGATTGGCTCTGATAATAAGGGCAATAATTGAAGGTTCTTTGTAAGACTGCTTGCTGGTCTGATGTTAGGAAAGCTAAGGCAGTAATGCGGCTAGAGCAGTAACAGAGGAACTCCTTCGTTCTAGTTACAGGTAGGCAGCCGTGTTGGTCTGCCGTAGTTGAAACAAAATAAAAAAATTCCTTCCAGTAGCACCTTAGAGACCAACTAAATTTGTCATTGGTATCAGCTTTCGTGTGCATGCACACTTCTTCAGATACCACTCCTGTTGTTGGACAGTGGTTTAACATCATCCCTGATCATTGGTGAAGTTTGCTGGGGCTGATGGGAGTTTGAGCCTAACAACCCCTGGATGGCAACATGTTCCCCATCCCTGAGGACTTGGGCTGGGGAGATCTGGATTTGAACCCCTCTGTGGACTGTGATGTTCAACTTGGATGACCTTGGGACGGTCTGTCTCTTTCTAGTGCAATAAACTGGGGTCACTCAGTTTGTGTATGCCATCTTGAGCAACTTGGAGGAAGGGTGAGGCATAAAAGGATTTAAGTCGTTATGACCATGAAGGAAGTATTGACCATTAGGAATGGCTTAGTAGTATAGAGAAGACCAGGTTAAGAGGGGAGGGGAGCATAAGGATGGTCCTAAGGTGATCAGCTGCACACTGCAAAAACAAACCAAAGCAGATTTGCATGAAACATGCATGTATTTGTATGTATGCTTGTGTATGTTTTTCATTTTAAATGTTAGCCATTGCTTCTAAATTCACATCTAATTTAGAAACAATGGCTACAATTTAAATTGGGGGGGGGGCAGTTATGAAGACTATGGCCACCAGGTGTCCTATGTTCCTGCTCAGTCCCTTGTAGGGTTGCCAGACTCAATAGAGGACAGGACTTCTGTGCCTTTAATTGCCCTGCTCACTTTTGAGTCTGGAAACCTTAAAGGAAAAACCAGCAGACCCCTTGCTTGGAAATTAAACAAAGGGTCTGCTGGTTTTTCCTTTAAGATTTCCAGACTCAAAAGTGAGCAGGGCAATTAAAGGCACAGAAGTCCTGTCCTCTATTGAGTCTGGCAACCCTAGTCCCCTGTCCAGGTGCTCATTGTTTGTGGGCAATTTCAGAGTCCACCCCTGGTCTCCCTTCTTAGGATCCTTTACCTTTATATTGGACTTGATCTGGAAAACCTCTCAAATAGTACAGTTAAAGCTATCTGGGTCTTCCTGTTAGGGCAGGGAAGGGTAACTCTATTGGCTCCATGGACCATCTTCTTATCTGGATCTGCTGTGGGGACAAAGGGTTGCAAAGAGTTAATCAAAGTGTCTGAGGCTTCAGCTTTACCACCCATTGGCTGATGGGCTGTACAGCCAAAGCCTGTTTTCTGCCGGCATCATATGTACAAACAGGTTTCTCAGGAACTGATCCAGTGGATGGGTGCAGGGCTGGATTAAGACCTCTAGAGGCCCTAAGCACTTAAAATATTTTGGTGCCCCCATATATATGTAATTCAAAATATAAACAATAATAAACCATAAAATAAAATTGTATTTTTCAAAATGAAACAAAACCTACAGTAAGACAGAAAATAATGGATTAAAATTACAAGAAAGGAGTTCCTGACTAAATGTTGGAAATAATTTTCTAATGGTGGAACCTTGAAAGGTGATGGGCTCTCCGTCATAGGAGGTTTTTAAACAGAGGTTGGGTGGCCAAGTGTCATGGATTTTTAGCTGTTTCCTGTGTTGCAGGAGGTTGATATTAGATGATTCTTTGGGTCCCTTCCAACTCCAAAATACTATGATTTCTCCAGTGAGCACTACTTTGCTCTCCTTGTTGGGATTCTGACTACTAGGATACATTTTCATTTAGAGCGAGAATTGCAAGCCGCTCTCTTCTCTTCAAGTCTCTGCTAATTGGCAGATGGATCTTTCCACAGTGTCACTAATGAAAGATTAGAGGCTGTTCCAGAGAGCCTTTGAAAAACCAGAACAAAATTGTATCAAAGTGCGCCAGTCCGCGCTGAGACTTTCTCATTGGCTGAGTACACCTTTTACAGCCCAATGACTAATTTCTAAATCATACAAGCCAATTATGCCCACATTCCTTTGTGGCAGCTCACAGTGATGAAGGCCGCAAAGGGCACTTTAAATGGCCAGGAACACCTTAGGTTGCAAATATATAATTGGGATGACAGACACAATTAGCCATTAATAATTCCTCATAGCAGCTGATTAAAGTCTCTTTATCCTGCTTACCAAGATCAAAAGGTCACATGGTTGGAAAATAGAAGAATGAATTAAGATGGCTGAGCCGTTGATAAATGCTCTTCAAGAGAAGAAGCTGCCTTAGTCGTGACAAAAACATGTTTGTTTTTATTCTAGATGAAATTAATGCGGAATTACTGCCAGTTCCTCCTCCAAGATATATGCTGTTACCTTGTTTTACTATGATTTGGTTTAAGCTTTTGAGTTGTATCTGAGTAGACCCATTGAAATGAATGGTCATGACTAACTTAGGCCCATTAATTTCTGTCATGGTCAGTAATTTTAATGGGTCTACTCAGAGTTAAAGTTGGTTGAATACAGCCTTTAGTTTTTATTGTAATATAGTACACAATGGGCATAATTGCAGGATGCCTTTGAATGGTTCCCATGTTGTAAGCGGTTCTGTGCCTTGTGCAAAGGGTGGCAAATAAGCCATCTAAATAAATGAAATACTGTAAATATTTGAATAGGGAGGATGTGGAAATTGTGGCAATATCTGCGTTATGAGGAAGCGTAGAGTGGTGGAATGAAATAACCCCCTTTCATCTGTACAACAGGGACAGAGAGTTTTGGTCCAGCCATTTATCAGATCTGCCGGTTTTCTAATTGTATAGAATTTTATTTTTCCATGTGCCCTGTGAGCCGTCCTTCCACTTGCAGTAGCATAGCCTAAGTGATACAGCCCAGACCAGGGATGTACAAACGCGCCTCAGTCTCTTCCAACATTCAGCTGCAGTTCCGTCTTATATTTTCCATTCTCTTGCAGTTGGTTTATTTTGCATTAAGTCTGTCTCCCAGAAAGATATGGTGGGTTGTGGTTTTGTTTTTTTAAATGTATATCATAGTAAAAATACAAATCTTAGCCATCAACCGATATTTACAAATCAGTTTCCTTCCCTCTGTGTTCCCTTCCAAAATGAATGAATGTTCTGAGGGGTTTGTCCTTTGCAGCAAAGACATGTCTTATTAAAGGCAAAGTTAACGAAGTGGATAATTGCCCATCACAAAACCATCTAGGGTTGCAATCCTAGCCATGTCTACTCAGAAATAAGTATCACTGAATTTAGTGGGACTTACCCCCTGGTAAGTGGGGCTAGGCTGCAGTCTTGGCTTCATTTCACAGTTGAATAGAAACTTATCATCCTCTCATTTCTCTCATTTGGGAGGGACAGTTTAGCACCCTGTTGATAATGTGCTGGGTTGTATGAATTATTCCTTCACTCAGTATAACTTAACCACATGCAAGTCCTTTTTTAAACTGCAGCATTTTATTTCTAGAAGGTCCAGAGGGTGGCAACACAACAACTGGCCTTTTTAGTGGTGGCTCCACACTTGTGGAATACTCTCCCTGGGGAAGCTCACCTGGCATCATCATTAGTGCCAGGCTAAAGCATTTCTCTTTTTTGCCAGGCCTTTAGCTCTTAATTATCTTTGGCCTCTTTGGGTGGGTGGAATGTTTTAATCCTGCCTTTTAAAAATAGGATTGCCTTTTAGATTTTTCTTTTTCTTTTATGCTAGTTTTAATATATGCACTTGTTGGTTTATGCATCCTGTCCATCCCACTACTTTCACCAGCAATGGAATGCTCCCCTCTCGCAAAGCTTCGGTGAGAGGGGGGCCTTCCAGCATGCAGCATTGCTATACATCTTCCCTGACCCTGGGACAGAAAGGACAAGCTCCAAGGCCTTGTGGAATGCCCCAGTCACAGAAACTTGGTAAAGGGGGGGGGGTGTTCCGGTGGTGACAGAAATAGTGCGGTGGCAGCAGGGCACAGGAGGTGGCACATTCCCATTTTGCCTCAGGCAGAAAAATAGGACAGGCCGCCCCTGATGGCAAGTGGCCCATGTGGACTGTTTATTGGCAGGTTGGGGAATTCTAATTATTTGGTCATCATGCTGTACAGTGCTGTAGAGTGTAAGGGACGCGGGTGCCACTGAAGGTCTGCGGTTCGAATCCCTGCGGCGGAGTGAGCTCCTGTTGCTGTGTCCCACCTTCTGCCAACCTAGCAGTTTGAAAGCATGCCAGTGCAAGTAGATAAATGGGTACCTCTGCAGCAGGAAGGTAAACCACCCAGGGGTCCTAGTGCTGCTCTAGGCATGGATATAAATAATGGACTGATGCAGCTGCCTGTATTTCTGGATTCTCCTTGAGGGTATGGCTATTAATTGACAAAGCCTTCTGGTTGTAAACAAAACAAAAAACAAAAACAAAAAACAAATGGGAAACCTGGCTGTACCTATAACAGTTACCTTGTAAAGTTCATGAAAGACCAGCTACATAATTTGTTTGAAACTGGAGGTGTCCCTGAGCATTTGCGAGCTGCGCTTACAATTGCACAGCGAATCAAGGGCATTGCATTGCTCTGTTACACACGTCTGCCCCAGTCTTACTTGCTCCTTCAACTGCTTATGTTGGACTCTGTTTGCAAAACATCTCCCTGCAGAATCTCAAGCATCGTTGCTACTTTCTTGGTGCCCTGCTAATTCCATTAAGCAGCCACTGGAAGAAAACGTAGCCCTGAGCACAGCTTGGCTCATTTTTAACATTGATATACAATGCATGCCATTCCTTCAGTCCAAGATTTTTTTGGGGGGGGGGCGGCGGCAATAAACTCTATTCCTCACTTCCTCTTAATGCTTCTGAAATTTAGTTAGTTTGCAAAGCAAAAAATAAAAACAAATGGATTGATCCCATCAAAGATCAGCGGAGGAATCTGTTACCTGTTTCAAGTCAGCTTGGATTTGCCCAGCTTTAAGAGACTAACCCCACCACTCTCTGGTCCTCCTTGTCTTTCAGATATGGAGGAGTTGGCTAGAGAGAGCATCACCCTGTTAGCCAAGCCTACTCTGGAGTCAGATAGCCCCAATCTCTCCTCCGCTGGGGCTGTCTTTATCATGCTGAAATCTGCGCTTGGAGCAGGGCTTCTGAATTTCCCCTGGGCGTTCAATAAGGCTGGAGGAGTCACCCCGGCTGTCCTTGTGGAGCTGGTAAGTGCCAAAGGAAAGACATCCAAATCTCTTGCAGAGTGACAGGCTGCTGGAATAGATAGGTAGGTGGAGGGTTTGAGGGTCTGATCCGGCCAAGTGGATTTGGAAGCAAGCCTCATTGCATTTTTAATAGTTTATTTTACTTCTAATCTACCTAGTACTGCCTCCTTTTGCTTTGCAAGGCTCCCCTCCCAGCCATGATGTGTGGATAGGGATGGGGAAATCTATTAATCTCATTTTCTCGTTTTTCCACTCATAAATTCAGGACACCCCATTTCTGTAGCAGTTTGCACATGCATTTTTTTTTAAAAAAAGTATTCGTGAAAATTTGTTAGCAGATTTTTGTATGTGATTGTGCCTGATACATTTTTGCAAATAAATTTCCTAAACATTATGCATTTTTGCATGTTGTTTTCCCTAATATGTCAATTTTTTTGCATGCTTCGCCCTCAAATGCACATTCCCCACCTCACTTTATTTAGTTGGAGAACTTGCACCACAACATTCAGAGGAGCATGAATTTGGGAGCAATGCTGTGTTTTGGTTCACTTACTGTTTTTGAAAGTGGGAATCAGGTTGGTTTGCACCCATACTTGAATTGAACAGGATTTCTCCTCAGTCCCTGATGTGCAGATGATTCTCTAGTGGTTTCTGCAAATTCACTCAGTGCTCTTCTTTTTTTGTGGGGGGTGGGGCAGGAAAACAGTTTCCTAGTTTTGATTCCTACATTACAGAATTGAAAAAAAGGAACTGGAACAGGATTCTGGAAATGAGCTTTATTTATTAGTTTCATTGATGTCCCACTCCCCCCCCCACAAGGAACACAGAGCATTGTACACAGCTCCCTGTTCTGCATTTTATCTTCACAACAACCCTGTGAGGGAGGTTGAAGTAAGGGAGAGAGTGACTCAGGGTTATGCAGTAACCTTCAAGGGTGAGCATGGTGCTGGAACCTGGGTTTTCCTAGTCCTAGTTTCACCCTCATGGACTGTCTTTGGTGATCACTGGCAGAAAGCAAGCCCTGAATTTTCAGTATGATTTGGGGCTGCTGCAACCAAGTCTCGCATCGCGGTGGGGAAAGAACCACTTGGTGCTTGACTTTATTTCTCCAGTTTATTAAATGCAAACTTATTATAGTATCTTTACTTAAATGCCTGGTGCAACTAATGGATTTTAACACTCCAAAATATGCTGTGACTTAGGTATGGATGATTTTGTCAATGCCAGTTCCCCTCTCTTTCTCTTTTTTCCAATCTTAAGTTCGGTTTTCCACATTTCTTCTCGGGTTTGTGCATTTGTGAGGATGCAGGTGGCGCTGTGGGTTAAACCACTGAGCCTTGGGCTTGCCAATCAGAAGGTCAGTGGTTCGAATCCCTGCAATGGGGTGAGCTCCCATTGCTCTGTCCCAGCTCCTGCCAACCTAGCAGTTCGAAAGCACATCAAAGTGCAAGTAGATAAATAGGTACCGCTTCGGCGGGAAGGTAAACGGCGTTTCCGTGTGCTGCTCTGGTTCTCCAGAAGCAGCTTAGTCATGCTGGCCACATGACCCGGAAGCTGTACCTCGGCTCCCTCGGCCAGTAAAGCGAGATGAGCGCCGCAACCCCAGAGTCGTCCTCAACTGGAGCTAATAGTCAGGGGTACCTTTACCTTTACCTTGTGCATTTGTTAACATTTTAGCACACATTTCTCCTGATATATTCATTTTGGCAAGCAGTTCTTCCTAGTACAATGCATTTTCATATGCATTGCCTTGGTTGGAGTTGTTGTTGTCGTTTAGTCGTGTCCGACTCTTCGTGACCCCATGGACCATAGCACGCCAGGCACTCCTGTCTTCCACTGCCTCCCGCAGTTTGGTCAAACTCATGTTCGTAGCTTCGAGAACACTGTCCAACCATCTCGTCCTCTGTCGTCCCCTTCTCCTAGTGCCCTCCATCTTTCCCAACATCAAGGTCTTTTCCAAGGATTCTTCTCTTCTCATGAGGTGGCCAAAGTATTGGAGCCTCAGCTTCACGATCTGTCCTTCCAGTGAGCACTCAGGGCTGATTTCCTTAAGAATTGATAGGTTTGATCTTCTTGCAGTCCATGGGACTCTCAAGAGTCTCCTCCAGCACCATAATTCAAAAGCATCAATTCTTCGGCGATCAGCCTTCTTTATGGTCCAGCTCTCACTTCCATACATCACTACTGGGAAAACCATAGCTTTAACTATACGGACCTTTGTCGGCAAGGTGATGTCTCTGCTTTTTAAGATGCTGTCTAGGTTTGTCATTGCTTTTCTCCCAAGAAGCAGGCGTCTTTTAATTTCGTGACTGCTGTCACCATCTGCAGTGATCAAGGAGCCCAAGAAAGTAAAATCTCTCACTGCCTCCATTTCTTCCCCTTCTATTTGCCAGGAGGTGATGGGACCAGTGGCCATGATCTTGGTTTTTTTGATGTTGAGCTTCAGACCATATTTTGCGCTCTCCTCTTTCACCCTCATTAAAAGGTTCTTTAATTCCTCCTCACTTTCTGCCATCAAGGTTGTGTCATCTGCGTATCTGAGGTTGTTGATATTTCTTCCGGCAATCTTAATTCCTGTTTGGGATTCATCTAGTCCAGCCTTTCGCATGATGAATTCTGCATATAAGTTAAATAAGCAGGGAGACAATATACAACCTTGTCGTACTCCTTTCCCAATTTTGAACCAATCAGTTGTTCCATATCCAGTTCTAACTGTAGCTTCTTGTCCCACATAGAGATTTCTCAGGAGACAGATGAGGTGATCAGGCACTCCCATTTCTTTAAGAACTTGCCATAGTTTGCTGTGGTCGACACAGTCAAAGGCTTTTGCATAGTCAATGAAGCAGAAGTAGACGTTTTTCTGGAACTCTCTAGCTTTCTCCATAATCCAGCGCATGTTTGCTATTTGGTCTCTGGTTCCTCTGCCCCTTCGAAATCCAGCTTGCACTTCTGGGAGTTCTCGGTCCACATACTGCCTAAGCCTGCCTTGTAGAATTTTAAGCATAACCTTGCTAGCGTGTGAAATGAGTGCAATTGTGCGGTAGTTGGAGCATTCTTTGGCACTGCCCTTCTTTGGAATTGGGATGTAGACTGATCTTCTCCAATCCTCTGGCCATTGCTGAGTTTTCCAAACTTGCTGGCATATTGGGTGTAGCACCTTAACAGCATCATCTTTTAAAATTTTAAATAGTTCAGCTGGAATATCATCACTTCCACTGGCCTTGTTATTAGCAATGCTTTCTAAGGCCCATTTGACTTCACTCTCCAAGATGTCTGGCTCAAGGTCATTGGTTGGAGTATTACATCACAAAATTCGGAGGAGTGCAAATTTTTGAAAGAGAGCTGTTTTTCAGTTTGCGCACTGTTTGCCGCATACCCCCCCCCCCCAATTTTTTAGACTTGGACTTCTGCTTTGCTGCTGGGACCAAGAGAGGGCAGCTTGGCTACTGAGTCTATGGCTGGGCTAATATCAATGGTAGGGTTCTCTGAGGCTCTCACCCTCCTTGAGATGTTGATAGCCTTCACAAGCACTTTAGTTCACTTATCACCTGTGTCTTCCATTATAGCTACTTCTTAAGCGGGCAAAATCCTTTCTCCATGCAGTGCCTGGCTCTCACTATGTGTTTTGACAATGTCAGAAAAACCTTGCTGTGTCAGGTAAAAAAACCCACCTAGTCCAGCGTTTTGTTCTGACCAAATTTCTCTGAAAAGCCAACAAGCAGGACAATGGCAATGCCACATCATGCGGAGGACTTGGGACTGCGGTCTGGATGTGCAACATTTCTGAATTAGTGTGACAGTTTTTGCTTGCCTTCCTTGAATCTAGCCTGTCTAGGGATGTGGCTTCCAATCTTCCATTGAGTGATCTGCTTTTAAAACTGCTGCTTGTTTGTTTTAACTGCTGTTGGTTTTGCATGTTGCTTTGGGGTTTTTTTTTTATATTAGGTTACATTTTGTTTCATTTTCAGGTTGTACGTTGACCTTATTCTTTACCGTGTCAGTTGCATGTAGGCTACCTTGTGTATTTTTCTAGAAAGGTGGGGTATAAATTCAATAACAGTTGTTGTTGTTTAGTCGTTTAGTCATGTCCGACTCTTTGTGACCCCATGAAGCATAGCAAGCCAGGCACTCCTGTCTTGCACTGCCTCCCGCAGTTTGGTTAAACTCATGTTCGTAGCTTCGAGAACACTGTCCAACCATCGATAACAGTAATAATAATGAAATCTAAAATGGTTGGGTTCCTGTCCTGCAAAACTACATTTCCGCTTCAAAACTTGCATATCTTTTAATTTTGCAATGTGCTTCTCCATATGTGTGTGTGTGTGTGTGCAGGGTGAAGGAAGTGTATTATAATAATAATTTATAACAATAATTCATTATTTATACCCCGCCCATCTGGCTGGGTTTCCACAATATACTACTGAATAAAACATACAAAACTGCTCTTTATTAGGGAATATTGCTTGCATAAATGTCTTACGTTAGAAGAAATGCACACTAAAATGCTGATAATTATTTGCGAGTAAAAAAGTAAAACGAAACAGCAAACTGATTTAGAAATCTGGCATGAGAGACTGAACTGTAGGGATTTCTCCTTCCCTTCCCTAACCCTATCTGGTGTGCTCCAACTCCATGGATTGAAGGGACACGTAAGTGTTTGCAGAGGCCATGAAATGATGATGTTGCTGGATCCCCCTGGGTCAGTGCTTATTTTGGTTTATCTTTCCATAAACATGAACCTTTTATCATCCCTGGCATAATCTCTGACCTTCACGGCCCTGTTGCAAACAAATCTGTTTGAGGCATTTGCTTCATCTTGCTATGTTAGGCCAGCCTCCCCCAGATGCATTGGACTACAACTCCCATCAGCCCCAACCAGCATGCCCAAAATAGCTGGAGGGCACCAGGTTGGTATTCTGGCAACTGGCATGTTGAGGCACACTGCCTCCTACACTGGAGGTTGCGTAGAGGCATGGTGGCTATTATTATTATATTATATTATATTATTATTTATACCCCGCCTATCTGTCTGGGTTCCCCCCGCCACTCTAGGTGGCTCCCAACAAATACCAAAATACATTAAAATATCACAGATTAAAAACTTCCCTAAACAAGGCTGCCTTTAGGTGTTTTCTAAATGTCAGGTAGTTGTTTATCTCCTTGACCTCCGATGGGAGGGCGTTCCACAGGGCGGGCGCCACTACCAAGAAGGCCCTCTGCCTGGTTCCCTGTAGCTTTGCTTCTTGCAGTGAGGGAACCGCCAGAAGGCCCTCAGCGCTGGATCTCAGTGTCCGGGCTAAACGATGGGGGTGGAGACGCTCCTTCAGGTATATAGGACCGAGGCCATTTAGGGCTTTAAAGGTCAGCACCAACACTTTGAATTGTGCTCGGAAACGTACTGGGAGCCAATGTAGGTCTCTTAGTGTTATGTGGTCTTGGCGGCCGCTCCCAGTCACCAGTCTAGCTGCCGCATTCTGGATTAATTGCAGTTTCTGGGTCACCTTCAAAGGTAGTAGGCACTGATAGTGTCTAATTCTAGGAAGGTTGCCTAATTTGCCTGCTTGGTTGAGCTCACCCTGATCATGGCTACTCCTGTTACTACTCTATAGGCTCACGGCTCTCTCCTCTTTGTCTCTGGTGTTTCCTCCCTTTGGCAGGCTTCCTTGATATTCCTGATTAGTGGCTTGGTGATCCTGGGTTATGCTGCCTCCATCAGCACCCAGACAACGTACCAGGGTGTGGTGAGAGAGATCTGTGGGGCTGCCATTGGGAAGCTTTGCGAAGTCTGCTTCATTCTGAACCTGTTCATGATCTCGGTGGCCTTTCTTAGAGTCATGGGAGACCAGCTCGAAAAATGTGAGTTCTTTTACCCCCAGAACCCTTTCCGCATCCTCTAAAATCCCCAGCTGTTCCTCCTTTAATAATATTTTTTTTACGCTGCTCTTCATGTAAATAATACCAGTGCCATTTGTGTGCATAAATAATGACAACACAATCAGCATATTAATATGTGATGGAATCACTGGAAGCAATTAATGCATCATACCAAGCCTATGAATTAATAGCCAGCAAATGTCTGAGTGAGCAGGTAAGTTTTAAGCTGGTGCTGAAAACTCATCAGAGTCAGGGCCCTGACTTACTCCAGGGGGGAGGGAATTCCATTGGAATCCATTAGGAAAAATGGATGCTGCCCCACCAACTTCAGCCTGCTTGCCGCAAACCCCCAACTGCCTGCTTCCTTACTGGCATGGCCCTGCCAGTCAGCTTCCTCCTCCTTAGTTTCAGTGTTGCCCTTGTAGAGCTCGGCAGGGAAGTGGTTGGAGGCAGAACTTGAATTAGTTGGTTTTGCATGTCATTAGTTCTGGCTCCACCTACTTCTGGGACTCCCTGCCTTCTGTCCCACCAGCCCTGAAGGGCACCAGTCACCCCTGAGGAATTTCACAGACATGGCACTGCCGTGGAGAAGTCCCCCATCCCACTGTTGGTAGCTGCATAATACGTCTCGGCTGGTAGCTGGACAACCAGGAAAGCCTCCTGGCCTCCTTATGTTCCCTTTCTCCCCAGTGTGTGATTCTTTCTACCCTAATGAAACCTTGAGTGGTGGCATCTCTCGTCAGCATTGGTTCACGGACCATCGCTTCACCTTGTCTGCTTTGTGTGCCTTGGTTATCTTTCCCCTCTCAATTCCAAGGGAAATTGGATTCCAGAAATACACAAGGTAAGAGCTCTGTTGTTCTTGTGCTCTCTGTGGCCTGGAGACTGGGCCAAATGGTGATCAAACTTGCTCCCAAGGGCTCAGCAGGGGTGCTGACGTGCCCCCCCCCACGCATTGAGGGGGTGCAGTCATGTGACATGTCACGTGACGAATCACGTGATACCTCCTGGCTGAGTGGGGATGTGAACTCTGATCTCCCAGGTCCTGGCCCAACTAGATCAATTATGTGCTTCAGATGTCTTGTAAAGACCGATCCTTTTGCACAGATAGGCACCCTTTATCACTGGATTCTTGTTCTATCTATCTATATATTTGCCTTTGTGCTGATTTGCATTGCTTGTACACCACTTAGGATTTTTAAAAATATTAAGTTGTTTGGAACTAATTTTAAACAATAATTTTGTTGGATTCCTAGCAACCTCAGCTATCATGATAGGAAAATGTAATCCAACAAGGTCTGGAGAGCCATTGGTTCCTCACCATTAGGAACATAGCAAGCTGCCTTATGCAGAGTCAGACCCTTGGTCCATCTAACTCAGCAATGTCTGCAGTGACTGGTCTTGGCTCTCCAACTACCTGGAAATGCTGGGGATTGAACCTGTGACCTTCCCCATGCAAGGCAGAAGCTCTACCACTGAGCTATGGCTGCCCTTCCCTGTTTTAAGGCACGTCATGATGTCCCCAGCATCAGAAGTGAGGTGTGTGGTTGCCGAGGTGAGGAACCTTTCCAGTGGTGACTCCTCTTTGTAGAATGTCCTTCCCAGCCAACACAAGGATCTTCTAGTTCATAGGATAAAAGCTTCTCATTTGCTGGAATGTCCAGTTAGAATCTCTAACACCGATGCGGTTGTATTTTGCTGTTTTTGCTTCTATTTGCCACATCCCTACATTGAAATACCATACGGTGCCCCTTTGAATGCAGGCAAGCATTGAGCTCCTTTGAGGCAAAGTGTTTTAATTCTTCCCATTTGTGTGTTCCAGCATCCTTGGTACTTTGGCAGCCTGCTATTTGATGCTTGTCATTGTAATAAAATACTACCTCAGAACCGATTATGTTGTCAACCATGAACATCGCCGTTCCTCCGGGTAAGTGTTGGCATGGGTGGCTGTTGGGCTGATAGTGGAATTATCAAGCATTGGTCTCATGGGCACAATTCATCCACCCCATCGGCTTGCAGGGAGCTGCTGCTGAGATGCTGTCATGTTGGAACCTGCCATAATTCAGTTCATAGAATTATAGATTTGGAGGAGCCTCAAGGGCCACCCAGTTCAACCCCCTGCAATGCAGGAAGTTGTTTACCTCTTAAGAGGTAAGGGAGCTTGGCTGTTGATTCTTCTATGCACATGGCCCATGTCAATATCCCTGAAGTGTGTAAAATAGATTCATTCTCTCATGGTCGTGTTGGCTACAACCCATAGTGATGTATGCTTGATGCAGAAGGGATCTGCCTTCTACTGCTTAATTATCTGCAGAGCTGGGGATATCTGCAGAAATTTTTCTCCCCAAAGCATAGTAGCAGATGGTGCCCTGCTCCACTTGAAGTCAAGGTGCAGAGTGTCCAAGGCCAGACACATTATTTTTGCATGTGGCGCAGAGTGTTGAAGATTCATTCCCTGTGTCTACAGTCATGGGATTGTTGTCTATCACATGACGGTGTATGTTTTCATTCTATAGAGTGTGAAGTGACAGAGACAGGATGTTTGTGTTACTGTGTTCCGTGAAATGGGATTATTGACCTTTGTTTTTTCCTCTTTGCTGTCTGATGCTAGAGAGAGAGGGAGCCATGTTGCAGTGCTCCGTGTGTGTGTTTATGTGTAAATAAAGTAGATTAGCCAAATGCTGAGTTGCTGAGGTCTGTTATGCGAACTGCAAACACTCTGCAGATCCATGAGTGTGCTCATGGGCGTAGGCAGGGGGGGCAGGAGGGGGCAATTGCCCCCCCAGAAGCAAAAGGCTAAGGGGCACAGCGTGGCAGCCCCAGGCTCCCACTCCCGGCGCGAAGCTCCAGAGGCACGCAGGGAGCATAAGTGTGAGCAGGGAGTGTAAGCGGAGGAGGCAGCCACAGGCTCGCTTTCCCCGCACGCCTCTGGAGCTTTGCACCGGGAACGGGAGCCTGGGGCTGCCTCCTCGGAAGACCTGGGAGGCACGAAGGAGGCAGCCACAGGCTCGCTTTCCCCGCACGCCTCTGGAGCTTCGCACCGGGAACGGGAGCCTGGGGCCGCCTCCTCGGAAGACCTGGGAGGCGTGGAGGAGGCAGCCCCAGGCTCGCGTTCCCCGCGCGCCTCTGGAGCTCCGCTCCCGGCGCGTGGGGCCGCCTCCTCGGAAGAGCTGGGAGGGCGCAGGCCACGTAGCCCCGCCCACATTCCCACTGTGGCCCCTACCCTCCCGCCCCTTGCCCCCACCCCTTGCCTCCCCTAATTTTGATCCTGGGTACGCCCCTGAGTGTGCTGATGTCTGTTGGCATCAGTCGCTGTGATGTTTGGGCAGAAGAAAGCTTTTGAAGCTCCTGAACGATTGACCAGGAGCCGAGAGAATATCCCAGGGTCCTACATGAGAGTAGGTTGATCTAACACACAGAACCCCCAACAAAGCATATCTCTGCCCCACTTCTGGGGTAATGAAAAGATACAGCAGTAAATTTATGCATTTCTGTAGGTAGTTTATGTACTTCTTCATACAGTACTGCAAATAAGTGTTTTGCTGCATTATAATAACATCACAAAAAATACCAAAAAATACAATGTTTAAAACTAGGAAAGTGTGGCAGATGGACATTGGATCATCCCCCTGAAGACCTTGCAACCAATCAGTGCTGGGTAGAGTGTCCAGCAATCAGGGGAGAGTGGGGAGTTAAAATGTAGAACCTGCTAGTTTAGCAGTTAGGACTTGGAAAGTGTTCAGACTGGGCTTGGATTGAACTTGGCAAGGGCTTGACTAAGATATTAGCTGGGTGATTAGGAGTTTGCTAGGCAGGGCAAACCAGATAGCTTCCTTCAAGGGAATGAAAAGATCCCAGAAAGAGTCTAGAAGTGTTTTACTGGATCAATAGATCTAGGAGGAGACATTGTATTTAGAAACAGATTTGATGTGCAAGTTGTAAGTAAAGTCCCTTATTACTTCTGTAAAAGAGATTCTTACTTTTGTGCCTGATCAGAGTAACCACTAAGCATTAACCCTCATTGAGCCTGCATAAATAAAACTTGTTTTGTTTCCAACGTGTCTCATCCTTAATTTATTACCAGTTTAAGGGTTAAGTGATCACAGGTTTCCCTTTAATTGATGTTAAAGTCCATGCTGCTGAATATTAGTAAATGCTGCCACATGCAGAGAATCTCCAACCTCCCAAGTGTTGCTGGCAGGGAGTATCTAATTTTAAACACCTAAAACCCGTCACATTGCATCTTTGTTGAGGGGGAGTCTGTCACAGTCAGATCCACTTCAGCATCAATATAAACATAGCGTCACCAGCACATGGAGACCATAATAACCGCCATCAGAACAAAATGCAGGAATACAGCAGAGGCAACCAGTCCCACCTGCCAAGAATATAAACACCAAAAGGTGGCCAAATGTTGCACACTCCCCAGCTGTTTCATGGTGTCCCTGGGTCATAGGCTGGGTAAGTCCCCTGTCTGGAACTGCAGAGAGCTGCTGCCAGTCATTGGAGGCAATACTGGTCCAGATGGACGAAGGGCCTGATGTCATGGGACCACTGAGAACTGAGTAATCTTGAGTAGTACAGTGAAGGGCAGATGGGGCTCATCAACCTGGGAAGGTAGCCCATTTAGGAGAAGGAAAACACTGCAGGAGAGGGAAGGCTAAGGAGTAAACCCTACACAAATCCGGAGTGGAGTCCCTAAGATCAGGCACCCCCAAACTTCGGCCCTCCAGATGTTTTGGACTAGAATTCCCATCTTCCCTGACCAATGGTCCTGTTAGCTAGGGATCATGGGAGTTGTAGGCCAAAACATCTGGAGGGCCGCAGTTTAGGGATGCCTGCCTAAGATGGTTGGATCTTGCCTTGTACAGCTCCTTCTGGCAACTTCTGCAGCCAAGCTGGTGCCAAACGTATTGCTCTGCTTTTCTTTGGTCCACATTGTGAGGCCAAGAGGGGAGTCTTGCACCATGGGGAGGTCATTTCCGTGCTGCTAACACAGCGGTGTGACTTCACCCTCAGAGGCGCACTCCATTGTCTCTTGAGACAGACGGATGCCAATTACAATAACAACAGGTGGTGCTGGAGGAGGAATTGGCAGGTAGGGGTTGCAATCTGCCCTCACTCAGTAGCAGAAGCTGCCATATATGTACTGAGTAAGGCCCCTGGTCTCTTGCTTGATTGGCTGTTGACATCTGAGTTGGCCAGCTCTGATGCTAACACACACCCCGTTTCACATTTGCAGGGTCTCTTCCTGGGCTTCAATGTTCAGTGTTATCCCAACAATCTGCTTTGGATTTCAGGTAAGAAGTTTAACCTTTTCTCCTCCTTTCTGGGTTGCCCCCCCCCCCGGTTGTTAAAATAGGCTTCCAAGTCATTTTTATTTATTTGTTTCCACTTGAAATGATGCAAGATCCTACATTCAAGTTTAACTCCTCTGATATAATAAAGAAAAGGGAGTCCTCCTTTGCCTGAGTTCCTGAAACAAATGGTGTGTAAATCGCAACCAAGCACAGTGCTGCTGATCAGTGGAGGAGACAATTGTGGGACATTGGCCAGAAACATCTGATAGCCCCCCCCCTTTTAACGCAATGGCTTCTGAGCAGGAGCAGTCTATGTGGACAATGTGAACTTTGGATTTTACCAAACAAATCCCATGAGGATGCAGAGTCATTCTTAATCCACCACATAGACCCCTAAGGTGGGAGACTGCCTCAGGTGTAGGCGAGATGATATCAACAGTTCTGATACGGAGCAGGGGAGAAGGCAGGCAGACAGTGATGGCTTTGGGACTCCAGGAATGGAGGCAGAATGCATACCAGCCTTTTCCAATAACGGCTCTGTGTTTCAGTGTCACGAAGCATGCATCACCATCTACAGCAGCATGAGTAATAAGAAGCTCTCCCACTGGATTGTGGTGTCTGTAATGTCCATGCTGTTCTGTTTGCTTATATATTCTCTGACAGGTAAGCAAGCTCCTTTCTACTTGCTCCATCTCTTGGTACTATTTTGTACCAAGCTCCTAATTTGTTTAAGGGCCCTCAGTGGCATAGGTGAGAGGTAGCACAGATCTGGGAAGGTTTTTCCCCCCTCTCCCCAGAGCAGTAGCGATGACATCTGCTGGACCACCAGGCTTGTGGACAGATTCTCCTGAGTCTGGCCAGTGAAGAAGGTGATGATGAAGTTTTCAAGTTTGTTTGTGACAGGTTATCATAGAAGAAGTTGGACAATGACGGCAATGGCCAGTTACCAGGGCTGGCTACTTCCTTTTGTCTCTGATGGGGATCCTACTTCATGCTAGCATTTAAAACACTTATTTGTAACATTTCAGGCAATTCTAATTTAAAGCTAAAGGTTGCATTTTAGCCATCTGAAGGTCTTTAGTCAAAGCTCAATGTACAGAACCCAGGCAGTCTGAAGCACCTCTGAGCTCCAAGGAGCTTGCCCCCAGGAAAGTATGCATCAGGTTGCAGTCATACTAACCCTTATAAATTGAATCATACTACTGTAGAGTTGGAAGGGGCCCTGAGGGACATCTAGTCCAACCCCCTGCAATACAGGAATCTCGACAGATGGCCATCCAACCTTCATTGTTGTGGTTTGTGGTGTTCCTCTTTGGTGTGTGTAATGAATCAATGCTGCTGCCTGCCTGTTTTGGACTGTCCTTGCTGCTGTGACTAGGGACTTTCCCTGGGGATGAAACTCTGGAGACTCTTGTGGTGAGCTAGCTTAATTTCCCCCCCATTCCACCACTGCTGAAGCAGTTCTTTCTATCTCATAACTTTGTTTGAGTAAAACCACCATAAAATAAAATAAGATGGTTTGTTCTTTACATTTGGTTCTGTGCCTCACGTATTACAAGTGAAACTCGGAAATTTAGAATATTGTCAAAAAGTGCATTTATTTCAGTAATGCAACAACTTATTATTTTATTTTTCTTTTAATTTTTACAAATGCTTTCTTTTGGAAATTCCACAGTAATAAAACAAATAGTTACAATAATATAATACAAAAATAAGCAAAAATAAACATCGCTATTACATTCCATTTATAATTGACCTGCCTAATGACAAATACCGTAATTACAATTGCAACAAATAAAGGCTTGACATATCTTGCTTTGCATGTCATGCATCTATCTCATGATTGGTTTCACCTTTTAAGTTGCATTACTGAAATAAATGCACTTTTTGCTGATAATCTAATTTTCCGAGTTTCACCTGTATATTGATTTGATTTTGCTGTATTCCTCCCCCCCTTTTGTATTAACATTGCATTCTCTGGTTTGGGGGGAGGGCTTTCGGGCCAAAAAGCAGCGCATAAGTAATTTAAATCAATCAATCAATCTCATTCTTCATCTTTTCCTTTTTGCTGCACAGCAGAGTGGCCCTCCAGATGCTGTGGGATTCCAACTCTCACCGGCCCCAATAGTCAGGGGTGGCAGGAGACATACTTGGGCAAAATCTGGAGGGGCACAGGTTAGCCTACCATGAAGGTTGTTGATTCAGTCATTTTTGAGTTTGGGGGGGGTGTTGATGAGAGGGTGCAGCATGGTCTACAGTTTATTTTGCTCTCCTTACCACACCTAAAGAGCACAATGCTCTGCTCCTCTGTGTAGGGCTCTATGGCTATTTGACATTTGGTGCCGATGTTGCTGCTGACATCCTGATGTCCTATCCAGGAAATGATGTGCTGGTCATTGTAGCTCGGCTGTTGTTTGGCTTCTCCATAATCACCATCTACCCCATTGTCCTCCTCTTGGGAAGGTAAGGAGCAGAAGTGTTGGTTTTCCTATGCTTTGACCCTGACAGAAATGCTATTCTGGTTAATGAGGTCTGTCATTGTGTCTGGCTCCTCTGGTCAGAAGCAAAGCCTGATTTCCTCTGGGAACAGGCTCATTTTTCTCAAGCATAACCACATTTATAATACAGCATATCTGCTTTAGAATGAAAGCCAACCTGTTGCGCCAAAACCATTTATGGCTTAAATTAATGGTATTTTATTCCATTTTATCTCCTTCCTTCCTTCTGAGGAGCCCAAAGTTCAGGGCTGCCTCCTTGCCCCCTCCCTTCCCTCCTCAAAGCACACCCATTTTTCTTGCTCCCACCCATTTGAACTAAATTACATTTTGATAAATACGGCAACCCCTTATTCCCAAAGAAAAACACATATGGTAAATTCCTGCACAATCCTAACCATGTCTATTCAGAAGGTATTCCTGCTGAATTGAATGGAATTTGTTGTTGTTTAGTCGTTTAGTCGTGTCCGACTCTTTGTGACCCCATGGACCATAGCATAGCACGCCAGGCACTCCTGTCTTGCACTGCCTCCCGCATTAATGGAATTTACTCCCTGGCAAATCAGTTTAGGATCGCAACCTCAGTCCTATATATACTTGGCTTGGGAGTAAGTCCCACTGAACTCATTGGGGCTAATTTCTGAGTAGATATATATGTAGGATGGATTACACCAGGCACCCCCAAACTTCGGCCCTCAGATGTTTTGGACTACAATTCCCATCATCCCTGACCACTGGTCCTGTTAACTAGGGATCATGGAAGTTGTAGGCCAAAACATCTGGAGGGCCGCAGTTTGGGGATGCCTGGGTTACACTGTCAGAGGTGGAACCTAAGAGATATAGAACTTAGAGGTAAACAGAAAATGCACATTTCAAAAGCAATCCACCAGAATAAATGATAAATGATTATAAATGTAGTCTTATTTCCATGTGTTACAGCAAAGAAGAAAAGTTACTCATGGAACATATAGATCAACATTCAACTCCCTTGCCATGTCCATTGTTCCAAATATGTATTATCCCCCTCAAATTCTATGTCTGGCGGTGCATTCCTGTAGAACTTAACCTTAGGCTGCCTTATGTAGAATCACACTTTTGGTTCACTTGGCTCAGCATGGTCCATCAATCTCAGCATTGTCTATGCCAGGCATCCCCAAACTGTGGCCCTCCAGATGTTTTGGCCTACAACTCCCATGATCCCTAGCTAACAGTACCAGTGGTCAGGGATGATGACAATTGTAGTCAAAAACATCTGGAGGGCCGAAGTTTGGGGATACCTGGTCTACGCTGACTGGTAGCAGCTTTTCGGGGTTTCAGGTGGGGGGTGTTCCGAGCTCTCCCTGGAGTTGCTTGGGATTGAACCTGGGACCTTCTGCATCCCAAACAGATGCTCTGCCACTGAACCCATGGCCCTTTCCAATCTGGGGAAAGTTCCCCCTCTTCCACCAACTGAACCAGCCACTTCCATAAAGTAGAATCCTGTTGTTGTTGTTGTTGTTGTTGTTGCGGCTGTGTAATTGCCCATATGTCTATGCTAGGTCAGTCCTACAGGACGTCTGCCTGAGTTCCAAGCACAGCTACATCCTGACAACTGAGCCTTACGAGAGGTGGATGCGGGTCACTCTCACTACTGCCTGGGTTGTGGTCACGCTGGTCATTGCCCTCTATGTGCCAGACATCAGTGACGTCATCAGTGTCATTGGGGGCATCAGCGCATTCTTCATCTTCATTTTTCCAGGTGTGACCATGTTGTGTGCTCTCTGAGGTAGGAGAGGGTGAGGGATTTGCATAGCAGTGGCTGATATTTTAGCCCCTCAAAAAGAGGCAAGCTGGATCAGACCAAAGGCCCACCATCCGGCATCCTGTTCTCACAGTGGCCAACTGAGGGTCTGTGAAAAGCTTGCAAGCAGGTCTTGAGTGCAGCAGCAGCAAACTACCTATTTGTCCACATGAGACTCCAAGAATTGGTGTCACCATTGCGCTTGGCCAGCTATCCTCCTTTTTTCTCGGGGAAATTGATTTTTCTCGTCCCCAATCCTAATCACCTGGAAAAAGTTTGTGGGCTGATGGAAGCTTTTGCCTTTTTGCCACCTCCTCCTCCTGACAAAGTCCTCAGTGATGAATTTAATTATCAAGCAGTCTTCCTAGGAGCAAACTAGCAAACTTCTTTTTCAAGTGAGATTTCTTTTTTGGTGCCTTGATTATCGCAGTGAAAGGTTTTGACCAGAGCGTTGTACTTGAGAAGGAAACTGATCAAAGTTCTGTGTCGCAGCAAGCCAGATTTTCTACCAGAAGAAGCTAAACTCGACTGCTTATGTAAACAGCAAGCTAAACACTGTTGCACACCAGCTTTAATAATAATAATAATAATAATAATAATAATGGAAAACTGCTTCTGGTAGTCATGGGGGAAAGGTGTGGTGGTGTGTGAGGTCTTGGTCACTGCAACTCCTGCTAGAGCCCTCTTCTCCCCCTGCCCCCTCTTCCCTACCTCTCAATTCTTCCATGGCTTCATTTGGAATTGGCATCCTATATAATAATGTCCAAGTTGTCCCTGCGTCACTGCGCATGTGCCCCAGGGATACAGGGATTGGACAGCAGAGACTGCGCGCGCGCACTCTCCCCCCTCCGCCTCCTCCAACCGCCGCTCCCGCCGGACACCGCCTCACTGCAGGGCACGTCAGGGAAGCGAGGGTGGAGGCCGGCGAAAGCCTCCTCACAACCCTCCCTGGCCGTGAGGAGCGGCGGTTGGAGGAGGCAGGGGGGGGGGAGTGCGCGCGTCCTTCCTGTCGGCGGCTGGGGGAGAGGAACGGAGGAGGAGAACGCAGCACAGGTCCCAGGGTTCGGAGAAGCGCTGCGCAAGCGCTTCTCCGAACCCTGGGATGTCTCCTTGCTGTCGGCGGCTGCGGGAGAGGAACGGAGGAGGAGAACGCAGCGCTTTCTCCTCCGTTCCTGTCCCCCTGCCGCCGACAGCAAGGACAGGTCCCAGGGTTCGGAGAAGCGCTGCGCAAGCGCTTCTCCGAACCCCAGGATGTTCTAGCGCCCGTTATTAAACGGGCTGAAATACACTAGTTTGTAATAATTTATTGGCAGCAGTAAGGACTAGAAGTTTGGGTGTGCATGTACTTTAAAAGAAAGAGAAGAAGTGAAGTTGCAAAAGTTTGTATTTACCTGCTGTGGAATAATACTAATACTAATAATAAATTTATTGTTTGTACCCCACTCCCATCTGATTGGGTTTTCGCAGCCACTCTGAGCAGCTTCCTACATGAAAATATAATAAAACATTAAACAACTTCCCTATATAGGGCTGCTTTCAGATGTCTCCTCAAGGTTGTATGTATTTATCTCCTTCACATCTGATTGGAATGTAAACTTGTTCAACTTATAATACTTTCCATTCAGTTTGCAGTGCTCCTGAAGTTCTTATCTGGCTTAGATTTGAACTCCATGTCAAGGAGCCTGGGAAATGTAGTTTGCCAGGTCTCATGAGTCATTAGGAGAGACAAGCTGGAAACTAGATGCTTCATGACTGCTCATGTCAGTGATGCTGTGAGGGGCATCTGAATTTCGATTCGCCCCTGCTTTCTTTTTCTTTTTTTGGAGGGAGAGAATTGACTGCTGTTTTTGGAAAATAGCCCATCTTGCTGACCCATATGCTAAATCAAGCTGAGGAGCGTTTGGCAATGGCTAGATGGCGGTGTTAAGGCAGTCCATGTCACATTCCATACTTGCAACCCTGGGAACCAGACATGGTTAAGCTGCCTTAGAGAGGAATATTCGGAAGATAAAGAGGATTTGGTTAAATAGAAATTTAAATAAACATCCATTTTGTTTTATCTAATTTCTATTCTGCCCTTCAATGCACAGTGATCGTAGCAGTCTATAGCATTTTAAGTATTTATTGCATTTACAGTATATCCGACATTTTCTTCCAAGGAGCTCACACAGTTCTGCCCATCCTCTTCCCACATCTACCTGTGAGGTAGGTTATCCTCCAGGGTCAACCAGTTAGAGCAGGCATCCCTAAACTTCGGCCCTCCAGATGTTTTGGACTGCAATTCCTATCTTCCCCAACCACTGGTCCTGTTAGCTAGGGATCATGGGAGTTGTAGGCCCAAAACATCTGGAGGGCCGCAGTTTGGAGATGCCTGAGTTAGAGCTTCCTGGCTCCCAGGTCCTAGACCAGGCATCCCCAAACTTGGCCCTCCAGATATTTTGGGACTACAACTCCCATCACTCCTAGCCAACAAGACCAGTGGTCAGGGATGATGGCAATTGTAGTCCCAAAATTTCTGGAGGGCCAAGTTTGGGGGTGCCTGTCCTAGACCAACATTCTAATCACTTTACCACACTGACTCTCAATTATTAATAATTACTATTGATTGATTGATTGATATTATTATTAGTGATAACAAATGCAAAGTGATTTCTCTTGTGTTGCAGGACTGTGTTTGGTGTGTGCAGTGGAGATGGAGCCTATCAAGCCAAGGACCAAGTATGTCTGTGCCTTTCCAGCCCCCTTTGCTTGCTATGATTTTATGATTCTGTGAATATGAGCTGTTCGTGGCCAAGGGCAAGCATCCCCAGTCTGTACCTGGCAGAGCTTTTAGACTTTAGCTCCCATCTTTGGGGATGCTGGTTGGGGCTGAGGGGAGTTGGAGAGCACAGCTGGCGCATTGTGTGCCACACGGGACTCCCTAAAATTCATAGGCCCGGCTGTGGCCTGCCCATCATAACTGGCATTTTGCCGGCAGTTATTTCTGTGACTGTGACGAAGGTAACACAGCTTGGCATTTCCCTCCTCCCGCCCTTTGGCAGGTCTTGCTTAATTACATGGGGAATTGTCACCGTCCTTTGTGGAGCCTTCATCTTTGGACAAAGCACAACGATCGCTCTCATGGAACTGCTATACAAAGTCTAGCCGACAGGTGGAGTCAGTTGCGACGGTAGCAGATGGTGGCAAACAAAGACTCTCTTGATACTTCACAGCGGGACAAGCCTGATGGGTATTTCCAAGTGACATGGGCAAGTACTGTGCAGCTTTTACCAGGTGGGCATAATTTCGATAATAGCCACTTTTTGCTATTTAATATAGGTATATGTTGGTTGTGCTTTCCCATACATTGAATCTTGCTCCCCTGCGGACTGTCGGATAGGTACTGTTTTCTCTAGCAAATGCTCCTTGGTTGCCTGTTGTAGTGCAGATTTTCATTGAAGTTTCAAACTACAGAAAGCTGTTGGATTTCTCCCACAGCTGCTCACCCCACAAAGTTACTTAGATGTATGCAAAGTACAGAGGACTCTTGAGAAAACATTAAGCATCCTATAAAAGACATCCCGCTGCTTCTGCTCTCCATTTCACCCCTCATCCTCTTAGGAATGTTCTTAATTGGGCTTTGAATTTCTAGGGTTTTTCCCAATCCCCCCAACCCCCTAAATTAGGCTCTGGATTCTGAGTTTTTCTCCAGCTATACTGAACAATGTATAATTCTGAACTAGATTTTTGTTGTAAGGCTTGCTAGTGTGAAGGTCTTATGTGGACCCTACTCTGTTCCCCCACTAAAGAAGCATTCCATTATAGTGGGTCTGGGGAAGCACACGCTGAATGGAGGTTGGAGAGGTCTGGGGTGTGTGCATGAGCACCCCACCCACCCCCAGTCTCTTGATGGCTTTTGCATGCTTGGAACGCAACCTATGGCACAACAATGAAAGTCTATCCACTTTTGGCTCTCATGTGGTCCCTGGAAAGTTGTCCAGGACGGATTTGACCCTCAGGTCAAAGATGTTTTATCATAGAATCATAGCAGGAATCTTAACACTTGGTCTCCCATCCAAATTGAAACCATACTGGACCATGCATAGCTTTGCAAATGTGCTAGCAGTTTTATTGCTGCTCATCCTTGTATCATAACCAATGTACAGTGGTATCCCTACTTACGAATTTAATGCGTTCCAAACGCACATTCGTAAGTCGAAAATAATTGTAAGTCGAATCCCATAGGAATGCATTGGGAGAAAAAACTCGTAAGTAGAAAAAAAATCCTATCTAAACCGCATCCAAGATGGCGGGCGGAGCTCCGTCCGTAAGTAGAAACATTCGTAAGTAGAGTTATTTGTAAGTAGAGGTACCACTGTAATAGGTTGTGGTTTGTTCTGGGTTGCAGTGTGTGTGTGTGGTGCCCACAGGTTTGTAAATGTGCCCCAAAAGCTTGTGTCCTTGGTATGCTTTTAATATACCGTGTTTCTCATATTATAAGTCATGTCTTATATTAATTTTTTCCTGAAAAAAACACAGCATGCCTTATTTTCAAGGGATGTCTTATTTTTTAATTAAGTACCGGTACCGGTACCTGTACAGTCCACAGACCTGCTCCCACCGGGTCTTCGTGCGCGGCAGGCAGAGGCTGCAGCCGGGTCCTGGGGCTGCGCGCGCGGCAGGCAAAGGCTGCAGCCGGGTCCTGGGGCTGCGCGCTCAGAAGGCAGAAGCTGCAGCCAGGTCCTGGGGCTGCGCGCGCGGCAGGCAAAGGCTGCAGCTGGGTCCTGGGGCTGCGCGCGCGGCAGGCAGAGGCTGCAGCCGGGTCCTGGGGCTGTGCGCACTGCGCGCTGAGGCTGCAGCCGGGTCCCGGGTGTCCGCGCGCAAAGGCTGCAGCCGGGTCCTGGGGCTGCACGCTGAGGCTACAGCCAGGTCCCGGGTGTCCGCGCGCGGAGCGCAAAGGCTACAGCCGGGTCATGGGGCTGCACGCGCTGCGCGCTGAGGCTGCAGCCAGGTCTCGGGGGTTAACGCGGCAGCAGCAACCCTTCTTTGCCACAGACCTTCTTCCACCACCCGGTACGGCTTATTTTCGAGGTATGCCTTATATTTTTCCACCTCAGGAAAATCCTGCCATGCCTTATTTTGTAGGGATGCCTTAAAATATGAGAAACACGGTACAGTAATACCATAGTGTGTGTGTGTGTGCGTGCACACACACAAAAACACTTCTGCAAAAATCTTGTATCTAATTAGGTTTCCTGCCATTTGAATTGGGAAAGAAATTTATCTATTAGGATAGAATCCAAAAGTTGTGTGGATGTGTGAAACGGGGATTGTATTTGTTTATTTTTCAGTAACTGTCAGGAGCATTGTTTTCACTTGATGTGCATGCTTAAAATATATTGCCAATGTATGGGTGCTAGAATGCCAGGCTGTTGAGCTGCGCCATTTTATACACTGCTGCAAGAGACCCCAGAATGTGTTTAGGAGTCCTTCGTTGCTGAGCCAAGGAAGATGACATGGGTGGGGTCAGTGCAGTATAGCGGCAGCTGTGGGAGCTGGTTTTGTACCTGATCCTTCGAGTGGCTCCACCGCCTTAGTTGGTCCAGGCTCTGTCACCCTGCCCCAAACCTGGTACCAGAAGTTTTGAAGTAAAAAATTGGCCATTTTGTGTAAACCTGTATAGAAGAGGCTCTCCTGCCCCTTTTAGGCTTTGGTGTCTTGTCTTGCCAAACACTGGTCAACGAAGGCCTGAAATTGAGGAGGAGGATGAATCCCAAACATTGCGCCATTGGAGCAAAGGCTGGCTTTGCATCTCAAATGTGAATCTAAAAAATCACCCCCGAAGCTTGGGGCACTTAATATATTTCCCTCTCACTATGCTACACACTTTCAGATGGGTAGGGCATTAAAAGTCACCATGGTTTCCTTCTCCATGTACGTGGCTGGGTTGCTTGGAGGGCAGCAGGGTCCAGGGCCAGCCAAGGCATATTGGAGCCCAAAGTTGTTGTTCCTTCTGCAGTACAGACCCCATCCATACAGAATTCCTCTCCCTTGTTGGCTCATTTGCTTCCCCCCCTGCAAACCATGGCAACTGTTGCCATGCTATACGTATATACTGAAAAACATTAGAAGAGACTAACTGGATTGGATAGAGGACAATATTGGCTAGCAAACTGTTCCCACAATGGCTTACCATTGGAATCTCCTTTCTTGTAACTTGAATCAATTGTTTTGGGTCCTACCCTCTGGAGCAGGAGAACAAGCTTGCTCCATCTTTTATGTGACAGCCTTTTCGATATTTGTTCCTCATAAGGATCCGTTGCCCTCCTCTTGTCAATATCCTCCTTAGATTATGGTGCCCAGAGCTGGACACAGTATTCCAGGTGTGGTCTAACCAAGGCAGAATAGAGCGAGACTATTACTTCCCTTGATCTGGACACTATACTTTTGTTGATGCAGCCTAGAATAGCATTAGCTTTGTTGTTTTTTTGCTGCTGCATCACACTGTTGACTCATGTTAAGCTTGTGGTCTATGAAGACTTCTAGATGCTTTCCAACATATTGCTGGCAACTCAGCTGTTCCCATTTTATATTTGTGCAGCTGGTTCTTCCTACCTCACCATAGTGGGGAAGACTGACCTGCCCAGGTGCGGACTGTTGATGAAAACTGCAGAGGTTCCCCCTTTTCCATCTTAGGGTTCTTTATCTCTAAGCTGGTCTTGGATTAGTTGGCCTTTCAAACAGAGGACTGCCCTCTGTTGAGTAGGATAGATGGGCTCCCCGGTCTGAATTGACGTATGGTCTTAAGGGCAGGTGAAAACAGAGGAAAGTGGCAACAATGAGAGTTCTACTCAGAATGCAATTTTGTATCTCTTAAATTTTTATTTAGTTATCTGCACTTAAGTCATATACAATAGCGCATAATAGATATGTATATAATATTAAAATTGCTTATATGTTGGCTAATACTGACATCCTGCAGTGTGCTACACTTTAGAGCTATATAATAATCTTATTTCTAAAACGGTACATGTAAACTATCAAAGGTTATAGTCAAAAGTGAAGATAAGTAAGCTTGCTTCCTGAAGATTTTATTATTATTTAAATTTTGCCTGCTTCAATCCCGCTTAGAAATGGTTCTTTAAAAAAGAAAAAGTAGTGTGTTTAAGTTAGTGAAGTAACTCGGTGCTGCTACTTACAGCTAAAAATAAAAGTAAATCTAAGTACATTGAGGCTTTTTTATTATTCATGCACTGGCATAAGTGAAGGCAACAGAGGGAAAACCAAAAGGATGGGGATAGGGAAAAATCTGAAATGAAAGGGAACTTTATGGGTGTTTCCATACTATGCATTTCAATCATTTCCTTGCACCCTGGATATGATAGCTTGTCTAGGGTGGGCCTTATGCCAAGAACATCTGGCAGAAAAAACTATGGTTCCCAAAATTCTGTGGAAAGCCACGATGGCTATTAGTGCTATAAAACAGGTGCTACTTATGCTATATAGAGACCAGCCTTCCCCAATCTGGTACCCTCCAGGTGTTCTGAACTACAGCTCCATCAGCCCAGCTGGATCTTCTGAGAAAATGCCAGAACATTTTCCCTTTGCCATCCAGAAACCCTGTCGGTAAGGACATTTGTGTGCAAGGCAGTTTTTTCTGAGGTTGTTATTTCTCTTATCAAAGAATCTGTAGGTTTCAGTTTCTCTTGTTTGTCTCTTCTCTTTTCCAGAAGTGCTATTGCTCTCATATTTGAACTATTTTAGTGTTTGGGTTAGTGATACAGTGGTGCCTCGCTAGACGAATGCCCTGTTAGACGAATTTTCCGTTATACGAATAGGTTTTGCGATCAGAGGTTGCCTCGCAAGACGACGAGGTTTTCTATGGCCACCACTTCGTCTTGCGAAGCGTGGCCATAAAAACCTCCGCTCACAAAACCTAGCGAAAGGGGCATTTGTCTAGCGAAAGGGAAACCAGCTGTAGCAAAGGAAGATCAGCTGAGACGCACCTTCTTCCTGGGCTGCAGCTGGTTCCCTTTTGTGTTCCGCTGGTCTCTGCCGGTGAGGGGCAACCGGCAGAGACCAGCAGAACACAAAGGGCTGTAGTGTGGAAACAAGGGGGGTAGAAGTGGAGGAACGGATCTGTTCCCCCCACTTCTCCCCCCTGCCGCCACACCACGGACACCCGAGAGCATAGGGCGGGGCTTTGGAGAAGCGCTGCGCCTCTCTGAAGCCCTGTCCGATGTCAGCTTTGTGCCAGGCTGTGGCGGGAGAAGCAGAGGAACTGCTTCTCACGACGACGCCCGGCACAAAGCCGGCTTCCCTCGGCAGCCTCCGCTACTCCCCACCTCCGTCTTGCCCGACAGAGCCGGCATTTGTCGGAGCTGCGGGGGGCTTTTCACCGCCTGCTTTCCCCTTGGCTTGGGGAACGCAGGCGGCAAAACACCCCGCTTTCTCTCTCTTGCCTAGGTGGCGGCGCTGAAGGGGCCGACCTGGACCGGCCAGAGGGCGAGCACCGCACGCTTTCTCTTCTCGCCTCGCACGCTGCGCTCGTCCTCGGGCCGACCCGGGATTGGCTGTATTAGCGCCGCCACTGCCGAGGCGAGGAGGAGAAAGTGTGTGGCACTCACCCTTGGGCTGGCCCAGATCGGCCCCCTCAGTGCCGTGTGCTTCCTGCCACTGCTCCGCGTGCTGCTGTGTCGTGGGGGTGTGTGCTTCCCAATTCTTAGCTGAGAAACGGGAAGCACCCCCCCAATGATACAGCAGTGGCGGAGCAGCTGGAAGTCCCAGAGCCAGCTGGCAGTACCCAGAGAATAAGTTTCAATGCATTCCTATGGGAAACCGGGACTCACTAGACGAATTTTTCGTAGGTCGAATTGAGTCCTGGAACAAATTAAATTCATCTAGCGAGGCACCACTAAGTATTTGTGTGGAGAACTGAAGCTCAGTGGTAGAGTGTTTGGCATGCAGAAGGAACCCCATTCCTTCTACATAATTCTGGGGAATAATCTTGCCTAAAACCACAGAAAGCTGCTGCCAGCCAGTGTAAGCAATGCCGAGCTAGGTTGATTCAGCATTGACTCAGTCTGAGGCAGCTTCCCATGGTAAAAAACCCAAACCTCTCAATTTTTCATGGAAGAAAAGGTACAGTGGTACCTCTACTTACGAACGGAGCTCTGTCCGCCATCTTGGATGCGATTTAGATAGGGTTGCTTCTTCGACTTACAATTTTTTTTCTCCCAATACATTCCTATGGGATTTGACTTACAATTTTTTCCGGCTTACGAATGTGCATTCGGAACGCATTAAATTCGTAAGTAGAGGTACCACTGTATTTCAATTCTTTGTGCAAAGGCCAGACAAATGTGATTGTCACTCGTTTGCTGCCTATGTGTTAGTGGGGAACAATCTGGTGTGTTGGATCTGTGGTACTGGGAGGCAGAGAGAATCCCTTTGCAGAAATGCATTCTGCACCAGTTTCTACCAACAAGATGACTACTGTAAATGTTAAATGGCCATTTTTCTCACCTCTGGTTGATTTCTGCCTCCCCACATGTCAAGTGCAGAACTAGCAGCAAGGAGCCTGTGGGGCAATTCCTTCAGGAGTTGCTGAACTCTCCCCACACCCCCTTCCCCCCCCCATTTGGCTTCAATATTGAAAATATGCCTGGCATGAGGGGGAAACTACCAGGCGGTCAGGGTCACAGAAAGTAAACAGAGGGAAGCGGTGGGCATCCTCTTCCCTTTTGGCAATCCCCCCCCCAAAAAAAATACTCTCTGCTTTTCTAGAGGGGCTTCCTTCTGTTCAATTTACTGGATGGAGCATTAGTTTGAAAACACAGCCCATGCATGAGTGGCATACAGCATGCCCACCCAGGAGAAACTTTCAATTTATCAACATACTTTAACAGCAGTTTTATACTACTGATAGCAGTAACTTGCAGAGTGGTGGTGGCTGCAACAAATGGCAGAGAGCTTTGATCTCAGAAGAGGAAATGTGTGCCTGGCAGGGTCAGAAGTTAGGCTTTTGGTTTTGGCTTGTTTTGTTTTTCCTTCACTTCAGATAGCAAGCAAGTAAATAACAGTTCCAGTTAGAAATGTTCTTGGGAGGGCGTGGGGGGGAGGGGGAGAAAGACAACACCTGTTAACAAAGTCGTTAGAAAAGACAGGAGTTTTGTTCTCTGCAAAACAGCGGAAACTTCCAAGAGTGCCTGGTGAAGAGGGAACAATGCCAGCCTTCCCTGATCAGTCTTGGTTGAGGGTGCACCAAGCAGCTGCAAAGGGGGAAAAAAGGTTTTGTTTTGTCTTGTCACAAATATAAAAGAAAAGGACCCAACCCTAACCTCTACTTGTGTTAATGGGATTTTCTTTTTTATGTCCTTCCTTATCTGACTTCCGGCGCTTCGCAGGGGCAACACAGCTTGTCCCTCCTTTTCAACATTGCAATGTGCCACCAGCCAAGCACTACAATCTGGTGCTACATTGCAGTGTTGAAAACCTGAGCAAGTGGTTGGCTTGGGGTGGCGATTGTGGCAGTTAATGCAAGGCAATAACTCTGCTCAGGTCTTCATCTGCTGTGTTGTATCAGCACACGTGGCAAGCTGCTCAGTGGTAGAGCCTTTGCTTTGCATACAAAAGGTCCCAGGTTCAAAGTCAATGTAGACAATTCTGAGCTTGGGGAAATCTTTCTAGGTTCTTTCTAGGCCACTTTCGAGGTTTCCTACACCAGAGGGGTGGAGGAAGACTGGAGAGAGAGGCTTGCTAGCTCTGTTCTTGCCTCCGTTTCGGAGAGAAGAGACCTGGAGGTTGACCATCTGCAGTGGGGAGCTTGCTGTCCTCATGTAGGTTCCCCATGTGATGTGCAACCCTGGGTCCCCATGTGAATAGAGCAGGCTTCCCTCTCATGGGGGAGAAGCAGATCGAGTGTGCTCATTCCTTCTGCCTCCCTTCATATGTTGACTTAACGTGAAACATAAGAGTAGCTGAATCAGGCTAGCATCACATTCTGCTCTGAGTTACAGAAACAGAACTGCTCACCAGAGAATCTGTTATCTATCTCCCAGTTCATTCTCCTCCCTCCTATATATCACATTCTGGATCTGTACCTGGCACCGACACACTGGAGACTGCTTCCGGTTGGGTGAGCGTATCCACTTTCACATGCTGGAAGCTTTTGCAAGCAGGACTCTGGAGATGCCTGCAGGAGAGAGAGAGAGAAGGTGGCCTTGTTTGTTTTTTAGAGACAATCTCACTTTTACCTGAGCAATGAGCTGATGAAATAAGGGCTGAGCTTGTGAAAGAGGAGCCCTACACCCCACTAACCCACTAGCCCAAGTTGGCTGAGGATTTGGTTTGAGCATAAATGTTTCCCCACAGAGAAGTATTTAATGTGTGTAACTTATACAAGTTACAGAACTGAGTTTCTTGGGGGATAAAAATCAGTGGCTTTAGCACAAAAAATTCCCAACCACTCAGTGGTAATTTATATCTGTCATGTTTGGCTAGCTAGAATGGGAATTTCTTTAATACTTTTGCCAAGGGAAGAACATTTATCCTTTGAAGTGCCTTGGGAGGTTTTGAAACAGGCGTGTTAACACACTTTTCTTGTCTCCACCGCCTTCCTATTTTGCTGTGGGGTGAGCAAGACTCTCCCTCTGGCTTAAGTGCTGTTGTTTTTTTGTGGGTTTTTTTTTGTAGTCCAACAGGAGCTGTGGAAAAAAGCACTATTTGCCACTGTAGTTGATCTGTACAGTGCAGCTCATTAACCAGTGGAGGCAACTCTAGTAGAGGGAAAAGGGGCACTACTGCCTGGCTGCTTACATACTACTACCAGTCCAGGGAGTGTCAATGCCCACCATTTCCCTCTTCTGACAGGAAAGAGGAGAATGGAATAAAACTGGAATTAGTTGGCTCTGCCTGTTTCTGGCTCCATCTACTGTGTCTGGGACTGGTAGGACACAAAACTGGGAGCCTAATGGGCACAGCCATCGCTGCTGCTAACCAGCAATGATGGCAGGTGAAATGCAAAACCCAGCATGCGGCAGCTGCGAAAAAGGGGAATTTTGCATGTTAGGAATCATTAGGAAAGGGACTAGATATCAAACTTGTTAATATCACCATGCACTTATCTAAATTTATCGTGTGACTGCATATGGAACACACTACAATTTAAGTTGTTCTACCTCAAAAAGGATATTGTAGAGCTGGAAAAAGGGTAGAAAGTAAAAGTAACCAAAATGCTCAAGAAGCTGAAGCAACTCTTCTATATGGAGATGTTATAACAACTGGGGCCTTTTAGGTTTTTTTGGGGGGGAAGACAAGTAATGGGGGAGGGAAGATTATGTATGGAGTGAAGTCATATGCAGAGGAGTTTTTCTTCCCTTTCCTAATAGAATCATAGAGTTGGAAGAGACCACAAGGGCCATCCAGTCCAACCCCCTGCCAAGCAGGAAACACCATCAAAGCATTCTTGACATATGCCTGTCAAGCCTCTGCTTAAAGACCTCCAAAGAAGGATGGGTCAATGCCAAATGGGTCATGCAGCTAAACTGAATGTTGGAAGATTCAAGATCCACAGAAGGACAGGGCTTGGTTAAACTATGGAACTTGCTGCAACTACTGTAGATGTTGTGTTTGCCACCAATTTGTGGCTTTTTAAAAGAAGTTTAGACAAATTCATGGAGAATAAAGTTATCAATGGCTACTAACCACAACCCAAAAATTCAGAGAATAACTGTTGTGGGGAATCACAGTTGAGAAGAGTGCTGTGGTACTCCAGGTCTGCTTCCCACAGGCCACTGTGAGAATAGGATGCTGGGCTGGTCCAGCAGACTCTTCTGCACCAAACCTTTGCCTTACAGGTTGGCAAACTAGTCCCTCATGCATGCTTCAGGAAGGCTGCTTGCTGTTGCAGAATTTTATTTTGAAAAAGTTTGTTCTTTTTTATTTTAAAAACAAACAGCAGCATGCAAACATTTTAAACTGTGCAATCCTACACACATCTACTCAGAAGGTAAGTCCCACTGAGATCAAATCGGACTTACACCTACATGAGGTTAAGATTGCAAAAGTGCTGAGGGGATTTAGGCATCAGCCATTCAATCCATCCTTTCCAGGTGTACCACCACTGCTGCAATTTATGTACTTGCAGAGCCAGTTTTTTTTTTAAAAAAATAGGGAGTATGCATCAGAGTTGCAGAAACGCACAAGTCCACAAGGCAGTCAAAGTACCTTTGCTGCTCTCAAAATTCTGTGACTGTACTGTGCCCCAAGAGGGGGCTCCCTTTATAGCTTTGCTCATCTCCTTCCTTCCCCTGACACACACTCTGATCAGCTGCCTTTGGTGCCACAGAGCTTTGCCCGGCTGCTGACCAGTGATGAGCACATTCAGGGCCTTGTGCTCAGGTGGGAGGCTATGATGAACTGCAGGGCACAAGGCCAGGGGGTGAGGGGAGCAGTGGTGCCCATCCCAACAGATGGCCAAGGAGTTTCATGTTCAGAAGGCTCTGCAGGGAACTGAAGAGAGTCATCATGCAGGTGAGACTTTTGGCACAGATCTAAGGCAGATGTGTGTGTGTTTTTAAAAAGTGAAAGCCAAGAGAGCCCGCAGTGGACCCCTGCAGCTCCCCTCCTGCCTTTTGCATTTTGAATGACAGCTGTACTAGATACAAATGCACTAAGCGCTCCTTCAAGCTGTCAAGCTTTGCTTCCCCCATTTTGCTGCTGTTATGCTGGCTGCCTTAAAAACTAAATCATTGTACTGGTTTATGCTGTAGTCTTTTTCCTCACTGATTTTTAAACACATAGAAACAATTTTTAAAGTGCAAAACTGTCCCCAGGGTTTGGGGGAGAGGCCCCTTAGGGACACTGTGTATCACGAGACCCTTTTTGTTTCTGGAATTCAGCCCAAAGGAAGATTTCATTTAATGCAGAAAAGTTCCTTCCCAAATTGGCCCCAGCACCTAAAAACGTTACATCCTCCAAGGATGGATACACACATGTACAAAGTTAAACTTTTGTGAGTAAATACACACACAATCTCCAACTGTGGAGGCAGAGCATGAGCTGTCACAGCCCTCCCCCCCCCATGAATTTGTCTAATCCTCTTTTTAAACCACCCAGTGGCCATGACTGAGTTTCATAGTTGAAATATGTGCAGCAAAAAAAAGTAACAGCTATTGGCTGTTATATGGTGAGCTGCTGCTGCTCATGAATAATTTGCTGCATTGGTCAGTTTCCTTGTAGTTGCATTCCAAATGGCTGCTAAGAGTCCACCTGCTGTCTTGCCTTACCTCTTCCAGTCATCCTCTGACTCCCAGAACTCGTAGACGATGAAAGTGACCCCATCAGGAAGCCTGACTGCAGTTACACTGCAAAAAGAGAGAGAGAGAAATGTGGGCAGCAGTTGAAAAAAGCTTTGTGGTTAAGGGATACAGCATGAATGGCCTTATATTCTTTGCAGCATTTTGGATGGTCCCCATAAAATTATTTCTTGCTGGTGGATATTGGAATTCTTCTTACAATTATTTCCCCTCTTAGTGCTCCCACTTGTCATGAAAACAGAAACTATTCAGCAATTATCTCTGTGGTTGATGAACCACAGCAGTTCTCGTGAACTGTCTGCCTCTTACAAGAATGTGAAATTAAGAAAAGAATGTGACAGCCACTCTTTAATTGGATCTATTTATAAAATTTTATGGGAGCGCATTGGCCCATGATCACAACCAGCATTGGGCTCCACTCACAATCCCATCCCAGTAGGATATCCGTAAGAAATGACATGGAAAAGGAGGTTGTGGGAACCAGAGTCGATCACGCCCCACCCTTTGCCCCATCATATCCAACATTCCTGCAGGAGCACAGAAGTGGTACTTACTGAAAGCAGTCCCGTTCTCCTGCCACAGTCTTCAAGTACTGCTTAAGGGAGCCACAGAACTCCCCCAGATGCTTCTGGGAAACTGTCATCTCAGTTCGTACCAAAAGAAGATACTAGAGTGAGAGGAGAGAAAGAAAACCAAAGTGAAGTGAATCTTCACGTAGTTGAACCTTGACTTTGATAGATAAACTTTGCTTTGGAAAGCTGGTGCAGTAGTGAATAAGGGACTAACAGTGCAATCCTAACCATGCTTACACAGGAGTAAGTCTCACTGAATTCAGTGGTATTTTCTTTCCAGGTAAGTGGGGTTAGGATTGCAGCCTTGGCCACAATTACAAATCAGGTTCATCTCTCTCTCTCCCACCCCCCTGCTCTGAGCTCACTAGAAAGTTTCAAGGAACCGGCTTTCTGTCCGACTTGCCTTTACAGGGTTGTTGTAGTTGTTACAACTAGATAATGTTTGATTGCCTGAAAGTGATATACAAATGCTGCACACCAGCATTCATTTGGTACATAAGGTTGTATTCTAAGTAGAACAGACCCATTTGAATAAATAGTTCTACATTAGTCATATCCATTCATTTCAATGGGTTCACTCTGGGTCTAACTAGCATTGCATACAACCCACAGTGCTCACTTCGTGGTTGCTACAGGAAGTGTTCTGTCTGTTTCTAGCTACCTCTGTCTCCACAGCCAGCTAGCAAGACCCCAGGTAAATAGGGTGGGGGACCTACTCTTCTACGATGCATGCCTGGGACATGGAGAATAATCAAAGCTGACAAACGAGTCCATCTCATGCAGCTATGTGCAGAGTAGTGTCACTGTGACTACATCCTGCAATACAAATGAGTTGCTGGCAAGGAAATAAAAAGGCAGTGATTTCCTTTCTGACCTAGATTCACAATTAGCAATGCTTCCATGCCACTACAGTTCAGTTTCTGCGAAACACATCTCACTGTCTGTTAATTTAACATAAGATACATAATCGTTTACATAACTTACATTCGCTTTAATGTAAAGGGAATGTGAAAATGTCATCAATTATATGAGTTGTTTGCAGGCTTAAAACACAACAATGATGTAAATGAATACTGATTATACTTGCTCAACAGATTTCTTTTCCTGACCACAAAAAAATGTGCAAACTGGAGGGATTTCTGCTTCTTTTTCTATTTTTGTTGGAATTCCTCAACATCCCTATTTGTAGGTTAACATATTTACCATCCCTCAATCCCCAAGTCCACCCTGTCACTCCTTCTGCCCCCTCCCTCTGGAAGAAAGAGCCTGGACCCAAGAAAGTGCCATCTACTATCAAGAAGACTTGACATACTGGGTACCTACCTTGGAAGAAAACCAGTGACATAAATATGAAAGGAAGGAGAGAGAAGATAGATATATTCTAGGTTCTCATTGTCTTGTGTAATTTTATTATGCATATTTGCTTTAAAATTGCTGACTTTATATTTTAATGCATTTTGTAACTTGTTTGTTTTATTGATATGTTATATTGATTTATGTAAAATGCTTATATCTTTCTTTCTCCTCAAGTTATACTCTGTCCTTGTTCAGTTTACCAAGTAAAGTATTATCACTTTCTTTAATCTCTGGACTCTATCTGTGTTACTCAAGTTAATAGCAACAACAACCTTGTGGTGTAGGTTAGCCCAAGAGAGAATGTTTGGTCCAAGCACGCTTCATACCAGTGTGGGGAATTTGAACTCTAGTGGCTCAGGCAATGGTCACACGAATACCATACCAGCTCCGAAATTCCAAATGTTCAAAAACCATGCAATATAAGAAAGAGGATTCCTTCCTCCCCCCTTGATAACAACTGCCTCCAAATATCAAGCAGTGATGAAGTGAAGCAAATGAGAAGTCATTCTTCAAATACCATCATTTTGTATTAGAGAGCTACACCCCACCCCCATTTGCAAAGATGAAGGTAGATGGATTTTGAATCTGCCCTTACGAAGTCAAAATACTCCCCCACCCCGCCATGAGATACCATACGAAGGCACTCTTGTCAAATGCAGGCAAGCTATTTTCAGGCCCTATTTTCATACTCGAGTTGCTTTCTTAATCACAAGTGGCTGGATTTGATTAGAAAAGCAATCACCCCGGTTAACCTTGCTCACAACTGGAACCAAACAGCAAAGCTTTGAAACCACGTCGCTTGTTAATACGGAGGAAATACGGGGCCCTTGATAGGGCTCGCAGGGTGAAGGAGAGTAAAATGTGGCCCAAGACATTTTGCTGTCTGAGGCAAAAGACAAAATGGCACCCATTCCACATACAGAAGCGAAACAGATTGGCAGCTGACTCTTGCAATACGACACACAGATCTGGCCACATGGCTCCCTGTCCACTACCTGCCGCAGGTGGCTGCCTTGCTCTACCTTATGGTGGGCCTGGGGAGATAGAAGGCAATAAAAGGAGGCCTGTTTTCTTTTTGCCCTCCCGCCTTCTTCCCCCACACTGCAAATTCCTCACCAAAGGGAGGATTGGAACTGAGCTACACATCAACTCAGGTTTAGGGAAGAAAAAATGCCTTAATTTAGGAAAAAAAAAAACCCAAACCCTAAATTTCTATTATCTTTTCCCCTGTTTATTTCTTAGGATTGTTGTTACATTAATATTGAAAATTAATAAAAAATTATAATTAAGAAAGCATACGTTAGACAAATTAATGGAGGGTAAGCCTATCAACAGCCACTAGCCACAGTGGCTATGTTCTACCTCTGCAGTCAGAGGCAGTATGCCTTTGAATACCAGTTGCTGGGAATTTGTAGACTTGGAAGGGATCCCCTAGGGTCATCTAGTCCAACCCCCTGCAGTGCAGGAATCCAGATGGGCAGAGTGTTGCTGTGCTCAGGTCCTGCTTGCAGGTTGTCCAGGGGCACCCAGTTAGTCACTGCGAGAACAGGATGCTGGACTAGATGGGCCATTGGCCGGATCCAGCAGGGCTCTTCTTACATTCTTAGTTTGATCCAAGTGCCAGAAAACTAGAGCAGAGTTAAATCTCCTGCTCAGTGATGCCTAGCATCATTATGAATCTGCTTCTAGCCCATACTCATGCAGATTTTGTTCTAGAGGTGTACGAGTATTAAGATGTCTGCTTGTATATGCAGAGGTGACAGATTTCGAGACTGTCTATACTTTGTGGGAGGGATTTCTGCACATACAGGAAGTTTAGGTTTGCACACGTAAAGTGGGTTAAAGGTCTCAGTTGCTCTAGTGCGCCAAATCCACTTTTGCAAGTAGCAGGCATTTTGCAATTTGGAATGTGATGGTGGAATGGATTCAAAGCGTAGGATGAACAAATGGCTAATAGGCAGACATATAAACACCCTGTAAGCAAATCAGGATGAATGCCTCATGTCATGTAACTGTCCCGCAAACAGAATGAATGCTCAATGAAGACTGGATATAATCTAACCACTGCATAAGGTTTGTGCAAGCAAATCAGGATGCTTGATTAATAGATTGTCTGGAGGGAATCAGGGACAGGGACTTGCTTAAATCTTTGGCACAATACTTTCAACGGCAGCACATTCTCCAGGCAACAGCTCAGTTCACACAACAACAAAAACAGGATCTCAGAGCTAATCTTTTCAAACACATCTGGGACCTGTCACAAGGAATCAGCAGGGAGTCCCTGGCAGGTAGAGGTTGCATTTTCAAGGCATTTTATGCATTCAGCGTGCGATCAAGGCTTAGCCAAGTGTGACAAACATGTCTCTTATTTGTACTGCTCTGCTCTGCAGAGTCAACCAGTAAAGTATTCCCCTTCAGCAGCTTGGAGGAGAGTCAAAGCAAAACATGAATGCCTATAGACTACAGTGGTACCTCTACTTACGAATAACTCTACTTACGAATGTTTCTACTTACGAACGGAGATCCGTCCGCCATCTTGGATGCTGTTTAGAAGGTAGATTTTTTCTACTTACGAATTTTTAGATAGGGTTGCTTCAACTTACGAATTTTCCCCCCGAATGCATTCCTATGGGATTCAACTTACAATTTTTTTCGACTTACGAATGTGCATTCGGAACACATTAAATTCGTAAGTAGAGGTACTACTGTACTTTGAAGATCACCTTCCCCCATCTGTGTCTACTCAACTACTTTGATATGCAGAACTGGCACTTTTACAAGTGTCAGTCAATATTTGTTCTGCACAGGAAAGAATCAATTTTTCTTTTTTCTTTTTTTTTTTTTAAAAAAATATTTTTATTAATTTTCCAATTAAAACCAATTATATCACATTCAATATTTCAAATTATACACATATATATATCAATCAAACCGAATGTTATGCCAAATCATCTAAAGAATTTTTTATTTGGGTTCCCATGCTTCAAGAAATTGGGAATTCCTCGCAACTGTCCACTGCCGTCTTTTTTCTAAAGTTCAAATCGTCCTCCAAGTTCATAATAATCCAGATCTTCCCCTTACAGTCACATAGATGTTTTCCACTTTCATCCGTTTGTTTCCCAGCTGCTGAGATAAATATCAAACAAAGTTTCACAGATGTTCTTTCTCCTGTGTGAGTTAATCAGTCCAGCCTCCCCATAAATCTTCTTAATGGAGCTCCCTGTTGCGTCGAAGCAGCTCGAAGCAGCGCCATCTTAAAAAGCTCAAATCACTTTCGTTTTCTCTCATAGCCATGAAGATTTACAATCATTATAGAATTTACAGCTTTTCCAGGCAGGAGACCCAAACATCAAACCATAAACTCTTGGTAAATTAATGGATCTCCTTGCCCTATAGCTGAACTTAGCTTCAGGTCGCTGCTCCAATTTAAAGTGCGTCACAGCTCATAAATCCTCCGAACGCGTCCAGAACTCCTTCCGTCCGACTGGGGGGGGGGCTTTTCTCATCGGCAACTCCACATCTTTAAAAAATATGCTCAGTAACAACAGTTATAAAGTTCAACTCACACAGTCTTTTGCTTCTCTTTCACTCCAAACAAGCCAGGACATCGCGTCCGGGAAGGTACGAGGCAACAATATGAAGAAAAAAAATAAAAACTCACTTCCCTTATCACTCCGTCCCCATCAATCCTTCTTCCAGATGCAGTACAGTCTTTGACTCCTCTCCCTCAGCAGCATAAATTTCTCAGCAGTAAACAGCGCTTCTTCCCCTCCTTCTGAAGTATGTCCATAGATTTAAGCCTAATTATCTTCTTTAACCATGGAAATCCCCGCCATGCAGATTAGCGTCCGGGAGTCCTGGCCCTCGTAAGTGCTCAGCCCAAGCTCCCCCCACTCCAAAAACAGTCGGAGTGGGTCTGGGGGCATCGCGGGCCAGCGGCCCCTCTCCGTAACCCCCGGAGAGGGTAGGGGGTTGCCATTTACTCCCCTAGCAACCGCCAAATTCCTTACGAAGGTCAGAGAGATGGAAAACAGGTCCGCCATTCCTGCAGGCGGAAACCGGAACCCCCTGGGAAAGAATCAATTTTTCAGTGTGGCAGCACCTATCCTGTGGAACTCCCTGCCCATTGACATTGGACCTTTGCTGTCTTGTTTTCAGTGTATGCTAGAAACGTTTTTGTTTAGACAAGATGACATGTATTTTAACATGCAATTTTATTTTTAATGTGTGTGTTTTAACTGCTCATTTCATCTGTTTTTAGTTAGGTGCACTTTTTTTAACCATTGACTTTTATCAGCAATTTTATTGTCTATTTTATTTAACAGCTTAGAGGTTTCTACAATTAAGTGGTATACAAATTCTGTTAAAGAAAACAAGTCTCTCCTCCAGTTTTAAGAAAGTTGGGACCTGCTTCCTTTCTCAAGGGGTTGCAAAAACAGCGAATGGACCTTATGGCTGAGATGGCGTTTCATGTTGATATAAGAGGGGACAGCATGTGCTGGACAACCTAGGATTCCACAGGAGGTGAATGCTCATTAGTCCTTCCTCCTGGCTTGCATAAAGAAGAAATGACCTTTCGAGTCATATTTGCAGCAGATGGAGGTCTAGGGTGAACGTCCCTCCCATTCTGATGATTTGTATATGTAAATGTATTTTATTTCCTGAAGAGAGGCAGAAACTTTTTTGAGTACTCACTGTGCAAGCTGTGTTTTCACTGTCCGACAGTCGCTGATGCAGGTCAAACCAAAGAGTCTGTAGTGGGGAAAACAATTTATAGAAAGGTTAGAAGCTGCAGTAGTCAAAAACCCCACCAGAAACAAGAAAAATCAGCAAAAGTCCCCATTAGCAGCTGTGTGGCATAGGAGTTCACGTGGAACAGAGCTTATTTCATATACACACTAGCTAACCAGAATTCACCAAAAGACATTGCAGTTAAGTATTGTTCTGTATAACACCCATTGCAAGAGCCAGCATGGTAAAAAGGTAAAGGTAAAGGGACCCCTGACCATTAGGTCCAGTCGTGACCGACTCCGGGGTTGCGCGCTCATCTTGCATTATTGGCCGAGGGAGCCAGCGTACAGCTTCCAGGTCATGTGGCCAGCATGACAAAGCCGCTTCTGGCAAACCAGAGCAGCACATGGAAACGCCGTTTACCTTCCCGCTGTAGCGGTTCCTATTTATCTACTTGCATTTTGATGTGCTTTCGAACTGCTAGGTTGGCAGGAGCTGGGATCAAGCAACAGGAGCTCACCCCGTCACAGGGATTAGAACCGCCGACCTTCTGATCAGCAAGCCCTAGGCTCAGTGGTTTAACCACAGCACCACCTGGGATGGGCTAATCTATCTATTTTGTTTTTCTAGGTGCTTAACCTTTCCTCTATTAGATTCAGTTCTCCACATTTCCGAAACAATTTGATTAAAAAAAAACACAAAACAAAAATCCCTATGGCAATTGGTCACGATTGTGCTAATTTTGCTTAATAAACACATTTTTTGTATGCAGTTTTGACTAAAATACAAATTTTCTGTATTTCTCCAATATAATGCATGTACATTATAGTTCTTTTAACCAATATATGCCTTTTCAGAATATTTTCACCCAATTATGTGCATTTTCATACACGAGGTTTGCTTGGAAAACTGCACCACAAAATTCAGAGATCTGAGCTTTGAAGGATAAGTGTGTTTCAGATCACAAGTCAATTTGAAAAGTGTGAATTACAGAGTTTCTCATTAAAAGGCAAACAAAGTCAAATTTCTCCCCCAAGCCCTAGGTAGAACAGATCATATTTCACACACAAAGTATCTAATCAGAATTCACCAATACATTGCGACTGAAGTTTATTTATTTGATACCCATTGCAGCAATCAGTGTCATCTAGGACCGAGGCTCTGTGCTTTTTCCTCCATTCCCCACGCAGTCTGAAAGGGCACAGATCACTCCACCAGTGTAGGACTTTACCACTTCATTTTGCTGTATTTATAGGCTAAGCCTCAGCTGACACGCAGAGAGGGAAAGTTCTGCCTCCTCTTTAATCTCTGCGATTCACACAAACATGCAAATTTCACCACTTAGCGAACATTTCACTCTGATTTGATTCCATGTGTGTATGCCGCTTTCCCGAAAACAAAGCTGAGCTCAAAGCAAGAACAAAGCATTAGAAAACAACATCTGCATCAATTAACAGTATGCTCACCAAAATACGTGGGAACATATCAAACAAAAACCAAACTATGCACCTGTGGCCTTCCAGAGGTTGTTGGATTCCAACTCCCATCAGTCTCAGCCAGCATGGCCAGAGGGCAGGGGCAATAAACAATTTCACAAGTAAAAAAACCTTAGGGCACAATTAAACTGACCAAACTCCAGAAGTTCCACCCAATCTTTTGATGCAACACAAGGCAAGCCTGCTGGAACAGGTCAGTGGCCCAGCCAGTCCACCATACTGCTCCAACCAGATGCTTGAGGGAAACCTGCAAGCTGGAGTTGAGCTCAACAGCACTCTGCCCACCTGCGATTCCTAGCAACTGGTACTCATAGGCATAAAGCCTCTGACATTGGAGACCGAACATAGCCCTTGGGACCAGCAGCCGCTGATAGCATAATCTTCCACGAATTTGTCTAACCCTCTTTTCAAACCATCAAATTGAGGAATGAGTAGTACCATAGTTTAAGGATGTCTATCTGGCTGGGTTTCCCCAGCCACTCTGGGCGGCTCCCAACAGAACATTAAAAACACGATAAAAGATCAAACATTAAAAATTCCCCTAAACAGGGCTGCTTTCAGATGTCTTCTAAAAGTCGGATAGTTGTTTATTCTCTTGACATCTGATGGCAGGGCGTTCCACAGGGTGGGTGCCACCACTGAGGAGGCCCTCTGCCTGGTTCCCTGTAACCTCACTTCTCGCAGGGAGGGAACTGCTAGAAGGCCCTTGGAGCTGGACCTCAGTGTCTGGGCAGAACGATAGGGGTGGATCCAGTGTTATGGCAGAGGGAGAAAAAATTCCCTATCCACCTTCTCCAGCCTACGTATAATTCTATAAACTTCTATCGTGTTGCTTCTTACTTGCCTTTTCTGTAAAGTAAAACATCCCAGATACTACAACCTCTTCTCTCAGAGGAGTTGCTTCATCTCCTTGGTTGTTGCCCTTTTCTGAACCTTTTCCAACTTTACAATATCCTTTTTGGGGAGAGGCAACCAAAATTATACCACAATGCTTAAAACAAACAAACAATCCCATATTCCTGGTTTTTTTTGGGGGGGGGACCCAAAATCTCTGCTTTCTCTCTCATACATGGGCCCCAAATGTGTCATGCTACTGCATAACCTGAGTCCATTTCTTAATTAGTGGCTCCTGTAAGGGTTCGTATTTCTCCTGTGGTGTTGAGATAGATTAAATGCCTTCATTTGCTGTGTGATGTGCATCAGAGGAAGGGAAATTCTCCCTCCTCCCCATGAATTGTTAATGTGAGAAGGAAGAAGGCTGGCATCTTTTCCGATCCAAATTCCCTAAGCTATAGGAAATGCTGCAGGAAGGGTTAGCCATGGACAGGGCCAGTCTCCCTCTGAGCAGGGAGGGCTGCAGATGAGTGGAGGGAGATTGGGGGTGGGGGAACATTGAAATTCAGTTTGGTTTGGATTTTAATGTGATCCATACTTTCTGATACAATATTTCAACTGAAACTCTGTAATCCGCTGAAATTTACATTTCTCCAGATTCTGCACTGTAGCTCAGTTCTGTCTGCTCTGACGGCCAGCAGCTCTCTGGGGTTCCAGGCTGACTACTGCTATGCCTATTGAACAATGTGAACAATTCAAGGAGATCTGAGAACATCTGTCACCAAGTATTGTCTATCTTCACTTTAGCAAGGATCATGTATGCAAAAAAAGAAAAAGAAAAGGAAGCCAGGAAAGATCGAGGAACAAATGGCAAATGCTAACAATTAGACTGGATAATGGGAGACAGAAGGAACTGTGACTGATTACATGTTAAGTTAAGGAAGAATTCAATTTTACTATTTTTCACTGATTTGCTCTATAGGCAACAGGAAGATTTTTGTCCTTAACTTTTTCCTACAATGTAGTTAGATAATTGTTTTGTATTGCTTATTAATTAAATTTATAAACATTTTTTGCAATTTTATTCTTTTCTTTTTTCTTTTTTTAAAAAAACACACTTCCATACAGGACTAGGTGGAGAACCATATTCACCTCTTCTATCACCTCTTCTGAACTGGTAGCTGCAGTTCCACCCTGTCACTACTCACAATGGTGGCACTAAAGTACAGTCACAAAGAGACAAGGTTCTCCTTGCTCTGCCAAGCCCCAGGGTCCTCCTACTTCAGCCCTTAGTCGGTAACTTCTGGCACCTTACAGGAGCAGAACAGTCAGCAAGTGTCTAGGGCTGAAGCTCCCTTAAACCCCTTGTGTGGCTACGTTGGGGTGGCTTTCTGGATAACCAGCTAGGCCAGGGATCTCCAAACTCCCACAAAGTGCAAATATTGCCTGCTTGCTACAGAGAATCCTTTGGAAGAGTCATATACTGGAGACCTCACAGTTATTCTTTTGTGTTGTCATAACAACCCAGGGAGAGGGGCACCTCTATAAAATAATGATCATCTTGGCCACATTTTTAGAAGCTGGTTGTCAAGGTAACTGTGTGTGTGTGTGTGTGTGTGTGTGTGTGTGTGTGTGTGAGAGAGAGAGAGAGAGAGAGAGAGAGAGAGAGAGAGAGAGAGAGAGAGAGAGAGAATACCAGTCCATATTTGTGAGCTTTAGAATGTGTGTACATTTCTATGAATTATTTTTGGAACAAAATCCAACAAATTCTTGCTCCTGTCGGGAGCAAGAAAATCCAGGTACCAGCATTAGAATACATAAGGTGGACTTAGAACAGCAGGGAAGACCTCTAGCCTGCTGCCTTCATTACACCCAAAAGGTCACGCCCACCTGCCCACCTATACAGGATGTGATGCATGATATCAGGGGTGCAGCAGGAGAGGATGGGGCTCAGCAGAAAAGATGCTTGTGGGCACTGCAAATCAGCTGCTCTGTGGTGTCTATAAAGTCCCTTTCAAAGTGCAGGGCACTTCTGGAGACATCTTCAAAAACCCCAATTAAGAGCACTATTTTGCACAGTGCTTTCATCCAACAATCAACTGATGGGGTAGGTGGGAGATGAATCTCAGCCAAAAGTGAGCTTGCAGGCACTGCTGATCAACAGCAGCTGCAAAGCACTGTTCACAAAACCCAGCCATACTATTACTTCCCTTGATCTAGATGCTATACTCCTATTGATGCAGCCCAGAATTGCATTGGCTTTTCTAGCTGCTGCATCACACTGCTGACTCATGTCAAGTTTGTGGTCTACCAAGACTCCTAGATCCTTTTCACACGTACTGCTCAAAGCTACTTAAAACTGTAAAAGCATACAGAGCACAGAAACCAGAATACAAAACATAAAAATAACATCAAAAAGGTGATTGACAAAAAATGCTCAATCTTGTCCCACCCCACAAAAAGATGAAAACCATTGATTATATTATTAAATAAAATGCTCATCGTGCAATACAAATAGGATGGATCTTACTGTACTCTACTAAAACATTGTATAACCAAATGTCAGGAGTACACTGTCCTTTTTATTCTGAGCAGAATATAGGCCCTTCATTATATCCTTCCACTTTCCATGATCTTCTGCACTCTCTCTCTCTCTCTCTTTCTCATTTTCACAGCTTTTAGTTCTAGCTTGCTGTTTTGTATCACATTTGGGTCTTCCTGTTCACCTCTCACTTTAAGAATTCAAGGGTGATACGCTATGCATTATTTACTCTGAGGTTTCCTCTCTGCTCCATTTCCATTCCATGAGTTCCTACTCAGTACTTAGCTTGTCAACAAGCAGGGCGGTCAAGTGTCCTATTTTTCAGAGATGGGTTGCTAGAGGAGCTTTCTCTTTGAAAGCCAGTCTGGCCCAAACCTGTTTTAAAGAAAAAAAAATCTAAGGAAGTGGGGGGGGATTTCTTGAAGTTCTCCATCAACAGTTAGTCCCTGGGCAGCAGACTGAGAGCATGGGCACAATTCATCCCACTATGGTGAGATAAACTGAATTTCTATATCTTACAGTGACCACTGGTACAACAGGGGTGCAGGTGCAGGGCAGAATTACTAGAAGGGAAGGCAAGCAAGACAACTGTGTGCTTACTCTTCATCCAGTCCATCTTCCAACCTTTATTACCTAGGGTCCAAACCTAAAGTCCTCTCAGTTTTTTGGGTGCTATTGCAGACGTGGCTTGTGTCACTAAAACCTGGTTGGGGAAAGCAGGAGGGACTTGCCTCTCCCAAGTGTGTCTTCCAGGTTTCGTGGTTCCACCTAGGGTGATGACTTTTTTACAACCTCATTTCCCTGTATCATAATTTGATGAGCTTTCATTAAAGATTAGATAAAATCTTTCAAAGAGATTTGATTAAAAAACCCCTCATGCACAAAATGATTTTTATTTATCAGTTTTTTGACCATTTTTGAAGTCACTGTAAGCAGATATAAAATTGAACCCAAGCTTTAGAGTCACATATATATACAACATTATATAGGGTCATCAAACACACAAGGAAGCTTTTTTTAGCTGCAGTAACAGTATAGACGCCGCTAGAGGACGATGTTTTGCTACCTCTCCTGTAGGTTCTTTTCCCAGCATGTCCGGCAGGGTCTGCTGGCTGAGTTTTGAGGTCCCAAAAAGGGGCTTTTACCTTGCGCAGGTGTGACATTTGTATACCCTATGTTGCTAACAACACTCCCCATTGTGGAATGTGGTGTTGTGTCCAAATTTGATACGAAATATATATAGAATTGTTAATACAATTTTATGAAATGGTAAAACGGCATACAAAAAAATTAAAAACGGTTTGTGCATGACCCTTTTTTAATATTTCAATGGAATATACCTCATTTTAGTCATTAATAGGCAAAAGTTCATCCATTTGTCCTACAGGAAATAATTTTTGTGGAAAAAAATGAAAAAGTCATCGCCCTACCACACCAGCTGTGAGTTGAGGTTAGAGAGACTGGCAGATTTGATCTTTAGGGCTTACATCAGCTGTTGGATGAGTTAAGACATGGGTAGGCAAATTAAGGCCTGGGGGCCGGATTGAGCCCAATCACCTTCTAAATCCGGCCTGTGGACAGTCTGGGAATCAGCGTGTTTCTACATGAGTAGTATGTGTGCTTTTATTTAAAATGCACCTCTGGGTTATTTGTGGGGCATAGGAATTCGTTCATTTTCCCCCCCCAATATATAATCTGGACCCCCACAAGGTCTGAGGGACAGTGGACCGGCCCCCTGCTGAAAAAGTTTGCTGACCCCTGAGTTACGACACCTGTACCTGGTGTTGGGAACCTGGTGGATTCTGTTGGCCCACCCCACTGTCTAGCAGCCAGCCTGCCAGAGCTCTTGGAGGTGATATCAGCTGCAGTGTTGGATCAAAAGGCTGATCAATCTGGTGTGCTTTAATGTCAGAGTGCTATTGTTACAAGTGTCTAATGAAACTGATGGAATCACAGTGTTGTTTTCATCATGATGACACTGTCAAAATAGATTATTTTTTTAAAAAATATAAGGTCCTCCTTACCTTGTTTTCCAGCCTCCCAATCAACTCTGCTAACCTGTTGATCTGAGCTTCCAAGCCTTCCTCCTTGGTGTCTGAAGAGGCTGCAGAAAGAAAAGTAGTTATGGGGCAAGAAAAGGACATCGGGCAAGAGATTGCAGACATTCTGGACCAGGCTGCAAAAGAAAACAGTAGCATTTGCCAGGAGGGACAACCACACAAAAAGGTTTCACAGCATTTGGCAGTCTTCCTTAGCTGAATAGCTGACCTCGTATATCTCCCTTGGCATATACAAAATTGCCTTATTCTAAGGTCAGAGCCATGTTTGACAGGTAGGCAGGAGTGTCCAAGGAATAATCAGGAACACATTCTAGGGCCCCTCTGGAGTCTTCCTTCACAGCTGCAGTTTGAATTCAGATTGTGGTTGCAAAGAGTATCCCAAATTATTAATTTTATAGAAAAAAAAAAGCACTGCTTATCTCCCATTGATTAATTTCCATTGATGCTCATGCAACCCACCAACCTACTCAAGGCTGGCTTCCCAGCATCTGGAGCAACACTTACCAGTCTGGAAGCTTTTCCTGCGTTCTTTGGTTACCATTCTGTTGTTGGGGGGATAATTAGGCACAGGGTTGTCGTACCAGGTGTCCATGACACCGTGGCCAGATTTACTGTGGAACTGTCTGCAATTGGAGGAGAGAAACGGATTAACACAAAAGAACACATATTCCCCCCCCCCCATTTAGATAATAAATAGCTTTTCATGTTGTGAACTGCCCTGAGATCTATGCGTATAGGGTGGTAAACAAATTCTAATGATGATGATGTAATGAAATGCAGCACTAGCACAGCAACTGGACCACCAATACTTTCCATTTCTCATTTGTACCCGCAATCTTAAATTGAGTTCTCCACATTTCCACATCAGTTTGCAAATTTTAGTTTTAAAACTCCTCATAAAAATTCACAAACATTTGAGTACAAGTTTCTCTTAATAGACACATTTTTGTAAACAACTTTACCTAATATATACATTTTTTACAAAGCATTTCCCATGACATGATACATATCTGTATGTTATTTCAGCCAATCACTTTCCACCAGTATATCTATTTTGTACATATTACTTGTCTGGAGAACTGTGCTACACCTCACCATTGAGAGAAGATTGCATCCCCGTCTATGGAACGCCCTCCTCTTCCAGACTTTGTTATCTTATTCCTTTATTTATTTATTGCATCAATATACCACCTTTCCCCCCAAGGAGCTCAAAGTGGTGTATGTGTTTCACATTTTATCATTACAACAACCCTGCGAGGCGGGTTAGGCTAAGAGAAAGTGACTGGCTCAAAGTCTCCCTGTGAGCTTCATGGTTGAGTGGGGATTCAAATCCTGCTCTCCCAGGTTGTAACCCAACACTCTAACCATTACGCCACACTGGCTGTTGATGACTGTTTTGGGCCAGGTTAAGACTGATTTGCTCAGGCCATTTAAGTTTTGCAAGCTGATTTAGTGTTTCATGTACTCTGTTATTTTTAGTTACTTTATTTATTTGATGGTGCATTTTACAGTATATTGTTATTTTAGGTTTAGGTTTTGGGATGGCTTTTGTGTGTGTGTGTGCGTGTGTGTGTGTGTGCGCTTTACAACTTTCCCATGGCATTTGTTTTGAGAGAGGATGGGTTGTAAATAGTCTGAATAAACAGCCTGCATCAAGAGGTTAGGGCCAGATGATCAAATGCCTACCTGGGTAATTTAGCACAGAGTAGCCAAAATGGTGCCCTCCAACTCCCATCAACACCCAGCTAGCATGCCCAATGGTCAGGGATGATGAGATTCATGGTTTAACAAGATTGAGAGGGTACCATATTGGCTTCTCCCAATTTAACCAATATACATGATGAACATCGGAAGAGCACTGCTGGATTGGACTAAATTCCCATCTAATCCAGCAGCACCCTGTTCTTACATTGGCCGACTAGATTTCTGTGGGAAGCCTGCAAGCAGGACCCGAGCACAGCATCCCTCTCCACCCTTGTGACTCCTGGCAACTGATATTCAGAGGCACACTGCCCCCCACAGGGGAGACAGATCATAACCATCATGGCTATGATAGGATTTTATCAATAAGGAGGACAAGGATAAGCCTTTCTTGCTTATTCTTGTTAACTTAAGATATTGATGAGAGATGCACTTTTTCACATGGACAGGCCTAGCAGATACTGAATTATGTTTTGTTTCAAGTTTGCAGTAGCTTTGAGGCAATCTGCTAGCAGGTACATAACCTGCCGTTCAGTACTGTTAATTGCCAAGGGAACAATTTCATGTCTACTCTCATCACCGAGATAAGTTGGTACCCTTGACAACTGTGGAAGATTGGAAAGATGTAGGAAAGGTTAAAAAAAAGGTGTCTGAAAAATAAGAAATGGAAGAGTGGGTGGGGGATAGGTAAAAGTATGGTTATAATGGTACTGAGAGGATATTTCGTAACAGTGCAATCACTCCAGCTGATACGCTTGATGCTCAGAAATAACAGTGCTTTGTTTGGTATATAAAAGCAGCATGTTGGGGAGGGGGATGTGGGTCTCTTCTCAGCTACCCCCAGGGTCTCTGCAGGAAAGCCCACTCCTCCAGAAGCAATCATCTGCTCCTATCTTGTTTATTCAGAGTTTCATACAATGCAAGTGGAAAGCAAGCAGTCATTGATTATTTCATCTGGAGGCCCATGAGCAGAGAAATAAATCTTTAGCTGCTCCATCCAAGGACTAATTGCTTCTTGATTGTTTCCTCTTCTGCTGATCTGGCACCTGCTCAGTACAACTCTGCCAATGTATTAAACATATATTTACTTTCAAACAGAAGAAAGCTTGGCATCTAAAGCCAGGCCACATCACACACCCACACCTTTTTTTTTCTTTTCTTTTTTAAAGTTGTCGCTGCAATCATAACCCAACTTAACTTGGGAATAAGCCCAATTGAATTGACTTCTGAGCAGACACTTGATTTATACTTTATTTTATTTATGGGTATTTATAAACCACCAACTCATAAGAAAATATCACAGCTGTATAGAATAAAATCATTATTACAATTGCTCTCTTAGGGCTCTTCCACACTTCCACTTGTCTCACCACTTTCCCCGGGGGGGGGGGGGGGAAACGACTGGTTTTCCATGGATCGGTGTTTGTTCCAATTCAATGGCAGAGTGGGTTTTCCCGATGGCGCAAACTGAAAACTGCTCAGACCTGCGCTTTCTAGGCTTGGGACAAAGCGGAAATGTGAACAAGCCCTTTGTCTCCTAATGCAGGACAATCTCTAGGTGCCTTACAAGCAAATGTAAAAACCTGCAACATTTTAACAACCACCAACATTTGACATATCAATAAATAAAGCTTAAAACACCAGCTCACAATGGGGTGGAAAAAACATACCAGCAACCCAGAGCTTTATAGTTCAAAAGGTTAAAGGCAGCGCCCAGCAAATGGAAATGGATAGGTAACCAATGCATATAGACCAGGCATCCCCAAACTTCGGCCCTCCAGATGTTTTGGACTACAATTCCCACCATCCCTGACCACTGGTCCTCTTAGCTAGGGATCATGGGAGTTGTAGGCCAAAACATCTGGAGGGCCGCAGTTTAGGGATGCCTGATATAGACTCATAGGTGCCACCCTCCAGAACAGAAGAAAACAAGCTTCCATGTCACAGCTCTACAGATATTTGAAGGATGGCTATCCTATCACCTCTCACTACACACCCAAGTTTCTGAAACATTCCTCATAAGACTTGGTTTCCAGACCGTTTATCCATGCAGTTCTGCTATAATGTACCAACAGGAATAATAATGTACCAACTGCTATAATGTACCAACAGGCTTCCACACAACCTTCCAGGGGGCCACATCCCAGTGGAGGGCAGGACCTGAAGTAAAAGTGAGTGGTAATTTTTACTTCCTTCTATAGTAGGCTTGGGGTGCAGGTGGCGCTGTGGTCTAAACCACAGAGCCTAGGGCTTGCCGATCGGAAGGTCAGCAGTTCGAATCCCCACAACAGGGTGAGCTCCTGTTGTTCGGTCCCAGCTCCTGCCCACCTAGCAGTTTGAAAGCACGTCAAAATGCAAGTAGATAAGTAGGTACTGCTCCGGCGGGAAGGTAAACGGTGTTTCCGTGCATTGCTCTGGTTCGCCAGAAGCGGCTTTGTCATGCTGGCCACATGACGTGGAAGCTGTCTGCGGACAAACGCCGGCTCCCTCGGCCTATAGAGTGAGATGAGCGCGCAACCCTAGACTCGTCTGTGACTGAACCTAATGGTCAGGGGTAACTTTACCTTTTATAGTAGGCTTGATTCTATACACCCCCACCCTTCTCTATCCTCCACCCAGGTAAGCAGGAAGCCTTTTCAGAGTTTCAAGGACAGATTTCAGCCAGGTCAAAACACCCACAGGAGAGTGCAGAGCAGGCATTGAGGTCCCTGGCCTGAGGCTCCACACCCCTGCATTATAATACATTAGGTCGGGGGGGGGGGGCTAAGGCTGCCTGAACCATAAAATAGAAGTAATTGATGTGAATGCTAAACCTTCCTTTGTTCACTTAACCCGAGAGCAGCAGCTGGAGGTCAGGTGTCTATAGAATCCACTGTCCAGCCTCCATCTAGGCCATGTGCTAGAGTGAAGCAGTTTTAGGCTACTTCTCTGAATCCTTCAGCAAGGGCAATGCTATTCAGAATGAAATACAACATAGAGGCCACAAGCACAGATGTGAGTGTCTAGAAAGAATCAACACAGATCCCAAAATGCACCATACCAGGCTGCTTTGCATCTATATTTAACATCAAACCCAATTCAAAATGAGCACTTACATCAGGTATAGCCAATGTGGTGCCCTCCAAACTCATCCTCCTTCACCACTGTCCATGCTGGTCAGGACTCATGGGAACTGGTTCCAACAGCATCATGTTGGTGACCCCTAACCTGGATCCATATGCATAGCTCCTATTTATTCCACTGGCCTGGCAGACCAATCTGATGGGTGTAAAGGACTTTTTTCTTTAGGGAAAGGGCCACAACATTTTGGAAAAGGGGGACACCTATGCCAAGTCTGCGTAGTGTAGTTTGGCTATTACATGGCTTCATCATGATCCAGCACAGCAGTCGCTCAAGCATGTACCATGGGGTTGCTTTTCTTGTTACCTGTCTCATTCACTCCCACACCTCCTCTAGATCACCTTTTAATTCAACATTCATCATGATTTGCTTGCACAAAACTTATGTGAAGGTCAAACTACACCCAGTCTTTACTGAGGAGTTGCTCTGATTAGTTTGCGGGAAAGTTGTATGACAATCTTCCATTCATCCTGATTTACTTGAGCAGTGTTTTTACACCTCCCTATTAATCATTCATTTGTCCTATGGTTTTCAGTGCATTTACCTGTCACTTTTTTAACCGCAAAAAGTCAGTGTTGTTTTTTTAAAGAAAAGCACATTTGTTGTACCCACAAGCAGCAGAAAACTTTTGTTGTTGTTTAGTCGTTTAGTCATTTCCGACTCTTCATGACCCCATGGACCAGAGCACGCCAGGCACTCCTGTCTTCCACTGCCTCCTGCAGTTTGGTCAGACTCATGTTGGTGGCTTCGAGAACACTGTCCAACCATCTTGTCCTCTGACGTCCCCTTCTCCTAGTGCCCTCAATCTTTCCCAACATCAGGGTCTTTTCCAAGGATTCTTCTCTTCTCATGAGGTGGCCAAAGTATTGGAGCCTCAGCTTCAGGACCTGTCCTTCCAGTGAGCACTCAGGGCTGATTTCCTTCAGAATGGATAGGTTTGATCTTCTTGCAGTCCATGGGACTCTCAAGAGTCTCCTCCAACACCATAATTCAAAAGCATCAATTCTTCGGTGATCAGCCTTCTTTATGGTCCAGCTCTCACTTCTGGGAAAACCATAGCTTTAACTATACGGACCTTTGTAGGCAACTTGATGTCTCTGCTTTTTAAGATGCTGTCTAGGTTTGTCATCGCTTTTCTCCCAAGAAGCAGGCATCTTTTAATTTTGTGACTGCTGTCACCATCTGCAGTGATCATGGAACCCAAGAAAGTAAAATCTCTCACTGCCTCCATTTCTTCCCCTTCTATTTGCCAGGAGGTGATGGTACCAGTGGCCATGATCTTAGGGTTTTTATAATGTTGAGCTTCAGACCATATTTTGCGCTCTCCTCTTTCACCCTCATTAAAAGGTTCTTTAATTCCTCCTCACTTTCTGCCATCAAGGTTGTGTCATATCTGAGATTGTTGATATTTCTTCTGGCAATCTTAATTGCTTGGGATTCATCCAGTCCAGCCTTTCGCATATAAGTTCTGCATATAAGTTAAATAAGCAGGGAGACAATATACAGCCTTGTCGTACTCCTTTCCCAATTTTGAACCAATCAGTTATTCCATGTCCAGTTCTAACTGTAGCTTCTTGTCCTACATAGAGATTTCTCAGGAGACAGATGAGATGATCAGGCACACAGGAGTGCAGAGCATTTTAATCCACTTTAATTGGGCAAGCCTAAAATTTCCTTCTTACACTTGAACCCCCCCTCCCCAAATGCTGACAGTCTGGAGGTAACCGCAGATTGTCCTCATCACCAAATACTGGAGCCTTGGGCAGTGCACTGCCTCTTCCTGAGGTCTGTGTCTTGCCCCAGAACACTGCCAAATACACACAGGCAGAAGAACATAGCTTTTTTGGATATTGCTTGTCCAAGCTTTGTAGGCAGACACCCCGCCCCATTTTTTTTGGGGGGGGGGAGGTTAGACTTGATAATAGCACACTTGCTAAAAATGAAACTTCGGCACCAAACTGATGGCCATACTCAGAGAGGAGAGTGTTGATGCATCATATCCACCGGCAATGCAGGGAGATCCATTCTGCTCTGTTAAGTAATTCTCATGAATATACATTGGCTGCTGAGGCTGCTGAATATACCAGAGACTGATGCAAAATAAATCAAAAGCAGCAGAAGCAGAGTGAGAACAGAAAAGGAGGAGAAGCTCCAGAAACACTCCTGACTCCAGCATCTTCAAGCTGGCGACTGAAATACATGAACATGAGCACGGCTTTTTGCTACTCAGAGCTAAGAGCTTAGTGCAGGCATCCCCAAACTTTGGCCCTCCAGATGTTTTGGACTACAATTCCCATCATCCCTGACCACTGGTCCTGTTAGCTAGGGATCATGGGAGTTGTAGGCCAAAACATCTGGAGGGCCACAGTGGCCAGGATGGCTGTAACTACCTCCAGGGTCAGAGGCAGTAGGCATCTGAATATGAATAGCTGGGGAACAATGAGAAGACAGAGGCCTTTCATTCATCACCATCCCAGGGGCATCTGATTGGCGATTGTGAAAAAAGGGTGCTAGACTGTATTGGCCATTGGTCTGATCCAGCAGGGTTCTTCACAGGTTCTTTCTTACATTCATATCTGTCATTTCAAAAATTATCCTGATGGAACACACCCCACCCATAACAGGTACTTCTGTTTAAGTTTTCTGGTTATTAAAAAAAGTGGTGTCATCATAGCAGAACTTGGTGTTCCAACCCTGATGATAGCGGTGAAGCTAGAGTGGGAAAGTATTATTGTTTCCTGTAGATCCTCCCCCAATCTGATCTTCAAGGCCAATCTAGTCTAGGGTTTTACAACTGAAATACAACTGCTGGAGATAGTAAATTTAACCAGAGAAGCAGCAGAGGTGAGCTGGTGCTTAACCCTTTTGCCATCGGCATTTCTCCCCCTGATTAATCCTCCTCTGCCCTCAGTGTCCACAGGAATCATTTCCCTCTGTGGCTGGGAAAGGAGAGGGAGATATATTTTAATGCTGCAATCCTCTACCCTCCAACCAGGGAGTAAACCTCATTGAACTTAATAGCGCTATGTAGATATGTAAGACACACCTGTAAGACATATTTTCAGAGCCAGGAAATCAGATCCACACCATGTATTCAAAGCACTCTGATACCACCTTACCAGTCATCTCTCTCTCTCCCCCCTCAAATCCTGGGAACTGTAGCTCAGCACCTTAAACTACTGAGACATAAATTTTTGAACTTGTGTAAGTTCCCTAGCACCCTGTGGAAGTTGACCTGATACCACATCAACCAAGTCTGTGTTGTGTTTTTGAAGGTGGTTCCTCTATGCATCCTTGGAAATTGGTTTAGAATTTATGTAATATTTACAAAATTTATCCGTATTTTTTTCTTTTCATTCACTCACACTCTGATTTTTAAATAGAATGTAGGGTATTCATGTATTGGAATTAACAGAGAGATGGTGAGCATTCAGGCTTGCTTTCTGCATTTCCAAATCTTCAGGATCATTTTCAATATGTTGCATCCCATCTGCAGACTTTTATTTGCTTCTTTTTCAATAAATGAAATGCACTGTGGATTAGACTGTTGTAATTAAGAACGCTCTACTCATTTCCAGGGTTTGCCACTTGAGTCATTAATTTGTTGTTGTTGTTGTTGTTGAGTCATTTAGTCGTGTCCGACTCTTCGTAACCCCATGGACCAGAGCACACCAGGCACTCCTGTCTAATATAGGATAGTAAGTGCCTGAGCAGGTAACCCTCATAATACAGTTTCAAAAAGGGAATACCCCACACTCCTTCCATTGTTTTTTTTTAAATATACAGTACAGTATCTGAGAATCTTAGCAGTACATGGGCATTTTTCTTTTAAAATGAAAGTTTCCATTTAAAACGTTGGACAGGAATTTCAGTGGGGAGAACAGCACAAGGTAGATGAACTTCAGTAAAACCATCATTTCTATCAAGGAGATCCTATCAAATGAAGCTCTACTACTTTAGCCACCTCATGAGAAAAGAAGACTCCCTGGAAAAGAGTCTCCCTGGAAAAAATGTTGGGAAAGATGGAGGGCACAAGGAGAAGGGGACGACAGAGGACAAGATGGTTGGACAGTATTCTCGAAGCTACCAACATTAGTCTGACCAAACTGCGGGAGGCAGTGGAAGACAGGAGTGCCTGGCGTGCTCTGGTCCATGGGGTCATAAAGCGTCGGACACGACTAAACGACTGAACAACAAATCAAATGAAGACAGAGTCAAGCAATTCCAGTGTGCTACATTTGTGCAAACATGGAAAAGTCTCGTTTGGATTTTTTGGTCACTTGGACTCCTCAATATCTAAAGGCAATGTGTACTAGGGAGGCACCCACAGATTAGAGACTTTCAGTTGTTCTCATTGGTCTATCTTGTGCCATAACCAATCGGAATTCTTTGGGGAAAGCCACATGCTTTAAATCTATGGTGTGTATGCAACCTATGTCAATTCACATGTCAGGCTGGTTCACACAGAGCCACTAATTTGCATGCTCATATGCATACATGCAAAAACAACAACTAGAATTTATAGAGAAATACAATACAGAGGGAGAGTTCAATACGGGGCTGCTGTTTAGAAGATCTGGATGAAATCTTCTCCCACAAGGTCCCAACGCATGGAAAGAACTTCCTTGACAAGCTGCCTGCTGGAACTTTGTAGCTTGCTATTTATTTTCTTTAATTTAGAACACCGGGTGGTGGGTGCAGAGGTCTCTTGATATGAGCTTCAGATTTCCCCCATTTCCATGGCAACCATTTTTGGGTTCTGGTCAACAAGCTCTGTAGAGCTGTGTGACATTTTAACTCCTTGTGGCCGAATCCAGGCTGTGTTTCATGGTAACCCTTTTATTTTGGTGCTTTCCCTGCTGCTTCTAGCTTTTTGCAAAGATTCAAGTGGGCGGGGGAGAATAGAAGCCACAGGATTTTCCTGTTCCTGCCCTAATTTGCAACTTCCCCCATTTTCTGAAACTTCTGTTGACAAGACAGCACAATTCTGGGAGGGAAATGCTCTGGCTTCTCCAGTGCCATCCCTCCTCCAATAGGAACAATCCCTAACAAGGAGTGGAAGAGTGAAGGCAGCAGGGTTCAAAGGACCCACCAATCATGCCTTTTTCAAGGTTCCCTTTAAAATATTTCCCAGAATCAAGTGGCTGAGGATCTGAGAGCTTCCATATTAATTTCCCACAAAACCCACAATATCCCATCAGCTTAGGGCAGTGTGGGAGCTTAAAATGGCAGCCTTTGGCTGCTTAGCGCTGCTTAGAGTGCTACTGTCTGCTGTTGCCATTGCCACCAGGTGAACCCACCACCGCTCCACCCACAAAGCTGGGCCTAGCCAGATGGCCTCAGTCCTGGAACTGGCCCCGGGGGTTAAGGTATTACGTTGCTAGAGACAGCATGAAGAATGTTTGTCTTAAGAGGGCACCAAAAACAATCATCTTGTGAAGATTCCAGAGCACAGCAGTAGACAGAAAACAGAAGTCAGGCTGCTGAACAGGTTGAATTCAATATAGGAAAAAATGAAAGACCTGACCTTATCTGACTGGTTTGCTCATCAATAGCATCAACAGCACTTTCCACCGAGCTGAGTAAAGACTGAATCTGATTGGCTGTCTCCTTCAGCAGGAAACGGGTCACAAACTGGTCCACATTGGTTCCTCTTTCATACACCTGTGGGGGAGGAAGAAAATAGAACTTGCTGGAAAACTCCCAAGCTGCCTGAATGAACATCATCACCCAAAGAACATTTCCTCCATGAACTGTGGTTTTCTTTTAAGAAAGGTAAATGTGGAAATCTGAAGCCTTAGAAGGGGAAAAAATTATGTACAACTCCTATCACAGTGGAAAAATAGTTCTGTCCCACATTGATATGTGTTGTATTCTGTCCAAACAATCATGTGATATTACTATGTGAAGATGAACCATCTTTATGTAACTCCCCCAGCTTTGAGGATACGTGTGTGTCCATGTGGGATGCTTTTGCTGTTTATAAAGGTAAAGGTAAAGGGACCCCTGACCATTAGGTCCAGTCGTGACCGACTCGGGTTATGGATCTCATCTCGCATTATTGGCTGAGGAAGCCAGCATACAGCTTCCAGGTCATGTGGCCAGCATGACAAAGCCGCTTCTGACAAACCAGAGCAGCGCACGGAAACACCGTTTGCTGTTTATACCTCCATCATATGTAGTTCTCACTTTACTACATCAAGACGACAGTCACTCTGCAATGACCTTTCCCATCTGGTATATTCCAGAAGATTTGGCTACAGCTCCCATCATCCCTGACCATTGGCAATGCTGCCTGGGGCTAATGGGAGTTGCAACCCCAAACCAGTAGGGGGCACCAGGTTGGGGAAAACTGCTCTAGAGATGGTAGTAGTGGGTCCGGCTGCCCTGCTCTGAATAAAGAGCAGCCCCTCACCTCCCTGGGAAGAAGCAGAGTTGGTAACAATGTCCAGGCCAGGAGGAAAGGGCAGCTTCTGGCACACAGTTCCTTTGAGGACAAAGCAGTGGAGAGACTTGCGATGTTTTTGTCATATCTGGCTCTTTACAAATGGACAAGTAAAGCAGATGAGGGAGGCCAGCAGAAACAGCGGCAGTTTGCATCCGTAAGTCCCCACTGAAACAAATGCACATGCCTCCAGCTCTCCAAGACTGCATCTTGCCAGGCAGCTCCAACGTTCACCCTTGCTTTGGCTTCAATAATAAGTAATCTCAGGCTGTAACTCTATATGCCAGGGGTGGGGAGACCTCTGGCTTAGGGTCCAAATGCAGCCCTGCAGGTTCCTGCCCAAAGCCAATCCTGCTGCTCGCCCCCACAAGTACCTTTGCCTATCTGGGATGTGTTCTTGATGCCTCTCACTTGTTGGGATGGAAGGAGGTGTGTGTCTCGATATACAGGTCTGATTCACACTGCACAAAGGGAAAATTTGTTGCTCCACCCAATTCTGCCTCTGGCCCCACCTACCACTGGCATGTGGCCAGAGAATGCTGAAAAAAGGTTCCCCCACCACTGCTATATACACTTGCCTAGTAGTAAGTGCTCCAGTGAACTCAATGGAACTTACTTCTGAGTAGAGGGCACTGTGGAGCCTCCTTGCACCCCATGTGTTTCCCACTGCAGTGCTGTTTCTGTCCCTCCTCGGGTCAAAATCTAAAGCCACTTCAGCTCCCTCCCAGACAAGTGGGCTTAGCATTGCCCAGCACTTAGGGGCCATTAGCACTCAGTGGCCAAGCCCAGAGCAAAAGGGCCATTGGAATGGCAGAACAATGTGATGGGCCAGAGGAGGAGGTAGGCAGGTAATACAGTACAGTGGTACCTTGGTTTACAAACAGTCCTGTTTACAAACGCCAAGGACCCGGAAGTGTTTACATCCGGTTTCTGTGGCGTCGGATGCGCAGACGTTATCCACGCAGCGTGTGCGTGCACAGAAGCGATCTATCAGTGCTTTGTGCATGTGCAGAAGCGTGCCTTCGGGGAGTGAATGCCTCCGTTTACGAACGCCTCTGTGGAACGGATTGCGTTTGTAAACCGAGGTTCCACTGTGTGTCATTTTGTTTAGCTATAAGCTGCAACAAAACAAAAAAAGCAGAAAGAACATTCAGATTTGAGCCACAAATGCAGCTCTGGTTGCCAACACAAATAAAGAAAAATGCAAAGTAACACTACTGAACAGCAAGAAGCATGCAAGGTGTGACAACATTCCTCTCTCAAGAAAACTCAACAAATAGTTTCCAAAGGAATCTTTATAAAGTGGACACTGAGCGACATCATAGACAATATCCTCTGTAAGTTTCACAAAATACACAAAGACACTGTTTCAAGGTTAATTCCTTAGAACTTGAACTGCTTACTCATCCCTATTACCGTATATTCTGTTTCATCTTACTGGGATGCAGAGGAATTCAATTTTTTTTGTACTTCGACCCACATTTCTTGAATCAATACGCAAACTAAAAGATGGTTGTCCTTCAAAATTTGCACTCCTTCAGATTTTGCAATGCTGTTCTCCAACTGATGCATACAAGTGTGCAAATGTTATGGGGGCAATGTGCATAACAATGCCTTAGTTCATAAATGTAACATACAAAAAATGCTTCGTGTCAGTTAAAATGTCTTGCAAAACTGTATATTAGTCAAAACTGCATACTAGGAGAAATTTGCACTAAAATGCTCATGAAGCTTCATGAAAAAAATTAAAAAGAGGGGGGAAAGTCACAGATTGATTTGGAAATGTGGATAACTGAATTTAAGGTTGAAAAACTGAGAAGCAGAGAAAACAAACTTGTCAGACCCATCTATCCTTAATCCACTACATGGCAGTTAATTGGCCCTTTCTACAAGGCAATGCCAGATTCCAGCAGGCATCTCGAGACCCCCTTCTTCTCTGGCCTCTAGGGCAGGAACCAGGTGTGCATGATCTGTGTAGCACTGAGCCTGAAATGAAAGCCCAGCTCTTCTTCTTTTCCTGCCAAGAGATCTGTCTCCTTGCTTTCCCCAAGGAGCCGTTTCTCTGACGGATTTTTCTGTGTGCATATCTGATTATATTTACATGCTGCCCATTCTGCTTGGTGAAGCCAAGATCATCAAAGGGGGAGACTCTTGACAAGTTCTCAAGACTTGGCTACCCACAGCAACATTGTTTGATCGATCAGTGTTGTGTCAGGCTTCTGCTTCCCTTTGCGTTTTCACTCTCTGTCAGGAAGTCACTGTCAACCTTCCGGTTCTTTGCTTCTTTGTGGTTTGCTACTTGATGTACGTGCAGTAAGAAAAGTTTCTGCACAGGTGCAAAGTAATAATACTTTTTGCCGAGATGTTAATCTTACTCGGCTACAAGTGATCGCCAAAGAAGAAGACAACGACCCATAGCAGAAAAGGGAAGGGTCTAAGGTTGCATAAAGCTGCAACTCTATTGAAACCAAGCAGTTTAGGTCTGGTGAGTGTTTGATCTGGGCAAATTAAGATGGCCAGCCACCATGGATGGCAGCCAAGGTTGGCTACAGTTCAAAAGGGACACCTCTGCCCACTGCCCATTGCTAAAATGCCACCTGGAATGTGCCAGCTGTGATATTTTTTAAAGCAAGTTGGAATCCATTTATTGAATACTGCTGAGTGGATTTGTTACATGCCCAGAGTTGGCTTTATTTATTTAATCTCATAATGAATCACATTATTTGCATTATTATAATATCTATAGTGGCCTCGTTTGTAAAATGCCATTATTTGATCACAGGGCGATTCCCAGTGTTCATCATACTTGATTAGACCCACTGATTTCAATTAATCTCCTCTAAATATAACTAATGCTGAGCATTACTCATAATATCTGCTCGCTTAGAGGCCGAGTCAAACATATAAACAGATCCACAAAGTAATATACATAGATAAGTTAAACTTCGTAGTTACCAAACTAGGGAAAGTGGAAACCAGGAAACAGGAGACAGGGATTAAGTCACTAAAATTGTGCTTTACATCCGTCAGTGGAAGTATCAATTGTGGCAATTAATACGTCATGGATGCTTTAGCTGAGATTCCTGCCTTGCAGGGGGTTGGGCTAAATGACCCCCAGATCCCTTCCAACTCTACAATTCTATGATTCTAAAATATACTGTAATATCCTTTTTGTTGTATTTGATTTGTTATGTGTTTGGAATGTATCAAATAATACTGAGGAGGAAAGATGATGATGATGATGATGATAAAACCAAATTCTAATTTGGGGAAATTTTGTTTTAAAATAATGTCATGCAATGAAAAAAACTTTTGAGCACATAAACATACAAGGATTGGTTTGATTTTTGATTTTTGTTAAAGCAGCAGGTAGCTTAGTGGAACTAGAAATTGCATCTGAATCAGGAGGAGACTTGAAAGCAAGTGTGTGTGGACTGTGGTAAAGGCATTGTGATGGCCAGAGGGAGGCAGCTGGATTTGCTTGCTGTGTGGATTGCTGAGAAGCGCTATCCAACTCCTGTTTATACGTATTTTTATGCAACCTCAATTACGGATTTTTGGGGGCGGGGATTGGATTTTGTTTGCATTTTAATAAGCAACTACCTAATTCATACTTGCTGAACCAATCCAGGAACCAAAACATAGCTATCCTTCAAAATTCACATCCTGCGGATTTTGTAATACAGTTGCATGACCAAAAATTATGTACAAAAATGCAGAAAATATTTAGGAGGAAGTGTGCATCAAAATGCATACATTAAAAAATACAAAAATGCTTTATGTTGGAGGGAAATGCTTGTAAAAATATTTATGTAAACAAAACTGCATATAAAAAGTGTATATTGGGAGATATTAAAAGAAAACTCATGAATACTCAATTAAAATTGTGTTATCTGCAGAGCTCCAGGGCAAGCTGCCTGACCTGTTGCCAAGTCAACCGGAAGTCTTTTGGGAGATACTGCATGGCACTAAAACACTGGTGAATTTTCGTGATTTAGTTTATTATTATCATTTTTTCAGATTGCTACAGAACTGACTTTAAGACTGAAAAATCTAGACACCGAGAGAAACCAAAACTAACAGTCCTTTCCTGCTGTCTGCCTCACATGCAAACATTTGGTCCAGCTATTGTTACAAAATGAACAGAATGTTTGCAATGCACCTTCAGCTTTGATGCAGAGAGGGAGCTTGGATGAGGGAGAGAAACTCTAAGAGATTCAACGAGCAGGATTTTAGTCCAAATTAAATATTAACATCCTGCTCAGTGGATGGCTGGAGTGCCATATAGTCACATTGTCCTCCCTGCCAGCTGCAGCAAATAGTTCATTATTAGCAGGCATTTTTTACAACACCCCCCCCCCCTCGGGCTTTTCAGCAAACTCCCCATTCCAGATTTAGGACAACATATGTGATGAATCTGAGCAGTTCTTTTGAAGTGGAAAATGTAGAGACCATGTTTATTGCAAATTAGCAATGCTTTCCCCTTTGTGCATTGAGATACAGAAGCTGCCTTGCCTTCACACAGTGGAACAAATCCCATTGAGTCACTGTGTTTCATCCACCCACTGTCGCCCAGCCTGGTGTAAATCATATTACAATATTTCACATCATTAAATGTCCATATATTTGATCAGGGCTTGGCTGGGGCTCAACCCACAGGTGACTGCAGCAAACCAATCAAAGCCGAGTGGATCAGAACCAGAGTGGGTTGGATAGCTACCGACTGACCAGGGAAACAAGACCCACCAATTGATTTTGAAGCAAAAGCGCCATAGGAAAGAATCACCTGCCTGAACCTGGGTATAAAGACCCTCTTTTAGCTCACCACAGTTCTCTAGCCTTGAAGAACTGACCCCACTCCTCTGCTTTTCCCTCCATACTCCTTTCCCTTGTGAGTCGTCTTGTTGTTTTTGTATGCCCAATGACAGAACCCTCCGCTCCACTACAGTATTTTTTTTTTAAATGACATGAACAGCTTTGGGAAACAATGAAAAGCAAAATATATATAGCAAACTAATAAATGAATGACTGAGTAAGTAAGTGAAGAAGACCTCGACTGCATTCCCTACTCAGCCATGCAAGAGATGAAGGGCCATCGTTCAGTGACGGAGCACAGGCTTTGCACACAAAATATCCCAGGTTTAATCTGCAGTAAAGTCTGGGAAAGTAGCTCACCTAAAATCCACTGCCAGTCAGGGCTCGCCCACACGACCGTTTGCCCTGTGATTTCTAGGCACAGATTTTGAGAGGTTTCTCTTTTGTCCCACTGCTTTCTCTGGGAAAACTTGCTGCTTACTGCTGTATCACAAACAATGTTAATCTACAGAAAACTCAGTCAAGATTTGTTCCAATTCAGCAGTAAACTGTGGGTTTTGCCAAGGAAAGTGGCAGGACAAAACAAAAACCTATCAAATCTGGGCCTGGAAATCATGGGACAAACAGAAGTGTTGACGAGACCTCAGTGTAGACGATATACTGTGAAAATATCCGCCCTCACCCCTCCCCTCAGGTGGGCGAGCTTTGTGACACCGTGCGGGGCTTACCTGGCCAGTGCCACCCACCTGTGCGAGTTGGCCTATGACCTGCCACCCAGCCAGGTAGGACAAAGGACGCCTGGCCGGAGGGGGTGGAGTAAGGCCGAAGAAAGGAGGCGGAGCACAGTGGAGAAGCCTCTTTGTTCTTTCTTCCTTCTGGAGTCACCCACCCATCCTCCCTCACTTAACATTTTCTTCCCAAAAAATTCCTTCCTAGGTCAGCGATCATCAGGTTAACAGTGTTTTCTTTACAGCATAATATTCTGCATTGCAGGTAAGCGGGTGCTGCTGCGGTCATAAGATGGTTGCTGTATTCAGAACCGGGAAGGATTTTCCTCTGCATTGGCAGGTTTCACCTTCCCCACAGCAATTCGTCACAACTTTGGCGGTTTTAGGCCTTGGCAAGGTTTCCCTTTGTCTATCTTCAAGTTGGGAAGGATGCAATCAGGCTCCCTTCCCATGCGGCGGCGTTGCAGGGGCCCATTTAAAAGAGCTAAAATCGGGAGTCCCTGGCCCTGGAGCAGCGGCTCCTAGGTCAAACTCCCGGATGGGGTTAGTGGAAGGGTATGCTGTGTAAGTTTGCGCTTTACAGTCCCCTCTCACTGGCCTCATCAGCCTGCATATCCTCAGCCAGACGGGCTGAGAGGGTTACCTGCCAAGGCCTGGGCCAAGTTTCCCACTTCTGGAATTCAATACAGTTGTGGCCAATTTTAATCCATACTCTTGACTCTTTATTGAGGAAGCGGGTAGGCACCACAGACAGGATTTAGCGTATGTGTACGCAATACTGTCTCTCCTTCTCCTTCTTTTTCAAGCCTGTTTTGTAAAAGTGTGTATACTTTCCAATACAACCCACCATAATGACCTCTCTCCTAGGGGGTAGCATAGGAGGTAACTATTTTTGTGGTGGCCACCATTTTGAATTTTCCCAGAACGTGCCTCAGACAGGAGAACAGGACTTTCTGGGTACAAAATGGCTGTGATTCAACTCCCTCACACCAAAACAAACAAACAAACAATGTGGATTGTGAACTAGTCTCTGTCAGTTTGGTAGAGCCCTAGATTCTGGTTTGTTTGTTTAAACCGAGAAGCTGAACGTCCCAACCATTTCACCTTGATCTGTACATGAAGACCTGTGGATGGTGCCACATGCTTTTAGTCTCCTGTCTCTTCCAGAATTCTTGTCCCTTAGAAGTGAATCAACCCCACAGCATCCTACACTTTCATACAAATACAGTATCAAACTGCGAATGTGCCACTACATAGATAATTGAATTTGCTCTTGCTGCACAAATGCAACTGGATTTTTATATATGTCATCTATGTCAGAATAAATTGAAAGGAAAAGCGTTCCTTAGATCTCCAAGATTCACTTAGACAGGAAAGGCTTTTCTGATGTGTTCTGGATGCCTCCTTGCAGAAGACTTGCACACTCATACAAGAAAGATGAAATAAGCAAAAGAAAATGGAGGTGACTGAAGACCTACAGATTCTTCAGCAATTAAATGGAAGCTTTTTGAATTCACACTCTGTTGTTATTAATTTGATGTCCCTCTGGATTCATCTGTGGTTTTGAATTAATCTTAGCCCGTATAACTAAGCAGACAAAAAACCCTGCCCTTCTGCTATTCTGCTACAGCTAAAGCATTTACTGTATATAACATGTTTTGTCAACTTAGTTACGGTATAAAGGCTAATATCAATTCAAAGGCCCAGCAGCCCTCAGTGATCCAGAGACATCAATTCAGAGGAGCAGGTAATAAGCCACAGAGTGTGAATTGAAAAATTAATTATTATTGTAATATATTTATTTATACCCTACCTTTTTCCCTAACAGGGACTCAAGGTGGCTTACAGATAAAAATGAGAACAGCTAAAGAATAAACAAAAACCCCAATTATTAAAATACAATTAAACATTGATAGAATTAAAACTACATATAGACACAGAAACCATACAAATAATTACAATAAAAACAGCATCAGCCCTTTAATTAAAAAGCAGTCAATTCCCCAAAGCCTGTTGGAACAAGAAAGTCATTACAAGTTGGTGGAACTACAACGGGGACGGAGCCTGTCTAATTTCCCTAGGGAGGGAGTTCTAAAGTCTGGGAGCAGCCACTGAAAAGACCCTCCTCTCAGTTCTGCTATAATTTTTGCTTTCCTGTTTAAGAATCTGTGGGCTAGCACTCACCTCCAACTGCCTTGAATTATTCCACTTTTCTTGCAGGAGTCTGTAGTTCTCCTGCAAGGGTACATTGCCAGCAAACCCTTAAAGAAACCCCTCCAAACCCCTCCAGAAACCACAACTGGTAGAAAATGTTATATTTGTTCAAATATAGCAACATATAGGATCTGAAAACAACCAAATAAGTGTATTTAGCTGAAAGGACAGGGAAGTTCCCCAAGATGGAAGGGACAGGGTCCCTCCCCACACCGGGATGGATTTCCAGGCTCCACCTGTGAGCCCACAGCAAAGAATTGGAAGACATTCTTGCTCCCTGCTATGAGAAACTTGGCTTTGTGAACCTGCTGTGGTATTGCTGGGTTGGCATTGACCCTGGTGTTATTGCCAAGCATAAAGGAACCCAATGTCAAGGCAACATAGTGGAATGAAGAATGCTCTTAACCCAAAATTGACTCAGGTACTTACCTCACCAGATCCTAACTCCTCTTTCCTGCCAGGATTGAAAGCCAATCAAAACAATCAAAAATGCCACTCCAAGAACAGGACTCCTAGAAATATGGAGTAGGCAAAATAAAGAGCTCCAAGGCCAATCAGGGACTCTCCCCAAAATTCCTACTCAGCTTCCAAACAGCCAACTAGCAATGCCCATAGTGAGCAGAGAAAGAAGGAGGGCACTGCAAAGAACAGGGAGAAGTGTTTGGGGCGGGACCAATTTATAAATCCTGGTCTTCCCTCCTCCCTGATTGGCCTGTTGGCCCACCTGACCCTTCCCCAACTCCTCCCCCATTTTGAGTCACCTTCCCAGGGGAGTTGGGGTGTGGCAAATTTGCCCCCATTTGAGGATGCCAGTGGCATTGTTGTCAGTTCCTTTTGCAGAACTAGGAACAGCCCTTTCTTGTCCCTGTAAATCTAGGAGATCTAAGGAGTGCTGTTCCTTTCCATTTAATTTAACGAATGTAGTGTGGTGCTGGAGGAGGAATCCAGTGCTGTCCAGATATTTTGGACTTCAGGTCCCATCATCCTTGACCACTGGTCGCATCGGCTGGGACTGATGGGAGTTAAGAGTTCAACAAAATATAATAATATTAAAACTACTACTAATCATGATGATGGTGGTGATGATAATAATCTGAGGCCAAAAGTTCCCCACACCTGACCTGAGCTCCTTGGAGAAAAATAAGATGTTGTGTTCTTGTTTTTTTGTTTTTTTTAATTGCATTGATTATAATTCTGCGGCTTTCTCATGTGTAGCTAATATGATTAAAGATTAACACCCTCAACCCAGCTTCCAAAAACGGGGGGGGGGAGGGAGAGGCAATTTATTTTGACTGCAGGGTCCAGGGAGCTGTCAGCAGGAAAGGGCAGGGGCTTCAGACTAGTCATAGGGAACATTTATTTAAAAGTTTGACTGGGGTGGGTTGGGGGTGAGCAGGGAGAAAGTGCAAAGATGGAGGAGAGACTTATGTTTTTATCCTTAGCTATTTTTAATAACTAAACTAAGAGATAATAACAGGACAGAGATATCACTCATTATAATTTATTTGAACACATGCACAGGCAATTTGAATAATCAAAGCTTCATACATGCAAATTGCTCTGGGTTTATGTCAGAAAAGATTAACGGAGGTCTGTTGCCATGCCAACCTGTGGAGGCTCACAGATCTCAGAAGAGGCAAGGCTGCACTTCCACCTTTCTTTTTAAAACAAAGCCAAAGAAGAAAGGGAGGGAAAGAAAGGCAAAGAGACGACTGGAAGCTTGCTGAGGAGCAAATTCCAGATACAAAATAATTCAGGCAATTAATTGCACATTCTTTAAGCACTTTTATATCTTGTTGCCGGGGGGTGGGGAAACTAACCCAACTTTTTCTCTGTGGTGTTAGGTTGTATGTGGTGGCCTCTTTGGGTGGATGATGCCATCTTGGGAAGTCCATTTTGTACAATGTACGAATCAGGGCTTAAATGTAGTGGCACTGTAACATTTTTTGTATGTAGTTTTTCCCAATGTACACAAACTTTGCAAGCAACCTTCCCTAATTTGATTCACTTTTGTATTTTATTTTCACCAATGTAAGCATTTATATGCACGTTCTCCTCAAATACATGTGTTTTTGTACATGGGGGAAGGTAGCCGGGGAACTACTGTTGCCTCAAGTTCTTCCATGCTTCCTGCCTTTGTAAACTCTAGCTTGACTTATGTTTGGTTGCTGTAGCTTGGAATAAAGTTGTTAATCCTAACCACCAAGTGAGTCCAAGTACAGAGTCTGAGATAGGGAGTCACCTGACATCCATCCCTAGCTCCATCCCTAGTCTCAGTTGAGCATTCCTTGAATGCATGAAAATTATCTTCCTTCAAAATACATTTAGGGCAACACCTGACAACTTAGAAAATGGTTGGAGATTTTGTGACTCTCCAGATGTTGCTGGACTCCAGTTCCTATCATCCCCAGCTATTGTGGGGAATGGTCAAGAATGATGGGTAGTCTAGGAACATCTGGGAAGCCACAGGTTTCCCATCATTCACTTTTTTTTAAATAAATCATTTTTATTAAATTTTCCAAATTAACAATTCAATCAAATCACATAATAATCCAAATTATACATATACATATCCAAATATTCTGCCAAATTATATTATATTTTTTTGGGACTCCCCATGCTTCAAGGTTTGGAGGGCTCTGAAATCTACTCAACTTGGAGGGCTCTGAAATCTACTCAATTTCACTGCGTTTCATAAATTCACCGATGTTCCTCTATTTCCTTCTGTTTCCCATCATTGCCTTAGGGCATTTCAAATGCGATGCCCTGTGACAATCAAAGCAACTGAGTCTGAAATTATATTTTCCCCTGCTGCAGCAGCATGAAATGTTATTCTGATAGTTGCCTTTGGATACTTTTCTAAATTTCAAATATTTGCAATTAATAATAATCATAAATGATTAATTATGTATGCTGGGAACTAACTTGGATATCTGAAGACAGATATCTGCATCAAAAAGTTTAAAGCTTCTCATTGCAGTGACCAAACTTCCAACTTTCAGCTCTGCATAACAATATGCATTTCACAATCCTGATTGCCTTGGTCTTTGTTTTGAATTATATTTACTGACTGAAGCAGGAATCTCGCAATGTAGCTAGGAGAGGATAAACAAATCAACCCTTTTCCCTATCTAGGAGCAAGTTACAATATGCTGCTGTCAAAGTCAATGAGATGCTTTATGCAAAGAAAGATATTTGTGAGAGAATGTTGCCCTAAATGTATTTTGAAGGAAGATAGTTTTCATGCATTCAAGGAATGCTCAACTGAGACTAGGGATGGAGCTAGAGATAAATCGCAAAGCTTAGTTTACCTACATGATTTTTTTCTAATTCCTGTTTGCTCCTTGATCTTGGCAAGAAGCAAAAATTTCCCTTGAGTTCCACTAAAAACCTAACCAATTCTTGCATATTATATGCATCATTATACATATTATGATATACAAATATTCCATGCATATACACTCCAGGTTTCCTAAAGTAACCAGCATATAAACAGATACATAAAGGGACCCCTGACCATTAGGTCCAGTCGTGACAGACTCTGGGGTTGCTGTGCTCATCTCGTGTTATTGGCCGAGGGGGCCGGCGTACAGCTTCCAGGTCATGTGGCCAGCATGACAAAGCCACTTCTGGTGACCCAGAGCAGCACACAGAAACGCCGTTTACCTTCCTGCTGGAGTGGTACCTATTTATCTACTTGCACTTTGACGTGCTTTCGAACTGGTTGGCAGGAGCTGGGATTGAGGACGCAGGTGGCGCTGTGGGTTAAACCACTGAGCCTAGGGCTTGCCGATCAGAAGGTCGGCGGTTCAATTCCTTGCGACGGAGTGAGCTCCCATTGCTCGGTCCCAGCTCCTGCCAACAGATACATACAACAATGCATATAACACACACTCTCTCTTTCTCTCTGTATCTATATCTCTAATATTGTTTTTAAAAAGTGTGTGTGTGTGTGTGTGTTTATCATTACACTGCATAAATATATAACCGCATGGGACTTGAATCATAGAATTAAAGAATTGTAATGTTGAAAGGGACTCAGAGGGTCATGTGGTCCAACTGCCTGCAATGCAGGACTCTCAACTAAAGCACACATTTGTCCCTACTGCAATTTATTTTGTTAGTTTTGGCCCAGTTCTCTAATCTCTTAAGTCAGCATGAATCTTGATTCAGTAATAATAATAATAATAAATAATAATAATAATAATAATAATATTTTATTTACATACCTTACCCATCTGGTTGCGTTTCCCCAGCCACTCTGGGTGGCTTCCAACAAAAGATTGAAAAGGTAAAGGGACCCCTGACTGTTAGGTCCAGTCGCGGATGACTCTGGGGTTGCGGCGCTCATCTCGCTTTACTGGCCGAGGGAGCCGGCGTACAGCTTCCAGGTCATGTGGCCAGCATGACTAAGCTGCTTCTGGCGAACCAGAGCAGAGCACGGAAACACCGTTTACCTTCCTGCTGGAGCGGTACTTATTTATCTACTTGCACTTTGACGTGCTTTCAAACTGCTAGGTTGGCAGGAGCTGGGACCGAGCAAAGGGAGCTCCCCTTGCCACGGGGATTCGAACTGCCGACGTTCTGATCGGCAATCCCTAGGCTCCCTAGGTTTAGACCACAGTGCCACCCGCGTCACAACAAAAGATTAAAAATGCATTAAAACATCACTCATTAAAAACTTTCCTAAACATTAGCCACCCCTCTTATATGCATTATACTTAGAATATACTAGGGTACTTGCATATAATTTGATGGGCCTTTTAAAAAAACACAAAACCTGACAATGCCAAGTGGCTCAGACATAAGTAGACTCTCGATGCAGGAAGCGGTCTAATGTGAACAAAGAGCCACTAAAATAGCTATCTAAATCTGCTTAAAATACATTCCTCTTCCACCTCTAATTAAGCCAAGAGAAATATTTCCAAGCAAGTGAACTGGTGCAGTGGATAGTGAGTGGGATTTGTAATCAGAGGAACCTGCATTCAGATCTTGCTGCTGTGCAATCAAGGGCAGAGTGAGATGACAGTAGAGTGGGACAGGGAAAGGGGGTGTCTGCAGGGAGAAAAACCAGGGTGGAGCTCTCCAACCCCTATCAGTCCTGGCCAATATGCCAAATGGTCTGAGATGATGAGAGTTGTAGACCAGCAACACGGAAGGTCACAGTTTCTCTATCCTTGTAATAGAGTCGCCTCCAAATGTTTAACTGTGGCATCTAAAAGAATATAAGGTTGGAATGAGGCCCACTTCAGTGGGAAAGTCATTCCATGATTGTGGCGCCACCATTGAAAAAGAGATTTAAATGTCATTTCAGGGTATTCCAGGGCAACGTTAAAGATGAAAAATAAATAAATGATGAATTCTTCCCTCTGTTCCCAAGGTTTACGGTCTTGACTCATTACAAATTAACACAAAGTAGTAGATGTTAAGCAGGTATTAACATACAGACAGACGTGAACTGAAATAGTGCAAGGGAACAGAGAAATGCTCGCGTTAGCCCTCAATCAAATTTTAGGCATATTTATAAATTGACAGCACATCCACATCCCAGGAACTAATCTTCTTCATTAGAATGCACAAGATAAATGTTTGGAAACAAGGCCAATCTGCTAGTAAAAAACATTTGAATAAAATTCATGATTCTCTAAAATCATATCACTGTGGGAATGATAATCAGGTGCAACTTGAGATAATGAATCCTTTGCATGAATCAGCAAGCAAGAGAATACCAATATCCCTCTACTGCACAGAGGGATATCTTGAAATATACTTCAAGATCTTTTTTTCCTCATAGAGGCTGGGTTATCTTTGGGAATGAAAGAAAAATAATATTGATCTCCACCTGATTTTTCTGTTAAATTTTTCACATTTTATTTATGGGAGCTGACCATCATGGGAAAGAATAACAAAATGTTATGCGCATCCTGCTTTCACAGTGGCCAACCAGAGTGCAACAACGCCCTCCCCACTTGTGTGATTTTCAGCAGCTAGCATTCAGAGGCATACTGCCCAAAGAGTTGAGGAAGAACATACTATTGTGGCTAACAGCCATTGATAGCTTTGTCCTCCACAAACATCTCCAATTCCATTTTTAAGCTATTCAAGTTGGTGGCTTTCTCAACATCTCATGGGATCGAGTTCCACAGTGCAACTAAGCCAGGGGTCAGCAACTTTTTTCAGCCATGGGCCGGCCCACAGTCCCTCATACCATGTGGTGGGCTGGACTATATTTGGGGGGGGGGAATGAATGAATTCCTATGCCCCACAAATAACCCAGAGATGCATTTTAAATAAAAGGACACATTCTACTCATGTAAAAACACGCTGATTCCCGGACTGTCCGCAGGACGGATTGAGAAGGCAATTGGGCAGCATCCGGCCCCCGGGCCTTAGGTTGCCTACCCCTGAACTAAGCACTGTGTGAAGAAGCCCTTTTTTAGTGCTGATTTCTTGCATTATGATTTCTTGCATTATACCCACCTTTTCCACAACACGCATCATTTTATACATTTGTATCATCCTGACTGTTTCCTGACTGGGGAATCACCTTCCTCATTCTTGGTCTGAACCCGCTCTCTCACAATTGTATGTTACCTGGGTTCTTCTTTTGCATTAGCAGCACCAAGATTTATAGAGCTAAATGGACACAGAGGAGGAGGAAGCTGGCAGGCAATGTCACCCCTTGGTCTCGTAAGGCAGGCAGAGCTAGAGCAAGGCTGACTGGAGTGAGTAGGGTTAGAGCCCCATTTACCTAAATGGACCAACTTCCGCTGGAGGACATGACAACATTGACATCATGAGAAGATGCCATGACAAAACATCCTTCTGCAGAGTTTCAAGGTAGTGTAAGCTGATGGGAAGCTGTAGTATACACAGAATGACTATAAACAGCAAGAACACAACACATGCACCCCAGAGAGCTACTACCAATTATTGACATTGAGATAGGACTACTGGGCAAATGAAGATGATTGAATTTCTGGAACTGGCCGAGCTGACCGGGAGACTACATGATTAGGTAGGGAGAAGAGTCGGTGGAAGAAGACTGGAAGAAGTTTAAAGTATATATAAAAAAGAATTGCAATATTGGTAGTGTTTAATTTAGATTTGGAAGTATTTAGAGGTTGTAGAAGAAAGATATGTTAATGTATTTTAAGATTTAGGTACAAGTATTAATTAAGAAATGAAATAAATGTTAAGAATGTTAAGAAGATATAAGATGATTGGAATTATGATATATAAATTACTAAAGATGATTTACAAGGAAACGCAGTGAGGGGCGACACGAGGAAGTCACAAATGTTAAGATATAAGAATTATGAATTTCTTTTTTCTTTTCCATTTTTTGCATTCTGCATTTTTGTGTTTTATTTCCTTTTTTGTGTATTTTGCATTTTTTTCCTATTCTTATAAAATGAATAACTATTATTTGAAAAAAAGAGATAGGACTACTGGTCTGACTCTAGAGACAGATTTTTAATCACAATCTTTAAGCTTTGTTACTGCTTTGTTGTTTCATTGTGTTTTGCATTTCTGCTAAGGAGCCTCATGTGTCCTGATGGATGGGAAGGCAAGATATAATGAATTCAAGGAGAATATACAGTAGGCTAAGTATTAAGTTTTTAAGCAGTTTCAGTTCCTGGGTCACAAAGACTGCCCTTCATCTCTAGTGTTTGAAGTGCTCTGTCCATAGTGCTGAACCTCCACTCAGTGTGAACCTCCAACAGACCTTTTTGTACATATACCGGTACCAGGCTTGCATGAAGCCCTCCAGCAAATTCAGTGTGGGTGGCAATGAGAAGGGAATGTGGGGGGGGGGGGGGGAGAGAAGATGCTGGAGGGGAGAGAGAAAGGAGTGACAGAAACTGAGAGAGAAAGTGAAAGGGTGTAGCAGAATCAAGGAGAAAAAGGTGGCCCCATCCATTTTTTGCTCCAGTTGTGTCTATTAATAAATAAATTAATAATAATAATAATAATAATAATAATAATAATAATAATAATAATGATGATGTTGTATACCACCCTATACCCACACATCTCAGGGCAGTTCACAATTACAATATAAAAACACAAAATAAATAACAACAACAACAACAACAACAACAATAATAAAAACTGAAGTGGTGTCCAAACACATTGTCCCTGAGGGAAGTCTGCCCTCAGCAGAAAAGAAATGGCTAACTCCTCCCTTATATGATAACAGACTGACAAGGAAGGGAGGGGGCAGATGAATGAAAGAATTTCACAAGTTCTCATCTCTTGCCCCTTCAATTTTGTTGCCAAGGAATGTCTGTGGCGAAATTGCCAAGGGAAAAATATGGGAGAATTATCATTTATCATCCTGGGAACCTGTGACACATGAGAGAATTTACATCGTCATCAGAGCTGGAAGGAGAGAACTGGCAATCATTCTGCAGAGTAGCACCTGGGGTGTTCATGCCGGACTCACTGTATTTCAGATAATATATTTTTATACCAAGGAACCAAGCCATTTAAAGGTACAGAGCATTGCATACTTGGTTAAAAAAAAAGAGAGTTCCTTTTTAAAAAAAATATTGAAATGAAATACTGAAATGAAATGAGATAAAATACATTTATGTAAGTCTGGATTAAATTATGTAAAAGCTAAATTACTAAAAGCATAAGACAGACTTAAAATTCTGAAACTCCTTGGCAGATCACAATATTCTCTCCTCAGAAGGTTTCCCCTCTCATTCACACAGAAAATGTGCTGTTTTCAGAACTCTCCACTGCACCAACACTCCTCTGAACCCATGTGAAAAATATACTGGCTCAGGAGCTGATGTCATTTCTATCCCTCCCACTGGGAATAATGGTAAGGAAACGTATTAAAAAAAAATAAAAGTGGGGGAGGGTGGAGGCTGCAAGTTCACCTCTCTGCTTTCACTTCTCCCTTGCTGGCATAAACATGGCATGGCACCAAAGAAGGATGTTTATCCCCCCTGGGTCTCTCGGCCTTCCGCTCCCCTTCTGAATATTGCTTCCAAAGAGCAAATGTATATGAAAAGAGCCATACTTTCCATGAAATGGACACATACAAATATGCAACAGAATTGATATTATAACCATATATCATTTTTGTTACCTTCCTCAAAATATTTCATACCCACTTTCTAGAGTTAGGTTTTTTTTTATAAATCTCACCGTAAGTCTACTTTCCATCTTGTTCTGTTTTACAGTGTTCCCAATGAATCATAAATCTTGTTTTTAAATCTTGTTTCACACAAAGCTTTTGCTTCCCCACCTGTCTTTCCTAGTTATATAAATATTGGTGAGTTTCCACAAATTCCTGTTCCTCAATTCCTGTTCTCTCTCAAATGTCTTTATTTGCTCCTTTATTCAGGCTTGTTATGTATTGCTTATACATTATAGATAATGTAGCACATTTCTTAGGACTGTTGGTATTTTTAAGTCTGGACAGTACAAAAAAGTAAGTTCTATCTGCCCTCTTATATCCACACGTACAAAATTGCCCATCTGTTCCTGGATATGTACTGTGCACTGTGCAATCCTGTGGTGAGCATCCCTTGTGTGCTGGGGAGGTGTCTTAGAAAGCATCAGATCTCTTCTTCCAACAGCAGAGAGTTCTGTCATTGAATTTCTCTTCCCAACTTCCACAGCAACTTCTACAGCTTTTGTTCTACCAATCCTGGAGTTCTGACATCAGTAGAGCCAATAGGTCGGTTGGGAGGCATGAGGTCAAGAGACAGGCTTCAATACAAATGATTAAATGCTTCCTCAATTCCCCTGCATGCCTCCAAACCAGGAGTAAGCTACTGGAAATACATGGTGTGGGCGAACTGCCTTTGGTTTTCCATCCATCCCAGCCTTCCTCAATCTTTGAGGTGTTAAATACCATCTCTCCATTTCTGGGTCTGTTAGTTATATACAGTCAGTGGTGATATTAAATCTACCCTTTTAATAATCCAAATAAATAAATGTATATTCAAGCGTTGAATGCTGTTGTACTTTGCTTTGCAATGCTCTTTGGTCTGCATGATTGCACCCAACCCATCCTCTTTTTAAAAATAATAATAATGAGAAGGCAAATAACATCTTTGCAGAGCAGCAGCAAGTGAACAAAACATATGGTGGGGGTGCGAGGAGGAGAGATTCATTAAGAGCTCACTTCTAACAAAAAAGCCAGCTTGCAGGGAAAGGCAAGCAGGGATAAATTTGAAGTTAACAAGGGTGTTCACACATTGCATACAACTACTGTAGAATATTCGGCTAGTTGAGCTGTACACTTGTACAGCTATCCATATGTAATTTTCAATTAGTGTACAATCTGTTATGCTTTGTGCATAATAGTTGAGCTGTGCAAATCAAGAAATCCACACTCTTTCGCACAAACGCTTGTGCATTTGTAGAAACAGCTTCTATCTGTTTAGGCTTGTTCAGTGTAACGTGTGAACAAGTAAAAACTGAGACCTTGGAATTCAGGATGTCTAACTCGTTCAATAAAATTAGCAGAATGGGGATAGGCAACTGAGCTCAATGTGCCCCCAAGGCCCCCAACATTCAAAGGATTCCAAGGACAACCCCAACTCATGCACTTCACCAATTGGAGAGACACTGGCATATAGGTGTTTGAATGTAAAAGTGGCTGCATTGCATCCAGACATTTTATCCCTTTTACAAGAGTGCAGGGATCGTAAAGCTGATTTATTGAAGATGCAGGGATCAGGGAGGCTCTTTGACCTAATTAGTGAGAAATAAACTCAGCTCACGTTCTGCAGGGTAGGAAGAACAAACAAAATGAAGTGTTCAGATGTTAAGGTCACACAAATTTGCCCTCTTTGCATAACATATTCTAGTGACAGGGCAGACTGCAGAGGGTTTTTTTTTTTTAGAAAAGAAAGGGTTATACAGGGCTCTGTAAGCATGCCTATCACATACCATATTAAGGCATGGGAGCATTTAGGACACAAGAAGAGCCCTGCTGGTTCAGACCAATGGTTCAGATCCAAAGGCCCAAGACATTTTGGTGCCTGAGCAAAAGGACACTGATGCTTTCCTACGCTTCCATGTACAGAAGCCAACCAAGTTGGCAGCTATTGGCATCCAACACACCTGGGCTAGTTTAGGGGATGCAAAGCAAGCTTTGTTATCAAACTCCTTGCTTGTGCTCCTTACCCTTCTGCACCTGCTGCCCGAGGTAGCTGCCTCACTGTCTAATGGTAGAGCAGCCCTGTTGGCAACTGTCTAATAGCAGCACTGGTCCTGTCAGCAACTGCCTTCCCCATTGTGGTCTCCCATTGCTCAAGCTAAGCAGGTCTAGGTCAGGTCAGTGCTTGGATGGTTGACCACCTAGGAACCTCATGCATACCACCTGGCATTCCATGGTGGAAGATGGCAGGGGATATAACTGGAATGCAATAAATAAAATAAATTCAGACGCTTCTGGCAAGCACAAGAGCAAGGCACAGAGATTACAGTCATCACTTGCTGTTCTGACTTTCAGAGGCATACTGCCATTGACAGAGCTGTTTTCTGTGGATTTATCTAATCTACTTTCTCTTGGACCCCAATTCCCATTAACCCTGCTGAGCGGATTTTGGAAGTTGTAGTCCAGCAAAATCTGGGAGTTGTGAGTTCTCCATCCATGCTTTGGAAGGTTTGATGTGCTTCACATCACAAACACACATGTAATTTTGCTTGACTGAATCAGTTGTTGGCATTCATTTGTCTCGGGAGACAATGGAGTGCACCTCTGGGGGTGAAGTCAAACCCCTGTGTTAGCAGCACCAAAATGACCTCCCCAGGGACAGCCTAGACAGTGTGTATGGAGGTCCAAATACAAGCATATGCCAGAAGGCTGAAACCTTGCAAGGCTGTCACTTTGCAAACTCATAGCTTAAGTATGGAGGACCCAGAATTCCCTGGCTCACACAGTCACTTCACTTCTCACATGGATGAACCTTAAAAGGTGCCCTCTAAAGAAAAAGAAAATGCAATTTAATTTTACAATATGTGTGTGTGCATATATGCTGGGAATAAACATGTAGCTGTCCCCCAAATAACTCATTATGTTTAACTGCTTCCAAAAGACGTAGCCTAAAGTTACAAAATGTGCTTCCTCCTCAGTTGGATTTGGATCATACACTTACATTTCAGCTGGGTTTGACTATAATTTCCATGCCTAATTGTGCAGATTAACTGCACATTAATGGGGAGGGTGGTAAAAGCGTTGATCATAAAGGAAATCTATTATGTTAAGAAATCCTTCATTTTACAAAGAATTGTGCCATTGATTTCCTTTCTTATCTGCATTTTAGAAAGTCCACCAAAATAAAACAAAATGGCCTAATAAGGAAGTGAATTTAAATCAGATGTTGCATACAAACTCAGACTTTGTGTGCCTCTTTGAGAAACAGTTCTTAAAACTGCAATTAAGATGGGTAATATGAAATTGAAATTCTTTGGCAGACTCGGCTTTTGAAAGCCGCTATTGATGGAGGCACAGTAGGGAATGAAACAGAAAAGCAAGTCCCCTCCAGTGAAGGGTGGCAAAGAAAGTGTTTTCTGGCATCTTTCAAGAGAAATATCAAGCATATATTTTGTTCTAAGCAGATATGCTCTTTGGTTTTGAATCACCGCTTGTTGTTTTCTAGAATGACTTCAAAATCTGCCCTTCTTCCATTCTGATTTCTTTAACTATGTAAATACAAACACACCTCCACCATAAGATGATGTTGGACTCTGACTCCCATCAGCCCCAGTCAGCATGGTCAATGGCAACCACAGTGGGAAAGCCAGCTGTTGACACAGCCAGTGCTGCTATTAGACAGTTGCCAGCAGAGCTGCCCCTACCATTAGACAGTGAGGCAGCTACCTCAGGCAGCAGATGCTGAAGGGTGGGAAGCACAGGCAAGGAGTTTGATGACAGAGCAAGAGTGATGGGGACTGGAGTCCAACAACAACTTCGGGGGGGGGGGGGTCCACATGGGCACCATTCCCTGTATTATAGCTTTAATTTCCATCCTGCATTACAATATTTTCCCTCTTCTGCCTTACTAAGTTCCATTCATTTGCAAGGAAGAGGTGGGATGAGGATTGGAAGTTGAGAAAAATAAAAAGGCAACACATTGTGGCAAACTGTGTAGGTACCATTCCTGGAATTTTAGATAATCTCCCTCTTAAATTAGAAAAAAGGAAGTTTTGATTTTTATCTGAAAGACAAAACCAACCACGTTATGGAAATGGCAACTACATGTTTCCCTGTCTGCTTTCTCGTTTAAAAAAATGTCACTCCAATTTTTGAGCAATTGCCTGTATTATATGAATCAGCCCCAATGATTTATATACTAATATACATGGTGAATCATATTCAGATATGTGTGTTTTAATAATAATCTGTCTGAATTTTTGTTGCCTTATAGCGTTAACTTGTTTTGCAAAGAGCAGGCCATTAAGATGACAATGATCAAAAAGTGTTTCAGCCCTCAGCCTTATTAACAGATTTGTCAGCCTGTCCTAGGGAGATTTAATGAGGTTTGCTCTGATTAATTCTGCCCTGAATAGTTATTTCCTGTTCAGTGTCTTAAAAACAAGATAAAATATTTATGCCAGAGGCAGTGTATAATAACTGTTGGTCAGTTAAGCCATTTTTAAATAGGAAATCAAGGAGGAATATATTTACATCATCTTTATAACTGATCCCAGTTTTAAGATTGGAGAAAAGCTAAAGAAAGCATCACCATATCTTGTTAGTTATCCTGTTCAGGTTATTTGTCTCAGAAAACAAAACTTTGCAAGAATAAAGCTGACCAATTTCTTCCTTCCTTCCAACACTTTTATGCACACCAAATCTCTTATCTCCTTTCTTATCTTTACGCGATCCTCATCTTAACATTTTAGTGTGATAATAACCATGTAGCTGCCACAATTCACCATTTATAATATTATCATTTGAGACTGTTTAGTATAGAGAAAAAGCGTGCAAGAAGTAACATGATAGAAGTTTATAAAATTACACATGGCAAGCCGAAAGAGGGTAGAGAAGCCATTTCTATTCCCCACTAGAACATTCAGTGAAGCTGAATGCTGCAACATTCAAGACAGATAAAAGAAAGCTATTCACACAGCATATAGTTCAGCTATGGAACTCACTCCCACTGGAGGCAGGGGTAGCCACCAACTTTAAAAGAGGATTAGACAATTTCAGGGAGGATAAATCTATCAAAAGCAGCTAGCCACAATGACTTTGTTCTACTCCACAGATGGAGGCAGACCACCGCTGAATGCCAGCTGCTGGGAATCATAGGGAGGGGAAGGGCTGTTGCCCTCGGGTCCTTATTGTGGGCTTCCCATAGGCATGTGGTTGGTCACCTGAAGAACAGGATGCTGGACTAGATGGGCCATTGGCCTGAGACAGCAAAGCTGGCGTACGTATACCCCTAAACATTTTGTGAATCTTTGTACTTTTGTCCATTTACTGTACAATGGTACCTCGACTTATGAACGACTCAACAACTGAATTTTTCGACTTATGAGTGGGGCAAATGGCCGCACGCTTACAAATTTCTCGACATCCGAACGGAAACCGCTGCGGTTTTAGATAGGGTTTTTTCGACTTATGAATTTTTAGATGGGGTTGCTTCGACTTACAAATTTTTTCATTTCTAATGCATTCCTATGGGAAATCGCATTTCCAATGGCACTTTTCGACTTACGAATTTTTCGACCTACTGTATTTATTTTCCCCGATTTGAACTATAAAATGGTGATTTTCTTGAGTCAAAATGAGAGCACCCCTGTTATAAGAATTTTAAGGTCTTATATATATATATATAATAGATGTTCATAAATGTACAAGCAAACACATGCAAATATGTAAACCACGTCTGAAACCCACAGAAAAGTCCTAAAACCATTTTCTCTCCCCCAAAATGACCTCAAATATTTCTCTGCAAGGTCAAAAGAAATGGGAAATCTCCCCATTGTCTCTTTCACAAATCCTGCCTTAAGGGCACATTTAATATATGAGCCTGTGACCTGGATTCAGGAATTGAGTACTTATCGTAACAAAAGTGTGGCCAGGATGCCCAGGTAATCCAATCAGGTAATCTGGCAGACAGGAAGAAACAACACACCCAGATTTTCACCCCTTCTCTGATGTTTTAAGGGGGTGGTCTTGGGCCACACCCCTTCTGTGATGTATATATGATGTTTCTGGGGGTGGTCTTGGACTCCAGGGCGGGCAATTTAAAATGTCTATATAAGGGCTTGTGCGCATGGCTCAGGGTCCTCCTCCTCTCTCTTGCATGTGTGGGAACACCCTGTTGTAACAGCTTTAATAAAGATCAGGCTTACTAGCGGATTTGCTTCTCAATATTCTCTGGTTGGCCTCTGTTATTTTCTCCTACCGATGGAGAACCTACAAAAGGACTCTATATGGGCTCTTGGGTACCCCATAAGGGAAAAGGAGCAGTTTTTTTCTCGTAACACCCCTAAACATTTTTTTATATATAGAAAAAAACACTATTTAGGTTATTATAAGGGCACCAGATTGGGAAAGTTTGCTTCAGCACTCAGTGTTTGAACAGATGCACTCTGCAGCCTTTCCCAAAACCATGTAAAAACACTTAGTGTCTTTCCATCTTGCTAAAGTAATAAAGAATCCAGCACACTTGCTTCTCTCTTTGGACTTTTTCAAGGCCCCCCCCCACTTGTCTTTGCATGGGGAAATGGAAGAGACTTAACAGCCCTCCATTAAAACCTAGGGGTCTGGAGGTGCTAATGTGACCTCAGGATGCAGCTCTTAAAGGCTTTAGCTTGCATTTGCTAAGTCTTCTAGAAGTCCACATGCTGGGCAATTAAAAGTGTTTTCTGCCAAGAGTTTAAAGCTCCAGCACAGGGGAGGAAAAATACCCTGGAGACTTTTAATGAGCATTGGATTCAAAAGGCAGCCCGGACCTGAAGTCAAGGAGACATTTATTTCTCTTCTTTTTGTCCCTCTAAATTCTTAAGCTCAGCATCATTTTAGGTTACATTCTGCTGAGGCACATTCAGAGGCTAACTATAAAGGTGCCAGTTGAGGGCCTGCTTGTGTTCCTAGGTCTCAGGATTTGAGCAGAAGCTTTTGGGTTTCTTTGCTCTTCTCCTGGGATGTCCATTGGGAATTCAAAATGAGGAGCATGGTTGGGGGAGAAATTTGATTCCCTGTGAATAGGATTCGGCCTTAGCCTAGCTCTCCCCCTGACTTATTGGCAGTTGCTTTTTTACATTTAATCTTCTCCTCGTCCACAGTCTAAAGTGGTACAGTCCGGTAACAGGTTCTCCCTCTCACCCCCGGGAAGCACAAGCGGAGAATGGGGCACAGTTACTACGTGCAGAAGAATCAAGCTTTCCTTTGAGTCCTTTGTTTCAGGCAGAGCACAGGTGGGAGTTTGCATGCTGGAAGGGGGGAAAAGCTCCCTACATGCAGAATTAAAAGCAACACAGGGAGAAAGCTAAGCAGAACTGTACTCCCTGGCACAATAGTACAGATTGAAATGAAATGAAGTTCATGACGGTCCCAGACCAGATTCACATGTCGTACTAAATGAACATAAAACAAAATCGAATTAAGTTTGAATTTACAATAGAATATAATAATAAACAATACGAATATGACAGCCATTAGAAATGTGGTTTAGGTCTTAGTCTCTAAAATATTATCTAGGGTTTGCATCTGAGAACTGGATAGGGAATAACTGATTGGTTCAAAATTGGGAAAGGAGTATGACAAGGCTGTATATTGCCTCCCTGCTTATTAAACTTATATGCAGAATTCATCATGCGAAAGGCTGGACTGGATGAATCCCAAGACAGAATAAAGATTGCTGGAAGAAATATCAACAACCTCAGATATGCTGATATGCTGATGACACAACCTTGATGGCAGAAAGTGAGGAGGAATTAAAGAACCTTTTAATGAGGGTGAAAAAGGAGAGCGCAAAATATTGTCTAAAGCTCAACATCAAAAAAACTTAAGATCATGGCCACTGGTCCCATCACCTCCTGGCAAATAGAAGGGGAAGAAATGGAGGCAGCGAGATTTTTTACTTTCTTGGGTTCCATGATCACTGCAGATGGTGAGAGCAGTCACGAAATTAAAAAGCCCCGAGTGCTCACTGGAAGGACAGATCCTGAAGCTGAGGCTCCAATACTTTGGCCACCTCATGAGAAGAGTAGACTCCCTGGAAAAGTCCCTGATGTTGGGAAAGATGGAGGGCACAAGGAGAAGGGGACGACAGAGGATGAGATGGTTGGATAGTGTTCTCGAAGCTACGAACATGAGTCTGAGCAAACTGCAGGAGGCAGTGGAAGACAGGAGTGCCTGGCTTGCTGTGGTCCATGGGGTCACGAAGAGTCGGACACGACTAAATGACTAAACAAAGCATGATCTCTGGATCCCTATCCTCTTTCTCTAGCACAGATTTTTTTAAAATAAATAAAAGAGATAGCATTCAGTCATTCAGTTCCTCACTTTCCTTATGAAGTGGTGCAGTAAAGGAAAATAATTATTTTATTCTGTTGCAGGGCATGGTGACGGGAGCTGTAAAAAGGTGACACATTTACTTTTATATGTGTGCATGCAAATTTAGAAACAATTATTATAATTTAAATAGGTTATGATGCATCTCACCATATTGGGGAAGGCTGTACGGTAAGTAGGTGTCCTGTCTGTTTGCTCAGTGCACAGCTACAGTAGTTGGTTAATCTCAGAACTCTTGCAGGTCCTGCCTGGACTTAGATTGGACACCCCTTCAGATAGAGGACTATTCTCTGTAAAGTTGGACACAAATGAGCCAAACAAATGCTTAACATCCCCCTGCCCCACTGGCGTGTGGAAGTGAATACATTTCTCATTAAATGGAAAATTTCAAGACCTCCTCTTGCTTCCATTATTAAGAAACCCTGCAGTTGGAGAACATTAGAGGAATTGAATTCTAAAATGCCCACAGGCCACTTTTGCTTACTCACAATCTAGTTATCAAGATTGCCTACAAAATCAACTTCTGTCATATCATAAACAAGGCGAGTGCAGATGAATTAAATTCCCAATCCCTTACTGGCCTTTCCAATAAGGATGGCTGAGCCCAAAGTATTCTGGAGTACTTAAAAAAATTGAATTGGAAGGGGGAAGATTCCATTAAAACTCCCCCTTGTCTTTCCCACCAATTCTGCTACCTAAGGCAGCTGGCACATTGCTCTTATTTTTATCGGTCAGATATCAATGCAGCACCCATAAAAACCCAGTTGCAAAAAGGGGTTTTTTGTCTTTACCATAGTCAAGTTAGGGTCTTAATTTGTGTGTGTGTCAAAAAGAAAAATATTGTAGCATTTCAGCTTGGCCCAAGATACTTCGGGAGTTGCTAAAGCTATTCCAACAAGTGGACATGGGGAAACAGAATTTGCATACCGGTAGTAGGTAATCAGCATCAAGCTGATGAGTAAACAATCAAATAGTTGATAAAGGAGACGTATTAACATATGAAAGAGGCTTTGTCTTTGTGCAAAAAGGTTTACACAAAAGAAAATCTAAGACACCTGGATCTAAAGAAAAGGAACTGCTACATACATTTATTAGATAAAGAAGTCCTTTTTTTGCCAGAAATCTTTCTTTAGAGCAGTCTGGGAAGCTGATTATTTTGTGTGTGTGAGACAGGTTTCATTCTTTATAAAGATATTTCAATGATTATTTTTAAACGGAAGAGAAAGTTCACAATTTTAAAAAGAATGACTCATTCCTGAGTGTCAAATGCTGTTTGTGCAAGATCTCCAGACACACCCAGGACTGAAGATGTTTAAAAATCATATATTTTTTTTCTTTTTGTATTTGAAATGAAGATGGATGGCTAAACTTGACCAGACTAAATCTAGAAGATGGCTCTCCACCCCCAAAATCAGTGTAGCACTGTATTGGTATCAAGTTTAATAGAAAATACCAAGTACTTGATTGTGCATTCCAGCTCAGACAGTCTTCATTCATTACTTGCATTGTAAGGCTGGATTCTTAATGAACTCAACAAGAACCTACATCCCTGACTTGCCCCAAATCACACCCCCTGGAGCCTTAAAAAAAATAGCAAAGGAGGCCATCACAAAAGGTAATAGAGAAGGGGCCAGCAACCTTTTTCAGCCGTGGGCTGGTCCACCGTCCCTCATACCATGTGGTGGGCCAGACTATATTTTGGGAAAAAAATATATGAATTCCTATGCCCCACAAATAACCCAGAGATGCATTTTAAATAAAAGCACACATTCTACTAATGTAAAAAACACGCTGATTCCTGGACCATCCGTGGGCCGGATTGAAAAGGCAATTGGGCCGCATCCAGCCCCCGGGCCTTAGGTTGCCTACCCCTGTAATAGAGACAGGCCCCTTCTGTAATTCAAGTACAGTACTGTCTTGATAGGGGTGTGTGGTGGTGATTTTAAAAAGTGGAAGTAGAAAGGTTCCTTGTTCAGGCACTTAAATTTGATCTTTGGAAATTCCTAAACAAAATGACTTGATCCACCTCTTGGATCAGATCAGAAATCAGGAACCCACTGGATTTCGCCCTTCAAATGTTGCAGCCCATTTCTCAGCAGTTTAAACATGTTAAAATATGCATTGAACAATCACACTGAAAAGCATAATTTGAGAAAAATGTGTTTGTATGTATTCAAATGAAGGCAGGATGGATCATTCTGGTTCCAGTCATGTCAGTTTCTCAGGTATTCGTAGGTTCCTTCTTTCTGCATTAATCTGTGATTTGAAAACAAACTAAACTGTACAAAAATCCATTTTAAGTATTTAGTTATATAAATAAAAATGGTTTTCAATACATATTTAATAATGCTTTTAAATACGCATTTTACCTTAATGCATGTCTTTCTAAATATATTTTATTGAAAATATGAATGTTGGTACATTTTGTGAGCCAAGAACTGTACAGCAGAATTCAGAGAAGTGTGAAATCTGAAGGGTAATTATTTTCTGAACATCTCATTAGCTCAGGAGATGTGAAAAAGTGAGTTCACAATCAGAATTCACAGAAATCAAATTCCTTAGACATTTCTAATTTAATTAAGTGTTGAGATATATATTTTGAGGGTTTTTTTAATAGGAGTAGTATGGAAATGGGTTTAAAAAGGTAAAAAAAATTGGCAAAAAGGTATTTAAAAGAGGAAAAAATATTGGTTCTAGAAATTGAATGTAGTTGTTGTTTAGTCGTTTAGTCGTGTCCGACTCTTCTCCCCTTGAAGAAAGAGAAATATAGCCCAAACAGCCTCTAAAACCTGGCCAAGGCACTGATCAGAGCTGACTCTGCTTTTCCCAAGCTGCTTCAGTAGTTCTAGTGTTGTGAGAGAGGGAGAAAACCTGTTATTTATCCACTTTCTTCATGGGACTACAACTCCCATCATCTCCTACCATTGGCCATGTGTGACAAATTGAAGCACTTTTAAAATGTTTATTCCTGCCCGGCTGGCAAAGAGTTAACCCACCTCCAGCCTGACTGACATAGAACTCTGATGGGGGCGGGACTGTGCCCGGTTTGAAAGGAGGGAGTGTCGGTTTGGTCAGTTAGGAGGGAGAGGGAGGAAGGTGTGGTGTGAGGTGATGTTATGTGGTGGCTTGTATGAAGACAGTGAAGAGGCTAGGAAAACTTTAGTTAAATGTTTGACTGAGTTTATTTTGTACAACTGGAACAAAGCTAATTAATAAATGACACGTTAAAGAAACACTTATGTTTTTAACACAATAAAACTTCATCTCTGTTTTGCCAACAAGAGGTCCGTCTGTATTTTTCCAGCGAGGTACCAGGACTCACAGCCGTGGTGACTCAAGAGAGGGCAAAACTCACCTCAGGCAGGGAGGCGGTGGTTTGTGTCCTGAAGTTACACGGAGGAGGCTTAGAAGGGTAACCTGAGGTGCCAAGAAGTTGCCAGAGTGCATAGGGCAAACTTCTACAGTGGGGGAATCCAACTGAGGGAGACCCTTTACTGGAGGCAAGAGGTTATTCCTGGGGGACAGCCTAGAGTTTCTTAAGGTACCAGGCCACGTAGGCTGGAAGGCTCTCCTTACTTAGAAACCCATTAGGAAAAGGGGTTTATTTTTGAGGCGGCAGGACCAGAGGGTGGGTGTTTTTCCCCTCTGGATTCCTGTGTCGCAGTGATAGTAAGGTAGAGTGGGACACGGGTCGTCACATTTTTGGTGGCAGCGTCGTGATCGAAATTCAAAGCTCACGCGCCTAGTTTGGTTTGAGTCTGTCAGGATTTTCCTGTGAGGAAAATGACTCACGTAAGAAAACCCAGAGAGGCAAAAGGGGATGAAAGAACGGAAGGGGCTGAGGGAAGCCCAGATTCTCAGGTAGAACTGATGAAACTACGAATTGAGATGGCCCGAATTGAAGCTGAGAGGGAAAAGATAGCAGCTGAAAGTGAGAGAGAAAAAGCTAGGATTGAAGCTGAAAGTGAGAGGGAAAAAGCTAGAATTGATAGTGAGAGGGAAAAAGCTAGAATTGAAGCTGAGGAGAGAATGCAGTCCGAGAGGTTAAGGGTTCAATTAGAACAGGACAGAATGAAGCTTGAAGAGATACGTTTGCGATCAGAATTAACTAGTAGTCCAGTTAACAATGATAGTACCGCAATTAATTTAAAAAGGTTCCCCAAATTTGGAAAAGACGATAATGTCGAATCGTTTCTATTTACCTTCGAACGCGTTTGTGTGGAATTTCAAATACCTGAGGAGAACTGGATGCTTTATTTAAGACCTCAAATTTGTGGGATACTAAGTGAAATTTATGCTGACCTGAGGGAAGAAGAGCTGTCAAGTTACCAAGTATTTAAGCAAAGGGTCAGGGTTCGATGTGGGCTCACGGCTGAACAAAGCAGAAAGGCTTTTCGTGAGGCAAAAAAGGAACATAAAGAGACTTATGCCCAACTAGCTAGCCGCTTAGATAAATTACTTGACAGATGGATTCAAGGGAGTGGAGTGAAGGACTTTGATGAGTTAAAACAATTAATTTGTTTAGAACAATTTTTTAAGCAAATCCCTAGCAATTTACGTTGGTTCTTGAGGGATAAAAAACTGAAAACTGTGGCAGAGGTTGCAGGGGTCTTAGATGAACTACAAGGAGATTTCAATGAAATAGCATTCCCAAAACACTCACAGAAGGGTAATCCATGGAGAAACAGAGAAAATAAAGACAGGCAAGAAAATTTTCCTGTCAGGGAATCAGTTTCTGACAAGACAGGGTCTAAGAAAATCACTTGTTTTTTCTGTAATCGTGAGGGCCATGTACGTGCCAGGTGCCCCCTGCTGGTTAAGTCGCAAACTACACCTTCTGCAGCTAAACAAGTAAAACTGATAACGCAGTCACAGGAAAATAGCTCGCCTCAGACAGAAGGCTCAGAGAAAGCAGACAGTCCAGCTGAGACTACTTCTAAGGTCTTACAGGTCTGGAGGGCTGAGCAGGAGTGCAACCAAGATTACATGGAGCCAATTGAATTAAATGGTCAGTTTTTTTTTGGTTTGAGGGACACAGGAGCAGAAGTCTCACTGGTCAAATCACAATTTGTTCCAAAGGAGCAGTACCTCAAGGGTCAGTCCTATAGTTTAAAAGGCATATGGGGCCCACATTTTGAAGTACCATTAGCTGAAGTTGATATTACCTACAAAGGATTTTGTGGCAAATGGAGAGTAGGAATCCTAAATGAATTGGAGGTGCCCTTTTTAATAGGGAATGACCTAGCTAGTCAGAAGCACCGTATTCAAGTGATAACTAGGTCACAGTCTCAAGTCACTGAGAGTAATCCTCCTGCAGTTATAGAGTCACCCATAGAGCCTGGTGAGGATGAAGGGCTGATTAGCGTGCCAGTGGTCCAGGAGCACGGTGCCCAATTCTTGAGTGATCAAAAAGAGGATGAAACTATAAAAGAGCTGTGGGGTAAAGCACAAAGTCCTACTGCAGAAGTAACTGTGGAGAACCCCTGCTTATTTACCACCATTGAGGGAAGACTGTATAGAATTTCTAGGAGGAGGAAAACTGCTGCTGTTTGGGAAAGGAAGAAACAGTGTTGCCAAGAGCTTACCGGTTGCAAGTGCTACAAATGGCACACGACGCACCCTCAGCAGCGCATCTAGGCATTAGAAAGACTAGTGATAGAATCCAAGCAAGATTTTACTGGCCTGGGATGGGCAAGGACATCAAAGAGTATTGCAAGTCCTGTGTGATCTGCCAAAAAGCAGGCAAAAGAGCGGACAAAACGCGAGGCTTGTTACAGTCTATTCCTGTAATTACTGAGCCCTTTTCCAGAGTAGGAGTGGACATCCTCGGGCCTATCTCCAGAGTTACAAAAAGGGGGAGTAAGTTTATTTTATGCCTCGTGGATTATGCTACGCGCTATCCAGAAGCAATACCTCTAAAGGACATTGACTCAAAGACTGTAGCAAAAGCCCTCATGTCGGTGTTCTTAAGGCTGGGATTCCCCAAAGAAATTATAACAGATTTAGGGACATCCTTCACGTCCAAGACCATGGAAGAGCTTTTAACTCTTTGTGGGATTAAGCATGTTAAAACTACGGCTTATCATCCACAGTCGAATGGCTTGACGGAGAAATTTAACTCAACCCTGAGCCGGATGCTAAAAACCTATTCCATCAATCATCCTAACGACTGGGATGAGAGGCTGCAACACTTCCTATTCGGTTATCACGAAGTGCCGCAGGAGAGCACAGGGTTCAGTCCTTTTGAACTCCTATTTGGACGACAGCCACGAGGACCCCTAGACTTGATGAAAGCAGCGTGGTCAGGGGAGGAGCAGATCGACAGCCCTGATGTTGTGACGTATCTACAGGAGCTACAGAGCGACCTTCAAGAGCTACGGGAGCAAGCTGCTCACAACTTGCAGCAGGCACAGCGTCGACAGAAGCATTGGTATGATGCACACGCAAGAGACAGATCTTTCCAGCCCGGTGACAGTGTGCTCGTGTTAAGAACAAGACGTCGAAAGAAGTTGGAGATGTCGTGGGACGGTCCCTTCAAAGTGGTCGAGAGGATATCAGCGGTGAACTATTTAGTAGAGTTAGATGGGGAAGGGAACCGATGTAAAAATTTTCATGTAAACTTACTTAAGCCTTATTTTGACAGAAATAAGTTGGTGTTACAAGTAAAGGGGAAGGTGACACAAGGAATTCATTTAACTGGGTGGGGAGAGCTGAGTAAGGGCACAACTCTAGCAGAGGTGTCATTCGATGAAAGTCTGACCCCAGAGCAAAAGGAGCAGTTAAAATTAGTCCTTGCTCAGTTTGCTCAGATCTTCTCAAACATCCCAGGGAGGACCAGCCTAGCAACTCATAAAATAGACACAGGGTAAGCACATAAGTGGGAAGGAAAACATCATAGCGGACGCTTTGTCTAGGTATATTTTTGAGAGGTATAGAATGATGCAAAGTATTATATGAAATGGTGGGAACCCTAGCAGAACATTTGTGCTTAGGCGTTATAATCTGACACATGCCAAACATGGTTTATCTGTGTACAAGTTTATGAGATGTTAATTTAGTTGACTTTGTAATATGAATGTTATAGAATGCATTGAAGTATTTTTGACCCCAAGCCCATTGCTTTGGCATTGCTCTAGTTAGTCAAGAGCAAGCCGACACAATGTCTTTGTGGTGGGGGGAGATATGTGACAAATTGAAGCACTTTTAAAATGTTTATTCCTGCCCGGCTGGCAAAGAGTTAACCCACCTCCAGCCTGACTGACATAGAACTCTGATGGGGGCGGGACTGTGCCCGGTTTGAAAGGAGGGAGTGTCGGTTTGGTCAGTTAGGATGTAGCAGGGGCCCAAAGGGCCCCAATTAAGTTAATAATGCAATTCCCTATAAATCCTGGAATATGCTTATATTAGTGAATTATGGTAACCTGTTGCTTTAAAGAAACTGATGATTCAGCAAGAAGCCGTCCCTACTGGGATAGAAGGTCAGCTAATACGTAAATCACAAAGAAGCAATTCATAAACTAGAACATAAATTGTTACATCCACACGTAACACAGGTTCCCATACATGCAAACTAACAATATGTAACAGATCATGGTAAGAATCAAAGTTTAGTTAGCAATGCTTATTGCGCATGCGTATTAGATTAGGTAATGACATACGTATTAAATATGAAATGAGATAATGATGAATATTAAAATATTAAATGATGTGATGCTTTATGTGATTGGTTAAATCAAAATCCTTTGTCTGAAATGTTATAAATTCCTGCCCGACCTTTGGGCGGGGTTCCAGTATTCCGAAAAGATTCGACTGGAACCTTATTGCTTTGCAATAAACATAATGGACTCCTAACTCCTCTTGTCTCTGAGTTTTATTGGCTAACTCAGAAGATAAGCCATTTTTTGGGCTTACAACATTTGGTGCCGTGAATTCTCGGATGTACCAAGGTTGAAGCAGGACGCTTTGGGACACGTTTTTCTCTTCTACTACTTCGGCCGAGTCGAAGGATTTTTCTTCAAAGCGCGTGCCAAGGGAGGAATCCTGGGAAAATCCGGAGAAGCAGTCGAGGACAAAGACAGCCCAACCCGCGTTTCAACCAACTGAGGAGGAGACGGAGTCCCGGCAACAAACGGCCAACAGATAAGAAAGGTATGAAATTCTTGGTGTTTGGGAACCTCCTTTTAAAAAGGGGAAGCAAGGTCTGATCCACCTTGGAAAGGTCACAGAGGGCAGAAGGTACTGCTAGTGGGCCGAATAGTAAACCAAGAGGGAAATTGAGGGTTGCGGGGCTAACCAGATTTAGCTGAAGTAAGAATTTGAAACTTTGTTGCTGTGTAAAGACTTAAGATTTGAAATAATCTTCCAGTACTCTGTGTGTGTATGCTTTGAAGCTGTAAAAATTTTGTTTGTGTGACTGGGTGTGTGTGCTTGTGTGACAGCCTTCTATTGTGTGTGTGCTTGTGCAATGGGGTCCTTCTCTATGGGTTCCTTATTCTATAGGTTGTGTGAATTTGTTTGAGTCTCTGTGTGTGTCAGGTCCGAGTTCCAGCTGAAAAGCTGGGACTGGGGAGAATTTATTGAGTTATTTCCTTGATATCCTTTTGAGGTGTTATCTCTTAAGAAGAAGAAAAGGGCTCACTTTGTTTTTCTCCTTTCCGGCTAACCAGACCCTCCCCTCATATTATTTTGTCTCCTGTATGGGCTGACTTTAAATAGCAGCTCCCCTGAAACCCTCCTGTACGGGCTGACTTTAAATAGCAGCTCCCCTGAAACCCTCCTGTACGGGCTGACTTTAAATAGCAGCTCCCCTGAAACCCTCCTGTACGGGCTGACTTTAAATAGCAGCTCCCCTGAAACCCTCCTGTACGGGCTGACTTTAAATAGCAGCTCCCCTGAAACCCTCCTGTACGGGCTGACTTTAAATAGCAGCTCCCCTGAAACCCTCCTGTACGGGCTGACTTTAAATAGCAGCTCCCCTGAAACCCTCCTGTACGGGCTGACTTTAAATAGCAGCTCCCCTGAAACCCTCCTGTACGGGCTGACTTTAAATAGCAGCTCCCCTGAAACCCTCCTGTACGGGCTGACTTTAAATAGCAGCTCCCCTGAGACAATCCTGTACGGGCTGACTTTAAATAGCAGCTCCCCTGAAACCCTCCTGTACGGGCTGACTTTAAATAGCAGCTCCCCTGAAACCCTCCTGTACGGGCTGACTTTAAATAGCAGCTCCCCTGAAACCCTCCTGTATGGGGTGAATTTTATTAGGTAGTGTGAGTTTGTTTGCGTCGGTGTGCGTCAGGTCCGAGTTTCAGCTGAAAGCTGGGACTGGGGAGAGATTATTGAGTTATTCCCCGTTATCCTATCTGGGTGTTAATGCCCGGGAGGGAGGAAAGGGACTTTCTTTGTTTTCCTCCTTTCCGGTTAACCAAATAGGAGTTATCTTGTTGATAGGAACTGTTCCCTGAAAGCAGTAAGTTACAGGAAATTTTTCTGCTCCTTCCTAGTTGCTTTTTACGAAATAAAAGCTCTCTATATCCCTGATTAAACGTTGCCTGTGTACTGTGTGTGTGTATGTGTGTGAGTGTGCTTTTCCTTCCACAAATTCTCTGTCTATGCAACATGGGGGTAGAAACATCCAGGTCCATGTACCCTCTGCATGTTTTTTTATGGGCTTCCCCCCTTCCTCCTGAGCAAAAGGGCTGGGGAGGGGGGGGGGTTAGACCTTTGCATGACTGTGTGGCCGTTTCTCTTTTTGAGTGCTTTTTGCATTGAGGCTTGTGTTTCCAACCTGATGGAAGGGGGGGGGGTGCGAAGAGCCAGGCGTTTGCATTTGTGTGTGTGTGAAAAGGACTATGTGTTCCTTAAGCTAGCATTTCGGATTGTATCATTTCCCCCCAGAACGTTAGCAGATCAGTGCATTTCTTTCTGCTGTCCTTCTGAGTTACTTTTAACACAATATAGGTTTGTCCTCTGTGTCTGTGTGTGCAGGGTGGCACCTCTGACCCCCCTCTCTCACACAGACCCCCTCTCTCACCCTTCCACTCTTATCCACCCTCCCCTACCTTCTGGGAGTAAATGGAGGGGGCACCCTTGGAGTGTGTGTGTGTAATCCCTTTGTTCTCTGACTAGCAGTATGAATTGTATCATATTTTGTTCTTTTCCCACTGTTCTCTTTCCACTGTTTTCCCAGTTTTCATCGGAGGAAAGGGGGTGGCTGGGAGCAGCTTGATTTTCTAGCTCTCCCACCCGGCCGAATTTGTATGGGCTGGGCCTACATTACTGTATGGTAGGCCCTACCCTGTATTTCATTTTTTTGATACACCTTCACATTTTGTTCAGGTTTTTGGCAGTTCTGACAAACTGGATGAACTATAGATTCTTGCACCCTGTGTTTCATTTTTTTTTTGGACACAACTTCACATTTTATTCGGGTTCTTGGCAGTTCTGACCTGGCTTTTCACAAACTGGATGACCTGTAGTTTCTTGCACCCAGTATTTTATTTTTTTCACACATTTTCACGTTTTGTTCAGGCTTTCAGCCTTTTCAGGCTTCCTTTTTGCATTAAACTGAATTAAAGATTTTTTCCCAGCACACATGCACCCAGTATTTTATTTTATTTATTTATTTTTGACACAACCTTTTGGCAGTTCTGACAAACTGGATGAACCTTGGTATTTCATTTAAAAAATACACATTTTTATTCAGGTTTTTGACAGTTCTGACAACCTAAATGACCTGTAGTTTCTTGCACCCAGTATTTTATTTTTTAAGTGGGGAGAGAGTGGTGTGCCGGCAGTGGATGCATTTTGAAATGGGTTAGGAAAAGAATGGAGGAAGGATATTGGTTTGTCATAAGACCCTCCTGCACAACATTCTAAGCAAGAGGGTGGTAGGAGGGCCTCAGGAGGAGCCTTACAATCCCTGGCTTAGGAGCCTGGCTCCCAATGATCAGTGAATATGTGAACTGAGTACTGTTGAGGAATGTAAATGAAGGTTTATGTAATGAGGAATGAGGGTGGCAAGTGAAGAATGGGATATTGGAAATGGAAAAGGTGGGGCTCTTGGCAGCAGCAACTACATTAGTAGACCTGACATTGTGAGGACGTGGGGTACTTTTGAACCTCAGGAGAAAAAGGGAGAGAGTGGGATGCTATTGGTGGACAGGCCGTGGGGCAGAAATTTGGAATAATTGGAAGAAAAACAGGATGGAAGAAGAATGTGTACACATTTTGAGGGCAATGTCTATCTTCTACACAGATTTGGAGTGTGCTTTCACAACCCTCCGTGCCCATGTTGCAGAGCACATGTGAGGGGTGACTCCGTCGTCCAAACAGAACACCGTGGAGCAGAGTTGGCGGCCTGCCAAGGAGTTGGTGGCCCGCCAGGCTGCCTGTCACGGGAGAGCATGGGACGATGAGAGGAGCCCAAAGGTGGCTCTGGTTCCGGGGTATTGGAGGAGTGGACAAAGCAAACACTTCAGAGACTGTGATAAAATAGACAGTGGTACTCCCTATTACCCTGTCCAGAATTTGTTGTTACCCAAAAGCAACCCTGAAATTGTCACCTTTTGAAAGAGCACATCGAAGGGTTAACTCCATTGTCCAAGCAAAACACCGTAGAGTGGAGTTGGCAAACACGCCAAGCTGGCCGCCACGGCAGTGTAGAACAATGAGATTTGCCAATCGATGGCTCTAAACCTAATTCAATGACTTGGCTCTGTCAAGCAACCTAGCTCTGTCTGAGCTTCTCCCTATTGCCCTGTTCACAGACCCCCATTGCCCTGTTTGCAGATATTCCCTAGACCCTCCAATTTTCTCCTGTGGGTCAACAGTGGGCTGGTGGTTATTGGGGGACATGCATTACATCACCATGTGCAGTCTCTCTCTGCCGTGTTTTGTTTCTTTTTCTCCCCAGGTGCGTCCTTGGGCATACCCCTTTGATGGCCTCTGCACCAGCGCACCAGTACATATCTGGCTGAATCTGTGGATTGATGAGCCATTGACACCGCGCTGGCGAGGACTGTTTGCTGTTTCGCTGACCACAGACTGCGATTGCTGGGGGGTTTGTTCCTTGGATTCACCTTTGGTCTGTGAGCACCAGGACGTGTGCTTAGGACCAAGACTTTGACTTAGAATTGACTTTGTACCAACAGGATCCCTACGTCACACTCCGGAAGCTGGTTTGCTCTACGCAGAAGGGGAAGTTTGAGGATTCTTCGATCCTAATCTCCAAATCTAAAAGACTCCCTTATTTTTAACATCCTCATCCAAATAGGGCAATGGCAATTCTATACATTTTTGGATGTTAGTAGGGGGATTGCACTGGTTTTACTGGCTAAAAGGAATGGTGCCAACCCAGTACCAAATTTTGATGACTATCTGTATTTAAATCCTTCCCAACATAGTCCAAAAACATGGCCCAAAAAGCAGTTACTTTTGCAATATCACCAATTGCCTCAGGAAGGTCTAACTGAGTTACCTGAGGGTGAAGCTAAATGAGTTACATAAGTGTCAAGCTGATCGGTGCGAGTAACCTCGCACCTCTAGCTTGAAGTGAAAGGGAGAAATGTAGCAGGGGCCCAAAGGGCCCCAATTAAGTTAATAATGCAATTCCCTATAAATCCTGGAATATGCTTATATTAGTGAATTATGGTAACCTGTTGCTTTAAAGAAACTGATGATTCAGCAAGAAGCCGTCCCTACTGGGATAGAAGGTCAGCTAATACGTAAATCACAAAGAAGCAATTCATAAACTAGAACATAAATTGTTACATCCACACGTAACACAGGTTCCCATACATGCAAACTAACAATATGTAACAGATCATGGTAAGAATCAAAGTTTAGTTAGCAATGCTTATTGCGCATGCGTATTAGATTAGGTAATGACATACGTATTAAATATGAAATGAGATAATGATGAATATTAAAATATTAAATGATGTGATGCTTTATGTGATTGGTTAAATCAAAATCCTTTGTCTGAAATGTTATAAATTCCTGCCCGACCTTTGGGCGGGGTTCCAGTATTCCGAAAAGATTCGACTGGAACCTTATTGCTTTGCAATAAACATAATGGACTCCTAACTCCTCTTGTCTCTGAGTTTTATTGGCTAACTCAGAAGATAAGCCATTTTTTGGGCTTACAACAAGGAGGGAGAGGGAGGAAGGTGTGGTGTGAGGTGATGTTATGTGGTGGCTTGTATGAAGACAGCTAGGAAAACTTTAGTTAAATGTTTGACTGAGTTTATTTTGTACAACTGGAACAAAGCTAATTAATAAATGACACGTTAAAGAAACACTTATGTTTTTAACACAATAAAACTTCATCTCTGTTTTGCCAACAAGAGGTCCGTCTGTATTTTTCCAGCGAGGTACCAGGACTCACAGCCGTGGTGACTCAAGAGAGGGCAAAACTCACCTCAGGCAGGGAGGTGGTGGTTTGTGTCCTGAAGTTACACGGAGGAGGCTTAGAAGGGTAACCTGAGGTGCCAAGAAGTTGCCAGAGTGCATAGGGCAAACTTCTACAGTGGGGGAATCCAACTGAGGGAGACCCTTTACTGGAGGCAAGAGGTTATTCCTGGGGGACAGCCTAGAGTTTCTTAAGGTACCAGGCCACGTAGGCTGGAAGGCTCTCCTTACTTAGAAACCCATTAGGAAAAGGGGTTTATTTTTGAGGCGGCAGGACCAGAGGGTGGGTGTTTTTCCCCTCTGGATTCCTGTGTCGCAGTGATAGTAAGGTAGAGTGGGACACGGGTCGTCACACCATGTTAGCTGGGCTAATGGGAGCTGTAGGAAACAACGTCTGGAGAACATAAGGTTGGGGAAGGTTTATTGAAGCTTGTACTCATTTGTGCTTAGTTCATGCTGGAGCTAAAGGTAGTTCCCAGCTGCCCTTCAGAGCTCTTCAGCTGTCCTGGCCTTTAATCAAAAGACAAATGAAGCAGGACACAGGAGAACCATGACCCAATGAACTGTTGCTGTCTAAGGGACCACCACATCCTGGAACTGGCACTGCCTCTGGAGCAGCCCTTCCCCCATTGGTCCCAGCATGCTGAGCAGCTGAGTCCACGCACTGGCGGAGGAAGAGGAGTGCAGGGGGAGCGCACTGCCCCCCCACAGCACGATCCTGGTGGGGCGCCATCATGGCTGCCCCCCCAGCCCGTGCTGGGCACCCCCTCCCACAGGCAGTGTGCCACACCCCCAGGATGCGTGCCACGCCCCTGTGGGCGGTGTGCCATGCCCCTGGGCCATGTGCCAACCCTGCCCCATCTGCTCTCTGTCCCCCATGAAGCTCCGCCACTGAGTCCATGCCCCTAGTCCTGGCATAGGCAACCTTGGCTCTCCAGATGTTTTGGAACTACAACTCCCATGATCCCTGAGCACTGGCCCTGTTAGCTAGGGATCATGGGAGTTGTAGTTCCAAAACATCTGGAGAGCCAAGGTTGCCTATGCCTGCCCTAGTCCAAGGGAGCCTACACCCCACCCCCAGATATTTTGGACTGCAACTCTCATCATCCCCAATCAGCACAGGCACAAGATTTCTGTGGTCTGGTCTTTATACCGCAGAAATTAGTTAAAAGATGGCACTTCACCTTAATAATAATAATAATAATAAATTTTTATTTATACCCCGCCCTCCCCAGTCAAAAACCGGGCTCAGGGCGGCTGACACCAACAGAACCACAATAAAACATAAAAACAATTAATTAAAATACAGATTAAAATACAGTATTAAAATTTAAAGTGCAGCCTCATTTCAAGTAGGCCATAAGTGGCTGACACCAACAGAACCACAATAAAACATAAAAACAATTAGTTAAAATACAGATTAAAATACAGTATTAAAATTTAAAGTGCAGCCTCATTTCAAGTAGGCCATAAATCCAAGCCATGAGGGAGAAAAACACAGGGGTCAGGCTGAGTCTAACCCAAAGGCCAGGCGGAACAGCTCTGTCTTGCAGGCCCTGCGGAAAGATGACAAATCCCGCAGGGCCCTGGTCTCCTGGGAAAGAGCGTTCCACCAGGTTGGGGCCAGTACTGAAAAGGCCCTGGCTCTAGTAGAGGCCAATCTAGCCATCTTATGACTCGGGATCTCCAGAATATTATTGTTTGTGGACCTTAAGGTCCTCCGCGGGGCATACCAGGAGAGGCGGTCCCGTAGGTACGAGGGTCCCAAGTCGCATAGGGCTTTAAAGGTCAAAACCAGCACCTTAAACCTGATCCTGTACTCCACCGGGAGCCAGTGCAGCTGGTAAAGCACTGGATGAATGTGATCCCACGGCCGGGACCCTGTAAGGAGCCTCGCCGCGGCATTCTGCACCCGCTGGAGTTTCTGGGTCAGCTTTAAGGGCAACCCTGCGTAGAGCGAGTTACAATAGTCAAGCCTGGAGGTGATCGTCGCATGGATCACTGTGGCCAGATCGGGGCGAGAGAGGTAAGGGACCAACTGCTTGATGCGGCGGAGATGGAAAAATGCCACCTTTGCTGTGGATGCAACCTGCGCCTCCATGGAAAGGGAGGCGTCAAAGGTTACAACCAAACTCTTGACAGAAGGCGCTGGTACCAATTGAGCCCCTGCAAAAGATGGGAGTTGGCCCCCCAACCCCATGTCGCCCCGACCTAGCCAGAGGACCTCTGTCTTCGAAGGATTTAACTTCAGTCGGCTCCCACGTAGCCATCCAGCCACAGCTTCCAAGCACCTGGTGAGTGTGTCCGGGGCTGAGGCAGGGCAGCCGTCCATCAACAGATAGATCTGGGTGTCATCAGCATATTGATGACAACCCAGCCCAAAACTCCGGACAATCTGGGCAAGGGGGCGCATAAAGATATTAAAAAGCATTGGGGAAAGGATTGCGCCTTGCGGGACTCCACACACCAAGGGGTGCCGCGGCGACAACTCCCTCCCTAGCGCCACTCTCTGTCCCCGACCTGAGATGAAGGAACGCAGCCATTGTTGGACTGTGCCCTGAATCCCCACGTCGGCAAGGCGGTGGTCTAAAAGGTCATGATCGACCATATCGAAGGCTGCTGACAGGTCTAAAAGAATCAGCAGTCCCGACCCACCTCGATCCAGCTGTCTACGGAGATCATCTGTTAAGGCTACCAGAGCTGTCTCGGTCCCATGACCAGGGCGAAAGCCGGACTGAAATGGATCTAGAGCTGATGTTTCATCCAGAAACCTACCAAGCTGTTCGGCAACCACTCTCTCAATTATCTTACCCAGGTACGGAAGATTCGAAACCGGGCGATAATTGGATAGATCTAAAGGATCTAGAGATGTTTTCTTTAAGAGTGGACGCACCACTGCCTCCTTCAACTCCTCTGGGAAAGTCCCTGTGCCCAGGGACAAGTTGATGATCTCACCCAGGGGGGCCCGTACCTCATCTGGACACGCTCTAATCAGCCAAGACGGGCACGGGTCCAGGGAGCAAGTGGTGGGCCTTCCAGCCCCGAGGAATCTGTCTACATCGGCAGGGAGTATCTGATCGAATTGGTCCAATACTGAACTCGAAGACAGTCGAGGGGCCTCCAGTTCCGTTATTGTATCCAAATTGGCAGGGAGGTCACGGCGGAGTGTCAAGACTTTCTCCGCAAAAAAGCTCGCAAATGCCTCACAGCTATGGGTCAAATTCGTATTTAAATTTGGCTGTTCCTCTAGGGTTGTTAAAGACCTGATTATTCTAAAAAGTTGTGCTGGGCGAGAGCTAGCGGATGCAATGGAAGCTGAGAAGTAGGACTTTTTTGCAGCTTTCACCGCCATCTCATAGGCTTTCATAAGTTTCCTGTAAGATGTTCTTGAGGCTCCGTCGTGAGCACGCCGCCATACTCGCTCTAGCCGTCTAAGGTCCCGCTTCATTTTCCGAAGCTCCTCGGTAAACCAAGGGGCCCGGTTTCGGCGGGGTCGCAGAGGGCGCTTAGGTGCGATCTCATCGATGGCCGCCAAGAGCCGGTTGTTCCAGTTCTCGACCAGCTCTTCTAATGAGCCGCCAGGGGGAGCAGGGTCCCGCAAGGCCTGACGGAATCCATCAGGATCCATCAGCCTATGCGGGCGAGCCCAAATAGGCTCGCCACCCAAGCAGGGGAGGGGCGGGAAGTCAATCCTGGCTTTCAGAGCGTAGTGATCAGACCATGGCACTTCCACAGTTGGGGACATGATCACGTCTATACCCGCACCAAAGATCAAATCCAGCGTGTGGCCTGCTTGATGTGTGGGACCCAAAACAAACTGGGAGAGCCCTAGTGTCGCCATGGAAGACACCAGATCCGGAACCCGTGAGGAGGGGGTGGCATCTGCATGGACGTTGAAGTCCCCCAAAACCAGTAGGTTAGGGAACTCCAAGGCCCAGCCTGCCACCACCTCCAGCAGGTCCGACAGGGTGGCTGCTGGTGCGCTAGGTGGTCGGTACACCAGCCAGACAGCCAAGCCCCCCTTGGTGCCCCACACTAGGCCAACACATTCAATGCCGGTGATTGATGGTGATGGCAGAGCCCTGAAAGAGCAATCCTCCCGGATTAACAGCGCTACCCCTCCCCCCCGACCCACAGTCCGCGACTGGTGGAGGACGGAGAAGCCCGGGGGTGTTATTTCATGCAGGGCAACTACTTCGCCCTCACGCACCCAGGTCTCAGTCACGCAAGCCAGGTCGACCTCCAGTGAGATGAAAAAGTCTCTCATAGTGGCGGTTTTATTGCCTATAGACCTAGCATTGCACAACACCAGTGACGGAGGTGGGTAATCCCTGCTCGCCCTACCCTCGTCCCTCGGGATGGGGCGAAGATTGGAAGGGATTCGAGCATCACCACATCTCAAAACCCTTCGCCTGTAAAATCTACCCCCACCGCCATACCTCCCTCGCCCTTCCATGGTGGTGATCCCAAACCCCATGGTGGCCTCATCTATAAAGGACTGGTATCCCCTCACTAACCAGTCATCCCTGGGCCAGGTCTCTTGGGTCGGAGGGGTATAATGATGGAGTATGGAATCAGCTGGACAAACATCCCCACTAGGTATGGCCCATCCCGCAGCACCCCATGTAAGGAGGGCGGCCCCACAATGGCCCACTAGCTGTCAATCCCTTTCTTGCTCATGGGATGACCGAGGGGCTGCTAACTCTTTCTGGGCCTTTGGGAATATTAAAGAAGCATGTGCTGTAAAATGGGGATCATTCGCCAACAGAGAGCCAGCTTCCTGCTGAGGAACTCCATCTGTCCTATCTTGCCAAAGATGGAATGGGGAGGAACGGTTGTCTTCGTGGGTTTTGGGAGTATTAAGCAAAGGACCAGCCTGAGTATTTTGGATCAAGAGTCTATCAGCAACCTGAAGTTCTTTGGGAGTTGTTAACATGGAGTTATCATGGTCGCCAGGCTCTTCCTCTTCATTGCTATCACTTAGGAAGAGATCCGAGTGTTGGACCGATGTCCTTCCTTGGGATGGAAAGTTGTTGGGCATATTTAAATATTGTGTTCCAGGCTGTAGTGTCCTTATACTTTGAATTGAAATCTCCGATTTTATGCTTAATAATCTTCTCTTCAGTTCTTGTATTTCTGAGCTCACGACTTTCTCTTCCTCTTTCGTATTTATGATGTCTCTATTGTTTAGTTTGATTTCCCTTCTCAGCATTTGTTTTGATTCTCTGTCAGGGACCAACTGTCTCACTACTTCATCTTTGAAAACCCTTACCGGGTGGAGAGAGTAAGACCGCCATAGGATGTTTTTCATCTCCATAAGTCGGGATGGGAATGCCGGTTTACTAAAGGTCATAAGTAAACGTGTGGCATTTCTTGTGTTGGGCAAGAAGTGGAAGTTTTCCAGGTCTACTTTTTTATAATGGCAGTTCAAAAGCTGGGATAAGGATGTTGTAATTGACCTGCGATTCGTCCACCTGTACACATTGCGATGAATCTCAAGCATAATCTGGTTCTTTTGGAGAACTTGGCAGGACCTTATTTGGTCCGTGACTTGTATTGGCAAATCGTTAACATAGCTATGCCTGGGCTTTGTAAAGGGAGGGCAGATATCCAATTTCTCCTCTATATTAACTATTTTTGTGAGAATTTCATTCAGTCTTTGGAGAACTAAGACCATAGTTTCTGCAGACATCATGCAAATTTCTTGGTAAGGGTGCATGTCTGGAATCTGCTGGCAATTAGCTCTTTTGCTGTTTTGTTCCAAAGACATGGGTGGGTCAGCGTTTGGAGTAAGGGGAGTCTCTCCTCCTCCTATCCTCTGGATTGAATCATCTCCAACCCTCCTTGAGAGGAGAGGAGTCAGGTCATCTCGTTCCCTTGGAGAAAAGAGTGGGGGGGATCTCCCGACATCATTACTCACAGTTTGCTCTCTTGGAAAGCAAAGGTATCAATATGGAAAAAAGGAAAGCGGTTTGTCAACTGAAGGAGGGGAGGAAACGTTGCTGTATGGATTCATGCTGACCAAGATATTTATTGCCCACTCACCAGCTCACGGATGCCAACTGCGCAGTAAGGCAATGCCACAGAGGCATCCTCCTTTTCATCCAGCCACCTGCACAGTTTGGTTTTGCTCAGCCACTTCCTTTCAACAACACACACACAGAAACTAGAGTGTTTCACTGGACTGATTCATTTCCTCCTCCACAGACCTCATCTAAATCTTGAAAACTGCAGACAGCCCGTGACTCTTTCTCCCTCCCTAGAGTCAGGTTCCCCTTCTTCAGGGGATAAGGATGTTGAGGGCTCTGGTGTCTCTGAAGGCAGCTCAGGTCACCTGCTGCAATGACAAAGGATCCCACAGAGGCCATTGCCCAGCCAAAAGCACAGCTTGCCATAATCAAGGGAAAAGAAGTAACTACTCAAGAGTATGCAGGTCCACCTGCATAATTACACCACATAGTTACATCCAAAGGCAAGGAATTGCTGTTCAGACTGAACCACCAAAAGAAGAGGACCAGTAGGTTCGCACAGGGCAGGCATAGGCAACCTTGGCTCTCCAGATGTTTTGGAACTACAACTCCCATGATCCCTAGCTAACAGGGCCAGTGGTCAGGGATCATGGGAGCTGTAGTTCCAAAACATCTGGAGAGCCAAGGTTGCCTATGCCTGACACAGGTATTCCACACAAACAACTGCTTTCAAACAGAACTGTCTGCCATGTCACCACATTTTCATACTGGGACAGTGGGCTGAAGTTTTCATTGACACAGGTGCACCTGTGAATTTGATGGCTGAGTGTCCATATGATGCACTCCCTCAGAAGCCACCACTACAGAACACAGCAGTCAAGATATATGCCTGTGGAAGTCCAGAACCATCAAGAAAAGTTTCAAAGAATTGGAAAGCTAAAAAGAAAGCAAACACACTGATGACACTGTTCAGCCAGTGTGCCTAACACATGGGTGCATTCTCTTACACATCACCAGAAAGCCAGCTGAGGAAGAGTTAAAACATCTGTAAGAGTTTGGCTTTCTTGAGCAAGTAGAAGGGCCTACCCCTTGGGTTTCTCCAGTAGTAGTGTCCCCCAAACCCATGCACTTATATCCTTGGGATCTACTGTAACTGCAATAAATAAAAGAAATTAAATAAGAACTTTGAGCGATTTCTTCCCCTGCCCCTGGATTTAAAAGAGACTGCATTGAATGCATTATATGATGTGCATGATTGGTCATCTGCCACACAAGTTGAGCATCAGCTCCAATGGGTGTATGAACAGGGGCGCAGAAGACAACATTGCCAAATGTTTGCTTTCATTCCAGAACTGTAGAAATATAAGAAGTGGCATTTGGGCAGGGCAGGTCTGTTAAGGTAACTGAAGTATCTGCAACCTGTCCTACTTGTTCAAAGTGAATATTTATGAATGTTTCTGGCAGGTTACCCAAAGCTCTTTGCTCCTGAAATATATATGAGCAAGGTGCAAACGGCCACAATCTATTTGGTCTGCAGAACTTGGATCCAGCTCTTAAAAGAAGCAAGGGAAATACAACATTGTTACCAGCATTAAAATGCAAAATCTAGTTTGATCTGACATACTCTCTACCCTACTGCCTATAGCTCAGTTTGGGTTCTACAGAGCCATGAGGCATCTTCCCCAACTCCCCAAATCCTTTGATTACTTTCCATGCTCTGCTTGAAAAAGCTGCTAAAGGTTTATTCCATTGCCTAAAACATATTTTTCCATTCAAAAACGTATTTCTCCCCTACTGTCCCACTATCACAGACCTCCTCTCTTCTCCTGAAGATGTCTTTAGCTGGAACCTAGCCCACCCAATATCTTGGCTCTGGAAAAGCCTTTGCTCCAGTTATGTGTTCTTTCTCTCTTGCATTTGCATGGCCCCTATTTACAAATGGGCAAGAGCAATTGGGTTGCCACCATGCATTGCACTGTGCTGCTCATCAGGCTTGGGGACTGGGGTCTCTACATTGCAGGGATTCCGCTGAGTGAAGTTGCTGACGTTCATCATAGTTCACCCAGTTTGAAATATAGCTGGTGTTGGGGAACCAGGATCCCTTCAGCTGTTGTTGGACTACAACTCCTGTCAGCATTCTGACAATAAAAATGTGGGGTGAACAACCAGAGATCAGAGTATCCCCCCCCAAAAAAAACCCCAAAGAAACTATGTTTACACTTCAGGATTTAGTAAGGAAGTTACAAAGATTTTTTTTTAAGAAAAAAGATAATTTCAGTTTGAGATGTTACCCATAAGAACAAAAGATGATCTGGGGAAGTGGAAACTATTGGCCACATACTCCTGCAATGCAGCTACTATGAGGAGGTGTGAGGCGAGCTCATCCACACAATACTGGTTGAGCTTCCTGGACGCTTGGACAATTTCTATATAGAGTGGCTTCTTTCAGATGCTAACTCTAATGTGACAGCAAAGGTAGCCAAGTTCTGTGCTAGAGCCATAAAAATCCGAGCCGACCTAATAAGTAGTGCTCAAAAATTTCAGGACAAAGCCAAAGATGATCCATTGCTACCATTTGTTGTACCCTCCCAAGTAGTGATATCTTCTTTTATCTAATAATTTTTATAATGGTTGAAATGGTTTATATTTATTGCTTATATTTTAGATTGTATTTTGGATTGTTTTATGTATATATGTGTATGCTGGTCGAGAACCGTAACAATAAACTAAACTAAAGATGAGACATGAAGGTACAGCTGTTTTAGCCAAAACCTTTCAATTTGTATTCCATTGTTCAGCTTTTCGGTCCCTTCATGGTCCTCTTTTCCTTCCTGACATTGTTCAACTAAGCTCCTTAACACTTTTCAGTGCTTCTTTATGGTGTTCTCTTCACAACTCTTCACCTTTTCAGATTTGTGACTTCACGCTAACTTTGACTCCTCGACTTTCTTCACTAACTTACCGGTATTTCCCCACGTTCCAAGTTACATACAATATTTTCCTTCCTCCTCCTAACCTTTCAGCCAATCAGGAGGAGAATAAACCTCTGGTTGCATCACTCTTTCTCCTTAATTGGCTGAATCTTTGACCCTCCTGTGTACAACTTCCCGAGCAAAGCATCCTCTCATACATCTTACCTTCCTTTGAACCTTTAGCCTTCCTGTGCAGGAGAGCCTTTAAAGCATAAGGCAAGTATTTGACAGCCCATGTTTCATGCACAAATTCTGTTCCTTCACATGGTGTTTATGGGTCAGAATGAGACACGATCTAATTAAAGGAAATACTTGTAGGAGAACAGGCTTAGTAAAAATCATTTCTGAAATGTGAGTGACAACTATGAATTATCCTCATCCACTACCCAGATAAGGGTGGGTATTGTATGTCAAACTAACTATAGTTTTGGCCAGAAAGAACGTCAGTTGCAATGGGTGATGGCTGTGAGCTCTGAAGGCACCTTGGGATGTGCATACCTCTCTCTGGTTGATATGGTGGGCATCAGTGGTTTTGCTATGAGTGCTTATCCTCCACTTATGTCATACTTGTGAATGTATCATGCACAACAAAGTGCTGTAACTCTCCAATCACCTCTCCTCCAACAGTCTCTGCAACTCTCTGTTCAGGGAAGTGGAGACTACAAAATAATAATATTGTGGTGGGTGGTAGGGCTGGTGTCCATTGGGGCAAAAAGAGAGACTAACTGTAGGTGAAGCTAGTGCCAATGACCAATAGAGCACCCCCCGTGGGGTAGTTGTAACGAAGAAGGCAGGCAGGTGGGGGCTGGTTAAGGACAGACTGAGCTTGGTGGCAGGGCCGGTGCGTCCATTAAGGTGAACTAGGCAGTTGCCTAGGGTGCCAAAATGGAGGGGGCGCTGGCACGATGGGGAGCACTGCTGGCTTCACAGGACTTGCTCTGCCGCGCGGGCGCTGTGCCCCGACACCACCTACCCGCGTCCAGGGCGGATGGCAGCAGCGGTGCCGGTGCAGGCAAGGCGTGCCCGGAGCACCAAGGGCAGCAGAGTGTGGAGGACATAGTGGGAGGGGCGCTGGGAAGGGAAGGGGGTGAAGGCTGGGCCAGGCCCGCAGGGAGGAGGCAGACACCCGGGGGGGGGCGGGCGCCAGAAGGTGATCTCGCCTAGGGCGCAAAAAACCCTAGCACCGGCCCTGCTTGGTGGCACAGTGCCCCATTTGACTTAAAGGACAAGCCTCCAATAATTATTATTTGCTTCTGTAAACTTCTACAGTAGATGTTATGGTAGATGCATAGTAGATACCAGTCCAGCACTCTAACCACTACACCACACAGTAGATACCGGTGTAGTGGTCAAAGTGCTGGACTCGGATCTAGGAAACCAGGGTTTGAATCCCCACTCAGCCATGAAGCTCACTGGGTGACCTTGGGCAAGTCGCTGCCACTCAGCCAGGGTTGTTGTGTGGATTAAATGAGGAGGAGGGAGAACCATGGATGCCACCTTGAGCTCCTTGGAGATAAAGGTGGAATAAAAATGCAACTAACAAATAAAATAAATCAATAGATGGCTGCCTTGGGACAGGAGCTGGGGGACTGAAAACACCACCAGGATCAAACAGAGCAACACATGTGAAAGAAATCTGGGGACACAAATTCGGCATGGGTTTTGCAAGTGCAATCAACAAGTCCTGCACATTTTTTTAAAACTGCAATTTTCCTTCTGGGGATATCTTGTTATCTATACATTTACTATACTTAACAGCAATGATAGTTAAATGTAGAAGTTTCAAAGCCCTTTTGCCACAATGCTGTATTCTCCAAGGGAACGCAGCATATAAAAACCTGCTCTCTGCAGGAATTGGTGTGAAAATGAGTTATTATGGAGCTTGCTCAGCAGATCTGAAGGAAAATATATCTATATAAGGGAGAGAAAAGTAATCAGCCAAGGTGAATACAACTTGAAAGGTTATTGTATTCCCCATTCTCCCAGAGTTGATTCTTATCTTTCTGGGGAAAGTGCAATACAAGGTGGTTACATGTCCTGCTTTGTGGGGGACAGACGCTTCTCTAAAGGGCTGGCCAGCAAGGCTATGCACTCGATTTGGCCAAGGCTCAAATCCTAAGACAAATCAGGTATATTCAGAGGGATCCAGGCATTGCTCGAGTTGGCTCAGTCTAATGAAAAACAGGTTGACATTCTCATCTGCTGTTGTTTGTGAGCGCCCAAACCAATTCTGCAAGGAAATGAAAAATGAGAGTATACAAACACATTGAAACAAGTGCTTGTGATAAAATCAAGTTTACCAGCCTAGCAGTTTTCCTTTTGAAGTCCATGGGCAGAGGGTGAGAATTTTCAGAGGCATAATGAGGGCATTATAAAGTTAGCCACCCCACAGTTTTCTGGTGGAATTTCAAGAGCAGAAATTCTTAGCTAAATCGAGAATAACAGAACACACCAGCCAACAGAAGAAACTTTCAACTCAACACAAGCTTATCAAGCAGGTCAATCATCATGAGGATAGTTTGGGCTTACAGAATTGTGAAATCTCTGCAGATCTTAGGCGCCATTTTCAAAAAGTGCTTCAGCATAGCATTTAAATAGCTGACATATGTTGTCCAGTCACAGGATCGCAAAGCCAAAGGAACGCAAAGCCTCTTGGCTCAGTTTGGTCTTGGCAAATCTAGCTATTTTGGCTCCCTCCCCAAAACCCCATAATTCTGTAATTTGACAAGTGTGTACCAAAGTCACCCTACTCCTACCTCTTACAGAAGCTGCCTGACCTCTGTGCCAAGGTCATATTACCTCACCCTGCGGGTGTGTGTGTGTGTGTGTGTTTGTGTGTGTGTGTGTGTCATAGAAGCTGGTTTGCAGACAATACACTATGCATGCTACTGTACTCATTCAAACTTCAAGTCCTCAAATATTCCCACATTGTCGCCTTCCATCAGTATCCCAAGGTGAGACTGCTTTGTCTGCAGCCTGATCCTCTGTCAGCTGCCTCATTTGCTGGCGGCCTGTCACATTCCACCTTCCCCAGAGGTTGGTGTGTGAAGGCCCCTGTCCACTGCTCAGCCCTCCTTGGCAAACTTCTCACCTTCCATAAGAACTGTGAGCTTGATTGGGCAGAAATAGTCTCTCTTCCAAATAAACACTGACAATTTCCACTGATATCTGTTTTCTTCAGAATTCTTCAACCTCCTTACTAAGTGCTATGCAGCACTAATGCTCTTCACTAATGCTAAAGCTATACTGCTTTAGGCGAAGTCCACTGGCTCCACAGCTCTCTTCAATTATTCAGTGGTCCACCATCTCAGCCACTGTCATAAATATAATAGGAAGCCATCGAAAGTCACCAGGTAGCTCTCTCCCTTGTTTTCAGGCCATCTTATGGCAAATCTGCTTTTGACAATCCATTAGTCCCCCAGACTTACAGGAGCTGCCCTTTCCCAAGACGTCTTGCTTTGCCGTTTTTTTTAAAGAGTTTCTTACTGAAGATGTGAGACATCAGCAGGAAAGCTTCTTTCCAGTCATGAAAGCAATTAAGAGAACTGCATGGGTTACATTAAGACCAAGTATTTCTTATTAAATTGAGCCTCAAAAAACAAAACAAAACAGAAATGCCCTATTTTTTAGATCTTCCTCCTACAAATAAGAAAAGACTTGCAAAGTGAGCTTAAGCCCAATAAATTGTAGTTTGACTACAAAGTTAACTCTGATCTCTCCCAAGGCTGCTTTCAGCCACACACAACACAGGAAGGAAACAGCCGCAAAGTTTTAATGCAAACATTGTCATTAGTTGTTTCCCAAAGTACACGCAAGTTATTATAGCAGGATATATATTCTGGGACATTGTTTTGATCTAGGAATTGGGAGTAGTATAATACTAAGGGGTGTGAAATCCATTCTTTTATCATCATTTGTATATGATCAAAATCCTGACTCTGGTTTCCCCTAGCCCCACCTCCTCCCTCCTGATCTCCTTTTCCTTTTGTGTTGCATCTTTGATTGTAAGCCTGAGGGCAGGGACTGTCTTATCACTGGAAGCCACTCTGGGAACTTTTCATGGCTGAAGAACATAGCAAAAATATAAATAAATAAATAAATAAATAAATAATCATGAAGCCCAAGTTACTTTTCTCCCCGAAGAAGTAAATAAATAGGTCCCCAGATTTTGGGAAGAATGATTTTGAGGAAACACATGGTGCATGGTGGGAAGAGTTCAGCAGCCAGCCACCTGCCACTCCTTTGCTCTGAGCATCAGCCTCCCACAGCTGCTTTTCAATAATACAAAACCTGCCACTGGATACTTCATGAATTTCCCACATAACATCTAGTTCAGTCCTTAGAATTTTGAACATGACTTACATTTTCCTCCTGCAGGAGTGAAGAATTATAGCTGAGAGAACATCAGTTTTCAAGGAGGGAACCAAAGTGATAAGCCATGAGCTTATTGACTCAAAAATATTTCTGTTTAACATTACTTGTCATTTATATTGTTTAACAAAATTTCTATTATCACTTGGTAAGGAAACCTCTCAGCTGTTCACAAAAAAATATAACATGTAACTTAAAAATTATGTTGATGAAACAGTTAAAACAAGTATTTAAAAACATTCAAGAGATAATTAAAATCAACTGTAGCTAAAAAACAATGGCCCTCCAGGCCTCTTTACCTGGCCCTCGAGACTCTCCTCAGGCCACACCCCCTCTACACATGCCATGTCACCAGCCCTACTTTGCACCCTTTGCCTGGCTGGAATATGTCCTTGAACCCTCACAATGAAGAAAGAGGGTACTGTTTGGCATTGCTACCCAGGTCTGTGTTGCAGCTATGCCTCAAGGGGCTACAGACAGGTTGCAATACAATTATCAAATATTCTAGGCAGAGAGAGAGAGAGAGATGATTTCTGACCATTTACTCAGTATAAACGGAAACATCATCTGATGCTGTTCACCAGCTCATCCTTTGAAACACCATTTCTAGCCTTGCACTGGAAAAATGCACAGATGGCAACACAGAAGTACCATATACTGAACAATCATGACTTGGCTTCCACAACTTTCAGGCAGATTTCATTTAAACGGCACAATTTATGAGTAAATACAACAGCTGGGACAATTTTAAGCCATCAGTGGTCCAGGCCCAAGATGAAATAGAACTTCATACATGGAAGAAAACTGATTATTATTATTTTAACAATTTTCTGAACTTTCTGCTTCACCTACCACTTGGATGCGACAGCAGCAGATCTCCCTAAATCAGAAAGTAATTACAGTCCCACACTTTGTTTAGCTTGTATACTTTAGTGCCTAATTACCAGAGATAGTTTACGAGCTTCCCCCACAGAAAATAATTGCCACATGTCTCCTTAAAAGAAACAAACTACCAGCGTTCTTTTCAAGACACAAAGTATAAACACCAATTAAAATGGCTTATACAAGCACTTCACAAGTAAAACAGGCCTATAGCAAAAATGTTAATAAGACACATCCAATATGCCACATTTAGAACCTTGCACCTGCATTTGCTTTAAAAGTTTCTTTAAAAAAAGTATGTGGGGGATTACAACAAATAGTGTCTGGAGAGGATTTTCCTTCTAATAGATTAGTTTAGCCTATTTGGTTGGCAATTCAGGAAGCAGGGCTAGAAACACATCTGCACTCAAGGGCATATCAGAGTTTTCCTTTGAAATGAAAAGCAATTTATTTCTTCAAGAATAGGAGAGACCAGAAGGGGGAAAACATATTACACAAACTTTAATGAAAGTCACTCTACACAGAAAGCCTGTTTCTGAGGAATAAGTAGCCAAAGGAACTTAAAGCAGAACATATTCTTGGCCTTCATTTCCATCTCTCTCTGTCTCATAAGGAACTTGTTCTACCTCCACCGACAGAGGCAGCAAGCCTCTGAAACTCAGTTGCAAGGAGTCACAAGTAGGGAGACTGCTCTTGAGCTCAGATCTTGCTCAAAGGCTATCCAGGAAATCTGGTTGGCCCTGCAGGGACAGGGACAAGCTGGAGAAGGCAGCACTATTAGGCTTCTGCCATGTCCATTGGATGGTGGGAGGACATCTGAATGGTGCATGAGGCTTCATAAAATATTGACAAACTAAGCTTGAAAACAGCAGTTGCTGGGGTTTTCATCCTGCAATCTGAGGAGGATACACCTTGCTTAAGGGGCTCATCTTTGCCTTGAGGTATATTGCCAGCTGCAAACAGTCTGTCTGCATGCCACCTTATTCTCACACGGGCTTAAAGTTACCGATGCCATTCATCATGTTGGCTTCTGACTTGTTTCAGTAAAGAGTCCATTGTAGACATGGAGTTCATTTGCTTATACATTCTTAGGTTGCAATCCTAAGGCTTAGTGGTGGTGAGAAATTGAAGGCCATTTCCCCACCTTATCCAATGCCCTGCCAGATTCTTTCACTCATTTGTCTTTTTTCATTTAAAAAACCTATTTCCCTCTAGCATCTGGGCTTGTATAACCCAGCCCCCAGTTTTCATGTGCACTGGGGGACCAGAAAAGCATCAGTTCTCCACATTTCCTTCAGCAGGATCTACCCCCAAATAAAGAAGTCACACACTCCAAGAATCCAGCTTTGACCCACCCAGAACTTTAGCAGCTATAGATGCATTGTATATATATGACATAATGAACACTCACCCGTTTGGTGTAATCCATGGCCTTCAGAATGGAGAGGTTGAGGGTCTCCAGGGAAGCCAAAACATCTTCATAATCTCCCATGTGGTCGGTAAAATAATCTGGACCCCAAGGATATTGCAGGATTAAAGGAGAAGGGAGGGAAAAATAAAGGATAACATTTTAATCATACTTGCTTGCCTCAAGGTAACTGTCCAAATTGATAACTTGCTGTTTCAAAGTGTCCAAATTGATAACTTGCTGTTTCAAAGTGTACCGGCCAGGAAATATTCCAACTTCTAAAAACAGTGCACTCCATTGTGTTTAGTAGGTGAAAGGGGTTCAAATCATAGAGCTGGGCAGTGGCGACAGGCTTGTAGGAAATGCAATGCTAGTCCCAACAGGTGGTTGTCCAGCCTCTGCTTGAAGACCTATTCAAAGGGTTGTTGATAGTTGAAGGCAAGTTCTTACTGTTCTGCTACATTTATTTTTGAGGGATAATTTGCATGACCTTTTCTGTACACCAAGATAGTAGTTGAAGAGATTTGTTTTGTGGCTGGGCCAGAACACCATTAAGCTGAAATGTGCAGAGGAAAGAGGGAGACCGCAACCATTTGTCACCCCCCTAACACATTTGATCAGGATTGTTAGCAGATCTTGCCTGGATCATCTCCTGCCTGTGCTACCTCTCTTTTGACAGCCCCAGATTAGTCCATGTGGACCTGACTCAAGGTCAGGCATCCCCAAACTGCGGCCCTCCAGATGTTTTGGCCTACAACTCCCATGATCCCCAGCTAACAGGACCAGTGGTCAGGGATGATGGGAATTGTAGTCCAAAACATCTGGAGGGCCGAAGTTGGGGGATGCCTTTTCAAGGTGATCTAGGGCTGCCTTGACCTAGTCCAGGCAAATCCCAGATTAGCCTGAGTCATGCTGATTTCGTTCGGGACCTGAAATTTGTCTGGACCAAATGCACAGCCCTCAAAAATATCTGTAAGTGAAATAATCCAATAGAACAATCCTATTAGTTGTAGTACAAAACAACTGGATGGCACTAGGTTTAGGAAGGCAGATCTTGATGTCATGGACTGGCTGGATGCAAAGGAGATGTGTGAGGCACCAGTTGGGGAACCCCCAAGGAAAACCCCAGGGAAAGAAGGCTCCGAGTGAGGGGATTGGTGGTGGGATGACAGGAGAAGAGAAAGGAGGTGTGGTGGAAGCTGAAGTGGTAACAGGGTTTAGTGAGCAGGGAGAGTCTGTGGCAGAGGCAGTTCAGAGTCAGAGCCAGAAGCAGAGGCTGGTGAGGAAGGGAGCCAAGAGGCTGATATGAGTTAGGCTGGTGAAGAAACCAGGATGTCTTCTCCTCCTGTTGTGACCAGTTCCCCACCACTCTGATCTCCTAGGACCAGAAGAGGTATGAAGAGGGAGGAGCAGAGACAAACATGGCAATGGAGTCTCAGATTGCTTAGGGAGTACACAGGGGAGGAGGAGACTTAGGCAACTGTGGGGATCTACCAGGGTGTGTTGCTGTGCTCACTAGGCCTGGCCTCCTGAGCTAACCTTGTTTCCTTGAATAAAGAGTTAATTTCACTGACACAGTGTGATTTATTGCTGACCTGCCTCTGATTCCCACTCCTGACACTTATCTATGAACCTCCACCCGCAGATCTAGATCTAAGTAAGTTTTCCGTCTTTATTTTTTTATAAAGTGCAGAAATTGGTGCTAACATAATCTCTATTAGAAAAGAAGAAGCAATTCATATTGAATTGACATTTCTTACAGAACTCTCCTATAAATAACCTCAAAAGACAGTCCATTAATTAGCCTCCCTTGGCTTAATTAAAATGCCATATATCTTTCTGAACAGCATGCAGGATGAAGGGAGCGATAGCAACTGCTGGAAGAGCAGTGAGGAGTCCTCCTTCTACTGTGATCCACAGCGGCTTGAGCCTGATTTTTTTAAAAACCCAGCCACCTAATTTCCAGCAGCTGCAGATATTTCCTCACCATACAAGGGAGTGAAAAATAAATAAACAAATTGCTTTGGAGAGTTGGCTTTTAGAAATGGAAGGAATGGCTTTTAGAAATGAGGAATGGAAGAAGTAAAACCTTTTCTGGAGATGATAAAGCAAAACTTGTGACACAGTCCATAAAACCTGAGAAGAAGAAAAATACGACCGCGATTTTGGCAAGGGCAGGCACTGAAAAGCTGCACATGCAAAACATGATTAAATTGTAATTTTGATTTAAAAGCCTTTGCAAACACAAGAGAGAGATTTCACCTGGACCAACGGGAGATTTTAGGCACTTGGAAATAAGTGCTGAGGGTAAGCCTAACACAAGCCCAATGGCTGCTTGCTGGACACTAGAAGGTTGGCTTATTTATGCCCTGGTCTTTCAACTGAGAGATTCTCAAGATGACTTTGAAGAGGTTGTAATAGTTAGGGGGCCACCAAAGTGGGCACAGTGTTGCCCTTGAAGTCTCCCCCCAGCAACAATAAAGCCTCTCAGCACCCATCCCATTCAGGGGCCTCTTAGAGCTGAAGGAGGAAGTTGGAAGAGTGACGCTGAGAGAACATGCACAGAAGTGGGCATTCTAGACAGGGATTGGAAAATCCGTGAATTCTCTCTCTCTCATTCATTCATTCTCTCTCTCTCTCTCTCTCTCTCTCTCGTTTCCTCATTTCTCCAGTCTTAAGTTCAGTTCTCCACATTTCCATGTCAGCTTATCTTTTTATTTAAAAAAATCCTTATGAAAATGAATCAGCATGTTAGTGTGAATTTCACCAATCTACACATTTATATCTCTGCATAGTATATGATTTTTTGCACACATTACTCAGAGAATAAGTGCATTGCAAAATTCGGGAGGATTGCAAACGGTGTCTGTGTTTCAGTTTGTGCATTGTTTCAGAGAGTGCAAATTAGGCAGCTTCATCTTTAAATGAGAACTGAATCTAATTCCTCTTCCATCCCTAGCTGGAAAACAACAGCTGAACAGGGGTTACGCATGTTGACATATTGGTAAGAGGAGTTTAATCCTGAGTGGGCTATGTGATCCCTAGGTCGCTGTAGGTGCAATTACAATCAAGTGCAGGTAAGCATTTGCCAGATGTTTCTGTTGTGCCTTTGGGCCAAGAGTTTATTTTTAGCAAAGGACATAAACATCTGAAGATAAAGTATGTATCCACTACCTTTCTCAACTTGATCTCAATCTTGATGTCCTAGTTAAGAGAATTGTCTAGCAACATTAATTTCCCCACTTCTGTTTCCTACCTCAGTGTAACAGTCTGAGAAGCACAATCTAATCTACTTGTGACTTGGGGGGTTGGGGCTGGACAAGCACTCTGTTTGTTGACCAAAAGCTTCCATGTGTCACAAAGACAGGCAGGCCAGCCTCAACCCTGCAATTTGAGTCTTACATGACCCCCATTCATACAATCAACCAACTTGTGAAAGGGATCTGTGAATGGAAATGACCAATGGGGTGCCCAAAGGGTTCATCAACCTGGCCCAACAAGTTCTGCTATTATATATTCTCTATGTGTTGTGCATAGAGCCCGCTCAAACCCTGGGGGAATGGCATTCCAGTCACATATACTTTTTATGAGTGTGGAACTCACCTGAACCCATTCCCCCTCTTTTCTCAGATCTTGCTGAAGAGCAAGAGGTTAAATCCCTGGCATTTCAAGGTAGAACTGGGAAGAACCTCTGTCAGAAATCATGGAGAGCCACTGCTGGTCAATGTAGACCAGGGGCAGGGAACCTTCAGCCTGTAGGCCAATCTCAGACCACAGAGGGGGTCAAAATTGGCCTGCGAGGCTATTTCTAAAAAAAAAAACCATGCCCACCTGCCAATCAACTGATGTCACTTTGATGAGGGTCAAAGACATTCTTCATTGGCTGAGTGTCAGCAGGATTTAATCCCTGCTCATCAGCTAATGAGCAGGGGTTCAATTCTACAAAGTCATAAGGTCAGAGAGGGCTCTTATTCTTGCATTCATGCCAGGATCCAGATAAATTCCTTCTCAAGAACAGGATAACACAATCTGGAGCAAACTATGTGAACATACAGAACTTCTGCCGTAGGCTGGGAACAGGAACACTCAGCTAAAGCACAGCACAGGGCTGTTTGAAAGCCATTTTGAAAACAGCTCTGTGTTGCTCTTTAAAGCTCTCTTTTGGAGATTTAAAGAGCAGTGCAGGGCTGCTTGCAAAAGGACTTTCAAACAGCTCATACTGTGCTTTGAAGTCCCAGCAATCATGGCTTCAGAGCACAGCAGCTCCTGATGTCATAGTTATGTCACATTTGGCCTGCGAGGGGCCAGGAGATAATAGTCGGGTCTGCCTGCTAGGAAAGATCCCCCATGCCAGATTTAGGCAATACAGTGCAACCTTGGAAGCTGAACGTAATCCATTCTGGAAGGACATTTGACTTCCGAAACGTTCAAATTCTGAGGTGCAGCTTCTGATTGGCTAGCAGCTAGGCTTTTTGCATATTGGAAGCCACGTTGGACGTTCAGCTTCCAAGGAACGTTAAAAAACCAAAACACTTACTTCTGGGTTTTCGCCGTTTGGGAATTGAAACGTTCAGAAACAGAGCCAAGGCACCACTGTACTGAGCTAGGTGAAGCACTGGTCTGCCTTCCTTATATGGATAAGGTAGTTATATATTTTTATTATTTCTGTCTGGATGATATCTCAGACACTACAACTAGAGTTGCCTGGATAGGTAGCTCAGTGGTAGAGCATCTGCTTTGCATGTAGAAAGCCCCAGGTTTAATCCCTGGCATTGTCTCGTTAGTGTGGACAGTAGTGAGCTAGATGGACGGATGGTTTGATTCAGGGTAAGGCAGCTTCCTGTGTTCATTTAGGGCTGAAGTGCTGCTGCTGCTGTGCATGTGGGGACACTCTCCTATAGCAACCCACTTTCTTTTCACTTACCATCAACTAACAAGGATAAAATGTGTGGCCTTGACTTTGCTGGAGGTACAGTACTTGGACAGGGTCTGATCAGCACTGCTGTTAGAAAATGTGCTCTGCACTGCTGTTAGAAAATGTGCTCTGCATGCAAAGGATCCCAGGATGGGGACAATTCAGAGCAACATGGTCTGATTCCATGTACGGCTGCTTCCTGTGATTGATTTTAAATAAGGTGGTATCTTTTTAAGCATGGGGTGTAACTCAGCAGTAGGGGACATACTTTGCAAGTACGAGGTACCAAATTCAATGTCTGGCCTCTCCAGGTAAGGCTGGGAAGGACTGCCGCCTGAAATGTTGGAGATGCTGCCATGATGTCAGTGAAATACTGCGCCAGATGGGTCACTGGTCTGGCTCACTTTCCAATTCTTATTCTTATTAAATATGTACACCACCCTATACCGTAGATCTCAGGGCCGTTGACTACATACCTAAAAATGTTCCTACTGAACACAGGCATGCCAATGCTGTTATAACCAACAAAGCTGATCAGGGAATTTGCTGAGCTGCCAAAAGATAAGATACTCACCACATAATTCCTTCGTATCCACGTTGCTTTGAAATAAAGAAAAGAAAGACAGGAAAGAATAAGAATACACAAAATTAGAAGGAGAGAAAGCGGGAGCTGCAAGAAACTGAGAAAAAGTGGAGCCAGAACAAGATCACTACCAATGTTCAAAGATGTTATATATTGCTGTTCTCAATGAAACGTACATTTCAAAAGCCACACGCCAGGACTTTCACATCAAGCATTCCTGATCCAATTGTAATTAAATACACTGAATTGCACTTTGCACATATTGTATTTTGCTTTTGTTGTTGTTAACAAATGAATGCAATGAAAGGTAATTAGTGTACAGTAAAATCTCATTTATGCAGATCATGGCAGGGACAAATAGTACTTTCAGGGTTATGTTTTAACTGTGCATTCCTTGCCTTAACACAAATTAAATTCTGCGGACAGAATCACACAACTTGATCATATCTACATAGTTTCTCTCATTTTGCATAATATTGCTATTTTGCTAAATTTATTGGTATATTAGCTAATCACAATGTGGGCTAAATATAAGGAAGAACTTTTTGATACTAGGAGCTTTTCAACAGTGGAATGGACTATCTTGGAAGGTGGCAGGCTCTCATTCGAGTTTTTTTAATGGAGGTAGGCTGACCAGGGTTTTTTTTAGTTGTGATTCCTGCATTGCAGGTAGTTGGACTGACAATTCTATGTTTTTAAGAATTGTCTGAAATGGTTTATCCAGCTGCCTAGTTGACTTCTTAAATTTCAGCAAGCATTGTCCACATCCTTTCAAGTCTCTTTTTGCAGCCAGTGGGTGAAAACACGCACTCTGGAATGCAGAGGCAGTAATTACCTTTAAATGCCTCTTAAAAGCATATATATCTACCCAAGCTTTCCTGGACTCTGCCTCTTAATTTTTAATTCTGTTTTGAACACTGCTGATTTTATCTGTGGAACACATGTTTTCTGTTTTTCTTACATTTTTGGAAATTTTATTGCTTCTTATCTGTACTTTTTAATGTAAACCACAGAGATCTTTTTATTATTATATTGAACTGTATGTTTTTAAATGAATAAACTTTCTAAAAAAGAAAAGAAAGCTGAGATTCTTAGGAAGCTGGTTTGTGGTTTTTTTGTTTTTGTTTTTGCTGAATTTCATCTTTGTTTTTCCTGCGCCACTGCAGAATTTTGTCATATATGCACCCCTGGGTTATGGGTGCTGCTGAAACAACATTTGAGCTTTCCTCTTATGCTGGTTCTACCCTGAGCCCTGGTGTATGGAGGTCTCGTACACCCCAGGTAGTGTGGTTGCTGACCTTGAGCCAGACATCTTGGAGAGTGAAGTCAAATGGGCCTTAGAAAGCACTGCTAATAACAAGGCCAGTGGAAGTGATGATATTCCAGCTGAACTATTTAAAATTTTAAAAGATGATGCTGTTAAGGTGCTACACCCAATATGCCAGCAAGTTTGGAAAACTCAGCAATGGCCAGAGGATTGGAGAAGATCAGTCTACATCCCAATTCCAAAGAAGGGCAGTGCCAAAGAATGCTCCAACTACCGCACAATTGCGCTCATTTCACACGCTAGCAAGGTTATGCTCAAAATTCTACAAGGCAGGCTTAGGCAGTATGTGGACCGAGAACTCCCAGAAGTGCAAGCTGGATTTCGAAAGGGCAGAGGAACCAGAGACCAAATAGCAAACATGCGCTGGATTATGGAGAAAGCTAGAGAGTTCCAGAAAAACGTCTACTTCTGCTTCATTGACTATGCAAAAGCCTTTGACTGTGTCGACCACAGCAAACTATGGCAAGTTCTTAAAGAAATGGGAGTGCCTGATCACCTCATCTGTCTCCTGAGAAATCTCTATGTGGGACAAGAAGCTACAGTTAGAACTGGATATGGAACAACTGATTGGTTCAAAATTGGGAAAGGAGTACGACAAGGTTGTATATTGTCTCCCTGCTTATTTAACTTATATGCAGAATTCATCATGCGAAAGGCTGGACTAGATGAATCCCAAGCCGGAATTAAGATTGCCGGAAGAAATATCAACAACCTCAGATATGCAGATGACACAACCTTGATGGCAGAAAGCGAGGAGGAATTAAAGAACCTTTTAATGAGGGTGAAAGAGGAGAGCGCAAAATATGGTCTGAAGCTCAACATCAAAAAAACCAAGATCATGGCCACTGGTCCCATCACCTCCTGGCAAATAGAAGGGGAAGAAATGGAGGCAGTGAGAGATTTTACTTTCTTGGGCTCCTTGATCACTGCAGATGGTGACAGCAGTCACGAAATTAAAAGACGCCTGCTTCTTGGGAGAAAAGCAATGACAAACCTAGACAGCATCTTAAAAAGCAGAGACATCACCTTGCCTACAAAGGTCCGTATAGTTAAAGCTATGGTTTTCCCAGTAGTGATGTATGGAAGTGAGAGCTGGACCATAAAGAAGGCTGATCGCCGAAGAATTGATGCTTTTGAATTGTGGTGCTGGAGGAGACTCTTGAGAGTCCCATGGACTGCAAGAAGATCAAACCTATCCATTCTTAAGGAAATCAGCCCTGAGTGCTCCCTGGAAGGACAGATCGTGAAGCTGAGGCTCCAATACTTTGGCCACCTCATGAGAAGAGAAGAATCCTTGGAAAAGACCCTGATGTTGGGAAAGATTGAGGGCACTAGGAGAAGGGGACGACAGAGGACAAGATGGTTGGACAGTGTTCTCGAAGCTACGAACATGAGTTTGACCAAACTGCGGGAGGCAGTGCAAGACAGGAGTGCCTGGCGTGCTATGGTCCATGGGGTCACGAAGAGTCGGACACGACTAAACGACTAAACAACAACAACCCTGAGCCCTGCATGGAGCTGTCCAAGGTCCTATTAAAATCTTGCCTTTGTACAGTACTGCTGTAATCATCTCTCAAAACAGCAAGCAATGAGTCACAATACAGAAATGCCTCTCTTGCTGCACCGCTCTAGAGTTCCTTAGTTCATTTAGTCATCCTTCATCATCATCATCTTAAGGTAGCTTATAGCAACTAAACAATAAATACAATAAAACCACATAAGCATTGATGGGAATATTGAGGCCAAACTATTACATTACAACCACAGCAGTGCATCTGATGTTGAGCAACATCAAACATTCCCTAACGCTTAAGGAAAAGAGATGGATCTTAAGGCTCCATTGAAAGCTCAGCAGTTTTGACTCCAATCAAAATTCCTGGGGTGCCACCACTAAGAAGACCTCAAACTGCACCCCCATGGGTTTCATCTGTAAACCGGGGTCCCTCAGCAGACATTAAGGCTGTTGAGTGGCAATCCGGAGGGGCATGCCTTCAGGTTTCTGGTTCTTATGTAATAACTACATGATTAACAAACACACAAGGAGCTATAGTTTCTGGAATGGACAAATTATCCCAGAAAGGTTGTAGGTCTGCTGTTTCTTCTAAACAGCATTGGTCAGAGGCTGAAAGAGGGTCTCCTTAGCTCCACTATACCTCTGTCTGACATGTGCAATGTATATCCTCTTGTCTTTAATCTGCACTTCCTCTTGCACCTCTGTCATATGCTCATATATGCAGAACAAACCTTCTATGGATGTGCTAACCAGTCTATTTGTCACTGAGAGCCTTACAGCTTCATTGCAAATGCTGCCACTGCCTTGTAAGGCAATAATAAAAAAAAACCCTTCTGTCCTAGAATTTTTTATTTTACTGGTTTTATTTATGTGCTAGAGAACTGTTTGATTAACTCAGACTCATTCTTGATTTGACTGATGGGTCAAATTTTAAGTGGATTATGGAGAAAGAATAATCAAAAAGCCTTTCATTGCTAGAATTCTTAAGGCTGCTTCATAAATTCAGAAATAGCTTATGGTGCATTCTTTCAGACTGCTGGCATGGGGTCAATTCCTAGATGCTTCCCCATGTCAAAAATCCCCAGCAAATGAAAACCTTGCTCATCAGGGAAAGAGGTAGCCTAAATTCCTTCTCTCTGTGAGTGGTTGTAGGATTGAAGCCTAAATGTATTTGTTTCATAAAGCACAGATTTTTTTGATGTGCTGTCTCTCAAAATGTGCATTTTAAAATTAATTTTGTTACATGTTTTTGAGACAAGAACCATGCTAGAACATTCAGGGGAGTGAGGAAGCTGGCAGATAACCAAGTTCTGATTTTCACATCAGTCTGGAGGTGCTGATAATGTCAACTCATTCACAAAAATCAAATTTCTCAAGTATCTCTAAAGCTAAAGGATTATAGAAAAAGCCTTAACTTTGACTTGAATGTGCCCAGCCCAACACACTCAAAAGCCTTGTGTTTAGGTTATTTTATTTTTATTTTATTTTTAGTAACACCCTTCACCCAAATATTTGTTTTGCTGCAAATTAGGCTCAACATCTTTGGCTTCAAAAGAAGTACTATAGGGCCTGATTTAGCAGTAGGTTTACAACAGGGAGACAGAATTTCTGGTCTGTGGGCTTACTTTGGCCCACAGGCTGTTTTACTCAAACCACACCCATGTTTTCTGAGCCCTAGGTCACGTATGATGTCAGATGTGAGAAATTTCAAGTTCTCTCCCACTCCCTCTTGAAACTCAAGCTGGGCTGCAAATGAAAAACAGTCACGCTGCATTTGTAAAAGAAGAAAGAAAGAATTGAATGTGTACGTAGAGAACACTCCTAATTAGTTTACAGTATGTCACCTGATATCATGGTGATGTCAGGTGATTGACAGGTGGGTAGCTTGCCCACTTGCCATAGTGGCCAACATGGGGTGGGCGAGTTCAGGATTCAGCATGCTTGCCAGATCCTGTTCACCACTCCTAGTTTCCAAGATGCAAGTTACAAAGTTTAAAACAATGCAAGTTTTTTAATCGACCAAGCCAGTATAAAAGTGGATAATAACCTCCCCAATTTTCTGTTTTCCTCTTAAATGCATGCCAGCATTCCCCAAGTACTCTGCGGGTAGATTTGCCCAACCTGGTGGCCTCCAGATATTGTTAGACTCCAACTCCCATCAGCCCCAGCCAGCATGTGCAATGGCCAGAGGTGATGGGACCTGGAGTCTAGTAACATCTGGTGGGCCACAAGTTCTTTGCCCTTGATTTAGATGGTCCACTACATCCAGGGAACCATGGTCTATCTTCTGACCATATTGAAATATTAGAATCTGAGAACAGAAGGTTCATTGAAATTGCAGTCCCAGTCTAGATATTTAGCTGGCCTGTGCCTGTCCTGTTTCAAACTGAATTCAAGGTATATTTTTCTCAGAATGAGGCCAACAAACTGCTTCCCTTGGCACTGGATTTTGGATTAGCAGATGTTCCTTATCAGCTAGCTGAGGAGCAAGGCTATTCTCACTTTTAAAATATAGTTTTTTCTCATTTTTAAAATATAGTTTCATCCTGATAAGGCTTCCAAGGATAGTGTGTGATTGACAGCACTCTCTTGCTGAATCAATTCCAAGCCATATGTCTCATTTCCCACACACCCCTCACACACATACACAAAATTTGGCTTAAAACAGGGGTGTCTAACCTGTAGCCTTTCAGTTGTAGTTGGACTCTAGTTCTCAAGAGCCACAACCAGCATGACTATGATCAGGAATGATGGAAGTTGCAGCCCAGCAACACCTGGCAGGCCAAAAGGTCAACCATCCATGGCGTAAAAGCCATGTCTTTGAGATCTAGCTAATATTTAATAATCTCTCCTGAGCCTGTTCTGGTTCCCAAAGCCTAAAATTTTTTTGCAGGGCTACTGAGAGTTAATTTCCATGAACATATGTTACTCTCAAACTGATGCCATTGAAATGCTAAACATGCAAATGCAAAAATTCCTAAATAAAATCTAGCCTACTTTAGCTGAGAACAGTTCAGAGCACACCAGGGGCAAGTAATTGCTTAATCAGAATCCTAACCAAATTTATAAGGAGGAAGACAGTGTAGGCAGAAAACAGAACACTACTTTCTGAAGAGCAGGAGTAATTGAATGTAGATGCAAGTTAATTAGTTGGACTTTTGGTTACAGAATTTCACCTGCAGTGAAGCAATGGACTTTTTTACTTGGTTTTTTATGATGGATGGAACCACTAATTTCTGTATGTATATTGATCATATGTGCAATAATGCCCCAGAAACACCTGGCTCAGGTGTCAAAGGCCAGGGTAAAGAAGTATGTCTTTAACATTTGCTGAGAGCTGTATAGTAAGCCCTACACATCTCTGTGGGGAGATAATTCCATGATAAGGGCTGCGACAGAGAATGTCTCCTTCTGGGCCACCACACCCTGAGTTTCTGAGGGTGGTGGAATAACCAAGAGGGCCGACACCACTAATCTTAACACCCAGGAGGGTCTGTGGAGAAGGAGGCAGTCTTTAAGATATTTGGGGCAAACTGGCAGCCATTTCCCGAGGAATACTAGGTTCTGTTTGAACCAGTGTCTATAGACTTGGGCTGTGAGCTCTCCCGACCAAACAAGAGACCCCATCCAGAAAGACTGAGGAACCTCATATGAACAGGGACTTTAAAACCACACTAGAGCAAAAACTGCACAATGAAGCACCCCTATCGAAGAAAGCTTCTTGGTTCAGAGATAGGTCTGCTGGGAGATTAATTCCCTGTGTGCAGTTATAGGCTTGTCATATGACTGTGTGTGTTTTCATTCCACAGAGTGGAAGTGATGTAGACAAGATGTTTGTCTTACTGTGTTCCTAAGTGGAACTGTTGTTCCTTTGTTCTTTCTCTTTGCTGTGTGAAGCTAGAGAGAGGGGGAGCCATGCTACAGTGCTCCGTGTGTTTATGTGTAAATAAACTAGCTTAGCCAAGATGCTGTGCTACTGAGTTCTGTTACGCTACTGCACAACCTCTGCTGATCCCTAAAGTGTGCTGGTGTCTTCTGGCACCAGTCGCTGTGATGTTCGGGCTGGAGAATGCTTATGAAGCTCCCGAACGATCACCCAGGAGGGGGAGAACATGCCAGCCGGGCACGTGTCGCTGCCAGGGTCCTACTCATAAGTAGGCCTTTTCCTGACAAAGTCTGCACCCTTAAAAAAAAGGAACATTAAACATTAAAGCTTAATATATAAGTGTATATTAGGTGTATTAAGCGTATATTAGGCTAGCACTCAGCATGACTAAAAATTCACTTTCAATTTAATCAGCATTTCTATTAGCATACCTAATTAAAGCATTTACTGAAATCATAACCGTGATTTAATGGAGAGAATTATAAAAAACCTTTAGAAAAACACATTGTTAAAAACAACTGTTATATAATTCTGGAGTTCTGTAACTTCTCAGCAAGGAAAAATATATCCCGCAAGGTCACTGACTGAACCTTGATGTTTCTTCTGAAGATACATACTCTCAGGAGTGTACTTCATCTATTAAATTGTGAAATTAAAGTTCCTGTTTCTCAAAGATATCCTCCCCTGCCCCACACATTCTACTGTCAAAGTTCAAAAAATTTGGTGTCTATGGCCCCATTCACACAATACATTTTAAAGCATTATGATGCCACTTTAAACAGTCACGATACTTCCCCCCAAAGAATCACGGGAAGTGTAGTGTGTTAAGAGTGCTGAGATTCCAAACACCACCAGTCCCACCTAGCATGGCCACAATGGTCAAGAATGGTCAAGAATGGTTGACCACATTCTTGAATGGTCAAGAATGGTTGACCACAATGGTCAAGAAGTCTTAAGACAGGAGTCATATTCAGCAAAAGTTTCCCAGCATTTCAAGACTTAAGTCCTCCAAAAATATATTTTCCTAGGCCTTTTCATTCATAAAATCGAGCTGTGCTGTATTTTTGTTTTGCTGGTTTTAAAGTAGTTCTGGAGTATTTGACTCTCATTTTATGTTATTGGTTTATACTGATTTGATTTACCCCTCTCCAATAGCATTTTATATTAGTATTTGAAAACTGCTAACATTGATGGGTAATAAAGGAAGAAGCAAACCAACCACCCAACAAACAGATGATAGATTAGATAGATAGATAGATAGATAGATAGATAGATAGATAGCAGCAGCAGCCTAGGGAACAGAATGACAGTTAAAAACAAAACAAAACAACAAAGATTTTACAAGAGGAAAGCACATCAAAGGCTCTTCTTTAATGTGTGTGAATCTCACATGGATTATGTTCCCACAGGGCTGTTCAAAATGCCAATCATCACCAGATCAGCATTAGCTGAAACTAATAAGCTTTCACTGCACCGCCCCCCCCCAAAAAACCCAGCAGGTTCACTGCAGCAGCTGCTGCTGTTGCAGGAGGCTGGTTGCACTGTGCAAAAGAGCCCCTCCACCACTGTTGCTTTCCGTAAAGGATGTCAGAGAATTCCAGCAAAAACAGAAACGGGATGGAAATTATTCTCATGAATATGATTGATATTGTTATTGTTGCTTACAGTTTGCATATGATGTGTAATGGATTATACCCCCAAACAAACACACACACACACACACACACACACACACACACACACACGTATTGTTTTTCTTTTGTATTGAAATGAACGGGGTGGAATAACTTAATGACCACGTGAGTACATAACTTACTTTATTTGTGTAATTAAATGCATAAGTTATGTAATTTCACCACAGTGCACAGTGAGATGAATAATTGGGCCAAAGACAAGGCTTGCCACCACCACCCTTTATTGTTAATCTACTATACAGTATACAGTATTTTGGAAAGTGCTTTGACTGCTTGCCTGCCAATTTGTTATCTATGAATTCAGCCGCCTCTTGAGAAATTGTCATTCCTGAGGGGAAGGTGGTGGGCACTGTCCACCATTTTGAATTAAGATGGAGAACTGACACATTCCTTTGGTGTGACGTCACCCTTTGTTTGGCACAGCTTTGCTTGTCTCTTGAGATATTGTCACCAAACTTGGTACAAGGGTTTCTGAGGTGGGGCAACAGAGTTTGTCACCAGGCACCATTTTGAATCAAGATGGCAGACTGAAATGCCATTTTGGTGTGACTTTGGATATTTTCTGACATAGGTTTGGCCTCCTCTTGAGATGTTGTCCCCAAACTTGGCATGAGGGTTCACAAGGAGGGAGTGGTGGTCTTTATCAATGTTTGGATGACACACGCCATTTTTATTAAAGATGGCAGAGTAAAATGTGAAAAATAAAACTATGTCCCCCATTATGCCTTGATACACATTGAAAGCCATGCTTAAGCTCACTAAATAAAGTACTCCAAATTCCTCAGCAAGGCATTATCTTTATTTGGACCAATCAAATAGTAACAGACGAGTAAGCAAGCTTTTGAGTTGCTCCAATCTCTTAATCAGAAGTTGATTGGAGGATTTGAAAGCTAGCACGCTATTTTGGTTGGCCTTCATTGCCTGGCTGAGAATTTTTGAATTCCCCTTATGGGCAAACCCAGCTACCTGTGATTTTTGTGTGCATTCAATCGCAGTCAGAAATGTATGTTTAAAAAAATGTATCAACCTCCAAAACAATGAAAAGTGTGTATAAAATAGTTTATGAGTAGCAAGAGAAAGCTACATATAAAATAGATGTATCTGTAGGCAAAAGTGGTAACCAATATTGTGAAACAGTTGCAACATTTGTGCTAGACACCTTAAATTGTCCTGGATTGCATCCAGTTTTGTACTTCCTGAGAACACAAATGGAGAATTTCTCACAGATGGCAGCTGCAGAGCCCCCCTTAGAGGCTCTTGGTTGATTTTTCAAAACTATGCTAATATTGTTCATCTGGTATAGCTCTTCTACAAGAACATAATCAATGGTGCTCTGCCACAAAGAGTTTGTTGCTCACATTGTTTCAAAATATAAAAAGGCAAATACGTATAAAGGGGTATTTCAAAATAATAATAATAATATCATGTTCCTGCATGTTCCTGCTGTAGCAACATTTTTTTTACAAAACTTTAGCCACAGCTTTTGTCTACATATAGGTAGTTTTTTCTTTGATATTCATAGGCACGATTTTCGCGCTTTTTGGGGTCCCTGTGGTTTTTGTTTGTTCCTCTTCCTTCTTCGGGGGGACCTACTCCTTTGGCTTTTTTGGGGGGGGAAATGTAACCTATTACCATGTCACATAAAAGAACTGTGTCAGGTGTGTGTTTGCTGTCTGCTCTGTTTGTAATTTATCATTTACCTTTTTGTAAGAAAGCTCTTTTAGCAACAGAGCCACAGCTGTTAAGCAGCCTAGCAGAGGAGCTTAGTTCTTGAAAGTCATTCTAGTTTGATCTAACAGATGAGCCCTGGCAAAGGACCCCAAGCCAATTTGTTCATCCACTATGGTGATTTTTCTTCCCATTCGTGATGGGGGGGGGGAGCCAAGCCTCTCCCCTATCTCCCACCTGCTGGGCTTATAAAGTGGCAGTTCTGCTATCACACACCACCTCCGTAGGTTCCCTCTGTTATCTACTCTTGCATCAACTTTCGTTTGCTCAGGCTGTCCATGGCACACAGCACAGCATTATATCTGCTCCTTTCCTTCTCCTAAGTGTAATGCAAATTGAAGTTTTATAATCTCAGTTAATAGTTGCTCGAGGGTTTCCTTAAATAGTTTCTGTGCCCTCAGGGCCATCTCAAAGCCCAAACTCTATCATTCAATACCAAGAGTAATTGCATTTTCTTCATTTGAAATGCACAACATTTCACATTATTAAACATACACGACTGGTGGGAGGGAGGGAGGGAAGCCTTGACCTGGGGTGGGTGGGTGGGGAGTAGCAAACCACAGATCCCAGGGCCAAAAATGGCTCTCCATGGCTCTCTTTCTGCCTCTCAGGACTCTCACCAAGCTGTTCCTCAGCCTGGCCTCACCCCTCACTGGTTTCCCTTTTGCACACACACCCTTGTATGTTTTTGCCTGGCTGGAATGTGCCCTAATAATGCTTGCTGGTTGAAGGATGTGTATTAGCATGTGTAGAAGCTAGTCTACCACTCAAAGGTAACATTTACATTTGTTGCGCCACCTGCTGGTTAAACCAAGCACTGGCAGGGTCTATAAAAGGTGCCACACACCTGACCAAGTTCTGAGGACTCAAAATATTGTAAAACAAAATTTATATCCTCCTTCCTCGACTGAAAGCCTTCTAAGCAGTCTACAAAGGCAAACTAAAAGATTCATTAAAAATACCAGTAAAAACAAACACCAAAAACAAATGAACATAAATTTTAAATGCCAATAAAATAAGCAATTTAAAAACATTTATACCTTACAAAATTACATGCTGAAATAGCAGTCCTGAGTAGGCTTGCTGAAACAAAAAATAGCTTTAGCAGGTGTGGAAAATAATGCAGTGGAGGTACCTGCCTAATATCAATACACAGAGAGTTCCTAAGAGTTGGTACCTCCACCAAAATGAGCGATCAATTCTGTGCAGGTACAGAATCGCTATTATTAGGTGGCAGTTGTAAAGTACCACTTCAGTTGCCACTTCAACTGAAGCAGTTGAATGGGCACATATGGGCCAGTAAAGTTGTGCCAAACTGCTGAAGGCTTTATGTAGTACATTAGTACCTTGGTTCTTGAATGGCTTGGCTCCTGAACAAATCGGCTCCTGAATACTGCAGACCCGGAAGTAAGTGTTCCGGTTTGCCGAACGTCCGACGTGGCTTCCGCTTGAGTGCAGGAAGCTCCAGCAGCCAACTGGAAGCCATGCTTTGGTTTTTGAACCATTTTGGGAGTCAAACGGATTCCCGGAACAGATTAAGTTTGAGAACCAAGGTACCACTGTAATAGTACCACCTTGAATCTGGCCCAGTAACAAATTAGCAGCCAGGACAGATCTCTGAGCAGGGGTACAATATGCTGACAAGATCTCACTCCTGTCAGCACTTGTACTGCAGGATTCTGCACTAACTAACTGCAGTTTCTGAATCAAATGCAGGGAAAGTCCCACATATTATTTACATATTATGTAAATAATAAACCTCTGCAGTAATTCATTCTTGAAGTTACCAATGTCTGGTCTATTGCTGTCAACCTACCCCAATTGATGAATGGCTGCTGCTGATAAAAGGTGCTCCTGGCCACCAAGACCACTTGGGTCTCCAGTGAAAAAGTTAGATCCAGAAGCACCTCAGGTAGTGAACCAGCTCCTTCAGGGATAATACCACCTCATTCAGGGAAAACAATTGGCCAGCTTCTCAGAAATAGAAGCCACTTAGCCACACGATTCCTTGAAGTCATACTGTTTATTAAGTTTATCATCCAGATAGTTTGTGTAGGAACTGTTGGGACTTAGCCTATGTGTAGCTTCCCAGAGAAGCAATTAATGAGTTGGCCGAAGGCCAAGAAGACTGAGCAGAGGGAGTTTATCTGCCTAGTGATATGGGAGCCGTGGATACAACTCTGCTATTGGATAAGGTCACCCATATAGGCATGATGACTCATGACTTTCCGTTGGTTGGTGTGTGGTTAGTTCTTGGAGTTAGTTGGAGTTTGTTCAGAGAGAGAGAGAGTTAAGATCCGTGTCTGTATCTTGTATATAGTAACTTGTGAGTGTGCTGTAAATAATAAACCTCTGTAGTAAACAAGTTACTAGTGAGCAGCGTCTTGCTCCTGCTTCATCCTGCCAGCTTGCAACCGAATGCTTCCAGAAAGTCTGCGTATGCTCTGCAATATTCAACAGGAACAGCACTGACAAGTATTAGAGGTTAGCTGACCTTCATAGCATTCTCTGTGTGGAGAATTTCAGCCTGTTTTAGATCTACCCGAGTGTAATGAAGGCAAATGGCATCTCTCAGCTTAGGTTGGAAGTATAGATTTTCTTTTTGGTGCATCAGGAGTTCATTCCTTTGCAAGCCAATAAAAAAAATATTTAACTGCATTCAGCTTGTATGCCAACTTCTCGCTCCTTGCAGGATATATTTTTCCCAGGAGATCAATTCCACTTACAATCAAGCTGAAGGTCAAACTACACTGTGCCTTTGGAGGGTTCTGAAATGAGAAAATGGACCCAAACAGTACAGAACTTGGGATTAACTCATTGTGGCCTTCAAGAATTTCAGATGGTATTTTACAGATAATGATGGGAAGATTCCTTTGACAGCTGGAGTCATGGAATAAAGTATTGTGCTAAAGTCCCCATTTAACTGTCAGGCTGGCTAGGCAATCTTAAAGCAACCAGTGTCCTGTATTAGGGGATAATAAAATAATAATAATAATAATAATAATAATAATAATAATAATAATAATAATAATAATTTATTACTTATACCCCACCCATCTGGCCGGGCCTCGCCAGCCCTACTGGGAGGCTCCCAACAGAATATTAAAAACACGATAAAACATCAAACATTAAAAACTTCCCTAAATATGTCGTAGTTCAGTAGTAGAGCATCATGCAGGAAGTCCCAGGTTCATTCGTTATTATTTCTAGATAGGCATGGGAGAGACCCCTGCCTGAAACCCAGGAAAGCTGCTGCCAGTCAATGTAGACAATACTGAGCTAGATGAACCAATGATCCGACTAAGTATAAGGCAGCTCCTTATGTTCTTCCAGCTTAGGTTCCCAGGAGAGGGCAGATTGATGGTGGGGCACTCAATAATAGGACAGCAGTGACATGCTGGAGAGCAGGAGCAGGAGAGCAAGGCAAGACCAGCCAAATCCAGTAGACAGTGTTAGCTCCCAGCCAGGGTGGCAGGGCAAGGAGGCAGCTTTTCAGCACCTTGGAGAGCATACATTGACCTGACACCGGGTGCAGGCTTGCCAATGGGCAATGCTGGTTGGGACTGATAGGAATTGTTGTCTAAAACAACTGGAGGGCACCAGGTTGGAAAGGGGACTGCTTTAAACTAATGGTGCAATGAACAGTGCAATCATATACATATTTACTCAGAAGTAAGCCCCGCCGTATTCAATGGGGCTTACTCCCTTGTAAGTGAGGATTGTAGTCTTATAGACCAAATTACAGTAGATACTTCCAATGTAATTTTCATATTAATCATTCCAGAATAAATTACCCTTTTCTATGAGAATCACTGTTTGATATACAGAAGTTTGAAATGAGTTAATTTGATGCCCAATGAGGGTAATTGGTTTAGCTGATGAAAAACAGTTAGCTCAATTATTTTTTTTCAAGTATAGCATAAGATGCAGGAAGTGATAATTAGCTAAGCAAATTGATTATTAAAGGATTGAGGATCAGAAAGATTTGTAGTTAACTTGTTAAATCGACTTTGACCCAAGCTTTGCTTAATAAGGGTGGGGAAAATTTATTCATAGCAGCATCAAATAAAGAATGAATGTCTGAAATAATTAAAGCAGTGGTAATCAATGTGGGGCCTTTCCAGGTGTAGCAAGAATCCAACTCTCATCAGCCCCAGCCATCATGACCAATGCTGGATGGAAAATATAAAAGTGTTATAAATTTTATTTTAGTAATTTTCTTTAAAATATTTCTAAACTGCTTTTCAATTACATAAAAAGAAATGCAACACTAGTTCACACCATAAGGCACAACAATATCCACAAAAAGCTTTGATAAAATCAGTAAAATCCTCAGAATGGCCTAGGACAGGCATCCCCAAACTTCGGCCCTCCAGATGTTTTGGACTACAATCCCCATCTTCCCCGACCACTGGTCCTGTTAGCTAGGGATCATGGGAGTTGTAGGCCAAAACATCTGGAGGGCCGCAGTTTTGGGGTGCCTGGCCTAGGACATCAGGAACCCACCTTCGTAATAATAAGGGTCACAGCAAGCCAAGGTAAAAAGGTAATTTTTCAGCAGCTAAGGGAAGACCCTTGTGGTATGAACACCCTTGTGTTCATTCAATGGGGAGAGCACTCAGCATGGTAGGTATCACAACAAGAAGGCCCTGTCCACGCACACACACTCCCCCGATTGGACTTCTGTAGGTCATGGTATAGACAGGAGGGTCCCACCTGCAGACAGCTGTGACCTGGGAGAAAGTGGTCCCTCAGACAACCTGGTCCTGAATTATCTAAGACTTTATACATCAAAAGTCAACAACTTAAAAGTTGGCTCAGTAACTAATTGGCAGCCAGGGCAGCTCCTTCAGCACAGACATCATTTACAGGACAGAAGACAGCCTACCGAGCAATCCATCAGCATTTTAGTGTGAATTTCTCCTAGTAAGCACATTTCTGTATGGAACTTTCCATAATATACACATTTTTTGCAAATGTGTTTTATTTTCACTAATATGTTTCCTTGGCTGGAGAACTGCATTGCAAATTTCTGAGAAGAATGAATGTGAAAGGAAGGCTGTGTTTCAATTGCTTCAGAAGTGCAAATTAGCTAGTTTCAGCTTTAAAGAGGAACGGAATCAGATTTCTTCCCCATCCCTGGGCAGCCCCATGGCATGTTGCAGTAATGGAGTCTTGAAGTTACCAGTTAATGGGACTTGGTGGCTAGGCTACCCCCATCCATGCTTGAATGAATATGATGGAGGCTGCTGAGCTCATTCTCCAAGCTGTCTGCCAGAAAATCTCTTTGTTACAGCCATCATGCCTCACCTATTAATTGGCGGCCACTTAACAATGCTTACGGCCGCGTCTCATCGATATGCCTTCCTTAAAGCTAGGTTCAATGTTTTTCCAACTAACGTGCTGAGACATAGATTTACTAAGGGCCAAGTCTCTTCAATGTGTGCTTGCGAAATGAAATCAACTGAATCTTTACACCATGTCATGTTTATCTGCCCTATGTACAGTTCGGCTCGTGCTAGTATATTAAACTCCATAATCCAGCCTATGGCTGACAATCCAGTTGACCTTCAGCTAGCCTGGGTTCTTCAAGATGTGGACCCTTATATCACTCTACAGGTTGCTAAATTCCTAACAGCCGTCCTCTCGTACAAGAGACGGAATGGAATGTTAGCTGATTATTGATAGTTATAAGAATTTTTTTTTAATGACATCAGATATTGATTTTAGTTAGGTGCCTAAATTTTTAATCTTAATCTTAAACCTTCAAGATATGTTTTTTGAATTGTTAATATTTGTCCTTGTGAGCTGTGAATTGTGTTATATTATCTGTGGTTTGTACGAGTCTGCGGTTTTTATTTGATTTGTTTTGTTGTGTTGTGTTTTATGATGGGCGTACAGCCGAATAAACATATTTGCATTTTGCATTTTTGCGGCCAGAGGAGAACGAGGCTCTCAAAGGATTTGGCCCTTGGTCCCTAGCTGCAGGTCTCTAATGTGCTTATTTTAAATGCTTTATACACTGCTTAATAATTTCTAAACAGTGTATAGTTGGGACACAAAAGGGATATAGCATTCAATCAATTAAAATCAACCATAAATTTGTGGCGGCAGCGGCGGGGGGGGGGGGCAGACTTCTTAAATACCTGCTGACATTATTTTTAAAAAAGTTTTCGCCATGCACTGGAAGCTCAACTGAGGGTGTGTGTGTGTGTGTGTGTGTGTGTGTGTGTGTGTGTGTGTGTCCTACAACACTGAACACACAGCTGCAGTTTGATACAAGCCATGTATCTGAGTCATGGAGGACCACTAAGACAGAGTGAGTCCCCTGTGGACCACATGGATAGGGCAGAGTTATAAGGTATCATGCAGTCCTCAAGCTATCATGGACTCAAGTTGTTAAGGGCCTTGTAAATTAATACCTGGCCTCTTAGAAGAACTAGGGCTTCTCCGATTAAGAATTTATATTTCATTTCTGTAGCTTCACACACATTCTCATTCTTTTTTTATGTAGACCAAAAAAAAAAAAAGAACACAGCTGCCCCAATTTTCTTTAAACTGATGTCTCTATTCCAAGTTGCTTCCAATTTTGTTTCTCCCGCTCTGCATTTGGAAAAAAAGGGGGATGGTCAATATTATCTGGGTTCACCTCTGGCTAACATGCGATTCTGAAACATGTCAGATGGCTTCCTACAAATTAGATCGCTTAATAGCTTAGAGCTTCATTTGTCCGGGGAATGTGTGCACGACTCGTGTACATCAGCAGGTTTCATTTAGGATGCTGACTAGCAATTTCTTTCCTCTCCTATTTCCTGCAGGGGGGAGCATGTTCCACAGAACGTGAGACACTGAAAGTGTTCCTTGAACAGCTTTATTTTTAGGTTGACGATAGCTATGGATGAATCAAGGCGGCAGAGATATCAGAATGATAAATATACCGGATGATGATATGCCGGAGGATGTTGCTACAGGCAACAAGGTGGGGAAATGTAGAACAAAGTGAAGAAATAAATAAGGGAAAATGGATCTCTACCCTTGATACTCCCCTCCCTCATATTTTGAAAGTAAACGTATTTTCATGGGTTATAAAAATGGCTAGCTGTGTTTCAGTTCATGTATTTTTTCAGGATGCATGAAGTATGAAAAAGGGGGGGGGGAGAGGCAGGGTGGTGGGGAGTACTGCATGGTACAAACACACTAGCACCAGGTTTGCTCCACTGCTGCATTTGCACCATGCACCCTTCCCTTCCACCTCCCACTCTCTCCCAGTAAGAAACAGTGACCCACCTGCTGGGAACCTAGCATTGCAGCTGCACCTCAGCCAGTGAGGGTGCTTATGCATATGAGAAGCTGACTGTCTTCATTAGATTGGTAGGTTCCCATTTTTTCACTTCTGGGCTAGGTGGTTTGAGTAACCCTAACACAATATAGTCTGGGATTTGCTAGCTGAGAATTCCAGCTGTTCCCCGATGTGTTTAGAGGGCACTGTCTCCTGGGCATTGGCAAGTGAAGTCCAACAAAGCAGGGCTATGCTTGAAGCAGATCTGATGAAAAAAAATGCCCTTTTAACGTACTTTTGTGTTACACCCAGGGTGGTGTGTGCATGTGTGTAAAAAAAAGGGGGGGGAAGCAACTCCTAAAACCAACAAAATAGAAAGGTGCTAATTTTGCAAGCCTCAGTGGGGCAGAAAAGTCATTTTTGAAACAGCTTCAGATAGATGAAGCTGATCATTGAGGAGATATCATGTTGTTTTTTCTAAGGACTGATCTTGTTAGATTGTCAAGGAGCAATTTTGTCTGGGCCACTGGTTGCTTTCAAAGTGTCACTCACAGCTTTTTATAGTGCTTCCCATATTTATTCCCCAAGAGTGGGTAGGTGACCTAGGGCTGTCTCCAGCTCTTACTCAGCAATTTGGGTGAATTGTAGTGAATTGTGGTGGTAATGGTTTTCCCTCCAAACTTGGAGCTCTCTGTATATTTGGATCTCTTCAGTTTAACCTCTAAGACCAAGTTACTGTATTTTGTAGTATACTTTACTTTATAGTATATTTTATGTATATCACGTGTTTTAATTGTCCTGTGCCTTGAGGCAATAGAATACTGTATACTGAACTGTGTGGACAAGGAGTTTTCTTCACTGTCAAATCTGGAAAGGCTGACAACTGGGAAAGGAGAAGACTCTGAAGCTTTGCTGAGCTACTCTGCTGATCCAACTGGTAGAGGTGCAATATCAAAATGCAATCACCATTGTACCATTTTTCTAGTTTCCCTAACTGAGCACTAACATTGAGGTAGAAGGCACAAATTATGCTTTGAACTGAGGGTTCACTGTTTCATTTTTTTAAAAGAGTCCCAATGATAGAATTACAAGTTCAAAAGGCAGATAGTAGCCTGCTTCTTCCATGCTTAATGCATGGCAGCACTTGAAACTGTTAAATCCTATGAGGCTGCTAGTTCAGAGAATTCAGTCAGCTATCTATTCATCACAACCATCTGACATATTATTGAAATTTTAGGCATTCCTTAAGAACAGATAAGAGATGTACTATCTATATCTATATCTATATCTATATCATCTATATCTATATCTATATCTATATCTATACCTATCATCTATCTATCTATCTATCATCTATCTATCTATCTATCTATCTATCTATCTATCTATCTATCTATCTATCTATCTATCTATTCATATACATGCACATACATACAGCTCAATTTTTAGGATTCTCTAATGCCATTGTTCTGCCTGTCTTTGTTTTATTGAACTTGCCTGTCCCATCTCCAAAGCTTTGCTCCAGTGAGCAAAGCAGAGCAAATTCCCAAGGATTAGCAGCTTTGTTTACCCCAAATGACATAGGATTTCTCCTCAGGTCTCAGTGGGTCTGGCCAAATACACTATTTTGCTCCTTGGGGAAATATATGCACCCTGGTTTGCAAGGTGATTCAATGCCTCTTTGCTTTTGACAGAAGGAACTTAGTAAGATGCCAACGACAACAATAATGACATGTACCTGAAAGCTTCATATATGTAGTGGTTAGAGTGTGAGACTAGGACCTGGGGCACCATGATTCAAATCCCCACTCACAAATCTTTGACTGGATGACCAATCAGGAGGGGGGGGGGGCGGAGAAGCCACCTTCAGCTCCTTGAAGAACAGGGTAGGATGTAAATGCCAAAAATGAAATGAAATGAAATATAGACAATGCTCTCCAGCTCAGCACTCGTATAGAAAGAGAGTCAAAATAACAAAACAAATGTCCCCTAGTTATCCTCAGGTTCTGGTGCAATGTCCCTTGGCATTACCCCTTTCCCTGTTCTTCTTACACTAGATTCAAAACCCAATTCTTCTAATTCAGGCACTCAGCTAGCATAAGCTTCCATTTGGCTCTTTTTCACATCCTCCTCCAAGCAGTTGAACTCCAGAGGGATGTAAAATCCAGGCAGCCTTTATTGATATTCAAGGCAGAAAAGAGGGTTTCATTTATCTAGGGCAGAGTCATGCATAACACCACGGCATTTACTTGTAGAAGGTAAAAGTGTGTGTGTGCTTGTAAGGAAGATGCAGAATTTTCGTTTTTAAAGCAGTTAAAAAACAACAACAACCTGGTCATGAAAGCCGTTTCTGTCAGCAACACAAGAGAATCTACCATAACACCATATTACTTTCACAAAACAATATGTACCCAGCGCAAACTCCCACATTGCAAAAATGGAGGGGTGCTTTGAACGCCGCCACAGCAACTCCGTACCCGGGCAGGAATAATGGGCTTTTCCAATAAAAGAGAACTTCAGCAAGTATTCTTGCAGCTGACATTACTGATCAGAACAACAGAAATCTCTCTTGCTTCTGACAAAGCTTTTATAAAAGAAAAGGCAAATGTGTGGGAGAACTGCATGCTAAAGAGATGTCAGGACTCCTTCAGCTTCTTATTTTGGTGTACACCTCAAAAAGTTACTATTACAGCACAATCAGGAAGCAGCAACAAATATTTATTGCTTTTAGTGGGGGACTGGTGCAGCTGTAATACTATCACTGCCCATCCATATGTCTGCATACTTTCCATCTGCTCCACCTGTATAATTGTAAAGGAAAAGATATTGCAAAAGCATCCATTTCCAGGACACTACACTAAATGTCTTCAGTACTGTCTCATCATGAGGAGTCTGAGCCTGTGACATCCTACTGCTTGGGAAACAGGGGCTCAGGAAACAATACAATATTCTAACAACTGCCAACTTCCTTTGATCTGGAGTTTTATTTCCATGAAATCTGTATACAGTGGTACCTCGGGTTACGTACCTGATTCGTTCCGGGTTGAGTTTCGTAACCCGAAAAAGCGTGAAAGCACACTTCTGTGCACGTGCGAACTGCAGAGAACGCTTCTGCACAGACTGCACGCTCGGCAAAAAATACTTCCGGGTTTGTGGAGTACGCAACCCGAAAGTACGTATGTAACATGAAGCAGACGTAACCCGAGGTATGACTGTATATATTAAATTTGGATGCTACATACCATAATACACATGGGGAGTCCAGCAAGATATTCTTGCCATTGTGTGCCTCTGCCAACCAGGTGCCTCCAGATGTTTGGATTATAGCTCCCTTCAGCCCAGTGGTTGGTGAATTGGCCTCCACAGTCACTTATAGTCTCACTGTTACACTGTTAAGACTGTGTTCATGAAAGACAATCCTTCTCAGCTACCAGTGACCACCAAAGAGGAAGAATAAGAATACTGATTTCTCAATCCACTAACTTTGCACACAGAATTTCAGGTAGTTGCTCTCCTATCGTTCACATGGCCAATTAGCCCACGAAGAAAACCAACGTGAACAAGAGGAATCTTTAAGAGGGCTTAAAGAATTGTGTGTGTGTGTGTGTGTGTGTGTGTGTGTGTGAAAGAGAGACTTACTTGGTGTTGTCTGAATCAATGGTATGGAAAAGTTTTTCAAGTTCTTCCTCGTTAAGAGTTCCATCGGAGAAGAAGGCCTGGAATTCCTCCAAGGACAATTTCCCATCATCTGCAAGCAAACAGAAGGTATCACAAGCAAGTTAAACACCCACACCCACACCCATACCCTAAGGAGGAAAACACATCCAATAAGACCATAAGGAGGAGCCTACTGGATCAGGCCAATGACCTAACTCAGGGGTTCCCAAACTAAGGCCCAGGGCTGGATGCGGCCCAATCACCTTCTAAATCCGGCCTGTGGACGGTCCGGGATTCAGCATGTTTTTACATGAGTAGAATGTGCAGCGCCGTCTTAAGCGCTCCCGGCGCCGTGGTGTGCCGGATCCTCTGGCGCCCAGCGGATCCCTTCGGCACCCTCCCGCCCCGTTCCGGTGCCCTCCCACCCCGTTTCCCAGCGCGGTGGGCGGGTGGGTGCCGGGCGCCGCGCGGGTGCAACAGGCGCTGCTGCGCGGCGGACCGGTCGGCCAGCGGGTGGGCGCAGCTCGCGGCGCCCTCCTGGCGGGCCGGCGCCATGGTGCCCTGCGCCACCCAGCCTGCACGTAGGGCCGGGCCTGAGAATGTGTCCTTTTATTTAAAATGCATCTCTGGTTTATTTAGAATTTATTCATAGGAATTCATTCATTTCCCCCCCCCCAAATATAGTCCGGCCCCCCATAAGGTCTGAGGGACAGTGGACCAGCCCCCTGCTGAAAAATGTTTGCTGAACCCTGACCTAACTGGTCAAGTAGAGGCCACAGGTGCTAACCTGTAAGTAGGCCCCAAGCACAAAAGCCCTCTCCCTTCCTGTGGTTTCCAGCAACTGGTATTCCGAAGGATATTGCCTTCAACCATGGAGGCAGAGCATTGCCTCCACAGTCCATGGAGCATAGCCTCCGCTGCTGCTAGTAGCCACTGACATTAAGTTATCTCATCGTCTTTCAAAGTCATTCAAGATGGTAGCCATCACTGCCTCCTGATCTAACGATCTATCCATGACAACTGAGTGATCATAATCTGCTCCACCCTCCAGACCACTCCCGAAACCCATCTGGATGAAACACTAAATTAAGGGTGCAATTTTCCTAATTTGTGGGCCCCTGTAAAACTCAGCATGGATAATGCATGTCTAGGACACCCATTATAGCACTCAACAATCCACTCAACATCTTCTAAAACAAAATGAAATGCTTGCCAATTGCAATAATTCACACATTAAGCTGTGAGTCATCAAAAGACAAGATGCTGAGCAATGAGCTTCTACAGATAACTGGACATCACATGTAATTTGATTTAATTTAAAAGTATTTCTAAACTGCTTAATATTTTAAAAATCTTTAAGCAGTGTACACTATAAAAATGTCATTCATTAAAGCAAAAGTGCAACCAAAAATAACAAATCAATAAAAGATCCTTTACGTTTACCCTTTTTACCTTATGGAAAACAGGGACAGTCATTAGAAGATGTCAGAAGCAAACAATGGCTGCTGCTACATATATGACACCTCTCCTGGGCAGAGGAACCAGAGACCAAATTGCAAACATGCGCTGGATTATGGAGAAAGCTAGAGAGTTCCAGAAAAACGTCTACTTCTGCTTCATTGACTGTGCAAAAGCCTTTGACTGTGTCGACCACAGCAAACTATGGCAAGTTCTTAAAGAAATGGGAGTGCCTGATCACCTCATCTGTCTCCTGAGAAATCTCTATGTGGGACAAGAAGCTACAGTTAGAACTGGATATGGAACAACTGATTGGTTCAAAATTGAGAAAGGAGTACGACAAGGTTGTATATTGTCTCCCTGCTTATTTAACTTATATGCAGAATTCATCATGCGAAAGGCTGGACTAGATGAATCCCAAACCAAAATTAAGATTGCCGGAAGAAATATCAACAACCTCAGATATGCAGATGACACAACCTTGATGGCAGAAAGTGAGGAGGAATTAAAGAACCTTTTAATGAGGGTGAAAGAGGAGAGCGCAAAATATGGTCTGAAGCTCAACATCAAAAAAACCAAGATCATGGCCACTGGTCCCATCACCTCCTGGCAAATAGAAGGGGAAGAAATGGAGGCAGTGAGAGATTTTACTTTCTTGGGCTCCTTGATCACTGCAGATGGTGACAGCAGTCATGAAATTAAAAGACACCTGCTTCTTGGGAGAAAAGCAATGACAAACCTAGACAGCATCTTAAAAAGCAGAGACATCACCTTGCCTACAAAGGTCCGTATAGTTAAAGCTATGGTTTTCCCAGTAGTGAAGTATGGAAGTGAGAGCTGGACCATAAAGAAGGCTGATCACCGAAGAATTGATGCTTTTGAATTATGGTGCTGGAGGAGACTCTTGAGAGTCCCATGGACTGCAAGAAGATCAAACTTATCAATTCTGAAGGAAATCAGCCCTGAGTGCTCACTGGAAGGACAGATCGTGAAGCTGAGGCTCCAATACTTTGGCCACCTCATGAGAAGAGAAGAATCCTTGGAAAAGACTCTGATGTTGGGAAAGATTGAGGGCACTAGGAGAAGGGGATGACAGAGGACGAGATGGTTGGACAGTGTTCTCGAAGCTACGAACATGAGTTTGACCAAACTGCGGGAGGCAGTGGAAGACAGGAGTGCCTGGCATGCTATGGTCCATGGGGTCATGAAGAGTCGGACACGACTAAACGACTAAACAACAACAACATATATGACACAGGGAAATGGTAGTTTTGTGCAGGTAAGATTGGATTTTCATTGAGAAATCAGCATGGAAACAAAGCATTAAATTCTCTTCTACCTCACCACAGTCCTAATCCATTCAACATGCATTTCTTTATCAATGCATTAAAGATTCCCTCCTTCCCATGCAAGTAATGGGTCCTTTAGTTTTTTTAAAAAAATCATCATCAATAGCTATTCTGAAAACACCAGTACAGAAATATCACCAACACTTACCGGTAACACTGATCATTTAAAAGCAAGTCAGGAAATGGATGGAGAAAACCCTAAAAGCCGTTTCCCGTCTTCATCAGTTCAAGATAATTCGAAAGAAACAGAACCGATCCAACCAATGCCTGTGTTTTTAAAAGGGCATTATGAAGGCAGGCATGTGAGAGTGTGTGTGCATGCATGTGTCTGTTCTAGTGTTGAAGCAATGATTCTTCAACATCAACTTCGTTGGACTGGTCATGTTGTGCGGATGCCCAATTATCATCTTTCAAAGCAACTACTCTACTTAAAAATGGAAAGTGTAATGCTGGTGGTCAACAATAGAGATTGAAACACTGTCTTACAGTAAGGCAATTTTTTAAAAAATGTAGTATAAACACCAACAATTGGGAAACACTTGCCTGCGAGCACTCCAATTGGAGAACAGCCTTTACTAAAGGTGTCATGGGCTTTGAAGACACTCGAATTCAGGACACAAGCTATGAGGAAGGCATGCTTGGCAAATCCATACTGTGATCAACTCCCGCCCAGAAATCAATGTCCCCACTGTGGAAGGATGTGTGGATCCAGAATTGTCTCCACAGTAACTTACGGCAGGCATATCCATAGTCTGTTTCGGGGGCCTAACCCAGCCCGCTGGTCGATTTAATCTGATCGCCATGGCAGCATATGTCCCAGGGTTAAATCCTAAAAAAAGCTCAACAACCTTGGTCGGCCCTCACACATGTTCACTTCACCAAATCCAGCCCTCTTTGAAAAAGGTTTGGGCACCCCTGACTTACGGACTCATTGTTAAAACTGTGTTTATGGAAGACAATCTTACTCGGCTACGAGTGATCACCACAGATTCATAGATTGCCTAGAAATATTTATTCTTGTCAATGTATGAGAAACGTCATTTATTTAATCAGATCAAAGGCATGTTTTTCACTCAGAAAATGTTACCTTGTTTCATGCATGTTACTGACTTTGGAGAAAAACATTTAATAAACGTATAGACAGTTCCTTCAGAGACCTAAGCCTGCTCTCCCTTTTCTTTTGTGTGGCGGCCTTGTGGGATGGAGGAGGCTTCACTGGGGCCCTGAGACAAAGGAATTCAAAGTGCTGGGCCCTTCCTGATAGGCGGAGAGGGCATAAGCCCCTTCCGCCTATCAGGGACCGGATCCTGGCCTGCACCCTGCTTTGGCAAATGGGGATGCAGGCTGGGACTTGGGCTGTGCTGGGGGGTGGGGCCAATGGAGCCAGCGGTGGGCTTCCCTCAGTTCCGCCCCTCGCCCATTTAAGCAGCCAGCACCTGAGGCTCAGCCGGTTTGTTCCTGTGCTGAGTTTTCCTTGCCCAGCCACCTAACCAAGTTTCCATCTTCCACCTGAATGCTGCCTTTAACACAGTCAGCCAAAATGACTTGATAGGATTGCAGAGTGTCTCCTCAGACTGATCATTTGATGAGCAGACATGGTGTGATAATGTCCTCTCCTCAACTAATCTTCATACATCACTGTGTGTGTGTGTCCCCGGAATGTGGGTGCATTTTGAGACTGTGTGTCTCTTTTTGAACTTCCACTGTAGCTATGAAGTCCCTCAACATTTGGGCAAGTGTGAACCTGTCTCTAAGGCACTAAAAAAGAAAAGTGAGGCTAGCCTCCCCTACAATAATAACAACAACAACAATAATAAAACATCACTGAGAACAATAAAATAAAAAAATTCCTTCAGTAGCACCTTAAAGACCAACTAAGTTTTTATTTTGGTATGAGCTTTCGTGTGCATGAAGAAGTGTGCATGCACACGAAAGCTCATACCAAAATAAAAACTTAGTTGGTCTTTAAGGTGCTACTGAAGGAATTTTTTTATTTTACTTCGACCCAGACCAACACGGCTACCTACATGTAACCATCACTGAGAACATTCTCTCCAAACTAAGACCAGCCCAATGTTAACTAACAACAATAACTACCTAAGCTGATCTCAATTCCTTAAAAGTTTTACCCAGAAGGTTAAATCTTATCACAAAGCATCCTTCACAGCCGACAATGAAGTTTGCACTGCATGCTAAGACTGACATTACATAAAGCTCATTTAAAACCTGTTCGTTCAAGCTATATATCTATAATAGATTTTTAAAAACGTGCACACATCACAGCATTAAGCCAGGTATTGACACAATGGAGAACCAGGACTAAGACCCGAGCAGTTTGGGAAGATAAGACCAGCCAATATCATAGAAACTTGGAAATTGTGATTAAGAGACTTTAAAAAAATCCTTTCCCCTCCCCAAACGACTGGCTGAACAGATGTAATACCCTGCTCATCCAGCGAGTACAAGTTAAGATAAGTGATGCTGAATATGGAAGTCTTTGTATGCTAGCAGCCTTATCAGGAAGGGCACAGAAATGTACTCTGGAAGTAGAGTCACATGGCTGGGCTATGGGTAGGATAAGGCAGGTAATTCTGCTCAAGATATAATTTGATGTCCAAGGGTGCTCAGATGTGCTAAGACCTGATGGCTGAATCCTATTAGGCATGCATTGATTTAAGAATCAAAATGCGCTTTAAAATGAGAAGTGTCAACCTGCTTGGATGGTGTGTAGCAGGGGTAGCCAAAAAGGTGCCCTCTGGATGTTGCTGGACTCTCACTCTCTTCGTCCCGGACCATAGGCTATCCTAACTAGGACTCAGGTAGAGCTAGAAACACCCCCCCATTGCCTTCTCTCTTCTCTCAGTCAAGAGGGGGAGATGGGTATGCAATGTCTCCTTCCCCCTCCCAACCGTGTGTTTAATCAGAATCTTTAAAAACCCTAATGAAGCAATAACCTCACTCAAAAATTGATTCAGGGCCAGATTCAGGGTGGGTGGTCCCCAGGCAAGCCTGGATTAGGGTCGGGGAGGCTATGCACAACCCTCATTGAGAATGATGCTCACTGAGAAGTTCACAACTACCTGGCTCATAACATACCTGGCACAAACAACCATATTGCATGATGAAGTGAGTGTCATCTCCCTAAAAGAAGCTGAAATTTCACAGCTGAACTTGTGGGGGGAGACACACCAAGTGATTTCCTGATATTTTGGAAAACAGCATTGAGTGCTGAGCCCAATCCAAGCGACAGAGGGTGATGCCTGAGCTGACAAAGCACACTCATTTGGCCCTTGCACTCAACCACTAAAGAGGTCAGAAAACCGAGGCACGAACAAGTTCATCTCTATAAAGTGATTATCTTTCTCTGCTCAACACTAAACACACACATAGCTCCCCATGATCTCTCTCCAGTAGACTTCAAGATCTTGCTTACGACAAAGCCTAACTAAGCACTTCAACGGGAAATTAGAATTCTCTGCCATGGAGTGTGTTCTCACTCCCAACTCTTGAATGAAGTGAGCAGTCCAATTAAACTTTTACAGAGTTATTCACAGGGGGGGAAACTGTGTTGGGAGTCAGCTACATTAATTGTCATTGGATGTACGCTTGCCCAATTATTAGAAGTAGCTGCAAAGTGCTATCTGTAACACTTGTAAAATGAATTCCCTAGATTGGAAACATCATCAGCAAATTATCTTTAGGTCTAGTTAGTGCTTTTCAAAACCAGTCTCCTTCTCAAAAACAGCCACTCCTGCTGCACTGAGTTCAGTGGACGGCTCTCTGGGTTGCAGCTCATGTTAGTCCTATGCAGAGTACAACCACTGAAATTAAGGCACAAGCCTAACTTGGGTCTCTTAATTTGAATAGGTCTACTCTAGGTAGGGGTTGCCAGCAAGGTGGGGTGGAGGAATGGCTACCACCAGAAGGACATAGGAAGCTGCCTTATCAAACCACTGGGCACATCTAGCTCAGTTATTGTCTACACTAACTGGCGGTGGCTCTCAAGGGCTTCAGGCAGGGGTATTTTCCAGCCCTACCTGGAGATGCCGGGGTTTGAACCTGGGACCTTCTCCATGCAAAGTGAGTGTTCTATCACAGAGCTACAGCCCTCCAAATTTGCAGGTTAAAGGTAAAGGTAAAGGGACCCCTGACCATTAGGTCCAGTCTTGACCGACTCTAGGGTCGCGGCGCTCATCTTGCGTTATTGGCCAAGGGAGCCGGCATACAGCTTCTAGGTCATGTGACCAGCATGACAAAGCCGCTTCTGGCAGCACACGGAAACGCCGTTTACCTTCCCGCTGTAGCGGTACCTATTTATCTACTTGCAGCTTGACGTGCTTTTGAACTGCTAGGTTGGCAGGTTAGTTACCTCTAAAATGACCTGGCTTTCAGGCCATTGTCTAAAACAAAATTGTGGCCACAAGCAGCCCACCATTATCCATCTCTGAAGGAAATCTTTCCTAGTGCTCCCACAGGAATCCTAGGGGGCCCACCACTGTAAGAGGGGTCCCATGGGGCAGCACTTTGTGAAAGGCCCCCTCAACTCTAAAGCCAGAAGTTCTTCATATAACACTCACAGTATGTGCAAAATTTCTATATAATCTCCTCAAAGTACTGAGCCTTTTATGTGCAGAGAATCTTTTCATGGTGTAGCATTCAACTAGGCATCTCTCTCTGCCCCACAATCCCTACTGCCACTTGCAATCTGAAGCAGGACAGTTTCACCAGCTTTTCTACTGTTTGTGCAAATGGCCTCTTTGATAGCACAGATCTTTGAATGTGAGCACCCCTCTCTCCTGGAAACCAGGCCACTGGCAGTAAGGAACTGCACCACACTTAAGAGTCTGGTTGGGAGTCCTACTTCTACAGATAATTTGGGTCAAGATGAAAGATGGTTTTTCTCATCCCTCCTACCCTTCACTTTGGATGCAGACAGACACTCATGAAGACATCAGAAGGCTGCAAAACTTGTAGAGAGCAAAAAAATTATGCAGGTGGGCACACAGACACCTTTCCTATCTCTCCCTCTCTCGCCCTCCACAACACACACATTATAATTCAATCTCTCTATGTCAGAATTCATGTACTTGGTGCCCTCTTTGGACTACAACTTGCATCATCCCCAAGCATCACAAGTGGGGTTGATGGAACTTGTAGTCCCAAATATCTTAAGGGCACCAGGTTGGTGAAGGCTAATGTATAGTATAGTGTACTGTAAGAGCATATTAAACCACATCACCCAGAGACACCATTTCAAAGAAGCCTTGTGAATTTTTAATGCTGGTGCGCCTTCATTTTTTGCTGAATGCACACTTTTCTTCCACACAATCTTTACTGTGTGTGTGTATGTGTGAAGATGTATGCATGCCTTTTATCTGCTTGCTGCAATTATTAAACTGGAGCAATGGCCTGAGCCTGTGCCAGAACAACGGACTATCAAAAAGGATAGTGACTGAAAAGTATGTACTAGAGCTAAACACCCACACACCCACACACCTCAGCGGATTCCAGTTTGACACAAATCCTTTTGAACAGGCACAGCTGGGTTATCATGATGCAAATGTAACAGGTAGGGCAGCTCCCTGAGAACTTAAGAACATAGGAGAAGCGGTGCTGGATTAGTCCAAAGGCCCTTCTAGTCTAGCACCCTATTTTCACAGTGGCCAACCAGATGCCTGTGGGAAATTAGCAAGCAGGACCTGAGCACCACTGCACTCTGCACACTTGTAATTTCTGACAGCTGGCATTCAGAGCCTCTGACAGTGGAGGGAGAACATGGCCACACCATGGTTAGTAGCCATTGATAGCCCTATCCTCCATGAATATGACCATGGCTGTCTCTTGCAGGAGTGAATTCTATAGTTCATGTACTGTGAAAAGAAAACCAATAAAAGAAAACAGATGCTGGGAGTTAGTGGGGCACCCTATAAACAGGGAGGGAGGTGAAGAATACAGCCCACAACAACTGCTACCATTTGGACCAAATAAAACTTGGGAAAAATTGATCTGACAGAGGTCATGTCTCCCTTATCCTCCAGAATGAAGTCTGGTCAATCACTTCCTTTCAGTGATCAAAGGGAGATTCACCTTAATACCAGGTAAGAAACACAGCTTGAATTAATGACAATGAAGACGCCCGTTAGAATTCTAAGGTGTGAAATAAAAAGGAAATGAGTAAAACTCTCACACATGCTTCTAGAGGGACTTAACACAACTTTTTAATAAAATATGAGTTTAGCGGCAATTTTACAGCAATGACGAAAAGTTGGAATTCTACCCTGCACATGTGATGCTTCACTGAAGGTTATTCACTTTAGAGAACAGAACCCCTGGTGAGAGCAACACGTTTTATTGAAACACTAACCATGTTAGTCATTAAGATAGCATGCTTTACGGTCCAAGATCCAGTTTCTTTTCCAAAAAAGAACTCCATTAACAACAGATGTCATATCTTTGAAAATTCACTCAAGAATGAAGCTGCCTAATTGATGAACAAAAATATTTTTAAGCACTCTGTAAACAATAAAGAAGGGGCGCGGGTGGCGCTGTGGGTGAAACCACAGAGCCTAGGGCTTGCCAATCAGAAGGTTGGCGGTTCGAATCCCCGTGACGGGGTGAGCTCCTGTTGCTTGGTCCCTGCTCCTGCCCACCTAGCAGTTCGAAAGCATGTCAAAGTGCAAGTAGATAAATAGGTACTGCTTTGGCAGGAAGGTAAACGGCATTTCTGTGCACTGCTCTGGTTCGCCAGAAGCGCATAGTCATGCTGGCCACGGACAAACGCTGGCTCCCTCGGCCAATAAAGCAACCCCAGAGTCATCTGCGACTGGACCTAATGGTCAGGGGTCCCTTTACCTTTTAAACAATAAAGGGCTCTGCTTCTTGCAAAACAACACAGCTGTAAGACGAGTGCTGCAGGCATCTGCAGTTGTTCAAAAATCCTGATGAAACTTTCTAGCTATAGGTGGGCTGAACATTTGCTGGAAAACAATTCTCGTGCAAAAGAAGAATAGTGAGTGAAAGGGATGAGAAGAATTTTCCCAACCCCTTTAAAATGTATACTCTGAATCAGCACCACTCACCCCAAGTCCACAAAACAAGAGAAAGCACCACTGACAAGGGAAAAGAAGACCAAGGAACTCCATGTGCGCCAGGAGGTATTATAGCACAGCCTTTGCCAATCTGGCACTAGCTGAGGCTGATGGAATTTGTAGTCCAAAAAATCTGGGGCGCACCAGGTTGGCAAGGTCCACTATAGTGGTTCATGTGCTTAGTTGAAACAGCTCTCAAAAATGCCTCCTAAAAGGATTATTCTAGAGCACACTAAGCCTTAAATAAACCTTTCTTCAAGCACCTGGAGTTCCTTCTCTCTCCTTTCCCTCGCTGGTTTTGCTCTATAAACAATTGACATTATAATATAACCAATCAGATTCTACTATGAGACAATATCCATGAGGGCACACAAAATCACTCTGCATTAGCTTCATTTCCATCAGTGACATCATCATGTAAATTAGAATGGGGCAGGGCAGGTTTCCTAGAGGCTGAGAGAACATGCTCTCTCCTTAAAGCCAGCTGCTGGTGAGGAGCACAGCCAGCCAGGAGGCATGGAGGGAGACTTATCTCTGATGGCAGAGGGTCTTTGATCATGATCTCAATGCAAAGGCAAGCTCATGTGAAGCAAGTTCTGTTTGACTCAAAGGAGTGTGCTTCCAATTGCACATGAATATCACACAGTGCACTTAATGTCTTCATTTTCCTAGAAACAAATTATATCACCGTGTAGCCCGCAAGATTTGCTTACATGATGGGACCAGAGACCACCTTATCTTCCTCCAATTTTGGATGGAGATAGAGGCTCCCGAGACAGCGCTGTCACCACTCAGGGATTGTGGGTGCCCATTTGGCCACTTGCCTCCCAGACAGGACAAGGTGCACGTCACAGCCAAGCACCAGTTGTGCTGCCAATGTGTGCTTCTCTCTGCTTGCTGCCTCACCCTTGGTGCACCCACCCCTACTATGCTGAGGCAGCTGGCGCACTGCACTCTTAGAGGTGCAAGGAGATGCAGGTGCCCAGCAGCATCCTGAGGAATTTAGTGGTACCTGCTGGAGCTTGACATGGCTGAGGGCAAGAGGACTGCTGGGCTGGCTAGAGGATCCTCAGGAGACCTTCCAACTCTGCTGTTCTATGAGTCTATGACCAGCGTGGTGTAGTGGTTAAGAGCAGTGGACTCGTAATCTGGTGAACCGGGTTCGCTTCCCCACTCCTCCACATGCACCTTGGGCTAGTCACACTTCTCTGAAGTCTCTCAGCCTCACTCACCTCATAGAGTGTTTGTTGTGGGGGAGGAAGGGAAAGGAGATTGTTAGCAGCTTTGAGACTCCTTGAGGGGAGCGAAAGGCGGGATATCAAGTCCAAACTCCCCTCCTCCTCCTCTACTTCTACTTCTTCTTCTAGTGAAAGATGTGTGTCATGTAACTTGACCCCAAAAGATGTGTGTCCCGATTTTCCTCTGTGACATACTGGAGCGTATGCACTCTCGGCCTTGCTGATGTGGTCCAAAGTACATTTGGCACCAGCTTGGCTGCAGGAGTTGCTGGAAGGAGGCGTACAAGGTGCCATACAACTGTCTTAGGGACTACAATCCAGATTTGTGTTGGGTTTACTCCTTAGTCGTTTCATCTCCCGAAGATGTCCCGCAAGGTGGTGAAGTATACGATTCGTAAGCAGAAAGTCTCAGGTTCAACACAACATCTCCAGCTGAAAGGATCAGGTAGCAGGATGGTGGGGAAAGACTCCTATCTAAGAGCCACTGCTAGTCAGAGTCAACAGATATCTGCCTGTATCAGAGATGGGGATCATGTGGTCCTCCAGATGTTGCTAGACTAGAGCTTCTGCCAGCCCTTACTATTTACCATGCTGTCTTGAGGCTGATGGGAGCTAGAGTCCAGCCCTAAAGAACTGGAGAGCCACAGGTTCTCAACCCCAGGCTCACATATTACAGGAAACAAACACTAGACTGCTCCAATTCCACAGAGGCCATAGGCTGCAAGAACAGATAATTTATGCTACGCACCACTATCTTCAAATCTTAATAAACTATTGATTATTTACTAACAAATCATCTAAACTGGTATAACGTGGCTTCCCATTTCCCCTTTGGTCTAGGGGCTAAAGTTGATTTGGCAGGTATCATTGGGGGCCATCTCAGGAAAGGATGTAAATAATTCTGGAGTTAAAACCCCTCTGGCTCCAGATTTCTGCTCAAAGACATTATCACACTCTCAATAAATACCACTGAAAACAAATGATGAAAAATGCACAATACATAAAAAGCAGAGAAAAATCCACAACATCTGCATTTAGTGTCTAGGGACTTTGTTCAAGTTATTATATCTGACTCTCTGTCTTTCTTCCTGGCTTTTAATAGAGAATACCTTTCAAAATGGAAGGAAACTGTGTCAATTAGGCAGCAATTTACCCTGTGACAAATGATGTAGCCAGCCACTAATGAGGAACTCACAGACGGACTTTGCTGTTCAAAAAACACCCCTTTCTTTTCTTCCCTTTCCCCAAATGACCTATTAAATGCCAGGTTCCTCATCTGAACATGATAAATAGATTTTAAAAGCCAAGTGTCCCCTTTCAGTGTTAAAGCCACACAAATAGCAGATCATTGCACCCACCCCACAATCTGGTAACCTTCCTTCTGCCATCATGTCAATTAAACCACTTTTGCATTTGTTATTCCATATCTCATGGATTTCTCATTTTCTAGTAGAAAAACTTGCTCCACTGCCCAGTTCTTGGTAAAATGTACTTTGGGCCAAAACTGAGAGTTTTGATGGTACAAAATTATGTTCCATCAGCTCTATTATGCTTATCTACATGGCACATTTTCTTTTTCTTTTAAGTTTTTAGACCACATTGTCTGCCTTAGAAGAAATGGGAGTAGATGCAATGCACAATGGTTCAATAAAATCTCATAAAAAATAACAGAACAGTGTTAAAACAGTCATAGTCAAAGCCACATTGGGTAGCCAAGTATCAATAAATCCATCAGCCAACTAGTTAAAATGTTCTCCTTTATTTTCTTAGAATAGGAATGGGCAACCTTTGCTATTAGACTACAATTTCCATCGTCCCTGACTGTTAGCCATGCTGGGTAAAACAGGTTGTCAAGGCGGGAGTCGGGAGCAAATCAGCAATACTCACAAGTTGTCTGGGAAGTTAATTCTTTATTCAAAGAAACAAAACAGTCAGTCTATGACACGGTAGTCCTATAGCTTCTAAATGGCTACCAGTTCCCCTTCATTTACAATGCAGTCATTTAAATCTAGCTATCCAAACTCTGTTATAATCTTAGTGAGCGATTTTAATGCCCACATTGGCAATAGTAATGCAGTAATGTTTGAATTAAAGGAGGATGATTGTGTGCCCCCCCCCCTGGAAAAATCCACAGGTGCTCATATTGATCTTTCTGGCCGTTTAGACCTTTGAATGATGAAACATTATTTGAACTGACTTTTGAAACTTTAAATAGCACACATCCTAGATGTTTGCTATACTAAATCACGTTCAAGAATCCTCTTTGCAGCGCTGAGGCTGAATCTACACATACATTAAAAAACACTGTAAAATCCTTAAAATTAAAAAAACCCCAAACCCCCAAACGTTTAAAATATGGAATTTGCCATTAGCTCACCAGCACCATCTAGTGTCACATTTGTATAATGCACTTAAAACACACTTAAAACATATATAGCTGAGTCCCGAGACTACAAAACCCACTATGCAGTGAGTAAAATATGAATACACAAAAGCTTTTAGAATTTCAACATGAAGCCAGCAAATGCTAGTATTAGAAGTGTTGTAGAAATTGGAGTTCTTCGTGAAGTCTAGAAATAAACAGTAAATTGCAAGAAGTCGGGCCAGGAGGAAGATGAATTTCAAGTAAATCTTCAAAAGGTTTTATTTATGTAATGAAGAATTCAATTAGGAATCAATTCCAATATAATAGGCAAACATACTTGGTACACTCTGACCATTAAAACATTGCTGACGAAGAATTGTCGAAACAGGGCCTTGTCCTGGGATTGTTTCACTGGGATTTTTTCACTGGAATTTATTTTTATTTGCCTATTATATTGGAATTGATTCCTATTTGAATTCTTCATTACATAAATAAAACCTTTTGAAGATTTACTTGAAATTCATCTTCCTCCTGGCCCGAGTTCTTGCAATATTAGAAGTATGGCAGTGAAAAGGGATCTGCCAAAACCTGAAAATGCAGATTGATGTCCCATCAAAATCTTTTCTTCTGAGAGAGGAAAACTGAATTCAAAACAAAATTGCTCTGGAAGTGGCACATCACTAGTTTAATGCTGCTGTTTATGGCTATGTGCTCAACTCTGTCCCTCCCCACTAGCTTTTTACTCAGTTAAATATTTTACCCCCAATGTTATTGTTAGTTATCATGTACTTATATTTCAGTACATTTATAGCCCATTTTTCTATATGGAAGCCAGCACACAAATTACTCCTAACAAGCTGTAAAACAAAATTTACTGACCTCCTGGTAAACAGCTGTATTCTCTTGGAAATGGGGGGGGGGAGTCTATCAGTAGTAAGACCAGAGCTGGCAGTGGGAAGAACTAGAAGCAAAAGTGGGAGAGGAATCCTTCCCCCCCCCCCTTGCCACTAGGGATGGGGAAGAAATTTTATTCAGTTCTAATTCCTACTTTCCAAAATCTCATGTGGACCAAAACGCAAGTACCGTTCAAAGTGAATTTTGCACTTCTCTTAATTTTGCAGTGAAGCTCTCCAGCCAAGTAGTCTGTACTAAAATGCATATACTGGGGAAGATAGAATATCCAAGGGTATTATAATAGGGGAACTTGCTTTGCACAAAAATGTATACTGAGTACAAAAATATATACATAAGTAGAATCTAATATACATATAAAGTTCTAATTAAAGTTTACAAAATGGATGTAGCTCAGAGCTTTTTTTCTTAATAAAAAAATGGACCAATATTTTTGTTATAGCATATCTATGAAAGATATATCACACTGTCCCCAGGCAACTATGTGTAATCTGAAAAGATCAGAATATCAAACTGGGGGGGGACGGGACCAGATGTATACTTATTCCTGGAGAAGTGCCTAGCTGTGGGTAGTTGCAACATGTTCCCTGGCAGATGAGAGATTAAAGATGCTATAAAACGTAGCAGCACTTTAGATCTGAGCATTAAAAAACAAATGCTCTGGAAGATAGAAATGAAATTTTTTGTCAAGCAGAATAGCCATGGAAACACAGCGGTCCCCAAAATTTCACACCAGCATGCATGGGGGGAACCTACAGTCACATCTGCAAGGAAAATAGAGTTGTTATCTAGTCTGGGCTGGAATCCATTTTGTTACTATGGATGCTTCTGATGCCATTAGCCAAACTACAACTCAAGCAAGAATCCTTAGGAACTCTTCCCACGCAATACTTTCTTGTGCTGATGTGACTTCTTGGTAGAAAGTTGTGTATGCCACACTCAGAGTCAACTCCTTCCATTTTGAAATCCAAGGCATAACATTTAAACTAATTGGCAAAATCCACCAGAAAGGAAGACTGCATTTCAAGTGAGCATTATGAATTTCTGAGGTTCACATTCAGAGCTGAGAAACTATGGCCTTTGATGACACCTGTAGTATGAAATGGGCCAGCAACCCAAAACATCCTGGGAGCTTTCCAGCTGCAATTCTACTAGACCCTTTCAGATTACTCAGTCATTTAATCATTTGTGATTCTCTCTAGGGCAGTTCTTGTACAACAGTAGCAGAGAAGTAGATGAGTTCAAAGAGGCCATTTTAAATCAACCAATCAAAAACTGGACTACAGGAAGTAGCCTTATGCCGAGTCAGATTGTTTCATCTAGCTCAGAAGTGGGCCTGGCATTAGGCATGGCAAACATGTGGCCCTTCAGGGAAGGTTGGACTCCAACTCCCATCATCCTGAGCTTGAGTCTAAAAATTCTTGAGGGTCACAGGTCTCCCATCTCTGGTCTACACTGACACACAGTGCTCTCCAGGACTTTTCACAGGGATCTTCCCCAGCCCTATCTGGAGATGCCAGGGACAGAACCTGGGACCAAATCATGTACTACCAAGAATCACAGTACCTTTCTTTTTTTAGCCAGCCACAAAGAAATAATGTGCCTGTTTTGTCTTGTCTTGCTGTTTTTGTTTTTTAACTACATAGGCAGTGACCAACATCTATGTGGCGAGTTACTCATATGCATAATTATATTGCCTGGAATATATGTATTAATTGATTTGCACGAACAATGGAAAAATAGGCTTCAATACACCCCCATTTGGAAATTCTACCTATAATGAGTAATTAAGAATACTGAACTTGTACAAATACTGTAATTAGAAATCTGCATGCAAGACTGGAAGGGGGGGGCGCTTATGTGGGGTGACTCTACTACTTTCTCAATGACTCATAGCTAAGCAAAGAACATGCCCTTTGGATTCTCACTTGCATGAAGCAATTACCAGATGTTGCCTTCCACATCAAGGAAACAAGTGGCAAGAAGCAAAGCTGAAATTGGGCTGCCATGTGGTTCTAAGGTGCATTCATACCCCTGGCACTTCATTTGTATCCAAATTCAGTTGAGATGTGTCACAAGTGGTACAGGCCCTCTGCGGGACTTTAGCTATGGCAGTAAAGGGAGGGGGAACACTATTTTGGGTCAACCATGCTTGAGAGCTGGCATGTTGGTCAACTGGCCAGTCAAATATGGCCTACCAGGTTATTATTATTGGACCACAGACAAATATTCCAAGAAGGCAAAAGCAACCTTATCCATGTAGCAGCCCACCTTTTTGTTGCATCATTGGGATTATACAAGAGCAAGGGAAGGAAGGATGGTGTCCTTGTTCTCCAGCCCTTCCAGGAATAAGCATCATACACTCCTCATTTAGGAACACTACTCCCGGGCCTGAAACTAAGGTTGGATGAATCTTTTCAGTTTTTCTCAGTTCCTCAAATTTTGCAATTTTGAGTTCAATTTTGCATCAGTTTGCATTTTGCCTTTTAAAAAGCCCTATGAAAATACATATACATTTTCATAGAGTTGTCACACAGGTGATCCCAACCAACCAGGGGCTACCTAGTGAACTGGATCACTGCACCACAGATTTCTATCCATGATAACAGAACTGAGGGTAAATGACACAGAGAGATGGTGAACCTTTTCACAAGCCCTACAAAAAAGGGCTTCAGGTTGACCACGCTGAAAACATTCCTGAAATACAGCTACTATTTCTGATGGAGACCTTAGTGTTATTTTTATTTTCATGGGCTATTTTAGTGTTCGATCTTATTGTTTCCAGTCCCAAGCACTCAAAGTCAAACGATTAATAATCTCTGAAGGGCAAGCAACCTGTTTTGCTTGATTGGCCCTTGTTGCACCGGTTTAGAGAAGAACTTTATATTCTTGTATTATTTCCATCCTTGGAGCCACCAACTTTATTTCATGGGCTGGTAATAACATTCCTGTGATCTTAAATGAGAAAGCAGCTCCATAAATGTTTTATGTTGCCCTTTGCACACCGCAGTAGCCCAACGACAGCAAGGTCAGTTAGGCGATATCCAATTAAGCATGTCAGATGTGTGCAGCGGTCCTTTCCCCCCACCTGAGAAAGAGATTTCTTTAATAAGTCCTCTTTCTCTGATTGAATGGCTTTTCAAGGCCTCTGAGGAGGAGTGGGGATATGGGGGCCTCTTCCTCCTGGCCTCTGCAAATCATACCAAGGCCATTAAATTCCCCAGCCACAACAATGTCTCATTCATTTCCCTCGCACCTGATCTCTCTAATGAGAATTTGCAAAGAAATGGCACACTCTCGGCCCACAGTGAAGAAGAGCTGGCTGCTTCTGGTTAGCACTGAAGATCACACCTTAATTGGTATACTTCAAAGCAAGCCAGGAGTGTTTGAAAAACACGGCCTTCTGGATCAAAATAGCTGGGTTTCAATGCAGCTCCTGCCCCTTCTGTTTTTCCATCTAGTTCCACCATGGAGCCTCAGACATTGAATTGCCATCGTCTCTTCTTCTGTGAGGTTTCAAATGCCAGCCATAGGAAGGATCCATCAGATTTCCCCCTCCCTCTCTTTTTAATGGGGCATTTACAGGAGACAATTATGGTACGTTGAAATCCCAAGCATTAATATGACCAGGCCTGAGCAGTATTCAAATTGTGTGGTTCATTTGAATTCTCTCCTAGAGGATGTTCATTAGTTTTAATATTTGTTGCAAAATTAGTGTATTTAGCCTACAGAGGGTTGGTATGCAACAGAAAGGCTCAAAATTGGGTTCAGAAAATCAAAGTCCAACCAACCAACCAAAATGGAAAAGTAGGTTATGTTCCCAGATATACTGGATCCCAATGCATCCTGATGTCATGAACTGGCAGGACACCGAGGAAGGGAAAGAGAATCCCAACGAGGGGTGTAGTCAAAACTGGTACATGAGCTGAAGATGGCGGAAGGAGAGGTTGGGGACTTAGGAGGTAGGTACTCACGGGACATCAGAGGATGTCGAAGGAGCAGCTGACAGCTCACAGGAGCCAGGGGAAGGGAACACATCACCAGAAGCAGAGGCACCCACATCTCTGCTGACACTGCAGGCTCTGAAGCATCGAGAACAGTGCACTCTAGAAAACTGAGGCAGGCAAGGGAACACAGCCCAGCTCACTAGTTGACCAGGTGGAGATCATGAAGCTCGTTAGGTCTGGGAGGAGGTTTGTGGTCACTCAGCTGGATGAGGCTCAGGGCAGGGGAGGATCACATGCCTTGTCAAGTGGAGAGACATAGCTGCTCAGCTGGAGCAAATCAAAATGCATCAATCAAGATTGGAAGGGATATCTGCTTAACTTTCTACATTGCCATGGCTTGGCTTCTTCAAGAGCTCCCCTAGATCTGGGATTCCCAACCTTGGGTCTCCAGCTGTTTTTTGGACTACAACTCCCATCTTCCCTAGCTAGCAGGACCAGTGGTCAGGGATGATGGGAGCTGTAGTCCAAAAACAGCTGGAGACCCAGGGTTGGGAAACACTGCCCTAGATTGTGATTTCAGGACTGACCCAGGCTTTCTGATCCCAGATCTTCTGCAGAGGCGGGAACCTGGCCTTACTGTTTGACTTCAGACTTCGCACATGGTAGAGGACCGAGACCAGTATTTGACCTTTTGGACTGTCTGACTACGGTGCCCTTGGGACTGTGTGCACCAGTGGGACTTACTTCCAGGTATGTCGGGGTTCATGACATCTGATCATGTCATCAGGGGCACAATGGAGGCCAGATCCAACCTGCACCTCAAAGAACTTCCAACTTATTTATTCATTTGTTAAAAATATTCATAACTCGCCCATCACCATAAGATCCCAATGCAGAAGAAGACATCTTTCTCACTCTCACATAGTGGAGGCTGATCCATTAGGAAGAATGGGGCACTATTTGTCATGAGTCCCATAGAGATGTCCCAAAGATGGTGGTCAGATGAGGAGAAGAAATGAGCAGAGCTAGGAGAGTTGGAGGAGACTGATCCAGGGGAAGGTCCTAGTACATTATCTGTATCTGAACTGTGGCTCCCACAGTTGTGTGTTACACTCAAGCATGTCACACTCAAGCATGTTTTTGTGCCCCATTGAGTCTACTTATTCCTAGGTAAGGATCTCTAGGATTACAGTATAAAGGACATAACAGACAAAGGGTCATGCAGGGTGAGGGAAAGGGGTGTGACAGATTGTGAGACATAGTGCCTGGACACTGTTGAGAAGGGAAGTCCAGCATAGCCTGGCAATGCCACTCTATGGCTTGCTGCTCCTTTGAACTAGTAAAATGCATCCCTAACTTTTTAAATAGAAAGTGCGTGAACACTGGCAGCGTAATCAGTGAGAAAAGCATCAAATCACATACAGCAAGATCACAGCCCCAGGAGGCATTAAGCTTTCATCTAGATATCCGTTACTACAAAAGAGGACTCTAGCAATTTCTCTTCCTTCAGGGACTGAGATGCCTACAATCATGAGGGAGTAAATGCAAAAGGTTGACAACAACTATCCTTAGGGAAGAAAGAAGCACGAAGCAACACTTTGAAATGGTCTTTCCACCCGTCTCATTCAGAAGTCTTTTTTTTTTATTGCGCATGAAGGAAAAGTGAAGGGGTGTCACAGCTGCTGCAACTGAATTAAGCTGATGCCTAAAGTGGAACTGTGAAACTAGATGCATGAACATTTCAAATGGATTTCTAAAATGTGAAGATCGGATCTGAGGCTGAAATTTTATCCTAACACCGGCACTGGAACCTTGCAATCTAAATGTGATTTCAAAATCCAAAATGTGACTGCTGTGAGCTGTGAAATAAACAGGGTATAGATTGGGTAGAGGGGAGGGCAGGGAGCCCATCAGGAGCCGCTGCTAGAGACAGTGGCAGGCAGATCCAAGTCACCCTAGGCCAATCTCTATCTCAGGCATTCCCAAACTGCGGCCCTCCAGATGTTTTGGTCTACAACTCCCATGATCCCTAGCTAACAGGACCAGTGGTCGGGGAAGATGGGAATTGTAGTCCAATCACTTCCAATCACCTCTCCACTTTCCTCCAGGGAAACCCCACTCTCTGCTGCTGAATCAAAACAAACTGAAGTCAGGTTTTCAGTTGATTGCCATTTGTTCCAATTCAGTGGTAAAGAGTGTATTTTCCAGGCAAAAGTTGCAGGGCAAATGCAAAACTGCTTGTACTTATGCCTAGGAAGCATGGGACAAGTGGAAAACCATTCGGACTCATACTTTCTAGGCATGAGGCAAGTGTAGACGAGCCCTAGGGAAGAGGAAGCTGACACGGGTAATGCAATCCACCCTCCACCCTGGCAGGTTGTAAAAAAGCAGGTAGGTGGGAGTTGGCTGAAGACAGACTGAGGTTGGCGGGCCAATGCCTCATCACCACTACCAGCCCCCTCTGCAAATATATTTTAAACTACTTTTGGGGGGTTTCATTTTATGAGGCAGCTATCAAATGCTGATGCCTGATGCTCTCAGATACTGATCTATGTATATCCACAGCTACACTTCTGATACTCTCAGAAATTGTGCCTGGCTGTCAAAAATAGATGCTGAAGATAAGCTGTCAGCTGAATAATCATGGTACGTTCACTCAGTTCAGATGATGTTTGCCATCAAATTTTGAGGAGGTAAATCTGGGCGTCTGGTTAACTCGTTTCAGCTCCAGCAGGAGGTTAGATAATTGTAAGGAATCATAGACTTCTGGGATGTAGAGAGTTACAACATAGGAAAAGAAGAATGCAAGAAGAGCCCTGCTGGACCAGGGCAAAGCTCTCTCTATCCACAGTGGCCGACCAGATGTTTATGGGAAGCTCATAAGCAGGACCTGTAAGCTGCCTATTTGATTCCCAGCAACTGGTATTCAGAGGATCACTGCCTTTGACACTGATGGTAGGCATTGCTGGTGGCTAGAAAGTCCAACCTAAACCCAGTCTTGAAAGACAAGATTCTCCACAAGCCTGCTCCTCGCCCCCCTTCCCCAAACTACACAAAGCATTTTGCTTGTTTTGTGCCCCCAAGCAGAGGTCCTGTGCAAACAGGGTTGACTTAACAGTCCAGGGGAATGCTTTGCTTTACTTTCAAGGGGCTCAGGTGTGTTTGTGCAGCAAAGCATGTTGGTATTTTCTTTCTGATCCTTATGAAACTCTGTAAAGATTTGAATGCATGCCAGAATCTGCTCCTTAAATATCAGCGGAGACCACCTCTGCCATTTTCATAGTGACTAAAAGGCAAGGAGTTGGAAGCGGATATGTTGCCTTGACTAACAACTTGATGTCCTTTTCTGCATTCATCATAAAAAAAGTTATCCAGATTTCATGGTATAGATGAAGGATGAATCACCAGTGTTACTCTACTTGCGTGGGCAATTCTCAAGTTGTCCCCCCCCCCCACTAAAGCAGGAATAATTGTGAAAAAAAAATATTTCTTAACTGTTGATTTGCTTAGACACAGTAAGATGTAGAAAACCTTGAGAAGAAATAAAACTTGAAATGCCAAGCACCCACACTTCCGTTTGCCCTGCTGCTTTCCCAAGGGGAAAGTTATGGTTTAGTGCTGAATCAGAACAAATTGCAACTGAATCTTCTGTGGATTGCTGTTTGTTCCAATTCTGAGCAAAAGAGCAGGTTTTCTAGGGGAAAGTGGCAGGATAAAGGCAAAACCTCTCAGACCCATGCTTTCTAAGAAGAGTGGACGAGCCCGTAGTAGGGAGTAGTTATGGGTGTATTTTTAAAATTCAGATTCCAGCTAGGAATGCTTCTGAATTTCCCCTCATCCACAATTTCTCCCTGAATCTTGCTTCCAAACAACAATGTATAAGGAATTGTCTCTTGTTTCTTGTGATATTTCTGAATTTTGTACAGAGTGTTGCCATCAACAAGACCAGTGTGGTAAAATCAATTGCAGATACTGTTGGAGGGATCTGTAGTAGCTATTCTGCTTCTAACTAAAATGGGTATATATGAGACCAAGATGCAAAAGCTGGGTTACAGACATGATTGGCTAAGGTTCCTGTTTATATGGCTCTTCTGCTTCCAGGATGGCTAGGTGAGCTTGCGATCTGGCCCACAATCTTGCCCATGGATCCATATTCCAGCTTTCATTCTGAAATGTTAAGACCTTGCAAATGGGCACATATTTTAAAATGTTGCTGCTGCCAGGAAAACTCTACTTAATGACAGATCTAATGAAAAATTAATATCCTTAAATTCTAATCATGCCATATTCTGAACGTACGTCTATAAAATTAGATATGTAATTAGACACTGGTGCCTGCTGGTTTATTTTTAAACTTGGATCATCTGAGGATGGTTTTCTTTTCTGGTGATCAAGTGGAATGATAGACAGCAGATGAGAGCAGTAAGTAGGAAGGTATAAGAAAAGGGGAAAAGTGGCTGGGACAAGGATATGCAAGAGGCAGAAGCACACAACAGCCCTTATATAGTAATATAGTAGTAGCAAAACAATTTGAATATGGTTAGTACCATAGTGTAATGTGATGCGTGCAACTTATACTGTATTATGTTGCTTCTGTTGAGAAGGCAGAAGGAAGGTGCTTGCAAAGGAGCAACCTGCATGATTGGATCATCTGATCAACAGATGTTGAGTGGAAAATTCAATCACGTCAGGTGCTGCTTCAGGGGACCCGTGTTGCATGGCAAGGAGGAGAGGCTGGATAGAAATTTTAATATCCGAAGGCATCCACCAACTCCACCTTTCCCCAAGAGGACACAGCCAACCTGGTAGGACCCTTTACTCTTCTCTAAGGCCTTCCCCTCCTCCTCCTCTTCCTCCCTCCCACCTGACATCTGCCTCTCCTTCCTGGGTGGGATTAGGAGCTAGTACAAAAGAACATGAGAAGAGCCTTCTGAATCAGACCAATGACCCATGTAATTCAGCATCCTGTTCTCACAGTGGCCAACCAAATGCCTGTGGGACCTCAGCACAATAGCACTCTCCCCTCTTGTGGTTCCCAGCAACTGATATTCAGAATCTTTTCTGCCTCCAGCTGTGGAGGCAGAGCATAGCCACAGTGGCGTAGGAAGTGGGGTGCGGTGGGTGCGGACCGACCTGGGTGTCATCACTGAGGGGGGGGGTGACAGAATGGCAAAAATATGTGGTTTTGAAAAAAAATAACTCCTGCACCCACCGCCACTGCAGGAGCACCCTCCCCTTGAGTTATTTCCAGAAACCAGAAGCATTGCTGCTTTCAACTTTTCAGGCAGAGCACAGCCTTTATGGCTAGTGGCCTTCGACAGCCCTCTCCTCCATGAATCTGCCTAATCCAGAGGCATAGCTAGGTGAGGCGGGGGGCACTGGGTGTCACGCCGCAGGGCCTGCAGCATGCCTGAGCCACGCGTCTCTCCTGAGAGGGAGGCGGCGGGCGGACTGCCTGCAAGCTCCACACTGCTTTTTTGAGCTTTCAAAGTCATGTGACCAGCATGACTAAACCGCTACTGATGCATGGAGGACCATGATGGAAGCCAAAGTGCACAGAAATGCCATTTACCTTCCCATCGGAGCTGGTGTGTTTTTGAACTGCTAGGTTGGCAGAAGCTGGGACAGAGAAATGGGAGCTCACCCCATCATGCGGATTCGAACCACCGATCTTCCAATCAGCAAGCCCAAGAGGCTCAGAGGTATAGACCACAGTGCCACCCGCTCCCTTGCATAATGGCATTATGATACAGGCAGTTTTATTTTCCATTCCTAGTGATCCCTAGCTGCTGCACACTGGTACATAATGAGCCAGCCAAAGGCATTATGTTGACAAAGGAGCTGGTTTGGCAAGCTTCCTCTAATACATTCTCCTCTCACCAATACATGATCCCAAGTTTGGAAGGGGAACCAGGGTTTCATGCAGACTGACCTATTCCCCAAATTCATAACACTATGTTTGCAAGGAGGGGGGAGAGGCTATGACACACATTTTATTATCTCTTTCAAGTCTCATGATTCACAGACAGGATCATCAATGCATTAAAGTGTTCTCTTGAGAGACGGGCTACATCTATTCGGATCCTTGGAAGTTGCCCATCTCAAAAACCTTCTCTTACAGTCCCCATCGCACTATGAATGGAACTAAAGATAAATAAATCATTATTACCCAGTTTAACTATGTGCATTTTTAATATTTTAATGTCAGAAGCAGAATTTGATTTGGGGGCATCTGTCCAATCCCTCGCAGGAAATGAGTTTATGAATTATAAACGCCACTATCATTCTATTACCTATTCAGCTGGCAGCCCATGGCAAAGGAGGCCAGATTGGCCTTGCATGACCAACTCTGATCCAGATGTTTCACTTCCAAAGGAAAAAATGATCAAGTGCTCTTTCTGTTTTGGAATATATTTTGAAGTCTCGTTCTTCTGACAGTGCACACTGGAATCATGAGGGAGGGCACCAGAGCAGTAGGTCACTGTGGTCACAATATCATTATCTTGTTTACAACAAGATCAGCAACCCTAAGAAGTTGTGGGGCTTAACTAAACCCAGGAGCTGCCTTGAGGCTCAACTTTTATACCAGTCTCTATCTGCATTGAATTTGAAATTGTCTTATGTACGTAATTGCTTTATTTTCTATTGCTTTATTGTTCAACCACTTTGAGATATTTTAGAGAAAGTGATTCATAAATGGAAATTAATTAACGCTCATTTAGCTCTGTGGGTTTTATTCCTTTGTCACTTATGCATGTGTTTGCTGATAACTCTATGTGGCCCCATTTCCACCTTAATCATCAATATTTTCAAAAATATTGCGCAAATAAAATGTATATTTTTGAATGTATTCATGTTTTCTCTCTCTCTCTCTCTCTCTCTCTCTCTCTCTCTCTCTCTCTCTCTGTGTATTTTGGGATGAGATTTGCATTGCAGCATTCAATGCATTGCAGTCTTCCAACATTGAACATAGTGGTGCTTTCCAAAGGAGATATGTATTGGACTGGGATGTAGCCTTCAAATAACATGCTATACTAGGAAATGTGATGTTTTAATAATATGGGAGTGGGGAACACGACCCAGCCAATGGGCTACATCCTGAGCTCCTCCATCCCCCGATGGGGCTTCAACCACCTGACATCACCAGCTGTTTTGGGACTACAACTCCCATCATCCCTAGCTAACAGGAACAGTGGTCAGGGATGATGGGAATTGTAGTCCCAAAAGAGCTGGAGAGCCGAGTTTGGGGATGGCTGATTTAGGCTGTCCTGTTTACTGTAAATGGGCTTGAAGCCCTGTCCATATTTGAGACACTAAAACAGCTGACTAGTGGGGAAGTACAGTTTGGTTCCAGTTTTGCTCTGTGGATTTAGACTTAGCCAAGACAGGTGGGTAGAGAGCAAAGTGCGGCATTCAACTATGTCACTCATAGCAGACCCATTGAAATGAGTGAACATGGCTACAATAGATCCATTAATTTCAGTGGGCCTCCTCTGAGGGCTCATTCACCCTTCCTCTTGGCCTGCTACTTTCCCTTGGGAAAACTGCTCTTTAGTGCTCAATCAGAGCAAATGGCAATTCAGGATTTCTCTGGATTGACATTTCCTCCTAGTTAGCACTAAAAAGTGGATTTTCCCTGGGAAAGGAGGGGGTAAATGGAAGATTGCTCAGACCTGTTCCAAGAAAGCATATGTCAAGCGGAAAACCACTAGGATCTATGCTTTCTAGGCACGGGACAAGCAGAAGTATGGACAGGCCCATTATTTTTCAGAGCAATCCCTTGCCACAATGGGGGTACCTATCTCTTGTCCCCAAGAATGCCAGTACATAATGATACAGCAAGGTTTTTGTTGTTGCTACAGCTGTAAAAGAAAGGAGGAGGTAATAAATAAATGTTGGCTAACTTGTATGTAAAGGTAAGACCACCTTTGGAAAACCCTACCCCCCCTTAAAAAAAAGCTTAGTTCAATCTTTAGGGTGCTTTGCCCCACTCCTGAAACTTGCACAATTAAGCTGGGCTGAGTACTTCATTGCAGTGTTCGGTTAAATGCAAGCTCAGTTAGTTTATTAAAGCTGAGATACAGAGATTATTTCATTTTGGGGGAAACGGTAAAGAATGGTAAAGACTGTCACTCAGTCTATTCATGGCAGATGCCATCACAAGAGGGGGTGACAGCTGGCCAGAGACAAGAAAGAATGCATTGGAGATGGTGGCATAGACAGAACCGATCTTCCAAGCAAAGAGCAAATGACAGATTGTGCAAGTCCAGAGATGAAAAGCAGGTGAGCGGATTTAATTCTCCCTCCTTAACATAACACAGCAGGAGTCAAAGTGGACACAGAATTCCATTTAGAATATAAAAGACTTTGCAAAAAAAAACACCTACCGCATAAAACCTGAGCTCTTTGGAGTTGGCTAAAGATGGGGAAGAAATTCAGTTCCGTCTGCATTTAAAGAATAACCTATTTGGCACTTTCAAAACAATACTTGAACTGAAACACAGGCATTCTTAATTTGCACCACTCAGATTTTTGCAATGCAATCATCCAGTCAAGTAATGAGTACAAAAATGCATGCAGTAAAGTAAATTGTGCATAAAAATGCATGTATTTGTGAAAATAACATACCAAATGCTTTATATTAGAAAAAAATTGCTTGCAAAAATAGCATACCGGTAGTAATGAAAGCTGCATACAAAAAAAAAGTGTATGTATTTAGATAAATTTGCAGAAGAATGCAGACAAATTTTAATGATGGCTATAAATACATAAATAAATAGGTCACCAGCAGATGCAGAAATGTGGAGAACTGAATTTAAGATTGGAAAAATGAGAAACTGAAATTTCTGGATAGATTATTCCATCTCTACCCAGAGCAGTGTCAGCAAAAGGAAGAGATGTGCACCCTGTTAATCACTGAGCAAGTAGGTAGTCTATCACTCGAACAGTGGAATGCATAAACAAACCTTCATATTGATAAAGAAGGTATGAAGTTTGAATATCACCCTCTTCTCCCACTCTGTGGTTCTCTGCCACTCTGTGTGGGCTTCTAAATATGAGCCTAAGAAACAAAGCATGTACACACAACCACAAAAAGAAAATGGAGAGGTGTGTCCCAGTCAGTTTGTGCTATGCATGCGAATTACAAGGTGTTTTATACGCCCCAGCAGAATTGATGGGGCCCCACACAGAGAGCATTTCTGGATATGTTCCTGCTTGTGTTTTACAGATAATAGCCCTATTCCCACATGGGAAACCACTTCTGAAAACAAGGGGTATCTCAAAAGCAGCTGATGCGGGAGCTAGTGGGGAGAGCAGTTGCTGCAGCATAAGGAAATATAAAACAAAAACAAAAATCACACTGATTGTACCCTTCAGTGCATGCTCCAGTTTGGGGCCCAATTCAGCACATTGGATCCAACAGGTTCTGACCCAGGACAACCTGGAACTGACATGGAACAGCCCAGTCCCTAAACTGAAACTTGTGCAACCCTAACTATTTTATTAGGGTTTTAAACCCAATTAACCATGTGATTGGCATGAGGACAAGCAGACAGAGACTCTTGCCTGTGACTCCTCCTTCGTCTCCCTGCACTAGATATTGAATCAGGTATTTAAACCCTAAATAAACTTGTGGTCAGTAAGTGGTGGTGGTGGAGAGACAAACTAGGGTCTCTGCCTGTGTCTTCTTCCCTCCCTCTCCTCATCGACAACTGGGTGGTTTATTCAGGGTTTAAACTCCCAATTCAACATGCAGTCACCCAACTGCCTCTTTTTTTGACAATCCCCAATCATTATTGGCGGATCTGAGCCCATTAGGGACAACCCACTCCAGGAAACTCTCAGTTTGACCTGAATTGACCCTGGATTCAGTTCAGGATCTGGGATTTGTCTGGCACAGTCCTACTAAGCATGACCTTGTGGCTCTAGTATGTAATCATACATATGTCAAGAACACAGAGGCAACTGTAGAGTACCTGAAAGGAGGGAGAGAACTTTATGCCCTTCCAATGGCTGGTTCACTGCCAGAGCTGTGAACCAGATGCCAGGGGTACTGGGAATTGTGGTTTTCCCAGAAAAGGGAACTAGACAAGGGAACTAGGGAAATGACATTTTCCAGAGTCCCTGACATACAGGGAGATTTACCTCTCTTCTTCTAGCCTACCAATGCTCAAGTAGAAAGAAGGATAAGGATTGTTGGAAGGGGAGAGAGGGGCAAAGTCTGAGAGGAATGGCTCTCTGAAGAAAAAAGAAAAAGTTCCACTAGGTTCTCTTTTGATGCAAGGATACAAGCAAGCAAGCAAGCAAGCAGTGTTTGACTTTCTAAGCCAGGAAATGGACTTTCTAGGTCAGGAAATGTGTGTTTTGATAACACTCAGTCGCATCTTCCCATCTCTCTCCCTCCCCATCACCATCCCTCTCTTCATATTTTCTAGTGCGCAGCTCAGTTGGAAACAAAAATTTCCTAGCACCTCACTGACATACATCTACAGATTCCACAACAGGATTGAAAGTGCCAACACCTTGTCTCCCTAATATTATGACAATTCAGCTTTTCACAACAGATGTTCCGGCTGGTTAGCAATCAGCTAGAAGCTGAGGAAATATTAACAGGCTTTTTGCTTTGTTGTGTGAAATGCTCATTATCCAAACTGTCTGGCTGTGTGTCCCCATCACTGATGTTTAATAGGCAGAAATGCACACTGGGCTTAAGCAATTTGCCCAAAATGAAATGGCATCAGTAGGACAACAGAGTTCAGTTCCATGACTACTCTGCTACCAACCCACTCAATGGACCACCCTTAATGGTCAACTCAACAAATCCAATATATCCTCTCTACTACGACTCTTAAGTAATCCATGCAAGAGACATTCAGGGATGGATGCACTAAATCCATATATGCAAGCTTGACTTTGCAAACCCATTTTAATTCAAAGTGCCTAGCAGCTGCATACAGAGTCTATTAAGTAATGGCTCGCTGCATAGAACTTGCTTTTCCCTCACTCCAATTTTAACTTTATTTCACCCCCACAAGTCTGACGAGCACAACATGCAAAGGCTTTTAAGAGGCTGGCTGTGTTTTAACACTTTGCCTTCCTACTTGTTAACATGCAGCCATAATTTGTCAGCTTGAATTATATTTTACAGGTCACTAGTTACAACTGCATGGAAAAGACAAAGCATCAATGCATGTCAACAACACCATTGGATTAGAGCTGTGCCCTTCAAAGGTCAGGATAAGTATGTTGCAGAATAGAAAGCTAAGGGTTCCTTTAGAAAGCAATAACTCTCAGGGACTCCTCAGTGGGAAAACTGTGTGGCTCCTGCTTGCACAGCATTCTTCTTAACCCTCAGTAACTCAGAACACAGCAACTGTTCCATCATCACCTTACACAAAGACTGTCTCCATCTTTGAGGACTGTGATATACTAGTCGTTTGTGCACATGTATAAGTGGCAGACACCAATGGTTGTAGCGCAAAGAACCTGTCCACTCCAGTTGATCAACTGGCCAAACCATTTGCAATTTCTTTCAAAGATTCCAGGTCAAGGATTTGTGAAAATGAATAGAGGGTGCCTGCTAGCTACAAGAATACCCACCCGCTTAGACGGCAGTTGGAGAATTACAGTCTGAGCTTAGACTGCAGTGAGTGGTCACCCACCTGACAATCAACCGATTTCACAACGACATCAGATGATGAGCCTCTTTGAAGCTGTGCTCCCAGGGTGCCTTCGCAGAGGCTTGTTTCAGGATCATAAATAAATTTGCATTGAAAGCCTGCTAAAATGGAGCGGGTGTTCAGAAAGGGGTTTGCACTGAAATCCTTTCCTGCTCCTGGGACAAGGCAAGCTGGCACTGCCCATCAGTTGATCAGGGTCAGCTGATGGGCAGCGAGAGTGCACCTTGCTTCAGGAAATGAAGGACTGGAAGTTCACTACATCAATACCTGTCCTGAGGTGTAGTGATCCAGGGTCATGGGACCCATTACTATTTCTGCAGCAGGGTTTCTGTCTCCAGCATCTAGAGCTGCCCAATCAGCATGAAATGAGAGCTATTTAGCCACTGAGAAGTCTGCTCATCCTTTGTGCTGATTAGACGCAGTCAGAGTGAAAGGAAGTATGTCAGTCACCAAGGATTGGCTCCTAGGATCACTCTGGGAAAACCACGCAAGAAGAACACCAAGGAAGTGTTGCTCTGTATGCTCCAAAGCTAAGCATTTAGGAACACTGAACATACAAGGTACTTCAGTGTCAAGAGAATGGCGTGAGAGTTCTATTATGTACAGTGGAACTTCAAGAAAGCACAACTTCTTCAAATCAACAGAAGACGATCTTGGAATACTGCAAATCATTTGTCCAGGTACATGCACAGAATATAGTAGAAAGGCTGAAAGGCAACACATGGTGATCTGCATTGATTGTTGCAATGCATCCTAAATTAATATTGTATAATTATAAGATTATTGTATAAGCTTCGAAGGGGGGCAGGCCTGTGAGCAAGTATGGCTGTGACTATCATGAAGGGACCCTGTACTTCTGAATTTGCTACTACACTACTGCTCACACCTGATGCCATATATTTTGTCAGGTCTGGGGCAGGTGGATGTGGTTTGTCAGGAACAGCCTGATGGGCCAAATGAGATCCATAGCAGCCCAACAGTTGACCCACAGGCTGGAGATTCTCCAGTCTTGGCCTAGAGGGGAGATGCTGTCTTCAAAGCATATTGGTTGTGCACCAGTAACCTACACAGCAAGCCCAGTTGTGTCAGACACCTAATGAATAGGTACTATTGTAGCCTTCGTGGGGGAAATGCAAGTTTTCAAGTGGGCAGAGCTTTTCAGAGTTCGGCTTCCAATTTAGCACAGACAAAAGACAGAACCTTCTGCCCCCATAAAAAGAACATCTACATGCAGCTGAAGACATTTTGTGGAAGAAAATATACAACTCTCCAATTATATAACCATAAAACACACAGCTGCGATTTATTTTTAAATGTGAGGGAGTGAGGGAAAGTTTCCTTCTTACTTGCATTTATATAAGGCAGCCTTCACCAGCCTGGCAAGCATAGCTGTCAAGTTCTCCCTTTTTAAAATGGAAATTCCCTTATGCTGAATAGGCTTCCTCGCGAGAAAAGGGAAAACTTGACAGTTATGCTGGCAAGCTGCATATATTTTGGACTACAACTCCCATCAGCCCCAGCCGGCTGGCTAGGGCTGATGGGAGTTGTAGTCCAAAACATCTGAAGTTCACCAAGTTGTGGGATGCTGATGTAATGACTCCTTTTATCATCTGTACCTCTGAAAACTCTCCCTTGAACCATCAGTAGCAAGCTGGGCTGCTACATAGCAACTCAAGGGCTGATTCAGCAGCTTGGTACATGCAGGCATCCTCCTTCACCCATCTCCTCTAATCTCTGCCTCTCTTCCACTGTCATTTTTGTGGGATGGGTTTTAATGGATAGGAGAGGATATATTAATTGCAATTTATCCCTCCAGGTGCCCGTGTGGATGGGTGGGTTGAATAGTGTTTCAAAATTAGGAGATGGATTTTCAAGTAGTACAGAATCACCTATCCTGTATGCTCCTTCCATTCTTTTCAAGGAACTTCAACTGCTACCTTCAAGCCTGGTTCCCCATGGAAGCTGCCTTGTACAGAGTTAGCCTATTGAATCTAGCTCAGTACTGTCTGTACCTGGAGACTTTTCTCAGCCCCCTTCCCTCCTTGGTGGCTTTCCAAAGGCTAAATGCCAACAGTTGGTGGCGAAAGAGGCAACAAGTGGGTGGGGCCATTAATGTAAATGTTTACCTTTCTCCAGTAGGCTAGTTTCTGCGTACGCTCATACACTCCCTCTACCCTCCATCCAATCAAGAGACATTGAATCAGAGTTCAAGGACCCAATCCAGCCGCAGTATGAAGGTGGACCAGGGAGGGGTATGGCCTGGAGAGAGGGGCGTGGCTTGGGAGGGTCCCGAGGACTAGATAGGTAAGGCTTGGAGGGCTGCATTTGGCACCATGGTCCTGGTCTTCCACACCTCTGGTCAGCAGTGATTATGTACTGAACAGTGGTAACTCCTAAAAGAGGCCAGGATGACAGAGAGCTGGGGTGGTACCCAATGAAGTCATTCCATGAGTAGAACGACTTCTGCTTGTGCAAAGGAACTTTCCATCCCATCTGCCACATGCACTCCAAAACCTGCTTCAGAGAGTTGGGGGAACTTCCAAGGCAGATTTTAGGGGTTCTAGTGGGGGAATGGAGAAGTTCTGTTGCACGATTGGAAGTTGTTCCATGATTTCGTTGGATATAACGAAATGTTTTAATGGAACGTTTTCTTCCTCAAGGTCAATCATTCTGAGTTCCAACTGTCATAGCACTGCCTTTGTATGTTTTTTAACAAGGACCCAGAATAATTAGGCCCAAGTTTTTCAAAGAAGAGAATTGTGGCTGTGATAGTAGATGACTATCACTGATGCAAAGTTTGGGTTTTAGCTGTAGCTGCAAAGGACATTTCAGTCTTTCTCCCATCAGGACATAGCTGCCAAGTCCTGGTTAGAAAAATACAGGATCAGCAGCGCCGGCACCAGAAGTCGCTTCTATGCATGTCCAGACATGGGCAGAGTGGCACCGGAAGAAATCCGGGAAAATTATGGGATATTTCACCATTCGGGATGACAGCGGGCTTTAAAAACGGGGGTTTCCTGGGGAAAACAGGAGACTTGGCAGCTATTGTATAAGGAGCATCAGCTGACATGCAGCAGCATAGCTGTGTAATGGGAACTTCATTTGCATCCTTTCCCTGGGAGGTAACACAGAGCAGGTAACTCCTATGAAATCCAGTGGACTCATATGGGAAGAAGATTTATACATTTGCACAGCTGGGTGGAACATAGATGTGCAAATGTATAAATGCCACATAGATGTGAATTGCATTAGCAAAACTTTTCCACCAAGCCTGCCATAGGGGAAGGTCCTTAGCACAGTGAGAGAACACATGTTTTTCACACAGAAGGCTCCAGGTTCAACCCCTGGAATCCCCTGTAAATGACATATGGCATTTAATTTTACAAGCAAATGAATACAAGCACACACCCACACTCATAAATAAGACAACTTACCATTTTTGTCAGCTCGTCTGAAGATCTAGAATCAAAGAAAGGCACAGTTTTACTATTTTGTAATAGCTTGGCTGTTACAAATCAAACACAAATATATATCTTTCTGCCATTGTCCTGGCATCCTTTTTTTTTTTACCTACCACTTTGAGAACATTGTTCATTATTCCAAATAGGGGTGAATGGAGAACATTCTGAGCCTCGGGAGCTTCCCTGCCTTTTTACACTTTCGCTTAGAGACAGAACACACAGAGACAGAGGTATAGGTCTTGTTCCGTGGTTACTTTAAATTTTTGCAGGGAGCGGGGGAATGTTACAGGGCAATCCAGATAGGTATGAAGCTCGCAGCAATATCCCAATAAAAATTATTTGTCTCTCTCTCTCTCTCTCTGCCCCCTGCCAGCTGCTATTTGTCAGCAACTGGACCTAGGTATATTTCCCCTGGTTCACACAGTAAAAGGCAGGCATTGGGCATGGTGTTCACAGCCTCCTCCCCTATAAGGTGTGCTGCTGCACCTACATGTGAGTAAATTTATTTGCGTGAAAACATCCCAGCTTGAGGCTCTAAGTGGCATATTTGTCCTTCAATGTGCCTTTGTGGCTCTTTTAGCAGGTGCACTGCAGACATTCCAGAGCATTGCAGAAGCAAATGAGGGGCAATGAGTGATCAGGGAGAACTCAAAAGTTGTAGCAAATATAAGCTAATTGCACCGGAGGGGTTCTGTCACATACATTGCATCCCCAAATTTGTTGGAAAACACATTCACAGAGCAAGAGTGCAAGCAAGGGGAAAGTAGCCTTACATAATAAGAATACAGGTCTGAGCCCAGGGGAGACAGAACCTTAAGGCAGGAAGCAAGGGCAGTATTGCAAACGAAATACAGTGGAATGATATTTGATATTCTGGCATAAAAAGAGGTTGTCAGCAAGCAGATTTCCATGATCTTGCACTGCTTGTATAATTAATGTACAGTAGTAAAGAAAGAGACGTCGGCTCACTCTGCGTGGGAAGGAGATAAATTTAGATCAAAGCAAAAGCAGCAGAGAGAAGAGGGGGGAATACATAACAACAGAAGACATCTTGCTGCAAATCAGGGAGGAGAAAGAAGGGAGGCGAGTGCAGCAAAACCTGGAGGAAAGGTTTGAAAAGTGGTTGGTGCAATTTGACAAATAAAGCTTGGATTACCCAACAGCATACCTGTACAGTGACTGTGTTTCCCAACCACCTCCCCTCAACAAAGGTTCTGTGTCCTTGGCATCTATGCAGCAGGCAGACATTCAACAGGAAAAAACTCAACATGAGATGTGCCACTTGGTACATTTCAGGGAATGGCCAGACACAGGGGAAGGAGCAGTCATCATGGCGATGCAGTGCTGACTCCAGGTTTTTTTGGGGGGGTGCAGGGCTTGAGCAATGTGCTCTCAGTGGACTCCCTCCTTGAATGTGCTTGGCATTTCCTCCTCACCCCTCTTGCCACTGCTCACTCATCTGACTCACTGGGCCTTGGCTCACTGGTAGAGCATCCGTTTTGCAAGCAGAAGGTCCCAGGTTCAATCCCTGGCATCTCTTGGTAGGGCTGGGAAAGACCCCCTGCCTGAAATCTGGGAGAGCTGCTGTCTGTCAGTGTAGACAATACTGAGCTTCACACGCTGAGTCACTTTGCCTGGCTGCAATATGTTCCTGAACTCTGACAATACCTCTTGCTTCCCTGGGTGAAGAGGAGTTTGTGTGTAGAAACTGGTGTGCCATACATAGGTAAAAGCTGGGGTCAGCAACCTTTTCCAGCTGTGGGCCAGTCCACTGTCCCTCAGACCATGTGGTGGGCTGGACTATATTTTGAAAAAATATATGAACGAATTCCTATGCCCTACAAATACCCCAGAGATGCATTTTAAATAAAAGGACAGATTCTACTCATGTAAAAACACGTTGATTCCCGGACCATCTGCGGGCCGGATTGAGAAGGCGATGGGGCTGGATCCGGCCCCCGGGCCTTAGGTTGCCTACCCCTGGGTAAAAGGAATGCAGCCCCACGGTGAAAAAGTTTCTGCAGCTCTGCCATAATTAGTTTTAATGACTCTTACGTCCCACTGTCCCTGGGAAAATTTTGCACAGCCCAATATAAAGCCATCAAGACACCATGAGGGGCTTGGGTGGTTACAAAAATTGCTTATGGCAAGTCACATGCTTCTATAGCACAGCAGTGGAATTCTTTCTCTCCTGAACTCATTCTCTTCCAAAGAAGAAACTTGGTTAAACATACAGTATACAAAACAAAGCTACTGTTATTTCCAGGAAGCGAACAAAAGGGTGTTGTAAAAAAAAGGAGAAAAGAAAAGTTTTTATTCAGCCACAGAACAACATTCTCTATTTCTAGGTCATAACTCAAAGCATTCAAAGGTAACAATGGTTCAGTAATAAAAATGGTTGTAGGAATGGATTGAACTGGAAAATGTTTGACTCAAAAAATATTCCTTGAGCAATACTATCACAGGCACGGATAAGCCAATTTGATTTGATTTCAGTCTCTTAACAAAGAAATAGACTCCAATTGATGCTCGAATCCGGGTGAAGTCGGTTTCAAAAGGAAACTGATAAAACGCCACATTTCAGCAGATTCACCATTGAAAGTCCATTGCTGAAAGGCTAAGCTTTACAAATCATTGCTGAATTATAGAGTTTTGTGTTGAGATATAATTTAATTTCACATCCGAAAGGCTAGTTGACTGCATGAAAGATGGATTGAAATGAAAGAGTTTCATTGAAGGAAATACTGTGCTCATGGTTACAGCAGCCTTCTCCATCCGTGTGCCCTCCCACTGTTTGGGACTGCAACTCCCATCAGCTGCTGGCTGGGGCTGATGGGAGTTGTAGTGCAAAACAGCTGGAGATCACCAGGTTGGTGAAGACTGTCATACAAGGTCCTAGTCCTCCACTGTGTGCATCTTTATTTTTATCTCTCTCCCAACAGGAGCCCAACACTAATAAACACAATACAAATAAAATTATACAATACTTCACCATGCCATTAACAAGCTAAAGCGCATACAGTTTTGAAATGGCAGTCTAAGATTTGAATGGTACTTTAACACTGTACTACCAAAAAGGTTATGAAATAATGCAAACATATCCTTCAATTAGCTGGCCATCCTTGCATTTTGACCCTAAATACTGGACAGTCACTGTAATGACAGTGGCTCAATGTAGGAACTAATGGATTGTACAAGTGTTCATACAGGGAAGCAGTTTGGAGTAACACCAAGGAAGGAAAAGAATCCAGAACTGGAGGAATTTCAAATGAACACTGACATCCATTGAACGGACACTGGGATCTGAAATGCGGTTCTCCTGCACCCATATATGGGGGAGGGTTTTGACCGTGTAGTGTTTAGCCTACATGAAAACCAATAAAGGAAAATTAAACTACCATCACCCAAATATTGACATGGGATCACATCCAGCTAAGTTTGTAGACCCACAGAAGTCAATGGACCTAAGTTAGCGATGTTCATAATTTTCAGTGAGTCTACCCTAAACATTAGCAACCCATAGTTGCAAATTTCCTTTAGTTCTTGCTTCTGTCTACATAATTTGCAATGCTTGCAGCAGTGAACTGTTGTTTTTTAACCATGCTTTTTATTGGACCATTACTACAACACATACACACCACACTTAAAAACAGGGCCGGCTCTAGGGGTAGGCTGGGTAGTGCGGGGCGCCCGGGCGCCGGAGCGATCTCCGCACCACGGCGCCCGGGCGCCCGACATGCTTGAGACGACCCTGCTTAAAAAACTACAAATACAAACAAACTAAAAAGAAAATCCAAACAAACCAAAAAGAACATACACAATAAATGATAAGCATATAACCATAGGTCCTTGAATTTCTGCGCTCAGACCTGTTATCTAATTATCTATATCCGATTGTTATTATATTCTAATAGACTTCCTTCCTCCCTATTGTGGGCCTGATTTCATACTTAATAAACTGTTTCTTTCTCATTTCGTGTTCCTGCCTTTCCTCCTTGTATTGTATTTATACACTGAATTTTATTTTGCAAAAATCACTCAAAGCAAGTCCTCAGCAGTGAACTGTTTTAGCCAGTGATCCTATGGGGCTTTTGTGGAAACCATGGAGAATGTCCTCACACCACAGCAGTGAGGGAGTTCTTTTTCTTGGCATGTCATGTTCATGGCAGCATAAAGAGCATTGCTGCTGTATCAGGCTAGACCTAGTCTAGCATCTTGTTCTCACACTGGCCAACCAGATGCCCTAATGGGAAACCCACAAGCAGGACCTGAGCACAAGAACATTCTCCCCTCCAGTGGTTTCCAGCAACTGGCATCCAAAGACATTGCTGCATCCGACTGTGGCTATAGGAGAAACCGGGTCATGTAGTGTGTAGGGTGGCCTGTGCACATCTAATCCATGCAGGCATGTTGTAGATGTGCATCAGAGTATCTGCACACGCACACGCACACACGCACACACGCACACACACACACACACACACACACACACACACACACAGAGTCAAACTAAAGCAAATTGGGACTCCAAAATCCAGGGAGGGCATTTGGATGAGGAGAATTTCGAATGTACCCCTTTATAATAAAATGGAGCTTTTGGCCAATAGCACCCAAAATGTATATGTGTGGGAGAGAACAGCAGCAAATTCAACTGCAAAGCTGAGCAAATATGCAGCTTTTCTGAAAGTTCTGGGAGAGGAGGAAATCTTGATTTAGACCAGAGCTGCAGTTAGCTAAATCTAAGTTTCTACCAGTGTTGTCAGGTGTCAACACCTCCCAAGCAAAAAGCACGTCGGTGTTGATCGGACTAATTTTGCTGTTCAGAGAGGGGATGAGGCATGCTAGAGGGGCTGCTTCTGGAAACCAGACAAATAAGCAGCATTTCATCAGGATGGGCTCAACAATTCTCCTCCAGTCACCATTCCTGCAATGGAGGGTTAGGCAGCCACAGACCTGCAGGTCATGTGTGGCCCTCAGACTCTCCCCAGGGTATGCCTACCTCAAGTACTTTTGCCTGGCTAGAATGTGCTTGAACGGAGTGAGCGAGTGGATGTGTAGAAACGTCTGTAGCTAGAATGTACAGCACCTGTTGCCTCACTCACTTCTTGCCTCCAGCCAGTCTACCAATGTCATACTATCCACAGAGAATGCTGCCCTTCTGCAGAGGGAAACATGGAGCTTCCTCAGCTCTGCTCAGCAGAGTCAAGCAAAGTAATTCCACCAAGGTGAGAAAGCAAAAGCAATGAGTGACTGATGTGGTGCTCAGTTCCATGTGGGCAAACTCACTGGATTTCACTGGCAGGGCAAGGACAGGGATGGAGTGTGGCCCTCCAGATCTCCCATCATCTCTGGCCACTGACTAAGGTGGCTGAGGCTGATGGGAGTTGGAGTCTATCCAACAGCATCTGAAAGGCCATGGCTTCTGTGGGCTACGACAACAGTGAGAAGGTACAAACCTTGATGATAACGCAGCCTGTAAATTCTCTCTCTCTCTTTCTATTATTATTATTGTTGTTGTTGTTGCCAAATGTTTACTAAGTGCTGCACACATTTAAAAACCACAACAGAACTTGCCCAGAGTTGGTTACAGGTAGGTAGCCGTGTTGGTCTGGGTTGAAGTAAAATAAAAAAATTCCTTCAGTAGCACCTTAAAGACCAACTAAGATACACAGAAATAGGAGTTTTCTGTCATCAACAGCTATCAGTCAGTCAATCACCCACTTCCACCACCCTTCTGAGTGATCCCCCCTCCCCCCTCCCCCCTCCCCACCCCTTCTCTACATAAGCGCCTGGGGACTCCTATTTCTGTGTATCTGAAGAAGTGTGCATGCACACGAAAGCTCATACCAAAATAAAAACTTAGTTGGTCTTTAAGGTGCTACTGAAGGAATTTTTTTATTTTGCCCAGAGTTGTGCAGTTTAAAAGAGATCAAGTTGATGGATTATGCCAAAATGGCTAAAATGAACGGAAGAATCAGAAATTGGGAAGACCAAAAATTTAATAAGGAATGGGGGAAATGTATAACTTATCTTAAAGACCATTGTAAACAGTTACAATCGTTAGTAGGATTGGAATATCACTTGTAGTTTAATGGTGATTTCTGGATACAATGGAGAAATAAAAGATTTGGATTATTATAAAAGATGCAGGAGGAATAGGACCCAAAAAGGGGAGGAGGGAAGTCCAAGAGATTCCTTGGAATCTTGTTTTTATGTTGTTTGTTGGACATGTGACTGTAAAAATTTAATCTGAAAAACAAAATAAATTTATTTAAAAAGAAAATGGCTAGGAAGCTGTCATACGCTGAGTCAGACCACTGGTCCATCTAGCTCAGTATTGTCTGGACGGGCTGGCAGCAACTCTCCTGGATTTCAGGCAGGGGACATTCCCAGCCCTTCCTGGAGATGCCAGGTATTGAGCCTGGGACCACCTGCGTGCAAAGCAGATGCGCTATCATGAAGCTGCTGTCCTTCCCCACCAGACACACACATCTAGACACTCATATATTTCCCCTCCAATGGGGCAAATAGCAGTTTGGGGTGTGTGTGATTTCAATGGGGGAAAGCACCATGGAGGAAAGGGTTAAATTCCCACCCATCCCCTCAGTGTTACGGTGCAGATCTGAATAAGGGTAGGTGGGTGCTTCTATTAACATTTAAAATAAATGTGAGAGATTATATGCACCGATCTTCCATGTTATGTGCTTCTTTTGGTCCTTTCTTAACCTTTTAATCATTCCAGGATCAAAGCAGCATAACCACCACCTATGGAAAATATAGCTTCTTTTGCAAAAGATTACATCAATGAATTCATTTTTTTATATAATAATTTTTATTGATTTTATACAAACAAAACAAACAAAACAAACATACAATATAAAACTGTCCCTTCGTTTTCCCTCCACCCACCGGTCCACCTCTGCCACCAGTGGTACCCGTGAGCTTTAAGAATCAAAGGGGTCCTTTGTAAGTTGGGTTTGGCCTCCCCCCTCCCTCCTCCCCCCACATCCCCCCCCCTGCCACTGAAAGGACAGGAATGGAGGAGCTCTGAGGATTGGTTTCCCCCAGCTCTTTCAAAAACATACATAAACAAATATAAACATAACAACAATAGGGAAGAGTTTTAACTCCCCAATTCTTATTATCTTAACATTGTAATTGTGACTTCCTCGATACTCTTCCTCCTGGTTTTCCTAACAAACTCTAATGCTTATGGCGGGTTTTCTATTCCAAATCAAAATCCTCTTCTTATAATATTAACTCAATCCTCCTCCTTTTCCATGCTGCCCTCCCACAGGTCCCCTCCTGCCACAAGAGGAACCTGTAGGGCACAGCATTTCCAAGGTTCCATTAAATCCCCTCCTCACCCCTCTGAGTACCCCCTGCCACTGAGTATCTCAGAGTAAGGAGAGGAGAGTAGGCAGCTTTCTGCCTAAACACGTATCTTAACTTACAAAAATTTGCATCAACCTAAAAATTCTTTCCTAGGCCATTCTTATAACTCCCTCAAGAAAACACAGCTTTTTTTCTTTCTTTTTTACACTCCATCTCCTCTCCCTAAGTCTTTTCCCGCAATTGGATCAGCATTTCCGTTAACAAGCCAAAATTTCAAAAACCGTCTTTCAAAAGCCAAGACAAAACCTTTTAACTAAAATTTTCACCCCACACCCATTCTTTCCCAAATCCATCTCCAGGCCTTTGCCCCCCCCCTGTCCCTGTCCTTCCCATCCCTCAAAAAAACCACCCCACATTTTAACCCCTCCAGGATCTTCAATTCCATTGATCTTTGAATTCCTTTGCTTCTCAATTTCTTGCTCTGCTTGTTTTTCTTCCTTTTGAAATCCATGCTTTGCTTCATCCCAAACATATTTGTTATAGTCCAAGTCCTCTTTAATACTTTCATCAAGTTGTTTCTCCTCACACACAGTCTCAGACTCAGCAGTCTCCAAATCCAAATTATCCTCTAAGTCCTGAACTTGGACTTCAACCTCAACTGATGGTAAATTGGGATGTTGCCGTTCCTTGTAAATGTCCTCCCATGTTTGTAGATAGTTCAGCACAGCCTCCTGGAAGGCTCGAGAGTACTTTGTTTTCATACTTCTCTTAACCGCAGACAAACAGGAGGTAGGGAACAAAGGGTGCTGGAAAATTCCTTCCTCAGACGATCGACTCCATTTTGGCTGTTCTTTTCCTTTGTTCTTTAACTCAATCACAAATCCAATCTTAATTCCAATTTAAATAGTTCTACCACGTTTTCCATAAATTTTTACTGTTCACAGCAATGCAATAAATCCACCCGGTCTTTTAACAGTTGGACAGCTTTTGACAGCTGTCAAAGCGCTCTTCCCCTTAATAATGCTGTACCTCAAGGGGTGCCGGACTCGGGAGCTGAGATGGTTCGAAAAGATCTTTTTTCCTCTCGGGTCCACAGTCCCAAATACTTTTTCGTCGTTCGGCTTAGGTTTATTTAAAGCGCCTCCCAGTTTTCCATTAGGAAGAGACCGACTTCCGTTTCTTTAAAGTCTCTCCTATTTTTCCAATTAATAAATTTAAAGTCCAAATCAAAATTCCACTTACTTCATGGAAACCTTTAATTATATTCGGAAGAATCCGCCGCTTGCCGGGTCAGGACTCGGAGCTTCGCTTCTCGGAGGTAAGATATAGCCCAAAATGGCTCCCGCGGTTCCACCCCGCCGGCTCTCGATCGCTCTACTGAGCTCTCGGGCAGCGGGGGATCCGCAAAACGGAGCAGCCGCTGGGCGCGTGAGTCACCGGGACTCTCTACCCGGTGCTTTTACGGGGAGTCCGCTCGCTCTGCGGACTTCCCCCCCCTCCGCGAGGCCAGGGACTTCGGCACTCGAAGTCCCTGCGTCCTTCTCTCCGCCGTGACAGACCGGAAGTCCTACATCAATGAATTCAAATTAACAGTGATATGGCTGGATGCCAAGGACACTGACCTGAAACTGGCCTTTTAATTGCACTGTACGGGATAGTTATTAGAACTGCATCCTTCAGTGTGATTATCTGCTTGACAGTCTCTGAAACTGAGCCCCTTTAAATAGATATGGAGGGAGTTTATCAATAACCCCATTTTGTGCTTGCAGTCCAGTCCATCGCCAACACATCTGCGCCATATTACGTCTCCCAAAAGCAGAGCATACTGTATTGTTTTTCATGAACCCCCTCCCCCCCACCTGCAAGACCTAGAATCAATAATAAGCTAATCTTAAAGGCTGGCTAGAGCATGTGGAATCTCGGCAATAATGGAATAGCTTGTCAAGAGTGGGAAATAATAGAAATCCCAGACAAATTGGGAGGTAATTTGAAGGGAAATCATAATTAGCTTCTACAGGAGTTAAGGCGGAAGCAACAAGCCAAAAGGGGGAAATTAGGCCAGTACAGCAAATCGATAGAACATTACACAACAAATGCTTTATTAATGAGGGCTCGAAGGAAGCACAAAGGGCAGGCCAAGGCAGCTATCAACTTTAGCATCACAACTCATTTTGGAGGTTGATCAACATGAGAGAAGTCAGATCACACCCATGAGCTCTGTTTTCAGATTGCGGACTACAAGCTCATTATTGAAATTGGTTATCGTTCAGTAATCAGGAGGCCAAAACACAAGGAACAGGGAATCCATAGTATCAAAGTTACATATCAAGACTAGAAGAACCAAGAGTCTGCATGTGGCTCAGTTAAAAGTACTGTACTGTATAGCAAACACCACACAGCAAACACTGTATTCTCCACTCTGTTTTATATGACCGTCAGTGGTACAATCAGGAAAGACTTTGGGGCAAATGTCAGCAAAATGGGCAGGAAAGAACCCCAAACACAGAATGGCTAACTTGACACATTTGGAACTAAGCAAAATGATATCCATTACCATCTAAACAGGGGTACCTCGTAAGTACAGTGTTTCTCCTAAAATAAGACGGTCCTCAAAAATAAGCCATGTCAGGCTTTTCATTAGTAGAATAAATATAAGACATCCCCCGAAAATAAGCCAGGGGGGAAGCAGGTCTGGCAAGGAAAGGAAGGCATTTAAGCGCCTTCGGAAGAGCCGGCAAGAGGCAACAGCGCGCTTGCTGGCGATCTTCTTTTCATGCCACTCGAAGTGGCCGTCTCCAGCGCCGCCGCCGTGCTTTGGGGCTTGGCGCACGCCCACAGCCACCTCCGCAGCCCCTGGGATTACCGTCGCTGCAGCCGCGCTCCTGGGTGCTCTCGGCACTTCCCCCGCGGCCGCCTCACTGTGTTTTGCGGGGGTGGGAGCCGCTTCGGGGAGTGCAGTGCAGCGCAGTGCGAAGAGCCTGGTGAGAGGCAGCTGCGGCTGCAGGTGAAGCCCGGGATCTGCGTGGGCGACTGGGGACGAGCGCCCTGAGCGCTGCGGCGGTAGCAAAGAGGCGCCCGATCAGCCCACTTCTCAGCTGATCGGGCGCCTCTTCGCCACCGCCGCAGCGCTCAGGGCGCTCACCCCCAGTCGCCCACGCAGATCCCGGGCTTCATCTGCATCCGCAGCTGCCTCTCACCAGGCTCTTCGCGCTGCGCTGCGCTCCCCGAAGCGGCTCCCGTGCAGCCGCCTCTTGCTGGTTCCTCCGCCGCCGCTTCTCTCACAGCCGCCTCTGCGGCTGCTTCCTGCTCCGCCGACGCGTTTGGATCCTTGGATCACGGCGTTTCTTCTGCTCCCCAGCAGCATGCAAATGGGAGGGCTGGAACCCCGCTGAGCTCCGCAGCTCCGCAGTATTACAGTATTATTGTGCTTTGTTACAAGGGCAGCCTTGCCATTTTTATTTTCTGCTCCCGCGGTGCGCTGCTGCCGGCTCTCAACAGGTCGGGGCATGCTGTTGCCAGCTCCCGCTCAAAAAAATAAGACATCCCCCGAAAATAAGCCGTGGTGTGTTTTTTTGGAGGAAAAATAAATATAAGACGTGTCTTATTTTAGGAGAAACACGGTACATTAAGTCCAGAGCCAAAAATTACCTAACTGCACCACTGACAACAGTTCTCTTTTTGAAGGTTTCTACAATTTATTTCCAGTTTAGTCTGCATCTAGACTAGGGATAGGATATCTCCACATCAGTTTGAGGTTTTTTTTAAAAAAGTCATCACAAAATTTCATCAGCATTTTACTGCTAATATCTCCTAATACAGTGGTACCTATACTTACAAATAACTCTACTTACGAATTTTTCTACTTACAAATGGAGCTCCGTCCGCCATCTTGGATGCGGTTTAGATAGGATTTTTTCTACTTATGAATTTTTAGATAGGGTTGCTTCGACTTATGATTTTTTTTCTCCCAATGCATTCCTATGGGATTCGACTTGCAAATTTTTTCGACTTACAAATGTGTGTTCGGAACGCATTAAATTCGTAAGTAGAGGTACCACTGTATACATGTTTGCATGCGGTTTTGCCTAAGATACAAATTCTTGTAAGACAATTTCCCCAAATATAATGCATTTGTGGGTGTTATTTTTACTAATATGTGCATTGTTACCCTAATATAAGCCCTTTTTGCCAGCACTTTGGCAGATAAACAGCTTTGAAAAATTCAGAGAAGTGTGAATGTCAAAGGATTATTGTGTTTTGGGTCATTTGTTGGATTGTATTCAGCTACGTGTTACTCAGGGGACGTGGGGGGCACTGTGGTCTAAACCACTGAACCACTAAACCGCTGATCAGAAGGTCGGTGGTTCGAATCCCTGCGACGGGGTGAGCTCCCATTGTTCGGTCCCAGCTCCTGCCAACCTAGCAGTTCGAAAGCATGTCTAAGTGCAAGTAGATAAATAGGTACCGCTCCGTCGGGAAGGTAAACGGCGTTTCCGTGCACTGCTCTGGTTTGCCAGAAACGGCTTAGTCATGCTGGCCACATGACCTGGAAGCTGTCTGTTTACTGGCTCCCTTGGCCAGTAAAGCGAGATGAGCACCGCAACCCCAGAGTCGTCTGCGACTGGACCTAATGGTCAGGGGTCCCTTTACCTTTTAAGTCTTACTCAGAGTAGACCCGCTAAATTTTGTTTTTTAAAAAACCCTATGTTAACCATATCCACTTACTTCAGTGGATTTACTCTGAGTAGGACTAACACTGAATACCATCCATTGTTTCAAAATCTGCAAATCCATTAAATTGAAACCGGAAACCAGAACTTAATTTTCTTTTGCACCTACTTGGAACTACGGTATTGGCTTCTTCAGCAAGTGGTGGCTAGGATGCTTCCTATGCATTTCCTACATCAGTGCAAGTGAAAATTGTCTAAAATGTATGGTAATGGTGAAATGAGATGCATCATAAATTGTGCAAAAGCTACATTTGCATTTTGAAGGAAGACTCTTTGAGAGGGCCGTCTCTAGCCCCGGGCTGGGTGGCGCCAGGGTGCCTGGCCACCAGGGGCACAGAAGGGGCACCAAATGGCTGGTTTCTGGTAGCAGCTGCTGCCATCACCCCCACCCCCCACGACGGCAGTAGTGCTTCCTCCATTGAGCTTCCTCCATGAAACAGAATCAGCGAGACTCCTGCCTAGAATGGCACCATGCGCCCGCTGCCACTCTAGGCAGGAGTCTCGTTCATTCTGCTTCATGGAGGAAGCTCAATGGCCGCATGCCACCGCTGCGGCCACTGGAGGGAGGCGCCAAGGAGGGGCGGTCCAGGGCGGGAGGCCGAGCAGCCCCCTCTGTGGGAGGTGGGCTCTGCACCCAAGCCAGCCCCCTGCAAGGTGGTGCGTGCCGTCCAGGCTCCGCCATCCTCCATCGCCGCCCCTCAACCACGCACTACTGCCATCGTGGGGGGGGCGGAGCATTCTTGCACCACGGCGCTGGATACCCTTAAGACATTACTGCTCTTTGAGCTAGAACAGCCATGGGTGTTATGGACTGGCTAGATGCAGATGAGAGGTGGGAGGCAGCAGCTGGAGAACCTTCAAGGGAACCTCCCAAGGGAGGAAGGTTCAGAGCCAGGGGATTGGTGATGGGATGAGTGGTCAAAGAGAGAAGAGGGAGCAGACTGGGAGGAAGAGGAGGAGCTGTCAGAACAGGGCTTAGTGAGAAGGAAGAGGGCAGTCCAAAATCAGAGGCTGCTGAAGAAGCCGGGGAGTCTCCCCTTCCTGCTGTGCATAGCTGCACCCCTCCCTGGTCTCCCAGAGCATGGAGAGCAATGAAGAGGGTGGAGCAAACAGAGACAAGGCAAAGGAGCCACAGGTTGCTGGGGAAGGACCCAGGAGAGGAGCCTTAGAGAGCAGTGGGAAGGCGGGGACCTTCATTTGGACAAGACCCACTGGGGAGAGTTGCTGTGATCACAAGGCCTGCACTGCTTTGGTTTCTTTGAATAAAGAGTGAACTTCGCTGACACCAGGTGTTTTATCGCTGGCCTGCTCCTGACAGTCACCAACCTGGTGCCCCCCAGATGTTTTGAACTAATCAGCCTTGGCCAGCAAGGCCATGCTGGCTGGGGCTGATGGGAGATGTAGTCCAATGCATCAAGAGGGCACTGGGTTGGCAAAGGCAGGGCTAGAGCTTCCCTTGAAATTCAAATTCAAGAGATGTGCTTTTTGTTGGGGAGTGATCAGGGAGAGATAGGATTAAAGTCCTTATTCCCACACCCAGAAGAGGCTGATCAGGCTTCCCCCAAGCTGTTGTTTACATCATTTTTTTAAAAAAATGTCCCCTTTAATTGCATGATGCAGCCATGCAAGTGACATCACAGCTAGATTGGTCCTCAATCTCAAAAAGAATCAGTTCTTGTTTGTTTTCTCTGTCACATTAACAGCATTCCCAAGGGGTATTCCAGACCGAACAGATAACCACAGGAGTACTTGAGAGAAGGGTTGAAAATCAGCAGGGTTGTGTGTAGAAATTTGGATTCATTTGTTGTTGTGTTTTATAATCCTGGAAGAGAAATTAATACATGGTGGTGGTTGTTTTAAAGAAGTTTTCTTGTGACCAATTTTGGATTCGCCTGCCTCTCCAAGAGGCTTTGATTTGGAGCTGTTATTAAGTCACTTTGCGCTACCAGTTTTTCATTCCAAGTAGCATGGAAGAAGATATAAATGCATTCACTAATTAGGCTTGCCTTAATGTAGTATAGATGAATCAGTTGTTGTGAGAGGGGTTGCTTGATGGACAACAGTGTTAAATGAGCCAGCATGATTCACTCACCAATAATATTCCCCCCTTTAAAAATGGGGGGGGGGTATTGCTATTAAAGTGTCAAGTATATTAACAAATTTTAGGAGAGTTAAATTTACACTTGGTACATTAACTATCAATTCCAGCTGGCACTATTAATTTCTCATTTTCATAATATGATTCTGTAAAGCTCTTTAAAAGGGAAAGAGATGTTATATATTTCTTTTTCCCTGAGGTTTTTATGCAAACCATTGCTTTCTCCTCCATCTAAGTCAAATTTCCCAATTCCCAAGATGTACTATTTTTAAAATGATAATAATAACATTGGATATAAGGATATATCAGGGATTGTGGAGAGGAGAGAGAAGTTGCAAGGAGGCACGTGCAGAGCAATAACTTAGAGACACTGTGTGAACTCTCCTGGTTAATTTGTTCCAGTGCATCTCTGCATTGGGTCCCATGATTGGATCATTCAATCTTCCCAATGCAGAAAGCCACAAAAATTACTTGCCTTCACGGAAGGTTGATTGGAAGGCGATCTGGTGAGCCTTGCCTTTGATTACTCAATTTGTTTTCTCACAGTGCACTAGTGGTTCTCTCCAACCTCACTAGGTCACACTCTGGCATACAGTTTGGGAATGACCAAATCTAACCCCTCAATCTGTCTTTGAGCCTAACTCAGAACTAGGGATGGGTGAATCATTTCAGTTTTTCTTCAGTTTCTCATGTATTAAGTTCCATTCTCCATTCTCCACATTTTCCATAACAGTTTATGTCGTTTTTAAATACCCTTTATACAAATTCACCAGTATCTTTGTATAAATTTCTCCATATACACAACATCTACATATTTTTGCAAAGCAACTTTCCTCACGATTCATTTTTGTATGCCATTCTTACTAATATATGCCTTTTATGCTCAATTTACCCTAGTATCTGCATTTTTGTACACATTAGCTGGCTGGAGAACTGCATTGCAAAATCCAGACAAGCACAAATTCTGAAGTACGGCTGAGTTCACATATTGTTTCAAAAGGTACCAATTGGGTAGGTTTGTTGTTAAATGTGATCTGAATCACTTTCCCCCCTCCATCCCTATTCAGAACTTAGATTATGGGTACATCATGATACATTAAGCATTAGCGAAAGCCGAGAAAACTCTTTGCAGATTTTCATTTGGCATCTTTCAGGTAGCCTTGATTTTAAAAGTTGCAAGGATTCACTAGCTTAAAACAGCACTTAGGTAAAAATAGAGCTAGCGCGGAGTAGAGGGGGAGGAACCCAGCCTGCTAACATTTTTTACAGCAAACCCCTGATTCTTGTTTTCATCAGTGTATTGTCCTGGAGAGTGTTTGTGTTGTGTGTATGTGAGAGGGGTGGGTGTGACAAATACCATTAATTTGTAACCAATTTGATACATAATGGTAGTTGGCCATATATATGGAGAGCACTTGGGAAGTTAGGCATTCATGATCATGAGTTTAAGGTTCAATCCCCCTTTGAGGAAGGGGAATTCAGGGAGGAGAGCGCAAATTTTGTTTCAAAAATCTCAAAAAGACGATTGAACTTTTTAGCTGATGGGAAGAGAAAACAGCACCAACCAGCATTTCTAACTGCCATCATCAGCACATATCTGCCTTGCATATTGCTAAGATTAAATAATAGAAAACATCAATTCTTATCTGTTTCCAAATGGGACTGTCCATTTGGTAAAATGAGTCTTCAAACCCCTTCACTGAGGTGACACACATAAGCTGCATATAGCTGCATATATATATATAGGTTTCAACAAAACATCACATCTTGTAATGTATACCCACCAAATGCCCTTCTCAATTGTAGGCACACTGCCGAGATCCCCACTTATGGAAAGGCTCACAGGAAGCTGCCTTATACTGAGTCAGACATCAATCTATCTAGCTCAGTGATGTCTGCACTGACTGGAAGTGGCAATCCACAGTTTCTGGCAGCATTCTTTCCCAGACCTATCTGGAGGTGCCAGGATTGAACCTGGGAACTTTTGCACGCAAGGCAGATGCTCTGCCACTAAGCTACAACCCTCCCTGTTGCATACCATTGCTTTGCCGTACAGTACTAAGATAAAAGACTCTATACACAGACTTCTGCATCCATTTGCCACAGAAGTCATGGCAAGCATTGAAAATAGGGAGGTGTATGTTTCTCTTCTCCAGGTCAGGGGAATAAAAATCACAACCAATCTCATCCTTCCAAATGCCTATTCTCCCTGCAATGTCTGCTCATCCAACAGAATTCATGGCACTTCTGAATTCAGTAAAATTTGCTAGCCCTGCGATGAGGGAAAATCTGAGGCCAGCCTACCTTGCAGGGCTGTTGTAAGAGTTACTGAGATAATGTACAGGTGAAACTCGGAAAATTATAATATTGTTGAAAAGTGCATTTATTTCAGTAATGCAACTTAAAAAGTGAAACCAATATATGAGATAGACTCATGACTTGCAAAGCAAGATATGTCAATCCTTTATTTGTTGTCATTGCAATTATTTGTTGTTAGGCAGGTCAATTATAAATGGAATGTAATTAATGAAATGTAATAGCGATGTTTATTTTTGTATTGTTGTAACTGTTTGTTTTATTACTCTGGAATTTGTAAAAAATAAAAATAAAAAATAATAAGTTGCATGACTGAAATAAATGCACTTTTCGACGATATTCTAATTTTCCGAGTTTCCCCTGTAGGTGAAAGTGCTACAAAGTGCAACAAAGACCCCACGGTGTGACATAAAACACAACGTGTTAGGATGACATTTTTCACTGTCCTCATCTTCCATAACTGGAATCTCTGAAAGCTCCCCAGCTTAATTACTTTGTATTGTGTTTGTATGTGTGAAATTCAGAGAGCAGTTGCCAAAATCTAAAGCAACTCCAATGCCAGCCTGACCCTCTTTGAGGGGTGTGTGTGTGTGTGTGACGGCTTCCTGTGCCCATTAACTGAAGTGGACTGCACTGCCTTTCCCCTGGGCTGCTTTTAATGGGAATTTATTCTCTTGGGAAAGATATGCCAGGAGAACAACCAAGCCCGGGTCTCTTACTGGGACCATGCAAGAGTTGACTGTCCTGCCCTTCCAGGGAGAGATCCCACGACACAGCCCTGCCTAAATGAGGGCAGCCTCCCCGCCTTGAAAGCGCTTCCTCTGAGGTTGCTAACTCCCCCCCCCTCTTGACAGAGATTCTCTGCTTTTAACAGCTGCCTGGAAGGCAAAAACACTTATTAGGAAAGGCTCCCACTCCAGAAGATGAAAGCGATGATTTCCTTTGCAAAATTCCAGCCTGGAGCCCTCCTGGAGAGGGGGAAAGTTGGCTACCCTTCAGTGGCGCAGGGAAAGCGGTCTGCACTACGGTAGCTCAAGGGACACCGTTCAGGACTTCGGTCTACCCCACCTGGAAGCCTTGGCTCTAAGAAGAACCGAATAAAACCCCTTCTTGACTTAAATCCTGATGCGCACACACCCCACACAATTCAGGTTTCCTCCAGAGTCAGACCCAAAACTGCCTTCCCCATATAGTTTGGAGTGGGGAGGGATATACCCATTTTAAACCCAATGAGACAAAAAACAAAAAACCCCACCTGCTAGGGAATTCCGGGGGGGGGGCGAATCAGCGTGGGGAGATTACTCCCTCATTGGCCAGCAGAGAAGTCACAGCCCTCCTTTGCTGTTTGCCCCCCGCCAAAAAAACGGGGGGGGGGTGAAAAGAAAGGATTTGGGCTTTTGCAAAGGTAGACTGCGCCCGCACCTGGAGGTTCTACTAGCGCCTCGCGCAAGAGCAGCGAAGGGGACCCACTCGCCAGGTCACTTGCGAGCCTCCAACCTCTCGTGCTGCAAGGCGCCTGGCCACATAAAGAAGACCAGGTCGCCTTTCAGTAGAAATCGATCTATTTTTTTCGCTGGCAGGCGGAGAGGGGGAGAAAAGGTCCAGGTTTGTTGGGCAGTTTCGGGCGAGGCGGAGGGCGAGGGCGCCTCTTCCCCTGCTTGCTTGCTTGCTTGCCTGCTTGCCTGCCTGTCTGCCTGGTCTCCCGCCCCCCGCCCGCCCGGGTCTGGGCTGCAGCTCTCGGCTCAGAGAAGGGAACTCACATCCAGGATCACGGAAGCGCCTTTCCGCTGCTCGGGGAAGCAGCCGTCCTGCCCGGCGGCCGCCTGGCCTTCCTGCAGGAGCTCCCGGTCGGGCAGGATGCTCTTGTCGCTCATCTTGGTGACTATCCAGCGGAGCAGTCCGTCCAGCCCCCCGATCTGCGGCTGCTGTTTGCGGAGGAGCTTGTGGACGCTCTCCCGGCAGTAGCGCGCTGCCTGCTCACACATCTTTTACAGGAGCCTTCATGCTGGAGCCGGGGGTATTCCCTCCCACACAGGCTACATCACCCCGCCGACGGCGGCTCCCGGGCGAGGAGCGGGCAGGCGAAACCCCACCCCCGCCTGCCACACTCCCCGGAGGAGGGACGAGGGAAGGGGGTCGCCAGATCGCACCCCACCCCCCACCTCAGGATGGGGGCTGCCTGCAAGGGATGCATCGGGGAAGGAGAGGGGGTGGCTGGGAGGAGGACGCTTCAAGCGCATTTATCCCAGGTTAATTTATCTTCCAGATGTTGTTATTATACAGATATACATATACATATATTCTGGAAGTTACAGAATACATAGCCAGGGGCCTTGTGATCCTGTTAGGTCATCTTCCCCAACCTGGTGCCCTCCAGCTGTTTTGGACGGCAACTGTCATCAGCCCCACCCAGCAAGGATTATGGGAGTTGTAGTCCAAAACATCTGGAGAGCACCAGGTTGGGGGCACACACACACTGCACTAAATATTCTCCCTTTTTCTTTCAGTAGAAGCTCAAGATGTGGCAAACGGTGCCAGCTGCTAAAGATATAGGCTTTGAACTGAAGAACAGGCACATTCTGAGACTAGGAATTTGTTTCCAGTTTCCATAACTGAGCTCACTAGTCCTTTCACACAAAAGTCCAGTCCTTTCTTCATTTCAGCAGCCTAATTTAAGTGAAACAAGTCCTTCTGTTGGTGCTGTTGTTAAACTGGCAATCACAAACTTTTGCCAAACTACTGCAGACCACCCAGAGATCTACTAGTACAGGAGGGGATAATGTGGTACCCTCCAATTGTTGCTGGATTATGATTCCCATCAGCCCCAACCCAGGAACTGTGATCCTAAGAGCAAGTAGCTTTGTACACAGGAAAACACTTCCATTCATCATGGATAACTTAGATGAAGATCAACAGAGCCCTACAAACCATGACCCATCTCTCAGTGCCCATTGTATATGTGGTCACCAGCAGGCTTGCAACTCAGGGAGACCTTATTGAATTAGCATTTAGGCCAGGCACCCCCCAAACTCAGCCCTCCAGATGTTTTGGGACTACAGCTCCCATAATCCCTAGCTAACAGGACCAGTGGTCAGGGATGATGGGAATTGTAGTCCCAAAACATCTGGAGGGCCGAGTTTGGGGATGCCTGATTTAGGCTGTTTTGATTACTGCAAATGGGCAATCAATGAGGAGCCAGGGATCTCGTTCTTAATGTCCCTTGGTGGCTGGGCATCTCTCTCAAGCCTTTAGAATGCAAGACTCATCAGTCTTTGAGGCACTGACACAGTCTGGCTAGTGGGGGGGGGTGTAGTTTGGAGCCAGGTTTGCTGTGAGGATAAACATGAAGAAGGACTATGTGCACTGCCTTCAGCTCCTTTGAGAAAAGATACGGTATAAATGTACATCATGAAGAAGTTGGTGGTGATAATGATGCAAGCAGTTGACGACCATTTACATATACTGCCCTATTGAAATCACCCATTGAAACCCAAGGCTACCATAGGTAAAGATTCTTGTCTAATATCTTTTGAGCAGAGCAAAAATCTGGAGTGTTGACAACTCCCCATGTCTGGTAAAGAAGGCCACTTTTCATCTCCCTTTGGAATAATATTTTCCTCCCCTTTCCAACCCTCAGCTGGATGCTTTAACTAATTAAAGGCTTCCAACAGGCAGAAGCATCCATTCCCTTTGGAGCCAAATGTCAGAGAGACTTGCTCATATTTGCTAATGACTGACAAACTGTGGAGAGTTCCAAGTGCTTAGCATCCAAAGGGCGTAATAACACTGCACACACATCACACATGAAGACCCATTGGTCCAACTAGCTTGATAAGGTCTACTGTGACAGGGAACAGCTCTCCGGAGCTTAGGACCAATCTAGATGAGATGGTTAGCAGTCATGCTCACTATTCACCTGTCTCTCCCAGGGTTGGTGCCATCCATACTAAGCTGTTTGGACCTGTCTGTAGCAGGTACCCATAGGGCCAGGTATAGGAGCATAGGAAGAAGCCTTATACTCATCAAGTTAGTTCCCATTGGAATATAGATTGATTTACTTCATTGAGTATCCCTAATTGGGAGGGGCTGCTGATTTTGTTTTATCCAGAAGAACCTCTGTTTTTCATCATTCCATTTTTCCATGTAATAGTTTGTGAACCCCTGTCATCCATTTCTGTTGCTCCATTTGCTATTCCAGGTTTCTCCCAAAATGTGTGCAGAATGTACTTTCAATGCACAGCCTTCCAAGCTGCAAGACAGCTTTACAAGATTTCCTAGAAGTCTGGATTTACTTTAAATAGAAGGTTGCAATCAGAATTTAATAGATTATTCAAATGATGTAGAGTGTTTCCAATATTTCATGCAGCAAGTGTCAACAAAATCAATCCTTTAAATGGAACTTTTGCAGTTTGTCTAAAAAAAAAAGTGCTATAAATGCATGCATTATGATTTTAATAGCTATAAACATTTCCCCCATTTCCTCGTGAAAATGGACATATTTATTGTCAAGTAGATTGCCTTCTCTGTTTCACATGCACAGCCACATTTCTCTCTATATAATTTGGACTGGTATGTCATCATGCTGTGATGACAGTCTGAGCCACAAGGGGGCACAAAAACTACATGTGCTGGGACTTCAAAACTGGCCCTTTCAAGAATCCACCTCAGGAGGTGGAAAATGGGAGTGGGAGGCACTGTCATAACCTCTCCCATTTTCTCCCTGATACTAAGGGAGGCTTTTTCTGGTAGGTGTGTGTCTTTTGCACATGCACACACAGAGAATTGGGGGGAAGGGAAGATAGATAATAGAGTTTTAGTTGGAAGGGATCCTAAATGTCAACTAGCCCAACCCCCTGCAATGCAGGAATCTCAGCTAAAGCATCCATGACAGATGACCACCCAACCTCTGCTTAAAAACATCCAAGGATTCAATGAATTTGAATCCATTGGTTCAGGACAGGTCCTACCCTCCTGAGCAGTAGAAAACATGTGTGTTCCATCTTCTGTGAGAAGGCCCTTCAGATATTTGAAGATGGCTCTCATATCTCCTCACAGTTAAAGGAATGAAGGAAACTGCCTTATATGTTGGGAGGCAGTCCTATTTCTGAATACCAGTTGCTGGAAACTGCAGGAGGGGACTCTTACGCTTGGATCCTGTTGGAAGGTTTTCCACAGGCATCCGGTCAATGAGAACAGGATGCTGGACTGGATTAGCCTGATCCAGCAGGCTCATCTTATGCTTTAATACCAAGCCAGACCATTGGTCCATCTAGGGCAGTATTGTTGACACTGACTGGCAGTGGCTCTCCTGCATTTCAGGCAGGTGTTCTCCCCAACCATACTTGAAGATGCTGGGCCTTGAACCTAGGTCTTCTGTGTGCTAGGCACATGCTCTGCTGCTGAGATAATCTCTTACTCTGTAGATGAAGCAAGATTCTAGTACTTGCATTTCTGAATAAAGAGCTGGTTTAAATAGGAACACAGGAAGAGGCCTTCTACTGAGTCAGACCATTGAGCCACCTACCTCGGTTTTGTCCACAGTGTCTGGCAACAGTTTTCCAGGGCTTCAGACAGGGGTCTTTTCCAGTCCTAACTGGCAATTCCAGTGATTGAATCTGGAACCTTCTATATGCAAAGCCAATGTTCTGCCACTGAGCTTCACCCTATCAAGAATATTTCTTGCCCAGGTGCAATTACTCTTGTGCTGATTTGATTAACTAGCAAAGCCAGGTGCTGTTAACCAGGTTCTTTGTGCGTCAGCTTGTTAGTGGGTTGGCTGGCTGCCAGATTTTACAGTTTGTCATAAAGACACTATTAGTGCAACCTGACTGGGTGTTACGCCAAACCCTCTGATGTGCTGTTGAATCTGGTTGGGGGTTCCAAGAACGTCTTTTACTCCTCCTTTGCAACTCTGCCTCTTTTGTATGTAGCTTTTCTTGTTTTAATCTCTTGGCCAACAGTTTGAGTAACTGAGAAGTTTGCCTTATATATATAAATAAACCTTTATATATGTATTTCAATTACTCTGAGTTGTCCATGCTAGATTCAGTTGCCTGTAATTGTCTTCTACCACAAATTGTTAGTTTTCTTATCTCCCGGGGTGGAGAGGGCTCTCTCTCTCCTTGACACAGTCCTGCTCAGCCTCAGAGTTTCCTGAGGGAAGTGGCCTCTGAGGCAAAGAATGATTCCATTAATGACAGTGCAGGATGGGAGGAAACACTGAAAAGTAATTAACTCAAGTATTGAGTCATTTCATAAGAAAAGGCAGATGGGGTGAGCAGTGCCATTTCTAGGGTACAACAAACTTGGAAGACCACACCAGGTCTCAGGCTTAGGGTGGCCCCACACAGGTCTGGCATTGGTCAGTTCATTGCCTGAGGAGGCTGCTACCTCCACTGTCCACTCCCCCAGTCCTCATCCTCCTCTCTTAATCCCACCCCTCCCACCCCAGTTTAAAATAGTTTTGCTGCCACTAATGCCGCAAGAGCACCAGAGCCATGAGGAAGCAGGTCCTTCCTCAGGATGTGGCACTCTGAGCAAAGGTGGTTTAGGAGAGTGCCTGCGCTGCTGTAGCTTTGCCACAGCAGCCAGAAATCTTCTTTTAAAGATTCAGTATTAGCTCAGTCCAACTTCAGAAGACAAGGCTGCCCTCCATCAGCTCCTTATGTGAGAACTGTGAGAGGTTGATGATGAAACAGTAGCCTTGAATGTAACATCTGCCAAAGTGCAGGGAGTATTATAATTCAGACAACCTGCTTAAACTCATGCAAGATGAATGGCTAGGCTAGCTGCAATCAGTCCATCTTTCTGACTTGTTCTTGGTCACTAAGTCCCAGGTGCTTCCCACTGTCAGTGATAAAGAGGAAGAGGACATAAGAGTGGAGGGATGTGGGATTTTGCAGTAGGAGGGATCAGGAAGATGGCAGGTTCTCAATGGATGGAATCCTTACAGTTGGTATAGGCACAGGGTCCTCTCCTTTAGAAAGGCAGGCAGATAGCTGTGCCCACTGAGGAGGTTGTTTAGTTTAAATACGAGGTCTTTTCAGAGAAGTCAGCCATATCTTACCTCACCCTTCACCAACCTGGTGCCCTCCACATGTTTGGGACAACAACACTCAGCAGTGTCAGCCAACATGGTGAACACATGTATGTTCCACAATATATGTTCCACAACAGATCCATAATACAAGACTAGGGATGCAGGTGGCACTGTGGTCTAAACCACGGAGCCTCTTGGGCTTGCCGATCAGAAGGTTGACACTTTGAATCCGCCCAACAGGATGAGGTCCCATTGCTCTGTCCCAGCTTCTGCCAGCCTAGCAGTTTGAAAGCATACTAGTTAAAGTAGATTAATACTTATCACTGCAGTGGGAAGGTAAACTGTGTTTCTGTGCTCTCTGGTTTCCATCATTGTGTTCCGTTGCTCCAGAAGCAGTTTAGTCATGTTGGCCACATGACCTGGAAAGCTGTCTGTGGACAAATGTTGACTCGTTCGGCCTGAAAGCAAAATGAGCACCACAACCCCATAGTCACCTTTGACTGGACTTAACCATCCAGGGGTTCTTTACTTTTTTTGCCTTTATAGAAGACTTGGAACAGAATTGCAGCACCAGCAAAAAAAATTCAGGGACCAGCAAAGTCATATTGATTCTCCTGCTGTTATGATCCGAAGAACCAGCCATGTTAAGGCAAACTTTGCTGGACTTGTGGTTTTCAGAGGGCAATGCTTCTTGGTGGAATGTAATAAGATCAAATGACCTGAGGAAACAATAGGATCCCACCTGTACTCAGATAATTCCTGCAGGGCCGGCTCTAGGTAGACCCCCAGTGGCGCAGGGCACCACGGCGCCGGCCCGTCAGGAGGCCGCCGGTTCGACGCGCAGCTGCACCCACGGCAACCGCGCTGTGCCTGCCCGCCCGCCGCGCAGCAGCGCCTGTGGCAGCCGCGCTGCGCGCAGCGCCCACCTGCCCACCGCGCTGGGAAACGGGGGGTGGAGGGATCCGTCGCTCCACGGCGCCAGGGGCGTTTAAGACGGCCCTGATATTCCTGTCCGGGACAGGACCTCAGTAAGAGCAACTTGTCATAGGTGAGGCTGTTATGGAAACATGTTGAGCGTGTGTATGTTGCGAGACTGTGATAAAGAGCTTATTCCTGCCATCAGGGAATGCTGGTTTAATTATCTGGATTACTGTCATGCTGCTTATTTAAAAATGGAAGCTTGAAAATGGATACACATTGTTACCGATGTCCTTGTTAGTATTATGCCAGGTCTTCGCTTACCAGAAAAGGCAGCTGATTGGAGCAGAATGGTCTTTGCAGGCTTTGACTCACTGAAGCTGTTGATACAGTGCCGGTGCTGACCTTTCACTGAGCTTCATCCCCAGTGGGCATATTCTCCAGTACTTGCAGTGCTCCATTCTGGCAAGAACAAAGCAAACCGCGATAGCTATAGAAACAGATTGTATTCACAAAGAGAAGTCTGGAGGGACGTGAATGCAAGGCCCAATATGAAAGGTTCTTCTGACGCTTTGGGTAACCCACAGGAAGCAAGATAAAAATGGAGTTGGCATGGACTGGTCAGGAGTCTCCTTTGGGAATCTCCCCCCAATTAAGCATGGTTGCGGGGATTTGTTCCTAGCAAATTCTGATGGAAACTGGGCTAAAGTGAAGACCTGAAAATAGTTGTGCTTTGCATTTGTATAAATTTTGTTTTCAGCTCAAAAACTATACAAAAATGCATTTCAGATATCATATGGAATTTAGAAAGGTGAATTTTGTGAGAAAATGCATTCAAAAATGCATATTTAAATGTGCTTTTTTAAAATGTGGGTTTGTCCCTGATGTAAAGATTTTGTTGAATTTTGGTGCTGGCGATGGAAGGGAAATTGCAAAGTGAAAGATGCATCTTCCAGATCAGAAGGAGCCCAAACCTTCTCCCATTAAATAGAGAGCCAGTGTGTGGGGTAGTGGTTAGATTGAGGAGACCAAATTCCTACCGTAACTCCTATTTCTCAATTTCCTGCCCTTCTTTGAAGAAAAGCAAGGATAACAACCTAGTTCAATAATAATAAATGGAAATGATGAAAGGAAGCTGGAATTGAATAAGGGCTTAAAGTGTCCATTACACCACTGTTTTGCAACACATTTTACCTGAACTTGTGGAATGAGGGAGTAGGGAATGGAACTATTTACATTAAATTAGCTTTATTGTACTAACTTCCAATCTGTGTTAAATTAGCATACTGGTATATGTATGTGAGTTTGTGAGTTTTAATTTATTTTATATAGGAGCAATCATACAGTGTCAGGTGTTTTGCAGTTGAAGCTGTAGGAGCAGGCAGAGGCCTATCTCCAATCTTAGTGCTGTATGGCTATTGTGTTATCTCCAATCTAATTGTTATAGTCCTATAGCATTAGGATAAAATATAAACTTCTGTTGCTGCCTTGTATGATCAACGACAGGTGTGGGGAACCTTTTTTGCTCTGTTGGCCAGATCCTTATCCATCCCTACCCTTGCAAGCCAGCTCTGACAGGAGGGTGGGACAACCCAACTGTCAATTGCCTGACACTCTCTGTGGCACTCTCTGTGTTTTTTTGGTCCAAAAAACCAAAGCGCCGCCCCAACGAGTAAAAAATAACCCCTCGGCAGCACCACAAATCCAACTCAATGGTGTAGCGTTGGAAAATGTCGATCACTTCTCCTACCTAGGCAGTTATCTTTCCAGAAGGGCCAACATTGATGCCAAAATCCAGCATCACCTGAGCTGTGCGTGTGCAGCTTTCTCCCAGTTTAAGTGCAGAGTATTTGAGGACCGGGACATGCGCAGGGAAACCAAAATGCTTGTTTACATTGTACTACCAACCTTACTGTATGCTTGTGAAACATGGACCACTTACAAACGCCATCTCCAACTTCTCGGAAGATTTCATCAACGGTGTCTCCGAAAAATCTTATACATCACTTGGGAAGACAGGCAAACTAATATCAGTACACTGGATGAAGCAAAGATCACCAGTGTTGAAGCAATGATTCTTCAACATCAACTTTGGTCATGTTGGACTGGTCATGTTGTGCAGATGCCTGATGATTGTCTTCCAAAGCAACTACTCAATTCCAAACTTTAAAATGGAAAGCATAATGCTGGTGCTCAACAAAAGAGGTTTAAAGACTGTCTCATCTCAAGGGAAATCTAAAAAAATGTAGTATAAACACCAACAACTGGGAAACACTGGCCTGTGAGCGCTCCAGTTGGAGAACAACCTTTACCAAAGGTGTCATGGACTTTGAAGACACTTGATCTCAGGACACAAGGGAGAAACATGCTAAGAGGAAGGCATGCTTGGCAAATCCACAACGTGATCAACTCCCGCCCAGGAACAAATGTCCCCACTGTGGAAGGACATGTGGGTCCAGAATTGGCTCCACAGTCACTTACGGACTCATTGTTAAAACCGTGTTTATGGAAGACAATCTTACTCAGCTACGAGTGATCGCCAAAGAAAGAAAGAAGAAGACTCTCTGTGACATCAGACGATTGGCAGGCTACGTTGTCCCACCCACTTGTCAAAGCCCCTTGTGCAACACTTCCCAATCACCTGACAGACACTCAGTTGTCAGGTTCTTGGAAACCATACCACAAGGGGGGAGGGGCTTCGCCAGCCACGTGCCCAGCACTTCCCAAAAGTCAAAGAATGGCTTTGCAAAGCTATTTTATTCAGGGATCAGCTGTGTGATTTGAGGGGATTCAATCGCACAGCCTCTTTGTGTTCACTAAACCCTGTCACCTCTTCTGCTGCTTACACCTCCTCCTCCCGCCAGGCTTCTCCCTCTGACCACTCATTGTTGTCCCACCACCAATCCCCTGGCTCAGATTCTTCTTTCCCTGGGGGTTCGCTGGCTGGTGCCTCCCACCATTCCTCTGCATCTAGCCAGCCCATGACAATGAAAAACCATCTTCATGCTTTCTGACCCGTAGGGAAGATATGTATGGATTATGGCTTTGAAAATGGGATTCATGCCAGGGCACACTAAACACAATACAAAGGATGCCCATGATTGGTTTCTCCGGTGTCTTTTTCTTTTGCAAAAAGCAACCATGGAGGAATGAATGATAGGGATCTGGGCTGCAGCATTTTCTCATATATCTATTCCAAATTGCAAATCCCTCCCCTTGCCTGAGCTGCTTTTAGTCACAAAGGAGAAAGCATACCAGGAAAATGTGAGTGCTTGTGCATGGTAGTTTTCCACACAGAAAAAGCACACAACAAAAAGGCATTGAGAGATCCAGTAAAAACATTTTTGTATTGCATTTAGTTTGGAATTTAGTATAACTGGGAACCAATTCTTTTTTATTTAAGAATATTTATATCCCCACTATCCAACAAAATAATATATACTTTAACAGTCCTGCACACTAAAGAATATCTATAATAGCATATATTAAAGTTAACAAATGGCATCAGATCAACTATATGCAGTTGAGGTAGAATTTGGCCATCTTATAGCCACAAAAATTCCCTGGGAAGAGGACCTTCAGGTAATAAGATCTAATGAAAAATGGAACACACTTTGACCCAATTAAGGGAATCCTCCTTGAAATTATTGCAAAGGTGATATATTTTCCCCCATTCTAATATTCCACATGATACCGGGGCAACATCAACCAGTTGGAGGGGAGGTAAGAAGACTAGATCATTTATATGTTTGTAGTGCTTTTGCAAATCTGTTTATCCACTTTGGGTTTTGGTATTTAAGGAACTGGGTTTAATCTACAAATCAGGCCTACAATTTTCTTCTCAACTTGCTTTACTTGGAATAAAGGACATGTCTACTACAGCAAATGATCATAAAGAACTTTTAACATTCCTCTTCATGACAGCACGCATAGAAATAGCCATGCGATGCCTCACTACCTTGGCCTTGAACACTGAAGCATGGTACTGCAGAGCTGGGAAGGAGATAGGGAGGAGGTGGGAAGGTTGGTGCAGTGCAAAAAACAGATCCTTGACAGCAACCATATCTTCCCAGAAGCTAACAAAATACAGAGTCAGACAATGGGCCTTTAAAAAACACAGCTGGCTTCTCCAAAAATAAGACACTGTCTTATATTTATTTTTCCTCAAAAAACGCACGGTGGCTTATTTTCAGGGGATGTCTTATTCTTTTTATTAAGTATGGTACAGTTTAACCTACAAGGTTAAACTGCCTATCACTATGGCTTATTTTCAGGGTATGGCTTATTTTCGGAGAAACACAGTAGGACTTCACTTCTCTGCTGCTGCAACATCCTTCTGTAGTTGAAACAGAAGAGGAACAGACTGAGCCAGCAGGACCTGCAGGGAGCTATCCATGGTAAAGGGACCCCTGACCATTAGGTCCAGTCGTGACCGACTCTGGGGTTGTGGCACTCATCTCGCATTATTGGCCGAGGGAGCCGGCGTACAGCTTCCAGGTCATGTGGCTAGCATGACAAAGCCGCTTCTGGCGAACCAGAGCAGCGCACGGAAACACCGTTTACCTTCCTGCCGGAGTGGGACCTATTTATCTACTTGCACTTTGATGTGTTTTCGAACTGCTAGGTTGGCAGGAGCTGGGACTGAGCTCACCCCGTTGCGGGGATTCGAACCGCCGACCTTCTGATCGGCAAGCCCTAGGCTCTGTGGTTTAACCCACAGCGCCACCCGCGTCCCTCGTCCTTCATCTGATCTGACTCAGCTGTGCCTGACTGGCCCTGACCCTGCCGATCTTCATTGGTCCAGAAGAGGCTTGTGGACCTCAAAGTCCCAGTGGCACAGCACTGAGGGTATGGAGCTCCATAATACTGCGTCCACCATAAAGAGAACCCTGCAGAGAGCCCTTGCAGTTTCTTTTAAAAGCAACTACTCTTTATACTGTTAATGATGAAGAAGCATTCATGTGGTATGGTAGGGAGAGCTACTGGAATTTGAGGGCTTCTACACTAAGGTATGTTGCCTTCAATGTGGTTGTGGATGCCTCCAAATGTAATGTAGGAAATGAAGCCCTGGTCAAGTCATAAAATCCCTCCAATGTGCAATCTTTCTCTCTGCAGAAAGAATTCAGAAACAGCAGAGTTGCAGATGTGAAAAGTCCAATTAGAATCCTCAGTTAATCCTGGGATTTCTGCTTCACTATATTCAATTACAAAACCCTGCTGCGGCTTCCTACTGCTGCTTCTTAGAATTAACCAGAGCTCCAAATAGAGTCGACTTCTAATCTATATCAAAAGGAAGCTTTCCTTTTATTTATTAAGTGGCACCAAGGATGGCGTTTTTAAATCCTCTTGCTACTTCTGCAATTGATTTAGATGAACATATTCCATCCTTGAGACTGTGCTAGAAGGGCTTCTTAAAAACATTTCTGTTAAATCACAATAGTCTAAAGGTTCTCATGGAAGAAACGCAGCAGTTATCAATATAGCATCCCAGTACAGCATGGGAATTTAAATCTAGACCTGCACAGGGCTTTGGGATCTCAAATAATGCCTGCCCCCGCCCAGTACAATTCCTATAAGAAAAATCATTATGGTATTTGTGTAAATAGAAGTGTGCAAGGGAAGATTTCCATTTCCTTTTCCATCATGTCCCGATACAGGAACCATCACCACCTTAGAAGCTCTTTCATAAAATTGTGAAGTACCAAACTAAAGTAAGTTCCACTATTTTGGGCACATATTCAAATATTAATGACATCCCACAGGAAGGGATGCAGCTCAGTGGTTGAGCATCTGCCCTACAGGCAGAAGGTCCCAAATCCAATCCCTAACATCTCTGAGTAGACCTGGGAATGTCCCTTGCCTGAAGCACTGGAGAGCCACTTCCAGTCCCAGTCAGTATAGACAATACCAAGCTTGATGGACCTGTGGTCTGACTTCGTAGAGAGGCAGCCACCTATGTTTCTAGTATGGGAAAGGGCTGTAACTCTTTGGGTTTGTTTGTTTGTTTTTAAAAAAATTAAAACTCATTTTCACTTTTAACATTTATCATCGTATACAAATCTTACAAGTAGGATTCGCGTAATCCCCAAACTCCCCTCCTCCCCTCCGTGGTTTCACTGGCAGAGGAAGAGGAGTGCGGGGGCAGCACACCGCCCCCGGTAGCGCGATCCCGGTCGGGAGCCATTGTCGCTGCCCCCCTGCCCGCGCACGTCACGCCCCCAAGATGCATGCCACGCCCCTGCGGGCGATGCGACGCGCCCCCGCCGGCCCTGCCTCCGCCTGCTCTCCACCACTGCATGGTTTCCCCAGGTATTCTTTTCAAAATATCAAATGAATATTCAGATATTCATTTTCTCCATATTTTCTTAAATCTCATTTTTATCGTTATTCTCGCTTCATTGCAAATGTTTTTAGAATCCTGCCAGTGTTTCCAATTGTTTACAATGTTCTTTCAGGTAACTTATAAAGTTTCCCCCATTCTTTATTAAATTTATTGTCCTCTTGATCTCTGATTTTCCCGGTCATTTTCACCAATTCAGCAAAATAGTCCATCATCTTTATCAGCCTTTCTTCTTTTGTAGGTAAATTGTCCTCCTTCCATTTTGGGGCAAGTAGCATCCACACAGCTGTTGTAGCATACATAAATAGTCTCTTTAGATCTTTAGTTATTTCTGGGCCTAGAATTCCTAATAAAAAAGCTTCAGGGTTTGTTTGTTTTTTTACAAAATTTATTTTGACATTTTTTTCAACTCATTATAAATTATTTCCCAATATGTTTTTGTTTATTTACACGTCCACTACATGTGGTGGTGAAATGTACCTTCCTTCTCTTTACACTTCCAACATGTATCTGTGGCAGGGCTCTAGCTCTTTGGATCTTGGTCCTTCAACTGGATCTCTTAGGCTGCGAACCCTACACACACTGTAGATCAGGCATCCCCAAACTTCGGCCCTCCAGATGTTTTGGACTACAATCCCCATCTTCCCCGACCACTGGTCCTGTTAGCTAGGGATCATGGGAGTTGTAGGCCAAAACATCTGGAGGGCCGCAGTTTGGGGATGCCTGCTGCAGATGAACACAGTGGGGCTTATTTCTAAACAAACATGCACAGGGTTTCACTATTAGCCTCATGTTCTCAATGTTTTGAAATATATATTTTTGCAATATTACTTGTAAGGGACGCAGGTGGCACTGTGGGTTAAACCACAGAGCCTAGGGCTTGCCGATCAGAAGGTCGGCAATTCGAATCCCTGTGACGGGGTGAGCTCCCGTTGCTTGGTCCCAGCTCCTGCCAACCTAGCAGTTCGAAAGCACATCAAAATGCAAGTAGATAAATAGGTACCGCTACAGCGGGAAGGTAAACGGCATTTCCGTGCGCTGCTCTGGTTTGCCAGAAGTGGCTTTGTCATGCTGGCCACATGACCTGGAAGCTGTACGCCGGCTCCCTCGGCCAATAATGCGAGATGAGCGCGCAACCCCAGAGTCGGTCACGACTGGACCTAATGGTCAGGGGTCCCTTTACCTTTACCTTTTAATATTACTTGTATTTTGTAGCTTGGTTGTTTTAAGTAGTGGGATAAAGGAAGATCCTAGGTCTCCAAAGAGAACATACTCACAAAGGATAAGGAAATATACTTTACACAGGAAAGTTTTATTTAAAGTTGCCAAAAGCAGCCTTCCTTTCAACTACTGTTTCAATTGACTTGTTGAGTTTGAAACTCTGCATAAGCAATGCTGACATCTCGTGGAGATTCAAAATACTGCAAACTTAGCAGGTAAGTCTTTGGATATGTAACATTTATTTATTTCCTAAAATGTATACAGTGGTACCTCGGTTTATGAACACAATTGGTTCCGGAAGTCTGTTCATAAACTGAAGCGTTCATAAACTGAAGCGAACTTTCCCATTGAAAGTAATGGAAAGTGAATTAATCCTTTCCAGACGGTCCGCGGAGTAAGCGTTCATAAACTGAAGCAAACTTTCCCATTGAAAGTAATGGAAAGTGGATTAATCCGTTCCAGACGGGTCCACGGAGTACTTAAACTGAAGCATTCATAAACTGAAGCATAGGTGTAATTGGTTCCGGAAGTCTGTTCATAAACTGAAGCGTTCATAAACTGAAGCAAACTTTCCCATTGAAAGTAATGGAAAATGAATTAATCCGTTCCAGATGGGTCCACAGCGTTCATAAACCGAAAATTCATAAACCGAGGTTCCACTGTATAGCTCTTGATCGTAAAAATAAAACAGAATGGCTCGAAGGGGCTTCCCAAAGGACTTAAAACAGTAATATTATCTGTTTTTTTAAAAAAAACAGTTTAAAAGAGGGATTAAAAACATTCAGGAATTATTAAAATCAACAATAAGCTAAAAACAGTTTAAAATACATGTCAACATTCTACATATCTGGGTAGGCTTTTCTAAACATTTTTTTTTATCAGGCATAAAAAGAGTATAGTGGAGGCACATGTCTGATGTCAACAGGCATGGAATTCCCAAGTGTGGGTGGGTGTAGTAGTAGTAGTAATAATAATAATAATAATAATAATAATAATAATAATAATAATAATAGTAAATAATTTATACCCCACCCATCTGGCTGAGTTTCCTCAGCCATAATCATTATGGGTTGGATCCAGGCTAACTTACAGTACAATCTTCTACAGAATTTAGGGAGGCTTGCCGAATCTTATCAACATGGGAAATATTAACAAACATCTGAACACAGAAAAAAACAAAAACCCATAGCTGCATGCATATAAACTGTCAAACAAAATCAGTGCAGACACTAATTCTCCTAGGAAAAAGAAGACATCCTCCAGGACCAAACGTGACCAGAAAGTAGGCTCAGCTCATGTGAACACCTGCTAAGATTCACCTTTGGCCACTTTCTGATGCTGCATAAAATATTCAGAAAGAGCCCTAGCCCCTACACTGTTGAACCTGCTTCCTTTGGATGGCTCCTCCTCCTATTTCCAGCATCTAGCAATTTTAATTCGGCAGCCGTCATAGCTTAGTCTGATGACAGACTGGCAGGACAAACATGGACGTTCACATTTTAGTTTTATAATAACACCTCCATCTTTGTCAAGGATGTCATTGGTACATCACCTAGGACAGTGGTTTTCAACCAGTGTGCCGTGGTACCCTGGGGTGCCTTAAATGATGGCCAGGGGTGTCATGGGCAACACTGGCATCTGTTCCCTTCCCTCCCTCCTCTGATGCCCTCTTGCATCTCTGCCTCCCAAAGGCTTGCACAGCTGTTTATTGCAGCAGCCCTGACTACAAGCTCCCCAGGAGAATGGCGCCTCAGAGACCATGGACAGCAGCAGCAGCTGCCCAGAAGACTCCCAATGAGAGGGGAGAGGAGAGGAGGCTGAGGGAACACTCTTCAAGGGAGTGTGTTCTAAAAAGGGGGAGAGGCTGCCAGCTCTGCAGGCAAGGGGTGAGCTAACTGGGCTCCTGAGCCCCACAGGGGTGCTGCAGAAAGAATGTAGTTGGTCAAGGGAGCCATGGACTCAAAAAGGGTGAAAACCTCTGACCAGGGCCGGATTTAGGTTTGATGAGGCCCTAAGCTACTGAAGGTAATGGGCCCTTCATATGTTCAGCTGTCCTTTGGCAACAACAAATTGACACTGTTTTAGACTTCCGGAACAGGTTAAGTTTGAGAACCAAGGTACAACTGTATATAGAAATGAGCAAGCCAGTGATATTTTAGGGAGCAGGCTAGCAGGCGGGGCCCATTACTTACATCATAGGAGCCTACACAACACAAAACACTGTTGCTGTATGTAGGTTTTATTTTATTTGTTTTTTATCTTATATTTTGGATATGTACAGTTTCCAAAATATTTTTTTCCTTTACATTTTTAGGGGCCCCCAAGAGAGTGAGGCCCTAAGCTATAGCTTGTTTAGCTTATACGTAAATCCGGCGCTGCCTCTGACCCAGGGAAATGAAAGGAGAGCTTAGGAGAGGAGAGGAATAATCAACAACCAGGAGAGGGTGCTGTGCTCCTAAACTGGAGGCTTCACCTAATGGCAGATAGAGCTGAAATTCTCAGTTCTGAACCACGTGTAAACATCTCAACAAATTTGGTGGTGAGAATGGTTTTTAGGGGGGATGCATTTTCCTTTTTCGAGTATGTTGGATCTAGACATTTTAATAAAGTTATAAAATTGTTGAGCTTAGCAAGCTTGTGCTTAAATCTAAAGCTAACTTTTAAAATGCATTTATTTTTCCTTAACATTATAATAAATGAGTAAAAATAGAGAAAGGAGAAAGATCAGCAATGGATCAAAGCAATTTGTAGTGCAGCATGATACAGTGGAAGTAAATACCATCAGAACACAACTAAAAGGCGGAAGGCGGTTTGGGGAGGGAGGGAGGGAGGGAGGGTGGACGAAAAGTGCGGGGCTCACCTCCAGGGGAGCAATACAAACATGCAACAAGTGCAAGTATAGATCCCAAATGCCTGAGTGTTTATTCTCTTGGTGCCATCTGCTGAAGGTAGCTTTTTCATATGTTGCAAGGGGAGAGAAGTGTCCTGGCTCTCCCCATCATAGCTGTCAACTTCCAGATTGGAAAATAAGGGATCAGCAGTGGCGCGGCACCGGAAGTCGCTTCTGCGCATGTCCAGACATGTGCAGAGGCGACTTCTGGTGCCGGGCTACCCGTGTCCGCATGTCTGGGCACCATAAATCACTTCTGTGCATGCCCAAGATGATTTTTAGCAGGCAGGAGCTGCTTCCTTATAAATCTGGGTGAATTATGGGATATTTTGCCATTCGGGATAACAGTGGAAAACGGATTTAAATACAGGGGTTTCCCGTGAAAAATGGGAGACTTGACAGCTATGCTCCCCATCCAATGAGGAACTGGAGCTCATAATTCTGGTTTTGCCAAAGGGTTTTATTTTCAGATAATACCAATGCATAAGGGAAATCACAGGTTGCAAGGATCAGAAGTTACACAAGAGATCAAAGGCATGGCTAGGCAGGAGCTGAGATGCTGAACCAACAAGCAACATGGCACCTGAAACTTCCTTTTGAAGGATGGGTCAGGTACAGCGTTTAGTGGGACAAACAGCTGGGGTTTCAAGACTGAGGAAGCAAACAGGCACACATTCTAGTTGGAATAGCCAGGTGAAGTTTGGGTGCTGGGGTCTTTGTGTTCCAGCCAGCAGAACTGGAGTGGGTGGCAGCTTGGCATCAGATTTATTCCCAGCTGCCTCAGAAAAACCTCTTCACCAGTTTTTAGCAAGTGCTCTTTCCAGGTGTTTTTAAAGTTTCAGAAAAGCTTTGCCCTTTTCTGAGATATATTTGAAACAGTTGGCTCATTTCTTAGTTGAGGAGAATATTAGAAGCTGCTGAGGTTTGTATCTATGAGCAGGGAAATTTGAAACAGCAAAACTACTGATGACATTCTTTTGAGGAATCCTTAAATACACTGTGCATGGCAGATAGTAGTAAGCTGTTATTGCCACCAACTACCGGTACCTATTCTCCGCTAAAAGCAAGTGTATGTAAATCAGCCTGCTGTAAACTTTTTCCATAGCTGAGTTATGATTAAGCCAGTTTTGAAGATTCAAAACCAGCTTTCAAAGTGCCTTAAATTTAGTTCAACAATTAATCTCTCGTTTCAGTGCATAAAGATAGTGACTTGCTGAGTTGGTGGGTTACTTTGCAAAACATCTGCATGTGTCTACAAAAAGGCCTGCCTGGATTTGTTGAAATCAACATGCACATGTAATGAAATTCTGCCCTAATAACTTGGATGGCGAAAATATAACAGAAGATGCTATGGGCACAAATATACTGTTTTATTGTTTTTTTGGGGGGGTGTATGTATTTTTGCTTAAGGAGATTAATGGGTGTGGTAAGCAACCACTCAGGTTAAAGATAATTACAGCTTGGTTTGTAGACACGTGGCTTAACATGCATTAGGCAATTAAAATAACCCCAAAGTAAATCCATTTAAGCAAAAGAAATGAGACCTGTATACGTTGTCCTCCCCTCCCGATATTCTGATAAACGTTCTCAATAGACAGTACAGTTTACTGAAAGGCCTCAGGAAGGATTCAGGTTGCCAAGCAGGGCAAAAGGGATGTGCAGGGTGGGTGGAGTTCAAGGTTTTCAGTTTTAGGAACATAGGAACAGTAGTGTTGTGCAAAATTCAGAGGTGTGGGCTCTCTTCATGATAGTCACTGCCATACCTTCTCCTAAGATGAGATAATAACCTTATAACGATACAATATTAAGAATTAGATTTCCATGTGCTCCCTTCAGCTAGATATTCTATTTTCTGTGCATGTACATGGACAAATCATTTGTTTTTGTTGCCGTTTAGTCGTGTCCGACTCTTTGTGACCCCATGGACCAGAGCACGCCAGGCCCTCCTGTCTTCCACTGCCTCCTGCAGTTTGGTCAGACTCATGTTCGTAGCTCCGAGAACACTGTCCAATCATTTAGAGTGCTTCAATTTATTCTTCCAAAGGAGAAGAAGACAAGTTGTGTTTCCTAAGAAGTTTCATTTTACATAACAGAACTTGCACACCATTCTCTAGAAACTGTTCTTATGTTCTTAGCTTGGTGTTGCTGATACCTGAACACAATATCTTAAAACTGTGGGGCATTTGAGCCAGTGAGGTGTTTTTTTTTTGTAAGGCACACCCTCACAAATGCTGTAATGTTAATTACATGCTTGTACACTCAACACTTCAGGGTGTGGGCCCAGTAACTAAACTGTACAGCTGTAATTAATATCTTGAAATGACTGCTAGACGGAAGTAACTAGAGCTCTCCACAAAGAGACACAGTGTGGAATTGCCCTAAGGAAAGGGAATCTGTTGAAACAGCAACAGCATGTTGACAAACTTCCTGAAGATGTTATCACGATTTAGGTAGGTAGAAATTCCTCAACTCCTGGAGGACTAAAATGTAGGGGTGATGGGGAAATTTGTTGTATATGAATTATAATGCAAACTGGCCTGATCCAGGTCTCTCCGACTACCATGTGGATAAGAAAATAGCTACCCATAGAAATTTGACTCAAAATGCATTTAAAAATGAGGGTTTAGATAAATAAAGTTTAGGGGTGCATTTCTGATAAAATGGGTTGTTTACCACTGCATTCTACCGAGAGAAGACCCATTGCTATTAATGGAACCAAGTTAGTAATGATCGTCAATTTAAATGGGTCTACCCTGAGTAGGGCCAATGTTGGCTATTGCCCAATATGTTCAGAAATATATCAGGGGTATATCTGTATATGTGTATATATTTTAAAATAAATCCATTTATGAGTCACTTTGATCTTCATTTCAAAGTTTCTGAACTGCTCTGATTAAAGCAAAGCTCTTTGTTTTTACATTCACTATACAGTAATGGGCAGTATAGAAACACTTATTCCCCTTGGGGCCAAAGTGGATGAAATTTACAGGCACTAGAGCCTCTCCATATTGGATTAAACTTGCCAAATTGCAGACAAATAGATCCAGGTTTTTTTGTGTGGAGGAAGTAAAAGGAATTATCTTTCCTCCATAATCCCTTATGAGGTGGGGGAGCAGATGTTTGTTTATTGCTTTCTTACCTTAAAATAATTAAGAGTTGACTGGGTTTTGTGTATTCCTGCTTGTACATTTAAGTGATCACTTGTCTGTATCCTCTTATAGGCCACAGGCATCTGAGGGGGCCTTACCTGGTTCTGGTTTTCTTGTTTAAAAGGAGCAACACATGTTATTTCAAATGAAAACGAAATGAAGCTTCTAACTTTCTTTCTCTTTTTTAATCATCTTCTGCTGTGCTGTAATAATAATAATAATAATAATAATAATAATAATAATAATAATAATAACAACAACAACAACAACAATCCAGAGCGCTTTGGTGCTCTGCGGGCAACATTTTGGACAGCCTCACTTCTGCCAAACACCACAGATCTAGAGAAACAGAGAAATACTGTATATGAAAACATACAGAGATTCTGTACAGAAAAGTGGAGTGACTGAGAACACTGCAACTTTCTCAAGGTCCTTGTCTTGGAGTTTATTGACATCATGTTTTGACAGGGAAGGGAGATCCCTGAATCACCCTGATTTGCCCTTTTAAACCCTCCGCAAGGCCAATGTGCCAAGTCCTTTTTTGTAACATTAAGGTCACAAGGAAGGAGCTTCTGACGAAACATTTGGAAGAACTTTCTGCTAGTAATAGGTGTTTGACAGTGGCACAGACTCCCTTGGAAGGTGGTGGACTCTCCTTCCTTGGAGGTTTTTAAGCACAGGATGGATGGCCATCTGTCAGGGATTCTTTAGCTGTGATTCCTGCATTGCAGGGAGTTGGACTAGATTTCTTTCAGGGTCCTTTCGAACGCTGCAATTCTGTGTTTCTATGTGGCCTTGGGTAATGCGTGAGTCAGGTTTGTCTTCATCCTGCTGTTACTGGAGGACTCGGCACTTTAGCCTGGTCAGGTCATTTGGTATTGAGCTGCAGAGCTGGAAAGTTGACTTTCTAAAATGAGTAATGATGAAAAATGGACAAAAATCTTTGCAGCAAAAACAAAGTGTAGTCACCTAGTCAAGTTAAACATTAAAGCTCCTTTTATAGCCCGACAAAAGCTTCTTTTGCAGCCAAGTTAATATTGCCTCTAAAAATTGAGAATCTGCTTCTCCATCATGAGTTGCAGCCACAGCTAATCCTTTCCTCTGCCATAAATATGGCTAATTCTCTTTTAATGCCATTTGAGCTGGTTGCCAGGGGAGGAAACAATGAATTCCAGAAGGTAATAGCTTCCCAATCAAATATGTTATTTGCATGGAGGGAGATCACACAATAACCAGGGACAGAGACTGCCCCTTTGGCCACACCCCCAGGGGCACATGCCTGGGCTAACCCCACCTCTAACAGCCATCTGCTGTATATGCAGATGTCAGGGGCAGGGCTAGCTTGGCCCACAAAATGCTGGGGGGAAGACCCAACGATGTCATGCAATTAAAGTACTTTATTTTGATTGGCAGTAGATTCAGGACTAACAATACCGGTAGCTGTCTTCAGCAACTCAGCCTGGGGAGCCCCATATTTCTCATTGCATGCCTGCTGTGCCCTCCATGCCTGTCCTTTGTGTGTTTAGTGCAAAGGTGTGAAGGGGGCTTGCAAAGGCATTTGCCTGAATGCACTTAAAATCCCTCTTTAGATGTTTGCACCAAATATGCAAAGATCAAGAGTGGAAGGGCTGTGCTGGAAAATCTCAAGGACATGCTCACCTCGTCCCTCTTCAAACTTGAACACCTGAAGAATGTCATTTGATGTCCCCAAGTTCTAGTTTCATGGAAGAAGGAAGAAAAGTGCTCTGTACACCAGGAGTAGGGAGCCCCAGCCCCAAGGGCCAAATGTGCCCACCCCCAGGCCTCTCTATCTGGACCTTGGAGCTCCCCCAAGTCATATCCCTTTTTTGGCCCTGCATCGCACCCCAGGTGTCTTGTCTGACTGGGATGTGTTGTTGAAGTCTGACAATACCTCTTGCTTCTCTGGATGGAGATAAGAGAGGAGTCTGTTAGCGCATGTAGAAACTAGCTTACTGTACAAAGAGGGCAATCACATATTGATTCACTCATTTTTGCCCCCAGCCCTGTCCACTATTGGCATATGGCCCTCAGAAAGTTGTCTTGTGGAAAAACCAGCTATCAGGCTGAAAAAAGTTCCCTGGCCCTGCTTTTTACCATGCACAGTTTACTGAATCTCTTACAATTGAAGTCTCCGGAGTTGTTGCGAGAAGGCACACAGATTGTAAATGTAGTTAGTTCACAACTGAAATCCGCTACCTTGATAAAGGAACAATTAATTAAGCGCAAAATGTCTCTTTGGAAAAAGGTTGACATTCTCCTCGTATTCTGTGCTACTCCTGCTGGCTTCTTACACCCCTCCACCCCCCTCCCTTTACCATTTTAACGTTAAAATAAATAGCCCATGTGATACTGTAAAAAATGAGCCAGTTGATAAGTTAGGCAACACTCGGCTTTGCACAAACTGCAGTATAAATAATGACCAAACAGTGGACTGAAATTTGCAACTCCCTAAAATGGTAAGGAATTGATAAGGAGCTGCTAAAGGCAGGTCTCATATGTCTTATTGATGAAGTGCGATTAGATAGCACATTACTACAACGAAAACAAACCATTAATGTTTTTATTCAGACTTCTTCCTGTGGAAGCAGCCTCATTTAAAAGGTCAAATAACTCTTCTCAGGTGGGGGGGGGGGAGTTGCTTGGATTAATGGCTATCTTCCTCCCAAAAAATAGCTCAACATCTACTCTCACATGATATGCTGGCTGGATTTTGTTATAAGTAAGATCATTTAAAAAAAATCAACAGCAACACACCAAACATTTATTTAATATTAAACAAATAATAACAATACATTTCCCACAAAATCAAGTGTTACATTACAGCTTTGACTACTGCCATAATACCTCAGAATGATCACTCCAGTCCTCAGTCTTTAAGAGCAATAGCTATTATGTTCACAGAAATCCAAAGCTTTGGAATAAGGGATTTAAAGAGAAAAAGCCAAATGGGCAGGTGAAGTATAACAATGTGGGAAATGGACATATGCCGGCAAAAAAGGAACACAAGCACACCTAAACAGCAGATAAATTTAGCAGATAAATGAAGATGATTGAGTTTATGGAACTGGCGAAGGCAAAACAAAGCTTTTGGCAAAGATGTATGATTTGTTGTTGGAGTGGTATACAAAAGATGAGTTGACAAAAGAAGTGATGATTAAATGGGCAAAAGATTTGGGGCATAATATTGAATATGATGCGTGGTTGAAATTATGGAATCAAACTTTAAGATTTACAGCATGTACTGCCTTGAAAGAAAATGTATATAAGATGGTGTATAGATGGTATTTAACTCCAGTTAAATTAGCTAAAATGTATAGAATGAGTGACAAAAGTTGCTGGAAATGTAAAGAGAAAGATGGTGAATTCTATCATATGTGGTGGACATGCGAAAAAGTTAAAAGATTTTGGGAAAGTTTATATAACGAATTGAAAAAGATGTTTAGATATACTTTTCCAAAAAAAAACCAAAAGCATTTTTGTTAGGAATAATGGGAGGAGAGATTAGAAAAGAAGATCAAACACTGTTTATGTACGCAACAACTGCGGCTAGGACTTTGTTAGCCCAAAAATGGAAATTACAGGAATTACCTACAATTGTGGAGTGGCAGACAAAAATGATGGACTATGCTGAACTTGCTAGATTGACATGCAAGATTCGTGACCAGGGGGAGACAAGGTTTCAAAAGGACTGGAGTAAATATGTGGACTATATGGAGAAAAATTGTAGATCGTTAAAAACTCTCGCAGGATTAAAATAAACCTTACGAATTGACCAATATGTCAAAAAAGGAACTGCAAAAAAGGGAATTAATAAGAAACCCGTATGAAGGGAGGGGGGGAAGTCATAGCTCGGCGGAGCAAGGTAAAAGATGTGAATACAAGATTTTGTATAAAATATTGGTTTTGTTAATTTGTTGAATTTGGAAAATGGAATAAAAAATGTATTTTTTAAAAAAGAGAGAGTTTATGGAACTGGCTGAGATGACCGGAAGAGTCCGCAACCGGGGGGAAGAAGCGACAGAAGAAGATTGGAAAGAATTTAAGCTGTATTTTAAAAAATATGTAAAAGTTATATATTAAGATTAAAAGCAGGCTGGAATTAAACTGTGGAAACGATGAGCATGTTAACGATAAGAGGTAAAATAAGATAAAAATTGAGGAGATTAAATTGATATAGAATTTGCTAAAAAGATATAGGCCAATGAACCACAGTGGATGGGAGCCCGAGGGGGTCCCTTTACAAAATGTGAGAGGATCTTAGATATAAGTAATTTTTGGTTATGTGTTTATGTGTTTATTTTCTTTTATTGTCTTTATTGTAATGCTTTTCTTTATTGTCTGGGTTTTTTTATGTAAAATATAATAAAAATATATTATAAAAAAACAAAAGCAAAAAAAGAAGATAAATTTAGAAACCTGCAAAATAGTTACTAAAGGCAAAGACCCATTTATGCAGCTGGGAAAGCCTGTTGGAACAAAAACATCTTCAACTGTTTCTGGAAAGTGCCTATAGCAGGTGCCTGTTACATCCCAACAGGAATGCTCTTCCACGGAACAGGAGACCCCTCAGTGGTTCTGCAAGCTGGCATTTTTCATTTCCCACAATGTCCCCGGCATAGCATAATTCTGGGTCCAAGGAGTGGCCTTGCCTATCATCGGCTCTGGCACCATCTACTATAGGTCTCCCTTTCTTCCATCCTATCACAGTCCCAGCCTACACCATTTAAGGTGTCTGCTTGCAGCTCCTCTTTACTTCCCATCCACAAAACCAGGTGAGCCAGCAGCTTATTGATATGGGAGCTGGGCAGAGAACACTTCACAGAGGGAATTTTTGACCTGGGCCTGATTGGGATCATGCATCTAGTTCATCTTCTTATCATGAGCAATGATAGCGTTTGCCACCATACTGCTGTCAGCATCAAGAGTTGTCCATCTCCATGCATTGATCTGAAAGCTGTGTCTGCAGCACCAAACTTTCCTGTCTCCTTAGTCTCATGCTGCTTTAGCACAAAACAAAAAGTGCAAAGTCATGGTCACATTTATTGCCATGCTGAAGCTCCAGTTGACTGGCAATCCCATTTCAGCAAGTTTGCTGTAATAAATAACTCCCCAAACAGGGAAGTCACAAAAGCTGTAGCCAAGAAGTTGACAAGCATATATATATGCTCCAACCTCATGCCAGAAGACATATGATTTAAGATGGAACAAGGACAGCTTCATGGTGATGAGTCACCTCAAATTTCACATCATATGAAAAAAATGCAAACGATAAGGAGTTAAGACAAGGGTGGAGGACCTTCCTTAGCTTGAGGACCACCTTCTGAGGGCCACATGCCAGGGGTGGGAGGGGCCAGAGCCTATAGTGAACAATTAATGTAACATTTACTTTTATATAGTAAGCTAGTTACCACACACACAGCCCATACACCCTGCATCCAGGCAAGCAAGAGGCATGATCAGAGTTCATTCCAGCCAGGCAAAATCACCTGGGAGGGTGCAAGAAAAGGCCAGTGAGGGATGTGATCTGAGGAGAGGATAGGGTGTGGGAAGAGTCCCTGAGGACCAGATAGAGAGGTGTAAAGAGGTCTCATTTAGCATCTGGGCCTGAGGTTCCTCACCCCTGAGTTAAAAGATAAACGATTAAAGGGGGGGTCTTCCTTAGAAGCAAGTCTGAGCTATATATAAAAAAGCCCATTGTTGTGGTTTAATTATGATTGTCTAGAAACAGAACATGCTATTCGGTGAACAGAATATGAAGTTTGAAATAGCTTGATTGCCATTGATTCCTTGCGGAAGGTTCAATGCCATACAGATTGAGATGCATTTTGTCCCAACTTCATCTCTTTCTCTCCCTGTTTCTCATGATACTTGGTCTACTGAGCTATCCCCAATTTCAACTTTTGCACCACTGGCTATTTTGTCTAAACGCACTTTATTAGGGGAAGTGACTCAGTAGCAGAGCAGCTGCTTCACATGCAGAAGGTCCCGTGTTCAAGCCAGGGCATCTGCAGGTGGGGCTGGGAATGTCCCCTGCCTGAAAACCCAGAGAGCTGCTGCCAGTCAGTGTAGACAGTACAGAGCTAGACCCAACCTTGGCCTGACTCGGCTTCCTAAGTTTCTATGTTATTGTGTTGTGTCGTAAGCTAACAATAATTTGATAAAAGGTTCCAATGCAAAAAATAAGAAGGAAATATAGATGTCACAGAAACAACATATTGGTAGCTATAGAACCATGTGCAATACCCCCTATTCTGGGCATGGTCATAAATCACTGCTCCATGTGGGAATGTACAAACAGCTAAAATCAGAGAACTGGGGTCATGATATGGCAGCTACAATGGCAGTTTCTTAAGCAAAGCATTAGATTAAGCCATAGGGAAGGCTTACAAGATGAAATACCACCTACTAGCTTAGGCAACCTGGTCATGGTTACTGTTACCGGATTCTTGGGGTGGTGGTGCTATCCGTTTTATAGCTAGTGACAACCTTTCATAGCCTTGTTACGAGCATGCTCCCCTGCAGTCACTTCTGCCTGCAACCTCATGGAAGCTAATTTTAGAGTGGTGATGGAGAAAACACCCCTCCCTCTGCTGCTTTTCCACTGAAAATTGCCCCTTCCCAAATCTGCTTTTGAGAGAGAGAGAGAGAGAGAGAGAGAGAGAGAGAGAGAGAGAGAGAGAGAGAGAGAGAGAGAGAGAGAGAGAGTCCAAAATCCACAGCTGGGCGATGCCTTTATTGGGGCCAGCCAACATGTCAAAACAAAAGTGTGGAAAGCTATTGAGTTCTCCAGAACTCTTTATTAAACAGGATATTGTAGAGCTGGAAAAGGTTCAGACAAGGGCAACCAACATTATCAAGGGATTGGAGCAACTCCCCTGTGGTGAAAGATTGCAGCATTTGAGACTTTAGAGTAAAGGTGAGCAAGAGGTCACGTAACAGAAGTTCATAAAATTATGCATGGCATTGGGAAAGTGGGTAGAGAAATATTTTAGTGTTTTAAAACTCATGGGCAGTCTATGAAGCTGAATGCTGGACAATTCAGGACAGATAAAAGGAAGTACTTCTCCATGAGTACTATGGAACTTGCCCTCACAAGAGGCAGTAATGGCCACCTTCTGATTCAGAAGGTTCTTGCATTTTTATCTGGCAAGATGTTACAAGAGGGTTGGGGGGATTAGGAAAACAAAACAGTACAGCAGATTGTGGGATAACCAGCCTGGTATAACCAACGTGCTTAAGTCTAATTGATGCATGAAGGGTTAATACTATAGAGTAAGCTGTCCTGCCAGGTTTAGCTATGCCTACTTCCCCTCACCATGAGAGGAACTAGGTAATCAAGCATTTGTTCTCCTAGTCTAGCTGAGAAGCTCAGGTTCTAAGCTGGTTGCCACTCTTGAGTTCCTATACCACTAATTTAGGAACTTTTACCACTTTGTAACTAAGCCAAGTTTTACTGCCTGTGCAACTATTCCGGAGCATGTGAATCTGACCTATGGAGAGTTTGTAAGTACAGTGGTACCTCGGTTTATGAACACAATTGGTTCCGGAAGTCTGTTCATAAACTGAAGCGTTCATAAACTGAAGCGAACTTTCCCATTGAAAATAATGGAAAGTGGATTAATCCGTTCCAGACGGGTCCGCGGAGTACTCAACCTGAAGCGTACTTAACCCAAAGCATGGGTGTAATTGGTTCCGGAAGTCTGTTAATGTAAAGTGAATTAATCTGTTCCAGATGGGTCTGCGGCATTTGTAAACCGAAAATTCATAAACCGAGGTGTTCATAAACCGAGGTTCCACTGTAAACCTTTCCCCCCCCTTTCTTTTTTTTACTTAAAAAAGTCTTTTTCTAGGCTAGGAGAAGAGACAAATTTTGGAACTCACTTTAAAGGACATATTTTAAAGTGAGTATTTCCATGCTTTACTTTGCTGCATGTTTTGTGATTTTAAATATCTGCTGGGGTTGTCTCACCAAAGAGTATATGCCTCTTGGCATCCAGGGAATTCTGCTTTCTATACCAACACAAATTTGGCTGATGTAGCCATGAAATAGCCTTCCTTGAGATGTCAAAGAGATAAAGAATAAGACAACTTTTAGAAGACATCTGAAGGCAGCCCTATATCAGAAGGATTTTTACTATAATCCTATAGCTATATCAGGAGGATTTTTTATTTTGTTTTTAGATATGCTGTAAGCCGCCCAAAGTAGCTGGGGAAACCCAGCCAGATGGGCAGGGTGTAGATCAGGGGTCAGCAAACTTTTTCAGCAGGGAGCCGGTCCACTGTCCCTCAGACCTTATGGGGGGCTGGACTATATTTTGAAGAAAAAAATATGAACGAATTCCTATGCCCTACAAATATCCCAGAGATGCATTTTAAATAAAAGGACACATTCTACTCATGTAAAAACACCAGGCAGGCCCCACAAATAACCCAGAGATGCATTTTAAATAAAAGGACACATTCTACTCATGTAAAAACATGCTGATTCCCGGACCATCCGCGGGCCGGATATAGAAGGCGATTGGGCTGTATCCGGCCCCCGGGCCTTAGTTTGGGCACCCCTGGTGTAGATATTATTATTATTATTATTATGTCAGTTTGTAGACTCAGTTCCAAGAAGAAGATTGCAGGTTGAATATGGAAAGAAAGAAAGAAAGAAAGAAAGAAAGACAACACCCACTAGCCAGCCACATTCTGTTTCACATGTTTGCGTACAACGTGTAAAGTCTTATGTTGGATTAACCTCAACAGTGTAGCACATGTCTTTTTCAGCGCCTGGGTGTGTAGAACTCCTCTGTGCCTTGACAGACATACCCAGAGATGGCATCTTCCAAAGCATGTATAGACTCATTTCTTTCCTTTGACCATAAAATGCATAATCTGTTCCCGTAATCTAGACTGGCTTCTACACAAAAAGATTATATAACCGATGGCCCGCAATGCAACAGAAATGAAACCCCAAACCAGCTCTCACATTCTCCCATGTAAACTCCCTATATTACACAACTTAACCCCCGGAAGACACTGCTCCTGCCTTCCCATGATGAAAAGCTTCTTGCTTTGTCCTTTGCCAACAAAGTGATAATTGCCTGTGAACAGCCCAGCCTGGGAGAAAACCCATTTTAATCTGCTTTTCTTACTTCTTGTTTGCCAAATGTCTCCAATTCCCAGACTACTTATCAAATAGAGTGGGGGGGGGAATCTTGCCTCAAGACGGGCCTGATCACAAGGTGGCCTAAAGCTACATTTTAGGCATCAAAAATCAGAGTACAGGAAAAGCCTTTCTTGGGCCTAAATGTCATTGGTTCCACTGGCGGATTGTGTTTAGCTGGGTTAAGATCGTAAGATGAGCCCTGCTAGATCAGGCCAATGGTCCACCTCACAGTGGCCAGCCACATGCCCATTATGGGAAGCCTGCAAGCAGAAGCAGAATGCAACAGCCCTCCCCTGACTTGTGATTCCAGACAACTGACATTCAGAGGTAGACTGCCTCTGACAGTGGAGGTAGAAGATAGCCATCATGGCTAGTAGCCACCACAATGACTCAAGTGGGGATACAACTCCTGGTCAATTTTGCATAAGTCAGTTTCTTCCAATTTTCAAATTAATCTGTCACTTCTATTCTAAGATCAGCATACATAAAAAACGTATTTCAAAATGTCAATGGGCAGAGTCAGCCTTACTTCACGCTTCCTCAGTTGCAAATATAGGGCAGTATGCAATGCTGGCTCTGCTCAGAGTGGACCCATTGAAGTTACTAAACAAGACCAACTTAGGCCCACCCATTTCAATGGGTCAGCTCTGAGTAGGACTAGCATTGGCTACCACCCAAAGTTTCTACGAAATATTAGTTGCCAACCAGAGGGTTTTTATTGTTTGCACTAGGGAATAACAATAGGGATGTCATCTGTAGTTGGCGTCAGAATTGAGGCTTGGAAAAATACTGAAGCAAGAGTCAGGGGTTGAACAAAGAAGACACAATTGTTGTCATGGCCCAGCCTGAACAGAAAGCCACACTAAAAGATCATTATATTTTTTACAAAAGCAGAACAGATATTATGTGGCACTACCAGTTTTTCTCTTCTCTTCTCTTCTCTTCTCTTCTCTTCTCTTCTCTTCTCTTCTCTTCTCTTCTCTTCTCTTCTCTTCTCTTCTCTTCTCTTCTCTTCTCCTTTCTTTCACTTCTGAGCTAAACTAGCACGTATGTTTGCAGAATGGCAAAGCTGTCTCTTGTCACTCTCCCAGTTGTCGCATTTGCACAGGGCCCTTTAGTGCCACAACTAGGATTTCCTTGGGAGTGTCAGGGCAGGACGATCCTCCCTGGGGAATATCAAAGCCTGCAGATGAATGACAGATAGTTGAAAGCATGTTCCACTCTCTCTGGCTCGATCCCTTTTGTCATTCTGACCTCTTCCCTTTTTAGCTCCATCCAACTATGCAGCAGTAAAGTTCATATTTCTCCCCTGCTGCCAAGATTGTGTCATAACCATTCCTGACTCCATTGCTGGCTTCAGATCAGTGCTTCTGCTAGACCTACTCCAGAATACCTCTTCCCTGAGCCCCTTGTCATATTTCTACCATGCCAAGTGACACCCTGTGATGTGGTCTCTGCAGTCCATACCCCTTCCCCACCCCCTGAATTCCCGGTCCCTCTCACGCCCTTCCCATCCGGTCTTTTCTTGGAACCATCATAACAACTCTTCCTTTGAACAATGTTACGGTGCAAAACCCTTCCAGAGTATCAAGTGCAGGTTTTAGATGGGAAATGTTGGCATCAGCACTTGCGCCGTGGAATAAAATGAACACATACCTAAAATGGTACATGCACCACAGTGATCCTCTAATGGCAGCCCATGTCAAAAGTCTAGATTTTGGCGAATTTCCTTAAAAATTGCTCAAAAACTGCCCTAGTGTGTGGGGATGGCGGAGCTGGTAACTTTTAAAGGCAAGTTCTGAAGTTTCCTTGTATTTTGGTTGCCTGTGATGGGTATTGCGATCCAGATTGTTGTCCCTGTTTCTGAAGAGTTACCAGCTATTGGCTGACTATAATCTATGCTGACACTGGCTCCCTGTGTTTCTCAGTAAATCAGACGTTTTCCTGTAAATGATGCCGATCCATCGACCATATGACTTGGCAGCTTGTTCAGCAGTGAGTGCACACACGCTACAATCCATGCCGGGACTGAAAAGCTCTTTTGTTGCCTTTTGCTTTGTTGTGTTCCTTCCCTTGGGGGAAACGAAGCCACTTATCTGGCCTCCCATAACCTTCCTGAAAAACACATCTGCTGTTAGGGAGCAGGGAAACCTATGGCCCTCTAGATGTTGAGAGACGGCAACTCCCATAAATCTTGCTCCTTGGCCATGCTGACAGGGGCTGAGGGGAGCTGTCCTTTGAAAGTCACTCTCCTCCAAATTTTGTGCTGCAGTTCTCCAAACAGAAAATGTGTTACACAACTGTGGATACGTGAATGAGTGCATAAGAATGCATACCTCAGTGAAACTCATGCACAAAAAAGCATTATATTTGGGGAAAATAGCTTTGCAAAAATGTGTCTGTTGTGTGGTCTTTGCCTGCCTGCCACTCTTTCCCCTGGAATCTTCATTTGGGAGACTTGCCCAGAAAATTATCTTGCAGTGCGGCCTCGTCTCCTCACTTGGCTAAAGGAGGCCCTGAAACAGAAGTTCAGTTACTGCAAATGGCATCTCCATCCTAGTTGAACTAAATAATAATAATAATAATAAATAATTTTTTTAATTTATACCCCGCCCTTCCCGGCCAGAACTGGGCTCAGGGCGGCTAACGCAAATAAAATTACAATAAAACGTAAAAGAAAAAGAAAAAACAGTTAATTAAAATATGGGTTAAAATACAATTTAAAATGCAAACTCATTTTAGTAGTAGCCCATAAATCAAAACCATAAGCAGAGGCAAACAAAAGGTTCAGACTGAGTCCAAACCAAAGGCCAGGCGAAACAGTTCCATTCTGCAGGCGCTGCAGAAAGATGTCAAATCCTGCAGGGCCCTGGTCTCTTGTGACACAGCGTTCCACCAAGTCGGGACCAGTACTGAAAAGGCCCTGGCCCTAGTTGAGACCAATCAAACCACCTTGCGGCTCGGGACCTCCAAAGTGTTGTTATTTGTGGACCTTAAGGTCCTCCGTGGAGCATACCAGGAGAGGCGGTCCCGTAGGTACGAGGGTCCTAGGCCGCATAGTGCTTTAAAGGTCAAAACCAGCACCTTAAACCCGACCCTGTACTCCACCGGGAGCCAGTGCAGCTGGTAAAGAAATGGATGAATGTGGTACAGTGGCAAGGACCCCATAAGGAGCCTCGCCGCGGCATTCTGCACCCACTGGAGTTTCTGGGTCAGCTTCAAGGGAATTTTCTGTATGAAGAGGGGGTGACGCTCAGCTTCAAGGGCTTGAATGGCAGAGGGGGAATCAGCAAGCGTCATCTCCAAAAATACCCCATATCCCCACCCCACTCATTTAGACACACCAGTTTACAGTCCTTGCTGATGCAGGAATTTGAGAGTTGGCCAAAGCATCTATTTTTAGCAAGGGCCTACAGCCCAGTTATTTATTCTTATTTCTTTTTTAGGCACAGGCAGTTGGAAAGCCAATGTGGTGCAACGATGGAAATTTACAGTTCATGAACTTCACTGTGGCTCCTGGAATGGAGATAGGCTAGTATAAAGAGAAAAGGGTTTTGCCTAGTTTCAGAACAAATCAGGGGTATGGTTTTAGACTTAGCTTGAGGTCAGGGTGGCCAAGTGTCCTGTTTTACAGAGGATGGCCCTCTGTTTGAAGGAGTTGAATTGGGATTCAAGATGATCTTAACAGATTCGAGAACTGGGCAAAAACGAATGAGTTTCAATAGGGACACATGTAAGATTCTACACTTAGGCAGGAAGAACCAGCTGCACAAATATAAGATGGGGGACATCTTGCTTATCTTAGTAGACCATAAGCTTAGCCTGAGTCAACAGTGTGATGCAGCTGCAGCAAAAAAGCTAATGTTATGCTCTAGGCTGCGGCAACAGAAGTCTAGTATCCCAATCAAGGGAAGTCATAGTCCCACTCTAACCCCACCTGGAGTACTGCGTCCCAAAAAATAGTTCCATAGTTTTGTGGAGTGCCTGACCCTTGCAGGACTCTGAGGGGCTAAATGTGTCAACTTTCACTTTCAGAAATCCTGGGAGTTGGGTGGGGGCCAGGAGACGGTGCTTGGAGCGGATCAGGCATAGAAGCAGAGGTCAGCAGAAAGCCCTGCAGCAAGAAATTCTACCTGCCAGCAACCATCTTGCTTCCCAAGCCTGTGGGTGCAGCTGTGGAGCCATTATACAAGCTGCGCTGTGTGAAGTGGCTTGCTGAGATTAGGGATGGATGAGTCTGCCAATGTCCAGCCAGTGTCATTTTTGCACGCTCCAGCCTAGGGCACTGTTTGGAATGAACTAGTATGGTTTAACCATTTTCGCTCAATTGGTTCAGTGATCTCTAAACTACACCTGAAAGTAGTTCCTGCCCTGGCTCCTGCCTTGGATGAAAGATTCTTGCTCTCAGCTTGGGAAAACCCCAAATCCTTTGCTAGGATACATGGCTAAGGAAATACACTGTCCCAACACGCCCCTCCCACTCTGCTTTCAAAGAAAAAGGGGACACCAGTTCTCACCCCAAATGAGAAGTCTGCTTGCAAGCAAGTGCTACTTCAGGCAGTGAGGTGATCTGTTCATGCTGGTGATGACGGGACCTATATCCAACCTTCTGACTCTACCTCTGACTCCAACCCAGCTGCCACTGCCAATGGCCAGCTGCTTTTGGGGGGCTATCCTTGCTCTCAGGAAGTGGAGGAGCAGAATCTGACTTGACCAACTCCCCCCACCTCCATCCTGGCCAGGTCATCTGGTGAAGACAGGATGGAAGCTTCCTCCTAATCTGCTAATTTGGCATGATACAAATATTTAATTCCTCAAGCGTTTGTAGCTGGAACTGAACTCAGTAAACCGACACCCTAATGTGCATGCAAAAAAGTACACAAGTTAAAGCATGCACAGTAAAGTCAGACAGAAAACACAGCCAGGCCAAATCTCTCTCCTCCTCCTCTCTGTGTTAAACAATGGCAACTGTGTCAGAGATCCAACCACCAGTCCATTTGACCTCCAGCCTGGCAAATTCTGCTCCGATTTTCTGTTTCACTTCCCTCTTCCATAAGGGTGAAGGAGATTCACGAGGCCCAGAGCTTGCATGGGTTGGTTGACTTCCAGCTCACTATAGCTTCTCTTCCTCCACTCAAATGTGTAAACTCAGAAGTTAACACAAGTTCAGGAGTGTTATTTAAGGATAAACCTGTCCAAGGTTGGCTGTGCTAAAAGAGCAATTCAGGAACTTGGGAACAAATAGTTTGCTCTGCAGATCTTGCCTGATAAAAAGAGATGTGAGCCCTAGATACTTATTTAAGCCACCCAAGTGCATCAGAACAGAAATTACAGCTGGCTCTCCCTGGTTGAAAATGTTGCTAACTGGGTACTCTGTGTCCCAGCTAGGCACTGACCTTGGCGATGAATAATCCACATACATCCCCATTAAACAGAACACATTTGGGGCAATAACTTTGCTTGAGGGTGGAGAGACTACACATTTGTAAAATGCCAAAATATTTTTATTTAAAAACAGTATACAAAAAATACTCCACACATACATAAAATATTTTTTAATCTTTTTGAAAAACCTTTTGCTTAAAAACCAGCAAAATTTAAGTTTATAAAATTCCAGCATGTAGACCTAAAGTTAACAAGGGGGTATTGAAGGATTTCCTGAGATTTCAGCTGTTGCATTCATGAGCTAGGCTACTCAAAATCCACACCTCTAAAGGAGATCAGTGGGTAGCAGGTACAGAAGCCTTTGCCAACTACCATAGTGCTCTACTGGTATTTTGGACTACAGCTCCCATCAGCCCCAGAAAGCATGGCTGTGCCGCTTTGGCTGATGGGAGTTAAAGTCCAAAACATCTGGAGAGAACCAGGTTGGAGAAGGCTGGGCTACAACACAATATTCAACATCAGGATGCCCTAAGAATACCCACAAAAGCAGGTTATGGCCTTAGAGCCTTTAGAAACTTGACATGCACACGGTGGCAGGGGAGAAGGGTTTGCCAATTATCCCAACCTTAGCTGCAGAACCTTCTTACGCTCCTGAAAATGTACTCTAGAGGATCCCCCCCCCCCAATGTTTGTGGGACTTTGGGGAAATAAGGGGCTACTGCCAAATACTGCCAAGAAAAACCCGCTTGGCACCATTAGTGTATCAAGAAATAAAATAAAGTTTACAGCTTTGTGCAACTTTGGATCCAAGTCACGCACTCTTTTCGAGCGATGCTTTCTATTTCACAGCCGTTCAGAATGGTATTTTTTATGGGACAGTGAAGATTAGAGAAATCTGCATAATAAATGTGAACACTGATCTACATTCGAACAAGACCCTGTTGCCAATTTCACTCTGAGTATTCAGAAACCAGCAGTTGCCCCAGAACCTTTCCACTTCTTGTATGCCAAAGCCTGCATAGAGCTGCCTCTCCAACTGGTAAAGCAGGGAGAAAAGGTTGGGCATGTGGCAGCTTGAGAAGCGAACGTCCCGCAAGCACGTTGTCTTCACTGTCTTGAATCTGCGACCTGGCCTTTCAGAGCAGACCTACCGAATGCTACAGTGGAGAGACTTCATATTTGGAAGACTTGCTTGTGTTCAGTTCCCCTCACCTCAAAGGCTGACGTGGGTCTTTCTCTAAGGGGAATGTCCGCAAGTGTTATGGGGGGTTGGGGTTGGCCTTCTTCAGCAGAGAGCTGGCCACCGCCAAAGCACCGCCTTGCACAAACCGCACAAAATTGTCCCCAGCTAATGGCCCCATGGCATAGAGTCCCTTCTCATGGACAGACTCGTAGGTAAAGGGATCAACATCAATGGGGTTCCTCTTGGAGCTGACCGGCTGCTCACAGTCCACCGCCAAGTCCACACCATTGTTGGGCAGGTAGGTTAGGTTAGGGTTGGAGCCGATGAGGACAAACGCCATGGAGATGTTGTGTATTTTCTGGTGGCCGCTCTTATCGCAAAAGATGCATTTCCTGTCCTCTGTGAAGGTGACTATGTGGTGCTCAGGAAGGCTGACATAGCATTCATATGGCCCCGGGTAAGGGATGGCCTGCTCTTTCATCATCTGGTGGACTTTGTGGTACTCGGGATACATTGTCTTAGGGAGCTGGTTGAAGATGAGGGCTGGGTCATTGACCCTCCTGCGGAAGGCGTGGATCACTGGGATGTTGCAATGGTGAGCAAAGAGAATGGCGTCTGCCGCAGTGAGCCCAGCGCCAACAATCAGGATCGGGTCAGACATCATGCCAATCTCCTTGTTCTTTACAGCTTCTTCAAGGGCGGAGAGCGTGTGGTGGACAAATGGAAGGTGCTCCCCTTTCACCCCTAAGCGGGATGGGCTGTCGTATGTCCCTGTGGCCAAAACCACATTTTCCGCATACACAGAGAAGGGCTGTGTACCACTGACCGTCGTGAGAAACCCATCAACCTGGAAGAGGCTCCCACTGTCTACCTGGGTGTTGGTTTGTGCTTCCCATGTGGAGCTAGAGTCTCTTGGATCTTGACTGTTGTAGCAGGAGTCTACATCCACACTCAGTTTCTTTATAGACGTCACAAGGGTTCCACAGCGAAAGTTTTTCTTTAACCCTTTCTTTGCCACATAGTACTGATAATACTGGACTATGTCTCCTGCAGTTGCCCTGTTATTTCTGAAGCCCCTGTAACAAGAATATGACTATCAGTACAGACAGATGATCAAGGAACACATTTCCTATGACAACCTATTCAGGCTAATCTTCACCACCTTGCATTGCTCACCAAGGTGTCATTGAGGAAAATTCAAGGTACACATTTTAACTTTTAAAGCAGCCTACCTTCCACATTGGATCATCAATTATCACTGGACTATAACCCCCACCATCCCTGATTACTGACCATGCTGGATGGGGATTATAGTCCAACAATGTCTTGAGCCTCAAGGTTGGAGCACGCTGGTCTATGACACTTAGCCAGCAACCAGGGCTGATGGGGCAACATTTGGGTTCCAAGGCTGAAGTACACTGGTGTAGGCAGCATTGAACTAGGGGGACCTATGCTCTGACTTTGTATAAGTCAGCTGCCTATGCTTCTACAGTACTTCAAAATACAGCCAGCTTCAGTGGAATTCATAGCTGCAATGTGTCCAATTCATAATAACTACAGCCCACAGAAAAGAACACCCAGTTATCGGATTCTGTGGATTGTATTCAAGGTTACAGTAGTTCCTTTTGCATCTTTGTTCTACTTATCTTTTGTGTTTGGGCTTGTACACTCAACTGACTGCTTGTTGACTCAGTCTGCACCTGCAGAACTGAGGTGGAACATCCCATTTGCAGTTAATCAGTTTTACCCAGAGGGCTTTGGGTGGATTACAAGCAAAACGCTAGGCAGAGGCCAAGCCACCTTTCCTCCCCATACCAGCCGAATAGTGCCTCCTGTAAGACATCCCAAATAAGGCATTTGAAAAAATTCCTTCTCAGTGACTAGACTGCAACAAGAAGGACTTTTTTATATGCATTTATTTGCTTTTGTGCAGTCAAGAGGGTTATTTGATCATGGATGTTCACAATAGGACAGGTACCGGTAACACGATGCCTTGGATCTACTGGGCCTACTAAATACAGAGCCACTGTGAGGCAATGGTTGGAGTGTGGGACTAGCATCTGGAAGATCAGAGTTCGAATCCCCATTCAGCCATGAAGCTCACTAGGTCAGCCTGGGCCAGTCTCTCAGCTTAGCCTACTTCACAGGGCTGTCATAAAATGGGGGAGGGAGAACTATGAGCTCCTTGGAGGAAAGATGAGATATAAATGCAATAAATAATAAGGAAAGCTTCTCATTTGATTATTTTCATCCAAAAGCAAGCGTACCTTTTCTTCTTACTCAACCAGTCTTTGAACTGCAGGTCAGGAAGCCCCATCCAGTCTCCCTGGCTCAGTGTGAACATGGATCCCTCGATAGACTAAAAAAAGAAAGAAGATAGCACATCAATCAATTAATTATGGTTGGAGGTGGATGAAAACTGCACTGCAGTGTAGCAAGTCTCATGGGGTCTCTGGCCACCCTTTTAATTCCTTTGCCTATTCTAAAAATAAATGTGGGTGTTGCAAGAGATGAAGTGGAATGTTCAATCTTCCTTTGGCTTGTCATAAATATGCAGAGCCACAGAGTAGCCTTCATCAACGGAGTGTCCACCAGATGTTTGGACTTCAACTACCATCAATCCTAACCCACATGGCTGTGTTGGGCTGGGTTGATGGGAATTGTGGTCCAAAACATCTAGAAAGCTGCCACAGGGACTAAATTGGCTCATTTCTAGCAAATCCAGCACATGCTTTCTACCATTATTTCTTCCTGCTGGAGTTCACTGATAGAGCAGGAATACATATAAACAGCTCAGAACTTGTTCAGATAAATTGCAGTTCAAGCACATCCCATAACTCCATAGTTAGAAGTTAGTTGACATATTTCAACCCTGAACTGGAAAAAGTCTAGCCATCTTGAAGATTGCAATAGGCCAGGGGTGGTGAACCTCAAACTCAGGGGCCAAATACACCCCCTCAGGCTCTTGGGATTCTTCCCAAGCCAGGCCTTGTCACCAAGCCTGCTTCGCTCCCCTCCCCCCGAAAGCTTTTGCCTAGGTGGAACAGGTCCTGAAAGTGTGGTGATGTCACTTGCCTGCTGGGGATAGAGAACTGTGGGTACAGCTCTCTGACTTTGTGTGGCTGAAAATTACCCTATCATTCAAAGGTAAGACCCATGCTCACTGCCCTGCCCACTTTTCCCTGTGGTCCCACACCCTATAGACGTGGTCTCTGGAAGGTTCTCTACAAGGTAATGTGGCCCTTGGGTTGTAAAAGATTCTCAACTCCTGTGATGGGTCATCCCTCATGGATGAAAATATCAGCTTGGGTTGAGCCTTAAGGTACCAACCACTTCTTAGATGAGCCAACAAACTGTTGCCAATGTTTTAAAGGATCCAGTATACAGAATTGCACTTACATGCCAGGCTCCTCCAGGAAGGTTTTTGCCAAGAACCAGATGAGGAATGGCTCTGTCAGGTTGATGTGACCAAGCAAGGACCGAATCTGCAGTCCCACCGAAATCAGTATCTGGACGCATCAGGGCATCAAAAAGGAGAGCAACTGGGCTGGAGGATCGCCCTTCCAGACCTTCAGATAGGTACTCAATATCCTGGAGGGAAAGAGAGAACTCTTGATGAACACCAATATCTTCTAATCATCACAAACTCTGGATTAAGAAGGCTTAGTTGTGGCAGTCATCTGGAGAGCCAGTGTGGCATAGCGGTTGGAGTGTCAGACTAGGACCTGGGAGACCAGGGTTCAAATCCCCACTCAGCATGAAGCTCACTGAGTGACCTTGGGCCAGTCATTACCTTTCAGCCTGAGTACCTCACAGGGTTGTTGCAGGGGTTAAATGATGAGGGGGAGAACCATGTGTACCACCTGGAGCTCCTTGGAGAAAAAAGTGGGCTATGAATGAATGAATGAATGAATGAATGCTAGGTGAATGTACAATCCCTTTCCTGTTTATTCTAAGTGGCACTCCTTATACCCTGGATGCACTATTTAATGCAAGGATAAGGAACGGAGGTTCTTATCTCCTTCACACATAAACACCTCATGGGCCAAGTCTGACAGGTGGGCCACCCCATCCACCTGTCCATCACTTGACAGCACAGTGGCATGAGACAAGCCATTTTTGTCATGTGGGTGATCAGACAATTGTCAGGGCTTGCATAAGCACCAAGCACCTCGGCAAGCCCCAGCAATTAGCCAATGGCTGATTCTTGCAAAGGACTATCTCACAAAGTACTGATGCTATCAATAAGCCGATTGGTGGTGCCTAAAACCCTTGCTTTGGCCCAACTGTGTCTTTAGTCATCTCACGCCTGACATAGGGGAGGTGGGTGCCTCATTGGTGCCTACTGGGCAATTGCTTTAATATACAAGGCTGCCCCTAACAGGGCCAAGATCATGCTTGACTTGCTCTAAAGTAGAGAATCATTTTATAGCCCAAATTCCCTCTGCTGAAGGATGAACCAAGGATGCTGGGAGCTGTACCAACCTGGTCTAAGATGGAAACTTCAGGTGTCTCTTCCAGTTTCCTTTGCAGAATGGGATTTGGATGAACAGGGCTCCTTCGGACATAGGGAATGTTACCAGACAGTAGGTAGGATAAGCAGATCCCCGAGGGGCCGTTTCCTGAAAGAGAAATTAGATGGCTCCATAAGGCACAGTGTTTTATCCAGAGATGGAGGCTCAGGTCGCAGGACTTGGGAAGGTTCTTCTGCTCATCAAACAGTCCCAAGACATTCTGCTGCTGGAGGAAAAGCATCAAATGTTCTCCCACTAAGTCACAGGGTTCTAGATGTTGATCACACATAGTTTGCCACCTGCCAGCCCCTGTTATCCAGTATGGTTTGGCAGGTGGCATAGTGCCGCAACACCAGCATTCCTGCAGAAGGGTTGCTGTCGCTTACCGGAAGAAGAAGGGGTGAGGCGGCATGGAGGTGCAAGAAGCAGTCTACCTGGTGGGAAATTGCAATGGCAGCTCCGCCCTGCTTGCTGGTTATCTACTGTTTGACAACTGTGCTTTTTGTCCACCAATTAAGTCTCATATGTTCCTAAGATAGCCACTTTCATAAATCTACATAAGCCATGAAGTACACTCCAATTAAAGTTTACATCCCAACAATTCTCACACTCTGGATTCTGCTGTCAAATGTTCGCTACTGCAAAATCTTTGAAAGGCTAAGGCTGGTGCTGAAAACCAAATATAATTTCTGCTGTTTTTTTTTAATATGTTTTTAGTCGCCAGCATTTTAAAATTGGTTTTGCTGCTCGTGATGTTTTCAAGCTTCGTTTTTGCAATCGTTCAATGCTGCCTTCATGCTGCACATTGTCAGGTTTTGCCATTTTTATCCTGCTTTTAATTTTTTCCTCCACGGCGCCTAAGGAGCGACAGCTGTTGGGCACCTAATGAATTTAGAACAAAAGTAACAACATCTTCAGCCAGCCTTGGAAACCAATAACTATTTCAGGCAGAGTTTCCACGGGGTTCAGTCTCCCAGCCTCCTTCTGAGTTGGATTAATATTTTACAGGGCCTTTGTCTAACCATCTGCCACTTTTTGAAGCTCAGTTCCTCACTAGAATGTGTCCAAACCAACAGCTGCATAATGCAAGAAAGCTGGTTAGGGTGACACAGCAACCTATCAGAGCATTAGTATCCCTATGCCACTTGGCACAGTCACCACACTGTAAAAAGCCAGCTGGGAGGAGAGATTTCTCAAGGAGCTATATTTAAAGTGCTCCCTCCTTGCTTAGCATCAACCAAAGAAGGTCTCAGGCAGGGACACTTAATATTCGCAGGGACACCATCCACCCCCATGCTATCCAAAGCCTGTGGGGTGCTCAAATGCCCAGCTGAAACTTCTGAGCCCACACTGGTACTTCTTTGGCTGCAAAGAACATTTATGGCCAATTTGGTCCAGTAAAGTTGCTCACCCAAATCCCCTGCATTTACTGTAAGTGCCTGCATCTCATCTGAAGTTGAGCCTGCATAGTACAGGTTATGTAAGGCTCCGCTTTGCAAGACAAAAACAAACAAACCTCTGAACAGCCAGCAGCCAGATGCTCACAGATAAGGGCTAGCAAGCTTTTTAAACTAATGAAAGGGGAGAGGGAGAAAAGAAAATGAGGGGAGGTAAGCAGGCAATTAGGCTGCAGTCAAGAACCAGTGGGCAGAAATACTTGAATTAAAGTTCCCTCTCTGCCTTCTGTGCAGGGGAAAGAATATTTAGAACCTGGCTCAGGGCAGCCAGTGTGGTGCCCTTCATATGTTAGGGACTACAACTCCCATAATCCATGGTTATTGGCCATTTTGACTGAGGATGATGGCAGCTGTAGCCCAAAACATCTGGAGGACAGCACCTTGGCTACTCCTAAGCTTGCTCATACAATTAAGATGAGAAGGGTGCTGAAGTATTTGAACAACAGAGGTGGAATAAGGGAAGCTTAGACCAAGTCAGACCAGCCACCCCCTGTCTTAGTAATTGTAGGACTAATGAGCAGCAAACAGTTTTCCTACGTAACGCTTTCTTAATATAAAATCCACCTAATTTCTCTGTCGCTACCGAGGAACCTTTGTCTTTCGTAGGGATGGACAAAACTGTCCATTTCTGTTTCTCTCAGTGGCTGTTTTCCAATCTTAAATTCGGTTGCCATATTTCCACACCAGCATATATATTTTTAGGTCCTCACAAAATACTTGGCAGCATTTTAGTGTGCATTTCTCCTAATATGCAATCTTTTGCACATAATTTTCCTCTTTATTGCAATCAGTTTTGCCAATTATAATACAATTTTCATGCCATCTTCAGAAATATATTCATTGTTGTCAGACTTTCCAATCATATACACATTTTTGTGCACAAAATGTATGTAAATTGGAGAGCTGTATTGCAAAATTTGGAGAAGTGTGAATTTCAAAGGACAGCTGTTTTTGCTTCACATATAGTTTTGGGAAGTGAAAATTAGGTGGGCTCACATTAAAATGGAACCGACCCAAATTTCTTCCCCACTCCTGTGCCTAACAATGGAGACATCTGCATTTTATATTTCCAAAAATATGGAGAATCAACTATTATTTGCCTCTCCTTCCCAGCAGTCCCTCGTGAGACCTCAAAGCACTCAGCAAAGCCTCATCTGAATGCCTCCACTCTCTCCTCTAACATTCAGTCTTAAGGCTGTTGCCGAAATGCAGATTCCCTCTGTGGCTCCGGTATCAGCCAATTCCCATCCCCTTATTCTGATCTGGAGATCTCAAAACTCTGCATGCTCTTTCATAACATTTTGGTTTGCTTAATAAAAGGATTGCCCTAATGTGGATGTTGTTGACATTTCTCTTTGGGAGTAAAACCTCTGCATTTTTATATAACTCTTATGTTTCCCACAATCTGTGTCCCTGTAGAGGGTGGAAAGAGTCCTGATAAATTCCTGTTGCATGCAAAGAACTGCAACCCCATTTGTTTCCAGTAAGCAAACTTGTGTTGGCAGTGAAAAGGGAGGGGGGGATACCAGGACACTTCTTGCTTTAATTATAGCTCTTGGAACAGCAGCTTGAGGCTGCTGAGCACATGGTGGCCTGGCGAGATAACTAGCCCTGGCCAATGGAGATTACTCCCCATGGTGTATATTTACCTATGATCACTACAGGAAGAGGCTTGGCACTGCTCTGCTCCAGATGTGCGTGCAACATGGTTGGGTGCTCGCTCACTCTCCACCAGCAAAGTTCGGGGACCTCCAAGTCAGTCTGTAACAATAAAGCCAAGCAAATATTTGTTACCACCAGAACATTGTCCTCTCCCACCACCCTGATAACAGCGGAAAACTACTTATGTGCATGTTCAAAAAGAGCAGGAAGAAGTACCATCAGCAACCAAGTTTTTAAAATGGGAGAATTCTGCATGCTACGTCCACTCCACTTTTTGAATTTGCATCTTGGGTGCAAAGCTCTGTCTGTCTCCCCACTCCGAAAGGTGAGTTTCAAGTGCTTTTTAGGAGGCCTGTGACAACCCCAGCTTTCTGCAACCTGCAGTTCCTCATTGTCAGAGGAAGAACTTCTTAAGAACCGCTGAGAATCCTGAGCAATCCCAAACTCCCTCATGCAATTCTATTTGCATGGGAAATTATGAGAGCTTATATGATGCTCAATATCACTTCTATGAGGAACTACCACCACCACCACCAGCCAAGAAGCAGGTCATTCTTCCAACTACAAGCAATGTTTAAGTCAACCCAAAGGTAGTAATGCAACCAAATTCAAGCTATAGGTTCTCCTGGTTTTCTTCTCTTTGCTTTTTCAGAGTTGTTGAAAACCAAGAATCTTCAAATCTTCAAGAATGGAGAGGGGAGTGGATGAGCTGGGGAGGGGGAGAATTCTTGAAATAACTCTGCTTTTTTGAGGTTCTTAGTCACCAGAGCACATCCCATTGAATCAGGCACTTCTGCTGAGCTCATTGAGTGGAGAAAGAACTTTGACAACTTTCCCATAACATTTCCCCATAAGTTTGGCAAGTAGCCCTGGGCTTGGCATGTAGCTTCCTCAAACTCATTGCATTACTGGAACCTGGAGACAGAATGTGGTGTCCTTCAGGTATACCGGACTGAAAAATACAGCTCCTGCTTTAGAATTGTATGAAGCCAAGTTCTAAACAAGGTGTGCGACACAAGCCCTGTTGAGGCATTATGCCCTTCACAAGATGAGGGGAAGTTTTGGGGGGGGGTGAGCTACTGAAAGTCTGCAGGTGAAAGCATGCCATGCTCAAGTAGGCTTTCCACACTCACAAACTAGAACCCTGATTATCCAGGTTCTAGATCACACTGGAATACCAGTTGGTGGAAACAACAGCAGAGGAAAGTGCTCTTGTGCTGGAGTCCCACAGGCATCTGTTTGGCCACTGTGAGACCAGGATGCTGAACTAGATGGGCCGTTGGCCAGATCCAGCAGGCTCTTCTTATGAAGCATACATTTTTCTTTATTTTTCTTTAACAAGATGTATATATTGCTTAATTGAGGGGGGAAAACCTTGAAGTAAAATGCTCTGTATTATTTTATAAACTAATTAAAAATATTCATAAGAGAATGCTGATAAAATCAAGCAACATTAAAAACAGGTAGACATAACAGAAAGATTTCCGAATGTAGATAAAATCGGCAGTCATGAATACATAATTTCAAAATCATGTCTGGATAGAGACTTGCCTAAACAAAAAAGTTTCTAGTGGGCGATGAAAGCAGTACTGTATAATGAAAGTGACTGCCTGGCATCAATAGGCAGCGCATGCCAGAGCAAAGATACTGTCATGCTAAAAATTCATTGCGAGGGCAGAATGCGCATTAAGACACATTTGGAGAAGTAGAAGTACTGCAGATCGAAGCAGTCAAGTGGGCACATATGGAAATCTCCACAGACCCTCTTGGGGACCTCTTGGTAGTTCCACCTTCTTCAGACGTTCAGGGTGGGTTTGGCAGCCTGGAGAGGGCTTTCTCTTCAGCAGCCTTTAAGTTGTGGAAATACCTCCCCACAGATATGTTGGGCATCTTCACTATACAGTCTTCATCATATGATGAAGACCCACCACTTTGCCCTGGCCTTTGGACCCTGAGAAATTATATTTTTAGGACCTGCCCTATTCTTGTGACTGTACTGTAATTCATTTTAAACTGATTCAGCAAGGTTCATCTTAGGTCAAGGCCAAGGAATGTATCTCTCTAGGTGCTGTTGGACCCCAATGGACATCAGCCTGGCCAACATAGCCAGTGATCAAGGGTTAGGGGTGTTGTAGTCCACAGCAACATCTAGAGGGCCACTAGTTCCCATGCTAACTGGGTACTCTGTGTCCCATGCTTCAGGTTCTTAATCAACTACATGCATCCCACAAGGACAGCTGCCTATGCAAGATTACGCTTGCAATACGGGGTTGCAGCAATCTGCCATGTTGCCCCTTCACTCTTATCTCTATGGCTTAGCTTCTAACTGCTTGTCACCTTGTAATCAGAAGCACACACTAACAAATTTGACAATTCAATCCTGTGTCAACAACATTTGCTCTGAGAGGAGGAGTGTATATCACTTCAAGAAGGTCTCTTATCTAGGCCAACCTTAACCCCAAACAGCCTTATCCCTCCTGGCCCTTTAGCTCCTGAATATTCATTTCTCATCGCTCGAGGCATGCAGGTTGCCAAGCAGACAATGCAGTGCCTTATTGCCACTTTGCAAGGTCACAAGGTTCCCAAGAGTCAATTGCTTGGCCATGATGGTTTCAAGGCAAAAGAGGTTAAGTAAGGGGATTAGAGGGGAGCATTGAGGAGCATTTGGAATAGCAGAGTTCCTCAGTGAAGGACTGCACTCATAGCTCAGTAGTACAGCAGCACCTTTTGCATGCAAAAGGTCCCAGGTTCAATCCCTGGCACTGGCGGAGGAAGAGGAGTGCGGGGGGAGCACACCGTCCCCTGGCAGCGCGATCCCGGCAGGGTGCCATCGCAGCTCCCCCCCACACCTGCTCTCCGCTCCCCAGTGCCAGAGCATGAAGCTCCGCCACTGATCCCTGGTATCTCTTGGTAGGGCTAGGGAAAACCCCTGCCTGAAACTCTGGAGAACCACTACAAATCAATGGTCTGACTCAATATAAGGCAGCTGCCTATGTTCCATATAGAGTGAGCAAGGGGTGGACAGCTACAGTCCCCACTGGGTATTCTGGTGAAGGACAGTGGGCTCAAGCTAGGGATGGAGCCAATGTCTGCAGTGCCAGAGCTCAGCCCTGGGGAAAGACCATAGCTCAGTGACAGAACATTTGTTTTGGATGCAGACAGTCCCATGCTCAAAGTCTGGCGTCTTGAGGTAGGGCTGGGAATGTCCCCAGTCTGAAACCCCACCAATCAGTACAGGCAATGCAGAACTAAATGGGCCCTGTTTTCTGGGTCCTTGTGGCTTTACCTAGCTGCACTGGCAGAGCTCTAGACAGCACTGGGCAACTGGGTTTAGACACCCTTTTAATTTCCCACAGTGACCCCAGAGAGACACTAGATTGAGTGCATTGTGAGAAATGAAGAACTGCCATATTCAACTTCAAGAAATTTGTTTCCTGAGGCATCAGTTCTTGACGGAAGAAAGATAAGCTAAGCAAGAGGTGAGCTGCAAATCTTAAGCAGATCATTTGAAAGGTAACAAAATAAGGCCTTGAACAGAACAAAGAATTCTATCTTTTGTCCAGCTGTAGCATACAGCACTCTGCAAACATATTAAGAGGGCCAAGTCTTGTCATACATTAAGAATACAGTCTGAATGTAAAATGCATGTGTAATATTGCCTTTTCTGTCCTCATTTTATGGCACGCCATAGTTGCCAGCAGAGAGAAAGTGTGCTAAATACATAAACCTGAGTTTATCATTCAGGATGACTTCAGAGTTGTGAAATTGGCCTTTGATCCCTTGAAATTGCTCTCTGGTATCTTTCCACTTCTTTGTAACTGATCTGCAGATTCCACATTCACACTGCCAGCACCAGTATCCCACCGTGGTGATAACATTACATAACCATACTCAGCAGAGAGACCTCCCTCTGGCCAAACCATGCCAGGTTCACCCATGTTTGGCCACTGGAGTCAGGGAGATGCTTCCAAGTTGAAGAAACTGTATCTTAGAAATCCTACACCAAAGGTAAGTGATAGCATTTCTGCTAGAGGATCTACCAGTGATTTCATTAGGACCCAAATAGCCTTTTACAAAAGCATTCCCCCCCCCCGCACACAGCTATTTTGAAGCAAGAGAGTTAAAAAGTTCTGCCAGCCATACCAGTCTGACAGGTGCGTCCCAAGAATGCAAAGTCACATGCCACCAGACACTCCTTTGATTCCGGTCACTTCAATTTTGAATATACAGTGGAGAGACTGCCCCCTTGGCATTTTCCCACGGTCCCACACCACCTTCTGCTTTCTAAAAGGCAGAAACATCTCTGCTCCCATTTGTCAAGAGGAGTGCTTCCCTTCTGCTCGGCTGATTCATACCCCCCAAAAATTCCCTAGCATGAACGAGGGTGAATTCTTGGTTATCTGATGCCTTTCTCTTTTTAAAATGCACTTATTTCTTACAATGCGGACTGACCGTCAACTAAGCAAAGCTTTTTGGCATCCTTCCAGTGTCATCTTACCTTGGAAAAAGTCTGCTGGATCTCAAGAAAGGCCTATCAGTCACAGGTGCCCCTCTAGCCAGAAAAGAATGAACCAGCCGGCTGTTTCGAGAAACTGCTTCTCTCCCGCCCTCCCTTCTCCAGCTGCAGTTTAAATATATTACAGGCAAGTCTCCCGTCCAAAGGAGGCGGGGCTCAGGGCCTTATGGGCAGGGCTAGGAAACTCTCTCATAAGCATGAGTCAGCAGCAGCAGCAGCAGCAGCCGAGTCATTTATGCACTTTTATGAATGGAGCTACACAGTAACTGTTGCTGCGTGGGGGGACGGGACTGGGGGGACGGACGGACACAGCCTAGAATGAAAAAGAACTGGATAAAAAGTAGCCTTGACACTCCCCTGGTGCCAAAGGCATAGAAGACCATTTTGTAGATTTTGTTATTTAGAGCCAAAGGGACAGTAACAGTGCAGTGCTGGGATTAACCCCCCCCCCCAAAAAAACTGTACAGCTAAGATGGTCCCTGCCATCTTCAGCATGACAAAAAGGATGGATGTGGCCAGGCTGATTTTTACTATGGTTCGCCAGAAGCGGCTTAGTCATGCTGGCCACATGAACCGGAAGCTGTCTGCGGACAAACGCCGGCTCCCTCGGCCTATAGAGCGAGATGAACGCTGCAGCCCCAGTTGTTCGCGACTGGACCTAACGGTCAGCGGTCCCTTTACCTTTTCATTTTCTTCCAGGCCAGGGTGACCCTAGGTCTACTCAGAAGTATGTTCCTCTGAGCACAGTTGGACTTCAGTCTCAGGTACCTGAGCATAGGATGGCTGGCACACTGACCTGAGAGCAAGTCCCACTGAACTCATTGGAACTTATTTAAATCACTTTAAAACAAATGACAGTCAAGAGAGGTTAGGGTGGATTCTCCCCCCCCCCTTTTTAAGGAAGTTGCTCCAGAAGTAGAAATACGGTAAAACTGCAATTTCTTCCTCTTCTTCTTCTTCTTCTTCTTCTTCTTCTTCTTCTTCTTCTTCTTCTTCTTCTTGGTCTTTAAAAGCCTGGGCAAATAAAAAACCCTAGCCTGATACCTAACACTTAACTGCACACCAGCATCCAGTCATTGGAGTCAGGGCAGCACAACAGGAGAGGCTGTTTTCCTAGCTGAAACCCATCTAACATCTGGAGGGTGGGGCACAGAGGGCACTCCAGAAACCATGATCATAACAACACATGTAATATTCTTAACATTCTTATTTCAGGTGCACCAATTGTCTATAGGTGCCAGATGGCATGCACCAGTGATGCCAGGGGTGTTTTTCAGCCCAAAGGCCACTCTCCCTCATGAGCAACCTTCCGGGGGGGGGGATTTGTGTGCCAGTGGGGGGCCGAGCCAGAGGAAAAATGTGGGTGGAGCAAAATATGTGACTCCTCCTTTTGTATTGTCAGCTACATTTCAGCCACACAAATGTTAGACTTTTTTACACATACGAACACCTCTCCCTCCATAAAAGTTATTTACGGCAACATATAATTTAGCCCTGTATCTGTTATGCCCAGGACCCTTTTTTAAAATGTTACTATTGTGACCCACTTGCCCATTTCCTCTCCAATGCTTTTGTAGGGACTCATCATTGCCACTAATTTCATAATCTCTAATTGCTCCCATATTTTCCTAATTAGTTCAGCTTCTCTTTTTCATTCTGTTTTTAGTTTTAGGATATCATACCCTTGCAATGGTTCCTATACTGCAAATAAAGTTTGTATATGAGATCATCTAACAATCTCTTGTCGGTGCACATAGTTCAATAAGCATAACTGTTGGGCTACTTCTACATGTCTCTGAAAGTTGGCTGGATTTTGGTTCACACCTTGTTTTGGAAAGTGCAAGTCTGTAGGTTTGTCCTCAAATGCAAAGTGAAGTCATTTTCACCCTCTGTACTCCCACTAAATCTTCCCTTCTCTGGGCTAAACTTACTCAGCTGAACTTACTCCATAAGACTTGTAAATTCCTGTTCTCAACTGTCTCCATAGGACTTGTAAATTACAAGGCAGATAGAATTCTGGACTATGACCTGGGAGACCAGGGTTCAAATCCTCACTCAGCCATGGAGCCCACTAGGTGACCTTGAGCCAGCTGCTATAGCTCAGCTTCACCTACCCCACAGGGTTGTTGTAAACATAAATTGGAGAGGTGGAGAAGGTGAGAAAAGGTGAGATATAAATGTCAGCATCATCACATTATTTTCTTTTAATATGGTGTGTATTTTTGTGTTTTTATTGTCAATCACTGTGATCCTTGGATGAAGAACAATATAAAAAAGTAATAAATAATAATAACATTCTATGCATCACAAAAACTTAGCAGCCTCCGTTCCCCTCTCACTTTCAAAAATTGCAAAATAGATGCAATCAGTTGATTTGCTGAAATCTCAAATGCCTTTATGCCTAGGCAGTGCTTGTCCAGAGAACTTCCCTCCATTGTGAACACTGCCCACATTCTTCCTGTTGCACTGTGTGAGTTGCAGTGAACGGGTGAGATCAGCGACAAGAATTTCATCACATCATGGCCAAGAACTTTCACCTGGTCCCATGCTGTTTGTATAGTGGAGGAAATACCATTTATGCTATGAGGTAGTTGCAGCATACCTAGAGAAGAGGATGTTGGGCTGCTTCCCCATGCCCAGCCCCACATGCTTCTAAGAATCTGATGCCTGTAATGCTGGTAAGTTATGCACTCATTACAAAATACAGAGTGAGGACGCTGGTTGCCACAGTGACATTCCACAGCACACCCTGCCTTGGCCCGTTCAGTCCTGCTAATGAGAAGTTTGCTAAACAGTTGCTGTAAGAATACATGGAGTGCCACCTGCAGTCATTGCTTCTTTCGCTGGCTGGGCTGGGCCCCTCCACCCCACACAGAGGGCCTGCCCTGTGAGGAAAAGCAGCAGGATCACCTTCTCTAGGGCCAATGAGATCAACTGGGCCACACACAGACACCAGGGTGAGCACCAGACTTGGGCAGGTCTAGGCATGGCACTGCTTGCAGCCACTCACCAGCACCACCCAACCTGCACAAGGTTCACTCTACATGCCTACTCTGTTACTTCTGCTTTGGCAGCAGTACCACTCCCCACTGCCCCCACCCAATACTCCCACAATGGAGATGTGGTGGCATTTTGCCTCCCATTCATGGTACCATCTTAAGATACCCCAGCCCACTGATCTATGGAATCCCATCCAGACTTTGGATCTACAAACTCAGTAAATTAGAAAGTCAGTGCAGTGTAGTGGTTAGAGTGTTGGATTAGAACCTGGGAGAGCAGGGTTCAAATCCCCACTCTGCCATGAAGCTCACAGGATGACCTTGGGCCAGTCACAGTCTCTCAACCTAGCCTACCTCGCAGGGTTGTTGTGAGGATAAAAATGGGAAGAACAATTTATGCCATACTCAACTCCATGTAGGAAAGTTAGGTTAAAGATGTGATTGATTGATGATAGATAGATAGATAGATAGATAGATAGATAGATAGATAGATAGATAGATTTATTTACTGGAAAACATCCAGGGGCTCAGTTTGCCCCAGGATGTGAGTGGAAGTTGCGCGCCAGAGGTAAGTGCCATTAGCGAAAGTGCGCCTCAGGATAAGAACGGTTTCAACTTAAGAACGGACCTGTGGAATGAATTAAGTTCGTAACCAGAGGTACCCCTGTACTGTATCTGATGTCTATGGTCTATAGAGCAAATACACGTAAATTACTAATAATAGTATTGGAATTTCACTGACGTCAAATTACTATACAGAAGGGTGGCTGTTTACTGGAAGAGCTAATGCAAATAACCAGATTTTGGCCTCAGGCTCTTATACTTCCTTTAGTGTCTCAGGATGGAAGTATTACTTATTTCATTCTTGTCCCTCCCTTCCTCCAAGGAGCTGAGGAGGGTGTACATTGGAGGTTGGGAACCTATGGCCTGTTGAATGATTGTGTAAAAGTGTCATTATTGTTTCACTGTACCTTTAAGAGTCAGGAAAGATTTAATGACTGGGGCTCTGCAGCTGTGGAGCAGCTCTACAGGTGTTGCTGTGAAGCTGATGATGCAGGGTATATCAGGGGTGTTGTGTGTTGCCTCTGTGCTGGGCGTTTTCCCAGTGTGCTCTTGGTGGGTGGTTTGGTTGTGCGGGTATTTTGTGCAAGCTTAATTTAATTTTTGTTATTTTTACTTTCTCCATTAAACCAAGCATTTGTTTAAGTCTTGGTCTCTATGTGTAAGTTTCTCAACCAGTTTCTGCTGATTTTGCTTTTAACCCTAACATGGCCTATGGGCCTTCTTTGGCACAGCATGGCTTTTCCCACAAGGCAGTTTTCCCTAGACAACACTCACTTGCCCCACACCTGTCGCCACCTGTTACGTCAGGTGAAGGGCAGCAGTAGATGCGGCTTCCAGTGCAAAATTGGGAGCCTTAAAATGCACTCCTGGTTGTGCATTGGCAAGTGAAGTTTGCTGGGATCAGCTGTGCTACTGAGTCACCCACAGGGAACTCCATAGCACAGTAACTCCCATCAGAAAGCAGAACCTGGAAGCCACTGCCTATCAGCTGACTGGTGCTGACTTGAGATTAGCTGTGCTAGAGAGTTACCCATGGAGAACTCTGCAGCTGGCTGATCTTTGAAGGGTCTTGCGAAAAGCCAAGCTGGATGCTTTGAAAGCCCCTTGTTCATTGCAAAGAGCCCTGCTTGGGGCTGTGAAGCAGTGATCATCAGCTGAGAAGCAGCACTCTAAAACACCACACAGGCTTCTTTGTTGTTTATTTAAGTATAAAAGTATTTATGTGCCACTATTCATTTTGAGAGTCCCATGGACTGCAAGAAGATCAAACCTATCCATTCTGAAGGAAATCAGCCCTGAGTGCTCACTGGAAGGACAGATCGTGAAGCTGAGGCTCCAATACTTTGGCCACCTCATGAGAAGAGAAGACTCCCTGGAAAAGACCCTAATGTTGGGAAAGATTGAGGGCACTAGGAGAAGGGGACGACAGAGGACGAGGTGGTTGGACAGTGTTCTCATAGCTATGAACATGAGTTTGACCAAACTGCGGGAGGCAGTGGAAGACAGGAGTGCCTGGCGTGCTATGGTCCATGGGGTCATGAAGAGTCAGACACGACTAAACGACTAAACAACAACAATTCATTTTTTAAAAAAAATCTGGTAGAAAACAATTCTATATAAAACCTTACATTAAAAAGCATGTTAAAATCAGAAACCAGCTAATTATAGTCTTACTTGCCTGCATAAGCCTGATGGAACAGAAACATTTCCAGCAGACGTTTAAAAGTTGGCACAGAAGGTGCCTGCTGAATCTCTATTGGCAGAGTGTTCTTGGGGACTGGGCCACTGAAACTAAAGACTCGGTTCCTTGTTGTTGTTGTAAGAAATGAGCCTCAGCAACACAGGGAAGGCCTTTGCAAGTCCTGCATGGTGCTTTGAAGTCCTCCTCCCCCATCACCTTGAATGTGCATCACCTTGCATTTGGGCATCTCTGCCTTGTTTCCCAGCTGACCTGCACAATGCTTTCCAAGAGAGCAGTATATTGAAATCTTTTGGTCCATTAATCAGCTCCCTGCTGTCCAGAGATTCACTCGAGAAGCTTGGAATCAGCAAGCAACCTTACTTGAAACTCATTGGCTGCAGGAGCCATTGTGGCCCAGTATTGACTTCCCAGCCAGGAAGAATAACACTGCAGACCAAGACCAGTGCAGAGAATGATAATCCTTATGCAATTCCATGTCTGCTAGACACCTAGCAGCTGCATTTGGGATGCAGGGCAGGGGGACACAACCTCTTTAACCATAAGCTTAATGACTTCATGTTTAGAGGTGATTTGAGATTGGGTGGCATGGAGAATCCAACCATGTTTCTTTTTCTGTTTTTAGGCAGAACTTTGCCCTGTGACTGTCTTGCCCAGAGGGCTATCTGATATCAACATGGGGACTGCGCTTTCCCAATCACACAAGGCAAGGTGCCCTGGGGCGTTGAGTTCACCTAAAGGTGGCTTTTCTGAAAAACCTCCTACTTGTTTGATTGCATATTGTCCGAGAATGTGCTCTCTGCAGCCCTGTCAGTTAGGTAAGTTGGGGAGGTTACAAATTGTAGAAGGGGGGCCATGAGAGAAGCATGATCCTGATTACTCAGAAGTAAGTCCCACTTGCTCCCAGTTCAGTGTACATTGGAAGAATGAAGCTTCAGTTCGGTGGTGGTGAAATCGCTGGCTCACTGGACCTTCCAGTTTGAATTGTGAGGCTATTTCAAGCTGGCAGCACCCACTAGTCACTCACCTGGCTTCAGGTGTGGGACATAGGCAAAGGTTATCCTAATGGGAGGAAAAAATCAATGGGAGAGCACACTATTTGCATGAAGAAACTCCAAGGTTCTGTTCCTGGCATCTCACTGTGGGACTGTGAAAGACCTCTGTCTGAGATCCTGCCAATCCATAATACTGAGATAGATTGATCCATGATCTGACTCAATATGGCAACTTCCTGTGTACAAGGATTAATCTGTCATAAGACAAAAATAAGCTCATTTTCAAACCAGGGCTTAGTGAAAATGGCATGCCCAAATTAACCCTATTTGTAGGCAAAGAAATTGAGGCATATCACCAAATATTCTCAGGAATGTCCTTCTCCCATAGTATCCCTGAGAAAACACTCCAGAAATATCTTTCCTCAGCCTGTTTTTATTGCAAACAGCGCTGTTTCTAGTCCACTACAGTTCAGTTTCCATGAAAAACTACTGTGCACGGTGGTGGACTAGAGTGTTGGATTAAAATCTTTGAGGCCAGTGTTCAAATCCCTACTCAGTAATGGAGCTCACTGGGTGACCTTGGGCCAGTCACTCACTCTCAGCCAAACCTACCCTACAAGGTTGTTTTGAAGATAAACTGGGGAGGAGGAAAGTTAGCTGCACCATCTTGGGCTCCTTGGAGGAAAGGTGGGATAGAAATATAATGAATAAATACAAAATATATAATTTCTCTCAGAGGCTTGTCAGCCAAGCTCTTAAGTTTAACAGAAAATGTTGTCTAGCTTTCTCTCATGATCTCCTGGAACTGGGTGAAGGATCACCCAAATTGCTGCTGTTTTCTCCTGGCACCTTGCCTGGCTTTGCATGTGGGACTTTGCTACTGATGCCTTATAGGGAGGGCAAAGTATCCCATCAGCTCACTGTCCCAACCAAACTTAAATACAAATATTGACTTTGGAGATTGCAGACACTTGGCTGCTTCTGGGGGAATGGAGAAATAAACTGGAAGAGCCATTCAAGCTGAATTGCCCAATATATTTCTCCTTTTAGCATACAGTAAGGGTCCCCAAACTAAGGCCTAAATCCTTAGCCCCTGGACGGTCCGGGAATCAGCATGTTTTTACATGAGTAGAATGTGTTCTTTTATTTAAAATGCACCTCTGGGTTATTTGTGGGGCATAGGAATTCGTTCATTTCCCCCCCAAAAAATATAGTCTGGCCCCCCACAAGGTCTGAGGGACAGTGGACCGGCCCCCTGCTGAAAAAGTTTGCTGACCCCTGGTACAGGATCTACACATTGTAGGAAAGTGGATACAATCAGGTTAAGTGATTCAAATGACGTCAGTAATAACAGTGACTAGAGATGCTTTTTCACAGCCAAGGCTGTCAATGTCGAAAGAAAGTATTTATTCACATTGTGCATAGGTAAACTATGGAATTCATCTTCACAGGAGGCTGCAATTTCCACCAACATAGATAGCTTCAAAAGAGGTTTAGACAAATTCATGGAGGAGAGGGCTCTCAATGGCTGCAAGCTATGATCTAACTCCACTGTCAGCTGCAGTCTGCCTCTGAATGCCTGCTGTTGGGAATCACAAGTGGGGAGAATGCTGTAGCGCTCAGTTCAAGATTATGGGCTTCCCACAGGCTGTCCACCATGAGAACAGGATGCTGGGCTAGATGCACGTTAGAATGACCCAACAGGCTTATCTTAAGGTCTTAAGGCTGGTTCACCAGTGCAACCCAATCTGAGGACAGCATGCTGGCCTCAGTTACACACATACTTGTTACTACTGTAATACTTTCAATGTAGGGCGGCCCTTAAAGGCAGTTCAGAAGCCTCAGCTAATGCACACAAAAAATCTAGTCACTAGAATGCTTGTGGGGACTGAATAATAATAATAATAATAATAATAATAATAATAATAATAATATCTATACCCTGCCCATCTGGCTGGGTTTCCCCAGCCACTCTAGGCGGCTTCCAACAAAATATGAAAAATACATTAAAACATCAGTCATTAAAAACCTCCCTAGTTTGATTTTTAAAAAAATTAAAAAAACAATTAAAAGGAATTGTTTGCCCAAGCATTTACTGGAACTCCCTCTTACCTGCTCAGTGGCTCCCTGTATGCTGTTTTATTGTATTTTTAATGGAATTTTAATGTATTTGATTTTATGTTGTACACTGCCTTGATACCTGGGAGAAAGGCAGTATGTATATATTTAAAAATAAAATAAAATAATGGTTGTTTCCAATGTTAGTCATGGAGTCGACTCATTGAATTTAATGGCTATGAGTCACTTAGGTCCATTAATTTAACTGGATGCTATCCATCAAAGTAATTCTGTTACTGTCTTGTACCAATGGAACCTCCCCTCCCCCTCCCTTCCCCACACCCTATCCCCAAATTTGTTCTGCAAAAGGGGTTGGTGGGGGGACCCAGAACAGATTTAGGGATGGGGAGGGGAAAACAAGGAAAAGTTCCACTTTGTAGTCAAAAGTCCTTGCACTAATGGAACTCTTTCATTGGATGCTGCTCAGTGAGTCTACTCTGGGTAAAACAGTGCTGGATGCAATTCTAAACAGATATAATCAGAGATCCCTGGCACATTCTACTGCATTTTCCACTTCATCTATCCAATATTTTATTGTTTGCAGATGTGCACCATTTTTGGTTACAGTGCTTTTAGCTGCCTCCGTTCAAAGCAGAGACAAAGAAGCTCATCATTTGCCGTTGAAAAGGGGCAACACCCTTTCCTCCAGATAATTTGAAAAGCTGTTTAACCCTCCAGCCCTTCTTTTGAGGAGGGAGAGAAAACAAAACAAAAACTTCCTGGATTTTGTTAGGAACATGTTGTTTTATGGACTTAAAACGTGTTCAATCACACCTTCAGAGCAACACGTTTTGGGCAGCAGCAAGTTCGCACCACTCTTCAGAATTGCATCACTCAGTTGGCTTGGTCTCCTGACTAATTAAAATATAGATGGTGGTTAATCCTCAAGTTAGCTAGCAAGAAACACACCTTGGGGCCTGAATCGGTGTTGGAAATGCCACGAGCGAATTAGTGCAGCCATCCTGAACCTGATGCCCTCCAGACATCTTGGACTACAAACTCCCAGGACAGAGCCAGCCACAGAGGCTTGGAGGCGTAGATTTGGTGCCTGGGCCTGAGCTCTCTCTCCCCATGTTTTTAAGCAATTCCAAATCAGAAATCAAAGCCTGTCTGTGATAAGTGCTAATCTCGGCATGCTTTTTTTGTTTTGTTTATTTTGCAGGACTGCAATGATATGTTTCTCATAAGGCCCACTGAATAAGAGTTTGGTAAAACACCTTTGGCCTACTAAGCATCTATAGTGTTCATCTCATTCTGCCTGCTGGCAGGGTCGACCCTGCTTGGTACCTACCTGGTCCATCTGTATGGTAGGGCATGCCCTGCTTCTCAGTTTGTCAACCAAGAGTGGCATGCCTTTCCTGGCACCAGTACCTTGTTTGTTGTTCAGAGAGGGGCAGGGAAAATCCAACTTACACTTTGAAATCCAACCGCCTAATCAAAGGTCAATCCTGGAATGCCTTTGGAAAGATGTGTTCTTTTCCTTATCGCAAGCTGCTTGTTTATAAATACAAGAGCTCAAGGTAGCGCAGTCCTGAGAACTACAAGCTATCCTAGCACACTTGCCCTTACAGGGAGTTGAATTAGCTTTGATGCCCTCCTCCTTATTGTTTTAATAAAGGCAGGTGGCACTCATAGCAGTAAATCAGATGAACATCACAGGGCCACCTTCCTTCCTAACAAGGAGACGTGCTGAAGTTAATTTACCAACATTGCCGAAAGAGCTGGCACATGAATTATGCAACAGCTTGATAAGAGCTATTGATTAACTGTAGAAGGTAGAGTCAGGTGCTTCTTATTGATGCTATTTTTTGCTAGTGACATGAGATGATTTCATGGCTTGGCATGCTTTTGCGGTAAGGAATGAACTCTTGGTCCTTTGCCTTTCTTTCAATAGCCAGTCAGTGGAATGGAACGTTTGGTTGGAACAGCCTTCGGGAATGTTCAATTAGAACATTTGCCAACCTGGGGCCCTCCAAATGTTTGGGACTACCATTCCTATCAGCCCCAGTCAACATGACTGCTTGGAGCTATAGCACAAAAACATCTGGAGATGGTACCAAGTTTCTGAAGGCTGAATGTGGGTGCATCAGATACAAATAAATATATTACACTCCACCCCCCCCCTTTTAAGAACAAGAGAGTCTGCTGGATCAGGCTAAAGATCTGCCTAGCCCGGCGCTCTGTTCTCACAGTGGCCAACATTACTCTCTCCATTTAGCATTCCCAGGATCTCTGCCTCTGCCAGTGGAACTAGAACATAGCCGCAGTGGATAGTAGCAATTGATAGCCTTATTCTCCATGGTTTTGCTTAATCCTCTTTCTTTCTTTCTTTCTTTTTCTTTTTAGCAAACTTTATTGTTTAAAAAGAAATTTACATGGATATAACATAAATATATAGTATAGTTTCCAATTCAACAAAAAAATATATGCAAAGAATATATAATCAAACACAAAATTCTTTGTTCGCAATGTGAACAGTTTATAACTAACATATCTCTTCCTATTTTGTCTTAGATACTTCCAGACCTCCTTATTAACCAATATCAAATTCTTTCTGTACCACGGGTTGATGTTATAGATTTTCTGCTTTCTTTTCCTGATTTTTCTATTCTCCTCATCTTTGTCTTTCTCAGACGTTACTCTATTTCTGCTAATAAAGAATTGTTTGGATAGTATATTTTTAGATATTTTTTATAGACGCTCCATTCTTTCTATATATTTTTGTGGTGATGATCCCCTTATTGAGTCAGTTAGTTTTGCCAGCTGTAAATATTCAAGCATGGTTTTGCTTAATCCTCTTTCAAAGCCATTCATGTTGGTGGCTGTCACTACCTCTTGTGGCAGCAAATCGCACAGTTTAATTATGTGCTGTGCCTAGTTTTACTTTTGAGTTCTGTTTGCTTTCTTTCTTGCTTGCTACATTTCAATGCCACCCACTGACTGAGTGCCCCTTTTTCAGTGAAACCCCATTCTTTAGTGCTAAATTGGAGCAAATGTTAATCTGGAGAAAACTTGGTTCCACCCGTCCTACACGAGGAAAACTGTGGTAGGAATGGTGGATACAAAACAGAATCAGAAAAACATTAACATCTTATAAACCAGCCATAGACAAATAGCACAAAATGATGACAGTTTAAAGGTCAGTATAAAAACAAGCAGTGTAAAACCAGAAAAGGGAAAATAAATTGCTGTAATAATTTAAAAAACCATTTAAAAATCCATTTTAGTTATAATAAACTGGCACCTAACAGATGACGTTTGTATATCCTGTGCTATTCATTAATCAACATCTTCAGGCATATTTACGGATTTTTTAAAAGTTATAATTGCTTCCCTTATCTTCTCTTTGACTCTCTAATCTACTAATAAACTTACATATAATCACCACCATTTATATTTCCTGCATTCTGCTAAGACAAACTTACAAATCGTACAGTCATGATCCAAGAGTTCCTGATTTCACATATCTAAATTATCTTTGTTGACACAAAAATATAATCTTTCCTTGAATATGATCTGTAGATCTGCAAATAGCATGTATCATCCATTGCAGCCAGATAGGGCTGAATCATTTAATCACTCCTGACACAGTGACTCAGCAGAATGTTGTGACTGAATAAGCTACTTCTCTGCACTTGTTGCTTTCTAAACTACGGTAGGTGGTTTAGGAAGTGGTGTGCTCAGAGCAAGATGCTAAAACTAGGGGGTTAAAAGAGAGGAAGCAGAGAGAATGACAGCAAGGTTATTCCCATCTTTCTTCTAGTGATGCAGCAGTAAATTTTGAAGTGTGGAATCTCATCACCAGAGCTGCCAGAGCCAAGGCCCCAAGGGGAATCCAAAAACACACACAGCTATAGGAGTAAGTGCCACTAAATTCAGTCGTGCTTATTTCTGACTGCATGCGTTCAGCTTGTCAAAAACACATGGAGCTTCAATAAAACATGTTTAGTCAGCTAAAATGCAGTCTTTAGATTTGAATTACACATGCCCAGAGGTGTTAGCCTATAAACTGCTAGCATGAAGTGGCAACCTCATCAAATAAAAGGAAAGACGTACCCAGCTTCTGTTTCATTATTTATTTTCTTCATGTTCTGACTTTCTCTATGCTGAATTGTCACAAACAATAGTAAAGCATGAAAACCTTGTTATCCCCTTAATCACTTGCCAGGGCAAAGAATTACCATAAGACTCAACTAGATAGGTAAAGGAAAAGTGTTTTATATGCATTGTATATGTGATATAACATTGTGACACTAGATGGCACTGTGGATTCCCGTCTTTCCCTACCAGATTTCCTTGTATAAGTTTACAATGCGTTTCACTGAACCGCTTATTTGATCCAGTCCTAGTGCTCAGTCTAAGAGTTGACAATCATCAGATTTGCTATGAAAAAAATCCTGGAACTGTGTCCTCCTCACCCCAATTCCTGATCCACTGTCCTGTCCCATCCTTGGACACACTCATTGCTTATAGAAGAGATGCTGTGCTCTTACCCCTAAATGAGGTTTCCGTATCATGCAGAAGATAGCACGTGAAAGGGATCTGCATCCTTCCATTTCTGAGCATGCATCACGGCCCCTTTGCCTTCTCTGATTTGCTTTGCCTGAAGCTTCTTGCATTTTTCAGAGATGGTGGAGTCATGCCAGCCATGATCTTATCAGCAACCCTCATCCTGAGATATGACTTATGACTGTTGCAAGGTCACTTTGAGAAACACGAACATGGATACAATCTCCTTGACTGCTATTAACCTTAGCTAGTCTGGGCATCATGGAACAGAGGTTTCCTTGCCTCCATGCATAAACTAGCTCAACAGCCCCAAACTGTGAATAGCCCTCAATTTAAACCCTTAATACTGAAGTCTTCTTGACTGTGTACCAAAGGAGACTGACACACTTGCTGCTTTTTAAAATTCTTTCTGTTCGTAAGAAGTGCCCTGCTGGATCAGACCAAAGGCCCATCTCATTCAGCATCCTATTCTCACAGAGGCCAACCAGATACAACACCACTCTCTCTACTTGCCATTTGCAGCAACTGGAATTCAGATGCAACCTGCTCCCAACAATGAAGGCAGAATATAGCCATTGTGGTTGCTGCCATTGATAGCCTGAATTTTTAAGTGGCTGCCGCTACTTCCTATGGAAGCAAATCCCAGAGTTTAACTAAGAAGTCCTTTCCGTTGTCTGTCCTGAATTTTCCAACATTCAGCTTCATTGGATAATTCTGCAATATTTCAGTGTATCTGAAGAAGTGTGCATGCACACGAAAGCTCATACCAAAATAAAAAAACTTAGTTGGTCTTTAAGGTGCTGCTGGAAGGTATTTTTTTATTTTGTTTCTGCAATATTAGGAGAGAAGGGAGAATGTCTACTTGTGTCTCTCTTTCTCTCCCTGTTCAAATCCTCCACCCCTAACTCTTTTTTCCTGCGGTGCATTTGGCTGGATCCCTGGTTCCCTGTCTCAAACAAAGAGCTAGAATAATAATAATAATAATAATAACAATAATAATAATAAATTTTATTAATATCCTGCTCTTCCCAGCCAGAACCGGGCTTAGGGTGGCTAACATCAATATATATATAAAAATTCCTTCCGTAGCACCTTAAAGACCAACTAAGTTTTTATTTTGGTATGAGCTTTCATGTGCATGCACACTTCTTCAGAACACTTATTCATGCACACGAAAGCTCATACCAAAATAAAAACTTAGTTGATCTTTAAGGTGCTACTGAAGGAATTTTTTTATTTTGTTTCGACTCAGACTAACACGGCTACCTACCTGTAACTATCAAAATATATAGTACATTAAGACATACAATTCAGCAATAAAATACAGCTTAAAATCAGATTAAAATCAAAATAAGATCAGATGGCTACCCGCAAATTATAACAGCATAACCATAGGGGTTTACTCATTTACTCATATCCATCCTTTGTTTACTTGAATGCCCATTCCCCAATCCCAAAACAGTTGTAAAGTACGCTGCCCAGGGCAGGGTACTGCATTTTTAATAATCGTGTTTAAGAATCATGTTCATTGACTAGGTTGTGCTATTTAGGAACATAGGAATCTGCCTTGCCCCTAACTCAGGCTATTGGTCCATGTGGCTCAGAGATGTCTGCACTGACTGACAGCAGCTCTTCAAATGGTCAGAGACACAGATGTCTTTTGCAGCCCAATCTGGAGATGATGGGAATTGGGTCTGGGGTATTTCCCATGCTACACAAAGGCTGTACCACAGAGTTCCAGCCCTTCCTTTGAAAAGTAGATATTTCTATATCTATATATGAATGCAAACATTACACACAATTTTGCTTTGTTGAGTCTTGATTCCAAAATGGCACCATTCACCCTAAATCCAGTAGGACAGAACCTGATCTTCCTGGTCCCACCCTCCTCAGGACATTGGATGGGGTGAGGGTGGGGAGGACTTCCTACCTGTCAACCCCCAGAAGTTACACTGAGGTCAGGTGACCAAAGAAAAACAAAGTCTTTTGTGGGTGCAGTCTGAGCCATGCCTACAGAGGAACACTCTTTGCATTACGTGCTTCAAGTCAAGCTGAGCTTTCGAGTTCACTGTAGGTGTAGATTCCAGTGGGCTTCTTGTTCAACACTTACAGTAAGCCTGCTGTGATCGTCTACATTATGAAGTTTCCAGGGGGGAATGTCATTGTGTGACCAATTGCTGCAGGCTGTGGGGCACTGTTGCAGTTCCCCAAGGTTTCCTGCCAGCTAAGATCCCAATTTATTGTCCCTCTTCCCAAATGCAAAAGTGTGCCTCTTCTATTAAGACTTTTATCCAATGCTCTCAAGGTAATGCAATGGCATTCCTTTCCTGGGGAGTGCACACTTACGCAGTTAGGAGTAATCTCTAGGTCTTCAGCCTGTAGCAACACATCAGAAGTGATGGTGATCTTTATGACCATTCACATAAGTAGCATGTCAGAGGAGAGAATGCGGATCCAGCTTGTCCCTGCTGGAAGGGTTGCGTTTGAACATATAGCCTGCTGGGACAGTGTTGCAGAGGAGGGAGAGCTGAAGCAGGTAGTCATTAACAATGATCTGTGAGGTTGGGGGTCTGCAATCACTTCAACCAGCTTTTGGAGTGGAAGAGTTAGAAGCATTGATAAACTAGTAACTGTGACAAGAGTACTCCTGCTCCATGTGGGCAAAATATGAACATACAGTATTTCACATTCCCCACTTCCCTGACAGTTAGGAAGTTCCACTTCTGCTTTATAAGGTTAATTTTCTTCTGAGGACTTATCCACACTTAGCTTTCCTTGGAGCCTTCCAAGCATGATCCACACTTTAAAGCTCCCCTCTTTTTTGCTCATGAGCTTTCCTCATGAAAGCCCACACTCTTTAAAGCTGAATTGGAGCAAATGGAAACCCAAAGGGAACTTGAATTACTGTTTGCTCCGATTCAGTTTTAAAGAGAGTTTTCACAGGGAAAACTCTGGAGCAAAAGAAAAGGGCATTCAGAGTCAGACATGGAGCTTTAAATCACACAGTAAGTGTGGGTAAGCTCTAAGAGAAAGGGGAACTAAGAAATTGGAGATTTGTGATGTTTATATATACACACAGACTGAGCAGGTGGTAATCAAGTGGACACGTGAACTAGCAGTACTAGTTCCAAAACAGCAACAGTCCTCTGAAATAAACAATATGCCGTTGCCACTCCCCAAGAGTGGCAAGAATCTTGTAAGAATCAGGCACAATGTCCTCCTAAACAAAGTTAAAACTTCCTCTTTTCTTCTCTCTTGATGCATATGTGGTGCCACTCAGAGAAGGTCACATCATATTCCAGCAGGTAGATATTATGCTACCTTCCCTCCTAACTGGAGTTGACTACACATTAATTAGCATTTGTTATATGTATTATGTCACTCTGGAAAGCACTATCTAGACTGATAGTGCCATACATTTGTATCCACCCTGTGGAATGCCCTCCCACTAGAGGTCAAAGAGAACAACAATTACCAGACCTTTAGAACAGTGTTTCTCAACCTTTTTTGGGCCACGGCACACTTGTTCCGTGGAAAAAATCACAAGGCACACCACCATTAAAAAAGTTAAAAAAATTAACTCTGTGCCGCCCTATATTATAATTATGACTGTAAGAAACACTTGCCAAATATTGCTTTCTGGCGGGTGAGCGGTGTGTATTGGCGGCCGCCAGGCTCGTTTGCACTGAGCTTTGGGAAAGAGGAGGAGAAATATTGCTTTCCGGCGGGTCAGTGTTGTTTATTGGCGGCCGCCAGGCACGTGACAATGCAAATCGCCCTTCTCGTCGCCGCACGTCGCGGCACACCAGCCAGCGTCTCGCGGCACACTAGTGTGCCGCGGAACAGCGGTTGAGAAACGCTGCTTTAGAAGGCATCTCAAGGCAGCCCTGTTTAGGGAAGCTTTTAATGTCTGATGGATTTCTGTATTTTAATGTTTGATGGATTTCTGTATTTTAGAATTTCTGTTTTGTTGGAAGCCGCCCAGAGTGGCTGGGGGAACCCGGCCAGATGGGCGGGGTATAAATAATAAATTATTATTATTATCCAAATAAAAATCATATGTAACTGTGTACAGCTGCAACTGGATTCAATGGGGGATGGACATACTACGGTAGGTTTATTTCCATTTGTTTGCCCCAAGTCCATTCTGCATGGAAAAAAAAAATCTGCATGGAAATTTGTGTGTAAATACATATTTAATTCTTAATTGTACTCATTTGTTGTCCCCATATAAAGGTAAAGGTAAAGGGCCCCCTGACCATCAGGTCCAGTCGCGGACGACTCTGGGGTTGCGGCGCTCATCTCGCTCTATAGGCCAAGGGAGCCAGCGTTTGTCCGCAGACAGTCATGTGGCCAGCATGACAAAGCTGCTTCTGGCGAACCAGAGCAGCGCACGGAAACGCCGTTGTCCCAATATATATTTTTCTAAACATTGTTTTGCAGGTGGAAGGTTCAAGGTTCAATCCCCAGCATCTCCAGATGAGGCTGGGAAAGAATCCTGTCTGAAACTCAAGAAAGCCACCGCCAGTCATTGTAGGCAACACTTGCTAGGTGGCTCAGTGGTATCATTTAGAATAAGACAGCTCCCTACGTTCTTATATTTTCTCTCAAAATACGAATTTCTATGCATAGTCCAACAAACTTATGGTGTGAGTTCTGCTCACACAACAGAACCTCTCCTCCAATTGCAACTGGCCCCCCCAAAAAAGCTACTCGGGGATGGGTGTGTCTGTCTATCTATCTATCTATCTATCTATCTATCTATCTATCTATCTATCATCTATCTATCTCTCTCTCTCTCTCTCTCTCTCTCTCTCTATCTATCTATCTATCATCTAGATCAGGCATCCCCAAACTGCAGCCCTCCAGATGTTTTGGCCTACAACTCCCATGATCCCTAGCTAACAGGGCCAGTGGTTGGGTTGGGGAAGATGGGAAATGTAGTCCGAAACATCTGGAGGGCCAAAGTTTGGGGATGCCTGATCTATATCATCTATCTATCTATCTAATGACTGTGTCAGAAAATTCAGGACGTTCAAAAGCCAGTGTATAGCTAACCCTGCATTCACCTCTCCTCTTTAACATCACTCTGTCTTAGTGCAATGAGGGATAGGCCAAAACGTGGTTCTTCAAAGTTGTACTGCTCTGAGGCATAAGCACAGCTCCCCTCCACCCACATCAAGATGGATTTCATTTAGATACTGGAACAAAAACAAAGTCAGAACATTGTATAAATAAGTCATGGGTGGGATAATGCCAAATGACAGGCGGTTTTGTTCTTACAAGCAAGCAATGGCAAGCCGCTCCTATACACAATGTCATGACTACGATGATGGAAATTATGTAAGGTGTTTAATAATTCCTTAGAAATGCAAGAAGTTGATCCCATCACAAAGTGGCTTGTCAGGGACAGCTTCACCTGAAGCCATTAATTTGGCAGTGCACCCTTGCTGGATACAGGCAGAAACAGCAAGAATGCTGGAGAGAGCGTATGGGGATCTTTGATCATTCCCATTGTGTAGGATCTGCTGGAATCAGTACCCAGAAACCCTGGGGCAGTATCTGCCCCCCTCCCTGTGGCCTGGCAGGGTCCTGTACTGGTGTGGCTCTGCTCTGCTCCTACCCCACCCGCATGGAAAAAGCCTGGGCCAGCACTGTGAGCAGCAAGGGTGCCATCTGGCTCCAGGTGCCATTTTGATTTCCCAGAATGCAGATTGGCCTTGAGCATAGCTGCCAAGTACCCTGTTTTCCCCAGGAAACCCCCGTATTTTCTTACCGTTTCCTGCAGGTGTCTCGAATGGCAAAATACCCCGTATTCCCCTCGGATTACGGAGCTCCTGCTGGTGGCCATGTTTTTCTGGTGCCGCGCCGGCACTGAAAGTCGCTTCTACGCACTTCCGGACATGCGTAGAAGCGACTTACGATGCCGCTGTGCCCATTTCCAAAATGTCCGCAGTGCCAGAAGTTGCTTCTATGCACTTCAGGACATGCGTAGAAGCAACTTCTGGCACTGCGAACATTTTGGAAATGTCGCTTCTACGCATGTCCAGAAGTGCATAGAAGTGACTTCTGGTGCCGCGGTGCTGCTGGTCCCAGATTTTTCAATCCGGAACTTGGCACGTATGGCCTTGAGGCATTGTGGGAAATTAAAATGAGCCCCTGCGAGTGGTGCTATTTTGGAGCATTGTGGGAAATGGGAAATGGCAACTACCTGGAGGTGCTTGGAGTGCCACTAGCTCAAAGGCTGATTTAGGGCTTTTGAATTAAGCTATTTATTTTGGGATCTAAATTTGAGTAGGTGTTTTCCCTTCACCTACTCAAGGGTGAAGTTGATTGAACAAACAAATGAAGTTAAAACAACATCCATGGAATGCTCTTGCAAGCCAACTATCAGATTAATATTTCATGCAGCATCAGAGACTATCATACATGGATGGCTGCTTCTATTGCGGGTCAGCTGTCGGAAACAACTAAACTAAACATTAAAAGAGATAAAATAGGTGAGGATAAGAGGCAAGCATCTCCCCATGGGAAAATAATAGTTGCAACAGTACATTTTGATCAAATCACCTCTTCCTACAGATTACAATGATATCCTGGTTAACCAAATAATCCTGCAATTATTAAAATTTTCTCTCGACAGAATCTCAACATGTGAAAACATTCCACTACATATATGGTCTCTGTACTCTGTTTAACCAAGTTTTAACACTGGACCTATTTCAAATGTAAATTTACAATTTATGATTCAGTACGTGTTGTCACGATCAAAAGTACAGTAGAAGGATGGCTGGCCAGTTCTCTCTCAGTATTAAGAGCACCATCTTTATTCAGTGCTGGCTCTACTACTGGTATTAGGCAGAGTGAAGCATCTGCCTCCAGCGGCAGATGTTGGGTAGTGGCAATGAAACATTGGAGGGCAGAGCTGTGTGTGCCACATGGCTGGCCCAGCTCCCCCTAAGAAACTGCCAGTTTGGGTCTATATCTAAGTCCCAAATCACCAGTTCCCAATGGGCCAGAGCCCTCTGGCCTGTCCCAGTTGCCACCTTCCATCCTGCCAGGCTTCTCCTCTGGATCAGACTCTGCCACATCTGCAAACTTTCCTGGTCCTCCCCCTCCCCATTGGGCTGCTGCCTCCAAGTCATCTCCATGGGGCCATGGCAGTGATCCTAATTAGGCTTGTGGGCTAGAGGTTCCCCACTAGTGCGGCATTTGACTTCCTTTTCAGTTTGGGATGCACAGGAAGCTGTGGCATGATGGGAGGGATGTGCGATGTGAACAAAAACACACAGGCATAACCCTCAACCACTTTGTATTCACAAGATAAGCTGAGCCTCACACCCATGGAAATCACAAAGAAATTCGAAAGCACTGTGCAAATGTGCCAGGAAGAGAAAAGAAAGCTTTCATGAAATCTGAGGACAGCACAGCATGACCTCAGAACCAGCTCTGTGAGGCCTCATCTAGATTAAATGTACTGAACAGGCACATAATGGCAGGTGTGCTTTTTGACTGCATTCCTGGCCCAATGCCAGACAAACCTGTTTTCCTCAACAAATGCTGAATTAGGTCCAAATTCTCTTTCTCCTCCCTCTAAAAACAGTTTTTAAAAAAACTTGCACAATTTCAGCTTTTGCATTTTTTTAAAAAAAAATAGGTTACTACTGGACATAAAATGACCTTTGCGATCTCCATTAGCTGAGGCTACTCATGCCTTTGACACCTAGAGCTTAGGTCTCACCAAGATGGAAAACTTTGGGATGGGGGCTGCACCATCTGAAACTGCAGGTGAGGGCTTGTGGCAGTGGATGCTACTTCATGAATCCCCTGCACATAGGAAATGAGCAATGTCAGGGAGAAGGCAGAAAAGGGCAACCACAATTATCGGCAGGTTAGAGCAGCTGCCCTAGGATGGAAGGCTCTTTTGCTTAGGGAGGGAAAGTCAAGGAAGGTGGTGGTGGAGACTCGGAGGTGTGTAAACTTTTGCATGGTGTAGAGAAAGTGGAGAGAGGTTTCCTAGCCTATAATATTAGAACCTGGGAGATCATCCAATGAAGCTGGATTTTGGAAGATTCAGGACAGACAAAAGGAAAGACTTCTTCGCGCAGCTCACAGTTGCTACCACCAGGGGCAGCAATGGCCATCAACTTGGATGACCTTAAAGTGGAATTCGGCAAATCTGTGGTGGAGAGCTATCAATGGCTGTTAGTCATGATGCCTACATATTTCCTCCAGTATCAGAGGTGGAATGCCTTTGAATACGAGTTGCTGCAGGACACAAGAGCTGCTTTTACCCAGATCCTTTAGAAAAAGCAAAATGTGTGCGTGTCTCTTTCTTCTCTTTCTGTCTCTTGAGGGGGAGAGAGATTGACTTTCCCAACCTTTGCTTTTACACGCATGTGCATCACAGACAAGACAAGCTGGAACCGCAATAAAATGCTGTAGTGTGGAGCTGCAACGCACGCCAACTAGGCAAAAGCACTCAAAGAGACAGTGGAGCAAGGCCAGTGGGGTGGGGTGAGGCTTGGGGAGAGAAGATGGCTAAGAGAGAGTCTTGAGGGTAGGGGCAGCCTTTCCTGTTTTGCCACCTGAGGCGAAACAGGAAGGTGCTGCCCTGCACTTGAACCATATACGCCCCTTGCCAGCCCCACCAAAGCCTGGGGGGGGGGAGAGAGACAGCTGCAGCTTCCAGGCCACTTGAGAGCCCCGTGATATTGTGTAGAGGCCTCTGCATGGGGCTCTTGCCAGATTTTGCAGGGCTCTCGTGAAATCTTGCTGGAACCCAGAAGCTGCAGTAGTCACTTCTCCTTGCAACTGCATTTTAAACCACCAATGTGTGTATAGCCAAACTGTCAAGAAATTTCTCCTAATGTTCAGCCCAAATCTACCCCCTTGCATCTGGAGGCCATTAGATCTCTGTGACTAGTTGAAGAGTGTGCTAGGGCTCCATCCAGGCTTCTTATCACCAGGCTAAATGTACCCATGATGTTTAAAAATAGTAGCCTTATTGTAATTATTCTTTACATAACACAATCAACGTAAATGGAGCTTTTTAAAGCTCTGTAAGCAAATAGGACAGGCATCTGCTGAAAACAGTTTGCAATCTAAATTTTGATGCTTGGGGAGATGATGGAGGGGAGAGGGGGAGAAATGAGTGTCACAATAGATAACAGAAAATGCCATTCCCAGGGTGCGGATGGGGGCTCAGATTGTGATGTGGATTAAATGATTAAATCAAGGGTTTGCAGAAAAGGAGGGATCTGAAGAAAGAGAAGCAAAACTTCTAGAGTGAAATCTCCCAAAACGGAGATAAATTTGTGTATCAGCTTTTGAATGTAAGCTGAGGCAAAGACAAACTCTCCCAAAAATATAATTCTGCAAAGTGCAATGTACATTGGTAGAGCTGTATAAACAAGTCAAAGTCCTTTGGAAAATGTTTACACTTGAGCATGAAAGCAAACATACCGACAATGATATTCAATTTTGTAGCTCTATAAGGTCTAGGTCAGGCATCCACAAACTACGGCCCTCCAGATGTTTTGGCCTACAACTCCCATGATCCCTAGCTAACAGGACCAGTGGTCGGGGAAGATAGGAATTGTAGTCCAAAACATCTGGGGGACCGAAGTTTGGGGGTGTCTGGTCTAGGTGAAATGCAGCCAATGAACTGCAAATAATACAACTTTTCCATCTTTACATATAATCTTCTGGAGAAGCACATTAGCCCTGATCCACAAGGGAGATACATGCACAAAGGAAATTTCTGGTGCGTAGCTGATGCAGATACTTACCATGTATCTTAATGGCTCGTCTGAGCCTCACTGAATAAGCTGGATGGTACTTTTAATTGCATATGAGATATGCATCTAGCAGCTCCACATACAAGTGTGCTAACCCAAATAGGATGTTGCCTGAGTTGTCCAAGGTGGCAATTGGGACTCTGTTCTTCATTGATCCCGTTCCTACCTGCATGGCAATTTCCTGTGCTGGGAAACACTTGTTGTGCCCTATGGCAGTTATGTGATAGCGCTCCACAGGGATTTATTTTGTTCTCTCTGCTGTTCTGCATTGCATCAGGGATCGGGAACCTCAGGCCTGTGGGCCAAATATGGCCCCCTAGACCTCTCTATAAGCCCTTGGGATTCTGCCCAGGCCACACTCTCCCAGACCTCGGACCTCCCTGGCCCTGCTCAGTGCCTTCCTTGCTTGCCTGGATAAAGGAAGAAGAATGGTGTGCATTGGGCACAGCCACCACCAGCACATGATCCCCAGGAAAGACTGTGCCCCTTGGTCTGAAGCAGGCTAACCAGCCTGATCAACAGAAAAATTTGGGTGAGGGAGGTGGCCTGTTGAGAGTCCCAAGAGTCAAACAGACAGGCTTGGGTGGCCATATTCGGTCCCTGGGCATGAGGTTCCCCACCCCTGCACTAATGGATTGGATGAGGCCATTAAACTGAGGTTAAATTTAGAAAAGTCAGAGGCACTGCTGGTGGGTGGTTCAGACAGGCTAGTGGTACAGATGGTGGTAGGTGGTGGTCAGCATCTTCTGGACAGGGATTGTACTCCCATTTAAACTGGATTGGTTTTAAGGCTTGGTAGTGCTGTGTCAGATTGTGAGAGTAACCTTGGTGCAAATCCCCACTTCTCCATGACACTCGATAGGGGCCTCAACAGCATTCTCGACAAATCTACCTAATGAGACCCGGGCAAGATAAAGAGATGGGAAAAGAGGGCACCATGTTGTCTGCTCCTTGAAGGAAAGGTGGGGTCAAAAGGTGAGAAACAAATAAACCTTGGAAGAGGTCCATGGCTTCTACCCTTGGGGAACATTTATCCTCCAGGGCCAGCTAGTCAATTTTTAACAGAGCCAGGAATAGGGAGGGCTTTAAGGTGAATGTGACAGACCCACCACATCACTCCATCTAAGTTTGTTTAGAATCAAAGAACCATAGAAATGTGGAGTTGGAAGGTACCCTAATCCAATCCCCTGCAATGCAGGACTTTTTGCTCTGCAGAGATATGCCAAGAAAGAGAGAGGAAACAAACACCCTTATTGGAAATAAGATCATGAAAAACTGACCTACACAGCTGCAGTCATTGAAGAAAGGCAGCTTTGGCAAATGCACCATCTTCCTCAGGGCCACAGAAGCAGGTGATACAGCAAGCCAGGCAAAGAACTTCAGAAGCACCACCCAAGTTCCCAGCTAGTGAGGCTATTCAGGGGAAAGTGGGAATACTTGCTTAGATCAGAGCATCACAGGGTGGGGAGCCCCAAGCTCCTATATAAGCTCCCAGAATGAGTTGCTCCCACCTAAGGATGGATGACGTTGATTTTGGTTTCTCACATTTTCTCCGGTATGAAGTTCAGCTTTCCATAATTCTGCATCAGTTTGTGAAGATTCTTTTTTAAAAAAGCTCTCCATGAAAATTCATCAGCATTTTAGTTTTTCTTCAAATCTATGCATCTTTTGTTCGCAATTACAATAGGCACTCTTTTTTTTTTTTGCAAAGCCAATGTATCACAATATAATGTGTCACTGCTTGTTATTTTCACTAATGTATATATTTGTATGTGCATTTCACGCTGGTAGACACACTCCCGTACATAACACTTGGCTGGTTGGTGTGACTTCCGAAACATGGTTGTGTATTGTTTCAGAAGGCTTCCAAAACATGGGTTCACGTGTTGTTTCAGAAAGTGATAATTTGGTAGGTTTGCCTTTAAATATGAACTGAATTGGGTTTCTCCTCCACCCCTACTTTCATTCTGCCTCTGCTTGGCTGACCTGAGGGCATTGGCAACAACTCTGCCTCAAGTGAAGCAGGAACATTTAGCTTTTTCATAATAATAATAAAAAAGGTTTCCTAATCTTGTTATGTCACTGAGTGCTCCACCCTTTTGTACTGTGCCATGATTTGGATTTCAAGGAACTTGGCTTTGCCATGAAAGGAGGCAAGCAAGTTATGTAAGACATCAGAGTCTGGTTTCTTGGTTCGGGATCACGGAGCAATGTTTGCTCCCATGACAACCATGTAACCAGACACCTAGCAGCAGGGAGCTGGACAAAAGCTTCTTCAGAAATCTTTGGGGTGCGGCTGAAAGATGGAGCTCTGAGGTCAGCTGAGTACATTGATGCACTCAGTTTTGGGTTTTGCTTTCCTAGCAGCAGCACTGATGCTTGCTATAAATCCAGAGCATGATAAAGCCTGTATACAGAGAAGAACCTTTTCTGTCTCAAAATAAGGAAGAGGGGTAGAGGTAAAGAATTCACCACAACCATGCAAAAACTGAGGCAGTAGCATGTCTGGGCCCATGCAAGGACTTTCTTTCAATCAGGAAACTGGTCCACCTAGCTCAGTATTGTCATCACTGACTGGCAGTCGGGATTTCAGACTGGAGTTTCTCCCAGGCTAGGGTTGCCAGGCGTCCCCGGTTCCCGGGGACAGTCCCCAGAATTGCAAATCTGTCCCCGGACAAATTCTGACCCCAGACTGTCCCCAGATTTCATTAAATGGGGACGCCAACAGGAACAGCCGGAATCAACTCAATTGTTTGGTAGGGAGGAGAAGTGGGGAGAAGGCGCTGTGATTGGAAAGCACAGGCACACACCTGAAGACAAGGGGCTAATGAAAGGGCAGGCAGACAAGGGCAGGCAGAAGTCCATTCAGACAAGGAGGAAGAAAAAGGAAGCAAAACTGGCAGTCCTTCACTGCCGCCCAGTGGTAAAATAAAATACAGCACAATTTCAAAGAGTTGCTTGCAAACAATAATGGAAGTTAATGGGGTTGGGTGGGCTCATTGGAATGAATGGGCATTACTAACTCAGAGCCGTCATTTTCAATGGGCTTCCTTTGATTTCAGGCTAGTTTCCCTGTGCACCTCATCCACACTGAAGCGATCCTCAAGCTGACCAAAGCTACTTCAGCGTAGAGGGCTTTGTGCCACTTTACAGGAGGTTGGACTGGCCCCCTTGGTGATTGCTAGGCCAATATCTGTGTTCTCTTGTGCCCATTGTTTGTTTTGATTTTTCACTATCTAACTGATCCACCATTTCCTTTCCTCTACAGCAGGTCAGTGTCTGTCACAGGCAGCCACCCCAGCTAAGGAAGGCACATGTCAGAAAGTTAACTCTTTATCGACAAGTGAAGCACCAATAACAGCTTCCATAGTGCTCTGAATACAAACATGCTTGCATGCTTCTAGCCTCTAGCCAGCAGTCCACAGGTCTAGGCCCTGCAGAGCAGTTGCAGCAACATTGGGGCCCTGGCCCTCTTCCAGCTTAGATACCCTCCCCTGACTGGTCGCACCCATGAAAGTCACTGCTGTTCTTCTCTCTTCAAGCTCCTGTTTTGAGGAGACAGCAGGGCAGGAGAAGGTAGGGAGTTGACTGGCCCTTCTCTTGCCTGAATAGCTTCTTCTTCCTCCACCACATCCCTTGTGGCTTCTTCCATCTCAGACTGCCCGGACTCTTCCTCTTCCCTGTGGCACCAAGCCCCATAAATCACTGGGACCCTCTCCTGGGTCACACTTCTGGCCCCCTGACTCCCCCACATACCGTATTTTTCCATGTATAGGACACCTCCATGTATAAGATGTCCCCTACTTTTGGGGACCCCAAATTTAGAAAATGGGCATATGCACTATCTGTGTATAAGATGCCCCCAGATTTTTAACCTCATTTTAAAGTATATATTTTAAAAAATACACAGAAAAGTACGGTACTCTTTGGAGCCCTGCCAGTATCCCACTGGAGCTGTCTGGCCAGTGTCAAGTACAGGGGGCAATGCACTGCCCCCAAACTGAATGAGCCGCTCACATGATGGGTTTTAGCCAGGTAGTTGGGGGACCTGTGGGCCTCCAGACATTACTGGACTCAACTCCCACCAGACCATGAGGATAGCACATGGTCAGGGATGTGGAGGGCTGCATCATGTGGAGGGCTGCATATCATCTGGAGAACTACTGGTGCCCAACTCCTGATCTAAACTAACCTAAAAAGCATCTAAACAAAAAAGAGTAGTATGTAGGGGGAAAGAAGAGGTGAGGCATGCAGGGATGGGGTAAAGTCACAAGAGGGCTCTGCATCCCAACAACTGAGGGTCAAGGCAGACTTCAAAGCTCAGCTCACATTATTCTGTTGCTCCAAGGATGAGCTGGGCTTCCTTTTTCTGAACCAATACAAGAAGTATTGGGAACTTCAGCACCACTTGATGCAAGTGGAGCACTGTGGGCTCAGGTTTTTACTGCTGGCATACAATTCTTCCACCCTGATGGTATGGCAACAGAAAAGAGAGCGGGCAGAGCTCTGAAAGACTACAGACTGCTGCCTGCCATCCCTGGGCCAACCCTGCCATTCAGTGGGGTGAAGAGACCCACTTCAGGTGGCACCACAAGGGAGGGAATGGGTGAAGGCAGGAACTGGTGTCTCTCTGGTGAAACAATGGGTCCAAGACTCGGAGCATTTTAAAAAATAGAAGTCAGTCTCTAGCCCTCCTAGAATGAAAGTTATCTAGCAAAATGTCCTTCTAAGTGATTTCAGTGAAATGAGTCACAGACCCTCCAAGTACCCCTATTTTCCAGGGACAGTCCCAGACTTACAGAAACATTCCCAGTTTCTGATTTAATCCAGGAATGTACTGCTTTTCCTTAGGACGTCCCTATTTTCATTGGAGAAATATTGGAAGGTATGGAGTTATCCAACCCCCCCCCCCCAAAGCCAAGGAGATAAACAACTATACAACCCTTTGAAGACAGCCCTGTATAGGGAACTGTTTTAATGTTTTATTATATTATATGTTGGAAGTTGTCCAGAGTGGCTGGGGCAACACAGTCAGATAGGCAGGATAGAAATAATGAAATGATGATTATGCAGGAGGAATAGGATGCCCCTATTTTCATCAGATAAATGTTGGAGGTTTTGGAGTCAGCCTGGTGGTTCCTGGATTTCAGAGATTTTTAACCAATGAGTAAAGAGTTGTGATTTATGAGAGAGTTGTTTAGACACCAGATGATAGGAATCCCTGAGGTCCTGGACCTGAGCAGGGTTCTGGTGGCTTGGGAGCCAGTTAAAAAGGGCTCATGGGAGGAGATCTCAGGACCTGGGTCACCCCCTGCAAATGCCCCATGTTTAGTGAAGCATTTGGAAGAAGGAGAAGATTGTTAGTGCAATCAGTCTAATGCTTATTATTGTCAGATCACAGCCTTAGGAAGTGAGGATCATTGTAAATCTCAGGGATATTATGACTTTCAGTTGTCACTCAGGATAGGTCTCGGCCCTTTTGCAGGGTTTTTTCTTCCTGGTATCTGCATCTCCTTCCTGTCTAATTCTCTGCCCCCTGACAGCAACAAATTGCTCTGATCCACCCAACCTGACCTGTAGTGTAGCAATTCATGGCTTTCTGCATTCAACTCATCCAATGCCCCAGTTCCTCCAAATGTGCCATATTTGGCTCTGGCTTTAGCCAAATCCAGTGCATAACAGAAGATAAATAAATCCAATGTTCTCCATTCTTGCAAGATTCTGTTCCAAGGGAACTCATGCAAGGCTTGTGGCTATGTTTTGCCACCTCACATGCTACTATGCTCAGATCTTTTTCTGTAAATGTTCTCTAATCCTGTGGTCAAGCAAGAGTTACCACACTGCAGAAAAAAACAGTGGGGGGGACACACAGAGAGAGAAATATAAAACTTTTCAGATTGCATCACCTAGTCAGTCTTCTTCTCTGTTTAGTGATGTCACTCTCTCTCTCTTTTAATTAAAAATATCTTTATTTAATACCATACATAAAATACAAATCAACATAAATCAACAAAATCAACACAACACAACGCAAATATAAAATTATAGAAAATTAAACAAACTTGTAAAGAAGAAAGAAAAAAGAAAGAAATCACAAACAAACATAAAACAAAGTAAACTTCCCAGCATTCCATATCAGTTCCCTACATACAAATAAATTTAACTATGCTTTCCTCTTATGAAACTAATTCCTTATTTCATGTCTCAATTTCTTCCTATATACATAATAAATCCAATAAACTTGTGCGAACTTAATCGACGCAGATCACCCACCTGGAATTTATACCTTCATTACAAAAATAATATTTCCATTCCTTTTCCCATTTTTGCTTAGGGACTTTTCTAACTATTGCTGTTAATCTCGCTAGGTTCATAAACTCCACCAATTTAATATGCCAATCTTGGATGGCCAGTAACTTGTCTCCTTTCCATTTTTGTGCAAGCAACAGTTTGGCCGCAGCACATGCGTACAATAGGATATTTCTTCTATCCGCCAGAATGTTTTCAGGGATTAGGCTTAATAATAATATCTCAGGTTTCCTTTCGAATGTCCATTTTAACATTTTTTTTAGCCTCTCATAAATTTCTATCCAAAAATTACTGACTCTTTTACAGCTCCACCAGCGCTGTAAGGTTGTGAATGTTGCTTTGGTTGTTGTCCCTCCACTTGCTTTCAGAGAGATTGAGGGAATTCCCATGACCGATATGACTGTAATATGGTTGATATGTAAATAATTGTTTAAAACAACTTACAAACTCAGAAATGTGGTGAGTCCTTCCTTTCCTTAGGCCAGCAAACGCAGTTTTAAGGTAGAGCACTGCAGGGGGTGCCAAAACAATGCTGTAGAATGGAGCAGGCGAGGTGGGGAGCCAAATCTTAGTACTACACAGCCCCCCCCCCTGAGATCTGAGAGTCCAAAGTCTACCACTGGTACTGATCACCAACTGTAACAATGAAGATTTTATTTGGGTCCTTCCTTGTTATGCTGAGTTAACTTCTTACTTCTTTCCCTCCCTAAATATTCTGATCCTGTTATCTATAAAGCAAAGCCTACTCCCATTTCTTGGAGGAGGGATCCTAGTTGGCTTGAATGGGAATCTGCTTCTCCACTACACAGAGGCGTAGGAAGGGGGGAGCGGTGGGTGCGGTCTACCCCGGGTGTCATGACTGAGGGGGGTGGCAAAATGGCAGACGAGTGGATGGCACACCTCGTGCCCGGCGGCAGCAGCTCTTCTGACCCGGCGGCAGAGAGCAGCCCTCCCCATCCGTGGCGAGGCGCACCTGGCCGCAGCAGCTCCCTTGCCAGATCATGTCTGACTCAGCTGCGGAGAGCAGGAAGAGAGTAAGCAGCAGCTTCTCAGCCCCTCTCCTACCCTGAACTGTGGCACGTAGGAGGGCACCCTCCGTGCCCTGCCCCCCCCCCCTCGGGAGTGCAGAGGCATATGCTCCACCGCTGCCACTACACACCAACTTTACATTTGTGCTTTTTCCTGGGGTGTGTGATGGACAGATACGCCTAATCCTTCAAGATTTCGAATCACATACACAGCCGAACTGGAAAGCTCAGTTTATCAGATTATGTTTGCATCACCATCACAAACAACAGCAGAGACTCTAAGACACGGTAGCTGTTCCCACGCTGCTACCATGGCTCTCTTCAGCTGGCTGCTGGTTATCTCCTTGCTATTGTAGGGTTTCTGGAAGAATATCCATCCAAAGCGATTTCCCCCTGGACCACGGCCTCTGCCATTCATTGGAAACTTGCTGCAGATCAATACGTGGAATCCCTTGAAGGGATTTGAAAAGGTAAGGTTGCTTTTTCTCCATGACCACCACCGCCGCCACCGTTGTCTAATAAAAGAGCTGATGGAGAACAAAGGAAGGTTGACTACCATTTGCTGGAGTAAGTGCAATTGGAAGAAAGGGCACAGCAGGAGGGTGTGCCTGCAGCTCACTTTTTTGCATGAGACTAAATATTTACTTTCCACTGGGCACAGGGAAAGTCACTTGGAAGCTATAGCAGGTGGCATTTCACTACCTGCTAAGTTACATATAAATTTGACTCAAGGAAATAACTGAGCATCTGTCTGCAATGAAAGTGTGTATGTGTTTTGTAAGGTTTTTGACAGAAGATGGGTACAGTTTGTGGGGGAATGGCTTCACAAGCCAATTCAGGACCTATTGTTGTTGTTTAGTCGTGTCCAACTCTTCGTGACCCCATGGACCAGAGCACGTCAGGCACTCCTGTCTTCATTTAGGACCTATGCCAGGTCTAAATAGTCCCATTGTGGGCTGAAGGCACAAAAAAGGAAGAGGCTATGTAGGAGCAAGGACATCTCATGATGCTATACCTCATTTTCTTTGACTCTGAGTAATGTTTATCCATGTGACATAGTTCTTCCATTTCAAGCTGTGGTTGTGAAAGTCTCTTATCCTGCCACATGTTGCAAGTATTTCTTTTTTTAAAAAAAAAAAAGCACCACAAAAAGCAGAAAGTGCCTTGGCTGATTTCCATTAGAAGAAAGGGAAATGCCCAGAGTTTTGGTAAAACATACATGCTGCTTACATTCTTTCCACAGGACATATAGAGCAGTTCACTCTACTATCACCTCTATGCAAATGATTAACTTCTGGATACTGCACTTTGCTAAGGCATATATTTATTGCATAACTGAAGAAAAGAGGGGGAGTACTTGAGTGTGAAAAGAGACTTCCTAATCTGCATTTTATTTGTAAGCCAGGTGGGGTGAAGCTTTTGTTTCCTATAAAAATACAAAGGAATGAGAATGTACATAACATTATCTGATGGCTCAGCAATTATCAGGCAAAAGGGATTTTTTTAGGAGCAGGGAGAAAATTCCCAAGTTGCATGAACAACAGTCTTCTGCTCGGTCTGGACTAGGTGACAGCATGGGTTTTTTCCAGTAGAGGGGTGGGCAAAACTTTTTTCTTTCACCCACTCCGTTGTGCAGCTGATCATGACCAAAGATTTTGTTATTTCATAATAACTCAGTTTATTTCATTTTTATTTATGGAAAAGAAAATAATTACTAATTGAACATCCCCTCTTCCTCCCTTTCCCCATCCCAAAGACAAAATTTAGATGTAAACAATAATAGTAAAGTTAATGAAAGCACTGAACTGCATAGAAACTGAAAGCTGCTAGTATTATTATTGAGATTGAGGTTGAATCCTGACAAGACAGAAGTACTGTTTTGGGGAGATAGGAAGTGGTCAGGTGTGGAGGACTCCCTGGTCCTGAATGGGGTAACTGTGCCCCTGAAGGACCAGGTGCGCAACCTGGGAGTCATTTTGGACTGAGAGTCAGGGCCGTCTTAAGCGTATCTGGTGCCCTTGTGCCATGGTGCGAAGATCCCTCCGGCGCCCCCCGCCCCATTTTCCAGCGCAGCTGTCTGGCGGGCGCAGCACGCAGCACGGCTGCTGTGGGCACAGCAGCGTGGCGCCCCCCCCTGGCGGCCCGGCACCCTGGCGCATTGCGCCACCCAGCCTTGCGTTAGAGCCGGCCCTGCTCAGAGCTGTCCATGGAGGTGGAGGTCAATTCTGTGTCCAGGGCAGCTGTTTATCAGCTCCATCTGGTACGCAGGCTAGACCCTATCTGCCCGTGGACTATCTCACCAGAGTGGTGCATGATCTAGTTATCTCTCACTTGGACTACTACAATGCACTCTGTGTAGGGCTATCTTTGAAGGTGACCCAGAAAGTATAACTAATCCAGAATGTGGCAGCTAGACTGGTGACTGGGAGCAGCTGCCGAGACCACATAACTCCAGTCTTGAAAGACCTACATTGGCTCCCAGTACGTTTCCGAGCGTTGTTGGTGCTGACATTTAAAGCCCTAAACAGCCTCAGTCCAGTATACCTGAAGGAGCATCTCCACCCCCATCGTTCTGCCCAGACACTGAGGTCCAGTGCCAAGGGCCTTCTGACGGTTCCCTCGCTGCAAGAAACCAAGTTACAGGGAACCAGGCAGAGGGCCTTTTCGGTAGTGGCACCTGCCCTGTGGAATGCCCTCCCACCAGATGTCAAAGAGAAAAACAATTACCAGACTTTTAGAAGACATCTGAAGGCAGCCCTGTTTAGGGAAGCTTTTAATGTTTAATAGACTATGGTATTTTAATATTCTGTTGGAAGCCGCCCAGAGTGGCTGGGGAAACCCAGCCAGATGGGCAGGGTATAAATAATAAATTAGTAGTAGTAGTAGTAGTAGTGGGAGACTGCTAACACAATCATATATTATGGAATGCAGCAGGTACATTCTGTTCTGGAGATACTTTGTTTGCATGCTGTATGAATGGCCACCTGTCTGCCATGCAGGAATCAAGTTTTTTGCCATCTAGCCAAGTTTTGCCTCAGTTTTTTCAGAGTGCTATGTCCCAAATTATATTATACCATTTTGTGTATTCAAACCCTTTGCTTCTAGCTTCCCCTATTCTTGCTGCCATTAACAAGTAACCAATGAAATGAGTTATCCAAGCAGGGTAGACCTGGATACAAAGGGTTGCAGCCAACTAAGTCCTACTCAGAGGAGACCTAAATCAGCCATGTCTATTAGTTTCAGTGGGTCTACTCTGAGTAGGATTAGTGCACAACAGCACTATCCCCACTTGGGAGAGAAACTAGAATTCAGAGAGAGACTGACTTCAAGACTGGAAGTAGAACAGAGGTGGGGAACCTCAGAACTCTCTGCAGGCCACATGCCTGCCTCCCCCTCCACACTTCATTCAGGCCTTGCGGCACATATTCCTTGAGTGGTTTTGCTTGGCTGGAATGGGTCTCCTCTGCTTTTCTGAATGGAGGGCAATATGGGGGGGTGTATGCACACACACACGCAGAAACTGGCATACTATGCAAAGGTAACATTTACATTCATTTCTTACTTTTGGCTCAGGCTGGCTTGCTAAGAATAACGTGATGTAGCTTTCAAGTGTATGATAACCTTTGTGGCTGTATTGGCAGCTATTGTTACATCTTGACCCTTTGGTTAACGAAGTCTGATGAAGGCATTCAAGCAACATCAGCGTTCAAAACTGTTCTAGGCGTGTTTTGCAACAGGGAATTTCATTACTGCAAGCAGTTTCTGAGCTCTGGGTACAGTACTACGCCTAAGATTTCAGATTAAAACTGCCCCTGCTGGAAGGAAAGGAGGAACTTTTTCTGCCTCCCCACTTCCAGCTACTCTCTGGCTGGAGAAGGAACCCTCATAAGTATATTAGGGGTGGGCAGGGGAAGTAGGGCTTTGTTTTTTTGCAGTCTTCAGATGAGGACTAGACCATGTGAAAAACGAACATAAGATTTTAGCTGCAGTTCATTCCTTTTCAGCTTTGTATTATTGTTATAAAAAGTGTGCCTATTCCAATCCCACCTACTTGAAGTTAAGAAAGAAACAGACCTGGAAATTTTGATCATGAGTCTCCTGTACCATGTCCATTTCAGCCACTTGAGAATGAATTAAAACCATTAACTTCTTTAAAAGACTGAATACATAAGGTCAGGCTCACTGGCTACCTCTTTTGGTCATACTAGCTGGAAAACAGTGGCAAAATTTGTCAACAACCTATGGTTGGTTCCCCACCACTGCTGCTGTTTCTCCTGGGTGCTGGAAGAAAGAAGCCTTTTGTGGATGTCAGCAAATTGGATTTCTTGCATACCTCACACATGTAAAGTTTTCTTTTCACTCTACATGCTGGAGGATGCACAGCTACATCTAAAGCGTTTGAGTTCCCCCTTGGCAGAAGGACACATTTCACATCGTCCATGCCTAGGGCTCTTCAGATGCTATTTCCACTCTTTCTACAAAATGCGCAAGATCAGGAAGGGTCCTTGAGCTTGGATGCTTCATTTCCACCCCCCTCCTATGCATCACACTATATGCTGAAGGTCACACCCAAACTGGGATGTCCCACAATCATTTTATCACTGGATATGCCTTCCACATACAGCCTGGGGAGTGGGGTGGGAACAAGTGAACTCAAGTGTACCTCCAAGCAACGTGATTTCTTATCCATTCATATGTCACTGAAAACCAAGCAATCTTTTAGTCTTCTGTCACTCTAACAACCAAGTCCTCCTCCTGACTACATTTTGCTTAGCTGCAGTGAAATAAGTAGGACTTCCTGCTAGGTGGGTGGGTTTTTTTGAAATGGAATGTCACTAAAATATGTTTCAGTCATTCAGATTTATTCAACCTTCTATGGAATGAGAATTTAAAAATGTGATTAGTTACCAAAAAGCACGATAGAAAAGATATTTCCAGTCAGTTGTCTGCAAGCAAAACAGAACACTAGAAAATCAACATGGGTGGATTTCCTATGCATGCTACTTTATATTCTTTTTTTCTCCCAGTAGCATGTTTACCATCAATCTCAACTGGCATGTCTTCATAAGTGAAAGAGAAGGCTAAAGTAACTGATATCTTAAAACCCAAGGCATCCAAAGATGGTTGAATCTCAACAAAGAATTTAAAATGCATTATTAAGCAAGTGCAGCTGGCTCATAGTCTACACAATAGAGTATGAAGAATACTGTAAACCCCACTAGTGAACACACTTTGTGTATCACTGCATGTTAGACATGTTAGACTGCAAAGTTAGACAGACAGCACATCCACAGAAGACTGCTGTAAAATAAGACACACAAATGTATGATACTACATTCAAGTTATTCCAGTAGGACTCTCAACCTGGGAACAATTCTGGAGAACAAATCAAAGTGCTGAAGTATGTTCTCAGTATTAAAACTTTGGCACAGTACCCCTTTTCAAACGACATGTCTTCTCAGTATTCTGAAAACAGGCCATGTTTCATAAGCACTAAACAAGAGGAGAGTCTCCTGTATCCTTAATTAAACATGGATTTCCTTGGGGGCATCTCTGTTGTGAATAAAGAAAACCATGCAGTGGTTGGCTATCCTTGGCAGAAATACCCTACATGTCTGAATTATAGAGATTGAAGATGGCAGCACACACATTCTCACACACAATTAGAGGCCTCTATTTGATTCTCGACTACTCTGAAGATGAGGCTTCTTTTTTAAAAAAGAAAGGCTACAAACTAGGTTTAATTCTAATACCAGAAAGAATCTGGCCAGCAAACTTTATGCAGCAGTCCTCCCCTAAACCTGTTGACTGTCGGAGTCTGCTCTATTAATCTTCCTCATTTTGCTGACGATATTTCAAATGCACAACTAGCATGACAATGCCAGTGAGGATGCAGGCCGAACCACAGACGAGATAAGCAATGCCCAAGAAAGGATTCTTTCCCCCCATCCAAGAAAGTGTGCTGAAAATGACCTTCTTGCCACCATTGAAAGAGAGGACAGGGTAGTTGTAGGTGACATTGAGCTGGTACTTGCCACGGGGCAACCCCACAGAGAAATTCCCCTGGCGGATGCGGGCGTACAGCTTGCGGAAGGTGGGCAGGGCGGCGATGCGCATCCACACAATAAAGTCTTCATTGACAAAGCCCGTGTTGTTTGGGCCCGTGTTGTTGCCCAAGTCGTAGACTGGGTAGGGCCAGTTGGGAGGTTTGATGGTGTTCTTGAAGGCCAGAGCCAGGCTCCCATTGACCAATTCGGGGTTCCGGAACTTGACGTTGGTGTCGGTCCACCAGGAGATGCCTCTCTTGTCCAGGGGCACAGAGACCATGGAGCCATTGGGAAGCACGTGGTAGAGGGCAAAGGTGTCATTGAAGAGGCTGTTGGCAACGTTCCCGCAGGGGGCGATAGGGAGCTTGTGGTCCTTTTGGTAAGGCTGACACTCTGTGATGGGGTTGGTCAGCGCCCAGGAGTCCCCGCTGAGCTGCGCGTCGTCGCGGGAGATGCTGTAGCGCCGGTTGTTTTGGTAGTAGTTGGAGAGCTGGTAGTAGAGGCAGACGGGCGCAGGGTAATCCACGGACAGCTCAAAACGCAGCACGCAGGTGCAAGGTGCATGGCGGGTGGGGCTGCTGGTGACGTTGGCGCAGCGAGAGCAACTGGAGCCTGGCGCGCCGGTGTAGTCGAGCTCCAGCTCGCGGATCTCCTCCGAGGAGAAGTGGAGCCCCAAGCCCAGGGCCATGAAGGCCGCGCCCAAGCAGAAGAAGAGCGGCAGCACCGTGCCGGCCGACAGCAAAGGCTGCCAGGCCGGCAGTCGCTGCTGCGTGAACGCCGTGTTGTCCGGCTTGTTTTGCGCCGTCGGGCCCACGTCCGCCGGGGCGTGGCTGCCGCTCACGTCGTACGAGCCAGAGGCCATGAGGTAGTCGGGGTGGTCGACCTCAGCAGAAGGGGCAGGCAGGCTCGGCGGGAGCCTGACCTGCTTGTGAGGGGAATAATTGCGCGCCAGTCTCTCTCGCGGCCACCCGGCGAGGGGCTGGCAGGGCGGAACGCACGCTCGGCCCTTCGCCGGCCAGTCAGTCAGTCCTCCTCTTCCGCTAGTCCAGGCAGCAGCAGGTGGCCTCGGTCTGCCTGCGACGACGCCCCGCAGGTGAGCGGGGCCACGCCCCCACGCACGCACAGGTGAGGGGGGGCGCCAGCGCGCGTACACCTAGTTACCACCCAAACGCCTTTTCGCGTGCGCTTGCTAAAGTGCGCGAGACGTCCGTTCAGCCTACCCAAGCCCAGGCAGCGGGGCTTGGTGGACCCCCGATTCCGTTCCCGCGCTTTCCCTTTCTTCTCAAGCTCCGCCCCTGTCGTCGGGCCAAGGAAGAGACGTCGCGCGGGCGCCTTCTTACACACCTGTGGTGATCTGGCCCGCTGGAAGGTGTGGGCGGGGCGGCGGCGGCAGGTACTGCTTGCCCAACCCTGCCAACTTCCACCTTCGTGGCCCCGCCCCGTCGGGACTGAGGTGCTAGCGCTGCTCAGGTAAGAAGGCGCGCTGCGGCGGAGCCAGGGCGCTTTCGGCTGCGCTACTGCACCTCGTTGGGACTCAGGAGGCACGGCGGCCACGCGCGGTCCGACCCCGATTCCCCCCCCCCCCCGCGAAGAGGAATATTTATATTTATTTTGAAGAATTTCCTCTTAAAGAGAACATATTGATATTTTGAATAAACAAACATTTAATAGCTCACACCTAAGCTAAAAAGCTTGTGCATATACTTTCCATATGTTTATAAACCACCTTTCTTCATCATGAAACCCAAGTTGGCATACATATGCTTTACAGACACTGACCAGATCTGCTTAGGTTTACCTAAATGGTGACTTCGCCTGCCTTCAGACCAGCCAGTAGAGGGACCTGTGGCCTTCTTCATGCAAGGTTGACACCTAAAGAGAAATGCTACCTGTAGCAGACAGGAGACAGTGTTCCCATGTTGCCACCCACAAAGCTTTTGACCATGACTGAATCTGCTTGGTGAATAAGTTGCTACTGAGCATTATTTATTTCTAAAGCATTTCTTTTGCAATATAGGAAGCAGTCTCAAGTGAAACCATTGACCCATCTCGTTCCATATTATCAGTGTCAAGGATGAGCAGACTTCAGACTTATTGGATCTTCTTTGTGTTTTTTCACTAAAACTCAAATTCTGCTAACCAGAGCTATGTGCAAAAGACACAGCAAGAATGAAAGAACAGTACTAGAACTGAATTTAGCTCACAGTGCTTTTACACAAAAGTCTACTCCTGGTTCGTCATGTCAGCAACCTGATTCGGGTGGAGAAAAGTTGTTTTTTGTTGCTATCATTAAGCAATTGCAATCCCTTGCCAATCTCCTGCAAAGCAGCCAGAGATCAGCCAATAGGTTTCAGTGTATCCTCTGTCCAACCCTGATTGTCAGGAGCTCTTTCTCAGCCTTACATGGAGATACTGAAGTTTGGGTGTGGGGCCCTTTGCAGACACAGATGCAAAACACACACACTACTGCTGAGCAACGTCTTCACTCTTTACCCCTGTCTACCCAGCCAGTTGGATATGTGAGTCTTGCAGGGTTCTCTCTCCCTCTCTCTCCAAAAGTTGATGTCATGTATAAACTTGCTACAGATGAGGAAGGCATGTCTCACAAAGAAAACAGAATGTTTAGGGTTGAGTCTGTTGTCATGTTTCCTGTTGCTGATCTTTAAAAACTTCCTCTTTGAGTTAATGCCCTTGGAAACTTTGCAACAAAATAGGTTATACAGTGTGCAGTTTTGCTTGGGTGAGTTGAGAGTTCAATAAACAGAAAGCTGGATTCCTGTTTTTAACTCTTGTCAAGGAATTACCTTTTTAAAAGAATGATATGGAGAACTCGCTTCACTTTAACTTTTGTATGAACTTGCAGAATCACTTCAGAAACCCATTGTGTGAATGGAGAACAGTTTGCTGGAATAGGCTTGTGTTACTTGACCCGTTCCTACTACATCCTTTATGCCCAAATGCTAATGAACCTCAAAATATTGTAGAACAGAATGTTTTCAGTCCTATATATGTCTGTTTGGAAATGCCACCTTAGCTTGGAATAACTCACTTAGAAGCCAGTGAGGTGTACTGGTTAGTGTGTTGGACTAGGAACTGGCAGACCAGGGTTCAAATCCCCACTCAGCCATTAAGCTCACTGGGTGACTTTGAGCCTTGGGCCTGTTTGTTTCTCAGCCTAACCTACCTCAAAGGTAGGAAGAAAAAAATGGAAGCGGGTGAACCATGTGCAGCCATCTGACTCCTATAGAGGGCAGCGTTCCTACAACAAAAGTTCTGGTCTTGTTTGTAGTGAGGAGCTGTTGTGGCAGTGGTGGATTTGGGGCTCTCAAATTTCAGCACACCCTGTGTGACACTAAAATCTGGTACCCCTCTGTCTCTTGTCCCCCGTTTCTACAGCATTGTTTTGACACCCCCTGCAGGGTGGCACCCAGTGTGACCACACTAGTCGGGCCACCCTAAAACTGCTTCTGGTTGCAGGAGGGCTAGCAGCATTTCCCCTCCTTGCTTTTCGTTTTCAAGTGGTGTGCCTTTTGCTTTTCTATAAAAGTAGAGGAGGAATATCACTCCAGATTACATCAGGCCAGTTCTAAATTCCAGGCGCATTAGATCATTTTGAATTAATTACCACAGGAGTTGAATGAAAGGTCACTAAACAATGAAATCATCTGGGGCTTTTCCTATCAACAGATTGCTTGTAAGCGTAATAAAAAAATTGCATTGTTTCCTCAAAATAATGTGCATTTACAAAGGGAAAGGCTTTGGCACCATAGCAATAATTTTTTATGGAATTTCTTACAGAACCTGCAAGGTCTAGTGGTTACTCTCAAGCAAATGCATTTAGCATCAGAACAGCAGAAGCAAGCTCCATTCTGTTCTTGTAGTCATGAAGGTACTAAGTGAGCCATCATGGTGTAAGGCAGGCATTCCCAAACTTCGGCCCTCCAGATGTTTTGGACTACAATTCCCATCTTCCCTGACCACTGGTCCTGCTAGCTAGGGATCGTTGGAGTTGTAGGCCAAAACATCTGGAGGGCTGCAGTTTGGGGATGCCTGGTGTAAGGGTTAGAGTGTGGGACTAGGACCTAGGAGACCTGGAGTTAAAATCCTCATTCAGCTGTGAAGCTCACTTTGTGGCCTTGGGCCCAGTCACTTTCTCTCAGGCTAACCCAGGCATCCCCAAACTGCAGCCCTCCGGATGTTTTGGCCTACAACTCCCATGATCCCTAGCTAACAGGACCAGTGGTCGGGAAAGATGGGAATTGTAGTCCAAAACATCTGGAGGGCCGAAGTTTGGGGGATGCCTGGCCTAACCTATCTCATAGGGTTACTGTGAGGGTAAAAGTGTGGGTTATTAGCCAATATTAGTCCTGCTCAGAGAAGACCCATGGAAGTTGATGGACTTGACTAACTTAAAATACATTGATTTCAATGGCAAGTCCATCAACTTCCATGGGTCTTATCTGACAATGGAGGAGTGAGACTTGGTGGGTGAAGTCGAACTGTTGGAAGGTTACAGCGTAGAGGCAGATATGGGAGAGACATGTTTTATTGCAGGTAGGACAGATGAAGGCATCCAGTTGTGCTGCTGCAGATGCACCATGGCATTTCTTCTCTCTGCACTCCTCCCAGCAGTCATTTCTCCTCTGGTCACTATTAAAGATACATGACCTGACTTGGATCATTTGCAAGTGATTCCCACATGGCGGGGTTGGTTTTTGAGTAAAGGGATCATGAAGGTCACAAGTGGTCATCCTATGCCCACTCCACCTCCCTAGGTGTCTGGGGAGGTTATTAATACCAGTGTTAAATAATGTTAAATAATGTTTTACTGTTGTGTGTTAGCTTGTTCTATTCTTTTTAACTGTGGCACACTCATTGAGACATTAGGTATTTAAATCTAGGGTGTATAGGGCCAGGTTTGAAAGTCCAGTCACTGTGCCTGAGCTCGGGTTGTTTAAGAGAAATCACTAGTTTTTTCTCCATTTTCTCTCTTTCCACTTCCCACAGTCAGTAAATAAGAATATTCTCTCATTCATGTTACCGATATCTGTTATATACCCTACGTACCATTTGCTCTTTCCTTTGGGTTTTCAAAATGTTTTTCCCCCATATTCTAAAATTAGACAGTTAAATTTAATAGTGGTTTTGGGAAAGTCCCTTTCATCATTGTCACTTGCTCTGCCAAGAGCTGAAAGGGATACTTACTTGCCTTGGGCAGTTTAGCATTGCCTGGAAAGCACCCTAGAACCACCACTTCACTTTGGGTTACTTTAAAAACATAAGCAGAGTATAGCATGATCAGACTTAAGGTCCAGACACTATAGAAGTGTGTGTGTGTATAATTATGCAGTGTGTGGGGAAAGTAGTCTCTCATCATGATGGAAGCTGGGATCATCCAGGGAATCTCAGTGTTGGAAGATTCAGAAGAAACAAAAGGAAGTCCTTGGAGCAACTTCGAAGTCCTCCCTTCTTTCTCCACCCTTTAAACCTCTTTTAACCTCTAAACCCAGAGGAACCCAGAGCAGAGCCTCGGGTGATTACTAACGGGCAGAGATACAAGTCAAAAACAGTACAGTACTCTGAACTGGCCCTAGGAAGGACACAAAAATTGATAGCCAGTGCTGACAACATCCTTTAAATTTGCTAGTACCAGTATTTTAGGCATGTAATCTTAATGTTACTAAATAATGGCATGAAATTGGAACTGCGGAAGGTGTTCCTATCATGTTGATTAAGGCTGCAGAGGATGATGTGGACCAAGGCAGGGCTGGGGAATCTCAAGCCCAGGAGCCAAATACACCCCTTAAGGCCTCCCTGTCTAGACCCTGGGACTCTCCATAGCTCCACCACCTTTGTCAGCCCTGCTCTAGCCCAGGTGTTGGGAACCTTTGGTCCTCCAGGTGTCTTTGAGCTACAACTCTCATGTACACTTCTCTCTCTCTCTCTCTCTCTCTGTGTGTGTGTGTGTGTGTGTGTGTGTGTAATCTCGGACTTTTGCATGGCTGGGATGTAGTCATGCTGATTGCTCCACCCACTTTTTCTTCTAGCACTGCCTGCCACTGGCATGCAGCCCCCATAAAGAATGTGACCTACAAATTGAAAAGGGCTCTAAGCTCATTCCAGAATTGTGAGCTGTTGGAGAAGCTGGTGAACCACTACTGTGTCTTCATTTTCCCTTATGAGAGTATCACAGCTCTTGCATTTATAGAAACCAGGGAAAGGTCTGGGAGGCCTAGTGCTTCTCATGAATCATCAGTGCTTCTTAAATCATCAAAGACTTCATCCTGGAACTAGGTAGGCCTGGCACTTGATGTCCCAAGGGTGTGGACATTAACAAAGGGTTGTGGATGTTAACGAGGGGGTGTGGACAATAACAAGGCCTGTGTTCTTCTGAGGAGATGGGAAGTATGTGTTTCCACATCTAGATGACTAGTCTGCATATTTTGACTAAACGCAGCAATGGACAGGCTTTGCTTGGTAATGTTAATAAAGTGCTTCAAGGTGGTCAAAGTATGCTATCTGTATTACCATGCTGCTGTCTGTACAGCAAAACTGTAAGGTTAGCTGATGTTGTTATTTCTGTTTTTTCAGATTGAGGGAGAGTGACTTGCCTAAGCAAGTTTATAGTAGAGGTGAAATATGAACTGGGAATGTTCTGATTCATAGCTGCATCATTAGGCTACAGTAGCATAGTGTTTGTTTTTTGAATTTATATACAGTGGTACCTCTACTTACGAATAACTCTACTTAAGAATGTTTCTACTTGCGAATGGAGCTCCACCCGCCATCTTGGATGCAGTTTAGATAGGATTTTTTCTACTTACGAATTTTTAGATAGGTTGCTTCGACTTACGAAATTTTTCTCCCAATGCATTCCTATGGGATTCGACTTACAATTTTTTTCGACTTACAAATGTGCGTTCAGAACGCATTAAATTCATAAGTAGAAGTACCACTGTAGTGCCCTTCTGTGACCGCTTGTAAAAAGATTTGTAGTTTGTGAGCTCTTAATGGATACAATGCAAAAGGAGAAAGAGGTGGGGAGGGAAGAGGAAAACACACAAATCCAAGTTCATGTGAGTCTGCCATATATGCATCACAGCATTGCAAGGACTCTCTGGGGTCTTTCATTGAAATCCTCTGGCAAGCAATTATGGGAATTAATCTTGCGACCTTCTGCATGCAGAGCCTATACTTTGCCATTGATTTTCATAATGACTAAGTGGAAGGGCCACTGCAAAGAGTCCACACTGGGATGGGAGGAGCATGTCCCACTAAACCAGCATATGGGGCTTCACTGTCTCGCTTCTCCCTCTGATGGAGGCAGGTGGAATCGATGCTGATGGAGGCAGTTCTGGGAGGGGAGGTGCTAAACAGGTGGTCCTGCCAAGTCAGCCAAGAGGCATCACTGTTTTACTTCTCCCTCTTGATTTACATTCGGAGGGCTCAGGCCTTGAACTAAACATGACTGCTTGGGTGCAAAGCTTTTTTTGCATAAAGCATTCACAAGGCGCAGCTCAAATGGGCAGAAGCTGAACATGGTTCGTATTTCACTTCTGCATAGTATCAGACCAGACTGCAGATTGTGATGCATGTAAATGAATGGTACTCCATATTAATCGCACACTACTATGCATGCAAAAACTAACATGTCATGGAGGAAACAGTAGGCAAGGCTTCTGAGCAAGACACTTGGGCAGCCTGGTGTCCTCCAGATGTTTTGAACTACAACTCCCATTGGCCCCTGACCAATGAAGCTGTGGACACCACGTTGGAGGAGGCTGCTGTTGGTTGTAGTACACCTAAATGGCATGAGCTCACAGCTGCCGATGGGAAGCATACCTGTGAATAGGTGAAGGTGGCAGCTCTTCCAGGCCTGAACAGCTCATTGTCATTTTAATTGCTCGGTGCATCATTTCATGCTCATCTTCTCTGTGCAGAGGCAAATAACAAAGAGCAACAAGACATTGTAGCATAGGTCTGTCCTCTGTCTCTGTCAGATCCAGACAAATGAAGGTGCTGCCTAACCTGAATAACCAGAATGACACTGAAAGAGTTCACCAGAACACCTTCCTAGCATTCCCATAGGCTTTCTGAACAGGGATGTGCAATGGCTGTGGTATTTGGTAGCCTACATGCTACTTATTTGCAATGTTTTGCCACCTGATACTCTGACTCATTTATTTCTTAGTCAGAAATACATTGCTCATCCACAATGTTAGCCTTTCTGAATGTTGTTGATGGGATCAACTCAATTAATCTATACCCCACACTGGCATTTGCATAACATTTTCTTTCACTGAAACTAATACCTGTTGATTATTATTATTATTTTTCAAACCTGGGCACCTTTTTAAAAAAGTATATTTTCTTCAACTTTTCAAGAGCCAATGAACCCACAAAAAGCTGAATCCTTTATTAAAGATATAACCTGACAGTGGCAGCTGGTTTTTATTATTATTATTTTATTTTTAAGGAATTGCAGTCTTATCTGCAACAGCAATGTGTTGCTGTTTGGTTTCTGGTGTCCTGGCCAGAGCCCATTTTGAGATATAATATTTTGTTACGTTGCTGTTCTTCAGTCATGCAATATGTAGCATGTCAAGCCGTTTTGCACACAGCAGGCTTGTATTTAACAACTCACCAGGTAGCTGACAAAGAATTCAATGCAGGAAAGTGAGTGGGTTGGTGGAGGAGGGACAGATCACAGGAATGTAGGAAGCTGCTTTAAAATGAGTGAGACCATTGATCCATGTGGCTTAGCTTTGTCTTCACTGCTTTGGCAGCAGCTCTTCAGGATTTCAGATGGGGGTTTCTTCCAGCTTTTCCTAGACATACAGGGGATTGAACCTGGGACCTTTTGAATGCAGAATAGATGCTCTGGCAGAGAGCTTCTCTACCAACCCACTTGCTTTCTTTGCTAGTCATGGCAGACGGAAACAGTGGGCTGGCAAAGGTGAACTAGATTGTACCACCTGTACTTTGCCATCCTGCTTTGTAGAAGGCAGTTTCATTTTTTTATAACACCCCCCCCCCCAATGCCAAGGGAATTCCCATCCTCTGTGGCCTGCATGGAAACATAAGCTTCTGGCTTCCTAGCAGACTGGATTCCCCCCCCCCCCAAGCTAGTAACTTTTGTGGGTTTATTTAGAAGTCTGTCTCATGACATACAGTGAAAAAAGGGGCTGTTATGCACCATGCCCCCCATCCCATCACCATTTGCCTGTGAGGTGGTGGTACAGAGTACCAATGCATACCGCCTCAAAAAACCCGACTGATGACGTGATATGTTTTAGCCATGCTCCCAAATAAGGTTTCTGGCAGTCTCATTAATGCTGGAAAGCTATAATAACAACAAGAAATCTTTAGCATTTGGAGAATGAGCAGGATAGAACATTTTTTCTTTAATAGTAATAATAATATTTTTTATTATTTATACCCTGCCCATCTGGCTGGGTTTCTTCAGCCACTCTTTATGCTTCTGAAGCCAGTGCAGGACAAGCTGCTGCATAGAAAAGGAATACAACTGTGCAGCCCACTCTGTACATTGAGTGGAATCAAACAGTGAAGCTCTTGCTGCGAGCCAGCCTGCAAGTGGTCGGCCAGCAATTTCAGCCTTCAGGTGGGACTTCACACTAGGGCTGGGCAAGAGGCAGATCAGGGCTTACCGGTAGATGTTTGGGTGAAACCCCATCAACTGCCCCCGGGTGCCAAATGTTTACCAGGCCTGGCTACCTCCTTTATTTCATTGTTACTAGGAAAGTAGTACCTTGGTACTCAAATGGCTTGGTACTCAAACGCCTCAAACCCAGAAGCAAGTGTTCTGGTTTGCAAACGTTTTTCAGTACCTGAACATCCAACACAGCTTCCACTTGAGTGTAGGAACCTCCTGCAGCCAATCGGAAGCTACACCTTGGTTTTCTAACGGTTTCGGGAGTTGAACGGACTATACCCCACTCTGGGCAGTTTCCAACACATATAAAAACATAATAAAACATCAAACATTAATAGTAACAATCTGATCCAATATAAAAAAGTCACAATAACTTTAAAACAAACAACTTACCAAATAAAACAATATTCAACAATCCATTTGAATCTAATAGTAAACACATCAGCAAATAATAATTAAACAGTTTACACTTATCAATTACAATAAATAATTGCTAATCTATAATCAATAAAAAAATAACAGCAAAACACACAGCGTAAATTACCACAAAACATAAAAACCATGTAAAAGGGTCAAATTGAGAAAGAAGGACAGACAACATATAATTTTTTTTTAAAATATCCCTGAACTCTTCCCCAGCTGCTTCTGCTGTTCTCAAAGTCATGGTCTGGAAAAGGCTTCTTGGGTTGGAGGGTGTGTCAAGGCAGGTGAAAAAGCCATTGCCTGATGGCCAGCAGAAAGTCTCTCTCCCCTCCAGAAATGAAAACATTTTTTAAAACAAAACAAAAAACATGCAACAGCCAAGGGAGTGGAGTAAGAGGTTGTGTCCTTTTTCTTTCCCCTGTCCTTTCTGTTCTTCTCTGCATCTTACCGCAGTATTGTCTGAATTCCATTTTCTTTTTAAACTGTTGGTTTTTATTGTTGTATTGTTTTATATTATGCTAATGTTTAATTGCATATTATTATAATTATTGTAAGTCACATTTATATAAAAAGGATCTAAATAAATTATTATTATAGAGGATCATGGTTAAAGGTATTGAGGTATTGTCTGAATTGACTAATTAGGGTTTATTACTGACAAAGAAACCAGAATTCCCCCTTCTTGCATGTTGTATGAATTTTTGCTAAATGTGTTTGCAGAATGTCAGGAGGAAGGCAGACACGGTTGAAAATGAAGTCATCTGTGGGCACGGAAGAGTTACAATTGTAACTTAGCCTGGGGAAAAATTTGGCCTCTGTCAGCAGCCAATAAAGGAGGAGTTTGTCTGTGCATCTGACTCATAATCAGCAGAGCACAAGACTGCGTTGCAGAAGTGTGCTGCGTTGGAGATCCTCTCTTGTCTTCTCCAGAGCAGTTGACCGCTATCAATCCTGCGTATTCGCTGCTTACATTCTTTGAGGTAAGTTTTAATGCTCCCTTGCAAGTGTTCTCACCCCACCCCACCCTCACCCCACCCCATATGGCTGAAGAAAGTGGGCTTTTTACCGAATGGTGTTTTGCCTTGTTTTAGTGGGGGGTTGTTAAAGCATCCCACAACAGGAGGTGACAATGGGATCTGCTGAAGGCTTTGTTGTGTTATACCAACTAGTAGTTTAATGACACTGCAAATTTTCGTGACTGCTGGAGGTACTTTTGAAGCATAATTGAGAAACAAAAATAAAATTCTGTAACATGGGACAAGTTCTCAAATGTCTCCCAATGCTTGCAGGTCAGATGATAGTTAAACACTTTGTGTTCCAAAAGAACACCAAACATACTGTTTCCCCCACCTCTTTGCATAGCAATGGTATATTGGGGGGGGGGAATAAAACCCTAATGAGAAGGAGCCATATAAGAATTATTTATATCTTTATATCTTTAAGAAGTCACTTTTCCTGCCCTTTCACTTTTAGTCCGATTTGAAACTAAATCTTCATTCTGTGAAGCAATGCTGAAAAGGATTGCCCAACATTTCTTTTTGACTGCTATCTGATAAACACTTATGAATTGGACTGATACAACCCATTGAACTAAAAGGGATTTACATGAAAAGGATTGTGCTGTCACAGACTGATTTTATTACATTGCGCAATTAATTAAATCCATTGTTTGTGACATAATGCCATGCCCTGAATGGGTACAGTTTGCAGAATCAGATGCTCCACTTTTCTTCTGGGGGCTAGTTGCACAGTTGCTGGTTTTAAACAAGTTAAACATCCTTGCAATGCATTTTACATTAGTAGGTGAACAAGTTCTGTTTCTCACTGACATTATTTTTGAAGAGAAATGCCAAGTGATAGCTTAGAATAGATACAATGTGAAAGTGAAAGCAAACTTTGGCCTGCTACTGGTAAACCATATTTTGGTCAGGGTTGAGGCCTTGGGTCAGCTCAGATACAGTTTTTATTTCAGCCCTATCACCAGAGCTGCTAGTTACACTTTCTGTTCTGCTTGGTTTCTATTTGTTCTGCTCCACACACATTCCACTTTGGGGACAAATCAAGACGTTTGTGGACTTTGTCCCTGTTTCCAGCTTGCCTTATGAACTTTTATGGATTTCAGTACAGAAAGGTGAGTTCTGAAGAGAGATTTAAAGAAAGCAAGAAAGGTGGCAGCATGATCTGGGAAGACGTCCCAAGCAAGGAAGACAGGGTGGAGCTGTTAGAAGGGATCAGGAGCCCCTTTGGATTGTGGAGCAAGTGATTTAGAAATTGTGGACAGGGGTGTATTTAGATATAATAACAAAGAGATAAAGTGGTGGCAAAGATATAGAGGTCTTCAAAGTTAAGGACATAGAGCTAGTCTGGGAATCTGGGAACAGCCAAGAGTGCAGCATGACCAGGATAATGAGAGAGTTTAATGTTTTGGATAGCAGAGTTCAGGTTAGATGTGAGGAGGCCACAGTGAAGATTGCAGTATTCTACGAGAGAGGTGACTGGAGCATGCACCAGGGCTTTTGAGAAAGGGTTGTGTTTTTCCTGTGTTGTAACTGAAACAGTCTTGGGTACAGTCTGAATGTGTGGATAAAAGAGAGGAGTGAAAGATAAAGCCAAGGCTACGTGCTTCTTCAGCAGAGTGAAATAGATTAAAAGAACGGTGACAGTCTTTGGCTTTGCCAATTTCACTGCATCTTTTTCTTTTTTTAAAAAAAAACCCAACTATGACTAGAAGTATTTCATAAGCACATTTTAAAATAGCCTTATTTCCGAGAAGGTGTGAGGAATTAGGCAGTGTGATAAAAACTGCTCCACTCTTGTTCACTCAGCCAGATGGCGGGGGGTCTGGGGAAGATAGGAGGAACAGGGTTGTGGGGGTTCAAACTAGGACTTAACCTTGCCAAGCTATCAGGGATAGTTATGCAGTCAGGATCTTTGTGTGCACTGGAGCATAAAGCCTTGGATTATTTTCCTTTTATCCACTTGAAATAATAATTTTTATTAATTTTACAACACAATATAACAATAACAATAAACACAATAAAACAACATTAAAAAGACAAATACAAAAATCCAAATACAAAGTCCTTTCCTTTTAACATTGTATGAGGGGACTTCCTCGAGTTCCCTCCATCAGCGATTCATTACTCCTTTATCTTTAGCAATTTCCAATTCATTGTATTAAAATTCCTTACAATTTCAAATCTCTCATGCTTCAATTTACTTCACATAATTTCCAAACCCTCAGTTTCTATAAACTTCTAAATCTAATCTCAATATACAATTTTACCATATTTTTTCAAATAAATTTTGAAATCTTTCCAATCTTCTTCTGTCGCTTCTTCTCCCCGGTCGCGAATTCTCCCGGTCATCTCAGCCAGTTCCATATACTCCATCATTTTCATTTGCCAATCGTCCACCGTTGGTAATTCATGGATCTTCCAGTTCTTGGCTAGTAATACTCTTGCCACCGTTGTAGCATACATGAAAAAGTTGACATTTTTCTTAGGAATCTCTTTCCCAACTATACCCAATAGAAAGGATTCTGATTTCTTAATGAATGTGTTTTTCAACACTCTCTTTAGTTCATTATAAATCTTCTCCCAGAAATCCCTTACTAGTGGGCAAGTCCACCACATATGATAAAAAGATCCCTCCTCTTTCTTACATTTCCAACATTTATTATCCTGATTATGATAAATCTTAGCTAATTTTACTGGTGTAAGACAGTGTTTCTCAACCTTTTTTGGGCCAAGGCACACTTGTTCCATGAAAAAAATCACGAGGCACACCACCATTAAAAAAGTTAAAAAAATTAACTCTGTGCCGCCCTATATTGACTATATAATTATGACTGTAAGAAACACTTGCCAATTGCTGTGTTGGTTGCAATCTCCTGTAATAAGGCTTCACAAGCCGCTGGTTTCTCTGCCAGCACAATCCTTTGCTCAGCAAGTTTCAGGTTGAGCTCATCCAGCCAGCTTCTTTAAGTTTGTCTAAAACCACCCTCCCGTGGTGGTGGCTGTTGAGAGCTGCGCTCGCCCTGCGTCGTGACCCGGCCGGCTTCCTTTCCGGCGGGTTAGCGTTGTTAATTGGCGGCCGCCAGGCACGTGACAATGCAAATCGCCCTTCTCGTCGCCGCACATCGCGGCACACCAGCCAGCGTCTCGCGGCACACTAGTGTGCCATGGAACAGCGGTTGAGAAACGCTGGTGTAAGATACCATCTATACATCATTTTCATTATATTTTCTCTTAAAAGATTACACACAGTAAATTTTAAATTCTGTTTCCATAATTTTTCCCAGTCTTCCATCAAAATATTATGTCCCACATCCTTAGCCCAGAATATAATAACATTCTTTGTCTGTTCATCTTTTGTATGCCACTCAAGCAATAACTTATACATTCTGGAAAGTATTTTTGTTTGTGGTTCTAACAATTCTGTTTCCAGCTTTGACTTCTCTGATTGAAAACCAAATTTCCTATCCAATTTAAATACTTCATTAATCTGATAGTATTGGAGCCAATCATCAAGCTGATTCTTCAGCTGTTCATATGTCTTTAACTTAAATTGGTCTCCTTCTTCTATCAGCATGTCCCTATATTTAAGCCAACTGGTTTCCATATTCAGTCTTTTGTGTGCTTTAGCCTCCATAGATGAAATCCATTTAGGTGTTTTTCTTTCCAACAGATCTTTATATCTAATCCAAACATTATACAATGATTTTCTGATTATATGATACTTAAAGCCTTTGTGAACCTTCACTTTGTCATACCACAAATATGCATGCCAACCAAATGCATTGTCATAGCCTTCCAAATCTAATACATCAGTATTTTCCAACATAAACCATTCTTTCATCCAGCAAAATGTAGCCGCTTCATAGTAAATCTTTAAATCTGGCAGGGAAAAGCCCCCTCTTTCTTTACTATCAGTTAAAATCTTATATTTAATCCTGGGCTTTCCCCCCTACCATATAAATTTTGAAAGCACCTTTTGCCATTCTTTAAAACAGTCCATCTTATCAATTATTGGCAATGATTGGAACAAAAATAACATCTTTGGCAATACATTCATCTTAACAGTTGCAATACGGCCCAACAAAGACAATTTCAAATTCGACCATGTTTCTAAATGTCTCTTGATTTCATTCCATAACTTATCATAATTATCTTTAAACAAATTCAAATTGTTTGCTGTCATATTTACACCAAGGTATTTCACCTTTTTAACAAATAACAAACCAGTTGCTTCCTGTAATTCCTTTCTTTTCTTAATATTTAGGTTTTTATCTAAAACTTTGGTTTTACTCTTGTTCAATTTAAATCCTGCTACACTTCCAAATTCATATATCAAATCCAGTGCTTTAATTGCACTGGATTCAGGATCTTGTAAGGTCAATACCAAATCATCTGCAAAGGCTTTAAGTTTAAATTGTTTTCTCCCTACTCTCACACCTTTAATTTCTTCTTCTTTCCTAATCATAGAGAGTAAAACTTCCAGGACAGATATAAACAGCAAAGGAGAGAGGGGGCACCCCTGCCTTGTTCCCTTTTCAATTCTAATTTCCTCTGATACCACATTGTTGACAATGATCTTTGCTTTCTGCTCAGAGTAGATCGCACTTACTCCATTCAAAAAGTTCTGGCCAATCTCCATCTTTTCTAAATTCTTTTTTAAGAACAACTAAGAAATATTGTCAAAGGCTTTCTCAGCATCTATAAACATTAATATAGCTTTTGTATTTTTCTTCTGTTCAAGCATCTCCAAAATATTCACTACATTCCTAATATTATCTTTCATATATCTTCTGGGTAAAAAACCCGCTTGATTGTGATGTATGTAGTCCTTTAAAACTTTTTTTCAATTTGGAGGCCAGAATATTTGTAAATATTTTGTAATCCACATTCAATAAGGAAATTGGGCGGTAATTTTTCACTTGAGCTCTATCTGTATCAGGTTTCGGTATCAGAGTGATGTAAGCCTCTCTCCAGGTCTCCGGGCCTCTCCTCCTTCCAATATTTGGTTCCATAGCTCAGCTAAAGGTTGGATTATCCAATCTTTCAAAGTTTTATAGTATTTAGCTGTCAGTCCATCAGGTCCTGGTGCTTTACACAATTGCATTTGCATAATTGCATTTTCCACTTCATGTCTTGAGATTTGTTGACCGAGTAGGGATTTTTTATCTTCGGGGAATTTTATGCAATCCATTTTTCTCCAAAAATTGCTCTATTTTGTCTTTATCTTCTTTTTCTTTTTTGTACAGCTGCTTATAATATTTTTGAAAACATTTTCTAATCTCAGCTGGGTGCTCCAGATTCTTTCCTTCTTGCATGAGATTTGTAATTGTATTCTGTTTCTGTCTCTTTCTCAATTGCCAAGCAAGCAATTTACCACACTTATTTGCAGATTCAAACGATCTTTGTTTCATCCATTTAATTTTCCGTTCTATCTCCTGGTTTACCAATTGAGAAAACTGTATCTGTAATGCTTTAATTTCTTTTTGTATCTGTTTATTCTTGGGATTGCATCTTAATTTCATTTCTTTTTCTTTTATTTGGCTTAGAATACTCTCTTTTCTTGCATTTTGTTCTTTTTTCTTTATTGCATTTTGTTGAATCAAAAATCCTCTCATAACTGCCTTGCTTGCGTCCCAAATTAGCATTTTTTTGACTGTCGTGTTCAAATTTATTTCAAAATAGTTTTTCAAGGTTTTCTGAGCCTTCTCCACTATCTTCTCCCTTTTATCCACTTGAAATCCTTGCACGTTGTAGGATGAAGTATTGCTATCTTTGGGTAAATCTTACAGGAAGGAAAATCATTGTCAGGTTCTCAAATGTTAAAGTTGGAAATGTAATAAGCCAAAGGACAATCAGCCAGTTGTGTGTGAGCATGATTGAATTCTGTGGCTATTTTTGTGACAGCAAACTTGCTTGTGCTTGTGACAACAATGGACTGCAGAACTTGTGGCTCCCAGATGTTGTTGGACTTCAACACCTATCAGCCCCAGCCATCATGGCCAGTGGTCTGGGATGATGGAAGGTGCAGTCCAGCAACATTTGGAGAGTTTCCTATCCCTCTTCTAGTCCGGGAAAGCTGATGCTGCAATGCATCTCTTCTTCTTTAAGATGCCATAAGACCCTTTGTTGCAACAAACTAGCAAGCCTATGTGACTGGAATTAATATTGCTTGCACAGAGGTAAAAGCTTAGTTTGGGGCATTGGTTTCCATGGTCATGTAAATATACATAATGACAAAGATTATACCAAAAAGCTTGTAAACTGAAGGAAGAACATCCAAGCTGTACAAATTGGGAGTATAGAGACATCTTGATTTAATGATGTGATCTAGGCAGGTAATCTAGGATTATACTTGCAGAGCTCAGAAATGAACACAGCTTTTCCATGTTCCTGTTTGCTATCTCTCCCCCCTCCCTCCTGCTGGAAACACTTGGTTCAATCAATGAGGCCTTATCATTTCCATGTAGAAAACTGATATTGTATGTGTGGGTAAATGCAATGTGAAAAGTGTACACATGTCTGTTGTGCTACAAGTATATGCCACAGGGATTCGTCTTCATTTGAGGCTTGCTGATGCACATGTATGGCATGAAATACGGTATACATGGGGTACAAAACATATACACTTCTCTATGTATCTTTGTAGGACATTTTGCTTCGTGTGAAGCAGTTTTTCAGAGCTGCCTTATATACCTGTCCAGCACTCTGCTTGAAACAGGGTGCACCCTCATCTGTATCCTGTGCAATCCTCTGCAATATACAAGGATTCCTTGGCAGATTTGTCAATATGGAAAAGATTTCAAATGGTGCAGAGACCTGTTGTGCCTGAATGTTGCTTGTACAACACTAAAATATACTCAATACCCTTCTGTTTTATTGCTTTTTATTTTATTGTAGTTAGTATATTTTATTGCTGTGAGTCACCTTGAGCTATTACGTATGGCAAGAAGGGATAGAAATGTACATGGTAGCAGAGGAAGATCTGCCACTGATCGTTGATGCTCATTCCCATGCATGAATAGGTGAGCTTTGCAAAGCTTCCAAGGAGCCCCTGAGTTTACCTGAACAGCGCTTGAAAGCCACGGTCCTAAATTCTCTATTTTGAAGAATATTTAATTTCAGCCTGGCTTTCCTAACTCACTCAGCGATGTCTGCATATAATGCACTTAGGGATTAACGCTGCTTAAGTCCCTCTCTATTTTTGGAACACACTACCGCATTTATTGATGCTATCTCTTATCCAGCTCCAGAGGTATTGTGTAGGAGTTTGCTGTCCCATAACATGTGGCGCTCCTCTGATTCATGCACCTGTTTCTACATTCCTAATTTGTAAGGGATGACTCTCCTGCTCTAGTTCCATGACAACAAGTTCCATGAGAATTATGGACCCAGATGTATGCTGCAGAGGATGAGGTGTCCCTGGCTTGTCCTTCAGTTAATTCAGAGTTGGTCATCTAATAATCACACAAGCAAATTATGGCAGGCTTGGCCAGTCTGCTTCAACATAACTCCCTTCAGTTTACAACACCAACTAAGACCCTCAAGCTACATATGATTATCACTTGCATACAACTTGCTCCTGACTCTGGAGTACAATGGTTTGCACTCTTGGGAGTAATTCAGGACTTTTTGTATTGCAGTGTGATATGCTGGCAGTAGTGATCTTTTAAAAACAAGCAATCAGAACAAAATGCTTCACTTCTCTTTTCCAGTCCTTTTCTAAACATCGCAAAATGTCAAACCTGATGCCCATCCTTTCCCAGAAAGATCTGGAGAGTATTTGTCTAACTAGGACGGGATTTGGCTTTGCTCTCAAAGCCTTCTATGCACCTCAGAACATAGATGTCTCCTTGAAGTTGTTGACTAGCCAGAGAACAACAGAGAGGTGGGTTTCCTGTTTGTTTGTTTGTTTGTTTCATTCCTAGAATGGGTGGTGACTTCTGCTGCTGCATTGGAAATAAGTGTGAATTGCACAGAAATAGAATACTCTACAGTGGTGGGAATGCACACAAATATGTAATATTGAGAAAGTGAAAGGAAGTAGATATGGCGAGGTATGGATTACTGGTACAAGGTTGCAACATAGGAGGCTGTAGTGATGACTCAAGGATTTCAGACTAGATTTTCCAAACCATACTTGAGACCTTCTGCAAGCAAAGAATGCGCTCTACCACTAGGCTCAGGGGAAATTTAAAAATTAAAGTTACTGTCAGAATTCATGACAGCCACATGCCAGTGAGGGGGGCAGGGAGCCAGAGGCAAAAGTGAGTGGAGCAACACACAGATGTATGGTAGGCTGCATCCAGTCAGAATTTCTGTGCACACAAACATGCGCTCACCTCTCCCTCCTCCATCTGTGAGAGTCCAAGAACGCATTCCAACCTGGCAGAGGCACTTGATGAGGGGGCGGAGCAGTGCCAGCAAGAGGCGTGGCCTACAGAGGTGGTATAGCCTGAGCAGAGTTCCAAGAGCCAGGTAGAGCAGCTTCGAGAGCCACCTTTGGCACTTGGGCCCAAGGTTTGCCAGCCTTCACTTACAATATGGAAAGGATTCAGAAACGGGGGGGGGGTCCCCCAGATACTGATTGTAGATTACTTTCAGTATTTGCTCCAGGGGGTGTTAAGGTCCTTCAGCAAGGCACTATAAATTAACAGTGCAGTTTCAGTACATCCCATACTGTAAACTTTCCCTGCCTCTCAGCCCCTAAGGCTAATAGAAGCCCTGCTGCCAAGAGTCCAGAGGCAACCTAGTAACCACAGCATCCCTGGTTCAGGCAAAAATGTGAAATTAATAGTTAACCATGGACTTCTGAGTTTAATTGCTGTGCACCACAAAGGTACTTTTGACAGGTACTTTTGCAGTAATGAATTCAAATTCTCTCACTGAATTCATCAATGAAATCTTCAGTGCATAACTGCTGTCTTTTGATCCTTATCACATCTGCAGAGATTTAAATGCACTTCTTCAAGAGGTAGCCAGCATACATTGCATACAGTGCAACAGGCTCATGCCTCCTGTTGGGATCTACAAGTTCCAAGGAGTTCTTGGGGTGGCCACTGAATGGATGCATAATGGATCTCTCAATTCGCTCATTCATGAGGTATGTAAGAGGAAGTGGGTTCTTTCTGTCAAGCCCTCCAAAGTATCCATTGTGAGTTTCTACTGAGCCCCTTTATGTTGCTTGTACAGGGTATAATTAATTTCTGCCTGCATTTGTCTTCAGTAACATGACACTCCATTATCTTTTCAGATAGCGCATTGTAACAGGGAAGGGGAGGTTTGTTTTGTTTTGTGTTGTTAAAAAGTTGGCAACAAATTCCATCATTTAATTGTTCATTCTGTAAAGGAACACTTTGGTATTGGTCGTCCTGAATTAACCACCAATGAGAGCAAGGTTTAGGTTGTCTTGGTTGTGGGCTGGGGAATGAACAATTGGGATATGGAATGGGTCTGTTTTGGGCTGGAACCTCTAGGTTCTTCTCCAGCAGGCATTTTAGGCTGCAATTCTGTAAACACATTCAACCTGGAGGTCAGCCTAACTTGTCTCAGAAACAAACATGTATAGAATTGGATGGCCAACTGTGTTTTTTGGGGAGGGGCATAAAATTATTTGTTGCTACAGAAGAATCTCAAAATGACTTAACACCACAAAATGCATAGCAATGCAGCATTTAAAACCAAACATACTAAAACGAATCCTCTACTAATTATTATTAGTAAAGGAACATATCTTACACACACAACATAAGCATATTCACCAAAAAAACACCCAGTTAAAATTTCTTCAGGAGCCACAGTGATATTTAATTTGAATTGGGTTGGAAATGAATGTTTTTAGAGAAAGAGAGTCTGGTACTTTGCAGATGTAGCTGGACTCCTATCAGCCCAAACCAGAACAACTAATCCTCAGGGAGGATTGGAGTTGAGGTCCATTTAACATCTGAAGGATGCTACACTGGCAATCCCTTTTTTAAAATAGTGCATTAGATAATATTGATACTACTGAAGTAGTGATAAAATAATGGCTTTGTGAACCTGTTTTTGTTTGTTTGTTTGTTTGTTTAGCATGAACTCTACCCAGAACTGCCTTTTCCTCTCTGTGTAAGAATCCTAACAGATGTGACAGAGGGCCTAAGTTATCTACACAGTTTGAAGCCTCCCGTCTTTCACCACAGCCTAAAACCCTCAAATGTCCTACTAGATCTGCAGTACAGAGCTAAGGTGGGTCTGTTTAAACATTTACTGGTGCACTCTAGATGTTCTGGACTCCAACTCCCATCAGCCTTAGTCAGCACCCGAGTGTTGGCTGGGGTTGATGGGAGTTGTAGTCCAAAGCATCTGGAGGGCACTGCATAGGAGAGGGCTAGGTCAGTTAATAGCATATCCTGTTTCTTAAATTTCACCTCTTTCAGATCTCAGATTTTGGCCTAGCCACATGGAGAAGGCAGCAACTAAGATCTGTCCTACAGAACTGTAACAACAGAAGCTGTTGGGATTTGCTTTATCTCTCCCCAGAAATACTTCAAGGGGGTAGCTTTTCACAAGAAGATGATGTTTACAGGTGAGTTTTTCTTTCAAAAAACTTGAGATATCAAAATGGACCAAAAGCTGTGACAGTCTGTGAAATGGTCTCCTCCGGGTGTCTCACTTAACAATGAGTCTTGCATCTGTTCAACACAAGGTGACCTTTTGAATTTATTCAGGTGGTTTAATTTGCTAAATCACTGCTGTCATATAATGTTCTGGCTTTTAACTGAAACTGCTGCTTATGCCTATACCTTGCTTGTGCTTACATTTCTATTATTATTTTCTTTTTAAAAGTTATTGTAATACTGAAATTTTTCCATTGAAGTTGGAAGGAAGAGGCATTAAACATCTCAGTACTGCAGTACTGTACATTTACTTGATGAGAATTGAGTTCAATGGGACATTTCAGAGTAGGCATGCAAAGGCTTGCACTAAATAAAACAAAAGAAAGAAATCAGATGGAGCCTGACAACTTGTGGTTTAATATCATCAACATCATCATCAATTGTACATATCACAATAGCTGTCAAGTCTCCCGTTTTTCACGGGAAACCCCCGTATTTAAATGTTTCCTGCTGTTATCCCGAATTGAAAAATATCCCTTAAATCCCCCGGGATTGCCGAGTGCTGCTGAAAATCACCAGCGATTTCTGGTGCCCAGACATGCGGACACAGGCAGGCCGGCACCGGAAGTCGCTTCTGTGCATGTCTGGACACCGGAAATTGCGCAGAAGTGACTTCCGGTGCCGCGCCGCTGCTGAGCCCTTATTTTTTAATCCAGAAGTTGACAGCTATGCGTATCACTTACTTCTAAGCATTATCTGGGTTAGCTAGAAGATCATAGTAATGTTTTCTGTGCAATACCAAGATACAATTTCCTAACACTGGCTACTTGTTTGAATACCCTTTCTGTTTTAGTGGAAGGGCGGAGTGATAAGGCAGCATCCTGGAGCCCTTCCCAAGCTTTCGTGCAGATGTATACTTTAGATAAACTGGAACTTCTGGTCTTTTTAGTCATAGGTGTTTTTTCTTTTCTTTTTTCTTTTGCTCTCCATTTCCGGATTCAGGGCTGTTAGGTTTGGAAAGGCTCAAACTTCTTTTCTTTCTTGACTACAGAAGAGTTTTACTGTTACATTCTGGAAAAACTCGGGTGTGGACCAACTCTTGTGGAAGCTCAAGTTTTGAAAACAATTGAAATAAGAATTTGATCAATGAGGAAAAATGGATTTTTGCACGAAGTTTATGAACTAAGTGGTACGGGTAGCAGATATTCCAAAGTAACAGATGCTTTTCTTTCCATATTTGTGCCTAGTTTTGGAATGATGTGCTGGGAAATCCTAGTCAGACAGAAGCCATTGAAAGGTAGGCATCTGCATGTGTGCCTTTCATTGTATTTTCCTCCTAGCTTCTTCCCCATAATATAGAAGAAGTGCTGTTTAATTTAACCTCCTCCTATCTAGTTTGGACCCTTCCTAAATGCAATCATACTGGAATATTTTTCTGCTGGCTATCATTTGAAGAAGGAGCAACTTCAGATGCCTTCTGAGTCTTTTAAGTGTCATGGCTACTGCTGCTGTTTATTCTTCCCTGATGGTTACAAATCTGCATCAAACATCTATAAGAGACGTCTCTATCCTGGGGCTCCACTCTTTCCAGGCAGAGGTCCGCCATCAATACTCTGTGTCCGAGTGCAGCTTTGCCCTGAGCTTTCCCCACAAAAACACTCTCCTTAAAGCTGAATCGGAGCAAATGTCAGTTCAGGTTTTCTGGGGATTGACTTTTGCTCCAGTTTTAAAGAGCGGGTTTTTGCAGGAAATGCTCTGGGGCAAAAAAAAAAAAAAGGTGGGGGAGTGGTGCTTGGACACAGAGTTTTAAATCCCGGACTATGCCTGGAAAGAGGTAAGTGTGGATAAGCCCCTAGTGGACTTGCCTGCTTTAGCGGAAAAGAAAAATTAGTAGATATAACTAATTAAGTCCTTCAGTTCTGTGGATGTGCTTTGAGAAGAACTTCAATTGGATGCAACCCACAGACTTCTGCATCTTCATAATTTGGAGGTGGCTGAAGGATCCTCTAGTGAGTCTGCCAACTCCTCACTCATATATTATAATTCCTTTACTAAGTATATATGTCACAGGGCTGGACAGATCAATCTATTTCTGGTTGATGTCAGTTTTGCATGTCTGTGCTCATTTGATGCAATTTTATTTTCTCTCTGCAGAACAATGACAATTCACTCATTTGTAGATTGGCTGAGTTTTGTTGGATTGATTGGGGCATTGATTTGTGTCTCACTTATGTTTTATGATTCAATTATGCTGTTGTACTATTGCTGAGTTGTTTCCAGTGATTTGTGGTTTTATTGAGTCATTGCGCAGTATGGTTTTTTTTTTTTTTAAATACATTTTATTCCAATTTTCCGAATTCAACAAATTAACAAAACCAATCTTTTATACAAAATCTTATATTCACATCTTTTACCTTGCTCCGCCGAGCTATGACTTCCCCCCCTCCCTTCATGCGGGTTTCTTGTTAATTCCTTTTTTTGCAGTTCCTTTTTTAACATATTGGTCAATTCGTAAGGTTTATTTTAATCCTGCGAGAGTTTTTAATGATCTACAGTTTTTCTCCATATAGTCCACATATTTACTCCAGTCCTTTTGAAACCTTGTCTCCCCCTGGTCACGAATCTTGCATGTCAATCTAGCAAGTTCAGCATAGTCCATCATTTTTATCTGCCACTCCACAATTGTAGGTAATTCCTGTAATTTCCATTTTTGGGCTAACAAAGTCCTAGCCGCGGTTGTTGCATACATAAACAGTGTTTGATCTTCTTTTCTAATCTCTCCTCCTATTATTCCTAACAAAAATGCTTCTGGTTTTTTTGGAAAGGTATATCTAAACATCTTTTTCAATTCATTATATAAACTTTCCCAAAATCTTTTAACTTTTTCGCATGTCCACCACATATGATAAAATTCACCATCTTTCTCTTTACATTTCCAGCAACTTTTATCACTCATTCTATACATTTTAGCTAACTTAACTGGAGTTAAATACCATCTGTACATCATCTTATATACATTTTCTTTCAAGGCAGTACATGCTGTAAATCTTAAAGTTTGATTCCATAGTTTCAACCACGCATCATATTCAATATTATGCCCCAAATCTTTTGCCCATTTAATCATCACTTCTTTTGTCAGCTCATCTTTTGTATACCACTCCAACAACAGATCATACATCTTTGCCAAAAGCTTTGTTTTGCCTTCTAGCACTTCTATTTGAAATTTGGATCTTTTATCCTCAAAACCTATTTTTCTATCTTCTTTAAGCACATCATTTATTTGATGGTATTCTATCCATCCTGTTAACACTCCTTTAATGTCCTCAAAAGGTTTTAAACTCCATCCTTTTTCAGTTTTCGTCAAGATTTCCTCATACGTGGCCCGCCTCTTTTCCATATTTACTTTCTTAACTGTTAATACCTCTGCTGGTGAAACCCACCAGGGTGTTTTAGTCTCTAACAGCCTTTTATTTCTTTCCCACACCTCGTACAGAGATCTTCTTATCACATGATTCGTAAACCCGGTATGTGATTTCTTTTTGTCATAACATAAATATGCATGCCATCCAAATCTATTGTTAAAACCTTCCAAATCTAACAAGTCCGTATTCTCTAGAGTTATCCATTCTTTTATCCAACAGATACAGGACGCTTCATAATAAAGTCTCAAGTCTGGCAGGGCGAATCCACCTCTTTCTTTCTTATCTACCAAAATCTTATGTTTTATTCTAGGTTTTCTCCCCTGCCAGACAAATCTTGATAAAATCTTTTGCAGTATGGTTTATTTTTGCCTACTCAACCATGTATATTACTTGGAGAATATTTATTGTTGGGCAACTTATAAATTGGTCTGTACATAAACCTAACAATGCAGGTAGCTTTCAAGAGAGATCTAGCATTTGGGGACAACCAACACCAGCTAAGGAAGCAAACATTGCATGTTTTTAAAATAGCCAGGCAAATGGAGTAGCAAACAATTAGCCAATCCTCTCCAGAAATTCAGAGAGATCAAGAGAAGTCAATCTAAATGGTACCCAGAGTTCCGTCCAATTCTTGGGCCCTGTACCAAGTGAGGGTTAGAATCTAACAGAGGTTTCTATTGCTGAACTAGTCAGACAAGTTTCTCTGTAAGACAATGACCATAAATGGTCACCTAAGGGTTCTCATTAGCATCTCAAACAAATGAGCCCTAGAACCTCTGGAGTATGCCCTATACCACATAGCCTAGGGCTTGCCGATCAGAAGGTCGGTGGTTCAAATCCCCACGACGGGGTGAGTTCCCGTTGCTCAGTCCCTGCTCCTGCCCACCTAGCAGTTTGAAAGCATGTCAAAGTGCAAGTAGATAAATAGGTACCGCTCTGGCGGGAAGGTAAATGGTGTTTCCGTGTGCTGCTCTGGTTCACCAGAAGTGGCTTAGTCATGCTGGCTACAAGACCCGGAAGCCAGTAAAATGAGATGAATGCCGCAACCCCAGAGTCGTCCGTAACTGGACCTAATGGTCAGGGGTCCCTTTACCTTTACCCCACCCTATGCATGTTTATAGTCATAGCTGTCAAGTTCTCCCTTTTTTTAAAGGGAAATTCCCTTATGCTGAATAGGCTTCCTTGCGAGAAAATGGAAAACTTAACAGCTATGGTTTATGTAGAAGTAGATCTTGCAGGGTTCAATGGGACTTTCAGGTCAGGGGCTCCATGCATCACTTCCATAGCTGCCAAGTTTTCCCTTTTCACGCGAGGAAGCCTATTCAGCATAAGGGAAAATCCCTTTAAAAAAGGGATAACTTGGCAGCTATGCACTTCTTCTAAACACATTTGACTTGGGTAGCTCCCAAATTGTTCTGTCTGTTGTTTTTTGGGCTTCCATTCTTGCCTGGCACCAGCAGTCAACTAGGTGGGGTTAGCTGCATTCCTATTCCAGGAATGGTGGCACAACTGCAGCATCTTTTCACAGTCTTAATTCTCTTCAAACATTGTGCAAGTAGCATGTTCTTCTAGTATTGGGGCCAAAGCTAACGAAATGAAGGGTACTGTACTGCATTGACAAACTGGAACATGTGCAGAGGTGGGCAAGATGATGAAGGGTCTGGACTCTGGAAGGAATTCCTTCCTACTCTGAATGGAAAATAAAGTACCGATAACTACAGTTACTTTTAGGTATATGCTGCCCTCTTGTGGCTGTTGTTTTCTTGCTTTCTTTGGTTACATGGAAATTTGATCCTACTTCTTTTCCTACTTCAGGCAAGAAGTCTTTGATGGAAGCTGTGACAGGAGTCTGCAGTGGCTTGCGCCCTGGGATTGAACCAGAGTTCATACCAAACAGTCTGCCACATAGCAACAAGCTGCTACAGCTCATAGTTCTCTGCTGGCACCAAGAGCCCAGCTACAGACCACATGCTACAGGTAACATCTATTGTTGCTCACCACTGGGAAACCATCTGGCTACCATTTCATAGCTCAGATCTGAAAATGAGTGTGTCAGCTGAGGAAAAGCAGAGACAGCAATAAAGCATAAACCTTGTTGAATCGGCTGTTTACCTCAGTTGTTCTCTGTCTCCTGGAGAGTTCATCTGTTGCCCTGCATTTTCTAAGCACAGGCCCACGCTTTCCCAGTCTGTGTATGAGCACTTTTTCTTTTCGCCCTGCGGCTTTCGCCATGAAAACCTGCTATTTAACACTGAGTTGGACTAAACAGCAATTTGGGTTTCCCATGCAATTCTTTTCAGCAGTAAAGAGTGCGTTTTGGCAGGGAAAGCCCTGGGCAGGGGGAAAGAAGAAGAAGAAGCACTTGCATACAGAGCTTTAAAGTGCAAACCTGTGTCTAAAAGCTAGGGCCGGATTTAGGTTTGATGAGGCCCTAAGCTACTGAAGGCAAAGGGGCCTTTTACATGTCCAGCTGTCCTTTGTCAACAACAAATTGTCACTGTTTTTTTGTGTTGAATATATGCTATATGGTAATTTATGGACCTAACAGGTATCTAAAGCCATTTGCACATAACAAATAGGAGCCTACACAACACAAAGCACTGTTGCTGTATGTAGGTTTTATTTTATTTGCTTTTTCTCTTATATTTTGGAAATGAACAACCAGGGGTTTTTTCCTTTAATTTTTTGGGGGGGGCTCTAAGAGAGTGGCGACCTAAACTATAGCTTGTTTAGCTTATACCAGCACTGCTAAAAGCGCAGCACAGAAGGAAGCCTGGATGAGCCCTTACCCTAAAAGGATATGGTCTGGCTTGCCTCTGGCTATGGCTTTGTTTGTCAGAGGGTCTATGGGGAGGAGGTGGTATTTTTAGAAGTTTGTGGTCTCAGCTATTTAGAACCTTAAACACTAACACAAATTGAATTTGGCCTGGAAATGAACTGACAATCAGAGCAGCTGTTTTAAAGCAAGGGTTATGTGAGTTCCAAATTGAACCCCAGCTGATAATCTGTCTGCTGCATGGTGTGTAAATATTGTGTTTCTACAAGATATCTGGGTGCAAGACTGCATAATTGGAAGCCAGCTCAGATGTTGCTGCACCTATGTGAGCAAAGGTTACATGTCAAGGGGTTTTTGGTCAAGGGGTTTGCTAGCATATGCGGGGGGGGGGAGGGAGAAGGAGGAGATGTAAGCTAGCAACTGGTTCTGACCTGTGATAGTACAAAGATTTGCCTGCAGGCACATAAATGCTGCTTCATGTGTTTTTTCTTCTACAGAATGCTCAATACTTCTACGAGAAATTCTTGGCACATTTAGGGAGGAGATGATTTCCGACGCAATATACAACATGATTCAAGCAAAGGTGAGTTGCTTGTAGAAATAGTGATCTCATTTCTCCCAATAATGGCCCCTATGCAGCCAAAAGAAAACTACTCACACCTAAGTAAAATACCATCACCAGACTATTCTGAGGTATGAAGAACTGAATATATATATATATATTAAAAACTATCAGGTAGACTCCCTCCTAAAACCAACTGAATAAGTACTGAGTATGCTTAGCAGGCAGGAATCGCTAAGCTGACCGTTGGAGGAAAATAGAAATAGGGAGGGGAATTGGAATAAAGCATGAAGTCCCATTGATTTCAGTGGGAGAGTTCTGCATGTGTACTCTCTGTAGCATCTTGGCGTTTTTTTAAATGCCCAAACTAACTGGAAGTATGGTTAAGCGAATTGGCAGGTGTCCTGTGAGGTAACAGTGCTGTTCAGATACCCTTCATGCACCTGGATGCCACGAAGAACAACACCCAGTGCTATTGAGAGAGGTGATCCCAAATCTCCAGGCTCTCTCTGTAGCACATGACTAGCAGGTTGTTCAGTGAGTTCCAGGCCAAACATCCCAGATGGCTTAGAGCAGGCATCCCCAAACTTCGGCCCTCCCGATGTTTTGGACTACAATTCCCATCATCCCTGACCACTGGCCCTCTTAGCTAGGTATCATGGGAGGGCCGCAGTTTGGGGATGCCTGGCTTAGAGCACTGGGAATATATAAGCAAGGAAGAAGAGGTTTGCTTCTCCAAAAATGTAAACAAATTTGGATGAGCTTTTCAGTAAACTTAAATATACTGACATAGACACTGGTTATGAAACTAAGAGCAGCAGTTGATCCGATGAAAGCAGGGAACAATGAGATATTTAGTATTAAGCAATTCCAGAGGGCCATTTCCCAGAATTAATGTGATGTACCCACACTTCCTCTTAACTCTGTTTCATGCCGTATTCCTCTCTTTCAGGACTGTGCAATAGATTCTGCCAAAAGCCCAGTTTCTCATACACTTAAAACACATGCGTGCAACTTAGAGGTAAGCATTGGAAGCGGCTTAATACTACATTAGACCAAACGGTCTATCTAGTTTGTTGCCTGCGCTGACTGGTAGAGGCTTTCCAGGGTTTCAGACAAGGGCCTTTTTCAGCCCTACTTGGAGATGCCAGGGGTTGGCCATTTTGTAGTAGGGTCAAGGTGTTGGTTTTCAGATGTGTTGCAGTATTTTGAGCAGGCTACTAATGTGGGCTGTCTCTGACCTGGATGTCATTGTGAAAGGATGGAAAGGGAATGGGTTTTTTTCCACTTTTATTTTTACACATTTTTCAAATTACATAAAACATATCCATCCATCATCTTATCATAGTAAGTAAAGACTTCCCTACTTATCTTTCATTGGCATTCTAGTCTATATTCTATATTCTATATCCATTCTATAGTCTATATTCTATATCCACGATACGTTTTGTAAGCCATGTATTTTTTTTCTTTTTTTAAGCCAAGACAGTGTTACAAATAATAAGGAAAACAGGGTGGGAGAGTCATATGTTATCTGCATAACATGTTACTAGAATCTATCTAGATTTAGTAATGTTATAATAAACAATACCATATTGTTTAAAGTAAGTTGTTAATTAGCTCCAAGCTAGTCATTCTATGAGGGTTGGTTCATACATGTGCTAGAACAGCCCCTGGGGGATCAGTACTTCCAGCATAATGTTTTATTTTAATTTTTATTCATCTTAGCAAATTTCTGGGTGGTGCACTGTTGTGTGTCTCCAACTCATTTTAACATTACTACTGCTGATTTCAATATGTCACAAAACCACAACACAGATTTTTCTTTAAAATGAGAAAACCTTAGGCTTCTCAAACAAGCTCACAGCACTTTCCTCCTGTGTCCGTCCACTTGGAAGCTCCATGGGACGTGATGCCTAGGAAAGAATGTTTTGAAGTTTGTATTTGCCACATTTGTTTTATTTTTATTTATTTTTTAAATTCCTTGTGATTCTGCAGAGACCCTTTTGATGGTCTCTGTGTTACTAGAAGCTACCGTACAAAAATGGGATTAGATGGAGTCAGACTCCACCTTCTGTGGATGGAAAGGATCCTCCTGCCCATGGAAGTCTACAGAGGGGAGGCTGCAGAGGGAAGGCTGGAATCAGCAAAACCTACCACCTCCTCCAATCTGTGGGAGAGAAGTCTGGATCTAAGCTATAACTATTTTATTTATTCTGTCCTTAATTTATGCAGTGCTCTGGGTTCTGGTGTCGAAAGCCAGTGCATTTACTAATATTATTATCCAAAGTGGATTTACTGTTTCTTGTTTGTTGCAGGTTATCTGTCCTCAGAACAACAACAGGCTCAACAAAGAAGTTACTCTAAAATCGCATAGCTTCTCTGACCTTCACCTTGAGCGTGGTGCAGAAAGGACAGGGAAGGATGGCAGCCAGACAGACTTGGCCAGCAACACTACTCAAAACAGAGCACTAGAAAGAGGTAGCATTTTTTTATTAACTCCTAAATCTACCATAAGTATGGGTAGGGATGGGGGGAGAAATTGAGCTTTGTTTGCATTTTAATGAGAAGCTACCTCAACTCACACTTCTCAGATCAACATGCGAACTGAAACAAAACTATGAGTTTTGTGATGTAGTTCTCCAGCCAAAAACTATGTACAAAAAATACATTCCATAGTGAAAGTAACACAACAATGCATTATGTCACGGGGAATCGCTTGCCAAAAAAATAAAATAAAATAATGTTTATATCAGTCCAAACTGCATACAGAAATGTGAATACTGGTGGGAGAAATTGGTAATAAAATTTTGTTTATTCTTATTTGGTTTTTTGAGAATTTGTATACCTCTTTATAGCTGCAGATCTCAGGACAGTTCATAACATAAAACTACAATATGAAAAACACAATGTGAGAGGGAGTCCAGAGAGGGGGCTTTAACCCTTTACTCTCGCTGTAGTCCTGCTCAGAACAAGCCCCACTCCCATTCCTTGATTTTAAAAAATGGAATAGGAAAAAGGGAAATAATTGAATTGTGGTGTCCAGCTCTTTGATATTGTTACATAATGAATTCACATGATGTGCAACACCTGCTACAGGAGGGGAGACACTCACTGGACATTGGTCCCAGCACCCAGCTAAGCTGATGGGGCGGGGCAGGGATCTTCCAAAAAACCGCGTCCTTTTCTCCACATACTGTATTTTAAAATCAAGCACACATTATCACCAATATCCTTAACAAACAAATCGTAGTAAATAGTAAGGTATGCATATAGACACACCAAATGAAGTTTGTATTATAACACCATCTAGCACTTAATTATAAACAAAATAAGGAAAAAAGAGGTGAAGGTTGAAATAGGATCCAAGATTCAAATTCAAGTAGAATAAGAAAACGTATGGGGACCCAGGTGGCGCTGTGGTTAAACCACTGAGCCTAGGGCTTGCTGATCAGAAGGTCGGCGGTTCGAATCCCTGTGACGGGGTGAGCTCCCGTTGCTTGGTCTAAGCTCCTGCCAACCTAGCAGTTCAAAAGCACGTCAAAGTGCAAGTAGATAAATAGGGACCGCTACAGCGGGAAGGTAAACGGCGTTTCCATGTGCTGCTCTGGTTTGCCAGAAGCGGCTTTGTCATGCTGGCCACATGACCTGGAAGCTGTACGCCAGCTCCCTCGGCCAATAACGCGAGATGAGCGCGCAACCCCAGAGTCGGTCATGACTGGACCTAATGGTCAGGGGTCCCTTTACCTTTATGCCTGAAGAATAATAATAAACAAAATTCATAAAATCAAGAAAGGGTTGTAACTAACCCCCACCACCTCACTTTTCCAAAGTTCTATAAATTGTACCTTGTCCTGTTCAAATCCCTGTTTGTCTCTCTCCTTTTCGGAGTATCCCTGGTATGGGAAAATCCAGATTGAGGGAGGGAAAAGTATGGGGAAGCAGTGATTTGGAAGGGAACACCATATGGACAATGGAGGATTAATGGAGAAGCTTCCTATCCACATTAAATGTCAGTGTGGAGGAGCCCCAGATCTCCTGGTCCACCTTGGCAAGCAAAAGAGCTGCATTCAAAGCACAATTGGAGGGCTACATCTGTAGTGGTGGGGGCATGTCTTCTGCTTCCCAGCCCCATTGGTAGACTTGCAGTTAGATGCATTTCCAAAAACAATTTGAGAGCACAGGTCGGGCTGGTAGCTGGAAAGCAAGTACTAAAGCAGTACCTCCTATGTAGCTGTAACTCACAAGGATGGCTGCAACCTGCAACATCCTTCCTCCTAATACACTGTACTGAGATCTGCTCTGTTGGCATGAGCAAACCCAATCAAGGTCTAGATACAGGCAAAAGCTGGGTGTAACTGGAATCTGCCTGGCTTTGTCCTACTGCACTGTTTTCCTGACAGGATCCCAACATTTCAGCAGGATGCAAAACAAGTCTGAACAAACAAGTCTAAAGGTGGAAGGTCACCTTAGAGTCACTTCCCATCTGATTTCTACTCTGTTTTTAAGACAAGTAGGGAACTGCCTGGGAAACAGTCAAAGAAGCTCATTATTTTTTTTGTAAATGTGCATTAAAAATGCATCCAGGAAACCTCACCAAAGCTTGCCCAAAGCATCTGCAGACATTCCATACACTTCACACATCTTAAGGGTATGAATAGAAAATGTGCAAAGCAGCTTTTGTTCTGAAATGGAACATTTCTTCCACATTCTTAATATGACAGAAATGGTTTTGGGAACCAAAATCATGATGTTCTTCTAATAGGACTCAAAAAAATAAATAAACGTATTGCCACTGAGGACCTTAAACTGAGTTACTTTCCACAGAGGAGCACAAAGATTGATATTAAGTGCATAATTTCACTTCCTGAGAATATCAGCTTTATTTTTATAAATAAATAAATAAATAGCAAGTTTCTAGTCCTTATTGCTGTGAAAATGGGTGAAAATGCATTAGCAGTATCTGCAGACATTTTTATAAAAAAAAGCCCAGGGGGTGGCTAAAACATTTGTGGTAGTCTAGGAACAGGGCAGTGGTATTCTGTGTAGTCCCTTGTCCTTCCACATGACCATATAAAGCACATATACGAACAGCAAACCCAGTTCTGCAAGTATAGATAATACTGGGCTAGGTTGCTCAGTGGTCCAACTGGATAATAAGGCAGCTTCCTATTAGGCACCAAATATGCCCAATAAAAACCCACTGCAGCATTCTCTACAGTGTGTCATTCTTCTTCTTCTCTTTGTCCTCCTTTCTCAATTTTTCTCTGTGGCTTATAAAGCAGAAACAACCCCACTCCATTCCTCTGTTCTTCCAAGTCTACCCTCCTGCAGTACACCCGGGCTTAATTCCAAACAGCCAGCATGGGTGGGGAGAGAACCAGCCTCAGAATCCCCCCCCCGGGGGTCGCCTCATCACACCAACAAATAAAGTATCTAGTGTCTTCTATACATAAAACTCATGCACTGCCCATTATTCCCTCCCTGATTCACAACTCACTATATATATATTTGTTATTTCTGTAGGTCATCTCTTCTGTAGCAGCAAAGAGTCAAGTCATCCACATTCTTCTTCCCCTTTCCTTATTCCCGATTCAAGCCCACTTGTAAAAAGTCCTTCCACATTTTGCAAAGAGTCAGAGGGCTGGCAACCACGGCTGCCGCAACTAGTGCAAGCACCTGATGACAGCCTCCCATACAGCAACCTTCGGAACAATGGGCCTGAAAACCCAGTAACAGGTGAGAGTATAAAAATGAAAGAAGTGCTGTATTTGGGGTTGGGGGTTGGGGGAGATACACTACCACCACTTGGAATACGGTACTAACTTACTGTGCTTTGTAACTGTATGGAGCCAGCATGGTGTAATGGTTAGAGTGTCAAACCAGAACCTGTGAGCCCAGGGTTGAAATCCTCACTCAGTAAGGAATGTCACTTTGGGCTGATTGCTGCTTCTCAGCCTAACCCACTTCACAAAGTTATATGAAGTGGCGTTGGTTGGGAGCAGAGGAGTCATAAATAAAGTATAGCCTGTTAGGATTAGTTAGGAAACCTCCCACAACATTTGGAGGCGGGGGTGTTAGTGGGGCTACAAATGGCTTGGCTATTACTTTTGAATTTGATGAAAAAAATATTTTTTTTCCCCTGTGGACCCAGGTCCTTGCTGCAGAGAGGGAAACTGCTCTATCCTAGCCTGCGGGCGGGAAACTATCTTGAGATGCATGACAGAAGGGCGCTTGAACCACCTCCTAGACGTTCTGCGTTCCCAGCAGCTGTTGTCCAAGATGGACTATGAAATGATCACTTCGTTCCCCACCTTGACTGGCCGGGCCCGTGCTTTGCTCGACACTTGTCTTGGCCTTGGGGAGAAGGCAGCCCAGACTGTGGTGGCTGTTCTGTCAGCCAGCAAGTGCAGCCCTTTCCTACGAAGCATCCAGGCAAACACAGTAAATTAAATGATTTATCTTACAGCATTTTGGAGAGCTGGTTAAAAAGGAAAAGTCTGCGAACTGATGATTTGCAGTGGCCTCGATCCTTTGCACCATCGTTACCTTGCATCATGGATTAGAGTCTTGCCTGACTTCTGCTCAGAGAACGGTATCCTCTGAAAGAAGAAGCATAAGCTGGAGGAAAGGGTCAAGCCATCCGCTGCCTGCAGCAGTAACAGCTGCATCCTTTTAATACAGTCACCCAGTGTTGGAATGATGGTGTGGCTGGTCAAGTTTTGGCTCTTGAGCTCCTTGCTCTTACTCAAGGAGGAGTAAGAGCAAGCACCCCTTGTTTTTCTGTCGTCTGAGAGCAGATTGCTGAAACTTGGCAAATAATTTTTTAAAAGGAAAGGGCATTTAAGGGCAGTGCTCCCCCTGTGATGCAGAGAGAAAAGGCTGCCAGAGTGAGCAGAATTAAATATAACTAAGCCATTACCACAGCAGGCGCCTTATTTAAAACAAAATTTCATTAATGGCGGAGTCTCAGGTAGGCTTTCAAGCAGTCAGTGAGGCATTTTGCTCAAGTGTTTTTGAACAAATTATTTTTGGTGTCTGCACCTGAAATTTAGGTGGCGTGAATGTGGAGAACTTCTGAAGTGATGCTTTTGAACATGCCAGTGTGAAGACTGTTAGCATTCTATTGCCAGCTGTGTTTGCTGATATCAGCAGGGGATGTTGTATACTTGGCCGTGTGGCCAGAGGATGGTGGGGTAGGAAGGCACATGTAGGCACCTGGATCAACCTGCTACCAAAGATAGGCAGGTTTATATACAATTATTTAAATTTAAATTTTTTGAAACAATTACTGTCTACTACCTTTCAATAAATTCTAGAATGGTGTACAATATGCTTTTATTACCAAAAATCAGGCAGTTTTTGAAACAAGTAGTAGCTGAGCATGTAAAAATATGCATGCAAAGATGAATTAAAATAGCTTTCCAGAGGCTCCCACATGGATAAATAGCTGTAACTTAAACACGGTAGTTGCCTTTGAATGATTTCTGTAAATAATATATATGATGGAAAATGATATTGAAATAGAAAAAAGAATTTTTATAAATTAATAATGACGAATCAAAGCAAGATGTTTAATATAAAGGAAACATGGAGATGGGAAGTCATGGGTTCAGGTAGAAAGCACATAGTTGAAATTGCATGTATCTTTTGTGATATTTTTTCTGGATTGATGACAGTGAAGATGACTAGGTGTTGTATGTATGTGGAAAATGAATAATAAAGCATTTTTAAAAATACACACACCACCTTTCCACAGCAAATGCATCAACACAGGAAGTTGCCTTATACCAAGTCTATCAACAGTTCTTCCATGATTTCAGACAAGGAGTCTTTCCTACCCCAACCTGGTAGAGATGCAGGGGTTGAATATGGGACCTTCTGCATGCAAGGTATCTGCTCTACCACCAGCTAACCCCCCCCCCCCAAAAAAAAAATTGTTGAAGTAAACATATATTGCTGGGGGACATAATTCATAGCGCAGCACAGAAGGTCCCAGGTTCAACAGTTCTGATCAGGGAGCCAGCCAGCTAAACATGTAAAATTAAATATCAGCAAATAATCCTAACAAACATTTTTCACATGGCTGTGCTGGGGATTGAACCTGCGAACTTCTGCATGCAAAGCAGAAACTCTGCCACTGAGCTATGACCCTTCTCCAGACTGATGAAAGAAATTGTGAATGCCTGCCCCCCTTTTCCTTTACATTTGAAAACAGCTGTAATTTTTCAGAGGCATGCCAAGCGCAGCCCAACACCCTACTCCAGAGATGTGCTGTACAAATGATCCAGGGAAGAAACAGCAGAGCTGTGTAATGATTAGCTGGCTCTGTTGAAATGTAGGTGTCAGTCTTTGCATCTTTTTTTCCCCTAGTGGGACTCCTGCCTTTAACAACTGCCCAAAACCTTAATATTCAGCAAGTGAATATTGGCACCACTTGGCAAAAATTCTCACCAGCTGCATTGAATCAGAGGCTCTGTACTAGAAATTTTAAGCAATCCTACTTGCAGACCAAACTGAGTCTGCCCAAACTGCAGGAGGCAGTGGAAGACAGGAGTGCCTGGCATGCTCTGACTAAACAACAACAACAACAACTTGCAGACATTGGAAGCACCACATAAAACATCAGAGCACCCAGGTGGCAAGTTACATGCTGTAACAGACACAGTGCTCAGTTAAACAATGGAACTCACTTCCACAGAGGGCAGCAGTGGCCACCAACTTGAGTGGCTTTTAAGGAAGATTAGACAAATTCATGGAGGAGAGAGCTATCAATCACTACTAGCCACAATAGCTGTGCTCCGCCTCCACAGTTGGGAGGCAGCAATGCTTCTGAATACCAGTGGCTGGGAACCATAGGAAGAGAGTGTGTTCTTGCGCTCTTGTCCAGCTTGCCGGTTTCCAACAGGCATCTGGTTGGCCACTGTGAGAACAGGATGCTGGACTGGATGGGCCAGATCCAGCAGCCTCATATGCATAGATGCCTAAATCTGCAATCCTATTTGCAGACAGAGGGAGCTCCCTAGATAGATAGTGTACCCAAAGCTGCAAAGTACTGTGGGATCAATGCTATGTGGTAGGTAGAATGGATGCAAAAATGTGCAGGCAGGGGGAATCAGGGCACCCATGCCTGTAAGATATCACTGGATCAATGCTATATGGCAGAATGGATGCCTAATATCTTTCCTCTTGCTCAACAATTTGCCCCAGTTTAATATTCTGCTTCTAAATTCCCTCAGGACAACTAGGCATCATCACACTAGTGCCAAAACCATAACCTACATATTTCTGTTGAGATGCAACTTCTCAAGCTGCTGCAAGAAACACTTTGCCCACTCTTTGCCTTTTGCATGAACATGAACATGAATGGTTGGTCATTTCCCGCTAAGCAAAAGAAGGAGAGATTTTTAACACATGTATACAAATTGCATAATCATGGAGGCATCTTCTACTAGAGCTAGGGATGTTGGGAGTGGCTGCTATGAATGAGAACTTCTGAGCAAACACAAGCAGGATCTAGAATTACAGGAGGCAAATACAGCTGACGTGCTCTGCTCTTAGTCCTATAACAGTTTGTCACTAACTTTAAGGACTCAGAACTAAAGGGCAGGCATTCATGTAACTTCCCCGTGGTTTTTCTTTTTAGGGGGTGGGGGGAATGGGCAGTCAGGTACCAAGGAAAGGTGAGCAGGGAAGGGTTGTGTTGTTGTTTTTAACTGCTTTTGTATTTCAGATTTAAAATTGCTCCTCTTCCTCCAAAGGTCACAGCTTTTGTAGTGAGGGGAGCTAGGGAGGCTGGGAGTGGCTACTGAACAACCAGAATGCAAATGCAGAATATATAATTTAAGTAGATTAAATGTATTTAAATATTACTAAGATACATTTTTACATTTTGCAGGATTTTAAAATAATCCTGGTTTTTCTAGTATTTTTGCACGCCAAATGGAATGCTAGAAGGAAGATAAAAGGACCCCTGACCATTAGGTCCAGTCGTGTCCAACTCTGGGGTTGCGGCGCTCATCTCGCATTATGGGCCGAGGGAGCCGGCGTATTGCTTCCAGGTCATATGGCCAGCATGACAAAGCCGCTTCTGGCAAACCAGAGCAGCACATGGAAACGCCGTTTACCTTCCCGCTGTAGCGGTTCCTATTTATCTACTTGCATTTTGACATGCTTTCAAACTGCTAGGTTGGCAGGAGCTGGGACCGAGGAAGATAGAGGTAAGCAATTGAAGATATAGTAAGCAATCAGGAAGAGCAAGTGGGACCCACAACAACAAAATGTTGTAGTATATCCTCACTTCAGAGGAGTGCTCCTGTTTAGGGATCCTGAAGCACAAGCAAGGCAACCTCCTCTCCATCTCTCCTCCTCACCCAACCCGTGAGCTTTCCATTTTTCTTTCCTGACACACAGGAGTCTGTAGCTATTGGGTGTGCTCAGTCTTCACTGAGCTACTGCATAGGGGTTTTCCCCCATTTTAGGGTTTTGTACTTCTACAAATCTTGTGATTTGTCCAAGTGCGCCCTGTTATTTCCTACTGGCCCCATTTTGGCTATAACCCTGTTAACACTCAGCCACCTGAATTTGCTATTAGAGGGAATGATCTTACCTGCATATCTCCTTATAAATAAAATAAAATAGGAAATAAAATAAACTATAAGGCTATAAACTTTTTTAAAAAAAAACCAAAGAAACTGAAAATTCATGGAAGGGACTTGACCCCCCCCCCCAAGCTCTCCCCCATTATTAGTTTTTATCCCTGACTACAACTTGGAGTAACCACTTCCATCCAATGCCACATAATGTACAGTATTGTTTGGCATTCAGGTATATATACCACTCATGCAATTTTAATTATAATGTGCAAGATTGTAAAGAGGGATATTAAAGAAAGTACAGTACAAAATCCTGCTCTATCTATTCGGGGGAGGGGGATCCACTGTACTGTAGCATGAACAGCTGCCAACAGTTCTCTGGCAACATGGCTTGTTATGAAACATCTGTCTGTGCAGTCCACATCTTGTTGAAGTCAACAGCCAAAACCAGAAGTCCCATAGATTGCTCTGTTTGGGCAGAAAAAACCTCCAGAGATCACTGAAAAGAAAGGAGGACACAGCCACAAGGCCCAAACCAATTACTGCTTCTGCTGTTGCACCAACTTGTTGAAATCCCTTAGAGCAGAACATCTGTTAGTTACACAACTTCTGATCCAAATATGTAGTTCTACTCTGTCACAAACAGACCTGCTCTCCAGTTTTAGTTAAGACCAGAAGGTCAATGAAACACTTGCTTGAGTCCGACATGCTATGTTGAAGAGCATTGGAAATTCATCCTGTGTAGACTCCGTTGTGTTCCATCTGCCATGCAGGCAGTGAAAGGGTGAATGTACTTTCACCCACTTGAGAGACAGGCAAAGGTAGCAAGGGATGCCTGTGAGCTGGGCTTGGTTACATCTGGACAGGAACAGTGATGCAATCTGATAGTTTTAGAACAGGTGCTGGGAAACTTTGGCCTTCCAGATGTTGCTGAACAAGAGCCCTTCATTGCATTCAGCTGAGTAAGGCCCTGAACATCTCCCACCAAAGTGTCACTGCAGATAAATTAAGCGTTTATGTAGCATATTTATTTTTAAAAAGCTTATGGAAGTTTAATGCACAGTTTTCATTATCTTGTTGGAATCCTGAGAGCACTCCATGTAAGGCAGATCAATATTATTACAGTATCTCCATATTGCAGATGGAGAAGTTGAGGCTAAGAAGAGTAGTTTCACCAGACACCATCAAGCCAATTCATGGCAGAGGCAATAACTGAACCAGAGAAAGTGTGGCAGCCTCCTGCACTGCAGAGATATGGCAGACTGTTGAAGGTGGAATTGCTTCTTGTTAAAAGCGAGCCTGAGTGTGGTTTGCGTTTTGAATCTTCCTTGTAAGCGAGGTCCAACTTACAATAGATTTCCTACTTTGGCTGAATACATGCCTCTTCTTTGCTGGATGCTGTTGGGCCAGCCTTAGTGTTTCAGCTTTGAATTGCATAGGCTGGAGGGGAGGTCCTTGGAGTTGGTTAGCAAACAAGAGGGAGACGGAGGGGCAGAACTCCAAGTGAGCTGGGGATGACAGACGGGAACAAACAGACACAGAGGGTGGCATTTTGCTGTCCTTTAAATCCAATGCTGCCCTTATTGGGGAAGCCAGCCCCTCTTGGGAGGTGATTGGGAATTCAATCTTAATTCCAACTATTGTAATGGGCATCATCCTCCACTGCACCAGTTTAAGGGACACAGGGCAGGGCACATGGCACACTCAGCTCTGTCTACCACTGCTCCCTGCCCCCCACAACATCCACTGCCTCTCTTTACCTAATGGTAGAGCCAACCAGGCAGAGGGCCTTCTCGGTAGTGGCGCCCGCCCTGTGGAACGCCCTCCCATCATATGTCAAGGAAATAAACAACTACATATCTGACTTTTAGAAGACATCTGAAGGCAACCCTGTTTAGGGAAGTTTTAATGTTTGATGTTTTATCGCTTATTATTATTATTATTATGTTGGGAGCTGCCTAGGGTGGCTAGGGAAACCAGCCAGATGGACAGGGTATAAATTAATTTTATTATTATTATTTATTATTATTATTAATATCATCATCATTATTATTATTCAAAGCATATGCTTGAGCATTGACTTACAGCTCATCTACATGATTTTGCCACCATTATTCCATAGCGAGCAATGCAAAAAGGGACACCTTTGTTACCCTGAGTAGCAGTTCAGGCTGGAAGATGGCACTGTCACCTTGGGTTACGAAAGTATTGTTTCTATACAGCTGCTTACTCATAAAGAGCTGTTAATGCAGCATTGAGAGACCGCATTGCCACTGATTTGAGAAGTGAGGGTATCAAACACACTTTCCTACCCAACAGGAACATGCCACAGTGCCAAAAGTTACATCAACTGAGAAGTTTTAACTCCTCTTGAGGCCTTTGAGAAAGTAGGCTGCTGTATAAAAAAACACACCCCACAACCATGTTATAATCCAGTTATATCTCTTCCAATGCTCAGGTTCTTGTTTCACTGCTACAAACATTTGTTGCAGCAACAACAATCTCTTCTGGGATTAGTGGTGAAGCCAGCCTCAGGCATAGTGAAGCAATTGGCTCTTTCTCCTTGTGGTGCCAAATCTTAGGAAGTGCCAAATATTTATTCAGCTGCCTGGATTGCGTAAAATTCAATGGGAGCAGTTGACATAAGCCAACAAGTAATGCCAATCTTCAAGCACACCACATCTTTATGAGATTATTCTATATAGGTCATGTTCACACATGACTTTTCAACAGGGATGGGGAACCTCAACTTGCATGAGGGGCGTAGCATGGGGGGGGCAGGGGGCTGTGGCCAGACACCTCCATGCAGGCATCGGCTTCCACAAGGATCCCCATTCCATCCAGGCATGTCCTGCTGGGTCCTGTCCCTAGCTCTCCATCTTTCCCTGCCTGTGGCTGGGGGGGGAGGGGTCTCACCCACCTACGTTGCAGTGATACAGACCAGATTGGCCTCCTCATCCACAATCAGGTGATGGGTGAAGGAGAGCCAACCTGACATTCAGCAACAGCAGCTACAGACCCAAGGGCTGGCTGATAGGACAAGTGCAATTCCCCAGGTTGGAGGAGTGGCTGGCCTACAGCACAGTCACTAACATGCAACAGCCACGTGGGATGTGAACTGGTGCATAGCTGTCAACTTTTTCCTTTTTTAAGGGAAATTCCCTTATTCCGAATAGGATTCCTCGTGAGAAAAGGGAAAATTGACAGCTAAGATTAGTGGGGGTGTTCAACGGTGAGGAAACCAAAAGGTTCGACAAAATCAGGCTGGCTTCAACACATTTATCTGTAACCCACATTAAAGGAGGTTTTTTATTTTTATTTTTTTAAAATGAGGTAGGAAATAACCAATAACACAAACAACCCTATTAGCTGGCCCTGCACCCCACATAGGGACCCAATTGCCACAACCCTGGCAGACCTGGTGTCAACAGGCTGGACCTGAAAAAGTCACCCACCCCAAGCAATGATGTTGCCCAGCCCTTTGGGGGCAAGGAAAGGCATTTGAACACACTAAGGAACCAACAAACCTGCACATTTCCTACTTACCGTTAATCGTTTTCAGAATCTTTCCCACAACCTGGCAAACTTGCTTTACCTGCCATTAAGCAATAGGATACAACTGGAGCTGCCTGGGAACAAACTAACCTGTAGCCTGTTGCAACTATGCATAACTGTAAAATTTGGGTGCATACGCTGGTTCTGCCAGGTTTGAGGGTGCCACAGATGAGGTGCATTCTGGTCCACCTCACAGTCTGGCCACTGAGCTTTTCTCCTTCCCACTGCTTCCTTTTTCTTAACAAAATAAATCATGGTATCCTGGCAGCAGTGCTATTCACCCTCCCTATCACCATGACTAACTGGTTGTGTGGGTTAAGCAGGTAGCGAGCAAGCAGGCAGGGTCGGTGATGAGAGTTCAGATGTTTGCAAGTGTGCACTGCAAAGCAAAGCACTGCAAGAGCCAAATCCTCTGAGGTTCTCACTTCCTGCCAGGAAGTGTTCATAGCAAGCATACTTCTCTGCTTCTTCAGTTCCTTTTACCGTACCTCCTTTGAACAGTTTTTTCTTTTTTAAAAAATTCTTTGAAAATTTCCTCCAGAGCTAACTTGGAAAGCTCTTTATTGCGGATATAAACCTGCCCAGCTTTATTGTTACTTATTTGGGTAAAGATTATAACTTTGGGTAAAGATTATAACTTTATTTGCCTTAAGATTTCATTTTGGGGTGAATATGCATTCTCCTTTGCATAGGTCATTTTTCTTTACAATGGAATGTCACTCCCAGTTGTGTTTAAACTGTGCACAAGATAACCGTGTTTGTTGGAAATGCCTGTTTATGGTTCTGACATATATCGTGAAAGAGGGTCTCTTTTGACTGTTCTCCCTCCTTTCATAATGCAATAGTTAATTTTTAAACTGCTTTGGAAGATTTGAGCCAAGGATGCCGAAATCTGGTTTGATTTTCTTTCCCCCCCCTTCCATCTTGTTCTGCACTGTAGTAATCACTGCATTTTAACTACAGTTCTAAGTGATGTTTTAATGTTATATTAATGTTTTAATGTTATTTTAATATGCTGTAATAAATAAATGTACCCCGCCCTAGGACTATTGTGGTGAAGAGGAGGTAACGAGCTGAGATTACTAAATAACTAAATATAAAGGAATTGAGGTAACTGAAGGTCCTGTCTTCTCACAGACTGGGGTCCACAGAAGTGTTGCACCTCAAACAGCAGGGACAGGTCACAGGAAGCCTAGTCTAGTGCTGTGTCACATCTGGTAGTCCAGTCCAAGTAGGTAGGTAGGTACTGCCAAAATCCAGGCCGCTGGACAAGTGGTGGCATGAACTCTGTCACAGAGAGCTGCTTCTGAGGCCTGATAAAGGCTGCTGGCCAGGCATCTCCTATTAGCCCTGCTTCTGTTGAAATATCTGTTCATTTAAAGGGCCACTGTCCTAGTCTGTAACTTTAGGCTTGGAGCTGGTGAGGGCTGTTTAATAAACTCTGGATAATTCATCTAGGCTTCTCAAGTCTTCACTGCCAGTCAGCTCGGTATCCAGCAAGTGTTTGGTATGTTGATTCCTGCTCATTTGTTTGCTAACTTTGTACGCTAGCTTTCCACCAATTGGTGCTCAATGCCCAGAATACAAATCCAATAAAATATAACAAATTATAGTAAAGCAATAAAATATAAAGTAAAAAAGGTTAAAATGAGATAATTGAAACACCAATAGAAAACATTTGTTAAAACCACTTAACACATATTTGTAAATCATGTTTTTTTATTTATAAGTATTTATAAAGCATTATATATATATATTAGCAGTCTGCAACATAAAAACAAACAGTATCATTAAAACAAAAATTCAGCATAAAATGAGGATGACTACTGCTGAAACAACATCTAAGTTTTGCTTTAAGGGAGTCTCCAGTCTGAAATGCACAGGGAACTGTCCATGGTGCCACTGAAACCTCTTCTCCTGTTGCTTAAAACAGAGCAAGTGTGTTTTAGATCCTGACCAAGATAGCTTGCAAGGGCAAGATGGCACCCCATTCCTTGTTCAGAAGCCAAGCGCTTTCAATGCTAGTGATGAGGCAGTGTCTTCCTGAGGGCAGCAAACTAGCTTAGGGATTGCACATCAGGTTAAGTCGTCGTTGTCTTCTTCTTCTTTGGCGATCACTCATAGCCGAGTAAGATTGTCTTCCATAAACCTGGTTTTAACAATGAGTCCATAAGCGACTGTGGAGGCCAATTCTGGATCCACATGTCCTTTCACAGTGGGGACATTGGTTTCCAGGCGGGAGTTGATCATGGTGTGGATTTGCCAAGCATGCCTTCCTCTTAGCATGTTTCTCCCTTGCGAAGGGCACCTTTTCTAGCCCCTCCCCATTTTTGGGGTGAGCAGAATGGATCCTAAAAAGGGCTGCTCAGTCATGGATACAGCTGCTGAGCTGCTCAACTGCCTCGTTCCAGAATGCCTGAATCTGTATCCACCACCCATGTGCCGGTTCATGACTAGGGGCTTCCAGATTTCATGATCCAGCCCCCATTACCATTTGCTGATCGCCATGGGACTTTTGGGGTTTGGGTTTGGGATGGGTTTTTGGAAGATGCCTGTGCGTGAATTTGTTTTATGTGTGTAGATCATTGCACACTGACCAACGCGCAGTCTTTGCATCTTTCCCGATGGCATGAGTAGTCACGACGACCGGTAGATTCCTATCTGCTGCAGCCTTCATCCGCCTTCACAGCTGTTGTAACATACTGCTTGTTACCATCCGCCTGTTCTGCCCTTGAGGACTTCTTGGATCATTCTTTGTCTAGCTCCTTCCCTTTGACCTTACCACCTTGGGTGACCCTGCTGTGAGTACGAGATTCCCGATGGCTTTGCTCACAAGGGTCATAGGAATGTGCAAGCCCACTCACCATGACAAGGTGACGATCCAGCGAGTGAGCCAGGTTAAGTAGCACACAGTGCTCTGTCCTTGAGCACTGTGCTACTCCAGGCCTCACTCTTTCTAATGGTAGGGCTGGCTCTGAGCCACTCAGAAAGGCAGTGCCACTGAAGACATGCTGCCCAAGGGTGTGCCAACCAGTTCTCTTGTCCTATTGTGTGTAGCTAAGCTTAGAGACATATAGTAAACGGCTTACTACTTTCCTGTTTCCCATGCTCTTCCTTTCTGTAGTTTCCTGTGGTGAATTTTAGATTGTAAGCTTCTTGGGGAAGGGATGCTGATGAGGATATCTTGTTTTTCTTTTTAATATTCAAACAGTTCATTTTGTTGTTATTACATTGTGAGTGGTCACTGTGTTCATTATATTATTGATTTATTATTGCATTGTATATATTTATTGACTGCCTGGGGTGGCCGTTTTACATATGTTGACTGCAATCCTATCCAAGTTTATTCAGAAGTAAATACCGTTGCATTCAATGAGACCTACTTCCAGATAAGTGTGCCTAGGACTCCAGCCTTAAGCTTTACTTGATGTGTCAGGCTCAGGAGATGGAATAAGTGAAGAAGAGATACATGTATTAAACGTAGAGAAACAATATTGCTTACAAAATTAGAAATATTATTTTACTTAAGAATGGAACTGTCAACTTATGTTTCTATGCAGCTGGTGTAGAACTAAGTTCTCTCCCAAACACATTATGCCTTTTAAACGCTTTTCTTTACAACTAAAATCCAAGCTCCTCTGCAATGTGCTTAAATATAATCAGTCTCTCTCTCCCTCCCCTTCTTTTTTTAACATGCTGAGTCAGTTACCATGTCTCGCCCTAACATACCTCACAGGGCACTAGGGCAGTTGTGAGGATCAAATACTAGAGGGAAGGGAATCCTGCACTTTGTGGGCGGAAAATGTCTGTAATAAATCCATTTGTAAATATGTTGTAATAAATCCATTTGGCAAGGGATGCTTTAGCAGACATTCTTGCTTTGCAGTGAGTTGGACTAGATGAACCTTAGGGTCCCTTTCCAACTCTACAATTCGATGTGATATAGTTTTGATGAATAGTTGTAATAATTTGTGGGACTTCACTACAAATGCGCTGTGCCTCCTGTAGTTTGGGGTGTGCCCATCGGTCCCCCCGCCTTATAACTTCCCTCCCACGTTTTATTAGGAATAAACCCTGCTGACCCCAAGGGGGTCTGTGCCAAAACTTTTCACTTTTTCTTGTGAAAATGTAAACGCCTCCCTAACGCCCCCCCGCGCCTTGCTCCCCTTCTTCAAACCTTTCTCTCTCGTGGTTTTGCAGTGGTGGCGTTGGTTGTTGGAACCGAGAAACCAAAATAGCCCGCCCGGCCTTTCTGACGAGAGCCTGCGAGAAGCTAAGAAGACACCAGAGGGAGCCGGCGGTGGGAGGACCCTTGCCTAGGCCGCCGCCTGCGCTGCTGCTGCACCAACACCACCACCAGGGCGGCCTTCTTCAGGCGAGCGCCTCAGCCGCGGCGGGGCGGGGCCTTGGGCCGGCAGCCCAACTCCTTCGCCGCTCTCGCTGAGGGGAAAACAAAACAAGGCGAGAGGCGGAGGAAGCTGCTCGGCTAGAGGTCGCCCGCGTGAGAGGCGGCAGCAGGCAGGTTGCCCGGCTTGCTGGCTGGCGTTCTCACCTGAGCATCTCTCCAGCTCGGCGGGGCATGAGGTGAGCGAGGAGGAGGAGGAGAAGCGAGGCTTAAAAGGGGAGCGAAGAGCCAAGGCGGGCTGGGTGCCCTCGAGGTGCTGCTGGGGGTTGGGATGGCGGTGCCTCTGGGATTCACCTCAGAGGCAGCGGGTGGGACGAGGCGGGGGCGGCGGCGGAAGGAGCCCGGCTTTCTTCTCTCTTTTTTTCCTGCGCCTCTAGCTCGCTGCCTCTGAGGTCCCGTTTCTCTTTATCGCCAGTGCAGGCGCCACAGAAGGTTTTATTTTATTTTATTTTATTTTGGGTGTCGGGGCAGCGCAAGGAGGGTGGCCGGTGACTCAGGCCGGCCCTGCCATTAGGCAGCGGGTTTGGGGGGCGGTGTCTGTGTGTTTCAAATGTTGAGTACTGTACAGTATTCGAATTGAATATTTTATTATTATTATTATTATTATTATTTTCTGATTGATATTATTATCCGCTATTACCACCACCAGGAATAGGAGAGTCCGGGTTTTCTGCCTCTGGTGCCCAAATCACTCGACAACCGTAGGGGACGTTTTTATGGGGCCAACTGAAATGTTGCCAAATGGTGTGCAAGCTCCGAAATCTTAGTTTTTTTCATCAGTCTTCTCTAGAAGGCAGACATAATGCAAATGGGGTGGGGGCAAGATAAATAGAAAAACTTGGCTGTCGGGGGAAGGCCTCAGTTAAGCATCAGCTTCATTTTTCTCTCTTCTGCACCGGCTAACATCTAAGCCCAGCCTTCGCCAACTTGGTGCCCTCCAAACATTTTGCTCAGGGCTGGTGGAAGTTGTAGTCCAAAACAACTGGAGGGCATGAGGTTGACAAAGGCTGATCTGACCTGAGGAAGAATTCTGGACAACATGGAAGCTTGCACACTTATTTTGTGATGTTTTGGTTAGCCTAATGTTTGTTTCAATTTTTGCGAGCCACCTAGAATCCCACTTCTGGGGGAAAGGTGGGCTATAAATAAATATAACAATAATTAATGCAGCTTTTTGGGGGGTAAAATAACTTGAATAGTCTGTAGGTGCTGTACACCTTTACTGGGGTGGGGCACCATTTGGTCCTCTGTCCCAGACAGCAAGGTGTCCTGGGCAGGCCCCTGTGAGGGGCTCTCATCCCCTGCCCCTAAACAATGCCCATGGACAACAGTTTAGGAATCCCTGCACTAGTGGAGCCTGACAACTGCAGCTGAGGACCAAGGCACTTTGGGCTGGATGGATTGATGGCAGCTCCTGTTCCTTGTTACAGCCAAGTCCACGTACAAGTGAATGGGAGTTTTTGTTTGCTTTCTTACCCACTTTTCACCATGAGGTTCCAGGGCAATTAAAAAATACAATATTAAAATCAGTAAAAACGACTCATATTCAGAGGGAGAAGGTGGGAACTACCAATAGGGGCCCTCTCTGAGCTTAACATTTTAGAAGGTCTCCCCCACTCATTTGCATGGAACAGGGGATAAGGGGCTGCTGCCAAAGTAAATCTATTTTTCTTTATTTCAGATTTTGTATACCACCGTTTATGAAAAAGCCAGGAAAACAAGCAACAAAATAAAGCAACACAGTATGTAAAGCAAAACATCAGAATAATAATAATAATAATAATAATAATAATAATAATATATTATTATTATTACTATTATTTATACGCCGCCCATCTGGCTGGTTTTCCCCAGCCACTCTGGGTGGCTTCCAACAAAAGATTAAAAATACATTAAAACATCATTCATTAAAAACTTCCCTAAACAGGGCTAACTTCAGATGTCTTCTAAATGTCACATAGTTATTTATTTCTTTGACATCTGATGGGAGGGTGTTCCAAAAATAAGCTTCCACTCAATACTCTTTCACTCACTCAATATCTACACAAATTCCAAACCCTTTATTACACTTGTACTTACACCAGCACACATTCACCCGCACTTAAAAACCACAACGAAACACACTTTCCCTCACTCTCATCAATTTCTGGTCACAACAGTCCTCGGGATGCAATACAAAAGGACCATACTATATCACTGGCAGCCTAGCACTAAAAAAAACCTATGGAGAAGTGGCACCTGTGGCACCTTTATTGAAGGCTATTCAGGGAATGGGGACAAACTGGCCCACCACCCCTCAATCCATCTTAAGCTGCAAAACTAGTTGGTGCTGATCATAACCATAGAAGCATATATGATGGTGTATACTTATTGCATTTGAATGGTTTTTAAGTACGGTATCTTTTTTTCAAGAACTTGCAGCCTGATTATAATTGTGTTTCATTGGAAAGTAGAATCCACTGAAATCAGTAGGAAATATTTCTGAATAAAGTCACTTGAGTTTAGGGTATTAGTCTGACAGCACCCTGCAGACGCTCACAAATCAGGCACCTGATTCCTGTGCCAGAATTAAGTCTGTCTAATTAGTACTTTCCTTTCTTTTCCTGCCTTCCCACTGTGCTATTCTGTAACTTTGTGTATCTTAGGATACATTTACACTTCCCATTTTTATCTACATAGGAGTTCTGCTAATTTACACGGCACAGATTCATACTTCCTCTGTGATGATAACCAACCTTCTTTTGCTTTAGTTTGATAGTAGGAACGCAGGTGACACTGTGGTCTTAACCACTGAGCCTCTTGGGCTTGCCATTTGGAAGGTTGGCAGTTCAAATCAGTGTGATGGGGTGAGCTCCCGTTGCTCTGTCCCAGCTTTTTCCAACTTACAGTAGCAGTTTGAAAGCACACTAGTGCAGGTAGATAAATAGGTACCGCTGCAGTGGAAAGGTAAATGGCATTTCCGTGTGCTCTGGCTTCTGTCACAGTGTTCCATTGCACCAAAAGCAGTTTAGTTATGGTGGCCACATGACCCAGAAAGCTGTCTGTGGACAAATCCTTGCTTTCTCGGCCTGAAGCGAAATGAACGCTGCATCCTATAGTTGCCTTTGACTGGACTTAACCGTCCAGGGGTCCTTTACCTTTACCTACCTTAATTTGGTAATAGTTTCAATTATGCCAAACAATGCTATGAATATCCTGTACTCCTCTGCAGTGAATATTCAACACAATCCATATTTATTTTAGTCCACTTTATTGAGATCCTAATACTTGTATATTCTACAGAATATATGGTGCTGATTCATGAGACAGAAGGAGAGAGCACTGTGGCCAGCTACTGATTTCTGGAAAGGCAGTTTTTAAAAATGCTGGAATTGTTGACGCTGTCGTACAAAGTTTGGAACTAGTGCGCAAGCCGTTGTACAAGCCGTTCAATCAGTAAGTACATAGTAACACACAAAATTAGCACTGGAGATTTGCATGTTTGTTGTCATTGTAGTTTCTGCTATAAATCCACCGTGAACTGTGTATTCAATTTTTATTTTAGTTTTTGGTGTAAATAGCATTAATGGGCCTTCCCCCATCTTCCAATTTATTGAAAAGTATTCAAAAACACCTAGAATTTGTAGGTTTCTCACTGCCCCCCCCCCTATATTTCATTGTCATGTATTGTGACACATTTAGTCTGAGAACAGAAATTCTTTATGAATGTTTGCCAAACAGCAGCAAAACCATCTCTGAATTTTAGGGGTGGGGTGGTTTCATGTTTGGGGTTTGATTTCTGTTGCTTGTTTATTAGGATGCCTTCCTGATAGAGAGTGTTTGTTACTGAAAATAGCATGGAGAGCTGATATACCTCGCCCCACAAATGGATTGTCCAAAGTTAGCAATCCATTTTTCTGTTATTCTTATTTTTACTGTTATTACTATTTATTAAATTTGTATACCACCCTCCAACTGAAGATCACAGGGTGGTTCACAACATAAATATACAAACTGAGAGTGCAAATATATAATAAAAACAATAACGAGAACAAAAACATTTAAAAGGATATAGAATGTTAATCCGCCAAAGCCCTGGTTAAATAGGAGCATTTTTGTTTGGCACCTAAATATATATCATGAAGATGTCAGGTGAGCCTCCCTGGGGAAAGCATTCCACAAACGGGGAGCCATTCTGCACATTAGTTTGTACTTTGAGGTACAGCCTTTCTTGCAATTGACAATTTCTCTGTCTGTTTACCTGGGAGCTGGTTCACACATATAGTCATGAATGTCTCTGCCCCTATTTATTCAATTTCTTACTCAAAAAAGAATGAGAAGGACCATGGAAATTTCATCTCAGTTGTTAATTCTAGTTACCGGTAATTCTAGCTGAAACCAAGCAAATACAGTATATATACTGATTTTCAGGTGTTTTTCTGTAGACTCAACACAGTAACAATGTAAAGATGACTGAACCAGTGAAACTGACTGCCCAGAAAATTACAGGCCTCTGGGCTGATGATAAAATACGGCTATTGTTTGGTGTAGAAGTATTGCTCTTAATCTTTTATTATGATTATGATATTAGGAGCAAGCTGTGGGATTGTGTGTTCCATCCCTCTATGGCACTTACTCATTTCACCCTTCCTCTCATAGCTTTAACTATGGTCAAGGATTTATGCCTATACTGATCTTGGGCATGGTCAATGCTAACCCATGCACCCATTGTAGTCAGGGTTTGGAAAGCGTATTCAAGAGAGAACATGGTTAGAGGATGTATGGCTAATGCTGGTGCAGACATAGGCTGTCTGAGGAATGGCGAGAGCAATTTGTATGCATGAAAAGAGGGTGTGCATGATACACTAGCCTGCTCTCAAAATGTTGACAGTCAGGAACATTACAACTGTGTCCTCTGAAAGAGTTTTTGGTGTATTTTTTTAAGAGAAACAATATTGTGATGGTATTCGTGATGTTGAGATAGAATAAATTGGGAAAGTGTATCAATTCAGCTGCAGACAGCAGAAGTATCACTGAGAATAGTACTTCCTTCTGTTGTTTCAAAGGGAACACAAGAGGAGCTCAGGTTACTTATGTGACAGCGACCACTAAAAATAACAATAGGTTTATTTGTGAAGCAGTGGTGTTTGTTAGACTTAACATAGTCATTTTTTAAACAACTGGTTTGATCAGATATGATGCAATGTTAGTTTAACTAAAGCCAGAAATTTCCCCCCTCCCCAGTGTATGAAATAGTTTTTCTCTACAGCTGGTAGGTTGAAAGTCCCAAGTGGATCACAGCCTTATCAGGAGTGGTCACCTTTTTGTGTTTAAGATCTGTTTAAAGAGTAGGTGAAAGAAAAGGGAGAAAGAGATAGTAGATCAGAAACGACAGGTAACTCAACCCCAGCCCCAAAGTGAGTTTTGTATGTGTGTCCTATATCTAGAAATAGTTACAGGTAGGTAGCCATGTTGGTCTGAGTCGAAGCTAAATAAAAAAATTCCTTCAGTAGCACCTTAAAGACCAACTAAGTTTTTATTTTGGTATGAGCTTTCGTGTGCATGCACACGAAAGCTCATACCAAAATAAAAACTTTTTTGGTTTTTAAGGTGCTACTGAAGGAATATTTCTATATCTAGAAAGGTTGACTATTGCTTCCTGATATGATATTACCCTTTCTATGGTTTTTATTTTTTAGGTATATTCTATTCATTATGTATTTATTTGTTTTATTAGCTGCCTAACGTAAAAATAATTTCTAGGCAATTTACAAAGAGAATAAAAATAAAGAGTTCTAAACCTAGCAATCATTAGTACAGTAATAAAACAACAACCTCTAGAACCATATGAACAGAATATGGTCCATTCACTCACACTTAAAAACACAACAAAACACACTTTCCCTCACTCTCATCAATTTCTGGTCGCAACAGTCCTCGGGATGCAATACAAAAGGACCATACTACATCGCTGGCAGCCTAGCACTAAAATATGGTCCATGGTAACCCATCACAATCTACCAGATGCCTAACAAATGTTCCTTAATTAACCTGTGCTATGATTATAAGCAGAAATGTCTGATTTTCTAGACAGTGCATTAATTCAGAGAATGAATGACTAATTGGGTGATTTTACTGATGGATGTCTGGAATGTGATAAGCCAAGCTTGATATGAAGGGGGCTGGTGTAAGAGCAGTGCTTGGTGGATGGTGTTCTAAAAATGCAAAAGGACATTCCTAATGTAAGTTAAATATAACAAATGGGCTTTGTGTACATATTTATCCTGCCTTATTGTAAAGCACATCAACTCCAGAGGTATGGTTCCATAAATACTTGTCCCTTCTGGATTTTGTGTTGTCTGTGCTGTCCGGTTGTGACCTCAATTAGTATGCTTCCTAAGTGGGGCCTATTTGGAGATGACATTTTTCTGCACTGAGATAATTTCAATGTCAGAAGACATTATGTGTAAAGTGGCCTTATTTTTGAAGTTTCTGTAGCTGAACATATAAAGCTGCCTTTACATGCTCTACCCAACCCAGTATGGGGTTGTAGCCAATGCCAGTCCTACTCTGAGTAGAGGGTTGAAAATCAATGGCCATGACTAACTTGATCCATTAATTTTGATGGGTCTACTGTGAGTAAAACTTAGATACAACCATTGGACTATTTTTGTTTGCTGTCAGTGGCTTTCTAATGTCTTAGACAATATATTTTACAACCTTATAATTTTAGATTCCTTAATTGGAATGAATGTCTGAATTGATTTATTACGGTTCTTGACCAGCACACATAAATATGTAATACATAAAACAATAAAAGAAAAACAGTAATAATCTAAAAATAGGCAATAAATATAGGTTTTAACAATTGTTTAAAAGAAAACTGATTAAAAGGAGTGTTACTACTTAATTGGATATCCAGGAGGTGGAACCAGGGATCTTGTGCAAACAATGCATCTCTAGCATTGAACTATGGTCTCTCCTCAAAGCTAAAGCTTAAGAATGGGGCAAATCCTTCACTTTCCAACCCTCCAGGGGTGGATGCCCCACACTCATACAGCCCACTTTCTAGAGCTTTCATTTGTACTTTAGTTTGGAGAACATAAGCAATGTCAGGAGTATTTCCCAAGCAATGGAAGACTTCTGCTGTTCTTCTTGTTCCACAGCAGAAGCCTCTTTCCAAAGCTACCTGAGAATCCCAGAGGTTTAGGGGAAGAGATTGATAGCAAGAACAAATAATAGTTGGCTAGTAAGGCGCACCAGCATTTGTGTACTTCTGGAAGAGAGTGAGCAGTATTGTGATTGCAAATAAATCTTAATTTCCAGGAGATGCTTGAAAATCCTTGGCTCCAGTAGTTATAATAATACAGCAAGCAGTAAATGAATAATTATAGCAATAGGCACTTGTGACATTACTTTAATACAGCCTTGCAAGTAAGTCCACAAAGTTTACTAGCTTGTCTGCCCAGACACACACCTTTTGAAGACTGAACTATTTTCCAGCATACTAAAACTTTCCTGTCTTATTGGAGGCAATTCTTGCCCACTACAGACAAGGCATGTGGCTATTTACAGGCCTGCTTTAAGACTCAATTTTGTGCAGGCTTTGGAGTGAAACATATAATGAGTAATTACCAGAGATCTGCTGCAAAGACACTTGTGTAATGTGTGCTGTACTTACTGTGATGAAACATTTTAAGACTTTATAGTTTAAAATTGATTATGAGCAGTAGTCCTGTAATAAATGTTTCAATGCTGCTTTTTGGTTATATGACTAATTGTATCCCACCTTTCACACTATAAATCAAGAATATCTCAGGTTTGTTTTGCTTTGTTTGTTTGTTTATAGCGTTTATACCTTACTCATTAGCCAGTGGAGCTCTCAAAAAGTTAACTGCCAGTATTTAATAATACCTCTCTCTTTTGTTGTAGTTTGGGGTTGGCGTTGCAGTGGATACATGCGAATATCATGATGGAAGAGAGAGAGAATTTTTCACCTCTGAATTCACTGACTGAATATTACCCAATTAAGGAAGCAGATAAAATAGATCAAAGTGACAATACTCAAATAAATGAAGGAAACCACGGAACAATGCAGCTGAAAAAGGAAATCTCTCTTCTTAATGGGATTAGCCTAATAGTAGGAAACATGATTGGTTCAGGTATCTTTGTTTCCCCCAAAGGAGTACTCAACTACAGTACATCTTATGGATTGTCACTAGTAATTTGGGCAATTGGTGGGATTTTTTCAGTGTTCGGAGCTCTATGTTATGCTGAACTTGGAACCACTATCACTAAATCAGGAGCTAGTTATGCATACATATTGGAGGCCTTTGGAAGCTTCATTGCCTTTATACGCCTGTGGACTTCACTATTGATCATTGAGCCAACCAGCCAGGCAATTATTGCAATAACATTTGCCAACTATATCGTGCAGCCTGTCTTCCCTTCCTGTCAACCTCCTTACATCGCTTGCCGAATTATTGCAGCGGCTTGTATATGTAAGTATTTTATTAACAAAAGTGCTGCCTTGATGTAGGCTTGGGAAAGAAAGGAGTCCATCTAGGCATCAGTTGCAATGATTCAACAGTCAAATATGCTTCCAAAACAGTTAAATTAGTTATGGCAAGATTAATGACAGAAGGAGCAGGGTTGAATTTGTCCCACTGTTTGCCCTGAGTGGAGTCAAGCTCTTGTGAGCACTATCCTCTCTCCTTCCTGTCCCCTCAAATTCAAATGTTAAATTTGGCTAGAGGAAAGCAGCAGGCACTCCCAAGGGCCCTGATCTATTCCTAACAGGGGCTGAAGCTACCTATCATAGAATCTCTGGTAGGAAACTGGTACACATAGGACTGAGCTACATTAGTAAACAAAAAGTGTTTTATATGTGACTCCAGAATGGTGCTGTGGGATTCTGACTTTCGCCAGTGTGATTTCCCACTTTGAGGTTTACAATGCGTTTTCCTGAAACACTATTTTGATGTGTCTGGATCCAGCCATAGTGTCAATTTCCCACCATGGATTTTGGGACTATTTCCTGTTAGGAACAGATGCTGCATGAAGGTTGCAAGCAGGGCTGTACTTACTGAAATACCACTTGAATGCTTGAGATAGCCTTAGTCTTGGGTAGCCAGAAATAGGAGCAAGAAATACTAGAGCTGTAGGCAGAAAATCTTCTAGCATTCCTAGGATTAGGAATTTCATACAGGAACCAACAAGGGGCCAGGATATTATTTCCAACTTTAGCCAGTTCTAGGTGTTTCTGGAAGCTCAGAATTAGGACATGAAGATGACAGTGATTCCCTGTGTATCACCAACATCTGCTATGTGGAGAATTATTATTATTTAAATAGGAGTCTTCCATCTAGTTTTTTTGTGGTTAGGAGGAATAGATTTTTAAAAAAAATCTAGGTTCAGATTTTGAAATCCATATTTTCCCTGAACAACCATGCATACTAACTGGTTGCTATAACAGTGAGAACATTATTTATTTTGCAACTAAATATAGCCTTTTACAGCCTTAGGAGCATAAGCCAGAACCTTTGGCCATGCAGCCCACATGTCTCTTGCACTGCAAAATTTTGTCTGCTTAAGATATAACAGGCTCTCTCTGTACATATGCAAGGAGATTAGGCAAGATTACTAACTTGAAGGCTAAGACTGCAAACCTGGCACACTTACTGAAAGTAACTTATTGAAAGTGCTATTCACATTCACTGAATATGTATACGAGGAGACTAAGGAACTTTCCAGAAGCATTGGATAATTGTTAGCAGGAAAAAGAGTTAGTAGGCAAAACAGGTAGATATCCATGCACTTTGACAAGAGTTGTTAAATATTCAGAATTTGCAACATCTTTTAGAATGCAGGTGAGAGGGAATAAAGTAGAAGTGCAAAATTATTCATATGAGCTTAGTGGACAATTGTAGTAAGATACAGGAAAACATTTTACATTCTGATGTTTGTAAGGATTTGCTAGTTCTTGGGCCTATAGAAAGCTCACAATAATAAACAGGATACATTACGGTACTTATTGTCAAGGTCGCCAACCTTTTTGGACCAGGAGGCACAACATGGTTGGGGGGGGGGCATAGCATAATACCACATGGCACCACAACACAAGATTAGAGAAAGTGCAATCATGGTGACTGTATTTCCATTTGAGAAAAAAAAATAACCTGTTGAATTTCTGCCTGGAAAATAAGACAGAAGGGGAGGGGAAGGGGAAAACAGCAGCTCTTTAAGACCCTAAGGATTCCTTTTACCTGGTGTCCAAACAACTCACTCATTGGCCATAGAACTGTCTTCACTCATTGGCTATAAATTCCTCATTTCACAGAAATCACTTCGAAGGGGATCTGTACATTTTGGTCCATACCTTTGTTTGTAGGAGACTTTAGACTTTTAAAAGTCTTTTTCAGAGTCTGGGGTCCCTGCCTGGGTTTGCCAGTGAAGGCCTATGTTGGCCACATGGTGCTTGTAGCTGTTTGGTTGGTGTCCCCCTGGCTTATTGTGTTTGTTACTATACTTGAGATCTTTCTTCTCGTTATTTTCTCTTACAAAGAGAATACGCCTTTAACTCTGTGTTGATCTGGATTCATTTCAATAGGTTGTAAAACTTTATTTAGGCTTTAATCCAAATGCATGAGGACACAAACTATGTAGGGGATGCATGCACCATGCAGATGTGTACTACTGCCCACTGCACTCCACTTCCGACCTTCACATTGAATGTATGACAGTCTGAGGATGCACATTTGGCTGAATACACTTAGAATCACCCTTTGTATCTTTCTGTTGAATGCACAATGGTTGGAAGTGGAGGGGTGTGGCACAACACCCCCTGCACAGTTTGTCCTCTCCTTGTTTGGCTGAATGCTTGACTGTGACTTCAGTGTAGACTTAGCATGTTTGTCTGGTTGTTTAAGATCTGAAGCTGATAACCATATAACAAAATCAGAAACTATGGTTAAATCAATACTTCAGCATTTTGTTTGAGTAGAGCTGTGAAGGGTGTGCACAGACAAAAAGGCTTACACGTGTCTTGACTTGTTAAGACAAGATGCATTCATCCAAATATGGCCATTATTGTTCCTTTATTTTCTTGCTCCCCCTTTGTGACTTGATTAGATTAACTAAATTCAAAAGTTGTGAATTTCCACATTTTATTTATTATTACCCTTATTGTGATTATGTATTTTCTGTTGCTTCATTTAGAGTGCTTTGAATTGGGGCAGCATTAAAAGCTACTTTTTAAGTGGCTGAAATTCAGTGAAATTAGTTTGTCTTTTTTGAGCTTGCTGGGGAACTACATAGCCTGTCAACCTTTTTCTGGCAATTAGGATTTGAGTAGTTTTACCACTCTGGCTAGAATTGGTGTGGGGCTGAGAAGCACAGGTTTGGAATGATGATGATGATGATGATTTGTGAATGAACCCAGGATAGGAAAACATGCGCATAACACTGGTTGGTGTGGTGATTTTTTACTCACAAGAAGTCATGAAAACATTTTCTTTCCAGGTCAGTGGAAACAGCGATGTGTTAGAATATTGACACATCATGGGCATTTTAATTTTGGGGATTAAAATAGTTTTTATTTCAGGATACACTCTTTGCCTTGATCTGTGATCTCAGGGGCTAGGAAGGAAAATGCAGTTGTGGATACCAAGTTGCGTAAAAACCAATAAATAAATACTCTTCTGCTATACTGAGACACAGAGACATACTGAGACACAGAGACACAGACACATACTGTTGTTTACTGAGTAGTTTCGTAAGTGCTTTGTGTTGTCATAAGATACTCCCTGTGTATCTAGGTTGGCTTGTCAAATAGAAACAACTTGAGTTGTAGGGCACGGTAATAAGTTGAGTAGCCTTTAGAAATGTTATTAGAAGTATCCTTTTCCATTTCAGCTTCTCGAAATCTAGAAGGCAGAAGAATTCTGCATTCAGATGATGTGATGCATGCTGTACTATAGTAAACCTGCCTCCTTTTAGTCAATCTCTTCCCATTTCATTGAGGAGTTCAGGACTTGCTGGAAAAAGATGAGACAGTCAGCCATTTTTTTGTTTATAAGTAATTTTTACATTTTTGTGATGGCAGAAAATGTTTTTATTGCTTTCTATTTTTTCTGAAATAATCAAGAATATGAGAATTAAGACATTCCAGATGGTTATAGGAAAAGTGGCATTTAATATTGCATTGCCTTTTGCATTTTGCATTGCCTTTTGCATTGCTTTTTGCTTCTTCATGGTTCGATTAAGATGTTTCCCTAAACCATGGAATTACCCTTAAATTTTTCTAGCCCTTTAGGTCTGGTGGCTTGGGTTCTTTTAACCACTATACTGACACACTGTGTTGTCAAAAAGTTTTTAAGTGGTGATTCCTATTTTCAATAAGAATGTTGTCATTTAAAATGTGTATTCGTTTGCAATCTTCCTTCATTTCAGAGGTACAAGATTACTCCTAAGATGATAATTAGACTGCGAATTGGGCCAAGAAGTATTTTCATGCCTTCTAGACCCTCTCCTTAGATGTGCATATGTCCTGAAATCCTTTCTGCTTTGCAGTTTGTTGGAAGTTAACCAACTGTTAAATAACAGACACGTTTTAGTAATAAAACTGTGTCTTTATAAATACAGTTTTTCCTTATCCTGATTTCCTAAGCTTATTTGCACAAATATGTAATTGTGACATGCTAGCTCTGGCATGGAAAGAATTTCAAACCAATTACTGATTTTTAAAAGACAAAAACAAAGCACTTTCTAATGCCTCCTTGCTTCCCTTTTTGTCTCCTAGGTCTTCTAACGTTTATAAATTGTGCCTATGTTAAATGGGGAACAAGGGTGCAGGATGCATTCACCTATGCCAAAGTCATTGCCCTTATTGTCATCATCATAACAGGAATTGTTAAACTAAGCCAGGGTAAGATTAATAGAAATAATGTGTAAAGGTTTGTACTGATCAGAAGAAAAATGTTAAGGAACACTTACTGGGTTATTGATAAAATTCACAGCAGTTTCAGATCCCTTCAAAAAATAGGAAGCTTCAGGTATGGTATGGTATGTAACTAACTTTCTAATTGAACCAACTTCTGCTTATAAAACTAGAACTTGCATCTGTACTCTTAGGTAGGAATGAAGGCAAAATTGAAAATAAAAACTCACAGTAAGATAGTGAGTTAACATAAATCTGGGGACTGAACTACTTGTGATTTTACTCTGAAATTTAAAATCAAATGTAAAATATATAGGTGTGGAAGCATGGAGGAGCAGCTTCTTAATGCTTTCACAGACACACCAGCTGCTGCTCCCCTCCTCCCAATAAAAAAAATCTGAATCCTTCATTTTTGTTGTATTATGTATGTTCTTAAGTAGATAACTACACGACAAAGTGTTGCATATAGCTGGGCCTCTAGTTTACTTTGTCATGGAAATACTAATTTAGTTTTATTCATTGATTTTATTAAAGTTCATTTATATCCCACCTTCTGTAGCTCAGTGGTAGAGCACCTGCTTTTCATGTAGAAGATCTCATGTTCAATTCTCAATATCTCCAGATAGGACTGGCAAAGATTTCAGCCTGTCAGTCAGTCAGTGTAAGCAATACTGAGATGGATTGATGCAATAGTCTGCTTTGGTATAAAGCAGCTTCCTATGTTCTATCACAGAACTCAAGGTGGTGTGTATCAGGTTCCCAGGCACTAACCAGACCAAAATTTATTGGCTTTAACAGATGGCTGCATTAAGTTTCCTTAGACTATGCCCCCTAGGGCATTTTTTAGGCACTTCAGGCAGTTTATGTGCACCCTTAACAATACTCTATGTACATTTCAAAGTGTCTGCAGGTTTCTTGAAAAACTAAAATTTTCAGTGCATTTTCTGAAAAATTGTTTATACCCTTCACTGTTGTAGAAGAATAGCCTCTTTGACACATTCAGAGTAACTGGAACCTGTTTTCTAGTGAGTGTTTTAAGACACAGAAGTGGTGCCTGTTGGGACTGGTAAGGCAGAAGGCAGCAAGACTATCAATAGGCGGAGTCAAAGCCAGTGACAGGTGGAGTCAACTAATTCCACTTTTGTTCCCATCCTCCTACCTGCTGAGTTCCACAACGGCAACACTTGAAACTAAGGCAGAGGACGTTGGCAGGCAGTGCCACCCCCTGGACTAGTTGTAAGAAGAAGAAGAAAAACAGGCAGGTGGAAGCTGGCTGATGGCAGACTGAGGTTGCAGAAGGTAGTACTCCATTTGTCCTAATGGACCAGCCTCTCCTGGGGCACAGCAGTAGTGTCCTTACCAGGCCTTTGTAGATATTTCTCACATTTCAAAGAAAAATAATGTATTGGAGTGGGGGGAGTTTTATCCATATTGGGACAGAAAATATACATTTAAAACAAAAACCAAATAAAAGATAAAATCTGATATCATCTTATCCAAAAATTGAAAACGTAATCTGTGGGATTAAGTTGCTATAATTGTTAAATTTTATTTTGTCAAAGCTGTACATTATTTGAAAACCACTAAAAGTTATATCTATACAAAGGAAATATACCACTTAACAGTAATATTTTGCTCCATAATTACATTAAGGTGAAGATTCTACAGCTAAACTGTTACAAACATGTTTTAAAGTCAAGCAAATAAAAATTAATTCTAGTAGAACCAATGTAATATTACAGCTCAGCCTACATATCTTGGTAATGGTCATTAACTGTTTGAACTAAAAAACTGAATACAATTATGGGTGGTAAAATGCCATTCAGCAGTTGTTGGGCTTCCTTTTCTCCATCTCCTGTCAAAGGCCTTGTAGAGCTGCTTCCAGTAAAAGTAGGCAACAGTGTGGTACAAACTGATTTTGAAATTTCTCTCAGGTTGCAAAATGACTTGCTGTGTGGCTTGAGATATTGGTGTTTGAGAAGTAGAAGTTGCATGCGCTCTTGGGCATATGGAATTGGTTGTGCAGTTTTGTGGATGCTAACTGGTCCATAGAATGGACAGTTTTGTTTCATATTATAAGGGAGTACAAAAGGGTGATGTTAGAGGGCTGAAACCATGCTGTGGCTGCTTATTATCTCAAAGCACATGAAGTAGATTCAGGTTTTTCCTTAAGGGATTATATTACAAGAATGCCACTGCTGAGGAAAAAAGATACCTTATTATGGGGTGAGGGGAGTAGCTGGGTTGCAGTTTTAGTGACTGGCTATGTTGAGAGCCTAGGGCTTGCTGATCAAAAGGTCAGCGGTTCGAATCGCCGCGACGGGGTGAGCTCCTGTTGCTTGGTCCCAGCTCCTGCCAACCTAGCAGTTCAAAAGCACGTCAAAGTGCAAGTAGATAAATACCCTGTTTCTCCGAAAATAAGACGTAGCAGGTAGGTACCGCTACAGCAGGAAGGTAAACAGCGTTTCTGTGTGCTGCTTTGGTTCGCCAGAAGCGGCTTTGTCATGCTGGCCACATGACCTGGAAGCTGTATGCCGGCTCCCTCAGCCAATAATGCAAGATGAGCGTCGCAACCCCAGAGTCGGTCACGACTGGACCTAATGGTCAGGGGTCCCTTTACCTTTACCTGTGTATTACCTATGTATTATGTAGCTCTTTTCAGTTGAATCTAACCAAGTGGTATACATGACCTAATGAGTACCTCAGGCTTATGTATGCGTAATTAATTTAAAACAGACCTCAATCATCACCATTATTATTATTATTATTATTATTATTATTATTATTATTATGGTGGTGGTGGCGGATGGTGTGTGTGGGCTTAAACCCCTTAATTTCCAACTCCAAATTGGCTCTGTCTCCTCACCCAAATAACAGTTGCCATCCAAAGAAAGTTGTTAATGTGTATTGTAGACATTGTACATGCAGCTCAGACTCCCTTTGTTTTTTTTTTTTGCAGGAAGGGGTTGCAAAGCAGTTCCTTTGTTCAATGAGGTTAAACACTTTCTACATAGAATAGTTTGGTCAGTGTCTTATAAGTGTGTGTTTTCTGTGTTGTTTTTGTTTTTAATAAAGTAAGTTTTTAGACCAAAGAAAACTGGGCTCCCCTGCCCTTCCAATTGCAATTTGATGTTAGGGTGGGACTGAATAGAATGGAAATAGTGGTGGATAGATGTTAATCCCCCCCCCAAAAAAATGCCATGATCCTGATGCACAGGGAGAGGAAATTATTAAGCCTATCCAGGCTTCTCCAGCAGCAGCTATTTACATTAGAAAAATGTTTGCACATTAATTTATTTAACAAAGTTTTTCTTTACATTGCAATGTAGTTGAAGCAAAATTCCAAGTATGGTTGATACTTGGCCAATAAATTATTCTATTCTATTCTATTCTATCCTCTGGCCAGAGGATTGGAGAAGATCAGTCTACATCCCAATCCCAAAGAAGGGCAGTGCCAAAGAATGCTTCAACTACCGCACAGCTGCGCTCATTTTCCACGCTAGCAAGGTTATGCTTAAAATTCTACAAGGCAGGCTTAAGCAGTATGTGGACCGAGAACTCCCAGAAGTGCAAGCTGGATTTCAAAGGGGCAGAGGAACCAGAGACCAAATCGCAAACATGCGCTGGATTATGGAGAAAGCTAGAGAGTTCCAGAAAAACATCTACTTCTGTTTCATTGACTATGCAAAAGCATTTGACTGTGTTGACCACAGCAAACTATGGCAAGTTCTTAAAGAAATGGGAGTGCCTGATCACCTCATCTGTCTCCTGAGAAATCTCTATGTGGGACAAGAAGCTACAGTTAGAACTGGATATGAAACAACAGATTGGTTCAAAATTGGGAAAGGAGTACGACAAGGTTGTATATTGTCTCCCTGCTTATTTAACTTATATGCAGAATTCATCCTGCGAAAGGCTGGACTAGATGAATCCCAAGACGGAATTAAGATTGCTGGAAGAAATATCAACAACCTCAGATATGCTGATGACACAACCTTGATGGCAGAAAGTGAGGAGGAATTAAAGAACCTTTTAATGAGGGTGAAAGAGGAGAGCGCAAAATATGGTCTGAAGCTCAACATCAAAAAAACTAAGATCATGGCCACTGGTCCCATCACCTCCTGGCAAATAAAAGGGGAAGAAATGGAGGCAGTGAGAGATTTTACTTTCTTGGGTTCCATGATCACTGCAGATGGTGACAGCAGTCACGAAATTAAAAGACGCCTGCTTCTTGGGAGAAAAGCAATGACAAACCTAGACAGCATCTTAAAAAGCAGAGATATCACCTTGCTTACAAAGGTCTGTATAGTTAAAGCTATGGTTTTCCCAGTAGTGAGAAAGTATGGAAGTGAGAGCTGGACCATAAAGAAGGCTGATCGCCGAAGAATGGATGCCTTTGAATTATGGTGCTGGAGGAGACTCTTGAGAATCTCACGGACTGCAAGAAGATCAAACCTATCCATTCTGAAGGAAATCAGCCCTGAGTGCTCACTGGAAGGACAGATCGTGAAGCTGTGGCTCCAATACTTTGACCACCTCATGAGAAGAGAAGACTCCCTGGAAAAGTCCCTGATGTTGGGAAAGATTGAGGGTACAAGGAGAAGGGGACGACAGAGGATGAGATGGTTGGACAGTGTTCTCGAAGCTACAAACATGCGTTTGACCAAACTGCGGGAGGCAGTGGGAGACAGGAGTGCCTGGCATGCTCTGATCCATGGGGTCACGAAGAGTCGGACGCAACTAAACAACAACATTCTATTCTATTCTATTCTATTCTACTCTATCACTTGATTGTAATAGAACCTCAAAACATTTTATAGGAAGAGAATTGCTTTGATACAGCTAACATCATGTTGAGTTTGGCCCTGAGCTACCCTATGCACCTTTAAGTGTAATACTTCTGTTACTTTTAACACCAGGTTGATCCCAGAGCCAGTCATATTAAGGGCATTTACAAGCAGCCTATATCAGCGTTTCTCAACCACTGTTCCGCGGCACACTAGTGTGCCGCGAGACGCTGGCTGGTGTGCCGCGGCGTGTGGCGACGAGAAGGGCGATTTGCATTGTCACGTGCTTGGCGGCTGCCAATAAGCAGCGCTGACCCGCCGGAAAGCAATATTTCTCCTCCTCTTTCCCAAAGCTCAGTGCAAACAAGCCTGGCGGCCGCCAATACACATTACTAACCCGCCGGAAAGCAATATTTGGCAAGTGTTTCTTACAGTCATAATTATAATATAGGGCGGCACAGAGTTAAATTTTTTAACTTTTTTAATGGTGGTGTGCCTCGTGATTTTTTTCACGGAACAAGTGTGCCGTGGCCCAAAAGAGGTTGAGAAACACTGGCCTATATTACCTTTATGTGCAGATTGCTGACAAGATTGCACCTAAAAACAAAGATCACATAGCACTTTCCTCCTCAGCCATGTTTTTCCTATTGCCGATTGTTCAACTTTACACAACTGAGCTTGCTGACATATTTTTCCCATGAGCTATGGTATCCTAGCTATTGTAGGTTTATCAGGGTTTTCACCTTTATTATTGATTTTTTAAAACAAGCTTTGTTTCCTGTTTATTTTGGAAGCATTCTTATTATGCTGACTTGAGAAAATAGGAAGTCTGCATTTCTACTATGCCAAGCTACATACTTCTGTATTTTAGAAGGACAATATGCCATGTTCTTTCCTTATACGTTGGGCCTGTGCAGAATAAATACATTAATGTAACACAATGTGCTCTTCTGGCAGTATGATTTTTGCTTTTAATATAACTCTTTATCCATCACTGTTCTAACTTGGCTGCTATTCCATCTTCCCAATGCTTTATAAGGAGATAAAAAGTGGTGAATATAGTGGTGAGAATAGATATGCTTAATATTCTCAATATTCTTAAATATTGAACAGATTTCTAAATGAGACACTGCAATGTTTTTAAAAGCTGCTTTTGCGGTGATTGCCAAATAAATCCAATTAATTTTAAAAGCTGCTTTTGTGAAATTGCTTTTATCCAGCTTAAAAACACACTCGGAAAACATGCCAAATTGGACAATACTAATTAGCTTTTGTAAATGGAAAGCTGCTGTAGTCTAGTAATAGACCTTCTTTAAGTACATCTTTTAATCGTTTGTAATTTTGGTTGTCTTAAAATTTTTCAGTGACATTGGCTAAAATATTTCAGAGATGTGGGTTAACAGTTGTTAGGTCAAGGCTTATTGGGTAGCCATCAGACTGTGGCACTGCTCTCATTCAAATGTCAACGTAAACCATGGTTAATATTTTTCTGTGAACCTGTAGTTGGTTCCCACTTCATTTCTTCCCAAGCAAAGTGGGAGCAACATGCTGAGCCTTTGCTTACTGTTATGCCTGAACTGGGATCATAGTTTGTTTCCTGACCAAACCTCATTATATTAGTAGTACAGATAATATTTGAACCTGAGAACCAATCTGTGATTGAGAAACACATTTTGGATACATTTTTATACATAAAATATCTAGACTCTAGATACCTTGTATACAAAAGTACTTTGGCAAGAGGTTAAGTTGTAATGCCAAGGCTGCCTGCAGTCAGTTTAATTAACTGTGGTTTGAACTGTGTGAGCCAAGTCTGTCTCTGATGATGCATGTAAATTGGGTATGTATTGAACTAGAGTTCCTCAGAAATAAAGCAATGTTTCTACTAACTGATTTGCTCTAAAGGCAGGCAACAGGGAGATGATATGCAGCCTGGCATATCCATGCAGAAGAATGAGGTGTTTGATTGTCACTGTAGGCTGGGAATACAATTCCTTGAATGTTCCTTCACATAAATAAAAATAAATAAAATTTCATTTCAATTAAATTAATAACTTGTCAGGAGACAGTCTAGCCCAGCCCGCAGCTTGCTATGCTAGTTTTCTGCTTGCTAGTAGGGCTCCCCCCTTTTATTTAAATGCAAGGCAGCATTTAAAAATGTTATTATCTCCCATCTAGTTATGCCGTGTGTGTGTAGGTGTAGGTGTAGGTGTGTAGATCTCACTTTGCTGTCTTCAGAGAGTTTGAGATTTTCTCATTCTTCTTGCATTTATTTTCCAGTAAAGTATATTAACAGTGCCATCTGGTATGCTTTCCAACACTGTTCTTATTCCTCTGCTTTTCCTTTACACGCAGGATATTCGGACCACTTTCAGGACTCATTTGAGGGATCATCTTGGAATCTTGGGGGTATTTCTCTTGCACTTTACTCTGCCTTGTTCTCATACTCAGGCTGGGACACCCTCAATTTTGTAACTGAAGAAATAAAACACCCAGAAAGGTAAACGTTTCCTAAAGCTATTTCACCTTTTTCACTTTGTTTGAAGTATCTCCTAAGAGTCAATCTAATTGAAAATTCATCTTGAAGTGTGAGAGAACTTTATCTCTAGCTGAAGAAATATTTTACATGGACATAAACAATTCTGAACCTTGACACTACAAAGAGTAACCAACAGAATTTCAAAGCCTGAGAGACATTAAGAAAAGCTTGACTTGCTGTAGCAAACTGCACATTGTTTCCAACTTGCAGGATTGACAAAACTGGACATAGTCAGGGCTGCCCACCCATCAAACTAGGTGAGGTGACCACTTCAGGTGGCAGGATCTATAGGGGCAGCAGGTGTGGCCTCTTAGAAATTCATTATACACTGCTGCCGTTGCTGCCGCCGCCGCCACCACCGCCACCACCACCACAGTAACATCAGTGGCTGCAGTGTGTTCCTTGGAGGTCAGATCTGCTATCTCCTTGGCAACTCCCCCCTGGTGTCACCTCTACAGCAGCCTCTTGGCAAATAGGAGGCCCTGCTGGTCTCTTCCTATCCCTAGGAGGGAAAATGGTGAGGGTTGCCCTCTGGGGTCTCCTGGGTTCCACACTTGCCCAGCAAGATTTAGAGCAGGCCCCTTCCCTCCTGCACCCCACAATGGCCTTTGATCCCCACTTCGACCATTGATTAAAGTTGGTTTGATTCCCTTTTGCCTTGTCTTAGGCCTAGTTCTCATTGATGCAACACTTTGGACTTTTAAATGTGGGCTCATATAACTGAATGACAGCTCCATGGAAAAAGAAGAATCTTTGTGCATTGAAAAGATGGTGCCAGGGAGGAGTGTTGTAGCCTTGCCTTTTTCTATGTATAGCACTGTTTTCAGCATGGAGGAACAGTCACGTAAATTTCTCCCTGGAGTGTGAAGTGGTGCAGCCTAAACACCTCTGTGAGAAGTAGGCCACAAAAGTAATGAAAATAAGGCATTTTCTTTAGCTTGTTTTTAATAGAACTCCTAGTTCTCATATGAAGCTTTTATCAGTCTAAATGTGTTTGTAAATACCTGATATTACAGTAAGGTAAATAAAGGTAAAGGACCACTGGACAGTTAAGTCCAGTCAGAGGCAACTATGGGGTGCGGCGCTCATCTCGCTTCAGGGCGAGGGAGCTGGCGTTTGTCCACAGACAGCTTTCTGGGTCAAGTGGTGGCTAGCATGATTAAACCACTTCTGGTGCCATGGAACACCGTGATGGAAGCCAGTGTGCATGGCTGCAGTACCTATTTATTTACTTGCAGTGGTGTGCTTTCGAACTGCTAGGTTGGCAGAAGTTGGGACAGAACAACGGGAGCTCACCTTGTTGTGCAGTTTCGAACTGCCGACCTTCCGATCAGCAAGCCCAAAAGGCTTAGTGGTTTAGACCACAATGCCACCCGCATCCCTTGTGATATTCCAGTAGGTATTAGTCAGGATGAAAAGAGTAACAGCTACTTTTTGTTAGGATCTCTTACTCGCAAGAAGGACCCTGGCAGAGACACATGCCTGACTGGCATGTTTTCTCCCTCCTGGTCGATCGTTTTGAGCTTCAAAAGCATTCTTCAGCCTGAACATCACAGCAACTGATACCAACTGACACCAGCACACTTACGGATCCGCAGAGTTTGCGCAGTTGCATAACAGACCTCAGCAACTCAGCATTTGGCTAACCTACGTTTATTTACATATAAACACACACGGAGGACTGCAACATGGCTCCCTCTCTAGCATCAGACAGCAAAGAGAAAAGAACAAAGAACAATAGTCCCACTCCAGGAAACGCAGTAACACAAACATCCTGTCTCCGTCACGTCCCACTCTGTGGAATGAAAACATATACCATCATGTGATAGACAACAATCCCATGAATGCAAACACGAGGAATGAATCTCTAACACTTCTAAATTGTGTGTTTGTGTTTTGTTTTGTTTAACCAGGAACCTGCCTCTAGCTATTGCTGTTTCTATGCCAATTGTGACAATTATCTACATATTGACCAATATAGCATATTATACAGTGCTGGATATTAATGCTGTGCTTTCTAGTGATGCAGTGGCAGTGGTAAGTCTGATATTGCTGCTGTTATGTATGTTTATGCATTTCACTTTGAGTAAGTTGCATCTTGAGCTGTGCAGCCTTTTTATGATTCAGATGACCCAGTTTCTATATGATCTAGAACTTTTGGGCACTGTTTATGGCCAGACTACCTTTTGATTTCTCCAAACTTGTGTGTATACATCCAAGTGAATTGGTGACAGTCATCCAGAATGAAACCAACAACCTCTAAGGATGCAGTTTGGAGGCTTATATATATGTGAAAAAATTAACCTTCCCCAAGAATTGTTTTCAGTTGATTGACTGAAGTATAATTTATGCAAAAATAGTAATGCTAAATTTATCAGATTGGATTCAGATTAAGCAACTTGCGCTTAAATCCCATTTATTTCAATAGTAACTAAAATTAAGTCATGACTTGCAGTCACCATTTGTTTCAGTGGGAACTTAGAGCAACTAACTTAGTCTGAATTCAACCCTTTGTATTTAGGGCTGTTAGAAATTGGTAAAATCAGTCACTTGCAAGGTCTCAGACCAGTTTAGCTATTCATGGAAAATGCTGCCCTATTTATAATAGAAGAGACTGCAGAAATGCTGTCACTTTAGGCAAGACTGAAAGTAGCATGCATGTGGGCTGGACATGTAGAAAGTAAAAATATTCTGGGGAGAGTCTGCATCAACACTGTAACAGAGTGAGTTCTTGGGCTGTTGCTTCAGGCAAGAGACCCAAGCCAGGTTGGAAGAAGGGGGGGGATGCATTGCTCTAACCCACTATCTTCCACTGTGACAATGAATGACATATCCTGTTGCCAAGCAGTAGGAACACTACTGGTTTGCAGTTTGGGTAATCAAGGGAATCTGAATAGGGTGAAATTGGGGAAACCTACTGACAACATCCTGCTTGCTCCCCCCCCCCAGTTTTCTTATACAGTTTATTCTATGAATTGCATGAGATATTTTGCAACTAATGCACAAAAGGTATTTGAAAGATATTTTGATTTTATATTCATTCCAATGTTGATCTTTTGACATCTGACCTACTATCTGATTTCTTATCCATTTACTTATGTAGGTATTTAAATGCCTAACATTTAAAGAAATCATTATGGGGCTGATAGGATACTTCTCTGCTTTCTTTTCCAAGAACTCAGTTGTGTTAAAGGTCACTCCAATTACTGTACTATAGAATACTATATAGGATATTTACAACTTTTTAATGACATATGAGGGATCTAAGCCTTTTTAGGTCAGCACACTTTACCAAACAAATTTGTTTTTTTAAGGGGGAGTTAAGCTGAGTAGTTACCGGTAAGTTGTTGTGTCTTAGAACAAGCTTCTTAAAATTTTGGTGTTTTGATCATTCTCTTTAGACTAATCTAACATAGCATCCCAAATGTAAAATTTCCAGGCTCAAATACACAGCAAGAAGCTTCTTGTAATTTGGCCAATGTGAAATTCATTGGTTTATGTTGCCTATTTGTGATTTTAATCTTTTTAGTTAGAAGGGTTATTGGAGCTTTAAGTAATCAGATTTCATTATTAATCCATTCACTACTTTCTGGCTGCAGTTCAGGAGAAGTTGCGCTACTGGACTTGTCCAACTGTGCATGTGTGAAGCTGGAATTAGGGACACAGTACTTATCTAAGCCTTTAATATTCAATCAGTCAGTTTCATTGTTATATTCACATACATTTACATTGTTATATAGAACATCTTACACATTCATGAAATGTACTATTTAAATGAAAACTGATTGAATATTATTAGACACTCCTAATAACACTCACAGTCTCGCTCTTTACTACTACTGTTACTAATTAGGCCTGTTTGTATCACCCAGATTATAGTTAATCCAGTTTATAAATTGTGGTGTTTTCTTTGTGATGATTTCTTTTCAGAATATCTTGCAGAAAGACAAAACCAGCTTCACAGAGTGAACAGGTTTTTTAACAGTTCTTTGGAATTAAACCTGGCAGATTCCCCCATTAATCTACTCCAATCCTTTAAATACTGAATCCTTTAAATACTGGAATGTTATGCCTAAAGTACTAACAAAATTAAATACCTAATATCTACAGTATATGGGGTTTTATCTAAGGCTGGTCCTATTAGACCCATTGAAGTTAATGGACATGACTACCTTAATTACCTTCATTAATTTAATTGAGTTTACTCAATTGAATACCAACAGGACACAGGAACAAGTTTCATCTAGACATTGCAGACGAGAAGCTGGAAAATATAACAGAAGGCTTCTTCCACCCTATTTTACATATGCAAAATGAAGGCACAAGCCTGCCTTTGTTTCTGCAGCTAGCTGAAATTTGAGGCATGGTTTCCTATTTGAAATCCTATGCTCAAGCTACTGGAAGGCTGAACTATGGTTTGGCAATCTTTAGGCATGCATATTTGATTTTCATCCTTCCCATCAGATGTGCCGATTATAGCCCTGATTTCCTTGTTGAATATGCCATTGTAGCATACAAATTGGTGAATTTGAGTTTATGCTTCGCATCTGAAACCAGAACTAGAATGCTCAAATCTGAGATTTGGCCATTGGTATGAACCAGTCTAATCTCTCCCCATAGTGGATTAAGTGCAGATGTACTGGTGGCTGTCTGCAAATCGTGGTTTAGGTACACACTCCTCACCCATCTCCCCTTTCAAAACCAATTTCCTCTCCTTTCTCTTGTCATAAATAGCTTTGTGTTCCTCTCAAAACCATGGTTTGCCAATTTGCTTCAAAACACACATCTTCAATTTGTGATGGATCCTCCTAAATACACAAATCACATCAGTGAGTGTGTAACACAAAACCCATGGCTAACACTGAGAATGGAAGACATGAAGGAAATTGCTCCAGAGAATGAGGAATGTGGAAGTAGTGCATATTCCAAAGGTTGACCTCCAATTTCAGTTTGCAAACCATGGTTCACAGGGAACCAGTTTATATCTGTACAATTATACTGCTGTTGCTGTTATGTATATATAAAAAACTCTAGCTCTGTATATTAGCCATCCTATTTCCCAAGCAGCACTGACGGTACAGGCCTGCTATTCTGCATTCTCTTTTTGGAGAAAAAGAATGGGACATCATTCCTCAAATGTGGAGCAGAAATGCCACAATAGTAGTGAAATTAGAGTAGAAGGTATTTTCACTGAATGATAAAGGAAGAGGAAATATTTAATTATGGAGGCATGACTTGGGTGGTGCTGAGGGAAATCAATGAAAAATGCAGAGTTGCAGTAAAAATAAGGAAGGTCATCAATGAATTGTAGGTCATTATAAGAGCAGCAACCATAAATTATTTGGGGTGTATTTCTTGGTAAAGCTTTCAAACAAGTATATTTCTGTCTCCTTATGCTAAAAGCCATCCTTTCCTTAAACAATTTAATTTGGAGCTATTCAGGAGTCAGACTGTTTTATTGCTTTTTTATAATTTGTGATGCAGCATATTTGCCTAGGCAGGGCAAAAAAGCAGAATCATTTAGCAATCTAATTTGTTCAAGATTGCCCACAATTCTCTGTACCTTGGACTTTCTAAAACAGTAAATTCAAATTGAATTTATTTCTGAAATTCAATCTAACAGGACTTGAACTTCAGAGCAGGAAACATTTTCCACATCTGCTGATGGGTTGTTTACTCTGTTGTACAGACTGGGTACTTTTTTGACTATATATTTTACAAAGAAATCTCTGTGTGGACGTTCAACAGGTTTTAATTTTTCTCCATTCCCCCTTACATTAGACATTTGCTGATCAAGTATTTGGCATGTTCAGTTGGACAATCCCGATTGCTGTTGCCTTGTCCTGCTTTGGTGGACTCAATGCATCTATTTTGGCATCATCGAGGTAAAGAGTCTATTTTTAGTACTCTGTAAGGCTATACCTACCCCAAAGAGAGAGGGAGGGAGGGTGGGGGGTTTACCATTGTATGCTTGGTATAAATTGTACAGGCTTGGGTGGGGGATGTGGGGTGGCCCGAATAGGTCATGGGTCGGGACAGGGTGGGCCCAATCACAGGGATGAGGGGGGTGACGGGAGTTTGAAGGGGGACTCTGAGGCTCCATTTAACATAGTATTAGATATAACTGTCAAATCTGACATCATCATCATAGTCTTCTTCATCATTATTATTATTGGTAGGCTGTTCTTTGTTGGATCCCGGGAGGGTCATTTGCCTGACCTTTTGTCAATGATCCACATAGGAAGATTTACACCAGTCCCAGCACTTCTCTTCAATGTAAGTTAACTACTGTGGCTTTTTATACCTCTATAATGGAGTAACTAGATAGATTTTTTAGTTACAGATGTTGCACCTTGTATATACCTGATGAAATGTAGAAACTCTGATGCTCCCTCAGTGTGGACGGTGGACAGAGCTAGTAGAACTTATTAAATTTCTTCATTTTGTAACTCACCCTGTCCCTATAAGTTAGAATTGTAAATGGAAACAACATATTCCCTACTTAACCTCTGGATATTGAATCTCAGCCCAAATTAGATTATACTTTAATTTATGTGCTGCCTTTCCACAAAGGAAATTGTGTTCAAGACTGCTCAAAATATACAGTGATCAAAACAGCTGTACTTTAAAATTACCAACAAGCATTTCATTAATAAATGGGGCATGCCATCGGGGGTGGGGGTTAAGCTTGGAGCTGCCAGGGGGTAGATGTTGTATCATTGTGAAGTAGCCACTTAGGATACCTTTCTGCATACCTCTGTTGTTCTGAACTGTGCCCATGCAGCACATTCTAAGAATGGGCTGACTGTGACAGATGGGAGTTGGGAGTCCAAAACATCTGGAGGGCTGCAGGTTTGAGGAGGCTGTGTTATGGTGACACTGCCAAAAAAAATGAGCAAGTGCTGCTAATGACAGATAATTTTTTTAAAAAAATGTCTCTCCTGAGGTTTTCATGGTATTTATCTCCTTTTTCCTAACAGTGTACCATGACTCTCATATACTTGACTGTAGAAGATGTATTCCAGCTTATTAACTACTTCAGCTTCAGCTATTGGTTCTTTGTGGGACTATCAATTGCTGGGCAACTCTACCTCCGTTGGAAGCAACCAGATCGGCACAGGCCACTCAAGGTGAGAATGATAAAGGCTCAAATTCTGTAGTTAATACATTCAGAAACATTATACCAATGTGCGAGCCTTGCACTGTGTCATTTGTTAAACTTTCTAGGTAGGCAGAAATTTGTTTCTAGATTGGCATAAGGTGGTTTCTGATGAGAATCTTACGCTTGAAGACAATGAAAAAAGTACAAATTGGAGTGTGACTTGGCAGTTCTTGATTCTAGTTCATTTCCTCTCTTACAGTTGAGCCTGTTTTTCCCAATAGTCTTCTGCATATGCTCAGTATTTCTGGTGGTGGTGCCTCTCTATAGTGACACCATTAATTCCCTGATTGGCATTGGCATTGCACTCTCAGGGATTCCAGTATACTTCGTGGGAGTCTCCTTACCGGTTTCCAAAAGACCACCCTTTGTCAGCAAGATTTTAGGTAAGATATTTTGGGGTGTGTGTGTTTCTTTTAATGAATGATTAATACAGTGGTACCTCGGGTTGCATACTCAATCCGTCCGTTCACACCCCCAAAAGTATGCAGCCTGAGCGGCGCGCACGCGCAAAGTGCCAATAGAGCACTTGTAGGAATGTATTTACCACTGATGCTGCTGCCAGTCTCATTTCAGTAAGCCAATGATTCTGAACTGTTACTGTGTAGGTAGTTACCTGGTTAATTGTTTATTTTACTCTTGGGCAGGTGCTGTCACTCGAGCCACTCAGCTACTTTGCTACTGTGTTCTGACAGAAATGGATACTTTAGAAGAAAAGCTAGAAACCAAATCTATATAAAGATGCAAAAGTGACTAAAAAGGTAAAACAAGATGCTCAAGAAATGATGAACTGACAGAAAACTTCGCTGGAATCTGGAATTATTACTAAACTTGGATTCTTGCCAGATCATACTGTGTCATGATCTAGCGTTTGATTTTTTTTTTTTATAAACTGGTTGAAAAGCCAGTCTTCTCAGGCATAGAACTTACTATGATTTTCATCTACAGATTCTAAACTTTTCTTTAATAGTGAAATTGAGTGTTGTATTCTAGAGCTCAGAAATAGGCAGCCCAGCAAGAGGCTTGATACAAATTCCAAATGGCTGGAGTTTGAAAGGCACCAATAATTCTCCCGACTTATCAACAATCCAGCTGTTTTGTGTGAAGTAGTCCTTTGTAGATTGACATTAATGACAAACTATTGCATAAGAGGAGTTGAATTTGTCACTAAAGATCCAGGGACTGGTTCCTTTACCTATAGCACACTGGATGGCAGTTAATGCCCTGAAGCTGCTGTTCTCTCCTTCACATGAAAGTTTAGCTTTTTTATTATTAAATAAAGTAAAACTTTTATGCTTTAGGAAAAGCTGGTAAGTTTTTGTTTTGGGCAATTCAGATTAGAACCCACACAAGGTAATACAAGTTTGCTCCATCATCCATGAATAACATGTAATTGAAGATGGCAATCATATCTCCTCTTGAGTCTCTCCTTATCCAGGCCAAACGTACCCAACTCCCCCAATTGGCCTCATAAGGCTTGGTTTCCAGACCCTTGGCCATCTTGGTTGCCCTCCTGTGCACATGTTCCAGCTTTTTCAATATCCTTCAGTCTGATACTGTAATTTGGTAAACTGATTCTCAAAGAAGCTGGATGATCTATGGTTATTCTTGCCATTCTTTCTATGTAAGAATATTTCACTGAATTTTGCTGTACAAAAAAACCCAAGGAGCTTTGTAATAGAACTCACTGAAGGACAAAATAGAGAAGCAAGCCTCTCAATTAGTTTGATCCCCCACCCTTTATGGAATTTATGTTTTTAGACTTAATGCTGTTCAATATTGAATTTGTTTGCATGATTGGTTTACATGCTTGGGGCGGTCAGTTCAGCTGGGAATGCTTTGAGGCTGCAATACCCACTTACCTGAATGCAAGTCTAAGGAGGCTTACTTAGGAGTAGACACTCTGCTATGAAGCTGAAATTCTATGCACACGTATCTGGACGTATGCTTCATTTAACATAGGACCGATGAGTAAATACTCATATCATTGCACTGTTCATCTTTTTTACCTGTTGGTGTTTTAAGCTGGAAAACAGGTTCATTAATGATATGACCTTTCCTTTTCTTTGGGAGTAATCCAGCAGATGGTAGCATTTGGGACAACAGTCATTACAAGCAGCAGCAGCTGCTGCTACCAACTCCTTGTCCTCTCATGCTGCTTGGGGCCAGCTGCTCAGTTTGGACATGGCAGGAACTGAAACAAGGAAGTCTTTCAGCAGCAGCATGCTCACCAAACTGTGCACAGCAACTGCTGCAATCACCTCTTCTCTCACCTTATGATGTCTGAGTCTGGTTGCTAAGTTTAGTGGTGGCAGAGACCACACTGAGCTCCCCACCCTCCAGTGGCAGCTACCTGGGCCGGTCTGCCCAGCAACAGTGGTGGCGGGTGTCACCTCTGTCCTTGTGACCCACATGTTTAGTAGCAGCAGGAACCACATCAAAACTTCTTACCAATAGCTTCCCAGGACAGTGTGCCCAGTAAACAGCTTGTAGTGTAGTTGCAGGAGCAGCTGCTTTCTCTCTCATTCCCAGTGTTATCTTCTCAGTTTGTCAGTGGAGTGTGTGTGCCACTAGCAGTCTTAACTTCCAGCAAGAACTGAGACTGGCTGGCTGGGATAATTGCTGGAAGGCATATCACATGTCAGGGGTTGGCTATGGGAGAGTTGCAGAGGGGCTTCCATGCAACCTTGCTAATCTGTCCTGCTCCTGCAGGCAAGTGTCCTGCCTGCAAACTGCCACACTTACATGGGTTTTCTAGTGTTAAATAATATAAATATATGTGATTGCTGAGGCAAAAGACAAAGGATTTTCTGGTTATTTCTACATGGCTAGTTGAACAAAACCCTATCTGCATTTGTTAAATAATAAAAATCCCAGAACTTGACATCATTGTCTAAATATTAGTTTGAATACTGTAGTGCACAGTCCTATAAGAGGGCAACTATATAGCTGCAGCTTGAGGAAAAATACTGAACTCTGTCAATTCAGGTGTCTTATTTGTGACTAAAGGACTTGAAACTGCATTAATAAGCATGTGATTGTGAAAAAAGTTGGGCTTTCCTGTACTGCGGATTTTAATGGTTTAGTGTCACAGCTGGATTTATAATCTGGCCCATTTATTCAGATATTCCTTTGGTGTTTATTTTTTTACCTGCATAAAATGTGAGACTTGCTTTGAGGTTCATTTTTTTAGATTTAACAGAATGATTCAAAATGTACAGTCAACCCAAAATTGAACAACCCATCTATCCTAATGCTTCTTTAGTAGGTTTGAATCTGGAATAAAGCATTTTACTTTTATTTTCAATAAACAGCTATTTGAAATTGTATAAACATAATCCTTAAAAGCACACACTTTTATTTTACTTCCACGTGTAAATTTGGCATTCCTTTGTAAAGTTTCCTCTAGATTATTACACTCCCAACATACTGTTAAAAAGACTGCAAAGGATAGCTCCTGATCTGTCCAACTGATTGTAATGACAATGGCTGCTTTTATATAATGTCAATGTGTGCTGGAACTTTGTGGGAGGAGGATGAAACTTCCACTATGTGGGAATAAAATGGTGAGACGCTGATACACCTGCTCCATTTTGTTTGTGAAGAAAACATACACTTAATTAACCATACTACTTTGAATGCATACATATAAGAAAAGTGACATGGGGCAGGAAGAATGTCAGTACTGCTGCGGCAGTGTTGCATATGCCTTTGGTTAAGAATTACAAGAAGGGCAGCAGCAGAACTTTGAAGCATAACCTTGCTATGCATGCAGGGATATTTAGACTGTATCTTGAGTGTCATACAATTCCCCCCCCCCCCACTTAATGTGGAAATGAAGCTGGGGAAGAGGATGTTCCATCATTTTAATCTCCAGCCACCTACCAACCATCTGGAGGCATAACCCTCACCCCCATTCCATATTATTTTAAAGACATGCTGCTGTGGGCCTTTGCAGAGCGCTAAGACTAGCATTTTTTGTGTAGGTTGGTTTTATTTATTATTTAGTCTGGTAAAGCTGGTTTTGCTCCATCCTTGTTTATTTATTTCTGGTTGAAATGTTTTAGTGTTACTTTTGCTTTGTAAACCCCCCCCCCCCACAATATCCAAAGTTTCACTGAAGAAAAGTAGCACACAGAGAGCTCCATGCTCAAGCCTTTCTGAAAAAAGGAACTCCAACAGATTTTTTTTAAAAAATGCTGCTTTGTACCTTTCCCACTACATGAGAGCAATTGAAACTGCAGTTAATTAGGAGCCTGATCCAGTTGGTTACAGATACACATGGAGATGTGTAAACTTGGATGAGTTCTGTTGTTCATGTTTATATTGGTATCACGGCAACATACACAATCCCAATTTACTCTCATAACAAGCCTAGAAGATAGGCTTTATACAAACGCTCAGCAACACATTGCAATGCACTGGTCCTCTTGTACTGGTATCTGAGTGGTGAGAAACCATGGCAATCACTAAATTTTCTGTTGCTTGCAGCAACAGGGGGAAAAAACCCCTCACTGGCTAGGAATTATTAGAAAAAGCACTGAAAGCACAGTAATTCGGTATTTTTTTATCCAACCCAGCAAAGGAGGTATGGGTGAAAACTCAAGATCTCTAGGGCCCATCTTCACCTGCATCACAATGAAAATCTGGTAGGACTTGAAGCAAGACCAACATTTAAATCCCTGTTGAACAGCAGATGCTCCTAGCAGTGGACCTGTCTTCCAGGGGACTGTAACCTCATCCAGAATAAGCCATCTTCTCACCTCAATAACTCAGAACATAATAACCCTTTTTCAGGATTCAACTTCAGTTCATTGTCCTGCAACCAGCCTACCACCACCTCTAAAGCCCTGGGTCAAGCATCTGCCTCTTCTGAATCAGATGGAAGAGAGATAGAGCTGGGTGTTACCCACATATTGGTTGACTCCAAAACTCTTGATGACTTGTCAACAATGTCATGTTAGGTTCTGGAGGCAGACAGAAATGGATCCAAATAATCTGTTCTCACAAAACATACCTGAATATGGACTGCCGCCACCCATTCAAACACCTTGCTCTAAAAGGGGATATTTGCCATTAGACAATAATTATTAAAACACTTCTGGGGCCACAGTTAGACCCTACCGAAGGAATGCAATACTGTTTCCCTCAAGGTAGCTGGAACTCACCCCTACCCCAGTCAAACCCAATGCAGCTCATCTTGACCTTACTAGAAAGAAAAATGAAACGAGTCAAGAAACTGTCGGTGTTGTCTATAAACTTTAGGCAACTTACTGAACAGTACAGTAATACATTTCACTGGATTACCAGCAAACTATCTACTTAAAAATACCTACTGGTAAGGGCCATGTCAGAGGGGGGGGAAATCAGTCAAAGAAACTATTCAACAAAAGCTACCTTTTATTTGCATATTAAAGTCAATAGGAACTCCATACTACTCGGCAATCCAATCATACTAAAGTGCAAAGATCAACAATTCACAGAATGAGTAATGGTCTCCTGTCAATCTATGGCAGAAACTCCATTTATGGCAAGAGACAGACCTTGAAAGAGTTGTTCAGAATACATATCTGCTGTCTGCTAATTCTATTTTTTCTGCATTTCCAGTTTTACCTGAAAAACTAGAACATTTCTTATAGAAGGTAATTTTTTCTTGCTTAACTTCAGAAGTAGCCTTCAAAGATTCCAACATAGTAAAAACTGATATCCATCATGTTCAGAGATGCCCTACCCACATAGTGCACCATATTATGGAGACAACAGCTGCAAGAATAGGGATTAGATTTCTCAATTTTAGATACATAATTTAAAGTCTCTTTTTTACCCTTGAACAACCAGTGACACCCAGGCTTCCATAAGCACTGTAGCATTCACTGTACATAAGCGGTACAATGTATGGATGTGGTGTCATGAACTTCCAAATTCACATATAATTAAAGTAATATCTTCAGAGCACTAAGGTTCCAGTGTTCTACTCAGAATCCAGCTCCTGCAACCCATCATACTCGAATTCCAACAAGACATCAGACCGATATTTTTCCCATGTTCTCCTGATATATCCATTATCTTCATCACTGATGCTTCCATGCTCTGATTCTAGGAGGAAAAAAATAATTTGGAAACGTGAGAAAGATTTTACAGGATACAATGATGTTTAGGTTTGCATTTCTGTCAATGCCCCAAGCACTGTATTTTCCTCTATTTGCTTATTGTCTCAGATTGCTCATCATCTCGCCATCCACTTCCCAGTTCAAATTAGAAAAGTGACGTGTTATATTATATCCATCAAGGTTTTTCTATGTGGGCTACTCATTCTCAGGGTAAAACAGTATTGGGTTTCACTTGGGTCTTCTGCCACCTAGTTTGGGAGTAATGGAAGTAAAATTAATGGTTAACACTATCAATTAAAGTGAAACTGCTGACTGGCTTGCCCATCACATCAAATACCTTCATCTTCCCCAGGGAGGAACTCATCTTCATCTGGGTAGTCATTTCGCCAATTGTTCTCATTGTTCTCATCATCTTCATCATCATATATTTCTTCTGCAATGTGATTTTCATCCACCTGCATGTTAAAATCGAAAAGCATTTTCAGAGTTGAAAGTCTCCACTGTAACTCATTTGCTAAGCATCAACTAAAAAAAAAAGTTAGCCATCAGAAATGAAAAGTGATGGATTCCATAACCACCACCACCCTGCTCCAGGTGTTGATAGACCTGCATGGCATATGGACAGATATGTTCCCCCATCCCTGCTGAAATCTGTTTTATTTATGCCGATTAAAATGTGTGTGTGTAAAAACCTTTATGCCTTTGAGCAGTTAGCAAATACAACTTGTGTTCTGCAAGCACAGACAACTTTCCTGAATCTAAGGATTATTCAAGAATGTGAATGAGCAAATCTTGCACTGTTCCATTCTGCCTAATGTGTGACTTGCCAAAAAGTAAAAGTGTTCCTGTCCTCCACTTCAAATGGACCCTTTCCCAACTTGATGTTGGTTCAAATATGAAGGGGGAGTTTCCATATGTCTGCATCTTATGTGGATTGGTTTGCTCTGTGTTGAGTGCATGAAGTGAAATTTATAAAACATTCTGATTTATCAAATTTATTTCAGTTTTATCTAATAAACAGTGTTTGGGAGTTTATTTCAGCTATCAGTCATAAATGTAGTCTAACCCATTTGGATATTCCTGTAAGTCAGTCAAACCAAACCTTGTCTTTAAATGTGATTAGTAATTAAAATACAAATTAAGGAATTAAAATAGCAGCTACAAACATGTAGTTTTGTTGCGGCTGTAAAAAATGTCAAGAACTGAAGGGCAAATGCACTATTTCTGACACTGCCCTCTCTGAAAATGGTAATTATCTACATGCCCCCATATATTTGCTTTTCTACTCTAATGTTGAGCTAAATTCACAGTAGGTTCTCATTCTCTTCTTTAGTCCCCTTTGTCACTTATTTAACATTCTTTTCCATTTGCTTACCAATTCACAATCCTGGGTGTAGGGCTGAACAGACAGTATGTTCTCAATCCAGCATGGAGATGCTGTTTCCATGCAGTAGATGTCATAAACATATTCCTCCTTTAAATTATGCTCTGCTTCTTTCCTGTCTGTTATGGTTAAACTCTCACGAATCATTTCAACAGCATTACAGAGAATTGCATCTGAACCCGGTTTCTGTTAGATAGAACAGAAGTGTTATAAGCATCACAATGTAAACAGCTAAAAGAGAAAGTAATATGCAACTTCAAATTGCTGGTTGAAACCCCTTCAATAATAATAGTTACCTCCTGTTAAATGCAAGAGCAAAATACAAATTTAACTTTGACTATCTTGTGCTGGGGGAAGGAGGAAGATACAAGCCCCTTGTTAAAAAATGCATGTTCAAATATATCTGTCTCCCACCATTCTGCCTCTTACTCATTTACAAGCATCAATAAGTAGACACAGTCTTGATGTAACTAGAACACACTGGGCAGTGGATATTTCTTGCTAAAATCTCAAACAGTAATAGAAGGTAAATGTGACAAATTATAATAATCTTTCTAAAATTTTGTTCATTGGATGTTTTCAGCTAGAGCTGTTAAAGAGCACTAAGGAATAGGCTACTTTGTTTTCTATTTAGAATACTTGTATCCTGGAGACTCTCAACACAGTTACGAAAATACTGTACTGTACAATAATATCACATTAAGTGTAACATCAGGAAGAGAAATAACATGGTATCCATATTGTACCAAGATTATTCTAGCAGCATTCCCTGCCCTGATGTTGCTCTTGTCTACTAAGCAAAGCCCACTGAGGTCTTCTGCTGCAAGGGAATGGGGTCAAGCAGACGGAAATGTACTCAGCCCATGATGGAAGCAAGTGTAAGGTTTACTAATCCACACTGTCTAATAATTTCCTATAAGTCAGACTTTGTTAGCATAAATAACATGTTTAATGTCTATTGAAAAGATTTTAAAATACACACAGTGCCTGTTCCCTTTTTTTCTACTCCCCTAGCAATTAGGCTTTCTTCACCACATCACCACCACCACCCCTCCACCAAAATATACACAACAGGGAGACAATTCATTTTATGCCCTTTTGACCCTACTATTTTGTGTTTTGCATTACTTCTCTGTATCCATGTACATACCTGCAAATAGGATTAAATTTCACACAATACACTAATGTCTGTTTCTGAAAGGTGCTCGAAGTTATGCTATTCTGCACTGCATCCAACTGCTGGCATCTAGTGGTCAATAAGGATATAGACTTTACACATTAAGAAACAACCTGTCAATCACTATGACTTCAGGTTACTCAACTTCAAACAAATGAATCATGAGTGCACTCTTAAGCGTGCTCTTGATTCTTCGCAGCACAGCTTAAATTGAAGCTGTAGCTGCAAAGGAAGAATATGTTTACTGTACTTAGAATGTATATTGCGAATATACTTAGAAGTGTACTTAGAATGAGCTCTAAGGTTCCTCCCCCATTTTAGCTGAACTTTCCTGTGCCTAACATCATAGATCAGGTGTCAAGCCTGTCACAATTGGGTCAACTGAAAGTTTCCCATCATTGATCTAGCTCAATACTGTCAAAACTGATTGGCAACAGCTCTCCAGGGATTGAATTTGGGACTTTTTGAATGCAAAGCACATGATCTACAGCTAAACTGTGGGCCCTTCACACACACCAAAAGCAACAGGCTATGTACCCAAACAACCCTCATGTGTTTAATTGGAAACTGTTTTTGAAACATGAATTAGGAGGTGATTTTAGCTTTAAAAATTGAGCACCCAGAGACATGCAAACAGTGTAACACAAAGTTACATTGCCAACAAACACACCTGTAAGCAGCATCCTTTTTGTCACTCTCTTGAAATTTTTTACCTCTCCCAACTAGATTGCCAATTGTGCTAGTCAAAACCACTGGAAAGCATATTAAAAATGCTTGCTTATAAACTTCTCAAATTACTAGACATAAATATTCAATTCTGATTTGAGGTGAAACAATGATTTTTTTAAAAAAAAAACACCCTAAACTATGGTTTGGCATATTGACTGAACAGAAAACCTTTATTTGAGATTGGCTGGTAAAATACAATCAAGTGTCATGTTTTAGAATTAGGTTTGCAAACCAGAGTTCATGTATGGTTTATCATAATGTTTGCTTCCCCTCCAGGGAACAATTTACCTAAAAAGTGGAATGCTAAGCAGAGAAATTGAAAGCAGAGAAGAAACTCAAAACTCTGGTTTACTTACTAAATTTGGAATAAATCAAGCTATGGTTTGGATTCTAAACTATCACTAGCAGTGAACTACGGTCAATTTAACTACTGTAGATGATTTTCAAGGTCCTTTCCTATTATGATCCAATTCAAGGTTTGGTGGGATGTCTGAATAGTTCACATTTTTGTATAAACTGCTGGCTTGCTATATTTTAATCCAGAAACTTGACCAACCTGTAAGTGTGCGGCTGACATACCAGTATCCTTTTCTACATCCTCTTCTTGTTCAATATCAAACAACTGAAATTCTCCACAGGAGTCTGCAATACCATGGCTTTCTTCATGTGTAGTGTCTTCTTTTGCTCCAGAGACCAAATGGTTGCTTTTATTCAATTCCTCCCCATTTGCAGCAAGTACATCACTTTCTCCATCAGAGAAATTTGGTCGGTGGCTGGCAATTAGACGGTAGCGGCTTTCCTGTCTGCTAGCATACTTGGAAGAACGAAGGTCCTGAATTACTCTTTGGGCACTTCCTAGCGAAGGTCGCAAGAGTTCAGCCAATTTGTTTTTGCTTATGGCTTCTTTTACATACTTCTCAACAGACTCGTCCTGAGGAAAGCAAAAATGCAACTTCAATTCATGCCTTAAAAGCTTGTTATTTAAAGAACAAATCTACAGTCATAATAAGCAATTCACAAACACAAAGAAGAGTGTTTGCTTGCTCAGAGCCGAGTTGCTGTGTAGGGAAATGAATGTATACAAAACAAAGATAACAGGTAAACAATTCCATATATTCCGCCATCATAATCACTACAGAAACATACCTATCTAATTCCAATGCACAGTATATCTTCTCTATGCAACCTAGGGACAATATGTGCAAAGAAAGCCTGACTACAAATGACTATATCACAGACTTTTGGGGACAAAATCCATATTTAATACAAACCTGTATGTACAGTGTTGCTCCAATAGCTCAGTTTTAAAAGGGGAAAAAATACACTGGGCAAGTGCTTTTTAGGGGGGGAAATTGAGAGCAGAGAAATAGTGCAATGTATGGATTAACCCTTTCCCTGCCACTTTCTCAGAATCATCAGATTACATTTCTTCCAAGAACCAGATTAAAAAAGGATGTACTGTACAGTTGAATTGTAGAGATTTACCTCTTAAACCTTACTCATTTCTAAAGCTAAAGTTTGGGACATAGCAGGAAGTCTAGCACTATTGATGTCTACCAGGGCAACCCTTTGCATGTCATCTCCAAGCAAACCCCACCAAGTTCAATGGTACTTACATCCCTGAGTGAGTGTGAGCAGAGGACTACTGCTATGATGGTCATGTGCCCTAGTTTACAGAGGACAGTTCTCTATCTGAAGCACTGTCAGCAGACAGACCTCTACTTGAAAGGCAACTGGTCCAAGACCAGTTTAAAGATAAAGTAATAAGGGAGAGCAGGAGCAGGAAGTAGTGGTCCATCAATAGTACCTGAACAACATATTAAGCAGACACACAGTGCACCTGGTTACCATTCTTCCCATTATGGGAAGATGCATTTCTATTCAAATTACAGTAATTATTTCCAAATTTGCAACTATACCTATAAATTAACACATGCATGCAGATTTTATGCAGATCAATACCCTCTGCTTTGGCAAGATGTTAAGCAGCCATCCCAATCACAGCCTGATTCTCTTACTGTGCAATCCTACTCAAAAGCAGCTCCACTGAGATGAATGGAACTTAATACCAGGTGAGCTTATATAGCAACAGGGGTGTAGGAAGATAGGGGCAGTGGGGGTGGGCCGCCCCGAGCGGCGCAATCCCAGGAGCCCCATTGCGGCTGCCCGCCTCGCCCCCAAAACGCGTGTCCCACCCCTGTGCATGGCACGCCGTGCCCCCAAAACACGCCCCCCGCCCCCAGAACGTGTGCAACGTCCCTGGGGGCAGCTGCCTGCTCTCCGCCCCCGGTGACGGAGCATGAAGCTTCACCGCTGCATAGCAGAACAATGGGTTACCAGCCTTTACCTGATCACCTGAGGAAACATGCTTGCATTGAGAAAACATGCATTAACACAGGTGGGGAACTTGTGACCCTCCAGATGTTGTTGGGCTCCCAACTCCCATCAGCCCCCCCCCCCAGTCAGTATGGCCAGTGGGGTCAGACATGATGGGAGTTGTAGACCAGCAGCACCTGGAGGGCCACACAAATTCCCTACCCCTGAGGCACAGGACTGTAAAGCACTTCAACATGTATTTAAATATTAGTGTTGAAGAATTATAACCAAATTAATTGAGTGGGTCTTCTTTTCTTTTTCACACAAGAACAAACCACAAATTAAACATACACACAAAACAAATTTGGGTCGTTACATTCACAATCCCTGAAAAGAATTATTATTGGGAGTGAAGCTGTAACAGTCTTTCCCTAAAATTTAATCATTTTTATATCACCTAACACCTTAAATGTTTGAGATACAGATACAAACAAATAATGCCTTGCCTGTTTGGCATCGGATGGTCCTTAAAAGAGGGGGGGGAAGCGAGCAGAGTGAAGAAATTGTTATTAGAGAGATGAAAACAATATTATGAATAATGAGATCATGATTCCACAAAAGCACAATGGAATACTGAATAATAAGTCCTGGAATACAATCAGAGTTGGAAAGGACCAGGAGGATCATCTAGTCCAACTCCCTGCAATGCAGGAATCTTTTTGCCCAACGTGGTACTTGAACCCACAGCCCTGAGATTAAGAGTCCCACCTTCTACTAACTGAGCTATCCTAGGTGCTAAAATCATACTTTGCCGGAATCTGCCAGCTATACTCTTTTGACGAGTCGTGAAATACCACCATCTTTGCTACACAATCCATAGGTATGGCTTTGCTCCAGGAAACACGTAGGAGTCTTGCTTTTGAGTAGAACTATACATGACCGCGTTGTTAACTTCACTGCACATGATCTTTAACTAATTTTATTTTAGTTACAAGTAGGTAGCCGTGTTAGTCTGGCATAGTTGAAAGAAGACAAAAATTCTTCCAGTTAGAGACCAACTAAGTTTGTCATTAGCTCATACCAATGACAAACTTAGTTGGTCTCTAAGGTGATACTGGAAGAATTTTTTTTTATTTTAGCTACTTTTGATGCCTTTGCCTGAGGCCTACCTTATTGTTTCTGTGAGTATAAAACAGGCACCCCCAAACTCGGCCCTCCAGATGTTTTGGGACTACAACTCTCATCATCCCTAGCTAACAGGACCAGAGGTCAGGGATGATGCGAATCGTAGTCCCAAAACATCTGGAGGGCCGAGTTTGGGGATGCCTGGTATAAAGAATTGGCCAACTACGACGACCAACAGGCCCAAACAAGCCCAGACCAGAACACCGAGTTCTGTTCAACCGCACCTCCGAGGCTACGGTGGCCACCAGCTTGAAAAGATTCTTCTCCACTTCATCCCCGCCCGGTGTGGCAGCGTCTTCCTCCGTCCGGAGCCGCTTACAGGCCAACACCAACGCTTCGGCCGGCACAGCCCCGCCGCGCTTCCTCTTGACGCGCAGCACCGCGGCGCGCTCCATGGCAACCGGGCCAGACAGCGCCGCTCGCAGGGGATGACGGGAAGGAGAGTGAGAAAAGCTAGGCGCTGCTTCTCCTTTTCTCTACCCGTATCCGAACCTCCTTCGTTTACGTCACAGCCTTTTGACTCGTGCTCGTCGCTCCGCCTCCCGGATGACGCAAAGGTAGCGTTCATCCCGAGGGCCCAGTCTTCATGGTTCTCAAGTAAAACGCGTGGTTCCACGCGCGGGACAAGAAGGGTGGAATCGTTTTATTTGGGTAGAATTAATTAACAAATAGCAAGATAATAGTAAGAGAGGTTAGTAAGCTTCATGGCCGTTATGTCGTAACATTACATTGTACCTGACATTGTGTTATATAAATCTTACACTGATGCTTTTAGTTCTCTCCCGCTTTTCAGTGGAGTATAACCAACTACTGTATCATAGTAACAAACGCCAGAAATAAAAGAGATATCTGCATAGCACGACGAATTTCCGTGCCAAAACCAAGGACTGTAGAACCTATCAATATTACAAGCTTCTAGCCAACGCAAACGAGATCACACTATCCTGAGTCTTATTTCCCTAGTGCATTATAAAGATAATCCGTTTCTCCATAAAAGGGTTCTTTTTCATGTGTTTCGATTGCTTATATTTCCACTGTACTTGTTATATTCTTTTTCTCTGCTGTTCTTGAGCTTTTTAGAAAATGAAGGATATACATTTAGCTTTCTGCTGATTCCTCTGGGTCGTCATCTTGCCCTGCACACGGAGGCATCTAATAGCAACCGGAAGTGTTTAAATTGTTTACTGTTTCTCTCTATGGTGTGCGGTCAAAGCAGCGTTAAATAGTAATGGTGGGTTCCTTTCCCCCCCCGCTATTTCCCGTTTTGAGCGCGTTGCATCATGGGAAGATGGCGATGCCTAGCGCGTGAGGCGAGCGTTGACTGATAGGCGGAGGCAAGGTGAGGTATTGGAGTGACCGTTAGAGGCGGGTGGGGAGGCTTGACTGGTTTTTGCGGGGGGAACTTCCAGCTGACGACCCTCAAGTAGAGCGTAGAAGGCTCAGCAGCGCACTCTATCCCAGTTAGGAGGCCCTTGTGCACTCCTGCACAGAAGTCCTGGCCAAGGGGGCTCCTGAGTTAATTCTCATTTATTCATTTAAAAGAGTCGCCACCCCCCCCAAAAAAAAACTCTTTAAGGCGGGCTCCCAGCGCCCCTTCCAAATATCAGCCCTTGCTCTCGGACTCGCAATCTGAGATACGTGAACGATTGGAAGGAAGAAGAATTGAAGGAAGGAAGGTGGGAGAGAAAGCAAACTTGGGCTAGTACCTGCAGTTCATAGCTAGTAGTTCTTCAGACAAAAGGATCCAGGAGCATGTGCAGAGTTCCCCACAGGGAAAGAAGCCATCCTCTTTATCTCCCCCTCCCCATCTCCCCAAAAAGGAACTTCAAACTGAAATGGTCATGAGGACATGCAGAGTTTCACCCCAGGGAATGAAGCTGTGTCCTTCTTAAAAGGCAACGCATTTTGGGATACATTTTTTCATAACAAAGCCAACCTCCCGCCCTCCAAAAAGAGAACATAAGGGCAAGGATTTAATGGGCACTTGCAGAATCTTTCTGTTTCTAACATCCTTTGGACATCCAATGAAACTGGATATTGGAACGTTCGAGACAGATAAAAGGAGGTGCTGCTTCATGCAGTACATAGCGAAACTATGGAGTTTCTCCCACAGAAAGCGGTGAAGTTCACTAACCTTCAAAGAGGACTGGACACATTCATGGAGGAGAGGGCTATCAATGGCTACTAGCCATGATGGCTCTACTCTGCCTCCACAGTTGGAGGCAGCAATGCTTCTGAATACCAGTGGCTGGAAACTATGTGAAGCGGGAGTGCTCTTGTGCTCTGTCCTGCTTGAGAGTTTCCCACAGACATCTGGTTAGGCACTGTGAAAGTAGATGGGCCATTGGTCTGATCCTTGCAGGCTCTTCTTACATTGTTACCTCTTGTGCTGGAAACATGTTTGCCACTTTAGTAACAAAAAATAATAATCCTTCCAGTAGCACCTTAGAGATCAACTAAGTTTGTCATAGGTATGAACTTTTGTGTGCATGCACACTTCTTCAGATAACAGTTTGAGAGTGTTGTGGGCCTCGAGGTCTAGAGTTCTGAAGACATTACATTTTTATCCCACCCTTCCAAGAAGCTTGGGATCCACATACATGTTCTCCTCACCTTCACTAGTTGTATCCCCACAAGAACCCTGGAGGTAGGTTAGACTAAGAGAGGGCAATTGGACCAGGGTCACACAGTGAGCCTGGGTCTTCCTAATTTCAAGTCTAAGACTGTTGTATCTGGTATTGCATATTAGATTGTTTACAGTATGTGACTATAGTGTATCTTAATTTGACTGTACAACAAAAGAGTTTTTTAGTACCTTAAACTCTTTTGCTGCCACTGACTCCCCCTGGAATGTATTTTTCCAATAATGGTAAATATTTGTAACATTGTGCATTAATATGTTTCAACAGTGGTAGAAGTAGGAACTAGTAAATAAAATGTGTGGAAGCAAAATGAATAAATCAGATTAAGTCCTATGTTCTTTCCTTCTCCACCCTACAAAGAATTCTCACTTCGTCCTCCCCTCTGGCACAAGACTAAGAAACTGTCCGAAAGACCAATGGTTATGTGTCTAAACTTGGAAAAGGTACAACATACCAGATTCTAGTCCTGACTAGGAGCTACAACTAGGAGCAGGCTGACTAAGATAGCAGGAATTGATTGATTGAAGTAAGATGCTTGGTTCAGGTCTCACCTGTTTGCTTTATCTACACAGGAATAGCTTGGTCACTATTACATACTTCTGCATTAAAACAGCAATCATTTTTACATGGCAGTCCGGAGTGCCATTCACTTCCAACATACACATGCATACTGCTTTACAAATGCAGCCACTAAACCTCATGTAATGCATTATGATGGCACATGGCAAATTCCTATGGCAGAAGCATTCAAGGCTTAGTTTTGTTAACAACAGCATTTATGCATTCAAGATTCTTATATCTTGCCATTTTTTAAATCTGGAGTTCAAGATGGCTAACAATTAATAGATAAGCAATTATACAAAGCAATGCTCTAATTTGCACCACAAAGTCATAGCAGCAGCAACTCAACAGCAAATAATAATATCAATAAAACACCTAAAAATAATTTATCTCCTTCTAAATGGCAACTTCTTTCCTTTTGCCGTAGTTTTCTGATAATGAATCAAAAGCTAGAGATCATCTGAATAAAAGCATTCCTCAAAACAACAAATCAGGGCAAGAATGAAGGTTTTTTGTGGCAGAGCCAATCCAACCACTGGAGCGGTGGAGTGGTTGGAAGAAGATGAGAACTATGATTATCATCAGGAAATTGCAAGGTATAGTGGCATTATTGTGTGTACTCCAACATGTTGGATTTAGACCTGATGACTCCTGGATTCAAATCAATGTGCAGCCACATAAGCATACTGGTTGGCATTGGGCTCAGCCTAGCATGTTTACCAGATCGTTGTGAGACTGGCAGTGGGGGATATGTGTGTTACCTGAGCTTGGGGGGGGGAAAATAAAAATCTAATAAAAAACTGTGATGAAAATAAAGTTTTTGTTTGTTTAACAAGGAACTCTTTGAGTTCAACAGAGTGCTAAAGATGGATTCAAATAACTTTTTATATTTCCATGGAGGAAGTGCTGATTGGTTCTTTGTGCCAGCATCCCTCCGTGCAACCTGTGACCTTTGGCACTTGTCACATTCTAATCTACTTAGTCTTTGAAGAGCTTCTTAAATTACTATTTTAAGACTATGACATGTGACAAGGAAACCCCCCCCCCCAGCTTTCTTTCTCATGCATGCATACCTTTTTGTTTTAAATCATGGGAGGATGAGACTGTTAATGGCTACTAGTCATGATAGGTGTGTCAGAGTATCATCATGAATATTTGAGGCAGTATGTCTGAATACAGTTGGTTGGGGATCATGAGCAGGAGAGTGCAATAGCACTTGTGTCTTTTGTGTGGTGCCCTGTAAGCATTTGGTCATCCCATCTGAGAACTGAATGCTGGACTAGATAAGGCTTTGGTCGAAGGCAGCAGGGCATTTCTTAAGTTCTGATAAGAGTTCTTCAAAGCTCACTACTCTGTGATTTATTTTTTTGGTTGGTTCTGACATAAAGGTTTTGATTCCTCATTATTTTTAGAATAGGACTGATATTCTAAAATGAAGAAAACAAAAAGTGTACAATTAATCTGAGCTTTTTGCAGGATCCCATGTGTTATACTCTATGGCTATCTCCTGACTCTCCTTCAGAAGCTACAGCCTTGTTGTCCTGGGATTTAACTGTATGAAGTTCAAGTGGGGAAAATCTGAACAAAATCCTACCGGTAGTAGTATATAGCAACAACCCTAACATAGCCTGGACCTTACGCCTTAGCCTTATGCCTTTGTACTCAGCAGTACATCCCATGCAGCACAAGGGAATTTACTCCAAAGTAAGTTTCCATAGGATTTAATCCTTTAGTTTCCTGCAGTTAAGGTTCATCTTCTTGTAAATAGCTGGTAAAAACTTTTAAAGGGATGACTCACCATTTGTCAAGCCTGCAGAAGGAGAAAGCATCCTCAATTGTACAGCACTTTATTGGTTGCATATTTTAATAGTAACACTGGTCCTGTTTGAACTGTTTTTGATCTGTAATCTGAACTCTCTAACAGGTCATGTTATGCAGACATGTTGAATGACAAAGACAGAGTAAGTAATTGTTGTTTTCTTTTTTAAAAGTTGATTGTTGGGATTCTGAAAGTTGCCTCATTAGCGTCCATTACCTTGACTTTGTTCTACCAGCTTATAGAATCATAGGATGATAGAATTGTAGAGTTGGAAGGGACCCTGAGGGTCATCCCGTTCAACCCACTGCAATGCAGGATTCTCAACTAAAGCATCCATGACAGATGGGCCATCCAACCTCTGCTTAAAAACCTCCAATGAAGGAGAGTCCAACACTTTCTGAGGCATTCCATTCCACTGTTGAGCAGCTCTTAGTATCAGAACATTCTTCTTTTTAAAAATAATGTTTTAATTTATTTTCATGGTACAGAAGATAATTCTTGAGAAAACAATTGTTAAAACAGTAATCAACAAATAATTTGTCCTGACAAAATTACAGACTTCATATCATATTGTTTTGCTTTTTTCCCATACACTGTGCATTAGTATAGACCAGGCATCCCCAAACTGCGGCCCTCCAGATGTTTTGGCCTACAACTCCCATGATTCCTAGCTAGCAGGACCAGTGGTCAGGGAAGATGGGATTTGTAGTCCAAAACATCTAGAGGGCCGAAGTTTGGGGATGCCTGGTATAGACACAACTGAAACCATGAGTCATTCCCTCCAACTGCTTCCTTCTTGCAGTTTCCTGCCCCTTTAGCAGGTTTTTGTAGCACTGCCTCAGTTTCCTGTGAAGCTATTATTCCCGGTACCAGGTGTTCCCCTGTTGTCTGTAATATTGTCTCCCTCCCCCTCAGAATTTAGTTTAAAGTTCTCCTGATTAGGTTTGTGAGACTATTAGCAAACACATTCTTGCCAACTGCTGTGCAGTGCAACCCATCTCTTCCCAGAAGTCCTTTCTCAAGGAAGTGACTTCAGTGTCACAGCCACAGAATCTTTCTCCCTTTTCCAGTGACACATTCCTGGTGGGTCCAGAACCATTTAAGGGAAAACGTACAACACTTATTTCTGTGATAGCCCCTTGAGATCAATCTTGCCAGCTGTTCCTATTTTCTTACCATCATGAATATGAGATCAAGGCTTTTCCTGTTTGTATAAGTTGCTGCTTTAAGACAGCATAGAATTTAAAGACAAAAATTCAGCTGTGTACTGTTGTTGCAAGTGTAAAAACAAATGCTTTGATGTTGACTTCTCAAGGTTATTTGTTTGGTGGATAATTGAGCAAGATTTTTAATCCTTGTACTAGAGACTTGTAGAAAGCAGTCAATGGTTCAACACTATGTTTTGACTAACACTTATATTTTAATTTGATGTTAATAGAATGAAGTTTTACTGCTAAATTTGGAGAAACAAAGCATAGATTACTTTAAAATGCATTAGTTAGTTGATTCAATTTCATTTGAATCCTGTGTAGTCATGAATGCATTTTGATTATGAACCCTCTGTGAACATTCCATCTGCTTATCAAGGGCTTCTGCGACATTCATCTACCCTGATTTCTTCTTCAATAAAATTCCTTTTCAGATGGCAAGATTAAATATTCTTCAAAAGAAGCCCCCAGTGATGCTCAAAAGTAGTTTTTTTTAAAAAAGATGAACAGTTTCAAAATTAAATATTGACAAAGCTAAGAGATGTGTTTATTATCTCACTAGCTTTTTGGGGGTAGCTGTTTCCTTTAATTAATTTTTTAAGAAGGTGACTTTTAAGAAAAGATATCAGGGATCAAAAAGGCCTGTCAGAAATCACTTCCTGAAGGGAATTTTGTCCATCTGTATCAGACTTTAAACACTTCCAAATTCCCAGGTGTCTCTTTATTTGGAAAGAGTTGGCAGGAACAGGATGAAAAATCATAGGCAAACTAACCATTTCACACAAAGCAAAGCAAAGCATGCATCTGCTGCTGTGTATTCCCATATTTAGAGGGTTTAAATATTTTATTTAGAATGAAATACTTAAAGAGGATTGATAGAGTGAGTAATGGGAATATCAGTTCTTAAAGTGCTGGGGCTGCATTCTTGTGAATAGTATTCAGCTTTAGCTTTTCCTCCCTTTAATGTTTTCAGACATTTATCTTGGAGATAATACTGAATTTATCAGGCTTCTAATAAGCGTACTGCAAACAAAATCTTATGGATCTGCATATTGATCATCCATTGAAAAAATAATTCCTTTTAACCCATGACCATTTGATTGGCTTTTAAATGCTTGCATATTCAAATTTATTAACCTTGGAGAGCGTGTCTCACATTTAAACAAACATTGGTCTTGTTGAAGTAACTGTCAGGTTTGTCTCTTTCTACAGAATGCAAAGTATTTTCAGGGTATTCGTGCTGCAGTGGACAGAGTGAAGGAAAGAGGAGACAGAGCCATTGTCCTAGACATTGGGACTGGCACTGGACTCTTGTCTATGATGGCAGCTACAGCTGGGGCAGATTTCTGCTATGCTGTTGAGGTAGGTATCATTGCTCCCATGTCCCTATGTACCATATATAAATCAGTTATGCAGGAGGCAGATCCTTAAAGCAGATTTGTAAACAAAATTGTATGTGATAGGGGCTAATATTGCTTTGGTCTGTGTGTTTATTGTACAGCCATCTGTACTTTCCTTATGTTTCTCTTTTGTTCCTGAAACATTGCATTAATATTTAGTGCTTGTTGTCCTGATCATTGCTAGTAAAGCACAGTGTTCAAGAAACTTCACTTTGGATGGTGCATTTCAGTCTACTTTGTATTCCCCGCTCCTTGAAATGGGGCAAAGCAACCAAGGGATCTCTGAGCTTAATCCAGACTAGCTATGCTTAATATAGATGCTTAAACTATCCATGATTAATTCATCCCATTGATTTTGGTGGGGCTATTCTAAGCATGAGTAGGTCTGGATCGCTGTACGGTTAGGAAGTTTTTAATGTTAGATATTTATTCAGAGTAATAGTGAAATGAATTTTAGTGCTTTCATTTTAATTTGGGTTTGTTTTTGCTTTGTCTCTATATTAAGCCATTCACTCAGGAAAGCAGACTTTTTGGTCACTGGTGGTGTGTAGCCATCTGTTTTCCCCCTCACCTTTCATTTTATATTTACATTTTGGCAAGAAGCAGTGCTTTTCTGGCAGCTTTGGAGGTGGAAGGCAGTTTTGTTTTGCCAGGGTTCGTGCCTTAATTAGATACACATTTTAACATTGCCAGGAGGTATGTGCTTCATTGGATGTCTCATCTGTGCTTTTGAGAAGGCAGAGTTAGATTTCTCAGTCTTTGCCAAAGAGCAGACCCTTGGATCTTATTAGAAACTCAGTTTCTTTCTGTTGCCTAGACCAGTTAAAAATCCCATCCAACTTTTGTATGTATTGGATATGAAACTGGGCACTAATGGAGTAATCCTATGGATGGCTGCTCAGACATAAGCACCACTGAATTAGGTGTATAGGATTGAAGCCTAAGTGATTAGATTTTTCATGCAAGATGATCATATAGGGAGGGGTTCTTAATATAAAACAGAAGTTGGTTTTTCTCGTTTGTTATGCTAGTTTGTATGCTTAATTTAATTTAGTAGTAGTTTTCAGTTGCATTTTTCCCTTACCTGCCCAGGGCACATACATTTATGTTTAAGGTGTGCGATATAAACTATGTAAACAAACACATTTTTAATCTCCTTGGGAAAAGCCACAAACAGGTACTGTCCAGTACCTACTAAGTCATCTATTTGGCAGGATTAAATGTGCTTAACTGTTTATCCTGTGGTAAATATTTCCCATAACACAATACAGAAATTTTTTTGTGGTGTTTGCGCCTTGAATGTAGGTGCCATTAGCCTGGTTGTGTTCTTGAGAGCTAGTGTAGTGTAATGGCTGTGTCTTTGTGATGTGTCTTTGTGCTGTGTCCTAGGAAGTACCTGATTCAAATGTTACTTCATATCTATCTAAATATAAGGATTATTATACTGCAGGTCTTCAAACCTATGGCTGATACAGCTGTGAAGATAGTGGAGAAAAATGGCTTTAGCGACAAGATAAAGATCATCAACAAGCACTCCACTGAAGTCACAGTGGGGCCTGGTGAGATTAATATGGACTGTAGTCTCATGTTGCATGGAACAAAGGATATCTTTATTTAGTTCTTTGTTTCATTAAAACAAGTTGTATGCCATCCTTCAGACACGTTTTTGGGGTGGTTTACATATAATAGAGGCTGGCTTCCTCCGATTTCAAGGAAGGGAGGGGATGAGAAGGATAAACAGAAGGGTCACAGCTGTATAGAAGAGAACAGAAGGAGTCCTGAGGCCATTCCCTATTTGAGGTGACTAACATTAGCACCGCAGCTGGCTTTGAAAAAGAAAGAGAAAAGAAAGAAACCAGCATACTCCCATTTGTTTTTTGCTATGTTTCCTAGATGGAGACATGCAGTGTCGTGCAAACATCCTGATAACAGAGCTTTTTGATACTGAACTGATAGGGGAAGGAGCTTTACCATCTTATGAGCATGCCCACAGATGTCTTGTACAGGTAAGGAAGTGAGCACTGTTCACAGATGGTGCCGTGTAACAGAAATTTTATTATTGCAAGCTCGCAGATTGATTGAAGTCAAGCATTTCTTTGTTTTTGATTGGGTTTGTTACTGTTAGTTTTCACTGAAGATGTTCAAAATAGCCTTCAACATTCATAACAGACCTGTCATAATCTGTATCTGTGTTGGTTGTGCATGGCTTAAGAAACAACTAACTTTTAGAAAGCTTTCACACATTTTTGGCACAAAAATGCAAATTATAGTAAGTATATGATTCTCTGTCCACTTGAGAACAAGCATCATTGAACTCAACAGGAATACCTTCCGAGTAAACATTATGGAATCAGACTGTGAGATAAATAGGAATGCACATACTGTACAGAAAAGGTTCAAAGGCATAGAAGAGTGGACCTCATATTTACGCCCAGGATTCCAGTTTTATGTGCAGTCTATATTCTAAGAAGTTCACATTTCGTAGCTTGCTTTTATTCCAAGGGCATATAATGAACCTTGCTCAATTTCCTATTTCTTTGTTTTCAAATGATCAGGAAGGATGTGAGGCAGTGCCTCACAGGGCAACAGTATATGCCCAGTTAGTGGAGTCCCAAAGAATGTGGTCCTGGAACAAGCTATTTCCCATTCATATTCAAGCAGAAGATAGTGAGAAGGTTATTGTCTCACCACCAGAAATGGAGAACTGTCCTGGTGCTCCTTCAGTCTATGATATCCAACTGAATCAGGTGTCCTTGCATGACTTCACGCCTCTCAGTGACGTTGTTACAATGTTCAGGTGAGTGCCGCTTTTATGTTATACTGTATATTTAAACCATTTTTATACTCCACCTTTCAATCTTCGATTATCAAGGCAGCTTAAAACATCATTTTAAAACAATGCCTCATAAAATAATAACTAATATAATAAAACATAGTCTGTGGAAAATTCAAAGCAGTAGTAAAATCAAAGCCACACCAGAAACCCTACAAAGGCCAAGGAAAATAAATGTTTCTGCTTGGTAGTCTAAAAGCCATTAGATTTGGTGCTAAGTGAATGGGTGGTGGGCCCTAGTATCCACCTCATTTCAGCCAATGCGGCACCTCATAACCATGTGTCCTTCCTTAAAGAGCTTACTAATGGGATTAATAAAAAAATTCCTTCCTTCCTTCTGAAGAAGTGTGCTTGCACACGAAAGCTCATACCAAAATATAAACTTAGTTGGTCTTTAAGGTGCTACTGAAGGAATTTTTTTATTTTGCTTCGACTCAGACCAACACGGCTACCTACCTGTAATGGGATTAATATGGGAGAAGGTGGTCCTTCATATACCCATTTTGCAAGTGGCGTGGGTGGGAACCTATGACTCTCCAAGTGTTGCTAGACTGCAACTATCATTCCTGGTCATGCTAATGGAGGTTGATGGGTTAGAGCTCCAACAACGTCTTGAGGACTTTATGTTTCCCACCCCTTATTTAGAGCTTTATACTGTAGGTTAAAACTTGCACTCTGAATTCTTGAAGGAAACTGGTAGCTTGTTTGTTTGTTTAAGTGCTTGTCATTATACAGACACACCTGTGTATTATATATATTATAAATACATTTAAGAGGGAAGTAGCAAGCTCCTAAGATCAAATGGTTGATAGTATATGAAGTTGTTGGTGAGAAGTTGCTGAGCACTTTAATGCATTGTGATGTTTCATTGATGACTGACTGCTGCTGCTCTTGGTCAAAACTGTCAGATGCAGTTTCAATTTCTAAATTTTTTAGAAGAACTCTATTCAGTTCCATCGTTGTGTTTATCAATTCTGCTCTGTGTGTATGTTTGTGGTTAGAGTCACAATGTTTATTTCTGCCTAACAACCTGAATGAAAATAAGACGCTAATTAAAATGAACTGATTGCAATTCATTATTTCCCACAGTGTAGATTTCAGTACGCCAGTAAGCCGAGCCTCTGCCTACTACACAGTACATCTGGAGCCTATAAAGTCGGGCAAAGCCCAAGTGGTCCTGTCCTGGTGGGATATTGACATGGACCCTGCTGGGTCAATAAAATGTACGATGGCCCCATATTGGGTGCAATCCACCTCTGAAGATATCCCGGTAATGTACTGAACCTCTTGTAAATTATATTGCCTTCCTAACATTTTAATGCTGACAGATTAAAACCATATATGTGGACAGATGTTAATTTGTCCAGCTCTGTAAAATGTGTCATTTTCACTTTTTGGCCTAATTTGAATTTGACTCTGGACATTCACCAAGGGAGGGGAACAGCATCAAGTCCACGTGAAAATCCATACAGGCACCTCATTTGACTTGGGTCACCACCCCCTGTGCAGGCATTGTTAGTATGATAGGCATGAGTGGATGTTGTGTTGTTGTGCGCTGACATAGCATGTTTAGAGGCCAGTGACCTAACCTACCCAAGGAACCAGCTGCATGAACATCTGCATGGTTATGCTTTTGGAATTTTTTGTGCATGCTGTTTGCTGCATCTTAGTTGGACCATAGTTCAATATTGGTCGGCCTTCAGAGAATGCTAATAAAGATTCTCAAGATTTGTGCTAAACCTTCAGAAGTAAACTAGTTCTCCTAAAATTGTCCAATTCTTGATGATAAAGTCTAGGAATAAGGCCCCTTGCAGTTTTCTAGCTACTTACTGCCATGGATGGAGTGGTACAAAAATAAACAATGGTCTATGATTGCAGCAGGTTAGTGGCTTTAAGTAAGATTAGGATTCCATTGGATTTGCCATCTCATCTTCTTTTGACTTTTCTAGCATAGAAGGCATCAGGGTAGGCAATATCTGATATGCTTTCTGCAATTCCTAATTTCATTAAAGAAAAGGTATGTTTTTGCACATTGTGGTTATAGAAATGAATGTGAAAGGTGACAGCAGAACATTAAACAAAGGCAGAAGGGTGATGTTAAATCTCCATGAATTCTTTAAACAATAAGAGATTATGTTAATGTTTCCTCATGATTACATTGTAAAACAGGCAGTTCCCAGCATTAAAGCTGTATCAGGGGAAACCTCGAGTGGGGTTGTTTAGGTATGAACAAGCATTGGAGCTTTCCCAAATTGTGTTCTTTATTGCATTCCTTTACTTTCTCCTGTATATCTTTGTATCACATCCTTGGCATTATATGTCACTTGGTTGTCAGACAGGGATCCTGCCAGCGTTTGATGTTTTTCTTTCTGTTGAATGCATAAACATCCACAGCTGTAGCTCAATTGTTTCGCATGCAGGAGGTTCCATGTTTAATCTCTAGCATTTTCAGGTAGGGCTGAGAAATCAGAGTATCTGCACTATCCCATTGCCATTTAGTTTTTGGGTTTTTTATCCCACACAATCCATTTTTATTTTGAATTCCTAATGGTCTGCCCCTTTTCCATCTTGTTTAAACCTTTCCAGTGGAGAGATCATTGGATGCAGTGCGTCTATTTCCTTCCAAACGAAGAACTTGTTCTCCAGGGCCAGAGTGTGGGCCTGACTGCCTTTCATGATGACTACTCTGTGTGGTATAAGCTTCAAAAAAGCAGGTAACTAAAGATGTGAGGTGAATGATTGTCATGATTGAACAAAGACTGTCAGGCTGGGATGATTTGTTTTCTCAGTGAATGCAAGTTGGGGAGGGTTACTCTCCCAGTCCATGAATGGTCATAGGTGTTGTACCAGGTACAGCTGGTAAAAGCCATTTTTAATGTAAAAATTATTTGGGGCAAACAGAAATGAGTTGGTTTCATTCATCCAAATGTTTTTAGAAATGAAGACACCACAACTGCTATCCAAGTTGAAAGTCCTGTGTGTAGGTGTCAGGCCCACCTGCTGTGGAATAGGCCACGGTTTGGAGAACTCAATGATCAGAATCGAACAGCACAGTATTTACAGGCTCTGCAGAAAGTGAGTAAGATCTCCCACATCCAATATGATATCTTCTTGCCTCAATCTCTGCACATTAGGCATCACTTCACTGAATTTGGGTGAGGCGCTGTGCACATGCCTGTTTATATATATTTTAGCTTATTAGAAGAGATGGTGGCTCACAAAGCCAGCATATTGTTTCGCTTATTCACTGTTGATACTTGTTGCACCTCCAGTCACAGGGAGTTCTGTATGGTTTTTAATGCAATGGACCAATACAGCTATCATTCTGGAAAGCAAGTGAAAGTAATTTCTTTCTGACTTTAGTGTGCAATACACATGGACACAAAGCAGAAGTCCATCAATTTGTTTTTAAATAGCTGGGGAAAACCATACAACCTGGTAAACGAGCAAAAAACAAAATCAGGTTATTTTTATTAAATAAAATACTGCCTCTTCCATTTGTTCTGTAACTACATAGAAATGCCAGGATGAATAAAAACAAAATGAACAAGAAGGTAGGAACTCTGATGGGGCAAAATAATGGGGCAACTGCAGGAGATGTTGGGGGCCACAAGTTGCCTACCTTCAACTTAAGAATTTAAATCTCTTGTAGTGTCTGCTGTAGAGTCTAAATATATGCCTGTTAAGACCTTGCCTATCTTGAGATGCTATGAGAGTTGCTAAAATCTTACTAAGCAATACGGTATAGAGAAAATTAAAATTGACAAGGAACCAAGGAGCAGGGTTTTTTGTTCATTTTTAAAGAATCTTTTATAATTATTTGATCTTTAAAGCGATGTTTGGGAACATTTTTTTGTTAAATGATACAAACTAGTAAAAACATAGCTTTAACTATACAATCCTAAGTTAGAAGCTGAGTTTTCCAGTTAGAGCAAGTATTGAACAGCACATGTTGAACAGCACATTTGATCAGCAAGCCCGTCAGCTAAGTTTGTCCTTTGGTTCCATCTGGTTGCCCTGTCCTCTGCACTTAAAGTAAATCTTCTTTCTAAGTCTTTTGTGCTATCTTTTCATCAGCATCTAATGACTGAAATATGGTGATCCATTGATGAAATTCCACAGCTCCATTGCTTAGCCTTAATTATAGCGAATTTATGTATGTATGCCTAGCAAAGTGGGTTTTATCTCACACCAGTGAATGCCATAATAAATATCTGTGACAATTTGAAAGGCACCTTTCCTGAATTGTATAATGGATTAACATGGGTGTGGAGAGGAGAATGTGACTGTGAAGCTGGGTCATAATTTGTTTTTCACTTTCCTTCATGTGGATTTAAAAATTGAGTCCATAAATATGTATACTGACAATGTTTTGTGGGATTTCTCTCACAAGTATTTACCTTTCTAATGTAAAACATGCATCCTTTGCCTTAAAATGTCATGAATTCTACTTGAAACATGGAGATTTTAGACAGCCTTTGGGATGCAACAATGCTCAGTAATTTCAAACAAGCGAATGTGTCAGTCCTTAATCAGTGACCTTTTGCATCTGGAAAGGAGGAAACTGCTGAAAGCTTGTCTTTTCGCTCTGAAGGTTCTGAAGCCAAACAGTGTTTGCCTCAGCATCAGTGATGGCAGCCTCCTTCCTGTGCTGGCTCACCATCTTGGAGCAAAACAGGTACAACACCACCCCCAGTCATTGAAATGTTTGCTATTTTTAATATTATGACTCTTCTATTCCTTTATACATTTTTATTTTATGTTATGTTATATCTATTTATCTTCAGTGCTTTTCCTTAAGAGCAGTCTGTGGCACATATTTGGTCTTCCACAACTCTTCTGAGCCCTGAAATTGCTCCTCCCAGTCTCATTTGCGGTCTCTTACTCCCAGAACTAGTGTGAATAACTAGTGTTCTTTATTTCAATACCTCTCTTCCAACCTCCAACCCCCCCCCCCACCTTTTTTTAGATGCTTCGGCACCCTTTCATCCTCATCTCCTGAAACAAAGTGCAAATATTCACATTTCCCCATGCCCATCCCTTGTTAGTCTTGTTTCTCTTGGAACAACCTTCTCTGTGTTTCATCCATTACTGGCAAAATTTAGCTTGTAAGTTCCTTGCGTAGGGACCTGTTACTGCTATCAGTATACATTCCGTTTTGCAGAGCATGTTACTCATGATAACAGTTATCCCATTGAGTGACTGGAGTAGAATTCTTAGTCCCCTAGGTCCTGCTAAGTTATGTAATGGAATGGGCCATGCCATGCAGTATTTGTGCATGTTTATATATTTATGTATTTAATTATTTTATCAACATTACTTAAGTAGATCGCTGCTTATTTGAGCAGTTAATTTCTATACAGGACATTCTTGTTGTTCTTTGTAAGTCTTGCTCTTGAGTCTTTATTGGCTGCTTGTAAAGTGGAGCAGGGCAACAGACCACACATGACCAAGGGATGTTACACCAATCAAAACGCAAGGGAGAGCATCATTCAAGGATAGGAGTTTCCCCAGTGAATCACCAGTGTGGTCCTTTCATTGCTCATGGGACAGGTATCCCTTCCCAAATTTCCACCCAAAATTGCAGGTTTGATTAAGCCAGTGTGTTCTATTCTTCTTCTAGGTGTTTACACTGGAGAGCTCTGCAGTTTCTTATTCACTCATGCAGAAAGTAAGTAATGAATATTGGGAGTCACATCTGCATGCAACTGCTGTCTTATGTTTATTACTCCTCCTTTTTATTTTGCTTTCTTATGTAATGGCAAAAGTGCTTGCCCACTATGAAAGTAGTTACCCAAAATAAGTCATTTTACATTTCAAAATGTTTTTCCGTTACATAGTTTGGAAGAGGTTTCATTCTTGGACAACAGTAAAAAACAAAACACTAAGACCTTTCTTCTTTTCTTTTTCATAAAAAAGATTTTTAAGGCCAATCACCTAGAAGATAAAATTAAAATAATAGAGAAACACCCTGAATTGTTGATCTCTTCAGATCTTGAAGATAAAAAGGTATGATAACTAAATGTCTGTGTGACCAAAATGTGTTAAGGGCTTTCTTTGTTCACTCAAGCTTCAAAATGCTGCGAAATTGTGGCTGTTATGGGCCATACCATTTACAGATGCATTACGTAGGCAATATGTCATGGTATCCTGCCTTGAGTTTAGTTCAATCTTTTGCATCACCTTAGAGCTGGCTGACTGGCTGGCAGTTGCAAACCTAGATCCCTAATTTGCCAGTTCACTGGAATAGACACACGGAGTCTATGCAACTGAAGCTACCATTCTACATTGCATGTACCCAACTGGCAGCCAATCCCACCTCTGCAGAATGACAGACTTGGAAGGCCTGCCAAATGGTAGGAAGTGTGGTCTGTCACTCTGTTGCCCATCTGAGCCTCATGTATGTTTTTCCCTACCCCAAGGTATCACTTTTAATTGGTGAACCCTTCTTCTCTACGAGCTTGTTGCCATGGCACAATTTATATTTCTGGTACGCCCGGACAGCCCTGGCAAGCCACCTGACAAGTGATGTGACTATCTTGCCCCAGTCTGCTTCACTTCACGTGATGATTGTGGAGTTCAAGGTAACGGAACTATGTCTGGTGTCTGTTTTGCCCCCCAGGGCAGTGTGGGTGTGTTTAGATACAATACTGTGTTTTGTTTATTTTTTAAAAAAAACTTGCACTTCATCATTTAGCCAAAAAGGCTAAATGATGCAGCTACAAAATCAGTAGTAAGATAGTTCCTTGGACTTACACTCTAAAATGACATGACACACAAGAAAAAAGAGAGGAGGGGGAAACAATCAGTTCCTAATGATACAGGTTCATCAAAGTACAATTAATTATCTGGTTTTTATTAGTTTGCAGCATTTTTCTTTAGTCCTCAAGTGGTTTTTATCTGGATATATTAGACTTTATTTTGGGGGTGGTTTTAATATATCATGGATAAGTGTGTTTGACATTCTGGTCGTTTGACATTCTGTTTCTTTGAAACAATTTAATTCTTAAAATATAGCTGTCATATTCCTGGGAGTGATGAAATGTACAGTTTTGCTCCAATTTCTCATGATTTAATTTAATTTTAAAACACTGAACAATAACATTGTGTCCCGTCCCCCCTTTTTCTTCCCCCCTAGGACTTGTGGCGAATCCGCAGCCTGTGTGGTACCTGTGAAGGGTTTGATGTGCACATTATGGATGAGATGATAAAGGTTAGAATACCCTCCCTGTGTGTTGGATAAATGCCAACTGAATTAGAGATGTGGTTGTGGGTAAATTGCTTGTAATCATGGTTCTAACCAACCAGTGCATTAAATGGGACATACAGGTCGGAAGGCGTCCAACATGCTACTGAGGAAGAGCGGAGGACAAGTACAAGTAGATTCAGAGCTGATGAAGTGGCTGGGCCAAAGCCGAAAGGTCGCTCAGTTGCAGATACGCCTGGAAGCGAAAGGAAAGTCCGATGCTGTAAAGAAAAATATTGCATAGGAACCTGGAATGTAAGAACCATGGATAATGGTAAGCTGGATGTGGTCAAAAATGAGATGGCAAGAATAAATATTGACATCCTGTGCATCAGCTCACTGGAAGGACAGATCGTGAAGCTGAGGCTCCAATACTTTGGCCACCTCATGAGAAGAGAAGAATCCTTGGAAAAGACCCTGATGTTGGGAAAGATTGAGGGCACTAGGAGAAGGGGACGACAGAGGACGAGATGGTTGGACAGTGTTCTCGAAGCTACGAACATGAGTTTGACCAAACTGCGGGAGGCAGTGCAAGACAGGAGTGCCTGGCGTGCTATGGTCCATAGGGTCACGAAGAGTCGGACACGACTAAACAACAACAACAACAGTACAGGAATGGTCTTCAGGCTCATGACTGGATTTTTGGAGGCTAGACCCCGTCAACCACAATGTCATTTCTGCCCACCTCCAAGCTAAAGAACTTGGCAGGCATGAAATGAGCAGCAGCACTTTGTTGGTCGTATTTTTCTCATATAAGTGCTGAAAGGGAATCTGGCCAGTTGATAGGCATCCTTTGTGCTGTCCTTTTTATGGCAATCACACTGATAAGGCTTAGGCAGTGTAACCATCCCTCTCATCACAGCACAGCCCCTCCCAGCACTTTAAATGAGAGGGTGCTGCTGAACATTGCTCAACTCACCACACATGGAATGAGGAGACACCCCAAAAGATCTCTCTGGCTGTTCCTCTCCTTTAGCAATGGAAGACACACTGACGAGCAAAAGCTGGGCTTGGCCCATGACACCTGCCCGCCCAGCTAAAGTGGGATAACAAATTGCAAAAATTGAAACAAGCAGGAGTCGTGTCTGGTTCGTTGCCTGCCAGTTAGTCATCCTCTGATAACAGGATTTGATTCCTTCATAAAATGTAGATTAGTTTCTTTAAACATCATTTTCTGTTATATTGTCATTTTCAACAGCTAGGAAATGTAGTATTGGATCAAATCATGGCCGACGTACCATTTATTTGGCAGCCTGACTGCACTGGCTTCCAATTAGTGTTTGGGCCCAATTGAAAGTGCTGGTTTGGACCAATAAATCCTTCAAATGGATCAAGACCACTTCTTCCCATATGAACCACCCTGGACCCTGCAATCATCATCTGAGGCCCTTCTTCGTGTGCCTCCTCTATGAGAGGTCCAGAGGGTAGCAATGTATGAGCAGGCCGTTTCTGTAGTGGCTCCTCACTTCTGGAGTGCACTCCCAAAGGAGGTTTGCCTTTGGCTAATTAAAAAATCTATGGCCTTTGAAACTGTGCTGGGGCCTTAATGGATTTGTTCGTTATTATGCTATATATGTATTTGTTTTTATATTTTATCTTGTAAGCATGACTAAGTCCATATTCCAACCATATATTCTTATCCTAGTTCTGAGTAGGTGATTTTTTTCCCCTTCAGGTTAGTTTGTTATAACACTCCCCCCCCTTCCTCCTCCCACAATCTGAGCAGCTCTGTTTGATGAAATCTGTAGCTTTCCAGGCATGACCTTTTCTTCGTTTATTTACTTATTATTAATGAGTCATCTGTCTGCTCAAAAGAACCTGAGGTGATATTCAACATTTTAAAACCCAATATAAATCATCAAAATGCAAACCTTACATCTAACAATGTAAATTAAAAAGCATATATACACCCCATTAAAATAGTACAAATGTCTAGTATTAAAAATTGGCTGACTGCAAAATGCAGCAACAGAACAAACAGAGGGCCAATTACTGGTAAATAAAATCAGCCACAAACAATAGAAAACAGCTCCAGTAGCAATCCCACAGGAGACAAAATCTAGCAGAAAAATAAAGGTCCAATGACGTTACTTAAAATACTAAATACTCCCACAATAACTTTTATACCGCATCCTTCGTATGATAAAATGAATGTTTGCAAGTCTTCAGCCTTCATTGTTCGAAAGCACAGGACCAATTAACTTAATTGCAAAAAATGTGTAGTTATTTGAAAGCACTACTTAGAAATGTCTGGGACGACAAGCTTAATGAGTTGTGCTAGCAGCTGCAAAGCCGTAGCAAAGATTGCTGTAAAAAGGAAAATAGACTTGAACGTAGTTGCAGAGAATAGAATTTATCAATTTAATTAAAAACAAACTCACCTTATTCTCATACACACAGTCTGAGAATTTTGGACAGGCTGTAGCATATGCTGGACAGAGAGAGCTGTGGGTTTGACTCTGCACACTCATTCATTTAGTTCCCAGTCCAGTACTTTGCAGTATCCATCTCTGTCATCCATTAAATATAATACTTTACCTAGCCCAGGTGTTATCCTAGAAAACAAACACTAAGTTTGTAGAATATTTGGCCAAAATAAAATTAATGCTTATGGTGAATAAACACATACACTCCAAATGGCAGAATCTGCTGAGTTTTCACCTGGCATCTGGTTGTTTTGACTCTTGGTATGTTATTAGCTGGGCTAATAGCTTAACAGAGAATGCCTGGTTCTGTAAATGAGTGAAATGTCTCTTTTCTTCACTTTAGAAGTGAAATAAATGTTTCTGTCTTGACTTGCTAAAAGTTAATCTTGCCTCAGTCCTTCAATGCTCTCTGAATATTTTAAATGAATACCTTATCTGTGAATATTCTAGCACTTCAATGCTCCCCTTTTTGTTTTCTTCCATAGAATTCCTTGGACTTCAGGGAGTCAAGGGAAGCAGAGCCTCACCCGCTGTGGGAATACCCTTGCAAATCAATATCCAATCCACTGAAAATTTTGATATTTGACTTCCAACAAACTGTGCCCAAACATACTATCAAGAATGAAGGCATCATAAATCTGACAAAGTGAGTAACTTCACCAAGAGAAAATGTGCAAAAACTGTTCAGGAATGTGGCCACTGTAGCTCAGTGTTCTTTCTTTTCCATGCAGAATGCCCCAGGTTCCACCCCCAGCACTTCCAGGTAGGACTGGGAAATATCCATGTGAGAAACTGGAAAACCACTGTCAGTGTAGAAAATGGACAAATGTCCTAACTCAGTATAAAACAACTTCCTATGTTCCTAAAAGTGCAGCAGAATAGCTAAGAATCGTCGTCTCTGCCATTACTTCACTGGATAGCCTTAGTTCTCCCTAGACCTCACATCTACAAATATAATATTGACCAACTTTATGAAATTGTAAGGATTGCACTAAGGTGATATCTGAGGCACATTGAATACTCTAGAAGCACTAAGTGCATGCAAAGTCAAGTATCATTATTAACACACTTGATATCACTAGAACTAGCATCCATTCCAGCCTCATTTTTGGATGGAAACTGCCCAGGTCACCCTGGTGGATCTTTGATGGAGACAGACAGGGGAATATGTCCCTCTTAATTCTCCTGGATCTCTCATTGTGTTTTAATAACCATAAACCATGATATCATTCCTCACTGACTTGCCTCGTTGGAGACACATGCTTTTTAACATCCCCATGAATTTAGTGCCTGAGCCAGTATTAGCAATGTGCCAGTGACACTCAGCTTTACAAAAAAAAAATCCCAGGGAATTGTTGGCTGCTCTGAAAAACAACCATAAAATTGGGACAGCATGACTGGATGACAGAGAAGGAGGAGGGGAAATTTCAGGGCCTAGAAATGTAACCCAAAGCATTTTGGAAAATCCCTTCTTTAAAAGCAATAAACAAACACAATAAATAGACCCCATCATTTCAAGGGAGGTAATTTGAGTCTGACCAAACTGCAAGAGGCAGTGGAAGACAGGAGTGCCTGGCGTGCTCTGGTCCATGGGGTCATGAAGAGTCGGACACGACTAAACGACTGAACAACAACAACTTGGTATAAGATTGGGAGCTGAAATCAGATGGGTGTTTGAGATTTTAGAGCAACAGCATATTCATATCACTTACGTTTAATAATGCATTTTTCTGAAGAAAACTTTTGTAGTTGTATAATTTGCTTAATAATAATAAACATACTTCATGTATGAGATAACATACTGCTCTTAATGAATAATGTATAAATTACATTTCAACATATGACTGAATCAATATATAATGACATTTATTTCTCATCTCCAAATATAACCATCTGTTCCCTGGCTGATCATTTCTTTCTCAACCAGCACAGTGTGTGGTGTTACCATTGAACCAAATTATGGTGTTATCATTGTACCAGCTGTAAAATATTGGAACATCCTGTGCAGTAAAGATCAATATTTGTCTCTAGCATGATTCTTGTTTAAACATCAGATGTAGATTTTTCCGACTGTATCATATAGCTTGTGCTAGCAAACAAGTCAATCGTATAAGTTACACATGAGACATTTAAGCTAAGACCAAAATAGTAGATATTTGCGTTAAAGTTTGAATCTTAAAATGAAAGACAGAATGCAAAAGAAGCTGGGTCCCAGTTCACAAGTTATACTAAGCCAAACCACGGCTTAGCATGCATGAGGAAATGTGCAGGCTCCTGGAGAAGAAAATGCAAGCTTGTCGTTTAGCTTTCAGACAAACCACCATCTTGTAACTAAGGTTTGCTCTATGATTTACAGCTTGTAGTTTGTCTGGAAGAGCTAAACCATGAGCCCAGCTTCAGGTGACATACTAAGCCAAACCACAAATTAGCTCACTGCAGCAGCAAAATGACTGGGGAGGTGAAAAGTGGCTGCAGTCTCCTCTCCAGGAGCCCACATGTTGGCTCATTCATGCTATGTCATGGTTTGACTTAATATAGGCATGAAAGAGGGCAGAAAGATCCTGCTTCAGGTCTTTAATGTGTTACTTCAGTTACTGTCCTATACACATCGCTTTGGTTCCTGCAAGAAATTCCGCTTCCTACATCCACCTGCCAGTTGATGGAAGTTTCAGGCTCCCATAGGTGTAGCATTCATGCTCTTTCATCTCTCTGGCCTAGGCTGCTTCCAAGGAGGAAAGATACTATTCATATTTCAAAAGGAATTTGTGCATATGTCAGTGTGTTGGTGTTCTTCAAAGTTAGCAGAAAATCAATACCTGAGGCTTTCTTTCTTTCTAGGACTGGGAAGAGCCATGGAGCTGTTCTGTGGATGGAATATCATCTGACACCCAGCATTTCTGTTACCACAGGGCTTGTGCAGGTTTCAAATGAAAAGGTATGCTTAATTCTCTTTCATCTTCACTCTGCTCCATGGGGGGGGGGGGCGAGGGAGAAGAATGTTAATCTGAGTGATTCACTTCTATCTCATGGTTTGGGCCGCATTTTTGGACTTAATCAGTCTTCTGTCTTCTCTGAAAAGCTAGGCAAATTTATTTATTTAGATGTTTTTCTACCACCTTTCAGATTCCATCCCAAGGTGCTGTACAGCGCATTAGACAATTTAAGACCATAAGAATTAATAAAAATCCACAAAACAATAAAAAGGCCAGAGCAATCCAGGTCAAATTAAGCCATGGTACCTTAGGCTGGAGTCAAACAACAGTAAAAGCCTGGGAGCAGAAGTGGTCTCCAAAGCTCAGTAATTCTGGCACCTGACTTTGCCGATGGAGGAAATGGTTCTATAGGGAAGCCACCTCCACAGAGAAGGCTTCTTCTGATTGCCAACATTTATAAATGTTGTAAATCTGAATTCACAATTTTTCAGTGGAAACTGTGTGCTTGGATGCTACCATAGACTCACTTTCGTAGTTTAGAAGCCCCATTGGAAACTATAATTCATTTGTATGTTTCAGAAGTGTGACATCTGTCAGAGGTATTATAGGATGGCTATGTTCCATTTTTAGTTAACACACTAGGCTCAAGATTTTGCTCTCAAGCTAGGGCATAGGAGAAGTTCCCCCACCAGCCTTTTTTTAAAAAAGTGTAGCTTCTGTGTGTATGTTGTAATTCTTACAATCCGATCCAAGCATATGTACTCAGAAGTGAAACCTTGTGAGTGCAATACAATGTAGATTTATTTAGGACTGCAGCCTTAGAAATCTTGGAGGTGATCAAGTAATTGGCATTCCAGTTCAGGCCAGTTTGCTATTTCCTCCGTTTCCAAAGAGCAAAATAATTTGCATTACCAAGTTATGCACCAGATGTCAGAAGTCCTAGGGGCCTAGTTTGAAGGCTTATGAGACCACCAACCTGTGGAGTTTGGTGCAGCAGTTCCCTGAATGTATGGAATTCAGACCTCATTGATAACATTTTCTGTTATGAATCAGCATGCTGATATCCTAAAGTAAAGTGATTACTGTTGGTCTTGACAAATTAGCATACTGTATTTTCTTATCAGAGCTAATTATTTTTCTTCTTGTTTTTTCTGCAGGGCTACTGTCAGTGGACTCCCCACTGCAAACAGGCTGTGTTTTTCTTCAGTTCAGATACTGGGTCAGAGCCTCCCATTGATAACCCCTCTGCAGTTGCATACACCCTAAGCTTCAACCCAAAGACAGGCAATGTTATCATGGATTTTAAGCTCTTGGATTAATGTGGCAGCTTTCCAATCAAAAACCTTCCTGTCCCCCCCCCCTCATTTTTTTTTGACCAGGTCTTAATAAATATATCAAGAGATAGCTATGATGGGCTTCTCTTCTCTTCTTTTGGGTTACAGCAGCTATTACTGACCCCCAGGCATTGTCTAAAGGAGCCATGTTGCTAAATTGTAAGCTGGTATGGCTCTGGTCCATGCCTGGATGGGAGATTGCTTGCAAAATCCTATATATGCCAGCTAAATGTAAAGCTTTAAAAATGAAGCCTGAATCAGGTTATGAATAGTAATAATGCTATATTCAGATACAATCATGCTGATGAGACTGCTTCAGATTGTTTCCCCTTGTTAATGTGAGGACTGAATCGTTGACAGCTGCAGCTGCAGAAGATTCCCTTGTTGCTTTCTAGGAACCAGGCTTGTTCTGCCATCCTATTGTTGCTGGTCTGGCTGGTTTCCTCGCAGTTTCCTCCTTTGGCCAGACAGTGATGACATCCCTTCTCAACTTCTGCATAGTTTCCGGTATTCCTTTTCATCTTAAGGAATTTACATGAGCCAAGACAAATCCCTTCAAGTGTTGGTATATAAAGAAGACTACAATGAAGTTTTACAAACTTGCATGCACAAGGTTCCAATTTCAAGCCCCAGCAACTTCAGTTGAGAGAACTGTAGGAAGTAAAAGATAGGAATGATCATTGTCTGAAACCCTGGCTGGGTGTGGTATACCAATGCCCTGACTTGTGGCAAGCTGATTCAATGGGTTCAGTTTCTAGGGAACCCTTCCCTTCATTTGCCAAAAATCTCTGCATGTCTGCTATGGAACCTCAGCACATTGTATGAAATCTAATAGCATGTTCTAGGGTACAGCCTAAATCCATTTAGGCTGCTTGGCCAGAATGCACCAAGTACACCCCACTGGCCACAAATTGCACAGGTGGATCAGTCAGGGATGACAAGCATGTGCCTCCATGCCCACCCCTAATTACCAATCTTCTCACAGTTGAAAACTTCTGCTATAATGATAGGCAGCAGTTGAGAGAATTATTGAAGACCTGAGTGTCCATTCTTTATGAGATTCACTAGAGGGCGCTAAAGCCTTTGCCCACTTAATCAACAGCATCAGGGAGGTGTTTTTGTGTGTGATATCAAAAGGATACACAATGTTATTGAAAAGGTATTTAGATGGTAACCAACTCCTTTCTGGAACCATCGGTAGAAAATAGGAAATGTGTCTTTATTTTATCCTATGTACTAATATTGAACTCATTCTCTGAGTGAATCCTTTTTGTAGCATAAGCCATCCACACAAGGAGGAATGGGAATGCAGCATAGTTTGCAGAAATACAAAAATTATTTGGAGGAAGCCCAAACGGTTAGGATTAGGGCTGGGCTCAGAACAGAAGGAAGGTTGGTGACCAATCCTGGCATCCAGTGAAATGTGGGCATGCTTCAGGGGGCATATTCCATGTAGGAGCAGGCAGTCCTTCTTGCATTTTTTTGGATTTTTGAGGGGATATTTACTGAGACTTTTCCTGGCACCATAAGAGGTACTACTAGCAGACACATTGCTTCCTGTGAGTGCAACATGGGTGACCCATCCTCTTAAAAGCTTGGGAGAATCCTTTGTGGTGCCCTGCAAAGCAGCTTCCAGTTCATATTCTGTTGAGTCATGAGCACAAAGCAGCAAGAAATAGGACTTTTTACAGTTGTGCTCCCCTCTTTTACTATTACCACTGAACAGCAGCGTGTTTGTCGGTGATATGTACAAGGTTTTGTTCTGATGCTGCAGAACAAGTGCTGGTTAATGTTCAACGTGTATATCTGTAAGGCAAATTCCATTTTAGTTCAGTGAATAAGGGTGCTCGGACATCAATACTGGCTATACTAATGACCCCAACCATTAATGCCTCAGCTCATCTGGATTCTGGTTCTTCATCCTGAGCTGTGTAAGTGCTTTGGGGGCAGCTGTATGCTTTCTCAACATCTGAGTTTAGGGCTTAGAAGACCTTTGCCTGTAAATGAGGCACATCATCTTAGATGCATGTGTTAATTAAGGATAGGTGAATGCCTCTTTTTGATTAATTGGTGTTCTGTTTTACCAAGACACTCAGAAACAATAACTGAGCAACTTATCTCAAGGCCCGGCTCCCTCTCCTCAGTTGCAACCTGAGATCTTGTCCCTGATTGGTTTGGATGGTACACCTCTGTCCCTTTTGACCCTCTTTTATTGCCTTTGAAGTTGACCCTTGAACCACAAACCTGGCTCTGCCTGATTTGGATCATCAGTAAGCCACCTACCCCTTCTGTCCCCCAAACTCAACCACCTGGGACAGACCCTTGCTGAGCCATGACGGATTAGCAGTACATCCTAAAAAATATGAATCATTTATTTCAACATGAATGGTTCGAAAGCAATAATAATGGCAATACCCCCAACTTTCACATTCATCAAACTCCTCTGAAAGATCTGCATTTTAGGGCCAGTCCTACCATTAAACAAAGTGAGGCAGCTGCCTTAGGTAAGTAGAATACAAAAAAGGAGGGGGCATACTTGATTGGTGCTGTTAGCAACAAATACTTGCGAATAAACATTCACGAGTGCACTTGAAGCTCCTGATTCTTTTGCAGGATGCCTGACATCACATATAACATCATTTGTGAGTCAGGTGGGTTTGGTGTTAAAGGAAATTGCCTCATGGAACAAAATAGGACCCTGGACCAGAGGTGTCCTACCACTGCCCAGTATATAAAGCTAGCACTGTTCTTTGAACACCCCCATATCTGACCACTTAGGAGGCTGGTTTAATGCCCAAGAATGAACATTTGTGGTCTCGGGGGGAGGCCTCCTTTATTGAAAGCTGAAGTGCTCAAGTCAGGCATTGTGTCTGTAAATGGGATACTAGCAATACTGAAAGCAGCAGCTAGGGAGATGTTTTATTGTCTCACAAGGTGTGTGTGTTTGTGTGTGAGAGAGAGAGCACATTAAAAACAACGCGCTGTGCATGGTCTTATTAGCCTGAGTTCTATTGATTTCCTTTTTCTCTGATGAGAGAAGAAACACAGATTTCAGCTCAGCTTGCCCATATGGCTTCTGATTAGCAACCCTTGAGAAAAAATCAGGGGAAAGGGGGCAGAAAAGCAAAGCGGATGCTTTGGCTTTGGTGCTTGTGTTGCAATCAATAAAAGTCAAACTCCTTCGAGCTTGTGTGTATTTGATGAATTTCAGCTGATTTGGGAGCCTGGAACAACCTCAGATCAATACTAACTTGCTCAAGGGCTGGACTCTAAATAACAAAGGCAGCAGAGTTTTGGTCTACACAGAAGGACGTGTCAGCTTAATGAAGTTTTGTGGGTGCAATTAGCTTTGAAGTTAGGGGTGAAATTCGGGTCTGGCAAATTCAGACAAGGCTCAAATTGGCGTTTCTGCTATTGATTCCTTTTGATAGGACACTGGGAGAGTCAGATCCGCATGACTGGGACTCAAAGACTAATTACACCCCTATCCGATACCTCCCATTCCTATTTTCAAGACCACCTTGTATAAACAGTATTGTATAAATGCCACCTGTACTATTATTAGTTGAATTCATATACTGCCCTATACCCGGAGGTCTGAGGGTGGTTCACAGAAAAGATCAACATAAAAAAAAGATCAACATAAAAACCACAGTATATATAATTAAAATAAAAACAACAACCCAATAACACACACACCAAAAAAGAGCCACAATTTAAAAGGGTATAGGATGTCAATCAGATCAACCAAAGGCCTGGTTAAAAGGGAACGCTTTTGCCAGGACCTAAAGGTGTATAATGAAGGCGCCAGGCAAACTTCCCTGGAGAGAGCATTCCACAGATGGGGAGCCACTGCAGAGAAGACCCATTCTCGTGTTGTCACCCTCTGGACCTCTCGAGGAGGAGGCACAGGAAGGAGTTTTACACCTGTAAAACTAGTAAAAGGAATGAGCAAAAAAAGGAATATAAGAAATTTAAGAAGAGACCTGCTTGATCAAGTCAGAGGCCCACCCAGTCCAGTATCCTGTTCTCACAGTGGCCAAGCAGATGCCTATGGGAAACCAGCCATCAGGATTCGAACACAAGAGCACTCTCCCATTCTGTGGTTCCCAGCAGCTGGTATTCAGAGGCAGATTGCCTCCGACAGTTATTAGGTAAAGGGACCCCTGACCATTAGGTCCAGTGGTGACCGACTCTGGGGTTGCGGTGCTCATCTCGCATTATTGGCCGAGGGAGCCGGCGTACAGTTTCCAGGTCATGTGGCCAGCATGACAAAGCCACTTCTGGTGAACCAAAGCGCGGAAACGCCATTTACCTTCCCACTGTAGCGGTGCCTATTTATCTACTTGCACTTTGACGTGCTTTCGAACTGCTAGGTTGGCAGGAGCTGGGACCGAGCAACGGGAGCTCACCCCGTCGCAGGGATTCGAACCGCCAACCTTCTGATCAGCAAGCCCTAGGCTCAGTGGTTTAACCCACAGCGCCACCCGCATCCCATCCAACAGTTATTACAGATGCATAAAACCAGCTGGTTCCATTCTGGAAACATTTAGTGGACTTTTTCCTAATTACTACAGCAGAACACAAAACCTTAACCTTTATTTGCAGGGCTTGGGGGTGGGGGCAGAAAACGGTTCTTCCTTTCCCTTACAAATTGTAAAGTTTGATGGCTATATTGCCATTGTGCTGTTTCCTGGTTTTAATATAGTTGATTTCATTTAAAGCTTGGATTTTAATATTTTAAGTACATGCCGCCTAACAATCATGGGTTTGCTTCTGTACACACCACCCAAATGGTCCCTTCCACACCTGGAAAGAGTTCTGAGCCCTGACTGCAAAGAACCGCAGTGCACACTATAGCTGGCCCCAAGCCTCAGAGGCTAAAGGTTCGAGCCACAAAATCCCTGATCCTGGCAGGTCTGCATTTTCCACTTGAATGTCTGCCATTTTAGAATCTGTTTCAAATGTGGGAAACCCTGATTCTAGCTCAGAATGCACCAAAACCTGTTGGATTCTGGCAATTGATGTCTCTCTCTGTGTGTGTTTCAGATTACATGCTCTCCTATATTGCAATTTTTATAGGAATATTAAATCCCTTTTTATTTGCTGAGTACTTTCCCTATCCTTGGGGAACTCTGGTGAATTCTGTGTCTCAGGCTATAATGGTGGATTCCAACCCTGCAATCATGGAAATATATAGCCACGTTCCTTGCTGTTGTCATCAGAATCAGGTGACAACTTTTAAAGGGAAGAGTTCTGAATCAAAATGGTTGGTATTTCTATCTATTTCTTGTGGTTCATGGATTTTGTTATACTCTGTTTTTTGTTTTTTTTAAAGGCACTGTTTGTGTAAATGTCTATTGTCTCCCCCTCTTTTTTCTTTTTTTTTCCTGCTGTGGCTGTACTGATAACCCCACACTGTATCTGATGTTGATGGTCTGTAGACCAAGTGAACTGAAGTAAACACATTGTAGATTTTTCTTACACTGATGCAGCCAGATTGTACCAAATGTGGCAAACCACACACACCATATATGTAGTGCATATATGGTGCCACAGCCATGTCCTTGATGCCTTCAGAGGTTCACTTCTGTTTAGAAATATGAGGGTGAGATATCTGTTTTACACCAGGTGTTCTGCCCCTTCTTTCACACTAGTATCTTGTCCATAGAATCCATAATAGACAGAAGGTGTGTTTTTTTAGCCGTAAAATTTTATTATATCATTTGCATCAACCATATTCCTTTCAGCACCATAGAAGTGAAGAAGAAAGACTTCTCTTCATTTGCCAAAATATCTTTTTTTAAAAAGAGAGAGAGGTGTAAGCGGATTTCATTTCATTACACACAAAGAAATGGATGGAACATTTTAATTTGGCTTTCTTTAATATATATTTATATATTATATATAATCATAACAAAAATGCCAGAAGGTTTGTATGTGCTTACCATATAAAAACATTAGTTTTTTAGAAGGATACGATACAGAAAAAATCATTGAAATTAAAAAAGTTTTTTTAGGCTTTCTAAATCTATTAATACAATATTTAAAAAGACAAAGATTCATAGTTAAACTGTGTGCAGGTTATGGACAAAGGAGAATGACTGCTTTAGTAATACCAGATTTATTTATTATTATTTTTTAAAAAAAGTTTAATCTGTTTTGTCACTGAAAACAGTTAAATTGGGAATTTTTCTATTACACAGTTTAAAGTCTACACAAACTCCCTTTCCCCAGCTGGACAGAGACAGGCAACATTTCACTCTGTGAGCTGGGCCGATATGTGTTGACTGGCAGATTTGCACTCCAGGCTAAGCATATGTTAAAATGGACTGGGCTGATTCTATGAGACTGCAGCCACTCATTAGGGACTCAGGGAAGTGGCTTCCAGCTGCAGAAGCATGGTCATCGATCGAGCACTTCATAATGGTAAGAAGAGAGGACTTTTTGTCTGGGGGAAATGTGGCAATGGAAGAGAAGAAAGAGAAGGAGGGGGAGAAAGAGAAAAAGAAGGAGGAGGAGGAGGAGCAGAAGGAAGATGAGAAGGAGACGAGCAACAAGAAATTGGAGCAGGAGAAACAAAGAAGATGAATGAGACGGAGGAGACATTGGAAGAGGAGGAGAGGATATTTTAGGGCTGACGTTTCTGGAATCATGGCAATCTAGAACATTATGAGAACTGCCTGTCTGATCAGATCAAAGGTCCATTTAGTCTGGCATTTTCTCACCAAAGGTGGTCAACCAGCTACCTCTGGGAAACTTAAAAGCAAGACATGAAGAGTTCTCTCCTGCTGTTTGTCCACAGTGCCCGGTACTCAAACTACATCTGAACACGGAGGGTCTATCGAGCTACTGTGGCCGCTTGCTGTTACATATACTAGATGATGTCTGAGATAGTGGCTTAGTTCAGATACAGAACAATCTCAGTCTGACAAACCATGGTTTATCAGAACAAGAGGTTTGGGCATGCATTACGGTACCTGATTTGCTTTCCTCCTCCTTTTTCTCTAACAAGGTTTGTTTCACTATTTTATATCTGATCCGGGAAACTGTGGTTTAAGCTCTAATTACAAGCCAGGATTGTGAAACACAGTGTGATTGGTAGTTGGAACTGAAACCACAGTTTCCCACTACTGTGGTTTAACAAACCCCAGCACTATTGAAACAAGGCAAGCAAGAGGAGGGCGCTTTCAGGAAATGTTGCTACTTCTCTGTCTGGTTTTTCAGACTGAGATCACTACAGCTGAACAAGGCTGGACACTCTGTGAATCCAGTAACTTGGACAGACCTCAACTTTTCAAGAAGCACAGAGCCCCTGCTGCTTATTGTCTCTTAGGGATTCTTGGTAACGTGTATCCTATGACACAACCATTAATGTGGTTCATTATGCTGTATGTTTCCCTACCCCCGTGTCACACAATCAACTATTGGTGCCAAGGAATGTGCAGTGTGGTGTTGTCATGCTACATGTTGTGTTATATGAAGAAGCAGGAAACAGATATGCAACAAACCCAGCTCTGTGTCTCTCATAAAGTCTACTTCTGCCATGAAAGAACAAGCTGAATCTAAGTATACACATGTCCTTCCCTCCCCATTTCATCACACTTGATCAACATAGTAGCACCTGTCTCCATTCTGATGCCCTCCAGCTGATGCTGAACTACAACTCCCATCATCCCTGACCATTGGCCATGCTGGTTGGGGCTGATGGGAGTTGGAGAAGAACTGCTTGCATGCAGAAGGTCCCAGGTTTAATCCTTGGCATCTTTAGGTAGGGCTACAAGGGGACCCCTGCTAGTAGCAACTCATAGCATCATAGAATCATAGAGTTGGAAGAGACCACAAGGGCCATCCAGTCCAACCCCCTGCCAAGCAGGAAACACCATCAAAGCATTCCTGACAACTCAATATAACAGACTCAATATAAGGGAGCACCTTTTGCACATAACTTCTGGAAAGCACTAGGTTGGGGAAGGGTGGCATGTAGTATCTAATGTGCAGCATCAGTTGCTAAATATTATTTAACAAAGCCATCAGACCCAACTAATTTTTAAAAATCCATCTAGCAACAGCAGGCATGGCAAGGGGGAGCCATTAGGTTATGTACTTTGCACTAATAATAAGCAGAGTATTAATAGGGAAGGAAGGAGAGCACTTACAGAATGTTAGACAGCAGTAGCTACAGGCAGGGAGTCCAATATTCCTCAAGAGAGGAAGTTGTGAAGGTGGGTGTGTTCTTACGGACTGTACATAAAGAGCATGGATAGCCAGTGCAATGCCCTCAAGATGTTGAGGACTAAAATTTCCATAATCCCTGGGCATGCTGGCTGGGGCAGATGGAATTTGGAGTCTAAAACACTGGGAGCACATCACATTGGTGACCCTTGACATTGAGTATATCCAGTTGGAAACCATATTCTATGATGGACAGTGTATTCACAGTCACTCAGTAACTGATAGTGCAGTCCTATTTCTGTTTACTCAAATGCAAGTCCCCCTGAGTTAAATGGGACTTACTCCTAGGTAAGGGGGTTGTGAATTTGTAGAATGAGGGGCCCTGAGCATATTCTTGAATGTAATTCAGCATGAGCAGGAGTTTTCCCTTAAGTAGCCAGGGGCCTGATGTTCTGTTGCCTAAGAAGAACTAGGGATGTGGAGAGGCTCTCTTGGAAACATTGTTGGTCTTGTTTAATTTCTCTCATTAAAAACCTCTTCCTTCCTTCCTTCCTTCCTTCCTTCCTTCCTTCCTTCCTTCCTTCCTTCCTTCCTTCCTTCCTTCCTTCCTTCCTTCCTTCCTTCCTTCTCTCCCTTTACATTCCTGATACTTTTCTCTGGAGCAGGAATCAACCAAAAATGACCTCGAAGGATCACTTTAAACTAAATCTGTTGATCCCTCTGACACCTGGATTTTTCTCACTGAAGGGAGTCTTCTTACCTGTATTTGAATACCTAATACTGATTGGTGAATTGCAGGTCACAGCACACCATGGCCTAGCAACCTGTTTATTGTGAGTCCAAACAAGCATGTTTGTAAAGATTGAGCATCTTTGCTCAATGTTTTTAAAAACTTCTTTTTCTTCCCTTTAAATCCCCTCTGTTTCTCCTAATGAGGGACCAACAAATTCACCTTCAAAATATCCTTGGTGAAATTCCATGGCAATTCTAAAAAGGACAATAAAGTAGCCTGTATCTAAGGGGATTCATGGTAGTGCTATATAATACTTTAAGAATAGCATGGTGCTGTCTCAGGCTATACTTCCTAGATACATATCATGTACCTTGATGCTAGATCCCACAGGACTCTGAAGAGGATTCAGATGAGTGCAAGATTCAGGTCACTTTCCTTAGGAGAGAATATTCAGTAGCCAGTCCCATGATCTCCTGCCTAGAGGATGTTGACCTACAACCAACCTTGGACTTAGAGGATGAGACTATTGTTCTTCAACCTTAAGTCCCCAGATGTTGCTGGACTCCAACTCCCATCATCCGCTACCAGCATAGCCAACAGCACCTGGGAACCCAAGGTTGAAGAAAACTGTTCCAGACCTCACAAAAGCCAAAGAACATAGAATTGGGTGAGGGCCTGTAGGGTGAGGAAGGTAGGTGTCTCCTTCAAGGAGGTTGGGTTTAATGCAGAATAGGTCTTGCCTGCTTTAGAAGGCCTCAGATGGCTTCAGCTCCCTGTTGTGGCAACATCTTTCACAACTCAGCCAGTAAGACCTACTGGGAACTGTCCAGGGTTCTTATTCCTGGATAGTGAGACCTGCCATGACCACCTGTCTAGACTTAACTATACTTGACCCTGCCCAGAACCATATGTCCCCATTTTCCTGGAGTTCAAAAATTCCACCCATTTTCAAAGCTTTATAGCTCGCAGGATACTCATAGAGTTCTATAAATTATGCAGGCAGCACAAACCTTGGTCTCATCCTCCCTTAGGGAGCAAGTATCTCATTGAGTCATGAGTGGCTTTGAGGAGATGCAGATGGTTTCTGCTCCTTTGAATTTGATTCTCCCATTTAAACACGCCTTTGGGGAGCTCATTGAGTCGACCAGTTAACCATTTTGAACTGTCGGCATGAGTCAAACCTGAGATGGCTTTCATAAGAAATCCTCTATCTCTAGTATCACCTTGCTGGCGTTGTGTATGTGCACATGCTGCCTGTTCAAATGTCAACATTTCCTGGTCTTAGAAAAACACTTGGGGGAGTCCCTTTGGTAGGGAACTGGCTGGTTGTGGAATTGTGGGAAGTCAAGTTCTTGGGAGGTAAAGGTAAAGAGTAAAGGGACGACTCTGGGGTTGCGGTGCTCATCTCACTTTACTGGCTGAAGGAGCCGGCGTACAGCTTCCGGGTCATGTGGCCAGCATGACTAAGCCACTTTCTGGCGAACCAGAGCAGCACATGGAAACGCCGTTTACCTTCCCGCCTTTTTACCTTTTTACCTACTTGCACTGTGTGCTTTTGAACTGCTAGGTTGGCAGGAGCAGGGACTGAACAACGGGAGCTCACCCTGTCATGGGGATTTGAACTGCCAACCTTCCAATCGGCAAGCCCTAGGCTCTGTGGTTTAACCCACAGCGCCACCCGCGTCCCTAAGTTCTTGGGAACCAATGCCTAAGTACAAAAGGCAGACACATATTAACACAGTTATGATTGATGTGCATGTGAATAAATCAGGGCATTTTCCCTTGCAACATACAGGGGAGCCAATGGGAAAGGATTGTGTTATATCCATGGTTAGTTCTACTCAGAGTAAACCCACTGAAATCGGTGGACGTGGCTAACTTAGGTCCTTTAATTTCAGTTGACCTACTCTGACCTAGAGCTTGGTTGGTGATAACCCTTTGTGACACTCTGTGCATGAATCGGAGACTTATAAATCAAATTCAACATACATCTGAGCCTGTGCTTAGCTTCGTCTGGCTCAGCCTGGTGCTTTCCAGTTGTTCAAACTACAACTCCTGTGGCCACTGGCTCCAAGATCTGGGTGTTTTATCCTTCCATCTGGTGTCCACATCATTGAAAATAAAATTGGATCCCAAGGGACTTTAGGCCATGTACACAATACAGCTGTTGTCTGGACAAAATGTAAATTTGCAATAACAGGAAAGAATGTGATCACAGATATACGGAATTTACTTTTCTTTTTCAAAACACCGTTCTCTGGAATGAGAAGTATATTTCCTCCCTTTGCCCTCAAACAGGATTCCAGCTCTCCCATAGCATATCAAGGCAGCAGAAGGCACAAGGTCAATGCACTAATAAGGCAAAGGAATACGATTCCCAGCCTAAAAGTTCCCTCAAAGTTTGACCCACAATACTATTCAATGGTTACGAATGACATTGTTGTTGATTAATCCAAAAGTATCTACCTCTTTTTAGAACTATCAAATTTTCTACTGTTTTAAAAATGGAGAATATCCAAGAATGATAAACTCTGAGAAAGTTTACTTCAAAACTGACCCTGACTCTCCCCCCCCCAAAAGAAACCCAACAACTCACACACAAAAAGAAATCTCAATGCATCTAAATTTGAAAGGGGAAGGAGGAAAAACCTGGTTTTGTTTTCGTTTTTTTTTTAAGAAAAGCAAGACTTCCCAGAAAGTAACCTGTAATTTAGACAAGTTAGCTTTTGTGGGTTTTTAGAACTGTAAATAGTGTAGCACAGTTTGGCAGTAATTGGTACAATTGCTTATAGACCACACAGCATGTCTACTTCAGCTACTCACAGAATGTGGATATCTGGTGGTAATTTACACAGCTTAAAGGGAGCTATTTAAATACTGCGCCTTGGCTTAGTTTTACTGCTAGTAGTAAACATTCTAGACAGAGATGGTGGACAGCATATGAGCTGTAATTCATACTGCTTTGGACAGAAAATATGGTAGTTAATAAAATACAAACAAAACAGAATGAGAAGCAGTAGAATGAGAAGCAATGTTGCAGATAAAACAATCAGTTAGGTTTAGCTTGGGCCATTGGTTCATGCCCGTGTAGAGAAAGTTTGATGAAATCAAGACAGATGAACATGTGGGGAAGGAGCATTTTTCTTTTCTCATAGAATCAGAAAGTTGCAAGGGACCCCATGGGTCATCTAGTCCAGCCCCCTGTAATGCAGAAATTTCAACCCCATCCAATTTGAAACCATACTGGACTCTGCTTAGCTTTGCAAATGTGCTACCGGTAGCAGTTTTTTTTTATTGCAGATTGATTTCTGTTCTGGGTGATGACATCCTATTTGCTCCTGGTCATCACCACCACAGGGGTTGGTACAGTCCATAAAGGTGCTTTGATTTGGACATGATCCAAACTAGCCCTGATTAATACACTTTCTGTCTCTGCTTCCTTGGAACACACAAAGCAGCCCTGTGGATGCTAGTCATCTAGGGCAAATGGGCACTGCCCCACCAACCTCATAGCCAGCCTGCCTTTTTCCTTACAATGGCTGGTGGCACTGACCGTCAGCTTCCTCCTTTGTAGAACACAGCAGGGAGGAGGATGGGAACAAATGTAGAACCAGTTGGCACCGCCTGTCATTGTCTTGGGCTCTGCCTGCCATTGGCCTCCCTGCCTTCCACCTGTCTCAGTTTGACTGGTGGTGCCTTAGCAGGTCTGCTGCAATCTCTGCTCACAGCTATTTGCTTTCTGGAGTTCCCTGCTTTTGAATGGCCTGATCAGGCATCTGTGGAAGTTTTACTATTGCTTAGGCTTTCAAAGCATGGGAGGAGAAAGATGATTCCGCTTAAAGCTGAGGCAGTCAAGTCTCCTCTACGAGGGTTGTGGAAAGGCAAATTTCTTTCCAGTCTGATGTCTCCAGAATTTTACAGGTGCAAGCCTTTGCAGCCATTATGGACTTCACTTCGGAACCTGGCACAGATCCCTCTGTCCAAGTCAGTTTTCAAATCCCTTTTAGAGCCATTTCAAGTGGACCTGCCCCATCCTTTACAGAGAAAACCCCATGACTGATTTTTTTAAAATTATGTTTGCACTGTATTCCATTTCTCCAGAAATGTTTGCATCATTTCCAATCAGTTCTCTCTGATCCACCAGTCTTTTATTTCATCTTCCTTGATTTCTTGTTCTTTGTTTTTCAGAAGAGGCAACCCCCCCCCCCGCTTCTGGAGCCATCTGGTTCTGTGGTACATCTTGTTCAATCTCACAGCCATAGCACTGAGATCCGTTGCCAGATTCTGAGACATGCTCTGTAGAAAGATACAGTAACTGGGGGCTTGCCCTTCCTGCCCGAGATGATCCGAAATGTTGCACTAGTTGCACTGGCAACAACCTCCGTCGTCCTTAGCTGCAGAACCGCAGAATTATGAAGCATTACGAAATCAGAGATTTTGCTAGAGACTGGTGGGAAGGCTTGGCTCAATCTATGCTACACCCTAATATATTTTGGCAACCGTGGAGCTGAACCATGGAGCTCCCAGTGTACCTAATACATAACAGGAACATGTTTCAGAGTGCAACAGCATAAGGCTGAATGACAAGCCCACAACTGCTTAAGCATATTTGAAAATTCTGCCTCCGAGTTCAAGAGGGATATGAAAAGCAGATTGGGTTGATCTATGACATTTGATCTTCCACCATTTATAAGTGGCAATACTATTTTGGAGAGGTACAGGTTCTTCCTGCTCTTGAAGGTGTGCCTGTCACTTCTAAAAAAGGAAAGTGTCACATCAGAAGTGCAGACTAGGAGAGAAACAGATGGTTGCAGGTGAGGGTCTATGCAGAGTTCATAAAATAAATTTGTGTTCAGGTAGGAAATAGATAATAGTGTTTGGGTACTTATGAACTTTATAGATGCCTGTGGGAAACCAGCATCAGGATTTGAACACAAGATCATGGCTAGTAGCCATCAATAGCCTTCTCCTTCATTCTAATTATCCAGTCTAATTCTCTTTTAAAGCCATCCAAATTGGTGGCCATCACTGCCTCCTGTGAGTTTTGCAAGTGAATGAGGTTATAAATGAATGAGGTGCTGTGACTGGACAGTGGAAGTCATGTTTAGGCCACGCTGCCCCAAAAACCACTCCCTCTATCAATTGGGGGGGGCAGAGAACACTTGATGGTTCTTAGTGGGGAAAACCCGGGCACTCTGCATGTGTTTAAAGGCGCTCTTTCCTTCACACATGCTGTACAAGCCCTGCTGTGGGAAGAGGGATGGGGTTCCGAAATTTCAGTCCAGCACCTCAAATCAAGCTGAACCACCAAGCTGGGGGAGTGGGGCAAGAATGGAAGTCCAGCAGCACAAGAGAAGAGCAAGCAAACAAAACTTCTGCAGCAGCAAAAGTTAAGAGGTACAAATGGTAATGTGTGGGATCTTCCTACCCTTGAAGTGACAGGCACATCTTCCACATGTGGCATCTTTTAATCTGTCTTATTCAGAATGTACAGAACTTTCCTACTGTGTCTTGCTAGGAAGTTGCTTGTGTTTTAGCTAAGGCTCTCTGCCACCTATTTCCCTGCATTGCTCTCTCTGTTCACACAATGCATAAGGACTAATATACACATCACTAGAGTAGCCACTGCTTCCCTGCGACTGGTTCCCACGCTGCTCTGATCATGTTCAAATGAAGAAATCCCATTGGGATGGGCAGGCAGAACAGGAAGCAACTGCATTGGTGCTATACCTCCTTGAGGGTTGAAAGCACTGGTGGGGTTGCATTGTACATGACCCATCTGTTGGGTTTACACAAATCAATTCTCCCACTCCCCACCTACAGAAAACTAACACACTAGGGAGAAGGTTTAGGCCAGCCTTTCACCTGACATACTACCTTTCCATGTGCTGAGAACTATCTTTTGGTGGAGGAACATTCCAATATTCACATAACTGAGGTGGGTTCCATAGTCTACACCAACTTTGCATGTGTTTATTCATAAATCCAATCTGTTCCTGTTCCGTATTAATCTGTTGTTGTTTTTTTAAAAAAACTACACAAAAAATTGTATTTTGGTATTTTGATATGGATTTCAATATGCATTTCATCACAAAATATTTAAGTGTGTATTTTGTCTCAATGTGCATTATTAAATGCATTTTGGTATCACAAAAGTTCAGAACCTGAAGGGTAATTCAGACAGGGTAATTCACACACAGAAGGAGCTGCAGATCAGGTCAGAGCCACCAGAGAGTCAGAGTAGACAATGTTGAGATAGATTATTAGACTGACAGGGTTGTATCCAAGAAAGTTGTCCTGTTAGTAGAAGGACTCCCAGAAGCACAACAGAAACTCCTTCCCTTCCCTCCTTCCTGGGCATCCCAAAATCTGCTCCAGAGGGTTGGGGAGGAACCCCAAACAGGTTTGGGGGAAACAAATGGGGGAAGGAGAATGAGGGGCATCTCCATTGCACAAGTGGACATCCTTCCACTTTGTTGGATACAACTCATTGTCTGGTGGTGAAATAAGACAGCTTTGAAAGTTTGTGTGCTAAACCTCTCATACTGCAAGCTGCAATGGACCAGTCCAGGAAAGACGCCACCACTTGTATCTGCCACATCTGCCATAGTATCTTCTGAAATCTTTTCTCCAGGATTGCATTGATAGAGAATATTTTAGGACTTGGCCCTACTGTTTTGACAGCCGCCTGTGTATAGGCAATATGACACTGTTTTCCAAACTTGGGTTTTCAAGGTCCTAAGAATGCTGTCGCCAGGATGCTCTGGGTTCTGAATTACCATTGCCATCCTTCTCGTTTCCCCTACCTGCCCACCCACCTCCACCCCAATGGTACCTCACTGACCATTCCATTCCTAAGTGAGTGGCATGCAATGTGGAGGCATGCTTCTGACGCAGGCATGCTACTACAACATTAACAGGCTAAAAAGAAAAAAGGAAAGGAAAGGGGGGGAGAAAAGGATATTTTTTTAAAAAAAGAGAGAGAGAGAGAAATTAAGCATTAGCTCATTAAGGATATATAAAGAAATGATTCAAAAACTCGCTTTTGGAGCAGCACTAACACAGAGACTGATTACAAACTAAATTGTGCTATATATCAGTATATATATAAAAAAACATTGTTTTGTAAGAATGGCACTGGTTCAAAAGAATTGGGACTTCTACCTTGGTTCCTTTTAAGTCCACAGTGAAAGTATAGAAATACAGGCTTGCCGGTTGCCTGGCAACTCGTGACACTTGTGGGTGGGCTGACACCCCCCTCCCTCCCCCATCTCCCCATGCACACATTCACATACGTTCTCTGCTTCCCTTTTTAACATCTTCCTAACAGGATGCAAATGGAGAGGAATCTGAAAAGCAGGTAGAATCGCAGCCAGAGGATAGTCTGAGTCAAGCCTGGTCTCGAGGGGGTGGGGGCATCCGAAAAAATCCCACACTCTGTCTTGCATCTTGGTCACAAGTTTGGAAGTTCCCTCTTCTACACTCGTGGGGGACAAAAAGACGGTCCTTTTTTAAGGATCCTCTTCTCCCGTTGAAACCATCAGGCGCATGGCAACAGGCAGGTGATCAGTTAAGCCTGCCAGCTGAGTAATGAAACTGAACTCTTCTACTTCCTGCGGAGGAAAAGCAAAAGAAATGATTTTTAAAAAGAGCTCTATGGGGGAGGGGGGTCCCCGCCACTTTTAAGGTTTCAGATGAAAATAAGCATATCAGGCCAAAGACCCAAATAGTCCAGTGCTCTGCCCGCCTATGGGTCCCAGGAACTGCTCTTCAGAGGAAGCCTGCCTCTAACAGTGGAATGACACCATTGCCATTGTGGCAAGTACCTGCTGATAGCCTTGTATTCCATGAATTTATCTAATCCTCTTTTAAAGCTATCCATATGGGTGACCACCATGACTTCTTGTGGGAGTCCTGTTTAATTATTCGCTGTGTGGGAAAAGTCCTGTCTTTTGCCTGACCTGAATCTTCCGACATTCAGCTTGATTGGCTGACTCTGAGTTCTAGAACGACGATGCCCTGCCTTCCGTATGGCTGAAGCAAAAATACTGGGCATCCTCCCAGGGGCATCTTAACATAATGGGATCCCATCAGAGGGTGACTGTTCATAGTGAGCCTTGGGGAATGCTGCTTGAATCGAGAAGCATTGTCCATCACAACTGATGCCAAATCCTGACATGCAGAACTGTTATCAGTATGCTTGTTCGTATGTGATTGGGCTTACCACTTTCCACTCTAGATAGAGGCCTTCTTCAGTGTAAAGCATGTAGTCGATTCGCCTCCCGTTCCCCTTCAAAGCTCTCTTGCGCCCCTTCTGACTTGAAGGATGGGTCTTGCTGGTAGGAAAGACAATATAGGCTTTTCGCCCTTCTTCACTTTCCATTGTCCTGGTTAAAAACACACACACAATGGTTTATTATGTGTAAGATCTACATCTGTGTCATCCACTGTTCTAACAAATATTAAATGAGTTCCCAGTTTTTGGTGGCGGATGCTTTACAGGAGATAGCAAGGGTATAAGATCTTCTATTTCTGAAGTTTCATTTTATATCAGTAATTTCCAGCTAACTACGCAAAACTATGGAATAGCATATAAATACACATTACAATTATCACACACCCAATGTCACCAAATTATCTCATGCACGTTGTTGTTGTTGTTGTTGTTGTTGTTGTTGTTGTTATTCTAAAGTGCCTCATGTTTCCTTAGAACTGTACAATTCTTTAAAAATAAGATATACTGTAAGTTGGTCCATCTAGCTATATTGTCTACACTGACTGGCAGTCAGAAACCTGGTTTCAGGCAGAAATCTTTCCCCATCCTACCTAGAGATAATAGGGGTTGAACCTGGGACCTTTTGCATGCAAAGCAGATGTTCTACCACTGAGATCTGATTCTTGTATCCTTGGACAATAAAACATGCCTCTCTTTGGCTTTCCAGTTCTGGAAGAATGGGCAGTCAAAGCAGTGTACTTCTCACTGAATGCAATGTGGCTTATTTCCAAGTAAGTGTGCATAGGATTGTTGACTATTTGTGGTGAATCATGGGCTTATTCTTCAAATAGTAGTCTTGGATTGAAGATCCACTATGTGAATAAGGCACACATCAAAATTACCAGACTATGCCATCAATTATTTTGGAAATAAGAGAGATGAAATCTTGATTTTTCCACAGAAGGAAAGGAGACACCTGTGTCAAGGCCTGTGGCTCCTTTTCAGGAAACTTAAAAGCATATGAAAATAATTGGTACAATTGATTCTTATTACCCAGCCTTTATCAGCCTTTAAAATGTAAAATCCAGTTTTAACATGTTCTGAAGTATTATCTCTGGAGACCTACATCAATTGACACTAGCTTGCTTCTGATTAATTTCAGTATCAGGGAATCAATACTTATCAATGATCCTCAGGTGCAATTTTTTTTTAATTGCAAAAAGGGAGGTTCATTTCTATGAAGATGGTGGTTCAAATATGGACCGTTGGATAATTAATTGTCTTCAAAAGTACCACGGACAAGACATTCCTCAGACTGCTTGGGGGGGGGGGGACTCATGGAATTTTCTTTTTTTTTAATGAAAGAGCTGTGGCTCTGACAGAATTGACCTCTGTTGAAACACCAGCAGATTATCTCTGCTTCATAACAGCAAATTAAGTAAGAAGCTGAGAAAAGTGGCTGGGGTGGCTGCAACACATTTCACTATATTTCTTGCAATATATTTATTTGAAAATGGCTGTGTTCTATGGTGTGGTTACTTTATATAAATGGCGGATTTAAAAATGCCTGGAATCCCTTTGCCCATTGTAATTTCCACCACTCTTCTGCATCCAGCCAGTCCATGGCAGACTATTACCTTTGCACAATAAGTTACATGTACTACCACAGTCGGATGCAATAAGTTACATGTACTTCTACAGTCCTATGCGTTTAACTGACAAGTGAGCATCAGACTGAAACTTTCTATTTTTTTCCCCAAGTAATTTTTATTAATTTTTTTCCAAAGACTGAAACTTTCTAAAGTAGGGGGCTGGCTACTTTAGTTCTCATGTTGTTTTCGAAGCTGCAAATTAGGTTAAGTTCACCTTCAAATGCAAACTGAATTGAATTTCTCCCCCATCCATACTCAAATTACCACCCCCGGCTGCTTTTCTCCCCAGGACATAAAATATGTGTGTCTACATATTTCCACTGAGATTTAAAATCTACCAACCTATTGACCGCCCTGCCTGTATTCCCCCCTTTTCTCCTCTAGACTCTAGAGGAAACAATCTTTGTTGGTCATTCAACAGAAAGAAGCTTAATAATAATAATAATAATAATAATAATAATAATAATAATAATTTATACCCCACCCATCTGGCTGGGTTTCCCCAGCCACTCTGGGTGGCTTCCAACAGAAAAATAAAATAATCGATTATTTAACATTAATTAAAGCTTGTGTTCTGGATGCCACGGAGCTGAAAATTATGCCTATGGCACACTGGAAGTGACACTTCCCACCTGTCAGTTTCTTGACCGCACCATGATGTCAGGTGAAGAGTTTCCCTTTCCTCATGAAGTTTGAAATCCAACCACACAATAAGAGGCACAGGGGTTTGCGGGTGCAGACGATTAGCTGACTGGCAGCACTACACACCACACTGTTGGGAGAGAGCTGCATCTTTACATGCCCCACATAATGTATGACTTTAGGTGTTGAGCAGGTGAGCATGGTTTGGGGGAAATGGCCTCATGGGCCAAATTAGGACCCCTGCCAGCCCCCATTAAGACCATGGACCAGAGAGTCCCCACTACTGGTTTATACTAACTGGCAGTGGCTCTCCAGGGTTTCGAGGAGGAGATCCCAGGGCAGAATCTGAGACCACCTGCAGGCAAGGCAGATGATCTACAACTAAACTAAGGCCGCTCTTCCCCTGGACCCATTAGGTCCATTCATGACCGACTCTGGGGTTGCGGCACTCATCTTGCGTTATTGGCCGAGGGAGCCAGCGTACAGCTTCCAGGTCATGTGGCTAGCATGAGTAAGCCGCTTCTGGTGAACCAGAGCAGCACACGAAAACACCGTTTACCTTCCTGCTGTAGCAGTACCTATTTATCTACTTGCACTTTGACATGCTTTTGAACTGCTAGCTTGGCAGGAGCTGGGACCGAGCAACGGGAGCTCACCCCATCGCGGGGATTCGAACCGTCGACCTTATGATCGGCAAGTCCTAGGCTCTGTGGTTTAACCCACAGCGCCACCCACGTCCCTGTATCCACTATAGTATGTATTAAAAGTAGCTGTAATGTCCTCCAAAACCACCCTGTCATGAAAGTAACCCCATCTCTCCAATACCACTGAAAAATTATGTAGTTCAGAAAAGTGTGACACTTCAATCTCAGTGACATCCACCATGATAATCAATACAAGGAACTGATAAATTGCCCTTTTGGTGCCAAAGATTGTCTGGGCTGATAGACTTTATTAACCTGACTAAATACAACATTGTGACAGCTTTAGACAGACAATAAAACTTGACTGATAGGCAAGTGACCACCCCTTTGAATAGTGGCATTGTATTAAGTGAAAGAGACCAAAAACCAATCCACCCTAGGTCTGTGAATATCTTAATTAAATGGCCGTTTCTTCACTAGTTGCCCTAACAGTATCCTATTAATCAAGTCAGAGGTGGAGGCACATTGTGACTAAGTAGCAACGGTGTTTATTGATCTTTTAAATAAGGAAATAGGTCCATGTAGTCACTCTTATTGATGTATTTAATAGTGCGGCCTTCTTAACTTTATTAATAGATTTCCAGAGGTTGGTGCTGGAAGTCTAATGGAAGCCTAATTTACTGGGCTCTTTCCAGAACTATTGATGCCAGTATAAATAGGGTGATAAATTAGTTTCTATAGCTTGGGCAAATTTTATTATTGAAGGATTTCCACAAGAGTCCATTCTAAATCTCATCTAGTTTGTCAATGACACTAGCAATTTCAGATAGGCAAAATTTGCAAGCACTTCAGCAAGTTTTCTTTTTTAAGATGACGTTACAATCTGAGAGCTGCTTGACAACACATCAATGGCGCATGGGGATTAAATGGCGATTAAACAGGTGTCTTGAATGACCAAGAGGAACTGAACTTAAAAATAAATGAGAAGTTTGCTTTCAAAAGTGCTACAGGCCACATAACTTCATGAGTGCTTACTTTTTTGCCTTAGGGTCTGTGGAATTTTACTGCATTTGATTTTTTTTTAAAAAAAATCAGTTTGCACTGTGGCCCAGCAAATCCTACATGCCAGAGTAGAACGGAAATGAGGTCTAGGCCCTCCAATCTGGACCAACACAGGGACTGTTCACCCTGCCCCGGATTCAGCCCCAAATCAATCTGGAGGTGAGGGCAGTGCTTTTATTTCAGGGGGTACTCAAGGGTACGCAGTACCAGCACCTCCTTTTTGTTGTTAAAAAGGGTGGTACTTACTGTAACAACTTCATAAAATCCCTCAAATCTCACACCTCCGCAGGTACAAACCTCTTTTTCAACAAAGTAAAACAGCACCCTCAAGTGGATTTCCTCCCACAGTACACCCCCTCCCTTCCTGTGAAATCTACACCACACCCACAAACCCCGCCTCCACCACGAGATCCACCACTCACATCCATCCCTCTGGCAGAGGTGTTGAAGACCAAACCAACCGAAAACAGCCCTTTTCCAGCAACAAGGCCCAACATTGCCAAGTGGAGGTAGGGGCCTGCCCGGGGGGGGGCAAATAGGGGGCAGGGATACGTAATGGGTCAGAACAGGGTGGGGGGAGACACAGGGATGAAATCTTCCCTCTCCACAGTATCTCGCCTCAACTCAGGGGGACTCTGAGGCTCAGGGGGATCTGAAGGGGGGCTATTACCCTCCATTTCACAGACTAACACACAGCAACACGTGCAGGGCCAGCTAGTTAAAAATATAAAAGCAATACTCATTGGTGGTGCAGATTTGAAAAGCAGTCACTATATTGTATAAGCAGAGAAACGAGGCGATACTTACTTCTGCAGGTTATCTGCTGTGCACACTTCTTCATCGTATAGTCCTTCTGGATCTAACAAGGTGCCTAGGAAGAGAAAGGAATTCATGGGTCTCCTATCAACCTTGGTTTTCTCCCTAATGGATGTAGACCAGATTCTGTATACAGTACTGAGCTGCATTGCTGCTTCCATATATGATGCCCGTTTTGAGGCAGGTAAAGGCGCAGCTGCTGGGCCAGGAGGGGGTTTGTGCATGCCAACCAGCTGATTGGCAGCACCTGCCAAGCCCAGTGCTCAGCTCTTTGCCACCATCTTTAGTCCCCTCTCCATCTGAAAAGTCATGCCACTGTTTAAACTTAAATACAATGATGGTTGGGGAAGATAACTCAAACCATTGTTTGTGTTACACTGTGAGTGTGTGTTTTGATGTTTTCTTAATCTTCTTAAGCATATTTTATACTACAGCAGAGCAGCTTGTCAAAACATTGAAGGCTGAAACAAAAATCGCTGAGAACTATGTGAATGAGTTGTGAATTGAACTGAAATGGAAATTATTTCCTTTCCAGAGGAAACGAACTAATTCCTTTTGGGAGGGGGTGAACTGGAACGGATTAATGAGCTCCCCCTCCCCCCCAGCACTGCTCCCAACCCAAGCCCAAGGCCAATGCCAATGGCAGCATCCCTTACCAATTGCCCACGATTTGTCCTCCCCTGGACCAAGCCGGCATGGGTCCTTGTAGCGCGTAAACAAGGAATGCTGCTGCTCCAGCTTGTCATCTGCAGCAAGAACACAAAGGATCAAGAACAAGGACATCAGTGGCATGTGAAGAAAGGCAAGGGCAGGGAGAGGCAGGGTTGAGGAACCTGCAGCCCTCCAGATGTTGCTGGATTGCAACTCCCAGCAGTCCTAGCCAGCTCAGTCAATGGCCAGGGAATAAAATATAGAGGACACAGCTTGAGAAACCAGAGGCCACACAGTGAGCATTCCTCACTCAGCCTGGATTTATATTGCATTGCATTTGCTTGGGGCTGCCCTATGTCTAGATCAGTGTTTCTCAACCAGTGTGCCTCCAGATGTTTTGGGACTACAACTCCCATGATCCCTAGCTAGCAAGACCAGTGGTCAGGAATGATGGGAGTTGTAGTCCCAAAACATCTGGAGGCACACTGGTTGAGAAACACTGGTCTAGATTTTCCTGTACATCACTGGGATTTCAAAGGCGGAATTGGTGTCCAGGGCAATTTCCGAAATGTGGCATTTTGACCAGGATCTTAGACAAGTCGATCGAAATTTTGTGGGTGTTTTTGTTTAAAAGAAAGTTCAACAACTTTCAGGTCTTCCTAAAAAAAAATCTCACCAATTTTGGGCGTCCCCTCAAAAAAAGCTCAACAATTTCAGTGGTTTTTGAAATATGCCAACCCTAATTTATTTCCATACCACTTAATACCAAGGCAGTCTCTAAGCAATTCATTAAAATATCGAAGAGTTGTATCCAACTAAGTTTTATGCAGAGTAAGCCCATTGAAATTAATGGACCTGCACTAGGTCTACTCCAAGTATGACTAGCAGTGGATAAAGCCTCCACACTATACACTTTTCTCTTCCTCTTCTTTACTCCCACGTAGATCTCTCTAGACCTGTCAATTATTCCTTGGGGTTGGACTGATCTTTAGATTGGCTAAGGCAGGCAGCTAATTCAAGCAGTCAAAAATGGCGAATTATGTATTTTATTGCTGCAGTTTGCTGGGGAGGAGGAATTATTTGGAAATGCCATTTCAAGGCATAAAATTGTCTTGTTAAGTTTTGGGCAATTGTTTATTATTTATTCATTATTAAATTCCTATACCACCTTTCATCTAAAGATCACAGAGCAGTTACAATATAAAAACACAAAAACACATACCGTACCATGAAAACAACACACAAACAAACAAACAAACCCCTGTTTAAAATGTCATAGATTGTTTAATTGTCTGGCACCTAAAGATGTGTGGTGAAGGCGCCAGAGCATTCCGCAAACGATGAGCCACTGCAAAAAAGGCCCATTCTCATGTTGCCGCCCTCCGGACCTCTCGCGGAGGAGGCACATGAAGAAGGGTCTCAGGTGATGACTGTAGGGTCCAGGTCAGTTCATATGGGGAGAGGCCCATTTGAGGTTTATGCAGTTAAACCTTTTCATTCCATTCTGCTTTAGATCTAACCCTGTGCAAACACCTGAAACCTATGGTGCCTCTTAATGATTTTTCTGCATCTCTCCTGGAAGAAAAAAAGAATTTCTTTTTGCTTCTCCTGGGGGAAATCCCACAAGTGGCTGCCACTGGCACTAATGATGTCATTTGTCACTGTCTATTGTCAAGGCAACACAATCCATAAATGGGAGACTTTGAAAAAGCGGTAAGGAAAAGAAGAAAGAAGCCAAACTGCTAAAAATAAAACAATGCTTTGGAGGTTATGCTGATCAGATCAGAGCTGGCCAGGGTTCACACTTCTGCATCTTACTTAAGAGAGCAGTGACCTGATTTGCATCCAGGTATCCAAGGGTGGCGCCCAAAAAAAGTTGCCCAAAAAGTAGCTCTCTCTGTCTCATTTCATAGGTTCATCACAGGCACTGACTCCTAAGCGCTGAGGCAGTCTTGGTCCCCTGAATGTATTTTTTTTAGGGGGCCTGGCCCCCTCAATGCTCAGAGGACATTTGGCTGCCCTCTGGCTCCTTGCAACGTTGTGTCGGGCCACGTAAAAATATATAGATAAACTGGAGCCTCTGTTGTCCATCAGTGCTGCTAGCAATGATACCAGAGGCTATAAATGGCTTCTAGGGATGGGGGATATTTTTTGTTCGGTTCACATTTAAAGGAAATTTGCACTTTCCAAAACAATCTGTGAGCTGAAAAACAGCACTCCTTCAAAATTTCCACATCATCCATTTTTGTTCTCATCTTGCTTTGGAAACAGCAAATGTGGCAAGTTGGATATGAAATGAGAACTAAATCAAAATTCTCTCCATCTCTATTACCAGCTACTCGAATCTCTGTAAAACTCAGTAAGCTAAAAATTTCTCCGAAAAGAGATTTCTAGGAAAACTTTTGGAGAATTTCACCCTTTGGATATTCAGTGAAATCTACCCACTCCCCATTTTGCTGCCTACAAAGAGCATGGAGAATTTTTAAAGGCCTGCCCAGTCCTTGCAGTAGCCTAGCTTCTGTTTATTGATTTGGCCATTTATGCCTGTCTTTCTATGATAAAGTCAAGTGTGAGGTGGTTTACAAAGAAAAGACCCAGCACAACTAAATTAAAAGCAAACTGAAGAACAGAATGAGCAGCAATAAATCAGCATCATTTCACATTATCTCTGTTTATTTTAATAAATTAACTCTATTTATTAAAAAGCATCGCTTTCTCCAGTGATTCATTATAGCTCTACTTCACCCTTGTTTATCCCAGTACAGTACATTGTCATGAACTTCACACTAGGAAGGAGAGCAGAGAATAATTAGGAAAAGAGGATGGTGATGAAGAACATGAGGGCAAGGACCAGTGGGATTCCAAGCACAACACAGTGTTGGCCAAGGAAGGCTGGTCCATTAGGATGAATGGGGCACTGCCCTGCCAACCTTGGTCTATCACCAGCCAGCCTTCCCCTGTCTGCCTTCTTACAGTCCAGGGGGTGACACTAGCTGCCAGCTTTGCTCTCCTTAATCTCAGTGTTGTCTTTAGCAGGGAGGAGGATAGGGGTAAATGTAGAACTAGCTCTGCTGGCTCTGGATTTATCTACTCTTTACTGGATTTCTCTGCCCTTTGCCCCACCAGTCCCAATGGGCACCAACCACCACGGGGAGAGGTGGATTTAGGGCAGTGCAACCAGCACTGCTGTGCTGGGCACCAAGCCTAGGGCTTAGCAGCTTAAAATACATCAAGCAAACAAGTGGCTGTCTCACCTGATGAGCAATTGTCAAAGTTGAGATCTCCACAGAGTACATCAAATGCCACCAGCTCCTCTGGATTGGCTGTGCTGGAGGAGGAGGTAGATTTTCTGAAATCAGCCAGCCAATCCTGAAGCAGATCCAGTTGTTCGCATCGAACAGTACTGTCCCCTGCAAGAAGCACAAAACAAGGGTTCTGGAGCAATTCCAAGTTTCATTGTATTTATTGTGGTGGTATCTTAAGCTACTAGACCATAAGATGCGATTCTAAAATAAACACGTTGGAGTTCCTTCAAATGTAAAGAGGTGTTGTTGTTTTTTTAAAAAAAAGGAATAGAAGAATGTGAGTATTGTGTAGAACAGGAATGGGAACCTATGACCCTCGAAAGGTTGTTGACCATTGTTCATTCTTCCTGAGACTGAGGGAAGCTGGAGTCCAACATCTCTTGAACAGCCACAGATTTCCCATCCCTGGAGCAGAATGTGGATTTAAAAGCATTTTCAATGACAGCCAATGGGCCAACTTTCTTTGTTTCTTTATTTTAAATACTTCTTACCCACTCTAGATGAGCCAGATGGACCAATGGTTTAACTCAGTATAAGACAGCTTCCTATATCTGATCATGGGATTAAGATGGCAACTTTGTTGGGTAAGGACCAAAGAGCTCAGTCCCTGGCATCTCCGAGTAGGGATGAGAGAGACCCCTGTCTGAAAACCCTGGAGAGCTGCTGCCAGTCAGTGTAGACAACAATTGGACCAATCATTTGGACCAATGATCTGACTCAGTATAAAGCAGCTTCCCATGTTCGCAAAGGCTCCTCCAACTGCTCTTGGCAAGGGAGCATGTTTGTGCAAAAGAATGAAAGTACTCTGCACAACATAAGGAACATAGGAACCTGCTTATATGGGGCCAGGCCGTTGGTCCATCTGGCTCAGTATCACCTATGCTGACTGGCAAGATTTCTCCAGTTCTATCAGGAGTTGTTGGGGATTAAACCTGGGACCTTCTGTATGCAAATCAGGTGCACTACCAAAAGGGTAGGGGAGAAAGTCCTTTTGGTTGTGCAGCTATAAATGGAAACTGAGCACCTACACTTGGCGGCAGCAGCATTCCATGCAGTGGAAAGGGGCAGGGGGAGATTTCACATATGCCTTTGTTTATCTAGTGAGGTCCAACTGATACTCTCCAAGGGCTCTGCCAGGTTTGCATCATCAGGTAGCTGCCCCTCACTTTTGCAATTTGATTTATGGCCACGATGTGTCTGTGTGATGCACAAGCCGTAAACATCCTTGCTTGACTTTCTTACCTCATCCATCATTCACACCATTCTGTTCAAAGATAATTTGGAGCTGGCTTGGAAATTTCCCTTTTGAATCACCAATAACGGCACGCATGTATGCGACATGCTATATATGTTTTCATTAGCTCAGGCTGAACTGCTTCCCATCTAGTGTTTTCAGTTATTCAATATCTGTCGGCTGGTTTTAGGCAAGGAAAAAAATATAGATCTACAAAATTTGTGACTGAAGGCACAAGGGGATATTGAATGAGTAACTTTTAGCTACCCAGTGTGTCATGTGCCTTATTCACTGAGCCACCAGAACAACTCTCCACAAGAGGAAGCCACTGACTACTATTTCCTGCTCTTTGATTCCCCCAACTGCAAATGGCCAGAAGGAGGTACTGCAGCTCATTGATTTAGACCAGGCTTCCTCAACCTTGGCCTCCAGATGTTTTGGGCCTACAACTCCCATGATCCCTAGCTAGCAGGACCAGTGGTCAGGGATGATAGGAATTGTAGTCTCAAAACATCTGGAGGGCCAAGGTTGAAACCTGATTCAGAGATGTGAAGTGACACAAGGGGCAATGGGATTTCCCCGGACTTAAAAAATCCAACTCCAGCCTGGATCTACAACTTGAGAAACAACATGTCTCTTGAGTAAAGGCCAAATTGCTAGCAAACAAAGCTAGTTTACTCAAACGTTAAGGCCCTCTAACTTAAATGGGACTTGCTTCCTCAAAAGTGTGAATTGGGTTCTGAGAGCCCTGACACTCTCAGTGGAAAATGGTCTTTTTAATTTTTGAGTTGCTGTGTTGTTGTCTGGTTTTATTTTATTTTTTAATCTGAACACGCAGTGTTGGTGCTAAACATAATAGGAGTGATTTTAAAAATTCATATCTACAACTCAAGTAGCAAATCAAACGAAATTACCGTGAAGAATGCAACGGATCACTTTTGAATCAAGTATAATTGAACGAGGCAGAGGGTTGGGGTGGATTTCCTAGTTCTGATTTGTAAGTTTCCACCAGACTGGCTGTAACCAACATCCTGCTCTGCTTTTCTTTCTGATTTCCAGTGGATAATTCCTATAGACTATTTTGCGATATTTTTGCTTATTTATTCAAACGAAAGAAACATCTATTCTATTTACTTGATATTTTTAATTGAAAGAAAATGTTTTCATGTTGCTCAGTTAGTTAATTGCATATCATGTTCTTATTTAGGGAAGTTTTTAATGTGTGACATTTTAATGTATTTTTAATCTTTGTTGGACGCCACCCGGAGTGACTGGGGAGACCCAGCCAGATGGGCGGGGTACAAATAATAAGTTGTTGTTGTTGTTGCTGCTGCTGCTGCTGCGCATGATTTCATTTGACAAGGTTTCTTGCCCTGCAAGGCTGTATAAAAATACTGGGTGGTGTTAAACTAAGTTTTACTCAGAGCAGACCAACTAAAACAAATGGGCCTAACTTAATGTTCATTAATGTCAATTGGTCTACTCTGAGTAAAACTTACTTGACCCATATTAAATGCATAGGAGTGGAGTTTGTTCTTTTGCTCTTTGCTGGGAGGTTTTGTCACCCCTTTATTTAAAGCATGTGGTTGTGTGGTTTGTGTATAAGAGATTTATATTTATAGTTTGCACTTAAAGGGGAACCAACCAGATCCACACTTTCTAAAACAACCCGCAAGAACAGCCATCCTTCAAAATCCACATTTCTCTGAGTTTTGCAACACAGTTCACCAACCGAGTGCACAAAAAATGCATATGCTGGTGTGAAATGTGCAAAAAATACATGCTAATGACAGTAACATACAAAATTGCATTTTATTACGGGAAATTGCTTTGCAGAAATGTGTATATTAAGGGAAATTTGTTCTGGGTTTTTTGGGGGGGATGGCAAATTGATGTGGAAATGTGGATAATGGAATTTAGTTTTGGGAAAATGAGAAACTGAAATGGATAGATTTTCTCATTGTTGGTGGTGGGTCTTCCCCCTGCTCATGATTTTCAATTCAAAATCACCTCCGACACATTTTCTCAGTTAAGAGCAGCTCCAAGGAGGTTATCCGTAAGGGCCCGGTGTCTTTGGGCTGACAAAGGGTCTCCACTTCTGCTTTAACTGCTGCCTCCACCGTCTCAAACACTATTCTTCCGCTACTTCTTTTTCTTTTCCCAAAACGCAGCACCGGTGCATCTGCCAACTTGAGTTGTTGCACGTACACCTCTGAATTCTAAATTGGAGCCAGGCTTACTTTCAGGGACCATCAATTTGTATGTTTCAAAACATTTCCAAATAGGCTTTCTTTGACAAAAACACATCCCAGACCGGCACCTTTTATGTGGCTCAAGCTTTCCTTTTCTGCCACCATGTTCCATCCCTCATTTTTTAGGAATATTTTGGATGAGATAACCAGCACAGCCAAGGAAACTCCACTGTTATGAACTCAGGTCATTCTGTTTTGTTCCATAAATGAACAGAGATTTATTGAAGGACAGCTAAGCTTTTAAAACATAAGCTCTCTTGTATTTGAATACAGTGTGATAGATAAGCTGGGAAATATGAAGCACACATATGAAAGACAAACAGGAAAGGAACTTGGAAGCCTTAAAGGGAGACATTCTGATGGGGTGAAAGGGGATTACTCCAGTCCTCTCTCGCCATGCTTCTTCCTTGCCTTAAATCTCTGTCAGATGGTCCAAAACTAAATCCACCAGAATCTGGCTAAAGTGCAGGGGATGGGGAACAGTATGAACAGTATTGTACAAGCTGCACAAATAGCCATAATATCACACCTGGGTACAGTGGTACCTTGGTTTACAAACACAATTGGTTCCGGAAGTCTGTACTTAACCTGAAGCATACTTAACCTGAAGCGAACTTTCCCATTGAAAGTAATGGAAAGTGGATTAATCCGTTCCAGACAGGTCCACGGAGTACTTAAACTGAAAATACTCAAACCGAGGAGTACTTAAACCGACGTATGACTGTATTATTATTACAGTGGTGCCTCGACTTACGAATTTAATCCATTCCGAAAGCACCTTCATAAGTCGAAAAATTCATAAGTCGAAAAACGCCTTTGGAAACGCGATTTCCCATAGGAATGCACTGAAAACGGAAAAATTCGTAATTCGAAGCAACCCCATCTAAAAATTCCTAAGTTGAAAAATTTATCTAAATCCTATCTAAAACTGCCACGGGTTTTTTCTGGATGTCAAGACATTCATAAGCGTGCAGCCATTACCCCCTTTCGTAAGTCGAAAAATTCGTTGTCGAGTCGTTCTTAAAGTCGAGGTACCACTGTACTACATTTGTTTCAATACTTTAATACTTTAGAGTTGAATGCCACTGTTTCAGTGTTTCTCCAATGGCTACTAGCCATGATGGCAAGGTTCTCCCTCCATCGATGGTGGCAGTATGCCTCTGAAAGGCAATTGCTGGGAATCACAAGTGCGCAGGGTGCTGTTGCATTCAGGTCCTGCTTTTGGGCTTCTTCCTATTAGGGCACTTGATTGGCCACGGTGAGAGCAGGGTGCTGGATCAAATGGGGCATTGGCCCAATATAGGGAAGGTACCAAATGGATACATCCCTGCTACAGAAGAAGTGTATCGAGAAGACAACAAAACCAGAGTCTGTTTCATATCATGCATAAGATCAGCAAAACAAAGAATAGAATTGGATCAAAAATATATTGGGAGGCCTGTTACTCATCAGGTGCTGTGGCTAAACCACTGAGCCCCTTGGGCTTGCCAATCAGAAGGTCAACCTAGCAGTTCGAAAGCATACCAGTGCAAATAAATAGGTACTGCTGTGGCGGGAATGTAAACGACATTTATGTGTGCTCTGGTTTCCGCCAAGGTGTCTTGTTGCTCCAGGAACAGTTTAGTCATGCTGGCCACATGACCTGGAAAGCTGTCTGTGGGCAAACATAGGCTCCCTTGGCCTGAAAGTGAGATGAGTGGCGCAACCCCACAGTCACCTTTGACCCTTATCGCCTTCTTATCTCCTCTTTCAACCCAAGAACCACATTCAACCTTTGTACCCCAAAGTTGGTATTGTTAACATGTCCATTCCAACCCCTCACTCTTTTGTATCAGCTCTTTACAAAACAAAGTCTAGAATGTTCCATCTCCAGTGTTGTATATACAGGAGAAGTATTTTTACTAGGAGTCCTAGACTTCTGCTAACAGTTTATGCTGGGAGAGGAAAGGTTGACAAGTTGAATTTATTTGAGCGCTATAAAGAGAATTGGTCTATAAGGTGTTTCCCACCAATGCCACCATTCCTTGTAGAAGTTAGGTGGCAGCGGGGAGGGCAAAGCTTTTAAATTTATAGGCTAACCCCAAAGCTTTACCAGATGACATAATGTTTATCTTGAGATAAGATTTAAATAATATTTGGATTATCAACCATTACACAGATTGGCTGAGGATGGCAAGTTTATTTGCTGACATGAGGTTGGTAGAGAAACAAAGTTGCCCTGGTCTCTTTCTGGATACTCTCAGGTGGCCATGAAATGACTCAACATGGTGGTTTTCCCCTTCCACATCATAAAATGATTTTTTTACAGTTGTATTGTGCTGGAGATTTACACGAAACAAGGTAATGGGAAAGATCCAGTGAACAGTGGAAAGAGAGGCCAAGGAGAGTTCAGTAAACCATGTTTCACATGGAGTGAATCACACCACAATCCAAGCTCCTTTGTGCTGGCTTGGGGGTAGTTGAATTGGATGGAGCTCCCCCAGCTTCTGCTGGCCTCTGTCCAATGTCACTCTGCCAGCATGGAGCTCACTAGTCTGCCTGCCAAATGTATGGGGCATCAGGATCTGGGGACAGAGGGGCAGAGCAGGCCTGGGATCTGCTGGGATCTCAAGGCAGACCGACTACCACCCCGTGACAGCAACTAGACCCAATTTGGGCTCAACTCCTGTGCCAACTCTAGGTTGGTGCAGTGATTTGCAAGCTTCCCAGATTCTGCTCCAACCAGCGCATAGGAGCCAATTCCCAGGGGCAGAGGTCCTTCTGGTCCCCCCAATAAATTATTTAAGGGGGCTGGGCCTCCCCAAAGTTGATCAGCATTGCCCTTCAAATTGTGTGTGTGCACCATGTCTTGTGATCAATTATGTGGGGTGGGGTTTACCTCCCCCCATATTTTATTCATGTTGGTACCCTTGAGTGCGGGTGGCGCTGTTGGTTAAACCACAGAGCCTAGGGCTTGCTGATCAGAAGGTCGGCGGTTCGAATCCCCGCGACGGGGTGAGCTCCCGTTGCTTGGTCCCTGCTCCTGCCAACCTAGCAGTTCGAAAGCACGTCAAAATGCAAGTAGATAAATAGGTACCGCTCCAGCGGGAAGGTAAACAGTGTTTCCGTGTGCTGCTCTGGTTTTGCCAGAAGCGGCTTAGTCATGCTAGCCACATGACCCGGAAGCTGTACACTGGCTCCCTCGGCCAATAAAGTGAGATGAGCGCCGCAACCCCAGAGTTGGTCACAACTGGACCTAATGGTCAGGAGTCCCTTTACCTTTACCCTTGAGCTACCAGCATGAGCAACAGATGAGCAAACAGAGGATTGCAGCCTCTATCTATTTCTAGTTCATGACACTTTTGTATCTACTCACTCATATGTCTGCCCAATCCTTCACCTATCAATGTTTTTTAAAGCCCTCACAGAAATCTGTATTTAAATATGTATTTTCAATCTATTTTCTTTTAAAATTCATTTCTAAATGTGTTTCCTCTCTAATTCCCACCCTGCTTGAAGCCAGCATTTCAGCACCTGGCCCTCTCTCGACGGATCTTAGGCTTCCAATAGCTCTTGCAGACCTGATGTCTGCCTGCTTGCCCTGGCTCTGCAGAATAACTTAGGGCACGGGTGTCAAACACAAGGCCCGGGGGCCTAATCCGGCCCGCCAGACCTCGTCATGTGGCCCGCGTAGCCGCCGCCGACAATAACCACTGACAGTAGTTCTGGAGCCTGCGATTGGCCGAGGGTCAAAACCGGGGGCGGGGCTGCAGGCGGAGGCCGGGGCGCTGGAGCCGCGCTGACGGCCTTGGCCAGGGAATTTCAATTTTGAATGAGGCTGAGGGAGGCGGTGGCACAGCGGCCAGACGGGGAAGTGAGATGCAGGAGGAGGAGGAAGCCCGCCGAGGAGGTAGGAAAGCCGTATAGGCGCCGCCGGCAAAGTTGGTGCTGGGACGGAGCAGCGCTGGATTTTTTTTTTGGCGGGCTTTGCTGTTGTCCCCGAGAGCGAGTGAGGCGGCACTGGGGAGCCGCCGCCCGCCACTTCCCTTCCTCTCCTCGGCTGCATCCGGGAGGTGGGCGAGCGAGCGGGCGAAAGGGACGCGGAGTGAGCCTGAGGGGGAAGTAGGCGAAGCGCAACAGCCGAGTTTCTCTTCCCTCTTCCCCCGTTTTCTCCTCATAGACACTCGGGAGGGTGCCTGGCTTTTGCTCTGCCCCCCCACCCCGAGCCGCCCTTTGGCTTCTCAGTTCCGGGAGGGAGGCGGCGGCGATGGCACGGGTTCCTGCTCTTCCCGCTCTGCCGCCGCCTCCTCTCAGCCCCTCGTGATGTAGGGCTCCAGATGGAGTCGCCTCGCAGTTTGAGGTGGGAGGGGAAATTTTTTTGGGGGGGAGGTTTTCAAGTCTCCTCTGCCTGCAGTCCCGGTAGGGAGAGGCGGCAGCGAAGACGACAACAGCGCGGGTGGGGGGAAGAGCAGCTCTGAGGTGAAGATGCACATCCGCTGGGGCTGACGCCGCCTTCCTCCTCGGGAAATCCGCTGCCCTCCCTCAGCGCCAGGTGAAGGGACTCTGGCACTGAGGAGGGAGGATGCAAAAGCAAAGCAGGGAGTTGGCGCTGCACCGCATGTTCCTGCCCCTCTCCAAAGCATGGGGTGGGTTGCAGCGTGTGGCATCCTGCCTAGCGGGGTTTGGGTGTGCGCAGAGCGGGAGAGGGAAGCCCTCTTTCCATCTGCAGGTTTTTAATCCCAGCAGTGGCTTTCTCCTTCCTGCCAAAGGTTTAGTTGAGCCCCCCCCCCCCCGGAAGCCGTCGATCCCCACCTTTTGTTCAAATTTCCCTCGTTTACATCCCCTCCCACACATGCGCCACGACGCAGGAATGTGATCCGCGTGGGGGCGGGAATGAGCTTACATTATTACAAAAAACAGTAATAATTGAATGCAGTGACAATAATTTATGATAATAAAGAGTGGACACATAGTCCTACAGACACAACCGGCCCTTTGAGGGTGACCAAACTGCTGATGCGGCCCCCAATGAATTTGAGTTTGACACCCCTGACTTAGGTTAATGTACAACCCATCCCTGTCTGCAACATTTTCAGCTAAGATGGTCAAAGTACTGACAAGAGACCATTGAGAAGAGAATAGCCAAACCCACTCTTTCTATCTCTATTCTACAATAAGTAGCAAAAGAAGCAAAACAAAGATTGGGGAAGCAATCTGTACAGTACCTGCCACAGCTTGCAAGTGAGTGCAGGAAATGTATCCCACAATTCTTTGGTCCTGAGGTGTACTTCCCACTTGCACCTGGAAGGAATATAAGAGAGGAACAGAAGGGTTAATGGATCACCATCAGACCTTTCAGGATCAAAACCTATTAATTGCAGGGGAAACATGCAAACTATTTTTTTTTTTGTAGCAAAGGTCTTAGGTAAGCAGAACTGTTCTCAGAGTAGACCTATAAAGAGAAGAGGCACTGGTTGTTCTTCTTGGGGGTTTTTTAGGTGTATTTTGCAACATGCCCTTGATGCAATAATAGTGCATTAATGATAGCTTTATACAGGACCATCCACATATGATTTATTGGTTGTATTGCGGTGCTTCCCCAATGTTACCACACAAATACCGTCTGGAGGGGCACCCTTGCACTACAGTGCAACAAAAAGGGGAGAAGATCCAGAACACAGACACAGCTCTCTCCTCTTTGCCAGAGGGGAGCCTGAGAGCCCATCCTCACTATCATTGATTGTATGGCTGACATGCGCAGGATGTGTGTGCAGTGGGAGCATGAGAAGAGAACAATAGGTGAACCTTAAATGAACTTCATTAAGGACTCCTAGCCATGGTGGTCAGGGTGGACTTGCTGGGGAGGGTCTGGTTACACTCAGGTCTTGCTTTTGGACCAGAAAAGGCACCTGAGACCAGGATGTTGGACTAGATGGGCCTTTGGCCTGATCCAGCAGCAGGGCTCTTTTCAGGCATTATTTTATTGCTATGGCCAATGGCTGACACAAACATTCATTCATTTATTCTTCTTAACATTTGGCTTGGCAACATTTCTTTCCTACGGTTCCAGGGTTGATCCTGCATTACAACTTCCTTTCCACTGAGTATCTTTGACTACAGTGATACCTTGGTTCTTGAACTTAATCTGTTCTGGGAATCCATTCGACTCCCGAAACCGTTCGAGAACCAAGGCGCGGCTTCCGATTGGCTGCAGGAGCTTCCTGCACTCAAGTGGAAGCCGCGTCGGACGTTTGGCTTCCAAAAAACATTCACAAACTGGAGCACTTACTTCCGGGTTTGCAGTGTTTGGGAGCCAATTTGTTTGGGAGCCAAGCCGTTCGAGAACCAAGGTAGTACTGTATATACTTTAAAAGATTTCTGTTGAGTGGCAAAGTATCTATAATCCACCTTTTCACGCAGGAACCAAACAGGCAACATGTCGCCCCAGATGCTTGATGAACTCTCCTGCAAAGACACCTCACTCAGTCATTCATTTCAAGGTTTGCTGAAGGCTTGAAAGTAGCTGCAGTCTAACTCCACTCTTAATCAGTTTGCTGGAAATCACAAGGGAGAGAGGAGTGTTTCTATTGCTCTCCTGCATGTGGGCATCCCATAAGGGACATCCGGTTGGCCCCCTTGGGAACAGGATGCTGGAGTAAATGAGCCTGATCCAGCAGGGTTCCTCTTATGTTCTTACAGTTCTGTGATGGCAGGAAGGCTACCATTTTCCTCTCTCTACTCCCCGACAACCCTTTTCTTTTGTAGGGTGAAACTTGCACCAAAATTGCACCTGCTCTGACTTCATTATCCAGGCTCACCCTGTGCCCAACAAGTCAGGCACATTATACTACTCCAAGGGTCTTTTTTTTGAGGGGGGGGGGTAGCCTTAGGAAGTGATCTTGCCGGAAGGCACACCTCACATTCGCTCTTGATTTCAAGTTGATCTTTCATTGCAGAACAATGAGATGGACAGAAATGCTGGTAGAACCTAGAATCAATCAAAAACCTCAACAAGGAGCATACCTTTGCAGGCTTAGTCACCACCCTCCCAATAGGACCATTAATTCTAGAGTCTAAAATTACCCAATTGCACTGCCTCCTCTTGCTCCAGGTGAGATTTGTAGGACCTTACACAGACAAGGACAAGGGGAAAGCCATTGTGGCCACTTACAACTGAAAGCGATGTGAAGATTTATTTCCCCTTTTACTTCTACATTTTTGCATTGTTCTCAGGCACAAATGGGTCCTATTGGGAAGTGCATTTCACAAAGCAGGGGGCAGCCAGTGAAACTATACCTATGGGACCGCCTCTCCTGGTATGCCCCGCGGAGGACCTTAAAGTCCACAAATAACAACATTTTGGAGATCCCGAGCCATCAGGTGGCTAGACTGGTCTCAACTAGGGCCAGGGCTTTTTTAGTACTGGCCCCAACTTGGTGGAACGCTCTCTCACAGGAGACCAGGGCCCTGTGGGATTTGACATGCAAGACGGAGCTGTTCTGCCTGGCCTTTGGGCTGGACTCAGTCTGACCCCTATGTTTTCCTCCCTTATGGTTTTGATTTGGGCTACTTTAAAATGAGGCTGCATTTTAAAATTTTAAATTTAGATTGTATTTTAACCCATATTTTAATTAATTGTTTTTCTTTCTTTTATGTCTTATTGTAATTTTACTGGTGTCAGCCGCTCTGAGCCCGGTTTTGACTGGGGATGGCGGGGTATAAATAAATTATTATTATTATTATTATTATTAACAGCTGTGCAGAGAGCATGGTTCCTCCCCCAAGTTAAAGGACAAATTCACGCCCAGCCCTCACCAGACTTGTAAAATTAAGGCAGGTTCTGTGCCAAAATCCAACACCCCAGAGGATTTCTTTTCCTTGCCCCTCGCAAGAAAAACTACAGCTTTTTTCACAGGGCTGGGTCACAATTCTTGAAAAGGGTGGGCAGCCTTCTGCCCAGCACAACATGATATGCTGCACCCAGCGATCAACAGTAAGAGTGTCTCTTTCAGGGCTGTCCGTAGGGGAGATTTTTCTCAGGGCCACAACGGATAAAGAAAGTGGCACCCCTTCCTTCTGTACACTTGCAATGAAAATTGGACCCCTCTGCACCTAACAGTTTCATTTTGTAAAAAGGATGCAAATGATTTCCTCTGAATACCATCCCTGGGAATTGCAAGGGAGGGCAGAGCTGTTGCACTCTGCTCCTGCTTGCGGACTTCCTGTTGAAGCATTTGTTTGGCCACCATAAGAACATGATGCTGGACCGTGATGGACCAGACGCAACAGCCAGTGCTCTGCTTTTTTATGTTTTATCCCTTAGAGCCTCATTTTCTTGTGTCTTTTAACCCTCTGGTAGGCATTTCATTAGTAACTGCAGAATGCTAGTAAATCCTATGCAATACACTTTCAAAAACAAAGACTTGCCAGCTTGCCTCTTGCTAAGTTGAGAACACAGGTGCAGCCTTTCAAGGACACTTGAGGGCAAGACCAAAAGGCACATTCTCCTCCAAGCTTTGGAAATGCATTTTCTTCTCTCCGATGTGCTGCCTGCCTGCTGCATATTTGGCTTCAAACTGGGGTTGAACAAGATTTACAGAAATCCCTTTTTATGAGTTGGCATTCTTGCCCTCTTGACTGCAGAGATTTATTGTCTTTTACAAAGCAGCTATGCTATGTTAATATATTATTTAAGCATGCTAAAAGAGAATTAAATGTAAGTATGAAATGTTAATGGAACTAGCTCTAATCGCTCACTGGTTCCTTCCATCCACCCTCACGGCTTGGAGTGCCTGGTGGCATAACACAGCAACTTGTGGAACTCTCTGCCTCAAGATGTGGAGTAAGCTACTATCTTAGATGGCTTTAAAAAGGAAGAAATACTGGACAAAATAGAGGCTAGGTGATTAACCATGATAACTAAATGCCTTGCCAAAAACTAAATGCCATTGCACACAAATATTGTAGAGTTGTCAATTTTGGTGCTGAGCCATAGCTGTCCCTTTAAAAGCACACTATGGTCCAGCAATCAGCAGGTGATGATTTAAGCGGGGGGGGGGAGCCTTTTTCAGCCCAAGATTCCATTCTAGGCAACTGTTTCAAGGGCCACATGTTAGTGGGAGGTGGGACCAGAGGCAAAACTGGGTGGAGCAACTAATGCAAATTCTACCCTTATACGGTAAGCTAATTTCTACGCACTCTCACAAGTGCCTCTCTTTTCCTGCAAGCAAGCAAACAAGCAGCACTATAAGACTTCAAGGGTACATTCCAGTCAGACAAAAATACACTGGGTGTGAAGCAAAGCCAGTGAGGGGTGTGTGGCCTTGGCAAACTACAGAGGGCCGGATAGGTTCCCCACCTGATTTAAGCTCCCCAGGCCTGAGGTTCCCCACCTGATTTAAGCTCTGTGCAAAAGAATTTAACCTGCAGGTTTTAGCAAACAACACACATCTGTTTAAAGGTAGAGGGGCACGACAGTTTGTTTTTTTCCTGGTCATTTGGCAACACTACAATCATTGAAATAATTGGGCATCAAATGCCAGATGCTAAAGAAATACAAGGCAAAATGTTTGTGTTAATAGTGCTCCAGTTCAGGGTTCCAGCCAGCGCATAGCTGCCAAGTTTTCCCTTTTCTCGCGAGGAAGCCTATTCAGCAAAATAAGGGATAACTTGGCAGCTATGAGCCAGCGTTGCTGGCTGTGCTCTTGTCCATGATACTCCATTCCATTCTTTTCTCCTCCAAGCTTCCAGCATTCAGTCAACATTCAGTGTGGCCATGAAGCATCCTCTACCCCCACTTGGGTGTTCTGAGGTCCTCCCCCCCCAATTTATGCTTTTATCCAGGAGGTCCCATCACCTCCTGGCAAATAGAAGGGGAAGAAATGGAGGCAGTGAGAGATTTTACTTTCTTGGGCTCCTTGATCACTGCAGATGGTGACAGCAGTCACGAAATTAAAAGACGCCTGCTTCTTGGGAGAAAAGCAATGACAAACCTAGACAGCATCTTAAAAAGCAGAGACATCACCTTGCCTACAAAGGTCCGTATAGTTAAAGCTTATGGTTTTCCCAGTAGTGATGTATGGAAGTGAGAGCTGGACCATAAAGAAGGCTGATCGCCAAAGAATTGATGCTTTTGAATTATGGTGCTGGAGGAGACTCTTGAGAGTCCCATGGACTGCAAGAAGATCAAACCTATCCATTCTTAAGGAAATTGGCCCTGAGTGCTCACTGGAAGGACAGATCCTGAAGCTGAGGCTCCAATACTTTGACCACCTCATGAGAAGAGAAGACTCCCTGGAAAAGACCCTGATGTTGGGAAAGATGGAGGGCACAAGGAGAAGGGGACGACAGAGGATGAGATGGTTGGACAGTGTTCTCGAAGCCACGAACATGAGTTTGACCAAACTGCGGGAGGCAGTGCAAGACAGGAGTGCCTGGCGTGCTATGGTCCATGGGGTCACGAAGAGTCGGACATGACTAAACGACTAAACAACAAATATTTTGTATACTTCGGCAAACCATGGGAGTTCCCTTGAATTTTCTGATACCTCCCTCTTGTTCATTTTTCCAGGCAGATTTTAAAGGATTTTCCATTACAAATTTGCCTGGAAACAGGATGAGGCAGACTTAGTTCCATCCTCTCTGAAAACTGGGACAGATCAGACTTTTATAGGTCCAATCATCCCTATGTGCAACTGTTGCCAGGTACCTCTGAAAGGTAAAGGAAATGAATGAATGAATGAATGAATGAATGAATGAATGAATGAATGTGGTGGCAACCAAATGCCCCATTATCTCTACGATGGTGATTCCCAGAAATAAAGAAAAGCAGGAAACAATGAGATAGCTAATCACATTCTTATTTAAAGGAGGGCCTATTCTGCTTAATAAGGGACCCAGGTGGCGCTGTGGTTAAACCACTGAGCCTAGGGCTTGCTGATCAGAAGGTCGGTGGTTCAAATCCCTGTGACGGGGTGAGCTCCCGTTGCTTGGTCCCAGCTCCTGCCAACCTAGCAGTTTGAAAGCACGTCAAAATGCAAGTAGATAAATAGGAACCGCTACAGCGTGAAGGTAAACGGCGTTTCCATGTGCTGCTCTGGTTTGCCAGAAGCGGCTTTGTCATGCTGGCCACATGACCTGGAAGCTATACGCCGGCTCCCTCGGCCAATAATGCGAGATGAGCGCGCAACCCCAGAGTCGGTCACGACTGGACCTAATGGTCAGGGGTCCCTTTACCTTACCTTATTCTGCTTAATAGTCAAAAGCAAGAGCTGCCCACTGTTGCTTTTCTCTTAAGATTCTTGTGCATCTAGAATGTGTGGATTCCAGCCAAGTCTTGCATTAGCAGAGGCTGTGTGTGTATATATAAAATATTTAGATTACTGCCTAGGAATAAATGGGAAGCTGCTTTTAAAAGCTGATGCAGAAATTCCCAGGACAGGTATGTAGGCAGAAATAAGTACGAGGTGCTTGCAAAACCCTAGAATGGTTACTAAACCTCTGATGGTTTGTCCATCTGTACTTGTAAATAGGCAACACAGTGGGACTTGTCACAGTTCACACACAAGGCTTACACTAGCCCTGTTCAATTCTGGATTTCTTTCTTTCTTTCTTTCTTTCTTTCTTTCTTTCTTTCTTTCTTTCTTTCTTTCTTTCTTTTTTTCTTTCTTGGAACAACTCCTAGCTTCATTTTCAAAATAAATAAAAACGCTACCCCCATCTTTCTTCCTTAGCAGAACTCAAAGTGAGGCTTTCTGGGGATTTCCCATCCAGGAACTGACCAGATCCCAACCTGCTTAGCTGGCTCCCTGCATATGTTTTTGACTACAACTTTCATTAGCCTCCACCCAGAATGGCCTGGTGGAAATTGTATCCCAAAACACCCAGAAGGTGACAGGCTGGGGATGGGTGCTCTAATCACTACACCATACTTGCCTTTTTTGACACTCCCTTCAGTTTGTGATTCGCCATGGGGAGTGGCGAGGCTGCTGCTGAAGAAAAATAAGTCTAAAACTTCATTGAGCTGATGGAGCTAGTTTGATGACTCTTTAGTTCTTGAGCAATGGAATTGCAAGAACAACAAGCAAACAAGACAGTTTGGAATTCATGACAGACCACACTACAGCATGGCTTGCAAAATCTTATGGTGATCAATGAGATTTAGGCACCCATAACTTTGCACCCAGCATGCTTAATAAAATGCTTTGCACGAGAATTTTTGAAATGGCACCAATGTTGCTCCAGTGCACTTTCTAGCTAGGCTAGAGGATCTGAGCAAGATTTACTGATTTGTTTTATTTTGAGTCCTGGCAGTAAACAAGTCCCTCCATCCCATCTTAGTGAAGACTTGGGAGTTGATAATTAAGTCTATCAATCCTCATAGTAGCTGGAAAAGAGGCTTACCAGCTTGCCTGGATGGGTCATAAATCAATGACTCAGCTTTGGGCAGCTGGAAGCAGACTGGTTTTTTAATCCCTTAATCCTTAATATATGCACATGCTGAAGGGAGTCAGTGACATGAATGATGCCCAAATTTTGGAGAGGTTTGGCTTCTTCTTTTTTGCTTTGTTTTTAATTTTATGAAAGCCCCATACAGTAAAAGAATCCAGATTTACACACTGCTGCCCATCAGAGCAGATAAAAACTGTGCTAGATGGATCAAGAATGCTTTGTCTTGGTACAAGGCACCTTTCTGTTTTGATGTTCAGTATGTTCCTACCCCTGCACTAAGGGTGGAGGTTATCTGCCAGTGGAGGCCAGATCCAAGTGGTGGGCTGGTCCAAGGGCCAATGTGGGCAGACCCCCTTTCTCACTGTGTCTTTCCAGAACCCCCCTTTCTCCTCCCCTTTCTCCTTACCTAGCAGGCTGCTGGTTGTCCCTTGTGCCACAGAAGCCTGCCAGTCTCAGGCTCCAAAACCCTCTCCCAACATAGACCCAACAGGCACCCTCACTTTTGACTTTCAGCTGTCTCAGGGAGGCCTTTTTTATGTAGACAGGCCTCTGCACTTGTTTACATTTTTTTTATCAGTCAGTCCCTGTAATCATATTGTACTATTTTTATGGTGTTTAATACATCACCATGTTATATTGTGTGTGTTTTGGTGGCATACAATACTTGAATGAATGAATGAATGAATGAATGAATGAATGAAACACTTGCAAAAGGTCTGAACATGCAGAATAATTCTGAAATTAGACTAAAGCAGGCATCCCCAAACTTTGGCCCTCCAGATGTTTTGGACTACAATCCCCATCTTCCCCGACCACTGGTCCTGTTAGCTAGGGATCATGGGAGTTGTAGGCCAAAACATCTGGAGGGCCACAGTTTGGGGATGCCTGGACTAAAGGCTGCCCACCCCTGCCCTATTTGGAAAGCCAGAGAGAATCCCTATCCCTAAAGGACCACCTTTCCACGTATCTTTCCCTACCTTTTGTCACCTGCCCATAATCTGAGGCTCTCCTCTGAGTGCCACCTCCAAGGGAGGTCCAGCGGGTGGCAACAAGAGAACATGCCTTTTCTTTAATAGCCCCTTATTATTGCAATGCTTTCTCCAGGGAGGCCTGCCTGGTACCTGCTTTGTTATGATTTTGGTACCAGGCACAGATATTTTCTCTCTCCTCCATTCATTTGTTTGTTTGTTTTTCCAAGCAACTGGTATTTAGAAGCACGCTGCCTCCAACCATGGAGAAAGAACAAAGCCATTGTGGTCAGTAGTCACTGATAGCCTTAACCACCGCCGCCCATGAATTTGTCTATACCCCCTTTAAAAGCCACCCAGGTTTATGACCATCACTGAATCTTGTGGCAGTGAATTCCAAAGGTTAACTGTGTGTTAAGTGAATAAGTGCTTATTTGCATCGGCCCTGAAGCTTCCAAGCTTCAACTTCACTGGGTGGCCCCAGTGGGTTCTCATATCATGAGAGAGGTTCTCCCTACCCATTCCCTCACACCATTTTCAAGAAAGCGTCCTTTAAGAATTGGAGTGCACGGCTTGCTTAATTGGCAAATGGGACCCAGGTCTTGGAGTCCTCCGAGATTTATTGCATTCCGTTGTGAAAGAGTTCCCCGTTCGGCACCTACAAACTGTTTGCTGCGGTGCCAATAAAGAACAAGGGACGGAAAGTACAGCCAAAAGTCCAAGTAAGAGCTTGGGCAGGAGGTGAGCCAGCAGCTCCCCAAGCTCATAAACTGACAGATGCGCCACACAGTAAAGTCAATGCAACTGGGTTTATAGAATCATAGAATCATAGAATCATAGAATCATAGAGTTGGAAGAGACCACAAGGGCCATCCAGTCCAACCCCCTGCCAAGCAGGAAACACCATCAAAGCATTCCTGACAGATGGCTGTCAAGCCTCTGCTTAAAGACCTCCAAAGAAGGAGACTCCACCACACTCCTTGGCAGCAAATTCCACTGCCGAACAGCTCTTACTGTCAGGAAGTTCTTCCTAATGTTTAGGTGGAATTTTCTTTCTTGTAGTTTGAATCCGTTGCTCCGTGTCCGCTTCTCTGGAGCAGCAGAAAACAACCTTTCTCCCTCCTCTATATGACATCCTTTTATATATTTGAACATGGTTATCATATCACCCCTTAACCTTCTCTTCTCCAGGCTAAACATACCCAGCTCTCTAAGCCGTTCCTCATAAGGCATCGTTTCCAGGCCTTTGACCATTTTGGTTGCCCTCTTCTGGACACGTTCCAGCTTATCAGTATCCTTCTTGAACTGTGGTGCCCAGAACTGGACACAGTACTCCAGGTGAGGTCTGACCAGAGCAGAATACAGTGGTACTATTACTTCCCTTGATCTAGATGCTATACTCCTATTGATGCAGCCCAGAATTGCATTGGCTTTTTTAGCTGCTGCATCACACTGCTGACTCATGTCAAGTTTGTGGTCTACCAAGACTCCTAGATCCTTTTCACATGTACTGCTCTCAAGCCAGGTGTCTCCCATCCTGTATTTGTGGCTTTCATTTTTTTTGCCCAAGTGTAGTACTTTACATTTCTCCTTGTTAAAATTCATCTTGTTTGCTTTGGCCCAGTTGTCTAATCTGTTAAGGTCATTCTGAAGTGTGATCCTGTCCTCTGGGGTGTTAGCCACCCCTCCCAATTTGGTGTCATCTGCAAACTTGCTCAGGATGCCCTCAAGCCCATCATCCAAGTCATTGATAAAGATGTTGAACAAGACTGGGCCCAAGACAGAACCCTGTGGCACCCCACTAGTCACTACTCTCCAGGATGAGGAGGAGCCATTGATGAGCACCCTTTGGGTTCGGTCAGTAAGCCAGTTACAAATCCACTGAATGGTAGCATTGTCTAGCCCACATTTTACCAGCTTCTTTACAAGAATATCATGGGGCACCTTGTCAAAGGCCTTGCTGAAATCAAGATAGGCTACATCCACAGCGTTCCCTTCATCTACCAGGCTTGTAATTCTGTCAAGAAATGAGATCAGATTAGTCTGACATGACTTATTTTTCAGGAACCCATGCTGACTTTTAGTGATCACAGAGTTTCTTTCTAGGTGCTCACAGACTGTTTGCTTAATGATCTGCTCTAGAATCTTTCCTGGTATTGATGTCAGGCTGACTGGGCGATAATTGTTTGGGTCCTCTCTTTTCCCCTTTTTGAAAATAGGGACAACATTTGCCCTCCTGCAGTCTGCTGGAACTTCGCCTGTTCTCCAGGAATTTTCAAAGATTATTGCCAGTGGTTCTGAAATCACCTCTGCCAGTTCTTTTAATACTCTTGGATGTAGTTCATCTGGCCCTGGAGACTTGAATACATCTAAACTAGCCAAGTATTCTTGTACTACCTCCTTACTTATTCTGGGCTGTGTTTCCCCTGCTGAATCATCTGCTCCATATTCTTCAGGTCGGGCGTTGTTTTCTTTCTTGGAGAGACTGAGGCAAAGAAGGCATTGAGGAGTTCTGCCCTTTCTCTGTCCCCTGTTTGCATTTCACCATCTTCTCCTCTGAGTGACCCGACTGTTTCCTTGTTTTTCCTTTTGCTACGGACATACCCATAAAAGCCCTTTTTGTTGCTTTTAACCTCTCTGGCGAGCCTGAGTTCATTCTGTGCTTTAGCTTTTCTGACTTTGTCTCTACACGTGCTGGCTATATGTTTGAATTCCTCTCTGGAGATTTCCCCCCTTTTTTTCCATTTTTTGTACATATCCCTTTTAAATCTTAACTCAGTCAAAAGTTCTTTAGATAGCCAGCCTGGCTTCTTTAGGCACCTTCCATGTTTCCGTCTCATTGGTATTGCCTGAAGTTGTGCTTTTAATATCTCCCTTTTAACAAACTCCCAACCATCATGAACTCCCTTCCCTTTTAGTATTACTGTCCATGGGATTTCACCCAGCGTTTCCCTAAGTTTTCTGAAGTCGGCTTTCTTAAAGTCTAGAATTTGGAGCTTAGAATGCTTGGTTGCTCCTTTCCGCTGGATAATAAACTCCAGAAGAGCATGGTCACTCCCACCTAATGATCCTGCCACTTCTACCCCACTAACCAAGTCATCACTATTGGTTAGGACCAGATCTAAAATGGCTGATCCTCTTGTTGCTTCTCCCACTTTCTGGACAATGAAGTTGTCTGCAAGGCCAGTGAGGAATCTGTTCGACCTTATGCTCTTGGCTGAGTTTGACATCCAACAAATATCAGGATAGTTGAAATCCCCCATTACTACTATCTCACTTCCTTTGGAATGCTTGGCAAAGTCCATGGCCACTGAGACGGGCAAAGTCCATGGCCACTGAGATCATAATGCCTGCCTTTTCTTCCCTGCCTTCACAACAGCTCTTTTTGCATCTCTCTCTCTGAGATGCGTTTTTACCAGGGATGGGCGACATTTTGGTTTCTCTCTGCTTCTCATTTCCCCCAATCTCAAATTCACTTATCCACACGTTTGCAGAACAATTTTCCTTTATATACTGTAATGTACATTCGTATGCTGTTTTTCACTAACACATGCATTTTTATTCACACTGTGGGAAGACTGAGGTCGATGGGGAGTGGCCCTATTCATCTGAATGGACTAGGATCCACTGCCTAGCTCCTTGTCCCCCCCCCATCAGTAGCAAAAGCAGAAGGCAAAATAAGAAAGATGACACACATTTTATTAATTTGCCACAATTTATACAGGCCAGAGAAGCCCACTTTGCTGGGGGCCTGGCTTATGGCAAATGAAACACCAGACTCATTTGCCTGGAGGAAAGAAACAACTGAAATTTTACTAACTTTGTAAATGCGGGTGGAAAAGAGGCAGGGAGTCACTATGAACGGATGGGAGGAGAGTTCAGCAAATAGCTCTGCCCTTTTGATTTGCAAACAGCAGAGATCAGGTTGAATATAGAGATTCCAAACTCTTAGAATATTTTCCCAAAAATGTTCAGGAAGCCTCTGGAGGTTTTTTGGGTTTTTTAATGCTACAATTCTTAGTCTATTCTGACACTGCTCCAGAAAAAAAAACCTTCTAAAAAGATGGTCACCACTCGGAATTTTGTTCAGCCTGCACTTTAAAGCAAGCTGCCCTAATTCACACATTCTAGACTATTTATTTATTTATTTAATCAATTTGCCATTTTTAAAAAATCTCAACACCATTTGCATTTTAAAAACGTCAAAACTCTAAATAATACATTAAAACGTAATACATTGATGCAAATGACTATGAATAGTATCAACCCAAAATATTCCATATAGCAGAAAGTCAAAATGCTCAAGAAACTTTTTAAAAAGGCAACTACTAAGCAGTTCAACAGGGCAATTAGAGCAGGAAAATGTCTAAATGAAAGGAAATATGTGTGGAATTTTGGCAGCATAAACCTGATTGGGGAGGGAGTGTAGCTCAGTGAAAAAGTATCTTGCAGGTTCAAAAGGTTCAATCCTTGACATCTCTGGGTAGGGCTGGAAGTGATCATTGTCTGAGTTCCTGCCTGTCAATGTAGACAATATTGAGCTAGATGGACCAATGGTCCAATGTAATGATTTCCTAGGTTCTTAAAACATCCTTCTCCTGGGCAGGGCTGTGTTTCATTCCATAGCAACAACAAATACAATTTAACACAGTCAGGCAGAAAGAAAGCAGAATTGCATGACGTGCACACATTATGCAAAATGCACAGCATATATAATCCCTTCCATCTTGCATATTTTATTGTGCTTTTTTTTAAAAAAACCAAACAAACCTATTTTGCATTATATTTTCTTGATGTTTAGTCATTAAAAATAATTATATCCCACTCTTAATCCAAATATGCCAGAATGTTTAATAGTCCTTCAATAAAACAACCACAAGAAGACAATAAGGCACCTCCCAGTGGCAGAGCTTATGTCCACATTGCCCAGGGCGTGGAGGGCGCCCTCCCACGCGCCACAGTTCAGTATACATTTCATTCAAGTTCTCAGAATTAATCAAGTGGAATCGATATGGTGTGGGATTCCAAAGATTTGGGGATGAGGGTGAAAAAGGTATATACAGCCGAGAACAATCTCAGACTACAATTTGATAGAGAAGATCCAAGAGGTATTAAAGGAACTAACAAAAAAGAGAAGGTACTTAGTAAAAAAAAAACACCACAGGTAATAAAGAGCAATTACAAGGACAATACTCTACGCTATTTAACCAAGATATAGAAAGGAAAATTAAAGCGATGAAACAAAAAAGATTTGAATTTGCAAAATAAACCAGGAAAGTTATTAACCTGGCAACTGAAGAAAGAAAAAGAAAAAAAGGATAATCCATAGTCTGCTAAAAATGGAGCCCCCATAACCAATCAAAAAGAGATAAGACACAAATTTGTTAAATTCTACATAGACCTTTGTAAGAAAGAGCAAGAAAATGCAGAATTGATATTGGAGTATTTGTAAATTGGACAAATATCAGAAGAAAATGCAAAGATATTAAATACTCCAATATCAATGATGGAAATGCAAAGGGCACTAAATCAAATTAAGACAGGAAAATCCCCAGGGCCTGATGGTCTGTCGGCAGGATATTATAAGAAATTTAAAGAGGAGTTAATGCATCCACTCAAAGACGATATGAATAGGGTATTGGAGACAGGAAAGAAGCATATATAACTTTGATACCAAAATATAATAAAGACCCAATAGAACCTAAAGATTACAGACCGATATCATTATTCAATAATGATTATAAAGATTATAGATCGATATCATTATTAAATAATGATTACAATTTTTTCACATTGATATTGGCAAATAGATTGAAAATGACTCTAATACATTTGATACATGAAGACCAGATGGGTTTCCTTCCTGGGAGACAAATGAAAGAAAAGGTTAGGAACATTATAAATGTTTTGGAATACTTAGAAGTCCATAATGAAAAGCAGGTGGTGATAATATTTGTGGATGCCGAAAAGGCCTTTGATAATGTCTCCTGGCTTTTTATGATGAAGTTACTGGAAAAGATGGGATTTGACAAAACCTTTCTAAACAGTATAAAATCAATCTATAAAGATCAAACAGCCAATATTATAGTAAGTACTAATATTTCAGAAAAATGTAAGATACATAAAGGGATGAGGCAGGGCTGCCCATTGTCTGCCCATTGCCACCACGACCCACCTCCCCAGGGCTACAAAGTTCCTTGAGCTAAGGATTGTAAAGTTCTTTGCACACAAATGGCGAAGAAATGATATAAAAGAGTTAGAGAAGAGAAGAGCCGAAATCATGGCCCATAAGGATGTTCTCGTTTGCAGGCCATATTGAAATGGATAAGTCCCATTCATTTTGATGCTGTGTTAGATGGACTAATGGTCTGACTCGGTATGAGGCAGCTTTCTATGTTCCAACGAAGCAGGGTGTTCTTTATTGCACACCACAAATTTTGCATTTGCATAGTGGCCCAGACATGCAAAGTACACACACATATATGCACTTGTCCTGCTTGCAGAATTAAAGGTCCCTGAATCAGTTTCATATAGAAAGAGACCTACCTTGAGAAACAGGGCCCCCTTAGAAGACAAGGCGTCTGTTCCTTTTCCATTGGGATAACAGTGATAAGCAGCATCCATAACTGGATAGCGGCTGGCAAAAAGCAGGCCACTGTTCACAAACTTAAAGGTACAGCAGCCATGGCAGCTGTAGACCCCGACATCGTACAGAATGTATTCAAAGTAATGGTGGAGCTCCTCTTTCAATTTCTCAGCCGCCCTTTTGTCAAACACTTCCTGCAAGCACAGGAAGTCCAAATTGGCAGGGAAGAAAGCGGAGATCTCGTGGTCAAAGAGCTCGTCTGTGTTTCTCTTTTTTCTCAAGGAGGTCTTCTTCATCAGTGAGGCCTTGTAAAGGAGCTTGCTGTTGACAGTGCTCTGGTCCACAGGGCCGTCTGCAGCACGCACCTTCACTAGGGACTCTCGTGAGGCAGTGTAGCTATCCAGGCTCCCAGAATCCCCCTCTTTCTGCTTATGGTTCGGAGTCTGGCCTTTCAGGCTCTCGGCTTCGGATTCTGGTGATCGCTCTGCTGGCCCCTTGCTGTTATTGACTTGGCCCCCAGTGCTACCTGCTTCCAGGTCTGAAATGTGCCCATTGTCCTCTCCACCTATGCGCACAATGCACGTGTTGCCGTCTTCGCCCTCATTGGTATCTCCTCCAGCTTTGCCATCTCTACCATCTTCGCTGTTGTTCGAGACGGAGTTGTCCCCTTTGTACTCCATCGAGGTTGTCCTCTTGATGCCCACATTGACTGCACGGTTATTACTATCTCCGCCCTGAGGAGAGACCAGGCTGCTGAAGCTTGCTGCGCTGATTGACGTGTTTGTGGGGGAATCGATGTAGATTTTGATCTGTGGCCTGCTAGCCCCATTCCGTATCCGTCGCCCGACCTCCTTAGCACGGGCCTGTGTGTTGAAAACATTGTTCAATCTTGCCAAGGAGTCTGGGAGCAGGCAGACATTGGCACTGCCAAAGCAGAAGCTTTTCCCATTGCTGGCGGTCTTCCACTCTGTGAGCAACGTGCTTCCATGGATCTGGCTCTTGTCTTGCAGCCTAGAGTAGACGTACGGTCGCCTAGCAGACTGGAGAGGGGACCAGAGCAGGAAGCCGATCAGGGCAAAAGGCAGAGAGACCACCAGCAGCGCCAGGTAAATTGGAGTGGTGATGATGATGCACAGAGCGTGGAAGTAGCACGGATCATCTCCCCTTTGGCGCTTCTCATAGGTGGTAGGCACAAAGGAGGCTATCAGCCTGTCTCCAAGCCAATAACATGGGAAGATCAAGCCCCAGGAGAAAGAATGCAGTGCTGACAGAAAGCCGTTTGGAAATGGGGAAGTGTATAAAACCATTGCAACTCAGTTAGGACACCCCTTCAGGACCTTCTACATGGTGTCATCACCGCCCGCCAGCCATCAGAATGTGCATTTGCAGACAAAAAAAGTCAAAACAAAATGTCCCAGTGAAGCTGCGTCTTCTAGACTGCAAGAAGCAGTTATCACCTTAGGAACACCATTTCATTTCACGACAGTGAGAAGGAAGCGAAGCAACCATTCCTTTCGATGTTTGGTCTCTGTAGACTTCAGAGTGTATCATTGCTCATCACAAGAAGCCGTGGCAGAAGTTCACCTGCGAAGACAAAAAGAACAAGAATGGTCATGTTCAGAGGTGTCTACTGAAGGGAAGAGCTATCAGAATTATAACGCTGTAATATTCCCCACGAACAGTCAACCAAGGGCTACCAGGATGATACTTCCACACGCCAGTCTGGCCACTAGCATCTCCTATGGCACCTTCAAAAATCCACAATGCATGAGTAACCCTTTGCTCTTCCTGCCAAGTACCTGTTTACACTGGTTCAGCCTCTCCTCCATTGCACATGCCACCCTCAGGCATCCCCACACTTCAATGGATGTCAGGACTGGAAACCCACCCTCCTTCCAGTTTTGGACAGAGCAGCAATGCAAAGCACTCTTCTCAGAGAGTGAGTGTGATGGTGGTTGATATAGGTGCCTTTTCCCCATGGATTGGGTGGGGAGGCATGCTCACAACTTTTTGTGGCCCTGTCTCTTTTTCTGCTTTTTCAGAAATGTATCTTGCCACACCCCCTATGGCAGCCATATTCTGACTGGTGCCCCAAAAGGTTGTCGATACCTGCACTGAACCATACAAACGGAGGGCTGCCGCCATAAAGGTCCTGTGCGGTCCTGAACCCCTCAATAATATTTCAGACCCCTCCCTGAATGTTCAGCTTTCACGAAAAAAGGTAAGCTTTTATAGAGGTATAAAGGAAAACATGCAGGCAGTATTCTACCCAAGTCCTTGCAAAGTAGCACACCTAATTCTGCCTCCTTGTGTTCTGGCCAATGAGTGCAAATATAACCCATGCTGTTATCCTCATGATTAAGAAGAGAAGACATTGCAAAAGCAACAGAGCCCCTCCTGCCCTTCTCTCCGCAATAGTGAAGCATACAGTAACCTGCTCTTCCAGAAGTCAGTTTGGAAAAGGAGGCAGGGGGGCTGCTCCACAGGAGTTTGGAAGAGGCCTGGATCTTTGCTTCAAGCTTGTTGTCAAGAGTTACAGATTTACCTGGGTTCCTGATCTACCACCAGATATGGTTGTGGGATGAAGCAGAGAATTTCTGCAAGGAACTGTGAGCTGTATCCTGATCAGAACATGTCCTTGGAACTTTGAAATCTCTGAAACTGTTACATCTTTACATGGTTTCTCTCTCTCTCTCTTCCTTCTGTCCAGTGCAGCTTCTTAGGTGGGATGGAAATGTAATAACAAATAAATCAGAAAGTCCCAGGGCCAGCACAGGGTTGGGCATCACCAGGCACTTGCTGAGGCCCATGCCCCTAAGGAGGTGCCCCCTGCCTACCTCCAGCCCCCTGGGGCCAAGTCTGCTCTTCCTTGCTATTGCTGACTCTCATCCTGTCACCTTGGGGTATGCAAGCACTGGCTAGTGGGAGGAGATGAAGCTGCACTCCACTATGAGGTTATCGCCTTCCTATTTATCCTCACAACAACACTTTGAGGTAGGCTTAGGCTGAGATACTCTCACTGGCCCAAGGTCACCCAGTGAGCTTCCCGTGGGCTTAGTGGGGACTTGATCCCAGGTTCTACTCTGGCCACAGAGTTCTTATTGTGCATAACCTTTGCCTTAACTTTTTAAAAGTGTGGTGGTCAGACTGCATTGGCAGCTTGGAGGGGATTTTATAATCTCTTTCTCCCGCCGTCTCTGCTTGAGCCACCATTGCTTCTTATCTCAGCTCTGCCTACCTCTTAGCAAAGGCAACTTGCCAGTTACCTGCAGGTTCTTCCTAGACAGCATTGTGTGTGTCTTGCATTTATTTTATCACTTAAGCTAATCAGGCTTGAAACAGCAGAGAAATCTAGGGACTGGACAAGAAAAGGATAGAAAGAGGCATAATTCCAGGAAGCAGCATGCAGTCATACCTCAGTTTAAGTACGCATCAGTTTGAGTATTTTCAGTTTAAGTACTCTGCGGACCTGTCTGGAATGGATCAATTCACTTTCCATTACTTTCAATGGGAAAGTTTGCTTCAGGTTAAGTACGCTTCAGGTTAAGTACGGACTTCCGGAACCAATTACACTCATACCTCGGGTTAAGTACGCTTCAGTTTAAGTACTCCATGGACCGTCTGGAATGGATTAATCCACTTTCCATTTTTTTCAATGGGAAAGTTCATTTCAGGTTAAGTAAGCTTCAGGTTAAGTACAGACTTCCGGAACCAATCATGTTTGTAAACCGAGGTACCACTGTATACAGTGGTCCTGAGACATTGTGAAGTGCGGGTGAAAATGCCACCCCTCCACACACACAAAGGAACTGTAAAATGTACTATCACGAGAATTCTCTGTGCAGAACAAGCAGTACTTGAGGGTCTTCGGCCATTGACATGGGTGTGAGTTGCACTGCGGAGCACACAACACATCCCCCAAATGGGGGCTGTGTCCCAGTGGAGGGCGGGGCCAGAGGGGAAAGTGGGTGGAGTTTGCTTTGTACAGAAACACAAAAGCCAGAAGTTGCTTTCTACACACATACTGCAGCATCCTCCATCCAGGCAAGAGCAAGAGGAACGACTACAGTTCAAGCAAAAGAAGGAGGCTGCAAAGCAAGGCCAGTGGAGGGGGGTGTGTGACCTGGGGAGAATCACAATGGATGGATAGAGAGGCCTTGAGGGCCAAATCTGGCCCATGGAAGCCTCAGGTGTCAGGGTGTGGCCCTCTAGATGTTTTTGGAGTACAATCCCCGTCACCCTGGCCATTGGCTGTCCTGTCTAGGGCTGATGTAAGTCCTATGTACTTATCGGGGAGGAGATCACACTGAACTGAATGGGACTTACTTCTAAGTAGACATGTCTAGGATTGCACTGGAGACATTTAGTTGTTTGGGGGGAAATGTCTGAGGTTGCAACCCTATGAAGAAACTTACCTAGAAGTAAGTCTCACAAAATTCTGGAATGCTTCTTTCTGAGCAGAAATGCATAGGATTAAGTTTTTCCATATGGTGTGTGGGTTGTTTAAATCCGTAACAAATTGGCCAAATCTGCTGTGATGTGGTTTATATATTTGTATATTTGTAAATTTGCTACGGCCAATGGCTAAGGAATGTAATGCCACTAATTGAGCTTCTGCCCGTGGTTCATCGCTCAGAAGCTAAGCTATTATGTGCCTGACTTTGGAAATTAATGTGTTTGCAAACAGCTTTGAATGCTATTGAATGAGAATGTGTGTTAAGACAACTTTCTCTAAGAAATTAAACCAAAACTCAGTGGAGCGAAACAGCAGTTTGCTGTGGAGGATGAAAAAGCCAATCTGGCAAGCAACACAAAACACTTCCCACAAGTAGAAAATGAATGTAGCGGGTTGAAGGTTGGGGAGATAGTTTTATTTATATTTTACAAGGGGGACTGTTCTGATGTGGCACAGCACAGTCCAGCACATCTTGCTCCACAAACCACATGTTGTGACCAGGGCTGGATTTAGGTTTCATGAGGCCCTAAGCTACTGAAGGTAACGGGGCCCTTTATATGTCCAGCTGTCCTTTGCCAACAACAAATTGTCACTGTTTTTGTGTTGAATATATGCTATATGGTAATTATGGACCATATGCACATAATAAAATATGTATTTTATCGAAGTAATTTGTTTTTTATCTTATATCTTGGAAATCTACATCCAGGGGTTTTTTTCCTTTAATTTTTGGGGGGGCCCAAGAAAGTGGGGCCCTAAGCTATAGCTTGTTTAGCTTACACGTAAATCTGACACTGGTTGTGACAGAGGGAGTGTTCCACTTGGACTAAGTTTCAATCCACCCAACCTCAAAGCTTATTGATTAATCTTAGCTACACTCAGCCGAACCCTACCTCACTGGGTTGTTGTGCAGATAAAATGGAGGCAGGCGTGTACCTTAGGGAAGAGCAGAAGGTAGGTTGGGATCTTCCTACAGTCTATCAGCATCAGTTTATTTCCGATCCCCAATAGTTTAATGATGGCAACAAAAATGTGCCCCCTCCCCTTTTAAATTTGGCTGTGGAAATGGAGACCCCCCCCCTTGGAATAACCAGGAGGGGGCATTGGTGTTAAAGGACTGTGGAACAAACTCCCAAGGCTAAGAATGTGCCTCTGTTTTTAATTCTAACTGTGGGCACCAGTAAACACCAGATATAATCTAACCTCTGTGAAAGCAAATCAGGATGAATCTACTAGGGGTTGCATTCAACCAAGACTTTACTCTGAAATTAATGTCTACAACTAACTAAGGTCCATTAATTTTGTTGGGCCTACTCCAACTAGAGGTGAGTTGACTATAACCCTGAAATAGTTTGGAAAGTTGTTTGTTTGTCCGTTCACTCTGCATCTGAAGATAGCCTAGCCAAATGCAGCATGATGGTTCCTGAGATCAAGGAGCAGGCTTTCATTTAGGTTTGGTTACAGTTTGGGGCCATTTTGAACCAAGGTGCCAGACTGAACCTTTCAAACCTGCACAGATTTTAACTAATGATTTCAAAACTGCGTTGATGTTTTTGGTTTCTTAGAATGCCTAAGTAATGCTGGGCACGAGACTGCAAATGCTCAACAAATAGGAACCAGGCAGAGGGCCTTCCCTTCAGATGTCAAGGAAATAAACAACTATCTGACTTTTAGAAGACATCTGAAGGCAACCCTGTTTAGGGAAGTTTTTAATGTTGGACGTTTTATCGTGTTTTTACTATTCTGTTGGGAGCCACCCAGAGTGGCTGGGGAAATCCAGCCAGATGGGCAGGGTATAAATAATAAATTATTATTATATTATTATAGGTCACCTGGAAAAGTCCTGCATGGGGTTTACACCTGGCTCTGCTTGGTAGACTGAAGACCTATGGGTGCTTTAAAAAAAACACCACCCAGTTAAAATATAGATTCAGCTTAAGAAATAATGCCAGAGGGTCTGGGAATGGTAGATTTGAATTTTAGAGATGGCAGAGGGATGCAGTAATGAAATTGAACTAAATGTAGCCTTCTTGGTCCAGCGTACCAAGGTAACATGAGCTCTGTGCCCAATCCCATAATTATCCAAGAGAATGGAACAATCATGAAGAACTCTCAGCAGTCCACTGGGTACTTAGCATGCTTTGAAGAAACCCCAGCCTGATTGTGTAATTACCCAGCAGACCAGGGGTAATTGGTCTCTGGGGTAAACAACATACGGTCCTTTAGGGTGTGGAGATACCAAATGGAGAAGGGACTCATTATGCACCCCTTGCAAAAAGATGGCATGTGCTTCCAGTGGGAATAGCTGAATGCAATATAAGAGCTTCGATTACATGTAATAGCTAGGTTCCCTTTCCCACTCTTTATTTTTATTTAAAACTACCCACATAAGATAAGCCACAGCAGCCAAAGACAGATCCCAGGGTTATTCCCTCCACATTAAAAAGATCCATAACTATCCCTTTGAGGAAAGCTTTTAGGATGGAATAGAGATCAAAGCAATCCCAAAAGGGTCTGACTTCTGGTTACAATCTTGGTTTCTGTACTGGATGACTTGGCTCAGTATCGGGTGACGTGGCAAAAAAAGAGAGATTTCTTGGGGCTGTTTTAAACCCCCACCCCCACCCCCAATCTAGGGCACAATTTCAGATATCAGGAGGACAGAGACAAGGAGATTTCAGTGGGAGGAGAACAGGATTCCTAGCCAACCATCAAGTGGGGAACCTGTGGGGCCCTCCAGATGTTTCAGGATATCTACTTGCTCAATGGCCACCCAAAACAGCAGAAAAGATTGCATAGGCTAGTGTATATGCATAGGTGAAAATTTTAAAATTACTATAATTTAAATAGAAATACATTACATTATTTATTAAATTTATATCTCAGCTTAATGATTTCTTCTATGCTTTTAACTGTTTCTATTTTATCCTTAAGCTTTTGGATGCTGCATGTTGACTAAGTAATCTTAAGTAATCTTTCATATTTACAGTACTGAAATGTGTTTTTTGTGTTATTATATTTGCTATCTTATTGTTATGCTATTATGAATTTGTTTTTGTGCTGCTTGAAATGTGTTCCTGTTTCCTTTGTATGAGCATTGTTGGATATTGTTCCTGTTTAGTTTTATTCATGGATTTAATATATATATTGACTGTTTTAACTTTGTGTTATGTTTTTATTTCTCTTTTTTTTTGTACACCACCACAATATTTTCAAATGGTAGGCAGTTTACCCATTCTTTAAACATATAGATATTACTTAGAGACCGTTCACACCATACACTGAAAGAACGTTCAACACCCTTTTAAAGCACAAAACCTTCTCCAAAGAGTCCTAGGAACTGTAATTTCCCCTAACAGAGCTACAATTCCCAGCACCCTTAACAAACTACAGTCCCCCAGGTTCTTTGGGGGAAGTGATGTGCTTTATATGTGTATCAGGTGTTCCTTAAATATTTGAGGTTAACAAAGCCCTCCCTTTTTGTTCTTGGGCGATGGTGGGGGCCTGGTTTCACTTCCTGTGTGCCTTTGATGAAGGAACGAAGTCGTGGAAATCTCTCTCACCTCTTCCCACCTTCCCCAGAGGGGAAAAATGGGGGGGGGGCAGCCTTAGCTCAGTTGAAGGGCATCTGTATTTGAAATATACTCGGAGTCGAGAGTGAAATTCATGCTCTTTATTCACTTTTGGAGTAGCAATAGAGGAAGAAGAGAAGAATGGCTCTTTCCCTAAAAACATCTGCTTATATACATTATTGACACAATGGGCCTTGCGTGATTAGCTACTTCATGGCTGCACCTGTGGGCCAATCAGGTTGCGGATGGACCTCTGCCAGCAGCTGCTCCTGCATGCCAATCAGGTTGCTGATTCACTTCCACCTGGAGCTGGATTGGGTGGCTCCTGCAGACCAATCAGGCTGCTGCATTCTGGGTCCTACTGTTCTAGGATTCAGCTCAGTACATAACAGTATAACACGCAGAAAGTCCTATGTTCAATCCTTGGCATCTTCAGGTAAGGCTGAGAACAGTGCCTGCCTTAGAGCCACTGCCAAACAGTGTAGACACTAGTTAGTGAGATGGACCAATGGTCTGACTTCCTAAGGCAGCTTCCTATGTTGAGCTATATTTACCAAACGACCCAATATACTGCCTGATCCAGGTTAAACTTAGTTGTCGCCATCACAGCCAAGACTGCCTGGTTGCCTACCTTGTCGCTCACTTACTGTCACGCTAGGGAAGAAGCGTGGAAGCTATCAAACACTACTTTGCTCTCAGAGTTTACTCCTTTCCTTTCAGCCCTTAAGAGCTAAATCAAACAATTTCCAGCTCTCTCCAAATATGCCACTCGGGCAGCCCATAAGCTACCAGAGTCGACAGTAAACAAGCTGTCAATTTAATTGAGTGCTGCTATAAAAATGTATTTCAAATATGTGTTCATAAAGTTACAGGAGATGCTCTCCCATGGACGGTTGCTGCCAGGCTCATCTCTAAACCAAACTCCCCAAATAGTCGAATCATTCTTTGCTGAATGGAATGAAGCCAGGAAGGCTGAGCAGCATGTCCAGTATTAAATGAAACTCAGAGCAGAGCTTCATGCTCTGGACCTATTTATACATGCACTGGGGACATTTCAAAAGCAAGCGTTTTTTGGCCAAGCAATGCGGATATGAACACAAACCTCTTCGGGCCAGTGGTTCATTAGATTTTTACTTTGTCAAGCTGGATTCAGTTCCTCTTTTAGCTGCCAGCATGCCTAGGATGTTTTCAGCAAATGTCTCTTTCTCTCGAGGCCACTTCAAGCCCAGCATATTTCTTACAGCATAGATGGAGCACCAGGGACCCTTAGGACATTTTTGCCATTAGCTTCTGCCAGCATGGCTAATGGTCAGAGATTATGGGAATTGTAGTCTAACAACATTGCTGGTGTGAGCACAGATTCCCTATCCCTCTTTTACAGTGATGTTAGGAATCAGATCAGCAGTGGGCCCTGAACCTGAGAAATGTCTGGCAGATTCAGTTTGAAGAAACTTGACCACAGTTATATAGTGGAAGAGGAATGAGAATGGGAGTAGGGAGGACAGCTCCAGGCCATTTTTCAGAGTAGAACTGATGACATTATCTGTCAGAGAACCAGGGTTAATTGACAGACTCTCCTTACGGTGGCGGCTGAATCTGATGATAATGAAGCTTTCAAGTTTTACATTAAAAAAAACCAAAACAGTTTAGCATAGCGGAAGGCAGGGAAAGAAGAAAACCATCTAGCAGAGGCTGAGCACTTCTTTCCTTTGATGGGGTTCCTACTTCATACCAGAGCTTTATTATTCCATTTAAAAGCTTCTGCTGCTTGCACAGAGAGGCCAAACAGTTGATCATGACGCATTGTGACCACCAGATATTATTTGCCAAGGATTGTGTTTTGCATTGGACATCACAGCCAGGAGGGCCAGATCACGAATCTCTGCAGTATTTTTTATATTTTTTTGCTAGGGGCAACACAGAAGGTTTATTTAGCGTAAAATGGAGATGTTTACATTCCTTCTTTCTTCTGTCCTAAACTGTCCCAGTGGAAAGAAAGCAATCTCTTTTTGAGTAAAATACAGAGCTGTGCAAGTGATCTGCAGAAGCCACAATGGGAGAGTCAAATCTATGGTGAAGCCTTTTGAGAAACTGCTTTTCTCTGGACTCCATATGCCCTGATAAAAACAACAACAACAACAACAACAACAACAGCCCAACCAAAGATGTTTTCCTTTCGCACGCAAACACACTAACCCCCTTCCAGTGTGTGAAATACTTCCACCAGCCTCTCAGTGCAATTGAGGTCGATGTTTTTTGCATTCACTGAAACAACCTACACCCATGTGAATGAGAAGACAAAGAGGGAATTCCTTATGCAATGATCTGAGTGTGGGAAAGACAGCAGGGGAGAAGGATCCTCAATTCTCTTCTGATCACAAAGAGATAATGTAGCATAATGGTTTGAGCATTGGTCTAGGAGGCCAGGGTTCAACTCTCTACTTAGCCATGGCATTCAGTGGATGACCTTGGGCCAATCACCATCTCATTTACCTATCTCATTGGGTTGGTGTGAGAAAATAATGGGGAGGGAGAGAGCCATGTATGTCACATTGAACTCCTTAGAGAAAAGGCGGCATATAAACGCACAGTTGAAGATGAGAGGAAGGGAGAAAGATTTGTAAATGGTGTTACCCCCACCCACCCGCTCCTGTCCAGGACTTGGTGTCAGGCAGCCACCATTTAAATTACCCACAATGCCCTACAGTAGCATTGGATTAGAGATGTTATGGGGAATTTAAATGGAACTCACCTAGCGGAGCACCAGGAAAGGGGCCCAGAAGAGTGCACTGTGCCAAGAGTCCCCTTAGCTAGCAAAATTTGTTTTTTGTGTCAAATTGGAGCTTGACACCATGTCACAAATGGCAAGACCTCTGGTAGCACACCAGTATGTATGCTCTTTTAACTAGATCATGGCAATAGTGTGTGTGTGTGTGTGTGTGTGTGCGCGCACACACACACACACACACACACACACACACACACACACAAAGATAGATAGATATAGATCTACAGATATAACTGAAGATTGGCTGCTGGGCAGCATGTGAAGAAAGCCTCATCCACCCCCTATTAAATATTTTGAAAGTAGACAAATCTCACCTTCATGTCCTTATTTGGCACAGGGGATCAGTAGGACAGGCAAGTGAATCCACACAGAGCCTTATTTATAGAGGAGCAATGGAACTGGCTGTTTTTGCAAAACACTGTTGGGTCTGGTTTAGTCTCCTGCTTCATAGCAGCTGTTGTAATTTAGTTTATATTTCAATAAATCTCATCTCTGTGGGCATTTTGCTTAACTGATCTGCATGGAGGCAGAAGGGATGTTTGTGTTGGTGCTTTGGTCAATTGTTCTGTAGCAAAAGAGGAAGGGATGTCGGGGGTAAAGACCAGCTCTCTGCCTTCCTCACAAGTCCATGCATTCTAAGAGGGCTCTTGGTCCCAACAGAAAGAGTGCTTTGTTAGAAATTGAACTGAATTAAATGCACATCGAGCAAACATCTGAGGCCAGCATTGTTGATAGAAGGATGGTGGTTGTTGTACAACTCAAACATGATTAGTTTTCTTAGGGGGTCGGGTGCTAAGGGAAAGTAACAGGGCAATAACACTTTCCTTAATTCCACCCTGATCAGCGAGATTTTGTATCCCCAGATGCCTCTCTTGTGAAGTGTTTAATGAGGTGTACAAGAGTATAATGGGGAGCCTAATGTGCTTAATTATCAGTAGGTTCCAGAGTACAAGGAGATTTCTACCTTTGATAATGATCTAGAATTTTACCTGGGTACATATCAGTGAGAGACTGGAGAAGACTATTATCATTACCCTTATCAAAATTAGTAGCTGCCCTTCACCCTAGGATCCCAGGGCAGGCTTACAGCAATTGAAAACACAATGTTAAGAACTGTCTAAAACAGAAATAATGCAAGCTTGCTTAAATGAAGTTCTTTTGTTTTATATTACTCCTGCTTGATTCTTCATGATAACTAACATCTCTTGAAACACCCAGCACTTCTTGGAATAAATATGGTGGTGGTCATGCCAAAATTGCATCAGACATCGGGGGTGGGCCTTGGCTGGGGCATTAACAGATGCTGCCTTTTATAATTTTTAAAAATATAAACACATATCTATTAAAATACATATAATAAAAACACCACAGCACTCTTCAAACCCATTCCTTAAAAAGCAGTTAATTCCCCAAAGCCTGTTGGAACAAGAAAGTCTTCACCAGTTGGTGGGAATACAAGGAAAGAGCCAGTCTAGCTTCTCTAGGAAGGGAACTCCAAAGTTTGGGAGCAGCCACCAAGAAGGCCCTCCCCCGTGCCCCTACCAAGGGGGCCAGTTCTTTCCCTCCTCATTTGATCCTCACAACCCTGCGAAGTAGGTTATGAGGCTACAGCTACAAGGAGTGGTATGTAGGGCAGGGATGGCAAAAAAATTTCCAGCCCAAGGACCTCATTCCCTCAAGGGTAAGCTTCTGGGGTGGGGGTGCCAGTGGTGGGCAGAGCTAGAGGCAAAATGTGGGGGAGCAAATTATGTGCGTTAGTGGACCAATAATCTGGCTTGTTAAAATGCAGCTTCCTATGCTTTTACAGGAGCAAGGAAGAAGGAACTGGATAGGATGATAATCATTATATCATGTCTAGCCCGTGAGCTTCTGAGGCACCTGCTTGATCAAAACACTTGGCTAGATGGACCTTTGGTCTGATCCAGCAGTGCCCGCCTCCTCCTTTCCTGCTTTGTGGGCTGCGTGGTGTCTTTTAATGACTCAAAGGTATGTATTGTCATTGTTCTGTAGACTGGAGGATGCTCTTAAATGACTGCTGGCACCAGGGGTGAGTGTTTGATAGCACAGCAGTTCAGCTGTTGCCTGGGAGACCGATCCACTTCAGCGCAGAAGATCTGGGACAAACTCCCCCACAGCTCAGGGGAAGACCTACAACTAGGCACAGAAAATCCCCAAAGAACTTAGGGGAAATCCTTGAGGGGGGGAAAGTCATAGAATCATAGAGCTGGAAGGTTTCCTCAGCGCCTCCACAATGCTTCCTCTGGCCCCTCAGCTTCCATTCCTACACTGACTAGCAGTAGCTCTCCAAGGTTTCTGGCAGGCATCTCCATCGGTCCTACCTGGACATGTCGGGGATTGAACCTGGGACCATCTCCACACAGAGCAGGTGCTCTATCACTGAGCCATGACTCTTTCGGCAAGGAACTAAAGGCAATGGTCTCCCATTGAAGCATTAACCACTGAGTCAAGACATCGGTCCATCTAGCTTAGTATTGTCTACACTGCCTGGCAGCAGTTCTTTGGGATTTCAGGTCGGGGGCTGTGAAAATGGGTGGGATGGCATTTCATCTCAGTTCTATAGCAACCCATAAGTATGGAATTGCCTATCCTGTCTGCACAATCCAATCTGCACTTTTAAAAGAAGAAGCACTAGGCCCCTTAGCACAGATCCTGATCCAACCACAAATACTTGCCTGATTAGACTTGTGGTGGGTGGAGAGAAGTGGTGTCTAATTTGCCCAGAAAACTGATTAGCAACCAATAAATGTAATGGGGCCTAAATGCTGTGCTTTCCAAGCTTGATGACTTCAATTAAATCACACAGCCCACTGAGTAATTCTGCAGGAGACGTCACTCAAGACTGGTCTCCATAGCAACTCCTACCCACTCCGAAAAAATAAAAAAATAAACAGCCCCTCTATCTGGCATCAGCAGGGTGTGATGAAACACCAAGATGCAAAAAAAGAAAAGAAAAGTTTAGTTGGAGTGAGGAGGGAACATCAGCCTTAATATCACTCTTTCAGCACTTTTACCACTGATTATCTCACACTGTAGAACTCAGATTAAAATCTTTCCCCCTTGAATTGCTTTCGGTCCCTAATTTGGAATGCTGAAGCTACAGGGAGGTTTAAGGGCTTGCCACAGAGTGGGGGTGGTGGGAAAGCTTTAATGGAAATGAATTTTGCACTGACTTCTTACCAACTCATCTACAGATACGCCATCCCTGTGAGGCTCATAACGAGGCCTGACTTCATAAGCAAGAGAGAGAGTAGCTTTGGAAATGCAGGCAAAGGGCCTTCATTGCCAGGAGTATATGTATTTTAAAACAAATATCACGGGGCTCAAGGCTTGAAAAAGTACATGCTGTATAACTGCCCTTATCACCCACTTAGGACCCAGCAACTTAGACAGTTTTTGCCTGCATAGTACCAAACCTCTATAGCGCAGCAGGCTATTTCAGAGAACAAGGTTCCAGCTTGGATTGCATGAAAGCAAATTTTGCTTGTCTTGGGAGCAACATGGGGATTTATGAGACTTTTACCGTAATGAGCCATTTGGCCCATCTAGTCCAGCATCCTGTTCTCACAGCGGCCAACCAGGTGCTTGAACGAAGCCCGCAAGCAGGACCTGAGCACAAGAGCCCTCTGCCCTACTGCAGTTTCCAGCAACTGCTATTCAGAAGCATTTCTGCCTCTGAATGTTGGAGACAAAGCACAGCCACCATGGCTAGTAGCTACCAATAGTCTTCGTGATTAATTCATCTTTTGAAGCCATCCAAGTTGGAGGCCATCCTTTAAAAACAGATTGGGTGGTTCTGAATTGAATGAGTTTTGCTTGGATTGTCCTGCCCCTTGCATTGAGCGCCTACGTATGAACGCCACTCATGCAGGTTTTTAAAAAACTAACTTACCATATGCAAAACTATCTGAAAAAGTGTGTTATATGTGTAAAATAGTCATACCCCAGGCAGCAGTATATTCCTACGACATAATTTTATACATATATTCATACCTACACATTTTTATACAGTGATATGCATTGTTGTATGCATCTGTTTATATGCTGGTTCCTTTAGCAAACATGGAGTGTATTTGCATTTAATATTATACCTATAATAAACAAGAACTCTCTGTATTTTTGAGCAGAACCAGAAAGGGGGGGAGGGGGAGCTTGCTTCTCTCCAAGATTAAAGGGCGAGATTGGTATTAGAAAAATCTGCCGAGATAAGATTGACATTCATATTTCCAGCTGTGCTGGCTGCTCTTGATAGGGATGACAGGCCAAAACATCTGGAGGGCACGAGGTTGGGGGGGGGGAGGCCGAGCTACAAAATATGATCTCATAGTGGGGGCAATGACCAGGTAAACCCATCTTCATCTACCTGTTTATCTGCAAGTTTAAATAATCTGCTGTGAGTCATTTATCTGAGCCGCTGAACATGGGCTAGGTGTGAGATTAATGTGTGTGATTAAACCAGTGCTTAGTCTATATCTCACTTTGGGACAGGCATTATTCATCCACTACACAACTCTCCAGGGACAAAGGATGTCTAATGCATAAGTTTAAGACACACATTTTATTAACCCTGTAAGGGCCCCCACTTGGGGAAGAGGAGCAGCTTCCTATCTCTTGGGGAGGAAAGGCCATTTCCTGGTTTATGATCTGTGGGCCCCCCTCCCCCGCTCCATACAGACCTATTCACTTGACACAAAAATTGATATCATTGAATTAATCCCCACTGAATGGCCACAAGCATAACTTGGAGAGAGGAATAAAACTGCCCTTGACAAACTAAGCTAGAAGAACCAATGGGTTGACTCAATACATGGCATCTTCTTTTGTTCCTATGTTAAGCAGCCTCTTTCCCCACCTGCTGCTTTTCTAGTCCTCACTGCAGCCTCCAAGGCTGCTTTTCTCGTGTACAGTATATATAATAACTGTCTGGAGAAAGAGAGACAGGACTGTATGTCATGTCTAGTTTGGCTCATAGATTGTAAGTACGAGGGCAAAGCTGGTGTCTTATTTTGATTAATCGACAGAGCCCAGTTAACATTAAAATACATTACTGTCATCATCATGATAGCAAGGAATAGAACACCTTGTGAGCTACCAAACTGCCCACCAATTGCATACAGCCACTCTCTAGGGGCTTGGAAAAAAACCTCCTGATTTTGTGCCTGTTTTGGATTGCAAATAGGAAAAAAAATATACACACCCTGCGCGTGAGCACAGGCACAAGTGGGTTGTGAAACACCTGCAGGTAACACTAATCACAGTACATTTATTTAAAGTGTTATGTGCAAGTTACACTGACTTTTAGTTGGGGTCACCATATTTCAAAAAGTGAAAACCCGGACACAAACGTTTTTGAGCTATTTTTAAGGAAATTGACACTTCCGACATGGGTTGTCAAACATCTGGATTTTTCCAGACATTTCAGCGATTTACACCCAATGGCTGAATGTCCAGGAAATTCCGGATGTATGGCAGCCCTATTTTAGTTCCTTTCTAGACACAAATTAAGGTGTTGGTTATTATAAAGCCCTAAATGGTTTGGAACCAGGATACTGCATGGACCACCCTCTTAAAGCAATCCAAGTTGGGGGCCATCACTATCTCTTGTGGGAGCAAGTTCCATAGTTTAAGTATTTATTTTATCTGTCCTGAACTTTGCAACATTCAGCTCTGTTGAATGTCCAAAATTCTAACATTATGGGAGAGAGAGAAGAGAGAAGAACCTCTTCTCTAGCTACTTTCTCCATACCATGCAAAGGACACCCTGATTTGAAGACTTTGATAGCCTTATCCTCCATGAATTTTAAAGCCATCTATGCTAGTGGCCATCACTGCATCTTGTGGTGGCCAATTCCATCGTTTAACCGTGTGACCAAGTTCTTCCTTTTGCCTGGCCTGAATCTCCCAATGTTCACCTCCATTGGACAGCCTCGAGTTCTAGCATTACAGGAGAGGGAGAAAAATGTTCTCTATCCACTTTCTCCAGCAAGCGCTACCCTGTCATTTGCCAGAGGCCACCTCTCCCTTGGAAGCACTGGTTGTGCACATATTTCCCTTATGGAAAAGCGGAACGTGAGTGTCCGCAGAGCCCTGTCGCAACTGTGCCTTCCTGAGATCCCCTTGCTCTACTGCATTTGAATGCCTGCTTTCTGTAGCAGCAGCAGCAGCTTTGTATTCCACCCACCCTCAGTCCCAGCCCATTAACATTCTATTCATCTACCTGCACCTATGCAATTACAGCTCACTGCATCCACTTTTCATATGGAAGTGGAGCTGGCAAAGCAAGAGCACTGCCTTCTCCATCAGGTCACTTTGCATCTGGATGTCAGTCATAATATCCTTAGTATGTCGTTTCTGGCAAGAGGTCTGCTTGCCTTGAGCTGGATATTAAATGTCCTCTGGATAGAAAGCCAACCTTGATCAGTGGATGGGTTCTTTAGGGGGAGCAGGAGATCCACATGCATTTCAATGATGTTTGCTTTCAAGAATCAAGGAGACATCTGCTTTGAATTTCAGCTTGAATAGCAAAGGATGCTTCCCGGCATTACCATTTCATAATGCAAGTTCCCCATCATAATCACTGGATGAATGTTGTTCATCAAGAGCTATGAAGGGAGTGTTATGAAAGAGGCTTGCTGGAGAAATGCTCAGAGCAATTCAGGCAACCACAGTGACTTCAGCATGGATATTTAATGGATGGTCCTCACTCGGCATGCAAAGTGGCTTGTTCTCATGGTGCATAGTTAAGCTCTGGCATTCATTCTCACGAGATGTAAGTGATGACCAGCAGCTTGGATGGCTTTAAAGGAGGAATAGATAAATTTCATGGAGGATAATGCTATTAATGGCCACTAGCCATGATGACCATGTTCTTCCTCCACTGTCAGAGGTAGCAGGTCTCCAAACACCAGTTGGTGGGAATGATAAATGAGATGTGTGCTATTGCACTTAGGTAATACTTGTGGGCAGCAGTAAAACTGCTGGCACATTTGCAAAGCTAAGCAGGGTCCAGTATGATTTCAACCTGGATGGGGAACTTTGTGTTGAGATTCCTACATTGAAGGAAGTTGGACTAGATGACCCTTGGGGGCCCTTCCAACTTACGATTCTATGATCTGGTTGGTGACTGTGAGAACAGGATTCTGGACTAGATGAGCTTTGGCCTGATCCAGCTGCAGGCTTCTTTTTATGTTGACTACCTCTAAAGCAAATTCAACAGTAGATCAATAGGCAGTGAAGAGTCTTCCCCAAGCAACAAATCTTACAGCGTTATAAAGAGTTGCAGGTTTATTGTGGCATAAACTTTCATGGACTCAATAAATCAGTTAATGTTTAAGGTGTCATAAGATCCTGTATTGTTTTGGCTACAGCAGGCTAACACATTACCCTTTTGGAAACTGTCGTAAGAATCTGGTGTGGTTTATTGTAGGATCTACTTCAAAGTCTTGAAATCCTATATGTGTGTACTATGAAATATGTAGATTCATCCCAGATAAGTGGCTATAGGACTGCAGCCTTAGAATCACAACTTTTTAGCCTTTATAAGATAGATTTGAGAATCTAATGAGGAAAATACTGTTAAGAAAAGGTTGGGGAAGCTTTCATAATTTCTGCCAATCCAGTCAGAAAAACATTAATGTATATGAATGGATTGCCATTTTTATGGAATTCATTTTCAGATACGTATGCCTTGGATCGGCATCTTTATCTGTTTACTATTTATGTATACAGCTTCACAAAGGTATTAGGTGCCTAACAGCAGTTCAGAACCAAAAAAGCCCCCGGCAGATCCTTGCCCCAGGAGGTGCAATCTAAAATGCAGAAAGAGGCTGGGAAGAGTGAAGGGAAATTATTGGTGAGAAATTTCAGTTTATATGTATTTTAAGAATGTGCATCTATCATGATTTTGTGAATGATGGTCTAGTCATTTTACTTTGCTGGATAAGTGCAATTTGTTAATCGGCTGAAGCTTGGCATCCAGTACATCAATGAAAATAACAGGCAAATGGTGTGAGAATAAGTGCCATTGCATTTGGTCAGTATCTATCTTTTGCCCACAAGGCTGGAGAGGATCCACAACTGATTCCTCCAAGCAAAGTGCCATTTCCAACCCCACTTTTGCGTTGCTGAGCCTGGCGAAGTGAGCACTCATTGAAGGTCAGCAACAGAAGCAGCTGTTTGCCTGGTCCTCCTCCAAATCATGGCGATGCCCAGAAATTAAAGAGCATGGGAGGAGAAACTTCATTCTTCAGGCACAACTGGGCCTGGAGCCACTGACACGTCAAGCTTCAGGCCAGAAAACCCATCATGACATGGCTGTCTCATTGCAGGGGGTTAGACTAGATGGTGCTTTGAGTCCCTTCCAGCTCTGCAATTCTACGATTCTATGATTCATTGCAGCAGCAAATGGCCTTCAGATCTAATGGGCCGCTTGCTTTTTCCACTGGTGCCAAGTTCGGGGCATCGCATTGTGCTGCTTCTTCTTTTAATTACGATTTGTAGCCAATACTTTGTGCTTCTCAAAACGAGAGGTGGGCCTCTTCACGGAGACACATCCCAAGCTGCCAGAACTTTTTCTGCCAGGTGGTTTGACCAGGGTGGGAAACACAGAGCTAGCCCACACCATAATTCCTGCCAATCCATGTTCCTACGGCATGTTTTCTTAGAGGATTAGCCAAATTCAAGGAGAATACTACCTTCCATGTGAGAGGCAGTGTGCGTCTGAATACCAGTGGCTAGGAATCCAAAGGAGGAAGAGTGGTCTCGTACTCAGATCCTACTTGCAGGCCTCCCTTGAAGACATTTGGTCGGCCACTATCAGAACAGGATGTTATATGGGTCTCAAGTAAGTTCCTTCTGATGTTCTAATCCCCTGTCTCTACAGCAGGCAAACATTTCAAGCAATATAAACGAAGGTAAAACCCAGGAATTCCAACCCCCGAAGGCAAATGAATGGCTTCAAAAATGAATAAATATTATTTGCTTTAGAAATAAAACATTTGCCTCTCTGCCCTTCCCTCATTTGCTCACCAGTTGCGAAGCCTTTGAGGCATGATTTGCACATATATGCCTATATAGACAAACATATGTATATATCATCCCTAACGGCTAGGCAGGCTTGGGGGGGGGGGAGAGAGAGATGCTTTCCTCCTTCTCTCTTTCGTCTTTTTTTCCAGAGAAAACCGAAGCTTTCTCAATTTGATCCTGAGGGGGAAAGTCGGCTTTAAATCACTCGACTTGCAATTAAATAAGGTGCCTAAGCTGACACCCTGGAGGCAGCCCGGCCAGAGGGCTTGCAGGGGTGATGTATCGCTGTGTGAGTAATGTGCAAGAGCCACGACTGTGGAGCTGCTGGAGCATTTCGCTTTCCTCAGTCGCCCTTCATGCGCCTCTTACATAAGTGCAAACTTGGACAAGAGACGCCGTCGTATTTTAAAGCAAGTCTATCACACTGAAGTAATTAAACAAGGGAGAAGAGGGACCGATTAGGAATCCCCAAGGGGCAATGTTGAAATAGGCAGTGGCTTGCTGATATGAGACAGGCTGTTCTAAACTAAGCGGAGGCAGGGATTGAGTTGAATATACAAAGCAGCCTCATACGGAGCCAGAACGCAGCTCCCTCTAACTCGGGATTGCTCATTCTGGCTAGCAGTGCCTCACTGGGGTTTCAGTTGTGGGTCTTTCCCAAGGCCTGCTATTTTCTCCTTTAGCTGGAGATGTTGGAGAATGAAGCTGAAACCTTCTGTGTGCACTCTTTCATGAGAGATGCCAACACAAGCCAGGCCCTGTAACTAAGAACCAGGGGTGAGAGGAATCTGTTGATTTCAGTTTCTCTCAGTTTTCCTTTTTCCAGTCTTAATTTCAGTTCTCCGCATTGCCACATCAGTCTTCAGTCCCCCCCCCACAAAGTCCTCCTGAAAATTCATCAGTATTATACTGATCTGTGTAATGAAATAGATTGTGTAAGAAACAGACTGCTTTGCACACCCCTCTCTGAAACTGACCTTGCTGAAGACTGGATATTTCTAGCGATGGGTGAATCTGTCAATTTCTATTTCTCTCTGTTTCCCATTTTTCCACATTTCAGTCCTCCACTTAAAAAAATGAAGTCCTTATGAAATTTCATCAGCACTTTTGTTGACTTTCTCACAATATACACATGCCTATATGCAATTTGGCCTAATATAACGTTTTTGCAAAACATTTTTTCTTAATATAATGAATTTTAATGCATGCTATTATAGCCACTTAATATATCCACTAATATATGCATTTTTATGCACACTTTACTGCAGCATATATATTTTTGTATCCATTGCCTGAAGGGAGAGCTACAATGCAAAATTTGAGAAAGTGCAAATTTTGGAGGATTGCTGCACTTCAGTTCTTGTATCATAATGGAAAATGCTAATTAGGAAGGTTTAAATTTAAAGGAGAATGAAATCAAAGGTCAACCCCACTCCTACTCAGAAGTCCTGCTCCATTTATTTCATTGTTCATTTGATACATTGTGCTGATTAGTTGCTGGTGGTTTTGTCAGCTGCCTCAGAAGGGTTTATAGCAAGGGTGGTGTATGTGACAGAGAGAAAGGGGGGGGGGGATTTGCAGAGGTAAGCCAAGATTCACAACAATGTTCAACAGCCTGCCTAGGATATATTCACAATTAAATTGCAAGTAAACAGTTATGGGTTTGTTTTTAAAATCCTATCATAAGGAAAGGCAACAGTGCTCCAGAGGCAGAATCACATTAGGCCTCAAAATACTTCCCTGAAAGGACACTCCTGAAACGTCACTCCTTTTTCCTCTCCACTCCTTTGCCGTTTTATGAAAACTGTGATAATTTCCAGGACACTAATCACAGCTATCAATACGCCACTTTTGCTTTGTGAAATTAAAACGGGCTATCCCTGCTGTAAGGTGTTGTGTTCAGGCAAATGATGGTGACCAAACCTCTTTACCGAGAACAAACATGTGACAAAAACAACAACCATCACCCACTAGGAACCTGTTTTTGCAGCTGCCCCCAAGTCTAGCCTCTGGGGCTTTCCAGCTATGTGCAAAACCAGACTGAAATTGCCCCAGGCTTTGTTGAAATGGTACACATACAACACAGATTGAATTTCTGTAACATTACACCCAGTGCTTTTTTCTAGAAAAAGAGGAACTCCCACTTTTTTTTACGGACAAGCCTGTTGTTACTTTTTTTAAGGGGGAGAACAACTCTTTTTTGGGGGGGACGCCTTACAACGTCAATTCAGGTGCGATGCCCCACAGCCTCTGACACAAAACCACAAGCATCATGCAGCCTAAAGCCTCCAACATGTAGCTCTGGGGGGGAAAGCCCTGGTTACACCTATTGCAGAGAATTTGCCTGCCTAGTTGTTCATGTCAGGATCCAGGCAATGATCTAGAAACCAGCTGGACCAGAAGAGCCAGAAGCAGAGGTGCATTGAATCAGGTCCTCTGACACTGAGCCCAGCCCAGAGCCCCCTGAACCTAAGACCTTTGAACCAAGAACTCCAGATCTAAGAACCAGCAGTGATGGCAATCCTTGAGATAGACATCACTGAGCTTGCCAGGCTCCTCATCTCTAGGGGCCTCACATTCCACAGAGCCTACTCACTCCCACAGACAGTGTACCCAGCAAAAGGTGATGCCCCTTTAAGGCTCTCTATGATTCCAGCAAGGAGGTGAGGCCTAATAGGAGGTAGACAGGCCCAGGCCATAGTGGAATCTAAGATCAAGCACTAGTCTGAACAGGTTTTTTGCTCCATTGGACCTGTCCAAGGTCCTGAAGCACCTTTCTTTGACCACATTCCTTTCAGTGGAGCCACAATCCACCCTCACTCTGTCAGCTCAACCTCACCAGGACTGGAAAGTGGGGTGGTGGTGGACCATAATCAAAACTGGGTGCCTGACAAGTGGCTTGCCCGATGCACTCATCATGACAGGCAGCGTTGTTCAGAATGTCAGACCAGAACCTGGAAGACCAGGATTCAAATCCCCACTCAGCCATGAAACTCACTAGATGACCTTGGGCAAAGTCACCAACTCTCAGCCTAACCCACCTGACAGGGATGTTGCGAGAATAACATGGAGAGGAAGAGAGCAAAGTATGCCACCTTCAGTTCCTTGGAATGAATGAATGAATGAAAAATATAATGCTTCAGAGGATATTGGAACCAGGGGCTCTTAGCAAAACCAGATTTGGCACAATGCAGTATCCTCTGGGAATGTCCACCTTGAGGCATTTGCCGGCAGGCATTCTGCAGTGCCGAATGGCTCTTGCACAATTTAACCCAGTGATTTCATGGCAAGCGACCAAAAACGCTTTCCCTCTTAGATTGCAGAAGTTACAGCAAGGCCTCTCTGGAGGACACTTTGCATACCCAATATGTGCACACAGAGGACAGCAGCGGATGGCTGGGTGACTAACAGATCAGTTCAGTGACCAGGACAATAAGGGAAGCCTCATTCAGTCAACAGCCTACCAATGTAAACGGGGGGTAATGGGGAAGGCCGTCAGCTTTTGCCACCCTGGTGCCCTCCAGCTGTTTTGGACTACAACACCCATTAGTCCCAGCCAGCATGGTCAATGGTGAAGGATGCTGAGGGTTGTGGTCCACAAGACCTGGAAGGCATGGTGTTGGCTGCCCCATCTAACTGATCTGGCAAATTGAATGCTTCTACCTCTCAACCCAGGTGGTGCTGTGGGTTAAACCACAGAGTCTAGGGCTTGCTGATCAGAAGGTCGGCGGTTCGAATCCCTGTGATGGGGTGAGCTCCCGTTGCTTGGTCCCAGCTCCTGCCAACCTAGCAGTTCGAAAGCACGTCAAAATGCAAGTAGATAAATAGGAACCGCTACAGCAGGTTTGCCAGAAGCGGCTTTGTCATGCTGGCCACATGACCTGGAAGCTATACACGGCTCCCTCGGCCAATAATGCGAGATGAGCGCGCAACCCCAGAGTCAGTCACGACTGGACCTAATGGTCAGGGGTCCCTTTACCTTTACCTTTTTACCTCTCGACAATGCATACATTTCCAACCAAACCTATGATTGTATGAACTGGTTCCTTTCTTCCTGCTAAGCATTCTTTAACATGCCAGCATTGTGTGTGGTCTTTAAAAACAAGCTACTGCTCTTGTATTCTTGCAAAGCATTGTGTATGAATCTTTCTAGGAAAAGGTGGGGTGGGGAAGAGAAGACTAACGGATTGACAAAGCAGCATGAAGGGAAGGCAGCAATTGCTATCTGAACCTCTGCTGCATTAGCATAGCTGTCAGTCCCTGGCTTCTATACCAACTCACCCCCCCCACCCCCCACAGTCAAGTGGTTCAACCTTCCCTTTGGCATCCATGACCAGGAAGCACGGATTCCATTGAACAGTTCTCAGCATCTCACTGCAGTGACGTTATGGAGACCTCCTCTGGGACAGGCACTGACCTAGTTCAGCGGTATCAATGGAAATAAATAGTGCTGGGAGTGGGGGGGTTCTGCCCAGTTCCTACAGAACATTTGCAATGAACTCTGGGTAATATCTGTAGGAGGAACCAAACAGCATCAAGCTCTCGACTCTGAGCACTGAAAGCACAGCTCTCTACAGCAAAAGGCAAGGGAAAACTGTCAGAGCTGTAAAGAACCGTGAGGCTGTTCTGACAACAGGTGAAGCAACTTTCACCCATGGAGGGCCTTCTCCTAGGGATCCTTCCTTGTACATGGCAGTTCATAAGAATCCGTAGCCAAAGGGATACAGAACGATGGGGAAGGGGCATAGCTCAGGGGTGGAACACCTGCTTTGTGTGCAGAAGGTTCCAGGTTCGATTCCTGGGGACTTCAGATAGGGTTGAGGAAGGCTTCTGCTTGGAAACATGGGAAACAATTTCTAGCCAGAGAAGAGACAATGCTGAGGAATCTTAAACAAAATGGGCCAATTCAGCGTATGTTGGGGAAAGGACATTACTTGATTGTTTTGCATGCAGGAAGTCTCAGGTTCAATCCTTAGCATCTGGTGAATGTTCAAAGTCAGGAGCTCATTATCACAGTCCCCACAGCAGGGGGAAAGGCAGCATACAAACAACAACAACAACCATGCCTCCATGAAAGTCCAAAAGTGCAGGCAGCGATGTTGATACTCACTCACTCACTCACTCACTCACTCACTCTCACACACCAAAGAGCAGCAATACATACCATAATACCCAGTTCATGAATATCAGCATGATTGCAATCTTATGTATCCTTACCCTAGGATAAGCTCCGCTGACCTCAATGGTGCTTAATATTGCTTAATATTGAGGACATATGTTTAGTTGGTTTGTTTATCTATTTATTTGCATTTGTTAGTCACTTTATCTTGCCCAAAGCAACTTACAACCAAACAAACAACCAGCCAACAACCCACATTAAAATTGAGGGGCTGTTCAGCTTGTAATAGAATATATTCAGACAGCTGAAATGCAACCTGTACACTCTGAATACAAATGCAAAACATCTTGCCAATCAGTTTTAACTACCATGAGGTAGGAACCCCATCAAAGAAAAGAAACACCCAACATCTACTTAACTATTTCCCATTATTCTCTGACTTCCTCTATGCTAACCTGTCATTAAACAAACTTGGAAGCCTTGTTATTATCTCATTCACTTGCAGCTGTGGAATCATAGAATTGTAGAGTTGGAAGGTATCCCCAATGGTCATCTAGTCCAACCTTCTGATAGTCAGGAATCACAAGTTTGGAGTGGGAAAATGGGGAACTGAAAGAAATAGAAACTGACAATTCACCCATCCCTAGAAACATCCAGTTTTCAGCAATCTCAGTTTAAGAGACAGGTTGTGCAGAGCAGCCTAATTCCCTGTTTGGCCTCTTAGCTACTCTGCCACCGCCAGGGCTGGTGTGATCATTAGGCCAGCTAGGCAGCTGCCTAGGGCACAGACCTCAGAGGAATACAATACTGTACTGACCTTTGAGCATCACAGATTAGTTTTTGTTACATAGTTTTGTGCTTTTCATTTTTTCTACAGGACGCCTGTTTTTGAAAATTGAAGTTAGCTAATTTTTTTCATGGCAGTGCAAGTAGTTAGCCTTGCCCAGTGTGCAAAATAGCCCAGCACCAGCAGTGGCTACAGCAGCTCATCTTCCTGGGTTGGGACTTGGAAGCACATTTTCCAAAGAGCTGGAAGGGCCTCTGCAGCAGCTCCAGGAAGCTTGCTGTGTTCTGATAACATGTGAACTGATCTGTCATGGCAGGGTTGGACAAGACATGCGGTGAACGAGAACAGTTTACTTTCCAAGCTGAAGAGATTCAGGGCAATTTTAAATTTATATTCAAGGGGAAAGAGCCAGAATAGAATGATAAATGGGAGCCTGCTGAGATCTTGGTAGCAGGTAAATGAAAGCGCAGTGTGCTTTGGATCATAGGGATAATGATTTATGATGATCGCAGGACGTTCCCTCCTCCTCGCCCCCAAAGGAAAAGGCTGTCGCAAACTGATAGCCATAGCCACATAAGGCTTCTGTCATAAAGCAGGGGAAATACATAATTTTCTATTCAGTATGTTTTTATGCATGCACCTGCCTGTTCCCAAATGTCAACCCACTCTTTAGGTGCTGAGTCTGTCCTTAATAAAAAACACACATTCCTCAAATAAAAGACAAATGCAGTCAAGACTAATCATCGATTTGAAAGGGACTTCGGAAGTCATCTAGTGCAATGTCTAATAAGCTTATGGAACTCACTGCTACATTGTGCAGAACTAGCCTCTTAACCCTCTTTCAGGTGTTCTTATGTGTACAATGCATGTGTAGAGGAAGGGGGCTCACTGCTGCTCTATACCTGATCTCCAAAGGTTCATTCAAATATCTGTACGGAGCGCCTGCATATGCACAGGAGTCCCCTACAGACATCTGAATGAATGTGTTTGGGCTGGGTTCTGAAGCATGCAGCCCTCCCCTATTCATAGAAGAAGAAGAAGAAGAAGAAGAAGAAGAAGAAGAAGAAGAAGAAGAAGAAGAAGAAGAAGAAGAAGAAGAAGAAGAAGAAGAAGAAGAAGAGGAGGAGGAGGAGGAGGAGTTTGGATTTGAAGGAGCGTCTCCTCCCCCATCATTCTGCCCGGACACTGAGATCCAGCGCCGAGGGCCTTCTGGCGGTTCCCTCGCTACGAGAAGCCAAGTTACAGGGAACCAGGCAGAGGGCCTTCTCGGTAGTGGCACCCACCCTGTGGAATGCCCTCCCACCAGAGGTCAAAGAGAATAACAATTACCAGACCTTTAGAAGGCATCTTAAGGCAGCCCTGTTTAGGGAAGCTTTTAATGTTTGATGGATTTCTGTACAGTATTTTAATATTTTGTTGGAAGCTGCCCAGAGTGGCTGGGGGAACCCGGCCAGATGGGCGGGGTATAAATAATATATTATTATTATTATTATTATTATTATTATTATTATTATTATTATTATTACTACTACCTGAAGGAATCTCAAAGCGGCTAACATTCTCCTCTCCCTTCCTCCCCCACAACAAACACTCTGTGAGGTGGGTGGGGCTGAGAGACTTCAAAGAAGTGTGACTAGCCCAAGGTCACCCAGCAGCTGCATGTGGAGGAGCGGAGAGGCGAACTCGGTTCCCCAGATTACAAGTCTACTGCTCTTAACCACTACACCACACTGGCTCTCTTCTCTTGTACACAGAAGAACACCCAAAAGGGGCTTCATATAACTTTTAAAAAATAGGTAAATTCATCGGTAGCTATTAACTACACTGAATACATCCTCTATTTCCTGAGTCAGTGTATATGACCCTGAATCCCATGGTCTGCTTGTGCATTTCCTGGAAGACTCAGAGTCTCATGCTCTTATCCACTGAGCTATCCATGTGTTCTTCAACTCTGATGTCTCTTGTTTGCCTGGATGGACAATTGGGAAGGTATGTAGGAACCAGCTTTTGTCTCTGGCCCCAGCAACATCTGACATGCAGCCCTTAAGCATACCCTATAACTGAGAAGCCCCTGTGAACGCTGGCTGTATTATAAGGCCTGGCCACCAATTCAGCAGCTGGAGGGTGGGACCCGTAGCTTAGAATGCTGAAGATACTAGGTACCAGTTTGAATTCCCTTTGAAAAGGGGAGCAGGGACCAGGAAGTTCATTGACTGAGACCCTGGAGAGCCCCTGCCAGCCAGAATACATGACAAAATTTGTCTAAATAGACAGATTGTCAGAAGCCCTATGGAACAAGTTTGCTGTGCAACGAAGAAAAGCAAAACACCAGCAGGCAGACCATATAGACCAGGGCCTTTACGAAGACCAAAATGGGTGGTTGCTGCTTTCAGATGCAGCCGCAAGGATATGAGCTCACATTATATTTCAATGTGCCTCTTTCCATCAGTCCCATTAGCCACTGATTTTCTTCGAGGGCATGTATGCGGAATGAAGGAAAGAGACGTGTTTTTTTTTTATTAAAAAAAGGGAACATTTGCCTTTTATTTCCCCCTCGCCGTTGCCACCTGCAAGTTCTGCTCCTGGTGGTTTGCTTTGAAAATTTAAACTTTCCATTGTACTTTCAGAACTGGCAGCAAAGAAAAGATTTCTGCAACGCTGTATTACGGTTTCCTGATTTGGACAGTACTAGAGGCACTTTGAAATAATATCCTCGAAATTCATTAGGATGGATCATATCTGGAACTGCCTCCAACTTGTCCCCTGAGATCTTAGCCTTCAGGCCTATTTTCTCCTCTCCTTCCTTTAATAGCTCTTGCTGACAATCATTGCAATATTTTCCTAGCAAGTAAGATCCTTGTCTTCTCAACCCTAGAGATTATTTTCAGTTAGAGCTCTGGAATATGCAACCTATTTTCGCATAAAACCTTGCCCAACGTGGTGCTCCAGCAGGGTCAAGGCTGGACTAACCATTGTGCTAAGGAATCTATAGAGTGGAGTCCTAATCGTGCTGTTTTTGGAGGTCCTGGGATGAATCAGCCACTGTGTTAAATAATGAAAAATGGAGAATAAATTTGGCTCAGTTTGACACACCCCCTTTATATTTCACCACTCTCAAAGTCATAGAATTGTAGAGTTGGAAGGGACCAAAGGGTCATCTAGTCTGACCCCCTGCAATGCAGGAATTACAGTTTTAAGAATCCTGGAGATATGGACATCCAACCTTTGTTCAAAAACCTTCAACTGAGGAGAGTCTACCACTTTCTGAGGAAGTCTGAGTGACTGGGGCTTGGAAGAGTGTAATATATGTGGCAGCCCTTAAACTGTGTGATTTCCTCTCTGCCGAGGTATCCGGTACCTTCATTATGTAACTTTCATCATATGCTGAATGTGCGCCTCCTGGCCTCTAAGACAGGCATCCCCAAACTGCGGCCCTCCAGATGTTTTGGCCTACAACTCCCATGATCCCTAGCTAACAGGACCAGTGGTTGGGGAAGATGAGAATTGTAGTCCAAAACATCTGGAGGACTGAAGTTTGGGGATGCCTGCTCTAAGACCTGAGGCATATATCTCAGTATTCATCCTAGTCTCTTGACTATATTTTGTTTTAACTGATTTTAATATTGTATTTTAAAATTACTGTAACCTGCCCTGAGACCTGATGGTGAAGGATGGGTAAGAAATGAATGAATAATAAATGTTGTTGTTGTTTTTGCACTTCCAAGATCAAAACACATCTATCCATCTCTGAAAATTGTGATACACAAAAAATGTCCGTATTATGGGGAAGTGTGCACAAAAAAGCAAATGTTAGTGAAAATAACATACAATCATGAATTGTATTAGGGGAAATTGTTACTTGTAGAAATGTTTCTATTAGATAATGTTACACACAACAATGTGTATCATTAGGAGAAATATGCACTAGAATGCTGATGAATTTCCATGAAAGTTTGCAAACTGATGTGGAAATCTGGCAAATTGGACTAAAGACTGGGAAAATAAGAAACAGAGAGAACAAAAATGGACAGTTTCATCCATCCCTATAAGTAACCTATAGAGTTGGATATCTGTTGAAAACCTGGCCTCCTGCTATAAATCAAATGCCTGGGAATGAAGCTGAGCTCATATTTTCTTCTACAAAACCCCCTGCTGTTCAAAACAAACCAGCAGCTCTTCATTATGAAAGGAAGGCGCAATCCCCAGCTGGAAGGACATTAAAAATATGCACAGACTGGAAAGCATGATGTGCAGAATATGATCTGTAGTGCAAAAATATGGTCCAGAACCATGTATGGAAGTGAATAAAGACTTTTGCTCATGTCCCTTTTTATGCAATCAAGTAACTGTTATAGATATAAATTTAGAACCTCCTATTATTATTGACTGGAGCACCCTTGGGCATTTCCTTTCTTGTTATTTTTCATTTCTCTTTGGTGCTCTTTCCAGTAATGACACCACATATTCTTTGGTCTGCAGTAACAGTGAGTAGGAGTCTGGTTTATATTATCCAAAGGGGGCCAGTATATAGAAAGGCAACATGAGGAAACGTAACAAAAGTGTCTTGTCGGGAAATCAAGGAGTATAATGAAGAAGAATAGGACTCGTAGAAAGATGGGCCACTGTTTGCTAGCAGCTGAGGTCACAGATGAGGGCCGAGAGGAAGCAGTATTTATCCCTGTCTGTGGCAGAAAAACACACTTGCTCTCAAGAAGCTTGATGTGGCCTCAAAAGCAAGGAGGCAAAAGTGAAACTGCAGGCTCCATGCTGGGGAGACTGTTCCTGCGATGGGATCAGTGTGTGCCCTTGCCAATACAAGGGCCCAAAGAGGAACCAACAAGGTAATAAAAGTGAAAAGGCCAGATGTCTTTGGCCGAAATAACTCAAAACCACTCAGACTTGATTGGAAAGGAACATGGACCTGAAGAAAATGAGAGTGGAACAGGAAGTCCTAGGATGCCCATCCTTGCGTGTTCCAAGAGGGCATTACAAGCAAAGATTTATGTTCAAGAGAAAAGCCAGCCAAAGCTTTCAAAAGCCAGACCTGAAGGCTCCAGAAGCCTTCAGAGAAGGGACTGGCGCTGAAGTGGACATCATGGAGAAATAAATAGGGGCCTATCCATTCACTAAGTGGTAGACTTCGGCTGGTGGAACATTGTTGCATGAGAGAAGACATTACCAGAGATTGTTGTGCAACCATTAAAGATGGTTGTGCAACCAGTTAGCACACATAGAATTGCAGAGTTGGAAGGAACCTCGAGGGTCATCTAGTCCAACCCCCTGCAATGCAGAAATTCTTTGCCCAATGTAGGGCTTGAACCCACAACCTTAAGATTAAGAGTATCATCTTCTACCAACTGAGCTAAAAGGCAAAGCTTCCTAATTATGCACTTTACAAAACAATAGAAGAACCAAAAACACAACTATCCTTTAAATTTCTTATTTCTCTGAATTTTGCAATGTACCTCTCTAACAGTAAATTGTGTATAAAAATGTATATAATGGGGTAAAGTGTGCGTAAAACAGAACATATTAATGAAAATAACATGCAAAAAATGCATCAGGCAAATGTGCATATTAAAAAATTTATATTGGGCATAATTTGCATTAAAATGCTTATGATTTTTCATGAGGACTTAAGAAAAAGCCACAAACTGATGTGGAAGTGTGAACTGAATTTAAGATTGGAAATTTTTCCACATTTTGCAGTGCCATTCTCCAGCCAAGTAATGTGTACAAAAATGCATACAGGAGGCTCTGTGAGTTTTGATGTTCCAAAAACAGTCGCTCAGAATATACCTCAGCTATGGAAATCATGCAGGCATTTATCGCCCATAAGCTAACACCGCTAGGCCAATGCACACCAAATGTCTTTGTGAGGTAGCGGCGGAGAGGTCAGCCTCTGCAAACAGCCACTCTCAGGGGGCAGAGATATTCTGTGCACAAGCACCTCCTGTCTGCTTTGGCAGCCACAGGGCTTGGCTGCCTGACCAAAGAACCAGTGTGCAGCCAGTTGGATGATTCTCAACACCCCCACAGGTCATTCAAGGTTGCGTAGTCAAGAGACCTTTCCATCCTATAGGCTGGGGGGAAAAAGAAGAAGCCCCAAAGTTGGGATTTCACTCGGCTCAGAAAGAGAGCTGAACTGCTGAGAACTAATGCTGTTGCCATGCTTAAGAACTACCCAATTTGGATTGGAATACAGTATATGAATTTGGCCTAGTTATAATCTGTGCTGGCATTCCAAGCATGGCTCGTTGGTCTTCTCTAAGCCTTGAATTACAACCCGAGCCAAAGCTTTTTTTTTTTTTTTGCAAAATCTCCCCCCCCCCCAAAAATAGAAGTTTTTGAGGAAATTCGCCAAAAATGCAAAACTTCAGGTATGGGTTGCCATACGTTGGACATTTTTACCAATTTTTGGAAATTCTGCGTGGATGCTTTTTCTGACGGACGAATCCGAGATACTTCCAGGAAATTCAGGATGTATGGCAGCCCTATCCTAGAAACTCTTGTCTATTCTGTTGTATTTGCAATCTGTTGTAAGATGTCTAGTGAACTTTGGCTAGCAGATGGGGTCCACATATTACACATATGTAAAGTGCAGAATATTCTTTGGGAGTAGTGATGCTACATTATATGGCCTCCCCATGGGGCAGTCTTCTGAGGAAGTGAATCTCATTGCATTGACTCATTGTAGCAGCTTGGAGTTTTTCTTCCAGTGAAGAAAGAAAAGAAGAAATAAGCCTTTAGTACTTTATATTTTATTTCCAGGTGAGGTTTAAACACACATAGAATTTCCTCCCATGCAATCCCGATGCAACACAGGATAAATTGGGCCCCGCTCTCATTTCAGCTAGACTCCATGTATGGCTTAAAGTACATTACTGACCACATACCCATTTGAATTATCTTGCCACAGGGCAAAAACAGGTGAATGAGAATTCATTCCGGGATGCAGCAATTTTCAACATATCCTGCTATTTTTTCCTTTGTAAAGGGGAGCTGATTCTTGCTATATTCATAGGTGATATCCTTCTCTTTCTTATGACTGCTCCTTTCCTGCTCAGTGATATTTTCTTACTAGGAATAAAATTAAGATCAACATTCCCCAGACTAAGTATTTAAAATTAGCAACACAAGCTGTTCTTTTTCTTAAATGTCTTTATTATTGAAAGAATAACAGTGCCAGCCCTATGCTGATTATTAATACTTAAGGCAATGTTGGCATGCCACTTGGAAGTTTTGAGTAAAATCCTGCCGTTATTTAGAGCTGTGGGTGCCAAGGGATTTGTGGGTCTGGGTTATGCACAGGATGGAAAATAGGATCCTCACTGTTTCATTATTTGGGGCTACTGTAACACCACTTTTCCCCTCCTGCCTCCCCCCCCAATACCACCTAAAACTAACACAAAATGTGTCCAGCAAGCAAAAATTCTCAGTGAAGTGAACCGTAAACTGAGGCAATCCCTTCTGCAACATTATAAAAGCAAGCTGTTGATCAAGGCTTAATTATGCAGCAATGTTGGCTGCTTTTTTTACTAGTCCTGTACAAAAGTGATGCTTTAAAAGCTAGCCTCACATCCTCAGAGATGTGAAAAAAGCTAGTATCATTAGGGGCATTTTGCAGAAGAAAGTTTTATGGGGAAATGTCCTACAATCCTCCCTTATTTATTTCAGTGCATTTATTTCAAGATGTAAACCTGGTTGGCTTTAAATGTGGGGCTCGACAAATTATTGGAGGATAAGGTTATCTATCGCTATGAACAGTAAAGGTTGTGTACTATTTCTAGTGTTGGAGGCAGAATGCTTCTGAATACCAGTTGCTGGGAAGAGAGCCGTGGTGCCATTATTCTGCTTATGGGTTTCTTATCAGCATCTGGTTGACCACTGTGAGAACAGGATGATGGACCAGATGGGCCTTTGGTCTGATCCAGCAAGGCCTCTCATGGAGCCTCCACATGGTGATGTAAACAGAGGGGGAGGCAAGATTTGTTGCATACTAAACTTGCTTCCTGCGTAATTTTGAAAGACAAAATGGTTTATTGTGGCACAAGTATTAGAAAAATACAGTGGTACCTCGATTTACGAATTTAATCCGTTCCGAACGGACCTTCGTAAGTCAAAAAAATCGCAAGTAGAAGCCTATGGGAAAAAATATTTTAAAATCCGTAAGTCGAAGCAACCACTATTAAAAATTCGTAAGTCGAAAAAATCCTATTCACGCCGCATCCAAAATGGCGGACGGAGCTCCGTTCGTAACTCGAAACATTCATACGTCGAGTCATTCGTAAGTCGAGGTACCACTGTATTAGAAAATTATAAATGTCAGGGTTGCTGTTATGTACTGAGCTGAATCATAGAACAATAGGATCCAGAATCAGCAGTCAGTTGCACTCCCTCTAAAGGAGCAGGTATGTAATTTGGGGTGCTCCTGGATCCATCTTTATCCCTTAGCTCTGTACTGGTTAGGATGGAGGTTTTCTGGTGGGAGTCAGATTGCAAAAGATCTCAAGAGCACAAAGTTTGCAAAGTTGTTCTAGAGGCATTTATGATTCAAGCCTTATGGATTCTGCCCCGCCCCCACTCTAGATCTCTCTCTCTCTCTCTCTCTCTCTCTCTCTCTCTCTCTCTCTCTCTCTCTCTCAATGCCATGCAACCCTGGACATGGTGATATTGAGGTTTCTATTATTCTAGCTGTAGGCCACCAGTAGTTAATGAAAGGGAAAGAACACTCCATTTCCTTAGGTACTGAGGCTTTGAAAACAAATGAAGATTGTGGTGGTAACAAATTTTCAGTGACGTCAGCTACAATTCCAGCTTATCAGTTTGCCAGCAATCGTTAAGTATTTATGTATCTCTTCACCACCTTTTCCAAGTGATTTATAGGTAAGATTCAGCTGTTAAATATTTCAGTCACCGGTGCTCATTGCAGGCTGCTTTTGGCAGAGTCAGTCAGAAGATTTCTACACTATATTGATCAAAAGCTTTCAGCATCCAGCAGAGAGACAGGGGAAAGTCTCGACAAGAACAACATAATCTGGAGCTCTGCTGGAATGCAAGCTGATTTAAAAGTTGAGACAACGGGGGAGGAGAATGAAGATGGTTTGTGTTACCGAACAACCATCTCTTGTCTTAATTGTCCTTAGATTAGGCCTGGTTTCTTGCAACTTCTCACTTTTCCAATCTTAAGGTCAGTTTCACTTGATTTTTGCATCAGTTTCTGAATTATTATTTTTTAAGTCACCATGAAAATTTATTAGCATTTCAGTGTGCATGCCCTCCTGATATGCACATTTCTTTGTATGCCATTTTCCCAAATACAGGCACTTTGGCATCAAATGTTTACAATTTGATCCATTTTAATGTTATTTTCACTAAAATATGCATTTCCATGCACACTTTCCCCCTAATATTCACATTTTTGTATACAATTTTTTTGTTAGAGAATTTTGAAGGGAAGTTACATTTCAGTAACAAATTGCTGAAGGAAGTGTGAAGCAGGCTGACCATAATATAAGCACACATAATACAAACTGTGAAAAATGAAATAAAAACAAACAACAAAAATAACAACAACTTAGATTGAAGCATCACAGTAAAGAGGTTATTGGGTGATCCTGAATTAAGGTTACACAGTATAAAGTATTATTTCTGAAACCAGAAACTACCATAATTAAAGTCAGAAAGGTCACTTTTATCATTGCCATCTGTTGTGAACTTCATATTCCTTTCTTTGCAGAAGGCTACATTTTGAACACTCCTTATGGATGCTTCTGAAATTGTCCTCATTGAAATTTCTTCCTGGATTTTGGAGTTCTGAATTGACTAGCCTTGTATACCAAAGCAGAACCAATACCTTAGGAATCCTCAATTCCTCAATGGCCCTCTCTCTCTCTCTCTCTCTCTCTCTCTCTCTCTCTCTCTCTCTCTCTCTCTCTCTCTCTCTGTGTGTGTGTGTGTGTGTGTGTGTGTATCCATCCCTCTGTTCTTAATGTTTGCACAGAGCCCTAATCCTGAGCAATTTGATGCAGCTGTCACTTTATTTGGTTCCTTCATGACTTTTCCTTCCCAAACTAAAAATGCATAGGCAAGCATTGACAAGGTATTATGCAAAAGAAAAAGAAAAAACCTTCTTTGGATCATTCTTTGGATCATGATGATACGGAGCTGCTTTTGTTGGCGATCAGCTTAACCCACCATAGCTCAGTGGGGAAAGTCCTAGCTCAGTGGTAGAACATCTGCTTTGCATGCAGAAGGTCCCAGGTTAAATCCTTCCAGTTATGGAATGGCCCCACCTGAAACCCTGGAGAGCTCCTGTCAGTTAATGTAGACCACACAGATCTATATGGCCCAACAGTCTGACTCAATATAAGGCAGCTTCCTATATCTCTATCTTTATGGGATGATGTGGTGGAGCATCTGCTTTGCATGGAGACAGTCCTTGATTCAACATCCAGCATCTTCAGGTAGGACTGGCGCTCTCCATTGTCTTAAACCCTAGAGCAGGGGTAAGCAACCTAAGGCCAGATGCGGCCCAATCGCCTTCTCAATCCAGCCCACGGACGTTCCGGGAATCAGTGTGTTTTTACATGAGCAGAATGTGTCCTTTTATTTAAAATGCATCTCTGGGTTATTTGTGGGGCGTAGGAATTTGTTCATTAAAAAAGAAAAGGAAAGATATAGTCTGGCCTACCACATGGTCTGAGGGACAGTGGACCGGGCCCCTGCTGAAAAAGGTTGCTGACCCCTGAGCTAGAGAGATGCTGGCAATCAGTGCAGACCCTCCTGATTTACATGGACCAATGGTCTGACTCTGTATGAGGCAGCCTCCCACTTTGTTCCTATTTGGAGGAATAGGGCTATAGCAGTGGGACATGTGTTTGGCATGCAGAAGGCCCCATGTTCAATGCCAATCATCTCCTGTTAGGACTGGAAAAGATCTCTGCTGAACCTTCTGCCAGTCACTGTAGACAATGCTGAACTAGCTGGGCCAGTGGTATTAAGCAGCTACCTATGTAAGACTCGGTTGCGGGAGGTGGGGGTAGGCACCAGCTGTAAACACAAGACTCCACACCTTGTCCACATTTCTCTAAGTAATCCAGTGGAGAGGGGGGGGGTCAAGTGATGAGTTCCTCTCCTCAGTGTCACAGCAGAGGTCAGGAGTGGATAATGATGGCAAGTGGGAAAGAGAGGCCATCTGCTTATTAGCGAGATGCTTTAATATGCTTTCTATATTTAGAAGGCAAGTCATAGTTAATATTTATAAGGCACGCTTTCAATCAGGTGGCTAATTTCCGTTTTCAGGCAGTTGGACACGTTCTTACCAAAAGGCAGCTCTAACATGTATACCAGAAGGCAATGTTTGTTTCCTGCTTAGCAAGAGGCAGGAATGGAATTTACCGTTCGAATCTGCCGTCATCACCTGGTGTGCCTGAACAATGGGTGATAAAGCAGGGATAGGCAACCAACCTGGTGCCCTAAAGATGTTGTAGAACATCTGGCTCCCATCTGCCTCAGCCAGCATGGCCAATGGCCAGGGATCGTGGGAGTTACAGTCCAGAAACTGCAGGAATGCACTAGGTTGGGTAAGCCTGGATTAAAGCATCGTATCTGGTATGAAAAACTAGTCTTGGTACACATTGAAGACTAAGGGTTGTAGCCAATGTTAGTCCAACTCTGGGTAGACACACTGAAATTAATGTGCATGACTAACTTAGGTCCGTCCATTTCAATGGACCCCCTCTGACTAGAACTTACTTGGTGGCCACCCTAACAAATGTATTATGGCAAAAGCTTATAGCATTTGTTAGTCTTTGAGTTGCTACAAGACACTGCTGCTGTTTTTGCTGCCACAGAATAACCCAGCTTCCCTTCTGCAAAATCTTTGGGATGGCCTGCTTTGGTTTTTAATAATTGGGATTTTAAAAGCTTTGTCTTAGGAGCACATACATAGCCACTGTACATGTTGTGCCTCTGCAATACATACTGTATTTTTACGTGTATAACCCCCCCCCCCCCGTGTATAAGACGCCCCCTAGTTTTCGGGACCCAAAATTAAGAAAATGGGGAAAGATTTCCCCCGTGTATAAGACTACCCCCTTTTTATTTTTTAGTGAAAAAAACCTAGTCTTATAGCCGGAAAAGTACAGTAATCTCAGTCAACATGTAAACATGGCCAGTCCGTGTTCTCTGCAGCGCTTGAATAGCCTGGTATCCTTTCTGCCTTTATGAAATATAACCAGTGTTGTATCCATCTTCAATGCTGTGAAGGCTGGCTCCCTTTGTAATATTCTGGGCCATTTCCCAAAAGTTTCTGCTTTCATTTTATTAAAAATTAAGGTTATAGGCAGTGCTTGCGTAGAATGAAATGTGCTCGCGCCTTTCAATGTTCTTTCCAATGAGTTCAAAAATGCTAGGATGATTGACAAGTGTCAAATCCCCATTTGGGGTTTTTCCTGTTATTAATATAAAATAGCATTAAATTGGCCAGCCTGCATTTGGGATCTGGAGGTTCCACACTGATTTTCTCCACGCCCATTTCCATGGATTCTGGACTAAAGTCCAGGTGGGGGATTTTGCTAACCTAAGGACCACATTCTTGGTTGGGCAACCTTCCAACATGCTAGTGGTCAATGGGGCCAAAAGCAAAAGTGGGTGGGTGATGTAAATATTACATGAAAAGGGATGTTGGAAGGAGACTTGCATGCAAGGCCTCCCTCCACGTTCAGCCTGCCTATTTTCTCTCTCAATGCATGAAGATTACTGTTAGATTCCCTCACCGTAAAAGACCTGACTTAGGGCTTATTTGTAGCTGGTTCACACATGCAAGTTTATCTTTCCATCACTGTAAAATCTAATGGTGGCCAGGAAATTTAATAAATAAAATCATAAAAATAAATAAACGTGAATGTTCCGTTTTTGCTATAGCACCTCATATAGGATTCCCATATCAAAAACCATTATTTTAAAGAGTGGAGCCAATCAGATTTCAGCCAAGGCAATCTCTGTGTAACAAGTGAGATTTAAGAACAACAATGTTTTATTTTCAATTCCATCCCTTATGATACCTAGCATGAAATTTGCATATTGAACAACAACTGCGTACTGGGTCAACATTTTCATCAATGTATTGACCAAAACCACAAGATTCTTTTCCTGGTCAATCACCACCAGTTCAGACTCCAAGAGTGTGTATGTGAAATGAGAAGCTTTTGTCCCAATGTACATCAATTCACACCCACCCACCCACCTCGAACTGTGGGATCATCAAGAAACCTGACCACCTTACTGCATTCTCCTAACTTCAAATCACCGATGATCAAGTTAAAAAGAACTGGTCCCAAAACTGTCCACAGAGGGCAATTAAAACTGTTGCAGAGTAAAGATTTTGCCCTCACTCTGATTTAGGTTTGGTTGACCACAGTTTACATAGACAAATCTCATTGACTGCACGATAATCTCACTGTTTCCAGCAACAGAAGACCAATGTGAATAAAGAACCTTTATGTGTGCAGGGAGGAAAGTTCTGCTTAATTTAGATGAATGCAAGGGGACTGGTAAGTTTTGCAGCTGCAAAGGCTTTTTGAAGGATGTTCTAGAGTGTTTGAAAAAGCACCAGGAAGGGGAAATAAACTTCACAGTGTTTCCCTTTATGTACTAAATCTTCTAATTTCCAAGAGAGCTGCAATAAACAAACCTGGTAAGATGTTCAGCTGAATCACATACGTGCTACTTTCCAAATGGATATCGAAATGAGGGGGTCTTCAATGCAGACCTAACAAAATGGAATGCCAAATCGGCTCAGGAAGCAGCTGAGAAATTATATACCACTTGATTGTAAATAAAAAACCTCAAAGTGGGGGCCCTCACCTTAGGCATCCAAAGGAGTAGGCTGTTAGGGATGGTAGCAGATTCTGCTTCAACTGGATTGCACCCAGCTGCAGACCTGGCAGTCAGAGATGTCTATCTATCTGTTAGTCCTGTTTTATTATCATCATTTCCTATAATGAAAGATGTGGGTGTCTATTCATGGAAAAAACCCATAAAGTGAACTAGAACAAGCCCAGCAATAAAGTCTATGGTGGAGAGAGCTAAACTATGGAATGTTGAAAGTATTAATGTGGAACAGAGAGGAAAGAAAAATTGGGAGAGCAAGGGGTGGGGATTAGCCTGCTTGAGCTGCTAGGAGATTATAGAGAGGTGGTGTGGGGAACCTCAGGTCCAGGGGTCCAAATGCAACCACAGGCCTCTCTACCTTGCCCCCGGGAGGCTCACTGGCCTTGCTGTCACCTTCCCCAAGTGCTTTTGTCTGGCTAGAATGTGCCCCTTGCACTGCAATGATTCATTGTGGGCATGTTTATGCTCGTTATTTTATTTAACAACATTTTATACTGCTTGATTTTCATCAGACCTCTAAGAAGAAATGTTAAAACAGTTAAAAACATTTAAAGATGATTAAAATTAAAATTAAAATTAACAGTAAAACACACCAACATCTATGTGACTGGATACATCAGGCACCATTTGGGTGGCCTCAAGCTGTGAAGCGGCTTATAAATCTGTAAAATGAAACCCTACACCAGGCGATATCTCTGCAGTCATTCAGCCATTCTTTCATAACTTTCCATGAAGGAGAGTTTTTGTTTGCCCTGAAGCCTGACCCTTGGCGTCTGCTCTCTCATATTATGGAGACGGTGGTGGGATTAAGGTTCTGGTGATGGGGGATATGACAAGAACAAAGTGACTGAACACTAATATGCAAATCGTGGCATTACAAAATCAGTTTGGGAGATAGGTGGGGTGCGCGCACACACACACACACACACACACACACACACACACACACAGCGCCTTCTGGAGAAGGCTTCCCAAGCTAAGCATGCTTTTTAGAAATTTCACGGCATTTGTCTCTCCTTAGATATCCCCTAGGGAACTGCGTTGGCATGGAAACCGTGAGCTCTTATGAATGGTTGACTCTTTGCTTCTTTATACAGTCATCCGATTCTTTCCACTTTGCTCTCTAGAATGAGGCACATTGCTGTTTCTTTTTATTTCTTTTCTTTTCTTTTTTTGCAAACCTGGTATTTGAGAGGGGGTGGTTAAAAGCATAAATTTTATTTCTTAATTAATCAAATTTAATATAGGAAATTTAATATTCACCAATTCTCTTTTGTATCAAAAATCTGGCCTGAGCAATCACATACAGTTGTGACTGTGGTTTCAGAGGCTTCTGGGGGTTGTGCTAATGTAAAGTAGCCCTCACCCCACATTGTTGCTGACTGCAGAAGTATGGTCTAATAGCAATAGACCACCTTCCCATTCCCTGCCCAGCAGGGGCATAAGGATCAACAAATGGAACTTAGTTAGTTTTGCAACAGCCTGGTGATTATTTGATTGTGGTAACACAGAGGTGGGCTTTTTCACTGACAGCATCTGTGTTGCGGGATGCCCTACCTGCTGAAATATGAGAGGCTCCATCAGTATTGGCATTCTGCTTGTTCTTGAAGACACACCTCTTTAGACAAGCATTCCCCTGATCCACTTGAACCTCCTCTGTTAAATATTTTAATTGCAGTTTTAACAATTATGCTGTTTAGATTGGCTTGTTTATTGTACATTTTAATTATGGGTGTTTATTTTAATGTTTTGATTATTATTTTTATTGTGCATTTTAAATGTGTGTGGCTGTATTTTTTCTAATCCGTTTTATACTTGGAAACCGCTTAGAAGCCATTTCGGCCAAAGAACAGTTTTAAAATTATATATACTATACTATACTATACTATACTATACTATACTATACTATACTATACCCTGTTTCTCCTATTTTAAGATGTAGTCATAAAATAAGCCATAGCAGGATTTTTAAGCATTCAAGGAATATAAGCCATACCCCGAAAATAAGACATAGTGATAGGCGCAGCAGCAATGCCGGCCGCGGCAGGAGGAGGAGGAGGAACAAAATAAGACATCCCCTGAAAATAAGCCATAGTGTGCTTTTTGGAGGAAAAATAAATATAAGACGGTGTCTTATTTTCGGAGAAACACAGTACTATACTATACTATTATACAGTGGTACCTTGGGTTAAGAACTTAATTTGTTCTGGAGGTCTGTTCTTAACCTGAAACTGTTCTTAACCTGAGGTACCACTTTAGCTAATGGGGTCTCCCGCTGCCGCCATGCTGTCACCACACAATTTATGTTCTCATCCTGAAGCAAAGTTCTTAACCCGAGGTACTATTTCTGGGTTAGTGGAGTCTGTAACCTGAAGTGTCTGTAACCCGAGGTACCACTGTATTATATTACATTAATGGGGCTTTTGATGGTTCAAGGTATTTCACATATGTTATCTCATAGTCATAGTCCTGTGAGGTAGGTCCACCCCCCCCGCCATATTCTCCACTCCCTGCTCTATTCAAGCCCAAATATGTGTTACTGTAATATATATAAAAATCCATGTTCTTCTCCTGTCTTCACCTCCTCCGTTTCCTTTTCCTTTTTTGTGTCAGTTTAGATTTGAAACCCCTTGGGGCCACGTAAGGGAGAAATGGGCTGTTGTCTTCATGGCCTGCATGGAGACTCCCCGGAGGCACCCTCTTTGCATATTTATGCTTGAACTTTAGGTCTGATCCTCCAGGGCACTTCTTTTGCTGCCTGCTGGATCAGGACAAAGGCCTATCTAGTCCAGCACCTTATTTCACATAGTGGCCAAGCAGGTGCCAATCGGAAGCCTGCAATCAGGGCATGGTCCCAATTTCCCCCTCTCCCACGCATATTCTCCAGCAACTGGTATTCAAAAAACACTACTGCTCTTATTTTAATCTTTGCTGGAAGCCGCCCAGAGTGGCTGGGGAGGCCCAGCCCAATGGGCGGCGTACAAATAATAAATTATTATTATTATTATTATTATTATTATTATTATTATTATTATTAAGCAGTGTGAATTCTTTCCCCTACAATTCTGAGATGAGGCTGGGAGACATCTACATGAAGAACACAATAGCAGGCTCTTCTTCTTGTGTTGTTAATGTTATTGTGTTTTTAAGGTAGATGTTTTTTGCACCTGAATCCTGCTTGCAGGCTTCCCACAAACATCTGGTTTGTCAGGGTGAGAACGGGATGTAGGGCCTCCCCAGCCACTCTGGGCGGCTTCCAACAAAGATTAAAATAAGAACAGTAGTGTGCCTTTGAATACCTGGAGAATATGACCTTGCTCGCTTGCTTACTTACTTACTTTATTTATTATTTATTTATAGTTGCTTGCTGCAATTTCATTTATTTATTTTGCCTCAAAGCGACATGCAATTTGAAGGGGAAAGCATGCAATACCATATTAAAACGCATTCGAAAGATTGACAACTTTATTGAATAAAAGAGCTACCTGGCTGCATGTAAATGAATACCTTCCTTAGTCACCCTCCTCTAATTGCTAAGCAGTTTGAATGACAAGTATGTGCAAATGAGATCAATGTGATTAAGGTGTGAGCAATGAAGGCAAATCAATATTTGAAGGGCAAACATGGAGGATAAGGTGGCTGAGGCTGCCCTAATAGCATGTTCTGGAGGCAGAAGGCAAGCACCTTTTGACAACCTAAGTGCACATAGGGTGGGTTAATGACTGATTTGAGGACTGGGGTGTGTGTGTGTGTTGTTGATGGGTGTTCATTTTAATCATTTGTTCAAGGAGGGTGAGGGTGGAACCCTTTTCAGCCCAAGGACAGCATCACCTTGTGAGCAACCTTCTGCAGTGCCTATGTTCAAAGGCACATTTTAGCCAGGCACAAGCACTCAAGGATGGTACAAAGCAGGGGCCAGTAAAGAGTGTGTTTGCTAGAGAGGCAGTGTGGTTCTAAGGGCCACATCAGGGCAGTCTCGAGCAGGTTGCACGCCCTGGCGCTGAGGGGCGGAGATCGCTCCGGCGCCCCCGCCCTCGCAGGGCGCAGCATGGCTTCCGCGCAGCTTCCCAGCGCCCCGCGCCACCGGGACTCTACCTAGAGCCGGCCCTGGGCCACATAGTGAGGCCTGGAGGGCCACATTCAACCCCCTGGCCTGGAGGTTCCCTATTCCTGCCTTGGAACCATAGGGTAGTATTCAACAGAATTTATTCGGGATAGACCCATGGAAATTAAAGGTTATGACTAGGTAAACTCCATTAATTTCAATGGGTGTGCTTTGAGGAAATCTTCATTTTTTCCTGCTTTATTGCTGTTGCCATTTTTTTTAAAAAAACACACACCTGTTGAGCTATTGTTTTAAATTATATTGTTAGCTACATTGGACTTGTTGAGGAACAGTAAATGTTTGCATGCTTAAAATAAACAATTTATCTGGGGAGAAATTTGGATGAGGAGTATTTTGGAAGCTCTTAGTTCCACCTACCATATCTCCTCTTTCAGAGAGTGGTGGGAGGGCGGAGACCTAATGCTGTGCAGTGACAAAATGGGATTTAATAAAAGGTTGCACAGGAAATAAAGGAAATAAGATTATACTAATTCAAACACTGCATAAAGAATGGACCTGCTGCCTTAATTCAGGCAATTTGAATTATTAATGATTCTTTTTTCTTTCTTTCTTTCCTCCCTGAATACTCTGTGAATGTTCCCTTGGTAAGACTTCCTCGATGCCTGGATTAGGAAATTGGGGAAATCAGTTTTCTAAAAGGTCAAATGCTAACAGCGAGCAAGATTTGTTCTTTCACACATGGCCTGGTTTCCTTCACTAGCAGAAGCTGGAAATCATAACCTCGCACGTTCTGTACGGAGAACAAGGGAAAGAATAAGCACCCAACGTCCGTGAGCTACCTTTTTCTGGGCAGAATGCAATCCTGTAAAATGCAAGGCACTTTCCCCTGAGGGTCAGATTGGCTAATGAAAACCACATATCTTAAAATACAATTCACAAGCAATAGGAGATGAAATACTACAACAGAAAGCTTTTTTTAAAAAAAAATGCATTCAAAAGCAGGAGCTAGGCATCATTCCCTGCCCGAGTAAGATCTACAAACTTGGGGCAACACAGGGAGGCCACTGAAAATGGCATCCCCCGCAATGGTTTCTCTCCATGTCATTGTGACATCATCATAGTGCGCCTTCGTCCAAAGCCTTGCTCTCTGGTGTTGCCTGAAGGGCCTTCCCTTGCTGGAAGGCTTCAAAGAGAAAGGAGGCAGGCATCTGTTGGGTGTTTCCCATATCTCCTGGATGAGGTCCTTTTCAGCTCAAGGGCCACATTCCCTTTGGGAAAATTTCCCAGAGCCACATGCCAGTGGTGGGTGGGGCCAGAGGCAAAAGTGGGTGGAGCAACACGTGTACATTTGACCTACGGCACACACAAGCACACGCCTCACTATTCACCATCCTGACTCGCAAGAGGCATTACCAGAGCTCAAGCCAAGGAAAAAGACTTGGGATTTGAAGCAGGGCCAGTGAGGGGTGTGGCCTGGGAAGAGTTCTGAGGGCCAGATAGAGAAGCATTGAGGGCCGCAATCAACCTGTGACCTGAGGTTCCCCATCCCTGCTATAGGGGTTGGGCTAGGTACAAAGTCCCTTAGAATTTCCCCCCTGTAATTCCCAAACCAGAGCCAATGTTGTAGATTTGAGGCAGGAACACTGGTACCATGTTCCCGTGACGTGAGTCACCTTCACATATTAACTGTATAAAGAGGGTCCATGAAATTACCTAAAGAGAAATACGTTTTCCTGAGTCATTGAGATTTCATGCCCTACTGACCTCCTCCTATACCACTAACGGGGCCAATACAAGGGCATAAAATGGACCCAATTTAGACATAGAAAATGGCAACATTCAGAATCCAGAGGGATAAAATTTCAGTCACCCAGGATACTCTGCAGTTGGCCTCACAGTCATCAAATTCTGACCAAAAATATTTTCAAGGAAGTGTCTACAGTAAAAGCTGTTGAATTTGAATTTATCAGCAAGTTTGATTTGATTGCTTAGAGCTCAGTCTAAACCAAAGTTTCCTTTCCCACTACAGGTGTGAAATTACTAGTTAGATTTTGTAGTTCCCAACACTGCAAATGGTCACTGTGCTTATCTTGGTTTCCTTTGACTTTCCATAGAAACACGACAGCTTTTGTGCCGGACCACTTCAGCATGGGGGTGAGAGTGGAACTGCACAACCTGAATGCTCCCCTGAAAAATAATAGCCACCTGGACAGACAAAATTAGTATCCCAGGCATAGCTGCCAAGTTTTCCCTTTTCTCGCGAGGAAGCCTATTCAGCATAATGGAAAATCCCTTTTAAAAAGGGATAACTTGGCAGCTATGATCCCAGGTATGTAAGTTCTAAGGTGAACTTAACTCCCTAAACAGTAGTTGTAATAATAATTAATAATGATTAGCCTGAAGCTCCATGTCATTTCTTCTAGGCTGTTGTAGATCATTTCTAAGGCTACATTTTGAAATTCTGATAAACTATAGAAACAAGTGACTCACCTGAAAAAAACCTGCTACTGTCTTGGGCTCCCTGTTTCAAGATTCCATCCAGCCTTTTCTTCTGTAACGTAAGCTTGTTAAAGTCGGGTTCCTTTCCTGAAATGAAATGAATATGATTCAATGTTACCTGTTAAGATTTAGGAATGAGCAAGACGTCTCTCTCCCTCTCTGAGTTATGATCATGCAGGATTATATCCCAGCGTGAAATGTAAAATCATTATGTGCTTCTTTGTGAGACCTTTTGTTATCCATGGCTGTATTTCTTTCTCTGCCTGAAAAAAATAATGCCTGTGTAACTTGCAGTTTTCATTTTATTTTGAACGCTGTCTCAGCCACATTTCAGTTATTTCTGGAAAACATTGCTAAAATTGTGCATCACTGTTTGTGTTGTTTGGTTTTTCCAATGCTGATTTAATATGCGAGTCTGATTCATATGGGCCAATCTGACATGCGTGGAATCAAGGGGCACACAAGGAGGGAGGAAGAGAGAGAGGAAAAGGAAGGAAGGGAGGAAGATTCCACAAGGGATTTCTAAGAAAAAATTGCCTGCAGTGGACAGAAATTAAATAGCCAAGTTCAAAATAAATGCCTTTGACCTATCAAAACCAGAGCATAAAGTTTCTATGATTTATTTTATGAGTTTGTTAAATGATACAAGGATGAAATAATATGTTCCAACTCAAAAAGATAATGCAGAGCTAGAAAAGGACACCCATGTGCCTTATGGCTGGTCAGCGTATCTGTCCATAGGCTGCACCAGATTTGGATGGAACACTCCCTAGGGATCAGGGATAAATTGGAGTCAGTTCACATTTAAAGGCAAAGCTACCCAATCTGCATTGAAATATAAACCTATCTAATTCACACTTTCCAAAACAATGGGAACCAAAACACAGCCAGCCTTTCCAATTCACACTTCTCCAAATTTTGAATGTGTACAGAAATGCATTATATTAGGCTAAAGTGCACATAAAATATCATGGAAAATGACATGGTATTAGGCAAATTTGCTTTGCAAAATATGTATATTAGACAAGATTACATTTAAAATGTGCATAGGAGGAGAAATTTGCACTTAAATGCTGGTGTGTTTTCATGAGAACTTGAAAAAAATGCAAACTGATCTAGAAATCTGGAGAAGTGAAGATTGGGAAAGTAAGAAACTGGGAGAAGTTGGCTCACCCTTCCTGGTGGATACCATTGCAGGCCAGCACTCCCCCTGCCCTTCGCAATCCAATGAGGGAGGCCCCAATCCCTATGCCAAACCTCTTACATCTATGGTCAATAAAAGTTGTGCCCTGATTTGACCCAAACACTAGTGTCATGTCTCATTACTCATGGAATTTTGGCAGCCCGTAGGGTGGGGAGACGCCTGGGCATGCAGACCACAATTGACAGGTTCACCCACCCTTGCTCTCCACATTCTCATGCAGGAGTCCCCACTCCCAAATCCTACCTTTATGATCACCTACTCCATGCTCCCTTTTGTAAACTAGATTGAACTGGGGACTTTCTGCAGGTAAACCATATGCTCTGCCACCTAGCCATGTCGTCATTGTATGGGGAGTGAAATCAGCAAGAGAAAATTTAGCAACACACATGTTAATAGGGGAACAATGAGGGGGTGTGTGTTGTAGTTTAAAAATGAGTTTGTTTATTTTTCATCGGCACAAAAAAGAACAAGACTCAGTGAACCCATAGTCTCTGCTGGGGGGAGTCTAAGAGTAGGGGATGTAGATGAAATAGTAAAATAACTTGGGAAACGATGATGAAGAAGATTACTATTGAAATATATTTAAAAGACTGATGATGTGACATTTTAATAAAATATTAAACTTGCATTTTTTTAAAGAATTCATAGGCTATTCAATATAACTGTGCACTATTGCAGTGTTGTATAACATTCTACTAAACAGCTCTGCATATTATTAGGAACAATGAATATATTTTATATTTTATTGTAAATAGGGAATATGCATTCTTAAGTGATTCTGATGACATATACACCAATACATAAACTCATACATAGTTCCCTGGCCTCAACCACAGGGGAATCTTTCCTGCCCACTTTCTCCCAGTTAAAATATACCAGTGCTCCATCCTTGGTTTCATCGATGGGTGTGGAGTTACAGTACATCGCTTCCATTTTCTAATTCTTATATGGCTATGGGCTACAAGGGAGCAGAACCCCCAGGACTGGCTAAGTGTTAAAGTTTCCCTCCATGGACCAGGTAGAATCAAATCCAAGTTATGAGGCAGTAAGGACTGTAAACAGATATTCCCCCTGTTGGTCCAGCAGCAAGAATTGCTATTGATTTTTGTTTTGTTTTGTTTTGTTTTAGATGAAGAAACTATGTTGACGTGTGAAAATACTTCCCCCTCCCTCCGGTGAATAGTTTCTGTCAAGCTGCTGGAAGTTCACTGCACAATTGCCAAGGCTGGTGTCTTTCAGAGGAAATGAGCACCAGAAGTCTTCGTGAAAAGCTACATTTGCACATTTACAGATTGCGATGAGGATGGAAATTGGCTGCAGTCAGCAAGGGAGAATCAAGCTACAGTACATATAGCAGAAGTCACTCACAGCCCCTCCAAGTGTTTCTGCCTAGACTCTTTCAAGTATCTGAGAAAAAAGGCTGCCAAAGCATTTCACTCCAAGTACAGGCACACAAACATAGCAGGCCTGAAATCAGGACTTGAATGTAGGAAGCTGCCTTATACTATTGTCCCATCTAGCTCAGTACTGTTTACACTGACTGGCAGGGCTCCCCCAGGTTTTTGACAAGGGATCTCTCCCAGACCTACCTGGAGATACCAGGGATCAAACTTGGGATCTCCTGCATACAAAGCAGATGCTCTCCCATGGAGCTACTGTACATGATTTGAACACTCCTATAGTAGCAATAACCAGAGAGGAATGTAGGAGCTGCTAGGCAGAGAGACATGATTCTGCCTGAGATTGTCCAGGTTCCTCAGCTGGGCATTTGCCAGGCAACAAGATACGGGGGTGGGTGGAGATTTTGTGGGGGTTTTCTTGATGAAATCGTTCCATGCCTCACAGGACATTTCAAAGCAAGGGCACACATTCATACACAAGCAGTGAAAAGCTGGAGAATGTAATTTAGTTCTCAAGAGAAAATGCCCTGAATTTCCCAAAGCCTTACTGTATTTGCGAAAGCAAACTACACACCCTTGATTTTTCATTGGATTAATACCGGAGATTGCAAAAGAAACAGCACCCTTGCTTTTGGGGGGGGGATGGCATTCCAGAAGACTGTAGGTCTCATGGACTTTTTGTCATCAGAACATATACTGAGTCAGTATATGGATAATATACTGGTCAATCTGGATAATATTGGATAATACTGGATAATATTGTCAACAATGATGGGCAGTGGTTCTCTAGGGCTTCTCAGCCCAACCTAGAGAGAACCTGCAACCTTTCACTTGCAAAGCATGTGCTCTTCCACTCAGCTACAGCCCTTCCCCAGCTCTGTCCCACCATCTTTCAAGTTGGTTTCACTAAGGATTTTAGTGATCCTGTGGTTAAGCTTTCCACATTCAAGTGATAAGACTATGGACTCTAATGGAGTGGCTGAGTGAGGGAAGGATTCACACCCAGTGCAGACCCCGAATATTCCTTCCCCGAGGCATGTGAGCCTGTGGAACCCCGGTAGTTCATCCTATGCCTGAAAAGATCACATTGACATCGTCTTCTGGTTCTCAAGCTCCACCCCAGAAACCATGACCAAGCCACTATAATAATTATAATAATTTATTATTTATACCCCATCCATCTGGCTGGGCTTCCCCAGCCACTCTGGGCAGCTCCCAACAGAATATTAAAAACACAACAAAACATCACACATTAAAAACTTCCCTAAACAGGGCTGCCTTCAGATGTCTTCTAAGAGTCAGATAGTTGTTTATTTCCTAGACATCTGATGGGAGGGTGTTCCACAGAATGCTGGACCACAGAAAGCTGGACCACAGTGTCCGGGCTGAACGATGAGGGTGGAGATGCTCCTCCTACTATTTCCCTCCTCAATACAATCAAAGCCACTGCTGTTTTTTTTAAAAAAAACTTCTTTAAATACAAGATGGTTCTGCTTGTGGGGGCAGAGATGCGGCCTATTCAAATTCAGGCTGCTGCTGAAGCAACATCTTAGATTATTGTGCTGATATGTCAGCACACAGCCTCAATGAATTCCACACTGCTGTTGAAGCAACATCCAAGGCTATCCTGCTCATGTGTTAGCAACCATCCTGATCTCCCATGGAGCTGCCCAAGGTGCTGTTCATGCCTGAGCACTTACAGGTGCCTGCCTCTGCTTGGAACAAGCCTCCTTCTTGGAAATGAACTCCCTTGGCTCCTGATTCAACCTCCTGCTTAGGTTTCCATACAAACTGCCCATGCTCACGGGCTGGGCCAAGATAAAGATATTCTGGGGCGTGCCAGAGAGCAGTTTTATTCTCCACGTGATAAGATTGAAGATTTAAGATAATCTTTATTGTCATTGCCCCCCTGCGGGAACAACGAAATTACTCGGCTGCTCCATCCACTCAGATAAGGCACTCCACATAAATTTAAAATAACTACAAAACATTAATTAAACAATACAATACGAAATGGCAAGTAAAAATAAGATGACTTCAAAGTCCAGACTTTCCATTTAAGGCCGAAATTGCTCTAGAGAAGAAACTGTTCTTGATGAAGATGAAGGCATTCTTTGTACAACTGGGTCAAAACAAAAACATTTCCCCTCCCTGCTTCAAATGTGTAGGAAGGATTCCTGTAACCTACTGCTCACAATATTTTTGAGGAGCTAGCTGGATGTGTGACCCATCCTTGCCCAGTTCCAATTCATTTCAAAGTGTTTGGTCTGGTCATCTATCTAGAAAGGAGTGTTGTGATTAAGATGGGGACAACACTTAAATTCAGAGAGCACGATCAAGGTACTAGCTCTTCTCAGCAGAGCCCCATTGAAAAACACACTTTCGGTGCTTAACTTTGGCTCAGTCACACCCAGGTAGCCTAATACTGTACGTTTATTTTTATTTTATTTTTAAAGATAATTTTTATTAAATTTTCCAGATAAACAAAACCAAACAACAACAAAAACTTTTTTTTTAACATTTTATCTTATATTCACCTATCTCAGTTCATTTTGCTCTGCCGAGCTTTGACTTCCCTCCCTCTCATCATTCGGTTCCCCCCCCCCTTATCTTGCAGTTCCTTTTAGTCTATCTAGTTAAAACCAATTTATTTCAGTCCTGCAAGTGTCTTTAAACTTCTACAGTTCTTCTCCATATAATCCAAGAATTTACTCTATTCCTTTTGTCTCTCCCTGGTTTCAGATCCTGCAGGTCAACTTTGCTAACTCTGCATGGTCAATCATTTTCGTCTGCCACTCCTCAATCATCGGTGTCTCTTGTAGTTTCCATTTTTGGGCTAATAAAGTCCTAGCCGCAGTTGTAGCGTACATAAATAGTCTCTGATCTCCCTTTGTTATTTCCTCTCCATCAGTCCCAATAGAAAAGCCTCAGGTTTTTTGGGAAAGGGATACCTAATAGCCTAATACGTTTAAAGAAAAGTTATTCACATTGTTAAATGAAATATAATTTTGATTATTTTTTCCTGTTTCCCAAAGCACCAAACCAGGATCCAAAACAAATCCTGTGGTCAGTGCACTGCAGGGCATATATGCTCATGTACTTCAGCTCAAAGAGTCCATCCTTTCCTGTGATTTGCTCACTGTTTCCTCTGTGGAGCAGAGTTTGCACAGTTTAAGTTACCCGTACATGAAGGTCATTGCCCTAACAGGACACAGCAAGAGAGGCCACTCTTTGTACATTTCCACTGCGTTCTAAATATATATATATATATATATAATAACCCCAAAAGACACATTTGAGAAGCAAAACGCTGTAGCTGGGTAGTCAAATATTTGCATTTTAAAGTTTTTCTCCCTACCCCTAAATTTAGCAACCGGAATGTGCAAGCAGATAAATAAAACAGTGCTCTCCTCAGTAAAAATGAAGGAGGCAGCAGTCTCGAGAAATGGGAGGATATGCCAATGGGAGATGTTTAGCAAAAAGTCTCTGCCAATATCAAGCCACAAGCAAATGGGCTCTAGTTGGTAGCACCTCCTTTATAAGAAGAGTTCCAAATGCAGCTGGTGTTCCGTTTAGATCTTGTAAAACCCCTATTCTAAAATAGCTGCACCGATTGCCAGTTTGTTTCTAGGCCCAATTCAAGGTGCTCACATTAGTATTCAAACCCCAAACAACTTAGGCTCCAAAGAGCTGAAAAACTGCCTCCTTCCCTACAGACCCCCTCAGGTGCAAGGACTGCCAGAGGGGGCCCTCTTAGCTGTTCCATTGTCCATTGTCAGACTAGAGGTCCATCTAGCTCAGTATTGTCTACACTGACTGGCAGCTGCTCTCCATGGTTTCAGGCAGGGGTCTCTTTTAACCTTGTCTGGAGATCCTGGGGACTGAATCTGGGAGCTTTTGCACACAAGGTATGGACTCTTATCACTAAGCTAAAAGAAACACATCCGCCCCTTTCAGCATCTGCCCTGACAACACAGTTAAACTTGTGGTGGGTGGAAACCACTCAGATAAATTTGGAATTTGCTTGGCGATTACGAGCCAAAAGTTCACATCTTTTCTGAGAGCTATCTCCAGCTGTGTAGTGTTGTGAGACTCATTTTGCTCTTAGTTGTTGTTGCTGAAACACCTCAATTTTCCAATGAAAATATATAGGGATATGGGAGGAGGAGGAGGAGGAGAGAGAGACAGTTACCTAAGTCCTGGACAGTAATTGCAGGTGAAACAGACCCCGATCTCTCCCACAGATGTTTTTTTCTCTCTCTCTCCAAGGAACTGCGCACTCTCTGAACTACTGATACAGGACACAGCTCAGGACACTGCTCAGGAAAGGCTTCTGAGCCTTGGGAGTTAGAGAGCTGAGCACATTTCCCTGGAGCATGAAGGTATATAAGCTTTAGGGGCCTTTTTCACAGGTGTGTATGAGCAACAACTGTACAGTACTTCATGTCCAGGTCTTGGACAATAAATAAATGAAATCTTAAGGGACACCTGAAAAGTCATTGCTGGCATACGTTGCAGAAACATGTTTTTGAAAAGTTCAAGCCAGACAAGAACTTTGTGGGGAATAAATGCTTGATTCATAATACATTGGAACATTATGAGTTGGACAAATCTGTACTCTGGACCAAGTAATTACAAACATTAGTGGTGAACACCCACCCACTCAGAGGGATGGGTGAATCTGCCCATGTTGGTTTTTCTAAACCCAAAAAATGGGGGTTCTAATTTTTCCAGTCTTATGTTTAGTTCTCCATAATTCCATAATTCATTCTTTTAGTGCAAATTTCTCCCAATATACACATTTTTTATGTGCACCTTTGTCCGACATACACACTTTGGCAAAGCAATTTCCTAAATAAAATTCATTTGGAATATGTTGTTTTCACAAATGTATGCATTTACGGTATTTTATTTTATTGCATTGCATTTTAATGCAAAAATTGCCAAAGTGCAACATTCAAAGGATGATTTTGATTCCATTTGTATATTGGTTCGGAAAGTGTGAATTAAGAAAGTTTGCCTCTAAATAAGAACGGAATAAGATCTCTCTCCCATCCCAACCTATCAAAGGAGGTATTGGGGATTTGGGGGATTGGCAAACTCAAATAAATTTTGGGTGAGGGTAGGCTTCCCTTTAGGACGCCGGTGGCGCTGTGGTCTAAACCACTGAGCCTAGAGCTTGCCAATCAGAAGGTCGGCAGTTCAAATCCCTGCGACGGGGTGAGCTCCCGTTGCTCGGTCCCAGCTCCTGCCAACCTAGCAGTTCGAAAGCATGTCAAAGTGCAAGTAGATAAATAGGTATCGCTCCGGCGGGAAGGTAAACGGCATTTCCATGTGCTGCTCTGGTTCGCCAGAAGCGGCTTAGTCATGCTGAGCACATGACCCGGAAAAACTGTCTGCGGACAAATGCCAGCTCCCTCGGCTAGTACAGCGAGATGAGCGCCACAACCCCAGAATCGTTCACAACTGGACTTGGTAAAGGTAAAGGTCAGGGGTCCTTTACCTTTAAGGCTTCCCTTAAACATAAAATGGCTTTTTTGTTTTTCATTTTGCATGGGGTGGGATAAAATAAAAGCTTTGGCACCACTTCAGGCACCAGCTTGGCTGCCCTCAGTAGCCCTGTTGTGTTTCTTTTGTAATTTGGAAGAGAATGCTCCATGAAATGACACTGTGCTGTTATATAGCATTTGCTGCCTCCATTGGCAGTTGTTTTTTAAAAAATAAACACCCTCAAACACTTTGTCTTTAAGGTAAATCCACCACCTCCACATGTCTCTTCTTTAAGGTAAATCTACCTCCCTGAAAAATCTTAGATTGCATCACGCTAAAGTTATGGAGGAGTCTCGGTCAGATATTGGAGTCCATTAACCCAGGGTTGAATTCTAGTCCTACTCAGAGCAGACAACATTGAAGTTTATGGTCAGGACCAACTTAGTTCCATCAAGAGCAATGAGTCTACTCTGAAAAGCACTTAGCTGACTAGAACCCCCAGGCTCCAATACGGTCCCTATGGGGACAATCTTTTAAAACAAGCATGCTGCAGTTGATACAATGCCAGACAATGACTGAGGAGACCCAGGTTCAAATCATGAAGATATAACATTCTCTAGGTCAGGTGTAGCCAATGTAGCATCCTCCAGATGTTTTGGACTACAACTCCCAGCAGCCTCAGCCAGCATGGTCAATAGGCAGAGATGGCTGAAGTTGCAGCCCACATAGAGGGCCCCAGACTGGCTACCCACACACTAGGTGCTCCTTAGGCAAGTCACCATCTTTAGGATAGTTGTGAGGATCATATAGGAGGGGAAGAGCCATGTCTGCCATCCTGAGCTCCTGAGGGGGAAGGGTGGTTTATATATAAATACATTATTAAATATTGGAAGCATCTTAGGTATGGTCTAAGACCCTTATGCTACTAGAGTAGGGCAGGCTTGCTTTCGCAAATTGCATTATAGATGCAGCAAAAAGGCTGACAGAAGGTGGTTCTTTCTATTTTTGATGGCCACTAGGGATGTTGGAGAATTCCATTAGAAATGAAAATGGGAGTGGAAAATGCTGCAATTTGCATGTTTGTTGGAGGTTAGGAATGGAAATCATGGTAGCGAATGCAAAACAGTATTTGCTATCATTTCTTTAGTCTGCAAATGCTCATTAAATAGGGTGGTTGTTTTTTGGCATTGTTTTTAATGTTTCTCTTCTATGGAGATGCATTGAAATCAATTATGTTATTGATTACATAATTAATTTAGTGAGTATCAGTCATAGTGGATTGCAAGATGAACAACACGGGTTTTAGTGGAAGCTGAATTATGGCAGAGCAGAGGCAGCACTGAATGTGACAAGCCCAGAACAGGACCGAAATGGCCATCTACGGATTAGGGGTGGACTAGATGGCCCTTGAAGTCCCTTCTGACACTTTGATTACATAAAAGTACAGTCTACTAACCAACAGCTTTCTCCAGTGCTTTGCATCACATTAAGATTTACAAGCTCTTCATCTCCACAAGTCTCACTGAACTTTTTCTTTGAAGGAAACATGCATGACATCAAGCTGTTTACAATCAATCAAGGTGGGGCTTTTAGGATAGGAGGAGGGGCCTGAATCTACCTCTATACTTTTGAAAAATGTCAGCAGAGGCATTTCTGTCATCAGTTTCCTGCCAAGACTAATAACAAAGAGGTCCATATTTTCTGCAACAGTTTAAATATGTGTACGCTCTCCTAGGCTTTATTCTCAGAACTTTTAAGGCCTGATTTTCTTCTTGGTACTCTTACATGCAGGGCAGAAATACGGCTGCAAATAAACCCTCCTTTGGCATAATTATGGTGCGCAGCCCTGGTGCTTGAGTCATATGCCCTCTGAATGAAAAAAAATATATATCAGCATGCAAAATTGCTATGAAATTTTACCAGTCTAGCAATGAAGCCGTCCTTCCCTGTACCTCAATAATAATTTTAGCAATCCAAGTCACTTAAAACCTGCTTCCAAGCTGAGAGCATATTGTGTGTTTTTTCCTGGGTAAGCAGAATCTCCTATGACTGCAATTCAATAAGTTATATCCCAGAAACAGTCATCAAATTCATGTCGCTATTCATTCTTGAACAGGGCAGGAGCCTTTAAATCTATCATCAAGAGAACAGGGAAGTAGAATGGCTTGTTCTTCTCAAAGAAGCAAAATAATGGGGCCCAAGAAAAATGCATGAAAAGTGCAATTGCAGCCTAAATGAACACATTCAGCGCAAGCTGAAAGGGAACCTCTTAGGAAATAACAATAGACCTGCTTGGCTGGTAAAATACATCATTAAGTTGCACAAAACTAAGGTCGCTTCTTTGTCTTCAGTAAAGACATAGGCATTTTGGAAGGAAAGGTTTCTCTTGATGCATAATTTGCTGGATGCATATAGTACTGGAATTGGAGCAGAGAGACCCAAGTTCTAACCATGAACTCACAACAGTATGAGTGCATCTTATGTGCAGGTTTGGTTCCAAGGGGGCATATAGAAATATACAGAATATACGTATATACAGAATATATGTATACAGAAAAATGTGCATGCTCAAACTGCCCCCTTGTAGCCACCACCATGCAAGCACCCCTTGCCTTATGGAGCCGGCGTACTAAGAGGGCCTTGTCCGGCAAGAAAGGCAGACAGCTTGAAAACTTTTTCTGTGCTGAGAATGCCTGGTGCAATAAGACACCTGGTGCCAGCAGTTCCCATGGGAACTCACACAGTCCGAGATCTCGCAAGAGCATCCCTGAGCTCACATGCCAAGTAGGTATTTTCTCCTAAGCAAGGCAAAGAGCTTAAAAGCCCTTTCCACGCCAAGAAAACCTGGAGCAAAATGAGCTTTTAACCTCTCTTATAAGCTTGCTTATAACTTGTTAAATTTCAGCCAGTCTTCAACCGTGCATGGTTGAAATCGTGGAAGTTAAATGCGCATAAGCTGCAATTGTACTACATTTTGTCTTGGCTACAGTGCAAGACGGATGTCAAGGCATCATTTGGCACCAGCTGAGGACCTCCAGACCAGCAGTGGGCGCACTGACAGGTCACCACTTGAAATGGCTTGTCCACTTGCCTCTGGCTCTGGCCCAGAGTGGAGGAGCAAACAAACAACAATGGCGGGGAGGACCTGGACCTGCCTATTTCCACATTGGCACTGTCCGGCATGCAAGCAACAGTGAGGCAAGTCAGCAGCAGGGAATGGGGACACTGAGGTGGAAGACTCATGGAGAGAGGGGACCTACATGGATGGTGTCTTTCCCAAGAACCCCTCAAAACCTGGATTTGCTGCTACTAGGGTAAAAACAAATTCAAGCACTATTCTCCTGCGAATTTCCTTTCAGTCACTGAATATTCAACCCAGTGATTCAACCCAGATAACCTAGTTGATCTATCGTAGGAACATCACAGGAGCGTCGACAGGTGGCAGAGATTCATATATCAAACTTTTATAAAAATTTAAAATTTGTAACATTTTAACTGCAATTTTACTATGTAGATATCCATTCTATAAACTGTACTGTATAATTCTCTCGCTGGTCTTTGACCGTATTAAAGATTTATTATAACCCAGTGATAGAACTTTGCAATCAGAAGGTCTCAGGTTCATTCGTCTGCATCTTCTGGTAAGTCTCGGGAAACCTCCTGGACAGCCACTGCTAGTCAGTGTAGACAGTAGTGGGCTACATGGACCAACCTCTCACATCTTTTCTCTCCCCTCCCCCCCCCCGTCCTTCCAGCTCTCACTCCATTCCAGCTATCTCTTCTTCATTCTCTGCTAAGCCTGATGCTATGTTTCTCTACCCTTCTTTCTTCCTCTGTGCTCTGTTGTTCTTTGTAAAGCACCTTGTACACAGATAGAGCAACAGCAGGCAGCCAGACACACGAATATGCTGCTACTTTAGTCCATTGGTTCAAGAGACACCACAACCATCCTTATGAGAACTGATGAATGGGAACAAGATGCCCCTTGCTTGCCTAGGTAGTAGATGGGGAGGTTGTGCACAGAAACTACTGGTGTTTCTGTGGCATTTACAGCCTACTGTATAATGGCAAGAGCCACATAGATTCATAGAGCTGGAAGGGATCCTGAGGATCATCTTAGTCCAGGAATATGCAGCTGTCCCTTGTGGGAATTGAACCTTCAACCTTGCCATTACCAGCCCCACACTCTAATCAACTGAGCTATCCAGCTGATTGTGCTGCTCTACCTAGTTTTGGGCAGGCCACACCCATTACTGCCATTGGGCCCCCAAAAGGCTGTTCTAAAGGGAATTCAGCCTTTGGGCTGAAACAGGTCTCCCATGCCAGCCTTAAACAGTTGGGCAGGTTCTGTCATGTTATGCGCTGTGTACAATGCTCAAATCTTCAGGTGCTCAAATTTATTTCTTCCTCAATTAAGCACCCAGCCTGTCCATTAATTGCTCAACATTGCACCCTCTGTTCTAATATCAAAAGCACTGCTTGGAAGAGGGCATCTGAGCAGCACAAGCTCCATCGCGTGGGTTTTGTCAGCAACACGCACTGCTGCTTTGCTGTAGGATGCTAATTGGAGAATGTTCCTTTTTCATCCCTTGCGTTGACTAGGAGACATTTATGGGTGGTAGAATCTGGGAGAGCTTCCCAAACTACTGAATGAAAAAGGATGGCTTTGCTGTGTTCCCAACAGTGTTCTCTATTCAAATTAAATTAAAGGAAGAAATTAAGTTTTCTTCTACCGTATTGCTTGGCTAGGTTCCTAATTATTAGAAAAGAGACAGAGAGGAAACAGACCTCGCACTGCCTATATCTTAGCTAAGCTGCTCACAGCTGGAAAATGATAACATATCTCAGTGAATTTGGTTTAAAAATAGTACAGTCGGAAGGGAAGGGAAGGGAAGCATCCATATTGTTATTCTTTAAAAACTATGTTCAACATCCTTGTATTATTTAACTTTGTATTATTCAAGGGGACAACATAAAGTTCATTCTTGCTTCTGAAGAAAAGTCAGGCACCTAAGAATAGCTAGGAACATCCAGGAGCTCAAAGAACTTCCTACCTGTTGGTTTGTCCAGGGATGTCCCCTGCATGGACACAAAAGGTGTAATGAAGGAGGGGGAGCAGCGACCCCCAACTCAGAAAGTTCATTAGGCTGTGAAATCTGTCCATTTCAGTTTCACTTAGAGTGCCTTCAAATGTAGGGAATATTGTGACAATTGCCCTGGCTGTCATGCTAGTGCTTCTGTCCTGTTTTCTAATGCCCATTTCATACTGGGGCAGCTAGTGCTTTTTGGGGGGGGGGGTACGCAGGGGTACGCATACCCCTAAACATTTTGTGAATCTTTGCACTTTTATCCATTTACTGAATTTTTTCACCCAATTTGAACTATAAAATTGTGATTTTATTGAAACAAAATGAGAGTACCCCTAAACATTTTTTGGGGGGAAAGCATGGGGTACCTGTTGTGTTATGTACAACATTTTATTCACACAAGTGGGCGTGCTGTGACACAACAACAAACATCATCGGACCAGGTTGCTACTCCCCCACCCTTTCCACACATGAGTGCCTCTGTTCCCCCATGAAAACTGCAGGAGGTGAGTATATGCCCCAGTATACCGCCCCCAATTTCAATTTTCTGGGTTAATGGGATTGCAAACAGGGTTTTTTTTCTGTTAGCAATTAACACGAAAGCTAATCTAATCTAGAAACCGTACATTTGGTAAAACACTGCACCAATAATCATGAATCACACATTTGATAATGCGGGTTCTCCATTATAGAGAGCACGATTTGCAGTGGGGGCTAGCAAACCACGCCTGTGACAAAGGTGGGGGCATGAGTGGCCACCGTTTGATTGGATATGGGCTGTTGTTGGGCATAATCGTATGTATCAATTTAGTAAGTCAAGCCCCTGGGGTATAAATACTTAAATGCTTGGTTTTTTCCTTCTCTTTGGCTGCGTTTCTGATCCCCACCCTCCCTCCGCTGTTTTTAGGCCTCTGTGTTGACATTGCTATGACTTTTTGGTCACCTGTATTCAGGGGCCGGTAGGAATTTTTCCCATTTGGCTGATTGGCTGGTGCCATCTGGGTTTTCCCTACTGCATAGCAAATAGTCACAACTTGTAAGGTTGGCGGTTAGGCATTGGTTATTTTGGTTGTATTAAAGGGTCTTATTGATTAAGTTGGCCCCAAGTTTATGCCTGCGTGGTTGGGGAAATCCCGGTCAGGAATACAGGGGCTCTATGCTGTGTCCGTAACCCCAAGGTAGGGGGCCAGGACGGCATATTGATGCCTCTGGGAGCCTGAAAGGAGAGGGGAGAGTTCAGTGCACCCGGGTCCCAGTCTCTCCCTGTTGGATTTCCCCGTGTTGACAAGGCAAGTTATTATTATTATCATTTCTGTCCTTAGGTGACAGTTGAGAACCAATGCCTATGCAACCACTCACGTTGTTTTGGATTTAATAAAGTTGTGGCCAAATTCATGCCAAAAACCATTAAACTTAAATCCTGTCTACGTTGTGATTTATTTAGGGGTGGTTTGGGAACCTCCACATGCAAACACTGCACAACAAGAATCTAGAAATCGTACTTAAGACCACAGCTACCGTAGGCAGCCTTTTGGCAGGGTTGTATCAATGCACACACTGGTAACACAGAGGAGGAATGACGGATGAACTGAAGCAACTGAAAGCTGCAGTAAGCAGTGTGTGGTCTAATGCTGGAATTAATATGAGAAATTCCAGTTAAACTGGACGCTCAGGAGAATCAGAACTCAGAGCAGAACAAACCGATGCATCTGGGAAAATCTGTATATCTCTAAGCCATTTTTTGTTTTTTTTAATGACCAATATATTAAGGGGCACCAATGAGGTATCAGCTGCCCCCAGAGAGCTGCACATCTCAAGTCCTCAAAGGATGTTCAGGTGCAACAAATTGGTCACTTTCCCATGTGCTCATTCCAAAGTCTGTTCTGTTTTGCATCTGTATTAATTTTTGAGGGAGGTTTTTTTTGTTTTTTACAATAAACTTTATGAAATAAATAATTTTTTTAAAAAAAATCTGGTTGAAAATTTGTACTTAAATGTGAATTTAAATGCATGCACAAAACTCTTCTTGAAACATATTTTTCCTCAAATCACTCACTTCCAAAAGTACTATTTCAGCCCACAATAAAATACTTTTCAATGCATTTTGGAGCCACGGCCTGCAGAGAAGTGCAAAATCTTAAGAACGACTTATGGCCCGATCAGCATGGGAGATCAGTTCATTTTGGAATGTGATAAGATCAAATTCCTCAAGCATCACTAAGAGGCAGTTCTGGCATCGGATGGGGTCAACGGCCCTGGGTGGCAAACAGTCTTATGCGAGGCAGGGGGTGGCATACCTGAAAAAACAGCTTCGCAAAAAAAAAAAAACAACCCACAACCCACCCATTTTTCATTGCTGATCTCCTGGAATAAATTATCTCCTTTCACCAGCAATCGCAGCATCAAGAAAGCAATTGCCCAGGAGTGTTATCGCCAGCAAAACCTGCTTGCTGAAGGAGAAGGGTGGTGGAATATAAGCAACGCTCCCATTTAGACATGTGCTATATTTAGATTTCCATTTTCAAGCCTCAGACAATCTCCTGTTCTCCCCCTCCTCTTTCTCCCTTCATGGGTACAGCAAAGCTTTTAAACAGTACTGCAAAGTAAAAATAAAAATAAAAAGTGTTGAAAAATAAAACATCACCCTGAGAGACAAGTGGCTCCGATCTCTGAATCCTCCCTCCCCCAGTGCTTTGTGCAGAAGAAGTATTGCTCTCTACAGATTAATAATGAATCTGTTACTAACAACTCTTTTCCCATCTGAGGACCAGATGCCCAGGGGCTGCATGTCAGGGATTGGTGGAGCCACAGACAAAAGTGGGTGAAGCAACTGTTGTGGCTCTTACGGTAGCTTCGTGCAGCAGGCTGCATCCCAACCTCGCAAAAGTCAGAAGTTTCTGCACAGAGACAGACCTCTCGCCATCTTCCATCGAGACAAGGAAGGGGCAATATCTCACATTCTAGGACAGCAATCAAAAGCTCCTTGAGGGTGGCATGGAGCAGGCCTCTGAGGGGTGTGGTCTGGGGAGAGGGACAGATAGAAATGCATTGATTAGGGTTGCCAGACTCCATACAGTGGTACCTCAGTTTATGAACACAATTGGTTCCGGAAGTCTACTTTTCCATTGAAAGTAATGGAAAGTGAATTAATCCGTTCCAGATGGGTCCGCGGCGTTCGTAAACCGAAAATTCGTAAACCGAGGTGTTCATAAACCGAGGTTCCACTGTAGAGGACAGGACTTCTGTGCCTTTAATTGCCCTGCTCTCTTTTGAGTCTGGAAACCTTAAAGAGAAACCAGCAGACCCTTTGCTTGGAAATTAAAGAAAGGGTCTCCTGGTTTCTCTTTAAGGTTTCCAGACTCAAAAGAGAGCAAGGCAATTAAAGGCACAGAAGTCCTGTCCACTACTGAGTCTGGCAACCCTAGCATTGATATGTGTGGGGAATGGCCACCCGACATGGTTTTTTCTGTGGCAGCCGTGAATTTCTGTCTAGCATCATCCCTGTATAGCAGGGACCTCCCCCCAAACTTTGGCCCTCCAGATGTTTTGGACTACAATACCCATCATCCCTGACCACTGGTCCTCTTAGCTAGGGATCATGGGAGTTGTAGGCCAAAACATCTGGAGGGCCGCAGTTTGGGGATGGCTGCTGTATAGCTTCCACCATACGCTGATGAAACACCTCTTTACCCCGGCCTTTGACACCTCAGATATGTGGGGGTTATTAAGGCTCAATCTATTATATCAACACATTTAAATATTGCTGTTTTATATTGTAATCCACCCTGGGATCTTATGGTGAAAGGTGGGTAAGAAATCCATCACCAGCATGGGAATTACCAGACATAGTGAATTTGGAGATGAAAGTCCACCTCAAAGCTGAAAGTACTACAAGTGGTGTCAATTGTAGTGCCTAAAATGGTCGAAAATTAATCAAAAGTCTCATTGTCACAGCTTTATTACAAGGGTAGGAAACCCTTTTCAACACAAAGGCCACATTCCCATCTGGTCAACATTCAGGGCCCAATTAAAAGTTGTGGATGGGCTCAGGAGCAAAAGTGTGCAGAGCATCAAATGTACATTTAGATTTACATGTACATTAGGCTGGTTTCTACTCTCTCTCTCTCTCTCTCTCTCTCTCACACACACACACACACACACACACTGCTCCATCCAGGTAAACAAGAGGCCTTATCAGAGTTAAAGGACACATTCCAGCCAGGCAAAAACACTCAATGAGGGTGAGAAGCAGGGCTGGTGAGGGGTGTGGCCCCAGGAGATAGGTGTGGCTGAAGAGGGTGTGTGGCCTAGGGAGCATTTCAGGGGTCAGACAGAGAGGCCTGAAGGGCTGCATTTGTCCACAGGCCTAAGGTTCCACCCCCCACCCCCCGCCTTGTTAGATATTGGAATAAGATTAAGCTATAAGACCAAATGTAATGGCTCTTGTCAAAGTATGATTTATGGAGATCGCTGCTTTCTGATAAAGTTTGCTTTGTATGAAATGAACACTAATTCGTTGCTTTTTAATTTTTTAAGGTTTTAAACCATGTGAGTCAAGGTTTGAAGAAGTTGTTACATCTGGTTAAGCTCACTGCCATTTTGCATTCCTTGCGCCTTTGCTCTTGCCGGAATGCCATAATTCACAGGCGACAGGCCGTAAGCGCTGCAGACAATGCAGGCTGTAGCAAAGTCTTTGGGAACTGGAGTGGCTCTCCTATCGTAAAGGCAAGAAATAATGTGGTCTGCTTTGTTGCCAAATTAAAGCATTCAAGAGAGGAGGTCATGCTCCTGGCTGGGATTATTGAGTCTTTAAAATTCACTCCTGTAATTAGGTTCTGGGGAAAACTAGAAAGGAATTAAATGAATACATTTCTCCTGTTTTCTGAAGCACATTGTCTCGAGCCTGCTAGCGAAGGGCCTGTCATTATGATGAGCGGGGTTGATTAAAAGGGAGAGAGGGAGGGGCTGTGCACTGCTAGGGAGGTGGGGGAGGGAGAAGTCTGGTTCTCTCCGTGGCACTAGCGGACAAAAATGGAAGCCACCGCTTGCTTGCACATAGCAGTATGGGGTGTGGAAGGTCGCCAAGCAACTCTGGGTACAAAGGGAAGCAGGAAATGGTGCTGGGTTCAGTTTTCCTACTGCAGCCTTCCCCCCCCCCAAAAAAATATTTTGGACTCTACCCACCCCAGCAGCCCCAAACCATGTAGCCAATGACCAGAGAAGATAGGGAGCAGTAGCCCAAAATGGCGACCCCCAAACTCCTCCCCTGCCCAGACCACTGGAAAATTGTTGAGGGTCTTGGCGGACAACTGGATTTTTCTGCCTGTCATTTCGCAACTGCAATGTGCTGTGCATGCACACCCAGGCTTACAATTAGTGCTCCTTTGAAATTTATCAGAAAGCATTATTTTCTGAGATATTTCTCACTTCTTGCCCCATCACTTCCCTGCCTCCTGAAACATAAGGCCACTTTTCAGAAATTTTGACTCATGATCTTTCACTGCCCTGGCCCTGGAGTTCAGCAGAAACCAAGACACTGAGTCAGAGGCTACAGCATCACCACCTATGGAGAGCATCCAGATTTGTGACTGGGCTCCTGAAACTGGTGACCATGGGGCTGCTGTACCTGAGGTGGACAGGAGTTTCTGGATTAGGTCCTGCAGCACCAAGACCCATAGATCCAGAGCCAGGGAAGCAGCTTCCCCTGGCCCAAGGATCTGAGTGTCTCTCATCCTACCCCAGCAGTCCAACTGCACAGGAAGCAGAACAGGCAGGGGACAGTAAGCACACAAGGAGTGCCCTGTTACAGATGAGAGGGCTGGCCCTTTGAGAGACTGGCTCTCTAAAAAAGGGTGGAGCCTAGGAGAGATAGCAGAGGCTCTGAGAGCTTCAGTCCACCTCTAGCATTTATTGGAGCAAGTTGCTCACTCCCTGGGCTCCTTTGAGCCACCAGACCAGACCAGCCATAATTTATTGGTGGTTCCGGCAAGTTGTGTTGAAAAAGTTCTAGGTCTCTGGGGCATTGTGGATGATTCAAAATGGTAACCATGGCTGTCAACCCAGTGCCAAGTGGTGCCATGGTTGTTGTTTTTTAACTTTGGGGAAAAAAGGAAAGAAGCTCTGTTTTCCTTCCCCTCGATAATAATGAAATCTTCCCCCATTGCCCAGTCTGCAAATATGGTGGAGAATTTTGAGAAGCCGTCAGTACAGAGCTCTGCTTACAACCCAATCTCAAAACAGCATAGTAAATAATTAAGCATCAGGAGGAAGAGAAGGACGGTGTCAAAATGAAAAACATAGTACCAAAAAAGAAACTAAAAACATACCGTAGTTGTATAGTAGCTGAAAGTGATGAATCACTTTCATGGGGAAGAGAATGATTGAACCAAATATCAGCTGGCAACAATTTCCAGAAATGTCCCTGTCGTTTAAACATGCTTCCATTTTTTAAAATATTAACATTTTCCCCAACCCTCAGCAGGGTAAATCAGTGCCCTAAACGTCCACACTCCCTGGCTCCACCCTGGCTACAGCCCTGTGGCCCACTACAGCATGATATGCCTTGAGTATAGCATGGCTCCTTTGTAAGTGGGTCAGTCTGAGTGGCAAAATCATAGTAACTCATTTCCTGACCCAAATCCTTGCCATGTTTATTCAGCCATGGAGCCCTTGATTACCCAAACCTGCCTTAGGGAAGATTTGCTACATTTCATTCACCCCCACACCCAAAAACAGGCTTATTTCTGCCTGACACATTGGTTGAGCATCTTTCGTCCTGAAAGGCATGCGTCACTGACATTTTCTGTACACAAAAATATTACAGCTGCCAGCATTATCTGACTTGGCTACTACATTGCGTCAAGCAGCACAACTCTTTGCTTTATATATTTTCTGTTTGGAAAACTCAGATCATCTTCCTATGGAGCGGATCTTTGTGTTATGTTCCATCCCTCTGGAAGGACCCAGTGGGCTGCCATTGTTTGCCATTGTGTCCATATGGGATAGCATATGCTTCCAGGGAAATACGTATGTAGTTGTCGAACTGAAATATGGCCTTGGGTTTTGGTTTTCAAGATAATGGAGCTTCCCCCCCCCTAAAGAAGATTAGACCATTTCATGGATGAGGGGACTATTGAAGACTATTAGCCACAATGGCTATGCTCTGCCCAGTGGCGGAGGAAGAGGGGTGTCATCACTGAGGGGGGGGTGACAAAATGACAAAAATGTGAGTTTAAAAATAATTTTAAAAATTGGGCTCACAAAACTTTTTAGTTCAGTCAACAGACGTAACGAAATGCGGCTGGCACTGAGCGACACACTGCGAGGGCCGGCACTGATAGCGGGGTCTGCAGCATGCCTGAGTCACGCATCTCTCCTGGGAGTGACGTGGTGGCTTGAAACGGCCCATTGGAACTGGTAGGGTGGAAAGCAGGGAGGCCGACAGTAGGGGGAGCCACAGCCAATGAGAGGTGGAGTCAACTAATTATGGTTTCGTCTCCATCCTCCGCCCTGACTGGTTCTGGAGGGATGAAGGAGGAGGAAGTTGGAAAAAGGCAGGCATAGCTGAAATCCTTTGCACACTTTTCTGGGAGTAACCTCCGTTGAATACAGTGTAGCACACTGAGGAGTAAACATGCTTAGAATTGTGCTACATGAATGATACCGGTTGGTTATACAGCAGTACCTCTGGTTAAGAACTTAATTTGTTCCGGAGGTCCGTTCTTAACCTTAAACTGTTCTTAACCTGAAGCACCACTTTAGCTACTGGGGCCTCCTGCTGCTGCCGCACTGCTGGAACACGATTTCTGTTCTCATCCTGAAGCAAAGTTCTTAACCCAAGGTACTATTTCTGGGTTAGCGGAGTTTGTAACCTGAAGCGTTTGTAACCCGAGGTACCACTGTATAGAATCACCATGCAGTCCAACGTATAATATAGCCATTAAGTCTATACAGCAAAGTTCCCTAAACATCTCATAACAGAAGCACATTAATTTATTTTTACTGAATTATAAACAGGAAGCACACTTCAATCCTACACCTCAGAAGGCTTACTTCCAGAGCAGGGGTGGGAAGACAGCCACATGTTCCCCAGCCTTCCTGTAGCCCAAGGGTGGGGAACCTGTGGCCCTCCAGATATTGCTGGACTGCATCTCCCATCATCCCTGGGACTGGTGGATGCTGCAGTCCAACATCACCTGGACGGTCACAGGTGTCCCACCTCTGTTCTTGCACCACACTGACAGTTCTTCTGTGCCCTGAAACACCATGCACAAATTGTGTCCCGGCAACATTGGAGTGGTGCACTTTCTTTGCAAAGCCAGCTCTTTCCAAGTCCACAGGCATGTCAGAGTGAGCTTCATTACAGCCCCATGGTGCCATCACCTCCTGCAGATCACACGAGCAGAGCTGGCATTTCCCTTCATTATCAAATGCTGTTGTCTGCCACAAAAACAACAAATGCATAGGGGAAAACACTAGGCACACTTCCCCCACACCCCTTGCCGAGTTCATCTGTGGACGCCCTCGGTCGCTTCTGGACATTGAAAATTACAAAACAATGGAAGCTCTGGGGAGCAGGCAATTACGGTGTTGTCGTACACTTTGCTGGAAGGAGGACACAGACAACGCTGTTGATACAAGCAGGGAATGCTTATGAAATGTCTCCATCCTTTTGAGGACAGATGCAAATCCGCTAGCTTCATTGAAAAATCATTGTCCTCAGCATCGACTCATTCTAACAAAGCGGTCCCCGGAGGCTATTTTGGTTTGTCATCATGTCATGTCAATAAAAATAGTTTGTGCCTGTGATTCCATTTTTAGGCTATTGCTTCTGCAGCAGAGGGTTGTATTCCCCCTGCCCCCATATGCTTCCTAAACCACCAGTCAGGGTGAAATTACTCCTAGTTTACAGCTGCTTCCAGTGAATCACTGATGGCATAGAGACCATGGAACATTTTGTCGTTTCTTTACTCAAGTCAATTTTTGTACAACAGAACTAGGATGGGTGAAGTTGTCCATTTTGGTTTCTCTCTGTTTCTCATTTTTCCAACTAAGTTCTTCACAATTCCACATACATTTGAGGTGTGTGTTTTTTAAGTCCTCATGAAGATTTTTCAACATTTTAGTGCAAATTTCTCCCAAAGTACCGTACATATTTGTGCATTCATTCCCCCCCCCATATAATGCATTTTTGCATATTATTTTCTCTAATATGTCCATTTTTATGCACACTTTACCCCAGTATATGCATTTTGTGCCCATTCTATGGCTGGAGAAGTGCCTTGCAAAATTCAGTGTGAATTTTGAAGAATGGGTACATTTCAATTCACTTACAATTTTGGAAATTGTGAGTTGGCCTTTAAATGTGAACTCAAACAAATTTCTCCCCTATTAGGAAGGAGAAACTCTCTGTTCTATTTAGAATATGAAAGGTGATCTGAAAAGTGTTCCATCCACTAGATCAGGGGTGGGAGAATTCCCCCTGCCCGCCCGCCCAAGGGCCCATTTCCTTCTGGGCAACCTTCTATGGGCTGCATTATTTTCTGGGTTGCTGCCTGGTAGCCCTCTTTGGGTGAAGGATTGCCAGTCTAGTCAATAAATGAAGGATCAGGCCAAAGCCCATCTAGTCCAGCATCCTGTTCTCATGGTGGCCAACTGCATGCCTACACATGGCCCACAACAGCACTCTCCCCACTTGCTATTCCCAGAAACTGGTTTTCAGAGGCTTCCAACAGTGGAAAGACATATTGTACCAGACTAGCCAGAAAAACAGTATTCTACCCGGTAACCAGTACTGTGGTCTGAAAAATCAGCAAAAAGAAGATTCTGCCAGGCACTACCCATGACTTGTTACAGGCTGCAACCCACAATCCTCCCACGACCCACAAAATTCAGTTCTAGCCCCACCTGACCTGGATCTGCACCCAGGTCCTGCCCATGGGTAAATATCTTTTCTTTTAACTCCAAAGTTGACAATTCTTTATGTGTGATTTGCATGCACTGTTTTTCCTCAAGGCACAGCTACAAACCTGGGATCCTCTGTGTACAAGATTTTTATTACTGTCCTGCAGTAAACGGCGGTTCCAATTTATATGCACTGAGATTTTTTTAAAAAGGCAATAATAGATTTTTGTTTATTTTTAGCCAAGAACCATAGATTGTGAAATCAGAAGGGATCATCAGGGTCATTTAGTCCAGCCCCCTGCAATGTAAGAATCTCCATGGCAGATGGCCATCCAACCTCTGCTCCAAGGAAGGAGAATGCACTACCTTCCTCTTCTCCAGGTGAAATATATCCCATTCCCTTAACCATTCCACATAAGGCTTGGTTTCCAGGCCCTTTATCATCTTGGTTGCCCTTCTCTCCACATGTTCCAAATAGTCAATATCCTTCCTTACTGTGGTGACCAGAACTGGATGCAAGACTCCAGGTGGGGGTCTGACCAAGGCTGAATAGAGTGAAGCTATTACTTCCCTTGAACTGGACACTATACTTCTGTTGAGGCTCCCCACTTTTGTTTTCCTGGGAGTATTCTCCCCACTGCTCCTCATTTAAATATATGCAGATTTGAAAGGCCTATCATTTCTGTGACTGACCAACAGAAAAAAAGAAAGAAAAATCCCAGCTGGGGTGGGAACACAATGATCAAACTTCTTTAAACCTGGCCAGGTGACACCTCAGCCGCAGACCTGCCACTGGTGCCTGCCTATTGGCCATGGAGCCAAGCAAGTTCCATCTAAGCATTTGCCAACTTTGTCTTCGTATAGAAATAATTATATACGGAGAACACTCACACACATACGAGGACAGCTTTAATGCGAGCTGTAAATGTAAACTGCAGAACTAGAGGGCATCAGCAAATCTGACTCTATGTGGTTCAGGCTGCATCAGAAATCCCCCACTGTAGTGGTTAAATTAATTAGCATGCTATAGCTAGCAAGATTATCACCAGCGACTGCTGTTATGAATGGTTACTGTGTAATTATGTTACATGCATTTGGGCTTTGTAGAAAAACGGAACTGACCTACATTTCATAGCCACTTGGCTCAGCAGTTTAACAAAATGTTTCTTTTCCATCCATATGTCTGCTGAAGGAGGGCAGGATGTCATGGCAGACGATTCTAGTCTGGTTTCACCACAGAAAGGTCTTTAAGGTGCTGCAAGACTTCTGCAGCTGTTCCAAAGGTAAGGTGGATGCGACCACAGAGATCAGCAGCACACAGCAATAAGCCACTAGAGTCAAAGCAAGCTCCTACTGCACTTCCAAAATGCACACTAAAATATTCTCATTTTCTGTAAATATAGCTTGTATGGTAGCTGAGGAAGTGGGGTGTGTGTGTGTGGCTTTAGGGGCACCAAGGAACTGAAAGGAAGCACTGACTTCCCAAAAATTAGTAGCGCCAGTTTTTTCAAAGCTCACAGTGAAAATCATAGCAGAAGAAGGGGGAAATCTCAAATCTGTTTTTTTAAAAATACATACTTGAGAGATACATGATTCTTGAAGACAGCATACTAGGCTATCTCATGAATAGTCTCCGGTGCAAATTGCTTTTACCCAAAGATAACAGAGCTTCATAAGGGAAATGTTCTTATCAAATACTCCAATCTCAATAAAACAGGCATTTTGAAGTAAGAAGGGCCCTGGTTCAGTGGTCAAGCAAATAAATGTAAGAAAAAGATTCCTGGTTCAATCTTTGGAATCTCCTGTTAAAAAGAACCTCAGGCAACAGAGCTGAGATAGACCTTTGTTAGAGACCTTGGACAGCAATAGGACCTTGATAGGCCATTAGGACTGACCAAGATGATGCCCTTCAGATGCTGTTGGCCTCCAACACCCATCAGCCCCAACCCAACCAGCATGGCCAATGGCTATTTGTTATTTGAATGCCATGTTGTTTTCACCCTCTCCCACTAATATATGCATGTTTAGGCACACATTCAGTTTTGTACACATCCCGTGCACTGCAAAAGCTGTAGAAGGGTGAATTTCAAAGAATGGCTATGCTTCAGTTTGTATGTAGTTCTGGGAAGTTTGAATTGGGTAGATTTAAATGCAAGCAGAATCAAATTTCTCCCCCACCCCAGCCATGGATTACAGAACTGGAAAAAAGTCCTCCCGGGGAACATTTGGAATCTGCCTTTGGTCAGGTTGATGGCACTGGGCCCAAGTGGAACATTGACCAAAATAAAGATGATACAATTCCTTAGATCGAACTCTCACTGTAAGTCCTTGGTAAGAAAAAGTGTGTCTGTGCTGTGTGTTCTATGTAGCCTTGTTCACAAAGGTTGCTCCTTTTGCATAATTACTGTAGGTTCCCTTCCCCACTCCCAGGGCCGGCTCTAGGTAGACCCCCGGTGTTGCGGTGGAAACCATGCTGCACCCTGCGAGGGCGGGGGCGCCGGAGCGATCTCCGCCCCTCAGCACCAGGGCACACGACTTGCTCGAGACTGCCCTGCCCACTCCACCCCCTGTTCAAATGGGTCTGTTTGTTCATAAGGTGCTGTGCAAATGGGAACACTGTTTGCCCTGACATATACTTAAGACTTCTTGTTTCAAACAAAGCATAATAACAGGGTGGTGCAGCTATTATCCCTAGAGATCTCATCTCAGTAGTATGTTGGGCAACAGAAACGGGGGGAAACTGCAATTAACTAATCTAAGAACTGGTTCGCACATGCGCAGGCTCATCCCTCGAAGACTGAAACATCAAGCCACAATTTACGACTTAAAATGTGAAGGAGTCAGCACGGATCCAACACCACAAACAGAACTTTCACACTTGCGGAAACATGGATTTTAAAAATAAATAAGTTGCACCTGTGTGTGGGAATGGGGTAGAAGGTCATTCAGACTGCATAACTTGTAGTTACCGAACCAATATGCAAACCAAAACAAAACTATCCTTCAAACTTGCACTTTCCTAAATCTTGCAATCTTCCAACACACAAAAAATGCAAGCACACACACAAGAGGAAACACACACACATTAGAGGACACACACATTAGAGGAAGCACACACACATTAGAGGAAAGTGCATAAAATGCTTAGATTAATGGGAATAATGTACAGCATTTGGGAAAATTCCTTCAGTAGCACCTTAAAGACCAACTAAGTTTATATTTTGGTATGAGCTTTCGTGTGTGAAATGTACTCGGAGTCGAGAGTGAATTTCATGCTCTTTATTCAGCTCATAGTCATCAAGGAGAAGAGGAGAAGAAGAATGGCTCTTTTCCCAAAACCATCTGCTTATATACATTATTTACACAATGGGCCTTGCGTGATTGGCTACTTCAGGGCTACACCTGTGGGCCAATTATATTGTGGATTGACTTCTGCCTGCAGCCTGATTGGCTGCTCCTACAGGCCAATCAGGTAGCAGATTCACTTCTGCCCGCCACCTGATTGGCTGCTCCAGCAGGCCAATCAGGTTGCGGATTCACTTCCACCTGGAGTTGGATTGGGTAGCTCCCGCTGTTTCTGAATCCTATTGTTCTAGGATTCAGCTCAGTACATAACACCCCTCCCCTCTAAGTTCCAGTCCTGCCCGGGAAGTTGCATTCGTAGTCTGCACAGATGCGGACCGAACCGTTAGGCTTGACAGGTGTGACAATTGGAGTTTCCCAGGGGGCGTTGGGCACCGGCTCCAGCACTCCTTGCTCCACGAGTCGGTCCAATTCCTCGTCTATGCGGGGTTTCAGGGCGAACGGGACCCGGCGGGCCTTGTGCCTGATGGGTCGTACAGCGGGGTCTAGCTGTAGGGCAATGGGGGGTCCTGTATATCGTCCCAATGCCCCATCGAAGACCCCTGGAAACTCTTTGCATATGGCGTCCACGTCCACTTGTAAGCTAGTGCGGTTCACCCCGGTAACGGCTAGCCCCAGAGGTCCAAACCATGCCAGTCCCAGTAAGCTAACGTAGGGGCCCTTAACTACCAGCAAGTCCAATTGTTGCTTTCGCCCTCGATATTGCACCCTGAAGGTCCCCACCCCCATTGTAGGGACCTTACGTTTCTGGAAGTCCCGGAGGGTGAATGGGGCCGGCCTTAGTTTGGGACCCCCATTAGGGCACAGTTCCCTTAATGTTCGGGCCGAGATTATGGATAGAGTTGAACCCGTGTCCAGCTCCATGCGGCATGGGGCTCCCTCTATCTGTACCTCTATATAAATTTTCTCTGTGCTGGGATGGGGCAACTGGAATACCTGGTAGTCCGTGACCTCCGTCGAGTTGCCTTGGTGCATGGTGCCGTGTGACCTGGGGCTCCTGGGTCGGTCATCTGATGCTTGTCGACGGGTGAGTCGAGCCCGACACACCCGGGCGATGTGTCCCAATTTTCTGCACTGCCTGCACTCTGCATTGCGGAAACGACAGGTCCTCCTCTCATGGTTCTCCCCGCAGCTTGCACAGTTTCCTCCTTCTCGTCGAGGCTGCTGTGGTGTGTGTGCTGCTTGAGTGCGCCGCTGTACTCGGTGTACTTCCTCCCTGTCAGATTCGGATTCGTCGGTGAGGTCTTCGTGGTAGACCCTCGGTTGGGATGGCGGGGCCGGTCGTGCCTCTTGCGTTGACCTCTCGGCGGCTTCGGTTGCCAGGGCTTCCTCCAGAGCAATCTGGAACGTGAGGTCTTTTTTGGCGTAGAGGCGTCGTTGCAACATCTCGTCCCTCAGGCCACCGACGAGGCGGTCACGAAGCATGTTCTCCAACTCTGAGAAGTTGCATAGCCGGGCGGCTTGGCGGAGGGAGGTCACAAACCCAGTTATGGTTTCCCCCGGGGCTTGCCGCTTTGCGTAGAAGGCATTTCGGCAAGCTACCACCAAGGGCTGTGGTGAGAAGTGCTCCTTCAGCCGTTCCATTATTGTTTTGTACGAGACGGTAGCGACATCTCTAGGTGCAAGGAGAGCCCGGGCGATTTCAAACGTCTCCTCTCCACAGACGCTGAAGAATGTCGCCCTCTTCATGGCATCGTTGGTGACTTCTTTTGCTTGCAGGAGGAAGTTGAAACGGGCAGCGTACCCTTCCCAGTCTCCTGATGCTGGTTTGGATGGCGAGAAGCTGCTGTCGGTTGCCATTCTGGGTTCCTTGGGTCCTGGAGCTGAAGCCTGGATGCACGGTGCGATGCAGCGGTGCAGCAGGTGGCGGTGCTGCGGTGCAGTGCGTGGTGGCGGTCAGCTCAGCAGGATCCCACCTTCGTCGCCAGTGAAATGTACTCGGAGTCGAGAGTGAATTTCATGCTCTTTATTCAGCTCATAGTCATCAAGGAGAAGAGGAGAAGAAGAATGGCTCTTTTCCCAAAACCATCTGCTTATATACATTATTTACACAATGGGCCTTGCGTGATTGGCTACTTCAGGGCTACACCTGTGGGCCAATTATATTGTGGATTGACTTCTGCCTGCAGCCTGATTGGCTGCTCCTACAGGCCAATCAGGTAGCAGATTCACTTCTGCCCGCCACCTGATTGGCTGCTCCAGCAGGCCAATCAGGTTGCGGATTCACTTCCACCTGGAGTTGGATTGGGTAGCTCCCGCTGTTTCTGAATCCTATTGTTCTAGGATTCAGCTCAGTACATAACAGTGTGCATGCACACTTCTTCAGATACACAGAAGAAGAAGAAGAAGTGTGCATGCACACGAAAGCTCATACCAAAATATAAACTTAGTTGGTCTTTAAGGTGCTACTGAAGGAATTTTTTTATTTTGCTTCGACTCAGACCAACACGGCTACCTACCTGTAACTAGCATTTGGGAAAGCTGCCTTTAAATGCACATTTTAGGCACAACTGCATACAAGGATGTGTACATTAGGTGATACATTGGAAGATTCCCCATCATTGCCACGCCCTGAGGCCAGTGCCCTTGATGTAAACTGCAGCAATGCCCATGTCAGAAGGGCAGATCTATGGCTCTGTCCCACCACACTACTGCAAGCCAGAGATCTATTCTTCTGAACAGCTTGATAAAGATTTTGACCAGTGTCCAGTGGCTGTGAAAAACACAAATTTCTTTCTAGGGATCATTAGGAAAGAAAACAACCAATATCATAAAGTCGTTATTCAAATCTATGGTGTGGCCCCGTTTAGAATACTGTGTATAGTTCTGTTCACCTCACCTCAAAGAGGATATTGTAGTGTACTGGTTGGCCACTGTGAGAACAGGATGCTGGGCCGAATGGGTCTTTTGCGTGATCCGATTATGGGGCTCTCATCTTATGTTCCTTTGCAAAGATAGACAGAAGCTATATGGCCAAGCAAACACTACACGTGTTGCCCAGGTTAAGAATACAGCAAAATTAAAACAACAGGCCTATTTCTAAATTCATTTTCACCCTCTGCAAAACCTAGGAGCCATTTCCAGCTTTGCTGCCCTCCCAGTTTTTATTCATGTTATTTTCCAATTGGGTCTTGTCACTGTAATTAGGGGTGGCTGAATCAGTCTAATTCCAGGCCATGTCTCTTCTTTATGTAGGCATGCTGCTCAGTTCTGCAATAATGTGCACAAAAAGAGCACATTTAAATACACATTCATAAATGTGTTGCCTCTCTAAATACGTGTTTTAAAAGGACTTGCAGTTTTTGAGCTGAGCATTACATTGGAACTTGCCAGAATGGAACATGAAGGTCAAGGAGTCAGGGTGAAAGTTTAGGGGAAGGGGGAATTGTCAGAGAAGGCCCAGCTAGGAATAAAGGCTAAAGCAGTTGGTGGGTCTGGGACCAGGGTGGTAGGTTGAAGGTTCTTAGGTTAGGAACTAGTTCAGGAGATATCTCAGGCTTCAAAGCATGTTTTGAAGCAGGCTTAGTTTAGTTTCCCTCCCCCCCCCTGAACAAAATATGCCAATCTCCATCCTGGTCTCTCACAGGGAACTTACATTTTAAGGGTTTGAGCACCCATTTTGAAGCAAAGTGTTCACAGTGAGGTCTGTACAGCACTTTATCCCACTTCCCCAATGTTTCCTTAGCTGATCATTTCTACATTTTATGTGACCTTTCGCACAATGTAAAAGCCACTTCTGGAAAACGAGTGGAATCTAGCAGAAGTTCCGTGCTCATTTCTGTGTTATTTGCTTACAGAGTCAACCTCATTAACCTGGAAAATTGCAGTAGTTTTCGCACTACAATTTCACATGACAAAATTCAGGATCATGTTCTGATCTATACAATACAGTTCTTTCTTTCCATTTAAAACATAACAGTGTATTGATCAAAATGTCACAGTTCCATAATATACTAGCTAATGCAGTGTAAAAGGAACATTAGAACCTGGGCTAGAAGTGCTAGCATTATAATCAGGAAAACTAATACAATAATCCCATCCAATTGCACCCCATGACAGTGCAGATCATGTCAGTTTGTATTGGAATTCACAAATTCCTCAAGTGTTACTATCTGTGATTGCTTGATGCCAGCAGATAAATATCTCCTTACACAGCACCTGCATGCTGCATGATTTGCTGCTATGATGAGCTGCATGTCACATTGTGAACAACACAGGACTTTATTGGCTGCACAGAATCACGTGATGTTTTACAGAAGCCACTGACAACTAAGAAGATGGCTGATCAGCTGTAGTGTCCCATCTTCTCCTGAAAGGCTCACCTGGCGCCACCACTGCGTTCTTTAGACATAATATGTCTGAAAGAGCGTCTCCACCTCCATCATTCTGCCCGGACACTGAGGTCCAGTACCGAGGGCCTTCTGGCGGTTCCCTCGTTGCGAGAAGCCAAGTTGCAGGGAACTAGGCAGAGGGCCTTCTCGGTAGTGGCGCCCGCCCTCCCATCAGATGTCAAAGAGAAAAACAACTACCAGACTTTTAGAAGACATCTGAAGGTTCAGGGAGGCTTTTAATGTTTAATAGATTATTGTGCTTTATTTTTCTGTTGGAAGCCACCCAGAGTGGCTGGGGAGACCCAGCCAGATGGGCGGGGTATAAATAATATATTATTATTATTATTATTATTATTATTATTATTATTATTATTATTATTATTATTATTATATCTATATTAAAAAAGCATTGGCTCAAGATTCTGAAGTGCTTTTTACATATTGTGGACTCTTTTTTATTGATTGGTTGGTTTTATATGTGTGGTTATCTGCATCTAATGTGTGTGTGTGTGTGTGTGTGTAGTAAATCACCCTGAGATAAATTTTGTTGATGGGAGGTATTGAAGTTTTATCAATGCATATTAAGGTATTAGCAATGCACATATAAATAGGTCTCTATTCTTTTAAAACCTATATTCTGCTGTTTTCAAATCATTTATAAAATTCCTTTTGTCTGGGTTTTGTTTCTGTTTTTGTTTTTTTAATGGTATGCCCATAAATTGCTGTGAGTGTTGAAGGCTTCCATGGAATTTGGCCTGAAAGAGGCACTCTATCATAGTCCATAGAATCAGTATATGCTTTGTTGCAATGTGAGTGTAGCATCCATGACAGCTTCTTCAATGGGCAAATGTCCCCCAGGACCAGAAAGATTGCTGACCTCTGGTATCCATGCTTACCTGGGAATAAGTCCCATTGACCTCAGTCAATGGATTGCACTATGAAAGCTCCAGTTTCTGTGACACCCCTATTCTTTGTGGGAAAACAAAAGTGGGCAAGGATTCATTTACTGCATGCTAAGATTCATTTATTGCATGCTAAGAAATAGCACAAAATCTTTGTTGCATCCAAATTTAGAGGGACCCAGCAATTGTCAAAGGACCCTTGTAGCTGGCTGTCTGCCTAATGAATATTTCATCGGACCAAATCCTTTGGGACTCTATTCCTCTCATTAGGCACGAGCCTCTGCCCTTTGTTCAGAGCTCTTCAATAATATTCAGCACAGAGGTTTAAAAGGAACTTGGGTTGGTGGGGGAGAAAGAGTTATTCATGTTTAAAGCAACAACTGAAACTAGAGAGATGACAGAAGGGCCACTGGGAAGCCGGCGCAGCTCTTTGGACCTCATTTTCGCAACGCTAAGCGGGCTTTGTACACAGCGCCAAGGTGTTTGGTGTTCAAAAGGCCTTTATGATCCCCTAATAGTTGGTGCTTGGAGAGAAGCAGGTATTAATCATGCAAAGCCATTTTGTGAACGAGGATCGCTCCAAGGGGCAGGTAAAACCTTTTCTGTCAAGTGCCGCCTGGGTCCAGAAGTCTTCCAAAACGACTCGGCAGAAGGAGGATGGGGACAACTGAGTGCTTCAACCGCGTCATTGCAAAGACAGGCAAAATTGCATACAAAAATGTCGATCAGGTGAAATGCACACAAAAATGGATACACATTTTCATGCGGAGTTCTGTTTTGTTTTTAATCATGATCACAAACTGATGTGGAAATGAGCAGAAAGCTTAAGGTTGGGAAAATGAGAGAAACTGAAATTTAGAGATTCACCTATCTCTACCTTCATGTTGCACCCACTTTTAGAACAGTCTTCAGAGCAGTTACTTGGGGAGGCTAAAACTACCCTGAGCACCGCTGATTCCAGGTTTTGGGGCTGCTCTTTGCCAACATGCTCTCAGCCCCCTCAATTCCTAGTGTAGAGCCCCAATTCTTTCTCCCTCTGCTGCTGCCTTCAGCCAAATCCCCTGCCCCAAAACCATTTCTGAGAATTCTTTCACCAGCTTTCATGACTTCTGAATCGAGCAGTGATCCAGACATGGAGTGGGGGGCTGCATTGGCACCCCTCTGATGCCACCACAATCCCCATATGGGGATATTCCTGCATATTCCTGCATTGTAAGAGGTTGGCATAGATTATCCTCAGGTTCCCTTCCAACTCTACAATTCTATGGTCCTGTGATCACCAGCTTCGAGACGAAAGGAGCACACCAGAAGGAGACTATGGAGGAGGAGGAGAACCCATCTTCAGGCCATTTAAGGTATGGAGGATGGAAGAGATAATCTGGAGACAGAAGCATAAAAGGCCTCAGTCTGGCTGCAAACTGTGCTGGAATAAGTGGGAACCGTCTGTGCTGAGGCAACTTTTGACCAGCCTCCAGCCTTGCCACTTTCTCTATGGGATCTGGCATCGGACCAGTATGGGCAATACTGAGCTAGATAGTCTGACTCTGTATAAAGCAGCTTCCTATGTTCCTATGCATGTCCACATGCCACAGAAAACATTCCAAAAAGAAGAAAATGTAATTGCTGTGTATAATGAATGATTCAGATGGCCCTTTGTTATGGGAATAGTGGTGTGTTCCAGCCATGGCCCAAAAGTGTCAAGCCATATGCTGAATGATAGTGTGAATTGCCAAAGTTACCAAATTAAACACTGTCACCCAGAGTCTAGTTTTACATTCAGGCAGAGGGAGTATAAGGCACAGAGGACTCACTGCTGAGATGCCTTCAGGATGAGAAATACATTTAGTATAATCCACTTGCTCTAGGACAAAGATTGGGGGGGGGGAATCAATAAAAGATGAGAGAAAAATGAGAATAGCAAAGCCTGTTAATGAAAAAAAAAGTAGCAGTTGTTCACATTTCAAATGAGAAATCCTCAAAAATTATAGTTTCATTTGCAAAAGACTATTCAGGATATTCTAGGCTAGTCAAAAACCATTTTCCTGAAGATAACAAGCTACTGTATAACCAGAGTGACTTCACTACTGAGGAATTAACCTAAATTGGAAGCCTGGTGCATATTATACAGATTATTATTATATCTTGAGCATTTATACATCAGGCTGATAAACCTCTTCTGGGGAATGCATTGCTCTGGTCTTTGCACCAAAGCTGTCTAATTCCTGTTAATTAAAAAAATATAATTTCTGAACATGTCTTACTTCTCCACTTTATGGAGAATGTGCGTGTGTGTCTCCAAATACCAACCCAGAATCTACTTCCTCCCATATTGCCACTAACATATACTTATATTAACTGCTCCAAGAACACATTAATTAATTAATTAATTAATTAATAATAGTTTAAGTATTTACCCACCCTTCACCAGCAGATCCCAGGGCAGGTTACAACCATTATAAATTCAGAATTTAAAACACAGCGTTACTTTTGATTAAGTAGCCATAGCTGCATGGTAGCTCAATCCCTGGTCCCAAGGTCCCAATCCCTGGCACCTCCAAGCAGGACTTGCATTAAAGTAGGTAAACATGTAAACAACTGGTTATTGTGTCCATGTGAAACATCCCTATGCATGGATTTGGCTTCTACTTTATTTCAGGGAAACAGGAAGTAAGTGATTTGCACTTCCTGGTGTAATGTTAAGGGAGCCGTCTATGGCAGCTGCAAATGCTGATTCTGCACCCTGAGCCCTCCAAGGAAGTCCCTGTTCAATGATGCAGCACCTGTGGATTTTTAGTTTAGAGAAAAGGCAGATAAGAAGCAGTACGATAGAAGTTTATGAAATTATCCATGCCGTGGAGAAAGTGGGCAGGGAAAGGTTTTTCTCCCTCTTTCATAGCATGGGATTCCTGAGCATCCAATGAAGCTGAAGGAAGGAAGATTCGGGAGGACGGAAAAAGAAAGGACTTCTTCACATAGCGTATAGTTAAACTGTGGGACTTGCTCCCACAGGAGGCCATGATGGCCACTAACTTGAATGGCTTTTAAAAAGCAGTAGACAAGTTCACAGAGGATTAGGCAACTAATCCACGGCCACTAGCCATGGTGACCATGTTCCACCTCCACTCTCAGAGGCAGTAGGCCTCTCAATACCAGTTGCTAGGAACCACAGGCGGGCAGAGTGGCTGTTGTGCATAAGTCCTGCTTGGGCGCTTCTCACAGACTTCTGGCTGGCCATTGTGAGAAGTTGAACAGAATGCTGGACTAGATGGGCCATTGACCTGGTCCAGTAGGTGGTTCTTCTTGTGTTGCACCACATGAGCCAAAGCAGGAAGGACACCTCCTTTGTATTTCCTGTCCCCATCAATCAGACGCCACCTGCAGCTGCTCTAGGGATGAAAATCTCAATGGTGCACTTATCCACACGTGCTAAAATTTCTCATATATTATATACATTCTGAAGGAAATCAGCCCTGAGTGCTCACTGGAAGGACAGATCCTGAAGCTGAGGCTCCAATACTTTGGCCACCTCGTGAGAAGAGAAGACTCCCTGGAAAAGACCCTGATGTTGAGAAAGATGGAGGGCACAAGGAGAAGGGGACGACAGAGGATGAGATGGTTGGACAGTGTTCTCGAAGCTACCAACATGAGTTTGACTAAACTGCAGGAGGCAGTGGAAAACAGGAGTGCCTGGCGTGCTATGGTCCATGGGGTCACAAAGAGTCGGATATGACTAAACGACTAAACAACAACAATTATATACAGTATTATACTTTTAATACACACACACACACCAATACACTCCAGATTTCTTGCAGTAACCAGCACATAAACAACACACATAACTGCATAAAAATACCTATGCAATTATACTTCTAAAATTATGCAGCAGAAATATAGTACTGCATAGGGCTTGACTATTTTATATGTATCTAATATACACATTCCTTTTCTGTGTCATTTTGCACTTATGTAGCCAGGATTTCTTTCTTTCTTTCTTTACAATGATGTACAGACATAAGCAAGTACTTGATTCAAGAGGTAGCCTCGTATAGGTAGAACTTGGTTGGATCAGAAACACCAGCTTCTGTATATAAATCTGTTAAAACGGATTCTTCCTTCATCATCTCTAAGCTGATCACCTTCCCCCCTTATTTCCATGAGGAAAGTCTTGTAGCTCCAGAAACAGCCTGGTGAGACTTCTGCTTAAGTTCACCTAAATGCTGCAAGACCATCTCCACCCAACTCTGTACATGCTGAGAACAACTTATCATCCCCTGATCTACATAGACAGATGATAAACAGTGGGGAGGGCATTTCCTCCCCTTGCATCTACAAATATGGTCTAACTTCACTAAATGTATCAATTAGGGAGACACAATTTAAGTAAATGTTGGGATGGTATTTGATACCTACAAAGCTAAACAAACTCTATGCAGAAAAATCAATTTTAATCCTGGAAATGTACAGCAGATAATGCAAATTTGTTGCATACATGGTGAGATTGCCCAAGTGCAATGAGCTATCAAAGACAAATGGTGCAAATTATATATGAAATTATAAGAACAATATGTATAACTCCAAAGCTAATTCTGTTCAGTGTATGGCTTGCGTGCATCCAACTAAGTTATACTCAGAGCAGGCCCACTGAAATGAATGAACCTGTCCATTTCAGCCTCTGCAAAATCCCGAGACCACCACAAACCTTATTACAGTACAGCCTCTACTTGTAGTTCAGTTCACCCTCCATTACATCTTTGAAACATGAGCAGCTTCTAATTTTCATTTTCCATTGAGATGGCACCCTGGCAGTGTAATCGTAACTCATTGAAAGAAGAATTAGAAGCTGTCTCTGCAGTACCTTACTCTGTTTTGGATTCAATCTTGCAAAAAATACATTTAAATTACATTTAAATTATAGCTCCAGTTTGCAAGTGTTTGGACTTAAAAGCCATACTTTTAAAGTCACTGTTATTGCTGTACTAGATTTAGGGGTATGAAAGGTCTTGTTTACTGCTTCATATTAACAAAGCAACAACTTCTGCCCATTGGTTTAGCAAGCAGATTGGATAGATGTTGCCACAAGACCTTAAATTATAAAACCAGCCCCTCACATGGGTGCTTTTTTCTTTTCTTTTTTGAAAGTAAAGTGACAGTCCTCATGGAGGGCTAGAGTAAATAAAATATGATTCTTTCCATCTTGCTTTGGGCAATCTTTCCTAATGAATGTGCAATAGCATTTCCGAACATCTCTTACTCTAGGACCTCACTTAGGAACATAGGAAATCAAAGAACTACTCTGCTTATAGAATCATAGAATTATGGAAAGGGACCCCCCAAGGGTCATCTAGTCCAACCCCCTGTGTTCTGAATTTTCACATCAGTATCTGATAAAGATCTCTCTTTAGGATCTATCAATCTTTTTGCAGCAGGTATCTATGGGTGTCAGTGGTGGCAACTGGATTGCAAGAGAATGGCCTAGTGCCTATTTTGTGGTCAACTTGATGTGAAATAAATACATTTTAAAATTTTTTCCATGCCTCTTAAAATTTGTCTTCACCTTTGAAACCTGTTGTGAACTAGTAAATTTGTTTCAGCCTGTTTTTATTTTCTGCTGCCCTCTGCTGCATTCTGATTTCAATTGTTGTATTGTGGTACACAGAGGCAGCCCACCCTGTTTCACCACCAGAGGAGAAATGAGAATCACTGCCTCTGGCCCTGCCGCCCCTGTGCTAGAACGACCTCGCTCTCGGCGGAGGCAGTGGGGCAGGCGAAGTGCCACCTCTTGCACTTCTGCTGCCTGAGGCAGGCACTTCACCCCGCCTCATGGGCAGGCCGGCTCTGGCTGTGCAGTAGACTCGCAACTCCCACATATTTGACATGTGCGATTTCAACTTTAAACGGCTGAAGATCAGCCAGTTGAAATCACACAGATTTGATGCATGGAAGGTGGAGAGTTTAAAAGCTATTTTTGCCAAGGGCTTTCCCAGCACGGAAGGCACTTTTAAGCTCTCTGCCTTGCTCTGGAAGGCTCTTGCACAGCCTCTGAAGGCTCTCGAGAGATTGTGCGGGAACTCAGATGGCCCTGCAACGTCTCCTGACAGTGTCCCAGAGCCCAGACAGCTGCCTTGCTTGTGGGATAAGACTTGTTTGGCATGCCTGCTCCAGAAAATAAGGTAGCTCATGTGGGGGCAGTTCCAAGATATACACACTATCGCTGGAACCTCATTCCCGTGCAAGTTGTGGGTGGAGTGTATTTATAATCTTATATCAATTCTGTAGGCTGCCCAGATAACAAATGTTTATAAGGCAGGCTATGAATATAAGTAACTACATAAGTAAATGAACAGATAATGGAATAATTGTCAGGTTGTAAGGTTCTAGTCCGTATGGGCAGCCTCTCAGTATTTTGCACTGCATTACTTAAAAACCTTCTTCTACCATAGTCTATGGCCCCTTCCCTGCAGAGGTACATGGTGAGGCAAAGTCATCTTCCACCAGTGAACTTACTGAGGTATGCCTTGCTCAGCTTCCCATGATTCCTAGAAATGCACATTGCAAGCTCACAGGATTGATTAATCAATTAGTTAAAAGACACCCTGAAGAATATTGATAGACAGGCAGATGGACAGACAGACAGATGATAGACAGGCAGGCAGACAGATAACAGGAATCAAAGTTCTTCCTGGAATCAAACCTCTACTGTATAAAATGTGTTACCAGCACTTCAATCCTATACATCTCTACTTCAAAGTAAACATTATTTAATTCAGTGGGACTTACTTCCAAGTAATCATGTAGCCAGAGTTGTCAGAGCTGATCATTTCCCCAGAACACTAAGATATAAAGGAGAAAGCTTGCAAAAGTAGGGTGTTTGCAGGATTTCTTCTGCAAAACTGGTGTAAGGAGATTTAGGTTTGCTCACACACACACACACACACACACACACACACACACACACACACACAATATGTTGTCTAACAGGTGAAGGAAATATATAAAATAATGCTGAAGATCAAGTCTATTAGGCTGCCACCCATATGAACTCATCATCAGACAGAGTGGCAGTTGGGCAAATGTTCCATGTCTGCATAGCTCTCCAGTCTGGAACGACCCTATTCCCTAGCAAGTGTGTCTAGAATCGCAGCCCAAAGTTTCTTTTTAATGTGTCTCCTGCCTTGGGCAACAGTATGATTCCATTTTCCTTGTTCAATCAGGCTAGCATGGAAAGTGTTTCAGCGACAATCCCTTGTCATGTAGTTGTCCTGTATTTTAGCACAACAAGGGAAGCGTTCAGCTGTAAACACTGAAAGGGAATACTTGTTCATCTAGTGGGCTGCTGAAGTCCTGGGAATATGATAGTCAAGTGGCAAAATTGTGAAGCTAAAAATAAGATTGGAGACAGACATTCTGATCAAATGAAAGCAGAAAACGAAAAGATCCTCTCTTGCGCAGAGGATGTGGAATTCTATGCAAAATGCAATCATGGTTTTCAGAGGGGTTCTCAAATCAGTCTGCTACAACAAAAAGTACCAACGAATCTGGCGTAGGGATGGGAGCGAAATTTGATTCAAATTGGAATTAAATGTGAATCAAACTAATTTGCACTAAAAATAATAATACGCAAATGGAAATGCATCCTTTGAAATTAGCACTTTCCTAGATGTTGCAATGCAATGCAGATCTCCAGCTCAGTTAGATGTACAAAAATGGATACACTCCAGTAAAGTGAGCCTAAAAATGCATATATTGATGACAAAAACATACATATTAGAAAAAAGTGGACTGCAACGCTGATGAATTCTCATTATTACCTTTTTTTTAAAAAAAGAATTTGCAAACTGATTTGGAGACCTACAGGCAAAGCTTTGGTGGACTAGAGTCTACATCAGCCTTTTTCAACCTTGGGTCCCTAGATGCTGTGTTGGACTACAGTTTCCATCATTCCTAGCCAGCATGGCCAGTGCTTGTGGATAATGGGAGCTGTAGTTCAAGAACATCTGGGGACCCAAGGTTATGAAAGGCTGGTCTACATCATCAGATGCATGAAGTGTCCTCCTCAGTTGGCAGAAACAGATGACTGCTGGGGCAAACGAGTGGCCTTAAGCTCTTCAGATTTGCCTCTTCAGCAACATGGGACTGGGTTCCAAAACATATGGCTTTAATAGACTCTCTAGTGAGCCCTAAGAACTGTAGCTGGGGTGCAGAGGAGAGGGCCATTGCACTGAGAACACAGCCACTATTTTAGGCAGGTAATGTTGCATGTGACATTCTGTGCAAGCTGCAGGCTTTGTGCTTTCATTTTTATATCATTTTATTCATTAACTGCCGATGAAATCATATGTTAGAAACAATCTAAAAAGTTCAAAATATAAATAAAACCAGCAGTTTTTAGCATACCATCAGAAAACAAAATGGTGCATTAAAATAACATACCACATTTACAAGTCTGGGTGCAGTAAGCTTGCTTAAACAAAAACAGAGGTTTCTATCTGTTATTGTTCCTTGCTGGGATAGGTTACTTTGGAGAACCGGGATTTGTTAAGTCAGTAGCAGGAGGGGCAAAGTGGTTGGCCCTGACCCATCTGCCAAACTGTTGAAGCCACTACAAACCTACAAAGGAGAATTCCTTGAGCGAGGTCTAAAGTGATAAGGGAGGATCCCCTGAGTGCAAAAAAGAGAGCAGCAAGCTGCCTTTCAGCTATGTCTCTTGGGCAGGGTATACACCAGGGGAAAGGAGTTTAACCGAGGCAACAGCTGTGGAAAGCAACTACTTTGCCTTTTGTAGGATGCTGCTGAGGCATATCTAAAATCACTGCCTAATAGGGTGGTTCATATAAAACTTTTTTTTGAAAATGCCTGCTCCAAATGTCTTATCTTACTACACTAGGGATTATATAGCTATACAGTGGTACCTCTGGATGCGAACGGGATCCATTCCGGAGCCCCGTACGCATCCAGAGCTGTACTTAACCTGAAGCGCCGAATCTGCGCATGCTCCCTGCGCGATTCGGCGCTTCTGCACATGCGCATGATGTCATTCGGCACGTCTGCACATGTGCGAATCGTTCCGTTACTTCCAGGTTCGGCGCGTATGTAACCCTTGTTGTACGCAACCCACAGCATTCATATCTAGAGGTATGACTGAATCTGAAATTTCATGCATATCAGTTAATATCTTGACCCTCCTCCACAAAAATAGCTGTTGGCTGTTCTCCTACGTTGTGAAGGCTGAAATTTCAATTCAGTGGAGCAGGGTCAAGATATTAACTGATATGCATGAAATTTCAGATATAGCTATATAATCCCTAGTGTAGTGAGATAAGACCTCTGGAGCAGTAATTTTTTTAAAAAAACAAGTTTTTTATGAACCGCCCTACTGCCTAAACAGGGATCAAGGGCAGGTCTTGATGGAGCCCGGGTTCACAGGGCTCAGATTCGGAAATTATATGGGCATTCTTCACTCCCGTATTCAACAATATGGGAAAGGGGCAAGGCACCCATGAGGAAAGCAGAAGCAATTCCTCAGGGCAGCAGGCTCAGGACCCTTGGGAGGGGCGGCTGATCTGGGCCACCCAAGGAGCAAGCTGCTCACTGCCCACTGCATCAGGGGCCAGGGAAGAGTCAGTATCAAGGTGGGAGAGGCAGCACTTTCCATTTTGGCTTAACAGCAAAATGTGCTGGGCCAGCCCTGATATGGGAGCACCTCTCCCTCAACATGCATGCATACAACATAAATGTGCTGTGTATTCCCCCCACCCCACCCCGGCATATGTCCATTATGGATGTGACCAGGGGGCCAGTGACAGTGGCAATATGTGCCTATAGATGTCCCTTTAGTGCAGGAGTGAGGAACTTGTGGCTCTCAATATGTTCTTGGACTCCCAGTTCCCATAATCCCTGGCCATGTTAGCTGGGACTGGTGAGAGTTGAGGTCCATCCATTGACACCTGAGAGGCACCATGTCCTTCCTCTCTAGTGTTTTGGGAGCTGCTGTTGTGGGCGCAGCAAGCACTCCATTAGACACATTGGGAAAGTGGCTCTAAGAGCTGGAGCAGATGAGCAGAACCCTTGTGGGGTGTACCTATTGCCGGGATGTACCACTGCAGCCTGTAGGGGCGGGTGTGCGTAACTCGTGTTTGAAACATCTTCCCTTAAAAAACATTACCTCTAAATTAGGATATGGTCAAAAAATACAAGCCTAGATCCTTCTCCTCGGCATGCTAATTTTAGGTGTGAATAGTACATTTAATGTATGTGTGGCATTTGTACAACTGACACCCCCTCCCCTTCATTTATAGCATGAAATAGTAAAGCCCAGTACCACATGGGAGATCTGTTTTATCTCTCAGCTGACTCTATTTTCTGTACAGTGTGGGCTGTAGCTCTGTAGCAGAGCATCTGCTTTGCATGCAGAAGGTCCTGGGTTCATTTTTTTTTGTCATCTTTAGGTTGGACTGGGACAGAATTCCCTGTCTGAAACCCCAGAGAGCTGCTGCCAGTCAGTGTAGCCATTACTGAGCTAGATGAGCCAAAGATCTGATTCAGTACATGGCAGCTTCCTATGCTTCTATGCACAGCATAAAAACTATATACCTGCTTTCCGTAAAGTGTCAAAACAGTGACAGATCTGGAGGCTGATTTCTTACTTTCAATAACAACATGGTTGAATTCCTAAGCTACTCTTTGTAACGAACCCACAGGTACAACGGTGGCCACCTGTACAGTATAAAACAATAATCATAGAATTGTAGAGTTGGAAGGAGAACCATGAGGGTCATCTAGTCCAACCCCTTGCAATGCAGGGATCTTTTGCCCAACATGGGGATCAAACTCACGACCGTGAGATTAAGAGTATCATGCTCTATATATTCTCTAAAATGGATGCATTGAGGGGAAACACTTATTCATTCTGTTGAAAGGGGTCGAAAAGACAGGCGGTTGTCTCTGACTGAGGTCTACTCAGAGCAGACACACTGAAATTAATGGACGTGACTAATTTAGGTACATCAATTCCAGTAGGTCTACTTTGAGTAGAACTTAGTTGGAGACATCTCAGCAGGTATAAGCAAACTTGGTCCTCCAGATGTTTTGGGACTACAACTCCCATCATCCCTGACCACTGGTCCTGTTAGCTAGAGATGATGGGAGTTGTAGTCCCAAAACATCTGGAGAGCCGAGTTTGCCTATGTCTGACTCAGATGCTAGGAATGTTCCATTTATTGACACTATGCTATACCTAGTTAGCCAATTATCCTTTTATGCAGCAGGCATTTTACTACACATGGTGGTCCCCCCCCCCCCAACATCTGAAGATTGGTATTGGCATCTTAATCACACAATAAAGTTTACAGCCCTTTATATGGGTTTATTTAACCTGGACTAATTATCATTCCCCCCCACCCTAGTTCTGCACTCACAGTTATACTCTTAAGCATTATGCTGCTACAGTGAGCCAAGACTCTCCACCCCACCTAGAAGCATGAAAGAAGGGGTGGGGTGGTGGTGAATCCAACCACGGTAACCATGGGTAGAACAAGGCAGTTAAGGTGTATAAAGAAGGACCGAATTCAGTAAGTTACTTTGAATGATATAATCCCAAGAATCACAAAAAGTATTTGGAAACATAAAGGACACGACACCAACCCCGAACAGACCTCCCCTTTCTGTGTTCCTTCACTGATCTGCAAGCCTTTCTTCTCTACCAAGATGCTCTTACATTGGCACATTCTGAACACATGTCAGCTGCCAGATACAAAAATGCCCAGCTGGATATGAAATCTTCTTGACTCTATTCCTGCAGGATCCCAGAAAGAAAAGGGTGTGTGTGTGTGTTCACAAAATCTTGCCAGGAAAGCCTTTCAGGAAGAGAAGCCTGCACAAGAGAGCCAAATGGGCAAACACACCAACAAAAGAAGCACAGAGTTTTGCTTTTAAAAAGAAAGAAAGAAAGAAAATGGCAAACAGAACCATTCATGCAACAATCAAATAAAATAAAAATAGGCAGAATTAACATATCACAACAACACCACCAGAGCCAGAGAGCAGAGGAGAGCAGATAACACCACC